>NC_064618.1:579131600-581631600 GCF_023898315.1 Schistocerca nitens | reverse complement strand
TCTACAGAGTGTCAACATGTTTCCTTTGTCTGCTCAATCACAAGATCTGCCTCCAATTGAGCACATATGGGAAACTATCAGACAACAACTCCAGCATCATCCACAAACAGCAGTAACTGTTCCCTTAATCGACCAACAAAGCATAACAGGCATGGAACACCATCTGGCAAATCAACATCTGGCATCTGTACAACACAGTACATACCCATTTGCATGCTTGCATTCAACATTCTGACAGTTTCACTGGTTATTTGTGTTCGAGAATTTCACATTTACAATTTCTTATCTCGTGTTTACATTAATCTGTGACCTAGCAATGTTACTCACTTAAATATGTTGCAGATACAAATGTACTCCCAAAATTTCATAACTCTACATTAATTAATTTTTTCCCTCATCTCTCTCTCTCTCTCTGTCCCCCCCTCCCCCCTCCCCCCCCCCCCCCCCCCCCAGAACCAAATGTGGCACACAGGCAGCAAACTTCACAAGTATAAACACTGTGGTGTTCATAACCTGCTTTATTGGGTAGTCCACATATCAGGTGTTCATAATGGTTTTCCTGTCCCTGACTTGTAGGCTGCCCTTCACAACAGGTGTGTGTTATGTTGGGATACTATTTGCCTACTTTATCAAACTGATTTTAATGGTAGCCTGTAAGTCAGGAATAAGAATCATTTTTTGCCCCTGGAGTACAAGCTTCCATGCAAATCAGTTCAATAAACTAGGAGAATACTACTGCAACAAAATGCCTGTCACACAGGGCAGCCTACAAGTATGGTGTGATATCAAATTTGGCACATAAACAGCAAACTTTGTGTGGTTTATAACTCCCACTGTGGGGTTTATAATCTCCCAGCTCCAATAGGAGAGGAATCAGGGGAAAAATGGTAAGTTATCCAGTGTAACAAGCATGTGGTGTGTGAGCAGTATCTGCTTGCTTTATTGGCCTGTTTTGCAGGTGCAGTACATGTCCATGGGAAGAACTGGAAGAATGTTTAAACATGGTGAGATGGATAGAGAGAGGAATGACCAGAGAAGGAGGGGAGGGAAAGGGAATGTACAAAGAGGGAGGAGAGGAGCAGGGGATGGAAAGGGAGAGGGGGGACAGGAAGGCATAGGTAGGAAGAGAGGAGGGATGGGTAGGGAGAGAGTAGGCAGGAGGGGCAGGAGGGAAAGATGGAAGGGGGAGAGAGAGGGGAGACAGATGGGACATGGAGAGGGGGCATGGTGAGGGGAGAGGGAGGGGGGCTGGTGAGGAAGAGGGAGGGGGCTGGTGAGGAAGAGGGAGGGGGGCTCGTGAGGAAGAGGGAGGGGGGCTGGTGAGGAAGAGGGAGGGGGGCTGGTGAGGAAGAGGGAGGGGGGCTGGTGAGGAAGAGGGAGGGGGGCTGGTGAGGAAGAGGGAGGGGGGCTGGTGAGGAAGAGGGAGGGGGGCTGGTGAGGAAGAGGGAGGGGGGCTGGTGAGGAAGAGGGAGGGGGGCTGGTGAGGAAGAGGGAGGGGGCTGGTGAGGGTGGCTGGTGAGGAAGAGGGAGGGGGGCTGGTGAGGAACAGGGAGGGGGTCTGGTGAGGAAGAGGGAGGGGGTCTGGTGAGGAAGAGGGAGGGGTCTGGTTAGGAAGAGGGAGGGGTCTGGTGAGGAAGAGGGAGGGGTCTGGTGAGGAAGAGGGAGGGGGCTGGTGAGGAAGAGGGAGGGGGCTGGTGAGGAAGAGGGAGGGGGCTGGTGAGGAAGAGGGAGGGGGCTGGTGAGGAAGAGGGAGGGGGGCTCGTGAGGAAGAGGGAGGGGGGCTGGTGAGGAAGAGGGAGGGGGGCTGGTGAGGAAGAGGGAGGGGGGCTGGTGAGGAAGAGGGAGGGGGGCTGGTGAGGAAGAGGGAGGGGGGCTGGTGAGGAAGAGGGAGGGGGGCTGGTGAGGAAGAGGGAGGGTGGCTGGTGAGGAAGAGGGAGGGGGTCTGGTGAGGAAGAGGGAGGGGGTCTGGTGAGCAAGAGGGAGGGGGCTGGTGAGGAAGAGGGAGGGGGCTGGTGAGCAAGAGGGAGGGGGCTGGTGAGCAAGAGGGAGGGGGCTGGTGAGAAAGAGGGAGGGGGCTGGTGAGGAAGAGGGAGGGGGCTGGTGAGCAAGAGGGAGGGGGCTGGTGAGAAAGAGGGAGGGGGCTGGTGAGGAAGAGGGAGGGGGCTGGTGAGGAAGAGGGAGGGGTCTGGTGAGGAAGAGGGAGGGGGCTGCTGAGGAAGAGGGAGGGGTCTGGTGAGGAAGAGGGAGGGGGCTGGTGAGGAAGAGGGAGGGGGCTGGTGAGGAAGAGGGAGTGGGAGGGGGGCTGGCAAGGAAGAGGGAGGGGGAGGGCGGCTGGCAAGGAAGAGGGATGGGGAGGGGGGCTGGCAAGGAAGAGGGAGTGGGAGGGGGGCTGGCAAGGAAGAGGGAGGGGGAGGGGGCTGGCAAGGAAGAGGGAGGGGGTGGGGGCAGGCAAGGAAGAGGGAAGGGGAGGGCGGCTGGCAAGGAAGAGGGAAGGGGAGGGGGCTGGCAAGGAAGAGGGAGTGGGAGGGGGGCTGGCAAGGAAGAGGGAGGGGGAGGGCGGCTGGCAAGGAAGAGGGAGGGGGAGGGGGGCTGGCAAGGAAGAGGGAGTGGGAGGGGGGCTGGCAAGGAAGAGGGAGTGGGAGGGGGGCTGGCAAGGAAGAGGGAGTGGGAGGGGGGCTGGCAAGGAAGAGGGAGTGGGAGGGGGGCTGGCAAGGAAGAGGGAGTGGGAGGGGGGCTGGCAAGGAAGAGGGAGTGGGAGGGGGGCTGGCAAGGAAGAGGGAGGGTGAGGGGAGCTGGCAAGGAAGAGGGAGGGTGAGGGGAGCTGGCAAGGAAGAGGGAGGGGGAGGGGGGCTGGCAAGGAAGAGGGAGGGGCTGGCAAGGAAGAGGGAGGGGGAGGGGGCTGGCAAGGAAGAGGGAGGGGGCTGGCAAGGAAGAGGGAGGGGGAGGGGGCTGGCAAGGAAGAGGGAGGGGGAGGGGGCTGGCAAGGAAGAGGGAGGGGGAGGGGGCTGGCAAGGAAGAGGGAGGGGGCTGGTGAGGAAGAGGCAGGAGGAGAGGGGCTGGTGACGAAGATAGGTGGTGAGGGGGCGGGTGAGGAAGTGGGAGGGGGAGCGTGCCGGTGAAAAAGAGGGAGGGGGAGGGTGCTGGTGAAAAAGAGGGAGGGGGAGGGTGCTGGTTAAAAAGAGGGAGGGGGAGGGGGGCTGGTGAGGAAGAGGCAGGGGGCTGGTGAGGAAGAGGGAAGGGGGCTGGTGAGGAAGAGGGAAGGGGGCTGGTGAGGAAGAGGGAAGGGGGCTGGTGAGGAAGAGGGAAGGGGGCTGGTGAGGAAGAGGGAGGGATGGCTGTTGAGGGGATGGCTGTTGAGGGGAGGGGAGAGGGATGGGCGCGGGGAAGGGAGGGGAGGGTGTTGGGGAGGGGAGGGGAGAGGGCTGGGCGCTGGGAGGGGATGGGAGAAGAGAGGGCAAGGCGCTGGGAGGGGAGAGGAGAGGAGGGGAGAGGGCGGGGCGAGGGGAGGAGAGGGGAGTGGGCGGGGCGAGGGGAGGAGAGGGGAGAGGGCAGGGCGCGTGGAGGGGAGGGGAGAGGGCGGGGCGCGGGGAGTGGAAAGGGAGGGGCGCGGGAGGGGAGGAGAGAGAGCGGGGCGTGGAGGGGAAAAGAACGGGGCGTGGGGAGGGGAAAAGAACGGAGCGCGGGGAGGGGAGAGATGGGGGCGCGGGGGGGAGGGCAGGGGGCGCGGGGAGGGAAGGGGAGGGAAGGGGTGGGAAGGGGAGGGGAGGGGAGAGTGCGGGGGCGCGGGAAGGAGAGAGCGCGGCGCCACGGGGAGGGAGAGGGCGGCGCCGCGGTGATGGGATGGGAGGGGAGAGGAGAGGAGAGGAGAGGAGAGGGTGGTGCACGTTGAGGGGAGGGGAGAGGGCGGGGGCGCGTTGAGGGGAGGGGAGAGAGCGGGGCGCGTTGAGGGGAGGGGAGAGGGCGAGGGCGCGTTGAGGGGAGGGGAGAGGGCGGGGGCGCGTTGAGGGGAGGGGGGAGAGGGCGGGGGCGCGTTGAGGGGAGGGGGAGAGGGCGGGGGCGCAGTGAGGCGAGGGGAGAGGGCGGGGGCGCGGTGAGGCGAGGGGAGAGGGCGGGGTCGCGGTGAGGGGAGGGGAGGGGAGAGGGCGGGGTCGCGGTGAGGTGAGGGGAGGGGAGAGGGCGGGGGCGCGGGGAGAGGAGAGGGCGGGAGCGCGGGGAGGGGAGGGGAGAGGGCGGGGGCGTGGTGAGAGTGGAAGGATGGGAACAGATGGGGCAGTGAGAGTGGAAGGATGGGAACAGAGGGGGCAATGAGAGGGGAAGGTGGGGGACAGAGGGGGCAGTTAGAGGGGAAGGTGGGGGACAGAGGGGGCAGTTAGAGGGGAAGGAGGGGGACAGAGGGGGCAGTGAGAGGGGAAGGAGGGGGACAGAGGGGGCAGTGAGAGGGGAAGGAGGGGGACAGAGGGGGCAGTGAGAGGGGAAGGAGGGGGACAGAGGGGGCAGTGAGAGGGGAAGGAGGGGGACAGAGGGGGCAGTGAGAGGGGAAGGAGGGGGACAGAGGGGGCAGTGAGGTGGAGGAGGGGGACAGAGTGGGCAGCGAGGGGGAGGAGGGGGACAGAATGGGCTGCGAGGGGGAGGAGGGGGTCAGAGGGGGCAGTGAGGGGGCAGTGAGGGGGAGGGGGGACAGAGGGGGCAGTGAGGGGGAGGGGGGACAGAGGGGGCAGTGAGGGGGAGGGTGGGGCAGAGGGGGCAGTGAGGGGGAGGGTGGGGCAGAGGGGGCAGTGAGGGGGAGGGTGGGGCAGAGGGGGCAGTGAGGGGGAGGGTGGGGCAGAGGGGGCAGTGAGGGGGAGGGTGGGGACAGAGGGGGTAAGTGAGGGGAAGGAGGGGGACAGAGGGGGCAGTGAGGGGAGGGAGGGGGACACAGGGGGCAGTGTGGGGAAGGAGGGGGACAGAGGGGGCAGTGAGGGGTAGGAGGGGGAAGGAGGGGGAAGGAGGGGTACAGAGGGGGCAGTGAGGGGGGCAGTGAGGGGAAGGAGGGGGACAGAGGGGGCAGTGAGGGGAAGGAGGGGGACAGAGGGGGCAGTGAGGGGAAGGAGGGGGACAGAGGGGGCAGTGAGGGGAAGGAGGGGGAAGGAGGGGGACAGAGGGGGACAGAGGGGGCAGTGAGAGGGGACGGAGGCATGCAGATGGGGGGCAGTGAGAGGGGACGGAGGCATGCAGATGGGGGACAGTGAGAGGGGACGGAGACGTACAGATGGGGGAGAGTGAGAGGGATGGAAGCAGACAGATGGGGGTCAGTGAGAGGGGACGGATGGGGGTCAGTGTGAGGCAAGGAGGGAGCAGAGGGGGAGGACAGTAGGCAATGAGGAGGCGGAGGGGGGAGGAGGGGGACTGTGAGAGGGGAAGGGGAGCAGTGAGAGGGGGAGGAGGGGGGACAGTGAGAGGGGGAGGAGGGGGGACAGTGAGAGGGGGAGGAGGGGGGACAGTGAGAGGGGGAGGAGGGGGGACAGTGAGAGGTAAGGAGGGGGGACAGAGGAGGAGTGTGGGACAGTGAAGGGCAAGAGGTGTGGGGCAGAGAGGAGTAAGAGGGAAGAGACAGAGAGGAGTAAGAGGGAAGAGACAGAGAGGGGTAAGAGGGAAGAGACAGAGAGGGGTAAAAGGGAAGAGACAGAGAGGGGTAAAAGGGAAGAGACAGAGAGGGGCGGAGAGGGACAAAGAAAGAGTAAGAGGGGTGGAACAGAGAGGGGCAGATGGGTTCAAAGATGGCGTAAGAGGGGTGGAACAGAGAGGGGGTGGAGTGGGGGCAAAGAGGGAGTAAGAGCGATGGGACAGATGGGGTGGAGGCGTGGGATAGATGGGGTGGAGGGGTGGGACAGATCGGGTGGAGAGGTGGGACAGATCGGGTGGAGAGGTGGCACAGATGGGGTGGAGGGGTGGGACAGATCGGGTGGAGAGGTGGGACAAATGGGGTTGGAGGGTTTTGGGGGAGGTGGATATGGACCGAGAGAGGGGAGGAGGTAGACCAAGAGTGAGGAGAAGAGGAAGTTGACCAAGAGTGAGGAGAGGAGGAAGTGGACCAATAGTGAGGAGAGGAGATGGATTACCGAGAGCAGGAGAACTGGAGATGGTTTCAAGGGTGTGGGGAGCGGAATATGGTGCAATGTGCTGGAAAGGATGCGATTGACAGAGTGGGGAGAAGGAGAAGTGTACCGTGTGTCAAGCGCATGTGTGTGCAAAGCCACAGGAGAAAGGCTAGAAGAAGGCTAGTATATGTGATACAGTCTCTCTCTCTCTCTCTCTCTCTCTCTCTCTCTCTCTGTGTGTGTGTGTGTGTGTGTGTGTGTGAGAGAGAGAGAGAGAGAGGGGGGGGGGGGGGGGTCCAGGATCTCCTCACATACTCCTGGATCAATTGCAATTAAATTTGGCAAGCAAACAGCAAATTTCACAAGTATCAGCACTGTGGGGTTTGCAGTCCCCTAGGTCTAATAGGAGTGGAGGCATGGACAAAAGGGTGTTTCCTGCCCCTGCCACATAGGCTGCACTGCATGATAGGCATATTGTATGGAAATACACTGACAGTAAAAAAGTTAGTACATCTGGAAAGATGACATCAATTATGATCTGTGATGACAGATGCCACTTGGGGGATTGTAGATGTACTTGTAATGGTTTAAATGTCATCTGCCATCAGAAAGCATAGCATAGTAGCATAGCCACCAGAGTGTCATCTGTGTTTACGCTTTAAAAGGGAATGCTTATGGCCAGAAGGCTCAGTGTGGTGCAAATGCCATGAAGATGCACTTGTGCTTCCTACAGCCATCTGGGCGTGTTTGAAAGGGGTCAAATGTGTCCTTCAGAGTGGCAGGATGGCCCTTGGAGAATTCGCACATGACATGTAGATGCTGCGTCAGTTTTGCAACAATGCTGGTATCGGAAATCACATAAACATTTCACACCTGTAGGCGAGGTTCTGGACATCCTTGCAACACAGATGCCCACCAGGATCATCGTATCATCAGAGCAGCAGTGACAGAGCATACAGCTACCACAGCACACAGAATAGGGCTTATGAGACAATATGTGTCAACACAAACATTTGCAAACTGGCTATTAGTAGTGGGACTACAGGCACACACATTTCTAGCCCATTTTCCACTCATGCCACAGTATCAAAATGTATAGCTTGACTTGTGCACTCAGGGGATTACTTAGAAGATGACGTGGCATGTGGCGGTCTTCAGCAATGAAAGGAGATTCTGCCTGTGTGTGTACAGCACAGACCTGATGAGAGCTTTCTCATAAAGTGCTTTCATCCAAGATACACTGGTCCCACTGTAAGACTTATGGCCTGGGGTGAGATAAGCTACAATTCTCATTCAACTTTTGTTTTTCTGAAGGGGTTGCTAACCAGCACTCGGTACATGCAGAATGTTGTCAGACCCATTCTTTTGCCATTCTAGCAATAGGAAGGTGACATGTTGTTCCAAGAAGATAATGCTGGTGAAACTCAACATGTTCTAAAAGACTTGCAGCAAGTTCCCTGGCCAGCACAATCTCCAAACTTGTCCCCAATCGAGCAAGTGTGTGATAAGATGGGATGAGAAGTGACTCATGCAACTCGCCAACCAATAATTATTACAGAACAATGTGAATAGGTCAAGCAGTAATGGCATAGTGTATTCCAGTACAGTGTTCGCTATCTGTATGATCAACTGGATGCCAGAGTCTTTGCCTGCATTGCCACATGTGGAGGATATAAATGATAGTGTCAGCATGAGTCAATACCTGGTTCCTCAGAACTGGTTGTGCTATTGATCTGTAAATATAATCATTACATGTTGCAACAATAAATCTGGAGTGAACTAGAAATCTCTTAAAAGTGTGGAGATGGACTGAGACATGTGGGGGGAAAGGATGTACTGAGTGAAATGTGGGAGCAAGAGATGGACAGAGGGATTGAGGAAAATAGTGACAAAATGAGAGAGGATGGAGAGTGAGATCGATGTATAGAGGGGGAGGAGTAGATGGGAGGGAGGGGTACAGAAGGGAATGGACAAGGAGAGGGGGCAGGACAGGATGCACAGAAAAACGAGGATAAGAAGGGGAGGGAGAGAGACATGGGGACAAGAGGAGATGGACATAGGGAGAGGGGTGGGAGGCAGTTGACAGGGGGTAGGGGTATTGGATGGACAATGAGGGGGAGGGGGGGAACGGGTGGACAGGGAGAGAATGAGGAGGATAATGATGGAGGGAGGGGAAAGAAGAAACTGTCAGAGAGATTTGGTGGAGGAGATTGACAAAGGGATAGGGTAGGAGAAGACGATGAGACAAAGAAAGGAAGGAGTAGATGACAAGGGAGAGAGAGCATCGGGCGAAAGATATGGAAACAGAGAGGGAGAACAGTAAATTTGAGAAATGTGTTGAAAATGTACACAAGTGAAATCACAGGAAAGAGGCTATATATAATCTCCAGGTTCTCTTCCTAAGCCCTTGGGTCCATTTCAGCAAATTTTGGCACACAAACAGAAAACTTTATGAGTATCAGCACTTTTAGCTTTATAACATCCTGGCTCCAATAGGAGTGGAGATTCAATGATAAGCATTTTTTAACACCTTGCACATAGGCTACCTAGCACGACATGCATGTTGTATGGGAATACAGAGTCCGCCAGAAAAATGTACATTCACTTTATGGAACAAAATTATTACTTATGTTTTTATTTTACATTTAATAACTGATCACACATGTTGTACAACCTTCAGTTAAGCACATGGTTACTTTAAATGTTCAAAATGTTCATCATTGGCAGCTGTACACATAACAGATTCAAATGGTTCTGTGCACTATGGGACTTAACAACTGAGGTCATCAGTCCACTAGAACTTAGAACTACTTAAACCTAACTAGTATAAGGACATAACACACATCCAAGCCTGAGGCAGAATTCGAACCTGCGACCGTAGCGGTTGTGCGGTTCCAGACTGAAGCACCTAGAACCGCTCAGCCACACCTTAGTAACAAAACGACAAGTGGTCGCCACAACTACATCAGTCAATGTTACAGTGGAGATCGCTGCACATGTCGCTGTAATCTACTGGCGAAGTTCCTCCAGTGTGTGTGGCTTACATCACTAGATGTTATCTTTCACAGTTCTGCACTAGTAAAGGTCCATAGGTGTTAGATCTGGCAACTATGGAGGGAAATCTATGGCCCCTCTTCGTCCAATCCAATGTCCCGGAAAATCGTCATTCAGGAAAGCTCGTACGGCTAGGTGGTGGTGTCATGGCACCCCGTCCTGTTTGTAGAAAACCTCTTCATCAGCTCCATAAAGCGCACTTATACCTGGCAAAATTGATGGGCGTAACATTTCCAGAGACACTTCTCCAGTGACAGTAGCATCAAAGAAAAAGGGTCCTACTAAGCCCCCTAGATGATATTCCACACCACACATGGACCCATGGTAGATTGACTGTTTTATCCACATAAGCATGCAGATTTTCTGGTGCTCAGTACAAACTGTTATGCCGATTCACAGTTCCGTTACTCCACACTACCTTCATTACAAATTGTTCATCATCAGTTACCATTTGCTGATACCATTCACAAAATTGCATTCGGTGATCAGAAGCGTTGTCATTAATTGTATGGAGTAATCATGGAATTTAAACTTTTCACTTTGCAGCTCTCAGAATTCTTCGTACTTTTACTGCTAACCCCCACTTCAAGTGTACATTGTGTAGCAGGCTTCTGTGGAGAATTAATAAACATTTCCAACTCAAGAACCCATGAAGCATGACTTGCAGCTGTACACTGTCTTCCTGGTCTTCTTTTGTGAATATCACAAATTGTTCCATGCAATTCAAACTTGTCAATGATGCACTTAATTGTTAAGTGGGTTGGTGGTTCTGTTTCAAACTCCCACCTCCACAGACATTACACTTCAATGGCATTATCAAAGTTGTAAAACCACTCCACAACACATTTTCTTTGATTGAATGTCAAGGGAGGGGGGGAGGGAGGAGGGAGGGGGAGGGGGGAGGGGGGAGGGAGGGAAGGGGAAGGGAGGGATGGTGGGAGGGGGTGATGGAGAAAGAGGAGTGATTTGCCTCATGTACAAAATGACATGATCACTGGCTTTCAGGCCCAGGATGTAAGCATTTCTGAAATGGCACTATGCCATATACCATGCATGGAAAAATTGTGCTGTCCAAAGCCAGCACCAAGAGGAGGGAGGGAGGGGAGGGAGGGTGGGAGGGGGAGGAGAAAAAGGAGAGGGAGAAGAGGAGGAGGAGGAGGAGGAGGAGGAGGAGGAGGAGGACACAGAGAGGGAGGTGGAATTGATAGACAGAGCAACAGGGGAGGAAAAGTTGGACACACAGAGTGCAGAGGAGATGTATACAATATACGTGTCGAATGAATAAATGGATGAAGCTATGGGGAAGAGGCAAGTATATAAATAAAATTCCCTTTTGAAATTACATTTCTGCTCAGTGTGCTAATTTCTTTGAGAAATTGAGTCTCAGTTTGTGTGTTATAGTTTAGTAATACTGTAATCTCCTGTTTTATTTCTTTATTTTATTTCCCCATTACAATATTTTACTGGTTCCTGATTTCCTGCTGTAATTTTCACAAAATGTATCCTTCATTAACATTTGATAGTCATATGTTGCATCAAGAGATGGAAGATATGAGTTTATGATTAAATTTATACAAGAGTTGTGTATAAAGAGAGAATATTATATGGTCCAGTCACATTAAAATGTCTACTGCATATGCTCGACGTCAACATGTAATAACCAGTCTTAGATGGCAAGTGGAAGCACTAGCAGTGGAAAGGTATATAAAGCATGTTGAGGATACAGAAAACGAGTGCAGTAGTTTTAATCCAGTAACAGTGATTTGCCTCATGTACAAAATGACATGATCACTGGCTTTCAGGCCCAGGATGTAAGCATTTCTGAAATGGCACTATGCCATATACCATGCATGGAAAAATTGTGCTGTCCAAAGCCAGCACCAAGCAAACTGTGGTGCACCATGGGCTGTAGATGACAGGGATGAATGACAGTTGTGGTGAAGCGCACGGACGAACAGATGTGCAACTCTTGAGCAACTGACTGCCTAGATGAAACTAGAGGCTACCAACAGTGCCTCAACAGTCATTCAGCACACACTGCTGTGTATGGGCCTCTGCAGCAGGCGTCTGGTTCATGCAACCATACTGACTGCTGTTAATCCCCGACAAAGGCTGGAACTGCATGTCAATACCGCAACTGGATGCCCACTGGGTGGCAACAGGTGGCCTTTACACATGAATCACATTCTATGCTCCATCAGACAAATGGTTGTTGTCATGTATGGCAGAAACATATGAAAGCAAACACCCTACAACAATCATCAGAAAGATCCAGCCCAGATTGGTAAGTATGTCAAATCAAACACCTTTCAGCCATCTAATTTCCAACCTGTTATTTTATTTGGCTACCAGATTCAGCAATTTACTACACCATTTCCAGGCTGCTGTGTACAGACAACAATGGTAACTGTATGAAATAGGTAACAAAAAAGGGTTTGGTGCAAGTCTTATATAAGTAGTAATATGTAATAACATAAAAATAACAAACAGTGCAGGAAGTTACATAAAGTTACAGATAAATTAAGTAACAAAATAAGAGAACAGTTGCACACAGTATTAACTTAAACTAGGGAGCAAAGCAAGTATGTCATAAATTAAGAAAAAGAACATACTAAATGGAGGTCAATATTGTATGTTACGCATAGATATTCATGGTATACAGCTAACGCAATGCCCATGAAACAACTGGAGTAAAAGAATGTATTCAAATACTTATGAGTACAGACTATATTATTTTACTCTAGTTGTTTCACGGGCATTGCATTAGCATTATACCATTATTATCTATGCATAACATGCAATATTGACCTCCATTTGATAGGTTCTTTTTTACAATTATATGATGCATACATTTTGCTCCTTAGTTTAAGTTAATACAATGAGCAATCATTCTATTATTTTATTCCTCAATTTATCTGTAACTTCCTGCACTTTCTGGTATTGTTATTTGTTACCATCGTATAAAAGACTTGCATCACCTCCTTTTTGTTATCTGTATCGTACTGTTACCATTGTTGTCTGTACACAGGGGCCTGAAGATGGCATAGTAAATCGCCAAAACTGGTAGCCAAATAAAATAACAGTTTGGAAATTAGACAGCAGAAAGCTGTTTGATTGACATTCTGTACTGAACAGCTGAGTCCCACAACCATCTCTGAAAAGATGGACATACAGAGAGGAGGAAGTGTTATGGTCTGGAGAATGTTTTCATGGCATTTACTAGGTGATCTCATCATTCTGGAAGGCAGAATGGATAAAACACAGGTATGCAACTATCCTTGGGGACCATGTCTACCACTACATGCAGTTTGTTTTGCTTCAGCATGTGGCCTCTACCAGCAGGACAATGCAACACATCACACAACTCTCAAAGTACCTCCATAGTTGAAGAGCGCCAAGATGAGTTATAGTACTCTCCAGGCCACCAGACTCCCCAAATTTAATCCCAAACAAAAATCCATGGACCACCTCATTCAAGCTGTTCATGCCATGGATCGTGAACTGAGAAACCTAACACAGATGGCCATGGCACTGGAATTAGCATGGCTCCGCATCCCTGTCAGTACCTTCAGAAACATCGCTGACCCTCTTCCTGCACATCTTGCAATGGTCTGCACTGCAAAAGGTGGTTATTCAGGCTACTGACAGGTGGTCACCTTAATGTGACTGAACAGTTTGGATGCCATATACAAATATGTGGTGTTAATATGAGTTTGATGAAGGTTTCATCTGAGTGATCATCCGACAGCTATATGTCTGTATGTGGAGGTGTAGTTGTGACAACTGCAACTGTCAATCAGGAGATGTACATGAATTAAGAGTGTGAGTTCCCCCCCCCTCTCCTCCTCCTCCTCCTCCTCCTCCTCCTCCTCCTCCCCCCCCCCCCTCTCTCTCTCTCTCTCTCTCTCTCTCTCTCTCTCTCTCTCTCTCTCTCTTAAAGATAGGGGACATATAGGGGTCATGGAGCGGTAGTGGAACCTGATGACACATGTTTTGGTTAGGAAAAGGCTCGGAGAGGACATGAAGTTGTGGGTGTAGGCAGCTGCTTGTTTGGTTGGAGATTCTACAGTTAATGTATTTCTGGCAGTTGAAAATGGTATTAAGTGAGTTTTGGTTTCATTTCTAGAAGAATATGTTGCAGAAGGTTCTACAAAAACATCAGATGGGTTCACAAAGGCTCCTGAGGTCAGCAAGCGTATCAGAGGTAACAGCGATCAAGCAACTGAAATTTTAACATTTCAGTGCCCAACTTCATCTTTCCTTATGTAACTCGGCAACGGATTGTTTCCAAAGCAGAATCACATTTCAACTGTCCATAGTCTCAATTTCTCAAGATTTACTTGACTTAGTGAGCAAGTTCAGTTTCGCTGAGAATTCTCAATTATGCAAGCCATCAATCTGGTTATAGATACTTACAGTAGCACGGTGTGAATGTCTTGATTTGACACTGGTATCTACCAGCAAGGTTACCTCAAAAACAAAGTTTATAATTAACTTAACAAAAATCACAAACTTTAGAAAAAGTCAAAGTCTCACTTACTGACAGGGCTTCCTTACATCCCAAAGACCAACGCCTTCTTTTGAATTTGCTGTTGTCAATATGCGTGGCTCCACAGGATTAAACATGACAGCATGAAAAGCAGAATTGTAACGAGCAAGACAAAATGGTTCTGAAATGAAAATGTGAGAATCAGCTAGAGTTAGTTCATGTCAATATATGAGTTACTTCCAATTGTTCCATACCTGTGCCTGGTGCCTCACGTATGTCATAGATGAGGACCCTCCCATCATCACAAGCACTGGCAAAGACATAATCATTTAGAGGATCGATAGACAGTCCATACACTGGTTGTTCATGCAGGAAAAAATCCACCGGGTCACCACTAAAAAGATACAAAAGAAAAACCACATGAAATGGATCAAAATCACCATATTAAGGCACTAATGAGTCATTGTAAAATTCAAGTGTTTCATTCACTCAAAAACTTTGCAAGCATTATACAAAACATACTCTTTTCTTTTTCGTTCAGACATTTGCACAGCTAAAAAGCACACCCATACAATGTTTCTTAATACTGCAGCTAAAAAAGTGCTCATTACCAATATACTGAAAAGTCTGATTATAACTTTATTTAACGTTAAGCGGGAGCACTGCTTTTCTTAACATGAATGGGTGCGCGGCTTTCTTTGGAATAGCACCAAGGTAAACAAATATAAGTGAACTCAAACTTTAATCTTAGTTTACCTAGACAATGATAAAATAAACTTACATAATATGAGCTAAGACTCTGTTTAATTAAAGAATAATGAAATAAACTTCCGTTATACCATTCTGTTGCCACAGACAGATGCTACCTGTCGCTAATGACATTAAACAACGCAGCTGCATCAGATCCCAGCCAACCACTTACCTAATTTCCACTTATCTCATAGAGAATTGCCTTATTGCAGGATTGTGCAGCTAGCTTATAATCTGGATCATTTTCTTGCATGGATTGTAATTTTTTTCCTTACCTAACTTGCTGTTTATTTTATGTTAGTGCTGCTCACTTGGATGTATGACAATACAATTTATCACTATGTTAGCTGAAGTAATAAGGAAAGAATTGGTACGGGGCCGCAATTGTGAACCAATAATGGAATAGAGCAAAACAACGTTATTTTTGATTGGCACATTTTATCACAGGTGCGGCCTTGAGGGTTAATGAAAATTAATGGAGTGTTGTAATGATACAACTTATGGTCACTGTGACAATAAAACTTCTATGAAAGCAGCTACTGCTGCTTACGAGAAGATATTACTTGAAGTTAAATTTCACATAACTGTGGAGAGCTGTCAAAAGATTGATCTTCTGTAACAAAGTATCAACTATTGTTTTTGAAACAAAAGTTCTTACAGGCAGTAGATATCTCTCTCTCTCTCTCTCTCTCTCTCTCTCTCTCTCTCTCTCTCTCTCTCTCTCTCACACACACACACACTGTATAAAATCACACTATTCCATTTGCTTGTTGTTTTCTCATTATTAATAGAAATTTCATCATGTGCTCTCCATGGCTGTAGGGCACAAGTAGGGATACTTTTACCAGTAATATGCAGTCTTCAGTTGTTATATTTTTTCTCCTGATTTCCAAGCAAGGCATTTAGGGCTACAATTCCATTTTCAAGGATTACATTAACTTTTTGACATGAAGTCTTCAGTTTATCACCTAGCAGTAAATGATCAACACTTGTTAGTTTCACAAATAAAGCATCTCAATAAATTATTATTATTTGTGGAGGTATGTTCCATCTGTACAACTAATTGGAGGCCTTCAAATAGTTGCACAGTCGGAACATACCTCCATGAATTTTAAAGCAGCTAAGGAAAAACGATGAAAATTATTATTATCTGTTACCTTCACTGGGTAGTAAAATGTTTATTTTTTGCACGGATGAAAAACTTACATTTCAAATTATTTAAACTGTTTAGGGCTGTACTACAATATTCACATTAAATCGTCAATTTAATTTGTTATTCGAAGATTATTAAAGTAGTAAATATTATTTGAACTTTTATAGATCATTAACTTAACAATGAACACCAAACATCGAAGTTCCTACCAGCAGACAGTCACTTGGCATGAGACGAATGTACGGTGACCATCAACATATAACAATACAGCCTTAGGACACAACTCATTCCACAGGCTATTTACAATTATTCTCAAGTTGGAATCAACATGGCAACAACATATTTTACAAGAGTAATGACTGCAGCAAACTTTATCATTAAAAATTTGATTAGTTGTGGCACTTAACTCATGATCTCTGTTATTTATGCAATTAAATTCTTTAGTGGGTAACAGAAAATGAGTAGACTCAAAATTCCAATGAGTACATAAAAGGCACACACAACAAATGTGCACTGAGTGCTCTCCACAACTTATATGATCAAAGCCCTGTACATCATTCAGTACCTTGACAGTCCTTGCTTTTAGATCCTTTAAGTGTGGTGTCCAGTACAACTTCTCAAATACAATGTCAATAAGCTTCACTGAATTTGTAACACCAGCACTATGTTTCTCAGTGTCAAACCACACTATAAACAAAAGAAGTTGGACAGACCTTCTGAAGAGTATTTTCTCCATCCCAAAGATTCCTATACATCATTTTTAATTCAATATAAGTCACATCAAGCCTGAAAATAATTTTTTAACTGTGCAAAATTTTATCACATTTGGACCTTATACCACCAATATTTATGAGAGCCATGACAGAACTTTTCCACCTCCTCTGCAAAATATCAGACAAACTATATAAGTCGAAGGACATGAAAAGGAAGCAGTAGTTGAGAAGGGAGCGAGACAGAATTCAACCTATCACTGATGTTATTCTATCTATGCACTGAGGAAGCTGTGAAGAAAACCAAGGAGAAATTTGGAAAAAGGAATTAAAATTCAGGGA
Organism: Schistocerca nitens; assembly: GCF_023898315.1. Classification (NCBI taxonomy): domain Eukaryota; kingdom Metazoa; phylum Arthropoda; class Insecta; order Orthoptera; family Acrididae; genus Schistocerca; species Schistocerca nitens. The sequence goes on along the minus strand of NC_064618.1, from coordinate 581,615,025 downwards.
CAAGAAATAAAACTTTAAGGTTAGCCAATGACAGTAACTCTATCAGACACAGCCAACAACTTGGAAGAGCAGTTGAATGGGACAGACTGTCAGTTGAAAAGAGGTTATAAGATGAACATCAACAAAAGTAAAACAGTGATAATGGAATTAATTCAAATTAAATCAGGCTATCACACAGGAATTATAAAGGAAATGAGGCATTAAAAGTAGCAGACGAGTTTTTCTATTTAAATTGAAAAATAACTGATGATGACCAAAGTATACACACTATAAAATGCAGACACACTGTAGCATGGAAAACATCTCTAAAGAAGAAGGAATTTATTAACATCTAATACAAATTTAAGTGCTAGGACATCTTTCCTGGGTGCATTTGTCTGGAGTGTAGCCTTATACAGCAGTGAAACATGGACATAAGCAGTTTGGACAAGAGAACAGCAGCTTTTGAAATGTGGTGCTACAGAAGATTATAAGGGTAGATCAAATACCTAATGAGGATTTACTGAATCTAACTGGAGGAAAAAGAAATTTAGGGCACAACTTGACTAAAGGACAGGAACAGTTGATAGGTTGTGCCCTGACACAAAGGAATAGGCAGTTCAGTAATAGATGGAGGTGTCATCGGTAAAAATTGTAGAGGGTGACTTAAATATAAATGCTAAGCAGGTTCAAATGGATGTAGCTTGAAACAGTTATTCAGAGATGTGAGAGCTCAGATAGGATAGACAAGAAAACTGACAGTAGAAGCAGGCAGACTTAAAACAAACCAAGTACCACAAAGTTTTCAGGAATGCTCACAAAAACCAGATGGTACATCACTAATCAAAAATCTAATAATCCTCTAGGAGTGTCGCAGAAAATTGCCAAAAATGAAGAAAATCCTTACTTGTAAGGTGATCTAAATCTAAATAGTGTTATACTTTTTTAAGACAAAAAAAGTTGTCTGTAACATGTTGTCTGTACAGGAGATGTGCTGTATAGCTGCTTCCAACAGGGTCTTGTTGCCAACAGGAAAATGATCTCATGATCCCACAATGAAAGCAACAAATGAGATACATTACCCAATAATTACCTGAGCACATCCTAGGCTTGTCTGACAAAGAAGAACCTACTGTGCATATATTAAAAAGATGTTAAAATGTCCTGCCTGGCAGATTCCATTATTCACTTAAACTCCTTTCCCTTTTCTTAAAATTTTTTTTAACTAACTCTGTGGGTAGAAATGTGCCTCTGACACAACATTCAGTTCTGCACTCCTCCTGTGATCAATGTCTATTGGACCCATGCAACTCCACCTCTGTTTCTATCCATCTGACCAAACTCACATTTGCCAAGAAAGAATAAATATATTACTCAAAATAGTATTTTATATCACTGAACAATTTTACACAATGAGATCTTTTTTTCTTTCATAGCTCTATAATGGATAATACTAACATCTGATGTTTTTTCTGTGGTCACCATACCACTTAATATGGAAGTATGCTGACTCGATTTTCCAGGCATGCTAATGGGAAGTTACAGTACATAAAATGGAAACCAAACCTCAACGTGTGGGCTTGATGTCGAGTATTTGTAATTTTACAGTACGAAATAATATTTATACAGTGTGTATAGTGATTGGTACTGAGAAATGAATGAGCACCAAGGCTCACTCTTTTTACATTTTTTTAACTTCTTCAAACAACAGCCTTGCACACCACAGATAAAAGAATGAGGCTGAGTTGTTTTATTAAACAACTTGGCCACATATTCAGGAGAATGAAAGTTCTAATCTTTAATCTGTCATCCTGATTTGCGTTTTCCATGGTTTCCTTAAATTATTTCAGACAAATGGTCCCAACTATAAGGCAATGGCCAACTGTCCTATCCTTATCAAAGTTGATTTGTATGTAAATGCCTGTATTCTGTACAGTATCCTTGTAAAAGTGATCCAAAGATAAATACTACTACTACTACTACTACTACTACTACCAGCTCCCCACTTTAGAAGCTTTTTTTTTTAAGGGCGCGCAACTACTAAGGTCATTAGCGCCCAGTCACAAACGCTAGTGAACTAATAGCGTAGAAAAACGCAAGGGGGCAACACCAGAAATTACTTACAAAGATGCAGATAAACAAAATAAGAGAGTTAGATCTCTTTGGACAAGTCTGTCAATGTAGTAAAACTAAGGACACGAGCAGCTGCTCAAGCGTCATCAGCTAAAAGTTCCTGTAAGGTAGACGGCAGACACAGGACAACACGAAAGTGAATAAAATGGGGACAGGACAATAAAACATGGCACACCGTAAATGGATGACCACAGAGGCACTGCGGGGCCACTGGACAACAGGTAGCGGTGGCTAAATCAGCAATTCCCAATCCGCAACCTGGCCAAAATGACCTCCTCATGTCGGAAAGGGCTTGAGGATGTCGTCCAAGCCGTCGGGATTGGTTTGATGGCCCCAAGCTTATTTTCATGGAGAGAGGAGCAAGCCTCATGCCACAATGAGGAAACACGCTGACAAAGAACCCCACTAACATCAGTTGATGGGACACAAAAGGAAGCTGTCCGAGGCAGGAGGACAGCAGCTTTGGCCACAGCATCAGCAGCTTCGTTCCCAGTCACACCAATGTGGACAGGAATCCACAAAAAGAGGACACGAGCGCCAGTATCAGCTAGCAACTGAATGGACCGTTGAATTCGTTGCATGAGAGGGTGGTCCAAATATGGGTCACGGAGACTCTGAATAGCACTCAAAGAATCAGAGCAGATGGCATAGTGAGAATGACGATGGTGGCGGATATACTGAACAGCCTGATAGAGAGCAAAAAGCTCAGCTGTAAAGCTTGAACACTGGTCAAGGAGCCGGTATTGAAAGGTATCACCCCCAATGACAAAGGCACATCTAACGCCAGCAGTAGTCTTGGAGCCATCTGTGTACATAAAGACGTTATTAGCGAGCCTCGAGCGGTATATCGAATCCGCGGTCCTCTCCTTTGGGAGCGAGCTGAATGCAAGGTGAACACGAACCTGAGCCTGGAGCCAAGATGGTGTCGGGCTCTCACCCATTCGAAAAGTCGTAGGGAGGGTAAAATCAAGTTGCTGCAGCAGGCGACAAAAGTGAACTCCAGGAGGGAACACGGCAGAGACATACAGCCCATATTGGCGGTTGAGAGAGTCGTCAAAGAAGGAGAAATATGACAGGTGGTCGGGCATTGACATCAGTTGGCAGGCGTACTGACAAAGCAACATTCACGCCAGTAGTTTAGTGGTAATTCGGCAGCTTCGGCATACAGACTCTCAACAGGGCTGGTGTAGATTGCTCCAGTCGCCAGACGTAGCCCCCGATGGTGGATAGAGTTTAGATGGCGTAAAATGGACGGCCGGGCAGAAGAGTAGACAAAGCTCCCATAATCCAGCTTTCATTGGACAATGGACCGATATAAGCGAAGCAGGACCATTCGATCTGCTCTCCATGACGTACCACTGAGAACACGGAGGACATTTAGGGAAGGAGTACAACAAGCAGCCAAGTAAGACACATGTGGACTCCAGCAAAGTTTCCTGTCAAATGTAAGACCTAAAAATTTTGTTGTCTCCACGAATGGGAGAGCAACAGGACCGAGATGTAAGGATGGTGGAAGAAACTGTTTGTAATGCCAGAAGTTCATACAGACCGTTTTCTCACCAGAAAAACGGAAACTGTAAGTGACACTCCAGGAATATATAGACAGTCTAGACAACGCTGAAGACAGCGCTCCAGGAGACATGTTCTCTGAGTGCCGCAGTAGATCGTAAAGTCGTCCACAAAAAGGGAGCCTGAAACGTCAGCTGGAAGGCAATCCATTATTGGATTGATAGCTATGGCAAAAAGAGCCACGCTCAAAACGCAAGCCCTGGGGCACCCCATTCTCCTGGCGAAAGGCATCTGACAAAACAGAACCCACACATACCCTGAACATTCAATCCATTAAAAATGCATTAATATAAAGCGGGAGGCGGCCGCGAAGGCCCCAAGTGTGCATGGTATGGAGAATGCCCGCCCTCCAACAGGAGCCACCGTCTGGCGCTTACGCAAAAAGTTGTTCATGATGAAGGTCGACAAGGTAATTAGGTGGTCAACAGCAGAGCGGCGCCTACGAAAGCCACGTTGGACACTGGTAAGGAGGCATCGAGATTCAAGGAGCCAAATCAATCGAGAATGTACCATGCGCTCCATCATCTTGCAGACGCAGCTGGTAAGGGAGATGGGGCAATAACTGGAAGGAAGGTGTTTGTCCTTTTCTGGTTTGGGTATGGGAACAACAATTGCTTCACGCCAGCATGTGGGAACATGACCTTCAGTCCAGATGCAATTATAGGCATGAAGAAGAAAGCCTTTACCTGCACAAGAAAGGTTCTTCAGCATCTGAATATGGATACCATCGGGCCCCGGAGCAGAGGATCAGGACCAGGCGAGTGCACTTTCGAGTTCCTGCATGGTGAAGGTGGCATTGTAACTTTCACGATTCAAAGACTGGAAAGAAGGAGGCCGTGCCTCCTCTGCTTGTTTTCAGGGGAGGAAGGCAGGGTGGTAATGGGCAGAGCTTGAAACCTGCGTGAAAAAGGGGCCGAAAGCATTTGAGACATCCTCAGGATCCACAAGGACTTCATTTGCTACAGTCAGGCCAGAAGTCGAGGAGTGGACCCTGGTGCTAGATAGCCGGCACAGGCCACCCCAGACAACTGAAGGAGGAGTAAAACTGTTGAATGAGCAGGTGAAAGCCACCCAGCAAGCCTTTTTGCTTTCTTTGATAACACAACGACATTGTGCACAGAGTCGTTTGTAATTGATACAGTTCGCCATCGTAGGGTGGCATTGGAACGTGCGTAAAGCACATCACCAAGCACGAATAGCATCGCTGCATGCTGTAGTCCACCAGGGGACTGGGACTCGACATGGAGAAGAGGTAGTACGAGGGATGGAATATTCAGCAGCAGTGAGAATAACGTCCATGAGGTATGCGACCTGACTATCGCAACTGGAGAAGTTTTGATCATGGAAGGTCGCCAGGGAGATGAAAAGCCCCCAGTCGGCTTTGGAGATGTTCCAGCTGGTGGAACGTGGAGAAGGGGGTGTGATGCAGGAGATGGATTACGCAGGGTAAATGGTTGCTCGAGTATGTGTCAGACAGAGCATACCACTCGAACCGACGTGCAAGTTCGGTAGTGGATATTGAGAGGTCCAACTGGGAATAGGTATGCGTTGCGTCCAAAAGGAAGGTAGGTGCACTGGTATTTAAGCAGACTAGATTGAGGTGGTTGAAAAGGTCTGGGCAGGATGCTGGAGAGCCCCAAAAGGGATGGTGGGCATTAAAGTCTCCAATTAACAAAAATGGTGTAGGAAGATGAGCAATCAGTTGTATCATGTCTGCCTTAGTAAAGGCAGACGATGATGGAGTGTAAACAGTACAAATGGAAAATGTGAAAGTGGGGAGAGTAATTCGGACAGCTACTGCCTGCAGAGCTGTGTGCAATGTGATTAGATCGTAGTAGACATCATGCCGAACCAGCAACATGACCCCTCCATGAGCCGGAATGCCTGCCACAGGGGGTAGGTCAAAACGTATGGAGGTATAGTGTGCCAGGTCAATACGATCACATGGGCGTAACTTAGTTTCTTGGAGACCTACAACAAGTGGGCAGTGCAATTGAAGGAGCAATTTTAGTTCCTCTCGTTTGGACTGAATGCCGCGAATATTCCATTGAAGAAGTGCCATTTTGAAAAAGAAAAGGAAAAGAAGAAACAAGAAAGGGTCACCTCGACGGCCGCTGAGGGCCTGGCTTCAAGGGAGCAATGCTGCTGCAATCGATAGGTGGTGAGTCATGGTCCATCAACTCAACAGTTGCGTCTGCCACCTTCCTGAGCTGGTCAGGAGGGGCAGCTTCCTCCACCAGTGAAAGGCCAGATGATCGGCTACCAGCAGTGCGGCCTGGCGAAACTGAAGATGGCCGGGGACAGCAACCGCTGGGTGGCGCAGGGGAAGAAACGCACCTCGGCGGAGATAGAGAACTCTTTTTTTCTAGGAGCCTTCTTTGAAGAATTACGTTTTGTCGAAAGAACAGGTGATGGCTGTGAAGTTTGTGGACGCAAGAAATCATCATGTGTTGGTTCTTTTTTGAAGGTCCGAGCATCTGATTTAGAGGGCCTCATCTTAGCAGTAGCAGATGATGATGTTTGAGCCTTAGGGTTGGTGGGAGGAAGAGGAGACGCTGATGGGGCGATCTTAGCACTGGCCGATCTGACGACCGAATCGCTAAATGTTAGATCGCATGTCTGTGTAGCTACCTCCCTGATAGGCCAAGGAGAGGCGAGAATGGTACTGTATTGACCTGCCGGAAGCACAGTGGGCTTTCTGCATCCCCATCACCGGCTACGCGTGCGAATGCATGGGTCGGCCTTCAGACACGCACAGGGAGGAAAGAAGAGAGGAAAGAGAGAGAGAGGGATAGAGGGATAGAGGGATAGAAGAAAGAATCTCAAACCCCGAAGCGGAGAATAAGACATGGAAAAGGAGAGAAGGAGAATAGGGCAAGGAGAATGAGGCAGAGATAGAAGTAAGGGCATGAAAGCAAGGAAAAGAGTGAACGTAGGGAAAGACCAATAGAGGAAGAAAGCGTGAGGATGGAAAAAAAGAAAGGAAACAGGATCCTGAAGTTTTCAAACGTCTGTCTCTGGACAAAGGCTCGATACATTACTCCCAAGAAGAGGAAGTGTGAATGGGAGGTAATGAGAGTGGGGGGGGGGGGTGTATGATTGAGGGGGGGGGGGTAGGGTTGAGGGGGGGTTGGATTGAGGGGGGGGCATGGGGAAGGGGGGTAGGGCAGCCCGGAAAGGAAGGAGAACTGCACTAACTCGGGGCCCATGCTCGCCACGCACGTATCCACAAAAGAGTTGTGGACCCACTGAGGGGCACTTTAGAAGCATTTACTGTCTATAGATCCTTTCACACTGCATTCTCAGCATTTTACATCCCACCATCCCACAATCTTGCTAACCATTACCCACATGAAAGTAATCACTTCCTCAATATTCATCTATGCAACATGCAACTATCTCCGCTTGTACTCGAGTGAGCTTTCTCTGACACAATACTCCTATCCTCTTCTCTTGCCATCTACCATCCCACATCCCTAAGTCTTACTCTGCCGTTTCCATTTCCTGTTCTACATATCAACAATAGCTATCTGCAAAATTCCTTCAATTCATGCAAAAACAGTGTCAGAACTATGCAGTTGTCACTTCAGAAGACTAGGAAGAAGAACACAAGTTCATAAGTTGAGTTATTTCATTCAAGTAGTCCTTTATTTACCACATCTCTCCACTAACCAATACATACACTAACAAGGAGAACAAGGCAAGTGCAATAACCCAATTTCCAGAAACTTCACTCAGTGGACGAGGGGTCAAAATAAGTGAACACTTGTCTCGGCTTATCCATAGACACTAGACAGTTTCTGAAAAAATGATGGTCAAAGGTTTCAAGGTATTTTTTAATTGCTGTAGGTGCCTTTTATTGCACGAAGTCCTCAGATGAAATGATGGCACAGTGGTTAGCATTCTTAATTTTGTGCCCTGTGTTCAAAAGCTGATTGTTACTTTTATTTTTGTTTTCATTTATATACCGATGTCTGTACAAGATTACTACATGGCCGTTTCCCAGTGCTTATTGATATATAGCTGTTATTCATCTACTAATTGCATGTAAGATGAATGAACTAAAGGAAAGAATGATAAAATTATTTGAAAATGTGACAGCTTGATTCATAATCAGTTGCAAGCGACAGTTTTTGATGAAGTTATCATTTATGCTTGGTCTACTGTGAAATTATTGCCAACACACAAAATCTTCAGCAATGTTAAAGACATTTCTTTCCCAAGTGAGATTCATACAAGGAAATGTTACTGCTGCAAACCTCCCGCCAGGCACTGTTTGTGGTATTTGGAATATTTGAGTCTCCTAGGTTGATATCATCCAAGGGAATGCACCAAATCCCCTGAAGAATAAATGTATGTATAAGAGATAAAAATTTATATGAGATTGAAAAATCAGAATGTGAGAGTTTAAAAAGATTGTAACCCCTATAATAAAAAAAAAAAAAAAAAAAAAAAAAAAAAAAAAACCCACGTATATTACATAATAAATGTGTGACATTTATTATGAAATCCAGTTGTAGTTTTACAATTAATATAACACCCTTATATCCATTAATCTGATAAGAAAAATTTGCATAGTAACCTTCTGTGGACACAGGTAGATAAATGAAAAGAATATAAACAATAATTGTGTTTCAAACACTGCATCACAGCTTCATAACTGTGACACTAACCACTGAACCACCATTTCCTCTGAGAATATCGTGATGTAAAAGGCACATAAAGTACTTCAAAAATACCTTGAAAACTTTGACCATCATGTTTTCAGAAACAGTCAAGTATCTACAGATAAGCTGACATGTGTTTGCCGATTCTGACTCCTCTTCCACTAAGCAAAGTTCCTGGGAAATTGGATGATGGCACTTGCCATGTTCTCCTCTAAGTGAATAGTGGTCAATGCAGCTGTTTTAAACATGAAAAACATTCATTTGGCATTTTCACAGCTTCATTTATTGAATCAATTTATGGTATAATAATACTTTTAAGCATCCCTTATGAATGAACTGCCTCTAGGCTTCTGTCTCAGGTTCTTTGGCCGACAATTCTTTGATGAATTTTTGACATTTCACCAGGATGAGTGGCTGACAAGCTTCACCCTCCATTGCTGGTGGTGGATAATGCCAGTCACTCATGCTGGGAAAACACCAGAAAAATTATCAAATAAACATCAGATGCGTAAAGACATGCAGACTGAAAAAGACACCCATAGAGCAACTAGAGCTCTAGGAAGAGGCGTAAATCGAAAATGACTTTTTCCTAAATAGAAATTTAGAACATCTGCTATTTTTCATGTATCAATATATGGTTACAAATGGTTTCAACTGATAACAAAATAGCCCCAAGCTGTTACACTTCCCAGTCTATAATGACTATCAATTTGAATTTCTCCTCCTCTCAAATTTTTAAAATATATTTGCGAACATCTAAACTAGCATTTTTTAACATTATTATAGGTAAATCTTAATTTATTGCAACTGAATTTTCCAAGACTGGCTCATTTATAGAGACCTCCTGGGTTGGCCCCTCAGTGCGCTCTGGTGAGCCACCAAAGAAATAGTATTATTTAAGTGACCGCAATTGAGTGCTCAACCTATTCTGTAACCTGCATTACTTGTCCAGTCAATCAGTTCAGTGCTACACACAACCTGTACTTCATTGTATCTTGTGTAGTGTTCTATACAGTACTGTGTTCCAGAAATCATGTTTGTTCTTGCTATAAAACAGACATCCACAAAGCAGCATATTTAATATGTGCTTAAACTGTAATTATTCTATGGGATCATCATCTGTCTGAACGAATATACGAAAACTCCCAAAGTGCTCAGTGAAACAGCAGTCTAAATATGAACAATATAATTAAAGGACTTCTAACAACAACATACAGAATAAAACCAAAAATATCAAATCTGCTAATACTTTCATAACGTTATGAATTCTTCTCGGGTTATCAGCAGAGTGGTGGTGTCGTCTTATCACAACATTTCGACGAGTTTCATACCCACCATCTTCTGGCGAAGTGTCGGAATGCTGTGTTCTGCATATCTATATGGCTGCTTGGCCGTCGTCCGCTTCTGTAGGCCGGCCAATCATGTTCCTCTGGAAGGGGGTACCATGTCGGTGGTGATTGGGGATGCGGCGTGGTCCGGCATCGAGACCCAGTGGCTATCCAATCTGTCTGCGGATGCCGCTGCCTTCAGATTGCAGTGTTCCTGACGTATTTTGTCAATTGCGGGATTCCATGCTGCACTGAGCTAAAAACAGCTATCCCTGTTTACTCAATTGTTGTACAGACATATCTCCACTGCCTCTTTGAAGATTGAATCCCATAAACAGTTGGCGCTGCACAGCTTCTTCGTTTTTTCGAATTCGATGGTGTGGCCCCACGGCAAGGAAAAACTACAGGAGTTCCTACACCATCTCAGTGGCATACATGACAGCATCAAATTCACCATGGAGTTAGAAGAGAATGGCTGCCTTCCCTACTAGGATATTTTGATCGAGAAAAATCCGGACGGTACGTTGGGACACTCGGTCTACAGGAAGAAGACGCACACGGACTTATATCTCAATGCTCGGAGCTGCCACCATCCAGCACAATGTAACTCGGTACTAAACACCTTAGTACAAAGAGCCAGGTCAATCTGTGACAGCGAGAGTTTGCCGCGTGAGTTAGCACATCTGCAGGAAACCTAACGAAAGAACGGCTACACTGAGACACAAACAAGATGTGACTGGCATGCAGACTAGAGGCGGGATGAGACACCAGAAGAAGACAAAGCAAAATGTGTGGCGTTTCTGCCATTTGCTGGACTGTCCACAACCAAGATCACAAGAATATTAAAGAAGCATGAAATAACGACATTCTTTCATGCACTGCAAAAAGTTCCTTGCATGCAGACAAGAGGTGGGACGAGAAACCAGAAGAAGACAAAGCAAAACGTGTTTCGTTTCTGCCATTTGCTGGACCGCCGACAACCAAGATCACAAGAATATTAAAGAAGCATGAAATAACGACCATCTTTTGCTCAACCAAAGACCAGCTGGAGTTGCACACACTGGGCATTTACAGTATTGAGTGCAAATGTGGGATGGACACAGGCAGACACAACGATGTATCTCCCAGCGCTGCACTGAACACATCAGGAACGTATGACTAGGACAGACAAACAAGTCCACGGTAGCAGAACATAGCATTATCGAGGGTCACACCTTCGAATTCAAAAAAACAAAAAAGCTGTGCAGCGCCAACGGTTTCTGGGATTCGACCTTCAAAGAGGCAGTGGAGATATGTCTGCACAACAATTTAGTAAACAGGGATAGCAGTTTTCAGCTCAGTGCAGTGTGGAATCCTACAACTGACAAAATACATCAGGAACGTGCCGATCTGAAGAAAGCGGCATCCGCAGACAGACTGGATAGCCACCGGGTCTCAACGCCGGGGCGCACTGCAGTGCCCCACCACCACCGACACGGTACGCTCTTCTGGAGGAACGTGATTGACCAGCCTACAGAAGCAGATGACAGCCAAGCAGTCATATAGATATGCAGAACACAGCATCCCGACATTTTGCCAGAAGATGATGATTACGAAACTTGTTGAAACGTTGCGACAAGATGATGCCACCACTCAGCTGATAACCCAAGAAGATTTAATCATTGGAATACGCCAAGAAATACTGCAACCGCATAAATTTTCATAAGCACTGACAAACAATAATATACATCTAAATTCACACAGTAAAAACCACTGTGAAAGGCACGACAGAGGATACTTCCCATTGTGCAAGTTATAAGACCTGCTTTCCATGTCATTCACATATGGAGCATGAGAAGAATGACTGTGTAAGTGTGTCTGTGCATATTGTAATGTCTTATCTTTTTTTCGTGATTCCTACAGGAGCAACATCCAGGGGTTGTATGTTCCTAGATTCGTCACTTACAGTTGGTTCTATAAACTTTCTAAGTAAGTTTTCACAGGATAATTGGTCTCTACCTTCGAGTGCTTACCAGCTAAGTTCTTTAAAATTCTGTGTGCCGCTCTCCCATGGATTAAATGAATTTGTGACCATTCATGCTGCCCTTCTTTGTATACATTCAATATGCCACGTTAGTCCTATTTAGCATGGATCCCATACACGTTAACTACATTCTAGGATGGATTGCACATGTGTTTCGTAAGCTCTCTTTTTAGACTGACTGCATTTACCTGGTATTCCACCAATGAACTGAAGTCTGCCACCGGATTTGCATACAACTAAGTCTTTGTGGTCATTTTATTTCATACCCCTACAACTTATTATACCCAAGTATTTGTATGAATTGACCAATTCCATGTGACTTATTGATATTGTAGTCACAGCATACTACATTTTCTTTTCGTTCTGTGATGTGCACAGTGTTTGTTTCTGAAAATTTATAGCAAGTTGTCAATCTTTACATCACTTTGAAATCTTATAAAACCTGAATGAATATTTGTGCAGTTCCTTTTAGACAGAATTTCTCTACTGATAAATGCATCACCTATGAAATGTCTGAGGTTACAATTAATACTATCCATTTGTTGCTTTCTCTCTACCAACAAATTCTCAATTCTCTCACAAATTGTGGTACACTGTCAAATGCCCTTAGAAAGCCGAGAAATCCTGCATCTACCTGACTGCCTTGTTTCATGGCTTTCACTAAGTCACATGAGAAAATTTTGAGTTGTGTTTCACATGACTGACATTTTTGGAATCCATGCTGGTTAGAGGTCATTATATTTGATATACCTCATTATGTTTGAGCTCAGAATACGTTTTAAGATTCTACAACAAAAGGATATCAAAGATATTGGATGGTAGTTATCTGTATCATTTCTGCTACCCTTAATGTAGATGTGTGTGACCTGTGGTTTGTTCTGACTACTGGGCATGATTTTTTGGTCAAGGGATCTACAGCAGGTTATAACTAAAAAGGGCTAACTCAGCTACAAATTCAGTATAGAATCTGATAGGGTTCCCATTGTGCCCTGGACCTCCTTTGAGTTTTAACAATTTCAGATGTTTCTCAGTACCTCTCATATGAATAGCTATTTAACTCATCATTACAATGGTATGGAGTTAAATTGAGGCAATACTATTGTACTTCCTTTTGTAAAGGAAAATTTGAAAACAGAGTTCAGCATCTCTGTTTTTTCTTGCTAACCCCAATTTCAGTTCCTGTCTTATTCAGGCGTGTCTGGATACTAATTCTACTATCACTAACAGCTATTACATATTGCCACAAGCTGTGTAGCATGCAATGTGGTGCTGCAGTTAGTGTCACTGGGTTGTGTGCTGTGAATCACCAGTTCAAACCCAACCACAAGCAGTTATTTGTCATTAGTATTTATCAGTTCTGGAAGGTTATAAAAGTTTAGGTTGTTTGTGTATATTTTGGAATGTTCAAAGTTTGTGTAAATAGCTGCACTCTCAATTCAGGAGTTCAGTTCTGCTCAATTCTGACTGTACTTTGGTGTTCACAATAAACGGGCTTTCAGTGCTAAGCATTTTGCTTCACTGACAACCCTGGTTTTGGATTAAGACTTGGTTCTGGCAACAATAAGACATTGTTTGGTGGAGTTACTTGGTACTTCAAAACACATTCATCATCATGGCCCCAATTACACAACCTAAAATTCACCACCTGCATGGACAGGAACCCCAATACAAGCAGTACATCATTCCTGCAGTTCATATGTTCAGGATATCAATGGATTACAAAAAATCAGTATTGTTGAGTGGTACTTAAGTAAATAAATCAGTGAAATCAAAGTGAACTAGAAATTAGGATATAAATGAAAAACTTGGTTTAGTTTAGAGAGTTACATACTGGCATTCAGCGGGCAAAACAGCAGAACAGAAGAGACAATGACCATGAAGTCAGCAAGTTCCACATAAGCGGGCGCTGTCGATTCAGCCGTCAGGGCATCGCCCGACCGGCTCACGTGTTTCTCAGTTGTCGTATGTGAGCAAAGGCCCTCACCTACATCCCAAGAGCCAATGACCGACGTTAAGAAGATTCTTCGAGAAGCTTTTCAACGTGACAGAAGAGGCAATGACCGGCTCACATGTTTCTCAGTCGTCACATGTGATCAAAGGCCCTCACCTACATTCCAAGAGCCAACGACCGACGTTAAGAAGATTCTTCGAGAAGCTTTTCAACGTGACAGACGAGGCAATGACCGTGAAGTCGTTCACCTCCAGTAAACTGAAGTGAATAAATACGCGAGACGCAGTGGGCCAGACAGATGAATTCAGATGAAGACGGAGACGGAGAGGAGAGACGAAGAAGACGAAGAAGTTTTCAGTCAGTTTCGGTGCTGAAGACCGTCATGCAAGAAGAGACTGCATCATGCACAGACGCACCAAGTCCACCGCTGTAATGGAATAGCAAGCAGCAGCCGCGGCGCCAGAAGACAGAAGTTGAAAGGTATTTGAAGTCTGGTTTTTACATACCCAGGTGACTCGTGAGGACGGGAAGGAGACGGCCTCACATCAGTAGTCACCTGTGAGCTGGGATGAAGACCTGACAGCCGAAGACTGGCAAGCGGGAGTCCGTGGTTCGAGTCCGTCACACTGGCCTTCCCCTGCCGCGCCGCTCCGCTGGCCGACGCAGAACACACGCGGCCGCTTAGAGAAGAGAAACACTGGGACGCGACACCCAAGGTATCATCCGATGCACGATTTCGCCCGCAATAGTTAAACGGGCCACCTTGCGCTGCGCGTCTCCAGTCAGCTGGGCGAGACGGCGACACGAGATACACACCGCTACGCGTAATCAGACGCAGACGCCGCCGCCGCCGCCTCTGCCGCAGCAGAAGACTTCACAAACGACACAGCTGCCGCTCTCCGAACCAGAACATCCCGTAAGATACAGTTGTACAAATCTTCAATAAAAGTTATCTTATGTAAAAATGATGTTTCATTCGACCTCATACCCGAGCCAAGGAAGAACCCACCCTGCCCACATGTTGTTAAGAGAGAAAAGTTAATTTATTTAATATTTTCACCCTGACAGAATGCTTTAGAATGCTCATCCTGACAATTGACAGCATCAAAAGAGAAAACCCAGTTACATTTAGTGACAGAAGTGTCACATTTAGTAACACAACTGTTACATTTGGTATCAGAAGCCGTTTTAGTTGTTACAGTATGTCAACTGCAATCAAGATTCTGGCCAGGGCACAACTAAATGGCTGAAACGATCTACATCTACATCTATACTCTTCAAACCACTGTGAGGTGCATGGCAGAGGGTACATCTAATTGTACCAGCTATTTGGGTTTCTTCCTGTTCCATTCACCTATGGAGCACAGCAAGAATGATTGTTTGAAGACCTCTGTGCATGCAATATTTATTCTAACCTCATCCTTACGATCCCTACATGAGCAGTAGATAGGGGACTGTAGTATATACCTGGAGTCATTATTTAAAACTGGTTCCTGAAACTTTGTTAACAGATTTTCTCAGGATAGTTTGCATCTATCTTCAAGAGACTGCCAGTTCAGTTCCTTCAGTATGTCTGTGACACTCTCCCATGGATCAAATTAACCTGTGACCATTTGTGCTTCCCTCCTCTGTATATGTTCAGTATCTCCTATGAGCCCTATTTGTTACAGGTCCCACACATTTGAGCAACATTCTAGAACTGGATGCACGAGTGATTTGTAAGAACTTCCCCAGTATTCTACCAATAAATCAGAGTCTACTATCTGCTTTACCCATAAATGAGCCTATGTGATCATTCCATTTCACATCACTATAAAATGTTACACCCAGGTATTTGTATGAGCTGGCCGATTCAGCGGCAAGTCCACTCCACGGAAGAAAATTTGAAGAACAGGGCCCAAAAGCATGGAAAATGACAGTCTTGCAAACAGAATGTTTTAGCACTATGCTACATTGTGAATCTGAATATGACAAAAGTTGACCAAATCTAACACTTGATGAACTCTGATCTTTCATAGTCTGTGACTGAACCAGGAAGAGTTGACCCTGCCATCTTGGATTTACATTGCAACTATCAAATGACAACCACACAACCTTACCAATCCAGGTACAATTAACTCCTCCACAAAGAATAACACCTTGCAGAACATACATTTATGGGACAGAAGACAACACATTAGTATACTTACACTGCAGACTCCCCGGAGATGATGTAAGCTAATGCAGAGAAACAGAATGTGTTTTTTATGGCTACTATATCACTAGACACCAACCATCATGGCAATCCTATTTACATACGCGACCTATGGGACAAAGCCCATCACCATCCTCTGGACGATGTCAATTCCCAACACATTATAGTCCGCGTCACCATAAGTAGGTACCAGCAAATCACTTAGCTACTGAATTAAGGAAAAAGTAAAATGACCACCTATGTAAGTGAGGCCACCACAAGTGAAAATTCTCCCTAGATGATTCCACAGAATGACAACTGCCTACTTCATACAGAAAAAGGTCTCAAAGAATTCTTTAATATGGCATTGGTTGATAGGCTCTCATTGAACACTGATATCGAACGGAGAGATTGGGATACAAAACTGCCCGTTACAACATTTTCATACAACACAGTGAAGCAATATACCATGGGCATCACACCATTCTTTCTAATCCAAAATCAAAGGGCCGAAATGGCAAAGTAAACACTGTCTCATTCAACTGGATGTTACTCAGAATGACTATGTGAAACTCTCCATCAACATGACCAGAGAAGCAAGACAGTTGGGTTACATATGAAACATAGGCACTCAGGAAAAAGAACAACCACTGACCAGTGCAATATAGCCTGGGAGACTTGGTATTGATTTTTCTTGCCTGTGTAGAAATTGCGACTATTGGAAAAGTTACTAATGTGCTACTTCAGGCCATATCATATCCTCCACCACTTGTTGGACATCACAAACACCCTTTATCAAGAAGATAGGATGACTAAGAATCAACACCCTTACAAAAAGTGCAAAATAGTGTACAGCGATTTACATAGATTCTATCCATATGTGTTTCTTTAATTAGTATTATTAGTCATTCGTATCTGTATTCCAGGCAGTTTTAACGCATCCCCCTGGTCACAACTGTGCACTGTGATTCAAAAGGCACGTTTTGAAAGGGTCTGTATAACTTTGTGACACATGCTGTGTCACATCCTGTGACATAGTGGGGTAGATAGTGAGGAAAATCACCTGCCCGCTCTTCAGTTTGCAAACATATGAAGGAGAGAATTGCAAGACCACAATCTGGTGACCTACCTTCCATCACTCTTCTACCATCCACCCCCACCCCATCTACCCTGTTACACCCCCAAAACACAATTTATCTCTTAATATCGCTCTACTGCATTTAGATGTGATACACATATTTAATATTTGTTCTTAACCTACTTCATTTAACAGTACACAGAAATTTTATACCATTAAAAAAAATATTTTTCATAATTTGCAATTTTCCCATCCCCTACAATAGGGAAACTGTTGTTGTTGTGGTCTTCAGTCCTGAGACTCGTTTGATGCAGCTCTCCATGCTAATCCATCCTGTGCAAGCTTCTTCATCTCCCAGTACCTACTGCAACCTACATCCTTCTAATCTGCTTGGTGTATTCATCTCTTGGTCTCCCTCTATGATTTTTACCCTCCACGCTGCCCTCCAATACTAAATTGGTGATCCCTTGATGCCTCAGAACATGTCCTACCAACCGATACCTTCTTCTAGTCAAGTTGTGCCACAAACTTCTCTTCTCCCCAATCCTATTCAACACCTCCTCATTAGTTATGTGATCTACCCATCTAATCTTCAGCATTCTTCTGTAGCACCACATTTTGAAAGCTTCTATTCTCTTCTTATCTAAACTATTTATCGTCCATGTTTCACTTCTATACATGGCTACACTCCATACAAATACTTTCAGAAACGACTTCCTGACATTTAAATCTATACTCAATGTTAACAAATTTCGCTTCTTCAGAAACGCTTTCCTTGCCATTGCCAATCTACATTTTATATCCTCTCTACTTCGACCATCATCAGTTATTTTGCTCCCCAGATAGCAAAACTCCTTTACTACTTTAAGTGTCTCATTTCCCAATCTAATTCCCTCAGCATTACCCGACTCAATTCGACTACATTCCATTATCCTCGTTTTGCTTCTGATGATTTTCATCTTATATCCTCCCTTCAAGACACTATCCATTCCGTTCAACTGCTCTTCCAAGTCCTTTGCTGTCTCTGACAGATTTACAATGTCATCTGCGAACCTCAAAGCTTTTATTTCTTCTCCATGGATTTTAATACCTACTCCGAATTTTTCTTTTGTTTCCTTCACTGCATGATTAATATACAGATTGAATAACATTGGGAAGAGGCTACAACCCTGTCTCACTCCCTTCCCAACCACTGCTTCCCTTTCATGCCCCTCAACTGTTATAACTGCCATTTGGTTTCTATACAAATTGTAAATAGCCTTTCGCTCCCTATATTTTACCCCTGCCACCCTCAAAATTTGAAAGAGGTATTCCAGTCAACATTATCAAAAGCTTTCTCTAAGTCTACATAGGTTTGCTTTTCCTTAATCTAGTTTCTAAGATAAGCCGTAGGGTCAGTATTGCCTCACGTGTTCCAATATTTCTGCGGAATCCAAACTGATCTTCCCCAAGGTCGGCTTCTACTAGTTTTTCCACTCGTCTGTAAAGAATTCGCGTTAGTATTTTGCAGCCGTGACTTATTAAACTGATAGTTCGGTAATTTTCACATCTGTCAATACCTGCTTTCTTTGGGATTGGAATTATTATATTCTTCTTGAAGTCTGAGGGTATTTTGCCTGTCTCACACATCTTGCTCACCAGATGGTAGAGTCTTGTCAGGACTGGCTCTCCCAAGGCCATCAGTAGTTCTAATGGAATGTTGTCTACTCCCGGGGCCTTGTTTCGACTCAGGTCTTTCAGTGCTCTGTCAAACTCTTCACGCAGTATCGTATCTCCCATTTCATCTTCATCTACATCCTCTTCCATTTCCATAATATTGTCCTCAAGTACATTACCCTTGTATAGACCCTCTATATACTCCTTCCACCTTTCTGCTTTCCCTTCTTTGCTTAGAACTGGGTTTCCATCTGAGCCCTTGATATTCACACAAGTGGTTCTCTTTTCTCCAAAGGTGTCTCTAATTTTCCTGTAGGCAGTATCTATCTTACCCCTAGTGAGATAAGCCTCTACATCCTTACATTTATCCTCTAGCCATCTCTGCTTAGCCATTTTGCACTTCCTGTTGATCTCATTTTTGAGACGTTTGTATTCCTTTTCACCTGCTTCATTCACTGCATTTTTATATTTTCTCCTTTCATCAATTAAATTCAATATTTCTTCTGTTACCCAAGGATTTCTACTAGCCCTCGTCTTTTTACCTACTTGATCCTCTGCTGCCTTCACTATTTCAGCCCTCAAAGTTACCCATTCTTCTTCTATTGTATTTCTTTCCCTCATTCCTGTCATTTGTTCCCTTACGCTCTCCCTGAAACTCTGTGCAACCTCTGGTTCAGTCAGTTTATCCAGGTCCCATCTCCTTAAATTCCCACCTTTTTGCAGTTTCTTCAGTTTTAATCTACAGTTCATAACCAATAGATTGTGGTCAGAGTCCACATCCACCCTGGAAATGTCTTACAATTTAAAACCTGTTTCCTAAATCTCTGTCTTACCATTATATAATCTATCTGATACCTTTTAGTATCTCCAGGCTTCTTCCATGTATACAACCTTCTTTTATGATTCTTGAACCAAGTGTTAGCTATGATTAAGTTGTGCTCTGTGCAAAATTCTACCAGGCGGCTTACTCTTTCATTTCTTACCCCCAATCCATATTCACCTACTACGTTTCCTTCTCTCCCTTTTCCTACTACCGAATTCCAGTCCCCCTTGACTATTAAATTTTCGTCTCCCTTTACTATCTGAATAATTTATTTTATTTCATCATACATTTCTTCAATTTCTTCGTCATCTGCAGAGCTAGTTGGCATATAAACTTGTACTACTGTAGTAGGCGTGGGCTTGTGTCTATCTTGGCCACAATAATGCGTTCACTATGCTGTTTGTAGTAGCTTACCCGCATTCCTATTATTAGAGTGAAAAGAACAGAACCTTCTTTTTAGCAAAAGATTTAATTTAACTTAATTTTGTACTGAGAAACATTTTTGTAGAAGCTGCAGTTTTATGGTTATTTAAGAAAAATCCAACACCCCACCAGTGGAGACTTTTAGTATGTTGTTCATGACACTCCCTCCCACTGCTGAACAAAACCCTGCAATTACAACAATTTGTTCTCCTATTGGACCTTTTTTGGCCATTGTTGACTGGTCTGTAAACAGTTTTCAGAAATGAAGGAGAAAGGCCATCAACTCTCTTGTTTCTGGGCACTGATAAGGTGTTCTGGCATCCTGTTGTGGAACTAACAATTCCCTGGCAAAGCAAAGGACACAGAACAGAAAGTTACACTTTATTATCCCTTCAACATTACACTCTCATAAACAATACACTACCTCAGATATGACAAGGATACTGAAAGGCATTCACCATGGTTAGCTGAATTTATCACAGTGGTATTTTTTCTCAAATGCATTAGAGAAACAAAGGAAAATTTAAATTGGAATAGCTGGAAGATGTATTCAACCACAGACCTTAAAAACGCAAATATCTTATAACTGTGCCTAATTGCCTGGACCCAGAAGATTCAGTATTGTTGGGTATTTCTTTGTAACTAACTACTACACTAACATTTAATGCATGAGGAGAACTGATTGTAATTAATGAGAAGTTCCATTAGTAATCCCTTTAGCTTTCAAACTATGAAAGAAAAACAGGCTGCAATTTTCATGTTACATTCACAACAGTTCATTTTAATGGGCTTTGATGGTTGATGATTAGTCCTCAGTTTACAAATACAAGTTTGTCAACTCATGGCTTTAGGAAAGCAGTTTTCATCAGCACAAAATTTCAAATAAAGGTCAAACTTCATAAAAGTCATAAATTTTCTTTTGTTCAATGTTTAAGAAGGGTTCAACCTAAAGTTGTGAGTTCACCCATCTGCTTTGACCTGTGATGTAACTGTGCTGTGTTGTGTGACATCACACCGCCATGAAGTTTTTGTGTCAGGTCATGTTTGTCGATGGTATGTTGTAGTATTTGGTAGCACTATCCTGTATTGGATATTTATGTTTTGAAGTTCCTTGTCATTGACATTGTGTGTCATGTTTTTATGGGAAGGGTTTGTGCTGGTTTGCTAGTGAATTACTTTGATTTTACTTAATGTTCTTCTTTGGAATTACTAGTGTCGTGTATTGTTTATGATAGAAGATATAATACAATATTTCCCCCCCCCCCCCCACCCGTTGTGGATGTTTGTGGATGAGAACAGAAATTTATCAGTAGGTCATTACTTGTTGCAATGGGTAAAGATGTGTTGTCTACAATTAAGTTCCTACATGGTATTTACACTGACAGTGAATGATGATGTTTTTGTGTGGGATGAGCATAGCAGCCTAGATATACACTCCTGGAAATTGAAATAAGAACACCGTGAATTCATTGTCCCAGGAAGGGGAAACTTTATTGACACATTCCTGGGGTCAGATACATCACATGATCACACTGACAGAACCACAGGCACATAGACACAGGCAACAGAGCATGCACAATGTCGGCACTAGTACAGTGTATATCCACCTTTCGCAGAAATGCAGGCTGCTATTCTCCCATGGAGACGATCGTAGAGATGCAGGATGTAGTCCTGTGGAACGGCTTGCCATGCCATTTCCACCTGGCGCCTCACTTGGACCAGCGTTCGTGCTGGACGTGCAGACCGCGTGAGACGACGCTTCATCCAGTCCCAAACATGCTCAATGGGGGACAGATCCGGAGATCTTGCTGGCCAGGGTAGTTGACTTACACCTTCTAGAGCACGTTGGGTGGCACGGGATACATGCGGACGTGCATTGTCCTGTTGGAACAGCAAGTTCCCTTGCCGGTCTAGGAATGGTAGAACGATGGGTTCGATGACGGTTTGGATGTACCGTGCACTATTCAGTGTCCCCTCGACGATCACCAGTGGTGTACGGCCAGTGTAGGAGATCGCTCCCCACACCATGATGCCGGGTGTTGGCCCTGTGTGCCTCGGTCGTATGCAGTCCTGATTGTGGCGCTCACCTGCACGGCGCCAAACACGCATACGACCATCATTGGCACCAAGGCAGAAGCGACTCTCATCGCTGAAGACGACACGTCTCCATTCGTCCCTCCATTCACGCCTGTCGCGACACCACTGGAGGCGGGCTGCACGATGTTGGGGCGTGAGCGGAAGACGGCCTAACGGTGTGCGGGACCGTAGCCCAGCTTCATGGAGACGGTTGCGAATGGTCCTTGCCGATACCCCAGGAGCAACAGTGTCCCTAATTTGCTGGGACGTGGCGGTGCGGTCCCCTACGGCACTGCTTTGGATCCTACGGTCTTGGCGTGCATCCGTGCGTCGCTGCGGTCCGGTCCCAGGTCGACGGGCACGTGCACCTTCCGCCGACCACTGGCGACAACATCGATGTACTGTGGAGACCTCACGTCCCACGTGTTGAGCAATTCGGCGGTACGTCCACCCGGCCTCCCGCATGCCCACTATACGCCCTCGCTCAAAGTCCGTCAACTGCACATACGGTTCACGTCCACGCTGTCGCGGCATGCTACCAGTGTTAAAGACTGCGATGGAGCTCCGTATGCCACGGCAAACTGGCTGACACTGACGGCGGCGGTGCACAAATGCTGCGCAGCTAGCGCCATTCGACGGCCAACACCGCGGTTCCTGGTGTGTCCGCTGTGCCGTGCGTGTGATCATTGCTTGTACAGCCCTCTCGCAGTGTCCGGAGCAAGTATGGTGGGTCTGACACACCGGTGTCAATGTGTTCTTTTTTCCATTTCCAGGAGTGTACATGACAGTGGTACTGGTTGATAAGTTCTTTATGTGATTTTATTTTTTTAAAGTTGTAATATATATGGCAAGTATGTTTATTTTTACAGTTGTTTGTGTAAAACGAAATTGGTGGTGATGCAAGTTTTCATGAATTTCAGAGATTTTCTTGTTAGTGTTTGGTGATTGTGTTTGGTTACCATTGATATTGGTTTACCATCATTGGTTAGCTTATGTTTCTGTATGAGAATCAGGTTTCATTTGTTGTTCTGTGGATTTCGTTTTAGATAGGTAGTGTAAGTGGAGGTTTGGATAACTAATTTCATGATTTGAGTGTGTTGGTTTTTGATACTGTGGGCTTAGTTTTAGCTGCCATATAGACCAAGTAAAATTTGTGGTACCAGATTTTCAAGTTGTGTGGAGACTTTTCTTGGTATCAAGGGCTACATGTGTGCTATACTGGTCAAGTGAAATTTGCAGCCAAGTGTCCTTTGATTGTTTGTGTTTTTATTATTATTTCTTTACTTTCTCAGACGTTAAGTCTGGTTGAGAATGGAAAGTGACGCGGACCTTGATCAAGCGTCACTTCCTATTAACTGTACGGTATGTGTTATATTGCATTTAGGAACTTTCGGGTAATTGAACATGTATCAATAATTACGGATTTCTGTAGTTGTATATATGTGTTTGGATGTAGCTGTATTGCATTGATGTACTGGTGGATATTGTGTGGTATGACTCCTGTAGTTGATACTATAATTGGTATGATGTCAACTTTATCCTGATGCCACATGTCTTTGACTTCCTCAGCCAGTTGGATGTATTTTTCAATTTTTTCTCCTGTTTTCTTTTGTATATTTGTTGTATTGGGTATGGATATTTCGATTAGTTGTGTTAATTTCTTCTTTTTATTGGTGAGTATGATGTCAGGTTTGTTATGTGGTGTTGTTTTATCTGTTATAATGGTTCTGTTCCAGTATAATTTGTATTCATCATTCTCCAGTACATTTTGTGGTGCATACTTGTATGTAGGAACTTCTTGTTTTAAAAGTTTATGTTGTAAGGCAAGCTGTTGATGTATTATTTTTGCGACATTGTCATGTCTTCTGGGGTATTCTGTATTTGCTAGTATTGTACATCCGCTTGTGATGTGATCTACTGTTTCTATTTGTTGTTTACAAAGTCTGCATTTATCTGTTGTGGTATTGGGCTCTTTAATAATATGCTTGCTGTAATACCTGGTGTTTATTGTTTGATCCTGTATTGCAATCATGAATCCTTCTGTCTCACTGTATATATTGCCTTTTCTTAGCCATGTGTTGGATGTGTCTTGATCGATGTGTGGCTGTGTTAGATGATACGGGTGCTTGCCATGAAGTGTTTTCTTTTTCCAATTTACTTTCTTCGTATCTGTTGATGTTATGTGGTCTAAAGGGTTGTAGAGGTGGTTATGAAATTGTAGTGGTGTAGCCGATGTATTTATATGAGTGATTGCTTTGTGTATTTTGCTAGTTTCTGCTCGTTCTATAAAGAATTTTCTTAAATTGTCTACCTGTCCATAATGTAGGTTTTTTATATCGATAAATCCCCTTCCTCCTTCCTTTCTGCTTAATGTGAATCTTTCTGTTGCTGAATGTATGTGATGTATTCTATATTTGTGGCATTGTGAACGTGTAAGTGTATTTAGTGCTTCTAGGTCTGTGTTACTCCATTTCACTACTCCAAATGAGTAGGTCAATATTGATATAGCATAAGTATTTATAGCTTTGGTCTTGTTTCTTGCTGTCAATTCTGTTTTCAGTATTTTTGTTAGTCTTTGTCTATATTTTTCTTTTAGTTCTTCTTTAATATTTGTATTATCTATTCCTATTTTTTGTCTGTATCCTAGATATTTATAGGCATCCGTTTTTTCCATCGCTTCTATGCAGTCGCTGTGGTTATCCAATATGTAATCTTCTTGTTTAGTGTGTTTTCCCTTGACTATGCTATTTTTCTTACATTTGTCTGTTCCAAAAGCCATACTTATATCATTGCTGAATACTTCTGTTATCTTTAGTAATTGGTTGAGTTGTTGATTTGTTGCTGCCAGTAGTTTTAGATCATCCATGTATAGCAAATGTGTGATTTTGTGTTGGTATGTTCCAGTAATATTGTATCCATAATTTGTATTATTTAGCATGTTGGATAGTGGGTTCAGAGCAAGGCAGAACCAGAAAGGACTTAATGAGTCTCCTTGGTATATTCCACGCTTAATTTGTATTGGCTGTGATGTGATATTATTTGAATTTGTTTGGATATTAAGTGTGGTTTTCCAATTTTTCATTACTATGTTTAGGAACTGTATCAATTTAGGATCTACTTTGTATATTTCCAATATTTGTAGTAACCATGAGTGGGGTACACTATCAAAAGCTTTTTGGTAATCAATGTATGCGTAGTGTAGCGACCTTTGTTTAGTTTTAGCTTGATATGTCACCTCTGCATCTATTATCAGTTGCTCTTTATTATTATTATTATTATTATTATTATTACTATTATTGTTATTAATGCTGCTGCTGCTATTGAATGTTTCATTTGAGCTAGCAGGTGGTTATAATAGTAGAGTGCTGCAGTGTGAGCTGTATACATCACAGGAAGCTGAATCATTATAGGTATGTTCACTTTTGAAAATATTTTCTGTAAATAAAAGAAGAAAATTAGTGAGAAACAATAAAAATGGTACATCAACAGAGTGACTGACAGATCACTGAACTAAGACAGTATCAGAGATGGGGCAAGTCAAACTTTGCCCTTGTAAACTTGGGTAGGTGCAACAGGCAGTCCAGCTTTGGGAGTATGAAATAATGTGAAAGCCAACAGTGTCCTCTATGGATGAGCTGTGTCATATTATTGATTACCTTAAGTTATGACTGAGCTGTCATTCAGCTGTTAGCAAACACATGAACTACGCAGTGCATGTACGACGCAGTGCATATACTATGCAGTGCATATATATAACTGCTTGACATAATAAGAGGAGGAGGAGGAGGAGGTCAGTTACACAGTGAGATAGAGAAGGATAGTAAGTAAGAAGTGGAGCTCTGAAAGTAACTGTGGTCACCAACAGTGAGCATGCCATTGCAAGGCTAGTCTCTCTCAGTACAAAGACAGAAGGCAGAGTGTGGAGTCTGCAACTGGTGGTAAGGAAGCCAGTATTGTGATGGGAACCTTCTCTGTTAGTAGCAGCACCACAGATTTACATTAGAGTGTGTGAGTTTGGAATATCATCCATCATGAATGAAGAACATTTGGATGGTGATCAATTATGTTGCATAAGCATTGGGAATCTTCAAAAGACATTGTGAAGATTTAAAGTACAAGTATCAATGTTATGTCAGACCAGTAAGAAGTGTTTATGCTTGAGTACATAACGGAATTGTATTACAGAGGTGTTTCTGTGCAAGTGTAACCTATCTGCCACAAAATTAAAACTGGTAGTAAGATGAACTGCTCTAAATTTTTGGTCTTTTTCACTAATACACCTCATTAACATCAAGACCAGAGTGAGACGACACTAGAACTGTCGGGAACTTGAGCAGTCAAAAATGGAAGGTAGATATTAAGAAGTCAGCTTAATTTTTTATTGTATAGGTTAAAGCTAAATGTAGAATGTATATGTATATGAAAACTGTCATTAGGCGTAAGCCTGTTAATAACAAGAGTCCTTATCGAAAATTCTGCAGTGTAGTAACAGTAATTTTTTTTAAACATTTGTATACACACAAAATATGAGCTTTAGTCATTTCACATTCAGTCTGCATGGCCAAATGTTAGTCGTTTGTAAGGTATCAAATGAGATTCATTAAGCATTATGAGCACTAACAGTGATGCGGCATAACACAGTGTACCCATTCAGCGAAGTTGTGTTTATATCAGATTGTTGACTGTCAAAATATTTAAAAGTATTTCTTTGACAACCAGCAATCACCCAGTATAATGAACTTACTAAAATCCATGTCTCTTCCCAGCTCAAGGCAGCAGACCATGGTTCTATAAAAAGGAAACATTGCTGGATAGTCAAGCAAAAATATAGTAGGAAATGTGTTGAAACACTTTATTTTTGTAGTAAATTGAGACTGTCGTATAATTCTGTTTCAGCAACATGATGTGTCAAAGAGATTCCTGGGGTTGGTGATTTTAAAAAAAGGAATGTTTGGTGTATGAGCTTCTAGTAAGAGAGGATGATATGCAAGGCACTGCTGACAAGCTGGAGCACCAGCTATGGGGTGTAGCTGACCACAATGTACATGTCATGCCAGAACGAACAAACTAGGTGAATGTAGCCATCTCTATTATTACAAACATTTAAATGAGCTCGCCAGTATGTTGGCCTTTTTTTGAATTGTGTGCTCCTTCTCAAAGGTAACTCAAAAGACAGAGACAGCTTTTTCACTAGGGAAGTATGATTAAAAATTTGCACACAATCAAGTCAGAAGTAGAACATGAAAATAAAATTTCAGAGGCTATAGAGTGCAATTGTTGTCTAGCCTGTTGAAGTGCCTAGACTATTAGAGGGTAGTGGTGAAGCAGAGGAAATCAGATTGCAATCCCAAAATGAGCCATTAAATAGTTTTCCATCAGTTCATGAAACTTCTGAATCCCTTCTACCAATGTTACAAAAAATTTGGGCTCGCTATAGAACCACTTCTACAACTGAAAACTATATCAAGGATTCTTATAGAAGGGAGCAAAATATATAACGTTGCTGGTGTAGATGTGTTAAAGATGCTATATCTATTAGCAAAAGGATCATTGGACGATAAGATTTCTCAGATAATCCAATAAGTGAGGTCGGTCAGAGAGCTGAAAGACATTATCTGTAGGGAAGATCTTCCAAACACACTCATTTATGAATTTGTTAACATTTACTATTGTCGGGTTCAGCGTGAAGATAAGACATCATCTTATAATGCATGTGAACTTAGTACCTGGGTTAATACAATGTATTGTGCATAAAGATGGAAGAAGTTGAATTTGTGCAACATATTTCAGAAGGAATCAAACCCAAAGATAGATCAAGACTACCTTTTGTTTAATAAATCTAAGACAATGATGAAAATGCAAACACTGTACACAGAAAAATTAAATGTTTTAGATGGACAGGTAAGTTTCAAGTACCTGAGATAGTTCTCTTAGAGAACTAGGAAGACGGCTGAATCAGGCTAAGTTAAAAGGGAACAGAGGTTGTAAAGAAGGGAATAGGGCATGTGATTGTCCAGCTAAGATGCAAGGAGGTAGACAAGAGTTCTGACTGTGAAAATGGGGTAAGAACAGCAATAACATGTTATCAGTCAAACAGTGTAATAAAATCGAAGTGGGTAAGAATAATAGATTGTGATTTGTATGTGTTCAGGTCAACGAGGAACCGGTTCGCGCATTGCCTGACCCTGGGAGCTCCATTTTGATAATGGGTGCACAATAGTATAATGTGAATGTAGGGGTGTGTAAGCTGCCATAGTTATGTAATGTCATAGTAAGATGTCATACGGATTTCCTTCTAAAATGAAGGAATTAAAAAAGACAGTACAAGAGTTAATACAACAAGGAGTAATTTTGCCATGTAAATCACCCTATGCTTCACCCATGTTTATGGTTTCTAAATTTGGGTGTGAATGGGGGAGGAAAGTGTCTTGAGCAATAACTGATTACAGACAATCAAATACACTCCTGGAAATTGAAATAAGAACACCGTGAATTCATTGTCCCAGGAAGGGGAAACTTTATTGACACATTCCTGGGGTCAGATACATCACATGATCACACCGACAGAACCACAGGCACATAGACACAGGCAACAGAGCATGCACAATGTCAGCACTAGTACAGTGTATATCCACCTTTCGCAGAAATGCAGGCTGCTATTCTCCCATGGAGACGATCGTAGAGATGCTAGATGTAGTCCTGTGGAATGGCTTGCCATGCCATTTCCACCTGGCACCTCAGTTGGACCAGCGTTCGTGCTGGACGTGCAGACCGCGTGAGACGACGCTTCATCCAGTCCCAAACATGCTCAATGGGGGACAGATCCGGAGATCTTGCTGGCCAGGGTAGTTGACTTACACCTTCTAGAGCACGTTGGGTGGCACGGGATACATGCGGACGTGCATTGTCCTGTTGGAACAGCAAGTTCCCTTGCCGGTCTAGGAATGGTAGAACGATGGGTTCGATGACGGTTTGGATGTACCGTGCACTATTCAGTGTCCCCTCGACGATCACCAGTGGTGTACGGCCAGTGTAGGAGATCGCTCCCCACACCATGATGCCGGGTGTTGGCCCTGTGTGCCTCGGTCGTATGCAGTCCTGATTGTGGTGCTCACCTGCACGGCGCCAAACACGCATACGACCATCATTGGCACCAAGGCAGAAGCGACTCTCATCGCTGAAGACGACACGTCTCCATTCGCCCCTCCATTCACGCCTGTCGCGACACCACTGGAGGCGGGCTGCACGATGTTGGGGCGTGAGCGGAAGACGGCCTAACGGTGTGCGGGACCATAGCCCAGCTTCATGGAGACGGTTGCGAAAGGTCCTCGCCGATACCCCAGGAGCAACAGTGTCCCTAATTTGCTGGGAAGTGGCGGTGCGGTCCCCTACGGCACTGCGTAGGATCCTACGGTCTTGGCGTGCATCCGTGCATCGCTGCGGTCCGGTCCCAGGTCGACGGGCACGTGCACCTTCCGCCGACCACTGGCGACAACATCGATGTACTGTGGAGACCTCACGCCCCACGTGTTGAGCAATTCGGCGGTACGTCCACCCGGCCTCCCGCATGCCCACTATACGCCCTCGCTCAAAGTCCGTCAACTGCACATACGGTTCACGTCCACGCTGTCGCGGCATGCTACCAGTGTTAAAGACTGCGATGGAGCTCCGTATGCCACGGCAAACTGGCTGACACTGACGGCGGCGGTGCACAAATGCTGCGCAGCTAGCGCCATTCGACGGCCAACACCACGGTTCCTGGTGTGTCCGCTGTGCCGTGCGTGTGATCATTGCTTGTACAGCCCTCTCACAGTGTCCGGAGCAAGTATGGTGGGTCTGACACACCGGTGTCAATGTGTTCTTTTTTCCATTTCCAGGAGTGTACATAGGTAATATTACAGTCAGCATCACTTCCTGATTTGCATGCCAGTTTTGTTTAGTTTAGATTTAAACCAAGTAAATTACCAGATACCATTGACTGAAGATTCCAAAGCAGCCACAGTGTTTTGTTCAGATTGGAACCTATAAGAGTTTCAAAGGGTGCCATTCTAGTTGGCAACAGGAGCAGCTGTTATTTTCACAATTGCTGGATTCTGTATTTCGTAATTTAAAGGTTAGTTGATTTGGAGGAAGGGACAAAATAGCAAGGTCATGGTCCCAGTGGATTAGGGAAGGATGGGGAAGGACATCAGCTGTGCTCTTTCAAAGGAATCATCCCGGCATTTGCCTGCAGCGATTTAGGGAAGTCAAGGAAAACCTAAATCAGGATGGTCTAACACAAGTTTGAACCATTGTCCTCCTGCATACAAGTCCAGTGTGCTGACAAATGTGCTACCTCGATTGATGATGATTTAAAATTTAAATTAATGCATCATTATTTGTATGATGTTATCATTTATTGCACTTTGTTAAAAGAACATGGGCCATGTAAGTCACATATTACAGTGTTTAAGTGAAGCAGGTCTTGCTATGACATCACAAAAGTTAGTTTAGCTAATTCCTGAGTTTAGTTCTTGGATTTTATTAGAAAAGGGGGGTTCAGGTTGATCAAGAAAGAAAGTACGCTATCAATAAGTTTCCTCCACTGAAAACTGTTAAACATATAGCTAAGTTTCTTCACAAAGTTCATTCCTAACTTTGCAGAGTTAGCAGCACCTCTTCATCAACTGAGGAGAAAGAGCAGTAATTTTGATGGATGGATTTGCAACAAGCTGCTTTTGAAGGATTGAAAAATGTGTTGTTGAACGGGCCAGTTTGGCTGTGCATGGTTTTGAAAAACAGTTTATATGTCAGGCAGACGCATCCATGACCAGGATGGCAGCCATCCATTTGCAGGAAGGGAAGGGTAAATGTAGGCCAATACATCTACATCTATACTCTGCAAATCATCATGAAGTACATGACAGAGGGTGCGTTCCATTGTACCAGTTATCAGAGTTTCTTCCTCTTCCATTCATGTATGGAGTGCAGGAAAAATGATTGTTTGAATGCCGTTGTATGTGCAGTAGTTATTCTAATCTTCTCTTCATGATCCCTATGTGAGCAGCTCAAAGGGCTTGTAGTATTCTCCATTTGAGGCCGATTCTTGAAACTTTTTAATAGACTTCCTCAGGATCTTCAATAGTCTTTCAGTTCAGTTCCTTCAGTATCTCTGTGACACACTCCCACAGATTAAACAAACCTGTAAACATTCATGCAGCTCTTCTCTCTTTATGTTCAATATCCCTTGTTAGTGCTATATGGTATGGGTCCCCCACACTTGAGCAATGTTCTAGAACCAGTCGCACAAGAGATTTGTAAGCAATTTCATTTTTTAGATTGATTGCACTTCGCCAGTATTTTGCCAATAAACTAAAGTCTACCACCTGCTTTACCCACAACTGAACCTATGTGATCATTCTATTTTATATCCCTACAAAGTGTGACACCCAGGTATTTGTATGAATTGGCAGACTCAAACAGTGACTAATTGATATAATACTCATAGGATATGCTTCCAGGGCATTGTTGGAATTAGAAATTCATTATTATGTACATAAATTATAAACAATAACGGTATTATTCACTATAGAAAAGTTCCATTTTCATCTGGAGCACAAATGTTTTATGTTGGAAACTGACATGCAGGCACTGAGTTGGGTGTTAGCTCAGCCATATAAAACTGGAAGAGTTGCTTGGTGAGCAGTATGTTTGTCTGCTTTCAATTTTGAGGTCAAAGACATACGGGGAATGGAAAATGTTACTTCTCATAAGCTGATTCATTTGCTCCTGGAAGTATTCAATGAAAATCAGGAAGAAGAGTACAGGAAAGTACAGGAAGTTGAAGAAGAACTAAGGGTGAATAATATATTGGTGAATTTACCAGAACTCTTTAAGGACCTGGGTTCACACCATGATACAGATATTGAATTAAATTCTATTAAGAAAAACTATAAAATAAAGGTCATATTGTGTTACTGAACAAAGAATGATAGACGACAGAAAGAAGAACTGCATAAAGAATTATTGGCACTGGTGTCTAAGCACTATCACATGTCTGCCATAGGTGGGCATTTAGGCATGTAAAAGACCAGGATGAAAATCAGAGAGTTTTTTACATGGAAAAGAATGAAAGTGGATATCCAGATGTTAGTGGAGCAATGACAAGTGTGTAAAATGAGTAAAGCAAGTAATGATAAACCACATGGTTGGTTAGCTCCAAATAGGGAACAATCTCCTTTGGATAGACTGTCTACAAGGTGTGACAATAAAGTAATGAGACTGATGTGAAAAAAATGTTGCTTACCGTTTTAGTCAAGTTTAGTAGTTCCCTTCCGATTGCACGCACTTTTTCCAGCACTTCTGCCATAGTAACATTTCTGAAACTCATCTTCTGTAACATTCTCCAAGATCCTCGTCACTGATTTTTGGACATCTTGTGTTGTTTGAAAATAGTGTCCCTTGACCGCCATTTTGACTCTTGGAAATAGAAGAAAGCCACACGGAGCGATATCTGGTGAATAAGGTGGCTGTGGTAGTACTGAAATTTGCTTTGAGGTTAAAAATTGCTGTACTGACAGAGCAGTATGGGATGGCGCATTATTGTGATGCAGAATCCAATTATCAGCAATGTTGGCATGGACACGAACTCTTTTACGAAGTCTTTTTAAAAAATTTTTGTATCAATACTGGTTAACTGTTTGTCCAGGAGGCACTCAGTCTTTATGAACAATTCCCTTGGCATCAAAGAAGCACACAAGCACGCATTTCACTTTTGACTGTGATATGCGAGCTTTTTTTGGTCTAGGTGATCCCTTTGAGCACCATTACGAACTTTGACGATTTGTCTCTAGATCGTACTGAAAAAACCAAATTTCATCACCAGTGATAACACGGCTCAACAATTCTGAATTGATTTCCATTTGCTCTAACAGATCAGCTGCCACATTTTCCCGTGTTTCTCTCTGTTGTGGTGTGAGATATTTAGGGGCCATTTTTGCACAAATCTTTCTCATACCAAGATCTTCAGTTATCATTAGACGAACCGTTTCTCAATTGATGTTCAGTTCTTCTGCAATCATTTTCATGGGTAATCTTCAATCAGATCATACAAGTTCACACACCCTGGCCAAGTTGACATCCATCCATGAGGTTGATAGTCGTCCACTGCGGTCTTCATCTTCTACATTCATTCTGCCTTCACTAAACTTTTATGCCAACAAAAAATTTGAGTTCTTGACATAACCTCCTCTCCAAAAGCCTTCTGAAGCTTACCGTAAGTTGTCGTTGCGTTTTCACCCAATTTAATGCAAAAAGAAATGGCATACCATTGTGCAATATTATGCAGTTACATTTCCATGACAAGAGACACAAACATGTGTTAACTTATTACAGCACAACTCACGACAGAGCAGTTGCATCAATGTGCTGCTTGGACTAGAACCAAGTTCAAAGATATTGTGCCAACGAAAGCCTGCAGGGTTGCCACATCTTGCAAAGAAAATCAGTCTCATTATTTTATTTTCACACCTTGTATATACTATTTGGATTCTCTTCCTACATCAAAGGATGAAAATAAGTATTTGTTTGTGATAGTAAAAGGGTTTTCCAGATTTCTCTGGACAATTCCTACACAGAGGATGATGGCAGATATTAGTCTAATGGCCTTCATTTTTGCAAGCTTCAGGTGCCCAAAACTCTGGTAGGTGATGACATAACAGCATTCATTTCATATCAATTTAAAATATTTTGTTCTATTCATGCCGTTAGCCACACAACAAGCACACATCACAGACAAAACCGGTGTAAACTGATTAATTAATCTGCAGATTTGATATGGTAGGAATGATGAGCCATTTCGCATTACCAATTACTCTAAGTTGTAATCGAGCTGTCATTCAGCTGTTATCAAAGACATGAGCTATGTGGCACATATATATAATCACTGGAAAGAACAAGAGGAGGAGGACAGAGAGAGAGAGAGACAGAGATGGGTAATCAGTAAGAAGTGGAGCTCTGGAAGTAACTGTGGTCACTGACAATGAGCATGCTGCTTCGAGACTACCAGTCCCTCTTTGTACAAAGACAGAGGGCAGGGCTTGGACTCTGCCACTATAGGTGAGGCAGCAGGTATTGTGATGGGAGATTCATCCATTGGTAATAGTGCCACAGGCCTAGATTACAGTGCATGGATTTGGAAAGTCATCCACTATGAATAATGAACAAGTTGCTTAAGCAAATGGTACATTAACCTTGGGAATTTTCAAAAGGCGTTGCGAAGATTTAAAACAAGGTGTCACACAAGCAGGACGTGTTATGGTCAAGAACATAACTGAATTGTATTACAGATATGTATCTATACAAGTGTAACCTATCTGCCAAAGAATTAATGTGCTCGGTCTCGTAATACTCAAAACTGATAGTAAGATGAGCTGCTCTGAACCTTGGGTCTTTTTCACTAATATACTTTGTTAGTGTAGAGATGACAGAGACAGAATATTAGAACTGTCAGGTTCCTGACTGGTCTAAAAGGGAGGGGAGACTGGATATTAAAAAGGCATAATTTATATGTATATGAAAATTGTCATAGGGCTTAAGCCTGTTAATAACAAGAGTCCTCACTGCAAATTCTACAGTATAACAACAGAAAATGTTTTTGTTTTAAGCTCAACTGTTTAAAGATAATTTAAATTTGTATTTTTTTAAAAGGCTGGATAAATATGTTTAATACATTTTTAATTATGAAAAGGTTTTCATGTTTGTGAAGGTTGTTAGTTTAATGTTATCACATCTGTGCACAAACAACTTGAAGTGAGCTTTAGTAATTACTCATGAAGTCTGCATGGCCAAATGTTAGTTCACTTTGTAAGATATCAAAATAAATTCATTAAAACTTATAAGCACTAACAGTGGTGTGGTGTAGCAGAGTGTAACTATTCAGCAATGTTGTATATATGTCAGGATGCTGACTGTCAAGTAAAGTGTTTGAAAATATTTCTTTGACAACTAGTAACCACCAAGTACATTTTGCTTTTCCAAAATCTGTCCCTGTTCCCAACTCATCGGAGAAGGATCAGAGTGAACAAAAGGAGAAATGTCATGGCTGGACAGCTGGTTCCATCAATTTTAGATCTCTGTCCATTACCATCAGTCAACCCTCCTCATACCCAGATGTGGCACTGTACACCATGACTGGAAGATTGGCTGCATGAATGGTCACAGGCTCATTTGCCTCATGGGAGAGTGTCATGGAGATGCTGATGAAACCAAACTGGCAGACACTTGAAGACAGAAGCAAAATATCCCTTGACAGCCTCCTTTCAGTTTTAAAATCAATTTTAAGTGAATAATCTGGATAGATACAACAGTCCCTAGGTATCACTCCCACAGGGATCGCAAAGACAATATTAGACTAATCACAGATGACGTAGATGCATTTAAGCAATCACTCTTCCCACATTACACACATAAATGGATCAGGAAGAAAGCCTAATAACTCGCACAATGGGATGTACTCTCTTCCATGCACACCACAGTGGTTTGCATTGTATATATGTAGATATAAGAATCATATAATGTGTTTTTCTAGGTTTGCTTGCCTGCAGCACCTACTTGCTTGTTTCCTCAGATTACTATGCACTCCAGTATCCACAAGAATGATGCATAATCTCTTTGTAGTTGAACTAAAGAAAGTAGGTCTTTTACATTGGCAGCCACGTTTCTTTTTATAGTGTTAGTATGACACACCAGGAATCTCACTGCACCAGTATACAACCCCTAGTACAGAGATTCAGCGACTACTTAAAAAGAAAAAACAGTGCAACCAGAATTTAGCTTCCTCCGGCTAGCATTTCAGCCTACAGAATTAACATTTTGCTAGGTGAATCTAAAACACACAGTTCAGAATTTTAAATCTCCACAAGAAAACAGGATATTAAGACGGAATTTCTGTGATTATACTCCAATGAAAATTATATTGTGACTGACAGATTGCCGTGTTGGGGGCATTACTGCAGTGGCCACCCATCCACAATACACAAGGTGCTGCATTTACTTACAAAACTGGCAACACAGTGAGCTTGTGGAATTCGAGAAAGAACTAAAATTGGCTGGCAGCTGCACCCTATCACTCAACACACTGAAATTTCATTCACTAAGTAATTTTCAAAGATTCAACTGTCAACAAAATGGCTACAGGATGGCATCACAAACATGAAAACATTATCAAAACAAAATCCAATAAACTAATTTGGGATCTTCATATAAATAGGTATTATGGACAGTGATATTATTAATGACTTCAAATGTATTTAGAACTAGGAAATATCGGAACATACAGACAAAAGACAGGTATTTCCACCAGGAACATAAAATTACTATGGCACGCACAACGTAAAAATACTATCATGGTGCATTCACTGGCTTTGGCAATTTAAAGCCAAACTGCCACATTACAACATAACAATCACAACCCTTGTGCTATGCTACTGATCAGTCCACAACAACCAAAAAATCAACTAACAATCCGGCCTAGGCGTTGGGCTATCCTACACTTTAATCTGTCACCACAACTTCCATTTAAAATATTCAATTGTACATGTAGAACTAACTTCAGGTGTGCCCCAGGGAAGTATGTTGGGACCCGATGCTGTTCATGTCGTGTATTAATGACCTTGCAGACAATACTAACAGTAAAATCAGGCTTTTTTTTTTTCTTCAGATGATATAATTATCTATAATGAAGTACTATACGAACGAAGTTGCACAAATATACAGTCAAATCTTGATAAGATTTCAAAGTGGTGCAAAGATTGGCAACTTGGTTTAAATGTTCAGAATGTAAAATTTTGCACTTCATAAAATGAAAAAAACATAGTATCCTATTACTACAATGTCAGTGAGTCAATGTTGGAATTGGCTAACTCAAACAAATACCTGGGTGTGACACTTTGAATAGATATCAAACGGAATGACCACATAGGTTCAGTTGTGGGTAAAGCAGATGGCAGACTGGTTTATTGGTAAAATATTGGGAAGTGTAATCAGTTTACAAGAACATTGCTTACAAATAACTCGTGTGGCCGGTTCCAGAGTATTCCAAGTGTGTGGGACCCATACCAGATAGGAATAACAGGGGGTATTGAATGTATACAGAGAAGGGCAACACAAATGGTCACAGGTATGTTTAATCCATGGGAGAGAGTCACAGAGATACTGAAGGAACTGAACTGCAAGACTCTATTAACAAAGTTTCAAGAACCAGCTTTAAATGAGGAATACATTAAAACCTCCTACATATCATATACTAAGGGGTCATGGGAATAGATTAGATCTGATTCAGTTTTCATTCCCTAGACCTAAAACATGAGAAAAATGAGATGATTCTCGTGGGCGTGGAACATGTCAGAAAGTATAACATAAAAACATAAAACATTTTAATATAATACTTACTACCCTGATCATTCGTCATGAGATTGTCGAAATAGGCAAATAAAATGTGGTAAACTAAAACAGCCAATATTTACAGAATTAACACACTGTCAGCATGAAACATGGTTATGCACTATTAATAAATTTATCATACACAAAATACCTAATCTTGACTGTTGTGACCAAGTGTCGTCAAAACTGAAATCTGACATTTTTACTTAAGCTGACTTACAGTCTCTGTTAAGATATTCATCTATATAGTACAAGGAGTTGCCTATCAAAAAGTCTTTCAAACTCTGTCTAAACCGTGCTTTATCTGAAACCAAGTTTTTAATGGTTGCTGGCAATTTATTGAAAATGTGTGTTCCTGAATATTGGACAACTTTTTGGACCAAGGTAAGTGATTTTAGGTTTTTATGTAGATTGTTCTTATTTTTAGTATTGATACTATGTATTGAGCTATTGGTTGGAAACAGAGATGTATTACTTGCAACAAGTTTCATTAATGTACTGAGAAACAGTGGTTAGACTACAAAGTTCCTTGAACAGGTTTCTACATGATGTTCTTGAATTTACACCACAAATGATTCTTATCACACGATTTTGCACCTAAAAACTTTTGCTCGGTTTGATGAGTTGCCCCAAAATACGATCCCATATGACATTACAGAATGAAAGTAAGCAAAATATGCTAGTTTTTTATATCTATATCTCCTACATCTGGCATCATTCTTGTTGCAAATACAGACTTGTTTAGGTGCCTAAGCAATTCTGTGGTATGCCCTTCCCAAGTGAATTTATTAGCGAGTTGTAATCCCAGAAATTTAACACTGTCAACCTCTTCAATCTCCATGTCTTCATATGTTGTACACATGCTGGAAGAAAATCTTTTACAGGTTCTGAACTGCATATAGCAGGTCTTCTCAAAGTTTGGTGACAGTGAGTTAGTTAGCTTTACACCACTTATTAATGTCAGTTAAAATTTTTATTAGCAGCTATTTCTAAATCTGTCCTTGACTTGTTACTTATTGCAATGTTTGTACCATCTGCAAACAAAACAAACTTAGCATCTGGCAATGTAACAGATGAGAGGTCATTAATGTACACAAGAAAAAATTATGGACCCAAGATGGAACCCAGAGAAACACCACATGTAATTAATTCCCAGTCAGACAAAGACTGACTGCTTACTGCACAGATATTTCGCAGTGACACACTTTGCTTCCTGTTAGATAAGACTCAAACCATTTCACAGCATTGCCAGTGACACCACAATATTCCAATTTACTTAAGAGAATGCTTTGGGCAGGTCACAGAAAATGCCAGTAGCCTCTAATTTATTATCTAATGAATTAAGTACATTCTCACTGTAAGTGTAAATAGCTTTCTCTATATCAGAACCCTTCAGAAATCCAATCTGTGACTTGGACAATATACTATTTGCAGTCACATGCTTAAGGAGATGCTTGAACACAACCTTTTCAAATATTTTTCAGAAAGCCAGCAAAAGTGAAATTGGTCAATAGTTTGATGGTATCTCTTTATCCCCCTTCTTGTAAAAAGGCTTAACTTCAGCACATTTTAGCCAGTCTGGAAATGTTCTGCTGATAAGAGATTGATTACACAAATAACTTAAGACAGAACTCAACTCGCTTGAGCACTCTTTCCTTAACTTCATTGATATGTTATCATACCCACTGGAATACTTAGATTTCAAGCATTTTATGGGAGACATGAATGTCATTTCCTCTTTACTGAAGTTGTTTTTAAAGACTGGACTCAGATATTACATTGCACTGTTCACCGCACCAGACAACCCCAAGCTGTCAGTAACACAAATGAAGTACTTATCTAACAGCTTTGCAACACTACATGTACTTGTTATCAAAGTCTCATTTATTTTTAGAGCTATCCGTTCCTCTTCCTTTTTGGCCCCACCTGTCTGTCTTCACTATATCCCATACAATTTTTATTTTGTTGCCTGATGTAATTATCCTTTTCTCATAATAAAGCTGCTTCGATTTCTGGATTACTTGCTTCAATATTTTGCTGTATTCTTTGTAATGAATTACAATTCTAACATCAGAGCTGTTCCTAGATAGTAGATACAGTCCCCTTTTTGTCTCACATGGTATCTTTATTCTTTGTGTAATCCACAGTTTATTTTTTCACTACTGTATGATTTGAGTTACCTTTAGGAAAAAACAATTTTCAAAAGTGTAGGTAACTTTATTAATGAATGCTTTGTATTTTGCATCTGAGTCAGAAGTATTGTAAACATCTATCCAATTCATGTCTGAGAAATTTCCTGAATTTCTCAATTATTGACTTATATATTACCCTCCTGTACTCAGATTTAATAGATTTTTTATCCTGGCAAATTTCAACATTTAACATAAGATGCTGCGTATCATGAGCAGATAGTCCATTTTCTATTGGTTTTTGTGATATGTCTATTTTTCCCTAGATTTGTCTACAAAGATATTATCAATAGCAGTCTCAGAGCATTTACATATCCTAGTAGCAAAGTTCACAGTAGGAACTACATTGAATGATAGTGTTACTGACTGCAATAATTGTTCACTGACACAGTTTTTCAATAAATCCACATTAAAATCACCATCAACCACTATTTCCTTGTTTCTTACCATGAGATGGGACAGCAGAGCATCCAGATTTTTTATGAAGAGGTTAAACTTTCCTGAAGGTGATCAGTATATACCTACTATTATAAGGTCTTATTATGAAGTACTACTTCTGTTGCAAAAGCTTCTAACTGCTGCTCTAAACAAAATTTATTAGTATCAATATTCTTGAAATCAAAATAGTTTCTGACAAATGTGACAAGTCCTCCTTTCTCCATATTTTCTCTACAGAAGTAAGTTGAATCCTGTAACATTTACCGAATCTATACCAGTGGTCACATGACGTTCAGAGGGGCAGATTATATCAACTGGTTTGCTCAACTCTAATTCTTCAACACAAATAAGCTACTCATTAAGCTTAAACCTTATTCCTCGGATATTCTGATGCAATAACGATAATTGATTTTGTGCACTGGCTGAATTACAGCTGGATGAACCTAATTTTCCTGCCAGTTTTTGAGTATCTCTAGTTTCAATCAGAGGCTGCCTGCAAGAATTGTGTACTGTTTGATCAATGTGAGTGTCATTTTCAGACTGTCTCTGAACATCCTTTGTTTCTGCCCTCCCTACCCTTTCAAAAAAAAAGTTGATCTGTTGCCTGTAACCACTGGTACTTTAGCAATTGTGACAGTGCCCCCCCCCCCTCTTAAGTTATTTGCTATTAGCCCAGGCAGTTTTATGATTAGAATAATTACCACATGCAGAGAGACATTCAAATGCTCATTCTTCCCACACTCCATACGTGAATGGAACAGGAAGACTGGTACAATGGGATGTACCCTAAGCCATGCACCTCATGGTAATCTGCAGAGTATATATGTAGATGTACGCTATGAGATCAAAAGTATCTGGACACCTGGCTGAAAATGACTTACAAGTTCATGGAATCCTTCATCAGCAATGTTGGAATTCAGTACATTGTTGGCCCACCCTTAGCCTTGATGACAGCTTCCACTCTTGCAGGCAAATGTTCAATCAGGTGCAGCAAAATTTCCTGGGGAATGGCAGTCCATTCTTCATGGAGTGCTGCACTGAGGAGAGGTATCAATGTTGGTCTGTGAGGCCTGGCACGAAGTCGGCATTCCAAAACATCCCAAAGGTGTTCTATAGGATTCAGGTAAGGACTCTGTACAGGCCAGTCCATTTCAGGGATGTTACTGTAATGTAGCCTCTCCACCACAGGCTGTGCATTATGAACATGTGCTTGATCGTGCTGAAAGATGCAATCGTCATCCCCGAATTGCTCTTCAACAGTGGGAAGCAAGAAGGTGCTTAAAACATCAATGTAGGCCTATGCTGTGATAGTGCCATGCAAATCAAAAATGGGTGCAAGCCCCCTCCATGAAAACCAGGACCACACCATAACACCACCACTTCCGAATTTTACTGTCGGCACTACTCACACCGGCAGATGACGCTCACCAGGAAATAGCCATACCCACACCCTACCATTGGATCGCCACATTGTGTACCATGATTTGCCACTCCACACAACGTTTTTCCACTGTTTAGTCATCTAATGTTTACGCTCTTTACACCAAATGAGACATTGGCATTTACCAGAGTGATGGGTGGCTTATGAGCATCCGCTCGACCATGAAATCCAATTTTTCTCACCTTCCACCTAACTGTCATAGTACTTGAAGTGGATCCTGATGCACTTTGGAATTCCTGTGTGATGGTATGGGCAGATGTGTGCCTATTACACGTTATGACCCTCTTCAACTGTCGGTGGTCTCTGTCAGTCAACAGATGAGGCCGGCCTGTACGCTTTTGTGCTGTACGTGTCCTTTAACATTTCAACTTCGCTATCACATCGGAAACTCATAGTCACATTGGAAACAGTGGCTCTAGGGATGTTTAGGAGCACAGAAATCTCACATACAGAAGTATGACACAAGTGACAACCAATCACCTGGCCACGTTCGAAGTCTGCGAGTTCCGCGGAGCACCCCATTCTGCTCCCTCTCAAAGTCTAATGACTACTGAGGTCACTGATATGGAGTACCTGGCAGTAGATGGCAGAACAATGCACCTAATATGAAAAACGTATGTTTTGGGAGGTGTCCGGATACATTTGATCACAGTGTAGAAAACATTGAAGTCATCTATGCAATATATGATGACCGACTTCAAAGACTGTTCCATTGACTTGCATCATTCACTAGATCTGAATTTTTTGGACTCTACTCTATATTAGAACAGTAAACGACTGAGTGACAGTAAAGATGTGGAT
The DNA here is from genome assembly GCF_023898315.1 of Schistocerca nitens. NCBI lineage: Eukaryota > Metazoa > Arthropoda > Insecta > Orthoptera > Acrididae > Schistocerca > Schistocerca nitens. The sequence goes on along the minus strand of NC_064618.1, from coordinate 581,572,857 downwards.
GGCTGTGATGCACGGAATCAGGAGGCATAATGTTACCATAAAACAAATTTGGAATATCCCTTTCAACAGTAAGTTGCACACAGGAAGCCTTTCATATGGTTCAGATCAGGTAACTGTGGCATCTTTTACAAGTTGGTTATCACCAATTATTGCCTATCGAAAATTACGAGGTGGTAGCATGTTTTCCTAAATACCACCAGAATATTTTAGTTTGGGTCATTCCATTGAAAATCATCCAATTTTAGCCAAAGTGGGTTGCATCATGGTTATAGATTTCAATGAAATTTGGTACAGGTAACACCTGCACTAAATTAAGTACATATCTCAGATATTGAAATGTGAGCTAGGCACTCCCAAAGTTACAATTTTGGCCATTTTTTTCAAAAAACATGCCACCATGTGTGATCACCTAGCTCCTGTACTAAATCATATACCGCTAAAAGGTTGGTCTCATTTGAATGGTAACACCTCTCCCTTTTAGGAGAAAGAAAGGGTGTGTTGCAATGGTTCATGGTCCGGAAGAATTACACAACCAAACAGCTACACAAGTTATCCCATTTTTGCAAGTTTCCAATATTTTTTTTATCTCATGTGTGAATGATAGTACTGAAACAATATTTGGTGTATATAGAGAGGTGATACGGCTGAATTCATAACACAAACTTGGCTGTGTTACTTGCATGCACATACTGACTTTTTTGATTTTGAAAACTCCAAAATTGTCGAAAATCATTATGTGGGACCTCCACAAATGCAACGCATGCAAGGTCACAGCATGCTGCACATTGCTTCACTATGTAGCTTGAATCTAAGTCTAATTACCCTCCAAAATATCTTTGTGTTACTCCAATGTGTAACTTTTTTTATTGTACTCTAACAGTGTGTATGTGTTGATAAGGACAGTATTGTAAGTGCCACAGTATTTGACACAAGAGACTCATTATCCCGCAACATATTTAACCTGAATTAGTAGAAATGATAGGTTTCACACTCTGAACACATCAATCATTGTCTAAATACAACGTTACATAGGAAGCACATGCATTGAAGATCAGTGCCTTTCCTCACTTGGACTGCTGAAAGTTGTTAAACAACTGGAGTATTTCAACTTCAGTTGCCCTGCCCAGCACATACTGTCTGCCTGTTATGATGTTTGGCACAATATTTGGTTTTAGAATGTCCCCTAGTTTCACCCAGCTGACGTATTTGGTTAAAAAGTAAGCTTCAGCTGGCAAATACTTCACCAAAAGATCTTGGTTCTTTTCAGCACAGTCCATAACAAAGGCAAGGTACCAAGTAGAATCATACACACAAATAACGTAAGAAGACATCCTGATATCATGCAACAATACTGCTTGGTATTGTACTGAAGACTGTTGTGCCTCTACATTGTGTGTGAGATAATCCATATCATATCTCACAGAGTATGTAATTCAATACGTCTTAACATCCTTTCCAGCAGATCTAAATTGGTAGTACTGTCTTGGGTTGGAATTGTCCTGCACTGATCAAATCTTTCATTCAGTAGCATTGCACTGTTATTTTCCAGGTCTTCTGAGGACACACAAAAGAACTGAATACCCTTTATCTCTTGTGAAGCAAATTTAAAAAGTGCTTGTGCAGTGAGGATTGGGTGATGGAGTTCTTCAAAGCTCCTCCTGGCAGCCAGACTTTGGAATGTCCCCCCAACTCCATCACAGGCACTCTTCCTGTGGTTAGTGGCAAAGAAATGTCACTCAGCATAAATTCTGAAGTCCTCAGAATGCAATGTCAGATTTTTAAAATTTTTCCAGTTTTTATATTGAGATGATGCTCCTTCGGAAATGTAGTGAATTTTTCCTAAGTGTGGCATTGCATCTTTTATATGGGGAATAATGGTTTTCTGATATTAATGTACTGCAGCTATTGAGTGAATGAGATAGTCACTTTATGCACATTTTCTTTACAATTTATGATGCTCACCCTGATTTTGATAGAAAAACTACAAAAGGATGCACTGTGGCCTGGGATTGCTGCCAGTGAAATTCTTGTGCTACGCCTTGTACAATAAATGAGTAATTCTCAGAAAAATTCCCAATTACAATACACTGTTGGACCAAGTATTTCTTTCAGTGAAGCTAGACAATGTGATTGCTTACCATCCACCAACGTAGTAATGACGCCAGTAGGAGCTCTCTGATAAAATCAACTCGTCCACAGGATGTACAGCATTCCATAGCACAATATTTGCACTCGGCACTCATTTCACAGTCACAAATATGGACTGATGATTACTAACTGGGATGGAACTCATGACCCACAAAAGAAGCTATTTTATGTAAAACATACATAAAAATCTTTCCATAAGTCCCATATAGCAAAACTCTACAGCAAAATGAGCATAAGGTAATAAACTTATTTTACTATTGAGGCTCCACAAAAAGGCAGAAAAATTGTGAATTTTGAAACTTATTTACAGTCTCTGAGTGCAGAGTTCTATTACACTGGCAAACGTCAAAGGTATGAGCAATCACAGCATATGTTAAATAAGTCATTTCCATTTTGCATCATCCTTTACATTTACTATAAAGCTAGACAGCTCATGGTCCTTGACATAATACAAATTTTTATCACTGTAATGGCAAATAACCCACTTAACAGACATCGTTTACAAATCAGAATTAGTATCAACAACAAGGACAGGTTGTTTTACATTTTAGGACAACTGAATACATGGATACTTTCCAACTTTTTTCGGTTGTCTTCATTGATGTACAGCACTCTAATTTCATAATACCTTAGGCAGCAACAATAAAATACAATGGTCTTTTATTCCTACGCTGTTAATCATTTTATAAGTAACACAAAAGGAAAGACTTGGGAGAAAAAAACTGTTTCATGTAGGCGTCTGTAAAATGCTCAGTTTAGACTTACGTTGTAGCATCATGGACTATGACTTGATCATCATTGCCAGCAGAAAATACTCTGCTGGTTGTGCTGTCAAATGCCAGGCAAAATATGTTACTAATATGATTAGCGCGCATTACAGATGGGGTTCCGATGCTGTGGAGAGCATGTTCAACATTCCAAATTAAAACTCGTCGATCATCTCCTCCTGTAACGTAAATTATATTTTATTCTTATGTTCCAAAATTATGCACAGAAGGGTATTCAAACATTACATCCATTTTTTTTCTCACCGGACACTAAAAACTTTCCACTGTTGGAAAACTCTATGGCATTCACACAGCCGTAATGAGCAAGTAGATCTTTCCTGTAAAGGTTAGTGGCTTTATTGAGACGCTCTCTTAATAGCCGCCTTTTTACATTTATCCGTTCGTCGTACTGCCTGTTCAAAACATAACGTAATGGACATGAAGGCGATGGTCTGGCCATAGTAGCTAAACGTAGATCCTGCCACAGAAATAAGATCTATAAAGGCGATTTTCTCAATTGCATTATGTCAGTTGGACTAGCACTTGCTTGTGAAAGTTCTTATGGCATTTCACATGCACCCCTTCCCCATACATTGAAAGAAAAGCTAACCACCCTTCTGCACAGAACAGCTGTCAGTTTGTGAACTCTATGCTATCATCTTTGTTGACACTTCAGGCAAAGATACGGATTGTACGGGCGCGAATTCTTAAACCGTAAAGTTATTGTAAAATTGAATATTCAGTTCGCAAACTTTTGTATGAGATATCTTCCGATACAGAATCGCTCCCCTCCATTTTAGGAAGTGTTCTACTTAATGAATGTGATAAATTAGTTAAATCACCGCATTCGTTTTTGACCTGAGAGATACTAAATTACAAATTATTCGCAATAGACTCAGACATAAATGATCTCTAAAGGCTTCTTTGCAGTAGTAGCTGTCTAAAGAAAATCTTGTTGCCCTATCAATATGAGATTTTAACCAATCTCCAGTTATCGATATACAATGTGTTAATTTATGGGGTAACGATTTTAATACAAGCCAAAATCTCATTCTGGTAACTTCCACACTTCTTCCAAATCATTACTGGCTTAAGGCCACATATTTCTTTCAATGGCGAATAGAAATAAGGAGTCAAAACTGATAGATAGTACTGCATAAATGGTAAATTAAATAAATGTTGATCCTATTCTAGTTCACATCCAGCTCATCCTTCGACAAGCATGAAGCAAGTCATTGAGTGAAATTTTTGTCTGCCGACTATATGGTTAGAACAAAACCTAATTCGAATGTGTATTTTTGTTTACTTGAATTTTTGTCAAGAAGCCAAAGCATTTTACTGATCGAATTTGCAACGAAATTTACATAGTCGTTTGCCAGCAAGTGTTCTAGGTGTATTAACAAATGTGGACACTTTCAGAAAGTTTCTACAATATACTATTCCTGTGACACGTTAACAGGGTCACTCAAACTTATTTTTGTGGTTAGTACTTGATTTTGATTCGTGGCGACATCAGACAATAAGAACCGTACAAGACGAAACAGAACGAGTATTAAAGTTTACAAAAGTCTATATTGTCTTTGTACCATTGTTCTTTGATGGTTTAATATCCGTTCTATGTTTAACTCGTAGTTTATACATGTGTTCAGTTAATGTGTATTAATTGTGAAAATAAAATGTACAGTGCATTCACATCCAGTGTACATGCTTTTATTGAAGAGGAAATCATAAATTTCCCACAATGGAAACCCCGAACTTCACGATTATCTTCTACAAGTGTATAGTACAAACTATTCGCAATATGACTTCCAGCAACTCCGCTCCTGTAAGAGAAGAACCACAAACTAAACAGCAAGGTTCTCATACAGCAGCTGCAGCAACTGCAAGAAACGGCAATCACATGCGCAACAGGAACGTAAAGATTTCACCTGCGGTAGTTTGCTCAAATACAGATTTATTCCACCCATGTATTAATTACAACATGCATGCTGTTGTAGGACTAGTTACATTAATGAATAAGAAGCAAGGAGTAATTATGGAAAAAGTAGCGTCGAGGAATACAGAAAGGAAAGTAGACAAAGAGGGTATTTATGTACTTTGCCTCACTGTGTCTGCATCTTCACACAAGTAACTTGTAATAAAAAAAGGAATCAATAAATTATTAAATATTACTAAATATTATTGACTATGTGTATGAAGACACAATTTTGTAGGATATAATACGATTGCGTTATTAAAAAATGTTCTGTGCTTATTTGTATCTTTTGGCCATCGGACTTCACTTACATTTTAATTGTAGCTGCAGGTGGCGGACTCCGAGAACACCGGCGCTTGTCGTAATCAAGAAAATCTCCTTATATGTTGTTCTCTTCACTGCAAATAAATAAAAAAATACTTGATACTGTTGTTCAACATAATATTATTCACGCACACATATGATACATAGAGGTCACAATACTTCATATCTAAAATCGCACATCTTCATCGTCCTTCTATATACAAGAGAGTAAAAACAAAAAACACTGAACAAAAATTGAATGTTTTTTCTTTCATTTGTATGCACCATACCGCGCATTCATAATTAACGCCTTTACCAACTCTCTGGCCGCTCTGTGTTTCATTTTTCTTTTTTTTCTTTTTTTTTAATAAATCTTAACTTTACAGCATCCTGGGGGTCTTTCATCATGTACTTACACAATTGCCCCCACACTGTATGCTGACATGGTATGGATACGTACAGTGTAATTTTTTTCTTTTTTTACATTTGCCGATAGGGGTCGATGCCTTTTATTGTTGGCTTCCTTTTTTATTTAATGGAATGGATGTCAAAAAAATGGTTCAAATGGCTCTGAGCACTATGGGACTCAACATCTTAGGTCATAAGTCCCCTAGAACTTAGAACTACTTAAACCTAACTAACCTAAGGACATCACACACACCCATGCCCGAGGCAGGATTCGAACCTGCGACCGTAGCAGTCCCGCGGTTCCGGACTGCAGCGCCAGAACCGCACGGCCACCGCGGCCGGCGAATGGATGTCAACTTATCCTATTTATGTTAGAATTCTTCAAGAAATTAAAAGGTTATATACATCATATGGCAGTCCATTACATATTTGAATTTAGTGCGCTAACAATCATGTTTCGTTTGCTTCATTCTCGCTGCCGGATTTCACGCTGGCGCACTGGTTGATTTGGTGGCTAAGAGCTAAACGATAACGGTCAATATGCAAGAAGCTACCGTCGCACGTGCTTGCATTCGCTTTCTTACTGTTGATTTCACATTAAGTATCGCACTTTCACCTGAGTGTCACATATCGAAGAATTTCTGTGGCGTTTATCTTCATTCTGGGTGCAGTGGGTGTGTGCTTATTCTTCAGAATCCGACGCTGTGGCGAAAGATCTCCATTTTTACTGCCATGGCGTCATTATTACCTGTCATATTCGCATTTTCAGAGTAGAGAACCCTGACCAACAGCGTCCGTCCTTGAGGTAAGATCCAGCTCGAACAACTATAGTTCACTAGTTTCACTTGTAAAAGTGTCAAGTGTTGTGAGCCACGATACTCAGAAGTTATTTGGTTGTTCACGCATTTTCATGTCACCACACACTTGACCGTCCACTTGTTGAAAGACACACAAAGCCATCCAAAATACTGTGTAAATTGCTTGTCTTTAAAGTTCATTTCTTCATACAGAGTTTAGTTTCCAATGAAAATTAGTACAAGTACCTGTAGCTGACATTCCATCCATCGCTTATATTATGAACATAAATTTCTTAAGTTTTAAAACATCATAAAATTTTCATTGATTTAGTTCTGTTACTTCGGTTTGTTTGTTAGTTTCAACTTCTCTTCCTTCACATCACATGTACAAATTAATTACATATCACATTATTATGACATAATACAAGCATACAATACATGTATGTGTCATTTTATAGATAGGCTTTTATCACTTATGAGAGTTCATTTTTCCTTAGGTAGAAGAGGGAGAAAAACGTTGGAAATAGGTCTAAAACATTGCGCATTACTGGCCTAATTACACTTTACGCCACCTCCTTGTTTGGGACGGAAGAAGGGAAATACCCATCTACTGGTTCAAGGATTTATGAGGAAATGTACCGACTAATCACCCATGTAGTATCATATTGTTTCTTCATGTGTTCTTGCTTTTTACTTCAATTCACGTGTAGCTGAGTGTGAAACATGATGTTTTAATCATCATAGACTTTATTTCTCAAATACCTTGAAACATCATTATTCAAGCTTTCATGTGACATGATAAAAATTAAATAGTTTTTGTAAAATCTCAAGCTTAAATGTCTATGCATACTCTGCAGCAAATAGGTACTGATAATTGTCACAGAGACACAATGTGTTAATGCATATTACATTTTTCATTTGCCTTATGACCTTTGTATAAATATCCTTATAACTAAATTGTTTACTTAATGTGCGACCCATTTCTTCATTTGGTACCTGCTATTCTCAACATAATTCTCTTCTTCTGCGCCGTGACGCTGCACTGGTCGCTGAAAGAAAAACTTAAAACTAATTACATAACGTAGCTCAGTGACCACTGACACATTTGGTCATTCCATACGTTCACAGATATTTCCATACTTTGTGTAAATTCATAGACATTCGTTTATTGTTAGCCATAATGATCATTTACTCTGCAAAGAAAATTATTTGACAATTCTCACGGTATTTTGTCGTTAGTCCTTAGCTTACACGTCTTTTATAGTTTTTCATAATGCTTCCTTTTGGTTGTAAATATATTGTACATAGCTTAGTATTTAATTAAATATCTGTGTGCATATATCAATAGGTTCCTTAGTCCTCACATAGTAGATGTATTTGCGTAGTATTTCCATTTACTTTGTGCTTAGGTTAGATACATGTTGCATTCCTATTTTGGTTGCACCTTCTACCAGTCTTTCTGCATGCACACAGGTCAGTGTCTCCTCTCCTGCTACTGATGTAAGCGCATGTTGTTGAGTGTACGGCAGCTGAGCCGTTAGCTAATTTCGTTTATACTTTCGCTTCGCATGAAGTGGGTGTTACTTATCACTGCTGTTGATTTTTATGCCTACGTGCACAAATTAAAAGAATTAATTATGCCTATACACACTACTTTAGAAGCTGTTCGTAAAGTCTGGCCTTATGCACACTGGTACTGTAATCTTATTGATACCTCTAGCATCGAGTCCTAATCTTACAGAAACATCTGGTTTGCTTACTGGTAATATTGGACTACAATAGGGTGAAAATGAAGGTTGTATCTCTTCCCTTACTGCTTCTCGTTTTGCCCATGGAATAGGATATGACATTACACAAAGTGTTTCATGTGGATAGAATTCAAATTTATATTCATAGTCTTTGATTACCCCTGACTCCCCGCTGAAAACATTGGCATAATTAAATAACAAGTGGGGAAGTGCTCGTCGTTGCATCTTATTTAGTACCTGTGATTATCTTAGTTTCTGCTCTACCATGTCTTAACTAACCTCAGTGTTTGCTTCTTGGTCAGTATCGAATTTGTTTGTGAAAAATACAGCTGCAAAGGAATACTTTACCACTACATTTGACTCTGGTTTTTTTTTTTTTTTTTTTTTTTTTTGTTAGTTGGATGGGGTGTTCTGACTAAATCATTAGAAAAGTTCTGATCCTTCGCAAAAAAGTGGCATTTACCATTAACTATGTCAATCTGCGTTTTGTATGTTCTAAACGTGTTCATGACCATAAGACTAACTATAAGTTTGTCGATTATAAGAAAGTTGCACTTCACTGTAAAATGTTCAATTTGTAATGGAATAAGTGCCTGATGTTTAACCAATTTAGTCTTACTGCCTATAGCAGTTTGCACCTTGCAATTCAGGACTGGAAATTTTGGGAAATTACCTCTCTTCTTGAATTAACAAAAAAATGCATTTGGCTTTAGGTTAGTAGTTGAGCCTGTATCTAAAATTAATTGTGTGTCAATGTCAAATATTTCCACCTTAATGATTGTCTTTGTTCTTCCTTGACTTTATCTACTACATCTAACTCATACTGATACAAATCATACTTGATGTAACCTTGTTTGTCAAACATTATAAAACATGTTTGTTGTTCTGCCTTGCTCCTACTTCCTGAGAGGTCAATAGCCTGGGGTTTAACTACGATCAGTTGGTGTTTTCCTAAGGCATAGTGTGACTTAATTCGTTACCTGGCGAAATTTCAGTTTGTTTCACTGTGTGGGTACTTCATCAATTTTTGTCATTATATAACATTCTTAGGGGTTGTTTTACTCATTGTAGCTGGTAATCTGTCACTGCATAAGTCCTGAAACAGTAACTGTAAAAAATAACTACAAGGTTGTTTTTTTAAATAATTAATCCTGTTTTTTGTTTCCACTTAATATTTATTGTATTCTCAAATTACTTAAAAAACATCTTGACAAATCTGAAATAAATTGTAACATACTTACAATAATGAATTAATTATGCTCAACAACCTATGTGCTCTCTGTCCAAAATCACACAAAGTACTGACTCCCTATGCCAATATGGTTACCCATATATACTGGGTGTTACAAAAAGGTATTGCCAAACTTTCAGGAAACATTCCTCATACACAAAGAAAGAAAATATGTTACATGGACATGTGTCCGGAAACGCTTACTTTCCATGTTAGAGCTCATTTTATTACTTCTCTTCAAATCACATTAATCATGGAATGGAAACACACAGCAACAGAATGTACCAGCGTGACTTCAAACACTTTGTTACAGGAAATGTTCAAAATGTCCTCTGTTAGCGAGGGTACATGCATCCACCCTCCATTGCATGGAATCCCTGATGTGCTGATGCAGCCCTGGAGAATGGCGTATTGTATCACAGCTGTCCACAATACGAGCACGAAGAGTCTCTACATTTGGTACCGGGGTTGCGTGGACAAGAGCTTTCAAATGCCCCCATAAATGAAAGTCAACAGGGTTGGGGGTCAGGAGAGCGTGGAGGCCATGGACTTGGTCTGCCTCTACCAATCCATCGGTCACCGAATCTGTTGTTGAGAAGCGTACGAACACTTCGACTGAAATGTGCAGGAGCTCCATCGTGCATGAACCACATGTTGTGTCGTACTTGTAAAGGCACATGTTCTAGCAGCACAGGTAGAGTATCCCGTATGAAATCATGATAACGTGCTCTATTGAGCGTAGGTGGAAGAACATGGGGCCCAATCAAGACATCACCAACAATGCCTGCCCAAACGTTCACATAAAATCTGTGTTGATGACGTGATTGCACAATTGCGTCAGCCCACACATGTTGATTGTGAAATTTTACAATTTGATCACGTTGGAATGAAGCCTCATCCATTAAGAGAGAATCTGCACTGAAATGAGGATTGACACATTGTTGGATGAACCATTCACAGAAGTGTACCCGTGGAGGCCAATCAGCTGCTGATAGTGCCTGCACATGCTGTACATGGTACAGAAACAACTGGTTCTCCAGTAGCTCTCTCCATACAGTGACGTGGTCAACGTTACCTTGTTCAGCAGCAACTTCTCTGATGCTGACATTAGGGTTATCGTCAACTGCACGAAGAATTGCCTCGTCCATTGCAGGTGTCCTCGGCGTTCTAGGTCTTCCTCAGTCGCGAGTCATAGGCTGGAATGTTCCGTGCTCCCTAAGACGCCGAGGTTAGATTAGATTAGATTAGATTAATACCAGTTCCATGGATCATGAATACGATATTTCGTAATGATGTGGAACGAGTCAAATTTTCCAATACATGACATAATTAAGTTAATTTAACAACATACTTAAGTTAATATAACAACTTTTTCATTTTTTGTGTTTTTTTATTTTTATTTTTTAATTTTTTATTTTTTAATATTTTTTTGTTTTTTTGTTTTTTTTTTATTTATGTCTAAAAATTCCTCTATGGAGTAGAAGGAGTTGTCATTCAGAAATTCTTTTAATTTCTTCTTAAATACTTGTTGGTTATCTGTCAGAGTTTTGATACTATTTGGTAAGTAACCAAAGACTTTAGTGCCAGTATAATTCACCCCTTTCTGTGCCAAACTTCGATTTAATCTTGAATAGTGAAGATCATCCTTTCTCCTAGTATTGTAGTTATGCACACTGCTATTACTTTTGAATTGGGTGTGGCTGTTAATAACAAATTTCATAAGAGAGTATACGAGGGCGGTTCAGAAAGTAACCTCCGATTCGTCACAGTGCGGGTTGTGGGGGGAGTAGCGACGCCATCTGTGCGTTCACGCACTCAACAGGTCAGTCGGCATCAAGCCGTGGTCGAGTGAACGTCGTACCTGCGCTAGTTTAGTTTTTGTGGCAGTTTGAAATGTGTGCTCCAATAGAAAACCCCGCCAAATGTGAAGTGCGTGCTGTCATAAGGTTTTTTACAGCCAAAGGATATTCTGCAGCAGCTATTCATCGTGAGCTTTGTGCCGTGTATGGACCAAGAGTTATGAGTGAAGGAGTTGTCCGTGAATGGGTACGTTTATTTAAAAGTGGACGAGAAAACGTTCATGATGAAGAGAGGAGTGGTAGACCATCATTGGTGACTGACGAACTCGTTCAGACAGTTGATGCAAAAGTTCGTGAAAATCGACGTTTCTCAATGTCGGAGTTGTCTACAGGTTTTCCACAGATTTCTAAGACTCTCTTGTACGAGATAGTGACAGCAAGATTGGGTTACCGTAAGTTCTGTGCACGATGGGTGCCCAAAATTCTTACCAACCACCACAAAACTCAAAGAATGGCCTCTGCATTAGACTTTCTGTCACGTTATGAGGACGAAGGAGAACCACTGTTAAACAGAATCGTGACCGGTGACGAAACCTGGATTAAGTACGTGAACCCTGAGACAAAAGAACAATCAAAGATGTGGGCACATTCAAATTCGCCTACCAAACCAAGAAAAGCCTCGCAAGATTTTTCTGCCAGAAAACTGATGGCAACGGTGTTTTGGGATGCCAAAGGGGTGTTGTTGGTTGAATTCATGGAACGTGGTACGACCATTAATCAAGATGTGTACTGTGAAACAATAAAAAAGTTATGATGGGCTATACAGAACAAACGCCGTGGTATGCTGACTTCCGGTATCGTTTTTTTTGCACGATAATGCCCGTCCTCACTCTGCTCGCAGAACAACGGCCCTTCTTGAATCCTTCAAGTGGGACGTTATCAACCATCCACCTTACAGCCAAGACCTGGCGCCAAGTGATTATCACCTCTTCATGCATTTGAAGAAATGGCTCGGGTCACAGCGGTTTGATGACGACGAAGAGCTCAAAGATGCAGTCACCGGCTGGCTCCAGGCACAAGCGGGTGATTTTTATGCAGAAGGAATTTCAAAGCTTGTGAAGAGATGCGATAAGTGCCTCCATCGCTATGGAGACTATGTAGAAAAATAGTGCAAAGATGTAGTTGTAAGATGTATATATTAAAATATTTTTATTTAACTTGGTGTATTTTTTTAAATCAACCGGAGGTTACTTTCTGAACGGCCCTCGTATATACTGAGAAGCTACTGTGAATATCCCTAGGTCCTTAAATAAATGTCTGCAGGATGATCTTGGGTGGACTCCAGCTATTATTCTGATTACACACTTTTGTGCAATAAATACTTTATTCTTCAGTGATGAATTGCCCCAAAATATGATGCCATATGAAAGCAATGAGTGAAAATAGGCATAGTAAGCTAATTTACTAAGATGTTTATCACCAAAATTTGCAATGACCATTATTGCATAAGTAGCTGGACTCAAACGTTTTAGCAGATCATCAATGTGTTTCTTCCAATTTAATCTCTCATCAATGGACACATCTAAAAATTTGGAATATTCTACCTTAGCTATATGCTTCTGATTAAGGTCTATATTTATTAATGGTGTTATACCATTCACTGTACGGAACTGTATGTACTGTGTCTTCTCAAAATTCAGTGAGAGTCCGTTTACAAGGAACCACTTAGTAATTTTCTGGAAGACGGTATTGACAATTTCATCAGTTAATTCTTGTTTGTCAGGTGTGATTACTATACTTGTATCATCAGCAAAGAGAGCTAACTTTGCCTCTTCATGAATATAGAATGGCAAGTCATTAATATATATTAAGAACAACAAAGGACCCAAGACTGACCCTTGTGGAACCCCATTCTTGATAGTTCCCCAGTTTGAGGAATGTGCTGATCCTTGCATATTATGAGAACTACTTATTTCAACTTCCTGCACTCTTCCAGTTAGGTATGAATTAAACCATTTGTGCACTGTCCCACTCATGCCACAATACTTGAGCTTGTCTAGCAGAATTTCATGATTTACACAATCAAAAGCCTTTGAAAGATCACAAAAAATCCCAATGGGTGGTGTTCGGTTATTCAGATCATACAAAATTAGATTGGTGAAAGCATATATGGCATTTTCTGTTGAAAAACCTTTCTGGAAACCAAACTGACATTTTGTTAGTACTTCATTTTTACAGATATGTTAAGCTACTCTTGAATACATTACTTTCTCAAAAATTTTGGATAAAGCTGTTAGAAGGGAGATTGGACGGTAATTGTTGACATCAGATCTATCCCCCTTTTTATGCAAAGGTATAACAATAGCATATTTCAGTCTATCAGGGAAAATGCCCTGTTCCAAAGAGCTATTACACAGGTGGCTGAGAATCTTACTTATCTGTTGAGAACAAGCTTTTAGTATTTTGCTGGAAATGCCATTAATTCCATGTGAGTTTTTGCTTTTAAGCAAGTTTATTACTTTCCTAATTTCGGAGGGAGAAGTGGGTGAGTTTTCAATTGTATCAAATTGCATAGGTATGGCCTCTTCCATTAACAGCCTAGCATCTTCTAATGAACACCTGGATCCTACTATATCCACAACATTTAGAAAATGATTATTAAAAATATTTTTAACTTCTGACTTTTTGTTCGTAAAGTTTTCATTCAATTTGATGGTAATACTGTCTTCCTGTGCTCTTGGTTGACCTGTTTCTCTTTTAATAATATTCCAAATTGTTTTAATTTTATTATCAGAGTTGCTGATTTCAGACATGATACACATACTTCTGGATTTTTTAATAAATTCTCTTAATATAACACAGTAGTTTTTATAATGTTTGATAGTTTCTGGCTCACTACTCTTTCTTGCTGTCAGATACATTTCCCTTTTTCGGTTATAAGATATTTTTATACCCTTAGTAAGCCATGGTTTGTTACAAGGTTTCTTACGAGTATATTTAACTATTTTCTTGGGGAAGCAGTTTTCAAATTCATTTACAAAAATGTCATGAAATAAATTATATTTTAAATTGGCATCAGGTTCACGGTACACCTCATCCCAGTCTAACTGCTGTAGGCTTTCCCTGAAATTTGCAATTGTTAAATCGTTGACTGAATGTACTACTTTGGAGGACTGTTTAGTATTGCTGAATGGAGCTATGTCATATATTGTAACTAGCTGTGCACCATGATCAGAAAGACCATTCTCAACAGGCTGAGCATTTATCTGGTTAAACTTATCTTGGTCTATAAAGAAGTTATCTATCAGTGAGCTGCTATCCTTTACCACCCGAGTAGGAAAATCAATAACGGGTGTCAAATTGAAAGAACCGAGTAATACTTCAAGGTCATTTTTCCTATTACCCTCTTTCAGAGAATCTACATTGAAGTCCCCACAAATAATAATTTGCTTCCCCCTGTCTGACAGATAGCACAACAAGGAGTCCAAATTTGTCAGAAATAGATGAAAATTTCCTGATGGGGACCTATGTACAGTTACAATTATAAATGTGCCTTTATTTAATTTAAGCTCTCAGACACATGCTTCTATATGTTTCTCTACACAAAACTTTTTTGTTTCTATACTTTTTGCACAATGATAACTTTTGACATATATGGAAACTCATTTCTGTATATTTTCTCTCATTACATGTGCAGAGAGCTTATATCCACTTACATTTACCTTATCCATGTCAGTAACAATGTGATGCTCAGACAGGCATAGTATATCTATTTCATCCTCAGCTTCTAAATCTTCTAAAAAAACCAGAAGCTCATCTATTTTATTCTTTAAACTCCCAATATTTTGATGAAATATACTTACATTATTTTTAATTATACTTTTATGAGAACCTTTCCTTATTCTAACATTTGCAGTACTCTCCTGTCTGAGTTTCTCATTGTGCTTAGGCCTAGTTGCTATACCAGTGGTCACATGGTGTTCAGAGAGGCAGATTATGTCAACTGGGTTGGGTGACTTTAATTCATCAATGCAATTACCTAGGACTGAGATACAACTTGGTGGAGATAAAATTTCTGGTGATTGGTGAAAATTTATAATTGACAGCTGTGATTGGTGATCCAATGTGCTAGAATTGTGCTGTTTAATTTCTTTCCTAAACTGAAGATTTTTTTCAATCCTGACCTGTCGTAGAACTTGACATCTTTCTGTCTTACCTATCCTAAAAAAGGTGCTGCTCCAACACCTGTAACCACTGGTATTTTACCATTCATGGCAGTGCCTCCCCCCTTAAATTTCCTGCTATTACCCCAGCCAGTTTCCCCTTCCCTTTCCTGTTGAGATGTAGGCCATGCCTGGTATAGTCCCACCTACTGAGAGAATCAACAGGAACCACACCAATATGAGCCCCCGCACCCGACCCAAGCAGCCGTTCCAACTCCAAATTAACTCTCCCAACAGAAGAGTTCAAATGAGGCCGGTCATGACGTCTCAGGACAGATACTAATTCAACATTGGTGTTCCCTGGTAAATCCTTTACAGAGTGAACCTAAATCCTCTGTCACCTGATCCAGACTAGCACTTGGTTTGAAAAAATTTGTGACCTGGTATTCTGGTCCTAATTCCTCCTGCAGAAGTTGGCCTACACCTCTGGCATGAGAACTGCCTTACAACAAAACTTTCTTCCTTTTCAATGACTTTCCTACGTTCTTTTTCAATTTCCTGTTGGACGTTTGTTGTGTCCTGTCTACACCTACCTGTGCTTGAGGCTCATCAGTTTCTAACTGAAGCAACAGGTCAAACTTATTTCTGACATTCACCACAAAACTGTCAGACTTAGTTCTAAGCCTATTCCTTCTACTGCCTGTTGTCACTTCCCACCTCTCTTTGCCCTTCTCCCTCCTTAACCTGTCCAGATCTTCCCTAGCCTGATCTAGCTCAGCCTGAAGGGCAGCAATTTTCCCCTCCTGTTCCACTATCTTCCTATCTCAATTGCTTCGAATGTCTTCCTATCGGGACACCTTCGTTCTGGAAATCTGTCTCGATACAAACGTACCACGCCACGGCTATTGCCCCGTGCTAATCCATACATCAAATGGGCATCTGCCAACTCTGCATTTGTGAACATTGCACTGACTGCAAAACCACGTTCGTGATGAACACTAATCTGTTGATGCTACGTACTGATGTGCTTGATGCTAGTACTGTAGAGCAATGAGTCGCATGTCAACACAAGCACCAGTCAACATTACCTTCCTTCAATTGGGCCAACTGGCGGTGAATCAAGGAAGTACAGTACATACTGATGAAACTAAAATGAGCTCTGACATGGAAATTAAACGTTTCCGGACACATGTCCACATAACACTTTTTCTTTATTTATGTGTGAGGAATGTTTCCTGAAAGTTTGGCCATACCTTTTTGTAACACCCTATATATATACACTCCTGGAAATTGAAATAAGAACACCGTGAATTCATTGTCCCAGGAAGGGGAAACTTTATTGACACATTCCTGGGGTCAGATACATCACATGATCACACTGACAGAACCACAGGCACATAGACACAGGCAACAGAGCATGCACAATGTCGGCACTAGTACAGTGTATATCCACCTTTCGCAGCAATGCAGGCTGCTATTCTCCCATGGAGACGATCGTAGAGATGCTGGATGTAGTCCTGTGGAACGGCTTGCCATGCCATTTCCACCTGGCGCCTCAGTTGGACCAGCGTTCGTGCTGGACGTGCAGACCGCGTGAGACGACGCATCATCCAGTCCCAAACATGCTCAATGGGGGACAGATCCGGAGACCTTGCTGGCCAGGGTAGTTGACTTACACCTTCTAGAGCACGTTGGGTGGCACGGGATACATGCGGACGTGCATTGTCCTGTTGGAACAGCAAGTTCCCTTGCCGGTCTAGGAATGGTAGAACGATGGGTTCGATGACGGTTTGGATGTACTGTGCACTATTCAGTGTCCCCTCGACGATCACCAGTGGTGTACAGCCAGTGTAGGAGATCGCTCCCCACACCATGATGCCGGGTGTTGGCCCTGTGTGCCTCGGTTGTATGCAGTCCTGATTGTGGAGCTCACCTGCACGGCGCCAAACACGCATACGACCATCATTGGCACCAAGGCAGAAGCGACTCTCATCGCTGAAGACGACACGTCTCCATTCGCCCCTCCATTCACGCCTGTCGCGACACCACTGGAGGCGGGCTGCACGATGTTGGGGCGTGAGCGGAAGACGGCCTAACGGTGTGCGGGACTGTAGCCCAGCTTCATGGAGACGGTTGCGAATGGTCCTCGCCGATACCCCAGGAGCAACAGTGTCCCTAATTTGCTGGGAAGTGGCGGTGCGGTCCCCTACGGCACTGTGTAGGATCCTACGGTCTTGGCGTGCATCCGTGCGTCGCTGCGGTCCGGTCCCAGGTCGACGGGCACGTGCACCTTCCACCGACCACTGGCGACAACATCGATGTACTGTGGAGACCTCACGCCCCACGTGTTGAGCAATTCGGCGGTACGTCCACCCGGCCTCCCGCATGCCCACTATACGCCCTCGCTCAAAGTCCGTCAACTGCACATACGGTTCACGTCCACACTGTTGCGGCATGCTACCAGTGTTAAAGACTGCGATGGAGCTCCGTATGCCACGGCAAACTGGCTGACACTGACGGCGGCGGTGCACAAATGCTGCGCAGCTAGCGCCATTCGACGGCCAACACCGCGGTTCCTGGTGTGTCCGCTGTGCCGTGCGTGTGATCATTGCTTGTACAGCCCTCTCGCAGTGTCCGGAGCAAGTATGGTGGGTCTGACACACCGGTGTCAATGTGTTCTTTTTTCCATTTCCAGGAGTATATATATACACAGCAAGCGAATGTGGGATGTTTGGGCAGCAAGGAAGGCAGCAAAAGGAACTGGCCATGTAGTTTAGTCCAAATGCGCTCTTTAAGGGCAAAACACCAATAATATATATTGGTGTTTTGCCCTTAAAGAGCGCATTTGGACTAAACTACATGGCCAGTTCCTTTTGCTGCCTTCCTTGCTGCCCAAACTTCCCACATTCGCTCGCTGTGTTTCTGTTTCCGGTCCTCTGTCCATGCTTTTTGTCGGCTTTGTGTCTTCGGCTTCATCTTGATTGCCTTTTTGGTTGCCCATATTTATTTCATCTTCTGGCTATGATCTTGCTTGCGTTCTTCGGTCCATTTTATGCCTGTTCGTTTGTCACATTGTATCTCATGTAGTTTACGTTTCTTAATGATGTTTCTGAATTTTGTTCTGTCGTTTATTGTGTCTGCTGTTATGTTGAGTTGGTTCAGGTCGTTTTCTCCTCTGCCACCCATTTGTTGTTTCTAGTGGTTATCCAGTCAAAGATCTGTTTGGTCAGCCTGTGTGATGGTATTCTGTATAGGTGTCCATAGAATTGTAGTCTGCGTTTTCTAAACTTTTCTGTGATTGTCTCCATATGTTTGTACAGTTCCTCTGTAGGTTTCTTGATCCAAATTCCATTGTTGTTAGTTGCGCCATATATTTTCCTAAGTATTTTCCGTTCTACTTTTTCTAATTGTCTGATACGTGTATGCCCTAGGATTAGTGTGGTCTCTGCTGCATATAGTGCCTCGGGGAGCACCACCGTGTCGTAATGGCGTAATTTGGCTTTTTGTGAGATAGACTTCTTGTTGTAATGATTCCACACTACTTTGTATGCCTTGTCCAGTTTAGTCTTTCTTTCTTCGTTTGAGTCTCTGTTATGACCACTCATTTGTAGTGTTTCACCGAGGTATTTGAAGTTTGCCGTTTTGTAAATCTTGCCATACTTTGTGTTCAGAGATGAGAGTTTCTTTGTGTTCATAAACTGTGTCTTTTCGTAAGAGATCTGTAGTCCAGTTTTGGAAGCGATTTCGTGCAGTTTTTCAATAGCGTCTTTTGTTTCCTTTATACCTTTCGTGACAATCGCCAAATCGTCTGCAAAAGCCAGGCATTTAATCTGTAGGTTTCCTAAGGTTATCCCCTTTTGTGATGTTTCCCATTCTTTTATGACCTTATCTAACACCAGATTGAAAAGGAGAGGTGAGAGGCCATCGCCTTGTCGGACACCTGTGCGAATTTCAAAGGGTTCTGATAGTTCCCCACAGAACTTTACCTTGGAGGTCGTGTTGGTTAAAGTTTGCTCTATGATAGCCCGTGTTCTTTTGTCTACTTTGTATTCTGCTAGAATTTTGAAGAGAGTTTTCCGGTCGATAGAGTCGTACGCCTTTTTGAAGTCAACAGAGGTAATGATCAGGTTCTGTTTGTGTTGTAAAAACATTTTCAGGTTCCAAATTTGTTCCGCACAAGACCGCCCTGTACGGAAGCCTGCTTGGTATTCCCCAATCAAGTGGTCGGTCTGGCATTCTAGTCTGTTCAGTAAAGCTTTAGAGAGGATCTTGTATGTGACCGGTAGTAGGGATATTCCTCTGTAGTTGTTCGGGTCAGTCTTGTCACCTTTTTTGTGTGGTGGGTGTATCAGGGCAGTTTTCCAGTCGTCAGGAATTTTCATGGTCTTCCAGATGTCTTCCAAGATCCTGTGGATGTCTTTGGTGAGTTCTGGGTCTTGTAACTTCCAGATTTCCGCGATGATGCCATCTTCTCCTGGTGCTCTACGATTCTTGAGTGACTTAATTATTTCTTTAACTTCTTCTAGAGTTGGAGGTTCACTATCTGGATTGTATGTGCTCGTTTCTGTCATTATTTCTTCCATAGGGGGGTCCGTGTTGAGCAGTTTTTCAAAGTACTTTGCCAGAATGTCACAATTGTTTTTGGTATTGGTTTCTAGGGTTCCATCCGGACTTCTGAAGCACAAGTTGGGTGGTTGATATCCAGTCATATTTTCTCTGAACGTTCTGTAGAAGTTTCTTGTATTGTTCTTCATGAAGTCCTATTCGATCTCTTTCAGTCGCCGTTTGTCATACTGTCATATATATATATATATATATATATATATATATATATATATATATATATATCAAAAGACAAAGATGATGAGACTTACCAAAGAAAAGCGCTGGCAGGTCGATAGACACACAAACAAACACAAACATACACACAAAATTCAAGCTTTCGCAACAAACGGTTGCTTCATCAGGAAAGAGGGAAGGAGAAGGAAAGACGAAAAGATGTGGGTTTTAAGGGAGAGGGTAAGGAGTCATTCCAATCCCGGGAGCGGAAAGACTTACCTTGGGGGGGAAAAGGACAGGTATACACTCGCACACACACACATTTTGTGTGTCTATCGACCTGCCAGCGCTTTTGTTTGGTAACTCTCATCACCCCAGACAATCCTCAGCATTGTTTAAAATGAATATTTGATTAACTAACAATTAAAATTTATACAAAGAACTGAAAATACATATATAAACATATGTCTGCTCAGTACAGTCAGTACACTACGATATTAGCAGATGTCTGTTATGTCATTCGAGAATAAACTCTCAAATAAGAAATTGCAATAATACATTCATATTTTTTATTAATTACTAGAGACTCCCTTAGTGGAAATTATTCCCTTCATTTACAGAGCTTCTAAACTTTGTACTGAAATAGATTAGACAGTTATTTTCTCATTTATAAGTTTTTATAGGTGAGTTACATATTTTGTTCACATGTGCGATAGTGAATTAGACTGGGAAATGTTCGTTTTAAATAAGTCTTAATGGGCTGTTACGTTTTAACACCTCCAAAAGGATTTGTGCAACTGAAAGTTGAACAAAACCTTTTCTGACAGATCTATGTAACAGTCCTCATTTTACAATAAACTGGAGGTACAAGCATTTTACTTCTGGTATGAGATAAATCCTGTTGTTGTTGTGGTCTTCAGTCCTGAGACTGGTTTGATGCAGCTCTCCATGCTACTCTATCCTGTGCAAGCTTCTTCATCTCCCAGTACCTACTGCAACCTACATCCTTCTGAGTCTGCTTAGTGTATTCATCTCTTGGTCTCCCTCTACGATTTTTACCCTCCACGCTGCCCTCCAATACTAAATTGGTGATCCCTTGATGCCTCAGAACATGTCCTACCAACTGATCCCGTCTTCTGGTCAAGTTGTGCCACAAACTTCTCTTCTCCCCAATCCTATTCAGTACTTCCTCATTAGTTATGTGATCTACCCATCTAATCTTCAGCATTCTTCTGTAGCACCACATTTCAAAAGCTTCTATTCTCTTCTTGTCCAAACTATTTATCGTCCATGTTTCACTTCCATACATGGCTACACTCCATACAAATACTTTCAGAAATGACTTCCTGACACTTAAATCTATACTCGATGTTAACAAATTTCTCTTCTTCAGAAACGCTTTCCTTGCCATTGCCAGTCTACATTTTATATCCTCTCTACTTCGACCATCATCAGTTATTTTGCTCCCCAAATAGCAAAACTCCTTTACTACTTTAAGTGTCTCATTTCCTAATCTAATTCCCTCAGCATCACCCGACTTAATTCGACTACATTCCATTATCCTCATTTTGCTTTTGTTGATGTTCATCTTATATCCTCCTTTCAAGACACTGTCCATTCCAGTCAACTGCTCTTCCAAGGCCTTTGCTGTCTCTGACAGAATTACAATGTCATCGGCGAACCTCAAAGTTTTTATTTCTTCTCCATGGATTTTAATACCTACTCCGAATTTTTCTTTTGTTTCCTTTACTGCTTGCTCAATATACAGATTGAATAACATCGGGGAGAGGCTAAAACCCTGTCTCACTCCCTTCCCAACCGCTGCTTCCCTTTCATGCCACTCGACTCTTATAACTGCCATCTGCTTTCTGTACAAATTGTAAATAGCCTTTCGCTCCCTGTATTTTACCCCTGCCACCTTCACAATTTGAAAGAGAGTATTCCAGTCAACATTATCAAAAGCTTTCTCTAAGTCTACAAATGCTAGAAACTTAGGTTTGCCTTTCCTTAATCTTTCTTCTAAGATAAGTCGTAAGGTCAGTATTGCCTCGCGTGTTCCAGTATTTCTACGGAATCCAAACTGATCTTCCCCGAGGTTGGCTTCTATTAGTTTTTCCATTCGTCTGTAAAGAATTCGTGTTAGTATTTTGCAGCTGTGACTTATTAAACTGATGGTTCGGTAATTTTCACATCTGTCAACACCTGCTTTCTTTGGGATTGGAATTATTATATTCTTCTTGAAGTCTGACGGTATTTCGCCTGTTTCATACATCTTGCTCACCAGATGGTAGAGTTTTGTCAGGACTGGCTCTCCCAAGGCCGTCAGTAGTTTTAATGGAATGTTGTCTACTCCGGGGGCCTTGTTTCGACTCAGGTCTTTCAGTGCTCTGTCGAACTCTTCACGCAGTATCGTATCTCCCATTTCATCTTCATCTACATCCTCTTCCATTTCCATAACATTGTCCTCAATTACATCGCCCTTGTATAGACCCTCTATATACTCCTTCCACCTTTCCCTTCCTTGCTTAGAACTGGGTTTCCATCTGAGCTCTTGATATTCATACAATTCGTTCTCTTATCTCCAAAGGTCTCTTTAATTTTCCTGTAGGCAGTATCTATCTTACCCCTAGTGAGATAAGCCTCTACATCCTTACATTTGTCCTCTAGCCATCCCTGCTTAGCCATTTTGCACTTCCTGTCGATCTCATTTTTGAGACGTTTGTATTCCTTTTTGCCTGCTTCATTTACTGCATTTTTATATTTTCTCCTTTCATCAATTAAATTCAATATTTCTTCTGTTACCCAAGGATTTCTACTAGACCTAGTCTTTTTACCTACTTGATCCTCTGCTGCCTTCACTACTTCATCCCTCAAAGCTACCCATTCTTCTTCTACTGTATTAATTTCCCCAATTCCTGTCAATTGTTCCCTTATGCTCTCCCTGAAACTCTGTACAACCTCTGGTTCTTTCAGTTTATCCAGGTCCCATCTCATTAAATTCCCACCTTTTTGCAGTTTCTTCAGTTTTAATCTACAGGTCATAACCAATAGATTGTGGTCAGAGTCCACATCTGCCCCTGGAAATGTCTTACAATTTAAAACCTGTTTCCTAAATCTCTGTCTTACCATTATATAATCTATCTGATACCTTTTAGTATCTCCAGGGTTCTTCCATGTATACAACCTCCTTTCATGATTCTTAAACCAAGTGTTAGCTATGATTAAGTTATGCTCTGTGCAAAATTCTACCAGGCGGCTTCCTCTTTCATTTCTTAGCCCCAATCCATATGCACCTACTATGTTTCCTTCTCTCCCTTTTCCTACACTCGAATTCCAGTCACCCATGACTATTAAATTTTCGTCTCCCTTCACTATCTGAATAATTTATTTTATTTCATCATACATTTCTTCAATTTCTTCGTCATCTGCAGAGCTAGTTGGCATATAAACTTGTACTACTGTAGTAGGTGTGGGCTTCGTATCTATCTTGGCCACAATAATGCGTTCACTATGCTGTTTGTAGTAGCTTACCCGCATTCCTATTTTCCTATTCATTATTAAACCTACTCCTGCATTACCCCTATTTCATTTTGTGTTTATAACCCTGTAGTCACCTGACCAGAAGTCTTGTTCCTCCTGCCACCAAACTTCACTAATTCCCACTATATCTAACTTTAACCTATCCATTTCCCTTTTTAAATTTTCTAACCTACCTGCCCGATTAAGGGATCTGACATTCCACGCTCCGACCAGTAGAACGCCAGTTTTCTTTCTCCTGATAACGACATCCTCTTGAGTAGTCCCCACCCGGAGATCCGAATGGGGGACTATTTTACCTCCAGAATATTTTACCCAAGAGGACGCCATCATCATACAGTAAAGCTGCATGTCCTCGGGAAAAATTACGGCTGTAGTTTCCCCTTGCTTTCAGCCGTTCGCAGTACCAGCACAGCAAGGCCGTTTTGGTTATTATTACAAGGCCAGATCAGTCAATCATCCAGACTGTTGCCCTTGCAACTACTGAAAAGGCTGCTGCCCCTCTTCAGGAACCACACGTTTGTCTGGCCTCTCAACAGATACCCCTCCGTTGTGGTTGCACCTACGGTACGGCTATCTGTATCGCTGAGGCACGCAAGCCTCCCCACCAACAGCAAGGTCCATGGTTCATGGGGGGAGGATAAATCCTATGTTTGATTAAAAATATAAAATAAATCCTATGTTTGATTAAAAATGTAAATTAATTATGAAGCAGTATGCAAAAATTATTACTCAATAATGCAAGAAAAGAACTAGTTATTTCTTAACTGTATGCGCTAACTACCATCTTTGAGTTTATAACTAGTATAATATTCCTAAGTGTAAATGTACTAATCTCTGTACTTTACATAAACGTAAATAGTCTTGATGTTTGCAGTTCGCAGACTGCTCCTCAGTGAATCTTAAAGTATGAGAACACAGACTGCTTTGCTGAGAGTCTTGAAGTTTGGAGTACGCAGACTGCTGTTTGGGATGAAATGTCTGACCAATGACTAATCTTAATATTTTTCATTTGTCAAGACACTTACAATGCCACTTTCCCACCTTTATAATCGTTCGAACATGATACGTAAGAGTGCAGTGACATAATACATAATATTGTTCGTGTTTTATAAATAACTGAAACAGCACCGACAACTATGTGATTGGGCATTTTATACATGTACGTGTTCATCACTTGGGTATGAATACACAATAAATGAATCATAAATAATTGGTACATCATAACAATTATTTGGTTGAACATTATACATTGCTAATTGGTTCATAAGTGACACATACATCATGACAGTTATATGGTTCAGCATTATATATATATATATATATATATATATATATATATATATATATATATATATAAGTAAAATCAGTATCTTCAACAGTGCAGAAATACTAGCTTGTTTCCCGGATTCTCCTGTAAAATAGGCTTTAGTCAACAACGACAAGTGTTGACAGGGTAAATGAGATGAGTCTCAGCAATAAAGACATACACATGTGAACAGAGACAAGAAGAGCTTGGTACTCAAATGAGAAGTAATAAATGAAATAGTTGATTCAGATGCTAGTATATAGCAAAGTAAATACATAAGTAATTATTTACCATTTTACTGTAGTGCAGGAGGGAGAAGAGTGTTCAGCATTCCTTGCGGAATGGACTTGCCACAGCTTCACCTTCCCAGTCCCCAAAAATTAACCCCAACACTTCATATTGTTTGATCAACAAAGGGCGAACAAATAGCATTTTGCTGGACAGAGTAAATGACAAATACAATGCTGTATTGGTTAATCAAGTAATAAATGCTAGATCCAACAGCTCATTTATAAGCAGTCCCTCTAGTATCTAGGTTTGATCAAATATAATCAATTACATAAATATATAATATTGAAACCTGTGACATATTTGAGACATATAGATGAAAATTACTATATCTACAGAATTACTGTATCTGTTGCTGCTCAAGCATAAATTATTATATAAATATAGCAATATAGAAATAAGGTAGCCAAATGCACCAAATACAGCCTATCTCATATCAAAAAAATAAACGAAGTCAACTGCCTCACTGGGCAGATCATCCAAGTATTACAATGTTCACATTATGTGAAGCACTTTCATATACATCAATATATTTAATAGACATCACAGAGTCAAGTGTAACAATGACAAAAGAATTTTTTTTGATTATTTTCTCAAAATTAAGCAAGAGGCAGGTTTGAGATATACGAGGGCCGTTCAGAAAGTAACCTCCGGTTGATTTAAAAAAATACACCAAGTTAAATAAAAATATTTTAATATATACATCTTACAACTACATCTTAGCACTATTTTTCTACATAGTCTCCATAGCAATTGAGGCACTTATCGTATCTCTTCACAAGCTTTGAAATTCCTTCTGCATAAAAATCACCCGCTTGTGCCTGGAGCCAGCCTGTGACCGCACAGAACTTACGGTAACCCAATCTTGCTGTCACTATCTCGTACAAGAGAGTCTTAGAAATCTGTGGAAAACCTGTAGACAACTCCGACATTGAGAAACGTCGATTTTCACGAACTTTTGCATCAACTGTCTGAACGAGTTCGTCAGTCACCAATGATGGTCTACCACTCCTCTCTTCATCATGAACGTTTTCTCGTCCACTTTTAAATAAACGTACCCATTCACGGACAACTCCTTCACTCATAACTCTTGGTCCATACACGGCACAAAGCTCACGATGAATAGCTGCTGCAGAATATCCTTTGGCTGTAAAAAACCTTATGACAGCACGCACTTCACATTTGGCGGGGTTTTCTATTGCAGCACACATTTCAAACTGCCACAAAAACTAAACTAGCGCAGATACGACGTTCACTCGACCACGGCTTGATGCCGACTGACCTGTTGAGTGCGTGAACGCACAATGGCGTCGCTACTCCCCCCACAACCCCCACTGTGACCAATCGGAGGTTACTTTCTGAACCGCCCTCGTAAAATTAAAATTCCCAAATGTCCAGGTATATATAAGTTTTACATTAAGTTCAAGGACATATTTCATGTGTTTATGGAGTTACAAAATTTTATATAAGGCAAAGACAAAAGATATATAATTTTTTTTCAAATGGCAGTACTTATAAGTAAACAGTCGTTAGTATAGTGATAGAATCAATTATAGTTATGATATTGCTGTTAATAATTTCTGGGGTAGGCTGTATGCCACAAGAAAGTAGTTTATCACAAATACTATAAATAATTACAGAGAATTAAGTTGCATGTGACAGCACATCATAGTATATGTCAGTACATCAGTAGTTCTAATTTTTTGCCTGTAAGTTGTAGATTAATTATAGTACATGCATTTCTTTTGAAAAGAAAATAGCATTGATAGTAAGTGATTGCTGACAACAGTATATCATTGTATTAAATATAGACAGAAAATATTACAAGCAGCAGTGCATATTAATAAACACTCAAAGTTTGAAATTACATTGACAATAGGTGATTATAAAGGAATATATTGCATGTAACAGTATATGATTGTATTGAGTCTGGACAGACCAGATTAAACAGATGATTATAGTGTGCTTTGTATCATGTATAGGTAGTTGTCAAGCAATTTACAAGAAACAGTAATTGTTAGCCTTTCAGACAACTATTTTCATGGAAAAATTGTCAGTTTTCAACTGTTGAAATGTACATAGACATAACGACTGTACCACTTGTAGGACCAAATGTCATCCCTTTAGAAATTAAACTCCGACTTTAGAACAACTGAACTGACATGAACATTCATGCCAGGAAACCACAAGGATGGATAAAAGGATTTGCCCACAATAACTATTAAAGGCACCTTGTTCTCATAGCTTGAATGTCGTCATCCCAAATTTTTCAGCATCTTCTTGTGGAGACTGAGAGCCACTATGGCCACATGTCACTGTAGAATCAGATTTACATTGGCAAATTAAGTACCAGCAGGTTACTTCCAGGACACATACTGCTCAACAACTAGTTGACAGATTTCTCGTTAGTCATCACCACATTGAACATGATGTAGCAACATCATATCAGAGAGTAATTAAAATTGGGCACAGATGAGGTAAATTTCAACATAGGTTACGGCAAAGGGTAAATTACTAGTGGTTAAATGCCACTGTAGAATCAGATTTACATTGGCAAATTAAGTACCAGCAGGTTACTTCCAGGACACATACTGCTCAACAACTAGTTGACACATTTCTTGATAGTCATCACCACATTGGACATGATGCAGCAACATCAGATCAGACAATAATTAAAATTGGGCACAGATGAGGTAAATTCCAACATAGGTTAAGGCAAAGGGTAAATTACTAGTAGTTAAATGTGAATGGGTTAATACTAGGAGTAAAATGGTTAGTTCAGTCAGTCTAATGGTATGATAAATATATATATTTCCTCATCAGTTACATATTATTGAAACAACTAGACTTCAATTGAAAACAGATGTCTGCAAGAACCATAACTATACAATGAATACAAATCTTCAATTTCTAACTTTTTTTCTACTCATTACACATGAATCATTAGTGGTCATCAGAGTATTTTTAATAAGACATTGGAGAGAATTGACCAGTTTTCATTAATAATCAGATAATAAGCTAACATTTGTATGTATTGAAAAGTATGGATTTTCTGTAACATACAGCAGTATTGAACAGTTCAGATTTGTGTAGACATTTTGACTAAGAACACCTTATATCTATACTGAGGAGTAAGCATGACTTGTACAGATACCAGACATGTTGTAAACGTCATCCATATCTTATAGTATTAAGACGGCAAAAGAATAATTAAATAAGACTACCAATGGTTTGGTCATTGAAGTGGTAGAAATTACATGAAAATAAGACTATGTGAATCTTAAATCCTGGGAATCAGTACACTTCTATCCCAATAACTATCTCCAACATAAAATTCCATTTTCTTTATGCTCCACAAACGAATTACAGAAGTAGTACAAACATAATAAATTCGTTTTTGATAAATGTTTCTTTTCCACCTACATATTGGAACTAAAACATGTTAAGGACAAGACCATGGCAAAGTATTTTCATTCTTGGTAGTAAATCAACGTCTATCCAGTGACTTTCACATAATAGGTATAGTACAGGTGAAACCAAATGAGAACACATATATAAGGCTGCAAACAGTCGGACCTAATTGTAATCACATCTCAGTTGTAAAGTAATAGTACATTGCTATTACAGCACAGATATTTTGAGTAATCTTCATACCAACTTTAAACATTTTCTCAGCTTTTCACAAACTCATGAGCACAATGCGATTATAACTTAGTCAGCATAGTGAGAATAACTGTATAGACATAAGTAAATATTACACCAACTCTCCTCAAAATTCATACTCTGGTTGTATTATTGAACCACACATCATTAAATGTGTCCAAAGTTTGTACTCATATGCAGATAACCAGAAAAAAACAGCTTGCCCAGTATAAAATACGTGCACCAATTCCTTTTGGCATCCAGTCTCTTAATTACTCGGCCGAATCAGAAAGTGGAAGAGGATGAGGTTGTACAGATAAGTAAGAGAGTATGTCACTTGGAAAGGAAAGAGTCACACCAGCTCAGAGCCTTGGGTTTGCTACCCCCAAATTGCAAAGAGAGCTTGCAACATCCGGAGGAAAATTTCATTAGAATGATTTGAGACTGTCATCATTTGAAATAGCATCTGTTCTTACTGTCCTCACACAATTATTATGCTAGTAGCTACATGTTTCATCAGAATTCATAGCTTTGACAGAATCACACAATATTTTTGAACATCATCTGTCAGATATTTAATATCCATACCACACAGTCAGTCACATCATCTGCTTTTTCATTGAAGGTTACATGTAATAAATCCTATACCTTCACATAGAATGACCATATACTAAATTACTAGGTTCATATTTTACTGGTATACAATAACAAATCAATACACGATAAATCTTAATAAGAAAAATGGATATCATTCATTTTTGAAAGTACTGGTTTCTAAAAATGATTGAAATTGGTGTTGTTTTGTTCCTCCACACTCTTAAGTCAAGTGCCTGGTCAAGATATAGACTTGTGTCTTACAAATTGCACACTGTATACTCTAGGACAGTAGAAGGATCCTAACTGCTCTTACTAACTAGATAGGATAGTAAAAAGATAAGTGATTCCAGAAAATAAATACGGAGTAGCTTGCTGGGGCAAGGCACCATATGCCACATGGTGTATCTAAGAAAGTACCACAGATTCCCTACCTGTTAAATTTCACCACAAACTACTGAAAAATGTTTCTGAGTGGATGTTCGCTCCCAGGTTTTGCTTTGACTATTCAGTGTACAGAATGATTTCTCAACTATTTCAATTCCTCAAATCACTATTTAATTGATAATTTATGATGGAGATAAGAATTTGAAATAATGTTCAAGTAGTCAGTGACAACAAAAATAAAAATAAATTTCGTCTTATTGGTTATTTCACTTTCACTGGGATATAAGATGGCGGTGGAAAAAGGTTCACAGAACTCGAGTTCCGCGAAAAAGGTAAAAAAGAATGAGTCTTTATGTATTAAGTGCAAAAAAATATCGTGGTTCGACCAAGAAAGTGTTACCGCTGCGAAGTTAAAGCAAAAAACGCAAACGAAATCATTACAAGATCAAAATCTAGTGAAAAAACCGTGGGAAATGCAAATTCAGTGACATCGATATGTAAACATTGCGATGATTTTCGTCTCATTTTAACTGCAAAAAACAGTGAAATCAGTGAACTTAAAAGGTCTGTAGCCTTATTGGGGAAACAGCTGCAACATCTTGGTTGTAAAACTCAACAAAGAGAGCATCGTCTGAACCTGGAAGAAATATCAGCTACCAGTGATGTAATAAAAGGAAGAACGAATGTGGAAACCAGCACAAAACTTGGAAATAATAAAGTAAGTGCATCAAACAGTTATAATGACAAAAGTGATTCCACAAACAATGGCATTCAGAAACTTATGAGTCCAGGTAATAATTACAAACAACAACAGCCGTGCATTGCAAATTTTTCGCGCGTGTCTCATCCTAAACAAAGAAATGTGATTAAAAAATCAGTCCACTGGCCTCAAGTGTGCAAAAAAGAACAAAAAGTGTTAATTTTTGCCGATAATCATGGACGTCAGATAGCATAAAACGTAGTAGATACACTAACTAATGCAAGTGTCCAAGCCTTTGTCAAACCAGGAGCAGTAATTGCAGAAGTGACAAAAACAGTGGAAAAATCGTGTGAAAACCATAACCCAAAACACTGTGTCGTAATTTGTGCAGGTGCAAATGATGTTGCCAGAGATAAAGCTAGTGAACTCATCACTGTTCTTGAAAGTGTGCTACGCAAATTAGGCAACACAAATGTAGCTGTTGTGAATCAACCACACAGATACGACCTACCTCCTTGGTCATGTGCTAATAAATTAATAGAAAGAGTAAACAAAGAGATACATGCTGTATGCAAAAAGTTTCTGTATATGAACTTAATAAATGTAAGCACGTTAGACAGGTCCATACACACCAGCCATGGCCTTCATTTAAATCAGAGTGAGAAAGAACTTTGGTTGAAGAAATCTGTCGTCTAGCAAATTTGAGTCACAGTAGGTATAATATAGAAGCAGTCCAAAGTACTTTGTACAAATGGGTCATAAAGAAAGATGCGATGTCTTATAAAAATGGCGAAAGACATTTTTTAGGGAAGTAGAATGTATCACAAAAAAATGTGATGCAGAATTAAATTGCAAATTCACACTGAAGATTATACATCAGAATGTACAGTCATTAACAAACAAAGTTGATGAAATAAATATATTCCTCAATAGTGAATGGAAAGATGTTTCAGTTTTAAGTTTTTGTGAGCATTGGCTACAAAATGTTTATTTTCAGTACTTAAAAATAATGCATTTTAACCTTGCAAACTGCTTTTGTAGAATGGAATCGAAACATGGGGGAACTTGTATATATGTAAGAGAAAATGTAGATTATAATAGTGTAGCATCTGTTTGCAAACTTGGTTGTGAAAGAGAGTTTGAAATCTCAGTTGTTGAGTTAATGTCTGAAAAAACTATTGTTTTATGGGTGTATAGATGTCCTGTTAGCAACATAAGTGTTTTTATCAAAGAATTGGAACTTGCTTTAGGCAAACTTAAGACAACTGGGAAAACAGTGGTACTGTGTGGTGATTTTAATATTGACTTTCTGAGCCATAGCCATCACAGGGAAACGTTTTTAAATATTATAAAAGCCTACAATCTTTGCCTGACTGTTAGCTCCCCAACACATGTAACAAAAACTAGTGTCACACTCCTTGATCAGGTATGTGTAAACATGAACAAGTGTACATCAGAAAACTTTAATACTGGCTATAGTGACCACCTTTAGCAATTACTGACCATACCTGTAAATCACATTTCGACCAGTATAGAAAATGTCATCCATAAAAGAATTTATAGTAGGAAAAATATTGAATACTTCCAGTTCCTAATCAGCGAACAATCTTGGAGAGAGGTATATGATACCTCTAGTACCAGTGAAAAGAAGGAAAATTTTTTGAACATTTTCAAGCATAACTTTGACATAGCCTTTCCACAAAGGAAAGTGATTTCCAAAAACACAGATAGATTCAAAAACTGGATTATATCAGGCATTAGAGTATCTTGTAAAAGGAAGCAGGAACTTTTTCTGCAGTCAAAAACTCACAGCAATACAGAATTTATTAATTATTTCAAAAAATTCAAGTTAATTTTGAAACGGGTCATAAAAGAGGCAAAAATTAAGGAAAATGACAAATATATTATGAAGTCATCCAATAAAACTAAGTCCATGTGGAAAGCTGTGCAGGATCTTAAGGGGGAAGAAGACAACTCACAAAATATTGTGATATCACATGATGGCAAGAATGTAACTGGCCCTAGGGTAGTTGCAAACAGTTCCAGTTCTTATTACGATACTGTTGCTGGAAAATTAGTGAAGGAAAAATTTGGAAATCCACCTAATAAATATGTAAAGAACTTTCATCTATAGAAATAAATAATATATCGATGTTCCTCAGTCCAGTAAGCCAAACAGAGCTCCTAAATACCATTAATTCACTGAAGAGTAAGTATTCAACTGGCATTGATGATATTCCAGATTATATTATAAAAATAACAGCAAGACAAATACTTTCGCCTTTACTGGACATATGCAATTCATCCTTATCATGCAGTGTCTTCCCTCAGCAACTGAAAATGGCTAAAGTAATACCCCTATTTTAAAAAAGGTGATCGTCAATGTAGGGTTACTATAGGCCTGAGTCTCTATTGTCAGGGTTTTCGAAAATTATTGAAAAAGTGTTCCTTTCAAAACTAATTACATTCTTCGACAAGATTAATATTATTTCTGGATGTCAACATGACTTTAGACCACAGCAATCAATTGAAACAGCCACTTTCAATCTGATAAACCATGTCTTAAATGCAGAGGACAACCACAGAAATAGCTCAGGTTTATTCTTGGACCTAACAAAAGCTTTGGATGCGATTGATAATACTATACTCATGAGGAAGCTTGAATGCTATGGTGTAAGAGGTGTGCCAAATCAGTGGATTGAATCATATTTGGAATATCGCTCTCAGGTAACTGAAATTAAGTACAAGGAAGGAAATGAACTCCAGGTACACCTTTCAGAACCATGTGGACTAAGCCAAGGTGTTCCACAGGGCTCCAATTTTGGTCCCTTTCTTTTTTTGCTCACCATTAATGATTTCCCATCACATGTTAGGGATTCTGTACCAGTACTGTTTGCAGATGACATCAGTCTATTGATTGAAGGGAATAAAGAAGAAAATCTTACTGCATCTGCCAAAGATATTACAAAAAGAGTGTCTGAATGGTTTACCAGAAACATTAGTGCAGGCGTATGTATATCAGCCTTGGACAAGATCTTACAAACTGAATTGCTCAGTGTAGTTACCATTTATGTTGACGATATATTAATAGCCAATCAACTTGGGCAGAACACATCAGTATAATGGAATAAGTATTTCAGAGATTTACAAAGTACAGAGTAACAGCAAATCTAAAGGAATCTGACTTTGGCAAAGAACAAGTGAAATTTTTAGGACATATCATATCAGAACAGGGTATATTACCAGACCAAAAGAAACTAGATGCCGTACGTAATTGCCCACCCCCAAGGAATGGAAAACAATTGGGAGTATATCTAGGACTAACTTCTTTTTTCCGAAAATTTATACCACAGCAGATTATGAATAGCGATGCCCTACTTAACCTGTTGAGAAATAATAAGCCTTGGTTATTGGATGAGAGATGCCAGGAGGACTTTACCAAAATTAAAATGCATTAATATCAGAAAACATTTTGAGTCACCCTGGCATGTCCAAAGACTTTTGTTTAAGAACAGACACCTTGTCTCAGGGGCTGGAGGCATGTTTGTTCCAGATAGAAGAGGGAGAGGGGAAAACCATACCCAAAGTCATCAGTTTTGCCAGCAGAACTTTATCAGAGGCAGAAAGATCATATTCCGTATCATGTCTGGAAAGTTTAGCAGTAATTTGGGCGTTTAATAAATTTGAGTATTTTCATTGGGGTAAAAACACTAAGGTCTATTGTGATCACCAATCATTATGTTTTCTTTTAACATGTAAACTGTTACACCGAAGACTAGCAAGGTGGTGTTTGTACCTGCAGGAATTCAATTTCATTGGGGTTTGTTTTATACACATACATAGAAGCAGTCGAGAT
Organism: Schistocerca nitens; assembly: GCF_023898315.1. Lineage (NCBI taxonomy): Eukaryota > Metazoa > Arthropoda > Insecta > Orthoptera > Acrididae > Schistocerca > Schistocerca nitens. The sequence continues at coordinate 581,538,426 of NC_064618.1, read as the reverse complement.
CACTGACTTGCTGGAGAAACTTGGGACTGGTTCTTGACAGTGTACTTGAATGAGGTCTTAAGTGATGAGCTATGTAGTAAGAATTCTCTGCAACAGTACTAGTGTAGAAACAGTTAGGACTGTATACTTTGCTCATGTACATTCAATACTGAAGTACAGTATTATTTTCTGGGGAAAAGTACACCAGACCATAACAGTTTCAGAAAAAAGGCAATTATAAGAATAATGAAATGAGTGAGCAGCAGAAAACCATGCAAACCCTTCTTTAAAGATCTAAAGATCCTACCCCTTCCTGCATTTATATACTGGAAGTAGTCATGCATGTCAAAAAAAGCATACTGAGAAAAGAAAACCTTTTTCCTCAAAACAAAAGTGTCGATGATTACAGTACCAGGTTACACAGTGACATACATGTTAATCATTGTGTCACAACATTATGCGAAGAAGGTGTATATCATGCTGGAACAAAACTTTACAACGGATTACCAAGAAATATAAAATCTCTGCCTGAACTACAAAGCTTTAAAAAGTCTGTGACAGCCTATCTTCTGAAAAACTGCTACTATTCAATCTTAAAGTGTCTTATGCAAGAAAAAATGTAATTTGTATCTTTAATTGTAGAAATAAGTTATAAATATACAGTATTTCAGAAATTTGTAATTATTAACTGTATAGATCCAATTTGTCATAAAAATTTAAATCATGTATGTTTGACATTTGAAAAACCAATAGCTGAAAAAGGTTGTCTGTTCAATATCCTGTGTACAATATATGTACTGAAAAAGAGATTTATATAGACAAGTAAATAAATAAATAAAAACATTTCCAATGTTGATGCTATTGCACATTATAAGAAATACTGCAAAATATTAAAGACTGTAATACAGATGTCAAAGCAAATACACTCCTGGAAATGGAAAAAAGAACACATTGACACCGGTGTGTCAGACCCACCATACTTGATCCGGACACTGCGAGAGGGCTGTACAAGCAATGATCACACGCACGGCACAGCGGACACACCAGGAACCGCGGTGTTGGCCGTCGAATGGCGCTAGCTGCGCAGCATTTGTGCACCGCCGCCGTCAGTGTCAGCCAGTTTGCCGTGGCATACGGAGCTCCATCGCAGTCTTTAACACTGGTAGCATGCCGCGACAGCGTGGACGTGAACCGTATGTGCAGTTGACGGACTTTGAGCGAGGGCGTATAGTGGGCATGCGGGAGGCCGGGTGGACGTACCGCCGAATTGCTCAACACGTGGGGCGTGAGGTCTCCACAGTACATCGATGTTGTCGCCAGTGGTCGGCGGAAGGTGCACGTGCCCGTCGACCTGGGACCGGACCGCAGCGATGCACGGATGCACGCCAAGACCGTAGGATCCTACGCAGTGCCGTAGGGGACCGCACCGCCACTTCCCAGCAAATTAGGGACACTGTTGCTCCTGGGGTATCGGCGAGGACCATTCGCAACCGTCTCCATGAAGCTGGGCTACGGTCCCGCACACCGTTAGGCCGTCTTCCGCTCACGCCCCAACATCGTGCAGCCCGCCTCCAGTGGTGTCGCGACAGGCGTGAATGGAGGGACGAATGGAGACGTGTCGTCTTCAGCGATGAGAGTCGCTTCTGCCTTGGTGCCAATGATAGTCGTATGCGTGTTTGGCGCCGTGCAGGTGAGCGCCACAATCAGGACTGCATACGACCGAGGCACACAGGGCCAACACCCGGCATCATGGTGTGGGGAGCGATCTCCTACACTGGCCGTACACCACTGGTGATCGTCGAGGGGACACTGAATAGTGCACGGTACATCCAAACCGTCATCGAACCCATCGTTCTACCATTCCTAGACCGGCAAGGGAACTTGCTGTTCCAACAGGACAATGCACGTCCGCATGTATCCCGTGCCACCCAACGTGCTCTAGAAGGTGTAAGTCAACTACCTTGGCCAGCAAGATCTCCGGATCTGTCCCCCATTGAGCATGTTTGGGACTGGATGAAGCGTCGTCTCACGCGGTCTGCACGTCCAGCACGAACGCTGGTCCAACTGAGGCGCCAGGTGGAAATGGCATGGCAAGCCGTTCCACAGGACTACATCCAGCATCTCTACGATCGTCTCCATGGGAGAATAGCAGCCTGCATTGCTGCGAAAGGTGGATATACACTGTACTAGTGCCGACATTGTGCATGCTCTGTTGCCTGTGTCTATGTGCCTGTGGTTCTGTCAGTGTGATCATGTGATGTATCTGACCCCAGGAATGTGTCAATAAAGTTTCCCCTTCCTGGGACAATGAATTCACGGTGTTCTTATTTCAATTTCCAGGAGTGTATATTACAAGGAAAAGATAGTCATATCAGATAACAAAATAAAGACAATATGGGATATAGTGAAGGAGGAGACCGGTAGAACCAGTCATGAAGAGGAACAAATAGCATTAAGAGTAAATGATACATTGGTGACAGATGTGTATAGTGTTGCAGAACTTTTTAACAAACATTTTATAACTGTTACTGAAAAGATGGGGTTGTCAGGTTCGGTAGATGCTGCTATGGATTAACTTAGACCAGACATTTCAAGTAACATCCATAATATGAATTTGACCCTCACTACCCCAACAGAAATAATGTCCATCATAAAATCTTTAAAATCAAAAACATCTAGTGGGTATGATGAAATATCAACAAAGTTAATTAAAGAAAGTGATTCTGAACTAAGTAACATATTAAGCTATCTGTGTAACCAGTCGTTTATTAGTGGAATATTTCCTGAATGGCTGAAATATGCTGAAGTTAAGCCACTGTTTAAGAAGGGAGATAGAGAAATAGCATCAAATTTCCGTCCAATTTCACTGTTGCCAGCATTCTCAAAAATTTTCGAAAAAGTAATGTACAGTCGGCTTTATAACCATCTTATCTCAAATAACATACTGTCAAACTCACAGTTTGGATTTCTAAAAGGTTCTGATATTGAGAAGGCTATCTACACTTACAGTGAAAATGTGCTTAATTCATTAGACAAAAAATTGCAGGCAACTGGTATATTTTGTGATCTGTCAAAGGCATTTGACTGTGTAAATCACAATATCCTTTTAAGTAAACTAGAATATCATAGTATAACAGGAAATGCTGCAAAATGGTTCAAATCTTATATCTCTGGCAGGAAACAAAGGGTGTTATTAGGAAAGAGACATGTATCAAGCTATCAGGCATCATCCAACTGGGAACTAATTACATGTGGGGTCCCACAAGGTTCCATTTTGGGGCCCTTACTTTTTCTTGTGTATATCAATGACCTTTCATCAGTAACATTACCAGATGCCAAGTTTGTTTTGTTTGCCGATGATAGAAACATTACAATAAATAGCAAATCAAGTGTAGTCTTAGAAAGATCAGCCAATAAAATATTTGTGGACATTAATCACTGGTTCCCAGCCAATTCTTTGTCACTAAACTTTGAAAAAAACACACTACATGCAGTTCAGAACTTGTAAGGGGTGTCCCAAGAGTATATGTCTAACATACGATGACAAGAAGATAGACGAAGTGGACAGTGTTAAATTCTTGGGATTACAGCTTGATAATAAATTCAACTGGGAGGAGCACGCCACAGAACTGCTGAAGCGTCTTAACAAATCTCTGTTTGCAATGCGAATTTTATCAGACATAGGGGATATAAAAATGAAAAATCTGGCGTACTACGCTTACTTTCATTCCATAATGTCATATGGGATTATTTTTTGGGGTAATTCATCAAGCCAAGCTAAAGTTTTCCGGGCACAAAAACGTGCAGTGAGAGTTATATGTGGTGTGAACTCAAGAACATCCTGCAGAAGCCTGTTTAGGGAACTAGGGATACTAACTACTGCTTCCCAATATATTTATTCCTTAATGAAATTTGTCATTAAAAATATATCACTTTTTCAAACCAACAGCTCAGTTCATGGAATCAATACTAGAAATAAGAATAATCTTCACAAGGATTTAAAGTCACTTAGTCTTGTACAAAAAGGTGTGCATTATTCAGGAACACACATTTTCAATAACTTGACAGCAGCCATAAAGAGTTAACAACCAATGAAATTCAGTTTAAGAGAAGCCTAAAGGATTTATTGGTGGCCAACTCCTTTTACTCCATTGATGAATTTCTTAGTAAAACCAACTGATTTGTATATAAGTACAACATAACTTCTGCACAATTTCAGTGCAGTAATGTGTTCATTGAAAATTTGTGTGTGTATGTGTGTGTGTGTGTGTGTTAGTATAATCTAACTTCTGCACCATTTCAGTGCAGTAATGTGTTCATTGTAATTAAGTATTACAGTAGTTGTATTACCTTATAAATAAATAAAAAACTTTTTTATTTTAAATTCAGTGCATTAGTATTTGAAAAATGACTCTTAGTGTTCATTAAAAAATGACGATCATTCCACTTGGGACCTGTTGGAATGGTACATTAGCTTATTTGTTTTAGTTGTAAATATTTGTCATGTATTGTTGTTTTTCTGACATGTTCCACATCCTGGAGAACCTCCTCACTATGGATCAATTGGAATGAAAGTAAATCTAATCTAATCTAATCTATGACCTGGCTTGTGTAAAGTAAGATGCATAACAAATAAATTTCCAATGGTATGTCAAATATCAAAGAACAAATATTGTGATGCTAATTGGGTGACTAAGGTTGTCTGTACAATATCAGCTGTGTCACATTCCTCCAAATAACAACAAATTCAAATGGTCCTACATAAAAATCAAACAACCCCCAATCTATACCACGTCAAAGCATACACAAATGTTCAAATATACCCTTTTCAACCCCCACTCTATGAATAGACAAAATATAGGTAAAAATATTCAAATATTCACACACAAAAGAAATATGAACAAAAACTACAAAAATATTTTACACTACTAGCTTCAAATGTGTTAAGTTATCCGAGTTCTCAGTTGTCAGTGTTTGCATTTGCAAAAATGCAGTGGACATTAATTGAGCTTTTTATGAGTTGCAATTTTCTTTCAATTAGTGTTTTTGTAATTATTGGGTCAGATTATTCATAATGTGTCTTAACAAGGTGTACAGCATGGGTTTGTCTGTGTGGCATGGAGTATACATTCTTCAACACAAGTTTACTATTTGCTGGTTGTACATTTAGTTTTGTGGCAGTTGCGTTACCTAGGTAACTGTTTTTGTAAGGCTCCCTCAAATCTGTCTGTAAGCTACTGATTTCAACACACAGACTCCCTTTCTTCACCCCTTGTACACATTCACTAATTGAGTTACTGTTACATGCCTGTTCCAAATTTCCAACACAACTTCCCTTTACTGAATGCACATTTTGACAAATTTCATTTATGGTTTCAAACTTTTGCCCACTACCTTTTAATAGAGAATCTACACATTTACTAATCATATTACCTCCAGCAGACTGTTCCACATTTTTCATAGCAATTTTATCATCTGAATGCACACTTTAACAAACTTCACTTAAGACCTTACACTTTTGATCACCATACTTACATTTGCTACTATAGTCATTGGCTACACTTAGTACTCCGTCACTAATTAGATCTTCCTTTCCATTTTCACAAACACATTCAGACACAACATAACTGACATCAACTGGTAACATTAATCTATCAGGCACTGCTCTACTGGTTTCTAACTCATTACTTGAACACTCACCAGAAATTCCAGAATCATTCAGCATCAAATCATCAACTTTATTTTCTACATATACCATCCCATCTAATTCTGTAAGGAACATATCATCATCATTATCATTATCATCTGAATCATTCTCATTAGAAACATTATCATCACATTTAATATTATTTTCAACCCCAGACTCATTTCTCTCTTCACATACTTCAACAACCTCGACACTGTGACTACTCTGTTCTACCACAACCTCATTTTCCTGTTTATTATCTACTGTAAATTCATCTGGAATTACTCTGTCGTTCTCACTTCCATTGCCTAGCACATGAACATCAGCTTCCACACGTACAGCACCAGTGTCAGCATTTTCACTCATTACACAGTCACTAAGCCATACTCATAAGATCTGTTCTCATCACTATCAACAGCTACTACTGCATTACTACTGTTAACGAAATTTGTCAAAGTGTTTCCTTCTAATTGAAATTCACATTTTTTTACTTTTATGATCATCTTCGTTTTCAGATAAAAAAAATTCCCAAAAGTCCCTATCAAACTTCATTCTACTCACTTCGTTGTATTCTGAGTACAAAATTTTGGTGTGTTCAATTTGTTCTCCCCCTTCCACTTCTGAAATTACTCCAATGTGTCTGATTGTAATTCCTATGTCTATTTGCCCCATTTCACCAGGCTCCAAAAGAGGCAGTTCTTAGTTTACCGGACCATTTCTTCTGTTTTCAAAATTGTTACTATTGTTTCCCTGATTTTGCCCCCACTGCCTATTTATTGGTTCGAAATTCCTATTCTCAGGTCTCTGCCTACCATTCCTCACCCCATTTCTTCTGTCATCATTTCTAAATCTGCTACTGAAATGATCATTGGAAGCTCAGTTATTGTTATTCCTGCTATCATCAGGTCTCTCATTATATCTGTAAGTTCTCTCCCATGCTAAATCCAATTACCTATATATTTAAAGAATTGTTCAATTGTGTCATGAGGTCCATAGATAAGACTCAACTGAACCCTATTCGGTAACCTACGTTTTAGAGCATCAATTTGGATCATTTCAAAGTTCTTAACTGTTGTTTGAAATTTTGCTGGTTCAAAAATTCTGACTTATTCTAGCTTGATTAGTTTCTGACCAGAATTTGTTCATCAAAGCTCGTTCTACCTCACTAAACGACATTTCAGTTTTGATTGCTTGGTTCACCCATGACAAAGCCTCCATATTTAAGAACTTTAAAAAAAAATTAATTTTCAAATTATCGCTCATTTTATCAGTCACATTGTCTTTAATCTGGAACATGAAATCAACTGGATGTATATTGCCCTCCCCTGAAAATGTTTTTATATTTACATTACCCCACAATGGACTGTAACTACAGAAAGATTTCACAGCAACGGAATCTTCGAATTCTTGAAATTTAGATTTGAAGTTCGAAATTTCACCTAAACAAGTGCCTACATCTTATTTTAACTCCGCGAAATTATCATTTGCAATTTTAGTGAACTTTTATATATTTTGATCTGTTTCTGTGAATTTGTTTTTAAAAATCTTTGTTGAGTGTTTTCAATTGTAACACTTTTACAGTAGCAACTTTTTCGAAATTTTCCACAGAATCTTGCTTCACTTCGAATTTTTGGTTTTCCTGTTTTAAGGTAACAATTTCCTCTTCTATAGCCCACACATTTCTGGAATTTTCGTTTACTTTTTCCCAACACCTCTCTAAATTCTCTTTTGTCTCGCAAATTTGGGTTCCATGGTTGTCTAATTTTTTATCGATAGAATCAAGAAAAATTTTCTGTTCTTCAATTGATCTTTTTTGCTCTTCCATTAACTGCACTAACCTATCTAAGGCAGATACATTGGATTCAAATCCACAGAAGTGTGTACATACGCTACTGTGGTCACTATCCTCTCCACCGAGCGAGGTGGCGCAGTGGTTAGACACTGGACTCGCATTCGGGAGGACAACAGTTCAATCCCGCGTCCGGCCATCCTAATTTAGGTTTTCCGTGATTTCCCTAAATCGCTCCAGGCAAATGCCGGGATGGTTCCTTTCAAAGGGCACGGCCGACTTCCTTCCCCATCCTTCCCTAATCCGATGAGACCGATGACCTCGTTGTCTGGTCTCCTTCCCCAAAACAACCCCAACCCACTATCCTCTCCGATTTCATTGTCCTGATTAACAACATTTTCCTAGTTTCCATTACCCTCCCCATTATCATCAACTTGCCTATTGTTGTTAACCTCTCTATTATCCTCCATAATGTCAAAGCAGACGGAAACAGTTTCCAAAAGTAAAATTTCAAATAAATTTTGTACTTACAATTTGTTCTCTAAGTTGCATTCTCATATAAGTATACTTTGTAGTGTTACTCACATTCTTCTTTGTCCTGTTCTCATAAAAATGGAATATTATTTCAACAAGCAGGTTAACTCTGAAACAAAATACAAGATTAGTTTACAGATTTACACTGTTGCCCAGCTCCATACACCAATTACAACATTTTTAAGGGTTGTTTTACTTATCATAGGTGGTTATTTGTCGCTGCGTAAGTCCTGAAACAGTAACTGTAAGAAAATAACTACAAAGTTATTTTTTAAATAATTAATCCTGTTTTTTGTTTCCACTGAATATTTATTGTATTCTCAAATTAATTAAAAAACATCTTGACAAATCTGAAATAAGTTGTAACATACTTACAATAATGAATTAATTATGCACAACCAGCTACATGCTCTCTGTCCAAAATAACACAAAGTACTGACTCCCTATGCCAATATGGCTACCTATATATAACTAACAATTAAAATTTATACAAAAAAACTGAAAATACATATATAAATATATGTCTGCTCAGTACAGTCAGTACACTATGATATTAGTAGATGACTGTTATTTCATTTGAGAATAAGCTCTCAAATAAGAAATTATAATAATACATTTTTATTTCATATTAATTACTAGAGACTCCCTTTGTGGGAATTATTCCCTTCATTTACAGATCTTCTAAACTTTGAACTGAAATAGATTAAACGGTTATTTTTTCCGTTATAAGTTTTTCTAGGTGAGTTACATATTTGTTTACATGTGCGATCGTGAATTAGACTGGGAAATGTTCGTTTTAAATAGGTCTTAATGGGCTGTTACGTTTCAATTAGCTGCTGTGCAGTTATTTTGCTGCCCAAAGGTCGGCTGCAGTACTGCATAAGGCATGGTATTGTTGCCGTGCGTCGGCCACTGGTGTGGCTGACTGTTTCTATTCATGTTCAGCACAGGGCCTAGTGATGGTGAATTGTAATTCGCTCATGCGGTGAAATTACCCCTGTTGTTTGGGAAATTTCTTTTAAATCTTTTGTTTTTTCCATTTCCATTAGTGTACCCATTAGCTGTAGGTCTGTAATTTTGCTGTTGTGTGTAGCACCCTTGCTGTGTGCTTAGATCACGTTTTACTGACTCATTTACATAACTACAAAGGCGTTCAAAAAGTTTTGCACAGTCGTCTCTAATTTTTATTATTTGCAGGAGGAGAATGAAATTTTTTGTGAACATACTTGGAACGTTTAGCTATACATTGAGCCTACTCAATGTAGCCTTCGTCAGCTGTGACGCATCTGGCCCAACATTCTTTCTATGATGTAAATGCACTTTGGTAAAGTGCTGGGGACTGAACTTTAGACTATCGCTTGACACAGGAAATAAGGTCCTTACTATCAAATGTTTTCCGTGCAGGTGGGGCTTCAGGCGACCAAAGAAGTAAAAATCAAATGGAGCCAAGTCTGGACTGTAGGGAGGATGAGGAACAATTTTCCGACCCATTTTCCTGGTTTTTCCTGCGTCATAAGGGCTGTATGGGGTTGGCAGTGTCATGGTGTAGTCTGATAAGATGACCTCAAAGCTGTGGTCTGTGGGTCTTGATGGCACGTCACAGCTTGTCCAATGACAAACAGTAATGGTCCCAGTTAATTGTAACCGGCCGTTGTGGCCGAGCGGTTCAGGGCGCTTGAGTCTGGAACCACGCGATGGCTACGGTCACAGGTTCGAGTCCTGCCTCAGGCATGGATGTGTGTGATGTCCTTAGGTTAGTTAGGTTTAAGTAGTTCTAAGTTCTAGGGCACTGATGACCTCAGCTGTTAAGTCTCTTAGTGCTCAGAGCCATTTGAATCAATTAATTGTGGAGCCAGGTTCCAAAAAGTCAATGAAAATGACACCACACTGATCCCAGAAGAAGGAGGCCATCACCTTTTGGCCTGCTGTTCGTGAAGTTACTGGTTTCATTTTCCAAGGGGAACCCGGATGACGCCACTCCATGGATTGCGTTTTGCTCTCAAGTTCAGACAAAAACAACCATGTTTCATGCTGGGTAGTGACGCTGTGAGAACACTGTTTCTACTCTTCAGAAAGGTCTTCATGAGACGCTCATACACATTTTTCCTAATCGTTTTTCCAATTCTCTTGTCAATAATCTAGGCTCCCAACATCCACAGATTTTTCTGTACCATAGTGACTGTACCAGTGATACCACACTATTCAATGACAAACTAGTCATTTCAGCAAGCTGTCGTGTCGTCACACATCTGTCATCTTGGATGACTTGATCAATGGTCTCCTTATTCACATAACTCACTGCCGTCGATGGTCTGCCGCATAGTGGATTGTCCAGTAGAGAGAAATCGCCTTCTTTAAACCTCTGCAACCACCACTGGATACTACTGCGATCCTTTTTGTCCTCCCCATAATGAGGGAGCAACTTCCTGTGAATCGATGTGGCAGAGGAATCGCCCGTCTTGAAGAGGAACTCCATCACAGACCGTTGTCACAACCTGACATCTACTTCATTGTCCATTATGGCTCACCCACAAATAAAAGAAAATGCTTTTATGTACCAACTTATAGCTAAATGTTCCAAGTATGTTCACCAAAATTTCATTCTCCTCCTGCAAAAAATAAAAGTATTAAAGATGCCTGTGCAAAACGTTTTGAACGTCCTTTGTACGTTGTTGTTGTGCATGATTTTCTGTTGCTCTATTGGGTACACGTTTTTCCTTATAGATTAAGTCGATAGCATCAAGCACTGAGAAAAAATATTCAGTGTCGTACTCTGGCGTTGTGACTAATTTTTCTCTAATGTGCGATGGTAAACGACTTTTCAACATTTTTAACACGTCCACCTGTGATTTTGGGTGCGTCCAGGAGAGTGTCTTGTTCAGGTTTCTTTTGCCATTGAATGGTGCAGGGTTGAAAACCTCGCATCTGAGTCTTTCTTGCACTGCCTCAGACCAGTATTTGTTGAGGAACGCTCGGTCAATTTGGAAATAAGTGCTGCAACGTTCGACCGCTTCAGTTGCCCATAAAGGCATATCACCTTGTGTATATCCCACAACAAATCTGAATTTCTGTGCTTCCTTCCAGTTGCGTGGAAATAGATGACGAAAAACACAAATAAATACTATGGGATTCATTCTTTTACCTTCGGTAGTGAATATAGGATACTGTCGATCTCTCAGCAAACCTTCGTCTATAAAAAGAGTTGACAGACACATGACATTTTCGGCCATATTTAGGTAGTTATTGTAGTTACTTCTAATTCCAGCGTGTAAATGTTCAGGTATTGGAGTTGTGGGTATGTTTACATTTTCCACTCTACAAATATCACTGGTATCTGCTGTGGCACTCGTGACAATTTGTGGATAAATACGAACAGGTTGTGGTTTGTTCACTGTAGCCTGTGTATTATTTACATCCATACTTCGAGATCCAGTAACATTTTCTTCTAAAAGATTGCAGATCCTATTTTACGTAGCTTGTAGATTAATGTTTACGTCTGTGTACAACTTACAATTTGTAACTAAGTTCTCTGCAATGGCATTACCTGCTTCAGCTTGACTAATGACATCATTCAAATTCTCATTGATCTTGTCTCTCTCCTTAGCACATCCTGAGTCAACTTCTAATGTTGCTACCCTTAAAGTAAGCTCTTCTACAGCCAGTGGTACACCTTCATAGTCTTTATTTAGTTTGTTAACGCCAGTGGTTACCATTTTTACTGTCGAATACAACTGGTTTTGTGTGGCTTCAATGTTTGTGTTTAAGTCTTTATCTGTTGTTCTACTAGATCATTATGGTTGTTAAAAGAATCTACCTTCTGTTTTAATTGTGTATTGTTACTGTTGACCTCCGAAAGCACTTCATGCTTTACCTGTGTTTTCATATCAGACAATTTTTCGTCGATTTCAGTGCGAAAATTTTTGGCTAAGTCATCGAATTTCTTGAGACCGTGTCTTGCAACTCCTTGAATACTTGTTTTTGTTCTTGTTTCATTACATTTAGATCTTATGTGATGGTGTTCAGATTTTGTGTCAAATTATCAATTTTGGTATTCATATCATGCTTCATATCATTGAAATTGGTGTTCATATTGTATTTCAAATCATCAAATTTCAACTGAAACACTGCCGTAAGATTGGAAAACTGCAATAATTTATCCAATACACAAGAAAGGAAACCGAATGGAATGTGGAAATTACAAAGGAATCGCTTTGCTGAATATAACATACAAAATCCTCTGAATGATCATTCAGGAAAAACTTAAACCTTACACAGAAAACATTATTCAAGATTACCAGGCTGGATTTCGAACAAACCGTTCCACAACTGATAATTTGATTACTATATGACAGATCTTTGAGAAATACTGGGAATTGAACAAAATCATCCACTGTCTCTTCATTGAATTCCAGCATCCACACAACCAGCCTCCACAACACATTACAAGAATTTAGTATACCCAGTAAAATCATTAGGATGCTACAACTGTGCATGGATGGCTCCCAGGCAGCAGTGAAGTTCAGAGGACCCATGTCCCCCACCTTTCCAATTAAAACAGGCTTATGACAGGGAGACGCTCTTTCATGTGTCCTCTTCAACCTTGCATTAGAGAAAGTGGTTTGGGAGAGTAATTTACATATAAACAATGGTCTCCGATTCGAACACAGTGAAGTAAAGCTCCTGGCTTAAGCAGATGATATAGTGTTGCTGAGTGAAATTGAAAGAGAACTGAAAGACATGTACAAATCTCTCCGGCACAGTGCCAGCAATATGGAAATAGGTCGAGTCATAAACCCAAATCCTTACTTTCAAATTGACCAGTATTCTAAATTCAGAAAAGTTCTCCAGTTTAAATACCTTGGATCACGTTTCAACAGTAAAAATGTCATAAGAAGGGATATAAATGAATGAATAGCCTAAGGGTCAGGATTTCTGTACTCACAAAACAACTCACTCAAAAGTAAATCTTTGTCAATCACCACAAAGATGAAGATATACAACTCTATCATCAGTTCCATAGTACTGTACGGTTCAGAAAGTTGGACGCTTACAAAGAATGAAAAACTGAATGTTTTCGAAAGAAAAGTAATGAGAAAAATCTGGAGATCTGTGTTGGAGAATGGTGTCTGGAGAAATCAAAAGAACAATGAAATTTATCAGTTAATGAAGCAACCCACTATCATCCATAAATTAAAAAGTAGGGGACTGCAATGGGCTAGACATGTGGCTAGAATGAAAAACAACAGAATCACCAAGAAAGCATTTGAAGGAACTCTCCAGGCAACAAGACCATATGAATAATATTCACGTTTAAGTGTAACCTCCCCATAAGATAAAAATAAATAATATGAGTATGATTCTAATTTATTGTCAGCTCACCACAAAAATTCTTTCTCATTTGTAACCTCCCCACAAAATTCATTTACATTTATAACCTCCCTGCAAAATTCATTTACATTTATAACCTCCACACAAAATTCTTTCTGATTTAATCTAAGCTCAAAATTCATTCACATTTAGCATAACCTCAAAACAGAAAAATTCCTAAACCTCTCAACAGTAAAAATTATAATTATGTCGTTCACATTCAGTGTAACGTCCCAATTAAAAAATAAATTCAGTAACCTGGTAATAAAACAATGTAACTAATCTTTCAATTAAATTGTCACTCACTTATGACTTTTCAATAATTCACTGTGAATTTAACCTGGTAAATTTTGGACGACAGCAGCGCTGCATCATGGCCCTGAAAGATCATTCTGAATAAAAAAAAGGAAAAATTCTTATCTCAATGAAGTCACGGGATATATCTGCTCTTACAATAGATTTTTCCGGCACAGCTCTGTGCAATGCTGGCCGACCTATCTGTCATTTATGAAAGGAAGCAACTGATTTTTCTGTTGCAATAATCGGGATGATCATGGATGGGAGAAATTAGTTAATTCTTTAAATTGAAATGAGTGGTTGTTAAAAGTTACTTTTTATGAGGAAGATTATTATTACGAGAGTTTTAAAACTTTTACATGCGACTTGAGATAACATTAATACATATGCGCGAGGCTGCTTTTTACCTTATACAATAATACTCAGGCTCCAACATCGCTGCACCGCGACCGGGCCAGCCAACACGATACACCATACCAGATCAGAGCAGACTCCAGACTAGCAACAACCTACTGCTACAGCTACACAGTTCCTACTGCAGTCAACACTGCTCTCTGATCAGAGACCTTGCATATCGCAGGCAGCGCATGAGCAATATATCGAAATTACATCTGCTCGGACCTCTTACATAACCCTCCACTGGGGGGGGCAAAAATTTGGCAGCAATGGTGAGTCAATTGGACTTGCCATGAGCAACAAATTTTTCTAAAATTTACTTAATTAACTAAGTTTACAGACACAGAGTATATACATATATATATAAGTACATAACATGAAATGAAATAGAGTGCACATGCACTGAGTACAGAACATATCAAGCAATGACAAAATGTATACGCAATGAGTACAAAACACATTAACAAATGACATAAAGTGCACACGCACTGTATGTGTGTATATATATATATATATATATATATATATATATATATATACCATTTTACAAGAACTAGGATACGCAATGAGTACAAAACATATCAATAAATGACATAAAGTGCATACACACTGTATATATTTTTTACCATTTTACAAGAACTAGGATATGCAATGAGTACAAAACATATTAATAAATGACATAACGTGCACGCCCACTGTATATATAAGAAATGACAAAATGTATACGCAATGAGTATACAACATATAACAAATGACATAAAGTGCACACACACTGTATATATTTTTTACCATTTTACAAGAACTAGGATAGGAAAGAGAAGGATTGCATCATGGTTGTAGCACAGTAGGTTGCACGTAGCGGCACTGAAAGTCCATATCTCTCTACAGAAGCACAACACCAAGTGAGACAATCTGGAGTTCTCTTCCCTGAAGTATGAATCAGTGTAGCCAAGACACTGAAATGTCGTATTAATATTCAATGTTATCATTTTGGTAGTACATTAGGTACACCAAACAGTGGGACCATAATAACATCTCCATCGTTCAAGGTAGTGGACAGCATGATGTTTCAACATCACATACTTTTTCACTAACGTAGAATTAGTGCAAAATCCAAATATAGTGCTCCATGATCATGAGGATGGACAGGGCAAACGGATATTGCAGTAATTTCTGGTAATTTGGTCAGAAGGTGAAGGACATTAAGTCTGATGCTAGTCATCATAGAGAATTACACTAGTTTATTAACCAATTTGAGTAACTGTTGGCACTCATTGCCTAGTTACTAAACATTTCTGTACTATGGATGGAGTATTACAGAACATCATTCATAAGTCATCTGATTACACTAAATATTGGCACTCATTGGCCAGTTACAAACCATATTTATGCATTGGTCAGAAGTCATCATTCAAAGCAAGAGTTAATTAATGGCATAGCATTAACATAATTCATCTAGATATAGTAATAATTGGCACTCATTGGCCAGTTACAAACCATTTTTATGCATTGTTTAGAAGTCATCATTCAAAACAAGAGTTAATTAATGGCATACCATTTACATAATTCATCTAGTTATAGTAATCATTGGCATTCATTGGCCAGTTACAAACCATTTTTATGCATTATTCAGAAGTGATTATTCAAAGCAAGAGTTAATGAGTGTAGCATTAAGCTACTGGTATTCATATATAATAGCATGTAAGTGACATAAGACAAATTTAAAATATAAGAAACAGTGGCATTCATTGGCCAGTTACAAAGTATTCATATACTTTTATAAAACATTATTCAGTATTATGCAGAAGTCATCATTCAAATTGAGTTAATTATTGGCATAGCATTTATAGAGTATAACAAAAATATTATTTACAGAAATTATTGGCATAGCATTTATGCATTATTACAAAACATAGTTTTATAAAACATTATTCAGTATTATTCAGAAGTCATCATTCAAAATGAGAGTTAATTATTGGCATAGCATTTATAGAGTATAACAAAAATATTATTTACAGAAATTATTGGCATAGCATTTATGCATATTACAAAACATCATTCAGTATTACTCAGAACTCATCATTCAAGTGACATAGGACATATTTAAAATGTAACACACTGTAACTATTACTCAAGGTCTGTGGTCAGAAAACATCATTCAGTATTACTCAGAACTCATCATTCAAGTGACATAGGACATATTTAAAATGTAACACTATGTAACTATTACTCAAGGTCCATGGTCCAATAACACATAGATATAATGGATTCAATACATCTGACAGATCTGCATTATATTTAGTACTATAAATATCTCTTAAATTAGTAGCATTATTTGGGACTGGTAATACATTTTTTTGTGCTAGCAATGCATTGCGCTGGGATCGATAATTAATTGCTTGGGCATGAAAATATTTGCTTTTGACTTATTGCTGCAAATAAGGATTAGTAACGTCATTCGTCATGAGTCAGCCGTAGCAAGGTTATGAAACAAGTAGAGTATATGTGATCACATTCATGAATGACACACACAAATGGGTAAAAAAAATGCAAGTACTAGAACAGGTTTAATAACTAACTGCTTGTAGCACATTAATTTCATGAATAGCTTCTCCTGGAAAAAATACAAAATGGATTATTAAGCTCAAAGAAGAAACGCATATTATGCTGAAAAGTAGTGAACTTCGAATTAACAGGTAATGAAACTTGTACTCAATATGTATGTACTCTAGCTATCCTTTCCAAAACATTCAGTCATTATACCATGCGATATAAGACATACTGTCAAAACGAACTGCAACAAATACTTAAATAACTACATAGCATTTCTTAACTAACAGTAAATATATAAACTTCATCATTATTCTCATCTGCAAAGAAAAACTACATTATTCATATTACCATAACTTCATTACTATCATCAGCTGCAAAGAAAAACTTCATTATTCATATTAGCATATTCTTCATATAACTATTCATCATCATTCATTATCATCTGCAAAAAAGACACTTCATTATTCATATTACCATTTACTTCATACAACTATTCATAGTGTAGAGTTTCTTATTTCTAGCATATTTCATCACTAAAACTAAGATGTGTAGTTCTGTCTGACAGCCTGCATCAATCGCCTCGTATTCTGAAAGAAAAATAATTAGTCAAGACTGCTATCATACGATGTGTATAGTATACTCTTGTTAATGCTTGTTAATTCTGATCCATTTACTCTTCATCACAAGGTATTCCATTTTCTTTCGTTCATTTCGAAGGTCAAATTCCCACTTCATAGTAATCCACTGTCGTTTGTTTAATTTATTTCTTTTACACATTATTACTTTCTGAAAATGATGAATAAGGATTAATATTTTGCATTTAAATCATATACCCATTAAATAAAAACTGGTTTCTAGTGATATAATTAAGCATACAGCATAGCATGACAGAAAACGTATTATGTCAAAAACATAGCGTGTGTTCAGGTGTAAAAATGTACACACAGTCTCATAATGCAGTAGCCAAAAGTGTAGAATAGTCCAGATATTGAGATATCATAAGGAAAAATGTTAAAGTCAACTGGTGTTTGTTATATCTTAAAGATTTCGTAGTGCAGACAAACAAAACAGGAAAACAATCATACATACACGAAAAATGGAAAATGTGCACGGTCTGATATATAACGACAAGAAAAGCGACCTGCTAACCTTACCTTGCCGAGAACTTGCCAAGAAAAAATACGATAATCATCAGTAAGTAGTCACATAGATAGAATTGCATAATTGGTCATAAAATATGTAATTTTATCTGGAAAAATGTGCACGGTCTGATGTGTAACGACAAGAAAAGCGACCTGCTAACCTTACCTTACTGGGCACTTGCCAGGAAAAAAAAATGATAATCATCAGTAAGTAGTCATATAAATATAATTGCATAAGTGGTCATAAAAATATCAGGAAATGGCATTACAGTGTGATAAATCATAAAGTATGTTCATTCAATAAAGGGTTTAATATTGGAGACATGGTGATTGCCTTTACTTTTTCTGGTTCTCAGAGTTTGGACGTGTACTACATTGGGGTGAGGAATGCTGCGAATTCTGTATGGACCTGTATATAGAAGCTCAAATTTACTGCATCTACTCTTTCCTCTGTTGGATAAATAATGTGTGCGTACTAATATCTTCTGTCCAATGTAAAAGTCACGGCGTGTACAAACCTGTTTTTGCTGTCTTCTCAACGCTCTGCTGCACGTTTGATGTTCTTCAGCGCAATGTCAATTATTTCAAGGTGTCGTAGTCGACGAGATGTAGGAAAGGATACTAATTCTTTAATTTTGTTAGGTGGTTCAACATTTTTCAGTATAACAGTCGGAGATAACATAGTAGATTCATTTGGTATCGAGTTAATTACATCCTGGAATGACAGTATGTGTGTATCCCAGTCAATATGTTTTTTGTGGCAGTATATTCTACATAGTTTACCAATTTCTTTCATTAGTCGTTCACAACGGTTCGAAGAAGCGTGATACCTGGATATATAGATCGGAGAAATGTTTCTTGTTCGTAACATACGTGTCCATATAGCAGATCGAAACTATGGTCCATTG
The DNA here is from genome assembly GCF_023898315.1 of Schistocerca nitens. Lineage (NCBI taxonomy): Eukaryota > Metazoa > Arthropoda > Insecta > Orthoptera > Acrididae > Schistocerca > Schistocerca nitens. Next base: position 581,519,775 of record NC_064618.1, on the reverse strand, counting down.
TCGGAAATTACTTTCAATACATGCCCTACATGAAATAAAAAATGTTTTACAAATGCTGTCGAAATAGTTTTAGCAGTAGCTTTGCGTAACGGTGTGAAGGTAACAAATTTCGAAGTGAGTTCAACAGCGACAAAGATGTAACAAAAACCTCTATTAGATCTGGGAATCGGACCAAAAATGTCTACAGCGGCCATGTATCTCAATTTAACAAGTACAATGGGATGTAACGGAGGAATATGTGAAGTCGTGTCTGACTTAGCTTTCTGGCAGATTTTACATGACGCTAAAACTCGTCGAATACGTTTCTCCATGCTGGCAAAATAACAGTTCTGTCTCAGTATAAGAAAACATTTTCTGGCTCCATAATGTGCGTAACTTAAATGAGTATACCAAATTAATTTGTTAACCAGTTCGTCAGGAATGCATAGTAACCGATTGTTGCTGTCAGGGTGAGAGCGGCGAAACAGAATGTTGTTGCGTACAGTGTAATGGTTTCTGATGGTAACATTATTCCTATCTTGCCAAAGGTGTTTAATTTCTTTCCATACGCTGTCTTTACTCTGCTCTTGTGCTATGTCTCGTAATGACACCGAAATGAAATTTTCAAATGCAACTTGTTGAATATACATGACGCTAAAATTTGCTTGGCAGAAGTTGGTTGCGATGTCTTGCTGATTGTTGCTGAGAGAACGGGATAGTGCGTCTGCTACAATATTTTGTGTACCGGGAATGTGAACAATTGTAAAATTAAATTCCTGTAAATAAAGTTTCCATCTGCTTAACCTGTCATCTGTAAATTTTGCTGAAAGTAAAAACTGGATAGCTCTATGATCTGTGTAAACGGTAGTGTGTCTTCCATAAAGAAAATGCCGAAATCTCGTAAATGCCCACACAACACATAATGTTTCAAGTTCTGTAACAGAATAATTGCGTTCAGCAGGTGATAGAATGCGACTCGCAAAGGCGATGTTTTTAATTACTGTAGTACCATCTTCTTCAATTTCCTGAAAAATGTGTGCCCCTAAAGCGGTGTTAGAACTGTCGGTGGCAGATTGAAAAATTTCTAGTAAGATCTGGATGTGATAAAAGTGGTGCATTCAATAAAACTTGCTTCAGATTGACAAATTCAGAATGTGCTTGGCTATCCCAGTACTAAATAGTGTTTTTACCCGTAAATTGACATAATCTAGGGGTGTCTAAAGCAGAGTAATGAATAAATTTACGAAAAAAGTTAATTAAACTCAAAAAGCTGCGTAGTTGTTTCTTCGTCGTAGGAACAGTAATGTCACGTAAAGCTTGAAGTTTTTCCGGGTCAGGCGCAATGCCTTCTGATGAAATTACATGTCCAAGAAATTTTATAGAAGTTTTGCCAAAGTGCGATTTACTGAGATTAACTGTGAGTCCTTGTGCACGAAAAGTTTGTAACAGTTGTTCAAGAATCCGATTGTGTTCAGACCAGTTAGCTTCTGCAATAAGAATGTCGTCTACATACGTTGTGATTCTGTCTTTTAATTCTGTCGGAAGTATAGTATTCAAACCGCGAATAAATGCTACTGAAGAAATAGTTAAACCGAACGGTAATTTGCAACACTGGTAACAGTCACCAAAACAGAGAAAAGCCGTGTACTTTCTGCAGTTCGGATGGAGCTGAATTTGCTAAAATCCCGATTTCAAATCTAATGTGGAATAAATAGCAGTACCATGAAATTTCTGTAGAAGTTCTTCTAGTGTCTGCGGGCGATCTGTTTCATTAATAATAATGTCATTGATGTGACGCGAATCAAGCACGAGGCGAAGTGAACCATCCTTTTTCTTAACAAATGGAGCGGGTTTATGTACGGACTAACTGCCAGTTCAATAATTCCTTGGTCAAGCATAGCTTGCAATTCTTTCTTAACTTGTTCTGTGTGAATATAAGGAATGGGACAATGTTTGGCTTTAAATGTGTCGTGCTGTTTAACTTGAAATTCATACATAAAACCGGACATAGTACCAGGGACGTTGTCAAAAACTGGAGCTTGCTGTAAAAGAATTTTGCGTAGCTCTGAACGTTCGTCGTCTGTATTTGCACTGCTCTGTTTAATTTTATCAGAAATCATCTGTATAACGTCATAATCGCCTTCGTCTGGAGAATTATAGTTGTGCACGTACGTATCTGTGAACAATGTCAAATGACAGTCTATGTAACGCGATATAGAAATGACCTCTTTACGATTAATTGTTTGTTCTTCTGCAGATAAAGAGTGCTGAAATTCTAATGCCAGTTGTACATTTTCATCCTTTAACATTAAATAGGAATTTTGAAAGTCAATAATTGCGTCGTGTTGTACCAGAAAATTCGTACCTAAAATAACGTCAGTTGTCAATAACGGAACAATCCAAAAATTTGAGTGAAACGTATGACCTGCAATACAAAACGATAAGTGTGTCTGTAACTTTACATCTACTCCTTTACCAGATACTGCTCCTTTTACTTTAGTTTTGCCTAATGGTAACGTAGGATAGCTATTCTCTTTGTTACATTCGTTGAAAGTTTCCTCATTTATAACTGACATAGGTGATCCAGAATCGATTACTGCTGAAAATTTGGATGATCCAATCTTTACTTCAATGACAGGGTGTGAAATGGTTTTTTGAATAACTGGTTTTTCCTGCAAAAGAGTGTCTCGAATGTCGTCAAAAGTAATAACATTTTCGTGAACAAGATTCTCTGGGTCAAAAGTATTGTTTGCGTTGCTGGAAGATGAAACCTGTACTGTATCTAATCAAATTCTATCTGACGTGCTATTATTTGCGGGAGGATGCTGTGGCATTTCAACTATTTGTACTGTTCTGTTATTTCGTCCTGACGTATTACGTTCGGGATGATATCTACTGTCTGGTTCATTCATGATAATCTGTTGTTGCGGATGATTCTGTTGCTGATAAGACCGACTGTTATTAAACGTACGCTTAAAATTGTGCTCATTACTTTTACGTCTGTCATAATAATCATTGTTATACGGTGCATTGCGATATGAGTTGAAATGGTGTGTTTTCTGTACGTACTGATTTCCTTGTAGCTGTGCGTTACTATTTGGCGGAGCCGACGCTGTACGTGTAGGCGGCGAAACATTAAAGCTTGGTTGACCTTGCACATTACATTGTTGGTTAGGTATGCTAACCGGTTGGTTTTGTTGCTGTTGCTGGGAAAAACCTCTATTGAAAAACCTCTATTGTTACCAAAATGTGGTTCCTGTTGCTGATAATTTTGACGATACTGATAATTAAAATTTTGTCTTTTATTGAAGTTACGCTGGTAGTTCTTGTCATTTCTGAAGCGTATAATGATAACTGTCACTTTCATGTAAAACTTGTCGTATCTGGTTTTCTTTACACATTCTTAATCCTAGATAGATCGATAGTTGAAGAGTTGTTTTGATAGATATAAAGGATAGTAAAAGAGAAGGTAGCAGTGCAGAAAACTAAAGATGAAATAGCACTGCTACGGCTCGGGGCCCTGTGCACGTTACGGCACATATTCATCGAAGCGTAATGAATCCCCTGAGGTCTATTACGCGCTGCAAATAAATTTTAGTTTCTGCATTACAAGCAATGCCGGTGAAAATTCAAAAACAAATTGTCATATCCAGTCCAATTCTAGTTTCTGCATTACATGAAATGCCGGTGGAAATGTGAAAGAAAATTGTTGTATCCAGTCCAAAGCGTGAATCTGTGTTCTGTCATTATTAAGCACTTTAAATTTCCTAACAGATAGAAAGTGTTTGTAATAAAAATTATCGTCTCTGTATGTCTGAGCAGTTCAGGATTGCATGAGAATCTGTTTGTCTGTGTCTGTTCGGATTCTAAGTCACGTACTCTCTGTAAATTACTTAAATTATACTGGCTGTCCGAGTGTGGGAAATGTTCGGAGAGTGGCGTATGCTGTGATGTGTTAAAGGCTGAAATATTTTTCATCTCCGTCACTTCATGCTGTAAAGATGACAATTTTCTACGTAATGTATTATTAGACGAACCTATCTCACTGATCGTCTGCTGTAAATTTTGGACTACGGGAGTTTGATTAAACGAAACTGTTGAAGTATCGTCTGATTTGGTGTCATTATTACTTTCGATAACGTCAATACGACTGGCCAATTCATCATATTTTTCAGTCAGTACTTTTACGTGATCGTCGTTTTTAGTGTCACAAGCATTAATTTGTTTTTGTATTTGACGTGTGGTTTTGTTCAACTTTTTAACATCTGCTTTGATGGCATCGGGATACTGTATTAGTTCCAATTTTTAAAGTCTGTTGGTCATTGAAAGTCTAATGTGTGTGTGTCTGTTTTTGTTTTAAGATCGGAGATTTCATCATGCAATTCGTTGTTCAACTGTTTGATAGTATTAATTTCGTCTGATACTGTAGCAATATTGTTGTCTACGTATGTTTTTGCTGTCGTAAACAATTTACGCTTATCTTCCTGTCTTTGTACAGTAATTGTTTCCATGTCTTGTTGCTTTACTTTATTCTGTTCCTGTATAAATTTACTGTAACGCGTTTCACTGTTGTGTAGGTGGTGATTAAAACGTTCGTCAATTTGGCTGTTCTGTTGGTCAAATTTCGCGTCAACTTTCGCATCCAGTGTGCGTGAAAGTTCTACTGACATTAATTTAAACTCGTCACGTAACTGTGCTGCGTTTTCAGAACATTGTTTAGCGACTGCACTAATTTCGTCTCTAAGTACTTTAGTTGTGGCTGCATGTGTATTACTTAGTTCTTGAGCCACAGATCTAATTTCTTCACTATTGTTCCTAGCACAAGCCATAATTTCTTCACGTAATTGTTCTTTAGTATCATGACATTGTGCGGCAACGGCTGTAATCTGTTCACTAAGCTGTTTGAAATTGTTGTCTTGTTCTTTCTTCGACTGTAGCAATACTGCCATAATTTGATCCAAGCCAAAATTAGCGACTCTATTTTCTATGCTGTGTAATGGTGTATGTGCATTTGTCACGTTTTGTGTAATCATTTGGTCATTTTCTGATTCTTGAAAAGGTTTGCCAATTGAATGTGCACTGTTGGTCACTACACCGGAATCAAATAAATCTGACATATTTTGTGTACATTGTTCACCTTCGTTAGAAACAATTATCTGTACACTACGTAAATTTTGCAAATCAGGCTTGTCAAACTGAACAGCGTTCATTGTAATGGAACGTGCCGCGTCATCAATTGTTACATTTATTGTGGACATAATTGAATTTGTTTGTTCATCATTAGGATCGAAATCATTACTAGTGGTCGGTATGCACTGATTATCAGTAATTAGAGGGTTATCGCGATTACACTGAGTGTCACAAGTATTATCGGTCAAATTATTCGAGGCAGCTATTTCACTCATTGCACATCGCGATGTACTGTTAACAGTTTTTCGCGGCATTTTTCACAAATCAAAATTAAGCACAAAATGAAACAAAGACAAAGCAAAAATGGAACAAATACAATTACATCAAAGAGCAATAAATTGCCGATGATCTGTGAAAGAAAGCGTGACAAATTAGTAAATGTGTTGCGCCAGATGCAAACTACATTTAAGTAAATAAGAGCCGATATATGACTACTTCTCAGAGAATCACAAAGAAATACGATCCTGGCTGGTTGTCGCCAAGTGTAACCTCCCCACAAAAAATAAAAATAAATCATATAATATGAATAATATTCACGTTAAAGTGTAACCTCCCCACAAGATAAAAATAAATAATATGAGTATGATTCTAATTTATTGTAAGCTCACCACAAAAATTCTTTCTCATTTGTAACCTCCCCACAAAATTCATTTACATTTATAACCTCCACACAAAATTCTTTCTGATTTAATCTAAGCTCAAAATTCATTCACATTTAGCATAACCTCAAAACAGAAAAATTCCTAAACCTCTCAACAGTAAAAATTATAATTATGTCGTTCACATTCAGTGTAACGTCCCAATTAAAAAATAAATTCAGTAACCTGGTAATAAAACAATGTAACTAATCTTTCAATTAAATTGTCACTCACTTATGACTTTTCAATAATTCACTGTGAATTTAACCTGGTAAATTTTGGACGACAGCAGCGCTGCATCATGGCCCTGAAAGATCATTCTGAATAAAAAAAAAGGAAAAATTCTTATCTCAATGAAGTCACGGGATATATCTGCTCTTACAATAGATTTTTCCGGCACAGCTCTGTGCAATGCTGGCCGACCTATCTGTCATTTATGAAAGGAAGCAACTGATTTTTCTGTTGCAATAATCGGGATGATCATGGATGGGAGAAATTAGTTAATTCTTTAAATTGAAATGAGTGGTTGTTAAAAGTTACTTTTTATGAGGAAGATTATTATTACGAGAGTTTTAAAACATTTACATGCGACTTGAGATAACATTAATACATATGCGCGAGGCTGCTTTTTACCTTATACAATAATACTTAGGCTCCGATATCGCTGCACCGTGACCGGACCAGCCAACACGATACACCATACCAGACCAGAGCAGACTCCAGACTAGCAACAACCCACTGCTACAGCTACACAGTTCCTACTGCAGTCAACACTACTCTCTGATCAGAGACCTTGCATATCGCAGCCAGCGCATGAGCAATACATCGAAATTACATCTGCTCGGACCTCTTACAAAGGACATTGCAGTATTATGAATTTCCACAGGGTGGAGAGAGGCTGTGAGAGATAGAAGGCAGTGGAAGCAGATCGTTGATGCAGCACGTGGTCTACAGGGCCTGTGATCGCCGAGAAGAGAGAGAGAGAGCTCATCAAATTTCACGTTTATATAAGATAATAACTGCCACAGTATTGCTTCAGTTGTACCACTGTGATTGCTGTCAGTTATACCTTCCAAGTTCATGTTGTGACCAAGTGGTGTTTGTAACATGTAGTCAAAATTCACACCGGATTCACTCTCCAGTGTTTCATTCATGAGCGGTAAGTCGTTCTGGGAGATGCATGACATTGTCTCATCAATTGTAAACATTGTGTTGCCAACGCTGTTCTGCTGTGAAGCGTCACTACCACTTGTCACTCATCTCTGATCTACTTAAATTTTCTGCATTAGGCATGCATGGCACCTGAACTGCAATTGTTCGATCTCGCAATTCGACACCATCTTGGGAGATGGCGTTTTCGCTATTGTTACCAACAATGGGCATATATTTTTCAGCCTTTTGTATGAATATGTAAAAAAATAAAATTCTCACAAAAGTGTTCAAAATTCCATATGCTAACCATTACACTTGACAAATGTAATTCACGTGATGTCAAAGACTTTTTTATGTCTATTATGATGCGCAAACTATTGTGTCACATTTCTTTATGTTTTACTGATAATATATATCATACTGAAAGATCTCTGTAAATTTTTCGCAAATAAAATTCAAGGAAGGGAATAATGAAGAAAAGATTTCTATCTACATCAAAAGAGGTGCTACCAAGCGTAACCATACAAGCAGCTTACGTAGCCATCGTATCTTTGCCCTGCCGTACAAAACAGCTTACTATGGCAAATTTTACGTGACCTGGGTCCAATTTTTATTCCTTTCAAAAATTTTCTCCTCAGTATTTGCCTTTTTGTAATACTTGCTTCCCGTCGTGATTCATGCGAACAGAAAATACAGGCAATTACTTTTTATGGTTCATAACAATGTCATAGACATTTCTCACTATAACAATAGTTAACCAACTCTACTCACAACCGGTGCCCTGAAGTCCTGGCACACAGGTCGACAGTTGTAATTAAAAAGAAAGGAATGAATAAATTATTAAATGTTACTAAATATTCTTGACTACGCACTTGAAGACCCACTTTTGTAGGCTATAATACGATTGTGTTATTAAAAAATGTTCTGTGCCAAAAGGCCATCGGACTCTGCTTACATTTTAATTGTAGTTGCAGGCGGCAGACTCCGAGAACACCAGTGCTTGTCGTAATCAACAAAATCCTCCTTATATGTTCTTCTCTTCACTTCGATAAATTAAAAAAATACTTGATACTGTTGTTCAGTATAATATTATTCATGCACACATGTGATACATAGAGGTCGCAGCACTTCATATCTAAAATTGCACATCTTCATCGTCCTTCTACATGCGAGAGAGTTTAAGAGTAAAAACAAAAAAGCTATGCAAGAATTTTATGTTTTTTCTTTCATTTGTATGCGTCTTATCGCACATTCATAATTAGCATCTTTGCCAACTCTTTGGTCACTCGGTGTTTCATTTTTTGTTTTATTTTTTTAATAAATCTTAATTTTACAGCATCCTATGGGCCTTTCATCATATACCTACAAAAACACGAATCACTAAATGATTCCCCCTGGCTGATGTTAATGGCAGTTCGTGTTGAATCCAGCATGACACCCAGGACTTTTTGTCACAGCACACTTGGATCCAACGACGTCTGGTTGAGAGTTGGGCAAGCTTGGCGTTGTCCCCCATGCAGTAATATCTGGTATCTGTTGTGGCGTGTCAGCAAGGCAGCACACAGAAGGGACTTCATTTGCAGCATCTCTATTTTTCGTAACTGGTGGTAGTGGCTTTTTTGTGGCGTCTTGCACATCAAGAAATACAGGCTTGATCCAATTAATGGCAATTGTAGTCAACACACCATGAATGTCAACTCTGATCGTGTTGCTGCCCTTACTTAATCTGCTTATAGTCCCTTCTATGATGGTTAAAGATGATTGTGAACAGAGTCATTGTACAAAAATTTGTGTGCGCAGCAGTAAGTCTGTGGAAACGAATGGATGTCATTCAGTTTTCTCCTTGGGGACGATGAGCCAAAGCTGGCGTATATGTGCTTTCAATTTAGCAGCAAAATCCAACGACGCTACGTTGTCATCAGTCCCATTATGCATGAATTCAGCTGGCAGTCGTAGTGTTTCACCATTGGCTTGTTTGGCTGCCATGGCTACAAAAGTATTCATTAAAGACGTTCACGGCCTGTCTCAGTCCCATTATTTGCATCATGACACCGTAGAGCTGACTGTAGCTGCCAATGTAGGCATTCTACCATTCCATTCACCGCAGGGTGATAGGTCACGGTGCATACGAATCTAATAGATTAGATTAGATTAGATTTACTTTCATTCCAATTGATCCGTAGTGAGGAGGTCCTCCGGGATGTAGAACATGTCAGAAAAACAATACATGACAAATATTTACAACTAAAACAAATAAGCTAATGTACCATTCCACAGGTCCCAAGTGGAGTGATCGTCATTTTTAATGAACACTGTATGAAAGAGTAATTTTACAAATACTAAAGCACTGAATTTAAATTAAAAAAGTTTTTTATTTATTTATATGGTAATAAACATGTAATATACAACTACTATAATACTTATTTGCAATGAACATATTACTGTACTGAAATGGTGAATTATTTAGATTGTACTTACACACACACACACACACACACAAATTTTCAATGAACACATTACTGCACTGAAATTGTGAAGAAGTTATATTGTACTTATATACAAATTAGTTGGTTTTACTGAGAAATTCATCAATGGAGTAGAAGGAGTTGGCCACCAATAAATCCTTTAGGCTTCTCTTAAACTGAATTTCATTGGTTGTTAAGCTTTTTATGGCTGCTGCCAAGTTATTGAAAATGTGTGTTCCTGAATAATGCACACCTTTTTGTACAAGATTAAATGACTTTAAATCCTTGTGAAGATTATTCTTATTTCTAGTATTGATTCTATGAATTGAGCTGTTGGTTTGAGAAAGTGATATATTTTTAATGACAAATTTCATTAAGGAATAAATATATTGGGAAGCAGTAGTTAGTATCCCTAGTTCCCTATACAGGCTTCTGCAGGATGTTCTTGAGTTCACACCACATATAACTCTTACTGCACGTTTTTGTGCCCAGAAAACTTTAGCTTGGCTTGATGAATTACCCCAAAAACTAATCCCATATGACATTATGGAATGAAAGTAAGCATGGTATGCCAGCTTTTTCAATTTTATATCCCCTATGTCTGACAAAATTCGCATTGCAAACAGAGATTTGTTAAGACGCTTCAGCAGTTCTGTGGTGTGCTCCTCCCAGTTGAATTTATTATCAAGCTGTAATCCCAAGAATTTAACACTGTCCACTTCGTCTATCTTCTTGTCATCGTATGTTAGACATATACTCTTGGGACACCCCTTACAAGTTCTGAACTGCATGTAGTGTGTTTTTTGAAAGTTTAGTGACAAAGAATTGGCTAGGAACCAGTGATTAATGTCCACAAATATTTTATTGGCTGATCTTTCTAAGACTACACTTGATTTGCTATTTATTGTAATGTTTCTATCATCGGCAAACAAAACAAACTTGGCATCTGGTAATGTTACTGATGAAAGGTCATTAATATACACAAGAAAAAGTAAGGGCCCCAAAATGGAACCTTGTGGGACCCCACATGTAATTAGTTCCCAGTTGGATGATGCCTGATAGCTTGATACATGTCTCTTTCCTAATAACACCCTTTGTTTCCTGCCAGAGATATAAGATTTGAACCATTTTGCAGCATTTCCTGTTATACTATGATATTCTAGTTTACTTAAAAGGATATTGTGATTTACACAGTCAAATGCCTTTGACAGATCACAAAATATACCAGTTGCCTGCAATTTTTTGTCTAATGAATTAAGCACATTTTCACTGTAAGTGTAAATAGCCTTCTCAATATCAGAACCTTTTAGAAATCCAGACTGTGAGTTTGACAGTATGTTATTTGAGATAAGATGGTTATAAAGCCGACTGTACATTACTTTTTCGAAAATTTTTGAGAATGCTGGCAACAGTGAAATTGGACGGAAATTTGATGCTATTTCTTTATCTCCCTTCTTAAACAGTGGCTTAACTTCAGCATATTTCAACCATTCAGGAAATATTCCACTGATAAACGACTGGTTACACAGATAGCTTAATATGTTACTTAGCTCAGAATCACATTCTTTAATTAACTTTGTTGATATTTCATCATACCCACTAGATGTTTTTGATTTTAAAGATTTTATGATGGAAATTATTTCTGTTTGGGTAGTGAGGGTCAAATTCATATTATGGAAGTTACTTGAAATGTCTGGTCTAAGGTATTCCATAGCAGCATCTACCGAACCTGACAACCCCATCTTTTCAGTAACAGTTATAAAATGTTTGTTAAAAAGTTCTGCAACACTATACGCATCTGTCACCAATGTATCATTTACTCTTAATGCTATTTGTTCCTCTTCATGTCTGGTTCTACCAGTCTCCTCCTTCACTATACCCCATATTGTCTTTATTTTGTTATCTGATATGACTATCTTTTCCTTGTAATATATTTGCTTTGACATGCGTATTACAGTCTTTAATATTTTGCAGTATTTCTTATAATGTGCTATAGCATCAACATTGGAAATGTTTTGGATTGACAGATACAGTTTTCTTTTTGTTTTACAAGATACCCCTATTCCTCGAGTAATCCATGGCTTCTTTGTAGACTTTGCTCTAACCTTGGTAAGTTTTGGGGGAAAGCAGTGTTCGAATAAGGTAAGCACTTTATTAGCAAAAGTGTTATATTTTTCATTCATGTCATGAGCACTGTAAACATCAGTCCAGTGAATGTCTCTGAGAAGTGTCCTAAAATAATCAGTTTTTGGCTTACTGATTACCCTCTTGAGCTCAGATTTAACAGATTTTATACCCTGTTCAGTATTCACATTTAACAGAAGGAACTGCATGTCATGGTCTGAGAGACCATTGACTATTGGTTTTGTAATATAATTTTGTTCATTGGCCTTTTCTATAAATATATTATCAATGGCTGTTTGTGAGCAAGTGGCTATCCTAGTGGGGAACTTTACAGTGGGAATTAAGTTGAATGATAGTGTTACTAACTCATATAAGTTCTTATTGGGAGAGTCGTTAAGGAAATCTACATTGAAATCACCAGCAACCACTATTTCTTTGTTTTTGTTTGTTAAATGGGCCGGTACAGCTTCAAGGTGGTTTACAAACAGATTAAAGTTACCTGCAGGTGCTCGATATATACTTAATATTATGAGGGATTTTTTGTGAAATTCTAATTCTGTTGCACATGCTTCCATATGTTGTTCTAGGCAAAATTTGTGAATGTCTATGTTCTTAAATTTATGACAGTTCCTGATGAATGTGGCAACTCCTCCTTTCTCCATTTCTGATCTACAAAAGTGAGATGCTAACCTAAACCCTGTAACACTTACAAGTTCTATACCAGTGGTCACATGATGTTCAGAGAGGCAGATTATGTCAGCTGGGTTTGAAGACTCTAATTCATCTATGCAGATAGTCAATTCATTAATTTTATTTCTCAGTCCTCGAATATTTTGATGCAATTAAGATAGCTGTCATTTCACATTGACTGAGTTAAAATTGGGTAGAGTTAAAACATCTGCTGACTGTTGAAAATTCTTAACCAATGGCTGTTTATGCTGATGTAATAAGCTGGAATTATGTTTTTTGATTTCTTTCTCAAACTGAAGGTTGGTCTCAGTTCTAATCTCTCTTAAAATTTGCTTTCTTTCTGTCCCCCCTACCCTAAAAAAGGGTCTTTTCTGAACCCTATAACCACTGGTATTTTATCACTCATGACAGTGCCTCCCCCCTTTAACTTTCCTGCTATTTCCCCAGCCAATTTACCCTTCCCCTTACTGTTGAGGTGAAGGCCATGCCTAGTATAATCCCACCTACTGAGAGAATCAACAGGAACCACACCAATGTGTGACCCCGCACCCGACATGAGCAGCCGTTCCAGCTCCAAATTAATTCTCTTGACAGAAGAGTTCAAATGAGGTCGGTCATGGCGCCCAAGAACAGATACAAACTTCGCCAGGTCACACTCTATACTGTACCCAGGTTCTCTGTCAATACTGTTACCTGCCCCACCCACTATAACCACGGTGTCTTCCTTAGTGAAATCTTTGCAAAGTGATCCTAAATCCTCTGCCACCTGCTCCAGACCAGCACTAGGTTTAAAAAAATTGGTGACCTGGTATTCTGATCCTAGTCCATCCTGCAAAAGTTGGCCAACACCTCTTCCATGGGAACTGCCTAACAACAACACTTTCTTTCTCTTTACTAATTTCCCTACATTCTTACTTTTCAATTTGCTGCTGAAAGTTTGTTGTGCCCTGTCTACACCTGCAACTGCTTGAGGCTCACCAGCTTCTAACTGAAGCAACAGGTCTAATCTATTTTCCACGTTCACCATGAAGCTGTCAGACAAAGTTCTAGGCCTGTTCCTCCTGTTGCCTGTTGTCACTTCCCACCTCTCTTTACCCTTCTCCCTCCTTAACCTATCAAGATCTCCCCTGGCCTTGTCTAACTCAGCCTGAAGGGTGGCAATTTTCCCCTCGTGTTCTAGTATCTTCCTATCTCTAGCAACTTAGTAACGTTGCCAGTGCCTTGAAAAAATATGCTTCAAACTGAGGTCCTTGGTTAGTATTGATGTGTAAAGCTACACCAAATCGAACGATCCACTCAAATAAGAATATCTGCACTACCATCACGCCCTTGTCTATCAATGGGAACGCTTCCAGCCACCTGGTCAATTGGTTCACTACTGCGAGGCAGAAGCTGTAGCCTTCAGTAGTGGCGAGAGGTACTACAATACCGATGTACACGTCTTCAAATGGTTAGTTAGAGGTTACAAATGCGCCCAATGTTGCCTTGATATGTCATGAGATTTTATTCCTTTGTCATAACATTCAGCTCTTGACAAATGCTTTGCAGTCTGAATGCAGTCCGTGCCACATAAAACTTTACTTGAGTAAGTTAATGGTGCATCAAATTCGAGGATATTTATTTATTTTATTTATTTATTTCATTCGTGTTCTGTAGACCCACTAGCGATAAATCAGTTGGGTGTAGAGCGTGTCATTTACATAGATTTGAGACATTTGTGTATAATAAGAGGTTGTACAATGAATCATATATTACATACAAAAAAATGTTTACAAGAAATGTTTTTTGTAAAAAGTTACAAATTACATTGAACAGACTTACAAAAGATCAAAATCAATTCACATATTCTCATACATAAATTCGTCCAGTGAGTAAATGGTTTTACTTAGAAGATATTGTTTAAGTTGATCTTTAAAAGTAGGTGGATCAGTAACTGATATTTTTATTGCCTGAGGGAGAGCATTAAATACTTTTATGCAAGAATAGTGTACTCCTTTTTGTACTATACTTAGATTCTTTTGTTCAAGATATGTAGATCATTTTTTACATGCTGTTCATTTAAAAAAGGGAATGGTTTTTACACAAGAAACACATGAGAGAGAAAATGTACTGAGATACTATTGTGAGTATTCTCAGCTCTTGGAAGAGTTTCCCGCAGGAATGTCTGTAATTGACACCACACAGAATCCTAATGAGTCTTTTCTGGGCTATCAGGATTTTTTTCCTTTGGCTGGTTTCCCCAGAATATAATTCCATAGGCCATCAGGGCATGAAAATAACCAAAATAGGCAGCTTTCAAAGTATTTAAGTCACTGAAGGAAGCAACCACACGAATAGCGTAAATTGCTGAACTTAGTTTTTTATATAGGTAAAGAATGTGTAAGGACCAGTTTAGATTGTTATTAGCAAATAGATCCAGAAACCTTGTTGACTTCACTCTTGCTAAGTTCCCATCATTGTATTTAACATTAATCTCACCTTCGATATTTTGGCTTGTATGGAATTAAATCAATTGAGTTTTTTTCAAAATTTAGTGATAATCCATTAGAGGTAAACCAGTTAAAGGTCTCCTGGAAAATTGCATTTACAGTGATCTCAAGATTTGTATTTGTTGAATTGTCTACCAGAATCGTCATGTCATTGGCAAACAAAGTAAATTTTACCTTAGCCCTTGTACACATTGGAAGGTCATTTATGAAAATAAGTTAAAGTAGAGGACCCAGAATAGAGCCCTGTGGGACTCCACAGTTTATTGTGCCCAAGAAGAGGACACTGGTTCCCCATTAGTGTCGTTTACCATGACTTCCTGTTTCCGGTGCTTTAAATAGGAGGCAAGCCACATCATCAAAATCGATAGCTGTGACCATATTTTCGATCTGCACTGTTGTATGCTCTGGTATATTCAAGGTTTCATCATGGTATAGTGCATCTTTGGACACATTGAGGTTGCCTTGCAGATAAACAAAACGAGTTGAAAATTGCCCAAAGTAGTCTATACCCTCAACTGTCTTGGAGATGCATTGTTCGGTTTCATCTTAGATACCTAAGTCAAAGACTTGTTGTCTGTATAAATACTAAATTGTCAACCTTCCAACTAATGTTTGAATTTTTTGATGGCAGCGTATGCAACATATAATTCGGTAGCATCAAGCATTAATGCAAGTGTATCTTGCACCATAGGATGTGGCAAGTGCATAGTGTTTTATATTGCCCTTCCTGTGGCCTGGAAAGCAGAGTCTGTTTCACTCGTCCACTGTTATCTGTCACTACGTTTTGGTGCTCGCTTAAGAAGTTCATTTAATGGAGCTGTGGCCAGATCATGATTGGAAATGAAGCGATTGTAAAAAATTACGATTGCCAGAAACCTATGAAGCTCTCTAATTGTGACTGGATGTGGGTATGCGATTATGTCTTGTCTTGAGGAGGTCGTATCCCATTTGCAGTGTAACCCAGGAAATGAAATTCTGTTGCGCAAATAATACATTTTCAAGGTTTTTTTTTACTGGACTGTGCATCTGTAAACTGTCGAATAACAAAGTTAAATGCTGTAAATCAGACATCAAAATTATGATAACATCATCTATGTAAACATAACAGAAATCAAAGTCTCGTGTGACCTCATCCATGATATGCTGGAAAGTTGTATTACAGAGACAGAACGGCATTTTCATGAACTCAAACAGTCCCAAATGTGTAGTGACAGCTGTTTTAGGAACGTCCTTCATGGCTACAGGTATCTGCTAACATGCACGCACTAAGTCGACCATGTAAAAGATTGTCTTTCCATGCACATTGGCATGAAATCCTCTACATGCACCACAGGATATCGGCAAGGAATGGTCCTCATATTTTAATGGTGCTAGTCGCCACATGGATACCAACTATTGTTTTTCTTCGTAACAATGTGCAATGGGGCTGCCCACCTGCCCCTTGAAGTGTGACATATGCCTTGTTCAAATATACTGCAAAAATCTTGCTTGAAAATTTTTAACTTTTTAGGTGCCAGGCGTCTAGGACAGGCACAGTGTGGTGAGAAGGTGCTGCACTGTCATATGCTTAACTGGCAGTAAGGTAGGTGACTGCTTATAATTTGAGCCCAATATATTGTGTATCCTCAGCAATTACACACATTGCCATGGGAGCTGTGTGGTTAACCTTTCCTTGACCAATTAGATTTATCATTCCGTAGTTCAGAAGCTGCTGTTGTTGGTCAGGAACCAATTCATAAAGACAGGAAATCTGTCCCCAAGTTCGGCTAAGAGATGCTGGCCACTGTGAACTGCCATTCTAATGTTCGACGGACACCAAGGTTGAGTATTAACGTAACTTGTCCATAGGTCTTAATCTTCGAGTCATTGGCAGTGTATATGTAACAAACATCACAGTTGTGACATGGTAATTTAGTTGTTGGATACACCCATACTTCAGCTTCTGTGTCCATTAAATATTGCGTCCTTGTGCTGTGATCTGTAATGAATAATCAGCGCACATTACTAGTGGTGATAGCTGTAGCTGCCACAGATTCTGTACCGCGTTTCCATTTACATGGAGGTGTGCATTTTCGTGTGTCCTTACAATTCATTTTTTGTGGTAGCAGCAGGTGTTTGACGCTACGGGCGAATGGTTACAACTTCTCGATGAACATTGTTGCGGCCGTTGTTTGGTAGGTGCCATTTGCAATTTGGCAACCTGTGTAGGTAGTTCTACTAACTGAGACTCCAATGATACTAAATTCAGAGCAGCTGTGTAATCCTGTTGCAACATCAGTGTTGCAACGCTCGTTGAGGGATGTAGTTCTGTGAGTTCTTCAGTCTGTTGAAGTGTCTCAAGGCATTTTACTGCTGACTGAGACAGACGCATAACCAGGGCATACTTTGTACCAGCATATCATTCTACTTCTGGCAGTGTTATGAGGATATCTTGCACGTCGGCAGCCAAATCTACCGTTAGTGCTAAAACGAACTGGCTCTCTTGCTACGCAAATCCCGGTGCTGGACTATGCTGCCAGAAGAGTGGTGTTTTTTTCGTGACCCTTCCAGTCATCCTGCTATTCTGCTCTGGATCGGTAATAGCTGTTGAAGTTTCATTTGCATGCGAAAATTTACCCAATGTGGCTGGCATGGAAGAAAAACGCATGTGTGTTCTGATGCGACTTGAACTTCGAAGCTGACATGGTATCACTAACGTATTTGCATCACGTTGGGGTTCACCAAATATATGGTAGTCTGCCCAGACACAATTTTATTTTTAATATTTATTAATTACAAGATGCATGCTGTTTGTAGAGCTAGTTAAATTAGTGAATGAAAAACAAGGAATAATCAGAACAAGGTAACATCAAAGAATACATAACAGAGAAGTAGACATAGACTATGTAAGTAATTTGCATAACTGTGTGTGCACATTCACACAAATAGCATGGGCCACTACACACCCTTCTGGCCGATAAATGCTCAATTGTGGTTAACACAGTGGAAGCCATCTTCTGTTTCCATCGCTTTTTGTCAGGCATGGAACAATTCACCGTACTTATTGCACAATTGGACTTAATTGTTAGTGAGCAACTAGTGGACGTGTTCCATCATCAGTCTTCCACAGTTGTGAAGAAAAAATTTTGAATGTTTTGTGCTGCTGGCAGGATCATCGTTGCCTAAGATCGTTGACAGTGAAGCAAGTGACAGTGGTACTCCCTCCCAATTGTTCTGTTCACTGCGCACTCTGGCTCAACAGGACCTACTGTCAGAACAATCTCCCAAACTGTTTTGGCTCCATCGTTTAACTCAGCATGTTTGGGCTGTTTTATGAACCTTTATAGACCAGCCTATCAACGAGCTCACACGCAAAGCTGATACTATTGCTGTTGCTTATGCAGACGTTAATGTGGGTGCAATGACATCAGAGGTTATGGCGGGCAGCCCCAAAACATGCACAGCTGTAAAAGTTGCTTCAGGTGTCCCTGCATCATGCATTAATAAGCTGCTGTCTCATAGTTCGATACTAGAGCTATCTATGATTTAGTCAATGAATTAGGTCTCCTCAACATTAGATTGCAGTAGCAGGAAGAGGCAACATATGTGCCTAGGCACAAACATCAAGGCCGCAAATGTTGTTGGTTTCACCGATGTTTCGGAAAGACTGCAAGAAGATATTGAAAGGCATGTGCCTACCCAAACTCCAAAGGTGAGTGCCAGTATGTGGACGCTCTCATCTCCACAGCAAAAGCACCTGCAACCAACACGAACGACAGCGTTTCTGCAGTGACAGGCACCACTAGAATTTATGTGGAAGACAGACTAACCGGTGACGTTTTCCAATTGATAACAGGTCATGGATAAAGGTGTACCGAAAATCACAAACTGGGACCCTTCTGCCAAACCAGTGTCTTTCTCACAGTGGCCAACAATTCGCCAATTGTTACGTTTGGAAGGATAGATTTCACTCTATTTGGATGATAACTTCCGCCCTTCTTGGACCTTCATTGTGGCCTATATTAGTGGAGCTAAGTTAGAATGACACTCTCTCCTGTTTGCTCTATCATGCCAAGTCGCATATTATGTAGTGTTGGCAGGTCACATCACATGAAGCTTCCTGCATTGATTGCGTCTCCTCTATCAAGATGGCGGCGGTAGATGTAGCAATGTCGCACTGGTGATGCCACCAGATGATGTCACAGGTTCCCCCTTTGTTGCCCCCCTGTCCTTCTCTCCTCCCCCTCCCCTTCTCTTACCACCACTGGGAAATGTCACAGCCGCCGCTACGGACCCCACGCTGGTCAGACATCCCCATAGGATCCAGTGCAAGTGTGTGGTCGAACTCATCACGTCCGTTTCCAAGTCGCAGACAACAGTTCTGAGATCGGTGGTCAGCCAGTCGTAGGGTTTTGTACCATTTCTTAAGACTCGAAGCTGTCACTGGACTTTAATCGACTCCACACATAGGACCAAACGACAAAAACAGAGTTGCTCTGAGAACTGTGGGTACACCTTGAAACCACCGATGACAGTTTATTTTGCATCTAACTCACTTTCTTACACTTTTAACAACACAAAGGTAATCAAATGTATCGCCACTGTCTACCTCTTTTACGGCATGTTGTATATCATGTATTGTGAATTTTGGTGCGTGCTGTGAATGTGATTCTGATTTGTTATGCATGTAGAGTGTGGCATGTGATGTTTAGAGTGACTAAAGTAGGAAGTGATTTCCGGAACACCCGTACCAGAAGTGCTTCCTGTGAATAATAGCACCTCCGAGTGCTTGGGAAACATCCCTTTCCTAATCACCGAGTCGCTAAACAGAAAGTCGCTAAACAAAAATGTTCTCAATGTGAACATGGAACACCAGCACCGGAAATTCTTATGATGAAGAAAAGCCCTTGCAACCTGTATCGCTGAGGTCTTCAAACACTTCACTATTTAGCACAAATATTAACACACAAAATGAATACAATAAAAGTAAAGCCTTCTTGCAGTACCATTTCAGTAGCAACACGGTATATTCAGACATTATGCCACATCCCCATCTCGCAAAAGCGATAATATAACGCTGTCGTAAACTTCAGCTGAGCAAAAACAGCCAGAATATTCGTCTTTCACGTTACCTCGCCACATGTCATAAAAAACATGCTTTCTGCAAAACAAAACGTATCAAAAGTGTAGACCTTGTGAATCAGCCCATTCCAAGCGTTGGTTCTAATTAACTACATTTACATAGGTACTCTGCAAGTCACAATTAAGTGCGTGGCAGAGGATTCATCGAACTATCTTTACAATAATTCTTTATTATTCCACTCTCGAATAGCGCGCGGAAATAATGGTTCAAATGGCTCTGAGCACTATGGGACTCAACTGCTGAGGTCATTAGTCCCCTAGAACTTAGAACTAGTTAAACCTAACTAACCTAAGGACATCACACACATCCATGCCCGAGGCAGGATTCGAACCTGCGACTGTAGCGGTCCCGCGGTTCCAGACTGCAGCGCCAGAACCGCGCGGCCACTTCGGCCGGCGCGGAAATAATGAACACCTACATCTTTCCATCCGAGCTCTGAATTCTCTTACTTTATTATGACGATCATTTCTTGCCGGCCGGTGTGGCCGTGCGGTTCTAGGCGCTACAGTCTGGAACCGAGCGACCGGTCGCAGGTTCGAATCCTGCCTCGGGCATGGATGTGTGTGATGTCCTTAGGTTAGTTAGGTTTAATTAGTTCTAAGTTCTAGGCTACTGAGGACCTCAGAAGTTAAGTCGCATAGCGCTCAGAGCCATTTGAACCTTTTGATCATTTCTTGCTATGTACGTAGACGTCAATAAAATATTTCCCCATTCGGAGGCGAGAGTTGGTGATTGAAATTTCGTGAGAAGATCGCTCCGCAAATAAAGACAGCAATGTATTAATGGTGTCCATCCCAAATCCTGTATCATGTTCGTGTCACTCTCTCCCATATTCGCGATAATACAAAGCTTTCTCGATATATTCCGTTAATCCTATCTGGGAAGGATCCCAGCAGCAGCAGTACTCCAAAAGATGACGGGCAAGCGTAGTGTAGACAGTTTCTTTAGTAGACCTGTTACATTTTCTAAGTGTTCCGCCAATAAAACGCAGGCTTTGGTTAGCCTTAGGGTCATTTGCCAATTTTCGCACCAAAAAAAAGCTATCTTTGCTAAATTGTTTTTCAATTTCTTTTGATATACTGATGACTTTACTAGTTGATAAACAACAGTGTCACCAGCAAACAACCTAAGACGGCTTCTCAAATTGTCTTCCAAATCGTTTATATAGATAGGGAAGAGCAAAGGGCCTGTAACACTTTCTTGGGGAACGCCAGAAATCACTTCTGTTTTACTCAGTGACTTTCCATCAATTGCTACGAACTGTGACCTCGCTGACAGGAAATCATGAATCTAGTCACATAACTGAGACGATATTCCATAAGCACGCAATTTCATTACAAGCCACTTGTGTGGCTCACTGTCAAAAGCCTTCCGGAAATCCAGAAATACGGAATCAATTTGAAATTCCTTGTCGATAGCACTTAACACTCCGCGTAAGTAAAGAGCGTGCTGCGTTTCACAAGAATGATGTTTTCTATTTTCGTGGTGACTGTGTCAATAGACCGTTTTCTTCGAGGTAATTCATAATTTTCGAACACAATATATGTTCCAAAATTCTGCTGCATATCGAGGTTAATGATATGAGACTGTAATTTAGTGGATTACTCCTACTACCGTTCTTGAATATTGGTGTGAGCTGTGCAACTTTCCAGTCTTTGGGTATAGATCTTTCGTCGAGCGAACAGTTGCACATTATTGTTAAGTATGGAGCTATTGCATCAGCATACTCTGAAAGGAATCTAATTGGTATACAGTCTGGACCAGAAGAAAATTAATGGTCAGTAAAGCAGATGCCAGACTGAGATTCATTGGAAGAATCCTAAGCCGGCCGGGGTGGCCGAGCAGTTCTAGGCGCTACAATCTGGAACCGCGCGACCGCTACGGCTCAGGTTCGAATCCTGCCTCGGTCGTGGATGTGTGTGATGTCCTTAGGTTAAGTTAGGTTTAAGTAGTTGTAAGTTATAGGGGACTGATGACCTTAGAAGTTAAGTTCCATAGTGCTCAGAGCCATTTGAACCATTTTTTTGAAGAATCCTAAGGAAATGCAGTCCGAAAACAAAGGAAGTAGGTTGCAGTACACTTGTTCGCCCACTGCTTGAATAGTGCTCACTGGTGTGGGATCTATGCCAGATAGGGTTGATAGGAGAGATAGAGAAGATCCAACGGAGAGCAGCGCGCTTCTTTACAGGATCATTTAGTAATCGCGAAAGCGTTACGGAGATGATAGATAAACTCCAGTGGGCCTCCGCAAGAGAGACGCTCAGAAGCTCAGTAAGGGCTTTCGTTGAAGTTTCGATCTTGAAGATTTTGCGGCTGTTTAAATTGGGCATGTTTCTTACGTTGTTTCTGCAACGATGTTTCCGACCCGTTCTGTGTACCAAAGAGGATCAGCTCCGTCGTTTGTTAATTTATTTGGTATACATCTCTCAATTGCTGCCGATATTGTTTGTTTGAATTAAAGCCACATCTTTTACGAGGGTCACTCCAAAAGAAATGCGCACTATTTTTGCATATTTCTGCATGTGTGAAAGTTTTACAGTGTGTAGATACATCCTTACCGCTTGTTTTCAAACTTAGTTCAACCAGTTCCAGTGAGTGAAGCCGTCACAGCATGTCTTCAAGATGGCTGCTGCACTTGAGTTCGTCAGAAGCAACGTGCTGTCATAGAATTCCTGTGCTGTGAAAACGAGACAGTGGGAAACATCCACAAGAGGTTGATAAAGGTGTATGGAGATGCTGCTGTGGATCGCTGTACAGTTAGTCCGTGAGCAAGCAGGTTACGTGATGAAAGCGGGCACGGCAATATTGAGGACTGTCCTCGCAGCGGCAGGCCTCGTACTGCACACACTCCAGACAATGTGCAGAGAATTAACGAATTCGAGACTGCTGACAGACGCATCACAGTGAAAGAATTGTCACGCTACATTGGGACATGGGAAGGAAGTGTTTGCAGAATACTGAAAGTGTTGGCGTTAAAAAATGTTTGTGCCTGGTGGGTTCCCAGGATGTTGACAGTGGCTCACAAAGAAACAAGAAAAACGGTATGCAGCGAACTTTTGGAACAGTACGAGAATGGTAAAGATGAATTTCTTGGAAGAATTGTGACAGGTGATGAAACATGGTTTGAAGATGATGACTCCCTTCTGCACGCTGCCAAACAGTGGCTCCAATAGGTTGGTCCAGAATTTTACCGTGCGGATGTACAGGTTCTGGTTCCATGATGGCGTAAGGCAGTTGAGAGGGATAGAAATTATGTGGAGAAATGAAAATATTGTTCCTAAAGGATGCATCTACACACTGTAAAACTTTCAAACATGTAGAATAAAAGACGGATTTAAAAAAAAATAGTGTTCATTTCTTTTGGAGTGACCCTCGTACATTGTTAATTTGAGGGGAGTGGACATTGTCTCTCAGGAAGGCGTCAAGTGAACCTTCTTTTTCGAATAGGTATATTTTTCGTTTATTTTTGGAGGACTTGGAGGTTACAACCCTGTGTCCACTAATCCCTGTATCCTTTTGGATGCTCTTTATTAACTCAGGATTATTTGTTGGTAAGAGGTCAAGTATGTTTTCACAACCGTTTACTATTTCCGAGGGCTCATGAACGAACTGCTCGAAATAATTTTCAGTTAATGCGCTTAACATAATTTCGGATGATGTTTTATGCATATCTCCAGAATTAAACAAGTATTTTCGCCAACATATCGAGGGTAAATTAAAGTCACCACCAACTATATGAATTGGGTACGTGTTTGAAATCAAATTCAAATTTTCTTTGAATCTTTCAGCAACTGTATCATCTGAATTGGGAAGTCAGTAAATGGAATAAATTATTATTTTATTGCGGTTGCCAACAATGACCTCTGCCCATACTAACTCACAGGAACTATCTACTTCAATTTCGCAACAAAATAAATTACTTCTAACAGCAACAAACACGCCACTGCGAGTTGTGTTTAGCCTATCCTTTCAGAACACCGTTAGCTTCTTCGCAAAAATTTAGGCTGAACTTATCTCCAGCTTGAGTCAGCTTTCAGTGCCTATAACGATTTGATCATCAGTGCTTTCTATTAGTGCTTGCAGCTCTGGTACTTTCCCAACACAGCTACGAGACACCTAAGAAACTGCCCAGTCCACTCCACACAGTCCTTGCTACCCATGTCGCAGAACGGTCTGAGTCTCTGATTCAGAGTGTCCACTCAGCACTTTACCAGAGGTCTGCAATTGGTCCTGTTGACTATGCTACAAATGCTCAGCTCAGCTTTCATCTAGCAAGCAAGACTAGCAGCCTTTACCATTTCTGTTAGTTATTCCAAACCAGAGTGAATTTCTTCCGATCCAAAATAACACACAACGTGAGCCACCACCTGGAGTTGGCTGCACCCCAAGCTCTTCATGGCATGCAGTAGGAGCCCTTCCACATCTGGAATGACTCCACCTGGTATACACACGGAATACACATTGGCTTTCTTCCCCTTCTTTATAGCCATGGCCCTAACTGGTCCCATAACGCGCCTAATGTTGGAGATCCCAACTATTAATAATCCCACCTTCTGTGATTGCCTGGATTTTGCAGGTTTCCTCTGAAACGTCTGCCTCCATAGCGTAGCGGTAGCATCAGTGCCTACCACCCAGGGGGCTCGGATTCGATTCCCAGCAGGGGACTGGGTGTTGTGTGGCCTTCATCATCATTAACTCACAAGTTACCAATGTGGCGTCATCTAAAAAGGACTTTCAATACAGCCGTCGAACTCCCCCGAATGGGGCGTCCCAGCCAACAATGCCATATGATCATTTCCATTTTTCCTCTGAAACAGGACAGGCGATGGCATCTGGCTGAGCAACAGTGTCAGCCACAGACAGCACCTGGAACCTGTTTGTCAGTCTAACTAAAGAGGCCTCAAGTGTGTCTTTCGCCACCTGCAAAGCCCCAGGGCGACCGCCCACTCGAACACCGGTGAGGGGTCAACCTCAGTGCGAGCAGTAACTGTGTAAGGTGGCAGAATAGATGAAGCTCAATTTCGCACCTTACATAAGAGTTTTATACATCGTAATGGGAAGGTGAATATGACACCTAACTTACTTTGGTGGTAATGGCCAGATTTTCCTATAAGTATGTAATGCAAAACGGATGACACTCAGTCGATGGTATTAACTCACCACTCCTCTATAGTTCATTTCAATGAGTAGAAGGTGAAACAAGCAGCAAGAGGAAACGTTTTATATGAAAGCCGGCGTGGGAAGACATAGAAACCATACCCTGGGAGGCACCGCAGAAAGCTCTGAAGGTGGGTGTCCCGCACGGGAGTCAGCAACTGGACAGGTGACGCATACTGCAGAGCGAGTAACGGGCCACCAGAAGTAGAACAGAAAGAAGCTTTAGAAAACTGCATTTCGGAATTCCAAATGGATATGAACAATACCAGTGACGCAGTTGATCGCGTGACCAGCGAATGGTACACATGTGTACGGGGACGAAGCGTCCGATTGGCGGAAACGAACTAGGAAAGAGTAAAGTGCCGAGATTTCGACGCAATTCAAAGGTAGGGACCTTGCGATTGGTAGAGAGAGTTTCCACAAAATAAGAGGAACGCTCCTATTGGTCGAAAAAAGCCATGACGTGGAGAACGAAAGAACCCAGGTGGGGAGAGAGTTCGGCTATGAGAAAGACGAGAGTGAAATTTTCGTTGATTCTTCTCTGAACTGGCGTCAAGTGCAGAATGCAGCGCATAACGCTCTGTACGACGCAGAGGAGAAATTTGGCTGAACACTGCGTTCACTGCAGCTGACATTCAACCAGATATTAGATACAGCATCGTTGAGTTCCCACTGTGGAGAAACGAACCAGCCAGTTAGTTAATTGTCCTTGTGAGGGCTAAGAGGGCATTTTAATATGCATGTTGTTCCAGGCATGTGTTTGCATATCGCCATATTCCAAGACTAGGGATAAGTGCATGTGTTCTGGCATCACGAGAAACATAGGGAGAATTTTTGCTGAAAAAAATCAGCAAAAGCTTATATAGATTTTATAAGAATTTCAGTGGGCGAGAGCAGCCATGCAGATGACAGCTCATTGCAGCTAAGGTAAATACCATGCACTGAGGTGTAAACTTGCTGGTTCATCAGCTTCTGTCCATTGTAAACTCTAGCGACCTTGGATAATCTTTTGCTCCACTTGCCACAAAACTAACCATCCCCAATAGATCATCCTAAATAGTACCAAACTGAACCAGAATAGGATGATATATATTAGTACTGGCCAACATCATGGTGTAGTCATAAGAATAATTTTATAAAGAAACTTCTAGTTAAAATTTACCATTGTTGTGTTTAGGATTATTTCACTTTCTGAGGACGAGATGCGTTCGTTTGACAACTGTCATAACATTGTCACATTATGAACTGTGTAAATGCGTGTATTTCTGTGATAAGTTCATAACATTAAACTATAGCTATTTACAGCTTACACAATTGTTGTTGATCCGAAACAAACCTTACAACTGTGCTGGCCACCAGTGAGGACAGATCAGAGGACTCGGATGTGCTGGACGTCTGCTGTTAGATCTGCACGGCTGGCCCACACAGTGCTGCTCATCCACTGCAGTTTGAAGCTGTGTCACCAAAGCCATCACAGCCTGGTGCTGAGAGTGAGGTGTCACAAACTCGGCTCACATCCACATACAACAATCACAGTCCCTATCCATACTAAAGACTGTGGAAAACTAAAGTACCCAGATAATGGACTTTGGCACATACTGCGGAGCTCTACTGTAGATGCTGACGAACACACAGGAATTGTGTCTAATAAATTAGATTAATTTGCAGAGATTCAAAAACCTAACTACCAAAGCCCTCAGATGAGAGTAAATAATTCTCCCCTCATTAGGAACTTGCAATATGTCACAAAATCGGTTTACTTTTTCACAATAATGAAAACTCGAGAACTGTGGCTATTAGATATTAAATTAACACGCATAAACTCAAGAAACTAAACTATCAAAGCACACAGATGAAATCATAGAATTCGCTCCTGCGTAGGAACTCATAAAATTCACGAAATTGGTTACTTACCTGTTACTGCGTCTGTCTCAGCCAGCTGCTGCTGCCTGACAGTCAATGTATATGTCAGTTTGCAGCATCCAATCTAATGGACAGTAGAAATACATTGTGACTAAAGGCCACAAGTCCCAATGGCTAACCATGATCTTCATTTGGATCTTCCAAGAGCCAATTATTTTTTCATTCTATCTTTTTTTTCAGTTGAATGAAACATCTGGCTGAAACTAGTTTCTGACACCATGTCCTCTATGTGACTGTTTTTCATTCGCTCTCCAGGCTTGTGTGGTTTCACTGAAGACAGTTGAATAATGTATGTGTCTATTTGTTTTCATGCAGCCTTTGTGTGGAAGTGTTTTCACTTAAACACATGTTCATCCTTTTCAGTTAGCTGTTATATCAGCTATGAATATGCTTGCCAACTTTATCAGAGACAGATAACATAGCTTATTTCAAGGAGAGGTAAGTGAGAAGCGTATTTCTAGTAAAGAGTTATTACCAAATATTATCTATTATTTACTTGTATTCGAACATTTAGTACTTTTGGCATTAAAAATAATTTTTTTTATTTGTTTGAAAAGGTGAACGATTTTAGTTAGATTGTAAATTTATGTGTAAATAAATGTACAGTAACTTTTTTAATTTAAATTTATTGAAATTTTAACTCTCACTTTAGCCATTTTACACTCAACACCAATAATTCTCTTTCATAAAATGCTGATGTGATGTGAACAAAAAGCATAGAAGGTACAATTTTTTAAATTGTTTGGTGGCTGTATCAGTTACTTTCTAAGTTCATAACACCTTTTGTCAAAAGCAATTTTTTGTGATAAGTGCTTGCCATCATACATTAATTTTCTTTGAACTGCTTTAATTAATATAGTCTCAAATTAAAAATCACTCTTGCAAATACCGTAGATCACACTAAATTTATCTTGAAGATTACTTTTCATCCAGCCACAAGACTTTTGCTCCCACTCATATTTATGTGTAAGAAATAGTTAAGGCTTCTTTGTTTCTATTTCTTATTGACATATCAGAATCACTCTTGGTATTATTTCCCATAGTTTAAAAAGTACAAACAAAGAAAATACATTGATAGACTCAAAAATTTTCTACTTTTTACAGCAACTGGAACACAAAAATTTGAGTGGTACAACCTAAGTTTATCTTTAAAGGTGTTTTTATTTGCTTTGAACATGCCTGCGACTTAGTTTCATTATGTGGGTATGATTTTTGTATTATATGAGTGAGTGTATTTTCTAACTGAGATGTAAATGGTTAACCTTCCCAGCATTCATCTCGATGAATGCAGAGTAAATAATCAAATCTAGATGGCTCTCATCTCTCCAAGTGAGTGACAGAGAGCAGATATTCCTCCTCCCCAATGAGTCCACACTTTTAAAACAGTGGCTCAAAATTATTCGTCAGAATTAGTGTAAAACTTCATGCACTCTTGTTGTAATTAGGCCATTGGATTTTATGTATTTTTGGCACATTTCATAAAACACAAAAAATGTAGATAATAATTAATTTTTGTTGATTGTGTAAAATATTATTTAAATACATTTCAATTACAACAGAAGTCTTAAAATTTTAACCATACCATAGTTGCCATACTACAGATTGTTTATTTAACAATGTACTTCCGATTAACATTTTAAATGCCATCTTGTCCATATTCTCTGATTTTAACCAGCCCATCCTCTCTGCGAAGACTTGTTGGACATTCGAAGAAAATTGCTCCAAAGGGGTCAAAGTGCCTGGAATGCGCAAATACTTTATGGCAGCATACACACAAAGATGGCATGGAATCATGGTACATGTCCTAAAAAAATTGTGAATCAGGTTTCTCCTCTATGTCTAGAACCTATTTGGGCAAGTAGAGGTGCATATCATCTTGCACATGTCCCCCTGATTCTGCCTCATTTTTGCTTTTTCGTTACATGAAACAGATGCAGATCTTCTTCTTCTTCCAAATCTGTATTTCATCTTCTTCTACTTGAGCCAGCATACGATCTACAACACTGGTGCCATTGTATGGAGTTTAGATAATCTCCACTATGAGGCCACTCGCAACATTATCGCCGTCATCAGCTTGTCTGAAAGAACACTTTTAAATCTAGGGTACAAAACTGTCACTTTGGGACAGATGCCTTTCGTGACTCCTTCACAAGGAATCATGTGTTTTGAAATGCCCTCCACCTGACATTTTCTGAAAGCTATGCCTGTCTTTGTATTTGGACTAGGCGCTGCACCGTAAGAAGCATAGAGTTCTCCTTTATCCAAGGGGCACTATGACCTTCTACAGTACAGCTAAGTCTACAGTGTTGCCTGATTGGCAAATATAGTTAGTGTCATCAGAACGTAGTTCTGGTCAGGTTCATGCATGGGGCAACTCTGACTAGGTGCGCCAATGCGGCCGCATTACTTTACAAAGCCGTCACATGTACTGAACTAGAGAGTGACTATATTCTTCCGCTCATTGGAAAGCCGCATCACAGTGAGTTGTCTTCGCCTGTCCACAGATTGTATACGAGTGTCACGAATAGCTCTGTAGAGGTCTGCACAGGTCTATTTCGTGGGCAATGCCCTACAAGCGAGCGCCCCTTGAATGGGCTTAGAATATGGGATGAGTAAATTACTTTCTTTAAGTCTTCATATCTAAAAGGTCATTAGTGAAATTATGTGCATTATGCTGGTACTCTTCATGAATGTTAAAACTGTGTTTTCTTTACCTGTAAAAAATGTGGCCACTTTGATTCGGTTCTGTCACTTACTTAACTGTATAGTCACCTTGTTAAACTGAGACTAAAATGTTGCATGCAGTACAGCACAGGACAACTGTACAGTCACAGAAAGTTAACATGGTGATGGTCTCCTGTTTCAGACTTAACTTGCTTTTGTTCAAAAGACTGTGACAGCCTACCAGTTTCGCAAAGGCTATAGTATTTATTTTAAAAAGTCTAACGATTTTGCGACATTCCAGTCTCAAGGAGCTTAGTGTTTCTGACTCATGGTGGCTAAACGCATCTGCCACTACTAAACTGAGCAATACATCTCAAATGAACAACATTAATTTTCCTTTCTACCTCCACGATAATTCTGGCAGTGTCAGTGATTTATTCCCCATTGAGAAACAATAAGTTTTAAAAATCTTGACAAAGCTGTAGGAAGTGCGCCAAATTAGCAGTTTGTGCAATGGCCTGGATAGCAAACTGAAGTTTGCACTGCTCAAAAAGGTTTGACATCACTTTCAAAAACCCTTGTGTATTTATGTTGGTCCACATGTCCACAGTCAGTGCAACGTATTTTGTTTCAACCAGTTTATTGCCAATAGCTTCCTTTAATTTTAGTCAATGATTACTTAACATTTTCTTCCTAAAGGTGTTCCTGAAATGTAAAGAAGACCGCAATTCTAATGAAATTTGTGTTACCAGCCAAAGAACTTCATTGTCTCAGTCACAGTATCAACAAGCAGGTTGTCATCGCTTTAAATTTACCATCAGAGAGTTCATTTGCCTTCACGATACCAAAACCCATCACCTGCCTCTCTATTTGTGCCATTGCTAGTGGGACTGCAGAACTTGGCATATTCGAGGATTAGTTCACTATAGTCCATTCAGTTATAAAGCTTCTTGGCAAATCAGGATGCATATTGGACATACCTGCTAAATCTGTGATCGTCGCAGTGCCAACAGAGGAAGAGCCAAACACCTTGAGGTCAGAGACGGTAGGTCAACTGCGGGTGGGGTGAAAGACTGTCCATTGTAGCTTCGGAGGAATTAGCTACAGACACATTATTTAATAACTAGTAGTGCTTCCTTTTCAAGTGGTCCCTTAGAATACTGTGTGAAACACGGAAATTTATTTTGTTTTTTATGATCATGCAGACCACATCATCTCAGTTAGTTTTTGTGTAAAATGCCTGTGCAAATGAACGATTCGGCATTTCGGTGCGCACACGAAGTTCAGTTTCAACGTGCTAAACATGGACGAAAAACTGGACTCAAAAATTCTTATTGGTACAAACAAAATGCGAATATTGGAGGGATAACAATGAACGACAAGCTATAAAAGCATGCAGTGAAAATAATTATTTAACAAAAACAAAATGATCATTTGATTTCGCTCAGATTTGAATGAACCAAGGGTCAAGCGAATTCACTTGTTGCACCCAGTATTCCAGAAATTAGGTAAGAGACTGTTTAAACTGCTGGCTAGAGCAGAAATATAGCTAGGGAAATGCCGGACTATGCGGAACACACTGTGTGCCAACTCTGTAGGGATGACAAAACTTGCTAGGTTTTGTGGCACAAGCTGTAAAAATATTGTTTTTTCGTGATTTGCTTCCTAACAATAATGAGATCTGGTGGGCAACTCCAGAGCTTATGGACTGGGTTCGACACAATTGCACGCATTTTACCGTTAAAATAGTCTGTAAACAAAAACTATGTTTACACAGTACTTGAAACAGTTATGCAAATGATCTTAGTTTGATATATGCTTTTGCACATGGGACATTGTTAACACAGCTTGTCAGCCAGTCAGCCACTAAACTGGCTTTACGATTTAGCTGCATTGTGAAGGTTTTCGTGCTGTTCTTATTTTGTAGTAAGTAGAGATTTATTCGCCCATTAACCATGGAACTTGCTGGCGATACGGATATCCGTACCTTAGTGCAGTCACAATGGAGGGGTATCTGTTGAGAAGCCAGATAAATGCGTGGTTTCTGACGAGAAGCAGCAGCTTTTCAGTTGTTGCAGGGGCAAAAATCAGGATGACTGACCGACCTGGCCATGTAATACCAGCATAAAATACCCTGCTGTGTTGGCACTGTGTACAGATGAATGCTAGGGGAAACTACAGCTATAATTTTTCCGGAGGGCATGCAGCTCTACTCTATGGTAAAATGATGATGATGTCCTCTTGGATAAAATATTCCAGAGGTAAAATAGTCCCCCATTCAGATCTACAGGCGGCAACTACTCGGGAGGATATCATCAGCAGAAGAAACAAAACTGGCATTGTATGGACTGGAGTGAGGAATGTTAGATACCATAATCAGGCAGGTAGGTTAGAAAACTTAAAAAGGGAAATGGTTAGGTTGAAGTTAGATATAGTTGCAGTTATTGAAGTTTGGTGGCAGGAGGAACAGGACTTCTGGTCAGGTAAATAAAGGATTATAAATACAAAATCAAGTAAGGTTTAATAATGAATAAGAAAGTAGGGATGTGGGTAAGCTACTATGAACAGCATAGTGAACCCATTATTGGAGCCAAGATAGACACAAAGCCCATGCCTACCATAGTAATACAAGTTTACATGCCAACTAGCTCTGCAAATGATGAAGACATTGAAGTGTGGTGAGATAAAAGAAATCATTCAGATAATTAACAGAGACAAAAATTTAATTGTTAAGGAGGCTGAAACTCAATAGTACGAATAGGAAGAGAAGGAAAAATAGAGGTGAATATCTTCGCTAACATTTGGCTTAAGAATCATAAAAGGAGGCTGTATATGTGGAAGAGACGAGGAGACACCAGAAGGTTACAGATTGCTTGTATAATGATAAAACAAAGACTTAGGAATCAGATTTTAAGTTATAAGTCATTTCCTGGGACAGATGTGGTCATGAACTGTGGATTAAGACTGAAGAAATTGAAAAAAAGGTAGTAAATTAAGGAGATGGGAACTGGATAAATTAAAAGAATTAGAGGTAGTTGGAATACCAGTGGGAGCATTAGACAATGGTTGACTAGTACAGGGGAAACTAATACAGTAGAAGACGAATAGGTAGCTTTAAGAGATGAAATAGTGAAGACAGCAGAGGATGAAATAGATAAAAACACAAGATCTAGTAGAAATCCTGGAATAACAAAGGAAATATTGAATTTAACTGATAAAAGGAGAAAATTTAAAAATGCAGCAAATGAAGCAAGTGAAAGGAAAAATAAACGTTTAAAAATGAGATTGTCAGTAAGTGCAAATTGGCTAAGCAGGAATGGCTAGAGTGCAAATCTAAGGATTTAGAAGCATATTTCAGCAGGGGAGAGGTAGATATCACCTAAGAAAATTAAAGAGGCCTTTGGGGATAAGAGAAGGGGCTATATGAATATCAAGAGCTCACATACGAAACCAGTAATAATAAAAAAAAGGTGGAAGGAGTATATAGAGGGTCTATATGAGGAAGATAAACTAGAAGGCAGTACAGGGTGATTCAAAAAGAATACCACAACTTTAGGAATTTAAAACTCTGCAACGACAAAAGGCAGAGCTAAGCACTATCTGTCGGCGAATTAAGGGAGCTATAAAGTTTCATTTAGTTGTACATTTGTTCGCTTGAGGCGCTGTTGACTAGGCGTCAGCGTCAGTTGATGCTAAGACGGCGACCGCTCAACAGAAAGCTTTTTGTGTTATTGAGTACGGCAGAAGTGAATCGACGACAGTTGTTCAGCGTGCATTTCGAACGAAGTATGGTGTTAAACCTCCTGATAGGTGGTGTATTAAACGTTGGTATAAACAGTTTACAGAGAATGGGTGTTTGTGCAAAGGGAAAAGTTCTGGACGGCCGAGAACGAGTGATGAAAATGTAGCATGCATCCAGCAAGCATTTGTTCGCAGCCCAGGAAAATCGACTCGCAGAGCTAGCAGAGAGCTGCAAATTCCACAATCAACTGTATGGAGAGTCCTACGAAAAAGGTTAGTTATGAAACCTGAACGTCAACTACCCGAGGCGATGGATCGGCCGCCAGGCAGCCCGTGACAGAGCACTTCATCACTGGCCTCCAAGAAGCCCTGATCTTACCCCCTGCGATTTTTTCTTATGGGGGTATGTTAAGGATATGGTGTTTCAGCCACCTCTCCCAGCCACCATTGATGATTTGAAACGAGAAATAACAGCAGCTATCCAAACTGTTACGCCTGATATGCTACAGAGAGTGTGGAACGAGTTGGAGTATCGGGTTGATATTGCTCGTGTGTCTGGAGGGGGCCATATTGAACATCTCTGAACTTGTTTTTGAGTGAAAAAAAACCTTTTTAAATACTCTTTGTAATGATGTATAACAGAAGGTTATATTATGTTTCTTTCATTAAATACACATTTTTAAAGTTTTGGTATTCTTTTTGAATCACCCTGTATTATAGAAAGGTAAGTGAATGTAGATGAAGATGATTTGGTAGATATGATACTGTGAGAAAAAATTGATAGTGCTCTCTAAGATTTAAATCGAAACAAAGTCCTGGGAGTAGACAATATTCTCTTAGGACTACGATAGCCTTGGGAGAGCCAGCCATGACAAAACTCTTCCATGTGGTGTGCAAGACATGTGAGAAAGGCGAAATACCCTCATACTTTAAGAAGAATGTAGTAACTACAATTGGAAAGAAAGCAGTTGCTGACAGATGTGAAAATTACCAAAACATCAAGTTTAAAAATTCACGGTTGCCAAATAATAACATGAATTCTGTACAGAAGAATGGAAAAACTGGTAGAAGCGGACTTCAGGGAAGATTCGTTTGGATTAAAGGTAAATGTAGCAACATGCGAGGCAACACTGACACTATGACTTATTTTAGAAGATATGTTACGAAAAGGCTAATCTACGTTTATAGCATTTGTAGACTCAGAGTAAGCTTTTCACAGTGTTGACTGGAACACTATTCGAAATTCTGAAGGTAGCAGGGGTAAAATGCAAGAAGCAAACGGCTATTTACAGCTTGTACAGCAACCAGATGGCAGCAATAAGAGTCTTGTGGCATGAAAGGGAAGCAGTGGCTGAGAAGGGAGTGAGACAACGTCAGATGTCCGTACAACGCATCAAAGCTCGTCTACTTCGCATCAGGACAGAGCAGCTAGAAGGTGTCCGCATCCGTGCGCGAGTGCAAGACTATATCCCCAACGAAACAGCGTCAGTGTATCACACTGTGCGCGAGGCGCCACCGCAAACGTCAGCTCATTACGGCGGTAAACACGGAGGAGGGCGGCCGCACAGTGACACAAATGGACATCGCGCACACGTTCGCCAGACACTATGGGACCTTGTACATGGAAGATCCGCGAAATGTACGTGATTATGACGAGCTGTTGCACGATTTTCCCGCCCCTCGGGACGTGGCACCCGATGATAGTCTGCTGTTGCCCATTACACCCGACGAGTTGACATCGGCCTTGGCACGTGGAGCACCGAACAAGTCGCCTGGACCGGACGGTTTACCCCTGGTATTCTACCGCACATTTTACCACCTTATGGGTGACAAGTGGCTCCAAATGTTTCAAGACCTGATCCGCCCTGATTTCACTGTCCCCACAGAATTTACAGAAGGCATCTTGATCTCAGTACCGAAACCGAATGGTGGTTGTAGGTGGCAGGATTTTCGCCCACTCACTCCTCAACAACGACTACAAGATCTTCGCCCGTATCCTCCGCACGCGTCTCCACACCGCTATCGGGAAAACCATCCACACCGATCAGACATGTTTAGGTGGTGTCAGCAACATTCATACGGCGTTAGGAGCATACCGCGACGTAATTGCTTTGACGGCGGCCTGCAAAATACGAGGCGCCCTTGTCGCCGTAGATTTTTACCACGCATTCGACCGCGTCGACCACGGCTTCTTACGCGCAGTTTTGCAACACATGGGCCTCTCTCCGGAGTCTGCACAGGTGGTCCTTCGACTGGTCCATGGAGCGCGCTCCCGCATGATGGTCAACGGTTATCAGTCTGGTCACATTGTTGTTGGACGGTCAGTGCGACAAGGGTGCCCCTGTCGGGTATATTATTTGCTGCAGCGCTTGAACCAGCTTTACATGGTCTACGGCAGCGATTGACTGATATCTCCTTGCGGGACGTGACCTTTCGTTGTGGTGCATTCGCCGATGACATGGTGTTCCTGGCCAGATCAGAGGATGAAATGCATATGGCGCTACAGTGGCTACGCCAGTACGCGGCGGTCGCTGGGAGCGTCATCAACGTGAAGAAGACAAATTACATGGATGTCGGAGGGGGGCTTTCCCACACAACGGCGGTACCCTTTGGCAAGGTGCCAGTACTCAAGTGTTTAGGAGTGCAATTCTATAGCAATGTCCGCCGCACGGCGGCGGCTACGTACCGTCGGCTCCTACACCAGACAAGTGCTCTGCTGCAGGACAACAAACTGCGTCGCTTGGATATGCTCCTCAGAACACGTTATGTCAACACCTATCTTGTCTCAAAACTGAACTATTTTGCGCATATCCTTCCCTTGACGGCTACGATGGCCGACAGATTTCAAGCAGCATATGGACATTTCGTAAGCACCGGTCTGGTTTTTAAAGGCCGATACGCCACCCTGACACTGCTGCAGCGGGCGGGCGGCATCGGTTTAATTCATGTATATAACCGTGCGCGATCGCTTTATCTCAACACTATGCGTCGCAAGTGGACCTCTGCCCACGCCACTCAGACGGGCAACCCGATAGCGGAAGTGGCACCACACTCTCTGCATCCCCCGGTTTCTGTAGGACACATTTCATCGGCATTCACCCATATCAGAGAATTCTTGATTGACTTCAGCTACTTACGGTCAGAACTTCCGACGACACGGAAGCCCAGCACAAAAGACTATTATCGCCTCTATCAACAGCAGCAACCTGTAAATACAGTCACCCACAGACATCCTGAAGTTGCCTGGAACACGGTGTGGCGAGCGGTACACACGCCTTTTCTACCTACGACGGTGCGTTCATTGTGGTACGTGGTTGTGAATGGGAAGTTCACTACTCGTCAGAGGCTACATTCCATACATCTGACGGACGACCCCTTGTGTCCGACATGCTCAGTCGCTGACTCGGATGCACACCGTCTGACGTGTGCCGCGACCAGCGAGTGCTGGCTACTGACGCAGCGCATGCTGGCGTTACTCTTGCGGCGATTGCCGGAGTCTATCTCCCCTGATGACGTATTGCATCCCGACGGCGTATACTTTCCATCAACCAGAACGAACGCCGTTAACTGGCTAAAAGGCATGGCCGTTTGCTACATATTTTGCGATGCTCCCAAAGGCACACTCGACTTTTGGTCCCTATTGATGACGACACATGCAGCTTTCAGCCGCCACCCGAAGTACAGAACTCGTTTCGCAAATTATTTATGTTCATTATTTGCGGATCCTCCTGCTCACTGGGTCGTTCCGGGTATGAGACGCTGAAAATGAAGAAGAATCCTGGAGCATATTGATCCTCTACGGACGGAATAGGGGGGAACCCCTCCCAACAGACGAGAAGACGACTCGGACGCTCGGCTACGGCAGTTGTAGGATCTTTCTTTGTAATGAAACAAAAATAAATCTATAATACAAAAAAAGTTATACAAATTAAAGAAATAAATAAATAAAACAACATCGACAAACCCACTACATCCTCTTCCTGATCCTTCGATCCTCGAACTCGAACACGTTGCTTGGGCGTGGCGGCGGGATGGCCAGGCTTCGGGTGTCGACCCCTGCCCTACCCGTCGTCCTGCTCCCGCAGCGGTTCATTAGATAAAAAAAAAAAAATGGATAGATCATCTGTCATGTAAGCAGGAGATTCCAGGTTCGAGTCCTAGTCGGGGCACACAAAAAATGGTTCAAATGGCTCTGAGCACTATGGGACTCAACTGCTGTGGTCATAAGTCCCCTAGAACTTAGAACTACTTAAACCTAACTAACCTAAGGACAGCACACAACACCCAGCCATCACGAGGCAGAGAAAATCCCTGACCCCGCCGGGAATCGAACCCGGGAACCCGGGCGTGGGAAGCGAGAACGCTATCGGGGCACACATTTTCAGCTGTCCCGATCAAGGTATGTCAACAACGCCTCTCGGCAGCTGAGGCTTTCAATTAATTATCATTTATTCTAGAGAAGGTGCACGGTCATCAATGGTATCTGTTCGTTCGAGAACAGTTACTATCTTAATATATATAAAAATATAATATAATTAATTAAACAAATTGATTTTTTCACCCTTTTATCATTTTGATTCCTTATAGATTTTTAAGCGAATACAATGTCTTTCACTTTTAACTTACATCGATTTCTGTAATCGCTATGCTGTCGAGATTTACAGAAGCTGGTTAAATGGTTCTCCTTCCGCCATAATTAGTTCTCATTATTGACCGTGTGTACAATATTGATTCTTAATCGGACTTCCTCTTCTGATGCAGGCAGCTAAAGTGACATGACATTAGTACAATGCGCGGAAGAAAAGAAAACTTTCGTGGTTTTGCACAAAAACGAACTCACAGACATCATATTTTCATAAAATTATCATTCAGACAACATACTGTATCACAAGAAATACATCTTCTTGCCACGAGAACTAACGACAGAGTCTCTCTAATAATTGTCAAAAAAAAAAATTGAAAAAAGTTTCCATCATTTGTCTTTCGCCTTCTGGCGTAGCAAAATATCTCTCTCCCGATGCTTACAGTGTTTATTGTCATTTGTAATAACTTTTACCGAAGCGTGTCGGGGCTTTTACATATGTACCTATACAAGTTGAAGAGGGTGCTGCAAATGGGCAATGAAAAC
The DNA here is from genome assembly GCF_023898315.1 of Schistocerca nitens. Classification (NCBI taxonomy): domain Eukaryota; kingdom Metazoa; phylum Arthropoda; class Insecta; order Orthoptera; family Acrididae; genus Schistocerca; species Schistocerca nitens. The sequence continues at coordinate 581,481,313 of NC_064618.1, read as the reverse complement.
ATTATCATATATGGCGCTGGAGCGAGCACCAGTGATGTCACTGGAGACAGCTCGACAATAAAAGGATGGCAGCAGCAATCATTCGGCAGTCACCACTTGAAAATGGCCGAGGAGAACTTCGGCCGAAAGCCCGTCGATTTTAAACCACTGGGCGTGGCTGGAAGCCCTAGAAAATTTTATCGGTATATGTCGCTACAAAACTATGCATTCTTATGAAACTATTTCATGAATGCAGACAATGATAAACTCATGTGGAATGCACTACTCACACTGTTTGGCATCTCAAATAAGCCACCTCAACTGATAATGAAGAGGAAATTGCCACAAAGGTTCCACAATTCGTCTAAAGCTGTAAAACAGTATTATGGTGCAGAAGGTACAGAAGCAGCCAGTTCAACTATCCATATATCAGTGCCAGATTCGTCTGAATCGTCAACACGGACCTGCTTGGACGATGAAGTGGTTAAATTAAGTGCAGTTGTTCATGTTTTGCAAAATCGTGTGAAGTGTCAATGTGCAGCCATTGTGCAAAAGAAGTGCCTATGTTTTTAAGTACAGAAGGGGACAGAAACTGTATCAGAAGGATAAAGTGAAGGAGGACAAAAATTTTGAAGACTACAGGATCCCGTTGTTTAAAAAAATGATGCCCTCGATTTCCTGTTAAGCCAGATTAGTATGCCACTGATGGAGAAACGTCCTGCAAGATGGAAAGATGAAAATAAGCTCATTGTTCAAAATTTATTATGTTACAGCACTCAGGTATACAGGTTTTGCCAATATGTTTTATGCTTCCATCAGTGAGTACATTACAGAGGTATGTGAAAGGCATAAAAATAAAATGTGGGATACGTGACAATATATCCTACCTTTTAAATCAGAATATACAGTATTTCTCTGATAAACTAGTGTATATGTCATTGGATGAAATGTCTCTCATGGCAAATTTAACATTTGACAGCATTTCTGACAGTTTTATTGGGTTTGAGGACTTGAGGATTACATGCACAGCATAATTCTCCCACTATTTGGCAGTAGCTTGTCCCACTTAGTTTAATATAAAGATGTAGGTCGTACAGGCGACAATGAATAGAACAAGAGTAGACCTACTGAACGACAAATGGGGCGTCGATCCCTTTTGACCATAGAGGAACATTTCTGTGTTTCTTACATGTGAATCTATGTGTTTACATTCTTTTGATAACAACGTGGTAAGCTGCAGTTCTAGCCAACGTCACAAGTGTTTGTTCGCGAATGTGTTATAGTTTGAGACTGAATTCATGATTTTTATCCCTACTTGCGCTTATTTTAGAATCATCTTTAGAAACGCGTAGGTCTTCTGATATTACACAATGTCTTGAAGGCCAAAAAATAATTCAAATATTTCATAAATCATGAAGGAAAGGTTTGCAAAACAAACATTAAGTTTAGGACGCATTTGACGTTCTCCTTTCTCGCCACGGTTAACAACTTTACGGTACTGATGTCGCGACTGCTGTGTTGGACTTAGGTTGTACTTTGTTGCGCCTCTTTCCTACCACCACTGCTCCCTGGTGGCTGCATTTCGAAACACGAGCGTTTTGTCGCAGTTATCGTGGAGTTCTTGCAGCCGTACTCCATTCGATTTCAGTGTGTTTTTACTTTATTTCGGGCAAATGTGAAAGCAGTGGTCGGCAGGTACACTTTCGCATCTTCTGGAACTACAAGAACAGCAACCTATGTTTGACTTCCTGCAGCAGCATTGTGTGTGTGTGTGTGTGTGTGTGTGTGTGTGTGTGTGTGTTTGTGGGCAATATTTGCAAACCAATGACGTATCCCACAATCTTAAAAGATTTTTTGATAAGTAAATAAATAAATTTCATATATGTGACCAAATGATCCGCCAGGGTAGCCGAGAGCGCTAACGCGCTGCTTCCTGGACTCTGGTAGGGGCGCCGGCCCCGGATCGAATCCGCCCGGCGGATTAACGACGACGGCCGGTGTGCCGACCAGCCTGGATGTGATTTTTAGGCGGTTTTCCACATCCTACTAGGTGAATACCGGGCTGGTCCCCATGTCCCGCCTCAGTTACACGACTCGCAGACATTTGAAACACATTCACACTCTTTCACGATTGACACTAGTCGCAGACAGCTGGGGTACACTACTTCCTTAACGGAGGTATGGGGTGGCGGCAGTAAGGGCATCCGGCCACTCTTAAAAATTAACCATGCCAAATCCGTACTTAAACCCTGCCGACCCTGCGCACAATGCAGGATAAAGGCAGTAGCAAAAGAAGAAGAAGATATATGTGGCCAAATAAGAGAGACTTATAAACTTCGTGACTCTGCTTTTTTTATATATTGTGTATTATATCCACCAAATAGCCCTTGAGTGCGGTTTACAGCTGTTAAACTAAATATTAGTTACTCGAACTTCCTGCATCAACGATTACAGCAAGATTCTACAATTGGAATAGTGGCGCATCTGCAGATGATATTTATATGCCAGCAGTTGGTTAGTGTGCCACTGTAGACACCATTTTCGGCTCCAAATGTTATTTCTATTATAAAGGTGTTTATGGGCCCTGATTTATCCCTGCAGACAGGTTTACTTACTGGCCGCTTGGCGCGCAGTTTAACACACGATGCGTCCCTTGCAAGAAGACCATCCACAGGTAGTACGATAAATTTGTACAAGAAGGAACAGTATTGGAAGCGAAGCGACCTCGGCCTAAGTCTGTTTGTTCGCCAGAGAATATTGAAGCAGTACAAGTTGCTGTACAGACAAGTTCCCGGAAATCATGTAGAAAGGCAGCAGTGCCACTAGGAATATCCAGACACTCCGTTCAACGCATTCTTAAAAGTGACCTCCATATGTACCCATACAAGATGACCTGTGCACAGAAGCTCACTGATGAACACCAGCAGCAGAGACTACTGTTTGCTCAGTGATCGGAGGATAGGGAAGAAACTGTCAACAACGTTTGGTTTTCAGACGAGGCGCATTTTCATTTAGATGGTGTGGTTAACAAACAAAATGTACGCTTGTGGGCCACTGAAAACCCACAAGTGCTTCATGAACGACAACATTATGCTCCGAGGATTACAGCTTGGGCAGCAATTTCCAGTCACAGACTTATTGGACCCTTTTTCTTTGAAGAAACTGTGAACAGCGAGCGTTATTTGAGCATGCTTCGCAACAGCTTCATTCCACAGCTTCTTGCTACTGCCTAGCCCTTCAAAACGCAGTGGTTCATGCAAGATGGAGCAAGGCCACATACTGCAAACACTGTGTTGAAGTTTTTACACGAACATTTCGACATGCGGATCATTTCACTCAGGTTTCCAGGTCGCTCAATGACGGACAAAGTTGGCCACCCAATAGTCCAGACCTCAATCCATGTGACTTTTTTCTTTGGGGTACCTAAAGGAAAAAATTTTCCCAAAACGTCCACGTGATTTAATGGAGCTCAGAAGACTTATTCTTCAAGCTTGCAGTGAAATTACGGAGACCATGTGACGTAGGGTAATCACTAACTTCAGTGTTCGTTTGAATGAAGTTAGGAAGCGAAATGGTGGACATATTGAGCATGTGTTGAGTTAGAACAAATCTCCATGGACGGCTCTTCATTGTAGTATATGTTCCTTTCAGATTATATTGACAATAAATTTCATGCGCCACCCTGTATGTGTGTATGAAGTGAGATGTGAAGTTTCTAGAATAGTTTCAACCACAAATGTTGAATGTCAGTGCAGTGGTACAAACAAGCCCAGTACCATGAATGCCATCAGACAGGTACCAAATAAACTATCTGAAGTGCAATTATTTACATAGTGGAAACACATATATGGAAAATTGGTATTTTTCTTAGTAATGGATAGGGTGAACACACACTGCATATTGTAAATTGATACATTTTTTGTACCAGACCTTTTTACATTTTGATTGACATGTTTCATTAAAACGTTATTCTGTTATGAAATGCAGGCTTTAGTGACGTAAACTGTACCTCGTGAAGTCCCTCAAACTAGGCCCCTTATTTTTTCATGTTTAAACTCTTCCAGTATTAGTGCAAACTCTTATTCCCTTGGAATTCTCTTGTTGATTGCGAGAGGGTAATAGGGAGGGTTGATCAAAGAAAGTGGAATCTGTCTAAAATGACTAAAGCTATTGATGTAGTTCAAAATCAGGGTAGCTGGAAGAAGGCCAGTGAACTCTTATGAGTGTGTCAGACATGAAGTACAGTACACATGAGGAAGCAGCAAAAACAGAATGAGACAGACCTACACTTTTAGGTAAAGATCTTGAAGAAGACATGGTTTAGTGTCATCTTGCTATGGCAGCTTCTTTCTTCGTGCTTACTAGCAATATCTTGTGAAAAATGACTATACAACTGTCAGAAAGTTGAACGCCCTTTCAAAGATGAAATTGCTAGGAAATTGGGAGGTATTAAACGACACAAAACCAAACTGTCAAAAATAAATCTCTTAGGAACATCCTATGGCAGGGCTCTTGGATTCAACAAACAAAACACACAAGAATTCCACAACTTTCTGGGAGATGTTGTATTATATACTCTGAAAATAGATTACGTTTTCTCTGATTTAATACTATATTCTAATTTAGTTTAGTGTTATTCTGATTATTTGTACATGGCATCCGATTTTGGCAGCTATTTTTGGAACTCGCTAAGTGTATATTCTATAAAAGTATTTTCATAATAACTTTTATTTTATTTCCTATTACTAAAATGTAAATGATACAAAATATTATAAAGTAAATATTATACGCTTTTAAATCACAATTTAACTATTTTCCATTTTTTAAAATGAAAGTCGAAATGGGAGTCTGCTTTTAAGCACTTTGCAAATATCATTGCTGCTTGTTCACTTTCAGCAGTTTAAGCTGTATTCTCAAGTTGCTGCCTAGCCACACCCAAGGAAATCAGGAAAACACCATAAAATATTTGTAACAATTATGAATACAAATATCATTGATAGTCTCAGAATCCATCACAAATGCGAAGATGTGACCTTAGACACAGTAATACGATGCTTCTAAGTACACATCTAAATGGAACATTGGATATGAAGGAATAAAGTTATTGTTCATGTTTAGATCTCTTGATAACCTTTTTCATCGGTGTGTGTTATTTGATATTTAATTATAAGACATTCTTATCAAGAGTAACATGTTTGTGATAAATTTTCAATACGTCACAAGCAACTTTAGTAAGAAAACGATATAAACCTGCACTTTTCAATTGGCCTTCCAGTTCTGACGTTTCGCCAGCCATGTGGTTAGAGATGGCATGACATACTGGAGATATTGCAAAACCCTGTGTTGTGTCCATTCTGGCAATACTGGGATCCTGTTATTACAGTTTAAAAGCTTTTGTTGGTGCTATTGAGTATGTAATATTCCACAGTTTATCTCAATACCTTCAAATACTGTTTGATATTTGAAGGTATGTTTAGATAATTATTTTTGTTCCACATCAATTTTAGTACAACTTTATACCCTTCAGAAATTTACTTTCTGTAATGGTGTTTACTAATGAAGTTTAATATCACCACTTTCCAACATAACCTCAAATATGCTAGAACCACAGACATACATTACTAGTCTGGCAAAGACATAGCTTTTACCAACGCCACCTGGGAATAAGGCCGCAGCTGTAGACATGTGACAGGGTGTGCAGCCAGCCAATGTCATCAGCCATTACCTCAGCTAGTACTAAAACCTAATATCATTTTCGCCACTTTGTAGCTGAGAATCCAACATGTTGATGCAATTTTATGGGCAGAGAGAAACAATTTTGCAGACAACTAAAGAAAGAAGACACAGCTGCATGGTACATCAGTTTATTAGGTGTCAAGTGCTACACACGAAAAATATTTCCTATAAACCGGAAACCATTTGAAACAAAACAATTGAGAAAATTTTAAAGAAGGGCTATTTCTCGAAGCTTTTTGCCCTGTAGCCTCATACATATACAAACTGTTAACATTATTTCGGTGTTTATGAGTAAAAATCATTTACTGTATGGACTGCTAGGTAGTAGCCATGGGCGAGGTGTAGGACCTCAGTTACAGTGCAGTTTAGGGGCAGCATACCAGGCTACCAGTATCTTCAAGACAAATGCAGGGCTGACGTGATAGAGGACTTAGGGTCTTTATGTAAGGACTTTAGAAAAGAGGACCATGCAGTGATAGTGGGTGGGGGGGGGGGGAAAAGTTTGGACAGGGATGGGGCATATGACATAGGTGGTGACCTGGACAAGATAGCTTCCCTGACTCATGGCACCAATGAACACTTTGTTGAGCTGTTCCGACATCATGATTGACCACACCTTGATGGAGCTGTGAGGCAAATCAATGTGGGGTTAGGGATGGCTCAGAGGACAGCCAACTTTGCTCATGTTTCTCTGGTGGCCACAGGGACTATCGACAGATGGGGTTTCACTAGGCATGGCCTACACCTAAACAGGACTGGGAAGGGAAGATTGGTACAGCTGATTCATGAAAGTGTAGGGGGTGTACCTCGGGCCACATATGGTCAAATACCTGTTGTCATAGGTAGGGAAAGTAGGTCTTTGTAGGATAAATCCAGACAACAGGTTCCCCTGCCTAAGGATTATCTCCAGCAGTTCAAAAAATACTGAAACAATCGCTGACAAGACATATTTTAACACTTCAAATATCACACATATCAGATGTCACAAAGAAAAACAAACCATTGGAAAGAGTAACATGGGGCACATGCAATCAATAAAAAGTAAAATACAAGTATTAAAAGTTGATCTCCAATCTTTGGATTGCACAGTAGTTTGTGTTACTGAGCAAGGTGTAGAGACACAGAAATATAACATGTAGTATTATTATTGCATGGAAGGACAAGCTCTTACTGCAGAACTACTTCAAGGGGTGGAGGATCATGCATTTATATCAGGAAAGGAACACAGTTCAAATCAAGACATGGACTCAGTACAGTAAGTGAAGACAAACACTATCAAATATCAGCTATTAAATTAACAGGACTTGATATCACCAAGAAATTAATCATTTTGTGTGTGTATAGATCTCCCACTGGCAGTGTGAACACTTTTTTCAATGAATTAACAGAAGTTCTAGACAAAGTTGCACTGTTTCGAAAATTTCTGCGTTAATTCTAGAACCAATAAGCCTTCTACCATCTTGGACACACAATATTTTAGATATGAGTGTGAGAGAGCGGATTCCTACCTACTGTGCGTCACATGTCTGTGTGTGCAGGTTTAAATTCAGTCGTAGCAAGAATGTAGACATGGCGGTCGAACGGCACTGACAAGTACCTGTCGGGCAGTCCATGGATGTTTAGTAAGTGTGTACGAGAGAACCAAGGAGTATTTATGTAACTCTGTGATAATAGTGTCAGTGGCTATTGTTAGTGAGAAAAGAACTCTGAAGAAAATCGTATTCTAGCATTGCTAGAGGCAAGACGTCTTTCATGAATCCTGTGATATAGAGTTATGGTTTTTAAGCCAACTCTTTTGTGGGTGTAATTAGATTTGTTTCTGACATGAGGCAATACAAGAAGTAAGATATTATGTGAGAAGGGAGATGATTGTTCTGTATGAAGTTTTAATATATCATTAGTTGATGAAAAATAACCTTCGAGTATCTACTTATTTCACAAGTAGAGGGAGAATTTTAAATATTCCTGTATCTAACATCACTCTTCGGAGAAGAAGTTTAAAGAAATTCCAGAAGTCAGCAAAGAAGATCGGCTGTTGGCAACAAGTAAGTCATCTCGTAAAAAGATTGGAAGTTAGTATATCTTCTTCAACCTGAAATCGTCGTTCAAAACGTTAGAACTTGGTGATCGGTGAGAAAGGACAGAAATAAACAGGAATCTAAGACCAAAAAACGAGGAAAGAAACTGTTGTATGTTGCTGTAGCAACTAAACCAAATACGACAAAAAATTTACTCTGAGATAACGGAACATGCTCAAATATTGAAATGAAAAAATTTTGAATTGAGAAACAGAGAAGAAGATTCCAGTGTGTTTCTCTAAGAAGAAATACAAATAGAACACTTAAATTAAGAAGATCCGGTGCAGGGAGTGTAAAGCTCTCACACACATTGTGGGGACACAGATGCGGAACCAACATCCAACGCCGCTGGCACCAATTGCTGTTTACTGGTGCTGACCTGCTTCCACATCCGCTCACCCACGAAGCACAAATTCTCAGTCGGGTGATCATAAAACAGAACTTTATTGTTTTAGTACAAAGTGGTACAAACTGTTCAGTGAACTTTATTAGTGTAGTTATCATACTTAAAGTTAGTTAAATGCTTACAAGATCTAAAGTGTGCAAGAATATGGATGACATACAAGTCAAGGAAACTCAAGAACCAGTCATGGCTATGAAAATTAGTAAGGAAGTGCCTGACTGGTCTGAGTTAGCAAATTTAATCAAAACGCATAATGCGATTCTAAGTGAAAAACTAGAATCAGTAAATTCTGGATTATATACCCAAAGTGAAGCTTTAAATGCTCCATTGAATGCCCAGAGTGAAGCTTTAAGTAATCAGTTAAATGCTCAATTGAAGGTTCAGAGTGAAACCTTAGGTTTCTTAAATGCCAAAATCGATTCACAAAGTAAAGAATTTAGTAATCTATGCGAAGACATGGATGCTATGAAGACTAAATTCGATGCATTAATTAACAGAGTAGATAATTTAATAATAGACCCTTGAGGTAAATCAAATGTTTACTGACCTTAGTCAGAAACAGAATGATAATTTCCTAGATCTAACAAAAAAGTTGGAATTTAACACTGAAGACAGATGTAATGCTGTAGAATCCAAAATCAATGAGAAGTTAGGATCCTTTGAAAATGTATGTAATGTTAAGTTTAATGCTGTAAAGCAGGGATTGAATACTTTAAAAGAGAATGCGGATAAGCTGAACGAATTAATGCCTGTCATTCAATCGCAATTTACAGGTGTAAGTGCATGAGTAGGCAATGTAGAAAGAATCTTCAAAGAGAAAATAGCAAGCTCTGACATTGTAAATGTAAGTAATCTGGAGGAACAAGTTGTAGAAATTATAGATTGAAAAGTCACTGAGAGAATAACATCTTGGAATGTGACGCCTAATGCTTCTTCCAAACTTACTGATACCAGGAAGGGCATAGATGACCTGTGGAGGGAAGTCAAGCTTATTCAGGACACAGTAGAAAAAACAGTATCTTCACCTTATGTTGTGTTAACTAGTGAAGTGTTGACTAATTTGCAGTGGGGGGACTTTCAAAAGAAGCTTAAAGAAAAATACGGGTCTGTCAGTGCACAAGAAATGTTAATATCAGATCCATGGGACCTGGGCAGAGTCATCTATCCCCAGGGACGTTAATGTTCTGACTTAACGGGCAGAGTGATGACCGTCAGATCACGAGTTGTTATTGGTGTTTCTTCCAAAATAGTTTTCCTGCGTCGAATTCCCTTGAAATCTTAAACTATTCTCTCATCTATTCATAACACCTATTACTACCCTGTAACTTTATTACTTAGAAAACCGGATATGACAATAAAATAGAGACTGATTTAAGAGAATCACCGAAAAGAAGTGATATCTAGACAATATAAAATTGAATAGATTGTTATATTTGTCGATAATATAATATGAGGTGACTAATTAAACAGATGTGATACCAGACTGTGTAAATTTTCTATTTTTTATAGAGTATTTTCTACCTTTCAGGAGATGTGATGTAAATGGGAGGGTTGTATAGGTCTTGAAAGGGGTGGGCATTGTAGATAAAAGCATGGTTTACAAGAGCAAATAAATAATGGCTAACACAAAACACACATCACATCCTTCAGACAACCCTCACAAACAAGGGTGCCTGATTTTTCACCATTTGCTGTTTCCATAGGGTTGCTAAGATTTCCTTCAGGGACCATAAGCGTAAAGGTGGGAATGTCCGTTCTGTAGGAGACGATTTAACACCAAACCTCACTCAAGTACCTGAGGGGTAGGGGTCTCTGGGAAGAGGGGTAGGAAGGGTTTCCTTTCTTTGGGGCCATCCGCTTTCTCTTCCTCGATCTTAGCAACTGTATCTATCTTTTTTCCTTTCTTATTTCTAATTTGAGGACCTATCTACTTTTTTGCTCTTTCCATTTTCACAAATTTCTATCGCTGAAGTCCTTCCTTGTTTCTGTGGTTTCTAATAACTCACATCTTATCTTTAGAATCAGACTACACTAACACACATCCGCCTACACTCAAAAATACATTTATACACAAACATTGAAATTACAGACCAAAAAGCCTGCCACAAAGTGAGAATCGCCAGGTCTCATAGGGGAAAAAGTATGTGTACACAGGGAAATATGTACACACACACACACACACACACACACACACACACAGATATATATATATATATATATATATATATATATATATATATATATATATATATATTATATAAGCTATGATGATTCCACATCGCATATGTATATAAGAACTATGACGATCTACATCGAGTATATGTAAGAAAGAGAACGTAAGCCAGAGTGGAATTAATCATGATAGTCATTTAAGAAAAGTGAGTGCAATAAGTACTCCGATGAATAGATGAATTATAGGATAGTGGGACTTGAATAGTGTATGTAGACATATTATCTACTTAGAGTATAGAAGTTGAGAAGTAGAGGAGGATTCTAGGGATTGAATGATGTATTAAAAAGTGAATGCGAAGTGTAAAATATTTTTGTATCTTTATGAGAGAATAACTAATTATAGTATACATAGAAATGTATACTATGGTAATGAACCGTGAGGCCTACTCAGAAAGGACAAGGAGAGTATACCCAGCACTTGCTAAGTATATAGGGCAGGTGTACCTACATGGAGATAGGACGACTTGTGGCCTATAAAATAGGGATGTTTTATTAGAGGAATACCTAACACCATGGAAAGAGAAAGTGCTCTGATAAGGTCAACCCACAAGCAAGGTATAGGTACTGATCCTAAGAGAAGGAGACAATATCATGACAGAAGTCATTTTTCTGGAAAGTTTCAATTCTGTGTTGTTTGTTGTTGTTCTGGTTTTCAGTCCTGAGACTGGTTTGATGCAACTCTCCATGCTACTCTATCCTGTGCAAGCTTCTTCATCTCCCAGTACCTACTGCAACCCACATCCTTCTGAATCTGCTTAGTGTATTCATCTCTTGGTCTCCCTCTACGTTTTTTACCCTCCACGCTGTCCTCCAATACTAAATTGGTGATCCCTTGATGCCTCAGAACATGTCCTACCAACCAGTCCCGTCTTCTGGTCAAGTTGTGAAACGAACTTCTCTTCTCCCCAATCCTATTCAGTACTTCCTCATTAGTTATGTGATCTACCCGTCTAATCTTCAGCATTCTTCTGTAGCACCACATTTCGAAAGCTTCTATTCTCTTCTTGTCCAAACTATTTATCGTCCATGTTTCACTTCCATACATGGCTACACTCCATACAAATACTTTCAGAAATGATTTCCTGACACTGAAATATATACTCGATGTTAACAAATTTCTCTTCTTCAGAAACGATTTCCTTGCCATTGCCAGTCTACATTTTATATCCTCTCTAATTCGACCATCATCAGTTATTTTGCTCCCCAAATAGCAAAACTTCTTTACTACTTTAAGTGTCTCATTTCCTAATCTAATTCCCTCAGCATCACCCGACTTAATTCGACTACATTCCATTATCCTCGTTTTGCTTTTGTTGATGTTCATCTTATATCCTCCTTTGAAGACACTGTCCATTCCATTCAACTGCTCTTCCAAGGCCTTTGCTGTCTCTGACAGAATTACAATGTAATCGGCGAACCTCAAAGTTTTTGTTTCTTCTCCATGGATTTTAATACCTACTCCGAATTTTTCTTTTGTTTCCTTTACTGCTTGCTCAATATACAGATTGAATAACATCGGGGAGAGGCTACAACCCTGTCTCACTCCCTTCCCAACTGCTGCTTCCCTTTCATGCCCCTCGACTCTTATAACTGCCATCTGGTTTCTGTACAAATTGTAAATAGCCTTTCGCTCCCTGTATTTTACCCCTGCCACCTTCAGAATTTGAAAGAGAGTATTCCAGTCAACATTGTCAAAAGCTTTCTCTAAGTCTACAAATGCTAGAAACGTAGGTTTGCCTTTCCTTAATCTTTCTTCTAAGATAAGTCGTAAGGTCAGTATTGCCTCGCGTGTTCCAGTATTTCTATGGAATCCAAACTGATCTTCCCCAAGGTTGGCTTCTATTAGTTTTTCCATTCGTCTGTAAAGAATTCGTGTTAGTATTTTGCAGCTGTGACTTATTAAACTGATGGTTCGGTAATTTTCACATCTGTCAACACCTGCTTTCTTTGGGATTGGAATTATTATATTCTTCTTGAAGTCTGACGGTATTTCGCCTGTTTCATACATCTTGCTCACCAGATGGTAGAGTTTTGTCAGGACTGGCTCTCCCAAGGCCGTCAGTAGTTCCAATGGAATGTTGTCTACTCCGGGGGCCTTGTTTCGACTCAGGTCTTTCAGTGCTCTGTCAAACTCCTCACGCAGTATCGTATCTCCCATTTCATCTTCATCTACATCCTCTTCCATTTCCATAATATTGTCCTCAATTACATCGCCCTTGTATAGACCCTCTATATACTCCTTCCACCTTTCTGCTTTCCCTTCCTTGCTTAGAACTGGGTTTCCATCTGAGCTCTTGATATTCATACAATTCGTTCTCTTATCTCCAAAGGTCTCTTTAATTTTCCTGTAGGCAGTATCTATCTTACCCCTAGTGAGATAAGCCTCTACATCCTTACATTTGTCCTCTAGCCATCCCTGCTTAGCCATTTTGCACTTCCTGTCGATCTCATTTTTGAGACGTTTGTGTTCCTTTTTGCCTGCTTCATTTACTGCATTTTTGTATTTTCTCCTTTCATCAATTAAATTCACTATTTCTTCTGTTACCCAAGGATTTCTACTAGACCTCGTCTTTTTACCTACTTGATCCTCTGCTGCCTTCACTACTTCATCCCTCAAAGCTACCCATTATTCTTCTACTGTATTTCTTTCCCCATTCCTGTCAATTGTTCCCTTATGCTCTCCCTGAAACTCTGTACAACCTCTGGTTCTTTCAGTTTATCCAAGTCCCATCTCATTAAATTCCCACATTTTTGCAGTTTCTTCAGTTTTAATCTACAGTTGATAACCAATAGATTGTGGTCAGAGTCCACATCTGCCCCTGGAAATGTCTTACAATTTTAAACCTGTTTCCTAAATCTCTGTCTTACCATTATATAACCTATCTGATACCTTTTAGTATCTCCAGGGTTCTTCCATGTATACAATCTTCTTTCATGATTCTTAAACCAAGTGTTAGCTATGATTAAGTTATGCTCTGTGCAAAATTCTACAAGGCGGCTTCCTCTTTCATTTCTTAGCCCCAATCCACATTCTCCTACTATGTTTCCTTCTCTCCCTTTTCCTACACTCGAATTCCAGTCACCCATGACTATTAAATTTTCGTCTCCCTTCACTATCTGAATAATTTATTTTATTTCATCATACATTTCTTCAATTTCTTCGTCATCTGCAGAGCTAGTTGGCATATAAACTTGTACTACTGTAGTAGGTGTGGGCTTCGTATCTATCTTGGCCACAATAATGCGTTCACTATGCTGTTTGTAGTAGCTTACCCGCATTCCTATTTTCCTATTCATTATTAAACCTACTCCTGCATTACCCCTATTTGATTTTGTATTTATAACCCTGTAGTCACCTGAACAGAAGTCTTGCTCCTGCTGCCACCGAACTTCACTAATTCCCACTATATCTAACTTTAACCTATCCATTTCCCTTTTTAAATTTTCTAACCTAACTGCCCGATTAAGGGATCTGACATTCCACGCTCCGACCCGTAGAACGCCAATTTTCTTTCTCCTGATAACGACATCCTCTTGAGTAGTCCCCGCCTGGAGATCCGAATGGGGGACTATTTTACATCCGGAATTTTTTACCCAAGAGGACGCCATCATCATTTAATCATACAGTAAAGCTGCATGCCCTTGGGAAAAATTATGGCTGTAGTTTCCCCTTGCTTTCAGCCGTTCGCAGTACCAGCACAGCAAGGCCGTTTTGGTTATTGTTACAAGGCCAGATCAGTCAATCATCCAGACTGTTGCCCTTGCAACTACTGAAAAGGCTGCTGCCCCTCTTCAGGAACCACACGTTTGTCTGGCCTCTCAACAGATACCCCTCCGTTGTGGTTGCACCTACGGTACGGCTAACTGTATCGCTGAGGCACGCAAGCCTCCCCACCAACAGCAAGGTCCATGGTTCATGGGGGGGGGGGGGCAATTCTGTGCACAACTAGCATTATTATGTTTCATGAAAGTTTGCGAGGGCCAGAAGAACAATTTCATTTTGCCCAGAGTTCCTCGAAGCTACAAAAAATAGTAAGAATAGTACATACTAAGGGAAGGTAGTACAAAAGATGAGAACAGAAAATAGAATACTTATGTGTCATGAACACCTGTAATTTAAGATTGGAAATTAAGAAAGAGTCCTCACAATTCCTAAATACTAGTGAAGAGCTGACTTAAACCTTGAGTGAATGCTCATGGCTTAATATTAAAGCAGGGTGAGAGAGAATAGCGAAGTAGTAAGTGAAAGATTATTCATGGTTATTGAAAGTAATGAAATGTGTACTGTTAAAATATTAAACTGTTATTATGTGTGATATTATCTACATAATGATTATGTATAAAATATCATGTGTTCTACCTGAGGGGAGGGATATGTGGTGTTTCGAGAATTTCTGCATAAATTCAAGAACCACTAAGCTTTCTACCATCTTGAACGCACGGTATTTTAGATATGAGTGTGAGAGAGCAGAATCCTACCTACTCCACGTCACGTGTTTGTGTGTGCAGGTTTAAATTCAGTCATAGGAAGAATGTAGACACGGCAGTCGAATGGCACCGACAAAATCTGTCAGGCAGTTCATGGATGTTTAGTGAGTGTGTACGAGAGAACCATGGAGTATTTATGTATTTCGTGACAATCTTGTCAGTGGCTATTTTTAGTGAAAAAAGAACTCTTAAAAAACTCTTACTCCAGCCTTGCTAGCGGCAAGACGTATTTCATGAATCCTGTGATATAGAGTTACGGTTATTAAACCAACTCTTTTGTAAATGTAATTAGATTTGTTTCTGACATGAGGCGATACGAGTGACTTACAGGAAGTCAAATGCTTATGTGTGAAGGGAGAAGTTTGTTCTGTATGAAGTTTAAAAACATCATTAGTTAATGAAAAGTAACCTTCGAGCATCTACTTACTTCACAAGTAGAGGGAGAATTTTAAATATTCCTAGCATCACTCTTTGGAGAAGTTTAAAGAGAGTCCAGAAGCCAGCGAAGAAGATCGGCTTCAGACAACAAGTAAGTCATCTTATAAAAGGAATGGAAGTTAGTATATCTTCTTCGCACTTAAATCGTCATCCAAAGCGATAGAAAGTCACAAGTACACAGGTCAACATAATTCTGTGTGTGGACATTAACATCGACACTAACATCATAAATGAAACCAGCAGCACCCTCACAAATATCCTTCAAAGTTTTGGCATGTCCCTATTCTCAATAGTGCAAGAAGGGTTACTACAAAGACTACATAAGTAATTGACCATGTGGTCACAAATATGGACAGGGAAAACTGCGATGTAGCCACTAAAGATCTTGAACTATCAGACCATACCTGTCAAATAACAACAGTAAAATCAGGCATCAAATCATTCCCTAAACTACATGCCTGCAAAGACATCTATTAGAAATCAAAGTAAAAGATTTTTCAAAGGAACTAGCAAAAAACAGCTGGGACGAAGTGTATAAATGAAACCAACTTGCCTATGAAATTCTCTAAATTCTCCACATTATTTAAACTGAACTTTGAAAAAGTATTTCCAAAAGTATGCATGTCTGTATCAATTCTCACAAAAACGGATGGATAACAGCAGGTATTAAGAAGTCCTCCCAAACACTTAAATACCTCAGTTCCATGAAAAAGAGTCGCAATAATCCAGAATTTTTAATTTTCTATCAGAGATACAAAGAGATCTAAACGAAGGTGCTGACTACTGCAAAAAAGTCATTTAATGACAAAATAACATTTAATGCAGAGAATAAAAGCAAAGCTGTCTGGGATGTTACAAAAAGGAAATGGCGAGAGGCAAACAAATGCAGAATAACGTACTGTTAAGGGAGTGGGATAATTACTAAATGATCCATAACACTTAGCAAACTATGTAAAAGAGGATTTTTCAAGTATTGCAGAGAAGTTACAGCAAAATTCCACAAAACAAATATAACTCCTATAAATAATGTTGCACTAAATACAATAATGTTACTTCCAACCACAGAGAATGAAGTCAATAAAACTTTTCAAAAACTACAAAATAAAAAGTCAGTAGGTTTAGATGAACTATCAAAGTGTGTACTGAAAAATGCATGGGGATTATGCAAGGACCCTTAGAAAATATAATAAATGAATCCTTCAATCAGGGACATTTCCAGAGCAGTTAAAACACGCAAGAGTTGCACCTTTGCTAAAGAAAGGTAATGCAGAAGACATAGAAAATTACCGGCCCATTTCCCTGCTGTCGCCATTCTCAAAAATAATGAAAGCAATTATGAAAGACAGATTAATGAAGTTGTTGTTGTTGTGGTCTTCAGTCCTGAGACTGGTTTGATGCAGCTCTCCATGCTACGCTATCCAGTGCAAGCTTCTTCATCTCCCAGTACCTACTGCAACCTACATTCTTGTCAATCTGCTTAGTGTATTCATCTCTTGGTCTCCCTCTGCGATTTTTAACCTCCACGCTACCCTCCAATGCTAAATTTGTGATCCCTTGATGTCTCAGAATATGTCCTACCAACTGATCCCTTCTTCTTGTCAAGTTGTGCAACAAGCTCCTCTTCTCCCCAGTTCTGTTCAATACCTCCTCATTAGTTATGTGATCTACCCGTCTAATCTTCAGCATTCTTCTGTAGCACCACATTTCGAAAGCTTCTATTCTCTTCTTGTCCAAACTATTTATCGTCCATGTTTCACTTCCATACATGGTTACACTCTATACAAATACTTAAAGAAACGACTTCCTGACACTTGAATCTATACTCAATGTTAACAAATTTCTCTTCTTCAGAAACGCTTTCCTTGCCATTGCCAGTCCACATTTTATATCCTCTCTACTTCGACCGTCATCAGTTATTTTACTCCCCAAATAGCAAAACTCCTTTACTACTTTAAGTGTTTCATTTCCCAATCTAGTTCCCTCACCATCACTCCAGTTAACTCGACTACATTCCATTATCTTCATTTTGCTTTTGTTGATATTCATCTTATATCCTCCTTTCAAGACACTGCCCATTCCGTTCAACTGCTCTTCCAGGTCCTTTGCTGTCTCTGACAGAATTACAATGTCATTGGCGAACCTCAAAGTTTTTATTTCTTCTCCATGGATTTTAATACCTACTCTGAATTTTTCCTTTGTTTCCTTTACTGCTTGCTCAGTACAGAGATTGAATAACATCAGGGAGAGGCTACAACCCTGTCTCACTCCCTTCCCAACCACTGCTTCCCTTTCATGCCCCTCGACTCTTATAACTGCCCTCTGATTTCTGTACAAATTGTAAATGGCCTTCCGCTCCCTGTATTTTACCCGTGCCACCTTCAAAATTTGAAACATTGTCAAAAGCTTTCTCCAAATCTACAAATGCTAGAAACGTAGGTTTGCCTTTCCTTAATCTATTTTCTAAGATAAGTCGTAGGGTCAGTATTGCCTCACATGTTCCAACATTTCTACGGAATCCAAACTGATCTTCCCCGAGGTCGGCTTCCACCAGTTTTTCCATTCATGTGTAAAGAATTGGCGTTAGTATTTTGCAGCTGTGACTTATTAAACTGATAGTTCAGTAATTTTCACATCTGTCAGCATCTGCTTTCTTTGGGATTGGAATGATTATATTCTTCTTGAAGTTTGAGGGTATTTCGCCTGTCTCATACATCTTGCTCACCAGATGGTAGAGCCATCCCTGCTTAGTCATTTTGCACTTCCTGTCGATCTCATTTTTGAGACGTTTGTATTCCTTTTTACCTACTTTATTTACTGCATTTTTATATTTTCTCCTTTCATCAATTAAATTCAATATATCTTCTGTTATCCAAGGAGTTCTACTAGCCCTCATCATCTTACCTACTTGATACTCTGCTGCCTTCACTACTTCATCCCTCAGTGCTACCCATTCTTCTTCTACTGTACTGTTTCCCCCATTCCTGTAAATTGTTCCCTTATGCTCTCCCTGAAACGCTGTACAACCTCTGATTTAATCAGTTTATCCAGGTCCCATTTCCTTAAATTCCCACCTTTTTGCAGTTTCTTCCGTTTTAATCTACAGTTCATAACCAACAGGTTGTGGTCAGAGTCCATATCTGCCCCTGGAAATGTCTTACAATTTAAAACCTGGTTCCTAAATCTCTGTCTTACCATTATATAATCTATCTGATACCTTCTAGTATCCCCAGGATTCTTCCATGTATACAACCTTCTTTTATGATTCTTGAACCAAGTGTTAGCTATGATTAAGTTATGCTCTGTGCAAAATTCTACGAAACAGCTTCCTCTTTCATTTCTTACCCCCAATCCATATTCACCTCTGTTTGGTCTCCTTCCCCAAACAACCCCCAACCCATATTCACCTACTATGTTTCCTTCTCTCCCTTTTCCTACTCTCGAATTCCGGTCATCCATGACTATTAAATTTTCGTCTCCCTTCACTACCTGAATCACTTCTTTTATCTCATCATACATTTCATCAATTTCTTCATCATCTGAAGAGCTAGTTCGTATATAAACTTGTGCTACTGTAGTAGGCATGCGCTTCATGTCTATCTTGGCCACAATAATGCGTTCACTATGCTGTTTGTAGTAGCTTACCCGCATTCCTATTTTCCTATTCATTATTAAACCTACTCCTGCATTACCCCTATTTGATTTTGTATTTATAACCCTGTATTCACCTGACCAAAAGTCTTGTTCCTCCTGCCTCCGAACTTCACTAATTCCCACTATATCTAACTTTAACCTATCCATTTCCCTTTTTAAATTTTCTAACGTACCTGCCCGTTTAAGGGATCTGACATTCCACGCTCCGATCCATAGAATGCCAGTTTTCTATCTCCTGATAACAACATCCTCTTGAGTAGTCCCTGCCTGGAGATCCAAATGGGGGACTATTTTACCTCCGGAATATTTTACCCAAGAGGACGCCATCATCATTTAACCGTACAGTAAAGCTACATGCCCTCGGGAAAAATTACTCCTGTAGTTTCCCCTTGCTTTCAGCTGTTCGCAGTATCAGCACAGCAAGGCCGTTTTGGTTAGTGTTACAAGGCCAGATCAGCCAGTCATCCAGACTGTTGCCCCTGCAACTACTGAAAGGCTGCTGCCCCTCTTCAGGAACCACACGGTTGTCTGGCCTCTCAACAGATACCCCTCCATTGTGGTTGCACCTACGGTACGGCCATCTGTATCGCTGAGGCACGCAAGCCTCCCCATTAACCTACCAACGGCAAGGTCCATGGTTCATGGGGGGGATTAATGAAGTAACTGAATAAATTATAATATTTTAAGCGAATCTCAGTTTGGTTTCCGAAGTGGCAAAAATACGGATTAAGGCATAGTAGAATCATAGAAGTTGTACTTGACGTTCTTGATAAAGATGAGTGTGTCACAGGCAATTTTTAGCTCTTTCTAAGGCCTTTGATGCAGTCGACCACAAAATTATATTACATAAATTAGAATCATTAGGAATGAGAGGGGTAGCCAATGAGTGGTTTCGATCATACATAGCAGATAGGGTACAAAGAGTAGAGATAACACATACTTAAAATAGATCTAAATATTTAGTACAACCCCTATCAGAACCAAAATACATTAATATAGGGGTTCCACAAGATAGCATATTAGGATCAATACTATCCCTGAAATACATCATTGACTTTCCCAGTATGTTACTTAAAAGCTCTCTTCACTGATAACAGCAATATTATAGTCACTGAGAAAACAATAGAATTCCTTGCAGAGAAAGCAAATGAAACTCTCAAGGAAGTTTATGTTTGGTCAATAAGCAATAAAGTGACATTGAACATAAAGAAAAGTAATGTCATGAATTTCATTTTGAAGAGAAAAAATGACGATGTAAAATGAAATGTAGATGGTACCTCTATAGACTGTGAAACAAATTCAAAATTTCTAAGAATTAATATTGATTCTCAGTTGAAGTGGTGTGAACTCACAAAGGTACTTGCAAACAGAATGTCATCAGCATGTTATGCCCTTAGATCCTATCATCAGTGTGTAACATGCAGGGTATTTTAGTTACATATTATTCATATGTACACTCAATTCTTAGGTATGGTTTTTTTGGTGGGGGACAAATGCACAAAATATGAACACAGTTTCAGAAAAGAGCCAGAAGAATAATAACCAAAAATACTAGTCGAGCTCATTGTTAAAGACCTGTCCAGAACACTGGGGATTTTATCTGCTCCATGTGAACACATTTACCAGTCAGTTGTACACATCAAAAATAACATTTGTAATTGCTACACAAACAGCTTTGTCCATGACCATGGAGCAAGAGCTAAACTCAACTTACATATTCCAATAAAAAATAAACATAAAACTCAAAACAGCATTTTCTACCAAGCAATAAAACTGTACAATAAATTACGAAAAGAGATTAAAGGTATTGCAAAATACACTTATTTAAAAACGTAGCTAAAAAGTTTCTGTTATGCAATACATTTTATACATTCAAAGATAACTTATATAAAGCAGAGTAGGGGTTTGGTAAAAACTGTTATACAAATAAATAACAATAATGATTATAAAACATCCAAAATTCCACATAATACCTTCACACTACGTTTTTTCCTTCCTTTTTCATTTTATAGAAATACTTAACCCCAATCTATGCATAGCACAATACTGACACCTCTTCCTCTTTCTGAGCTCAACATCTCACTCGTTATAGAGATGCAGTAGATAAAATGGCCCAGAGGTCACCAGTGTGTGTGTGTGTGTGTGTGTCTGTGAGTGCAGTGAGTGAAGTGTAATTAAACAATGTGTGTATAGTGTGTGCAGTGACTGATAGTGAGATATAAATGAATGGTGTGGCATTACATTATTTAATAAGTTTATTTTAAAAAATGTATTGCATACCAGGAGTAAATCTAATGTTGGTCTCTAACTAGGAGTCTGTAAATGAATGTGTATACGAATTAGCTTATTTTAAATTGGTCTAAACTTGTAAATACTTTGACATGTCCTATATCCTTGTAAAAAGAGAACTACTGCTGAATAAAGCTACTACTACTACTACTTATTAGTTGTCAAATGCCAGAAACGAAACCTATTTTCAATAAAGTCGAAACTATTTGAGGTAAAACGACTCCCAAACTATTAAAGAAGGGGTTATATCTTTAAGTTTTTTACACTGTAGCCTACTTCATGTACAAACAACTGAGTTTATTTCAATGTTTATCAGTAAAACTCTTTTACTGTATGAACAACTTATGCAAAAACAATGAATAAATATTGAGCCTTGGATTTTACTAATAGTATGAATCAAACTTATTTTAATTTTTTTCAAATAATTTTTATGCAAAAAGCATAGGTTTTTATAGAAAACATGATTACACATAAATATCAGATTTTAATTCAGTTTTCAGTCACATACAAGATTACATCTTAAACTTTTTTACAATTAGTGACACTTTTGTTCAGAGCATCATTCACTTCCTCCGTGTAATTGTTCAGTAGTATATTGATGGAGAAGTACACAATTTGCTTAAGCAGAAACATTATACTATGGTTGTTTATACAATGGTGGCCTGCAAATAAATCATTAGGCATGTTGTGTAGGCTCTGATGCAGCAAAATTTTCCTTTGATTAGTTTGTTGCAGTAATAGATTTTCTTTTTCTGTAATTATATGTCTTATGAAAACATAAGTGTAAGCTGCACATCAAACAACATCAGGAGAAGGATAACACAAACCACCACTGTCAGCCACAGACATAAGATTGTTATTCCTCTTTAAATTACTTTTTGTTACTACACTCACATTTACTTTTTTAATATAATTATTTGAAGAGTAACCAGTGAAGTAATGAAGCAGAGGCCTCATTTTTTCATGTAAAATTTCAATATAATCATCATCCACTTCCACATTTAAATCCTAAAGGTAGTTACAAATTTGTTCATCCATTGTAATTGTAATCCAAATGTTTCCACTATAAACTGATTTCAAAACTTATTAAAGATAGCTCTGAATTCTCAATTTACTTTCTAATTCAAATATCTGACGAAATAATACATAGTAGTTGCCACCAAACATCTCTTGATATTTTCCTAATCTATCCTCTAAATTATCCAGTCAGAAAGTAGCTCCTCCCTTTTAAGCCATAAGTAAGAAAAATCAATCTTGGCGTCAGTTATGTGCTTAAGGGCATAATTTGTCTCTCTGCTCAGTCCACAAAATGGCATTTTCTGAGATCACTTGCATAATAATTTTGAAAATTCTTGCATAAAACTGAAAACATGGGCAGAATTTTCTGTAATTGGCTCCTGATACCTGTTCTTCAACTCTGACCTTTCAGTGACGTTTTTAAGTTAAATACATCCCACCATTCGTATATAAGTTCAATAAATGTAACTGTATCTTTCCAGTGCTCAATATTTTCCTTGGGACCAAATTCATTGGGAGCAATGGCTGTAGATGTACACTCCTGGAAACGGAAAAAAGAACACATTGACACCGGTGTGTCAGACCCACCATACTTGCTCCGGACACTGCCAGAGGGCTGTACAAGCAATGATCACACGCACGGCACAGCGGACACACCAGGAACCGCGGTGTTGGCCGTCGAATGGCGCTAGCTGCGCAGCATTTGTGCACCGCCGCCGTCAGTGTCAGCCAGTTTGCCGTGGCATACGGAGCTCCATCGCAGTCTTTAACACTGGTAGCATGCCGCGACAGCGTGGACGTGAACCGTATGTGCAGTTGACGGACTTTGAGCGAGGGCGTATAGTGGGCATGCGGGAGGCCGGGTGGACGTACCGCCGAATTGCTCAACACGTGGGGCGTGAGGTCTCCACAGTACATCGATGTTGTCGCCAGTGGTCGGCGGAAGGTGCACGTGCCCGTCGACCTGGGACCGGACCGCAGCGACGCACGGATGCACGCCAAGACCGTAGGATCCAAAGCAGTGCCGTAGGGGACCGCACCGCCACGTCCCAGCAAATTAGGGACACTGTTGCTCCTGGGGTATCGGCGAGGACCTTTCGCAACCGTCTCCATGAAGCTGGGCTACGGTCCCGCACACCGTTAGGCCGTCTTCCGCTCACGCCCCAACATCGTGCAGCCCGCCTCCAGTGGTGTCGCGACAGGCGTGAATGGAGGGACGAATGGAGACGTGTCGTCTTCAGCGATGAGAGTCGCTGCTGCCTTGGTGCCAATGATGGTCGTATGCGTGTTTGGCGCCGTGCAGGTGAGCGCCACAATCAGGACTGCATCCGACCGAGGCACACAGGGCCAACACCCGGCATCATGGTGTGGGGAGTGATCTCCTACACTGGCTGTACACCACTGGTGATCGTCGAGGGGACACTGAATAGTGCACGGTACATCCAAACCGTCATCGAACCCATCGTTCTACCATTCCTAGACCGGCAAGGGAACTTGCTGTTCCAACAGGACAATGCACGTCCGCATGTATCCCGTGCCACCCAACGTGCTCTAGAAGGTGTACGTCAACTACCCTGGCCAGCAAGATCTCCGGATCTGTCCCCCATTGAGCATGTTTGGGACTGGATGAAGCGTCGTCTCACGCGGTCTGCACGTCCAGCACGAACGCTGGTCCAACTGAGGCGCCAGGTGGAAATGGCATGGCAAGCCGTTCCACAGGACTACATCCAGCATCTCTACGATCGTCTCCATGGGAGAATAGCAGCCTGCATTGCTGCGAAAGGTGGATATACACTGTACTAGTGCCGACATTGTGCATGCTCTGTTGCCTGTGTCTATGTGCCTGTGGTTCTGTCAGTGTGATCATGTGATGTATCTGACCCCAGGAATGTGTCAATAAAGTTTCCCCTTCCTGGGACAATGAATTCACGGTGTTCTTATTTCAATTTCCAGGAGTGTATTAAAAATCTGGAGAAGAGTTTAACATTTAGCCTCTCTAGTGAAGTAGGACCCAAAGATTTCAAAGTCAGTGTGTTACTAAATTTTAATAGATTTTCTTCTTTAAACATTTTCACTGTCTTCAGATACTTGACAGCTTCAGTGCCACCAGCTATTTCAGAGTTAAACGATGGGAAATGTATAACTTGCTCACTTCGATTCAGCCAGTTGTTAGATACACATTTTACTGTATGTAGTATGGACACTGTCAAAAAATAAGTACAATTGATGACTACTACTGGCCTCAAACTAGGGTGTCAACCTTAATATTCATCTCAACAGGATAGCTGAAATACGTCATGGCCTTTCTGTTAACTGTTCTGTTATCAAAAACAACACCAATGACTTCATATGCTTCTTTCTCCAAGTTAATTATGAGCTTTCTCGTAAATTCAAACAAAAACTTAGCATCAGTGGCTTTTATTAGCGGAATGTAAGTCACATCTTGATACTGCGTTTGCAGGCTACAAATCATGATAACATGTGCACTAGATGCACATTCAGTACCAGCATGTGTTTGGCCTACAATATTTCCACTCTTATAATCTAGCTGTGCCTTTAAATGTATTTTATCAATGAGAAGCAGTACTAGTCTTTCGGCTGTGTTGAGCATTTCTATTTTTCTAGTCAAATAAACAAGAAAAAGTATCGAATCTTGCTCTGTTATGACACTTGTGGAAAAATTATTACACAGGCGAGACAGTGTAACATGACTTGGTGAAGTTTACACATCCGTACCATGTAGAAATTTGTGTGAGTGCGAAGATATTGAATAAAGCAGTGAACACAAGATTGTTGTTTCACAAGGGTATCTTGCTCTTGTTTTCGTAATATTCAACATGCTAACTTGCTCTGACAAAACTTTTGTGCTTTCTGTCTTACGTGGTAGCTGGAGTCTAATGTTTTGCAGTAATGCATTAACAACACAGATGATTTCTTCAATATTACAACCATTTGCACAGTTAAACTTCATATGTGTTATTTTCAACTATTGAACTTAAGCTATTCAAATTGTCGGCCAAAGCTGGAAGATTGTTCTACCCACTTGTTCCACCTGCACATCAGCAATTTTAATATAAAGAACTATGTCATTACCAATGATTACATGACATAAAATTTTTGACGTATGGCATATCTTTCACAAGCAAGAGCTGAATAGCATTTTCAGTATTCTGAAATAGCCACTGACTACGCATTTCACATTTGTTTATCATTCCTTTCAGCTCATGTGACACACTTTTTAAATACTCAGCCTGAAGATTAATACTTTCACTTTGAGCATTTTTAAGGTTCAAGTTCTCCAAATGTATCCTATGATCTTCAGGATGTTCCCTCCTACATCTTGATGTAGATAGGTATTTGGTGCAGCCAGGCATCTGAGTGGGAACTGCATATGGAGAATCATGCTATATTATGAAATCTACCTACAATTAATGATTAATTGAAATATTGTTATAGTGTACAAAAGTAAATATTTCCGATAATGAAAGCAGATTGTGGATGGGGCTCCATTTAAGCTAATGTAGCTTTCAAGCAGTTTATATCGTGTGGCTGAAAATCTTGTTCACACACCTGTAAACAAAAGAAGGTAGAAGCTAAAAGTCGTATAAATCGTATTCTCAACATGAATTTGAATGACCAATAGACTTTTTGGTAGTTTACAATACATTTTTCAGCATGCCACACAAGATAGTATTTTCTTTAGTTATATGTTTGGAGATGAATGAAGAACAAATTTATGGCATACTTACTACAGACTGTTTTGTTGGCATAAAATTTTCTCTAAGTACCAAGCATATCAACTTCTCATGTCATATTTTGTCAGCTGGGCAACTGTATACACTAACGTTAGGTCATGATGCCGGATTGCCTTTGCAGGCAGGAACACATCACTTCCTTGTCATTACACATACAATTATCAGAACGACCAGCACACGAAACGATCTACACCGTTGACACACGCTACAAGAATGGCCGCCAGGTGTGACTTCACAGCACCTTCAAACTTTTAGTGTTCCTGCCCTATTCCCAGGTGGCGTTGCTTTTACTGAAGAATGATGTTTGGTAAGGCAAGATGGCAGCATCAGGAAGTCTGAGTGTGGTACTAACCAAGATTTTCTGAGACGAAATGATGTACGTTTTATGAGATGGTTAGAATTTCTGTAGCTGAGCAAATATTTGCGTACTACTCGAGTTTGATGCATACGATGTAGAATTGTGTTATGACAAGAGCACCAAGTTACATATATACACGTTTAAAGCAGACTATAGTTTTTTTTAAGAACACTCAAATGAATAAAGACACTCGTTATCAACGATACATATCACGTTCTACTTAAAGCAGCACTTTCATAACGATCGTACTATTCAAAGAAAAGTTGATGTTGATCAAAACTGGTTAAAAGCCTGGCATTAAGCTACGTCTGTTAATACTAGGCTATTAAACCCCCTAAAATATACACAAACTATTTAAACACTGACAGTGTTTCGGATAAGACAAACTGTAATTTAATTATTTAGGCTCACATACAGTAGAAAAGCAAACATATGTAAGATGGTTCTACTTATTCTTGCATTAATACGTGCTCCTTTCTTTGTAATATCCGCCTGCAATACGAAAAATTACCGCCAAATACGACGCATGTATTGACCATTATGTTAAAACTGTAACGGTAACTTACTTATATCAGTTTATTCCCATTTTTACGAGTATTTAATCATTAAATAAACAGCTGTTTCAACGTCCTTCGTACTCGCCTCCTAATTGCTATTATATGCTGCTGTATGTCTGTGGCTTGAATTTCTTTGCTACTTCACAACATATTTTTCCAGAACATTTTTTTTTTTTTTGTGTCGAAAAGTTTACAGTAGTGTCAAATGTGGGGTAACATGGGCTGCCTGTGAAAGAGTGGCTTTTGTTACCACATACTATACAGCACAAAGTTTAAAAAAAATAATTGGCGTATTTTCACTTCTTTTAGAAAACAATAGAGCCCAAAAGTATAGTATCATAGGCCTGTAGGAGCACGAAAGTATACAGATTCCACGGAAAATGGATTAAAAATAGCTGTAGACGTGGTGAAGAACAGTCACTCATTAGCATAGGCTTCTGAAGAGCATGGAATTTCAAGGTGTGCACTTACTGCAGTAGTGAAAATTTGAACAAACAAAGAAGGTAGGCCTTTTGTGGCTGAATGTGTGTGGGTGGTTGGAGATTGGTGATTCCCACTGACTGTCTTTGATATTAGATTGGCTGTTGGGACCTATCTTGACTGAACTGGAAAGAGCGAACCACGATTTAAAGACAAAATGCCAGGCATTGATTTTAGTGAAGGATACATAAAGAGACACAATAGTGCCCTTACTGATCGGTGGTGCCACAATATTAAGAGAAGTAGGGCAGCTGTGAGCAAAGAAACTGTAAACAACTATGTTGACGAACTCACAGTCTCTCACAAACGTTGACCTATGTGTGATAGTGAATTAAGCTGAAATAAACATGACAGATGACCCACGTCGAAAAAAAAAGTTGTAGTAAGAAAAGGCACACTCCATTCTGAATGGAACTGTGTATCACAGCTGGCTAGAAAATGGTCCAAATGGTGCTGTCTGCGACAGATATAAGAATGGATAGTTAACCTTAAAAACATTTCAAGATCGGTTCAGTAAGATAGCAATGCCATATTTTAGAAAGTTCGACAAGAATGCTGCTAAAGTTCTGATAGGGGTTAACCTGGCAAGCGACGTATCATCACATACAATTGAAGAATGCAAGAAAAACAACATCAGGTTTTTGTTGCTACCCTAGAATTGTGCACACTTTACCCAAGCACTAAACGTTTCTTTCTTTGGGTTGTTAAAGCCAAAGTGAAGTGAAATTTTAAATATATGGAAAAATAAAAATCGTGGCACTGTCTCTCAAGACAAGTTCGCTCGGCTTCTGAAGAAATGTACCAAGGACTTTGATGATGAAACCATCAAGAACAACTTGAAGATGGGTTTTAAAACAGCAGGTCTTATGCCTCTGGACTGGAACCAAGTTCTGAAGAGGCTTATGGGTGGTGTATTGGAAGAAGAAGAAAATTTGGATTCTAGCAATAACTGGCTTCAGTCATTTGAAAATTTTCTTGAAGAGAGCAGGCAAAAAAAGAGACCCACCCTGTAAGAAACCAAAAGAAAAGGGAACTGAATATTCCAGCTAGAAGAGGCACTGAAGGACCATAACCTCTGGAAGAACAAGGCTGCAGCTTCGAGACTGAAGCAAGTGCTTCAAGAAAGAGAAAGAAACAGACCAGTATTTCAGATTCAGGTGATAGTGAGTTCCCACTGCAAGATTCAGGTCAGTTCTAATTGTAAATTATTCTTCTGGTGATGACTTTAATATCGTAACTGAATAAGAGGAAACACCTGTTTTGCCAAGGGAAACAAAAATACATACATAAAAAGAAGTTTTGCATCACCTCGGTTCTGAGAGTTCCAGAACTTGTACAGAAAATTGGAACAGAGATCGATATAAACATCATTTCCACCCTTTTAATTGCTCATGAAAGCCACACATTCCATGTTGTACCACCATACAGCGAGACTTTCAGAAGTGCTGGTCCAGATTTCTGTACGCACTGGTAACTCTAATACCCAGTAGCACGTCCTCTTGCACTGATGCAAGCCTGTATTCGTCGTGGCATACCATCCACAAGTTCATCAAGGCATTGTTGGTTCAGATTGTCCCACTCCTCAACGGCGATTCGGCGTAGATCCCTCAGAGTGGTTGGTAGGTCACGTCGTCCATAAACAGACCTTTTTAATCTATCCCAGGAATGTTCAACAGGGTTCTTGTCTGGAGAACATGCTGGCCACTCTAGTCGAGCGATGTCGTTATCCTGAAGGAAGTCATTCCCAAGATGCGCACGATGGGGGCGTGAATTGTCGTCCATGAAGACGAATGCCTCGCCAATATACTGCCGATATGGTTGCACTATCAGTCGAAGGACAGCATTCACGTCTCGTACAGCTGGTAAGGCGCCTTCCATGACCAGCAGAAGTGTTATGTAGTTATCATGCCACCCCAAAACATCAGGGAACCTCCACCTTGCTGCATTCGCTGGACAGCATGTCTAAGGCGTTCAGCCTGACCGGGTTGCTTCCAAACACGTCTCTGACGATTGTCTGGTTGAAGGTATAAGCGACACTCATTGGTGAAGAGAATATGTTGCCAATCCTGAGCGGTCCATTCGGCAAGTTGTTGGGCCCATCTGTATCTCGCTGCATGGTGTCGTGGTTGCAAAGATGGACCTCGCCATGGACGTCGGGAGTGAATTTGCGCACCATGCACCCTATTGTGCAAAGTTTGAGTCGTAACACGACGTCCTGTGGCTTCACGAAAAGAATTAGTCAACATGATGGCGTTACTGTCAGGGTTCCTCCGAGCCATAATCTGTAGGTAGCGGTCATCCACTGCAGTAATCCTTGGGCGGCCTGAGCGAGGCATGTCATCGACAGTTCTTGTCTCTCTGTATCTCCTCCATGTCTTAACAACATCGTTTTGGTTCACTCAAAGACACCTGGACACTTCCCCTGTTCAGAGCTCTTCCTGGCACAAAGCAACAATGTGGACGCGATCGAATCGCGGTATTGACCATCTAGGAATGGTTGTTGAACTACAGACAACACGAGCTATGTACCTCCAAATGTGTGAATTCCTAAGGAACCAAACTGCTTAGGTCCTGGTCCCTAGACTTATACACTACTTAAACTAACTTATGCTAGGAACAACATATACACCCATGCCCAAGGGTGGACTCCAACCTCCTGTGGGAGGCCATGTACCTCCTTCCTGGTGGAATGACGGAACAGACTGGCTGTTGGATACCCTCTGTCTAATAGGCGCTGCTCATGCATAGTTGTTTACATCTTTGGGTGGGTTTAGTGACATCTCTAAACAGTCAAAGGGACTGTTTCTGGGATACAGTATCCAAAGTCAACGTCCGTCTTCAGGAGTTCTGGGAACCAGGGTGATGCAAAACATCTTTTGATATGTGTACAAATAGAAGTTTTGAAACATGATGTTTGTGTTATTGTCTCACTCATCTTTGACTAAATGCCAAAAAGTCTCAGAAATGTTCAATGCTAATATAACAAAAATAAACCAGAGGTAAGAAGTATAAGGGTGAAATTTTTTCTGAAAATCTCCACATCATTGGTAAATGATTGTGTGTTCCCAACTGTAGATGATGAGATGAATGGCCACATCTCAGATATTGTCAGTGTTGTGCAGCCTATAAAAGTTTGTAGGGGAAGCTATACAGTCCGATTTGCACTTTAAGAGTGAACTGCCAACATTGTAATGAAAATGTAGAGCTCCCTGTCTAATAAACTTGATATGTAAACTATAAAACTGTAATTGTTTTCAATCTTTTTATCGTAATATGTCTTTCAAGCAACTGGTATGTCTAATTTACTACGATATATTGAAAGCTATGCAACTATGCAGAAGTTGTGGCATCCACTGGGAACTGTAACTCATGGTGCTACTACAGAAAGCCATAAGCTGTGGCATTGTATTAGTTATGTGTCTTAATGGGGCTATAGTATTTATTATTATTTCATGTTGAACTGAACTGAACTGAATAAAAAAATTGACAATAATTTCAGGGTGTTCTTCTTGTAGTTCCAGAAGCTGCGACAGTGTACTTGTCGGTTACTGTCGTGTTTTTTTTTCAGTAAGAAGATAAAAACATTCTGAAATCAAGCTAACTATAGCAGCAATAATTTAGTTAGCTAGTTAGTTAGTTGCTTTCATGTTCCATGAATCATTCTGCACGAGAAATCATCATGCTGTGGAACGAATCACCTTACATTCATATTGCAAATTAATTTTACATCACCATATAATTCTTTTCCCCCGACATGAAAACAAGATATACAGATTGAGTTAGCGATTCCTACCCACCACCTTTTACACATTACAAACAGAAATTCTTCTACAGAATAGAAGGAGTTGTCAAGGAGAAACTTTTTCAATTTATTTTCAAGTTTTACCTTGCTGTCTGTTAGACATTTTATATGGGTAAGCGGTCAAAAATTTTTGTGCAGCTTTGTGCACACCTTTTTCTGCTAAGGACAACCTTAATGTTGAGTAATGAATGTCATTTTTTCTTTTTCTTTTATAATTATGTACCTTATTGTTCCTTTTGAACTGTAATGGATTATTTACAACAAATTTCGTGAGGGAATAAATAAACTGTGAAACAGTAGTCAGAATGTCGAACTTCTTAAACTGATGTCTATAAGATGATCGCGGGTGAGCACCACACATTATCCTTATGTACGTTTTTGGGCAATAAAGACCTTCTATCTTAAAGATGAGTTACAGAGAACATTATTCCATATGATATTACTGAATGAAAATAGGCACAAAGTGTCAACTTACTGATTTCTCTCTCCCCAAAATTTGCTATTATTCTAAGTGCTAATGTGGCTAAACAAAGTTGTTTTAGGAGTTCCAATTCAAGATGGCGTCGAGTGAACAATTTTCGTGTAGTGATGTCACAGTCTCTTTAAAAAGTGATAGTGAGGTTTGTAAAATTTGCGTGAAGAAGGTCAAAAGAGGTATCCTGTGTGACGACTACAGTACTGGTACCACAATAAATGTGTCAAAGTCAATTTAAAATATATATAAAAGACGAACATGACTGGGCATGCTGACTGCTTCACAAGTGCCGTGCAAAACGAAATAACGAACACGCTAAAGACAAAAGATGATTTAGTGTCAATCAAAACAAAATATCAAGAACTTCTGAGGAAACATCACGAACTGGAAACTAAATACAAAGCAGTGCATCGGAATTAAAGCCTAACTCAAGACAACGCCGTTTTTATACTCATTCCGCGCAGAAAATGTGTTGTGTGCCGAAAAAAACAAACAAGCAAGAACTACATGTAGGTACAGTGAAAGGTCTCTGTTGGATTCCTTTCATGTTGATTTCTTAAATCTCTTGTCATTTACGGCATAAATTCCTCTTCTAAATTTACTGTGGCGTTTCTGACTATCTGGGAGGAGGCTGAGCAGTGAAACGTGTTACTTTTACACATAAACAAGAACGATCTGTCACACTACTACACTTTAAAACACAGTTTATATGTAATTCATGTCACACAGTCTCATACGGAACCTACATCCGCTTTCTTTTATATACTGTATATGATAAGATACTGTCATCCCCCTTCCCTTCTTTGTGAGAGGATGAATGAGCAAACGTATTTCTAGTTGCATGCTGGATGGTAGCAGACAAGCCTGTGGCTAGAGAACAGTAGGACCAATGTCGGAACAGGTAGCTACGCTTTCTAAAAGCAAAGAGGTTTCTATCCTTAGTATGGTCCTGTCCATCCCTTGTCATGTTGCTATAGGAAGCTGCCTCTCTGGTCACTTCCGTTTTGTATACGGAAGCACCCTTGGTAGGAGCCCAGGTCAGTCTGTCCGCGGCGAGCGTCTGAAGTGGTAAGATCTCCGGCTAAGCGCGTGTCTGCTAAGTCCGTAGGACAATGGATTTCTTAAGTTCAGCCTAACTGAAAATTTAATCACCTTGATTTCAGGTTTAGCTCTCAAATATCTAATGTAATCTCAAATTGCAACGCAGTGTAATTCCGAGTGTGAAGTTCAGAATATATTCCGGTAGTTGCTTTGTCACTACTTTTTGAGTAAAGTGGAACCACGTGTTGATCAGTAACTCTAACTAAGATCATCAATCTTAAATGCGAATGTGCGTGAGATTATAACGTCTCGTCTTGACAATATTTTTCAATATAGCAACTTTTCTTTATGTTCAACCCACGTGGGGTGTACTTTGTGAGACCAGTACCATGTGCTTATACAGTGGTTTGACCCATCAGGTTAATAGTAAGACGATAGTAACCAGTTCGAGGTTTTTCTTTTGTAAATTGCTTTTCGATCTAATTTATTTTAATTATTATAATTATTGTGGAGTTACACTCTTTGTGTAAACCAAGTTGACCACGTGAAGCGTGTGGTGTAATCATCAAAGTAGCCATCAGCTATTCTTTTCGGGAAGATTTCACAGAGAGCTAGTATGAATTTAGTATACCAGTGTGTGGTAATTACATGACGGACAGGATTGTGCTACGAACGTAACTTCTTTGGGTGAAAATGGAATCGGTTGATTGTGGTTAATTTCCTCTTGCATATGTTTCAACTGTTGTGAATTGGCAAGAGCCAATCCACGGGGTTTGGAGGAAGCCGAAAGGCACGCGTTTAAGCTCATGCAGGATGGCGTGAGGTCTGGAACAGGACAAGTAATGAAGACTAGCAAATAAAGTACGTAGCTTCTGGAATACTTAACTTTAATCCATAATTGGTGAACATCGGTCTGACAGTACATGCATCACAAGATAAATAGCAAATGATAATGGCGCCTTGCTAGGTCGTAGCAAATGACGTAGCTGAAGGCTATGCTAACTATCGTCTTGGCAATTGAGAGCGTAATTTGTCAGTGAACCATCGCTAGCAAAGTCGGCTGTACAACTGGGGCGAGTGCTAGGAAGTCTCTCTAGACCTGCCGTGTGGCGGCGCTCGGTCTGCAATCACTGATAGTGACGACACGCGGGTCCGACGTATACTAACGGACCGCGGCCGATTTAAAGGCTACCACCTAGCAAGTGTGGTGTCTGGCGATGACACCACATTCCTCCCCCGCAAATCGGCGAACGGTTGTGTTATAAGGCTTCCGCCCGCCGTGGGGAGGACCCCATGTTGACGTATGCGATGAGGTGGGGAGCCTAACAACAGGCGAGGCTGTGCCACCCGCACCCTGCCATTCGGTCCAAGGGGAGCTAGGAAACGCCTGAAAACCTAGTCCAGGGTGCACGCCAACATGCGGTGTATGCGCCCGTAGAGAGACAGGAGGGGCCGAAGGGTCGACCTCCATCGGGGCAGGGCACCCGATGGGCGAAGACGCCATGTGGTCCGGAGCGGGCAAGAGTTCCATGTCGGAGGACAGCTGGTCACGGGAAGCGATCGGCGGCGCGTGACCCAGGGAGGCGCCCGACGGTTGCAGCGACGCGTCCACTGCGGGCGACGCCGGCGAGAGAATAGGTGGCGGCGGCGGCGGCGCGTCGCCATGGGGCAAAATGGAAGGCATTGTCGGTAACACCTGGGGCTGAGGCGAGCCAGTAGATGGATCCCCAGGGCGCTGACCGGACGGCACCGTCGCTGAAAGCAGATGGGGAGCGGCAGAAGCCGTGCGACGACAGAGGCGCAGCTGATTGAGATGCCGACGCACCTCACCAGAGGCCCCCAAAACCAGATACATAGCGCGGCCGAGGCAGCGAAGAATGCGCCCTGCGAGCCAACGCCGTGAACCTCGATAGTTGCGATAGTAGACAACGTCGCCCGGAGCTAAAGCAGGCGTCTGCCGCTGCACAAGAACCTGATGCGGCGGATGTAGCAAAGACATCAAGGTTCGATGAGGACGACCGTGGAGCAACTCAGCCGGCGAGTGACCATCTCGGGGCTGAGAGCGATACAAGGACAAAAAGAGCAATAACGCGTCCTCCCAAGAATGCGACTCTTTCAACTTCAACATCTGTGACTTAACAATAGTCTGTGGAAGACCTTCAATGCAAAAGATAGCGGATAACGCTTGGATGGTGGCAGATGACGTCGTAGAAGACATCCGGACAACAAAAGGAAAATTACTGAATGAATCGACCAGAACCAACCATCGAGCATTCCAGAAGGGACCAGCAAAATCGATGTGTAAGCGTTGCCAAGGGGAAGTGGCTTTTGGCCATGCAAAGAATTTCCGTGGTGGGGCGGATTGTCGTTCGGCACACGCCATGCAAGAAGAGCACATACCTGTAATCGCAGCATAGATTCCGAACCAAGTACAGTGCTGACGAGCTAGTTGTTTCGTTCTCACTATACCCCAATGTCCTTGGTGGAGAAGCCGTAAGACAGAGGACTGTAACGAACGTGGGACCACGACCCTGGACTGATCATTATCAGAACGCAACAGTAAAACACCACGTCGTACAAAAAGTCTCTCCTTGTGAGCAAAAAATCGGCGAACCAACGGATCCTCGATCCGTGACTTTGACAAGGGCCATTGCGTAGCAACAAAACGCAAAACGGTGGCAAGGACAGGGTCAGCAGCTGTGGCTGTAGCTACACGCCGAAAATCAATCGGAAACGATTCTACCACGTCATTGGTTTCCGAATCAATGAACATGCAAGCAAGTTCGGAAGAATCGAATGCTCTATCCTCAGCAACAGGCAAACGGGACAACACATCGGCGTTTCCGTGCTTAACAGTGGACCGATACAAGATATCGTAGTGGTACTGCGAGAGGAAAATAGACCAGCGAATGAATTTCTGCGCTGTACGTGGAGGTACAGGCTTGTTCGGATGAAAAAGGGATGTCAAAGGTTTGTGGTCTGTGATGATGGAAAAGTGACGACCATACAAGAAATCATGAAACTTAGTAACACCAAATACGAGAGCCAATGCTTCTTTCTCGATCTGTGAATAATTTCTTTGCGCAGACGAGAGCAATTTGGACGCAAAGACAATAGGGCGATCATGCGATCCATCTTTGTGCGCAAGCACAGCACCGATCCCGAAATCCGATGCATCTACCATCAACAAAAGGGGTTTCTGGGGATCGAATGGCGTAAGGCAAGTATTGGAAAGCAACGCCGATTTCAACTGGCGAAAGGCGCGTTCGCATTCCGTCGTCCAGACGAACGGAACACCTTTACGGCGTAAGCGATGAAGCAGAGCTGAAATGGAAGAGGCGTGGCGCACATAGCGATGATAATAATTGATTTTTCCCAGCTTCAAATTCTGCGACGAAGGCAAGTCTTGTATGGCATGGAGGTGCTCGGGACTGGGATGTATGCCTTGGGCATTGATTACATGTCCCAGATAGGGTAAGTCGCGAGCAAAAAACACACATTTGTCCTTCCGCAAGCGAAGACCATTTTGTCGCAAGACCTGAAATAATGTTCTGAGATTGGCTAAATGTTCGTCTTCTGTCTTTCCGGAGATCACAATATCGTCCAGATAGTTTGCTGCAGTAGGGACCGACGCACAGTTTGTAAATACTGCTGAAACAATGCCGGGGCGGATGCACACCCGAATGGCAGTCGTTTGAATGGGTACAAACCAAGATGCGTGTTAACCACCGAAACGTGCTGAGATTCTTCGTCCACCGGTATTTGCAAGTACGCATCTGCTAGGTCCAACTTCGAAAAATATTTACCCGGGCACAGTTTGTCAAAAAGATCTTCCGGGCGGGGTAAAGGAAAAGTTGCAATCACTAGTTGTGGATTCACTGTTGCCTTGAAGTCTACACAAAGTCTCAATTTTCCGGAAGGTTTGGGCAAAATTACTAAGGGTGATGCCCAGAGAGAAGCCTGCACACGTTCAATCATACCTTGTGATTCCAAATCGTGTAATGTTGTTGCGACCTCATTACGCAATGCGTGGGGAACATTGCGCGCTCGGAAAAATTTCGGTTGCGCGTTTACTTTCAGTTCCAAATGTGCTTTATAGTTCTTAGCGCAACCAAGGCCCGGTGCAAAAATGTCTGCAAATTCTTCACATAGACGAGAAACACTGTCTGAAGGCACAGTCTGGTTCACTGAGAGGACCTGATTTACTATAGACAAGTTAAACAACTGAAATAAATTTAAAATAAACAACTTCACTGCAGAAGAAGAACGAAAAACGTAAAATGACACAAGTTTTGTTTGTCCCTTGTATGTTGCAAGAAGGCTGCACTGTCCTAACACAGGGATATGCTGACCGGAATAGCTACTGAGCTTAACATTTGCAGCATGCAACGGAGGTGTGCCCAGCTGTTTGTACGTGTCGTGATTGAGCAGTGAAACTGCAGCTCCGGTATCGAGCTGGAATGGTATCACGTTGCCATTAATGTCCAAGTCTACAAAAAGTTTATTGTCCTGTTGGCGACAAGAGCGACTGTCTCGTACAACGCGAACTGACACTGGGACAGAATCACTTGCGACTTGACGGGATTTCCGTCGATGTCGACACACACTATTTGTGGGACGAACACAGTCACTGTTAGAGAGAGTGGCACTGGGCGGAGTGGAATGAACTGCATGAATTTCCATGGGCAACGGTTCACGAGCCTGAGTATTCTTGGTTCGATTCCGATTCCGGCGCGAAGCAAAGGGCCTGGAATGGTTGTGAGTGTCCGATCGGAGCTTTTTCTGGCAAACACTCTGAACACGTCCTCGTTTATTACAGAAAAAGCAAATAGTTTGGCGTGACGGGCAATTCTCACGCGAATGTCTAGTAGCACACCGCGGGCATGATTTGAGCACTGCATTTGCCTGCTGGCGCGGCACACGGGGCTGAGGGCTTGGCGGCAGCTGCGCGGATGGGCGCAAGGGCTGTTTACTGTTCCGTGCAGCTCGCCCGGCGGGCTGGTTAACGTGACACACGGCCGGTGAAGTTTCAAATGAATCCTGAGCAAAGTCAAGTGTGTCGTGTCGATCCAATATGTCCATCACATTTTGAAGGGAGGGACTGACTAGTTTCAAAATCTGTTCCCTTATACGAACATCAGAAACGTTCTGTGCAATTGCATCACACACCATAGTATCTGAATAAGGGAGTCCACATTGACACTCAAAAGCACAATCCCTAGTAAGACCTTGCAAAGTTGCAACCCACTCTCTATTAGTCTGACCTCCCGTACGTTTTGTACGAAAGAAGGTATACCTTTTTGCAACTACATTGACTGATTCTTTGAAATATGCATCTAATGCAGACAAAATTTCGTTGTAGGACAGAGTTGCTACGTCACATCAGGGAAATAATTTGACTATCACACGGTACGTGGCCACTCCGACGCAAGAAAGGAGAAAAGGCTGCCGCTCATTACCTTGAATTCTGTAGGCGGCGAGATGGAATCCAAATTGGCGTGACCACTCCGTCCAGCTTTCCAGTGCAGCATCAAAAGGACGAAAAGGTGGTGCAACTGCGTGTTGTGGCTGCGGTAGCGGTGGAGCGGCGGCTGCCGCATCGTTTTGCATTGCACGTTGACCCTGGACAAGCTGTCCAAAGGCATCCAATAAGGCCTGCGTCTGCTGAATCTGCAAGCGATAAAATTCGGACAGTACATCTGGAGAATGTGGCGAAGCCATGATACAAGTAATCAGAAATATCAATACGAACGCAAAATTCTCGTCGCCATATGTTGTGAATTGGCAGGAGCCAATCCACAGGGTTTTGAGGAAGCCGAAAGGCACGCGTTTAAGCTCACGCAGGATGGCGTGAGGTCTGGAACAGGACAAGTAATGAAGACTAGCAAATAAAGTACGTAGCTTCTGGAATACTTAACTTTAATCCATAATTGGTGAACATCGGTCTGACGGTACATGCATCACAAGATAAATACCAAATGATAATGGCGAGTTGCTAGGTCGTAGCAAATGATGTAGCTGAAGGCTATGCTAACTATCGTCTCGGCAATTGAGAGCGTAATTTGTCAGTGAACCATCGCTAGCAAAGTCGGCTGTACAACTGGGACGAGTGCTAGGAAGCCTCTCTAGACCTGCCGTATGGCGGCGCTCGGTCTGCAATCACTGATAGTGGCGACACGCGGGTCCGACGTATACTAACGGACCGTGGCCGATTTAAAGGCTACCACCTAGCAAATGTGGTGTCTGGCGGTGACACCACATCAACGTTCTTCGTGTGTTATTTTATGAATGCAGTGTTGTATGCAGTCTCCCAATCTTGGCTCCATATTTGATGTGTTTTGTAAGATTACAATCTCACATTTTCACAATCCTAAATAAGGCACCAGTTTAGTTATGAATCAAGTTTAATATGCTGAAATTTCAATGATCAATGTTAAAATAAATTTCCAAATATAAACTGATTTATTTCTTTTTATTTAAATTCTCTTATATATATATATATATATATATATATATATATATATATATATATATATCACCGGTTGTCGTATGACTCTTAAAAGATTATAATTAATGTTAGTCTGGTTGGGAATTTGGTAAGCTAGACTGGATACCTGGTGAAACAGTTGCGCAGTAATGCAAGGTTAACTTCCCCAGACAGCTCACAGCTTTTAACCCACTTTTATGGTCTTGAATAGCAGCACCGCTTGAAGAACAAATTAATGCAACAACATTACAACAGCCCCATCGATACCATTATCAAACAAATTCTCAGTACTAGTAGCGGATTGTGGTAACACAACAGACATAAACGAACCAGAAAGTAATCACAAAACTCCCACTAAAGAACCAAAAAATAACTTGCCAACCTTAAG
This sequence comes from Schistocerca nitens, assembly GCF_023898315.1. Classification (NCBI taxonomy): domain Eukaryota; kingdom Metazoa; phylum Arthropoda; class Insecta; order Orthoptera; family Acrididae; genus Schistocerca; species Schistocerca nitens. Next base: position 581,441,659 of record NC_064618.1, on the reverse strand, counting down.
ATGCACCAAGATGTATGCCGGCAGTCATGGAAAAGACCTATCTCAACGAACATTATCATCAAAAACGTGCCAGTGCGACTTGATTTACCACTGTGGTCATGTGTAAACAAAGAGATGGTTCAAATGGCTCGGAGTACTATGCGACTTAACTTCTGAGGTCATCAGTCACCTGGAACTTAGAACTAATTAAACCTAACTAACCTAAGGACATCACACACATCTATGGCCGAGGTAGGATTCGAACCTGCGACTGTAGCGGTCGCTCGGTTCCAGACTGTAGCGCCTAGAACCGCACGGCCACTCCGGCCGGCAAACAAAGAGATCCGACACTACAATTCCGATCTAAAGAAACTGTGTGATAAATTTAGCCATGTACATTTGATAGACTTATGGGTATAGCGTACTAGGGTTGCTGAATTTAATGATGCACGCTACACCACATGTAATAAACACTGTTTTTATTTTTCGTAAGCACACATATACAGTTGTTTACATTCTGAATTCTCGGTACACGTCCGTACACTTTCACGCGCGACCACAGACTAAGCAAAGAGCTTGCCAAAAACAAAGATATTAACCGTGACTTGGTCGATAGTCGCCATATTGCCCCCCCCCCCCCCCTGGAGTGTGGAGCACAAACATAAATATTGGGGCATACATGTAAAGGGAACACCCAGGGGGGAGGGAGAGGGTGTTTAATCAGAAACCATACCTTACATTACATTACGTTAGTAATTGAAGTCTTCGAGCCAGCGAGGGGGGCGGATGGTCCTGCCTGACCGGGTGAATCCTCGTACAGCAGTTGAGGGATCTGGGGAGGGGATGGTGGGTTGTGAGGGGCCAGGATAGCGGATCTGAATGCCTGTGGCGGTACGTAGGACTTTGACCGTTGATGGGTCAGTACCAACAGGCAAGGGGACAGACTGGAGGAGATGAATGTGAGTTAAGTTGTCCCTGGCGAAGCTGGCTTGTTCGTAGAAGATGTACACATTACCCGGCTGTATAGCAAAAAACACATTAGAGCTGCAAATAAGATCAGTGTTGACATTCACTACCACTTCCTGATACGGGTTGACAGAATCTCCACACGAGTCGTCATCGGTGACATCACACGCTCTGGGGCTGGTCCCTGATACATCACTGAATCCTAACAGGGGAAAGGCGAGGGGCTGCCTGTAGGAGGGTAAGTCATCACACGCATCACTCTGCATAGGAATGTCACACGCACCTGTAGCACTGTCACACGACTGGGAGTGGGGAACGTCACACGTGTGGGAATGGGCGTCGCTCATCCATGGACTGTCGGTAGATGCCTCATGCGAGGTGGGTGCAGCAGGGGATGGGGTCTGACTGGGTGGGGTATTGGGCAGTTCTCCCAGAGTCCATGCAGGTTTGAGGCGGCAGACGGATACCGTTTGAGGCGTGCTGTTAATGAGCACTTCGAACGTGTTGGTACGCCGTGATATGACTCTGTGCGGGCCCGTATATGGAGGTCTGAGTGCCGGTCGGATGGTGTCATCTCGCACCATGACATGAGTGCACGACGCCAAGTCCTTATGCAGAAATACGGGAGGGGGCGTGTGTGGTCGAGGAGGCGGCACGCGGATGTTAGCAATTAGCTCCTTGACCTGCCCGACGAATGTCGAGTCGCAGATTTGATCTGGAGGAAGTGAAGGCTCGACTAACTCTGCTGGGAGTGTGAGGGGTTCTCCATACAGTACCTCTGCCAGGGATGCGCCAAGGTCCTCTTTGTACGCGGTCCGAACGCCTAACATTACCCATGGTAAGGCATCGGCCCACTCACCTCCGTGGCACATCAGGGAAGCTTTAAGCGTTCGGTGCCAGCGTTCCACAAGCCCATTGCTCTGGGGGTGGTATGCTGTAGTCCTAAATCGTTTCACCCCACACAGTTCACAAAGCTATCGGAAGAGGGCAGACTCGAACTGGCGGCCCTGGTCGGTGGTGACAGAGACTGGGCAGCCGAAGCGCGAGATCCACATTAACAGCAGGGCTCGGGCCACTGCATCGGCTGTGATATTAGTGAGAGGAATTACCTCTACCCAGCGGGTAAACCTGTCAATTGCGGACAGTATGTAACGGAAGGGGCCTGAGGGGGGGTAAGGGCCCGACGATATCGATGTGTATGTGCTGGAATCTTCTTTTTGCCACATCGAACATACCCCTGGGGGGCTGTGCATGACGTCCTACTTTTGCGCGCTGACAAGCCACACATGCTCGTGCCCAACTGCGACACTGTTTTATCACCCCGGGCCAAACAAAACGTTCAGATACCAGACGTGCGGAGGCGCGAATGCCAGGGTGTGCCAAGTCGTGGATACTATTAAATATGTCCCGGCGGAGAGGTGCAGGAATCACTGGGCGTATGCGTCCTGTTGAAATGTCGCACCAGATGGGTGATGAAAACCCAGGAAGTGTCCGTAACTCTAGTTTGAGTCCTGTTTTGATATCGGAACGCAATGCTGCGAGTTCAGTATCCTCTGTCTGCAATTTAGGGAGCTCACTGAGGTCCAGTTGTGAAGATAAAACCGACACCCGAGACAGAAAATCAGCGACGACATTGTCTGCGCCTCTGACGTAACGTATGTCATTCATAAACTAACATATAAGGTCCATATGCCTAACACGTCTCGGGGATGAGTCCTTACCTGGGTTACGGAAAGCATAAACCAATGGCTCGTGGTCGGTAAATACCACGAGATGGCGACCTTCGATATCGTCTTGGAAATATTTGATAACAGCGTAAATAGCAAACAGTTCCCGGTCGAAGGTCGACCATTTACGTTGGGAAGCGGTCAGTTTGTGGGAGAAAAATCTGAGCGGCTGTACAACAGAACCCACGGATTGCTGAAGTACTGCCCCCACTGCTGTATCACTTGCGTCTGTAGTAAGCGAGATGGGAGCATCAGGAATGGGGTGAGCAAGCGTAACAGCTGTCTGTAAGGCTGACTTTAGATTATCGAATGCGCGACGCATATCTGGAGTCCACGTGACCGCCCGAGACCCTGATGTGTTTTTTCCTGCGAGGGCATCCGTCAGTGGGAATATGTTTGCGGTAGTAATTTACCGTTACAAGGAAGCGGCGGAGGCCCTGAAAATCTTTGGGCAAAGGCACCGTACTAATGGCCTCCACCCGTTCAGTTAGGGGGCGGATGCCGTCGCCAGAAACTCTGTGGCCCAGAAAAGTGACACTGGTGCGGCGGAGTTGCGACTTAGTATTGTTCACTGCGATACCGTTTGCTTTTAATAGTTGGAGCACTGTATTTAAATGTTGTTCATGTTCCTCGAGGGAGGAAGAAAAAATTAACAAGTCGTCCAGGTACGCATATGCAAAGTCCAGTTTTCCAACCAGCGAGTCGATGAACCGTTGCCACGTCTGTGCAGCATTTTTAAGGCCGAATGGCATAAACAAATACTCGAACAACCCGAACGGGGTGATGATAGCGGTCTTTTCAACGTCCTCAGGTGCCATTGGCAGTTGGTGGTACGCCTTATGACAATCGACTACACTGAAAATTTGTGCCCCATGCAGCTGGGAAGCAAAGTCTTGAATATTTGGGACGGGATAATTATCTAAAATTGTTCTGGCGTTAAGCGCCCGATAGTCACCGCAGAGGCGGAAAGTGTCATCTTTCTTAGGCACCAAATGAATGGGTGACGACCAACAACTAGAAGAAGGGCGGATAGTCTTATTATCTAAAAGTTCCTGAACAATAGCTTTAGCGTGTTTAAGTTTTTCCGGATTTAAATGCCTAGCCTTTGCACGTACCGGTGGGCCTTCTGTGGTATTTATTCTGTGGACAGTACCGTTATTGATCGCGAACACCGATGGGGATGCTGGACCAGCACCCGTTGCACTGTGACTAACCTGTAATGCACACGTGTGTGTGTCCAAGGCTGGCAGTTCAGCAGCGGTGGCGGTGATCCACTGGTAGTCCTTGTCGAAGAGCTCGGTGGGGTACCTGGTAGCGTCGCGGGTACAGCTTCCGTCCGGCAGTAGAAATGTCACGCGGCGTCGGCTGCCGGTGCGAGGAAGTGGTGCGGGGGTTGGGGGCGTGGCCGTGTGCGACAGCTGGGCGGTCCGCTTATGCGTGTCCGTGAGCTTGGCTTGCACGGCGGCGATGCGTAAGCGGAGGGCCCCATTGCTGTCCCGAAGTTCGTCGTTGTGTGATCTAAGAGAAAGCACTGCAACAGCAGTTTCCGCTAGCTCACACAGCAGAATGGCGCTTTCGGATGAGAGGGGTAAGATATCTGAACCGGTGGTACGGTCTCCTGAGTTAAAGGTTAGTGTACCTCGTTGTAGGTCGGGTGACAGTGCGTGGGCTAAGAGAAAATCTACCCCAAGCACGGGTTCATCCACATCCGCGATAACGAAAGTCCACTGTAAGGGCGTATTAATGTCCTGCAGTTTAAGGCTTAAATTCGTTATTCCATGAGAGCGGATCAGGGAATTATTGGCGGCTCGAAGCGGGGGGCAAGGCTGAAGCTCGAATTTAATACCTGCGGACAAAGGTATCACACTAACCTCGGCCCCCGTGTCGACTAGAAATGAAAGGCAAGACACTGCATCTTTCACGTACAAGCATCCTGGCGCGTGAGGAGAAGAAGTATTTAGTGATAGGCGTCTGTGCGGTTCAACGCGGCCCGTAGCGCCTGAATTGGGTCACGTTATTAGTTTGGGAACGCGCATGGAGAACGACAGTTCTTAGCCGCGTCGCCAAAGCGGGAGTGGAAATAACACCAAGCGGGGCGGCGCGTGGCGTCGCCCGTCGTGCTGGTTGAGGTCGAAGCAGCAGTGGAGGGGGACTTGTTTGTAGTTCCCTCCGATGGCGACGCTGCAGTAGTGCTGGTAGGAGAGGAGTTACTGCGGCGGTTGCCAGGCGGCGTTGGCTCCGCGCGCATGCGTGGAGCGAGTCGTGCACACTCTGTACTGCAGGATGGGAACTGCCGCGCAGGTGTGCCAACCCCTGAGGCCTGAGGGCACCCTGGGGGGGTATGCGGGGGGGGGGGGGGGGCAGAATGTTGTAAACCTGGTCTGCGATCTTCAGTTTGGCATCTAGTGGGGCCGAAGTTACATGTAGAAGGTGAAGTTGAACTTGCTGGGGAAGTTTGAGCAACCAGATGGTCCAAAGCGTAATGTCCGACATGTGATGCGTGTCAATCATAGCGCGGAGATGACGCCAGAGTTGCGACGGGGACCTGGATCCCAGCGATTCCTGACTGATGAGGCGGATAGCTTCCTCTGGCGATGTGGATAGTCGCTCGAGGATGGTGCGTCGGGCGAACGCATATTTGTCCGTAGCGGGGGGCGAAGCCACAATGTCGCAGATCAGATCCAGTTCGTCATGGAGGTGACACAGTAAGCATAGGAACTTCGAATCGTCGTCGGCGACGCCGTGTAGCTGCAGGACGTGGTCGACCAAGGCAAACCATGTGCGTGGGTGATCCTTGCGAAGGGGTGGCAGCTTCGGCCAACGGGTGGGAAAGTCTTGACGTAAATGTTTATCAGAAACTGTCTCTCCCTGTCCATAGTTCTGCAACATAATTGTCTCGGGTGCAGTAGCGGTGCACCAGCTTCCGCCACTGTCAGTGGCACGCAGCACGGTAGGCGCGGCTGGCTCGACCTTGGTCGAGAAATCAACGAATCGGGCAGTCGACGGAGTAACGCCGACGGGCGTAGAATGGACCGGCGCGGTAGAATCGACTGTAGTCGACCGATGTGCGGCGAACGACGGAATACAGTTTCCGGGCCCCTCCCCTACAGGTGCATTAAAATAGTTAAAATCACCTAATGTTTGTGGAACACACGCGGCAGGAACGGCGTGTGCCGTCGGAAACACTCGTAAAGCGGACGCTGGTGGTGTAGGGGGGGTTGGTGCAAAATCCGGAGTTCCGGCAGAAATATGAACTCTCCAGTCTTGAGCGTCCGGCTCGATTTGTACAGTCACTGAATCGGGTGGAAAATTCACACTTGCACTTGGGAAACCTGTAAACATAGTCACTGGGGTTTGAGCACATTGTGTCGGCTGTTGAGCACTCGGAACACGTGGCTGTGGAATTGTATAAACACTGTCCTGTTGAGTACAGCTAGTAGAACTATTGCGGACGCCCGGTGGATAGTTGTAAAACCATGCCGAAGCGTCCGTTGGAACACTTAGTTGGCACGTGGTCGGTGTAGCAGGCGGCAAGTGCTCCATTGTGTACTGTTCGACGGTCTAAGGTTTCGTTGTAGCACTCGCGAACAAAATTCGGGGTCACCAGTATGGGTATAGCGTACTAGGGTTGCCGAATTTAATGATGCACGCTACACCACATGTAATAAACACTGTTTTTATTTTTCGTAAGCACACATATACAGTTGTTTACATTCTGAATTCTCGGTACACGTCCGTACACTTTCGCGCGCGACCACAGACTAAGCAAAGAGCTTGCCAAAAACAAAGATATTAACCGCGACTTGGTCGATAGTCGCCACAGACTTAAGTAAGATGAGTCGTGATGAACACACAAAACAGGATTCCACTTAAACAGGAAAGGGAATGCTAAGCTAGTTTCCCACATAAGCAAACTGTGCGAGAAAGACAGTGTGGAGAAAGCTCCAATTGCTCTGGGTTACAACCACCAGACCTTTTTAGAATAAAGGACCATGCTAATAGTTTTCAGGGATTTATTTCAGATATGACTGAGTCCCATTCACGCAAAGAAAACTCAGGCTGTGAAATAAGTGATCAGTCATTGCAGGTCAGTTCTAAGAAACCAGTGTATGCAAAATGTCGTAAAAAGTGTAACTCAATTTTGATTCGTGCAAGATGGTAAATAAACAAGAAGGGATAACCCCCTTAAAGTTAATGCTCTTAAATGGGCAATATCTCAGAACAAACTAGACATTCTACAAATATTCATAGAGAAACAATTGCCACATGTACTAGTATTGACGGAACATGGGCTAAAATGCAGTGAAATAATGTTTTATAGATTAGAAGGTCACATACTAGCATATAGTTATTGTAGGCAAAACCATAAAGGTGGTGGTGTGGCAGTTTATGTTAATAAGGATATATAAGCTAAATAAATTTCCTTTCTTGAACACCACACCAAAGAAGGATCATTTGAAATGACAGGTATTGTACTCCACAGTAATGATCTTAAGTTACCAAAGCATAAAGTGATTGGAGTATATAGGTCACCAAATGCTGATGTAATGCTGTTTATGGATAAACTTAGTAGTGTTGTTGGTCAGGCTGGTTCTAATGACCTTACTATATCAGATGACTTTAATATAGATGCAAACTCAAATAGTGTTGTAACTTGAAACTCAGTGATGTACTGACCTCATACAGTCTTGTAAATATAGTGGACTCTGACACCAGAGTGACTCACACATGTTCCACTAGAATAGATTATGCTATAATCAACAAAGATGTTACAGATAAGGTAAAGTACAGTAACTTAAATTCTCTTTATTCTGACCACTTCTGTCAGGTGATAGAATACAAAAATTCAGTTGTGCCTAAAATAACAAAAATTGTGCTACAGAAACGAATGCTGAATACCTCAAATATTAATGCTCTTAAAGACAAACTAGCGTGTGAGAAATGGGATTCTGTGTACCAGGTAAAAGGGTTGGATGAGAAATGGAATGAATTCTACCCAACCCTACTGCATCATTATGAATATAGTTTCCAGTCAGAGAAATCCGGAAGGTAGTTAAACACTGTATAAATGGAAGTAATCCTAGACTAAAACTCCCAACAAATCTGATTAGGCTCAGGCAGCAAGTACATGTTCTAAACTAACTTTATAAAGCTACTATTATGCAGGTTTTCAAGGAAAAATACAATAGGGCCAACCAAACTTTTAAAACTCAAATTGTTAATCTAAGGAAGCAGATTAACAGCAAAACAATAGAACATTCTGACAACACAAGCAAAGCATCTTGGAAGCTGACTGACAAATACCATAAAGGTCCTAACAAGATGAATATGGAACCACTCAGCATAAGACTTGATGGTAACATAAAAAAACCCAGACACTATATGTAATATTTTTAATAACTACTACATTTCTGGTGAACAATCAACCCATATATAGATTCACAGGTAGAGACCTGATACCATCTCATACGGTGTACCAAATTTGAATTTGTGGAAGTGAATGAGCAGGAGGTTCGCAGGGCAATACAGGGTGTTACAAAAAGGTACGGCCAAACTTTCAGGAAACATTCCTCACACACAAATAAAGAAAAGATGTTATGTGGATATGTGTCCGGAAACGCTTAATTTCCATGTTAGAGCTCATTTTAGTTTCGTCAGTATGTACTGTACTTCCTCGATTCACCGCCAGTTGGCCCAATTGAAGGAAGGTAATGTTGACTTCGGTGCTTGTGTTGACATGCGACTCATTGCTCTACAGTACTAGCATCAAGCACATCAGTACATAGCATCAACAGGTTAGTGTTCATCACGAACGTGGTTTTGCAGTCAGTGCAATGTTTACAAATGCGGAGTTGGCAGACGCCCATTTGATGAATGGATTAGCACGGGGCAATAGCTGTGGCGTGGTACGTTTGTATCGAGACAGATTTCCAGAACGAAGGTGTCCCGAAAGGAAGACGTTCGAAGCAATTGATCGGCGTCTTAGGGAGCACGGAACATTCCAGCCTATGACTCGCGACTGGGGAAGACCTAGAACGACGAGGACACCTGCAATGGACGAGGCAATTCTTCATGCAGTTGACGATAACCCTAATGTCAGCGTCAGAGACGTTGCTGCTGTACAAGGTAATGTTGACCACGTCACTGTATGGAGAGTGCTACGGGAGAACCAGTTGTTTCCGTACCATGTACAGCGTGTGCAGGCACTATCAGCAGCTGATTGGCCTCCACGGGTACACTTCTGCGAATGGTTCATCCAACAATGTGTCAATCCTCATTTCAGTGCAAATGTTCTCTTTACGGATGAGGCTTCATTCCAACGTGATCAAATTGTAAATTTACACAATCAACATGTGTGGGCTGACGAGAATCCGCACGTAATTGTGCAATCACGTCATCAACACAGATTTTATGTGAACGTTTGGGCAGGCATTGTTGGTGATGTCTTGATTGGGCCCCATGTTCTTCCACCTACGCTCAATGGAGCACGTTATCATGATTTCATACGGGATACTCTATCTGTGCTGCAAGAACATGTGCCTTTACAAGTACGACACAACATGTGGTTCATGCACGATGGAGCTCCTGTACATCTCAGTCGAAGTGTTTGTACGCTTCTCAGCAACAGATTCGGTGACCGATGGATTGGTAGAGGCGGACCAGTTCCATGGCCTCCACGCTCTCCTGACCTCAACCCTCTTGACTTTCATTTATGGGGCATTTGAAAGCTCTTGTCTACGCAACCCCGGTACCAAATGTAGAGACTCTTCGTGCTCGTATTGTGGACGGCTGTGATACAATACGCCATTCTCCAGGGCTGCATCAGCGCATCAGAGATTCCATGTGACGGAGGGTGGAAGCACGTATCCTCGCTAACGGAGGACATTTTGAACATTTCCTGTAACAAAGTGTTTGAAGTCACGCTGGTATGTCCTGTTGCTGTGTGTTTCTGTTCCATGATTAATGTGATTTGAAGAGAAGTAATAAAATGAGCTCTAAGATAGAAAGTAAGCGTTTCCAGACACATGTCCACATAACATATTTTCTTTCTTTGTGTGTGAGGAATGTTTCCTGAAATTTGGCCGTACCTTTTTGTAACACCCTGTATACACGCTAAAGAAAAAATTTTCATCTGGATGGGATGGCGTATCCAGTGCTATTACTAAAGCATGCTTAAAAGAAATATCTAAACCTCTTACTCACCTGATTAATTGCAGCATTAGAGAAAACATGTATCCAAAGGTTCTAAAAATGAGTTTAGTCAAATCAGTGTATAAAAAGGGAAGTAAGGAAGATGTCTCCAACTATAGACCAATATCATTAATTCCCACTTGTAGTAAGATATTCGAAAGGATTATCCTTTCTCAGCTAATTGCCTTTTTCACAAAACATAAACTGCATGTAGATTCACAGCATGGTTTCAGAAAAGAGCTAAGTACAACTACAGCAGTTACACAGTTCATCCATGAAGTTTACTGTCGGTTGGACCAGAAGATGCAGACTGCACGTGTATTTTTGGACCTGACAAGAGCATTTGATACGGTAAACCATAGGGCACTTCTTAAAAAGCTAAAATCTTATAGTATTGGGGATCATGCCATGATTCTTCTAACCAGATACCTGCTGAATCGTAAGCAAAGCACTAAATTGTCATACGAACTAGATAATAAAATCATGAACTCCCAGTCCACCAGTGAACCTGTATTACAGGGTGTACCACAGGGCTCAATCCTTGGACCCTTCTCTTCGTTATATATATTAACGAGATTGCACAACCCATTAACTCCCATATCGTAAGCTATGCAGATGACACATCAATTTTATTCTATGTGAGAGAATCTAATGTGTTAGACTCTCTTGCTACTAGTGGTGTAACAGAGGTAACAAAATACTTCAATGATCGGGGACTCAAGGTGAATGTCATCAAATCTCAACTACTGGCATTTAAAACAGGCAGTTCTCACCACAACAATATGAATAGTGTGTGTATCTCTGCAACAGAAAATGGTAACTGTAAATTCCTGGGTGTGTATGTTGATGAAAATTTGCGGTGGGCATACCACATTAATTTCGTATGCGGAAAAGTCAATAGTGCTATATATCTCCTCAGTCAGCTTGCAAAGATAGTTCCTAGCCAAACACTGAAATTAGTATATTATGGAACACTTTACCCATTTCTCAATTACGGAATTGAACTATGGGTCTGTGCAGCTGATGTACATTTAAAAATAATACTACTACTACAGAAAAGAGCAATAAGACACATACACAGGATGGGACATAGAGATTCATGTCGTGAAGTGTTCGTGCAGCACAAATATCTGACAATATATTCTCTGTACATCTCCAAAATAGTTGTAATTTTTATAAGTCAACCAACAGAAGCTATCAAGGGCAGTGATGTACATGATCACAACGCTAGAACAAAGTGTAAGTATTTCCATAACAGAACAACGTTAAAAATGACTTATAGAAGTCCATAAATCAGTGGTTTGATATGGTATAACAAGCTACCAAACTCTCTAAGAACGTACACGGGAAATGTTTTTAAAACAAAATTAAAATCTTTTCTAATAGAAAAATGTTTATATTCTTTCAACGAATTTTAAGATAGTGTTTGTAACATGAGGCATTAGCATATCAGTTGTAATGTGATAAATGTAAAAAATAGACATAAGAAGCAACAACTGGAGAATATAGTGTATTTTATAAGTGTAAACATAACCATGGTATTAAGTCTGACGTTTGCAAAAGCCATCATTACGGTGGCTTCAAGCAAAGAAAATGTAAATAAATAAATAAAAAATTTTTTTTCCCAATTTAAATTCTCATCAGTATGGACACCTAAGAATTTTGAAGTTTCCATCCTATGTATTATTTCATCACCATGTGTCACACTAGTGCAGTACCTCTCTTCTGTGGTTGGTTGTGCAGAACTGAATATGGTGTATGTCTGTGAAATTCAGGGTGAGACCATTCACAGAAAACCAGTCAATGATACTTTTGAGAACTTTGTTAACCATTTCTGTACTGAGAGGATTACAGTACTGGTGTCATCTGCAAAAAGAACTAATTCTGATGGTGTTAGGACTGCAACCAGCCACAAAATTTACACGTGTAAACTGTCTGATGATGAATCACAACGATTTGAAACTGGTAACGGTTTCCTTTGAATAAAGGAACTCAAAGTAAATTTGTGGCTGGTTGCTGTCCTAACACCATCAACATTTGTCTTCAAACAACAGCCACGGACTCCAACATGTCATCATATGAGAAAATTGCATAGAACTAATTCTGCTTGTACATCAGACGGTTGATCATTTACATATATGAGAAACAGTAATGGACCTAAGATTGAGCCATGGGGAACCCCATATGTTATTTCTCACCAGTCAGAATTCTTTCCCTGGACTCTGTTGGTTGAATTACTACTAAGTACAATTTTCTGCATTACTTTGGTTACATATGACATGATCCATTGGTTGTCTATACCATCAATCACATAAAACTTCAATTTATCTAGGAGTATATTGTGATTCACACAATCAAATGCCTGGATAGGTCACAGAAAATACCTACCGGTGCTGTTTCCTTATTTAATGATTGTAATATCTGGTGTGTTAGCATGTAAATGGCATTCTCAGTAGAGCAACCCTTCTGAAATCCAAACTGTGATTTGCTGAGGATATTATTGTTGCCATGTGAAATAATATTCTAGAATATATCACCTTCTCAAAAATTTTGGAAACTGATGTCAGCAGTGAAGTAGGTCAGTAGTTACTGATGTCTCTCTTATCACCTTTCTTAAAGAGGGGTGTAATAGCGGCTTATTTTACTCTCTGGAAACATGCCTTGAGTTAGTGGTGAATTACATATTTCGGACAATACCAGACTCATTATATGGTAACAAATCTTTACTCTTTTGGAAACGCCATCAAAGGGAGAAGAAATTTTATTCTTGAGAGAATGTGTGACTGTCTTAATTCAGAAGTAGAGGTTGGTGGTACATTCATATGAAGTAATTTTATGAGAGTTACTTCTTCAACATACTGTTGTGATCTTTCTCTTGAACTGTTGGTTCCTATGCTTTCTATTGTGTTTAAGAAGTGATTATTAAATACATTTGCTACCTGTGACTTGTCATTTACAACCTTCTGTTAAAGGCAGTAGTAATGTTATCCTCTTCTGTGGTTGATTGTCCTGTATCTTGCTTCACTATAGTCCATGTTGCCTGAATTGCGTTGTCAGATGTAGTGATTTCTGACAATATGTGCATGTTTCTTGATTTTTTAATAACCTTTCTTAGTAATTGTGAGTAGTTTTTTCAGTGCGCAACTACTACAGGTTCTCTACTTGTTCTTGCCAAAAGATACATTTCCCTTTTCTTTTCACAAGATACTTAATCCCCTTAGTGATCCATGGTTTTTTACATAGCTGTTTAATGTACCTTCTGATTAGCTTACGCAGAAAGATATTTTCAAATACTGATATGAATTTATCATGGACCAGATTAAATTTTATATTGACATTTGGTTCTTTATAAATTTCATCCCAGGTTGTTTCTTGTAAACTATTCTTAAAAACGTTTGCCCTGTAGTCATTAATGATTCTAACTGACTTCCATTGAGGTGTATCCACCATGTAAGGCAATATGTCATTTATCCTAACTGTGCATCGTGGTCAGAGAGAGCAGTTGTTACTGTGTAAACAATTATTTTCTTCCTTTGTGCCTCATGAAAGATAACATTATCAATTAGGGACCTACTGTCTCCATCCACTCATGTTGGAAAGTTAACTACTGAGAGTAAATTTTAGGATCCAAATAAGGTTTCCAAATCATTTTTCCTATCAGAATCCTTTAGAAAATCTGCATTGAAGTCACCACAGACTTTTAACTGCTTGCTGATGTCTGGCAGACAGCACAGTAAGGAATCCAGGTTCCTCAGAAATAATTCAAAATTTCCCAATGGGGATCTATATACTGTTACAATTAAAAGAGAACAGTTTGTCAGAATTAATTCACAATGCGCTGGCCACTACAAAATCTACTTTTGTCAATGCTTTTGAACTTGTGTTCTGTCTTAATATATGCAACAACTCCTCCTTTTCCCACATTACTTCTGCATGAGTAAGATGCTGGACTGTAATATTTTATATGTAACTTATCTAGCCCTGTGGTTATGTGGTGCTCAGACAGGCACACAGTGTCTCTCTTTTCCTCTAAATTTTGCAAGTAGGCAAGAAGCTGTTCTACCTTATTGCTCAGTCCTCTAATATTTTGGTGGAATCAGCCAACCTTACTTTTCTGTGCATTCTTGTGGGGTTCTTCTGTTACACTGACTTATTTCAAAACAGGGTGTCTGAAACTTGATTCTAACCTAAAAAAGGTACCCTTCTAACACAAGTAATCACAGGGATCTTGCATTTTGTGATGGTGGCCCCTCGTACATTTACTGCAAGAATTTCAGTCAACCTATCATTCCCTCTCCTATTCAGATGCAGGCCAAGTCTAGTATAACCCCCACCTCCCAATTGTAGCAACGGGCACTGCACTCATTTGAGAATTCATTTAAGTTAGCAGTAACCCGCTCAATACAGAGTTAACACGGCTCACAGCAGTATTAACCCAGGACTGGTAATGCACTGCAGGACCTCCATAAACTCACAATTGTGTGTGTAGTTGCTACTCCTATTTTATGTAGGTCACCCCTAATTCTGTAATTACAGTTCTTAGCCAGGCTATTTCCTGCTCCACCTACAAGATCCTCTTTGCCAAAACCTTTGCACAATTTTCCTATGTCCTCCGTCACCTGGCTAAGGCTAGCACTTGACTTCATAATACTTGTGATCTGGTACCCTCCTTCTAACTTTATCTGCACTATCTGTCCTACACCCCGCCCATGGATACTACCTAGCAGCAAGAGTCTTTTCTTCCTACTCTCTTTTGGTATCGACCTACACTGAGTTTCTTGGCTAATAGTCTGCTGCACATTACTGGAACCTACGGCTGTATGATGCTCTTCCCCCCCTACGATAACTATGGCAGAATACTGGTGTCGAAATACAGAACCTAGCTGAGAATAATTATGTGCACAGATATCTGCGCAAATAAGTCTTTGCGTATAGATCGGGATTACTGCCTCGTGTTTTGCATCAGTACGTATTCTTCTAAGTTTTCCTGTCATACGCGATACACCAACCAACCAACCAACAGAGAGACAAGCGTCCTTCTTTTCGCTGTCTACAAACAGAGGGTACATGTTTAAGACACTTACAGTTGCAGCATTGTCGTGCTTGTAATTGCTTTTCGTTTGTTTTGGACTGTCAACTTTGTCAGAGATTATGACTAATAAATTGCATAATTGGCGAGTGTTTGTGTGTACAGCACGTAGAAGCGGAGTTTACAGTTAATTTAGGACGGAATTGGTTGAAATCTTATATTGTTTGGTTTCAGATGTAAATTTCACGACCTTCTAAATATCCGACACGATGTCATGTCGCGGCTGTGCTTCTAACTTCGGCTTCTTCAGGAAAGAGGTACATTATACTCAGTGTTGTTTGACAGCTCAGTGTGAAAGATGTTTAAGTTTCCACTTTAAACCACACCGTTATACTTGTTAACGGAAATTATCACACTCAATTTGGGACCATCGCTGAAATTATATAAGCCACGAAATTCTTCGAGACTGTCAGAATCCACTTGATTCTGAGTAATTAACCGTTCATTAGTGGTTTGATGGTTGTTGTCTCCTTCAGTAGGTGACTGCAAGAGATATTTGTTGCTGGACGGAAGAGCGAAAATGTACATATTTTTTAGTAGTATCTGAAAACTACAATAGGAACATAATCAGCCGATACACTATTTTGTTCCGAAATACATTTGTGAACATTGTTGAATATTAACTTCATTTTTGCATCTATCTCTAGAGCTCCAGCTGCTTTCTCTTTTTTCTTTTCTTGTATTACACTTTTGTGTAATTGCAACGAAGTTACTGTCATCTGTTGACTTATTTTCCTTTTGCCTAAAAATATAGCTTATTTGCTGGTATGCTGAATACATTTTCTGCCACTGTATGCAGTGTTTCATCAGTGAGCTCTGTGTTTGTACGTATTTAGGCTTCTGCCACTTTCCCTATGTGGTACATTTAGTTCACAATCGGTGTCACTTTGGAAATATATTCTGTTAGGTTTAACTTAATATACATAGCATGTAAAGGAGTAATATACATTAGCATGTAAAGGAGTGAATTATTGTATACAGCAATAGACAATAATAAAATTCTGATGATGTTGTATTCCTTTTTGTCATACAATTGAAGCATATGTGTTTATTCTTGTAATACTTAATACATCTCCCATTAAGGCGAGAGTTTGTGACCATGAGCCATAGAACAATTGAGTATTAGTTGACTACCTAATAGTAAGTTTAGATTTGTAGTTTTCCATGTAATTGTTATACTGGTATGTATCATTTATCAGGAACAATTTGGGTATTGTTGGGAAGAGCTATGAGATTATTTTTCATTTTGAAACAATGAATAGTAATATTGAAAGGTTAATCAGCTCAGTTTAGGTCATTGTATTCATTACTGATGGCGTAATCTGGAGGCCAAGTGATTCTTCTGTTGCTGCTTTAACACAGTGGTATGTGGACATTCAAGCCCAAATGTCCAGGAATGTTGATGGATGCTATCATCCTGTTGCAGGATAATGCCTGCCCACATGTTGTCAGGATTGTTTCAGCTGTGCTGCAGAAGTTTCGCTGGAAAGCCCCTTCACACTCATTGTACAGTCCCGATTTCTTCCAATTCTGTTTCTACATATTGGAAATACGGAAGCGTCCGATCCCGCCCGTCTGCTTTGACCCATGACGTCACAAATATGGCGGGAACAAAAACAAACACACACACTTTCCACAAGAAGCCTAATGACACTAACGGGACAATCGCAGGAAATGGGGTGTTTTGGGTGGGGGGCAAACTAAATATAAACAAATTTAGACGCCTTGCGTAGCTACAACGTGTAAGTGAAGACAGCCATGCATGAATACCCACCCACCTCCCCAGGGGTCGTAACCCCTGCCACCCATAGAAGATAAAGATGCTTCAAAAAAAAAAAAAAATCTCACGGGATAGAACGAACAGATCAGAAAGATAAATATAATAAATTAAATCAGAAATTGGAGGAAACAGATAATTAAAATAAGTAATAAGTGTTTTTAAGATGCTTCAAAAAAAAAAAAAAATCTCACGGGATAGAACGAACAGATCAGAAAGATAAATATAATAAATTAAATCAGAAATTGGAGGAAACAGATAATTAAAATAAGTAATAAGTGTTTTTAAATTTAAAAAAAATCTCACGAGACAGAACGAACAGATCAGAAAAGTAAATAAAATAAGATAAAACAGAACTGGAGACAGCCACACTCAAACCAAACTCCGCGCCGTCATGACGTCACACACGACAACACCCTTATGTCACGGATCAAAGCCGACGCGTGGGATCGGACGCTTCTGTCGACCCTACATATTTGGAGTTGTGAAGGAAGACATTCATGGCCTTCGATTTGCTTTGGGTGAAGAACTGCATGACTGTTTAGTCATGGTTTCATTGGTAGGCACAACCATTTTTCTACGGAAGCATTGGTCATCTTGTCTCACTGCAGTAAGTGTATTAACAGTTATGGCAGTTATTTTTGAAATAATGAACATTGTTCTTACTTTTTTCCAACTGTCTTATTTTCATTTGACTTTTCCCTTATAATTTTTGTAATCAGCAAGAGAGAGGATATTTTTAATATCAGTGAGATCACTACTTCAGTTACAACTGCAGAAAATAGAGTTACATTAAGCAAATGAAAGAAATGCACAGTACAAACTTCTGAGAGGATTGAATAACTTCAAACACAAGTAAGAAATTAAGAAAAGTATTCAGCTCATGGGAAGGAGAGTCTGAAAGAGCTTATTGAAAGCCACTCTTAAGTATTGTTTACCTTACCAAAAGACTGCTCTGTAACAAAAGACTGGCTGAGAAGGTGAAACAACCTGTGATATTTGTGATGTCTTAGTGAAGCTCATTATGTGTAGCATTATTCCCTGAAATTACTGTGGACCTCTGGTTTTGTGCTCAGTAGAAGGTATTCTGAAGTAACCCGTGACAATCTATGCTAAAACTTTCTAGACTTGCCTCAAAAGTTTTAGCTGTAATGCCTTCCTGAATGCATAGGTGGTATGTTAGGTACTAGAGGTGGCTACCAGAGCTGCTGACTGTAAAATGCATAGGCCTATACTTTTTTGTTTGCCCTTTTTGTAATATTTATGGACAGTATGAAGCATGCAGCTGCCATTGTTTCAATGGTACCCCTGTACTTCATCTTGAACAACAAAATTGAGATTTTCACTGAAATACATTAAAATTAATGCTGATCCTTCATCAAGTGTTTCCGTCATCATCTTCAGATAATCAGATTGTGATAGAGAAATAAGAGTGTGTTGATTCGAACACTTAGTCATTCTATCAGTTGATACCCATTGACTGTACTGAACTATCTCATCAGGTTCATAGTCTTCTATTTCTTTTTCTAAGTGGGTTTGAAGCAATGAACTGGTGGGGCATTTTTCACACAGACGAAGCACACAGGCTCGGTTATTTATATCACATGTTATTATTTTAATTAGATCTTGGTACGTTTCTTTAATAGAAATGGAATTTAGAAGCAATTTAACATTTTGGTGGTACATGCACACACACATGGTGTGTGTTCTTGACTTTCTGTCAAGACCAAGTTGGCAGCTTAAGAGTAAGGAACTGAATTTTTTCACAATTATTTTTATATTCAATTTTCTGTTTGATTTTGTCCATGAGTTCATCATGATGTTTTGCCTTTTCTTCCAGTTCTGTTAAATCACTGTCAGCAATAGTGCTTGCATCAGCAGCCAACTCAACTTGATATGTATGTGAAATTGTAGTTTTCAGAGCGTCGGCTGCTGATTCCAATTTTTGTTTGGCTGCTGCAAACCAGCTATGTCGAGCAACTGAATGCAGCTTTGCAGGATACTCCTGATCTAGTTAAGCTAGTGTTGAGCACAGATTTTTCAGGAGTCTGCACCTTCACGTTACTGTCATTTATATACACTGCTGGCCACCGTAAATGCAACACCAAGAAAGACAAGAGGTAGCACAACAAAATTTATTTTGTAGATAACATGTTGCCCAAGTATCAAATGATTACGTTTACAGACGTCTGTGACATGTGGTTCCTGCCAGAATCAGTAGCCAGAGTAGCCGCCATTGTTGGAGATCACCGCTGCCACACGTCTCGGCATTGAGTCAAAGAGACGTTGGATGTGTTCCTGGGGTACAGCAGCCCAAGCAGCTTCCACACGTTGCCAAAGATCATCTGGTGTGGCAGCTGGGGATGTAATCTGGGTCACTCGTTGAGCATGGTTGTTTTCTATCGGTGAAAGATCCGGAGAGCGAGCCGGCCAGGGAAGCAGTTCAATCTGGTTATTGACGAAGAACCTTTGGACAATGCGTGCCACGTGTGGTCGCGCATTATCCTGTTGAAATATGGCTGTGGCCGAGCCCTGAAGGTAAGGAAGGACAATGCGTACTAGAGGCGTGCGAGAGTAATATCCAATACCGCCCCATACCATAATACCCAGTGCAAGACCAGTGTGGCGGTGCATAATGCAGCTGTCCAGCATCCTCTCTCCACGGTGTCTCCACACTCAAATCCGACCATCGTGGTGCTGCAGACAGAAGCGTGCCTCGTCAGTAAAGACAACGTCATTCCATTCTGCCGTCCACATCCGTCTGTCATCACACCATTGGCGACGGAGACGTCTGTGGTTCTGCGTCAATGGTAGACGAAGCAATGGACGTCTTGCGGACAGACCACTCTGCTGTAAACAGCGTCGAATGGTACGCGCAGACACTGGATGATGCGTTACAGACGCAATGTGCTGTGCTATGGTTCGGGATGTCACTGAGCAATCCGTCACTGCCATGCGCACAATTTGCCTATCAGCATGTGCAGTGGTGCACCGAGGTGAATGCGATCGACCACGTCGGTCCGTCGTACCCTCCTGCATCCAACGGTCACATATCCACATTACAGTTGTTTGGTTTCGTCCAACACGACTAGCGATTTCTCTGTATGATAATCCACAATCTCGGTAAGCCACTATCCTTCCTCTGTTGAACTCGGATACTTGATCAAACGATGTTCGCTGTTGTCTACGAGGCATAACTGATCGTCTTGTGAAACAACCACAAGGTAAACACACGTGCCGAACGTACCCTCGTCGAAATCGCCAAGCCTTAAATGGCGCTATGAGGTGGCGCCACAGGCGCGCGTGATGTGCGTCTGCGCTGAAATTCTAATCAGTTGCATATCTCATCGCTGCAAACCCATGGTGTAAATTTCACTTGATTCGGATGCTTCCTTCAGGGTGTTGCATTTACGGTGGCCAGCAGTGTAGTTTGGTGATGAGTCGTCACTTGCTTGTTTTTCATTAATAAGTTTGAGACAGGTTAGGCACATTTTCTCCCCATAAATAACGCTAAAGCCTCTCATTTTGAAGGTCTTTGCCTTTTCTAAACTAATTTCACAGTCCAGATGAAACAGATTGTTTATGGTGCTTGAAGGGATCACAGCAAATTTTCTTTTGTAGAGAGAATCTGCGCAGGTACTTAGTGTTTGTGTTTAACACACACACATGAAACACTTAAATTACAGTCTGAATGACTGTTGCTTCGTCATAATAAAAGTTCTAGTTCTTCATTGGTCAGTTCATTCACACAAGTCAGGGCATTATCACATTGTTGCAGATACTATCCAAGAAAAAAAAGCACTGCCTGCTTGTACTTTCCATACTCCTTCAGTCATAAAACCAATATTTGTTGTAAATAATTCAAAAGATGGTTAGTGTAACCTAAAAAGTAATTAAATAATGAAAAATCATTCTGTCGCATTGTTTCATTACAAAAGTATTTCACATTATTATTGTAACATTAGGGGACAGGGGACTTACCTTCCCCCATGAACCATGGACCTTGCCGTTGGTGGGGAGGCTTGCGTGCCTCAGCGATACAGATGGCCGTACCG
Source organism: Schistocerca nitens (assembly GCF_023898315.1). Classification (NCBI taxonomy): domain Eukaryota; kingdom Metazoa; phylum Arthropoda; class Insecta; order Orthoptera; family Acrididae; genus Schistocerca; species Schistocerca nitens. Next base: position 581,420,875 of record NC_064618.1, on the reverse strand, counting down.
TAGGTGCTACCACAACGGAGGGGTATCTGTTGAGAGGCCAGACAAACATGTGGTTCCTGAAGAGGGGCAGCAGCCTTTTCAGTAGTTGCAGGGGCAACAGTCTGGATGATTGACTGATCTGGCCTTGTAACATTAACCAAAACGGCCTTGCTGTGCTGGTACTGCGAACGGCTGAAAGCAAGGGGAAACTACAGCCGTAATTTTTCCCGAGGACATGCAGCTTTACTGTATGATTAAATGATGATGGCATCCTCTTGGGTAAAATATTCCGGAGGTAAAATAGTCCCCCATTCGGATCTCCGGGCGGGGACTACTCAAGAGGACGTCGTTATCAGGAGAAAGAAAACTGGCATTCTACGGATCGGAGCGTGGAATGTCAGATCCCTTAATCGGGCAGGTAGGTTAGAAAATTTAAAAAGGGAAATGGATAGGTTAAAGTTAGATATAGTGGGAATTAGTGAAGTTCGGTGGCAGGAGGAACAAGACTTTTGGTCGGGTGATTACAGGGTTATAAATACAAAATCAAATAGGGGTAATGCAGGAGTAGGTTTAATAATGAATAAAAAAATAGGAGTGCGGGTTAGCTACTACAAACAGCATAGTGAACGCATTATTGTGGCCAAGATAGACACAAAGCCCATGCCTACTACAGTAGTACAAGTTTATATGCCAACTAGCTCCGCAGATGATGAAGAAATTGATGAAATGTATGACGAGATAAAAGAAATTATTCAGGTAGTGAAGGGAGACGAAAATTTAATAGTCATGGGTGACTGGAATTCGTCAGTAGGAAAAGGGAGAGAAGGAAACATAGTAGGTGAATATGGATTGGGGGGAAGAAATGAAAGAGGAAGCCGCCTTGTAGAATTTTGCACAGAGCATAACTTAATCATAGCTAACACTTGGTTCAAGAATCATAAAAGAAGGTTGTATACCTGGAAGAATCCTGGAGATACTAATAGGTATCAGATAGATTATATAATGGTAAGACAGAGATTTAGGAACCAGGTTTTAAATTGTAAGACATTTCCAGGGGCAGATGTGGATTCTGACCACAATCTATTGGTTATGAACTGCAGATTGAAACTGAAGAAACTGCAAAAAGGTGGGAATTTAAGGAGATGGGACCTGGATAAACTGAAAGAACCAGAGGTTGTACAGAGTTTCAGGGAGAGCATAAGGGAACAATTGACAGGAATGGGGGAAAGAAATACAGTAGAAGAAGAATGGGTAGCTCTGAGGGATGAAGTAGTGAAGGCAGCAGAGGATCAAGTAGGTAAAAAGACGAGGGCTAATAGAAATCCTTGGGTAACAGAAGAAATATTGAATTTAATTGATGAAAGGAGAAAATATAAAAATGCAGTAAATGAAGCAGGCAAAAGGGAATACAAACGTCTCAAAAATGAGATCGACAGAAAGTGCAAAATGGCTAAGCAGGGATGGCTAGAGGACAAATGTAAGGATGTAGAGGCTTGTCTCACTAGGGGTAAGATAGATACTGCCTACAGGAAAATTAAAGAGACCTTTGGAGAGAAGAGAACCACTTGTATGAATATCAAGAGCTCAGATGGCAACCCAGTTCTAAGCAAAGAAGGGAAGGCAGAAAGGTGGAAGGAGTATATAGAGGGTTTATACAAGGGCGATGTAATTGTGGACAATATTATGGAAATGGAAGAGGATGTAGATGAAGATGAAATGGGAGATAAGATACTGCGTGAAGAGTTTGACAGAGCACTGAAAGACCTGAGTCGAAACAAGGCCCCGGGAGTAGACAACATTCCATTAGAACTACTGATGGCCTTGGGAGAGCCAGTCATGACAAAACTCTACCATCTGGTGAGCAAGATGTATGAGACAGGCGAAATACCCACAGACTTCAAGAAGAATATAATAATTCCAATCCCAAAGAAAGCAGGTGTTGACAGATGTGAAAATTACGGAACTATCAGTTTAATAAGTCACAGCTGCAAAATACTAACGCGAATTCTTTACAGACGAATGGAAAAACTGGTAGAAGCGGACCTCGGGGAAGATCAGTTTGGATTCCGTAGAAATGTTGGAACACGTGAGGCAATACTAACCTTACGACTTATCTTAGAAGAAAGATTAAGAAAAGGCAAACCTACGTTTCTAGCATTTGTAGACTTAGAGAAAGCTTTTGACAACGTTAACTGGAATACTCTCTTTCAAATTCTGAAGGTGGCAGGGGTAAAATACAGGGAGCGAAAGGCTATTTACAATTTGTACAGAAACCAGATGGAAGTTATAAGAGTGGAGGGGCATGAAAGGGAAGCAGTGGTTGGGAAAGGAGTGAGACAGGGTTGTAGCCTCTCCCCGATGTTATTCAATCTGTATATTGAGCAAGCAGTAAAGGAAACAAAAGAAAAATTCGGAGTAGGTATTAAAATTCATGGAGAAGAAGTAAAAACTTTGAGGTTTGCCGATGACATTGTAATTCTGTCAGAGACAGCAAAGGACTTGGAAGAGCAGCTGAACGGAATGGACAGTGTCTTGAAAGGAGGATATAAGATGAACATCAACAAAAGCAAAACGAGGATAATGGAATGTAGTCTAATTAAATCGGGTGACGCTGAGGAGATTAGATTAGGAAGTGAGACACTTAAAGTAGTAAAGGAGTTTTGCTATTTAGGGAGTAAAATAACTGATGATGGTCGAAGTAGAGAGGATATAAAATGTAGACTGGCAATGGCAAGGAAATCGTTTTTGAAGAAGAGAAATTTGTTAACATCGAGTATAGATTTAAGTGTCAGGAAGTCGTTTCTGAAAGTATTTGTATGGAGTGTAGCCATGTATGGAAGTGAAACATGGACGATAACCAGCTTGGACAAGAAGAGAATAGAAGCTTTCGAAATGTGGTGCTACAGAAGAATGCTGAAGATAAGGTGGGTAGATCACTTAACTAATGAGGAGGTATTGAATAGGATTGGGGAGAAGAGAAGTTTGTGGCACAACTTGACTAGAAGAAGGGATCGGTTGGTAGGACATGTTTTGAGGCATCAAGGGATCACAAATTTAGCATTGGAGGGCAGCGTGGAGGGTAAAAATCGTAGAGGGAGACCAAGAGATCAATACACTAAGCAGATTCAGAAGGATGTAGGTTGCAGTAGGTACTGGGAGATGAAGAAGCTTGCACAGGATAGAGTAGCATGGAGAGCTGCATCAAACCAGTCTCAGGACTGAAGACTACAACAACAACAACAGGGGACTTACTTTTGTTTTGGAATGAATAGTTAAAAGCTGTAACAATTGAATTTTTAACCAATAATTGACTCTGGGTACAACTCAGTACAAGAGCTCAAAACTGCATGCTCAGTGAACACAACTCAAAACGAAGGAACTGGATGATGCAGTATGTGTAGTGGCAATAAAACAGTCTTCTCAGATATGATTTGTTCCTAGGGAAATCCAATGTAGCCAACTTTAGCAATTTAGTGGGGACATGGTAGTCATGAATTAGTAACCAATATTTCTTTTACAATGACATTGGTTTCCACACTTCCCATTATTTCTACAAACTGATACCTTTTGTGGGACATAATAGAATATTTATAATAATATTATAAATTTTTCAAAGGTATCTATGAGGGGGCAATACCTTAAGAAAATTATAAAGTCTGTGCATGGATTTTATTTAAAAGAAATTGTTTACAATTTTTTCTGAGGTGTAAATGATGGATATTCACTACAAGAAGCGTGACTATAAAAATACAAACCTTCCTCTTTAACCAATAAATTTTTTTAAAAATTCAAGCTTCCACTGCAAAAACTGTAGGAACTAATGCATTTTTAAATTATATAGGAGCTCGTCTATGAAAGTCTGAGTTCCTGAATCTATACAACTTCTTTTTATCATAAATTAAAAAGTAATTGACCTGCAACATTTGCATTTCGGAAATGTGAATATATATAGGTAAACTTCAACTACCCAAAATTTCAAGGATTTGCGTGACAGTTGATGTCATTTCCTAAAATTTCTGTATGATTTGACGTGGAATGGCCTGGTGAGTATGTTGTGTTCCATGTGGAATTCCTCTCCGGTGCCAAACAAAAGTACCACTTGCACTCAGTGGCCTCAATTATTTGTTACATGTGCTCCAACATGTGTCTTCTTCTACAGTTTGTAATGCTTGCAGTCCCTTCTAGTACCATGGAAATTATTCCTCAATGTCTTAACATGTGTCATGTCACTTGATCCATCTCAGTGTTTTCCATTTCTTTCTTTGTTCAGCAATTCTGTGGAGAACTTCATTCATTATCTTACCAGTGCACCAAATTTCCAGCCTTCTCCTATAACACCACCTCTGAAATGCTTTGATTCTCATCTTTTTAAGTTTTCCCATTGTCCGCAATTTGTCTTCATACATTGCTGTGTTCCAGAAGTACATTCTAAAAAATCAGTTCCACAAATTAAGACCAATATTTGATACTGACTGACTTCTTTTGGTTTGGTGTGCCCTCTTTGTCTTTGCTAGACTGCTCTTAATATCCTCCATAGTACCTCGTGCCATATATTATTTTGCTTCCTAAGCAGCAGAATTTCTTCACTTTGTCTGCTTCATGGTAGTCAGTATTGATAAGTTTTTTGCTAATCTCATTTCTGTTACTACTCGTTATTTCCATCTTCATTCAGTTTGCTCTCAGTCTCTATTTTGTGCTCAGTATACAGTTCATTCCATTCAATATATCCTGTAATTCTTCTTAAATTCTGCAGAGGACAGCGATTCCATCTGCAAATCTTATCATCGATATTATTTCACCCTGAATTTTAGTACCACTCCTTAACATATTGTTTCTATATATATTGAATATTAGGTACGGGCTTTTCTGAATGTACCACCTCGTTTTGGCCCCTCGAGGCTAAATCGGCAGGAAGAGACCTGTCCTCTCATTTCCTTTCCCTGAACTGACATAACTGTGTTGTCTTAAAATCTTGTTGTAATATCCACTTCTTCCTAGCAAATCTAACACATGGTTCATAGCTGTTTCACAACCTGAATCTCCGATAGGTGACATCCTGGGTCCATGCAATTCAGGTCGTTGGCAGTCGTACAGTCTTCGATGTGGCAATCTGTTAATGTTTCTCCACAGACACAGCATAGGCGATCTTGTCATGCTATAAATTCTTGAGTTATTTTGTTATGCCCAATTCTGAGATGGTGTATGGCAATACCTGCCCTTCTGCAGCTTCCTAGCAATGTCTCCCAGATCTTGGTGATGTGTTGGACGGTACATAGTTTACTGGATCTTGCCATTATCTTCCCATGTCCTCTGATTGTTGTAGTATGTGGCATTGAATGTGTCAGCACTTTGAATATCTAGTTTGAGTGTTTCCATTCCCGTTCCAACCTTGGCTAATCTGTCAGTCAGCTGATTAGATGAGATTGATAAATTGTAACAGTGATTATCCAGTGTGTGGCATTCCCCCAAATCAAACCAATTCCAGCAATAACAATTCAGGTATACATGGCAACAACACAAGCAAGAAATGGGCAGGGGTGTGGGGAGAAAGAGCTGGTAGTAGCGAATATGCTGTTCAGAAAGGAGGTACTGGGGATAACCAGAGGGAGCACACTATTTGTATCTCTGCTACTTGCTGGTTAATCAGATCTACTGCAACATCATGATTATCCAATGCAATTGCAACAGTTAATACTGACACCTCGCTGAATTTAAACACCTAATAGCACCCTGTCCAACAGTTGGTATAGCCTTGCAGGAAACCTGATTCCCAGGAGAGTACTTTCTGATTTTCAGATATTAAAAAGCTTATTACAAAACTGAGCTAGTACTGGGAGGACATTGGGTGAGATTTTAATGTTGGTCATAAGACCAATTGTATTGACTAGATAACACTCAATATTTCATTGGAACTAGAAGTCATACAGATGTAGACACACAAAGATTTTGTTTCTTAATATGTATGTATTCCCGTGGGGGGATGTCATACCATGGATAATCACTGTTACGATTTCAGAATGAAATTTTCACTCTGCAGCGGAGTGTGCACTGATATGAAACTCCTGGCAGATTAAAACTGTGTGCTGGACCGAGACTCGAACGTGGGATCTTTGCCTTTCGCGGGCAAGTGCTCTACCATATGAGATACCCAAGCACAACTCACGACCCATCCTCACAGCTTTAATTCCACCTAGTCTCCTACCCTCCAAACTTCACAGAAGCTCTCCTGCGAATCTTTCAGAACTAGCACTCCGGGAAGAAAGGATATTGCGGACATGTGGCTTTGCCACAGCCTGAGGGATGCTTCCAGAATGAAATTTTCACTTTGCAGCGGAGTGTATGCAAGCTGTGGCTTCCCTCTACAATGTTTATGTACCCGGCTTCCCCGTCCCCCCCCCCCCCTCCCCCCCTGCTGCCCCGGTAGTACAAAGAAAACTTGATTCTCATTTCAAATAGGTACCCCACTCATACAATTATAGTCAGTGGTGACTTCAGTCTACCCTTGGTATGCTGGAAAAATTATGTGTTTAAAGTCGGCTGCAGGCATGAAATGTCATCGGAAGATGGAATGAATGCTTTCTCAGAAAATTATTTTGAGCAACTAGTTCATGAGCCCACTCAAAACATAAATGGTTGTGAAACCATACTTGACCTCTGAGCAACAAATAATCCTGGACAAATAGGGAGTATCATGACAAATACAGGGATTAGTGACCACAAGGCAGTTGCTACTAGGCTGAATACCGTAACACCTACAGCCATCAAAAAGAAATGCAAAGCACATCCACTTAAAAAAGCTGATAAAAATGCTCTTAATGCCTTTTTAAGAGACAGTCTCCAATCCTTCCGATCTGATCACGTAAGCATAGAAGAGATGTGGAATGATTTCAAAGAGATAGTATCGATGGCAATCAAGAGATACATAGCACATAAATTAATAAGTGATGGTACTGATATCCCAAGTACAAAAAACAGGTCAGATCGCTGTTGCAGAAGCAACGAAAAAAGCATGCCAAATTTAAACGAACACAAAATCCCCACGATTGGCAAAGTTTTGCAGAAGTTCGAAATATAGCACATGCTTTAATGCGAGATGCTTTTAATAATTTCCTCAACGAAACTCTGTCTCAGAATCTGGCAGAAAACCCAAAGAGATTCTGGTCATATATAAAGCTCACCAGTGGCAAGATGCAATCAGTACCTTCACAGCACGATAACAACGGTGAAGTCACTGATGACAGTGCCACCAAAGCAGATTTATTAAACACGGTTTTCCGAAACTCCTTCACCAAAGAAGACGAAGTGAATATTCCTGAATTTCAGTCAAGAACAACTGCTAAGATGAGAAGCATAGAAGTAGACGCCCTCGTTGTGGCAAAGCAGCTTAAATCACTTAGTAAAGACAAGGGCTCCAGTCCAGATTGTATACCAGCCAGGTTTCTTTCAGAGTATGCTGATACCATAGCTCCATATTTAGCAATTATATACAGCTGTTTGCTCACAGAAAGTTCGGTACCTCAAGGCTGGAAAATTGCTCAAGTCGCACCAGTACCCAAAAAGGGAAATGAGAGTAATCTGCTGAATTAAGGCCCATATCACTAACGTTGATTTGCAGTAGGGTTTGGAACATATACTGTGTTCAAACATTATGAATTACCTCAAAGAAAAAGATTTATTGACACACAGAGCTAGGATCAGAAAACATCATTCTTGTGAAACACAACTAGCTCTTTATACTCATGAAGTAATGAGTGCTAGCGACAGGGGATGTCAAATTGATTCCATATTATTAGACTTCCAGAAGGCTTTCGACACTGTTCCTCACAAGCACCTTCTAACCAAACTGAGTGCCTCTGGAATATTGCCTCAGTTGTGCAACTGGATTCATGATTTCCTGTCAGAAAGGTCACAGTTCATAGTAATAGATGGAAGTCATTGAGTAAAACGAGAAGTAATATCCAGCATACCTCAAGGAAGTATTATAGGCTCTCTATTGTTCCTGGTCTATATTAACAACATAGGAGACAATCGGAGTAGCCCTATTAGATTGTTTGCAGATGACGGTGTCATTTACCATCTTGTAAAGTCATCAGATGACCAAATCAAATTGCAAAATGATTTAGATAAGATATCTGTATGGTGCAAAAAGTGGCAATTGACTGTGAATAAAGAAAAGTGTGAAGTTATTCACGTGAGTACTAAAAGAAATCTGCTAAATTTGGATTAGCGGTAAGTCACACAAATCTGAAGGCTGTACATTCAACCAAATACTTAGGGATTACAGTTACAAATAACCTAAATTGGAACAATCACATAGATAATGTTGTGGGTAGAGCAAACCAAAGACTGTGATTCATTGGCAGAACATTTAGAAGGTGCAACAGGTCTGCTAAAGAGACTGTTTACTCCACGCTGTCCACCCTATTCGGAGTATTGCTGTGGGGTATGGGATCCGCATCAGGTGGGACTGATGGATGACATGAAAAAAGTTCAAAGAAGGGCGGCTTGTTTTGCACTATTGTGAAATAGAGGAGATAGTGCCACAGACATGATATGTGAATTGGAGTGGCAGTTAATAAAACAAAGGCATTTTTTGTTGCAACGGGATCTTCTCATCAAATTTTAATCACCAGTTTTCTCCTTCGATTGCGGAAACATTCTGTTGGCACCCACCTACATAGGGAGAAATGATCATCACGATAAAATAAGAAAAATCAGGGCTTGCACAGAAAAATTTAAGTGCTCGTCTGTCTGGTGCACCATTGGAGAGTGGAACGGTAGAGGGACAGCTTGAAGGTGGTTCATTGAACCCTCCACCAGGCACTTTATTGTGAATAGCAGAATAATTATGTAGATGTAGGCATAGATGTAGACAACTGAGCATGAGCGTAGCGTGTCAGGGTTTAAATAGGCTCTCGCCCATGGCAGGCTGTATTGCACTTCTGCGGTGCATTGCCGCATGGGACTGCTAATGCGCGCAGCTTTCAACTGTGTGTGCCTTACTTCATTCCTCTACTGTGGGGGAACAGCTCGGATTTGCAAGATATCCATGGCGTCTTCCTCTGTGAGGCTCTAACTGAGATTACGTGCTGATACTGGGGCGTATGGTTGGAAGTACTTGGGGTTTGGACAGCATTGCAGTCCGTCCTCTCATGCCAACAAATATGGTAGGATGGATGATGTCAGTGTGAGCTCCATGGCCACATTACGTCAAGGGTTTGGTGGTGGTGGTGCCCAAGCACTTGGCGACTTAGGCAGATGAGATGGCTCCAGTGTCGACAGCAACTGCATCGGTACTGGTTGCAGTATTGTAGAAGCTGTGCCATGTTTGTCCTCTGGTGACTGTGGACCTCTTGTATGTCTTGGTACAGACCCAGCCACATCAGGTGACCTGTTGAGTGATAGAGACTGGTGTGGTGATGTCGATGTCCCGTCCAGGGTTGTCCAGACATTCACGCACAGGTGCAACTGGTCATAATGACATGCAGAGAGGCCCTGCTCTGTATGGACATCGCAGAGACAGGGGCCGTGGCATTGGGAGATGACAGCAGGAATCCATTATGGGCGACAACCAAACCCGCATGCCCAGACAGCCACACCAGGCTGTAAATGAGATGATGACTGCACGGATTGGCATCTCAGGCGAGGCCACAAGAGATGAAGGAGCACTTGGGGTTGGTGCCCATCGAGCAGTTCCGTGGGGCTGTTGTCGCCGGATATGCTTGAACCAATAGGAAGACAGAAATTGATCCAAGGCAACGTCGCTCGGGGATCGAGTCACATACTTTTTCATTTGCCTTTTGAATATTCTAACTAACCTTTCAGCCTCACAATTGGACTGCAGGTCAAAGGGTGGGGTGAAAATGTGGTAATTCCTACAGGTGTTGCAGGAGGCAAACTCCTGTGACACAAACTGAGGGCAGTTATCAGAGACCAGCATTGCCGGAAGCCCTTCAATGGAAAATTTTTTTGACAGGCTTGCTGCTATGACAAGAGACTGAAGTTGATGGGCAGTGCACAACATATGGAAACCGAGAGTGCATCAATTACTATTAGCCAGGAAGGAAAGGACTGTCGAAACCGATGTGGAGAAGGTCCCAGACCTCCGAAGATTGCAGCCATGGAGACAACTTTGGCTGTTGGCTGCGGGGCTGCTTGCTGCATTGCACATTGATAACATGCCATAACCAGTCGAATGGTGTCGATGTCCAAACCAGGCAAAAGAAGAAGAAGAAGAAGAAAGAAAGAAAAAGGCAGGCTAACGCTTTGGTTCTTGAACCCCCTTCCCCCCTGCCTTCAGTGATCAGCGTGCAGCAATTGCAGGACCTCTGAATGGAGAGCCGGGGAACCATTACTTGAGAAGCTGTATAGTCTGTATCAAGGAGTATAAGACCATCAATGACAGAGAAATGATGCCAAAACACAAAGTAGTTAGAGAGAGTTTTGGATGTCTGCGATGTAAGTGCCATAGGCTAGCCAAGTTGTATGCAGTGTATCACTGTCCGTAATATCGGATTTATAGCACTAGCCTTCATAACCTGAGCACTAGTGATTGGAAAACCATTAACAGTTTGTTGAGTGCATTCATAAATGTGGAAATGGAGTAACTCCTCTTGATCAGAAACTGGGTCTGGACTGGCCAGAAGACAGGAGAGTGCGGCAGCGTCTGCATGTTTAGCCATGGGGCAGAAGTGAGTCTGTGAGTGAGTTGTGTCGAGAGAGGAACAGCAGCCGACGTTGAAGGCAATGTGCAGCTTGGTCTGGCAACATCGCTGAAGGGTTAAACAGTGAAATTAATTGCTTATGATCCATGACGAGATGGAATTTCACACCATTTAGGAAAACATGAAACTTCTTTAAGGCATAAACAATGGCGAAGGCTTCTTTCTCTATATGTGAATATCTAGCCTGAGCCAAATTAACCATCTTCGACGCCTATGCATTAGGCTGCTTGGAGCCATCAGAATATTTATGAGGTAACACCACCCTATCCCACGCTGGGACACGTCTGTTGCTAACACTAAATGGTGATCCTCTTGGTAGGTTACGAAGCAAGTCGCAGATAGTAACATAGACTTCAGTGTGGAAAACACTATTTCACACACCTGCAACCGATGGAAAGATGCCCCTTGTGCAGCAAGGCATGTAATGGTTGTACAACCGAAGCCACCCCTAGCAAAAACTGATGATAGTAAGCAATCTTTTTTTTCTTAAAAAAAACCCATAACTAGAGTTCCTTGACTGATGTAGGATGCGGAAGAGCAACAATGGCAGAGACATTTGATACCAGCACTAGAGACCTTGAACCCATGATAAACTATAGGTGACTGACAGAAGCAGCAGTTTTCCAAATTGCATTTTAACCTGGCAGCCTGTGGCAATGAAAAGAGTGTACGTAAGTTGTTGAGGTGTTTAGGAGTTGAGCAGCCGGAGACCACAATATCATCAAGATAGTTGGCACAGCCAGGCACGGACCTCGTGAGTTGTTCAAGAAACCGTTGAAAGATTGCTGGGGTGTTATCCATGCCAAATGGTAATCACAAGTATTTCCAAGCTGAAAGGAGTGTTAATGACCAAGAGCTGTTCAGGAAGCTGCAAATGTGCATCAGAGAGTCCAATCTTGGGGAAAAATACTGACCACCAGCGAGCTTAGCAAAAAGTTTGTCAGGACGTGGCAAGGGATACATGTCAATGACAGACTGAGCATTAACAGAAATGCTGCAAAGAATAACTGCCCCAATGGCTTCTTGACAATGACTAAGGGGGTAGCACATTCGCTGGATGCGATCAGTTGGATGACTCTGGAGGCCGTAAGGCAGTCGAACTCCGCCTTGACTTGGTCACGGGGCACCATTGTCTCTTGGCAAGCATGAAAGAAATGGAATCTGGCTGAAGGTTTCGTGTTGATGTTGACTTTGAAATTATTGGCACAACCCAAGCCCGTGGAAAACAGGGCAAAAAATTCAGAGCATAAAGAGTCGAGTAGTGTATAAGGCACTTGATCAGAGGTGAGATTAACTTCTTCAGAAAGAGCAAACTTGAAAAGGTAAAAGGCATCTAAAGGAGACAAATTTTCAGAGCGTGCATTGTTCACCACCAGAAAAGTCAGCAGATGAACCACAGATTTGTACGGGACTGGGGCCGAGAAACTACCTAATATCGGAATGCTTTGTTTATTGTAGGTGACTAGAGTATGTGACACTGGCACTAAAGGGGGAGAGCCCAAGTCCGTGTACATTTGTAAGTTGAGCAATGACACCAGCACCAGTCTCGGCTTGCATGTTCAAAACCTTCTGATAAACATTGACTTCACTAAAAAGCTTATTGGGTGCAATGGAGATTGCCGATACACAAGTGATATCCATGTCAGTGTCTGCAATAGGCTGCTGGAATTTTGTGTTAAGAACAGGAGCAATGTGGCCCGTTTTGTTGCACTGGCAGCAAGCAGTCCACTGCTTAGGACAATCCCGCCTATCATGAGTGACAGAATATGATTGACAAGAGGGAAGCATGATGCACTTGCATTGTTGTTCATTTCCGGATTTGCTGTGCTGTTGCGGTCGTGGCTGCCACAGCGAGTTGGCACGGTCGCTGTGATGTTTTGCTCACGTGTGGACCACTGTCCCATATCGTCCCTCTGTGAACTGTCCAACAAATGGTGGAGGGGAAGCAGGTTGAACTTCTTTAACCTCACACCACGATTCAAACCTCAAATGATTGTGCAATAGTCAGAACTCTGGAGAGGGAGGGCTATTCACATTGACGACCAGCTCACTAACCTTGTGATTGGAGGGCCAACCGAATGATTGCATCAAGAACCATATGGTAGGCATACAACTCCTTATTTACGTCAGTAACAAAGTGAAGATGATGGCATACACTATGAAGCTCAACTGCCCAAGTCTTATAGGGATGTTCTGGTTTCTTGCAGCAATGTTAGAACTCCAATCGAGTGACAATGGCATGCATTGTTTACAGTAGTATTTCGAAAGAAGACCACATATTATCAAAAGAGAATTGATACATGCGAGGCGGTAACCAAGACAAAAAGAAAGCACGGCATAAGGTAACATCAGCCCATCCAAGCAAATGGAAATGCTGCTGCAACCATTTTTTTTGTAGGGTTCCCATTCTTCGACAGACTCATTGTAAGCCAGAAATGGGGGGGGGGGGGGGGTAGCGAAAACAGGCAAAAAGGCAAAATAGTAGGAGGTGCAAGGGCGACACAGCAGACAACATAGATTGAGACTCGCATTTGGTCAGCTCGATTTTGGTTTCCCATAGATTGCTTAAAGCCCTTTGATAAGGACATGACTCATTTTCACTAACTTCCTTCTCCAGCCCAAGCATTTGGTCTGTGTCTACTGACCTTGAAATCAGCAGGATGTTAAACCATAATCTTCCTTCCACCTTGACAATGAGTTTGTTTTATGCAGTGGGTTGACCATCAAATTTGAAAAAAAAAATATATAAAAAAAAATCACTTGCTACAAGTCAAGATTAGGCCAATTCCAAGGAACAGTAGGACAACACAGAATAAAATTGTAAGACCAGACCTAGAATATGTAAAGATAAACAAAGACAAAATTATTGAAGAAATTAATCAGAATACAACAGAGAATTGGACAGACCAGGTGAAGACAATTCAGGAGGCAATGTGTTGGGGCCAGCTCCTCCTAGGAAATGCAAACATAGATGGTGGAATGCAGTTTGTGCTCAGGCAATTGAATGAAAAGTTAAGGCATGGAAATAGTTTAGCAGCAACAGGACAACAGAAACGTGGCAGGATTTCCACAAAATCAAAAAAACAATCCTCAAAAGATATTAGAGCAGTGAAAAGGGGATACGACAAAAATAGACTAAATGAAAAATAATATGAGAAATTTCTACAGAATATTCAGGGAAAATATAAAGTGTTATCAGCCTCCAAATATCTGCTTCAGAAGAACAAATGGATCTCCAGAAAAAAACACCAAAGAAAATGGCAATATTCTTAAAGGATACTTTGATAAACTCCTCATCTGTGAGAAGCCCAAAGAAAAATTATACGTCATGAAAACACTGCCAAACCCAGACTTGAAGTCGCCTACAATCACATAGGTAGAGCAAGTTATAAAACAACTAAAGAACAACAGAGCCCCAAGGGAAGATGGTATTGTCACTGAGATCTGGAAACTCACAGAGCAAAATATTACTAAGAAAATTCATAAAATTCTCTTGGAAATATGGAGTATAGAAAAAATTTCATGGGAATGGAAATGCATACTGATTCACTCACTCCACAAAAAGGGAGACACGACAGACCCTAATAATTACAAAAGGACCTCATTATTACTGGTCTCTTACAAAATTCTGTCCAAGGTGTTACTGAACAGATTAGAACCACAAGGGGATACAAAGATAGGTGAATGCCAGGCAGAGTTGAGAAAGGGAAGATCCTGTATTGAACAAATTTGGAACCTGTGAATGATATTGGAGGACAGACACGTGAACAACACTGTAGTTACATTTGTGGACTTCAAGAAGGCTTATGACTCCATTGGCAGGCAGACTCTTTTTGACACACTAGAAGTACATAGAATAGACAGCAAACGTAGGGCACCGATGAAACAGACGCTCACAGACACCACATCCAAAATAAAATTTATGGGAGAAATCTCAGAGCCATTCGAGATACATACAGGCGTCAGACAAGGAGATGGTCTCTCACCAGTTCTATTCAACATAGTCGTGGACAAAATTATGAAGCAGTGGGAAGAGAATGTAAAAGAAATTCAGTTAGGAAGAACAAGTGCAAACAAGACAATTGTAAAATGCCTAGCATTTCCAGATGACTTGGCAGTGCTCAGCAACAACAGAGAAGCAGCACAAGAAGGCCTAGAATATTTACATGAAATCTCTGCTGAAACAGGGTTACAGACATAATATGAGAAAATACAATATACGGAAAGAAAGAACAGTAATATATAAGTCATGCACACAAAATATGGATTGGTTAACAGAGTGGAAAAATTAAAGTCTCTTGGAGAATACATAAAAATAGGAAGATCAAACAAGGCATTCAATACAGAATGAACAGAAAATTTTTAGAAAGTGTACAAACTCACATGGATGCATTGTAATAAAAGAAGCATCTCAAGACAGGCAAAAATCAGGCACTACAATACAATTGTACTACCAGAAGCCCTCTATGCGTCAGAAGCGATCATGATCGGGTCATCAGGCATCACAGAGACAGAAAAGATAGAACGTAAAATCCTTAGAAAATTTTTTTGATCAGTGCGTAAAGATGGTTTATAGATAGAAGAGACCAACCAAAAAACTATACGAACATACATATAGAGAGAATGTTTTTAGTAGTACAGCAGAGAATAGGACAATTAGTTTTCAGTCATGTTATGAAGGCTGTAATGAGACACATACTAAGGATGACTGAGAAGAAAATTGAGGAAGATCCTGGGGAACACCACTTCAGGTTCAGAAACTGTAAAGAAGTAACAGGTGCTATAGGTTGTCTGAGGATGATTGGAGAAAGAATGATATATATGAACAAGGAGATGTATGTTTGTTTCATTGACTGGGAGAAGGCTTTCAATGGAACCAGCTGGAGTATACTGCAGACAATGTTGAAAGATCGTGGTACAGTCTGGAAAGTTCAAGTTTAGTGAAGGAGATATACACAAAATGAAAAGTAACAAAGTAGGGAATGAGGAGGTATAAAAGATAAGCATTGGAAGGGATAGAAAGCAGGAATGCTCATTGTCAGCCAAGCTGTTCAGCAAACATGAAGAAGAACTATTAGATAAGGCCATAGAGAACGCAAGAAGCATTATAATTGGAGGACAAAGGATAAAGACTATAAAGTACACAGATGATGAAGCAGTACTGATGGAATCATTAGAGGAGCTACAGCACATGTTGAAAAGTATTGCAAGAAAGGGCAAGGAGTAAGGAATGAATATAAATATAGGAAAGGCAAAAGGGATGATAACAAGCAAGAAGGGCACCCCAATGTACATTTTCTTAGATGGGAGAAAGATAGAACAAGTGAGATCCTTTCTGTACCTGGGAAGTTCAAGGATGTGGAATGAAGGCTATAAGCTGAAATATCGAGGATATCTATGGGAAAGAGAGCATTTGAAAATGTGGTTACTAATGTGTAGAATAATTCCAGTGGAGCTAACCAAAAGATTTGCTAAATTTTTTGTATGTAGTGTAGTGTTAACACAGCTGAGAACCGTGGACAGTTAAAAAGAAACAAGAGATTTAGTTAGAAAGTTTTGGAATGTAGCCATGGAAAAGTATGCATAACTTGAAGCAGACAGACTGACTTAAGAATGAAGGAGTAATGAAGAACATACGGGAAGAAAGATTATTATTGAAACTGATTAGAAATAGGAAAAAGTCATTGCTTGGACATATGCTGCTTAGGAATTGTCTGCAACAAAAAACTACTGGGGGTAAAGTGGTAGGAATGAGGGAAGGGATAGAAAGAGAATTTGAAAGATTGACAGTGTTAGAAGAGGATGAACGTTCAAACAGGTGAAGGAAGATACTCAGAACAGGCCACTGTATGAGCCTCCAGTTGAAACCTGTCATAAGACATAAGAAAAGAAGAAACAGACAAAAGTCAATCTTGTCGTGAACCTCTGATCTTCCAGAGTTATTTTGAATTATGCCACTGGGGGGAAAAGTGATTTGTATGTGATGGAGGCCTAGTTAATTTTACACACATGGTTTAAGACCCACCAATTCTTGACCACAGTGACATTTAAATATGTAGGGGAGAATCAATTGGAAATACCAGTTACTGTAATCAATCACTTTTATTCTTCTTCCCACTATTTGGGATGGAATAACAATAATATGAAATTGCTACTCACCACTTGGAGGAGATGTTTAGCAGCAGAATGGCACCTTGAAAAAAGACTTGTAGATACTATCGTCTTATCACCTATCAAAGTCCTTTGTCAGATGTAGACTAAAACCCACATGCATAACTCACGTAGAATACCGCACAGTGATTGCAGCTAAGTTGGTAGGTCACGTGTCTGAGGTCACCATTGGCTATACCTTTGATAGATCAATAGATGTCTGTGACAGGGTTGCAGTATGTCATAGTGGAAAGATGGGACATGTCTTGCTTCTAGATCTAGTGCAGGTATATGAGCTATGTTGCTGGTTGTTGGAAGCAAGGATGAAATAGGTACAGACAAGGATATTGCTTAGTTTCGGTGTGCAGCAGAATATTACTGTGGATGGTGGCATTAGCAATAATGAGTCATGACATGGTTGCTCCTTTGTGGCCAGTCAGTGAGTATGTGGGGGTGGTACGTGATTGAGAAGACAAGAAACTTGGTATCTATTCCTGGACAAGATGAGGAGGGTAATTTTGACGTGTGGAAGCATGAGAGAGACTCTCGCCATATTTGGCTCGAATCTGTGGAAGGGACTTCTTGGTGGGGAATGAGTGGTGACTGTCAAAGTGAAGGTATTTTTGGTGGTTATATGTGGACAGAGGTACATTGAGGAGGAGTTCAACACAGAGGAGTGTGGCTTGTCAGACTGAGGACCAGTGGAGAAAATGGGAGAGAAGATGTTCATGTGTTCTGGAGGAGTGTAGATTTGTTCTTCTCACCTATATTTCAGGTCATGAAGATACCATCAATGAATCTGAACCAAGTGAGGGCTTTTGAGATTCTGGGTGGATAGGAAGGATTCCTTTAGATGGCCCACGAATGTGTTGCCATAGGATGGTGGCACGTGGATGCCCATAGCAGTATCATGGATATCTTTGTAGGTGTTGTTTGAGGGAGAATTAAGATGAGGATACAGTTGCTCACGGTGACCAGGAAGTAGGTTGTAGAGTTGGAGTCATTTGGGCATTGGGAAAGGTAGTGCCCAGTACAGCAAAGCCATGGTCAGTGAGGTCATCAGTGAAGGAGGTGATGGCATTGATGGTGACAAGCAAGGTGCTGGGTGGCAAAGGAACAAGAACTGTGGAGTCAGTAAAGGAAACGATTACTGCCTTTAATATAATTGGGCAGGTTACGGGCAATAGCCTGAAAGTGTTTGTACACAGGTGCAGAGATTTTGTAAGTGGAGTCATTGTAACCAGCCACAGTTGGGCATCCTGGGTGGTTGCGTTTATGTGCATCAGGAAGCTTGTGGAAGATAGTAGTGCAAAGTCTGGTGGATCTAAGGAGGATGATGGACTCAGGGGAGAGATTTGGGGACGGACCAAAGGATTTGAAGAGGAATTGGAGATACTGCTGGATTTCTGGAATGAGGTCACTGTGGCATAGCTTGAAGGTGAGTATGTCTCACAGCTTGTGGAGCCCCTGTACAAGGATTGCCATCACTACCCACCACTGCTAAGATTGCTGCTCACTGCAGTCACAACAGGGCTGTAGTACTTGGAGAGTTGAGCATTTATAAAACCAAGTATGCTAGCCAAACATAACTTGCATTTTCTACCAGATTAAAAGAACAACAAGCCTTGGGTAATTAAAAATCTGTCTTATCCAACAATCTCAAAACTTGTAACTATTTGGTCTCTGATATCAGTAAAAAACTTTAAGATCGTCCACCTACAACGTAAAGGATGTGTGTGTGACCTTCTAGAAGAAATAGAAATCCTACACAATCTTAATTGTAATCCTGACTTTATGTTAAATGAGTAAACAGTGCTCAGATGTAGGTCTATTCTAAGTAATTATGAGTTCCTGGAGCACCACGATGATCACCCATATCTATGCCTTTAAGTTTCCATAACATCGGGTATTGTTTGAGTAGTTATGGCAATTGTAGCTCTGTTCATTTCATATCTTTTATTTTAACTTAACACCTCACATTTGTGTGTAAACTCTAATGTACAGGAATTTAAGTATGTCATGCACTTTATACAGACACTTTTTTTATTTTTATTTATTTTTTAATCTAATCTTGATCCTTTCAGATGTTTTCCTGTTTTTAGCTGTTTGATGCGTGGTCATGCACTGTTCGGGGTTATGCTTGTAATGTTATGATCCTTTAAGGTGATACCTATTTCATTCTTGATGACTTTTTCTGTACACTAAATTTTATTTCTCGTGGATAGAGGCATTGTATGTTCATTGACAACTGAGCTGGCTTCCCTCTTTGCCACACTCTACCAGATGTATATCTTTTTGGCCACACAAGCAACACAGTGTGTTAACATATTGTGTATATCCTCTTATTCCTTACCCTGTGTTTCTGCCTGATATGTCTTGTTAATTTTGCATTAAACGTTTGTGTTAGATTAGATTAGTTTTCGTTCCATAGATCCGTGCTGAGGAGATCCTCGTGGATGTGGAACATGTCAATTTTTTTGAAGCTGAAATAACAATACTAATAGTATGAATATATACAATAGATATTTGTTTCTATTAAAAAATTCGTCAATGGAGTAGAAGGAGTTGGCCACTAGTAAGTCTTTCAGGCTCCTTTTAAACTGATCTTTATTTGTAACTAAATTTTTTATGTTTACTGGCAAATTATTGAAGATGAGTGTTCCTGAGTAGTGGACCCCTTTTTGAACTAAAGTAAGTGCTTTTAAGTCCTTGTGCAGATCATTTTTGTTCCTTGTATTGTACGTATGAACTGAGCTGTTTGTTGGAAAAAGAGATATATTATTTAGGACAAATTTCATTAATGAGTAAATATACTGAGAGGCAGTAGTTAGTATACCCAGTTCTTTGAAGAGGTTTCTACAGGACGTCCGTGAATTTACTCCACAAATAATATGTATTACACACTTTTGGACTCTGAAAATTTTTGTTTGACTTGAAGAGTTACCCCAAAATATTATACCATATGACATTATGGAATGAAAGTAGGCAAAGTATGCAAGCTTTTTCATTTTTATGTCGCCTATGTCTGCTAACACTCGAATTGCAAATACAGATTTGTTAAAGCGTTTCTGCAGTTCTGTGGTGTGCTCTTCCCAACTGAATTTATTATCAAGTTGTAATCCCAGGAATTTAAGACTGTCAACCTCTTCTATCTGCTCTTCTTCGTATTTTATGCATATGCTGGGTGGAAACCTCTTACAGGTTCTGAATTGCATATAGTGAGTCATTTCGAAGTTTAATGTCAGTGAGTTGGCTTTAAACAATTTATTAATATCCATGAAAATATCATTAGCAGATCTTTCTAGAACTACACTTGACATACTATTTATTGCAATACTTGTGTCATCTGCAAACAAAACGAACTCTGCTTCTGGCAGTGTAACTGATGACAGATCATTAATGTACACAAGAAAAAGCAATGGCCCTAAGATGGATCCTTTTGGGACACCACATGTAATTTCTTCACATTCTGATGATGACTGATGACTTAATTCACTAGTCCCTTGCACTGACACCCTTTGTTTCCTGTTAGTGAGGTATGACTTGAACCATTTTGCAGCACTGCCCGTGACTCCATAGAATTCTAATTTACTTAAAAGGATGTTGTGGTTCACACAATCAAATGCCTTTGACAAATCACAGAAAATACCTGCTGCTTGTAATTTGTTATTTAATGAATTAAGTACATTTTCACTGTAGGTGTAAATAGCATTCTCGATATCAGAACCCTTCAGAAATCCAAACTGTGTTCTTGATAATATGTTATTTGTGGTCAGATGGTTGAGCAGCTGCCTGTACATTACTTTTTCTAAAATTTTTGAGAATGCTGGCAAAAGTGAAATCGGTCTGTAGTTTGATGGTATCTCTTTATCCCCTTTCTTCAATAGAGGCTTAACATCTGCATATTTTAGCCAGTCAGGAAATGTCCCAGTTATAATTGACTGGTTACACAAGTAACTTAGAATTGTACTAAACTCACAAGAACATGCCTTAATTAACTTTGTTGATATTTCATCGTACCCACTAGAATGCTTTGTTTTTAAAGATTTTATGATGGATGTTATTTCTTTTGGTGAAGTGAGTGATATATTCATGTACTTGAAGCTATTTGTGAAGGCTAGTTTCAGATATTCAAGGGCATTATTTACTGATCCTGAAAGTCCCATTCTATCAGTAACGGATATAAAGTACTTGTTAAATAGATTTGCCACACTATGCCCATCCGTTACTAATGTGTCATCTACCCTTAGTGCTATTTGCTCCTGTTCCTTTCTGATTCTACCAGTCTGCTCTTTCACTATATCCCATATTGTTTTTATTTTGTTCCCTGACATTGCTATCTTCTTCTCTTAGTGCATTTGTTTAGACGTCTGAATTACTTTTTTTAATGTTTTACAGTATTCCTTGTATTTAGCTAAATCATCAGCATTGGAGCTATTCTTGGTCGACAGATACATTTTCCTTTTTGTCTTACAGGAAATCTTTATTCCTTCCATGGTTTTATTATAGACTTCTGTTTAATTTGAGTAACTTTTAGAGGAAAACAGTTTTCAAACATGGTACTGACATTGTTCATGAATGTGTTATATTTTTCATTCATGTCATGAGCACTATAAACATCTTTCCAGTTCATATCTTTGAGCAGTTTTCTAAAACACTCAATTTTTGGTTGATTGACTACTCTCTTGTACTCAGATTTAGCAGTCTTGATAATCTGCTTAGAATTTACATCTAAAACAAGGAGCTGCATGTCATGATCTGATAGTCCATTTATAACAGGTATTTGGCCACTTTTATTACTTTAATTATTAAAATTTTAACAGGTATAATTTTTCTGATATATATTAACATTTTGTTCATTGTAGTTTTCCTTGGCTCCATCTCCCCTTTATTTTGTGGTTGTTATGTGCCTGTAAGTGGCTGGTCCAGTTAGCATTTGTTTCCTGCATTGCCCCCCCCCCCCTCCCCCAGTTATCTTCTCATGTATTTAGTTCTGAGGACATTTGCTGTGGTGCTACACACAGCTGGTAAGCCATTAGACTGTGCCATTTAGTTCCTTGCTCTTCTTGAGGAAGGCTGTACCGACGCATATGTGCCCTTGCCCGTATTATGTATTTCTCATGTTGTATTTTACTGGAGTCCCTCCCCTTACTTCAGTGTTGTTATTACAGTCCCATGTGTTGCATAAGTGTGAGTGTGATCCCATGTGATTGATTGGCCCACTTGCCATATATCCATGACTTAATAAATTATGAGAGTGATATCATTAATCGTGGCTTTATCTACTTTAGAATGTTTATGCCATTTCGTACAACCCCCCACCCCAACCTCCTTTTTCTTGTTCACAGTGGGTAATACCTGATGCTGGAGTTTTCAGCTTCTGAAACTAGTCGTGCTGTAAAAGATGCAATATTAATTACTGAAGCGGATTTTTAATTTGAGTCATGTGGTAAAGACTTTGGAGCAAAAAGTCAACAGTTGATTGATGTGAACGCAACGCACTACAGTAGTAAATGCATGAAGTTATTACTACATCTATCAGTTACTCTCCATCCAAAATAACATGCTGCATCCTCCCTACCAAGAAATCCTCTATTCAGTCACAATTTTCATACCCATTATTGTACTTTCATTGGTAAGTGTTGGTGTGATACCAAGTCAAATGCTATCTGGAACCTGAGAAATACTGCATCCACCTGATTACCTTGATCCATGGCTTTCATGATACCACGTGAGAAGGGTAAGAGTTGGGTTTCACATTGTCAATGTTTTTGGAATCCTCGTTTGTCAGCATGTTATTTGACCTCAGAATATGTACTATGATCATACAATATACGGATGTCAGTGATATTTTACCGTAGTTTTGTGGGTCACTTTTGCTACCCTTCTTGTAGATATTTGTGACCGATGCTTTCTTCCAACCACTGGGCACAGTTTTCTGTTTGAGGGATCTAAAATTATATTTTAGTTATGTGAGGGGCTAACTCTGCAGCAAATTCTGCGTAGAGTTTGAGAGGAACTCCATTGGGCTCTAAAAACTTAGTAGCGATTTCAGTTGCTTATGAATGTCACTGAAACTAATATCTGTATCACTCAGTGTAGCAGTGAGAGATTTAAATTGGCGGTTACTACAGGTTCTTCCATTGTAAATAAACATTTGAAAATAGAACTAAGTATTTCTGATTTTGCTTTGCTGTCTTCAGCTTAGCTTCCTGCTTTATCCGCGAGTGTCTGAATGCTAACTTTGGTACCACTGACCTGTATTTCTACGGGTTTTGTGAGAGATCTTTAGGTTCCGTTACAACTGTTATTGAAATATTGTTGAATTTCTCTTATAACAGAAAAATATGCTATATAAGCATCTCTCTATAGCCACATGCTTTGTTTTACTTGTATTGTGCATTATTTGTTTTTCCTTTAAAAGTTTGCGTACATTCACTGAATGTCATGGAGGGTCCCTGTCATCACTAATGGTTTTTCTGGGTACGTATCTATTCAATGCTTTGTGAACTTTTCTTCTAAACATGAGTCACAGTTCTTCTTCGTGCTCCTGCCACAGAGAACTAAATGTGTGTCAATTCCTTCTTGAGGTAGATTACTGAATGTGTAAATCTTTCTACATGTTTCAGTTGTCTGTTGTGCTAGGGTAATAATTGTTGCTAGAACTGCCTCGTGATCACTTATACCAATTTTACTGTGTGATCCTCAAAGAGAGCAGGGCTGCTCGTAAGCATTATAAGTTTTCTGCCATGAATGGGATTGTGAACTAACCGTTCTAAGTAGGTTTCAGAGAAATCATTTCGTGCTATTGTGCAGGATCTTGTTATGTGTAATTAACCTCGTTGGATTTTGGATGATCAAAGACTCCTCCAGTGATGATGTATGATTAGAGAACATGTGTATTAGTGAGCTGCCAGTGTCTGTAAGGTTTCCAGTCACATCTGCAGGGAGTATGATGGTTGATAGGATTCAGATACAAGTTTTTACCCATCCTTGATAAAGAGTCTTGAAGACATGAACTTGCATGCACTTCCATTTAGTAAATTGGTGGATTTTAAGTTTGTCCACTGCAGAGAATATGCTGCTTCTGTTTCTCATTAGCCTGTCCTTTCAATATATAAATCTCAATTTCCCCCTGTAATCTCACTGTTATCAGTTTAATTTATGGTAGTTTTGTGTGTTTAGCATTATGTCCTCTCCACTGATTTTTAGCAGTGCTTCAGACACTGTCATTTTATTACAAATACTTCAGCAGTTAATGGCAATGATTTTAATAGTCTCATCTGTGGGAGGTATTTCTTTGGGTCTTCTACTAATACTTCAGTGTCTCTTGCAGCTATTGTCAGCTGGACTGGATAGATAAAAGTGGAGGTATCATCAACTTCAAGGTTGATTTGAACACCATAGATCTGTACTAGACATGGTTCTATTGACAGTGGAATCCCTTGCCTTCCTACAACTTTTGAACTACTAAACCAGCCAATTGTAGGGGGACCTACAGTTTAATGTGGACTTCAAACTATGGTTCACACTGCATTTGTCACTTTCACAGACATTGAAACAGGTGAAATAAGTGATAAGTGACAGATAAAAATCCTGGGGTTCAGTGACTGGAGACTGAAGCTATGACCTTTGGATATGTAGTCTGGCATTTACCCCTGAGATGCACAGACTGAATAGAAGGTTATCCAATCTAAGAAACACTTGTATACACAGTCAGCTACCTTAGTAGTAGCCTTTAATGTGCAGTGCATCCCTGAGTTGTTTGTGAGGATCCTACAGTTCTCAACAGTACAGTGCAAGTCTAGGAAGCTGTGCCTAGCTTTCACAGAATCTTCAAAGTCTCCAGTTTAAGCCTTCCACTTGATTCAGAGCCAGGGGCTATGATCATTTGTGGGCTGCAGCTTTCATTAGGAAAAAAAATAGTATATACATAAAAAAATTCAGCAAAGGCAGAAGATGACTTTGTGGAAAATACACTGCAATACTGTGACATGAATGAAGTAACTGCCCATGGTGATCTTATATCTGACTTTATTCCCCTCTGTGAGGAAGTATAGTCAATGGGATGGAGAATGTGGTCAGTTTCTGAAACATGTATATCTACATATGTACTCCACAAGTCACCATAAGATGTGTGGCAGAGGGTACTGTGTAGTATTGTTAGTCATTCCCATTGCTGATCCACTTGCAAATGGTACAAGGGAAAATAATTTTCTGTATGCTTCTGTATGAACCATGATTTGTCTTATGCTGGTGGCAGTAGTACTGTTCTGCAACCTGTTGCAAAAGTCAGTTTTCTAAAGGTTGTCAATAATATTCCAGAAAAAGAATGTCTTATTGTCTTTAAGGATTTCTGTTTGTGTTCACAGAGCATTTCCACAATATTCACATGCTGATTAGACTACCAATAACAAAACTAGCTGCATGCTTCTGATTTGCTTCAATGCCTTCCTTTAATCTGACCTGATGGCAATCCCAAACACTTCAGAAATACTCAAGAGTGGATGACACAAGTGTTGTATGTGGCCCATTTTGTAGATGAGCTGCACTTACTTGGAACTCCCCCAACAAATTGAATTTGACCATTCCACTTCCTCTCACTTTGCAGCATTACATCTAGATATTTAACTGATGTGACTGTGTCGAAAAGCGCATCACAGATAACATTTTTTAGCATTACAGGACTGTTTTTCCTATTCATCTGCATTAATTTATGGTTTCCACTTTTAGAGCACATGTGTATTGCAACCCTTAAAGGGTATGTATACTGGATCCCATCATCCCAAGGGCCTTGGATACACTTTCAATGTGCAATGATGCTGTCACAAACAGCAATTCTATGCCGATAGAATTTGTATGTCAGTGGTACATTTTGGTGTTGGCTTGTCCGTAGCTTGTGATGGTGATGGTATTCTGCAAGGGGCAGGGTCAGCTCTTCTGAAATAGAGACGAAGTACCACAAAAATGTAGTGTTGATTGTTATTGTAGTCATCTTCAGTCCAAAGACTGGTTTGATGCAGCTCCGCATGCTACTCTATCCTGTGAGTAACTGCTGCAACCTATATCCTTTTGAATTTGCTTACTGTATTCATCTTTTGATCACCCCCCTACGTTTCCCTCCATTACTAAACTGGTGATCCCTTGATGCCTCAAATCTGTCCTACCAACCGATTCCTCCTCCTAGTCTGTTTGTGCCACAAATTTCTCTTCTTCCCAATTCTGTTCAATACCTCCTCATTAGTTACACGATCTACCCATCTAATCTTCAGCATTCTTGTGTAGACCACATTTCAAAAGCTGATATTCTTTTCATGTCTGAACGGTTTATTGTCCATGTTTCACTTCCAGATATGGCTACATTTTGTACAAATACTTTCAGAAAATACTTCCTGACACTGATATCTATACTTGATGTTAACAAATTTCTCTTCTTCAGGAAAGCTTTTGTTACTATTGGCAGTCTAAATTTTATATCCTCCCTACTTTGACCATCATCAGTTATTTTGATTCCTAAATAGCAAAACTCATCAACTACTTTAAGTGTCTCTTTTTCTAATCCAATTCCCTCAGCATCACCTGATTTAATCTGACTACATTCCATTATCATTGTTTTGCTTTTGTTGATGTTCATCTTATATCCTTCTTTCAGGACACTGTTCATTCCATTCAGTTGCTCTTCCAACTCCCTTGCTGTCTCTGACAGAATTACAACTTTAACCCCTACTCGAATTTCTCTTTTATTTACTTTACTGCTTGGTCAGTGTACATATTGAATAACATCGGGGAGAGGCTACAACCTTGTCTCACTCCCTTCTCAACCACTGCTTCCCTTCCATGCCCCTCGACTCATTATAACTGCCATCTGGTTTCTGTACAAATTGTAAATAGCCTTTTGCTCCTTGTATTTTACCCCTTCCACCTTTAGAATTTGAAAGAGATTATTCCAGTCAACATTGTCAAAAGATTTCTCTAAATCTACAAATGCTGTAACCTTTGGTTTGCCTTTCCTTAACCTATCTTCTATGAGAAGTTGTAGGGTCAGTATTGCCTTGCGTGTTCCTACATTTCTCCTGAATCCAAACTGGTCTTCCCTGAGGTAGGATTCCACCAGTTTTTCCATCCTTCTGTAAAGGATTTGTGTTTGTATTTTGCAACCGTGACTGATAGTTTGGGAATTTTCACACCAGTCAGCACCTGCTTTCTTTCAAATTGGAATTATTATATTCTTCTTTAAGTCTGAGGGTATTTCGCCTGTCTTATATATCTTGCTCACCACATGGAAGAGTTTTGTCATGGCTGGCTCCCCAAGGCTATCAGTAGTTCTAAAGGAATGTTGTCTGCTCCTGGGGCCTTGTTTCGACTTAGGTTTTTCAGTGCTTTGTCAAATTCTTCGCACAGTATCATATCTCCCTTCTCCTCTTCATCTACATCCTCTTCCATTTCCATAATATTGCCTTCTAGTACATCTCCCTGTACAGATCCTCTATACACTCCTTCCACCTTTTTGCTTTCCCTTCTTTGCTTAGGACTGCTTTTCTATCTGAGCTTTTGATATCTGTAAAGGTGGTTCTCTTTTCTCCAAAGGTCTGTCTAATTTTCCTGTAGGCAGCATCTGTCCTACCCCTAGTGATATATACTTCTACATTCTTACATTTGTGCTCTAGCCATTCCTGCTTAGCTGTTTTGCACTTTCTGTCAATCTCATTTTTTAGACGTTTGTATTACCTTTCACCTGCTTCATTTATTGCGTTGTTATATTTTCTCCTTTCATCGATTAAATTCAGTATCTCTTTTGTTAACCAAGGATTTCTACTAGCCCTCGTCATCTTACCTACTTGATCCTCTGCTGCCTTCAGTATTTCATCTCTCAGAGCTACCCATTCTTCTTCTCTGTATTTCTTTCCCCTCGTTCACTGATGCTCTCCGTGAAACTTTCTGCAACCACTGGTTATTTCAGTGTTTCCAGGTACCATCTCATTAAAATTCTGCCACTTTTACATTTTCTGTAGTTTAAATCTGCATTCATAACCAATAAATTGTGGCCAGAGTCCACAACTGCCCCTGAAGATGTCTTACAATTTAAAACCTGGCTCCTAAATCTCTTATATAATCTGTCTGAAACCTTCCATTGTCTCCAGGTCTCCTCCATGTATACAGCCTTCTTTCAAGATTCTTAAACCAAGTGTTAGCTGTGAATAAATTACGCTCTTTGCATAATTCTACCAGGTGGCTTCCTCTTTCATTCCTTTCCCCCAGTCCATATTCACGTACTACATTTCCTTCTCTTCCTTTTCCTACTATTGAATTCCAGTCCCCCAGGACTATTAAATTTTTGTCACCCTTAACTATCTGAATAATTTCTTTTACCTCATCATCCATTTCCTCAATCTCCTCCTCATTTGCAGAGATAGTTGTCATATAAACTTGTACTATTGTGGTGGGTGTGTGTTTCGTGCAATAATGCTTTCACTATGCTGTTCACAGTAGCTTGTCCATGTTCCTTTTTTTTAAAATCATTATTAAACCTATTCCTGCATAACCCCTATTTGATTTTGTATTTACAACCCTGTATTCACGTGACAAGAAGTCCTGTTCCTCATGCCACCAAACTTCACTAATTCTCACTATATCTAACTTTAACCTATTCATTTCCCTTTTTAAATTTTCTAACCTACCTGCCCGATTAAGGAATCTGACAATCCATGCTCTGATCCATAGAATTCCAATTTTGTTTCTGCTGAGAACAATGTCCTCCTGAGTAGTCCCCACCTGGAGATCCAAATGGGGAACTATTTTACCTCCTGAATATTGTACCCAAGAGGATTCCATCATCATTTAACCATACAGTAAACATGCATGCACTCAGGAAAAATTTTGTCGTTTCCCCTTGCTTTCAACTGTTCGCAGTACCAGCACAGCAAGGCCATTTCGGTTGACGTTACGAGGCCAGATCAGTCAATCATCCAGACTGTTGCCCTTGTAACTACTGAAAAGGCTGCTTGCCCCTCTTCAGGAACCATATGTTTGTCTGGCCTCTCAACAGATATCCCTCTGTTGTGGTTCCACCTATGGTAATGCTATATGCATTGCTGAGGCACACAATCCGCCCCACCAACAGCAAGGTCCATGGTTCATGGGGAGGGGGGGGGGGGTGTTGGTAGTGTTTATATACTGATTGTGGGCTGTTACTGTTAATGCTACTGACCAAAGTTCCTGGGATTGTGGTTGTTACATTCTTGATTAAATCATGATGCTGGTGAATTTTCTTTATGTGGAAATGTGCTATCCTTGAGTTCCATTGGGATTGCCACCACCACAGTGCATTGGAGCTTTAGAATGTCTGATATTCCATGTGGCTGGGGATCACACATACCTGAGAGTAAGCACTACACTTAGCATCTTGAAACTGGTCCTCTAGGTACGGTAGGCTTAGAACTGTCCTCTGCTCCCTCCATGGGGACACCATCTTATCATAGGCATCTTCAGTACTGGGCAGGAGGGTTTGCACGCCTCAGTGCAAACAGGCCGTGCAGGAAGAGGCTCGACAAAGTCTTTCTCAGCCTATGGGAGGGATGGCTGCTTTTTTACCAGGGAGCTCCACCAGCAGTGGTTGAATATGGGCATGGTGACCTTGAGTTTCATGAACTGGGGATTGGCCATTGCCGCCAGACAACTTCTACCGTAAACTATGGGTGTGCTTCAGGGACCCCTGTTGGACGCGACTATGGAATGTAGTGTGTTTCAGAGAGTGGAGCCCCCTGGCTTCACCCTCTGGACCACAAGGAGTGTTAAACAACGTCGTAATAGAGCACTAGTAGTTGAAACTTTCATGTCACAGCTTCTGGGATGCAAGATCTTAGGTGATTACCCTATTGTGATGAATTGCGTAACCCACTTAACTTCCGTAATTGGGTGTTTACCTGCTCTGATATAATGGAGAAATTATGTGAATAATGGAAAAAAGCAGGTGTCATGGAAGTGCAGAACTGTAAAGAGAGCCAATGGCACATACCAGAAAAAAAAACTGCAATATTTATTCTAACCTTCAACACTCGGGAATTATGTGAACATATCCTTGCTGATGTGACCGTTTTTTTCCTAACCTAATGTGATGCATTAAAAGTCAAAGATTTGGTCATACTGCTATGGAATGTAATTTTTGGGAATCAGCATGTGGAAATTGTGGAGCTCCAGCTCATGAATCAGGCGACTGGTGCACACTTCATCCAAAATCTATAAACTACACATAGTGTGTGTGTGTGTGTGTGTGTGTGTGTGTGTGTGTGTGTGTGTGTGAAGATCTTGGGGAAAGATAACGACATGCCACAAAATGTAAATTTGTTCTGGAGAATACATTGTAAGTCGTGATTGCCTCTCTTGGTATATGTAAAAAATGTGGATTGTCACTGTCTAGCTCCAAGCGATTCATAAATATAGTTCAGATATGTCACTCACCAGAACCTAATCACTGCAGGTAAACAGCCGCAGCTTGCTCATCAGTGCAGTAATTACACCCAATTAGGCATATTATAAGCCAGCTGTCAGTCAGTTTTATAATAAAACCATAAACCACTTAGCAGCACTGTTGTCTGTAATGTGGCTCATTGCTTATTTGTTTTACTCTTAAGTAAGAACCATTTTGCTTTCACCAATTTAGAAGAGACTTGACTTAGAATATAAGTGCTTCCAGTCACTGCATTACTTTCCACCTGACATAAAATTTTGGAGAATGGAACATTACAAGAGTCATTTTCAGACCAGTGAAAGGACGATGATGCCTGATGTGCATGCATAAATCTCGCTGTTGCATCACTTTCCTCATCATTCACTCTCAAAACAAAACCTAGATACCAAAAGGAATCATACACACAGACAACATAGCAATTAGCATGCACATGAACTTCAAACATTAATGGCTCACTTAGAGAGATATCAACAATGACACTGAAGCTGACATCACAGCTTAATCATTTGGCTCCAATGTGAGTCACTGAAAATGATGAGAATTGATGTGTGGCTCTAGTTCCAGAAACAGTTCTTGCAGATAAAAACATGCAGAAAGACAACTACGAACTTCAGCTAGCTCCTGGTTTGAAATAAAGAAAACTTACACTTGTTTCAGGTTTCCTTGACAAAATTGAAAAACTTGAGCAGCACCAAGTATTTGTTCATGAAAGAATCTTTGCAGACTTGCATTTGTAACAAGCCTTTTCAAAGTGCCACCAATTCAGTCTCAGGGTGATTTATCATGGCTAGTTACTAAAAAATGATCAGGTGCATTTCATTATGAAGTCATGTTCATGATTATGTATCTTCAAAAAATTCTTGCAGTTTTTGTACTGTGCAGCACAACCATCTTGAAACATTCAGTATCACATATAGGCAGTTCAAGTTCTTGTTCCAAGAACTGCAATAGAGTTTTCTGCATTTGATGAACTGTGGCTACATTATGCTCTACCGCCTCAAAAATAATGCAGAGGCTTTTAGATTGCAGACTCTGGTCTTTCTTATCGTACACACAAACTGTGTGAAGAGTGGAACTGCCATCATTCCCATGATAACCTTGTGCTTTTGTGTTCCACACAAAGCTGAAATTTTACTGACATGCATCTACATTAAAACAGATCCTTCTTGAAGATTTTATTTTCTCATTTTCAAATAATTACACTGAGATTTTGTGATGAAGGAATGAGGTGCAAGTTTCTCTATCTTCAGTACCAGAAATTCATAAATTTCTGATACTGTGTTTACTTGGAGGACCAAATTCGTCCTTCCTGTAGAAACCATTGGCTATATTAAACTCATTCACCCAGGCTCAAAATCTTCTATCTGATTCTGATTTTGCAGGTATTCCTGAAGTAGGGATGTAGGAAGACATTTGTCACAGAGACGAAGCATACAGATTCTGTGACCAATGTTGCAAGTTATTACTCCCATTAGATCACGGTAGTTTTTTTTTTTAAAGATTAATGGCATGTAGTAGCAACTGAACATTTTGATGAGTGGTGCGCTTACATACAGAATGAGTACCAGGCGTGCCTGCTAGTACACACTGTTTCAGCCAAAGATGAGCAAATGTAGAAAAGCCTACTTTGTTTTCAGGAAATTTCTGTTTGCATACAGAGTACAATTCAGTTAAGTTACTTAAAATCATTTATTTCTGTTCATGTACAATTTTCCTTCTTTCTTTCCTGGTATTACTCTAGAGTTTTCTTCAACCAAATAGAAATTTTGTACTCTGTCAACTGTTTCCTGTGGTAATATCTTTCCCCTTCTGTGTTCTGGCAGTGATAAAATTCCCTGTTGTTTCAAAAGGGTATGTGACTGACATACTAGATATTCAGAGATTTGAAACATTTCACATACTTTTTGTTGAACCCTAGACTCTGGCACAAGATTCAAAAGTTGATTTTTTTCTGGATTATTGGAATGTTTAATTTTCTCTTTAGTTTGTTCCAGTAATTTATCAAAATGGATTGATTTCTGTTCACGTTCATAGTTTTCATGCTCCTATTTCTCTCTCTCAATTCAACATTGTATACATGTGAAAGCATGTTATGTAATGTCTCCATTGCAGATTCCAGTTTATGTTTGGCTATTGCAGGCCTCCTGTGATGAGAAATAGAATGCAATTTAGCTGGAGTCAGTGCCAAATTTGTTAAACTTGTGTCTTTTCTTTCTTAGTTTCTTTCCTTGCCATAATGTCACTTTACGCAAACCAGAAGACCCTGTTTTTTGTGACACCTGAAAGGGCCGACATGTAGTGACCACAGCCATCATCTGGTGTGTGTTGTGTTAGTGCACGAGTGTCAATCCAAGTGCAAGTGTCAATTTTTGTGTGTGCACCGAGCAGTTCTGTGCTTTCCGCTAGGGGCATTGTGTTTTGTTCTTGCAGTGTGCTGAGCTTTTATTCCTTATTTTGTTACTTTTTGTATGTTGCTTATTCTGTGTTTTTTTACCTTTAGTCTCGTATGGATTTCTTCATATGGTGTACCTACTGACGCAGCTGAACAACGAGCTCAATACGCACAGCTGATCTGTTCTCACATTCCTAGTCTCTTTGTGGGCTCTGTATTTAGCATTCTACAATCAAGTAAAGTTCCATTTTTGTGTTGAAGATATTCTGACGTATGTGTTATTCTCGTAGCTTGCATAGCAGATTCTCAAGGTCTGTAGCCACATGACCGGGCCTTGTAGTTCACTCAGGTAGAGGCAGATTTTTTCTATTCTGATGTGACTGCAGATGCTTTTAAATTTGCAATGCAGTCAGAGATGTTGCTAGATGCTGTGGCAGAATTGGCCAACAAATTACTGGATGTCTGCGCCCATTACTGTAAAACTGTGCAGTGCTTAAGTACAACCATCATGGTAGTGTGTGCAAGTTAGAGGGCATTAGTGGCAACACTCGATTGGCTGATGCAACAGATTTGCCAGCTGGTAGCATTTTGCAACATCGGTGGAGATTGCAGCCGAAAAGGGATAGAAGGCACTTTCAGAGCAGGGCTGTATCTGGCTCACCTGCAATGACACCTGATGTGCAGAAGGACGTCAGCTGGTACTGTGGGTGTTTTAGGGAATGTGCACAATGCTGCACCAAACCGTGTGCATGCAAAAACTCCAGTGGCAATCGACCATAGGCACTTCGTCAGCGATTGACGTACTGGCCGTAAGTACCTGATAGACACAAGCTCCGATTTTTGCATCTACCCACTCATGCTGCCAAATTGGTGCCAAGTGCGCACGACATTATGCCTGGCGGCCACCAATACCTCGCCTACCTCCCCATGTGGCCTGCACAGACTAGAGCTGGATTTCAGCCTCTGCCGCACCTTCCCTTGAAATTTCTCTCGGACAGATGTAGGTGAACCAGTTATAGCCCTCAGGAGCTCAGCATTCATTTGCTGAGAATGGGCTTGACGATACCAGGGCTCCTAAGCTGGGGACTGGTAAGTGCTACCGATCTCCTATTACCATAAGCTCTGGGCATGCTTCAACGACCATTGTATGGCACGGCTGTGGAATGTTGTGTGTCGCAGGGAATGGGTATCTTTGCTTGACCACCCAGATTGCAAGGATGGTAAAAACCTATTAAAAAAACCTTCAGTCTCAAGGTGTGCTGCGTGCTGATGAGATGCATGGCTGTTGAGGTAGAACAGTCATTAGCAGGCAACCTCTGGGGAACCTGCCACACCTCAGTTGTATAAGGCTTATTGAGGCACGCTTGGTGGACCCTTGTTTCTCTAGCTGCTCATGGGTCCAAGATGGAACCCTCGAAATCTTCTCCTCCCAGTGGGAAGGGTGTACTGCCTAGGAATCTTCACACCCAATCCTCCAAACGAATGAGGGAGGCTAGCCCTTCTGGTAATCTGCATCAGTTGAATTATAGTAACAGGGCTCGAGGAGTTATAAATCAAAATGTGTTTTTGGTCATTAAGAGGAAGGAGGGGGCATTTGAAGAATTGTCCATCTTCTATATCCATAATGGCTTGGAAGGACTTGCTGGAAGCCTGAAGTCTATTAAGCAGCTGCAGAATGCTTTCCTACTGGTTGAGACTAACAGGGCAAAGCAAGTGGAGCTACTTACAAAGACCAAAAAATTGGGTAAATATGATGTAACTGTTGAACTGCAACTACCTTAACCTCTAGCAAGGGTGTGGTTATATGCCCTGACAGTATGGATATCGACATGGCCGAACTTAAACAGGAATGGGCTTTATGGGGGATAGTGGATGTAGAGCAAAGGATGCGTAGGAATAATGAAGAAATTGAGAAGACTGCCACCTTCATTGTGACCTTTAATTCTCCAATATTGTCTGACCACATCATGGCAGGTTTTCTACGACTTAGGATTAGGTCTTACGTACCTAATTCTATGCTGTGCTACAAATACCAGTGTTTTGGTCACACAACGTTGAGTTGTGGGGTGAAGCGACCTGTGGGAAATGTGGAAAGGCAGCCCATGGGGCTGGGATTGATTGTCCATCTCCAGCAGTCTGCATTAACTGCTCCTGGAGCTACCTAGTCTGGAGCTGAGACTGCCCTGTTTTTGCAGTGGAACAAAAAATTCAGGAACTAAAAGTCATCTAGCGAATCCCGTATGCTGAAACCAAAAAGTAATACACTCCTGGAAATGGAAAAAAGAACACATTGACACCGGTGTGTCAGACCCACCATACTTGCTCCGGACACTGCGAGAGGGCTGTACAAGCAATGATCACACGCACGGCACAGCGGACACACCAGGAACCGCGGTGTTGGCCGTCGAATGGCGCTAGCTGCGCAGCATTTGTGCACCGCTGCCGTCAGTGTCAGCCAGTTTGCCGTGGCATACGGAGCTCCATCGCAGTCTTTAACACTGGTAGCATGCCGCGACAGCGTGGACGTGAACTGTATGT
This sequence comes from Schistocerca nitens, assembly GCF_023898315.1. Classification (NCBI taxonomy): domain Eukaryota; kingdom Metazoa; phylum Arthropoda; class Insecta; order Orthoptera; family Acrididae; genus Schistocerca; species Schistocerca nitens. The sequence continues at coordinate 581,385,624 of NC_064618.1, read as the reverse complement.
GCAGTTGACGGACTTTGAGCGAGGGCGTATAGTGGGCGTGCGGGAGGCCGGGTGGACGTACCGCCGAATTGCTCAACACGTGGGGCGTGAGGTCTCCACAGTACATCGATGTTGTCGCCAGTAGTCGGCGGAAGGTGCACGTGCCCGTCGACCTGGGACCGGACCGCAGCGACGCACGGATGCACGCCAAGACCGTAGGATCCTACGCAGTGCCGTAGGGGACCGCACCGCCACTTCCCAGCAAATTAGGGACACTGTTGCTCCTGGGGTATCGGCGAGGACCATTCGCAACCGTCTCCATGAAGCTGGGCTACGGTCCCGCACACCGTTAGGCCGTCTTCCGCTCACGCCCCAACATCGTGCAGCCCGCCTTCAGTGGTGTCGCGACAGGCGTGAATGGAGGGACGAATGGAGACGTGTCGTCTTCAGCGATGAGAGTCGCTTCTGCCTTGGTGCCAATGATGGTCGTATGCGTGTTTGGCGCCGTGCAAGTGAGCGCCACAATCAGGACTGCATACGACCGAGGCACACAGGGCCAACACCCGGCATCATGGTGTGGGTAGCGATCTCCTACACTGGCCGTACACCACTGGTGATCGTCGAGGGGACACTGAATAGTGCACGGTACATCCAAACCGTCATCGAACCCATCGTTCTACCATTCCTAGACCGGCAAGGCAACTTGCTGTTCCAACAGGACAATGCACGTCCGCATGTATCCAGTGCCACCCAACGTGCTTTAGAAGGTGTAAGTCAACTACCCTGGCCAGCAAGATCTCCGGATCTGTCCCCCATTGAGCATGTTTGGGACTGGATGAAGCGTCGTCTCACGCGGTCTGCACGTCCAGCACGAACGCTGGTCCAGCTGAGGCGCCAGGTGGAAATGGCATGGCAAGCCGTTCCACAGGACTACATCCAGCATCTCTATGATCGTCTCCATGGAAGAATAGCAGCCTGCATTGCTGCGAAAGGTGGATATACACTGTACTAGTGCCGACATTGTGCATGCTCTGTTGCCTGTGTCTATGTGCCTGTGGTTCTGTCAGTGTGATCATGTGATGTATCTGACCCCAGGAATGTGTCAATAAAGTTTCCCCTTCCTGGGACAATGAATTCACGGTGTTCTTATTTCAATTTCCAGGAGTGTATAACATGATGAAACCACCCATATTTACCACTTCTTATGCTTCCATGGAACAGAAACCTGTTCCTAAGGTTGATGCCTCGATGCAGACGTCATCCAATGTACAATCATCCACAACCACAACCACAACCATCACCAACACCTGTACTTGCATGTGTACATGCCAAGACAAAACTAGTAAGGATAAAGAATCCAAGCAGCCGCCACAGGAAAGATCAGCAGCAATTCCCTAGTGAATGGACAGGAGGTACATGACAATCAGACTGCCTCTCAGCCCCCTTTTCTCCATTGTCCTTGAAGGGACAGAGTGCGGGGAAAAGTTCACGACGTTTGGGTCAAAAGCTGTCCCGAGTGCAGTCAGACGTCATTCTTTCACGTCTGACTGATGAGGAGGACATCATGGTGTTAGATGCCTTGGATCCAGGCAGCCCCTCCACTCCTCTGCACTCTACAAGTGCTTCACCTCCATTGTGGAAAGAAAGGGGTAAATTAAAACCACATCAATGAAATGGTTTCCATCCTACCTACAGCAGAACTCGCAGGGGCCAGGATGCATGTGGAGGAACTCAGTCTCTTATCTCAGAGTAGACCACTGCATATGTGTGTCTCCAGGAGGTGCATTTCCATCAATCATACATCCCTGAGCTACAAGGCTTTGTACTCCAAAAAAGGATGACCTGAGTGAAGAGAGAGCTAGAGGAGGCGTAGGTATTTTCGTCTGTACTGACTACCAGTCCTCACCTCTATCACTTAAGACGACTTTACAAGCAATTGCTCTACCAATGTGCATGAGTCACCCGTTGACACTGTGTTCTCTTTACTTGCCCCCACATTATGAACTTGATGAAGAGGCCCTAACCGGCCTTATTATACAGCTCCCCTGCCCCTTCATCCTCTGTGGTGATTGTAATGCACACAGTGTGATTTGGGGCTCTGCAACTACCTGCCCCAGCGGTAGAGTAATTGAGAGGCTTCTTGTGTCATCATGTGCATACCTGCTAAATGCGGGACACAGCACTCACTTCTGCACAGCAACTGGGTTGTTCTCTGCCATTGATCTCTTGCTTTGCTTACCAGCTCTTGCTCACACTGCTTAGTGTGAAGTGGTCAATGACTTGCACGGAAGTGATCACTTCCTGATATGGATTCACCTGCCAGATGGGGTGGAACGCTAAAGGGTGTGATGGGTGCTTGGTACAGCTGACTGGACTCTTTATAGCCAGTTGGTCCAATTCGATCATTGTGCGAATGTCGAGGCATGGGTGGATCATATTACCAAAATGATCCACCATGCTGCTGCAGCATATATTTCACAGTCCATGGGACAACAGAAGAGGCAGTCTGTCCCTTGATGGAGTGCTGAATGCCACTCTGCAATCAGGACCAGGCATGTGGCTCTGTGTAGGTTCAAGTGTCAGCCAACTGCAGAGAATCTTGCAGTCTTTCAGGTGGTGAGGGCAAAGTGTCGCCAAATTATTCGAGATAGCAAGAAGAAGTCGTGGCAACAGTTCCTGAACACCATTAAGCGTTCTACCAAAAGTTGCATTGTGTGTGAGACCATCAGGACAATTTCTGGGAGAGGAGGCAGGTGCCCCATAGCTGCTGTAATGGGGAAAAGCACTCTCCAAACCAATCCGCAAAACATTGCCCATACTATGGTGGCATATTTTGCCATAGTCACTGCAGCAACCAGTCAGGATCCAGATTTCCAGTGCCATAGTGTTTGCTGAGAGGTGTAGTTTGGACTTCTGGTCCACCTCTGATGAAGATTAAAGCTGCCCGTTTTCCATGTGAGAGTTTGATTCTGCATTGTCTACGGCTCGTGACACATCCCCTGGTCGTGACAGGACCCATTACAGTATGCTGTGGTACCTCGCAAGGCAACACAAACTGCCCCCTTGTCTGAATCTTAGAATCCAGGCAACACCTTAGTCGCGTTTAGTGTGGGTTCAGGGTATATCGCTCCACCTTTGATAACCTCATCCTCCTGGAGGCAGCTATACAACAGGCTTTCATACGCTGGCATCATCTTCTAGGTATATTTTTGACATCGAGAAGGCCTATGGTACTCCTTGGAGGCATCTTATCCTGGTACAGCTTCATGAAAGGGGTTCTCATGGTTTCTTCCCAATTTTATTCAGTCCTCCTTCTCACCACAGTATTTTAGGTAATGAGTAGAGCCTGGATTTTAATTACCTAAAAAACAGTGAAATATGCAAGCATTTATGACCTAAAACTTACATAAATATCACCTTAAAAAATAAAATATGACTTAATAGAAGTTTATTTAAAGCATTCTTGTTTGTTTATTTAATTTTTTATTCACCATAAAGTAATACAAAATTCACTTCTCAAAATATGTAAGTATAGTTCTTTCTTTCTGTAGGGTTTGTGGCTAATTTGCACCTATTTTTTGAATGTCTGAATGTTGTTTTTTCTAAACACAAAGTACAGTGAAAAGATCATCTATTGAAACAGTAAAACAATGTTTTTATTTCTACGTAGTATTTAAAGCATTTCACATTATTTAATACTGTATGTCAATCTTCAGTATCTGCAAAGTTGCACTGGATCGCAAGGTGCATTTTCAGGTTTTCCATTGTCAAAGATCTATGGTTGTTGCTGAAGATAGTTTTGTACCTGGAAAAGCTCGTCTTCACTTCACAAGATGTCACTGGAGCGTATTTGAAGACAGCCAGGTCACTGGAGTTCAGCTTTGTTTCAGTATCTTCAAATGTTGCGGCATTCCCTGAAAGACTGTCACTAATTTTGCACAGTGTAGAATATCCAGGATTCCGTTGGAGTACACTTTGCCATTTGGTTTTCACTTTGTCAGCCACATGACTACGAGCTCGACCCAACTCACTCTGCACATGTTGTTCAATACTCAGGGCCTCACATAGCTGAGTGCCAACAGCTTCCAGTTGTTTGATGGCTGTTGATATCACTGAAAAATTGGCGTTGATGTATGCCAAGTTTCGAGACAATGTGTCTGTAAAAACTTCTTTCACAATTTTGATAGCACTTGATTCATCACCATCAAGCTCACAGACGATTGTTTTTATGTGGGTGTAGTTGGTGCAGTAATACTCAGCAGTATTAAGGCAAGAACCCCATTGTATAGGAACAGGTTTAAGTGGGAGGGGCATTGAAGGTGCTTGTTCCTTGAATTTCTGCACCCGTAGCGGAGCCTTCACATAGATTTTCTTGCCACAGGAAATTAATTTGTCCATGTCAGGGTAATTTGATCGCATCTCTTCGGCAACTCTGTGCAACACAAGTGGTGTACACCATACTGGGGTAGAGAATCTGAAGCCTTTTGGCTGCTTTAGCCATTTATGAAGCACCATCTGTTACAAGCAGCAAAATGTTGTCTCTTTTCACACCATCCGGCCACAGTAGCTTCAGAGAGTTGTCAAACAAAATAACAGTCATCAAATTGTTTACTCTATCGAGAGTTTCACACGTTAGTAGGAACATATCTCCAGGGCCATCAGCTTTTAGAACACCAACAACAACATTTGCAATATATCGCCCACTAATATCCATAGTTTCATCTATCGACAGCCAGATCTTTTGCTCAGCAATAGTAATTCATATTTTGTTAAGCACATCATTGTAGCATACGGATAAATAGTTCTTTCTCAGTGTAGATTCATCTGGAACTGGATGTGTTGTGTACTTCTCCAAGAACCGTCTGAAGCGTGGATTCTTCAGGTTTTTCAATGGGATGTTGCAGGACACCATCACCTCACACAAAACCTTGCAGAATGATTGCACAGTTGAATATTGACCTGTCTGTTCAAATAACAGCATTTTCTTGCTGTTATTTTCAGCACTTCAGCTGCTGTGTTTAGCAGTATTACAGTGTTGTTGCACATTTAAGTGCTTTTCTGCACTAACTTTAACTTCACACAGTTTACAAAATAATATTTTCCCATCAGTACTAAAGAACTTCTCTCCAAATTCTCGAACATATCCTCGCAATTTCACACTGTCTGAGCACTTTTCCTTAGGCATGTTGAACAAGGCAAACTGGTTACTGGGAACACCTGTGCGACTGCGATGATTATTACGACAGAAGCCTTCTTTTTTGGCTCTGAGAGCGTATTGTCGACTCTATGCAACAATGTTTTAGTTCGCGAAATGACTGTTGTGGTACACCGATTTTCTGCTACAGTCCTGAGAAATAAAGCTGTGTACTAATTTATCTGTTTATCTTTCATAATAGCACGTTAAATATTGTCTCGTGAGAAACATATTCATTTCCATATTTGTGTGTCCTTTAAGATAAGAGAAAAAAAAGTATATGCATTTTTGACAAAAGTTGATGGAAATATGACCTATTATATTGAAAGTCAGCCGCAGTATGACCTATTACTAAAATTTGTTGAAATATGACTTTATATGCACAATCAAAATACATTTTTTGACACTAAAATGCCTAGATTTGTGTATAAATTGTTCTAAAATTCACCTTATAGTTCAGAAAAAAATGTGACTTGTCATTAAAATCCGAGCCCTAGTAATGAGTCTGCGACGTCCTGTCTGATCACTTTGAGCAGCAGAACGGTGTCCTTCAAGGTAGCATTTTAAGTGTGACTGTCTTTGCGATGACTATTAATAGCTTTATGTCAATATTGAAATAGTCCTGTCCAGTGTTCTTTGTTTGTGGACGACTTCTCTGTGTATTGCTCTTCTTCAAGCCTCACAATGACAACACGTCAGTTGCAACTAACTCTTTGATGTTTGGATGAATGGACGCAGAAGAGTGGTTTTAAGTTTTCCACTGAGAAATCTGTGTGTGTTCTTTTTAACCATTCTTGTTCCGTTTTAAATTTTCCTGAGTTGAGAATGAGGGACATTGTCCTTACCTCCTTATTTGACTCTAAGCTTACACGGTTACCACATCTTAAGGACCTGAAAAAACAGTCACTTAAGGCTTTATGTATTTTAAAACGTCTTAGCCACTGTACATGGGGAGCAGACAGGAATTGTCTGCCCCAGTTTTACAGGGCATTTCTTCATTCTCGGCTTGATAATGGGTGCATGGTGTATGGGTGTGTGAGACCCTCTTATTTAAAGATGTTGGACATGGTGTACCGTGAAAGGATTGGTTGGCCACTGGGGCTTTCAGAACAAGCCCCATACCAAGCTTCTGTGCAAAGGCAGTTGAACCGCCACTTCATGTCAGGCGACGGCTACTTATGGTGTGCCAGGTGTATAAAACACTGTCTACACCGTACACACCCACCTACCTTACTGTTGCTCAGCCTCCACTCGAAAAGCTTTTTTGTAACTGGCAACAGACAATGAGGCCATATGGGATTTGTGCACAGGATTGCCTTCTTGAGATGGGTGTGACCGGTCTTCATGTTTTACTTCGCAGTGGGAGCAGATTTCCACTTTGGCTTCTCCAGAGGCCCAGACTTCATGAATTTTAAGAAAAATCGTACATCATATTTTACATTTCAGTCTCTGTTTTTTAACATTTTAGATATGCATCGCGGTTACACCATAGTGTACACTGATGGCTGGGAATTCCCTTGGTTGCTCTGTCGCGTTCCACGACCATGTCACCAGGATTCGCCTTCCTGATGAGTATACCATTTTCTCAGCAGAGCTCCATTCGATCCTGAAGTCACTGGACCAGATACCTGGTATTCGGGGCAAACGGTTTCTTATTTGTCTGATTCCCTTAGTGCCTTACAGTCATTGCAGAACCTGTACCCAGCTGAGGAGTTGGTCCGGCTGATATATGACCAGCTGTACTTGCTCCAACGGCAGGGTAAGCAGGTGTCATTCTGCTGGGTGCCAGGTCATGTACGGATATGGGGAAATGGTCTGGCTGATCGGGCTGCCATGGAGGCCTGCAGAGGACAGGATGTGGCACAGTGTCCTATTCCCTCGCAGGCTGTCATTTCTGCACTACACAGGAAGTGCATGTAGCTGTGGGATGAGGAGCGGCTGACAGTGAAGTCCAATAAGCTGTGATTGGCGAAGTCAACAACCTGGCTGTGGTATTCCTCCTGCCAGTTGCTCAGGTGGGATGAAGTGACCCTCATGCGTCTTAGAATTGGGCACTGCCCTCTCACACATAGCTTTTTACTGTGGTGAGAGTATCCCCCATTTTGTGACGCTTGTGGCATGCTCATCTCTATCTGCCATATTTTAACGGAGTACATTGTATATCGTGATGCAAGGGCAGAAGCAAATATTGGTGGGGGATCTGCCCTTTATTTTAGCTGATAATGAGATGAGTGTGACTACGATTTTAAATTTTTGTGCTGTTTTATCTTCCTGTTTTGTGAATTTTACTGACATACGTCTCAATCTGTTTACACTTGGGTGCTAAAGACCTCACTGTTGTGTGTCCATATAAACATGTCCATGTACAGTAACCAGTTATAGGCAAGGATTTCTTGGCATAATGTAATCTTTTGCCAGACGTGTTCAATGCCTGCCTTGTAGATAAGACCATCAGGCTGATGGCCGCAGGCTTCTGGTGCTAGACACCTATCCAATCTGCACTGCTGATAACCAATGCAGATGACGAATATGCTGTGCTACTGAAAGACTTCCCAGTATTAATGAAGCCACCGAGCATACTGAAGGACATCTGACTCAACGCGATCCATCACATCAAGACGAGGGGCCACCGATCTGCTGCTGACCTTGAAGACTAGTGCCGGACTGTTAGAAGATAGCAAGTTCAACAACATGATCAAAGAGGGCATTATGCATTCATCTTAAAGCTCCTGGTCTTCGCCCATGCACCTCATTCCTAAGAAGTGCATTGCATAACAACCTTGCAGAGACTACAGAGCTTTGAATGCCCGCACCATTCCTGACAGAGACCTGGCACCTCTGCTTTGGTACTATGCATCGAGTGGCACTTGTGTTTATAGTGTACTAGATTGCGCCAAGGCCTATACATAATTAAGGTGGCAGATGAGGACATCTTGAAGACAGCCATTATTATGCTATTTATCTTATCTCGGAGCAATTTCATGACTTTTGGACCCCAGAATGTGGCACAGTCATAGCAGAGATTCATAGATTCAGTGCTGTGTGGTCTGTTGTTTTTCTTCAAATACCTGGATGAAGTCTCAGTGTTCTGTGCATCACCAGAACGTCACCACCAGCATCTCGTCCAAGTTTTGCAACGACCGAGTGAACATGGAATAGTGCTGAACATGGTGAAGTGCATCTTCAGACAGCCGCAGATAGACTTTCTAGGCCCCCCCCCCCCCCCCCCCCCCACATTATCCCCTCAGGCTCACTACCATTTCCAGACTAGGTTGAGGCCATCCACCAGCTGTCGTGCCTGGCCACCTACAAAGAATTAAGGTGCTGCTTAGGCATGCTGAACTTTTACCGATGATACCTGCTACATGCAGGTGAAGTTAAACTGCCATTTACAGTTGTCCTGGTGAGCTCGAAGGCTTAAGGCAACTTAGCAATTACCTGTACAGATGATATGATTATGGCATTTGAGAAGTCAAAACAAGTGATAATAGATGCAGCATTGTTGGGACATGCCGAGCCGAATGCCCTGTTGGCTGTGGTAGTAGATGCGAGTCAGATGGCAATAGGCAGTGTACTTCAACAATGTGCTGATGAGACCTGGCAGCTGCTAGGTTTCTTTTCTAGACAACACAATCAACTACTGTACATAACCCAATCCATCACAGAAGTCCAGCACATACCAGGTATGGACAGCATTAAGGGAGGACTGCCTCTCTCGCATTGGAAGTGTCCTTACAACGGACTATATAACACATGCAGAAGCACAGAGGTCAGATGAAGAGCTCCAAGACCATTACAACAAATGCAGTTGTCATTACAACTACTACTCATGGACATGCCTGGAACTGACAGACAACTGTAATGCATTATGTCCACATCCAAGCCACGTCCATACCTGACTCTGAACTTCTGTTGGCAAGTGTTTGAATCCCTGCACAACCTGAGCCACATAGGTACGAGGTATATGCTCCGTCTAGTTCTTGCTAGTGTTTTGTGGCCAGCAGTGAAGGACACTTGCAGAGAGTGGATGTAGTGCTGTCTACAGTGCCCCTGCAGTGAGATTAGCGGGCATGTTCATGTGCCAGCAGATAATTTTCCCCATGTCACAGTGCACTTTACCCATGTCCACACCGACATCACTGTACTGCTGTCGCTCTTGAATGGCCAGCGTTACCTTCTAACCATTGTTGACAGATTCACTCATTGGTCTGAAGTGACACCAATAGCCAATACATCAGTCAAATCTTTGTCACAAGTCTTCGTAACATACTGGATAGCTTGGTTTGGCTGCCCTCTCCATGTCACAACTGATAGAAGTAGACGATTTGAGTCAGAGTTGTTCACAAAACTGGCAGCACTTTGCAGCATCAGCCATCATCGGATGACCAGCTACCGCCTGGTCAGCAACGGAATGGTGGAATGACGGCAACACACCCTAAAAGTGGGCTCTGATGTGCCATGTGGCTGGGTGGACTGAGGCTCTGCCAGTCATCATCCTCGGCTTCGCAGCACCTACAGACCAGGCCTGGGTGGTTCCTCAGGAGAGCTAGTATATGGGGATACAGTGAGACTACCCTGTGATTTCATAGAAGCTGCCCTGCGACAAAGCTCATTGGGTGTCTGAGGGCACAAAGAGAAGATATGCCCCTCACAGCCATCCAGACACAGTACCGGTCTGCTGTTTGCACACAAGGACCTCAGCTTGTGCTTACATGTGATGCTACATAGCGACTGCATCAAACTGGCTTTCCAGCCATCCTACACTGGTCCACAACAGCTAGTCAGCAGGGCAGACCATAATACCATTGACAGTCTCTTCAATGAAAGATGTACCGCCGTCACCGTAGACAGAATGACACTGGTCTACATGTTCCATGAGCTACCACCACCACCGACCCCATCCTCTCCTGCCTGGTCCAGTGCTCACTTGTGCCCCAGAAGTGACCTCGACAGCTGCCGTGCCTTTGTCAGCAGCTTCCGTACCATACCGCTCCATGAAATCTGACCATCACGTGCACTTCCTGGTGTACTTTCTAGATGGTGCTTCACTCCTACTGAAGGGGCTGTTGGAAGCAAGCGTAGCCATCATCTGGCATGTGTTGTGTTAGTGCACGAGTGTCAACCTGAGTGCAAGTGTCAATTTTCGCATGTGCACCAAGTAGTTCCATGTGTTCAGCTAGGACGCTGTGTGTTGTTCTCGTGATGTGCAGAGCTTTTATTCCTTGTTTTTTAACTTTGTGTATGTTGGTTATTCTCTGATTTTTACCTTAAGTCTTGTATGGCTTCCTATGTGCAATGTACCAAGTAATGCAGGCAAATGATGGGCTCACTAAGCACAACTGATGTGGTCTTGCGTTCCTAGTCTCATAAGTCTGATACTTAGCATTCATTGTCATGGGCTCACTCTTTAGCTTTCTACGATCAAATAAAGTTCTGTTTTTATGTTGAAGATATTCTGGTGTATATGTTTTCCTGCAGCTGGCATGGTAGAGTCTCAGAGCCTGATTCTCATACACAGTGGCCAAAAGCACATAACTTTGTTGTGAGAATCTTAATAAATATGTAAGTACATTTGATCTAATGGCAAAGGTACAGCACCACAGTGCCATAATAGTAACTCCTGCTCTTCTTCAGTTACCTCTGAAATTGTTGTCAGGGAACCATTACGTTCATCTGCATCTCTGAGAACATTCTCTACTAGAGCAGACTTCCATTACTTAACCTAGAAAAGATGGGAAAATTATAGTCTTAATTTAGTAAAATAATATACCAGTAACTTTTTCAGTCTGTTAATGAAAGCTATGAAGGATGTAAAATTATGTATACTTACAATGTTGCTCCAATCTGTCCATAAACTCAATAACATATAGGGATATCATGAGCATTCATGACTTTTACATGTGAAAGAATGCTTATAAAGACAGAGGAATGTTGCCAACCCAATGAGAATAAATGGCACACGAAAACATTGTAAATTTAAAACAATAAAAAATTCCCTAAACTTCATAACTGGGGTGCATTTTTGTTGTTATTGTTATTGATATCTACTGTTGGTAGATATTTTCTTCCAATTAAACATTTTCACAATAAGAAAATATTTCCAATATTTTCAGAATATAGAAAGCTTTATGTATATCACTGTATATATTTTGTGTGTGTGTGTGTGTGTGTGTGTGTGTGTGTGTGTGTGTGTGAGCTTTCTTAACTCATAAACTGAGCGAGGTGGCGCAGTGGTTAGCACACTGGACTCGCATTCGGGAGGACGACGGTTCAATCCCGTCTCCGGCCATCCTGATTTAGGTTTTCCGTGATTTCCCTAAATCGCTTCAGGCAAGTGCCGGGATGGTTCCTTTGAAAGGGCACGGCCGATTTCCTTCCCTCACCCGAGCTTGTGCTCCGTCTCCAATGACCTCGTTGTCGACGGGACGTTAAACACTAATTTCCCCCTCTTAACTCATAATTATTTATTTATTTATTTATCGTGTCAGATTGCAGATTGAGGACTTTTTTTAAGGATAGGAGTTGACGGGTGTGTTCATTGGCTGAGATGATGTGTAGGTGGAAGATTAGGTGGGTGAGGGCAATGGATTGTTCAGTTTGGAACTGGTATAGGAACTGATGGAAAGAAGGGTTACAGCCAGAGATGGGAACTTTAAGTGTGAGGCCTTTGGGGGTAATACCAAATGTCAGACAAGCCTGAGAAAATAAAATATGGGAGTGTAATCTGGCTAGGGCGAAGGCATGTTTGCAGAGGGAATGTAAATAAAACATAATGGGGTCGTTGTGGGGGTGTTGTGAGGGTGACATGGTATTAGAAGGTGGAAAGTGTAACATGAGGCTGAAATGGAAATGAAAATAAAAATATATGGGGAGAGATAAAGGTGAACTAGAAAGTAACTGGAGATCTGGTGTGAAAAAAGGCGAAAAAGTGTTGGTTAAAGCTGGGCTATGTTGATCCTGTGGTGAACTTGGGTTGGTAGACAACGATGTGCACAAAGGTTAGGTGGTTGTGTTGCCGCCAAAACACGTTAAAGGATGGAGAATTTCGGGAAATTTTCGAAAAAACTGCGTGTAAATGTATTAAAAGGAGTGGTTTTGTGGTGGCAGATTATGAAAATGAGGCTAACAATTGTCTGACGAAGAAATAATGACGTTAAAACCTGTGGGAAGCGGCTAAAAATTATCAGTGATGTGGGAAAAACGGAAATGGAAATAAAGCGAAAGTTATTAGAACTAGCCGAAATGGTTGTTTAATAGGTGAAAGGAACTGTTTGTGAACTAGAAACGGTGGATTTTATAGCAGCGGTAGTGTTGAAAGCGGAAAAAAATTTTTTTGGTTATGGCTTGGAAGTGGGTTACGTATTATTGAGTATATATAGGCGGGATAAAATTGTATAGTAGATTACGGTAAAAAGGAGGAGGTGAATACAAAGTGAAACTACTGGCAAAAACATGGATATGTGTGTGTGTGCGAGTGTATACCTGTCCTTTTTTCCCCCTAAGGTAAGTCTTTCTGCTCCTGGGATTGGAATGACTCCTTACCCTCTCCCTTAAAACCCACATCCTTTCATCTTTCCCTCTCCTTCCCTCTTTCCTGACGAAGCAACCGTGGGTTGCGAAAGCTTGAAATTTTGTGTGTGTGTTTGTGTGTTTTTTTATTGTGCCTATCTACCAGTGCTTTCCTGTTTGGTAAGTCATGGAATCTTTGCCTTTCGTCTTTCCCTCTCCTTCCCTGTTTCCTGATGAGGCAACAGTTTGTTGCGAAAGCTTGAATTTCGTGTGTATGTTTGTGTTTGTTTGTGTGTCTATCGACCTGCCAGCACTTTCGTTCGGTAAGTCACATCATCTTTGTTTTTAGATATATTTTTCCCACGTGGAATGTTTCCCTCTGTATAGTAAAGTTACACAATGGAAGTTTTTATTCTGTTGCTGTGAGGGGTGAGGAGGTCGAGTATCTGATTTTCTGTCCAGTGTATACACTAGTACTTAGAACTTTCCACTCAAACTGAGATCATTTTGGGTGTTGTTATTTGTATGAACCTTGTAGATTTTTTGATAGTCAGATGCATTATCATCATATTCCGGTAGTTACCACTAGCCTCTCAAACCACAAATTGTGTCTGTGGCACTTCCGTAGTCCACAACATCTTTGTAGTGGTATGTAGTCTGTTCTGTATCAAGAGAATTTGAACATCCATGTAAAAGTGTATACATTATGACATGGGCAGCGGATATTCCCAATACAGAAGTTTACACTTGCTGGTTATCTTAGGCGTAGTCTTACCTGTCAAGTCGAGGCAAGTAATTCCACGATAGAGCTAACATAGCAGATTCTTGTGTTGTGCTTCTTGAGTACAAATGAGCAGACCTAAGATGCTGATTTCTGTTGTGCCACGTTGCTCACCCTGTTATGTGTCGCTGTGCTTCTGTAGTGTTCTAATTGTTTCGATATTTTTATGAGGGAGGTTGTGTCTGTTGGGTGGTGCAGTACAAGCACTATCCCCCTCTATTCACTGGACTGCACTGTCTTCCAATGAGAATACATGACTCTTGACCGACTGACGTATCAAGAGACCAGGAAGAAATGTGATTCTTTGTATGCTGCACGTATGACGATGATGTATGCTGCAGCTACAAAGTCATCCTCTCTAGCAGCAGTATCCTTGCCCTTTGTGCCTTCTTTGTTGGCCCGTCTGGGCCGCTCAACTACACTTGCTCTGATGGTGGTTGGGGCCTCTGCACCTACTGCTTCCCCAACACACACTTTGGGAGGATTGACTTCCCACTCATTGTGGCAATTATCCCCAAACCACAGCTAGAGAAGCATCAACCTCCTCCAGCATCCATCTCTCTCCAAGAAGGGGTCCCCTGGATGCTCCCCTACCAGGTTTCTGCAGATTTGCAGCTGGATACCAGCCAGCAGTTGAAGGAGCCACAGGCTGCTGGTTGTAGGACTTAGTGTTCCTTGTCTCTCCCTGAAACTAGAATGGACAGGCCCTGCGGACATTGAAACCACCCATGGAGAAGAGGGACAAAAAGAAGACCTCAAAGATAGAAGTTGTTGTGGTGCTCCTCTTGCCACCAGACCCCACATGTTCTGCCACTGTATCTGCGGTAAGCTCCTGATGGATCCAGTCGAAAAAGTACCCCCCACACACAACCTGATTTGGAACTAAAATGTATTGCTGCTTTATCCTCGCAGCTGGTGATAGCAGGTGACTCTGGAGCATGACCTGCTGCCTTGGTCCTTTTACGTCCCCACTGGATACCAATAGCGTGAATCTCCAGTAGAATTGTAGTGGTTTCTTCCACCAAGTGGCTGAGCTTCAATGCCTTTTATGCATTTACTCTGTTTTCTGAATTGGCCTCCAGAAAACTTAGTTCCCAGCAATGCAGACTTCCACCCTCCATGGCTACTGTAGTGTGTATCTCCCTCCTAATGGTGAAGTGTCCCAGAATGTATTGCCTGCACTGATTTCTCAGCCCCCCCCCCCCCCCTCGCCACCTCACCCTTCCTCATTTTGGGTGACTTCAATGCCCACAACTCTTCGTTGGGTGGAACTACAACTACTGGCCATGGTAAAGCTGTTGATTTGTTCACAGAGCTCAATCTGTCTCTTGAATACAGGTGCCCTCACAAACTTGCACCTTAGCTGGCCACTGAAGTTTCCATTTGCAGCCTTGGTCTTCTCTCTTCCATCCATTGCGGAGTCCATGATGAACTGTATGACAGTGATCACTTCCCGATCATTCTGTCCATCCCTCAGCATCACTCATTTGGGCATCCACTCGTATTATGAGCTCTCAAAGTGCTGACTGAGCTATCTTCTACTCTGCCATTATCCTTAGCACCCCACCACATGGAGATGTGAATGCAGTCCTCTAGAGCACAACCACAACCATTCTGTTGGTGGGTGACTTAGTGATCCCCTATTCCTTGAGATTCCCCATTAGAAAACATTACCTTGGTGGACCTCTGAAATTGCTGTGGCCATTACATAAAAACAAGCACTCAAACCCCATAAGTGAGATTCATCGCTAGAGCAGGTCGCCACCTTTAAATGGCTCTGTGCCCACATAATAAAAGAACAGAAACAAGAATGCTGGGAACGATATGTTGCTGCCATTGGACTGCATACCCCTCCTTCTCAGGTTTAGGCAAAACTTATATTCCTCTGAGGACACAAGTCCTCCACAGGTGTACCTCATATTTCCTAAATGGTGGTGTCTACACTGACCCAGATGCTATTGCTGAACATTTTGCTCTGTAGTATGCCCAAGCCTCAGAATCTGAGAATTATCATACTGCATTTCATGTCCTCAAACAGTGGGTGGAGTGAATTCATTTACTACACACCACATGGAACCATACAATGCTTCATTTGGTGATTGGGAATTCCTGTGCCTTTAGGCCTTTGCCTGTTGTGGCTCCAGGGTCATACCACATTTGTAATCAAATGATCAAACACATATCAGTGCATTGCCAACATCATGTCTTAGCCATTTTCTTCTGATCTGGAGTGAGGGTGAGCTCCCATCTCAGTGGTGATAAAGCATGATCTTCCCAGTCCTGAAACTTGGTGAACACCCCCTTCAGATGAACGCCTATTGAATGGCGATCCAGCAGCTGTGTTGATACCTTGTGTCCCAGGACCGTTTGGATATGTCCCAGTGCATTTTTCACCATGACCATTCTGCCATCAACAATTTGATCTTCCTGAAGTCTGCTTTCCAGATGGCTTTTGCCCACTGACACTATCTTATCACTGTCTTCTTCGACTTGCAAATGTCTTATGACACCACATGGCATCATCCCATACTTGTTATCCTACTTGAATGGGTCCCTGGGATCCACTCCTGATGTGTGTCTTGAACTTCTTATCACACCACATTTTCTGAGTTCAAATTAGTGCTTCTCGTATAACCTCCCCCCCCAACACACACATATCACATCACATCACAATTCTCCCCATATACAAGCAGTGGTTCAGAAGGGAGTGAGACTAGGTTGTAGCCTACCTCGGCGTTACTTGATCTGTACATTGAGCAAGTGTTAAAGGAAACCAAAGAAAAATTTGGAGTAGTAGTTAAAATTTAGGGAGGCAAAAAAAAAAAAAAAGAGGTTGAGGTTTGCTGTTGACAGTGTAATTCTGTCCGAGACAGCAAAGGACTCGGAAGAGCATTTGAACAGAATGGGCCATGTTTTGAAAGGAGTGTATAAGATGGACATCATCAAAAGCAAAATGAGGATAATGGAATGTAATTGAATTAAATCGGGTGATGCCGAGGGAATTACATTAGGAAATGAGACAGCAAAAGGAAGAGATGATTTTTGCTGTTTGGGCAGTAAAATAAAAGATGAAGGCCAAAGTAGAGACGACAGGAAAAGTAGACTGGCTAGTCTGACAAGTAAAGTGACTCTGAAGAAGAGAAATTACAGAAGTGAATTATGGACAATGAGTAGTTCAGACAAGAGTAGAATAGAAGCTTTCGAAATTTGACACTACAGAATAATGGTGTAGATTAGATGGGTAGATCACATAACTAATGAGGAAGTGCTGAACAGAATTGGGGAGAAAAGAGATATGTGGCATAACTTTACTAAAAGAAGAGATTGGTTGATAGGATACATTCTGAGACATCAAGAAATCACTAGTTTCGTGTTTGAGGAAGTGTGGATGGCAAAAATTGTAGATGGAGGCCAAGAGACTAATACAGCAAGCAGGTTTAAATAGATTTAGGTTGCAACAGTAATCTGGAGAAGAAGAGGCTTGCACTTGATATAGAGTAGTTGGAGAGCTGCTTCAAACCAGTCTTCGGACTGAAGACAGCAGAAACATGTCAAATACTGAATCAGATAGGAATTTAAATCAGGAGATGTGAAAATTTGATGTAGACAAAATTTCATGCCTGGAGAAAGAGGAAATTCCCACTGCGATAGTACATTGCCCAGGGAAGAGTGAGATTTTTCTTGCATCAGTGAAAATTACTGTTGGTTTTAGAGCACTTTAAACTGGATATTTTCTGTATGAGTAGCTAGTGGTTGTGTTTTCAGTCAACAGCCATGTAAAAGACGAAACTGGAGAGATGAGAATGATACGCAGTCTCCCTTAACACAGTCATCATCTGAGGTAAAATGTCCAGAAATCAATACTTACAGTTCAGGCATCACTCTGTCCCAGTTTCTCAATAAGTTAGACCTTTCTGAATCTTCAGTTAACAGTCAAGAATTAAGAAAGTCATGTTAGTGATATTTTTCAAAATGTCTGTCGGTAATTTTTGTGGTCTTCACCCAAGATTTGGTTCAGAAATTTCACATGTGGTTAAGAGTGAAGTTTTCTAAATTATCTGTATAAAAGAATAAACTCTGTACTAAATTTTGATTTTTACTCCAGCAGGATACTATGGATTTGTACTGAAATTCTGTCTCGAAACATTTATGTTTGTCTGATCTACATTGATAGTATGATATTTAAGGCTCTGTGAGTGGCCTTTGCCCTATGTCATATCGTTATGAACATCTCTCTCTTTCCGTCTTAATGTGTTACAGCAGAAAATGTAGGTTCTTGCTTAGCATTAGTTACATTGTTTCTCATGTCTGCTTTTCCAGCAGTATCACATTATATACATTACTGGCCATTAAAATTGCTACACCACAGAGATGATTTGCTACAGACACGAAATTTAACCAACAGGAAGATGCTGTGATATGCAAATGATTAGCTTTTCAGAGCATTCACACAAGGCTGGTGCCGGTGGCGACACCTACAATATGCTGACATGAGGAAAGTTTCCAACCGATTTATCACACACAAACAGCAGTTGATCGGCATTGCCTGGTGAAACGTTGTTGTGATGCCTCGTGTAAGGAGGAGAAATGCGTACAATCATGTTTCCGACTTTCATAAAGGTCGGATTGTAGCCTATTGCGACTGCAGTATTTCGTATCGCGACATTGGTGCTCGCGTTGGTCGAGATCCAATGACTGTTTGCAGAATATGGAATCGGTGGGTTCAGGAGAGGAACGCCTTGCTGGATCCCAATGGCCTCGTATCACCAGCAGTCGAGATGATAGGCATCTTATCCACATGGCTGTAACGGATCGTGCAGCTACGTCTCGATCCGTGAGTCAACAGATGGGGACGTTTGCAAGACAAAAATCATCTGCACGAACAGTTCGACGATGTTTGCAGCAGCATGGACTATCAGCTTGGAGACCATGGCTGCAGTTACCCTTGACACTGCATCACAGGCAGGAGCACCTGCGATGGTGTACTCAACGACTAATGACTAACCTGGGTGCACGAATGGCAAAACGTCATTTTTTCGGATGAATCCAGGTTATGTTTACAGCATCATGATGGTCGCACCCGTATTTGGCGACATCGCAGTGAACGCACATTGGAAGCGTGTATTCGTCATCGCCATATTGGCGTATCACCCGGCGTGATGGTATGGGGTGCCATTGGTTACACGTCTTGTTCACCTTTTGTTCGTGTTGACGGCCCTTTGAACAGTGGACGTTACATTTCAGATGTGTTACGACCCGTGGCTCTACCCTTTATTCGATCCCTGCGAAACCCTACATTTCAGCAGGATAATGCACGACTGCATGTTCCAGGTCTTGTACGGGCCTTTCTGGATACAGAAAATGTTCGACTGCTGCCCTGGCCAGCACATTCTCCAGATCTCTCACCAATTGAAAATGTCTCGTCAATGGTGGCTGAGCAACTGGCTCGTCATGATACGCCAGTCACTACTCTTGATGACCTGTGGTATTGTGTTGAAGCTGCATGGGCAGCTGCACCTGCACACGCCATCCAAGCTCTGTTTGACTCAATGCCCAGGCGTATCAAGGCTGTTATTATGGCCAGAGGTGGTTGTTCTAGGTACTGATTTCTCAGGATCTATGCACCCAAATTGCATGAAAATGTAATCACATGTCAGTTCTAGTATAATATATTTGTCCAATGAATACCCGTTCATCATCTGCATCTTGGTGTAGCAATTTTAATGGCCAGTAGTGTAACTAATATGTTTCACTGACTGACTGATTCCATGACACAACAGTCCTCTGAGGTCCTTGGCCTCCTCAATCACAGATTTCCAATTGTCTCGGTCTTCAGCACACCTGCGCCACCTCCTCACTCCCACTGCTCTCAGGTCAGCTTCCACATCTTCCAGGCAACTCACACGCGGTCGTCCTCTCCTTCTTCTACCAACCGGATGTCCCATCATTATCATCTTCAGGAGCCTTTCTTCTGTCATATGCTGGACATGTCCTAACCATCTTAGCCTTCCCACTTTGATTGAAGTTACCAAATCAGGTTCTTTGTACAGAGCCCTTATTTCTTCATTAGTCCTAATTCGTCATATCTCACCTTCTTTTACAGGACCAAAAATCTTCCTCAGCACTTTCCTTTCCCGTATACTTAGTTTCTTCTCCAAAGCCTCTGTCAGTACCCATGCCTTGCTGCTGGTTGATCACTGTTTTGTAGTGTCAGCTTTAGTTTCCTACATAGGTTCTTATTTTTGAGCATGATATATAGTGCTCGATATGATCTGTTGGCAGCCTGAATCTGATTTGTTATATATGCCTCCACTTTGTTTTCTGATGTTATTACTGAACCAAGATAAAGCCATCTACTCTTTCAAAGTTGTACCCTTCTAACTGTAGATAATCTGTGTTTCTTCTATCTCTCTCAGTTACCACGTACTTAGATTTTGTCTCACTGATTTCTAAACCAAGGTTCTTGGCAGCGGCTTCAAACTCTTAGAAGGCTGATGTGAGCGCCTCTGTACTTCTAGCACTTATTACTACAGCATCTGCATAGGCTAAGATTTGCAGAAGTCTATTGTAAATATTGCCTCCTGGGTTTGTGGTTATTGATCTTGCTGCGTTCTCTAATACTAGGTTGAATAGTACTGAGGATAGTGGGTCTCCCTGTCTTAGTCCTACTTCCGTTGGGAATGATCTCGACAGACAACACTGAACTTTAACCTGGCTTTTGCTGTTCTCCAGGGTCCTCTTAGTTAATTTTATTAGCGTCTTAGGAAATTTGAATGTCTGCATTGTTTCCCACAGTGCTGATCTTTTAACTCTGTCATAG
The DNA here is from genome assembly GCF_023898315.1 of Schistocerca nitens. Taxonomy (NCBI): domain Eukaryota; kingdom Metazoa; phylum Arthropoda; class Insecta; order Orthoptera; family Acrididae; genus Schistocerca; species Schistocerca nitens. The sequence goes on along the minus strand of NC_064618.1, from coordinate 581,365,341 downwards.
GCCTGTTTAAAGTCTATAAAGAGATATTATAATCTTACATTATATTCATAAGTCTTCTCCAGCATCATACATACTGTAAAGATATGGTCATCTGTAGACCTCCCAGCTCTAAAACCTGCCTGGTACTTGCCTAGAATCCATTCTGCTCTTCTACTTACTCTCCTTGTTATAGCTGTAGAAAGGATTTTGTAGACGATACTAAGCAGAGATATTCCTCAATAGTTCTTACACTGCATGTGTGATCCTTTCTTATGTATAGGCAGATGGTTGCTAATGTCCAGTCCTCTGTTATTTTCTCTGTTTCCCAGGCCATTGTATTTATTTTATGTATCCTCCATACTAATATTTCACCTCTGTGTTTTATCATTTCTGCCATTACCAGGTCGTGTCCAGGAGCTTTGAGATTCTCAAGTTGCTTTATAATGACTCTTTTCTCTTCTATCGATGGTGGTTCTGTGTCCACTGCATCATCATCTCCATCCACCTCTTGTTCTTCTTCAGTTTCTTCTCTAGCCCCTCCATTTCGTTCTTCACTTACGATGTGTCTGTCTGACAGTAACACTTCAAAATGTTGTGCCCATGTTTCTATTATTTTTTCCTTTCCAACTATCGAACTGCCTGTCTCATATTTCAGCATGTTCATCCTTGGCTAATGTCCTCTCTTTATTTGTCCCACCCCATAAAAGAATGTCCTCCCCTGCTTATTTTCATAGTTCTTCTATATTTCATCCATCCTTTCCCTTTCCTATACTCTCTTCTTAATCCGTGCTAAATTCTTAGCTACCCTTCTCTTCTCTTTAAACATAGCCACATTATTTCATGTAGGTCTCTGTAACAAACTTTGTTGAGCTTGATTTCTATTATTTAGCGCCTTTGACATCGCATCATCAAACCATTCGTGGGTTTTTTCTGTTTCTCCGGGTACCTCTTGAGCTGTTGTATTTAAAGCTATCTTAGTTTCCTCCCATAGTATGTTGATATCCTTTCCCTCCATCCTGCTGATCTTTTGCAACTTCTCTTGCACTTTGTTCCTATGCTCTTCCTTTTCCCCCCCAGGGGGTCCACAACTCTTTTGTGGATACGTGTGTGGCGAGCACGGGGCCCCAAGCCATTGCAGCCTTCTTTCTCTCCAGGGCTGCATTTCCTTTCCCTTCCCCTCCTTGCTCCTTTCCCCTCGCCCTCTCCTCTCCCTCTCTTGGTGTCCTTGCTTATGTTGGCCCCCGCTATCCTCCTGGTTCTGTTGGTTTTCCAATTCGGTTTGTTGCATAATCATCTCTTCCTTTTGGCATTCCTTGGTCCCCCTCTGGGGTTTGACCTCCATTACAAAATTTCTCCTCCGTAGTGTGAGCCATTTGGGGAAGAGCACCTTACCTAGTGTCTCCGACGTGCGCCCTCCTAGTACATTCCACCTTTTCTTTCCCGTCGTTGTCTGATACTAGGGTGCATAGCCAGCACGGTAGCCAGCCCGTATGGTGGGGTCGCTATGTACCCTTTTGGTTGAGCCCCCTGAACACACAGGGATCACACTTCTGATACCTGAGCTGTGACCTCCTCATGCATGCCTTGGAGTGGTTGCTCGTCATCCTGGAGCATCGGAACTCCCGGCAATGGCCGCCGTGCCAGACGGCCCTTGCTGTGGCTGGGTGGCGCCCGTGAGGAGAGCCCCTGATCGGAGTGGGTGATATCAGGATGGACGCTATGCAAATGAAACGCATACGGGTCCAGAACTCTGGCCGTTCTTCTGCGGCCGTCTCTCTGCGTGGAACTGATTCCTCAAGTGCTGCCTCTCTTGCCTCTTCGGCCTTCCCTTCCATGGCTACCACCTGGGAAGAGGGTCAGGCCCGTCGGCTAGGGGCAAAACCTTTCCCCCGTTATCTAGTTTGCACCAGGACTCATGGAGATACTTTCACCAATACCAAACCTTTATTCTTTGTGGAACACATTGAAGACAAGTTTGGCGAAGTGGACTCCCTGAGCAAGATGCGGTCGGGTTCGTTGCTGATAAAAACTGCTTCAGCTGCCCAATCTGCAACCCTTCGTGCCTGTACCCATCTTGGCACAATTCCTGTGTCAATTACCCCCCACCAGTATCTAAATATGGTACAAGGTGTGATTTTTCACAGGGACCTCATCCTTCAAACTGATGAGGAACTTCGGGACAATCTCGGACGGCGGGGTGTTCACTTTGTCCGGCGTGTTCAGAACCTAAAGACAATCATATTGATACTGGTGCCTTTATCCTGGCCTTTGAAGGGGATACCCTCCCTGAGAAAGTTAAGATTATGGTCTATCGCTGTGATGTGAAGCCGTACATCCCACCTCCTATGAGGTGTTTTAAGTGCTTGCGTTTTGGACACATGTCTTCCCGCTGTTCACAGGCCCCTCTCTGTGGTGACTGTGGACGTCCACTCCATGAGGGGAGTTCCTGTGTTCCCCCTCCTGTGTGTGTAAATTGTCATGGTAGTCATTCTCCACGTTCACCAGATTGCCCAGTATATAAGAAGGAAAAAAAGATACAGGAGTATAAGTCCCTCGATCGTTTAACCTACACAGAGGCCCGTAAGAAATATACACGACTTCACCCTGTGTCCATGACATCTAGTTGCGCCTTGGTTACATCTACACCCCTTCCTCCCCCTTCCTTACCCCCATCCCGGACCCCTCTACTCCCCCCCCCCTCCCCTGCGGCTCCCACACCTTCTCCTCTGGGCGCTGCTCCCCCTCCCCAGCCGGAGAAGTGTCCCACTCCTTCGGCGTCTGCCAGTCAAGGGCGCCTCTCCTGGGATGCCCCTTCCCGGCACCTCCCAGGCCAAAGGTCTGCCGCCGCGCGACGACCGCGAGAGCCGCAGTCTGTCGACCCCCAGGTTGCCCGGTCTCTTTCTGTTCATGATCTTGCTGCAGCTGGCTCCTTTATGCCACACAGCCCTCCTCGATCTCAGCCTGAAAAGAAGAAGAAACATAAGTCCCGGGACAAAGAGCCTCTGGTGTCACCGGAGGTCCGTTCCCCAACTTCACAACCGGATTCTGACCTGTCGTTCATGGCTGTCGCCCCCTCCTTGTCGGTGACGGGTGGGGACCCGGCGGTATGACTGGATTTAGCGTGTTCAGCCCCCATTTAAACCATCGTTCTGTGGTTCTCCAATGGAATTGTAATGGATACTATTGTCACCTTCTGGAATTGAAATCCCTTCTTTCGTCCTACTCTGCAGCTTGTGTGGTTCTCCAGTAATCTCATTTTACTGATGCTCACTCACCGACCCTCCTTGGGTTCCATGTTTTCTGTCGAAATCGGGTCGGACCCCTGCGGGCTTCTGGTGGCGTTTGTACGTTGGTCCATAAAGACATTGCTAGCACGTGGATTCCTCTTCAAACTACACTGGAAGCGGTTGCTGTTAGGGTCCACTTAGACTCTGCGGTCACAGTTTGCAATCTTTATCTCCCTCCTGACAGGACTCTTACACCTGCTGCCTTAACTGCCCTTCTTCAGCAACTTCCTCCTCCCTTCCTCCTCCTTGGGGATTTTAATGCTCATCATCCCTTGTGGGGCAGTGCCTTTCCATCTAGACGAGGTCTTCTTATAGACCAATTTATTGCAGACCACGACCTGTGCCTTCTTAATGATGGCTCCCCTACTCATTTCAGTGCCGGTCATGGTACCTTTTCTGCCATTGATCTTTCTCTTTCTTCTCCCTCTCTCCTCCCTTCGTTACCCTGGTCGCCACACAACGACCTTTGTGATAGTGACCATTTCCCGTTGATTATCACGCTCCCTTCCCGATCCCCGATGGGCAGGTTACCTCATTGGTCTTTCCAACGCCCCGATTGGCCTCTATACACTGCACAGGTCGTGCTTTCTCCCTCTTTGTCGGGTTGTATTGATGACGTCCTACGTGACGTGTCTGACGCGATTGTTCGCACTGCTAGCCTTGCTGTCCCGTGCTCATCTGGACCATTTCGTCGCCGGCAAGTCCCATGGTGGAGTATGGCCATTGCCATTGCCATCTGTGATCGCCGTCGAGCTTTGCAACACTTTAAGAGGCACCCATCCGTAGCCAGCCTTACTACCTTTAAACGCCTCCGCGCTAAAGCCCGTTATTTAATCAAACAGAGCAAGCAGATATGTTGGGAACGATTCGTTTCTTCCCTTGGTTCTACTGTCCCTCTGTCACAGGTATGGGCTACACTTCGCTCTCTCCAAGGTTGCCATCGGCAGTCCACCCTCCCAGGCCTTCACGTCCCAGATGGCATTTGTACGGACCCATTAGTTCTTGCAGAACATCTTGCGACCCATTTTGCAGTGATATCAGCGTCAGCCTCCTATCCAGCTGCTTTCCTTCACCAAAAACAGTGGGCTGAAGCTTCCACCTTATGTTTCACCCCTTGTGAGTCAGAATCTTACAACGAATCTTTTACTGAATGGGAATTTCTTTCTGCTCTATCTTCTTCTCATGATACGGCCCCTGGCCCAGATTCCATTCATAACCAACTGCTTCAACATCTCAGTGCTCCACAACGGCAACATCTTCTTCGGGTGTTTAACCATATCTGGCTCCAGGGTGACTTCCCTTCTCAGTGGAGGGATAGCATTGTGGTTCCTGTCCTTAAGCCTGGTAAGAACCCCCTATCTGTTGACAGCTATCGGCCAATTAGTTTGACCAATGTTGTTTGTAAGTTACTTGAACGGATGGTAGCCCGTCAGCTCAATTGGGTCCTCGAATCTCGGGATCTATTGTCCCCTTACCAGTGTGGCTTTCGAGAGGGACGGTCTCCAATCGATCATTTACTTTGCTTGGAATCTGCAGTTTGGCAGGCTTTTTCCCAGCGCCGCCATTTGGTTGCAGTGTTTTTTGACCTTCGCAAGGCCTATGACATGGCCTGGCGCCATCACATCTTACTTACCCTTCATCAGTGGGGTCTTCGGGGCCCACTCACGATTTTCATCCGCCAGTTCCTGATCCATCGGTCATTCAGAGTTCGAGTTGGTACTGCTTTTAGTTCTCCACGGACCCAGGAGACCGGCATCCCACAGGGTTCTGTCTTGAGTGTCCTTCTTTTCCTCATTGCTATCGATGGACTTGTGGCCTCTGTCGGTCCCTTGGTCGTCCCTGCCCTGTATGTGGATGATTTCTGCATTTGGGTTAGTTCCTCCTCGATGGCATCTGCAGAACGGCAGCTCCAGGTAGCTATACGGCGTGCTTCTGCATGGACCCTCTCACACGGGTTTCAATTCTCTCCTTTAAAATCACGGGTGGTCCACTTCTGTCACCGTACTACGATCCACCCTGATCCAGAGCTCTATCTTGCTGCACAACTTCTTTTCGACAATAAGCTCACTTGGCATATCAGACTCCTGAAGGTAGGATGTTTCCGTAAACTCAATGTCCTTCGCTTCCTTGCCCACTCCTCTTGGGGTGCAGACCGTTCCCTCCTTCTCCGTCTTTATCGTGCTCTAGTTCTGTCTCGTTTGGACTATGGTAGTCAAGTTTATGGTTCAGCTGCTCCTTCCACACTGCACGTGCTGGATCCAGTCCACCATCGTGGTATCCGTTTGGCCACCGGTGCCTTCCCTACTAGCCCTGTTGATAGTCTCCTGGTTGAAGCTGGGATCCCCCCCTTTCTGTTCGGCGGTCCCAGCTTCTGGTGTCTTATGCACTCACTATCCGTTCCTCTCCCACTCATCCTTCCTATTCTATCCTGTTCCCAGACCAAGGACGTCGCCCACCCGACTCCCGCCCTCGGGCAGGTTTACCGGTTGGGCTCCGCCTTGCGTCTCTTTGCCGTGATTTTCAGCTTCCTTCTTTGTCCTGTCTTCCTCGCTCCCTCTCCTCCACCCCTCCTTGGTTAGTTCCTCGGTCTCGAATTTGGATGGATCTCCGCCGAGGTCCGAAAGATTCCATCCCCCTGGTGGTGTTCCGTTCCTTTTTCCACCAAATTTTATGGGAGTTTCAGGATGCTGTTGTTTTTTACACTGATGGCTCTAAATCTGATGATCATGTTGGGTATGCCTTCATGTCCTCTGTTGGAGCGGAAAATCATCTGCTGCCACCTACACGTGGGGTGTTTACTGCAGAATTGGTGGCAATTTTCCAGGCCCTTACCTTTATTAAACAGTCCCAGCACAACCGCGTTTTGTTATGTACGGACTCGATGAGTGGCCTTCTTGCTATTGACCGGTGTTTTTCGCGCCATCCCTTGGTCTCTGCCATCCATGACCATCTCGCTGATATTCACTGTGCTGCTTGTTCCATTGACTTCCTTTGGGTCCCTGGCCATGTGGGTATCCCGGATAATGAGCTCGCTGATCGTTTGGCTGGGGGAGCAGTCACTTACCCCCCATTTTCTGTAACCCCTCCTGCAGCGGATTTACGGCTTCACATCAAATCCCACTTCGCACAGTCATGGGCCAATTCTTGGGAGGCTACTACCCTGTCTAGTAAACTTTGAGCGATTAAGGTGACACCAGGCCCGTGGCGTTCTTCCTTTCCCCTCTCCCGAAAGGACTCGACCACACTGTGTCGTCTCCACATTGGCCATACCAGGCTGACCCATGGTTTTCTTTTGCGTGATGAGCCACCCCCACTTTGGTGTTGTGGAGCCTTCCAGTTAGTAGCCCACATTTTGGTAGAATGCCCCCTTCTTTTGGCTCTGCGTGCTAAGTACAGACTCCCCCACACTTTACCTTTGATGTTGGCTGACAATTCCCGGATGGTCTCTCTGGTTCTTGGTTTCCTCCGGGAAAGTGGTTTTTATTCTCAGTTTTAAGGTTTTTAATATCTCTCTGGTGTTGGGGCAGGGCGATGAGTGTTTGGGTGTCTCCCACTGTAAGCCGTGTTTGGAGATTCCCGATTCACCTCCCTGACCGAGATCCTCTTTTCTTCCCCTTTTACTCTGTTTTTACCTTTTTTTTTAAGGGCTAGTTAGTCTCCTTTTCCCATACGTATTTCTACATTCTAGCGGTTGTACCTTTTAAATCACAGGTGGTCTTGCCTATGCTGCTTCAGCATAGCGTTGGGTTCGTTCTCTTGCCGACTTCCCTCATTTTGTTTTTACCAATGACAACATGACTGCCCTTTTACATTTTTACCTTTTTCTGTTTTATTGTTCTGACTTTCCTCAGATGTCCCATTAGCGGAATGGAGCATATTTGAAACAAGGGACTGATGACCTTGCTGTTTGGTCCCTTAAACCTCAAACAACCAAACAACCAACTCTTCCTTTTTCTTCTGATCTTTGAGCATCTCCACATTGTAGACCTTTCTTTTCTCCGACCCAGCCCTTCTCGCTTTAACTGCAATCCTTTCCAAGGTTTTGATTCTTACCAATATATGGTCTGAGTCAATGTCCGCTCCTTGGCGGCTAATCACATCCAAAATATCTGAGGCATGCCATCCATCTATCAGTACATGATCTATTTGATTTCTCGACAACCCATCAGGTGATATCTAAGTCTCCTTCTGAATGTCTTTGTGTGTGAAACACGTGCTTTTAATTATTAGTCCTTTTCTTAAAGCAAATTCAATGTTTCCAACCATTGTTATGTGATTCCAGGTGTTTTCTATAAAGACCTGCCACGAGTTGGTTTTCTTTCTCTTTACCCACTTTAGCATTACAATCCCCCAGTATAATTTTGACATCATACTTTGGCAGCTTATTATATACTTGCTCCAATTTCTCATGAAGTTCTTCTTTCTCTTCTTCAGCTGCATCTTCCATTGGAGCATGCACACTAATCAGTGACAATTTGGAGAATTTTTCCTTCAGCCTCAATCGACATACTCTGGGGTTTATTGTTTCATATCCATCATGGCGTGACTGACGGGTTTCTTTACCATAAAACCTGTTCCCAATCTATTTTTATCTTCCCCACTATTGATCAAGGTATAGTGCTGGAAATCAACCACTTCTGTTTATTTCCATCTTATCTCTTGCAATGCTGCAACATCAATTTGGTACCTCCTCGAGCTTCCTACTGGCTACCCCTGAAGGATACTTCTTACATTCCATGTTCTGATATACCAAAATCGTTGCCATTTGACGTGCCTTGGTTGTCATAAGTTTGAGACAGTTCAGTTCTCTCTGTGAATTGGTTGCTGAACAATGAGTTGTTTTCCGATATGGGGTTGTTAGCCCCATGATCAACCCACAACCTGGAGGACCTGGATTTGTATCGGGTTTACTTCCTTAGGGAGACTGGCTTCACCATGCCTCTAGAGCCCTCCCTGCCATATGTCGTAGGGAATTGAAAAAGAGAAGCAAAAATGATAGTCTTAGGATAGGATAGGATAGGACAGGAAACAGGCTTGATAGGTCACTGTGGGACACACTTCGTCTGGCTCCTCCCTTTTGGCCTGTCCGGCATGGGTGACCCTGCTGGTAGCTTCGCTACCGCTGGCATAGCCCTCTGCATCCAGAGAACACAAACCTCCTCACCCACATGGACAGTGCTACGTTAAGGCGGTGTCCCTGAGGAAACTAATATGTTTGCTGATGCTATTAATCCTCCTTTAGTCACATGGACTAAAAGTGTAGCCTGCATGAACACTAATGAATGCCTTCCCACTCTAGACAGGGACAGACATGTTTCAGACCTAGTAACTTCCTTTTGGGGGATGAGGTTTAAGCCAGTGTAGGTCTGACCTTCAGTAAGTTAACTTGCGGCCTCTGAAAATAAAATCACTACAACTGTAGTCTGTACATCTAACCTTGTCCCTGCTTGGGGTGTGCCTGATGGAGGATTAATAATCTCCATACTTTGTGAAGAAGGGAGTGGAAATCATACATTTCAGTGTGAATGATTTTTTTTTTTTTTTCTAGGTTGGTTGTCCAAACTGTGGCTTCTCGTATTGTGCAAAGTGCCTCAAATATAAGGTCATTGTACCTAAGCTTGGCACATCACCTCATCTTGTTTGCCAGGACTGTTACAAGAAGCTTGAAAATCAACACATTGGCTCATCTGAACCAGTGTTGCCACCCTCGCAAGCAGTTATAAAGTAAGTTATGAGTTTTATTATGATTTTTGGCTGGTACATTTTTTCACACTTTTTATCACTGCACATTTCTTAAATGTTTACAGCTTGCATTTTGTCTGGCTGTACACTTATCTTTGAAAGAGTGGTGCCAACAAAAACGATAAACATGACTCATCTGGTGGTAGTACAATATGATATGCCTCAGAATGGCAAGTATTTGATGGGATTACTATGGGCTATCAAAATATAATTTTTAATTAGATGCTGGAAAATTCTAGGTGGAAGCGTAAACAGTGGAAGTTGTAAAGATGACCTCTCACTTTATAGTTTACATGCTGGCCAATATATAGGCACATAAATTAGAGTGAATTTATATCCAAACTTCACATTAGTGAACATATGACTGATTGTGAGGAAATTGTACAACCTTACATGCCTGATGACTCCTTTGTGCAATCTCCAGATTGACTTTCCTGCAGCTGATTACCTACCCACAGAAAGACCACAAGGCTCCATAGGAAACAGAATTTAATCTGGAGGGGGAAAATCTAATGATGTGCTAAATAAAGCAGCAGAAATGTCTCGAAAAAGTCATCTCATTATGATCCAGGAGTTTGCATTGAGATATAAGGAGCTATTGACAACGTATGGTGGCCCTCCCTTTGTATGAAATTCAGGGATTGCAGTGTTTGTGTGGCAGTTATCACATTGCAGAATGTTGTTAATATGATACTTATTATTTTGTATGTTCTAGACTCTGACCTTTTGAAAGGCACATCCTGGACTTATTTTCCATCTGTATTTGTATTGCTGTTGAGAGACTATACTGCAGTTTTAACTATTTTGGAATAACATGAGAAGTCAATTTGTACAATAAACCATGTACTGACATTACACACACACACACACACACACACACACACACACACCATCAAATTAAGCTCTTTGGTGGGTTCATGTGTGGCTGTCATGGGACTCCACCTTAGCAGCATCTTTTCTATTCTCATCCCCCCCCCCCTCCCCTCCCCTTGGGGAACATATCTGGGGTGTGTTTCGGAATGTGTTCTGCATTTTCAGTGGCTGACATAAAAACAGACTGTTGTTGGTTCCTTTTTTCTTTCTTTATTCACCTTCTTCTATCCTTCCTCCACTTCGGCATTTGAGTCTTCATTTTCTTCTTTCTTCCTGTGTGCTCCTGAAGGCCAAACCACGTGTCTGATATGTAATAAGTGACTGGGTAAAGCATAATTTCCAGCCCCAGGTCAACAGGTGGGGTTTGCATATGCTCCCTGGTGCAGGCTAGGCCCAGGGAGGGGTGATTGCTTAAGTTGCTGCCTTCCCAAATTGCCAATTGGTCCCTCTGTCAGGTGTTGGGAGGTGTGACCTGAAGTATGAACAATCATCTAAGACACATAAGCCCCCCTCTGAGAGGGGGCCCCAGTTGGAAAGAGCGCACCATCGGAGATGCTGACAATCATGGGGAATTTTCTTGCAATGTGAGCCAGTCATCATCTTCGCAGTCAATGTTTACCAAACGTCAACAGAATGGAGCTCCTGATTGAAAGACCCTCCCAGCAGCACCATGGTTCCTCTTGATCACATGTACTGAAGATGGTCAGTCCTTTGCAATGGAAAATCCATTTCTTATTCAGAAAGGTGTTGATGCATTTACTGGCCTTGTGAAATCCTGCTCTCGTTTATGCAGTGGGACTTTGCTGTTGGAGACCACTTCTGATTCCCAAGCACAACTGCTTGCACTTTGCTTATCCACAGCTATTCTGTTCTTGTTGAGGCCCATAGGACTCTGAATTCTTCCTGTGGTGTTATTTACACAAGGCCGTTTATGATCTGACTGAGGCAGAAATCCTAATATACTTCTCTGATCAGGGTGTCATTTCATTACATTGTATCATGAAAAAGGTAGATGCATCCTTAGTGCCCCAAACTGCTGTCTGCTTCACATCTCCTGTGCGGCAAGCTATGTAAATTTAAATATTAACTGTGGTTTTCTTACATGTCACTTCTTTTTCCGTGTGTTTTTGCTTATAGGAAGCTTTAATTTTCGAGTACTAGTAATAGTGTTCCATAGTTTTCGTGTTTGTTTTGAATACAGTCCAGAGACAGTTAGTGCTTATTTTCATTGTTTCCAACAAGAAGTGTCTAGTAACCACAGTTTAGTCAGCTATCAGCCACCTTTAGTGAATTAGCAGTCTACTTAAAAGTTGATTACTTAACTCTCTGCAGTGAATTGTTGATTTCTTAGGATGGATAGGATGTGTGACTGCTGTGTACGGACGCAGGAGGAGCTGGCCACTGTTCGTGAACTACTGAACGTGCTGATGGCCACGGTCAGCTGTCTTCAGGCTGCTGCCTCTGAGTGTAGCGGCAGTGGGGAGTCTGGTGCATCACATAGTACACCCCAGGTGTTACATGATTCACCCATGGTCCCTGCTGTCGAGACATCTTCACAGGTACAGGGCGTGGTTGGGCCACCCTCTCCCCAAGGGGAGTGGTGGGTTCAACAGTATTCGCGTCGCATGAGGTGGAGGGTCAATGTGGAGGCTGGCTGTGTGGCATCGCCTGCTCTGTCTGTGAGTGGACATGTGGCCGCTCCTTCAGCAAGGTCCGAGCAGGCACACGGGGGAGGGGTTTATTAGTGATTGGGAGCACCAGTGTTAGGCAGGTGATTTCCCTTAGGGAAATAGCGGAAAGGTCAGGGAAGAAGGCCAGTGTTCAATCTGTCTGCTTGCAGGGGGTCTCATCTGAGATGTGGAGGAGGCCCTGCCGGTGGCGATGGAGAGCACTGGGTGCACCCGACTGCAAATTGTTGCTCATATCGGCATCAATGACTCCTGCCGTTTGGGTTCAGAGATCATCCTCAGTTCATACAGGCGGCTGGCGGAGTTGGTAAAGGTGGAAAGCCTCGCCCGTGGGGTGGAATCTGAGCTAATTATTTGTAGTGTTGTTCCCAGAACCGATCACGGTCCTCTGGTTTGGAGCCGAGTGGAAGGCTTAAACCAGAGGCTCAGACGATTCTACGGAGATCAGGGGTGTAAATTTCTCGACCTCCGCTATCAGGTGGAGAAATGTAGGGTCCCCCTGAATAGGTCAGGCGTGCACTACACACAGGAAGCGGCTACGGGGGTAGCGGAGTACGTGTGGAGTGCACATGTGGGTTTTTTAGGTTAGAGAATTCCCTCCCTAGGCCTGACAAGACGCCTCCTGAGACGCAACGAGGTAGCAGCAGGCAAAACGCAACAGGGAATGACAATATTAATGTGGTAATAGTAAACTGCAGGAGTGTCTATAGAAAGGTCCCAGAACTGCTCTCATTAATAAATAGTCACAATGCCCACATAGTACTAGAGACGGAAAGTTGGCTGAAACCAGATGTAAACAATAATAAAATTCTAAACTCAGATTGGAATGTATACCACAGAGACAGCCTGGACAGTGAAGGGGGGAGGTGTGTTTATAGCGATAAAATGTGCAATAGTATCAAAGGAAATTGATGGAGATCCGAAGTGTGAAATAATTTGGGTGAAGGTCACAGTTAAAGCAGGCTCAAACATGGTAACTGGATATCACTATGGGCTCCCTGGCTCGGCAGCTGTTGTGGGAGAACACCTGATGGAAAATTTGGGAAATATTTTGAGTAGATTCCCCGACCATGTTATAGTTTTGGGTGGAGATTTTAATTTACCAGATATAGATTGGGAGATTCAAACGTTTATAATGGGTGGCAGGGACAAAGAATCCAGTGAAATTTTTTTAAGTGCATTATCTGAAAACTCCCTTGAGCTGCTAAACAGAGAACTGACTCGTGGTGATAACAATTTGGACCTTCTGGTGACAAACAGACCCTAACTATTTGAAACAGTTAACGCAGAACAGGGAATCGGCGATCATAAAGCGGTTACAGCATCAGTGATTTCAGCCGTAAATAGAAATATTAAAAAATGTAGGAAAATTTTTCTGTTGAGCAAAAGTGACAAAAAGCAGATTTCAGAGTACTTGGCAGCTCAACACAAAAGTTTTATCTCGAGTACAGATAGTGTTGAGGATCAGTGGACAAAGTTCAGAACCATCATACAATATGCATTAGATGAGTATGTGCCAAGCAAGATCATAAGAGATGGAAAAGAGCCACCGTGGTACAACAACCAAGTTAGAAAACTGCTACGGAAGCAAAGGGAACTTAATAGCAAACATAAACATAGCCAAAGCCTTGCAGACAAACAAAAATTACACAAAGCAAACTGTAGTGTGAGGAGGGCTATGTGAGAGGCGTTCAACAAATTCAAAAGTGAAGTTCTATGTACTGACTTGGCAGAAAATCCTAAGAAGTTTTGATCCTATGTCAAAGCGGTAGGTGGATCAAAACAAAATGTCCAGACACTCTGTGACCAAAATGGTACTGAAACAGAGGATGACAGACTAAAGGCCGAAATACTAAATGTGTTTTTCCAAAGCTGTTTCACAGAGGAAGACTGCACTGTAGTTCCTTCTCTAGATTGTCACATAGATGACAAAATGGTAGATATCGAAATAGATGACAGAGGGATAGAAAAACAATTAGAATCGCTCAAAAGAGGAGAGGCTGCTGGACCTGATGGGATACCAGTTCGATTTTACCCTGAGTATGTGAAGGAACTTGCCCCCTTTTTGCAGCGGTGTACTGTAGGTCTCTAGAAGAGCATAGCGTTCCAAAAAATTGGAGGAGGGCACAGGTCATCCCAGTTTTCAAGAAGGGATGTCGAACAGATGTGCAGAACTATAGACCTATATCTCTAACATCGATCAGTTTTAGACTTTTGGAACACATATTATGTTAGAGTATAATGACTTTTCTGGAGACTAGAAATCTACTCTATAGGAATCAGCATGGGTTTCGGAAAAGACGATTGTGTGAAACCCAACTCGCGCTATTTGTCCACGAGACTCGGAGGGCCATAGACACGGGTTCCCAGGTAGATGCTGTGTTTCTTGACTTCCGCAAGGCATTTGATACAGTTCCCCATAGTCATTTAAAGAACAAAGTAGGAGCATATGGACTATGAGACCAATTGTGTGATTGCATTGAAGAGTTCCTAGATAACGGAACGCAGCATGTCATTCCCAATAGAGAGAAGTCTTCCGAAGTAAGAGTGATTTCAGGTGTGCCGCAGGGGAATGTCGTAGGACCGTTGCTATTCACAATATATATAAATGACCTTGTGGATGACATCAGAAGTTCACTGAGGCTTTTTGCAGATGATGCTGTAGTATATCGAGAGGTTGTAGCAATGAAAAATTGTACTGAAATGCAGGAGGATCTGCAATGAATTGACGCATGGTGCAGGGAATGGCAATTGAATCTCAATGTAGACAATGTAATGTGCTACGAATACATAGAAAGAAAGATCCTTTATCATTTAGCTGCAATATAGCAGGTCAGAAACTGGAAGCAGTTAATTCCATAAATTATCTGGGAGTAGGCATTAGGAGTGTTTTAAAATGGAATGACCATTTAAAATTAATTGTTGATAAAGCAGATGCCAGACTGAGATTCATTGGAAGAATCCTAAGGAAATGCTGCCCTAAAACAGAGGAAGTAGGTTCCAGTACACTTGTTCGCCCACTGCTTGAATACTGCTCACCGGTGTGGGATCCATACCAGATAGGGGTGATGGAAGAGATAGAGAAGATCCAATGGAGAGCAGCGCGCTTCGTTACAGGATCATGTAGTAATAACGAAAGCGTTATGGAGATATAGATAAACTCCAGTGGAAGACTCTGCAATAGCTTGGTACGGGCTTTTGTTGAAGTTTCGAGAACATACCTTCACCGAGGAGTCAAGCAGTATATTGCTCCCTCCTATGTATATCTCGCGAAGAGACCATTAGGATAAAATCAGAGAGATTAGAGCCCTCACAGAGGCATACCGACAATCTTTCTTTCCACGAACAATACGAGACTGGAATAGAAGGGAGAACCGATAGAGATACTCAAGGTACCCTCTGCCACGCACCGTCAAGTGGCTTGCGGAGTATGGATGTAAATGTAGATGTTTCGGTAGAGTGGTGCTTCCGATCAAGATCAAAACAGGCTATGAAGTTATCACAGTCATACCACACATTCCAAATCCATTGTACTGCTACCAGTGTCATCATTTCAACCACAATCAAATGTCCTGTCGACACCCGGCCAAATGTGTAACCTGTGGAAGGGATTCTCAGAAGGTCGATTTCCGCCTCCTTCTCCCCGCTGTGTCAACTGCACTGGTGACCATACTGCCTGCTCTCGGGATTATCCCCTGTATCTCGATGAGTGGGCTGTCCAGGAGATCCGGGTAAAGGAAAAAGTGCCTTACTCAATCACTCGCAAGTTATTGGCTAGTTGCAAACCCTGTGTTCTACAGTCTGCCACTTACAGTATGGTTCTTGCTACATCTTGCTCCATGAAGCACTTGGCCATGCAGACATGCGAACTCAAATTCAGCACTGCAGTTGTGAAATCTCCAGTGTCATGGTAGTATCACCTTCTTCTCGTCCAGTTGTGCAACAAGCCACCAATCTTTCACCTCACAGGGTGAAGTCACCTGCTACATGACCGGCAGGCTGGAAAGGACAGAAGGAATACTCCTGCGAAGACTTCCTACATCCCTCCGGCCAGAAAATATCTGAGTCTTCCTCTGTCAACCAGAAAGGCTCTAACTAATTAAACAAAGGCAAATGTTCTTCTCCTTCACCGACTCGAAGATCCTCTTTGACGGTGTCACCACGTGATATCCTCATGCAGCTGACCTCTATGTTGCCGCAGCTGACCTCTGTGTTGCCAGTGCACACTGCCAACCGTTTTTCTGCCCTTGACTCTGCAGATCGACAGAGGGAGAATGCGGACACCTGTGTAGACCACATGAAGCAGGATCCTCCAGCCTCTGCACCCTGCAGCTGCCGATGTGACACTCCTTCATTTTTCCCCTCCTCCCTTTCCTTGTTATGACTCTCCGTTAATGGAACATTCATGGCCATTGATGAGACAAAGAGGGTTTACAGCTGCTCTTATAATGCCAGCGTGTGCTTCTTCTCTGCCTCTAGGAAACAAAATTGCATCCTCATGACTGCTTTGAGCTCTCACATTTCTTCCTGGTCCATTTTGACCTTCCCGCTGAGGACTGCATTCCTTCTTATGGTGGAGTCACGCTGCTCATATGCGATGCTGTTCATAGTCAGTCCATCTCCTTCACTACCCGCCTTCAAGCTGTTGCAGTTTGCCTTCTCCTTCCTCACTTGATCTTTTCCCCTCCGTCATTTGATGTCACCAGGGCAGACTTCCTTCAGCTTATTGGGCAGCTACCTCAACCATTTCTGCTGCTTAGTGACTTTAATGGACACCATCCCCTTTCAGGTTCTCCCAGAACCTGTCTGAGAGGTGCCCTCTTGATTGACCTTCTCAATCAACTTAACCTCCTTTGCCTTAATGCAGGAGCACCCACATTCCTTTCAGACTCCACACACACACACACCTGTTCCCATTTGGACCTATTCTTCTGCACTGCCCAGCTTGCCCTTCATCATGAGTGGTCTGTTCTCTCTGACACATACTCAAGCAACCATTTCCCAAGTGCTCTCCGTTTGCTGACTCCTACCCAACCCCCATGCACACCTAAATGGCAGCTTACTAAGGCTGACTGGAGGCTTTACTCCTCCCTGGTGACCTTCAATGAACAATACTTCCCCAGTTGTGATGACCAGGTAGAATATCTTACAAACGTTATCCTTACGACCACAAAACATTCCATTTCTCACACTTCCTCTTTACTATGCCACGTCCTGGCCCCTTGGTGGACTGAGGCATGCCGCGATGCAATTTGTGAATGGAGACGTGCTCTCTGCATTTTTAACCATCGTGCTACAATGGCAAACTGCATACATTATAAACAGTTGAGTGTATAGTGTAGTCGGGTTCTTTGGGATAGCAAAAGAGCTAGCTGGATTTCATTCACTAGTTCTTTTAACAGCTCTACTCCCTCTTCTGTTGTGTGGGCCAACCTGCAACAGCTCTCTGGGACCAAGATCCATTCCCCAATTTCCAGCTTGACAGTAGCAGACAATGTCATAGTGAACCCTATTGCAATCTCCAACACCTTGGGTTACCATTTTGCAGAGTTTTTGAGCTCCTCCCACTACCACCCTGCCTTCCTCCATCGGAAATGAGCAGAGAAGACTTGGGTGATACCCTTCTCTTCTCAGAATCATGAGTGCTACAATGCCACCATCACTATGAGGGAGCTATATCATGCTCTCACTTCAGCCCAATCCTCCACCCCAGGGGCAGACAATGTTCACATTCATATGTTGCAGCACCTTTCTCTGGTGGGCAAGTACTTTCTGCTTCATATGTACAACCGCATCTGGGCAGATGTCACGCTTCCCAGATGCTGGTGTGAAGCCACTGTCATACCCATACCTAAGTCCGATGAGGACAGGCACCTTCCTTCCAACTACCGCCCCATTTCTCTCACCTCAGCAGATAGGCATGCTGTTTATCTGCTGTGTGTGGCCACCCATCCTATGCCGCCTCCTTTGTTGATGATTGCTTTGATCATCAGTATGGGTGTGAACTCTCCACCATTTAGGCTTCGTGAGGCGGCCCGTGTTCATTTTGGCCTTCATTTGCTTCCTAAGGACTCTACTCCAGCCTTGCTCTATCGTCTTAATTTCACAAGCTTCACATGCAACTTCGCGATAGTACCTTTGTGTACACTGATGGCTCTTGGACTGACTGTGGTGTCAGGTGTGCCTTCATCATTGGCACCAACATTTTCTGGTATCGGCTTATGGAACACTGCTCATTACTTACAGCAGAGCTCTTCACCCGGTATCAGGCTATGCAGTACATTTGGCAACACAGGCTTTTCAATTGTGTTGTCTGCTCTGACTCTCTCAGCGCCATTCAAAAGTTGTGTGTGCTGTACACCAACCATACCTTAGTGCTTTGGGTCCGGGAAAGCTTTCACTTAATCAGTCTTGATGGAACCACTGTGATGTTTATGTGGGCCTCTGGTCACATCAGCCTGACAGGAAGCGAGACCACTCATGCTGCCGCCAAGGCTGCAGTCCTCGTACCTCAGCCTGCTACTTCTTACATTCCCCCCAATAATCTCTGTGTTACCGTCTGTCAACAGGTGGTGTCACTTTGACATCACCGCTGGTCCTCCCTTCATGGGAACAAGCTGTGGCTTATTAAGCCTCTCAAAGTGTGCTTGGACGACCTCCTCTTGGCCCTCACACCATGAGATCATTGTAGCTAGGTTGTGTATTGGACACTGTCTTTTTAACCATCACCATGTGTTAAGTGGAGCTTTCATTCCACTTTGTCTTCATTGCGCTCAATGTTTGATGGTCTGCCATTTCCTGATGGAATGCCCTTTTTTCAACCACTTGTGTTTTTGTTTGTGTTTGCTGTCTGAGTTATCGGCCATTTTAGCGAACTAGGTGCGGGCTGTCAACCGTGTTTTACTTTTTCTCTGTTGTAGCAGTATGGCAAAGGACATTTAATTTTTAGTTCAGGACTTCCATTTCTTTGTGGTGTATTTTATAGACATTTCTCCATGACCCAGTTTTTAGCTGTCTTCTTTTCTGTTGATTGGGAGTAACATGTAGTCATTTTTAACTCCTCTCTTTGTCTTCATGTTCTACAATTGTGACATTAGCGTGTATGACCCTAGTTGTTTTTATGTCCAAAAACAAAACAACTCAGTCACTGGAAGAACTTCCATTCATGTGTCCAAGTGTGTATTTCCTTTTGCAGTGTTGCTCCAATTGTTGTCCCATCTTGAAGACGCGCTGCATCCCTTAGCATGACTCACCACATGCAGATAAATTAATAATCCCACACCATATCTTGCTTTTACCTATGACACCAGATTTTATAGTTTTCATTCCCAAAGTGATATGTATCACCACACTGTCTGAAAGTTTTCAGATGATTTAATTTCAGTTTAGTCATTTACTGAAGAACCTTTCTGGTGCAACTGACAGTGTGGCCTGTACTTGAGCTACTGGAATACATAAAAGAACTAACTGATGACATGGTATCAACTATTTCTAATATCTGGATCTAGATCCAGAGGCCATTTACAACCACAGGGTAACAGAACTGGAGCAGAATTGTTGTCTATTCTGGTAATTTTTTTTTTTTTTAATCCAGCTCATAAATTAGATAACTAGTAGGTTGTATATCACATAGGTTGTATTTGTGATAGATATTATGTTGAATATGTTCGCTAACAATGGTTGCATATGTTGGCTATTTTGTGTTTATAATTTACTGCTTATTTCTGTTCAATAAATCCCAAGTAGTCCTTTCGCAATCACTAATTAGGCTGTGTAACCCATTACAACTTGTACTTCTTATGGAGATTGTTGATATATGTGATCTAATCTATCCGAGACATTTATTCATTTTGTTCTGTAGTGCTGTGTGCCATGTCTTTACCTCATAATTTTGTCATTATGTCTGTCTGTACTCCTTTTTCTGTCTTGTCATATGTGTCCTACTGTTCTTCTCAAGAACCTCATTTGTGCTGTCCATATTCTTTTTGTTCAAAGAATACAGGAATAACCATGGGTTTGGAAATTTCAGTGTGATCCCCAGTTGTTTATTAAAACGCTGTTTACGTTTAGTATAATTGCATTTTCCCAGATGATGCAATCATGTATAATGAAGTACTGCCTAAAAACTGTGCAAGTGTCTAGTCAGATCTTGATAATATTTCAAACTACTACAAAGATTGGAAATTTGTTTCAAATGTTCAGAAATGTAAAATTGTGCTTTTCAAAAAATGCAAAAAGAAGAAGTGTCAGTGAGTCACAGTTGGAATTAGTGGACTTGTACAAGTACATGATTGTAACAGTTTGTAGGGGTATGGATCACATAGGCTCAGTCCTAGCAAAGGCAAGTGGAGGACTATTGATAGGGTACTGAAAGCTGTCAGTTTACAAAGGAGACTGCTCACAAATCACTTGTGTGTCCCTTTTTAGAATATTGCTCAAGTTTGTGGGAACCATACCAAGTAAAACTAATGAGAGGAATATTAAACATATACAAAAAAAGGTGGCAGGAATGATCAGAGGTTATTTTGATTTGTGAAAGAGCTTCATGGAAATGTTGAAAAACTTTAATTGGCCGATGCTTCAATTCAAGATAGATGACTATCATCCCATGAAAGCATGTTTACAAAGTATCAAGAACTAGTTTTATATGAATGATCTG
The DNA here is from genome assembly GCF_023898315.1 of Schistocerca nitens. Taxonomy (NCBI): domain Eukaryota; kingdom Metazoa; phylum Arthropoda; class Insecta; order Orthoptera; family Acrididae; genus Schistocerca; species Schistocerca nitens. The sequence goes on along the minus strand of NC_064618.1, from coordinate 581,345,113 downwards.
GAGATATTCTTCAGCCACCTATTATTGTTCCCATAGGAATCCTTAAAAACAAGATTGGACTAAATACAGCTCACATAAAGCTCTTCCCACACCTCATATGTAGTTCCATTTTCCTCCAGAATGATACCCAATTTCCCCTGGTTTACTTGATCTAGTGCTTTTATATAGGGTGTCCCTAGACAGTCAATATTCAAGGAGGTGACAGGAACAATCTTTGAAGCAAAAGAGTAGTAAACATGGGCTCTAAAGTGCATACTCTAAGAGCTGTTAGCACTTATTCAGTAGAAGAGATATGTTTTACAGAAGTGAAGATAAAAAAGTGCCCAGAGCTCTTAAGGTATGTAATGTTTACTGGACCTTTTTTTTTTCCTTTCTTCAAATGATCATTCCTATCATATCTGTGAAAACTGACCATTCCTTTGGGATACCGTGTATAATTATAAGCAGGAAGTGAGTTACTCTTTTGTTTTTCATTGATACGACTTGAGAGTAAAATGTTATCTGTACGTGATCTTTCTCTGTGAAATCCAGTTTGCCCTTGAGCAAATTATTGTACATTATTTTGCTTGGTCCCTGGGTTATAATTTTTAATATTTCTTAATTAGTGTGTCACTGCTCTTTGTGTTTTTGACTCCTTTACATCTTTGGTTTGTATATTTGATATGTGACGCCCATGATAGTTTGTTTGCCTTACATCTTGAACATATACACACAGATAATTTGTGTGGAAAAATTTTGAGGCAGTATTGAAAAAACAATTTGTTTAATATTTTGACCATACTCATATTGTCTTGACACATCATATTGTAATATTTGTGTAGTTGTGTTGAAGACTGAACATCTGCTATGAATGAGTTGAACATCAGTGGCAGGACAGAGCCTTGGGGAGCCTTTTACTTGTTCTACTTGCACAAGCAGTGTGTATGTTCTGCGTCATGATCCGACTTGTGAATAAATGTACTTGGAATAGTAGTGATTTTCGAGATTGGTGGCCAAAAGGGATAGAGAGAAATTGACATATGGAAACTGCTCATGTATCAGCAAGGATGAGTTGTATGTACGTCACCAAAGGAACAAATGCTTTGTGTGCCTGTCTCTGTTTCTGAACCAGTATGACTGTCTGTGAAGATGCTGTGCCTCAACCTACGATTCTGTTTTATGTTTGATTAGACATTCCTGTGTTTTACATACATTGACGAAAGTGTGGTAGGTCTGTATGACAGATCACAATCTGGCAGCTTCCCAGGTTTTTATTGTGGTGCAACATGAGCTGTCATTAACTGTGGGTGTAAGTCTGATTAGAAGATACATTGTGTTGCTGTTACAGTTTTATCGTATTTATTCCATTTTTCTTTCTTGGTGTTCCATTGGTACTGTTGGAAAAATTTTTCTCTTAGTACTTTTGATATTTACTATATCCACATCAATACATCTCAGACTGTCGTGAGGTGCATGGTAGAGGATATTTTTCATTATACTTATTGTTAAGGCCTCTTCCTGTTTCATTCACATATTGTGACTAGGAAGAATGATTGTTTAAGTGCCTCTGTGTGCTCTGTAAATAGTCTAATTTTGTCCTTGCAATCTTTATGGGAGCAGTATGTAGGAGGTTGTAGTATATTCCTAGCTTCATCATTTAAAGCTAGTTTTTGAAACTTTCTAATTAGGCTTTCTCAAGATAGATGCAAACTATCTTAAACTCAGCTGCAATTTGCATGAGAATGCCATGAGGCGATACGGCCATCTGGGCTTCTCTTTTAGTAACTTTGCTTATGTCTTGACCGCACTTTTATTTTTCACCAACCTTACATGTTTTGACTTTGTCATTTTCAAAGAGATTGCTATGTCAGTCATATAAAAAACATAAGATACACTGTATCATGTCAATGTCTTGTGCTCGAGAATGTTTATGTAATACAGTGTATCTAATTTTTTATATGACTGACATAGCAATTCCTTTGAAAATGATGGAAAGTCAAAACACGCAAGGTTAATGAAAACTAAAAGTGTATCGTAATGAAAACTAAAAGTGTATCTTAAAGTCTTTGCCACTTCAGTTTCTTCAATATCTCTGTAACCTGTCTCGTGGATCAAACAAACCTCTGACTATTCCTGTAGCCCCCCTCTGTGTATGTTCAATATGGCCCGTTTGTCCTTTTTGCTGACTCTGTATGTCCATCTTTTCAGAGATGGTTGCAGGACATGGCTGTTTGATACAGGATGTCAAATTCAATTCCTTTCAGCCATTTAGTCTCCAAACTTATTTTATTTGGCTACAAGTTTCAGCAATGCTATGAGTCCCACACTCTTCCCTCCTCCCCACCACTCCCATCCCCCGCCCTCCTTCTCCCATACAAACATTTGCACCACATTGAAATCTCATCAAGATCTGACAGAATGTACAGGATGGGACAAATAAACATGGTGTGGATGATTGTGTACCATTTGTGGCAGCATTAACAGAGGAGGAAAAGACCTCAGTTACTTCCAACAGGATGGAGCAACTGCCTATACAACCGACCAAACCTTGGAGCGCAGATACACAATCTTCATGCCTGACAGAGTTGTTACCAGAGGTGAGTCTAGTCACAGCCCTAAGTGACTGCCTAGGTCACCTAATCCGTTAGTTTGAAATTACTTTATATGGGAAGCCCTCAATTCTAAGGTGTACTGCAACGATCCTCATAGTCTTCAAGAACTGCAGCAGAACATTTTGGATGAGATTGCAGCAATTCCAGCAGTCCAGCTTCAATCTGCTTTCAGAAACTTCCTGACCAGGGCCCAAAACTGCCAAGAGATGAATGGTGGTCACTTTCAACATCTGTTATGGTCAGGTTAGTACTGTATTTCCTCTCCTCTGCTGAGATTCTTTATACCCTGGAACTCTGTTCCCTGGGACACTTTCATCTGCCCCACCGTGCATAAGCAGCTTTTCTCAAACAGTACTTCATTACAGGTAACTGCATCATCTGTGAAAAGTTTGAGGTCACTGTTAATGTCATCTGCCTGCCAGGTCATTAATGTACAACATGAACAGCAAGCGTCCCAGCATACTTCCCAGGGGCATATCTGAAGTTAATTCTACACTTTTTAATGACTCTCCAGCGAGATGCAACCTCCCTACCAAGAAAGCCTCGATCAAGTCATGAATTTCACTTGATAAGCCAAATGATTGAACTTTCGGTAATAAGTCCAGATATGCTACTGAGTCAAACCCTTCTTGGAAATCAAGACATACTGTACCTACCTCACTACCATGATCCATAGTTTTAAGATTTTCCTGATATAATTCTCTCAGCATTTCCTGATTTAATGACTTCATTCCATTTTACTTTTGTTTATGTTCCTCTTATAACCTCTTTTTCAACTGCTATCCATCCCAGTCAACAGATCTTCCAAGCCCTTTGCTACCTCTGACAGAATTAAAATGTCATTGGCAAACTTCAAAGTTTTTAATTCCCTTTCCAAATTTTCCTTAGTTTTGTTTACTTCCAAATAACATTGGAGATAATGTACAACCCTGTCTACCTCTCTTCTCAGTAACTGTTTTGCTTTCATTTCTTTCAACACTATTAATTGTAGTATGGTTTCTGTACCTTTCTCTCATTGTGTTTTATTACTGCTACTTCCATAATTTTAAAGAGTGTATTCTATTCAATATTGTCAAATGATGTTTTGAAATCTGCAAATTCTGTGAATGTAGGTTTTCATATCCACATTTTTATAAGTCTTAGGGTCTGTACTGCCTCACATATTCCTATATTTCTCTGGGACAAAACCTGATTTTCCCCAATTTTTGTTTCTATTAGTCTCTGCATTCTATTGTAAATAATTTGTGTTGGTATTTTGACTAATTTACACGTTCAGCCCCTGTTGCAGATCTGACACCAGTTGCTTGCAGGACTCACACTATCATGCATGCTCACGGAGTGCGCCTGGTATGTATGATGTCACAGGATGAGAAGATGTATTTGGGGAGGGGGAGGGGGGGGAGTAGGAGTTAACATCTCTCATGTTCAGGGAAATCAGTACTGTGTCTGTCTGTTTTGGAGGAACCCAGTAACCAGATACTGAGAATGTTGTACAGAATTAGTCAAGGAACTAGCTGTACTGCGAGGCAATTTCTGTTTTAATATTTAGCACCAGTTCCCCTGAACTCCAGAGATAAAAATTTGCTCTCCAGCACATCCACTATGTCTTCCACACAACTTGACTCTACATAATATTGTAACCTTCTGTTCCTCCATTAGTGTTTTTTAGAATGTTTATTTTATTTATTATTTGTATATTCTCTTGCCTTTAATAGAATTTTTTCCATTTTTATTTGTATTGTTCTTTGTGTTACTTCCACTTCTTCAAGAAGGAATCCACAGTCCTATGTTGTCTCCACATTGGTCATAGCAGGTTAACTCTCAGTTTTCTTTTGTGTAATGAGCCGCTCTCAAATTGTTATTGTGGAGCTCATATTGTGGAGCTCATATCTTGGTGGAATGCCCCCTCCTTTTGTGTTTGTGTGAAATGTGGACTTCCTAATTCATTGCCTCTAAAATTGGTGTAAGATTCATGATTGGTTGAACTGGTTCTCAGTTTTCTCCATGAAAGCAGTTTTTATTCTCAGTTATAAGATTTTAACCTCCCTGCCCCTGCTCGGGAGATAGGTTGAGGATGGGGCTTCTCCCACTTTATATTAGGCCTGGAGCATCCCTGACCCTGCTTCTTTGACAGAGCTACTCTTTCATCTCTCTTTTACTCCATTTCAATTTAGATTCGGTTTGCCTCCTTTCTGCTGCACCCAATTTTTTGTCCTGGGTGTCACACTTCGTTGTATAGTGGGCACTCTTAAGTAATTATTCGGGCATGGGACACTTCCTGTCCCATGCAGAGCTATGGGGATGTCCACTTGCTGATTTCCCTATCTCTTTCAACTGGTTTTTAGTATTGACAGTACAAACGATGTCTGTCAAACTTTTAACCGTCTCATTTTTACTGTTATGAATTTCCTGATCAGATCAGAAGATGCTCTTGGTGGATGTGTCTACTTCTGGATGCACCATTGCATTACATTTACATTATTCTGCACTACAGCCCTTGGTGGGCCTTGGCCTCCTCAACGATCTTCCTTCATATCTCTCTGTTCTCAGCCTCTTTCTTCCATCCACAGATCCCCATCTTGGCAAGGTCAGCCAGTACATTGTCTGTCCATCTAGCTCTTGGTTGCCTTTCCTTCTGGGGAATACAGTTTGGCATTCATTATATGGTTTGGGCATCCTGTCTTCCGTCATCCTCTCCATATGTCCTAACCAACATATTCTTTGAGACTTGATAAATTTCACTATGTCTTTCCCTTGTATAAGCTCTTGTATATCACGGTTGTATCTCACTCTCCAACCTTCTGTCTCTCTCACAGGTCCATAGATTTTTCGTAAGACTTTCCTTTCATATGTCCTTAGGCTGTTATTGTCTGCTTCTGTCATTGTACACGTTTATGATCCATATGTGGCAACAAGTCACAGAAGGAATAGTATACTCTAGAGTTTGATTGTTCTTGTAATTAGAGAGTTCTTGAGTACCTGTAGGTTTGCATAATAGGATATGTTTCTTGCTTGTATCCTCTCTCTAATGTTGTTGTTGTTGTTGTTGTTGTTGTTGTTTTGTTGTTGTTGTGGTCTTCAGTCCTGAGACTGGTTTGATGCAGCTCTCCGTGCTACTCTATCCTGTGCAAGCTTCTTCATCTCCCAGTACTTACTGCAACCTACATCCTTCTGAATCTGCTTAGTGTATTCATCTCTTGGTCTCCCTCTACGATTTTTACCCTCCACGCTGCTCTCCAATGCTAAATTTGTGATCCCTTGATGCCTCAGAACATGTTATACCAACCGGTCTCTTCTTCTCGTCAAGTTGTGCCACAAACTCCTCTTCTCCCCAATTCTATTCAATACCTCCTTATTAGTTATGTGATCTACCCATCTAATCTTCAGCATTCTTCTGTAGCACCAAATTTCGAAAGCTTCTATTCTCTTCCCGTCCAAACTATTTATCATCCATGTTTCACTTCCATACATGGCTACACTCCATACAAATACTTTCAGAAACGACTTCCTGACATTTAAATCTATACTCGATGTTAACAAATTTCTCTTCTTCAGAAACGCTTTTCTTGCCATTGCCAGTCTACATTTTATATCTTCTCTACTTCGATCATCATCTTTACTACTTTAAGTGTCTCTTTCCCTAATCTAATTCCCTCAGCATCACCCGACTTAATTCGACTACATTCCATTATCCTCGTTTTGCTTTTGTTGATGTTCATCTTATATCCTCCTTTCAAGACACTGTCCATTCCGTTCAACTGCTCTTCCAAGTCCTTTGCTGTCTCTGACAGAATTACAATGTCATCGGCGAACCTCAAAGTTTTTATATCTTCTCCATGGATTTTAATACCTACTCTGAATTTTTCTTTTGTTTCCTTTACTGCTTGCTCAATATACAGATTGAATAACATCGGGGAGAGGCTACAACCCTGTCTCACTCCCTTCCCAACCCTTGCTTCCCTTTCATGTCCCTAGACTCTTATCACTGCCATCTGGTTTCTGTACAAATTGTAAATAGCCATTTACCCCTGCCACCTTTAGAATTTGAAAGAGAGTATTCCAGTCAAAGGTGTCAAAAGCTTTCTCTAAGTCTACAAATGCTATAAATGTAGGTTTGCCTTTCCTTAATCTATTTTCTAAGATAAGTTGTAGGGTCAGTATTGCCTCACGTGTTCCAACATTTCTACGGAATCCAAACTGATCTTCCCCGAGGTCAGCTTCTACCAGTTTTTCCATTCGTATGTAAAGAATTCGCATTAGTATTTTGCAGCTGTGACCTATTAAACTGATAGTTTGGTAATTTTCACATCTGTCAACACCTGCTATCTTTGGAATTGCAATTATTATACATCTTGCTCACCAGATGGTAGAGTTTTGTCACGACTGGCTCTCCCTAGGCCGTTAGTAGTTCCAATGGAATGTTGTCTACTCCCGGGGCCTTGTTTCGACTCAGGTCTTAAAGTGCTCTGTCAAACTCTTCACGCAGTATCATATCTCCCATTTCATCTTCATCTACATCCTCTTCCATTTCTATAATAATGTCCTCAAGAACATCGCCCTTGTATAGACCCTCTATATACTCCTTCCATCTTTCTGCTTTCCCTTCTTTGTTTAGAACTGGGTTTCCATCTGAGCTCTTGATATTCATACAAGTGGTTCTCTTTTCTCCAAAGGTCTCTTTAAATTTCCTGTAGGCAGTATCTATCTTACCCCTAGTGAGATAAGCCTCTACACCCTTACATTTGTCCTCTAGCCATCCCTGCTTAGCCATTTTGCACTTCCTGTCTATCTCATTTTTGAGACGCTTGTATTCCTTTTTGCCTACTGCATTTTTATATTTTCTCCTTTCATCAATTAAATTCAATATTTCTTCTGTTACCCAAGGATTTCTAGTAGCCCTCATCTTTTTACCTAACTTGATCCTCTGCTGCCTTCACTACTTCATCCCTCAGAGCTACTCATTCTCCTTCTACTGTATTTCTTTACCCCATTCCTGTCAATTGTTCCCTTATGCTCTCCCTGAAACTCTGTACAACCTCTGGTTTAGTCAGTTTATCCAGGTCCCATCTCCTTAAATTCCCACCTTTTTGCAGTTTCTTCAGTTTTAATCTACAGTTCATAACCAATAGATTGTGGTCAGAGTCCACACCTGCCCCTGGAAATGTCTTACAATTTAAAACCTGGCTCCTAAATCTCTGTCTTACTATTATATAATGTATCTGATACCTTCTAGTATCTCCAGTATTCTTCCGTGTATACAGCCTTCTTTTATGATTCTTGAACCAAGTGTTAGCTTTGATTAAGTTATGCTCTGTGCAAACTTCTACCAGACGGCTTCCTCTTTCATTTCTCACCCACAATCCATATTCACCCACTATGTTTCTTTCTCTCCCTTTTACTACTCTCGAATTCCAGTCACCCATGACTATTAAATTTTCGTCTCCCTTCACTACCTGAATAATTTCTTTTATCTCATCATACATTTCATCAATTTCATAATCATCGGCAGAGCTAGTTGGCATATAAACTTGTACTACTGTAAGCATATGTCTATCTTGGCCACAATAATGCATTCACTATGCTGTTTGTAGTAGCTTATCCGCACTCCTATTTTTTTATTCATTATTAAACCTACTCCTGCATTACCCCTATTTGATTTTGTGTTTATAACCGTGTAGTCACATGACCAAGTCTTGTTCCTCCTGCCACCGAACTTCACTAATTCCCACTATATCTAACTTGAACCTATCCATTCCCCTTTTTAAATTTTCTAACCTACCAGCTCAATTAACAGATCTGACATTCCATGCTCCGATCCATAGAATGCCAGTTTTCTTTCTCCTGATAACAATGGCCTCCTGAGTAGTCCCCGGAGATCCGAATGGAGGACTATTTTACCTCCGGAATATTTTACCCCAAGAGGACTCCATCATCATTTAACCATACAGTAAAGCTGCATACCCTCGGGAGATATTATGGCTGTAGTTTCCCCTTGCTTTCAGCCGTTCGCAGTACCAGCACAGCAAGGCCATTTTGGTTAGTGTTACAGGGCCAGATCAGTCAATCATCCAGATTGTTGCCTGCAACTACTGAAAAGGCTGCTGCCCCTCTTCAGGAACCACACGTTTGTCTGGCCTCTCAACAGATACCCCTCCATTGTGGTTGCACCTACGGTAAGGTCATCTGTATCACTGAGGCACGCAAGTCTCCCCACCAACCCAACAACGGCAAGGTCCATGGTTCGTGGGGGGGGGTCTCTCTCTCTCTCTCTCTCTCTCTCTCTCTCTATCTCTATCTCTCTCTCTCTCTCTAATACATTGTCTCTTACCAATATCATTGGTTAGGGGGCACCTTAATAATGGATGCATCTAACAGCTTTGAAGCATTTATCAGAAATCTTCAGCTCCTGTGGTGATCTTCTAGCTTCAGAATTGGTCATAATGTTATATTTTGTCTTGCTTTCATTTACAAAAGTCCAATTCTTGTTCCTTCTGCTTCCATTTGTCCATATATTTCTTTAAGTGACTGTACATCCCTTGTCATGATAGCAATATCATCAGCATATGTGCATATCTGGCCGGACTTCATCATTACTGTTCCTCTTTTATCTACTTTTTGTGTGATACTATGCAGTGCTAAATTAAACAGGACTGCAGATAGGCCATCATCCTGTTTCACTTTCTCCACAAAGTCAAACTGCTTGGTAATTCTGTTAGTGACTTTTGCTTTTGTATTGTTCATTGTTAGTTCGATTAACCTTCTCAGTTTATCAAAGATGCCCAATTCTTTCAGCCCTTTATAGAATGCTAGTCTATTAATACTATCAAAAGGTTGTTTAAAATCAATGAACAGGAAGTGGAGATCTATATCATATTCATAAAATTTTTCAATTATTTGTCTAATAACAAACAACTGGTCAGATGTACCTCTGTTTGGTCGGAATCCACATTGGTATTTTCAGACTATCTTTTGGCGCACCTCTTTATTCTTTAATTCAGCACTCCAGAGAAAATCTTATATACTGTATTCAGTTGGGTTATGCCTCTGGTTTTCACAATTAAACATTTCTACTTTCTTATATATATTGGGCATGTTTTTCTAGCATTCCACTCCTCTGGCATGTTTTCATTTACCCATATGTTCTTTAAGGTTTAAATATTTCACATCTTAGAGTTTGCCCCACTGATTTTATTAGCTCTGACATGATCCCATCTTCACCATGTGCACGGTTATTTTTTAGTTTATTTACCACTGTTTCCACTTCCAGCATTGTTGGGTTTTGTGCCTCATCCCTTTCAGTTTCTCTTGCCTCTGTGTTCTCTTCCTGTTCCTGTGTACCTCTTGGGGCCTGATCTGAGTTTTTTTTTTTTTTTTTTTTTTTGAGCATAGGCCTATCTTCAAAGTATTCTGCCCACCTCTGCAATATTTCTTGTTCATCTCTTATTATCTCGCTGTTTCTATTTCTGCATGCATTTCTTTTTGGGGTGAAAACTTTTTCTCATCTTTCCCACGGCATGATAGAATTTCTTTGTTTCATTTTGTTCTTTTAATTCTTGTATCTCTTTAAACTTTGATTTCAGCCATTCCTTTTTCTTGCATATTTTTTGGCATTGGATCTTAATTCTTTGTACACCTCCACGTTTCTTCTTGTTTCTCTCTGTATCATACTCAGTCTGCTGTGTTTTTGTTTTGTTATTAGCCTGCGTTCATCATCAAACTACTCATTTCTTGCATTTCTTCTCATCTCGACTATGTCTTCTGCTGCCTCGTTCATTGCTTTTTGGATCTTAGTGCACATCTCTTGAATTCCCATTGTTTCCTTGCTGGGAGTCAGTGCATCTCTAACTTTTGGTTGGTATGCTTTCACAACTTCTGGGTCATTCAGTTTTTCTGTGTCCCAGTTTGTATTTTTCTCCATTCCAGGTTTAAGTGTTACAGATAGTTTCTCTCTCATTACAGCTTTTACAGCATAGTGGTCGGAGTCACAGTTAGGGCCCCTGCAGCTCCTCACATCAATAATTAATGTGGCATGTTGTGCCTTTACTAACACATTGTCTATTTGAGTGACTACTCCACTTACATTTGTTTTCCACGTTCTGAGATGTATTTTTTTATGTGGGAAACGTGGGCTCCTGATGATTAGATTATTTCTAGCAGCAAACTGACATAACATTTCTCCATTATCGTTACTTTCTTCATGTAAATTGTATTTCCCAGATACTTTTCCATGTTTGATTTGCCCAACTTTTGCATTAAAATCTCCCATAACTAAGAACAGATCATACTTTTGTACTTTACTGCATGCCCTTTTTAGATCTTCATAAAACTTACCTCTTTGTTTCTTCTTCTACTTCCTCTGTTGGTGTGTATGCTGTTAGTATTGTTATATTTCTGAATTTCCCTTTCACTCTCTGTCTGCTAAGTCTTTCATTTATGGGTTCAAATTCCAAAACACTTTTACCAATCTCCTTTGTTCTTATGAATCCTGTTCTGACTTGTCCTGTACTTCTGTCTGGTCCACTATACAGCATAGAATACTGGGGCAAATCTGTCTGTCCTTGTCTTTGATATCTTATTTCTTGTAGTGCTACAATGTTGTACTTGAACTTCATGATCTCATCAGCTATTTCTTTCATTTTTCCAGGTTTCAACATTGTTCGTACATTCCATGCTACTATTGCCAAATCTTTTGTCCTTTTTCTTTGCCGGGGTCATGTTTCTTGTGTCTCATCCGTCATCCGAGGCTCTTATTGAGGTTCTGTAGTATGTCATTTTTACAATGTGGGGTTATCGGCCCCACGTCTAACCGGAGGACCTGGATTTCTTTAGGGTTTACTCCCCTTGGGAGATTGGCTTCCCTTTGCCTACAAAGTGCCCCCACCGCCTGCCCTTTGTTGCGAGACACACTTCATCTCGCTTCTCAGTTGAGACCTGTATGGCTTGGGTGACCCTGGCAGGGCAGTAGCTACAGTACCACCAGCATAGCTCTCGACTTCATCAAAGCAAGCAAATCCTCCCATCGGGCACTGAAGGTGCCTACGATAAGGCAGTGTCCCCTCTGCAATATTTCTTGTTCATCTCTTATTATCTCGCTGTTTCTATTTCTGCATGCATTTCTTTTTGGGGTGAAAACTTTTTCTCATCTTTCCCACGGCATGATAGAATTTCTTTGTTTCATTTTGTTCTTTTAATTCTTGTATCTCTTTAAACTTTGATTTCAGCCATTCCTTTTTCTTGCATATTTTTTGGCATTGGATCTTAATTCTTTGTACACCTCCACGTTTCTTCTTGTTTCTCTCTGTATCATACTCAGTCTGCTGTGTTTTTGTTTTGTTATTAGCCTGCGTTCATCATCAAACTACTCATTTCTTGCATTTCTTCTCATCTCGACTATGTCTTCTGCTGCCTCGTTCATTGCTTTTTGGATCTTAGTGCACATCTCTTGAATTCCCATTGTTTCCTTGCTGGGAGTCAGTGCATCTCTAACTTTTGGTTGGTATGCTTTCACAACTTCTGGGTCATTCAGTTTTTCTGTGTCCCAGTTTACTTCCAAATAACATTGGAGATAATGTACAACCCTGTCTACCTCTCTCCTCAGTAACTGTCTTGCTTTCATTTCTTTCAACACTATTAATTGTAGTATGGTTTCTGTACCTTTCTCTCATTGTGTTTTATTACTGCTACTTCCATAATTTTAAAGAGTGTATTCTATTCAATATTGTCAAATGATGTTTTGAAATCTGCAAATTCTGTGAATGTAGGTTTTCATATCCACATTTTTATAAGTCTTAGGGTCTGTACTGCCTCTCATATTCCTATATTTCTCTGGGACAAAAACTGACTTTCCCCAATTTTTGTTTCTATTAGTCTCTCCATTCTATTGTAAATAATTTGTGTTAGTATTTTGACTAATTTACACGTCCAGCCCCTGTTGCAGATCTGACACCAGTTGCTTGCAGGACTTACACTCTCATGCATGCTCATGGAGTGCGCCTGGTATGTATGATGTGTCACATGATGAGAAGATATATTGGAGGGTGGGTGGGGGAGTAGGAGTTAACATCTCTCATGTTCAGAGTAATGAGTACTGTGTCTGTCTGTCTTGGTGGAATCCGTTAACCAGATACTGAGAATGATGTGTAGAATGACTCCAGGAATGAGCTATACTGCTGGGCCATTTCTGTTTTAACATCTAGCACCAGTTCCCCTGAACTCCAGAGATAAAAATTTGCTCTCCAGCACATGCACTGTGTCTTCCACACAACTTGACTCTACATATTAGTGTAACCTTCTCTTCCTCCATTAGTGTTTTTTAGAACATTTATTTTATTTATTATTCGTATATTCTCTTGCCTTTAATAGGATTTTTTTCATTTTTATTTGTATTGTTCTTTCTGTTACTTGTTTATCTACTATCATCTTTAGTGTCAGTCTATCTTTAACTTTTATTATCCTTGTACAGCAATCACAGTGCCTACCAAAGTACTACTGTTTGTTGCCATTGCTTCCTTCCACTTCTCCAAGAATGAATCCACAGTCCTATGTTGTCTCCACATTGGTCATACCAGGTTAACCCTCAGTTTTCTTTTGTGTAATGTGTAGGGCCCCTGCCACCGTTGGATAAGCAGCTGCAGCAGCAAGTCGTATACTCCTAGCTCACTCATTTGTTACATAGTTTAATTCTTAATTTCTTTGCGTGTTTTTGGTACTTGCATTGTTTAATTCATAAATTTCGGGTGTATTATAGTATGTGAGAGTTGTAGCATCGCGTTTTAGTACCTGAATAGTGTAAATTCGCGTAGTCGTTTGTCTTCTGTTTTTGCTTTGAACGGCCAGTATCGGTTGGTCACAGTCAGTGTGCTCCCTGCCGCCGTTGGATAAGCAGCTGCAGCACCAAGTCGTATACTCTTAGCTCACTCATTGGTACATAGTTTAATTCTTAATTTCTTTGCGTGTTTTTGGTTCTTGCATTGTTTAATTCATAAATTTCGGGCGTATTATAGTATTTGAGAGTTGTAGCATCGCGTTTTAGTACCTGAATAGTGTAAAATCGCGTAGTCTCCTTCCGCCGCCGAGCAGTGTGTCAGCAGTGCGCAAGTAGCAGCATTACTGCATTTACTAGGCAATCTTGTATTTTAATAACCGTTTAAATTTTGTCGATTTGTTTGTGCTCTCTGTAGATTAGTTCAGACGTTCTTTGCACAACAGTTTTTAGCATGGATAGGGACTGCAACTGCTGTGTTCGGAAGCAGGCTGAGTTGGCATCCCTTCGCTCCCAGCTTCAGGCAGTGTTGGCTTCGGTCACACAGCTTGATGCTGTTGCCAATGGGCATCACTGTGGGGCTCCGGATAGGGGTTTGTCGGGGACGGCCAGCTCATCCCACGCATCCCCCGATCGGACTACGACTGTGGTTGCCCGGGATACTGCCCGCATTGAGGCTGATCCCTCACCTGTGGCAGAGTGGGAGGTCGTCTCAAGGTGTGGCAGGGGGCAAAAGACATTCTGGAGGGCTGAACGGAAGGCCTCTCCAGTTTGTCTGACGAAACGGTTTCAGGCTCTGTCTCAGGCTGATACTGATCTTCGGCCTGACATGGCTGCTTGTCCTGTTCCAGAGGTTGCCCCTCAGTCTGCAAGATCCGGGCGGTCGCAGAGGGTGGGCTTACTGGTAGTTGGGAGCTCCAACGTCAGGCACGTAATGGGGCCCCTTAGGGAAATGGCAGCAAGAGAGGGGAAGAAAACCAATGTGCACTCCGTGTGCATACTGGGGGGAGTCATTCCAGATGTGGAAAGGGTCCTTCAGGATGCCATGAAGGGTACAGGTTGCACCCATCTGCAGGTGGTCGCTCATGTTGGCACCAATGATGTGTGTCGCTATGGATCAGAGGAAATCCTCTCTGGCTTCCGGCGGCTATCTGATTTGGTGAAGACTGCCAGTCTCGCTAGCGGGATGAAAGCAGAGCTCACCATCTGCAGCATCGTCGACAGGACTGACTGCGGACCTTCGGTACAGAGTCGAGTGGAGGGTCTGAATCAGAGGCTGAGACGGTTCTGCGACCATGTGGGCTGCAGATTCCTTGACTTGCGCCATAGGGTGGTGGGGTTTCGGGTTCCGCTGGATAGCTCAGGAGTCCACTACACGCAACAAGCGGCTACACGGGTAGCAGGGGCTGTGTGGCGTGGGCTGGGCGGTTTTTTAGGTTAGATGGCCTTGGGCAAGTACAGAAAGGGCAACAGCCTCAACGGGTGCGGTGCAAAGTCAGGACATGCGGGGACCAAGCAGCAATTGGTATTGTAATTGTCAACTGTCGAAGCTGCGTTGGTAAAGTACCGGAACTTCAAGCGCTGATAGAAAGCACCAAAGCTGAAATCGTTATAGGTACAGAAAGCTGGCTGAAGCCAGAGAGAAATTCTGCCGAAATTTTTACAAAGGTACAGACGGTGTTTAGAAAGGATAGATTGCATGCAACCGGTGGTGGAGTGTTCGTCGCTGTTAGTAGTAGTTTATCCTGTAGTGAAGTAGAAGTGGATAGTTCCTGTGAATTATTATGGGTGGAGGTTACACTCAACAACCGAGCTAGGTTAATAATTGGCTCCTTTTACCGACCTCCCGACTCAACAGCATTAGTGACAGAACAACTGAGAGAAAATTTGGAGTACATTTCACATAAATTTTCTCAGCATGTTATAGTCTTAGGTGGAGATTTCAATTTACCAGATATAGACTGGGAAACTCGGATGTTTAGGATGGGTGGTAGGGACAGTGCATCGAGTGACATTATACTGAGTGCACTATCCGAAAATTACCTCGAGCAACTAAACAGAGAACTGACTCGTGGAGATAACATCTTGGACCTACTGATAACAAACAGACCCGAACTTTTCGACTCTGTATGTGCAGAATAGGGAATCAGAGATCATAAGGCCGTTGCAGCATCCCTGAATATGGAAGTTGATAGGAATATAAAAAAAAGGGAGAAAGGTTTATCTGCTTAGCAAGAGTAATAGAAGGCAGATTTCAGACTACCTAACAGATCAAAACAAAAATTTTTGTTCCGAGACTGACAATGTTGAGTGTTTATGGAAGAAGTTGAAGGCAATCGTAAAATGCGTTTTAGACAGGTACGTGCTGAGTAAAACTGTGAGGGACGGGAAAAACCCACCATGGTACAACAACAAAGTTAGGAAACAACTGCGAAAGCAAAGAGAGCTTCACTCCAAGTTTAAACGCAGCCAAAACCTCTCAGACAAACAGAAGCTAAATGATGTCAAAGTTAGCGTAAGGAGGGCTATGCGTGAAGCGTTCAGTGAATTCGAAAGTAAAATTCTATGTACCGACTTGACAGAAAATCCTAGGAAGTTCTGGTCTTACGTTAAATCAGTAAGTTGCTCGAAACAGCATATCCAGACACTTCGGGATGATGATGGCATTGAAACAGAGGATGACATGCGTAAAGCTGAAATACTAAACACCTTTTTCCAAAGCTGTTTCACAGGGGAAGACCGGACTGCAGTTCCTTCTCTAAATCCTCGCACAAACGAAAAAATGGCTGACATTGAAATAAGTGTCCAAGGAATAGAAAAGCAACTGCAATCACTCAACAGAGGAAAGTCCACTGGACCTGACGGGATACCAATTCGATTCTACACATAGTACGCGAAAGAACTTGCCCTCCTTCTAACAGCTGTGTACCGCAAGTCTCTAGAGGAATGGAGGGTTCCAAATGATTGGAAAAGAGCACAGGTAGTCCCAGTCTTCAAGAAGGGTCGTCCAGCAGATGCGCAAAACTACAGACCTATATCTCTGACGTCGATCTGTTGTAGAATTTTAGAACATATTTTTTGCTCGAGTATCATGTCGTTTTTGGAAACCCAGAATCTACTATGTTGGAATCAACATGGATTCCGGAAACAGTGATCGTGTGAGACCCAACTGGCTTTATTTGTTCATGAGACCCAGAAAATATTAGATACAGGCTCCCAGGTAGATGCTATTTTTCTTGACTTCCGGAAGGCGTTCGATACAGTTCCGCACTGTCGCCTGATAATCAAAGTAAGAGCCTACGGAATATCAGACCAGTTGTGTGGCTGGATTGAAGAGTTTTTAGCAAACAGAACACAGCATGTTGTTATCAATGGAGAGACGTCTACAGATGTTAAAGTAACCTCTGGCGTGCCACAGGGGAGTGTTATGGGACCATTGCTTTTCACAATATATATAAATGACCTAGTAGATAGTGTCGGAAGTTCCATGTGGCTTTTCGCGGATGATGCTGTAGTATACAGAGAATTTGCAGCATTAGAAAATTGTAGCGAAATGCAGGAAGATCTGCAGCGGATAGGCACTTGGTGCAGGGAGTGGCTACTGTCCCTTAACATAGACAAATGTAATGTATTGCGAATACATAGAAAGAAGGATCCTTTATTGTATGATTATATGGTAGCGGAACAAATACTGGTAGCAGTTACTTCTGTAAAATATCTGGGAGTATGCGTGCGGAACGATTTGAAGTGGAATGATCATATAAAATTAATTGTTGGTAAGGCGGGTACCAGGTTGAGGTTCATTGGGAGAGTGCTTAGAAAATGTAGTGCATCAACAAAGGAGGTGGCTTACAAAACACTCGTTCGACCTATACTTGAGTATTGCTCATCAGTGTGAGATCCGTACCAGATCGGGTTGACGGAGGAGATAGAGAAGATCCAAAGAAGAGCGGCGCGTTTCGTCACAGGGTTATTTGGTAACCGTGATAGCATTACGGAGATGTTTAATAAACTCAAGTGGCAGACTCTGCAAGAGAGGCGCTCTGCATCGCGGTGTAGCTTGCTCGCCAGGTTTCGAGAGGGTGTGTTTCTGGATGAGGTATCGAATATATTGCTTCCCCCTGTTTATACCTCCCGAGGAGATCACGAATGTAAAATTAGAGAGATTAGAGCGCGCACGGAGGCTTTCAGACAGTCGTTCTTCCCGCGAACCATACGCGACTGGAACAGGAAAGGGAGGTAATGCCAGTGGCACGTAAAGTGCCCTCCGCCACACACCGTTGGGTGGCTTGCGGAGTATAAATGTAGATGTAGATGTAGATGTACCTAAAAAACAGTGAAATTTGCAAGCATTTATGACCTAAAACTTACATAAATATCACCTTAAAAAATAAAATATGACTTAATAGAAGTTTATTTAAAGCATTCTTGTTTGTTTATTTAATTTTTTATTCACCATAAAGTAATACAAAATTCACTTCTCAAAATATGTAAGTATAGTTCTTTCTTTCTGTAGGGTTTGTGGCTAATTTGCACCTATTTTTTGAATGTCTGAATGTTCTATTTTCTAAACACAAAGTACAGTGAAAAGATCATCTATTGAAACAGTAAAACAATGTTTTTATTTCTACATAGTATTTAAAGCATTTCACATTATTTAATACTGTATGTCAATCTTCAGTATCTGCAAAGTTGCACTGGATCGCAAGGTGCATTTTCAGGTTTTCCATTGTCAAAGATCTATGGTTGTTGCTGAAGATAGTTTTGTACCTGGAAAAGCTCGTCTTCACTTCACAAGATGTCACTGGAGCGTATTTGAAGGCAGCCAGGTCACTGGAGTTCAGCTTTGTTTCAGTATCTTCAAATGTTGCGGCATTCCCTGAAAGACTGTCACTAAGTTTGCACAGTGTAGAATATCCAGGATTCTGTTAGAGAACACTTTGCAATTTGGTTTTCACTTTGTCAGCCACATGACCACGAGCTCGACCCAACTCACTCTGCACATGTTGCGCAATACTCAGGGCCTCACATAGCTGAGTGCCAACAGCTTCCAGTTGTTTGATGGCTTTTGATATCACTGAAAAATTGGTGTTGATGTATGCCAAGTTTCGAGACAATGTGTCTGTAAAAATTTTGATAGCACTTGATTCATCGCTATCAAGCTCACAGAAGATTCTTTTTATTTGTGTGTAGTTGGTGCAGTAATACTCAGCAGTATTAAGCCAAGAACCCTATTGTATAAGAACAGGTCTAGGTGGGGGGGGGGGGGGGGCATTGAAGGTGCTTGTTCCTTGAATTTCTGCACCCGTAGTGGTAGATTTTCTTGCCACAGGAAATTAATTTGTCCATGTCAGGGTAATTTGATCGCATCTCTTGGGCAACTCTGTGCAACACAAGTGGTTTACACCATACTGGGGTAGAGAATCTGAAGCCTTTTGGCTGCTTTAGCCATTTATGAAGCACCATCTGTTACAAGCAGCAAAACGTTGTCTCTTTTCACACCATCCGGCCACAGTAGCTTCAGAGAGTTGTCAAACAAAATAACAGTCGAAACTTCCTGGCAGATTAAAACTGTGTGCCGGACCGAGACTCGAACTCTGGACCTTTGCCTTTTGCGGGCTAGTGCTCTACCAACTGGGCTACCCAAGCACGACTCACGCCCCGTCCTCACTGCTTTACTTTTGCCAGTACCTCATTCTGAAAATAACAGTCGTCGAATTGTTTACTCTATCGAGAGCTTCACACGTTAGTAGGAACATATCTCCGTGGCCATCAGCTTTTAGAACAGCAACAACATCATTTGCAATATATCGCCCACTAATATCCATAGTTTCATCTATCGACAGCCAGATCTTTTGCTCAGCAATAGTAATTCATATTTTGTTAAGCACATCATTGTAGCATACGGATAAATAGTTCTTTCTCAGTGTAGATTCATCTGGACTGGATGTGTTGTGTACTTCTCCAAGAACCGTCTGTGTGGATTCTTCAGCTTTTTCAATGAGATGTTGCAGGCAGGACACCATCACCTCACACAAATCCTTGCAGAATGATTGCACAGTTGAATATTGACCTGTCTGTTCAAATAACAGCGTTTTCTTGCTGTTATTTTCAGCACTTCAGCTGCTGTGTTTAGCAGTATTACAGTGTTGTTGCACATTAAAGTGCTTTTCTGCACTAACTTTAACTTCACACAGTTTACAAAATAATATTTTCCCATCAGTACTAAAGAACGTCTCTCCAAATTCTCGAACATATCCTCGCAATTTCACACAGTCGGAGCACTTTTCCTTAGGCATGTTGAACAAGGCAAAGGCTGTATTCAAACTGGTTACTGGGAACACCTGTGCGACTGCGATGATTATTACGGCAGAAGCCTCCTTTTTTGGCTCTGAGAGCGTATTGTCGAGTCTGCGCAACAATGTTTTAGTTCGTAAAACGACTGTTGTGGTATACCGATTTTCTGCTACAGTCCTGAGAAATAAAGCTGTGTACTAATTTATCTGTTTATCTTTCATAATAGCACGTTAAATATTGTCTCGTGAGCAACATATTCATTTCCATATTTGTGTGTCCTTTAAGATAAGAGAAAAAAAAGTATATGCATTTTTGACAAAAGTTGATGGAAATATGACCTATTATATTGAAAGTCAGCTGCAGTATGACCTATTACTAAAATTTGTTGAAATATGACTTTATATGCACAATCAAAATACATTTTTTGACACTAAAATGCCTAGATTTGTGTGTAAATTGTTCTAAAATTGACCTTATAGTTCAGAAAAAAATATGACTTGTCATTAAAATCTGGGCCCCAGTAATGAGCCGCTCTCAAATTGTTATTGTGGAGCCTTACAGACAGTAGCTCATATCTTGGTGGAATGCCCCCTCCTTTTGGCCTTTTGTGCAAAATATGGACTTCCGGACTCATTGCATCTAATATTGGTGGAAGATTTGTGGAAGGTTGGACTGGTTCTCAGTTTTCTTCATGAAAGCGTTTTTATACTCAGTTATAAGGTTTTAACCTCCCTGTTCCTGTCTTGGAGGTAGGTTGAGGATGGGGCTTCTCCCACTTTATATTAGGCCTGGGGCATCCCTGACTGTGCTTCTTTGACGAGGCTACTCTTTCATCTCTCTTTTACTCTGTTTCAATCATTTTTAGGTTCGGTTTTCCTCCTTTCTGCTGTACCCAATTTTTTGTCATGGTTGTCACACTTAGTTGTATAGTGGGCACTCTTAAGTAATTATTCGGCGATGGGACGCTTCCTGTCCCATGCAGAGCTGTGGGGATGCCCACTTGCTGATTTCCCTATCTCTTTCAACTGGTTGTTTTGTATTGACAGTACAAACAATGTCTGTCACGTTTTTAATCTTCTTGGTTTCACTGTTATGAATTTCACGATCAGATCAGAAAATGTCCTTGGTGGATGTCTCTACTTCTGGATGCACCCCTCTTGGATTAAGGGACTGATGACCTCGTTTTTTGTTCCCTTATTCCCACTACTCAACTAATAAACCTCTACTTCTTGTTTACCTACCTTTTTGTTCATACATGTTGTGTCCCTCTAGACCAAGGTTCTGAGTGCTCAGACTAACTTTTTCTTAGAATTCCCGTTTGAGCTCTCTTGGAACTGTTTATTTGTCCTTTCCATTTATACCTGTGACTTTTTGTGTCACCTTATTACATAGGTGTCGTCATTTAAATACTATCTTCTGAAACTAATGCTTCTTACTTAAGTGAACCCATTTCTCCCAAAATCCTTCCACATCAATTGTACTACCATATTATCATTTATCAGGAAGTATTCAGTTTAATGCATTCTGGAGCTCAGAGTCCCCTAAAAATTGATTCACTTTTAGTTTATTGAGAGCTCAGTACACCACTGTTTCTTTGTTGTCTGAGTCAACTGTAATCTTCCTCTCCTCCATTTTTAACTATACCGTATGCACTTGAAAGTTCTGTTTTGAATTAAAATCCACAACTACTATGTTTCATTTATTAAATTCACCCCTAACATTTCATGTTTCCTTCTCAAACATAAAATTTTTTTAGTAAAGTTTCTGTTGTTGTCTTTTTGTCTGTGGTTATACCCTCACTCTTTTAATTGATCCTTTAATTTTTAAGAATTTCCAATATTATGACTAAGCTGTCCTATGCTGTGGTATCAGGCATTATCAGATAAATCATGTACTGGATAAACAATTGATGTTTATATTAATAAGTTAAAGAAAAATCATTAAAACATTTAGACTTAGCACAAGTTGTGTGTTCTCTCACATAAATTGTAATTCACACTTCTGTATTGGTCATGTGGTATTGCCTTGGGTTTTGTTGAGTGTCTGTCGTCATTGCCATTTCAACTGATTGTCCAGAATTGAATCCACAATGTTCACTGTACAAAATTACTTCCTCCCCCCCCCCCCCCATGTAATGATTACAACTTAATCTATTAATAGGAAAACTGCAAAGTTATAATTTCAGGATGCTGTACTGGGTTTGGTATTATTCACAGATAATTAGCATAAAAATTAATCATTTCTCAAATTCTTCTCTACAGTTTTGACTCGTCCTAACAGATGTGAGTATTGGAACATAATACATGTTTAGGAGCCATTCAGTTTTAGTCCCCAACCAGCCAAAATGTATAAAGATGTGGCTACTTCTACTGAGCTAAAAGGAATGATTGTTGAAGGAAAAAAGGAAGTTCAGATTTTGTAAGAGAAGTTTTATCATTTCTATGTAGATTCAGAAAAAAAGGTGGATTCAAGAATCTACTAGAGCCTGGTATCACCTAATATGAAAGACTCATAGCTGAATCATGTTGAGGCTCTAGGGGTTACCAAATTTATTTATGATTTGAAAAAGCCTTGCTGAAATATAAGCAAAGAAATACCAGTTTTTTCCCTTCATCACATTAAAGATTCTTTATAAATATGTTGCTGGTAGCATTTTGATATGATTGGTAATCATTTCAGTGAAAAGAGTACCAAAGAATAAAACACTTAGAAATAAGACATGTTCGATATGCCTGCTACCATTGGAAATGACGTGACACAAACAAATTGCGAAATTCTGCATGACCCGCTGAAGTGTCGAAACATCGATGCTGTCCATGACTTTCTGAATGGCTGTTCTCAGCTCAGCAATGGTTCTGGGGTTATTGATGTACACCGTGTCTCTAAAAAATGTGTTCCGATCCAGAGAATATGGTGGCCAATCAAGGCCCATGACAGTGGCCTCTGTGTACCCCAGATCCAGAATTCGGTCCCAAAAGTGCTCCTTCAGGACATCAAACACTTGTCTGCTTTGATGAGGTTGAGCTGTGTCTTGCATGAACCACATATTGTCGAAATCTGGGTCGCTTTGGCTAATGGTGATGAAATCATCTTCCAGAACCTTCATGTACTATTCGGTGGTGATCGTGCCCTCAAGGAATATCGCACTGATAATCCTGTGACTGGACATTGCACACCACACGGTCACCCGTTGAGGATGAAGAGACTTCTCAATTGTGAAATGTGGATTCTCAGTCCCCCAAATTTGCCAGTTTTGCTTATTGACGAACCCATCCAAATGAAAGTGGACTTTGTTGCTAAAACAAACCAGCATGCCCTGCAGCCAACCTTGTGGTATGGACATCTGAAAGCAAACAATTCAGAAGTTATGACGATTTTATTTCATATAGTTCAATAATTTTCACCCTGTACACACACATTGTTTTCTTGTATATTCACACCTGTGATTCGTTGCTTATGGTGCTGATATGGAAGACTAATGTTCTTCCCTATATATCAGCTATAGCAGTGTGACAGTTTGTGCTGCCTATTTTGTAACAGAAAATAGAACTTGATGTTAGCTTACCTATAACAGCCAAATACCAGATTCACAAACAAGCATTCTGGCCTTACTGACACTCTCACACAGTAAGGGTATTTAGTTGGAGAACATTTCACCCTATGTCCATCACCTGAAAGAACAATTCACTATGTTTGGGTTCCCCCTCTTGTGTGCAATCTTTTCTCTGAGTTTTCTGAAGCACTTGTTTAATATTTAAATTTTGGTGAGTTTCTTCATTATTACATTAAACTGCAGTTGAGAGAAAACAGGGAGCTGCAGTATTTAAACAAACTGTATATTATTTCTTTGCAGTCTCAATTGGCTTGTAGTTACATAATAATTACAGCCCCATGGACATTATTATTGATGTTTTGCAGGAGCTTAGAATCTTTGGAGAATCCTGCTAAACCACCTATCATTGTGTATGTACAAGATCAACGTTTGAAGAATCTAAAGCATGGAATGACCAGTGTAGATCGTGAAATTTTAAATCGGCTAGAAAAACTAAGGGAAGAAAGGAAGCAACAACCTGCACCAAATGAAGAAGAAATAGCAAGGAGGTTGGCGACCTTAAAAGGACAGGATCCAGATTACATGCAAGCCATCTCAAGAAAGCAGGTTGTGCTTATACTTAATGTGACAGAGTGAAATTACAACACTTAGATTTCCATATATTAATAATCTTTTTATAGGTTTATATGATTCCCGATACACGGACAGATACTGAGAAGACACACAATTTAGTTAAACAATTTATGGAAGAAGATGCACTAGCAGCTAAATTAGAAAAGCCAGAAGATGAAATAACTAGAAGACTTGCCCTTTTACGTGGAAAACAGGATAATTCTCAAAAGCAGCAAGAGAAGACACTTGAGGTAAGTTAATCTCCTCATATAATAATAAATGGGTAATTGTGTCACTGTTGATTTCTACTTCTTATGATATTACATTACTCATCAGACTATGTGGCATTGCTGAGTGCTGCCCAGAAATAAAAGTATGATGGCCATTTTTAGCCAGTCTCCTCTGTGTGATGTTGTATTTATAGCTGTTTAGCATCTCAGATTTTTTTTATTTTCCATAGACTTTACTCTTTAACATTGTAGAACACTGAAACAATGTAAACTGTAGAAACTTTTATATACTTTCGGATTAATGGAGATCACTCACTGAAAAGCAGAAGTGTGGGGTTGTCGACGAAAGGCACACACAAAAGAAAGAAAACTTGTTAGCTTTTCAAGTTATCCTTTAACACACACACACACACACACACACACACACACACACACACACACACACACACACACAATGCCCCTACGTGGTGCTGGCTGGACTACTGACAGTGTCAGTACTGCATTTTGGTAGGTGGAGTGGTTGTAGTGGGGGTAGCATAATGAGCGGTGGGTTGATAGAGAGTGATGTGGGAGGTGAGGAGAGGGAGTAATGGTCAATGGGTAGCAGCTCGGAAAGAGGCAGCTGGTTTGAAGCAAATTATTCAATGAAGCAAATGTTCGTAGGCAACTAGTCCATCATTTTACGAGTAACATTTCCTCATAAATCCTTGAAACAGCAGCTGAGTATTTCCTGTCTTCCCTCCCAAACAAGGAGGTGGCACCAAGTGTAGGTAGGCCAGCAATGCGTGATGTTTTAGTCCTATTTACAGTGCTTTTTTCCCTTTTCTACCTAAGGAAGAAATGAGTGATAAAAGCCTCTAACGTATTTTGACAACTAATAGTGTGTAAGGTGGATTGCACTCTTCCCACTTCTCTTATACGAGTTGACTTACTTGGTGTACACAGCCGATCTTCTTCTCTGGATAGCCGGCTTCTGGAATCTCTATAAAATTCTTCTCCGAAGAATGATGCTAGTTACAGGAACCTTAAAGACTCTCTCTCTACTTGCGAAATAATTAGGTACTCGAAGAATACTTTTCAACAACTATAGCTATATGTGAGCTTCATAAAGAACAAAATTCACACTTCACACATAACATTAGACTTCTTGTGAAGTCACTCGTATCGTCTCTCATTAGAAAGAGATTTAAGTACATTTAGCAAAGAGTTGGCTTAACAACCATGTCTCCACTTCAAACATATCGTAAAATATGTGTTGCCTCCAGCAAGTCCAAGATAAGAGTTTTTTCACAATTCAGAATCCCAGTTGTTCTTTTGTCACTAACAGTAGTCACAATTACAAACAGCACAGAATAACACAGAAGTCCCTTGGTTCTTCCTTGTGCTTTCACTGCGACTTCCGTGAATCACCTGACAAGTAAGTACTTGTCGGTGCCGTTCAGCCCCAAAAAATGGCTCTGAGCACTATGGGACTCAACTGCTGAGGTCATTAGTCCCCTAGAACTTAGAACTAGTTAAACCTAACTAACCTAAGGACATCACAAACATCCATGCCCAAGGCAGGATTCGAACCTGCGACCGTAGCGGTTCAGCCCCCGCATTGACCTTTTGCTCATGACTGATTTCACACCTGCACACACAGACAGGTGACGCACAGTAGATAGGGTCCCTTTCTCCCACTCACATCTAAAATATAGTGTGTTCGAGATGGTGGAAGGCCAAGTGGTTCTAGAATTCATGCGGAAATTCTCGAAACTTTACATATGCCTCCCCCTCAGATCAGACGCGCAATATTTTATAGATAATCATTATGTACATAACATCACTCACAACAACATTTCATATCATAACAATATACTTTTCTCATACTTGTTTCTACATACCGCTTTCACTTCAACAACAATCTTCTTTTTTCTCTCTCTAGACCAATCTTCAGCTGAGCATTCCTTTATTCTGTTGTTATTTCACCTTGACATCAAGACCTGAACTATTTTCATGTTTTAATCATCTTTTATAGTATTTAAGAATTGTGAGGACTCTTTCCTTATTTCCAGCTGTAAACTGCAGGTGTTCATGACACTTGAGTAATCTACTTTCTGTTCTCACCTTTTGTACTACCTTTTCTAACAAGGGAACCTCCCCATCGCACCCCCCTCAGATTTAGTTCTAAGTTGGCACAGTGGATAGGCCTGGAAAAACTGAACGCAGATAAATCGAGAAAACAGGAAGAAGTTGTGTGGAACTATGAAAAAAAATTAGTAAAATATACAAACTGAGTAGTCCATGCGAAGATAGGCAACATCAAGGACACTGTGAGTCGAGGAGTGCCGTGGTCCCGTGGTTAGCGAGAGCAGCTACGGCACGAGAGGTCCTAGGTTCAAGTCTTCGCTCGAGTAAAAGTTTAATCTTTTATTTTCAGTTTATGTGACAAACTCGTATGTTTTCATCACTTTTTTGGGAGTGATTATCACATCCACAAGAAAACCTAAATCGGGCAAGGTAGAAGAATCTTTTTACCCATTCGCTAAGTGTACAAGTTAGGTGGGTCGACAACATATTCGTGTCATGTGACGCACATGCCGTCACCAGTGTCGTATAGAATATATCAGATGTGTTTTCCCGTGGAGGAATCGGTTGACCTATAACCTTGCAATCAAATGTTTTCGGTTCCCATTGGAGAGGCACGTCCTTTCGTCCACTAATCGCACGGTTTTGCGGTGCGGTCGCAAAACACAGACACTAAACTTATTACAGTGAACAGAGATGTCAATGAACGAACGGACAGATGATAACTTTGCGAAAATAAATAAAGTAAAATTTTCAGTCGAGGGAAGACTTGAACCAAGGACCTCTCGTTCTGCAGCTGCTCACGCTAACCACAGGACCACGGCGCTCCTGAGCCCACATTTCCCTTGATGTTGCCTATCTTGCACATGGACTATTCAGTTTGTATATTTTACTAATTTTTTTCGCGGTTCCACACAACTTCTTCCTGTTTTCTCGATTGATCTGTGTTCAGTTTTTCAAGGTGGAACCCTCCATTCCTCTAGAGACTTGCGGTACACAGCTGTTAGAAGGGGGGCAAGTTCTTTCGCGTACTCTGTGTAGAATCGAATTGGTATCCCGTCAGGTCCAGTGGACTTTCCTCTGTTGAGTGATTGCAGTTGCTTTTCTATTCCTTGGACACTTATTTCGATGTCAGCCATTTTTTCGTTTGTGCGAGGATTTAGAGAAGGAACTGCAGTGCGGTCTTCCCCTGTGAAACAGCTTTGGAAAAAGGTGTTTAGTATTTCAGCTTTACGCGTGTGATCCTCTGTTTCAATGCCATCATCATCCCGAAGTGTCTGGATATGCTGTTTCGAGCAACTTACTGATTTAACGTAAGACCAGAACTTCCTAGGATTTTCTGTCAAGTCGGTACATAGAATTTTACTTTCGAATTCACTGAACGCTTCACGCATAGCCCTCCTTACGCTAACTTTGACATCATTTAGCTTCTGTTTGTCTGAGAGGTTTTGGCTGCGTTTAAACTTGGAGTGAAGCTCTCTTTGCTTTCGCAGTTGTTTCCTAACTTTGTTGTTGTACCATGGTGGGTTTTTCCCGTCCCTCACAGTTTTACTCGGCACGTACCTGTCTAAAACGCATTTTACGATTGCCTTCAACTTCTTCCATAAACACTCAACATTGTCAGTCTCGGAACAAAAATTTTTGTTTTGATCTATTAGGTAGTCTGAAATCTGCCTTCTATTACTCTTGCTAAACAGATAAACCTTTCTCCCTTTTTTTTTATATTCCTATCAACTTCCATATTCAGGGATGCTGCAACGGCCTTATGATCACTGATTACCTATTCTGCACATACAGAGTCGAAAATTTCGGGTCTGTTTGTTATCAGTAGGTCCAAGATGTTATCTCCACGAGTCGGTTCTCTGTTTAATTGCTCGAGGTAATTTTCGGATAGTGCACTCAGTATAATGTCACTCGATGCACTGTCCCTAACACCCATCCTAAACATCCGAGTTTCCCAGTCTATATCTGGTAAATTGAAATCTCCACCTAAGACTATAACATGCTGAGAAAATTTATGTGAAATGTACTCCAAATTTTCTCTCAGTTGTTCTGTCACTAATGCTGTTGAGTCGGGAGGTCGGTAAAAGGAGCCAATTATTAACCTAGCTCGGTTGTTGAGTGTAACCTCCACCCATAATAATTCACAGGAACTATCCACTTCTACTTCACTACAGGATAAACTACTACTAACAGCGACGAACACTCCACCACCGGTTGCATGCAATCTATCCTTTCTAAACACCGTCTGTACCTTTGTAAAAATTTTGGCAGAATTTATCTCTGGCTTCAGCCAGCTTTCTGTACCTATAACGATTTCAGCTTTGGTGCTTTCTATCAGCGCTTGAAGTTCCGGTACTTTACCAATGCAGCTTCGACAGTTGACAATTACAATACCGATTGCTGCTTGGTCCCCGCATGTCCTGACTTTGCACCTCACCCGTTGAGGCTGTTGCCCTTTCTGTACTTGCCCAAGGCCATCTAACCTAAAAAACCGCCCAGCCCACGCCACACAACCCCTGCTACCCGTGTAGCCGCTTGTTGCGTGTAGTGGACTCCTGAACTATCCAGCGGAACCCGAAACCCCACCACCCTACGGCGCAAGTCGAGGAATCTGCAGCCCACATGGTCGCAGAACCGTCTCAGCCTCTGATTCAGACCCTCCACTCGACTCTGTACCGAAGGTCCGCAGTCAGTCCTGTCGACGATGCTGCAGATGGTGAGCTCTGCTTTCATCCCGCTAGCGAGATTGGCAGTCTTCACCAA
This sequence comes from Schistocerca nitens, assembly GCF_023898315.1. Taxonomy (NCBI): domain Eukaryota; kingdom Metazoa; phylum Arthropoda; class Insecta; order Orthoptera; family Acrididae; genus Schistocerca; species Schistocerca nitens. The sequence continues at coordinate 581,316,235 of NC_064618.1, read as the reverse complement.
ATCAGATAGCCGCCGGAAGCCAGAGAGGATTTCCTCTGATCCATAGCGACACACATCATTGGTGCCGACATGAGCGACCACCTGCAGATGGGTGCACCCTGTACCCTTCATGGCATCCGGAAGGACCCTTTCCACATCTGGAATGACTCCCCCCAGTATGCACACGGAGTGCACATTGGTTTTCTTCCCCTCTCTTGCTGCCATTTCCCTAAGGGGCCCCATTACGTGCCTGACGTTGGAGCTCCCAACTACCAGTAAGCCCACCCTCTGCGACCGCCCGGATCTTGCAGACTGAGGGGCAACCTCTGGAACAGGACAAGCAGCCATGTCAGGCCGAAGATCAGTATCAGCCTGAGACAGAGCCTGAAACCGTTTCGTCAGACAAACTGGAGAGGCCTTCCGTTCAGCCCTCCAGAATGTCTTTTGCCCCCTGCCACACCTTGAGACGACCTCCCACTCTGCCACAGGTGAGGGATCAGCCTCAATGCGGGCAGTATCCCGGGCAACCACAGTCGTAGTCCGATCGGGGGATGCGTGGGATGAGCTGGCCGTCCCCGACAAACCCCTATCCGGAGCCCCACAGTGATGCCCATTGGCAACAGCCTCAAGCTGTGTGACCGAAGCCAACACTGCCTGAAGCTGGGAGCGGAGGGATGCCAACTCAGCCTGCTTCCGAACACAGCAGTTGCAGTCCCTATCCATGCTAAAAACTGTTGTGCAAAGAACGTCTGAACTAATCTACAGTTTTAACCAAATCTGACGGGGGTGCGATGGGGAGGTTCCCTTGTAAGTATGTACTCATTCATTATCTGTTGTAGTTTGGAGGAGCTTGCTTGCGTTCTCTTTCATTACTCATGTCTCCTTTTTATGTACACTCAATGTAGAATCATCATAGTTCTTTTTTATATGATCCTACATCTGTAATTTTAATGTTTGTGTTTAAATGTCTTCTTGTGTGTATGCGGATGTGTGTCCATGTAGTCTGATTCCTCAGCCTTCTTATCGAAAGATAAGATGTAGGTTATTAGAAACCACGGAAAGTAGGAAGGACTTCTGCGATAGGAGTATGTGAATATGGAGAGACGGAAAAAATAGATAGGTCCTCAAATTAGAAGTAAGACAGGAAATAAATAGAAATGGCTGCTAAGATTGAAGAAGAGAAAGAAGATAGCCCTAAAGACAGGAAACCCTTCCCACCTCCCTTCCCCAGATTCCCTACCTCGCAGGTACTTGAGTGAGACGCTGGGAGACACAATACCTCGCGCCTGCGCATAAACTGTATGATAGTTACTTGTTGGGACAAGATGCAAACTTAGCTCCTGACCTTGAATTTACTAGTAAAGTGAAATACAAGGTATAGCTGAGGAAAAGGGCGTATATGTTATCCTGTGCAGAATGTACCTAGAACAACTGTCTTAACATTTATGAAGTATTCATTGGTCATGATATGAGGACGACATCATATGCTTAGAAGGTATGGCCTATCTAGGAAAATTTTGTGCTTAAGCACAAAGTTTAATCACCTAAAAAGAACTTAAGAGTGGAAAGGGTACTATAAAGCCAACATCGTCATTATTATGAATATGTCTAGAAATTTTTAAGACGTAATTGTTAAGCACTTGCTTAGCTATGGTTACAATGCATGAACAGCCTATTGACTTAGCACACAAATGGTAATGATTGAACTTATGAACAAGTCTATATCTAATCTGTAACATCCGGCAATACAGTCCATATAAAATAGATGGTCATTATTCAAGATTAGTATATTTGACCTGAAATGGTCTAGAATCAAGTCAAAAACTATTGCACATGCCTGATATAGTTGTTCGAGCCAGTACTTACCTCATTGATGGATGCTGTTGGTCAGGGTTCTCTCTGCTGAAAATGTGAGTACGATAGGTAATAATTACACCCAGGCCGCAAGAATGGAGATCTTCTGCCACAGCGTCGGATTTTGAACAACAACAAACACATACCCACTGCACCCAGAATGAAGACAAATGACATGGCAATTCTTCGTATGTGACACTCAGGTGAAAGTGTGATACTCAAGTGTTAAATCAACACTAAGAAACTGAGTGTACCTGTGTGCAACAGTAGCTTCTAGCATGTTGACTGTTTGTGTCTAGCTCTTAGCCGCCATATCGGCCAGTGCACCAGTGCAAAACCTGGCAGTTGAAGCCAGAATGAAGCAAACTGAACATTATTGTTAGTGCACTCAATTCAAATATGTAATGTACTATCATATTATGTATATACTCTTTTAATTTCTTGTACAAGTTTAACATACACGGGATAAGCTGACATATCCATTCTGTTAAATAAAAAAGAAGCCAGAATGCAGATTTTCACTCTGCAGCGGAGTGTGCGCTGATATGAAACTTCCAAAACTGTGAGCCGGACCGAGACTCGAACTCGGGACCTTTGCCTTTCGCGGGCAAGTGCTCTACCATCTGAGCTACCCAAGCACGACTCACGCCCCGTCCTCACAGCTTTACTTCTGCCAGTACCTCGTCTCCTACCTTCCAAACTTTGCAGAAGCTCTCCTGCGAACCTTGCAGAACTGGCATGCCTGTATGCGACTACAGTCTACTGTGGCACCTTACAACTGCATCTGGACATTGTATGGAATTACCAGCCTGTTCCTTGGACTGGAACTTCTACACTGGGACAACTGCCCAGAGTTTTTGCAGCTCACAAGCACCTTCATTACTATTAACCAAAGCGCTATTGTCTATCTCTACAATCAGCGTTATGTCTCCTGTTTCCTGCCTTGGAGTGCTATCATTTGATTCCAACAGCCTCAGGCTTAACAGTGAATTAGTAAATAAGTTGTCAGGACACAACAACATCTTGTATTGATAAAGCAGCATTTAATCAAAAGTAATGCTCATTAAAACTGTTATGCTGTAGTGGTCGTTAAATTGAATATTTGTCACACTAAGAAAAAGTTACAAGTGGATGAAAAAGCACATTCCTTCAACTAAAATTGAGCCAATATTAACGATGCTGTGTTAATTATGATGAAACGATCAGAAGTGGAAAATGAGAAGTACATTGCTATACTTACAAAATAAGGGCTATTAACTTTATATTACATCAGTAATTAGATAGATTTAGCAGAAGTAGTTTTTGATAGTATAAAAAGATTGCAATGGTAGAAACTTGACCTGTGAATTAAGAGAAATAGCTGTATTTATAACAAAATTATTCATCGTAAGTGGGGCAATATGTGATGTTACACACTACTTTGCAGGAGTGACGTGTATCTATAAATCAATGTAGAGAAGAGTGCAAATATTGTTGGGCTCTGTTATTTTATTTGCATTGAAGAATCATGCTGAGGGATGGTGTGAATCTTCAACATTTGATGGTGAATGCACTAACTTCACAAGAGGAAGTGGATGCGCTGACTCGAATATAAAAGTGCTTTCTGAGCAAGATTGTTTCAAACTCCACCATCATTAGTTTCTGTGGGACCAACATACAAAGACGTGTTTAAGTTAATGTGGTTAGTAATTTCTTCTCAGTGAGGGGTAAAACAAAAATGCGCTCTGTCAGGTGCTGCATGGTGGATTGCAGAGTATCGTTGTAAATGTAGGGATAGAAAAGGTGGAGTATCTTGTAATAAGTTGTCTCATATAACGGCTGCTATGAATGCCCCCACTGCAATACAATGTATTATGTATGTAATCAGCATGCTGCTTTTGAGTCATCAACAAGATTGGTTAAGGGAAATTTGAGGCGGATACTGGTCAATCTGCATGCATAATCAATGGTGAAACATATAGACGTGTCAACTCATTGTCTTTGGAGGTGAGAATACAACATATCATAAAATACATTAACCAGTCTATTGCTTTAAATGGCCAAATCACACAACTGATGTAAGCTGCAAACAAGTTTGTAGATCAGTAACATTTTTGATAATTCCTTCATGTCATACATTGAACTTTTTGCATTGGATGCCTTTACATTCCTTGGTTTTCTGACTCTTCATTCAATGAATGTCTTTTTTACCAACAGTCAAATTAGTTACTGGGACTCATTGTACAAAGATTATTCCAGTGTATTTGGTTCTGACCTGTGGGAGACACAAAGTTTTCAAGATTTATACTACATTGATGCCTAATGTTAGACCTTTTTTTCCTGTGCTGTGTCTGTATTCTTTTTAAGGAAGTAAGCAATCAAAAGGCAAATGTGATAGCTTATGGGAAAATACAGTAATGACAATAACGGCATCTAACCAGTTGTGCTAACTACAGAGCTTATCAGAACAATGTCAAATAGTAGTGATTTTAAGTCATATATCAATGTATTATCTTAACTTTGATGTTTACCTGAAACCTACTATGAAAGAGCTACTGGCAAAACATAAGAGTGAAGAAGGGAGGGAGTGGAAGTAGTTCTATTGTAAAATTGTTGGTACATGCCTACAATTGCCTTTCAGAGGAAAAATCAAAGTGTTTCACGGTATTAAATATGCAATTTGGAGTTGTGAATGGTGCCACAAAATTCCAGAGATACTTGAAACAGCTGCTGCAGGGGGACCTGCCACAGGCTGAAAATTACAAATTATTTCCACATCATAATCACGACAGGGGCTACCCAAGATCAACACCTTGCAGATATATGAAACCTCATTGATAAACTTTTATAATGGTTTAAAATGCAGCTATGTTTTCAATGCAGTCTCCAATACCTTGAAGCAAAGATGGTCTTCAACCCATGTCAGTCCTTAATAAAGCAATGACAATCTCCCTGCACCTAAAAATTTGAAAGAGCTATAGTTATTCATGTGTAAAACAAACTATTATGACAAATTCATTCAGAAGACTATACAGATTTTGTACAACCTCAGAAAGGGGCCTAAATTCCTCTGGTCTGAGGCTAGTCAGGCATATTTTCTAAAACTGGAAAAGTATTTGAAAATTGTGCTGGCCACATTTATACCAGGAAAGGCTTAGGACTACTTGCAGATGCCTAGAGCATGGGACGGGTTTTGTGCTGTTACTTATGAACCTGCTGGCACTAAGTAATCTGTTGCCTACATGTCCAAAACATTATCAATGGCACAGGTGAATTACACCCTGTATAAAAAAGTTCCATGTTTTCCTACATGGGACCAAATGTACCTTACTACTAACCACAAGTTACAAATTTTATTTTTTGACCCCTGGGTAAACTTGCCTAGTAAAATGGTGCAATATCTGCACTGATGGACCCTTTTATTAAACATTTAAATCTACTACTGGCTTACTGCTGAACATGCGATCACCAGCACTTTATCAGGCTTAACAAGTTCTAATTATGGCTTCAGAAGGCACTTTATCTCAAGTTAAATGAAAACGTCCATGACCAGCTGGATGAACTGCCGGGAAGTTGCAAAATAAATGGGTCAGGGGTCATATTTACACAGAGTAGCTCATTATATGTGTAGTGGTTGGCTGAAGCACCTGCCAAAATCTATGGATACTGCAGAATGCACTTACTTCTGGGGTACTTGTGCTTGCACTAAATACTCAGAGTACCAGATGGTGACCCGACTGAACTCCAGCCAGCCTCTCATCCTCCAACTGTGACATTGAGACACTTTAGGGGGCGTCTAAAATGAAGGTGTTGAGGTTGGTATCAGATGTGTGGTTCAGATCTGCCAACTATGTACAGAAAACTAGTCAGTTCCAAGTTAGAAATTTGCACCCTGGCCCACTCCTGATCATCTGTGAAAGTGGCAATATGTTGATTTTGTATGCCTGTTTGAGGGGCTATGTTTTAATTTGTTGTGGACACTTTCTCAAATTGTCTACACATTGGCTAGATCTTGAATGTCATCAATGATAATGTTGCTGTAATCTGGAGATTGGCAACTATATTCACCACTGAGAGAGCACAACACACTTTAGTATTAAATAATGGACTGCAATTTGCATTTGCTTTGTCAAAGGGACAGGGAATGTATCTGACCACCGCTTCTTTTTATGCAGCATCCAGTGACTATACAACTCTCATGCCCTCGTTCATGGCATCATTATGTAATATGACCCATGGTTTCCTTCACTTATGTATTTCACTATGCTCATAATTATTTTATTTGTGATCATACTATTTTACAAAATAATGTTTTTATGTCTTCCTTTGTGTGCTGTGTGTTCTTTAGTGGGTACAGGAGCAAGGAACAGATGCTGTTCATGGACAGAGAATCCAGATATTAATTTATTCTACATTTAGTATTAAATAGAAAAATAATACATAACTTTCCTGTGTTTTCAGCGTCAGTTGCTAAAAGTAGATTTGAATATGTTACCTGAGACTGCAAGTGTGTGTGTGTGTGTGTGTGTGTGTGTGTGTGTGTGTGTGTGTGTGTGCATGTCTGTTATTGACAAAAGCCTTAACGGCTGGAAGCTGCAATTGTGAGAGTCTTTTTGTTGTGCCTATCTGTGACTCAGCATCTCCACTATGTGGTGAGTAGCAACTTTCCTTCTCATAATATTGTTAGATTTGAATACAGGTATATATACAGATACAAAAAATTTATAAATTCATCACTGTTCAGTACAATGTTTATTCAGATGATGTCGAGCCCTGGCCACCGTGAAAGTCTTTAAATGTTATTAAACTGGCAAGTACGCAAAATGGGCTCAGTGTATGAAAGTTTGAACTGAAGTACTCCTGCCACTGGAGCTTCAGAAGGGGGGGGATGCTTGCATCTCATTTACAGTGGCATAATCACTTCTGGCAGTGCCCTTGTGCCGCAGTGGTGGCTGTAGGAAATGCGGCAGTGTAACTAGTGGTGTGCTTAATGCGTATTTGAAGGTGCGGGCAACTGGATCACAGCCGATATACACCCCTCCCTGCCCAGCTTTGAAGTACGGGGGGGGGGGGGGGGGAGGCCTGTGCTGTGGATAGTGACAAGGGTGGTTGCTTGGCGAGGGAGGGGAGGCAGAGCAAACAAACCTGTGTCCCAACATTGTGCCTTGTGAATGCCCGTGGAACTGCCGCCAAACCAGGTGCAGGACACATCCAACAGCACAGGTAGGAGCACAGAGGGTGCCCTTGAACTAGCTGACGGTGACTGCATTGATGTCCATGAGAGAGACAACCTGCAGCATTGGTAACATTAGGGTCGAAGGTGGGCAGATGGTTGTGACATCATGCAGTGAAGAAGTTGAAACAGATTGGTCCACAGCAGGGTCACTGAATTCACAGGGCCGCAGCTGATATTGGTGGCACTGATGCATGCTTCCACTGCTGCAATTAGTATACTGGTTTAAGGATACTAATGGGCTCTGCCGGCCGATCTGAGAACAACACTTGAGTCCCATAAATGTGGGTTGTTGTACACTTGATATTGAACTCTGACGTTCGGGTGAAACTTTGTGGTGAAGTCGATTGGAGCAGAGCAGTGAGGATGAAGCAGATGCAGCAAAGTCCAGTGGCGTTGCCCTTACCAAATGCTCTGCTAATGAAATTTCAGGAGCAGGCAAAGTACGATATGAACTCAGAAACCTCAGTAAGGCATTCTCAGGAATGTGAAGCTCATAGTTTTGATATCTGTATCTTGAACATATGAACGAAACATTTGGTCTCGCCATTAGACTGTGGCAAGAATGGTGATGTCCTGATATGCTGTATTCCATTGTGTTTGCAAAATTGTGTAAATTCCTTTGAAGAAAAATGAGGTCCATTGTTGGAAACAGTTGTTAGAGAAAATACAGAAGTGGGGCCTTGATAGTGCTGGCAGCATTCATCAAATGCACTGAGATAACAAAAAGGTATTTGCTGTAGGCATCAAAGATAGTCATTCAGTGTGTTTGCCTAAAGGGGCCAGCAAAGTCTATACGCTCACTATATGAAGTATCAGAATGTGGCCAGGAGAAAAATTCCTGACAGGGAGTGTCCTGATTGTCAGCGTAAGGATGACATTGTGCCTTACATGATCTGTTTGCTTACCTAAAGCAAGCTATGTACCAGGTTGGTGCAGTAGTTACTTAGTGTGAACTATCCCCCAATTACTCTGTGCAGAAGGCTTAACACCTGCTGTTGGAATGAAGTGGGAAATAACTCTCTTGTTCATTTGTTAGATGTGTGAATCAGAATCACGTTATTCAGAAGAGATAAACTATTGCACATTTTCTTGTATGGCTAATCTGAAGGAATCGAACACATCCATGCTGAAAATATTTGGACTCTTGTGTGAACGAACTACGGTGCAAGGTACTTCTTTAGTCATGTTCTTGTATTTTGCAGGTAAGTGGCATGTTCCAAGCACTGAAATGCTGTTGCCATTAAAGGCGGTGAGATGCAGACTTTTTTCATATGTATCAACGTTAAGCAATGTGACAGAAGCTCCAGTATCTAGTTGGAAAGGCACTGACAGGTTACAAATTTGTAATGTAATCCACAGTTTGCGGTGTGTTTTGCGAATACAGTTGTCCATTCCATGTTGTGAAAAACTGTTTCCACCTGTGCACTAGAGTGCTTTCGTAAACGTTGAGATTGGGAGAGCCTTTTTGAAGTGTGTGTGGTATTTGCATTAAATGCATGTGTGCATTTTCTGCATTTTGAGCAGGTGGTGCAGAATCTGAACATGAAATGACATTGATTTCCATTCATTTCTACTTTGCATTATTCTCGTGTGAAACGGTGGCTTTCCAGCCTTTTGCAGGCAGACCAGTTTTATATGTCCTGTACTATGACTTGCCTGAAGAAACAGTTCTTCCAGTCATGGGTGACATAGCATTTCACACAGGATTTCAGTTTTTGTGGAGCTGGGGCAGTGTAATTAGTATTCTGCTGGCACTGCAAAGGCCATATGTAGTATGTCCAGCATAGTTTACGTGGAGCTGACTTACGAGAGCAGAGGCTGGAACTGTGGGTGCGGTTGTTTGTTTCGAGTGAAGCGGTAACTGGTAGACAGAATTCTTGCTCAGCTAAATCTTGAACTTTGTGTTCGTCGATGACTTCTAGCACTTCACTAGTGCTAGGGTTGTGATGCTTTAGAATTTCATCCTTCAGTCTCTGACCCATATATTCTGAATAACAACATTACAAATCATTTCATGCTGGTAAGTTGCACCACAGACACAACAGAATTTACAATCTCTAGTCATGCCCTCCAACTCTGCAATCCATTCTTTATAGGACTGATTACTATAACATTGCATTTGGAAAAATTTGTACCAAGCAGCAGCAATGTGCATTTGACTCTCAAAAAATTCATCTAAACTTGCAATTAAGACCTCCTAGGACTGGGTTTGGGACTCACTGAGGGGAAACAGTTTCACTAGGAGGCAGTAAGTATACACTCCTACATATGGCAGCAAGAGAGGGGAAGAAAACCAATGTGCACTCCGTGTGCATACCGGGGGAGTCATTCCAGATGTGGAAAGGGTCCTTCCGGATGCCATGAAGGGTACAGGGTGCACCCATCTGCAAGGTGGTCGCTCATGTTGGCACCAATGATGTGTGTCGCTATGGAACGGAGGAAATCCTCTCTGGCTTCCGGCAGCTTTCTGATTTGGTGAAGACTGCCAGTCTCGCTAGCGGGATGAAAGCAGAGCTCACCATCTGCAGCATCGTCGACAGGACTGACTGCGGACCTTTGGTACAGAGCCGAGTGGAGGGTCTGAATCAGAAGCTGAGACGGTTCTGCGACCGTGTGGGCTGCAGATTCCTCGACTTGCGACATAGGGTGGTGGGGTTTTGGGTTCCGCTGGATAGGTCAGGAGTCCACTACATGCAGCAAGCGGCTACACGGGTAGCAGGGGTTGTGTGGCGTGGAATGGGCAGTTTTTTAGGTTAGATGGCCTCGGGCAAGTACAGAAAGGGCAGCAGCCTCAAAGGGTACGGGGCAAAGTCAGGACATGCGGGGGCCAAGCAGCAATCGGTATTGTAATTGTCAACTGTCAAAGCTGCATTGGTAAAGTACCGGAACTCCAAGCGCTGATAGAAAGTACCAAAGCTGAAATCATTATAGGTACAGAAAGCTGGCTGAAGCCAGAGATAAATTCTGCCAAAATTTTTACAAAGGTACAGACGGTGTTTAGAAAGGATAGATTGCATGCAACCGGTGGTGGAGTGTTCGTCGCTGTTAGTAGTAGTTTATCCTGTAGTGAAGTAGAAGTGGATAGTTCCTGTGAATTATTATGGGTGGAGGTTACACTCAACAACCGAGCTAGGTTAATAGTTGGCTCCTTTTACCGACTTCCCGACTCAGCAGCATTAGTGGCAGAACAACTGAGAGAAAATTTGGAATACATTTCACATAAATTTTCTCAGCATGTTATAGTCTTAGGTGGAGATTTCAATTTACCAGATATAGACTGGGACACTCAGATGTTTAGGATGGGTGGTAGGGACAGAACATCGAGTGACATTATACTGAGTGCACTATCTGAAAATTACCTCGAGCAATTAAACAAAGAACCGACTCATGGAGATGACATCTTGGACCTACTGATAACAAACAGACCCGAACTTTTCGACTCTGTAAATGCAGAAATGAGACACTTAAAGTAGTAAAGGAGTTTTGCTATTTGGGGAGCAAAATAACTGATGATGGTCGAAGTAGAGAGGATATAAAATGTAGACTGGCAATGGCAAGGAAAGCGTTTCTGAATTTCTGAAGAAGAGAAATTTGTTAACATCGAGTATAGATATAAGTGTCAGGAAGTTGTTTCTGAAAGTATTTGTATGGAGTGTAGCCATGTATGGAAGTGAAACATGGACAATAAATAGTTTGGACAAGAAGAGAATAGAAGCTTTCGAAATGTGGTGCTACAGAAGAATGTTGAAGATTAGGTGGGTAGATCACGTAACTAATGAGGAGGTATTGAATAGGATTGGGGAGAAGAGAAGTTTGTGGCACGACTTGACTAGAAGAAGGGATGGGTTGGTAGGACATGTCCTGAAGCATCAAGGGATCACAAATTTAGCATTGGAGGGCAGCGTGGAGGGTAAAAATCATAGAGGGAGACCAAGAGATGAATACACTAAGCAGATTCAGAAGGATGTAGGTTGCAGTAGGTACTGGGAGATGAAGAAGCTTGCACAGGATAGATTAGCATGGAGAGCTGCATCAAACCAGTCTCAGGACTGAAGACAACAACAACAACAACAACAACAAGTGCAGAACAGGGAATCAGTGATCATAAGGCCGTTGCAGCATCCCTGAATATGGAAGTTAATAGGAATATAAAAAAAAGGGAGGAAGGTTTATCTGTTTAGCAAGAGTAGTAGAAGGCAGATTTCAGACTACCTAACAGATCAAAATGAAAATTTCTGTTCCAACACTGACAATGGTGAGTGTTTATGGAAAAAGTTCAAGGCAATCGTAAAATGCGTTTTAGACAGGTACGTGCCGAGTAAAACTGTGAGGGACGGGAAAAACCCACCGTGATTCAACAACAAAGTTAGGAAACAACTGCGAAAGCAAAGAGAGCTTCACTCCAAGTGTAAACACAGCCAAAACCTCCCAGACAAACAGAAGCTAAACGATGTCAAAGTTAGCGTAAGGAGGGCTATGCGTGAAGCGTTCAGTGAATTCGAAAGTAAAATTCTATGTACCGACTTGACAGATAATCCTAGGCAGTTCTGATCTTACGTTAAATCAGTAAGTTGCTCGAAACAGCATATCCAGACACTCCGGGATGATGATGGCATTGAAACAGAGGATGACACGCGTAAAGCTGAAATACTAAACACCTTTTTCCAGAGCTGTTTCACAGAGGAAGACCGCACTGCAGTTCCTTCTCTAAATCCTCGCACAAACGAAAAAATGGCTGACATTGAAATAAGTATCCAAGGAATAGAAAGGCAACTGGGATCACTCAACAGAGGAAAGTCCACTGGACCTGACGGGATACCAATTCGATTCTACACATAGTATGCGAAAGAACTTGCCCTCCTTCTAACAGCCGCGTACCGCAAGTCTCTAGAGGAACGGAAGGTTCCAAATGATTGGAAAAGAGCACAGGTAATCCCAGTCTCCAAGAAGGGTCGTCGAGCAGATGCGCAAAACTATAGACCTATATCTCTGACGTCGATCTGTTGTTGAATTTTAGAACATGTTTTTTGCTCGCGTATCATGTCGTTTTTGGAAACCCAGAATCTACTATGTAGGAATCAACATGGATTCCGGAAACAGTGATCGTGTGAGACCCAACTGGCTTTATTTGTTCATGAGACCCAGAAAATATTAGATACAGGCTCCCAGGTAGATGCTATTTTTCTTGACTTCCGGAAGGCATTCGATACAGTTCCACACTGTCGCCTGATAAACAAAGTAAGAGCTGCTGTGTGGCTGGATTGAAGAATTTTTAGCAAACAGAACACAGCATGTTGTTATCAATGGAGAGACGTCTACAGACGTTAAAGTAACATCTGGCGTGCCACAGGGGAGTGTTATGGGACCATTGCTTTTCACAATATATATAAATGACCTAGTAGATAGTGTCGGAAGTTCCATGCGGCTTTTCGCGGATGATGCTGTAGTATACAGAGAAGTTGCAGCATTAGAAAATTGTAGTGAAATGCGGGAAGATCTGCAGCAGATAGGCACTTGGTGCAGGGAGTGGCAGCTGACCCTTAACATAGACAAATGTAATGTATTGCGAATACATAGAAAGAAGGTTCCTTTATTGTATGATTATATAATAGCGGAACAAACACTGGTAGCAGTTACTTCTGTAAAATATCTGGGAGTATGCGTGCGGAACGATTTGAAGTGGAATGATCATATAAAATTAATTGTTGGTAAGGCAGGTACCAGGTTGAGATTCATTGGGAGAGTCCTTAGAAAATGTAGTGCATCAACAAAGGAGGTGGCTTACAAAACACTCGTTCGACCTATACTTGAGTATTGCTCATCAGTGTGAGATCCGTACCAGATCGGGTTGACGGAGGAGATAGAGAAGATCCAAAGCAGAGCGGCGTGTTTCGTCACAGGGTTATTTGGTAACCGTGATAGCGTTATGGAAGCATCCTTATCTATCTCTCTTGCAGACTCTGCAAGAGAGGCGCTCTACATCGCGGTGTAGCTTGCTCGCCAGGTTTCGAGAGGGTGCGTTTCTGGATGAGGTATCGAATATATTGCTTCCCCCTACTTATACCTCCCGAAGAGATCACGAATGTAAAATTAGAGAGATTCGAGCGCGCATGGTGGCTTTCAGACAGTCGTTCTTCCCGGGCACCATACGCGAGTGGAACAGAAAAGGGAGGTAATGACAGTGGCACGTAAAGTGCCCTCTGCCACACATCGTTGGGTGGCTTGCGGAGTATAAATGTAGATGTAGATGTAGATGGGGTGGGGGGGAATGCACAATGTGATTCACCTGTGATTTAGTAGGCATCGGAACATTTATGCAGCTGTATTATATATTCTTTCCATGTTTCCTTCATCTCAATGAACTGTTTTAAGGGTGAAGACGGTAGCTGAATTCCTTCTTTAGCTTATGGCACCTTTCGCTACTGGGCTGCTTGCGCTTGTATGAGACAAGAGACTGCTGACAGCAGTTCTGATATTTGTTGACTCTGAAACTGAACAAGAGATGTTAGAAGCTACTCAGCACTGAGATGTTGCTGTGTGGTTCTTTAGTGGATACAAGAGGAGGAACAGATGCTGTTCATGAACAGAGAATTCAGATATATATTTATTCTACAGCTAATATTATGTAGCAAAAATAATACACAACTTTGTTGCTGTATTTGCAGGGTCAGTTGCTAACAGTAGATTTGATGCAGAAATATATACAGATACAAAATATTTATAAATCTGTCACTCTTCAATACAGTGTCTAATCGGAAGATGTTGAGCCATGGTGGCCACTATGAAAGTCTGTTAATGTTATTCAACTGGCAGACACACAAAATGAGCTCAGTGTATGAATATTCAAACTTAAGTATACACACTGCTGGAGCTCCGGATGGTTGGATGCTTACATCTCATTGGTAGAGGAATAATTGTTCATACCAGTGACCTTGTGCCATGGTGGCAGCTGTATAACAAATGACTTGTGTATTTGAAGGTGCGGCTGACTGTGTTGAACCTGATACTTCTAATGTAACCCACAAGAACAAATAAAAGCTATTCATTTATTCTTTCTTATGTGCTTCCTTCTCTTTCTGTTTCCTATCCTTATCATAAAAAATGTGTAGTTGTTTCTATACTGCCCGTTTTTTCCCATCCCAAATTGAAGTTAGATATTTGCTTCCTCTGCAAGTTCTTCCTCAACTAGAAAACAATCACTTTTTTGTAATGAATCTGGTTTTTTTTGCTTGTCACGTATTACGGTACCTACTGACCAAACATAGAATTTTGTAAACTACAAAGTCTTATAAGAATTTGCTTGAATATTGTGTACACAATGAGTTCCACCAAGGAACAAGTGGCAGGCAATTACTTGTATAAAAATTCATATTAGTAAGTATGCTGAAATCCCTGGTAATTGTTTTAATTGTTTAAGACATGATCTGCAAAATTACTGGATAGAATTTGTAATGAACCTGACCACTGGTACTCATGAAAAGTTGTATCGTGTACTACCACAGCAACATATTGATATGTAGTGATAGGTTTTTGGCTATTGAAAAGAGACGTCTGTACAGAAATGCATAGTGGTGGTGATTCAGAATGAGGTGCTGTGATCAGGAAACCACTAAATATGCACTTTATTTTCTTTTGATTTCTGTACAAGCAAGAAATCATGACACACAAGATCTGTTGTGTTGTGTTGTAGGATGTCAGTTTATAATCCAGCAAATGATATCCAAATTCTGAAACAGTTATTTATTTTGACAGGGTGGAACAGACACTGCAGTATCTGTGGATAATCCTGATGCGTTACTTGCGAAGCTTACAAGTGAAATGTCTGATGCTGGAGAGGCTAAAGATTTGTCAGAAAGGTAATTATGTTTTGTTTTCATAATGTGTTAATCGTTGCAGAGTCAATTGCAAACTATGGTGGTACTGTTTGATAATATTCGTTTCTGTTCCAAGGAGTTTGTGAATGGACGTGTCTATCAGTACTTTTATGTGACTTAATTAACAGCTAATTAAATGATAATGCATGCATATACTTTTTTTCCCTCCAGTTCACTTCTTGTGACTCACCACTTTTTTTACCCATTGTTTGCTGTAGTACAGTGTCAATGCTAGTGTGTCTGTCGGATTGAAAAAAGGGTGTTCTTGATTTGGGTGTTATACTCCAGAGCTCTCAGATGTGGGAGTTTCAGTGGCTTGTTTGCCTTCTTCTCCACATTCTCTACTGTTCAGTTCCTGACATTTTTTTGGATTTGTAGTGATTTTTTTTTTGTTATTCATTATTGCCTTTTTTTGTTCATTGTTGGAGAAGATGTTTGAATCTCGAGACACTCACTTCAGTTCTGTCATGTTAAAGGCCTGTGTTTCAGTTTCCAGATACAGCATATCAAAATTTGTGATACATAAGCCTTAGAACTCCCATAGAGTTTGAAGCCACATCTTTGAACATCAGTAGCCACTGCTAGCAGCAGAACACCATGGTAGCTAACCTAAGTTTATGTGCTAATTATGTTGGAAGATTAACTATCTTTGTTGTCAGGATGAGTACACAGTACTTCTGACACATGCAGGTGAACATACTCATTTGCAGTTGGATTGAGGTCCAGGGTTAGCCCAGATAAAATTAACCACAGGTTTGATACTCTTAGAGTCAGATATTTATTACTTTTTGGTTTTGTAGACAGAACAGAACAAACTTTCAAAAAGAGTTTGAAAAGTAAGAAGTCAGAAAAAGCTATGAAGAAGAAAGTTTTGTTGTTAGGTAGTTCACGTGGTAGAGGTGTTGGCCAACTGTTGCAGGATGTGAACTAGGGTCAGGTTACCAGGTCACCCAATTTTTTAAACCTGGTGCAAGTCTGGGTCAGGTGATAGAGGATGTAGGTTCACTTTGCAAAGACTTCACAAAGCAAGACACTGTGGTAATAGTGGGTGGGGTGGGCAACAGAATAGATAGGAACCCTAGTTATTCAATTGAGAGTGACCTGGTAAAGATAGCTTCAGCAGCGAGACGTACTGGTGTTGGGCTTGTGTCTGTTCTGAGGCGCCATGACCAGCCTCTTTTAAACTCTTCTGTTAGAAGAGTTAATTTATGTGGAACGACTGCTTGGATCAGGCACGGGGTCTCATATAAGTGTGGTTCCTGTTGAGTCTATCAGCAGGTGGGACTACACTAGGCGTGGCCTTCACCTCAGCAGGAAAGGGAATGAAAAACTTCATGGGCTAATAGCAAAAGCCTTAGAGGGGGGGGGGGGGGGGGGGAGGCTTTCACAAGTGGTAACGTACCAGTGGTTACAAGTGACAGATCAGCAGTTTTTTAGGGTAGGGAGGGCAGAAACAAAAGATGTTCACAGACAGGCTGAAAATGACACTCACATTGATCAAGCAGTACACAATTCTTGCAGACAGCTTCTGATTGAAACTAGAGATACTCAAAAATTGGCAGGAAAATTAGGTTCATCCAGTTGTAATTCAGCCAGTGCACAAAATCAGTTATTGTTATTGCATCAGAATATCTGAGGACTAAGGGGGTAAGCTTAATGAGTTGCTTATTTGTGTTGAAGAATTAGAGTTGAGCAAACCAGTTCATACGATCTGCCTCTCTGAACATCATGTGGCCGCTGGTATAGATACATTAAATGTTACAGGATTAAAGTTAGCTTCTTACTTCTGTAGATAAAATATGGAGAAAGGAGGAGTTACCACATTTATCAGAAACTGTTTTGATTTCAAGACTATTGATATTAATAAATTTTGCTCAGAGCAGCACTTAGAAGCTTGTGCAACAGACTAAATATTTCATAAGAAGTTCTTTCCCCTCAGGGGGCTCAGCATTTAGTTGCTGGGCAAGGGCTTGGCGACCCTGGGGTCCCTGAGCTGGGGACTGGGAAGCGCCACCAGTCCCCAATACCGTAAGCTCTGAGCGTGCTTCAACAACCACCGTAAGGCGTGACGGTGGAACGTTGTACGGTACAGAGCCCGGGGATCTTGGTTTAACTGCCTGGGTCGTGAGGATGGTATAAACCTCTATAAAAAAGCCCTCAATCTCAAGGTGTGCTGCATGCCGAGGAGACGCATGGCTGTTGAGGTTGAACAGTTGCTAGCGGGCGACCTCTGGGGAACCTGCCGCCGCCCGGTTGTATTAGGCTTACCCAGGCAAGTGGGGCTCTGTCTGGGTGGACATTCCTTCCCCTAGCTGCTCGTGGGACCACCATGAAATGAAATACGAATAGTGTGCAAGCATGAGTCTCTAAGAACGGAAAGTTCAATGCATTAATAGTATGACCCCCAATCGTTCCCTTTCCTGTCCACACCAGGGGAGGAACGGCGGTCTAAATTACCTGGTGCGACGTATTCTCCCCGATTTCTGGTTTGCAGCCGAACAGATGGGGACACATTTCTGACCACAAAGCCTCAGTTTTTTTTTTTTTAAATTTAGAGGATAAGTTTGGAGAAGTTGAGGGCATGTCTAAAATGATGTCTGGAGCAGTCCTCATACAGACAGCATCCCCAGAACAGTCACGGGCATTGCTTGCTTATGACAAGCTCGGTGATGTTGCAGTCTCCATTATGCCTCATAAGAGCCTCAGTACGGTTCAGGGACTTATTTTTCATCGTGACCTGTTGTTGCAGTCTGACTCCGAGCTCCGTGCAAATCTGGAACACTGCGGTGTCCACTTTGTATGACATGTCTTCAGGGGACCTAAAGATATTAGGGTTGCCACCGGCACCTTCATCTTGGCTTTCGAGAGAGACACCCTGCCCGAGAAGGTCAAGGTGGTGATATATTGATGTGATGTTAAGCCTTATGTCCCTCCTCCCATGCACTGCTTTAAGTGCTGGAGGTTTGGGCACATGTCGTTGAGATGTGACACCGAGCCTACCTGTCGGGATTGTGGATGTGCCTCCCACCCCATTGTCCCATGTTCACCGCCCCCTGTTTGTGTCAGCTGCTGACAGAAACATTCACCTTGCTCGTCAAACTTCGCGGTTTATCAAAAAGAATGGAAGATTATGGAGTATAAGACCTTGGACAGGCTCACTTACTCAGACGCCAAACCCAAGTACGACCGACTTCACCCTGTGCGCATTTCATCGACGTTTGCTGCAGCAGCTATGATGTCGCTATCCCTGGCGACGAGCCCCCAAGCTCAGCCACTTTTTGTGGGCCCTCCAGCCCGGCCGTCTATTCCTGCCCCCCAGGTAGTTGGGGGTACACCCTCTTCCATTGCTCCCCTGTTATCAGCATCGGGAGTAACAACTCCCCAACTCTGAGCCGGAGAAGTGCCCGCCTCCTCCGGCTCCCTTCGCGCAGAAGGGATCGCTTGGTGCCCTCCCTTCCACAGTTACTGCCCCTCCAGATGTCAACCAGTGGCTGAAAAAGCCACCACCTGAGGGCCGTAGGGCTTCTAGGTCTTCCTCGGTCCATGAGACTGGGTCAGAAAAGCCCACCCAGCCTGATAAACCGAAGGACAAATGGGACCCTACCGAAAAGAAGAAAAAGCAAAAGGAGAAGGACATCGAGACAGAAAAGGAGTTCACCACAGCACCTGAAGATGATGTTGAGCATCTAGTGTCCACTCAGGAGCTAGATATTGCTTGACCCGCAGCTCCTATGGAAGTTGATCAGGCTACTTTGCAATCGGTGGCGGCTAGCGCTTCTAAGGTGTAACCTATCCCCCCTCCAAGGTTCTCTCATGTCTTCACAGTCGGATACCATTATTCTTCAATGGAATTGCCTTGGTTTTTTCCACCACCTTGCTGAGTTGAAACAGCTTTTGTGCTGCTTCCCTGCCACTTGTCTGGCCCTACAGGAAACCTGGTTTTCTGTTCGGCAGACCCCCTCCCTCTGTGGCTACCGGGTTTCTCTGCCTCGTAATGACTGGGTGTTGTGTGATGTCCTTAGGTTAGTTAGGTTTAAATAGTTCTAAGTTCTAGGGGACTGATGACCATAGATGTTAAGTCCCATAGTGCTCAGAGCCATTTTGTGGCTACCGGGGTTACTATAAGAAACGCGTAGAATACGACAGGGTGTCTGGCGATGTCTGTGTTTATGTCCTTGCCACTGTTCGTAGTGCCTCAGTGCCACTTCACACGGCTCTTGAGGCTGTGGCTATTCGAATCCAGGCAGGAATGGAGCTTACCATCTGTTCGCTCTACCTTCCCCTGGATGAGGTTTTCCCTCTTGCTGACCTAGCTGCATTGTTCGCCCAGCTCCCCCCCGCCATTCCTCCTTTTGGGGGACTTTAATGCCCACCACCCTTTATGGGGTGGGGCCCAGATCTCGGGCCAGGGTAGGACCATTGAGGCTCTCTTGGCAGAGCAGGTCATTTGCCTCCTTAACACTGGTGCTCCCACATATTTTAGTTTGACTCATGGCACATACTGGCCATTGACATCTCTCTTAGTAGCCCTGGTCTTATTCCATACCTCAGTTGGAGGGTTCACGACGACCTCTGTGGTAGCGACCACTTTCCTATCCTGGTTTCTCTTCTTCAATCCCAACCCCCTGACCAGCTGCCACGATGGTCTCTTCGTGGAGCTGATTGGGCAACCTACACCTTAGCTACTATGGCCATTGCTCCGCTTCCTGGTGACATTGATTTGGCAGTGGACAAGGTCACTATGGCCATTGTTTCTGCTGCCGAGGCAACTGTTCCCCGCTCTTCAAGTACCCTAAGGCGTAAGTCAGTCCCTTGGTGGACACCAGAGATTGCAGAAGCTATCCGGGACCGCCGGCGAGCCCTGCAACGACACCGGCGTCACCCTTCCCTAGAGAATTTGGTTGCCTTTAAACCGCTGCGGGCCCGGGCTCGGCGGTTAATCCGGCGGAGCAAACAGGACTGCTGGGAACGATATGTTGCCACCATAGTTTCTTGCACCTCCCCATGTCAGGTGTGGTCGCGGGTTCGGCGCATTTTTGGTTTTCGCCCTCATGTGTCTGTCCCTTGCCTTTCTCTTCAGGGTACACTTTGTACTGACCCAATCGCCTTCGCTGAACATCTGGCAGAGTACTTTGCTCATATTTCCGCGACAGTAGGCTACAGCGCAGAATTCCGCACCATTAAAGAGCAGGCTGACCGTATGCAGTTGTCATTTTGCACGCACCGTTGATAACAATACAAACGCCCCATTTAGTGAATGGGAGTTCCAAAGTGCCCTTACAGCTTGTCCCGATACCTCTCCAGGTCCAGACCAAATTTATAACCAGTTTCTTCGCCATCTCTCGGCGCACTGTTTAACCGCATCGGACAGAGGGCATTTTCCCAACTCGTTGGCAGGATAGCATTACCATCCCAGTGAAGAAACCTGGTGCAGATCCTCTGGTGGTTGATAGTTACTGCCCTATCAGCTTTACCAACGTTATGTGCAAACTCCTGGAACGGATGGTGAGTTGGCAGCACATGTGGATCCTCGAAGCTCAGGGCCTCCTAGCCCAGCAACAGGGGGGCTTCCGTCAGGACCGCTCAGTGATTGACAATTTAGTCTCACTAGAGTCGGCTATTCATACAACTTTTACTCAGCGAGAGCATCTAGTTGCTGTTTTCTTTGATCTTCGGAAGGCGTACGATACCACATATCACCATCATATCCTTGCTACACTACACGAATGGGGCTTATGGGGTCCACTTCCGGTTTTTCTACGGAATTTTCTCTCCAATCGCTCCTTTCGGGTTACAGTTGGCACTTATTTTAGCTCTGCTCATATTCAGGAGAATGGTGTCCCGCAGGGCTCGGTTCGTAGTGTTCCCCTCTTTTTGGTGGCGATTAATGGTCTTACAGCTGCGGTGGGCTCATCAGTCTGTTCCTCTCTATATGCTGATGACTTTTGTCTTTATTACAGTTCCCCAAGCATCAGTGTCGCTGAACGGTAGCTGCAGGGAGCTATCCGTAAGGCACATTTTTGGGCATCCAACCATGGTTTTCAGTGCTCAACCTCCAAGACCCCACCTCCATCCAGAGCTCTACCTTGCCAATGAACTCCTTCGTATTGAGGAGACGCATCGCTTCCTTGGCATGCTGTTTGATGCTCAGCTCACTTGGACACCTCATCTTCGTGAGCTTAAACAACGGTGCTGGCGGCACCTCAACATCCTTTGCTGCCTCAGCCACACCATTTGCGGGGGTTGCACGAGCAACCCTCCTATAGCTCTATAAGGCCTTAGGCCTGTCCCGTCTTGACTACGGGAGCGTGGTGTACGACTCAGCAGCACCTTCAACATTGCAGATCCTCGACCCGATTTTCCATTGTGGCGTCAGACTGGCGACAGGTGCCTTCCGTACTAGTCCGGTGACTAGCCTTCTTGTAGAAACTGGAATCCCTCCCCTGCAATTCCGCCAACAACAAGTGCTTGCATCGTACATCGCCTGCATCCATGCCTCGCCCGACCACCCAAACCGCAGGCACCTTTTTCCATCTTGTGCACTCCCCTCCCCACGACGGCGGCCTAGGTCAGGTCTCCCGATCGCGGTCCGCGTTCGTTCCCTTCTCTCGTCACTAGAGTCCTTTCCCATTCCTCCATCCTTCCGGCCCTCTTCTTCTACCCCTCCTTGGTCCCTCCCTAGCTTGCGGCTTTGCTTGGATGTGTCCTGTGACTCCAAGTCCTCCGTTCCACCTGCCAGTCTTCGTCAACAATTCGTGGCTCTTCTTGCCTCATTTCGCGATGCAGGTGTAGTGTACACTGATGGTTCTGTGGTCGGTGGACGCACTGGGTTTGCTTTCATCCGTGGCGATTGCGTTGAGCAGCATTCCCTGCCTTATGGGAGCAGTGTTTTCACTGTGGAGCTGGTTGCTCTTTATCGTGCACTCGCTCACGTTTCCTCCTGCCCTGGGGAGTAATTTGTCATATGCAGTGACTCCCTGAGTGGATTGCAAGCACTCGACCAGTGTTTCTCTCGGGACCCTTTGGTGCGTGGTATTCAAGATGCTGTTTCTGCTCTCGCTGAGTGTGGTCGTTCAGCGACGTTTGTGTGGACCCCGGGCCACATCGGAATTCCAGGAAACGAGCGTGTCGATCGGTTGGCCAAGCAGGCCACCACTTTGCCACTCCTGGAGCTTGGTCTCGTGGAAAGAGACCTCCGGTCAGCCCTACATCGCAAGGTCCGCGATGTCTGGAGCTCTGAATGGTCTGTCTTGAACACGCCAAATAAGCTCCGCATGGTCAAGTTGTCCACGGCCGTATGGAACTCATCCTTGAGGGGCACGAGTAGGGACTCAGTTGTTCTCTGCCGTCTCTGAATTGGACATACGCGGTTGACCCACAGCTATCTCCTTCATTGTAAGTACCCGCCCAAGTGTCGCTGTGATGCAGGGCTGACATTGGTCCATCTTCTGATGGACTGCCCCCTTTTACCCCCCTTGCGGCAGTCCTTTAATGTACCAGCTGCACTTCCTTTAATTCTTGGTGACGATGCCTCTATAGCTGACTCAGTTTTACGTTTTATCCGTGCAGCTGGGTTTTATCACTTGCTGTAGTGTGGGTGCTCTCGCATGATTTCTCAGGCTACACCCACTCCAGCGACTTTAATTGTGACGTGGATAACAAAATAGTGTCTTTTATGGTAACAAGTTGTGTTGGCACCTCTATCAATGCTTTCCAGCTGGAGGTTCTTCATTTGTAGTTCAGTGGTTGACCTTTCACCTGATCCATCAACCACTGTAGTCTGTTTTACTCTTGTCAACTATTTGCTCTGCTCCTTTTAAGTGTCCTCTATTTTGTGTTATTGCGCTGTGTATTTTAGCTCTATACCCCTTGGTGTTCCCTACCTCTGGGTGCAGAGATTATGCTTTTACTGTATAGGCCTTTTACAAGTATGTCTGTTTTTAACTGGAGACTGATGACCTCGAGGTTTAGCCCCCATCAAACCCCAAAACAAATCAACCAACCAACCAATAAGTTCTTTATAATAGGAGGTATATACAGATCACCTTCAGGAAAGTTTAACCTCTTCATAAATATCTGGAAGCTCTGCTGCCCCCTGCCCCATTTCATGGTTAAAAGAAAATAGTGGTTGCTGGTGATTTTAATGTGATTTATTGAAAGGCTGTGTCAGTGAACAATTATTGCAGTTAGTAACACTATTGTTCAATTTAGTTCCTACTGTGAACTTTGCTACTAGGATACGTAAATGCTCTGAGACTGCTGTTGATAATATCTTTATAGTCAAATCTAGGGAAAAAAGTCATATCACAAAACCAATAGAAAATGGGGCTATCTGATCGTGATATGCAGCATCTTATGTTAAATGTTGAAACTTGTCAGGATAAAAAAAAAATAAAAATAAAATTCTATTAAATCAGAATACAGGAGGATAATAAATAAGTCAAAAATTGAGAAATTCAGGAAATTGCTCAAAGATATGAACTGGATAGATGTTTATAATACTTCTGACTAAGATGGAAAATACAAACCATTCATTAATGAAGCTACCTCCACTTTTGAAAACTGTTTTCACTGAAGGTACCTCAAATCGTACAGAAGTCAAAAAATAAACCATGGCTTACACAAGGAATAAAGATAGCATGCGGGACAAAAAGGAGACTGTATCTACTATCTAGGAACAGCTCTGATGTTAGAATTGTAATGCATTACAAAGAATACAGCAAAATATTGAAGCAAGTAATCCAGAAATTGAAGCAGCTTTATTATGAGAAAAAGATTATTACATCAGGTAACAGAATAAAAACTGTATGGGACATAGTGAAGACAGGCAGGTGGGGCGAAAAAGGATGAGGAACATGTAGTTCTAAAAATAAATGAGACTTTGGTAACAAGTACATGTAGTGTTGCAAACCTCTTAAACAAGTACTTCATTTCTGTTACTGACAGCTTGGGGTTATCAGGTTTGGTGAACAGTGCAATGGAGTATCTGAGACCAGTCTTCAGAAATAACTTCAGTAAAATGGAAATGACATTGACACCTCCCAAAGAAGTAGCACCCACCATAAAATCCTTAAAATCTAAATATTACAGTGGGTATGATAACATATCAACAAAGTTAATCAAAGAGTGCTCATGTGAGTTGAGTTCTGTCTTAAGTTATTTGTGTAATCAATCTCTTATCAGCAGAACATTTCCAGGCTGGCTAAAATATGCTGAAGTTAAGCCTCTTTACAAGAAAGAGATACCATCAAACTATCAACCAATTTCACTTTTGCCAGCAAATAATATATTGCCCAAGTCACAGATTGGATTTCTGAAGGGTTCTGATATAGAGAAAGCTATTTACACTTACAGTGAGAATGTACTTAATTCATTAGGTAATAAATTAGAGGCTACTGGCATTTTCATGTCAATAGCCTTTGACTGTATGAATCACAGCATTCTCTTAAGTAAATTGGAATTTTATGGTGTCACCGGCAATGCTGTGAAATGGTTTGAGTCGTATTTATCTAACAGAAAACAAAGGGTGTCATTGCAAAATACCTGTGCAGTACACAGTCTGTCTTCATCTGACAGGGAATTAATTGCATGTGGTGTTCCTCAAGGTTCCATCTTGGATCCATTGCTTTTTCTTGTGCACGTTAATGACCTCTCATCTGTTACATTGCCAGATGCTAAGTTTGTTTCGTTTGCAGATGATACAAACATTGCAATAAGTAGCAAGTCAAGTACAGATTTAGAAATAGCTGCTAATCAAATTTTCACTGACATTAATGAATGGTATAAAGCTAATTCAATGTCATTGAACTTTGAGAAGATCCACTATATGCTGTTCAGAACCTGTAAGAGATTTCCTTACAGCTTGTGTATAACATATGAAGACATGCAGGTCGAAGAGGTTGACAGTGTTAAATTTCTGGGATTACAACTCGATAATAAATTCAGTTGGGAAGGGCATACCACAGAATTATTGATTAAGCACATAAACACTCTATATTTGCAGTGTCAGATGTAGGAGATTGTAGTGTCAGACATAGGAGTTATAAATATAAAAAACTTGCATACTTTGCTTACTTTCATTCTGTTATGTCATATGGGATCATATTCTGGCGCAACTCATCAAACCAAGCAAAAGTTTTTGGGTGCAAAACCGCGTGATAAGAATCATTTGTGGTGTAAATTCAAGAACATAATATAGAAACCTGTTCAAGGAATTTTGTATTCTAGCCAGTGCTTCTCAGTATGTTTATTCCTTAATGGAACTTGTTGCAAGTAATACATCTCTGTTTCCAACCAATAGCTCAATACATAGTATCAATACTGGGAATTCCCTTCATGACCTGCGGCCAACTGTGTAGTTTGAACGTCGTAATGCAAACTGTTCAGAGGTTATGGTGATTTTATCTCATATAGTTCAATAATTGTCATCCTATATGTCTTAACAGTACAGCAGAATGACTGTCATCTAGCAGTGAAATAAAAGCTAGAAAAAAATTAGATAATTGTTAATTGTTGACAATTCCTTTCAATACGAATTATGAAGAAAAATCAGTGTGGCACAGTATTATATTTAAAAATTTATTTCTTTTTCAACACATCCTTTTTTACATCTTCAAATTTTATCAGAGGTAAAATGGAATATGTAAGAATCATACATATATTACTGAGAAAAAAATAAAAAGTGTGTTTTTGAGGTTTTTTAAAACCCAGAATTGTGTTTTTTGCAAGACTGATTTAATATCACAGTAGTGTTGTAGTGCATGTCAAGTCGAAGAATAGTTAAAGAGCTTTAAAATGACACCAGAGTCAACTTTACAACTACAGTACTTGTGCATCTAATTTTATGCTATGATGGGTCCTTAAAGATTCCGCAGTCCATCTCCAATAACCTTGTTTCTGATGAAATGTTATCCCTTAATCCTCCTTTTTCCTTCCTTGAAGTAACATTGTTACTTGCAGCAATCTGTCTTTTCAGTACAACTCCAACACTAATTTGAAGATTTCCTTATTGCTTGCTTTGAGCGTCGACCAGTTCACGATACCCAGTGCCCTACGATTTCTTTAAGATAAGATTTAATGAATTGTTCCAAAGGATGAAGAACAATTTTGAGTACAGTGGAAATTAGCATGAAAATAAAAATAAATTGAGGTTGTTGCAAAACTTCTTTTACTGCTTGTGTAAAGAGAATTAGACTTTCAGTTAGAACATCTCGCAGATGATTTCTCTGTTGATTTGTGGATGTCAAGTTGCATTAGCTAAATAGTAGTGACATATTCTTCTTCTTCTTCTTCTTCTTCTTCTTCTTCCTGCTGCTGCATTTTCATACAAGGCTTCTTGAAGTCATTGCTCCTTCAGTGTTTTTACAAACTGTTAGTCAAGTTCTTCCCTGCATTTAGATTTTATTAACATTTTCTATGTAGTATTTATCTATTTTTATTGTGAGGATATAGGTGAGTGTTCTTTTTTTCCCTTCCGAATCCAAACTGTGATGTATTAAGTGTATTATAATAATAATAATAATAATAATATAGTGAAATACTATTCTTTAATCCATTACCAGTTTTGCAAGATGAGGTGAAAAATGAAAAAGTTAGCAACTTTTTGTGTTTCACCTGCTGCCACTTTTACCAAAGTATTCAATAATGGCATATTTTAATCTTTTTGTAAAAATGTTTAAGTGCAATTGCAACAGAGCAAGATGAGACTATCCTTCCCATTATTATACCACTCTTGACATCAATATTTTTTCTCCTCTGAACTCTTTTTGTTTAATATATATACAAGATGTATAAATTAAATAATGAGACTCCACACCTCCTACCACACAGCTAGATGGGGTATGTTGGTATTGAAATGCAGTTGACTTTGAACCTATAAGAGCAGCCACCATTTGTTTTGTCTTGCCTGCTTTAGTTTGCTTTTGAGCCTTGGTTGAAGAGGTTGTCTCTCTGTAGTAGTGCCGCGACCATAGTGAACTTGAAAATCGAGCAGCGCATTAGCCTCAAATTCCTTGTGAGATTAAAACAGTTGCTAATGGATGCATTTCGTGATAATGCTATGTCATGTGCTAATTTGTGAAAGGCGCAAATGGTTTTCAGAAGGTTGGAATGAGGTGAAAATGATGAACATACTAGTTGAGTTCAAGAACTGAAGCAAAACTTCAGAAAATTAATGGAATTGTGTGGAACTATTGTTGTCTGGGCATTGCAATGATCACAGACGTGGTGAACATGATTAAGAGGTGGTACAGAAAATTATCATGGTGAGTTAAACATGACAAATGTTTATGCAAAACTGGTTCCAAAACACTTCTCTCAGGCATAAGAACAACACACTCTGATGTCATGGAATGACTCAAAGAAGAACCGCACTTGCTCACACATGTCAGCATGTGATCAAATGTGGATCTTTCATTATGACCCAGAAACAAAACATCATTGGGTTCACTAAGAATGGAAAAAGCATGAATGAGCAAGTCAAAACTGAAGGCAGTGCTGCCTTTTTTTGATAGCAGGGATGTTATCACTACTGAATGTGTGCCTCAGGGTCAAACTGTTAATCAGAAATGCTACAAAGAAGTCCTGATCAAGATGAGTGAAACAGTAAGGAAGAAAAGCCTGGATTTGTGGAAGTATAACATATGAATTCTGCTTCAGGATAAAGTGCCAGCCCATAATTTTGTATCTGATTTTAGTGCACAAGCATATTCCATTGCTGGAACACACTCTGTATTCAATATATCTGGCTCCTTGTGACTTTTGTCTGTTCCCAAAAGTGAAGAGTGTATTCAAGGGAACACATTTTCCATCTGTTGAAGAGTTAAAAGCAAAAACAGCAGAGAGGGTGATAATGGAAGGCACACATACAGCTGTGTGCAGGTATGGCAGGGGCAGAAGTTGACTATGTTTGTAGTAAATCACGTTTGTGACCTCAGTCTTGATTTACCTGTACAGTAGTTAGTTGAAATATCCAAATTCTTATTCAAGCAGGGATTCATGAAACTTAATTATTCCGTTATTTTTCAGTTACTGATGACAGTAATATCTGGAAATACTGTCATGTCGTAACTAGAATCAAATACAAGTCTGAAAGAAAGGTTGTCAAAGAAATACAACACTTAGCAGTAAAGCATACTTATTATGAACATCAACTTGCAGCCAGAAGAGAAGTGACTTCGTAAACAGACTGTGCAGCTGTTTGTATAAACATCGAATATCACAGAATGCTGGTTTATGTACAAACATGATATTTCAAGAACCTTCCTGAAATAATAAATATTAAACAACAAATAATTGCTGGTGGTTTGGTTTGAACTGGCAGCCCACAGCATTCCTAGCACTGATGATAAACATCACACTATGCAGCACCACAGCTTGCAGTATTGCTCCCTCTCCTGGGGAAACTGACCTGCTTTAGAAGTTCTCGTTGCAGGCCGACTACAAGATGTTAGATCCAGATGTCGTCAGTAGTCATCTGTATGGCAGCACTGGTAAATCCCTACTATTATGAGCATTGAAAGTAGCTCCTCCTGTCAAAGCTTCATGTTGGTTGAGTGGGTCTTCAGTTTCCTTTGCATCGTCTATTTGCACCTCTGGATTGTGCTATGGACTTGCCCTAATGCTGTGTATTAAATAAAATCTGAGATGAGTATTAGCACTGGAGACAGAGGGCAATGCAAGGCTGTTTCGAATTGTGGATCAATGTAATCATCAGGTTGAGTCCTACATGTCTGCTTTCATTTCCAACAGCTAAAAAAAAAAAATAAAAAAAAAATTGTAGCCTGTGATGTCGTTCATTGTAACTATCCAAGCATTCGTAAGTAATGCAAATTTTTAAGTAAAAGTGATGATGACAATGATGAAAAAGAGTTATATTCTTTGGAATGACTTGTTTTATATGATAATTTATTCATTAAATCAAAGCAATGAAATAATTAATGTGATGGTCCTACAGTAATTCACTTCAACATGAAAATAAATTAACAACAATCTTAAAATGCAGTACATTTTGCTTGAATGTGTAATTAAAATGGTAGCAGCTTCCGCAAATACTATTTAAACAACACCGATATGCGAAAAGTGAAGTCCCACTTCTGTAAACTAGACCTCATAAATACATAATTTCCACAACAGCGATCAACATATTAAAACTCGTGAAGTCACATACAAGGGTGCGCTGATTGCCTCAGAATTTTTTACATGAAAACTCTGGAAGTTTTTTGAATAAAATAAACTTATTAACATTCTCCAGCTTTATTCCTCATGTCAGCATATTTGCAGCCCTCTGCCGCTAGAGAGGTCTGAATTGTACCACGTGACATGACAGTGTGTAACTAAACAATGTTGGTACACGGGAAACAGCATGCTGTAATCTGCATTTGAAGAGTTCAGCCACATATGGAGCACGACAATACTGGATAACATACGAGTGCTGCAAACTCTGCAACAATCTTGACACCTTGGGTTTACTGTCATCATTTATCCTTCATACGGTACCAACTTGGCCTCATCCAGTTTCAACTTACAGAACAACAAAAAGGGCTTCACTATAATAGTAATGAAGCATGCGAGCAGAGGTGAGACGGTGGGTCCGTCAACAAAATCAAACATTCTACAGTGACAGCATCAACAAACTGGTGTCTCATTGAGAGTAATTTTGTTTGTTACTGAGCAGGAAGGCTACACTCTTAAGAACCTCTTAACGTTAGTTGATATTTTTGAATTTGTTTTAGTTGATAGATACATGTTATTACAAAATACGGCTGAGAACCAAAGTGCTGCACAGATACTTGATACAGGCCATGATTTGATGATCACTACTGTACTAGCTAGGCGATACTCATATTAGTTGTGAAGGAACTCGGTGGATCCTTAAGAGTTTGTGGGGATTTCAGAAGTACAAATAATACAATAAAATAAAGCACAAATACCTCGTACTATGCTTGGATAAACTTTTAACTAAGTTAGTACTCATAAAATAATTTTCTAAAATCAAATTCACAGACGCTGATCTACAACGTATCTTGGAAGAGGCATCACAGAGAATTGATGTAATGAATACACATCTGAGTTATGGTGGTACAGTAGGCTATGGTTTGAAATATAAAGTGCACCATAAATATTTGAAAAGATTTTGGAACAGAAAAATAACATATATTGCAGTACATGAACTATCTCAGTGACAGGTGCATCTCATCATCAATCAGTTTGCAGAATGCGAACCACTTAGAACTCTTAAGACTAAGTTATGCTGTTCACTGTGACTTGTGGCATTCTTACTGGGATAAGTATAATGCTATCACCCAAAAATGTAGTTACTAGCGAGAACCATGTAGCAAACACATACAAAATGCTAATTTGGGCTCAGGTTAAATACTCCCAAATTGAAAAAAAGACATCTGCCACCATATGTACAAAATCAAACGATCCAAGATGTGTGGCTTATGAGCAGCTGCTCGACCATGAAATCCAAGTTTTCTCACCTCCCAGCTAACTATCGTAGTACTTGCATTGGATCCTGATGCAGTCTGGAATTCCTGTGCAATGCTCTGGATAGATGTCTGCTTATTACATATTACTACTCCCTTCAACTGTTGGCGATCTCTGTCAGTCAACAGACGAGGCCGGCCTGTACGCTTTTGTGCTGTACATGTCCCTCCATGTTGAAAGGATACCTTGCTACACATCACGTAGAGGTGGTGTTGCATTGCAGAAAACCATAATGGAAAAGAGTACTAGAAATATTTCACCTTTAAGACTAAGTCTTTCCTCTGAAATAAAACTTTCACACATCAAAACACACACACACACACACACACACACACACACTTGCCTACTGACTCTGGGAACCAAGACCCAACTTTTGTCTTACATAAACAGCAATCTCCTGGGATGGGTGGTAGGGCTAAGGAGGTGACATATGGTGGGGAGTGGGTGGGATATTGTGATCAAAATGCCCAACGGGCGTGTGCTATGTATGCTGCTCGGTATCTTGGATGACATCATCCAAGTGTCCAGACCGTTCGCCGGATAGTTACGTTATTTATGGAAACAGGAAGTATTCAGCCACATGTGAAACGTAGGTGTTTTAGCTGCTGTCGTGGCTAATCCGCACATCAGTAGCAGACAAATTGTGCGAGAATCGGGAATCTCAAAAACGTCAGTGTTGAGAATGCTACATCAACATCGATTGCACCCATACCATATTTCTATGCACCAGGAATTTCATGGCGATGACTTTGAATGTCATGTACGGTTCTGCCACTGGGCACAAGAGAAATTACGCATTCTATTTAGCGACGAAGCATCATTCACCAACAATGGTAATGTAAACTGGCATAATATGCACTATTGGGCAACGGAAAATCCACGATGGCTGCGACAGGTGGAACATCAGTGACCTTGGCGGATTAATGTATGGTGTGGCATTATGGGAGGAAGGATAATTGGCCCCCATTTTATCAATGACAATCTAAATGGTGCAATGTATGCTGATTTCCTATGTAATGTTCTACCGATGTTACTACAAGATGTTTCACTGCATGAGAGAATGGCGATGTACTTCCAAAATGATGGATGTCCGGCACGTAGATCGCATGTGGTTGAAGCGGTATTGAATAGCATATTTCATGATACATGGATTGGTTGTTGAAGCACCATGGCCTGCACATTCACCATATCTGACTTCCCCGGATTTCTTTCTGTGGGGAAAGTTGAAGGATATTAGCTATCGTGATCCACCGACAACGCCTGACAACATGTGTCAGCGCATTGTCAATGCATGTGCGAACATTATGGAAGGCGAACTACTCGCTGTTGAGAGGAATGTCGTTACATGTATTGCCAAATGCATTGAGGTTGACGGACATCATTTTGAGCATTTATTACATTAATGTGGTATTTACAGGTAATCACGCTGTAACAGCATGTGTTCTCAGAGATGATAAGTTCACAAAGGTACATGTATCACATTGGAACAACTGAAATAAAATGTCCAAACGTACCTACATTCTGTATTTTTATTTAAAAAAACCTACCTGTTAGCAACTGTTCGTCTAAAATTATGAGCCATATGTTTGTGACTATTACAGCAACACATATCACAAAGCGAAAAAATGTGGTCCAACTAAAACATTCATATTTCTTTATGTACAACACGAATATGTAATAAAAAATGGGGGTTCCTGTTTAAAAAAATGCAGTTGATATCCGTTTGACCTATGGCAGCGCCATCTAGCAGGCCAACCATATCACCATCTGGTTTCCCCCTTCAAGCTAGAGAAGTTTCGTTCTTTGTAGTTTTTTTGTTTGACGCTTATTTCATGAGATATTTGGCCCGGTCACGATCAGTGGACCACCTTGTATTTCCCAATCAAAATCCTGGTGGAGAATGTTATTCAGTTGCTCTAGTCCTTGGTATTACTGAACTAAGAGCTCCTTTGTGTCCAAATCTTGGGAATGTGAGGCAGAGTAGGTCTACTGGCGAGAAAAGGCATAGACCTTTTTCTGGATGATGTTGCAAGGGTAATTTTGGTCTGTGAAGGGGTCAGTGAGACCCTTAGCATATTTGAAGAGTGACTGTAAGTCACTACAGGTAAGTGAAAGTATTGCTGATGGTTGATAAGTTTGACATGGAAGGAGGTACTGATGTAGCCATCTTTGAGGTGGGGTCCACATCGAGGAAGGTGGCTTGTTGTGCTGTGGGGATCATGTGAAGCAAGTACGGGAGAAGGTGTAGAGGTTCTGGAGGAATGTGGATGGGGTATCATCATCAATGAACCTGAACCATTTGAGGGATGTGGGTTTCTGTGTGGTTAAGGGGGATTCCTCGTAGATAGCCCATGAACAGGTTGCATAGTGTGGTCCCTCATGGTTGTCTATTGCTGTACCACAGGTTTGTTTGTAGGTGATTTCTTCAAAGGTGAAGTAATTATGGGTGAGGATATAGTTGGTCATGGTAATCAGGAAGGAGGTTGTAAGGTGTTTGGAAAGATAGTATTCAGTACTGATAAGACCCACAGACATTGACAATGGGTAGGTGGCATCATCAGTGATAAGCAAGATGGTGAGGGGAATGGTAGGGGTGAGGAGAGAGAGAGACCCAGAGGGGAGGTTGTGTGGTGTGCCTAAAAATTAAGGTGGAGACAGAAGATCTTGCTGAATTTCTGGAATGGGGTCACTGTGACAGGGCGAGTAGGGGTATGTATCTGACAATTGGAGTTCTCCCACCAGACAATCCCTACTGTTCATGACCACAGTGGTGGAAGTTTGTGGCAGGTAGTATTGTGAGATTGGGATCAGTTTTTAGGTAGTGTGGTGCAATTTCTTCTGCAGATGAGAGGTTGATTATCATGTTGAGGGGTTTGGGGAATGACAGTGAGGCAAGGTTTTATTAGGAAATTCTGGACAGGTAATGGGGTGATTTGGGGAGGAGAGGGGGGGGGGGGCAGTGGCGGAGAAGCATATTTTGGGTGTAATAATGAACTGAGTGAAGAAGGTTTCAATATTGGTTGTGGATTGTATTTGATTGGTAGGGTTAGTGGCAGAAAAGTGTTTCTGCTGTAGGGACTAGAAGATGGAGAGGTGGTCTTTAACAAGCCAAACACGATTGGATTAGGGAGTGAAACAAAAGGTAAGACCTTTCAGAAAAGTCTGATACTTCCATAGGACCGAAGTTTTCATTCACTCAGGGGCCATATAGAGGAATCGTTTGGAACCACCCAGAATCCCAAACCCCTCACCTGGTTCACATCCACGATGACATCTTCAAGTTCTGGACCGAGGGACACCCGTCCACGTTCCTCAAGAACCTCAGCACCTTCTCCCCAGTTGCTTCACCTATCTCAGTGCAGACCTCCAGTCAAGGATGGCTACATCAGTACCTCAATCCACAACAAGCCTACCAATCACCAACAATACCTCCACTTTGAAAGCTGAAATTCTTTTCACACCAAGAAGTCCCTTCCATACAGCCCAGCCACCCATGGTCATTGCATCGATG
Source organism: Schistocerca nitens (assembly GCF_023898315.1). NCBI lineage: Eukaryota > Metazoa > Arthropoda > Insecta > Orthoptera > Acrididae > Schistocerca > Schistocerca nitens. Next base: position 581,282,313 of record NC_064618.1, on the reverse strand, counting down.
CCAAGGGCCTCACTGAGCACTACACAGACTAACATTACCCTCCCACAATTGCCAAGAAACAGATCTCCTGTGCCTTGTCCCACTAGTCATCTACCATCCCACACATACGCACAATTTGGCCACAAAGGAGTACTCCCATTGCGATTCAGTACCATCCATGAATGGAGTAACTGTATCACATTCTCTGCCAGGGTTTCGACTATCTCTCATCTTGCCCTGCAATGAGAAATATCCTCCTTGCTATCATCCCCTCTTCTCCCACAGTAGTATTATGCCGCCCACCCAATCCATGCGGTATCCTTGTCCGCCCCTGTTCTACCTATGCTGAAAAACCCTTGCCTCATATCCCTACAATAGACATGGATGCAAGACCTGTCCCATACATCCTCCCACTACCACCTGTGAAAGCAGCCATATGATCTAGAAACTTAGCTGCAGTCACTGTGCCACGTTCTAAGTGGGCATGCCCACTAACGAGCTGTGTTTTCTTATTAATGCCCACTGCCAAACTGCCTCCAAGAGACAGCTGGGCCATCCAGTTACCATTAATGTCACCAAGCAAGGTGTGCTCCACCTTAATTACTGCTTCACATCCTGTGCAATTTGGATTATTTCCATAAGACTAGCTTTTCTGAACTGAAGAGGTGGGACCTCTCCATAAACATGTCCTTCATTCCTGTTTGTATGTTGTGCCGTTGGGCGATATAGTATTTCATACTGAGACTTTGACAGTAATAGTGACCAACATTGAAGCTTCTGTGCCGTCCAGTCAGGATCTTGTTTCGACAGATGAAACAGTGCAGTTGAAGGCCTCAAAAAAAAAAAAAAAAAAACACACACACACACACACCAGCTAAGAGCACTATCCAATTCCCATCACCTTCCTGCTGGCTCCCACAGGCAACACAAGTATCTTTCTATTACTTCCTTCTCCCCCTCCCTGCTGCATACCTTCTTATTACCCTCACCGCCCAGTTTGGATTGAGGAGGGAGGTGTGCTAAGTTAGTCCGTGCAGTAGTGCAAAGCCACTGTGCCAGGGTGGCGTAGTGGTTAGTGCATCTGCCTAGTGTGCTTCAGGGAATGTTCAGCAGAGACAGGGTGACCATCAGGAATGCTGCAGGGAAGTATGCTAGGACTGCGATTATTTTCTTTATGCATAAATGATCTGGCAGAGAGGGTGGGCAGCAGTCTGTGGTTGTTTGCTGATGATGCTGTGGTGTATGGGAAAATGCTGAAGTTGAGTGACTGTAAGAGGATACAAGGTGACTTAGACAAAATTTTGAATAGGTGCGGTGAATTGCAGCTGGCTGTAAATGTAGAAAAACGTAAGTCAATGTGGATGAGTAGGAAAAACAGACTCATAATGCTCGGATGCAGCATTTGTACTGTCCTACTCGACACAGTCACGTCGTTTAAGTATTTGGGCGTAACATTGCAAAGCGATACGAAATGGAATGAGTATGTGGAGGTTGTGATTGGGAAGACGAATGTCTGACTTTGGTTTATTGGGAGGATTTTAGGAAAAATGTGGTTCATTTGTAAAGGTGACTGCATGTAGGATGCTAGCGCGACCTATTCTTGAGTACTGCCAGAGTGTTTTTAGCTGAGAAAATCAACAATTTGTCTTCATTTAAAGTGAGGAATGGTTGGCTACAGAATTTCAAAGCAAGGCAAGGTATTGGTGAATTGGATGTAAGTGGTGAAAAACAATTAGTGGGCCCAAAGAAAGCAGAACATTTTATTGAAAAATTCAAAACTGAAGCAGATTCTTATGACCCTGAAATTTTATACAATGCAGATGAGACAGGTCTTATTGCCTGAAACAATTTTAATTTATAAAAGGGAAACTGTTGCTCCTGTCCATAGGGTTAGTAGAGACCATGTTACTATACTGAACAGTGTTAACTGTTTGGTAAACCACAAAATTCCCCCTTCTGTTGATACGAAAATAAAAAAAAAACAAAAAAACACAGTGCTTTCAAAAATGTTAAACTTTCCATCCATTACAACATTCAACCAAAGGCTTGGGTGACTGTTGCTTTGTTTGTGAACGATACAATTCAATTTCCATACCTGAAGTAAAAAAAATACCAACAGGCCACAAGGAAATAGGGCAGCAAGGTGATATTAATTCTGGACAATGCACCCACCCAACCCACAAAAAGCTTTCTTGACTGAAAAGATTGATGTTTCAAACCACTCTTCTTGCCACCAAACAAAATGAGTTTGTTGCAGCCAGTGTACTTATCAGTTATCAAAACTATGAACTGACATTACAGAAGACAGCCATTGAGGAAAATTTTGCTAGAAGATAGAAATGAAGAAGGCATGTGGCTCATCACCACCAAATTGAAAGGCATTTCAACCAAAGATGAGGTACAAAAAAATAAGGTGAAAAGAAGTGTGAAAAGGAACAGGAAGAGGGAAGTGGCAGAGGACATAACAAAGATATTGTTGAAAATTACTGGATATGCGATTGCAGTACAGTAAATATAGGTTAATGGTATGATTTTGATTCTTTGGACCCTGGATTCCAGATGCTGAGTGATGATGAAATCATTAAAAGTATGAGAGAAGAAATTGATGGCCAGGAGGGTGACACTAACTGAAACAAATGCAGGACTGTCAGCGGTGAGGGATTTGTGCATCTTGACACTGCGCTAACATGGATGGAGCCACAGCCAGAGTGAGACCATATACTGATGCTCACTATCAAACAGATGTGAGACTTGGATGGACAAAAATGAATGAAGACAGGAAAGAAAAACTGATTATGTTCATGAACTGACACTGTTTAAGTAAGTTCAGTACTGCACAATAACTAAACAATATTGTTTTATAGTCATTAAATTAACATTACAGCAGTATACATGCACAAATTTGCCGTTTTTTTAAAAGAAATGAGTTGTTTTCATGATTAATCCAGTTATCTGGATTGGGTCCTCTCCCAAGTAATCCTGATGATTGGATTTCTACTGTATTGTTTTTTATTGTCCCTCTCTGCAATTCAATGCCTCTTATATGTGTTGAGTGGCAATCTATCCTTTCTATATTGCTGTTACTTTGTACAAAAGGTCCACACCTATCTCTGTGGTGTAAAATTTTGCTTTAGATAAACCGATTAGCACAAGTTTTGGGCCACAAAATTGCATTCTGCAGTGAACAACAAAAAAATTACAAAGATGAACATTAATCTTTAACTCTTATAACTATCAGATACATTAAAGATCTGCTGTTAAATATGGGCGGGTGACATCAGGTAACTAGATATAGAGTTTGCCAAATCACCAAAGTTTACAATCAGTAATTAATAAAATGGCACCGGCCGGTATTTTGTGTGACCTATATAAGGCATTTGAATGTGTGAATCACAGTATTCTCCTAGATGAAATGAAGTTTTATGGCATTGATGGTATAACCAAACAATGGATAATGTCGTATCTAACCAAAAGAATGTTGAAACCTGTACGTATTAATTCAACTAATATAGTCTGGGGGACATAATTCTAACTGGGGAGCAATTATGTATGGGGTTCCACAGAGCTATCTCTTAGATCCACTATTGTTCCTCATATATGTAAATGATCTTTCATCTAATATACAACAAGTAGAATTAGTTCTTTTTGCAGATGACACTAGTTCTGTAGTCAGTCCAAGAACACACGTACAGAAGCAGAAGTAATGGCAAACAGAGTGCTCAAAAGTACCATTCACTGGTTTCCTGTGAATGGTCTTGTTCTCAGTTTTAAAACGATGCAGTTCTGCACATCTGGGGGTACTACACCAGTGATAAGTGTAACACATGGTGAATAAATAATAAATAGTGTGGAAACTTCAAAATTTTTAGGCGCCCATGTTTATGAGAATTTAAATTGGAAAAAGCATGTTTTGGAATGCCTAAAACAACTTAGTTCAACCACATTTCCACTTAGAATCGATGCAAATCTTGGTGAGGGACAAATCAGTAAGCATATTTTCATTCACTAATGTCACATGGAATAATGTTCTGGGGTAAATAATATGTGCTGTTCACCCGTGATCATCTTATAGACATCTGTTTCAGGATTAAGGATTTGGGTATTCTGACTACTGCTTCAGAATATATTTATTCTCTTGTGAAGTTTGTTGTAAATAAAAGGAACAATAGTGTGGTTAATGACAATACCAGAAGGAAATAAAATGACATTCATAACTCCACATTATGGTTGCCTTCAGCATAAAAAGGGGGCACAATGCGGCAACAAAAATTTCTGATGACGTACCCACTGATATAAAATGTCTGACAGACTGCAAAGTAAAATTTGAAAACAAACTGCGAAAGTTTTTCTTTGACAACTCTTTCTACTGCATAGAATAATTTCTGTTACTATATGTTTCAAGCTTGATAAAAATCCTAGTACAACGGTTGTTGGTTACCTTATGGCCCAAATTCTTGCCAAATATATGAAACAAGACACATCTTAAAATTACATTTTGTATTACATCCTAAAGGGGTGAACTACATCAAACACCAGTAAATCTGAAATACAGCCTCTTTTTACTTGGTACTGTGTCTGTGATGCGGGCAGCTGGTCATACTCAGTTATTCAGCACCATTCGGTATGAATGAAGAATAAGCATTTTGGCTTTTTCCGATGAAGTTTTATCTGTTAACATTTCTGCCATGTGTTCTTGTGCCCATTTTGGGCACATATGGAGCACAGATTCTCACTCTATATCAACCAGTATACTCTGTGCCTATGTCAACTGTTGTTGGTATAATGGAAATTGCTTGTATTGCGTATGGAGTGTGCTTCAATTCTGAGCTACTGCTATGTGTATATTATGATTGAAGGATAAACTGCACAGTGGATAACAGTCATCTGTTGTTAATGTGTTTCCATTGTATGAAGACTTACTCCTTTTTTTCTCTCTTGTGAAACAAAACAAGACTTCGGTACATCTTTTTAGTTTGTAGCCATCATGATAGTGGTGCATAGGTACAGAAGATTTACATTGTTGACATTTGGAGTACTACTATTTGTTTATTAACTTATATTTGAAAGTGCTTCTCATTTCACAAAAGCGCTTCTTATTTGACAAAAGCAGTAATATCCTGTCTTTGCATTTAATCTTCTGAACTTGTGTTAGCTTGCATTTGTTTATCATGTCACTTTATGTTGAGAGAATCTGTCCAACCTTAACCATTGTCAAAAAAATCTGTATCAGTATTCTTGTTTTTCCAGCTTCTCACTTTAATTGATATGATGCCTTGACATTGAATGGCATATGATAATATTGGGATTCTTTCTACTGTGATTCTCATGTTATTCATCACTCTTTTCATTATGTTGGGATTTTATTGATTTTTTTCATTTTTGCAGATAACAGTTTTGATAATACAATTCCTTTATGTGAGGCATTCTTTTTCCATTTTACAGTGCACAGGATAGAATTATGTTCTGTGGATTGTCATGCCAGTTTCAGTTCACTTCTTCTGAATGCTCGTTTTCTGTATTTATCGAGAGACCCAGAAAATTCATTGTCTTTTTGGTGTCATGTTCTGTGATGTACATTTGCATGCCATTTGTTGAAGAATAGACACAGCTTACTTTGTTTTTCCTGTCATTTTTTAAATAATGAATACTTTAAAAAGACACAAAAACTGACTGTGTAAAACATTTCATATGACAAAATTGAAAACTGTTTTTGGATTTAAGATGGACTTTACATTTGAAAGACCTCAAATCCATGCAGTTGAACTCATGTATAGACAGTGAAAGGACCTGTATGGTATATGGCTTGTTTATATATTTGTATAAATGTTTCATAAAATTAATCCATAACAAGTAATATAAATTTCAATATTTTTAAAATTATTATGCGCACATCTATAATCCTTCCGTGTTATCTCACTGCTAGAACAGCCAATGTCAACTTTGATTGATGTAACACTAGAATGCACTTGTTTATATGACTTTGACTTGCCATTATTTGTACTTTGACTTCACCTTGTCCTTGTTTAATCTCTGAATAATATTATAATAATAATGGTGGTGAAGACTGAAAACATGCTTTTATAGAGAGGAAGCTGTACTGCAATAGCTAGTACACATTTTTAAGTAAACAATGTGGTTGCAAAATTTTAAATTTTTTACAAGGTAAATTATGCCAACCTTGAGATTATATTAATTAATTAGTTCATTTCAGTTCTACTAGGTTTGGGACATTTAGTTTGAAAATCGCTACTTGTTTCAAAGGTATTGATTTTTCTGGCTATTGTTTCTATGAACCCACTCGTGAAACTGTCACTGCTGACATGTCTACATCTGACATGTCTGTATCTGAAAGTGAACCAACTAATCTAATTAAGGAAAGAAATTCCACCCTATGTCAAATGCAAAACATTTGCACAAAATATCTGCAACTGAAACTGCAAGTCTTGTGGTCCATTGCTTTCATACATTGAGTATGAATATTTCCCAACAGAAAGTTCAGAGTCTCCTGATTTTGTGAGTTTAGCTTGAAACAATAAACAATGTAAGAGAAAACAATGTGGTACTGAAACTAATGGCAATGCTGAGATATGTTACCAGCTGATGGAACAAAATTTTAAAAGGAAGAAGTGCACAAGAAATCAAACGTCTGACCCAGCAGAAACGGGCTCGTAATATTTGAGAAACAGCCAGGATACTAATGAAGTAATATAGCAGCCAGATATATGACTGAAAAAACCATGTAAAGGTCAAAGAAAATGCTGTGGGAGATTTATTGAACAAGAACTGGAAATATTTTTTATGGAGTCTATAATTATCGAGTGAGGCACAAAGTCAGCAAATAGCATGCTCCATACAGCAATACCCGAAGAAAAGTGTTTACTTAAGAGAAGGGAATATACCAGGTAACAACAGATGCCATCTTTCAAGAAAAAATTTGTTACAGACACCTAGTTTGGAAACAGTCAAAGTGTGCCAGATAATATAGCTCAACACACTAGCTTTTACCTCAACATAGTGACTACTGTGCGGCCACCGGCGGCCTCAGCAAAGCCTCACGTCTGATGCTGTGTGGCTGTTGGCTGCCACAGTTGAGCCTCACACCCAGCACCATGTACTTGGCTTGGCCGGGCGGTGAAACCTGTTTGAGTCCTTTTTAAAAGAGATGTATCTAGTAATCGCAGCAGATTTTCTCATGAAGACAGTAGAGGAAGATATGGAAAATAAAAACGTATACCAAAAGAAGTAGTACGAAGAATTAAGAATCACATGTCATGTTTCATGCTTACTGTAATCACATACAGAAAATAAATACTTAAAATTCTGACTTACCTATATCTAAGAACCTATTACAAGGCCATCCAGGAGAGTGTGTTGAGTACCTACCAGGTGAAAGTGATGTTCAATAACATTAAAGCATGAAAACTGCAATTTATTTGAGTTTCAAGGAGTTGTTTTATCTTTCCCTACTACAGACTAATTCACACAGTGACAATTCCAAATGCAGAGTGACTTGAAGTATTTTAATGTACAGCATTCTCCAATGTTATTTCACTTTGTATAAACGTATCAAGATAAGAGTGAAATGTAGAAACATATTTTCTCTTAAAATATTTTAAACAAATAAATCTTACAGACGTTCATAAACTATACTATTAGCTATAGATATAATTTTATTTATGCAAAGATGGAATATGTACCTTTTATCCATTAATGTTTTCAGGATGAAGAAATTAAGTGTTAAAAAGAAGATGTCCATTGATGGAAGTAGTTCTGATGAAGAAGAAATTACTGAAGAAGTTATTAAAAGGGTATGTGATGCAAAGTTCTATTGTTTTAGTTTCTTTCTGCTGTTTCGTTTCTTGTTACATAAGTGCCTGCCAAGCCTTGGAAAATGCTTCAGACAGGGGCAATTTCTATCTTCTGCAATCCAGAAAAGCTAATTTTGGAGAAGGGATGGGGTAGGGGGATGAAACACAGATGGCAAGAATTGTGGAGCAGCTGCTAATTTCATGCGTATTATTGTCTTTCCATTTCTCTTTGCTTCGCTTCCGACTAGATTGATATTGAGCTTTCACTACCTTTTTCAGATTTTTCGAGCTGTATAATGTACAGATGTCTGATATTCCATGCTCTGGCTCAAAGAACCTTATTATTTAGCTGGTTATAAACTTTTTCTTTTAAGGGGAGATGACCATGGGAAAAGGATTCAAAATCCAGCGAAACATTTATATCCTAAGAGTCGAAGCATGGAATGTCAGAAGTAAGTTAGAAAATCAGAAAATGGAAATAAGAGTCACTCTAGATGTAGAGGAGAAATGAAGTGAAATGGAAAAACATAGTAAAATGAATGTAGAGTAATAACAACAACAGCAGCAGAAAATAGTAAAATGGGATTAGGATTCATTATGAATAGGTGTGCTGACCAAAGCAAAACCACACAAGATAATTAAGATTCCCAGGCAGTAGTGTACAGCCAACACTTCTATTACAACGCTGAGTGTACAATAAAATAATTAATGTCTGTTAACAAACCTGAAAGAATCCCAAAGTAAACAATCCTGAATAAGTTCTACAAGGATATTTGAAAGTCACTGTTCAAAAATTTCACAAAATATGATTAACACTAATAGTCAAAGTCCTGCAAGGTGTAAATCAATGACAGTAACTACTGAATTTTCACTCAGATTCTAAGTTCAACCAGGCTGTATAGTGGCCCTGAAAAACAAAGTCCAAGGAGGCAGTGGTCAGAAGAGAATGATGGTTTTCGTGACAACTGCTTGGCTGCCAGTGGTGCTTCTATGTTGATTATCTGGTACTGGAGCTTCAGTTGGAACTGGTTCCTCTGGGGCCGGTTCCTTGCTTCATGGCCTGGCAGACACGTGATCGGTATAAGCAAAATAGTTGTGCAATTGTAACACTGCCACCAGTGACACAGGTGCCAGAGTGGGATTCTGCTGCCTCAAGGTTTTGTAAGCTAGCATGTGTATGTGGGCCAATGTGTTTTTTTTACACATGGTGTACACCAGACCATGATGAGATGCTGGCAGTGGACCTGTAGCCAAGCAATGCAGTAGTATCAGCTAAGTAGTTATAGACACAGAATATAGCAACAGAGAGGTGGTGTAAAGAGTGAGTTGCTGGGAACGATGCAGTGATAGAATTATTCACATCAGAATTGACAGAAAATCAACACCAACAACAATGATCTAGGCAAACATGCCAACACCACCAACAGCATATGAGAGAGAGAGAGAGAGAGAGAGAGAGAGAGAGAGAGATAGTGCTGACACTGAACTCATAGCCATAATTTTAAGGGAGTTGAAAATGTAATAATCATTGAAGATTGGAACACTACTTTAGGGGAAGGGACAGAAGACAGATGTGGGAGAATACAGGCTTGATAGTAGTAATGAGAGATGTAAAAAAACTGTTTCAGATCTGCAGTGAATTTGATTGTAGTAGGACATACACTGTTCAAGAATCACAAGAGGAGGTGGAGGTAAACCTGGAAAAGGCCTAGAGACACACAAAGATATCAGCTGGGTTATGTAATGGTGAGGCAGACATTCCAAAATATGGTATTGGATTGTAAACCATAGCCGTGGGTAAAGAAGTGGACCAAAATTTAATGATGATGAAGACTAGGCTGAAGTTTAACAAAATAACTGAGAATAATTGTGTTGTTGTGATGTGGGACATTGAAGTATTGAAGAAAGGTGATGTGCATATAAAGTTACGTGAGGCAGCAGAATCTGTGATAATGAATGCTACAGTAAGCAGTTCGTTTGAAGGGAAAGGGACGTATTTAAGAAAGGCAGTCACTGTAATTGGACCTACAGATATAGGTACAAGGAAGGTGACTGCAAAGAAACCATGGTTAACAGAAGGAATACTTCATTTGATCAATGAAAGAAGGAAATAAAATAAGTTCAGGAATAGGAAGGAATACTGCAATAAAAAAAAAAAAAACACTTTAAAATCAAATCAGTATGACATGCAGGCAAGCTGAAGTGAAATGACTGCAAGAAAAATGTGAGGAAATTGAAAGGAAAACAGTTATCAGAGGGACATTGGAAACATAAAAATAATAATAAGAGTGCAAAAGAAATGCCAGTGTTAAATGCGGAGGAGAGACCAAATAGATAGTAAGAGTACGTTGGTGGCCTGTATCAGGGGAGAAACTGTCAGATAAGTGATGATTGAACTAGTGGGTGCCCCAGTTTGGAAGAAATCATGGATCTGTTATTAGCATCAGATTTTGACAGAGCTTTGAAAGACTTGCTAACAAACAAAGCAGAAGGGATTGATAAAGTCCTTTGGAAGTTCTAAAATCATTCAGGGAAGGGCCAGCAAATGATTACTAAAGTTATAGTGTCTATGAGACTGGACACACACACACAGTTGGATTTTTAGTTCATTATCATCAATAAAGTCCTGAAGATACCTGAGGCAGATAAATGCAAGAATTATTGTGCCATCAGCTTGACAGCTCATGCACCCAAGTTGCTGTCAAGAATTATATTCAGAAGATTAGTAAAGAAAACTGAGAATTTGTGTGATGACAATCAGTTCGTCTTTAGGAATGTATTGTTCATTCCCAGTCTGAAGAAGGTTAGTTCAACACATACATGAATCTGTAAGTCTATATTGTAGACGGCTACCTGTTTGAATTTTGGAACACATTTTATGCTTATATATTATGGCATTTCTGGAGACTGAACATATTCTCCGTGGGAATCATCATGGGTTCTGCAAGCAATCATGTGGTGCCCTTGTTATAGGATTTCCAATATTTCACAATTTAAAAATTATTTCCATTTTTTCCCATGTTTGTTGGCCACTTTGTGAAGAAAGTATTTACATGTTTTTAAGTGAGTAGAATAATGCATAAAATGTTGAAAGACATTAGTAAATGACTTCATTTCTCTTAACATTTTGTGTGAGAACATGCATGTGCACTCCACTGTGTAGATTACACTTGTTGGATTTTGCTTTTTAGGCTTTCCATGTTTTTTCTGTCTTGTGAAATCAAAATGTATGATGAAAAAATAGTTGCACAAAAAGATAGAAAATATGGAAAAAAGTTTTTATGAGATAAATATTATTAAGGGTACAACTATTAAAAGAATGTGGTACACTAACTACAATGGTAACTCTCTAGAAGAAAAATATGTTTGAGGAAACTGTGGGTAACAATTTTTAATGACATTTGTGTTAAAAATAAATTTGTTTTATTTAGTAAGTACTTAATGTCACCACTGAGTTGGGAAAGAGAAAAGGCTTGCAATGTTAAAGACGTTTCATGATTTATCTAGCAAAAACAAACAGCCGCCCCACCCCCTCACTTTACCCTAGCTCTCAGGTAAAGGAAAAAATATAGTGCAGTAAGCTATTTTTCTTTCAAGAAAATGATTACCGAGGGTTTTAACAGTGTCAGAACTGAAATATTTATATGACAAGTCCCCAATCATCTTCCATAATATTAAAAACACTCCATACCCCCAGTTCTAGGCCCCCCCCCCCAAAACTACTGTATGGGTACCCTTGTCTACTATGGACTAATTTGTGTCATTAAAATCTTTTACACATACTTACTTGCTTTTGAATTGAAAATATTTCATGTTACTTAGGCAACTATCTTCCCCATTTCAAAATATAAGTAAATGTTCAGTATTATTGTGATTAATTTGTTAAAATCATGTTTGAACAGTTCTCAAAAATTTTTTGTTTGGTCATATTGCTTAATGTTGAAAAGAACAAACTCCAAAATTGCAAGTGATATTTTGCACATTGTGCATAGGTTGTTGGATTCTGTAATCGAAAAAAGAAATTAGTGGATACTAGCATAAAACAAATGAAAAAAGAAATGATGAAATTTATAAATTGGTCTGCCTAAAACTTACAAGGGGAGGCCACGACGCTTGGAATGCAGATTTCAGATTTACTGCAAACTATGTACACTCGTAGAGAAGTCCTGTTGTCTCTGCTATACTCCATGTCTTCCATGTCAAAATATTTGCATCTGGAAAAGCTTCAAGGCCACCATAATCTGCATGATTGCCCCATACAACAGCAAGCGTCAGCCATGTACTACCTCCAAAAACTGCTTGTACATCACATGTAAAGTTCAAATGGAGTCCACGAAAAACAAAAACATTTGGGCCTCCAATTAATTGTTGTTTATTAAACTGTCCAGCCAAATCAGTATCAATAGCCTTCAAACTGCGATACACAGGAACGCTGCGCCACCAGCGACGACGCCATGCACGTCGCCTAGGCATTGCTGTGGCACGTTAACACAAGTGAACGTAGCAAGCCAACGCCCAGCGAGACACCCAGAGCTATGCGTCCGCACTCCTCGACGTTCGCAGAGCGAATGACGCTCTGTGCTGCGGTGCAGCTGGACCCCAGTAGCGCTTATCGCGACAACTTTTGGTCTCGGCGCGCCAAGTCGGGGCCAGCGCACCTTATCTGCGCCATTGCGCAAGCAACCGGAAGTGAATTCTTCTGCAACACTAGTAATACTAGGGCCCGTGTTGCCCGGATTCAAACGCCCGCCACGATTCGAAACGCGCGCCAGCCTCGCTCATTGCTACGTTCACTTGTGTTAATGTGCCACAGCAATGCCTAGGCGACGTGCATGGCGTCGTCGCTGGCGGCGTAGCGTTCCTGTGTATCACAGTTTGAAGGCTATTGATACTGATTTGGCTGGACAGTTTAATAAACAATTAATTGGAGGTCCAAATGTTTTTCGTGGTCTCCATTTGAACTTTACATGTGATGTACAAGTAGTTTTTGGAGGTAGTACATGGCTGACGCTTGCTGTTGTATGGTGCAATCATGCAGATTATGGTGGCCTTGAAGATTTTCCAGATGCAACACGAGTCAAGTAAATATACCGGACGGGCAACAATCATTTAAGAATGAAATCATTTAAGAAATGAAATAGTTTTTTAACAATGAAATAGTTTTTTAACAATGAAATAGTATTTTAACAATGAAATAGTATTTTAACAATGAAATAGTTTTTTAACAATGAAACCTATATGAATCACCCTGACAAGGAGACCTCACTTAGCGTGAGGCCATTCTCTAGGAAGGCCTACGGCTGTGTGTCTGAGAAGGACTTTGAGGTTTTATTCTATTGAGGTTATAACACTACAAACAGAACAACCATTTTAATTGATTTAAAAAAAATTCACGAGCGGTCTGGCGCGACCAATAACCACCACATTCAATAACTATATAAGTACAAGTAATTGTTCTTTATTAAACTATCCAGCCAAATCAATATCAATAGCCTTCAAACTGCGATACACAGGAACGCTGCGCCGCCAGCGACGATGCCATGCACGTCGCCTAGGCATTGCTGTGGCTTATATAGCTGGCAGGTCGATAGAAACACAAACATACACACGAAATTCTAGCTTTCGCAACCAACGGTTGCTTCGTCAGGAAAGAGGGAAGGAGAGGGAAAGACGAAAGGATGTGGGTTTTAAGGGAGAGGGTAAGGAGTCATTCCAATCCCGGGAGCGGAAAGACTTACCTTAGGGGGAAAAAAGGACGGGTATACACTAGCGCACACACACACACATATCCATCCGCACATACACACACACAAGCAGACATTTATAAAGGCAAAGAGTTTGGGCAGAGATGTCAGTCGAGGCGGAAGTACAGAGGCAAAGATGTTGTTGAAAGACAGGTGAGGTATGAGCGGTGGCAAATTGAAATTAGCGGAGATTGAGGCCTGGCGGATAACGAGAAGAGAGGATATACTGAAGGGCAAGTTCCCATCTCCGGAGTTCTGACAGGTTGGTGTTAGTGGGAAGTATCCAGATAACCCGGACGGTGTAACACTGTGCCAAGATGTGCTGGCCGTGCACCAAGGCATGTTTAGCCACAGGGTGATCCTCATTACCAACAAACACTGTCTGCCTGTGTCCATTCATGCGAATGGACAGTTTGTTGCTGGTCATTCCCACATAGAAAGCTTCACAGTGTAGGCAGGTCAGTTGGTAAATCATGTGGGTGCTTTCACACGTGGCTCTGCCTTTGATCGTGTACACCTTCCGGGTTACAGGACTGGAGTAGGTGGTGATGGGAGGATGCATGGGACAGGTTTTACACTGGTGGACGGCGGAAAGACACTCTTGGTGGAGTGGGGAGGATTTCATGAAGGGTGGATCTCATTTCAGGGCAGGATTTGAGGAAGTCATATCCCTGCTGGAGAGCCACATTCAGAGTCTGATCCAGTCCCGGAAAGTATCCTGTCACAAGTGGGGCTCTTTTGGGGTTCTTCTGTGGGAGGTTCTGGGTTTGAAGAGATGAGGAAGTGGCTCTGGTTATTTGCTTCTGTACCAGGTCGGGAGGGTAGTTGCGGGATGCGAAAGCTGTTTTCAGGTTGTTGGTGTAATGGTTCAGGGATTCCGGACTGGAGCAGATTCGTTTGCCACGAAGACCTAGGCTGTAGGGAAGGGACCGTTTGATGTGGAATGGGTGGCAGCTGTCATAATGGAGGTACTGTTGCTTGTTGGTGGGTTTGATGTGGACGGACGTGTGAAGCTGGCCATTGGACAGGTGGAGGTCAACGTCAAGGAAAGTGGCATGGGATTTGGAGTAGGACCAGGTGAATCTGATGGAACCAAAGGAGTTGAGGTTGGAGAGGAAATTCTGGAGTTCTTCTTCACTGTCAGTCCAGATCATGAAGATGTCATCAATAAATCTGTACCAAACTTTGGGTTGGCAGGCCTGGGTAACCAAGAAGGCTTCCTCTAAGCGACCCATGTATAGGTTGGCGTATGAGGGGGCCATCCTGGTACCCATGGCTGTTCCCTTTAATTGTTGGTATGTCTGGCCTTCGAAAGTGAAGAAGTTGTGGGTCAGGATGAAGCTGGCTAAGGTAATGAGGAAAGAGGTTTTCGGTAGGGTGGCAGGTGATCGGCGTGAAAGGAAGTGCTCCATCGCAGCGAGGCCCTGGACGTGTGGAATATTTGTGTATAAGGAATACACACAAATATATATTTAAAGACAAAGAGTTTGGGCATACCTGGTATGGTTTATCCATACCTGGTAGGGTTGATAAAATAAATAGAGGAGGGTGCAATTCAATTCTCTGCCCAAACTCTTTGTCTTTAAATATGTCTGCTTGTGTCTGTATATGTGTGGATGGATATGTGTGTGTGTGTGTGTTGCTGCGCGAGTGTATACCTGTCCTTTTTTCCCCCTAAGGTAAGTCTTTCCGCTCCCGGGATTGGAATGACTCCTTACCCTCTCCCTTAAAACCCAGATCCTTTCGTCTTTCCCTCTCCTTCCCTCTTTCCTGACGAAGCAACCGTTGGTTGTGAAAGCTAGAATTTTGTGTGTATGTTTGTGTGTCTATCGACCTGCCAGCGCTTTCGTTTGGTAAGTCACATCATCTTTGTTTACACACACACACACACACACACACACACATACACACACACCTGTGCGTGGCCATTTTTACCATGAAGTGCCGGCAGCCGAGTGGTTAGTGTTCAAGCCCCATAATAGCTGTGTAGCTGGATCGAGTTCCACTCGTCAGTTGTGTTTATTTTTATCAATGTAATGGGAAAAATACGTGTAATCAGATGAACTTTTATTAAATTTAATACAAGTTCACCCGATTACAAGTATTTTTCCCATTACATCAATTGTAATATAAATAGTAAAGAAAATGACTGTGTTAGAAATAAAAATAAAAAAAACTGACGAGCGGAACTCGATCCAGCTACACAGCGATTACGGGGCTTGAACGCTAACCACTCGGTTGCTGGCACTTCATGGTAAAAATGGCCACGCACCGGTGTGTGTGTGTGTGTGTGTGTGTGTGTGTGTGTGTGTGTGTGTGTGTGTGTGTGTGTGTGTGTGTATATATATATATATATATGACGACCGAAATTATCTTGAGATTTTCTCAATAACGCTTGAGAAGTACGGCGCTACTGCTTACACATTTTGTTGTCCTTGTGGAGTGCTAAGAGTTTACAAAGTTTGCAGTAAATCCGCATTCCAAATGTCGTGGCCTCCCCTTGTTAGTTCCATTCATCAATCACCAATTCAATTTAAACGGAGCATCCACATAATACTAATCACATGTTAGGCAGTTGCCAGACTGAAATTCATTGGAAAAGTTCACAGCAAGCGTAGTCTGCCCATGAAGGAGGTAGCTTACAAAAACCTCATTTCGCCAATAGTTGAATACTGCTGGATCCATACCTGGTAGGGTTGATATAATAAATAGAGGAGGGTGCAAAGAACAACAGCATCTTTCATCACAGGCTCATTTAGTAAGCACAAAAGTGTCAAGGGGATTCTTAACCAGCTCCAGTGGCAGGTACTACAAGAGAGGCATTAATTTTATCTTGGAACAAACAGTATACATGCAATAATGTTTCACAATGTTTTATAACTATGCTATTTCTGCATGTTTTAGTTCTAAAGACTCCACTGATGATAGTGATATTCAATGCTGAAACTAGTTTGGGGAATAAATAAATATCAAAAGTGTTGTGCATCAAGGTGGACCCACAATTCCCATATTGTTTTTTAAGAGATGCATTGTGCATTATGATGTGGTTTACTGTTCAAATTCTGAGAGCATATATTCCTAGAAGAGTGAATCAGAATTTGCTTCCTCCTAGAAATATCTTGTAAGAAGACCATGGAGGTAAAATTACAGCTCACATCGAAGCTTCCCAATGATCACTCTTCCCGCAGACTGTAACAAAAAAGGAGGAAAGTAACAGTAGAACACCCAAAGGACCTTCTGTTACACACCATAATGTGGCTTGAGAAGTGTAGATGTAAGAAAAGTAAAGACAGTATTGAGCTTCATAATGAAGGCAACACTTAAGAAAAATCAAAATATCTTCGTAAGATTTGTCATCCAATATAAAGTACTTGATGATGACAGGGAAAGATGGGGATTGTACAACATGCATGAGAAACAACTCGGCGGGGGGGAATAAGACTGGAAGACAAAGCGCCATATGCACAAAATAAAAAGGGCTTTGGACAGGGATCCAGTCTTTATGTCCTACTGCTCAACTTGCGCACTAAAAAAATAATTACAGAAAGGAAAGAAAGGTTCATTTGTAGGATTAACATAAAGGTTCAAAGGATGTTAGCCATAAGATTTACTGATGACATTGGCGTCTTCATTGATAATGAAAATGAGTTACACGACCTGGTGAGTGGAATAAATAGTCTAATGACCACACGATATGGACTGAGAGCAAAGCAAAGAAAGAGAAAAGTAAAGAGAAGTAGCGGAAATGAGATCAGCAAAAAGCTTAACATCGAAACTTGGGCCACATTGGAAAAAAAGTGAAGAATTTACGCTGTCTGGGAAGCAAAGTAATCATGACACATGAAGCAAGGAGGATCTAATAAGCAGATGGGCACAGGAAAAGGGAATGTCCCTCATTAAAAGAATTATTAGTGTCAAACAAAGGCCCTAATTTGAAGAAGAAATATCTAAGAAAGTATGTCTGGAGTGCAGCAATGTATCGAAGGGCTCCACTTCAAAATCTCTTCCTTCCCAGTACCATTGGAAAACTGGAAAAGAAGAGATTTTGAAGTGGAGCAGGATGTTAGGATGTTTGTTAAGAAATTAGGGAATAATTTGTGTGGTAGTAAAAGGGAAGACGGAGGCTAGAATATATTCAACAAATAAATGAGTGGTATTCTGAGATGAATAGGTTGACAAAGGAAAGCAAGTTTTGATGAATCACATAAAACAAGTCAAGACACTAATGGCACAAAAATGTATATGATGTGGGACACACTCTGCAACTGGATGGTCTTGATGGGAACAGTTTGGGGATGGCCAGTCTTATGATACAATTATTTGTCTGCGGCCATAGCCACATGGATATCGTTATAGTAGTGTTTACAGCAAACAGAACATGTATTAAAGATAATTTCAGAAATGTTGTGTCCTAATTCATCTCGTATGTTATGATTGGCCTTGTACAATTGAATTTTCTCAATGTTCATTGTTACTCTATTCGTGCAGGATCTTGTTAATCCCTAGACTGTTAATAATTATTGGACAATAATGCAGTTGGCCACAAATACTGTTGAAATGCTTTATTTCAGAGCCATAACCAATTTCAGGCTATAATGCTCATCTTTAGATAGCTAACGTTTCTGGTTACTTTGATGTTTTAGTCACCAGCATTTTCTCCGATCCTGCTCTACACAAGACTATCCGAATACTTAGCACCATTTTAGAAGTTGTTCTGATGATAAAAATGTGCTAATGTGCCTGATTTATTTAAAAGTATAAAGCAAAAAAGTTGTATTCATTTACTTATGTCCCAGTGGAGGGTGCTGTCTTGCTGTGGTCCTTATGGTTTTTCAGGACAGTGTATGTATAAGCTGTTGCAGTGCAAACCGCACACATATTCTAAATAAACCTTTGTGGCACACAAACTCTTCATAACATTCTTCATATGAATTTAAGCTTCACACATGTGCTTTAAATACCATGTTCTTCTTTACAATGCAAAGAGCATCCACTAAGCAAAGCTATCATTCATTTTCTATTGGGCAAAGATCAAAACTGAACAAAGGAAATGTGTTGGAGGTGCAACATGTCACCAATAGAAAACTGCTTATACTTTAAGAATGAACTTATTATTAAATGATCATAGGATAAAGTGTTTAATGAGATTTTTTCCTAACAACTAGCTGCAGAAATTTTAACGAAACACTGTAATGGCATCAAATTGCATACTGTGTATGCACTGGTGTTTGGCATACTACTTCCGCACCTGCGATAATCTTGGCAACTAGATCCGTGCGAGTGTAGACCAGAGTCTTATAATTAGGCTCTTTACATGTGCTCAAAAGTAGTAGTCCATTAATGTCATGTTTGGTGCTGAGCTGGCCATGGAACAGGAGACCCCCAATCAATCCATTGTCTTCAATGTACTCTATTTGAATGTGGTTTCAACATTGAGAGCAACGTGTGCTGGCTCCCTGTTATGTTGAAACCACTTGAGCTGATGAATTCTCTGTGCTGCATCTTCTAGGAACTGTGGAAGGAATCTTTTGAACATGACACCATTCAGTGTATTAGCAAGTAGAAAAGGTCCAATCATAAAATAGTTGACAGTACTCAGCCCATACATTTATGGCAAACTCGGTTGATAGGAATGACAGACTGGTATATGCGGATTTTTGTCATCTCATACATGGTGATATCCTGCTGTGGAACATGCCCTCTCAAGTAAAAATGGTTCGTTTGTAAAGAAAATTAAAGCTCTAAAATTAGGATTTACCCCCCTGCAGGAACCAATGTGCAAATACCATTCGAAATAAGTAGTTCGCTGACTGCAATAACTGCACATTCTGTTGGTGATAGGGGTGCAATTATTTGTTCATGTAAGACTTTTAAAACCATAGATAAACTTCTATTCAGACGTCGTGCAGTATGCTGACTACTAGAGGCAGGAGTATTACTAATTGTGTGTAAGACATATTCTTCCATATCAGATGTTCTAGCATATATTATACAGCCAGTATCTTTCATTCTGACATGGAAGATGCAAGTTTCTTGCAGGTACCTATGTGCAGATGCGAAAGTACTGTGACGTGGCGGCCATTGGTGCGGGAACTGCTCAGCACAGCATAATGGTGCAGATGTTCCACTGCATACTACGTGCATATTGGCCAACTCTTCATCAGTAAACATATCCATAGCACTGCTGTGTATCACTGTTAATGCACAACTAACACAGCTGGAAAGCCAAAACCTAGACAAAATCGAACAGTACTGACCATAAACTTCAGGGCAGGCTGAGAGGGCATTACTGTTGTCATCAGCAGATACTGTGAATGAATGAAAACAAGACACACAGTGCATACTGTCGACATTTGCATTGTTGTGCATCATTTTTGATGTGATACAGGTACAAAGCTAATTAGGGCAAGGAAAAAAGAAATGCAAGATTAATATAACTATATATACAAGTTATAATGATAGCATGTTTTAGGAAATGATAAAATTAAAAATATTTAAAACTCTGTGACGGACCTAGACTCGAACTCGGGACCTTTGCCTTTTGCGGGCAAGTGCTCTACCAACTGAGCTACCCAAGCTTGGTTCAGAGTTCGAGTCTCGGTCCTGCACACAGTTTTAATTTGCCAGAAAGTTTCATATCAGCGCACACTCTGCTGCAGAGTGAAGATTTCATTCTTAAAAATATTTGTTATTCAGTTACTCTGAGTTTCTGTTAGTGTGTTGGGTTTTGTTTCTGTTCCTACTCTTCTACAATAGTTGTTAGGATGTTATGTAGTGCAGGTGGTTTTCTATTGAAGTGAGGATAGTCTTATTCACATTTCTGACTGTTGGAAGTCCATGTTGTGTTTAATTTGTGTGAACAGCCCAGGAAAGTAATGTGGAAATCATCATTGTAATCAGAACATCAGCTGTCTGAAGATGGGTGTGATAGCCCAAAACCAGTTATGGCATTAAAATAAAGCATGTGTTATTCACAGTGCTCATGGTTGCAGAGTTGGGTGTATAGTGACATGTCTACCCAATTTCTCTAGTGCCAAGAAACTGCTTTTCGTGGAATAAACAATAACCAATTACATAAATGCATTCACCTGGATCTTCAATGTGCTGTAGAATAGTTACAGTAAGTTAGAATATTTGAGATTTTCATAACAACCTGTGAAAAGCTGAAATGCATTAGTATCCATTTTATGTCCTGTGTTCTTTAAAGGTTAACAGATTTTGGTGAGAGAAAAAATGTTAATGAACTCCAAAGTGTGAGACTGAAATGAGTTTCTGTGTTCTTTATACAGGCAGTGGATGAAGTGTCTCTGCCATCAGTGGAATCATCAGAAACAGGGACTCAGAACAAGCAGTTTGCAGAAGATATGGTTTGTACTCAAGCAAACATAAAAGCTATATGAATGAAATATTTGTAGAATATCTAAGACTCAATGTGGTGATGTATAACAGATGAATCTGGCATTTACATTGGCACATAGTTCAAGAATATTGTTTTCTACTGTGTGTTTTCTGTGTGGAGTTATAGAGTTGTCTGAATGTGAAGTTGTTCAGTTGCAAAATGGCTTTGAGTGGAATGCCGTCTTTGATTTAGAGGCAATTAGAAGTTTCATAAACAATGCCATACACTAAGATTCTGAATTTAGTCATATTTCAGATGATTGTAGGGATATTACATAATATGTTTACAAGACTGGCCATTATTCAAATGATGAAAGCAACAAAGAAAGTGCAAAAAGTGGTGGTTGTTAGGGTATGGAAATGGACCAAAAGTTAAAACAATGTTATAGTATTCCTTTTGAAGAATTTAGTCATGTTTCATCAACATTAGCCAAAGGTATAAATCAAAGATTTTTATGAATTGTATACATTGCTAGAGGTAGATGCATATGCACTGATAACCCAGCAGAAAATATGAAAATGACAGGAAATTATAGAAGAGGTCCATTCTTGGCTGCAGAGAATCAAAAGGTTATAGCAAAAATGTCACATGGGAATGACTGTCGGGCTGTCACGGGAAATAAATACCTCCTGACAGGTAGATTGACAGTGAAAGTTTTGAAACTTTTTTAAAATGCTGATATCTAAATATAACTGGTATCTCCCTTTCTGGACCTGGACTTTGATTTGCAACTATGTATGATAGTTTATATTTGTTTAAGATGATTCTGGCTTGTTCATTGATACTGATATGAGCTCTCATTACTTGTAGTCATGACAATATGTGTTGAATGCATTTTCAGCCATTAACTTAGCATCAGTCTTGATTTCAACACAATATGTGGTTTATGGCAGTGACCTGCTTGATTAGTGTTGGGCCATGACTACAAGTAACTCAAAACCTTGCATGGTATTAATGCATCATAGATGCAAAGTTTATTTACTTGTGGCAGCAACAGATGATGCCACAGCATAAGCAACAGCAAATTCAGGGACAGTTAAAGATTTTACAGAAACAGCAGAGCGATTTGCTGAAATAAGTAGCAGACTGAACCTATATTCTGTCAGCAGTATCAATACCACTAGTAATTATACCAGCATTTCCAGTAAATTTTGGGCATTTGACGCTTCGATGGCATATATACCCAACAGTTTCTGCTAATGTACAAGACTAGTAACAGTTATGATGCTCACTTTCAATTTGCTTTCTTAAGAGTGTATATGAAATGCCTCACAATCTATGACCATTCATAAAACGTAATATCATGGAGCTTGATATTATGTGTATTTGTTGTCCACTCATATCAAAGACACAGTCATACGTTGGTTGCAAGAAAAAGTTTCAACCAGTGCTAGAAGTAAGTGAACCACTTTTGCAAATCCATGTTGGCCACCTGCAGGGTCATAGTGACAGTGCAGTTTTATGTGCTAGGTCTTATGTTAAATCTTTAATTTGGGGTATGGTAGTACATCTTGGTCTTGATACATTTCAGTCACTTGAAATTTTATCAGTATCACAACTTGTATTTGTGGCAAAAGTGTATTAAATATGACATTTTCTAAAGTCAATTACATTAGATAATTTGAAAAAATTTATTCATGAATAAATTATTCACAGATAAAGGGATAAGTACTCTTTGTGTATACAAATACTTATTTATTATTTGTAACCCAATGAATGACATAAAATACCACTGCAGTTTCTCTTTTTATTTCTAAAACACTAACTGTATTGTTTATAAACAATGTAAGGAGCATTATTGCTCAGCGCACTGTGGAACAGTATGTCTTCATAGCTAAGTAGGTAAGTTCCAGCATACACAACTGAAGGCATATGAAGCTTAAGGTTTCGGGTTCAAACACCCTTGGTGCCAAATCTTTTTTTCTGCCATGTATCACTTCTTTCACCTCTAACAATGGAAAAAAGACAAGTTAAGTTAAACCGTGTTACAGAGTACATATTAAACAATAGGCCTCCTGTAACTAAGTTTGTACAAAGGTCAGAGGAAGGCAAGAGCACACCACCTCCAGTAAACCAACGAATTGCAGTGTTCCAACCTTAGAGTTGAACAAAGTTGTACAGTATAACAAATATAACATAAAAATACTTCATCAACAAATAGCCTTAGAAGTTACACTACCGAAGCAGCCCAGTTCAACTGGCTCTGCACCTACCAGTACTTTGTCCACTCACTCCCCCTAGCAACATGCAGAAGTACTCTGCATAACTAGGCAAAGATGAGAATGCAGCCAGTGGAGACTCGAATTTTCAATACGTTCCTCAATTTTACCAAGATTGCTAACACTATTTAATACAGGTGTCTCATTAATTCGCTTGTGTTCTTACTGCTAGAAAATTAGTGAACAAATAACTTCCATAATATGAATTCTTTTGTGCTTCAATCACTTTTGTTTTAATTGCAGAAATTTTGTCATTCGTAATCAGTTTTGGCCAACTAAACCTTCTTTTCTAAGCTTGATTTACGTCGGTAATTCCTAATAGTAAGTTTTTGTCCTCAAATTTTATTACATGTTAAATAACTTCAATGCTTTTTGAAGTTTGCCTAATTCTTTAGATATGTTAATTTCAACATTTCCAAAACTGTTTTTTACTACTACCATCTGAGCATTTAACTATTTTTCTCCTGATTTGACACTAAGAATTAACTCATTGATTTCTGTGACGTGAACATTGTTATTCTGAAGCTCAGTTTTTAGTACATTATTTGAACTTGATAGTTCAACATTTGTTTTGACTACCTGATAACTCATTTCATTTTTTATTTTGTTGTTTGTCTTCACAAACTATTCAGTTCATTTGTATTCTCAGTTAAAGTACTCTGGTAACTTTTTAGTTGAATTCTTAACTTTTTCGGCTACTTTAACAACTGTTTGGAGATTTAATTTCCACGTGAAAATTAAGTTCGAGTACTCTGGACCAAATCTTAATCCCTATCTCAATTCTTTCCAAGTCTACTTCACTATTGATATCTATGTTCATAATTTTGACACACCTTTAATTTTTACTATCAAAATAATGAAAAGTCACAGGCAATGTTTTCCCAGAAGTTTCCTCTTCAGTAAACAGCTGGTTTAGAGGATAGGAATCTGAAGATGCCGTAACAAAGAACCTGTGGTAGTATGCAGTCTTGATTAAAAATTGTTATGCCCCAGAATAGTGTCCCTGTTGGACACTAAAAATTAGTCAAAGTTCGACTGTGGCAGCTCCCAGAAGCCGAACCACCTGTTTCAATGACCAGTAGACTGCCAGCTAGGGAGAAATGCTGAGCAAGTTGTGGCGAACACGGAAGCTATAGCACACGGGGGAATGACCAAGGGCCCAAGTCCACAAGCGAAGTATAATGACGTCATGGAAGCTGAGAGGTAGATACTTTCATACTAGTGACAAAGCAGGGTATCATAAGGCAGGATAGGTACAACACAACAAAAAGTATTTAGGTGGCGAGCCAGCAGAAAACAGCCTCTGAAAGGTGAAGTTGCAGAAGTCTAAAGTCACTAAGAGAGCTGACGGGGAAAAACAGGACACACAGTTTCATCGCTACCTCCACTGTCGCAGAGCACATGGAAAGTGTGAACATAAATACCCCACCCTTCTGATTGCTGAGTGGCAGTTGTCAATTGCCCTGTGCATAGTCTCAGCTCTTGTGTCAGTTGCAGCTATCAAGTAAGAGAGGAGGCTATTGAGGTCAACCCTCAGGATGCCTAGCTGTTTTTGATCCTCTATGGAGCCACACGTCCGGCTGGAAGGATGATGCTGCTGCTGCAGCTGCACTGCCAAATTCAGAGGCTGCACTAGTGGGGCATGGAGGTCACCAGGTCTGCTGGAAGCTGTCCATCATCTGCCTTCGGGGGAGGGGGGGGGGGGGAGAACACTGCAACTACAGATGTTCATCCCTTTCCTGTTGCAGACACCATACTGCTGGTTCTTGTCCCGTAAATGGGGGCTGAGAGCCATTTCTTGCAAGGGAGTACTTCAGGTGGACCTGGAGCCTGATTACTGAGTGCAATATCTTCAGTATCAGCAAGTGATTTTTGGTGATTGAGATGACGAGCTGGCAACCACCAGAATCTGGGGGTTGACAGCTGCCTCGTGACGTACTTAACAGCCATCACCTAATGCTTTGCTGCACTGGCAATACTGTGAGTCGAGTACATGCCTGCCTTCTGCTGGCCTGGCTGTGGCGCGGCACTTTGGAAGACAGTCATGTATTACTGCCTAATAAATATATTATTGCCAATGATGTCTTCTTGGCACTCTTGAGTGTAACTATGTCCCCAACACTGCCTCCCACATGGGTCTCTCCTGACGAATTTAGGAGTCTGGGACTGGACTCATATATCATGCCTGTAGTTCCTCTGCATGCATTAGATGGCTGCAGAAAGTCCACAATACCCACACTGTGACTGTCAGTTGGCTGGATCTGCTGATGAGAGATGATGTACCCAAGTATTCAATGGAGGCCTGGAAGAACTCTGACTTCTGAATGTTGCAGTTAAGACTTGCATCCCACAGTAGTAGCATCAGAAATGACAGTGTTGTGGTGGTAATTTATACAACATGGAGTCTGTTGAGTAAGCTGTTCCAAGTAATGTTGAAAAACAGCATGTGCACTTGCCATGTTAAAAACGAAGCGTTTGTGTTAGCAGAGGCCAACCCACATGTTCAAGACAAAAAGTTGGTGTCAGTTGTCATCAAGTTGTAGCTGGAGATAGGGCATCCATATCTCCAGCAAGGTGGAGCCATGGCCTCCCATAGCTTTCAAAAGGAAAAAGTACAATGTAGTCAGGTGTTTTCTTTCAAGAAAATGATTTAAAAGTCAGTATTACACAAGTTTTTAATAAATCAGAAATGGAACTTATT
Organism: Schistocerca nitens; assembly: GCF_023898315.1. NCBI lineage: Eukaryota > Metazoa > Arthropoda > Insecta > Orthoptera > Acrididae > Schistocerca > Schistocerca nitens. The sequence goes on along the minus strand of NC_064618.1, from coordinate 581,256,463 downwards.
TCTGGCTACTTAAAAGTTGCCATTCGTCTTCCAAAATATAAAAAATACTCCATAGTCCCAGGGTTAGCCTCCTCCTCCCTACAAACCATCATGCGGGCACACTTGCTTCAAACAAATTGAGTTTAGGTGCGGAATGGGTTACATATCAACTACAGACGGGGTATTCACTGTCGTCTTGAAGTCACCCTCAAAGACAGAATTTGCCCATTGGTTTCTTCATAATCACTGGAGATGTAGTACATTGACTGGATGAAATGGGTTCTACCATGCCAAGGACTGTCGATCTGTCTTATTCTTGCTTAACTTAACCGTAAAGTGTAAATGGAACAGGTTGATCATGGAAAAAACGGGGCGCAGTTTAGGCTTTATTTTCAATGCGCCTGATGTAGTCCGTGGTGTTGCCTAAGCCTGGAAAAAAACAGGGACAAATGGTCTTTAGCCAAACAGATTTTTTGTAAAGGCACTGTCTACAACCAAAGATGCCACTGGTGCTTTGTATGTCATTACCGCAGTAAACTGGTTGTAGCAAACGAGATTGTGCAGAGTAGCCGACAGTGGGGGTGAACAAAAGGTGCAAGTAAATATTGCAATTCAGTAATGAGGTTGTTGCACTTGTATCCATCTGAAGGCACATGGGAGTCCCATTAAGACACACATCCATCAAAAGTTGGTTTGAGACAGTAACAATGTCATCACACACAGAATTAACAAAGTTAATGTCCATAGGTTGAAATGCGATTGGCAATGACAAAGTGGACTGAGTTAGGCAGACAGTTGCGATATGACCTTTCTTATGATAAAGATAGCTTATTATCCAATACTGTGGACAAGCCAGGCAGTCATGTTTAACAAAACAAGGAGGGCAGGGACTTTTGGAAAATTTTCCACCTTGGCCATGTTTGTGGAAACAGGGTGGCCTAGTCTGCTGTACTGTCAAGACCTCTGCTTCTGAGTATGTGCTAGAACGTGACTGTATGTTGATGTCTGAATTGTGCACGTATATGTTAGCCCGTGAATCTAAAGTGATGGTCAGTGGCTCGAGAAACTTGAAAATCTTGAGTACTTCTGCTAAAGATAGACCCTCGAATTGCAGTGCTCGCCAATGATCTTCCTTATTGAGGGCTGCCCATATAATGGCGTCTCACCTCATAGTATCTGCATAAGATTCCAGAGATTTAACAGTAACAAAATGCCACTTCTGACTTAACCCGTGCAGTCCCACCACCCAGGTACAACTGGATTGGTGAGATTGCTTTCTACACTAATGAAACTCCATTCTCATGGAAATCACATGCATATTGTTGCAGTAATAACAATTGAGCAAACAGCACATTTCATCAAAAGATAAAGGTGCAGAATCCTGAAGGAGAGCTAACTTCCCAAGGAAGTGATACATTTGTGGGAAAATCTACAGCAGGAAAAGAGCTTTAATAGAGCCAGAATCTCTCATCGTGAAGACTACAGAGTGTTGCCAAAGTGTTTTTTTATGAGAGTCCGTCTTCAGAAGCAGTGGCATCATTGGCAGGGAATGGTAAAGGGTAGGCCAGTAAGGCCTATTATTATAGGCCCATGAACATCTTGTCCAGCATGACAGCATGTTCCCACAAAATTCAGAACATCAGTATTAGCTAGGTTGGTTCCAAGAAAACAATGCAAGATCTATGAGCAGCATGTAATGATCAGTCTCACACAACATTACAAAATACGGAAGAGTGTTCTCAGCTCTGGGATTAAATAGCCAAATCATGGTTGTCTCCGCATGGTGGCAGAGGGCAGTGGCTGCGCATACTACATAAGAAGTGCAGCTGCCTGTAGCATATGAGGGTGCTGTCTCCTTAGCTTTGCTGGCATCGACAGATCCAAAGACAAGTTACCTTCCAGCACCTCACGTCCTTTTGACTTCTGACAGATGGCAATTGATGTGGTAACAGCGGTGCTGTGGTAGCAGCGGGTTGCCACATAGGGTGTAATTCCTTCTTTTAGACAAACTGGTTGGCATAGTAGATAATTTTATGGTGGGCTGCATCAAAGCAGTCAGAAGACTGCTCCCTGCCGCCATTGGATAAGCAGCTGCAGCAGCAAGTCGTATACTCCTAGCTCACTCATTTCTTACATAGTTTAATTCTTAATTTCTTTGAGTGTTTTTGGTACTTGCATTGTTTGATACATAAATTTCGGGCGTATTATAGTATTTGCGAGTTGTAGCATCGCGTTTTAGTACCTGAATAGTGTAAAATCGTGTAGTCTCCTTCCGCTGCCGAGCAGTGTGTCAGCAGTGCGTTAGTAGCAGCATTACTGCATTTACTAGGCAATCTTGTATTTTAATAACCGTTTAAATTTTGTCGATTTGTTTGCGCTCTCTGTAGATTAGTTCAGACGTTCTTTGCAAAACAGTTTTTAGCATGGATAGGGACTGCAACTGCTGTGTTCGGATGCAGGCTGAGTTGGCATCCCTTCGCTCCCAGCTTCAGGCAGTGTTGGCTTCGGTCACACAGCTTGAGGCTGTTGCCAATGGGCATCACTGTGGGGGTCCGGATGGGGGTTTGTCGGGGACGGCCAGCTCGTCCCACGCATCCCCCGATCGGACTAAGACTGTGGTTGCCCGGGATACTGCCCGCATTGAGGCTGATCCCTCACCTGTGGTAGAGTGGGAGGTAGTCTCAAGGTGTGGCAGGGGGCGAAAGACATTCCGGAGGGCTGAACGGAAGGCCTCTCCAGTTTGTCTGACGAACTGGTTTCAGGTTCTGTCTCAGGCTGATACTGATCTTCGGCCTGACATGGCTGCTTGTCCTGTTCCAGAGGTTGCCCCTCAGTCTGCAAGATCCGGGCGGTCGCAGAGGGTGGGCTTACTGGTAGTTGGGAGCTCCAACGTCAGGCGCGTAATGGGGCCCCTTAGAGAAATGGCAGCAAGAGAGGGGAAGAAAACCAATGTGCACTCCGTGTGCATACCGGGGGGAGTCATTCCAGATGTGGAAAGGGTCCTTCCGGATGCCATGAAGGGTACAGGGTGCACCCATCTGCAGGTGGTCGCTCATGTCGGCACCAATGATGTGTGTCGCTATGGATCGGAGGAAATCCTCTCTGGCTTCCGACGGCTATCTGATTTGGTGAAGACTGCCAGTCTCGCTAGCGGGATGAAAGCAGAGTTCACCATCTGCAGCATCGTCGACAGGACTGACTGCGGACCTTTGGTACAGAGCCGAGTGGAGGGTCTGAATCAGAGGCTGAGACGGTTCTGCGACCATGTGGGCTGCAGATTCCTCGACTTGCGCCATAGGGTGGTGGGGTTTCGGGTTCCGCTGGATAGGTCAGGAGTCCACTGCACGCAGCAAGCGGCTACACGGGTAGCAGGGGTTGTGTGGCGTGGACTGGGCGGTTTTTTAGGTTAGATGGCCTCGGGCAAGTACAGAAAGGGCAACAGCCTCAAAGGGTGCGGAGCAAAGTCAGGACATGCGGGGACCAAGCAGCAATCGGTATTGTAATTGTCAACTGTCGAAGCTGCGTTGGTAAAGTACCGGAACTTCAAGTGCTGATAGAAAGCACCAAAGCTGAAATCGTTATAGGTACAGAAAGCTGGCTGAAGCCAGAGATAAATTCTGCCGAAATTTTTACAAAGGTACAGACGGTGTTTAGAAAGGATAGATTGCATGCAACCGGTGGTGGAGTGTTCGTCGCTGTTAGTAGTAGTTTATCCTGTAGTGAAGTAGAAGTGGATAGTTCCTGTGAATTATTATGGGTGGAGGTTACACTCAACAACCGAGCTGGGTTAATAATTGGCTCCTTTTACCGACCTACCGACTCAGCAGCATTAGTGGCAGAACAACTGAGAGAAAATTTGGAATACATTTCGCATAAATTTCCTCAGCATGTTATAGTCTTAGGTGGAGATTTCAATTTACCAGATATAGACTGGGACACTCAGATGTTTAGGACGGGTGGTAGGGACAGAGCATCGAGTGACATTATACTGAGTGCACTATCCGAAAATTACCTCGAGCAATTAAACAGAGAACCGACTCGTGGAGATAACATCTTGGACCTACTGATAACAAACAGACCCGAACTTTTCGACTCTGTAAGTGCAGAACAGGGAATCAGTGATCATAAGGCCGTTGTAGCATCCCTGAATATGGAAGTTAATAGGAATATAAAAAAAGGGAGGAAGGTTTATCTGTTTAGCAAGAGTAATAGAAGGCAGATTTCAGACCACCTAACAGATCAAAACGAAAATTTCTGTTCCGACACTGACAATGTTGAGTGTTTATGGAAAAAGTTCAAGGCAATCGTAAAATGCGTTTTAGACAGGTACGTGCCGAGTAAAACTGTGAGGGACGGGAAAAACCCACCGTGGTACAACAACAAAGTTAGGAAACTACTGCGAAAGCAAAGAGAGCTTCACTCCAAGTTTAAACGCAGCCAAAACCTCTCAGACAAACAGAAGCTAAGTGATGTCGAAGTTAGCGTAAGGAGCGCTATGCGAGAAGCGTTCAGTGAATTCGAAAGTAAAATTCTATGTACCGACTTGACAGAAAATCCTAGGAAGTTCTGGTCTTACGTTAAATCAGTAAGTGGCTCGAAACAGCATATCCAGACACTCCGGGATGATGATGGCATTGAAACAGAGGATGACACGCGTAAAGCTGAAATACTAAACACCTTTTTCCAAAGCTGTTTCACAGAGGAAGACCGCACTGCAGTTCCTTCTCTAAATCCTCGCACAAACGAAAAAATGGCTGACATCGAAATAAGTGTCCAAGGAATAGAAAAGCAACTGCAATCACTCAACAGAGGAAAGTCCACTGGACCTGACGGGATACCAATTCGATTCTACACAGAGTACGCGAAAGAACTTGCCCCCCTTCTAACAGCCGTGTACCGCAAGTCTCTGGAGGAACGGAGGGTTCCAAATGATTGGAAAAGAGCACAGGTAGTCCCAGTCTTCAAGAAGGGTCGTCGAGCAGATGCGCAAAACTATAGACCTATATCTCTGACGTCGATCTGTTGTAGAATTTTAGAACATGTTTTTTGCTCGAGTATCATGTCGTTTTTGGAAACCCAGAATCTACTATGTAGGAATCAACATGGATTCCAGAAACAGCGATCGTGTGAGACCCAACTCGCGTTATTTGTTCATGAGACCCAGAAAATATTAGATACAGGCTCCCAGGTAGATGCTATTTTTCTTGACTTCCGGAAGGCGTTCGATACAGTTCCGCACTGTCGCCTGATAAACAAAGTAAGAGCCTACGGAATATCAGACCAGCTGTGTGGCTGGATTGAAGATTTTTTAGCAAACAGAACACAGCATGTTGTTATCAATGGAGAGACGTCAACAGACGTTAAGGTAACCTCTGGCGTGCCACAGGGGAGTGTTATGGGACCATTGCTTTTCACAATATATATAAATGACCTAGTAGATAGTGTCGGAAGTTCCATGCGGCTTTTCGCGGATGATGCTGTAGTATACAGAGAAGTTGCAGCATTAGAAAATTGTAGCGAAATGCAGGAAGATCTGCAGCGGATTGGCACTTGGTGCAGGGAGTGGCAACTGTCCCTTAACATAGACAAATGTAATGTATTGCGAATACATAGAAAGAAGGATCCTTTATTGTATGATTATATGGTAGCGGAACAAACACTGGTAGCAGTTACTTCTGTAAAATATCTGGGAGTATGCGTGCGGAACGATTTGAAGTGGAATGATCATATAAAATTAATTGTTGGTAAGGCGGGTACCAGGTTGAGATTCATTGGGAGAGTGCTTAGAAAATGTAGTCCAGCAACAAAGGAGGTGGCTTACAAAACACTCGTTCGACCTATACTTGAGTATTGCTCATCAGTGTGGGATCCGTACCAGATCGGGTTGACGGAGGAGATAGAGAAGATCCAAAGAAGAGCGGCGCGTTTCGTCACAGGGTTATTTGGTAACCGTGATAGCGTTACGGAGATGTTTAATACACTCAAGTGGCAGACTCTGCAAGAGAGGCGCTCTGCATCGCGGTGTAGCTTGCTCGCCAGGTTTCGAGAGGGTGCGTTTCTGGATGAGGTATCGAGTATATTGCTTCCCCCTACTTATACCTCCCGAGGAGATCACGAATGTAAAATTAGAGAGATTAGAGCGCGCACGGAGGCTTTCAGACAGTCGTTCTTCCCGCGAACCATACGCGACTGGAACAGGAAAGGGAGGTAATGACGGTGGCACGTTAAGTGCCCTCCGCCACACACTGTTGGGTGGCTTGCGGAGTATGAATGTAGCAGACCTTATTTAATGAGTATTATGAAAAACATAGTAAAAATGTAACACTGCATTATTTAAAACAATTAGTGAACTAATACCAGCCTAAGTAATAATTTTAATATAACATGAAAACAGAATCAAAAATTCTTCTTTAGTGTATAATGTATTCTCATTATAAAGCGCATAATGTATTCTCATCATAAGCCCTTGACATGAATATTTATTATATTCTTGGATTCATTTAAAAAAAAAAAAAAAAAATCATTTCCTGTTGTAGTTGGGAGGTTACATGGAGGGCAGGTGAGAGGTGGGGAAGGGAGGGAGGGTTAGTGGAAAAGGAGAGAAGTAAAAGGACTGGGTGTGATGGTGGAATCAGGGCTGTGTAGTGCTAGAATGGGCTGAATAGATGAGGACAATGACTAATGAAGGTTGAGGCCAGGAGGGTACAGGAATGTAGGATATATTGCAGGCAAAGTTCCCACTTGTGCTATTCAGAAAAGCTGGTGTTGGTAGGAAGGATCCATATGGCACAGGCTGTGAAGCAGTCATTGAAATGAAGGATGTCATGTTTGGCAGCATGCTCAGCAATAGCAGACAACTTGTTGGTTCTCATGCCCACATAGAATGCAGCACAGTGTTTGCATCTTAGTTTGTAGATCACATGACTGGTTTCATAGGTAGCCCTGCCTTTGATGGGATAGGTGATGTTTGTGACCGGACTAGAGTAGGTGGTGTTGGGAGCATGTATGGGACAGATCTTGCATCTAGGTCTATTACAGGGATATGAGCCATGAGGTAAGTGTTTGAGAGCAGGGGTTGTGTTGTGGGAGTGTTGGGAAGGATAGTGGGCAAGACATTTATCATTTCATGGCACGATGAGAGATAGTCAAAACCACAGTGGAAAATGTAATTAAGTTGCTCCAGTCCTGGGTAGTACAGAGTTATGATGAGAATTCCTCGCTCCTCTGTGGCCGGACAGTGGGACTTTGGCAGGTGTTGGGAGACTGGAAAGATAAGGCACAGGAGATTTGCTTTTGTACAAGGTTGGGAGGATAATCACGGTCTGCAAAGGCTTCAGTGAGACCCTCGGCATATTTCGAGAGGTTCCACTCGTCATTGCAGGTGTGACAACCATGGATGACTAGGCTGTATGGAACGGGTGGCAGCTGTCGAAGTGGGGGTATTACTGGTGGTTAGTAGGTCTGATATGGACAGAGGTAGTGATGTAACCATGTTTGAGGTGGAGGTTAACATCTGTGAAGGTGGATTGCTGGGTTGAATAGGATCAGGTGAAGCAAAAGTTAGAGAAGTTGTTGATGTTCTGGAGGAATGTGGGTAAGGTATCCTAACCCTTGATTCAGCTCGCAAAGATGTCATCAGTGTATGTGAACCAGGTGGGGGGTTAGGATTCTGGCTATTTAGGAAGGACTCCTCTAGAAGGCCCATGAATAGGTTGGCATAGGACGGTACCATGCAGGTGCCCAAGGCTGTACCTTGGATTTGTTTGTAGGTAATGCCTTCAAAGGAGAAGTAATTGTGAGTGAGGGTATAGTTGGTCATGGTGACTAGGGAGGAGGGTTGTTGGTTTGGAATCCATTTGGCATTGGGAAAGGTAGTGTTCAAAGGTGGTAAGGCCATGGGCATTAGGGATATTAAGTGTAAAGGTAGGTGGCATCAACAGTCATGAGCAGGGCACCATATGATAAAGGAACAGGAACTGTGGAGAGTCAGTGGAGGAAATGGTTGGTATCTTTTATGTAGGAGGGTAGGCTCCGGGTAATAGATTGAAGGTCTTGGTCTACGAGAGCAGAGAGTCTCTCAGTGGAGGCACAGTAACTGGCCACAATGGGACATCCTGGGTGGTTGGGTTTATGGACTTTAGGAAGCATGTAGAAGGTAGGAGTGCGGGGAGTGGTAGGGATGAGCAGAGAGATGGATTCTGGGGAGAGGTTCTGGGATGGTCGTAAGGAGTGACTGGAGTTCCTTCTGGATTTCTGGAGTAGGGTCCCTGTGGCAAGGTTTATAGGTGTATCTGACAGCTGATGGAGTCCTGCTAGGTAATCCTTGTGGTTCAAAACACAGTGGTGTAGCCGTGTTGTTTTGAACCTTAGAGAACTTAAAGTGTATCTCATCATTCCTTAGTACTTCCGTATCCCACTTCTTTACGTATTGATTCTTCCTGACTAATGTCTTAAACTTTAGTCTACTCTTCATCACTATTACATTGTTATCCGAGTCTATATCTGCTCCTGGGTATACCTTACAATATAGTATTTGATTTCAGAATCTCTGTCTGACCATGATGTAATCTAACTGAAATCTTCCTGCATCACATGGCCTTTTGTAAGTATACCTCCTCCTCTTGTGATTCTTGAACAGATTATTTGCTATTACTAGCTAAGATTTATTACAGAGCTCAGTCTTTTCCTCTCTCATTCCTTGTGCTGGGCCCATATTCTCCAGTAACCTTTTCTTCTACTCCTTCCCCTAAAACTGCTTCCCAGCCCCCGTGACCATTAGATTTTGATCTTCCTTTAGGCACTGTATTACCCTTTCAGTATCCTCATATATTTCAGTGTGAAATGTAAAACAGAATAGTACACAGTGTTACTGCATTGCCACATAAATGCAATGTGTTCGCAATTTTCCCCTCCTTGCACTCAGGCAGTTGGCATGGTGGTGGGGGAAACGTGAAGTAAGGCTGAGTGCTTTGGCATTTGTGCCTGGGCACGACTCATGAGCTGAAATTTTGGCTGCTGAAATTTTGGCTGCTCCTGCTTCAGGTGCTAAACCAATTGTTCATTAAGTATTCCACTGGGCTAATTTTTCTCAGATTAAAGACCTCTACAACTTCTAGCAGGTGAAGTGTACACCCTTTTGGAACATTGCAGAGAACTGCATACTGTTTTCTCTGTCTTCCAGTTGATGTCCAGTATTGGACAAATATTTGGTCAGTTTGGACCCATTTTGTAGTCGTAAGTGTTCCTTAAGACTCAAATTATATGATCTATCAGTTTGGCCTACATAATAATGGTCACACTAGTTACAGACAATCCTATATACCTCTGACCCTGAAAAATTTGTTTTTCTTTTTTATGTCATGTATAATTCTCAACCTCAATCTGTTGCTTACATGGAAGCCACTCCTGATACGGGACTTTCTGAACCATTTTTCAATTTGCTGTCACATTTTTCGATGAAATGTTATGGGTACAGTTCAAACCTTAACTCTGCTTTTGCTACTATCCATTGACTAAGACTATATTTTTCATTTCTCTCTTTGTTTCTTTCTTTTTCTTTTTAACTTCTTTCTAATACAAGGGCACATTACAACTTTTGCGGAGTACCCATTAGCTACTGCTGCTTGTTGTAAGGTTGTTGTTGTTGTTGTTGTCTTCGGTCCTGAGACTGGTTTGATGCAGCTCTCCATGCTACCGTATCCTGTGCAAGCTTCTTCATCTCCCAGTACTTACTGCAACCCACATCCTTCTGAATCTGCTTAGTGTATTCATCTCTTGGCCTCCCTCTACGATTTTTACCCTCCACGCTGCCCTCCAATGCTAAATTTGTGATCCCTTGATGCCTCAGAACATGTCCTACTAACCGGTCCCTTCTTTTTGTCAAGTTGTGCCACATACTCCTCTTCTCCCCAATTCTATTCAATACTTCATCATTAGTTATGTGATCTACCCATCTAGTCTTCAGCATTCTTCTGTAAAACCACATTTCGAAAGCTTCTATTCTCTTCTTGTCCAAACTATTTATCGTCCATGTTTCACTTCCATACATGGCTACACTCCATACAAATACTTTCAGAAACGACTTCCTGACACATAAATCAATACTTCATGTTAACAAATTTCTCTTCTTCAGAAACGCATTCCTTGCCATTGCCAGTCTACATTTTATATCCTCTCTACTTCGACCATCATCAGTTATTTTGCTCCCCAAATAGCAAAACTCCTTTACTACTTTAAGTGTCTCATTTCCTAATCTAATTCCCTCAGCATCACCCGACTTAATTCGACTACATTCCATTATCCTCATTTTGCTTTTGTTGATGTTCATCTTATATCCTCCTTTAAACACACTGTCCATTCCGTTCAACTGCTCTTCCAAGTCCTTTGCTGTCTCTGATAGAATTACAATGTCATCGGCGAACCTCAGAGTTTTAATTTCTTCTCCATGGATTTTAATACCTACTCCGAATTTTTCTTTTGTTTCCTTTACTGCTTGCTCAATATAAAGATTGAATAACATCGGGGATGGGCTACAACCCTGTCTCACTCTCTTCCCAACCACTGCTTCCCTTTCATACCCCTCGACTCTTATAACTGCCACCTGCTTTCTGTACAATTTGTAAATAGCCTTTCGCTCTCTGTATTTTACCCCTGACACCTTCAGAATTTGAAAGAGAGTATTCCAGTCAACACTGTCAAAAGCTTTCTCTAAGTCTACAAATGCTAGAAACATAGGTTTGCCTTTCCTTAATTTTTCTTCTAAGATAAGTCGTAAGGTCAGTATTGCCTCAGTGTTCCAACATTTCTATGGAATCCAAACTGATCTTCCCCGAGGTCTGCTTCTACTAGTTTTTCCATTCGTCTGTAAAGAATTCGCGTTAGTATTTTGCAGCTGTGACTTATTAAACTGATTGTTCGGTAATTTCACATCTGTCAACACCTGCTTTCTTTGTAAGGTATCAGTTCATTTTGTATGTCTTCGTCTTCTGAAGGTAAATAAAGCACCTGACAAATAATAGATGTGAAGAAGCCCCCGTTGTATCTTGCACATGGCTTGAATTTGCATTAACAACTGTGCCAGTACATGTGGGCTTCCAATAGAAATCACAAATTTGTGCTTCTTCCTGACCCCTATGATAAAGTAAGCAAAATAATTAAAAGAACCTCCCTCTTTCAATTCGGTAATAAATTCCATTTATGAGCACTTTTACCTATAAATAGTGACAGTGCTTCGATATCTGTATTATTACTCTTTGTCAGGAATAGAAAACCATCCATGTAACGTTTGTAATACATCTTTTTCTTTAACACATGGAAATTTCTAAAATATCTACATTCCAAACCATCTACAAAAATATCAGCCATCTTTCCAGAAGACAGTTCCCTATACACAAGCCAGGCCTCTCTCTATATGCAACTGGATTCTCACATGTGCACATGGTAAGAAAGAGGTGTTCACCTACACATTTGGCTGTACTTACATGTGGGACAAGCACATGCACTTGGTGACTAAAAACAAGATGCACAGGTGTAAAAGCAGTTTAAGGTAACAAAAATCTCTAGCATGTATCTTTAAATCTATTATTTACTATAGTTTTAAGTGAGGAGTGGGGGTAATGTGACAAATGTATTGCCTCTAGCACTCAGTGACTTTTATTGTTGAGGCAGAAAGCCATGAGTAACATGCATCAGCGGGATGCCAGTTTGAGTTACCTAGAACATCAGTTGCTCTGTAGCTCATAAAGCAGATATGCATCTTTCAACACCCCTAAATCATGTGTTTCCTAACTAATATGCAAAGCTAAATGAAATAAGAGGGGAAAAACTGAGATGCTGAAGATTTAGAGTGACAAGGAACAGTAGAATGAGTGACAAGTAGAAGAAAAGAAGAGGAATTTGGGATCAAGGCTGATTGAGAGTGAAGCGGAATAGATTATCAGTTATTCAAGCATGTCGAACAACTACTATCATTCGATTTCTTAAAATTGAGTCAAGAGGTCATAATAATGAAAAATCTGTAAAACATGGTTTATGAGGTGGAGTAGTGATTTCGACACCACTCTCATCAGTGTTCAAATTACATATAGACTAATTAAACTGATTTAAGTTTTCTGTGTTTTTGTTAAATTCCTTGGTCATACATTGGAGATTACTTCACCAAGGCCTTGGTGTAGACACTTATCTGTGTTAATATTGGCATTATAAAATAGAGGAAAGGCAACCACTCACCTATAGCTGACTGACATGTGTCACACAGAAACAACCAGTGGAAAACTATTTATACTAGCTTTCCTCTTTTTTTTTTTTTTATTGGAAATACACATTCACATACACAACTACAGAGCCCAGGGTTCTGTTGTGTATTTCTATGTACCACATAACAGTCAACTATGTGAGCAGTTGCCTTTCCTTTATTCTATGTATTATTCCATCTGAGGATTTCTGCTGTTGTTTGACATTGATGTTAAGTAAAATTTCTCCCCTCCCCCTCCGGGCCTCCTCTAAGAACAGGGAGCATTTGACTAGAATGAAAATGATTTTATCATAAGTTCACAAATTAGCATTACACCTATGAAAACTGACTATATTAAGCTTCGATATTTCCTATAATTTATATATTATAGTGGAAATTAAAAATAAAATGAACCTCTAATTTCCAGGAATTTGTGACAGGCATTCAAAATTGTGCATTACTCTGGTCAGATGCTAAGTAATTAAATGTAACACTTTTGATTTGTTTTCAGGATACAGAATTACCTTGGTGCATTATTTGTAATGAAGATGCAACAAAGAGATGTCATGGCTGTAATGGTGATCTCTACTGTGATAGATGTTATGCAGAAGGCCATGATGTCTGGGACATGAAAGAGCACAAGACAAGTCCATTCAAGTGATCCATTTGTGTTACATATTACACTGCTGCGATCTGATTTTTTGTTGCAGATATTATGTATGCACCCATGTCATTTGCTTAAAAGAAGTAATTTAGCTTTTCCAATTGATATGAATGAAAAGTTAGTCACTAACATTATATGAGCCTTATGGATAATAGCTTGTTATATTATGTATGCTGTGCCTTAAGTAACTTTTGAGACCTGTTGTTATTAAATGTTACCAAATGATTGAACCACTCTGCTGACCAATTTAAAAAATGAAAGCATTTGTTAATTATTTTCTGGGAAAACTTATTATTCATGTTTTCCTCTCACCCAAAACCCGGAAAATACGAGCAAGTTTGGTAAACATCAAAAGCTCGGGAACATTCACGTGATTTTTGCATGAGGATCTCCACATGAAATGAATGATACCAAACTAAAAGTAATTTTAAGAACATATGAGGAGGAGGACTGAATGAGATGGCGTAAGTGAAATAACAAACGAAGAAATATTTGTAAAGGAATGTGTATGTAACACGGGGTTGGAAAGGAGTACAGGTCACTCAGATACCAGGATGAGAAGGGGCCATCTTTGAGGACTACAGGATGCAAAAGGTAAGGGTGAAGCATTGGAGAATGTAGGAGGTCAAGGAACTACATAAGATGATTCAGAGTTTACAAATGTACTGGCTTTGATCTCCTACTCTGTCTGACATCTTCCCTCATCCAAACAATAGGTGTGTCCCTGTCAACTAGGGGTCTGAGTAACCTTCCTTTCCTTTCTAATGTTCCACAACCTATCCCTCTTTTCTCCCTGAGGGAGGAAGTATTCTTCTCTCTGTATGCTAGGATAGTTTTCTGAGCACTTACATGTGTCTGTTGACAATACGTAGAATGTTGCTGTTGCCTGTGGGCCTGACAATCAAAAGGAAGATACTTACTTACTCCATACCTGTTTAAGAATTAGGATGCCTGGATTGCTCAGCCCTAATACCAAAAATGGGAAGCTCTGACATAGACAATACTTTGTACGCAATTTACATCATAAGGAGTTTAAATGGATGGTGAGGTAGTTCTACAGCAGGGGCCAGGACCTGGACTGGTTCTGTAGGCCCCTGCCATCAGTCTGATGCGTGTATTACGGACTGTGTCTAATCTCTTTAAATAGAGTGGTGTAGTTGAGGTGTAATATAGTCACATGGACACACAAGATTATGTAGATCATAGTGATGTGGCAGCCAGGTATTCTTCTTATCAAATACGAAGCTCAAGAATTTCATTGAAATTTTAAAGCCCTTAATGGCGCCATTCATCTGGTAAGTAAAAGAATGACATGAATTATTAAAATATACACAAACCATCTTTTTTGTAGAGAATTTAAAACCAGTTGTATTAGCCCTATCCTCCAGTCACTGCAGTGCCAACTATTTTTGACAAGTTGTGGTTGTGAGACTGGAGGAAGAACAGGCTACAGAAAAAGTCACCCAAGATAACATGACTGGACTCTGTATTGTGGAAGAGAAAATATTTATTGCTTTAATAAATAGGGCATTACTTAGTACTCTGTAGAAGGAAGGATTACAGCAATATGGGGAGACTCCCACAAGATCCCCATTCATGTAATTGAGAGACAATGTTATGTCTTCTGATGCACCATCTCATTTACAGCAAAACATTTACCTGTAACAGTGCAATTAATTAATGGAAATTACATTAGCACATAAGGTTACAGCAGGTAGAGTATGTAGGAGTTATTGGAGAGTTTCATACAGTATATGGACTTCGTTTAAATGTGTCTTGGAAAGCCGTTACTAGCCAATAAAATATGTATGCTAATTTTGAGGAACAATGTGGAAAACAGGATTAATGGCAAACAGACAGAGATTACAAAGTGTTTTAGTTGAGATCCATACAAAAATGTCATCAGTCAGATGTGCAAATAACTGAGTGGGTTAAACTGAAAAGGAAAGATGTGAATGAAGCACAACTTTAACAAGCTCCAGACGTTAACTCACAAATTGATAGCAATGAGGGAGCAGAAGCCACTCACAACAAAGACACTGAAAGTATCTTTCAGGGTAAGAGCTGTATTAGAAACACTGTTAGATAAAGAGCTAGTTTTAAAAGATTTTGTTGTATTACACCATAATGGTAAATCACTCACGAATAAAATTATCTTGTTGGAAGTGCTACACAAATTGACATAAAAAAAGGAAAGTCCAGTGTTGAACAACAACAGTATAGTGTAATTACTGTACAGCATTCTATGTGGGCGTGCCAAATAACCAACTGTTGATTCACACGAATGACAAACTTGACAATCCAGTTGGCGAACAGCTGAACACCACAACCCAAATGACTTCAACAGCTGCTTCACTTAGTGAGCCATTTGGAAATTCCGTTCCAGCACTAGTTTCCGTCAGCTATGCAGTTGGGAATTTTCTCTTCAGCGTACCTGTGTTTTTGCAGTCTCCCTGGTTAATGCTGGTAACTTGTTTCCCACTGCCTCACCTTACCTTTTCCCTTTCCTCAGCCACGTCTCTCCTTCCCCATTCTGATCAAGTACCTGGCTTCTCCCACCACTCCCCTCCCCCATCCCTTCCAAGCAAGCATTCTCTCCCTCTCACTTCCTTTTGCTCCCCCACCTTCCACCATTTCCCATGCCTCTCCCTTCCTGCCTTCCCTTCCTTTCCCCCTCATCTCCACCTTCCTCTCCCTTGCTCTTACACGCCCTATCCCCCGAACTCCTTTCATTTTGTTGTGCAGCTTTGAGTCATCTGTGAAAAGACCTGTCTCACGCTATCCTAATATCTAATCTACAGTGTAATCTACATCTATACTCCGCGAGCCACCTTACGGTGTGTGGCGGAGGGTACTTATTGTACCACTATCTGATCCCCCCTTCCCTGTTCCATTCACGAATTGTGTGTGGGAAGAACGACTGCTTGTAAGTCTCCGTATTTGCTCTAATTTCTCGGATCTTTTCGTTGTGATCATTACGCGAGATATATGTGGGCGGTAGTAATATGTTGCCCATCTCTTCCCGGAATGTGCTCTCTCGTAATTTCGATAATAAACCTCTCCGTATTGCGTAACGCCTTTCTTGAAGTGTCCGCCACTGGAGCTTGTTCAGCATCTCCGTAACGCTCTCGCGCTGACTAAATGTCCCCATGACGAATCGCGCTGCTTTTCGCTGGATCATGTCTATCTCTTCTATTAATCCAACCTGGTAAGGGTCCCATACTGATGAGCAATACTCAAGAATCGGACGAACAAGCGTTTTGTAAGCTACTTCTTTCGTCGATGAGTCACATTTTCTTAGAATTCTTCCTATGAATCTCAACCTGGCGCCTGCTTTTCCCACTATTTGTTTTATGTGATCTTTCCACTTCAGATCGCTCCGGATAGTAACTCCTAAGTATTTTACGGTCGTTACCGCTTCCAATGATTTACCACCTATGGCATAATCGTACTGGAATGGATTTCTGCCCCTATGTATGCGCATTATATTACATTTATCTATGTTTAGGGAAAGCTGCCAGCTGTCGCACCATTCATTAATCCTCTGCAGGTCTTCCTGGAGTACGTACGAGTCTTCTGATGTTGCTACTTTCTTGTAGACAACCGTGTCATCTGCAAATAGCCTCACGGAGCTACCGATGTTGTCAACTAAGTCATTTATGTATATTGTAAACAATAAAGGTCCTATCACGCTTCCTTGCGGTACTCACGAAATTACCTCTACATCTGCAGATTTTGAACCGTTAAGAATGACATGTTGTGTTCTTTCTTCTAGGAAATCCTGAATCCAATCACAAACCTGGTCCGATATTCCGTAAGCTCGTATTTTTTTCACTAAACGTAAGTGCGGAACCGTATCAAATGCCTTCCTGAAGTCCAGGAATACGGCATCAATCTGCTCGCCAGTGTCTACGGCACTGTGAATTTCTTGGACAAATAGGGCGAGCTGAGTTTCACATGATCTCTGTTTGCGGAATCCATGTTGGTTATGATGAAGGAGATTTGTATTATCTAAGAACGTCATAATACGAGAACATAAAACATGTTCCATTATTCTACAACAGATTGACGTAAGCGAAATAGGCCTATAATTATTCGCATCTGATTTATGACCCTTCTTGAAAATGGGAACGACCTGCGCTTTCTTCCAGTCGCTAGGTACTTTACGTTCTTCCAGAGATCTACGATAAATTGCTGATAGAAAGGGGGCAAGTTCTTTAGCATAATCACTGTAGAATCTTACGGGTATCTCGTCTGGTCCGGATGCTTTTCCGCTACTAAGTGATAGCAGTTGTTTTTCAATTCCGATATCGTTTATTTCAATATTTTCCATTTTGGCGTCCGTGCGACGGCTGAAGTCAGGGACCGTGTTACGATTTTCCGCAGTGAAACAGTTTCGGAACACTGAATTCAGTATTTCTGCCTTTCTTCGGTTGTCCTCTGTTTCGGTGCCATCGTGGTCAACGAGTGACTGAATAGGGGATTTAGATCCGCTTACCGATTTTACATATGACCAAAACTTTTTAGGGTTCTTGTTTAGATTGTTTGCCAATGTTTTATGTTCGAATTCGTTGAATGCTTCTCTCATTGCTCTCTTTACGCTCTTTTTCGCTTCGTTCAGCTTTTCCTTATCAGCTATGATTCGACTACTCTTAAACCTATGATGAATCTTTCTTTGTTTCCGTAGTACCTTTCGTACATATTACTACTTCCTCGTCTCGTGTACACTTCCCTTACCCCTCCCCATGTACATCTGCCGAGGAAACTGCTATTGATAATCAATAGCCAGTCTCGCTGTAGCAGAAGCAGAACTCTCACAGATTGACAAAGAACTCCCACACCTATGATGCCTGCCTCTGGGCGCTAAGACCTGAACACGACTACATCTGATGTGACCAGTAATCTGCTGGGGAGGGAGGAGCATGCACTACAGAGGGGTGGGGGAAGATGATGCTGTTTCCTGTAAGAGTGTTCTGGGAGGTCGTGGGGACAGGATAGGGCAGCTAGTTGCAGTAACTAGAGGCTGTGCTTTGGGGAGGGGGGGGGGGAGGAATGAACTTGTACATGCATTGGTGGGGCAGAAGGCACGTCTGTACTGTAGTGCGAGTAGGGAACATAATATGCTGGTGGAGGACAGGGACTAGTGAGGGTTGAGGCCAGGTGGGTTATGGGAACAAAGGATATGTTGTAAGTAGGCCCACCTGCACAATTCTGAATAGTGTAGCAACATAACAGAAAATGCTGCAAAATGGGTCAAATCGTATCTATCTGACAGGAAATAAGTGGTATAAATATGAAAGAGTAATGTACTAAGCGATCAGGCATCATCCAACTGGGAACAAACCTCTTGTACCCCACAAGGTTATACACTATGTGATCAAAAGTATCCGGACACCCCCCCCCCCCCCAAAACATACGTTTTTCATAGTAGGTGCATTGTGCTGCCACCTACTACCAGGTACTCCATAGCAGTGACCTCAGTAGTCAGTAGACATCGTGTGAGAGTAGAATGGGGCTGTTGGAGAGCAGAATGGGGCTGTGAGAGAGCAGAATGGGGCACTTCATGGAACTCGTGGACTTCGAACGTGGTCAGATGATCGGGAGTCACTTGGAAATATCCCTAGGTCCTCTGTTTCTGATGTAATAGGGAAGTGGAAATGTGAAGAGACACATACAGCACAAAAGCGTACAGGCCGTCCTCGTCTGTTGACTAACAGAGACCGCCGACAGTTGAAGAGGGTCGTAATGTGTAATAGGCAGACATCTATCCAGACCATCACACAGGAATTCCAAACTGCAACAGGATCCATTGCAAGTACTAGGACAGTTAGGCGGGAGATGAGAACACTAGGAGTTCATGGTCGAGCAGCTGCTCATAAGCCATACATCATGCCGGTAAATGCCAAATGATGTCTCGCTGCTTGGTGTAAGAAGCGTACACATTGCATGATTGAACAGAGGAAAAATGTTGTGTGGAGTGATGAATCATGGTATGTAATGCGGCGATCTGATGGCAAGGTGTTGGTATGGCGAATGCCTGGTAAACGTCATCTGCCGGCGTGTGTAGCGCCAACAGTAAAATTCGGAGGCAGTGGTGTTATGGTGTGGTCGTGTTCCTCACGGAGGGGGCTTGCACCTCTTATTGTTTTGCTTGGCACTATCACAGCAGAGGCCTACATTGATGTTTTAAGCACCTTCTTGCTTCCCACTGTTGAAGAGCAATTTGGGGACGGCAATTGCATCTTTCAACAAGATCGAGCACCTGTTTGTAATGCATGGCCTGCGGCAGAGTGGTTACATGACAATAACATCCCTGTAATGGACTGGCCTGCACAGTGACCTGACCTGAATCCTATAGAACACCTTTGGGATGTTTTGGAATGCCGACTTCGTGCCAGGCCTCACCGGCCGATATCGATACCTCTCCTCAGGGCAACACTTTGTGAAGAATGAGCTGCCATTCCCCAAGAAGCCTTGCAGCACCTGATTGAACGTATGCCTGCGAGTGGAAGCTGTCATCAAGGCTAAGGGTGGGCCAACACCATACTGAATTCCAGCATTACCAATGAAGGCCGCCACGAACTTGTAATTCATTTTCAGCCAGGTGTCCGGACACTTTTGATCTCATAGTGTATCTTAGGGCCCTTACTATTTCTTGTTTGTATTAATGATCTTTCATTAGTACCATTTCCAGATGTGAAGTTTGTTTTGTTCACAGGCGAAACGAACATTGCAGTGAAAAGCAAATCAAGCTTAACTTTACAAAGCATGGTTAATGAAATTCTTGTGGACATTATTAAATAGTTCCAAGCCAAGTCTTTGTCATTAAAGTTCCAAATCTCTTTTCCAAACTAACAGCTCAGTTCATGGAATCAAAACTAGAAATAAAAATAATTTTCACAAATAATTAGAACCAAGTATAATTTATTAATAATATAAAGTAATGTGAATATTACATGAAAGCTGACTTCTGCATATATTCAGTACAGTAACACAATCAAAACAAAGAACTATAGTAACTCATTATCTCTTTGATACTGTCTGGTTACAACAGGCTATGAATTGTCGTGTGCATGTCAGTCTATTGTACATACACACATGAAAATTTGCTAAAGATTTTTTGACTTCTTCCACATTCATGAGGAACATTCACTTGGGATCTGTGGAAGGCACAAACATTAGCAAAATCCTTTTCTTTGTAAAAATTTATTGTGCATTCTTATCTTTTGACTTTTTCTACTTTCTTCAGAATCTCCTCACTATGAGACCATTGAGTGAAAAATACATCAAATATAATCTAATGTTGACTTGTTGGAAATCTGTATGAATATTTAGTTATCTCTCAATAGCTTTCAGTTTGTGATTCTGCACTAGCTTCGCAGACCGATGGAAGCAGAGACAACAGAGTACCACATCAAGTTGCCTGAAAATTAAAGACCGTATGCAAAGCAGTTTCAAGTGCAGGACCCATGAAAAAACTGCCGTATTTCATAAGTTGCCAAGATTAACTTAATGTTTTAGTCAGCAGATAAAATTTTAGATACAGAATTTCTGTGAATTTGACAAAGTGTGGGAAGGGGGAAAATTGTTTTGACACAACAAGTCTAACTATTTGATTGAAAGCAGCTGTCTGTATCTAAGATCTAGAGGAGGTGGCGCATGATCATTCATTCCAAGGCTTTCCTATATGTTTGATGAGGACAATCCCGATAATACCTATTTGAGAATGAAAAATCTTCTTGAGCTATCTCCCATGTAGTCGTCAGGAGTAAAACCACTAACTGCTCGGGTTGGCACGGTTTTCCGCTTATATATTCATGATTGCGGCCTCTGTCACCAATCAGAGAGGGATGAAACGACGTGTGTGCGAAAGGCGTGTTGGGCAGCTCCTGCCCACCATGGGACTGAGTGACAACAGGTTGCACAATGGGTTGGTGCCACACTTGAAACTGCTGCTCCCACCTCCATACATGCATCAAGCATCCATTGTTGCTTCCTTTCGAAGTCGGAAACCCGCCCCCATGCCCTATTATGTGTGTGACAGGGATAGGGCATGGGGACGGGCTTTGGATGTCGAAAGGACATGCCCTACCCCTGGTATACGCATAGTAGGGTGTGTGGGCGGGCTTTGGATGTCAGAAGGAAATAACAATGGATGTTGGCACTTGTAGTGAGGTGGGAGCAGCAGTTTCAAGTGTGGCACCAGCCTCTTGCACCACCTGATGTCACTCAGTCCTGTGGTGGGCAGGAGCAGCCCGACAAACCTTTCGCGGATGCATTGTTTTGCCCCCCTCTGATTGGTGCCAGAGGCTGCAATTGTTGTTATATAAGTGGAAAACTGTACCAGCACCGGCAGTCAGTCGTTTTACTCCTGATGACAATGGCAGGGACAGCCATCAAAAGCTTGAAAATTTTATTTGAACTGACACGGCTTGAAAACCAAGATGATTTTATTCAGACATGCTGCTGCGAGACTCTCCGAGTACACATATTTGAGGATGCTCAGTCTGTAACGTCCCACCAGTTAGTGAGTAGTTAAAAATGGTTTAAATACCTGTAAATATCTTGCCTTCAGTATCACTCGATGACCGCATACATGAGCTAAAATATGCTCGTTCAATAAATACAGGATACCATAATGGATTTCACTACAATGATGTTGGCCACAACTGAAGTAAAGTAAGTACATAGATTTATTCACTTCAAAAGCTGTATCTTATGAGCTCGTGGTCAATCTTCAGTGTAATAAACCTCGTTGTTACTACTACAGCTAACCGATGGTAGCACATACTACACTGGCGATTTTAAATAGTACAGATGCAGTAAATCAATAGAAATGCATGTGTGAGGTCCATTACATTGTTGAACACTAATACTCAACAAAGTACGAATGTAAAGTCACATATCATTCTGCCTTTTGCGATATTAAATCAAACTGTTTAACACTCCGAAATAATCCGTCACTGCACTGTTCTAATATGCTGTTTTAGACAATGTCCAACACACGAGTTGCTCTATTGTAAATCCAGACCTGAATCATGCACTACGAACATCTCAACTGTATGCACAAATCTGTCCTCTAGTGGGTCCAACATTCATGTGTCCTAACAATACTCGAGGCCGAGTATTTATTCACTTCCTACAATGTACTACTTTTTCCTATTATCGAAAAAGTAATTGAATGTAATTATAGCTGGAGATATATGAGAATTGATCTAGTAATACACAATGCAGGGGTGGTAACCATAAGCCTGGAATGTTACAAGTCCTCCCTAGGTTTCTAGAGAAGGATTAAAAGCTTACTTCCAGGTGTTGGGCAAATGTCCTAGCAACCAGATAAAATTAAAATGGGCAGTGAGGACTTCTTTACTTTATCCTGTGAGGTGCCACAACATACTCAGGTTGTGGTGTCACCGCCAGACACCTCACTTGCTAGGTGGTAGCTTAAATCGGCCGCGGTCCATTAGTACATGTCGGACCCGCGTGTCGCCACTGTCAGGATCGCAGATCGAGCGCCACCACACGGCAGGTCTCGAGAGACTTACTAGCACTTGCCCCAGTTGTACGGACGACATTGCTAGCGACTACACGTACGAAGCCTTTCTCTCAATTGCCGAGAGACAGTTAGAATAGCCTTCAGCTAAGTCCATGGCTACGACCTAGCAAGGCGCATTAACCATATCTGGAGAGAGTCTCACTTGTATTATCAAGAGAAATGTACCACAATGAATTAAAGTTAAGTATACGAGAAGCTCCGTTCTTTTCTTTATAGCTTTCATCACGTATCCTGTTTCAGACTTAATGCCAGTCGGCGTGTGTGTACGCGTGCCTTTCGGTTACCCATCACTGTGGACTGGCTGCCTTGTCAGTCCACTACACAGGTGATGTATGTTGAGACAGTGTGTGTACAAACTCCAGTTCTGACATGGTGAAATGACAGCTGTATATTTTATCATTAGTGGAAATGAAGTAAAAAAAAAAAAAACAAAAAAAAAAACAGATGTCTCTCAGTGATCACACTGTGATGCCTGGAAGCTGGATTATAACTGACAGTGACAGTAACTCTGACAAAGTGTTCTACCATTGTTTGTACTCTGTCTTGCAGGTAAGGCTGGAGACTTTTATTTCACATTACAGCAGCAGCTGGGAACCTCCCATCTCAACCCTCCTGGTGGTCTTGCTCACATATATGCACTCTAAATGGATGGTGTTTATAGTATTCAAGAACTGCTACTACAATCACTTCTTGCTTTTTCTAATAACTCAAAGATTTTGCCCTCATTATCCAACAGGTTGTGTGTTGGGTCTTGCCCACTTGTCTCATATAGAGGGTGGCTAAGGGACACTGTGTTCTCAGAATTCTATACAACAATTCAAGCAAATAACATTAGTAGTTTTATTTCTATAAAGCAGATTTGACAATAATTAACTTGAATGTACAAAATGTTGTCACAAATAATGGGCAACATGCAATATAATTCAGAGTCCTTGGTTATAGGCAATGGTCCTGCAAGTTGACACACAGTTCGTGATCACTCTAACGGATATCGTAGCACTCTTTGCAAGGCCATGCTAGTACTCTACTAATGTCCGGCCCAGGCTGGCAGCGACAGCACTTATATTCATTTCTTGCAGGTCTGTGGTGCGGTCCTGATCAGCACACCATTGGCTGACGTCGTTTCACCGACTTCTCTGGTCTTGCGTTCTTCGTTCCAGTGCTTGTGGTTACGCCAGAACATTATGAGTCCTCTAAAGCTGGCTGGCTCTTGAACACAGGCAGAGAGCTGTCCACTCACATGAGACTGTGGAGTGGATGCTTAAGTAGCAGAGACAATTGTCTTTGTTATATAATAAATCAATTCCTGGATGCTGCGATTGTATTTGAATGCACCAACTTGGCTGTACAGCATCCAGCTTGCCTTACTGAGCACCCATTGTGGCACCTTTGATTTAGGCATTGCTGGGAGGTGAATCACAGCTGGAAAATGTTCACTACTGCAAGTCATTATCATTCACTTCCCATTGGGCCACATGTGCAAGAGCTCGAGAGTAACTTAGATCATTACCAATGAATAACATTGTACAATGTTTGTACATGGTGATCCATAACTCTACCAACAAACTTTCAGATGTAGGTTAGGAACATCTGATTATTCATTCATTTTGTTACTGCGGTTACCTTTGTTTCTGTAAAAATTACCTTCACAACAGTGAAAAAGCCTGTAATATGCAATACCAAAAAGCACAACACAAAACCCAGAGTAATGTAACAACCCTTAGATGTTAAGGGACTCTGATGAGGATGGCATCACTGTGGGAACAGTTTGGTATTGCGTCGTCACACTTCTCTTTCACTGCACTCACAAGGAGAGACCACGACGTTGGGATCACAGATTTACTTCAGACTTTGTGTACCTTTAGTAGGCCATTAAAACAGCATGGTGCAAGTAGTAAGATGCACTACTGTGGCAATTTCGAGAAAATTGTAAGAGAAGCTTTACACGTTTGCTACGTAGCTAATCTATTTGTGTATATGTGCTGGAAGTTGGAGTTCATGGTGGTCAAGTGGTTAGCGTTTGAGCTATGTAAGACAATATATTTTATTCATCACTGGTCATGTTATTTAATTTATCTGAAGGTAACATAATTAAAAAAAAAAAAAAAAAACCACACACGTATTTGCATGAAGTTTTAGCGAATTTCATGTTATTTGACTACGTACTATTTTTAATTAAATTTAATTATTAGAACAAACATATTTATAACTATGAACAAATGAAAGAAGAAATGCATAGCGTTTTCCTGGAAATGTATGCGTGTTGATATATGCAAAATCCCTCATACAGGATATCTGGTAAGCTACCCGAAACTGCTTTGCACCTCACTGCTTCCAGCTGAAGAAGCAGAGGCGAGCTCCATTTGGCAATTAACCTGCGTAGCGGTGAGGACATTGCTAATGTAGCAAGAACATATAGTGTAGGTGCAAATTTTTGAATATTACAGAGTTTAACTTGTACTACAAAAAAAGTTTGAGCATGAGTTGAACTATTGCCTCATCATGTTCGTCTTATGAAGCTCAAACGCTAACCACTTGACCACCATGAATTCTCATGATCCCAACGTTGTGGCCTCCCCTTCTCAGTAAACCCATGCACATCAGTCAACTCTTTGTAAGTAAACGTGTCCATACTGCAGTCTGTCACTGTTAACGTACAACTAAGCTGCTGGAAAAACAAACTCAAAACAAAACCAAGCAGTACTGAATGCAAGCTTAAAGGCAAACAGTAGATTTTATCAATACCAATCACTAAGAGCGAATGGAAATGAGACGCACAGCACACACCATTGACATTTGCATTTTTATTCCCAAATTTTAGTGCAATGAGGATGGTTAGCGATCATAACTGGGAACTGGATGGGCATCTTACACAGCCTTGAAAAAATTCAAACAGAGTCCTAGAATTCAAAACATTCTACTCTTTTATTGATATAAAAGTCAGTATTTTCTTCCCTTATTAAAACAGGAACAAAACCTTATCTTCCGTTTTGCTTTCTCATTTTGTTGCAATGCGACTTTGAAGGTTGACAAAATATAGCTGACCCTGATGTCAATGGTAGGGTATGTGGCAAGAACTGGACATTGTAAATAGCTGCACTGCATGTCTGTCTCAAAACCACACACCTAATATGTGCCATTATTTTGATATAAACACAAATATTATAAATAATGTTTACAAAGTGTAAGCTAATGAAATATACATCTTTCATTCTGTTCTGCTTAGTCAGGTTACAGGCTATGTTGGTATCACTGAATGTTACATAAACTTCAGTTGTTGGTACACAGTGTGATTTGTTATCGTTCTGATTTATGATCAAGATGGAGGATGTGTGGAATATATAAAAATCAACAAAAATTTCACACATTCAATGTGTAATGCACATTCTGCGTACAAGGAATATTTGGTTAAATTGCATTGAGATAGAGGAAAGAAAATGCAAAGGGAGGTCAAATCAAAGAACTGTAAATACGGGAAATGAGATGTTTAGCTGACGCTGCTGAAACAGAATAATCAATCTCAAAGTTATGGAAAAACAAATTACTAATAGTGTTTTTAAAATCTTACAGGTGTGTGTTGATCTTCAGCCCTTTGGTGAGTGAGTACAGTGCATTGTTCTTCTCTTTATTATTTTCAAGTTTGACAAATGATACTGACAGTCAGAGAAGACACTTTAACTTTAGGAAATTTGAATGTTTAAGAACACATTTAGATTGTAAGTAGACTGTAAGGCAGTATCATTTACATACTGTAAGATAAATAAGAGACCTGGAAAAAGTAAAACTGAACCTTTAAAACCTGGAAAAAGCCTTGAATTTTAATCTGTGACTCTTGCTAGCCACCCTGGCAAAACAGATACAAAGGTAACTGGGCAAGAAGCCACACAAAATGGAGTAACTCTGTAATGAGGCACTGGAGACCATAGGTCCCATGTACCAAAATACTAGTAAGATACCCCTGAACAACCTCTGAAAGTTTGTAGGTGGAGTTCTCGTTCACCTGGAACGTTCCCTGTTCCATATAAATGTATCTAGTGACGTTATGAAACTATCAGTGGTTCTATCCCTGAGTAAGGTAGTTTCTGAGCCTCACAGTATATTATTTACATAAAAATCCCTCACATAGGAGGAATGGTCATGGGAGGTGAATAACATATTTAGTGAGAGCCTCTTGTGTTAGGACCTAATTGCTTCTAAACTGCTGATAAAGGAAAGTGGGATATGGTGTGCACGGTTTTACAAAAATAACTACTATCTTCAGTTCTCTTCATGCTAAGGTAATCCTTTTTGTGGAGTCTGTAATGCCACAGACAGGTGCATAAGAAAATTTAGTGCTCCTGCACAGTTCTGATACCTGACGGCACTATACATAGCCATCAGAGTGACATTTGTAATGGAGGTGTGTTCCAAACAGAAAGCTGTCATTGGGTTTCCTTTGGCAGAAAACCAGAGCATCACAGATATTCATAGGCATCTGCAGAATGTCTACAGTGACCTGGCAATGAACAAAAACATGGTGAGTCATTGGGCGAGTTGTCTGTCATCATCACAACAAGGTCTCGTAGGTCCAATTTTCCACATGCCAGACGGTTGCGACTCCTGCAATGTATGTTCATTGTTACAGAACTGCACACGAACTTCTTCTCCATGGTAATGCAAGGCCTCACAGAAAACATAATTGGATTGTTCTTCCTCATCCACCCCAAAGCCCAGATCTCGCATACACCTGTTTGGCACTCAGTGGGAAACAGTGTATGGATGATGGGGAGGGAGGTTATTGACGCAGCATGAAACTGGCTCCAGTGACGACCAGCAGAGAGGTACCATGCAGCCATACAGGCCCTTCCAGTAAGGTGGCATAAGCCTGTCACATTGAACAGAGATTATGTTGAAAATTAGGGTTTCGAAGCCCAAAGCGTGCAGAATAATATACTGTATTGGAATCATAAATAAAACCAACCTGTCTTCAGAAAAAAATGTGTTCTATTACCTACTGAACACACCTCGTTTATTTATATACCATATATATATAAGAAAAATGCAGCCTAAGCTTGTATGAATGAAGCTTGTTTGAATGTTTATTATGGTATCATGAAAAAAAGTGAAAAAACTCCACACATGTACAATGTGCTGCATACATGTGGTCCATGGTTTGGCCTTTCTTGCCACTATTTGGCAAGTCTTACTTGTATTAGGTACAGCTTGGTTATGCTCAGGTCTTCTTGGGACTACTCAGTACAGAGTGACATTTCATTTATCAGTGTGCTGTGACTGTTTCTTACATCATTTTTCAGTTTGGCATAAACATAATGGTAGTACTGTTTATACCTTGCTATTTGCTTGTGATATAAAGGAAGTTCAGAAGTATGTCGCTGTTCATGTAACACTCAAAAGCAGGCAATGTAGTTACCTATCGTTGGAATCACAGTTCTTTTCCGAAGAGAGTTCTCAACATCTGTTATGCAGTCACATAATCACCAGGCATTGCAGATTTCCTGTAGAAACACACCATGCACAAACAATTTAAAAATTTAGGTGGTGATGAAAGAGGAAAAAAATTGCAATGATCAAGAAAGAACAGTACATTTTCTGAAGTTGAATGGTTTTTACAGTGCAGGTTCAACAGTTTTTGATGGAACTGAAAGAAGAATATGGAGACATTATCAGGGTGTATACATGGACAAAGAAAAAAAATTCCCGGATTTTTCCCAGATCTCCTAGTTAAACCCCCCCCCCCCCCCACGTGAAAATACACTTCTTCCAAGGTGAAAATGCTTTTTCCAGAAGCGACAGTGTACTTTCCCTCAGAGCTATAAAAATATAAATCTTTTGAGTGGTAAAGCTTTTGTATACCAGCATTTTAGAAAATGGAACATGGAAAAGAGGGGTGGGGGGTGGGGGGGATGTGTTTTGGAAAGACCTATGATGTGTAGCAACATATGCGCTGCATATTTTTATATTACGATACACAGCATGTTTCCATATAATGAAAGTGTAAATTTGAATTCTATGAAACACAGCACGTTAGTTTTCCGAAGCACTGAAACAGAGATTGCAACGCGCTTTTGTAAGCCAATCGTAGCTCATGTCACGTGTTCTCGCCAGCCAATGACAGTTGATATTAAGAGCATACAACACGCGATGTATAGTCAGCCAACGGCAACATCAGTTTTAAGTAGTGTGAACACACAAACAGGAAAAGTTAATCGTTTAAATTAATGTACGAGGTAGTTTGAAAAGTTTTCAGAACAGAACAGAAAAGAAGTACTTACATTACTGAGACTTTTTTTTATTTTTCAATGTAGTCTCCTTGTAGATTAATGCACATGATCCAATGATGTTCCAGTGCATTGATCCCATCCAGAAAATGAGTTTCCTCCAGCCTGCAAAATAGTTGTAAACTCCAGCTATCAGTTCTTTGTTTGAAGTGAATCTTCGTCCACCAAGAAAAATTTTCAGTTTTGGGAAGAGATCGAAGTTTGATGGAGCCATGTCAGGTGAGTAAGGTGGGTGTGGCAACAATTTATACTTTAGTTCGTGTAATTTTGCCATGGCGATGGCACATGTTTTCGATCCAGTGTCAAGAGTCGCAGCACCCATTTGCAGATAATTTTTTCATTTCTAATTCTTCAGTTAAAATGTGATGCACCCTTTCAGATGACATCTGGCAAATGTGAGCAATTTCATGCACTTACAATCGGCAATCCTCCATGACCAATCTGTGCATTTTTGCAATGATTACTGGCGTAGTGACACATCTTGGCCGACCACTGCATGGATCATCATCTAAGTTCTCCCGACCAAAATTAAATTCAATTGTCCACTTGGTGACAGTTGAATATGAAGGAGATGAGCCCCCAGTGTATTCTGGTAATCGGCATGAATGTCCTTTCCTTTCATACCTTTCTTTATGAAGTGCTTAATCACTACCAAATCTATATTTTCCATCTTCGAAAAACACTACATGGCAACAACAACAAAGCCATGTCACCGCCACAGCTCTCTTCCAAGAGCACTTGCGTGGCACATTTTTACAGGCAACAGTCCAATGAATATCACGTGAACAATTTGTTGCGCTAGTGCTGACCTCTTGTGGTGATTCCGAGAACTTTTCAAACCACCCTTGTACGTAGTGCAGCAACAAGAAAAGCTAAGCTTTCACATATAATGAAGATTAACAAGCTACAAGAAAAGCTGAGATTTCACATATAATATTGGTCTTTTTAGCGTGTGTTACACTTTAAGGTGCATCACACAAATGTGCCAGTAAATTTTTAAACAATGACAATGTTTGGTCTTCTGGGCTTGACATCATTATAAGCAGCTGGTACTCAAAGTGCTAGTTCTAAATGACAGCCAAACGCTCTGTGATTTAAGAAATTAGTTGCACATTCTCACACGTAACATAATTCATCTTGAGTAAAAGGAAATTTCCTTTGAAAATAGAGCTTTTCAAAAAACCATTTGCAATATTTTTCCACCACCTCTTACACACGGGTTCATTTCAGCATCTGCCAGAGGGCGCCAGAAAAACAGGCGTTATTGTGTGTCGGCAGCTACGATGACACTAGAAGCTCGTATGTTCACACATATGTAGCATTAATAGATCTTACATGATGTCATAAAAGAAATAGGACATCAGAGCTTAGGAATTTTGTAAACAATACTAAAATGCATAATTTGGCTTAAAGGGCACATTCATATGTACATATTTACAAGGAAGTAGGCCCCAACCCTGATATCAAGCTTTCCAGAGTGCTTTTCGGGAAGCAAATTGTCTTAGTGTACCAATACTGTCTGTCTCATATTTGGTTCTTTATTATGTGCCAGCAGATGAAAATGTGCACTTTAAATTCAGTGAACAGTTGAAACTAGCCAATAGAGTGGAATGAAACACTTTGTTTCTTATAAATTGACTGCATCTGTGGAAAAGATTAATAAAAACCACAGTTATTTAGCAAACCGACAAAAATGTCATTGTTGCTGATTGCCAAAAACATAGAAATAAAATAAAATCAGAAAACTGAAACTAGTATCATATTTTAGCCTTCTGTAATTATTTGAATGTATTTTAATTCACTTGATAGCTCCCGGCCACAGAAATCCATTTCGTTTTCATTTGATGTGTGAACTGTGAACGGAGGGGAAGCAGCAAAATCACTAAACGCAAGCCACACTTCAAGTAGTCAGAAGTGGATGGTGTTGCTCATGCACAACTCAATTGCGCACGCGCCCGCTGGCAGCTGTTGAAAACAAACTTAATGTAAACGGTTATGATGTCATGCTCATTGGAAGCAGTTTGCTGTTAATGAAGTATTCCATGGTCTTCGTCCTAAAGCCTTTGACACATTTTGATTTTGGCAGGTGCTTGTGTGTGCACTGTTTTGTCGTTGTAAGTGG
Organism: Schistocerca nitens; assembly: GCF_023898315.1. Lineage (NCBI taxonomy): Eukaryota > Metazoa > Arthropoda > Insecta > Orthoptera > Acrididae > Schistocerca > Schistocerca nitens. The sequence goes on along the minus strand of NC_064618.1, from coordinate 581,225,632 downwards.
TGCATTTCCTTTGCAACTTAAGTTTTATTTTGGTTTTATTCTCTCATTTGTATTTTATTGATGCAGCAAAATATAGGGGTTCCGCAAGATAGCATATTAGGACAAATACTGTTCCTGATATACATCAATGACTTTCCCAGTAGTGTTACTCATGGTGAAAAAATCCTCTTCACTGATGACAGCAATATTATAGTCACTGAGAAAACAAGGGAAACTGTTGTGGTTGGCACGGCGAGCCAACACCGTGTTACTAGAGGAGGCCGAAATGCACGCGTTAGCTCACGCAGGCTGGCGTGTGGTCTGGAACATGACAAGGAAATTAGAATTTAGAAAAACGGACGCAGCTGGTGGAATACTTAACTTTAATCCATTAATGATTAACATCGGTCTTGATGGTACATGATTCACAATATCAATAGTAACTGATAACGGCGCCTTGCTAGGTCGTAGCAAATGTCATAGCTGAAGGCTATGTTAAACTATCATCTTGGCAAATGAGAACGTAAGTAGGCAGTGAACCATTGCTAGCAAAGTCGGCCGTACAACTGGGACGAGTGCTAGTAAGTCTCTCTAGACCTGCCGTGTGGCGGCGCTTGGTCTGCAATCACTGATAGTGGCGACACGCGGGTCCGATGTATACTAACGGACCGCGGCCGATTTAAAGGCTACCACCTAGCAAGTGTGGCGTCTGGCGGTGACACCACAGAAACTCTCAAGGAAGTTTATGATTGGTCAATAAGCACTAAAGTGACATTGAAGATGTTGTTGTTGTGGTCTTCAGTCCTGAGACTGGTTTGATGCAGCTCTCCATGTTACTCTATCCTGTGTAAGCTTCATCTCCCAGTACCTACTGCAACCTATATCCTTCTGAATCTGCTTAGTGTATTCATCTCTTGGTCTCCCTCCACAATTTTTACCTTCCGCGCTGCACTCCAATACTAAACTGGTGATCCCTTGATGCCTCAGAACATATCCTACCAACTGATCTCTTCTTCTAGTCAAGTTGTGCCACATATTTCTCTTCTCTCCAATTCTATTCAATACCTCCTCATTAGTTATGTGATCTACCCATCTAATCTTCAGTATTCTTCTGTAGCACCACATTTTGAAAGCTTCTCTTCTCTTCTTGTCCAAACTATTTATCGTCCATGTTTCACTTCCATACATGGCTACACTCCATACAAATACTTTCAGAAACAACTTCCTGACACTTAAATCTATACTCGATGTTAACAAATTTCTCTTCTTCAGAAACGCTTTCCTTGCCATTGCCAGTCTACATTTTATATCCTCTCTACTTTGACCATCATCAGTTATTTTGCTCTCCAAATAGCAAAATTCATTTACTACTTTAAGTGTCTCATTTCCTAATCTAATTCCCGGAGCATCACCCGTCTTAATTCGACTACATTCCATTATCCTCGTTTTGCTTTTGTTGATGTTCATCTTATATCCTCCTTTCAAGACACTGTCCATTCCGTTCAGCTGCTCTTTCAGGTCCTTTGCTGTCTCTGACAGAATTACAATGTCATCGGCGAACCTCAAAGTTTTTATTTCTTCTCCATGGATTTTAATACCTATTCCGAATTTTTCTGTTTCCTTTACTGCTTGCTCAATATACAGATTGAATAACATCGGGGAGAGGCTACAACCCTGTCTTACTCCCTTCCCAACCACTGCTTCCCTTTCATGTCCCTTGACTCTTATAACTGCCATCTGGTTTCTGTACAAATTGTAAATAGCCTTTCGCTCCCTGTATTTTACCCCTGCCACCTTCAGAATTTGAAAGAGAGTATTCCAGTCAACATTGTCAAAAGCTTTCTCTAAGTCTACAAATGCTAGGAATGTAGGTTTGCCTTTCCTTAATCTAGCTTTTAAGATAAGTTGTAGGGTCAGTATTGCCTCACGTGTTCCAACATTTCTACGGAATCCAAACTGATCTTCCCCGAGGTCAGCTTCTACCAGTTCTTCCATTCGTTTGTAAAGAATTCGTGTTAGTATTTTGCAGCTGTGGCTTATTAAACTGATAGTTTGGTAATTTTCACATTTGTCAACACCTGCTTTCTTTGGTATTGGAATTATTATATTCTTCTTGAAGCCTGAGTGTATTTTGCATGTCTCATATATTTTGCTCACTAGATGGTAGAGCTTTGTTAGGCCTGGCTCTCCCAATGCTGTCAGTAGTTCTAATGGAATGTTGTCTACTCCCGGGGCCTTGTTTCGACTTAGGTCTTTCAGGGCTCTGTCAAACTCTTCACACAATATCATATCTCCCATTTCATCTTCATCTACATCCTCTTCCATTTCTATAATAATGTCCTCAAGAACATCGCCCTTGTATAGACCCTCTATATACTCCTTCCAACTTTCTGCTTTCCCTTCTTTGCTTAGAACTGGGTTTCCATCTGAGCTCTTGATATTCATAAAAGTGGTTCTCTTTTCTCCAAAGGTCTCTTTAATTTTCCTGTAGGCAGTATCTATCTTACCCCTCATGAGATAAGCCTCTATATCCTTACATTTGTCCTCTAGCCATCCCTGCTTAGCCATTTTGCATTTCCTGTCGATCTCATTTTTGAGACGTTTGTATTCCTTTTTGCCTGCTTCATTTACTGCATTTTTATATTTTCTCCTTTCATCAATTAAATTCAATATCTCTTCTGTTACCCAAGGATTTCTGCTAGCCCTCGTCATCTTACCTACTTGATCCTCTGCCACCTTCACTATTTCATCTCTCATAGCTACCCATTCTTCTTCTATTGTACTTCTTTCCCCCATTCTTGTCAATAATTCCCTAATGCTCTCCCTGAAGCTCTCTACAACCTCTGGTTCTTTCAGTTTATCCAGGTCCCATCTCCTCAAATTCCCACCTTTTTGCAGTTTCTTCAGTTTTAATCTACAGTTCATAACCAATAGATTATGGTCAGAGTCCACGTCTGCCCCTGGAAATGACTTACAGTTTAAAACCTGGTTCCTGAATCTGTCTTACCATTATATAATCTATCTGAGTATCTGAGACCTTCCAGTATCTCCAGGCTTCTTCCATGTATACAACCTCCTTTTATGATTCTGGAACCAAGTGTTAGCTGTGATTAAGTTATGCTCTGTGCAAAATTCTACCAGGTGGCTTCCTCTTTCATTTCTTAATCCCATTCCATATTTACCTACTACGTTTCCTTCTCTCCTTTTTCCTACTATTGAGTTCCAGTCACCCATGACAATAAAATTTTCGCCCCCCTTCACTATCTGAATAATTTCTTTTATCTCATCATACATTTCATCAATCTCTTCGTCATTGCGGAGCTGGTTGGCATATAAACTTGTACTACTGTGGTAGGCATGGGCTCCGTATCTATCTTGGCCACAATAATGCATTCACTATGCTGTTTTGTAGTAGCTTACCCGCATTCCTATTTTCCTATTCATTATTAAACCAACTCTTGCAATACCACTCTTTGATTTTGTGTTTATAACCGTGTAGTCACATGACCAGAAGTCTTGTTCCTCCTGCCACCGAACTTCACTAATTCCCACTATATCTAACTTGAACCTATCCAATCCCCTTTTTAAATTTTCTAACCTACCAGCTCAATTAAGGGATCTGACATTCCATGCTCCGATCCATAGAATGCCAGTTTTCTTTCTCCTGATAACAATGGCCTCCTGAGTAGTCCCCGACCGGAGATCCGAATGGGGGACTATTTTACCTCCGGAATATTTTACCCCAAGAGGACTCCATCATCATTTAACCATACAGTAAAGCTGCATACCCTCGGGAGATATTATGGATGTAGTTTCCCCTTGCTTTCAGCCATTCGCAGTACCAGCACAGCAAGGCCATTTTGGTTAGTGTTACAGGGCCAGATCAGTCAATCATCCAGACTGTTGCCTGCAACTACTGAAAAGGCTGCTGCCCCTCTTCAGGAACCACACATTTGTCTGGCCTCTCAACAGATACCCCTCCGTTGTGGTTGCACCTACGGTACAGCTATCTGTATTGCTGAGGCGCGCAAGCCTCCCCACCAACGGCAAGGTCCATAAAAATATTGATTCTCAGTTGAAGTGGTGTGGACACACAAAGGTACTTGCAAACAGAATGTCATCAGCATGTTATGCCCTTAGAATCCTATCATCAGTGTGTAACATGCAGTGACTTTTAATATTATTCATATGTACACTCAATTCTTAGAATTTTTTTTTTTTTTTTTTTTTTTGGGGGGGGGGGGGGGGCTAATGCACAAAATATGAACACAGTTTTCAAACTCCAGAAAAGAGCCATAAGAATAATAATCAAAAATACTAGATGAGCTCATTGTAAAGATCTGCTCAGAACACTGGGGATTTTAACTGCTCCATGTGAATACATTTACCAGTGAGTTGTACACATCAAAAATAACATTCGTAATTACTGCACAAACAGCTCTGTCCATGACCATGCAACAAGAGATAGACTCAACTTACATTTACCAAGAAAAAATAAACATAAAACTCAAAGCAGCATTTTCTACCAAGGAATAAAACTGTACAATAAATTACCAAAAGAGATTAAAGAAATTGCAAAAATACACTTATTTAAAAAGGCAGCTAAAAAGTACCTGTTATGCAATACATTTTATACATTGAAGGATTACTTAGCTAAAACAGATTAGGGGTTTGATAAAAAAATGTTATACAAATAAATAATAATAATAATAATAATGATTATAAAATATCCAACATTCCACTAACACCTTCACTTTATGTTTTTTTCCCTTCTTTTTTCATTTCTAGAAATACTTACCCGCAAGCTATGCACAGCACAACACTAACACCTCTTCCTCTTTCTGAGCTCAATGTATACCAGGAGTAAATCTAATGATTGTCTCTAACTAGAAGTCTGTAAATATGTATGTATACGAATTAGTTTATTTTAAATTGATCTAAATTTGTGAATACTTTGACATGTCCTATACCCTTGTAGAAAGAGATCTACGGATGAATAAAGCTGCTGCTGCTGCTGCTGCTGCTGCTGCTACTACTACTACTACTACTACTGCTGCTACTACTAATAGTGTAGTACTCTGCAGTAGTGGGATACAGTAAAATTCTTTGTTAGACTATCAGTTCTTACTAGTCAAGATTACAAAAATTTAACTGAAACTAAAACAATGAAAAATTCTTGGAATTCTATAAAAATTCCAGCGTTATTACCGGTTTCTCCTGGAAAAAAATATTCCTGGATTTACCACTTGTCCAGGAGCATATATAACCTGGTTATATATTATTGTGAAGTATCTTGGTCAAGTCAAGGGGCATTCTTAGAACCATTTTTCGATTTAAGACCCAGTACTGCAGAATTTATAAAGGCAAAAAGGGAGCAGGAACCAAAATTAGAAGATCCAGAATGGATTGCAGAATAGAAGTAGAAAGACTGTGGGCGCATTGGTGGAACAGATGGCTGGAATGGGAACAGCTAAGGGGATAGGTAGGGTGAAAGAAAGTGACTAACAAAGTTTGAGGCCATGAGGGTTACAGAAATGTAGGATGTATTGCAGGGAGAATTCTCACCTGTTCAATTCAGAAAAGCTGGTGTTGGTAGGAAGCATCCAGATGGCATAAGCTGTGAAGCAGTCATTGAAATGAAGAATGTTGTGTTGGACAGCATGCTCAGCAACTGGATGGTCCAGCTGTTTCTTGGCCAGTTTGTCGGTGACCACTCATGCCGACAGATAGCATGTTGGTTGTCATGCCACATAGAATGCCGCACAGTGGTTGTGGCTTAGCTCATAGATCACATGACTAATTTCACAGGAAGCCCTGTCTTTGATGGGATAGGTGATGCTTGTGACTGGACTAGAGTAGATGGTGGTGGAAGGATGTATGGGACAGGTATTGTATCTAGGTCTATTACAGGGATATGAGCCGTGAAGCACTGGGTTGGGAGCAGCAGTTGAATAGGGATGGGCAGGGATATTGTGTAGGTTTGGTGGGTTGCGAAATATTACTGTGTGAGGAAAGGGAAGGGTAGTGGGTAGAACATTTCTCTTTTCAGGGCATGATGAGAGGTAGTCCAAACCCTGGTGGAAAATATGATTCAGTTGCTCCAGTCCTGGATGCTACTGAGTCATGAGGGGAATGCTCTTGTACGACTGGAGGGTGGGACTTTAGGAGGTGGTGGGTGACTGGAGAGATAAGGCACAGGAGATCAGTTTTTGAACAAGCTTAGAGACACTGGCTAGGGTGTATGGAAGGGACTTCTTGGTATGGAATGAGAGGCAACTGTCGAAGTGGTGGTATTGCAGGAGGTTGGTAGGTTCGATACAGATAGAGGTACTGATGTAGCCATCATCGAGATCAATATCAAGGTGGACCAGGTAAAGCAAATGGAGGAGAAGGTACTGATGTCCTGGAGCAACGGGAATAGGGTGTCCTCACCCTTGATTCATATCAGGAAGATGTAATCAGTGTATCTGAACCAGTTGAGGGGTTTGGTATTCTGGGTTGTTAGGAAGGATTCCTTTAGATGGCCCGTGAAAAGGTTGGCATAGAATGGTGCCATGCAGGTGCCCATTTGACTGTAGGTGATGTCTTCAAAGTAGCAGTAATTGTGGGTGAGGGTATACTTGGTCATGGTGACCAGGCAGGAGGCTAAACATTTGGAATCCGTCGGCTGTTGGGAAGGTAGTGTTCAATAGCGGCATTGGGGATGTCAGTGTAAAGGGAGGTGGCATCAATAGTGATGAGCAGGTAATCTCCCTGTATAAGTTCAATATCACTATTAGTCTCATAAAATACCAGTTGCACACTACTGAGGAATAGTATTGGATGTTCTTTGGATATTCATCACATTTGCCCATTGTCCTACCAATGAACCAAACCCTGCCACCCGATTTATCAACGACCGAGCTGACACTATCTGATCATTAGTATCCGGACATCCCTAAGGAATGCAGAATTAACCACTGGATGCCACAAGAGGCGGACCTGCCCCAGTGAAAGGAGATGGGAAGAATTTGTGTTGTCAGTAGAGAAGCAGTAACAGCAGAATGAGTCAGTCAAGAGAGTCCAGTGACTTCGAACGTGGACTAGTCAGTGAGTATCACCTGAGTAACAGATCTGTAAGGGACATTTCAAGTCTTGAACAGCTGCCAAAGTCGATGTTTGGTGATACAACTGTGAAGTGGAAATGCGAAGGAACAACCACAGCTAAACAAAGACCAAGCAGGCCTCATGCACTGACGGACAGGGATCATAAAATATAAAAAAATCACATGAAACCGGCAGAAGGAATCATTAATGAGTTTCAAAGTGCTGCAATCAATCCAGCTAGCACGACAACTGTGCATAGGGAGAAAAAAGAATGATGGATAATGGCTGAGTAATTCTTCACAAGCGACATGTTTCTGCAGACAGTTCTAAGCGATGCGTGAGACAGCGTAATGAGCGATGCCACTGGACAGAACATGAATGGAAATGAGTCATTTGAAGTGATAAATTGTACTGTACCCTGTGGCAATTCTGGTTTGTGTTCAGGAAAACATTATCTACATCATGCGTAGTGCCATCAGTGAAGTACAGAGAAGGTGGTGGTATGGTATGAGGGTGTTTACGCATTGTGTTTAAGAAAATGCTGAATGTAGAAGGGGAGAACACATTTTAGAGCAGAAAATCGTTCATGCAGGAGAATTGTGCAAATATACTGTCGTTTGATGATTGAACAGACTCGTGTATGTGCAACATTGTAATAAGCATTTGTGGCACAGAGAAACAACTGGAGAAGTTGAAAAAAATAAGTCACCAGGTCTGAATGAAATCCCAATTAGATTTTTCAAAAAGTACACTATGGCACTGACCCCTTGTGTAGTTTGCAAGTAGTTTGCATTTATTGTGAATCTCTAGCCCAGCACAAAGTCCCAAGTGACTGGAAAAAAGTGCAGGCAACTCCTGTGTGCAAGAAAATTACACACCAAGTTCACTAACATCAGTTTTCTGCAGAATCCTTGAACATATTCTCAGTTCGAATATAGTAAATTTTGCTTGAGGTCAAGAATCTTAGGTCCATAAATCAGTATGGTTTTAGAAAGCATAGCTTAGAAGGGGAGAACACATTTTGGAGCAGAAAATCGTTCATGCAGGAGAATTGTGCAAATATACTGTTGTTTGATGATTGAACAGACTCATGTATGTGCAACATTGTAATAAGCATTTGTGGTGCAGAGAAACAACTGGAGAAGTTGAAAAAAATAAGTCACCAGGTCTGAATAAAATCCCAATTAGATTTTTCAAAAAGTACACTATGGCACTGGCCCCTTGTGTAGTTTGCATTTATTGTGAATCTCTAGCCCAGCACTAAGTCCCAAGTGACTGGAAAAATGTGCAGGCAACTCCTGTGTGCAAGAAAATTACACACCAAGTTCACTAACATCAGTTTTCTGCAGAATCCTTGAACATATTCTCAGTTCGAATATAGTAAATTTTGCTTGAGGTCGAGAATCTTAGGTCCATAAATCAGTATGGTTTTAGAAAGCATAGCTTATGTGAAACTCAGCATGCACTTTTCTCAAATGATATACTGTGAATTATGAATGAAGGGCAACAGGCAGATTCCATATTTCTAGATTTCTGGAAAATGTTTGACATGGTGCCTCATTGCAGGCTGCTAAAGAAGGTACGAACATGTGGAATAGGTTCACAGATGCCGGTGTGGCTCAAAGACTTGTTAAGTTATAGAACCAAGTATATTTTCCTTGAAGGTGAGTATTCATCAGGAAACAAGAGTATTGTCAGGAGTGCCCCAGGGTAGTGTGATAGGACTGGTGTTCTTTCTCTACATACATGATGATCTGGCAGACAGGGCAGGCAGCAATCTGGTTATTTACTGATGATGCCGTGGTGGACAATAAGGTGTCGAAGTTGAGTGAGTGTAAGAGGATACAACATGAGAGACAAAATTTCTAGTTGGTGTGATGAATGGCAGCCAGCTCTAAATGTAGAGAAATGTAAGTTAATGTCGATGAGTATGAAAAACAAATCCATAATGTTCGGATACAGCATTAGTAGTATCCTGCTTGACACAGTAACATTGTTTAAATATGTGGGCGTAACGTAGCAAAGCAATATGAAATGGAACGAGCATGAGAGGATTGTGGTAGGAAAGGTGAACGGCCGACTTTGGTTTATTGGAAACATTTTAGGAAAGAGTGGTTCATCTGTAAAGGAGGCTGCATATAGGATGCTAGTGCGACTCATCTTGAGTGCTGCTTGAGTGCTTGGGATCCATATCAGGTCGGACTGACAGAACACATCGAAGCGATTCAGAAGCAGGCTGCTAGATTTGTTACCAGTAGGTCTGAACAACATGTAAGTATTACAGAGATGCTTCAGGATTTGAAATGGGAATCCCTGGAGGGAAGGCCACACTCTTTTCGAGGAACACTATTGAGAAAATTTGGAGAACTGTCAACTGAAGTTCATTTCTGAATGATTCTACTGCCACCAACATACACTGTGCATTAAAGACCGAGATTTGTGAGTGAAACACAGTAGAGAATGGCCATGCACTATGTTGTGGTTTGTGGAATATTTACATAGATGTAGATGTAGAGGGGTTGGTAGGATGAAGTACAAGTTCGTGTGACACAGAAAGGTACAGAAAATAATATACAAAAGTAAGTGAAAGTGTCATAGGAAGAGTGATCAATTTGAAGGTCTAGGATTAATGATATCAGAGAGAGTGATGTGGGGCATGAGATAATGCACCAACAATCAGCGTGGTCATGTAGCTGTGTGTTGTGCATGGACGAAACAGTTTATACAGTGTGACTCATAAGTGTGGTGTGGTTTGGAAGGCAACATGTAAAACAGCAAGGAAGAGAAAACACACGCACACGCACGCACACGCACACGCACACACACACACACACACACACACACAACAGACAACTGTCTCTGGCTGTTGAGCAACTGCAAGCAACAGCACATGACGAGAGAAGCAATCTAGGTGGTGGGGGTAAGGAGGTGACTGGGGTGGGGAGGGATAGCCAGGTATGGGTGGGGGACAGTAGAGTGCTGGTTGTGGCAGCACACAGGGATGAGGTGAGGAAAGGGCAGGGCAGCTAGGTGTATGCCCCCACAAGCAGCACTTGCTTCACAGCTTGTGCCATCTGGATCCTCCCTACCAACACCAGCTTTTCTGAAATACACAGGTGGGAACTCTCCTTGCAACACATCCTACATTCCTGTACACCTCCTATCCTGTCTTCGTTCGTCACTATCCTTCACCCACAAATCCCCTACCCTGTTCCCACTTCAGACTACACAACATTCTGTTCCATCAACACACCCACAGTTTTTTTTACTTCTCTCCTTTCCACCTCCCACCCCCATCTAACCTCCCCACTACACTGCACCTCACTGCCCTACCCTCTCCCCACTTTGTCCCTATATGCTCTCACAAGAAGAAGTTTATTGTCCCCCACCCTGTTATCCCTTCCCTCCTCACTGCATCCTCCTCCTTACCCCCACCACCCAGATTGCTTCCCTCATCAAGGCTGTTGCTTGCAATCTGGTCTTGGCAGCCAGGGACAGTAGTCATGTGCATGCAAGTTGTTTGTTTGAATGTGTGTGTGTTTTGTCCAATGCAGAAAAAGGTCTTGTGGCCGAAAGCTTACCCTTTGTAGCAATCTTTTTGTTAGGCTGTCATCTTCACTATAGGGTGAGTAGCAATCTATCCTTTTCATAATACTGTGAATATTTCTATTTTTCTGAGGAATTATAACAGGAATTTTGCAAGTCACAGTTTATGTATTTTATCTACTGTTTTACCAACAATGTAGAAGATAGCTTAATTTCAACATTTTTTATTAACTCTGTTATTTACAAGGAATACATAATTTTTTTTAACCAGACATAACTTTCAGCACACATCTTTATGTGAGTAAGTACCTACATATGTTTGTATCAGCAACCAAATCTTTCCAAAATTTTCATGTACTGTTTCACAGCTTTGTAATAATTTTGTAGGAAATAGGAGTTTCTTTCTACTCCATTTGCCAGGTTTTTTACTTGTGTTTCACTGGAACAAACACAAAGAAAAACAGTTAGTTGCCATCACAAAATTATGACATGTACTGGACAAAAACTAGCATATTTATGGAAATATCCACTACCTAGTAAAGTATTTTATGATTCATGCTGTGATGCTTTCACAACTTGTGCCACTAGATATGACATGAAATAAACTTAACAATGCTGCCACTGGACACTGACCCACAGAAATATTCCACCAAATGATTCATGTGTGTGGGTGTGGTACAAATTGTGTGTATATAAATGTGTTTTGGTGAGAGTGAAATTTTATGGTGGATGGTGACATTTGGGCCATTACCTGTAGTTCCACTGAGTTATCAATAAACTTTAATTATTTTTTTCCACTATGTACAGGGCGAACCAAAAAGGACTTTACAACCTTGTAATGATATAGAAATTTACTGAGGTAACTTACTTTGTAGCAGACAACCTCAAGTTTCATATAAAAGTGTCAAGTGTCATTTTGGTTCGATGTGACTACCATTTGTGATGCAGCAAACATCCTACCAGTTATCAATTTCTTCCCACTTGTTGCAGCAAACTAGGCATAACTTATGCAATGGCAGTGTGGATTTGATTTTTCTGGTTGACTAAATTGTTTAGTAGGAAAGGAACGTGCACTCAGTCTTTAGTGGAACCCCAGAGAAAGAAATCAAGTAGTGTCAAAGGCCCTTCATGATCAATCCACCAATCTGAGAAGTGATTATCCAGGAAACCTCTAACTTCTGTGAGGGAATGATGTGCACTGTCATAATGGTAGTAAATTGTCGCATCTCGGTCACCTTTATCAATCTGTGGAAGTAAAATGTTTTGAAGCATATTCAGACACACACTAACAATGACAGTTTCCTCCATGAAAAAGACAGGGCCATACACTTTTCAATTTGCTAATGATACGAAACATATTACCTTTGGGGCTGTAACAAACATGTTCTAGGGTTGCATTGGATTTCCAGTGTCCCATGTTCTGCAGTTGTGGGTACTCAACGTGACAATAATGTCTAATCGTCCTCTATCTGATGCACAATTTCTGCAAAGAATTCCCATGAGCAAACTCATCTTTATAGTAATTCGCTGTACCATTGTGTATTTGTATGGTTTCATGTGCAAAGATCTATGCAGTACTCACCAAACAGTCTTTTGTGGAATGCCTGTCTTGCGAGATGCATGTCTCACTGATTTTCATAGACTGCGGGCAGAGCTCTCCCTCACCTGTGTGACATAATTATTAACACACAGGCGACCTGCTGACTTATCATGTTACAGTGAACAACCAGCCTCAATGAAGTCCTTGCACAAAGAGTAATTTGTAGGCCTACGTAAAGGATCTTTAGTGTATCTGGTGTGAAATTTACACTGAATAGTTGTTGCAGAGTTCATTTCATGAAACCAAAACACACAGAGAGCATGCTTTACATCAGTGAATGAAGCCATTTTAACTGCGCACTATGGGGTAGTGATGCATTACGTGAACCAGATTTTAGTTTGTTTGCTACAAAATGTCACATCTAATTATGTAAGTTATTTCAATAAAGTTGTATATCATTCCCAAGTTGTAAAGCCCTTTTGACTCACCCTGTATATTTATAAAGGTAAAGATTAGCTCTTTTTCAGGCATGAATGATAATCACCTATGAAGACATCTGGAAAATTCGTAAAACCTGCTCAACAGGACTACTCAACAATGCAGTGAGAGACAGTTCACCTGTCAACAAGTTTCATCATGGCAAACAAAAGTTTAACAATTATGATCTTTTGCAGGATTCTTCTGTTAACTTATCTGAAGCATAAAGGTGAAAAGTCAAGTGTTTATTAACTGGGCAGGAGATGAAGGCTAAAGCATGAAAATAAAATGCCACAATAATTGACTGTTCTTAGATTTTATTTGACAGAGGGAAAACTGTGCACTTCGTTGGACATTTGACGTAACCACTGTGGACATAGAAAGATGCATTATACTGCCATTGTTGAAAAGTGTGTGAAACAAACTCAATCAATGTTGAAGAATTACTGCTAAATGCTGTATCCAACTGGCACTAAAATTACCACTGCCACTAACTATAGTTCAATAATAAATGCATGCAAAATTGGAAAAAAGGGGGAAGGGGTAAGAGACCATTTTTCATCAATGGATAATCGGAGCAGGACAAATTTCAAATTGCTAAACAGTGTATTGAGTTCTACAACACACACTTAAGACTAGGGTGTTCCAGAAAGACCTGATTTCAAAAGACTATACCTTCTTAGTGAAAGAAGACAGAAACTTGGGGTGGACTTTAACTTTCGTGACGTTACCGGTAGGGTCTTCCAGATGCAGTAAGCTAGCTTTTTCACTACCTAATGTGCTCAGAGTTGAGATGGTAATAACACAGCAACAAAATGGTTTTGCATTCTGCCTTTCCACACATGAAACTCAGTTATGATGACATAGTGTGGTTTTCTTTGTAAGTATGGTATAACGAAGACTGAGCATAAAGGGTGTACGGATTTTGCGAAGCACCATTTGTCTCAAAGGCTCCCTGATAACATCACCATTTTTCGAAATGTGAAAAGGCTCCTAAAATTTGAGGTGAACTGTGAAGCCACATATGAAGAGCAATGAATGCAGCAACTCCACACATGCTTGCAAATGTATGAACTGAGTGAGACCATCTCTGGAAGTTTGTTGTGCATACAGTGGATGGCTTATTGAACTTTTGTGAAAGGCAAACAAAAACTTTGATCCATACATAATTGTAAAAGGGTGTAAGTGCAGGCATGTAAAAGATATACCCTTTAAAAATGAAACTGTTATTTTGAAAAAGTGAAATTCGTAGTCCTATGTGTAAGTTAAAATTCATCCTAAGTTTGTCTTAATTAAAAAAGAAGTTATTGTCTTGTGCAATTAAATGAATCTTTTTTGAAAAACTTTTATAGTGATCTATCTTTAACTAAACAGTCTTCTCTGGTATAGGAACTAGGCCTAAGCACAATGAGAAACTCAGACAGGAGAGTACTGCAAATGTTAGAATAAGGAAAGGTTCTCATAAAAGTATAATTAAAACTAATGTAAGTATATTTCATCAAAATATTGGGAGTTTAAAGAATAAAGTAGATGAGCTTCTGGTTTGTTTAGAAGATTTAGAAGCTGAGAATGAAATAGATATACTATGCCTGTCTGACCATCACATTGTTACTGATATGGATAAGATAAATGTAAGTGGATATAAGCTCTCTGCACATGTAATGAGAGAAAATATGGAGAAAGGAGGAGTTGCCATATATGTCAAAAGTTATCATTGTGCAAAAAGTATAGAAGTAGAGAAACATATAGAAGCATGTGCCTGTGAGCTTAAATTAAATAAAGGCACATTTATAATTGTAACTGTATATAGGTCCCCATCAGGAAATTTTCATCTATTTCTGAAAAATTTGGACTCCTTGTTGTGCTATCTGTCAGACAGGGGGAAGCAAATTATTATTTGTGGGGACTTCAATGTAGATTCTCTGAAAGAGGGTAATAGGAAAAATGACCTTGAAGTATTACTCGGTTCTTTCAATTTGACACCCGTTATTGATTTTCCTACTCGGGTGGTAAAGGATAGCAGCTCACTGATAGATAACTTCTTTATAGACCAAGATAAGTTTAACCAGATAAATGCTCAGCCTGTTGAGAATGGTCTTTCTGATCATGGTGCACAGCTAGTTACAATATATGACATAGCTCCATTCAGCAATACTAAACAGTCCTCCAAAGTAGTACGTCCAGTCAACGATTTAACAATTGCAAATTTCAGGGAAAGCCTTCAGCAGTTAGACTGGGATGAGGTGTACCGTGAACCTGATGCCAATTTAAAATATAATTTATTTCATGACATTTTTGTAAATGCATTTGAAAACTGCTTCCCCAAGAAAATAGTTAAATATGCTCGTAAGAAACCTTGTAACAAACCATGGCTTACTAAGGGTATGAAAATATCTTGTAACCGGAAAAAGGAAATGTATCTGACAGCAAGAAAGAGTAGTGACCCAGAAACTATCAAAAATTATAAAAACTACTGTGTTATATTAAGAAAAGTTATTAAAAAATCCAGGAGTATGTGTATCATGTCTGAAATCAGCAACTCTGATAATAAAATTAAAACAATTTGGAATATTATTAAAAGAGAAACAGATCAACCAAGAGCAGAGGAAGACAGTATTACCATCAAATTGAATGAAAACTTTACGAACAAAAAGTCAGAAGTTGAAAATATTTTTAATAATCATTTTCTAAATGTCGTGGATATAGTAGGATCCAGGTGTTCATTAGAAGATGCTAGGCTGTTAATGGAAGAGGCCATACCTATGCAATTTGATACAATTGAAATCTCACCCACTTCTCCCTCTGAAATTAGGAAAATAATAAACTTGCTTAAAAGCAAAAACTCACATGGAATTGATGGCATTTCCAGCAAAATACTAAAAGCTTGTTCTCAACAGATAAGTAAGATTCTCAGCCACCTGTGTAATAGCTCTCTGGAACAGGGCATTTTCCCTGATAGACTGAAATATGCTATTGTTATACCTTTGCATAAAAAGGGGGATAGATCTGATGTCAACAATTACCGTCCAATCTCCCTTCTAACAGCTTTATCCAAAATTTTTGAGAAAGTAATGTATTCAAGAGTAGCTTCACATATCTGTAAAAATGAAGTACTAACAAAATGTCAGTTTGGTTTCCAGAAAGGTTTTTCAACAGAAAATGCCATATATGCTTTCACCAGTCAAATTTTGAATGATCTGAATAACCGAACACCACCCATTGGGATTTTTGGTGATCTCTCAAAGGCTTTTGATTGTGTAAATCATGAAATTCTGCTAGACAAGCTCAAGTATTGTGGCATGAGTGGGACAGTGCACAAATGGTTTAATTCGTACCTAACTGGAAGAGTGCAGAAAGTTGAAATAAGTAGTTCTCATAACATGCAAAGATCAGCACATTCCTCAAACTGGGGAACTATCAAGAATGGGGTTCCACAAGGGTCAGTCTTGGGTCCTTTGTTGTTCTTATTATATATTAATGACTTGCCATTCTATATTCATGAAGAGGCAAAGTTAGTTCTCTTTGCTGATGATACAAGTATAGTAATCACACCTGACAAACAAGAATTAACTGATGAAATTGTCAGTACTGTCTTTCAGAAAATTACTAAGTGGTTCCTTGTAAACGGACTCTCACTGAATTTTGATAAGACACAGTACATACAGTTCCGTACAGTGAATGGTATGACGCCATTAATAAATATAGACCTTAATCAGAAGCATATAGCTAAGGTAGAATATTGCAAATTTTTAGGTGTGTCCATTGATGAGAGATTAAATTGGAAGAAACACATTGATGATCTGCTGAAACGTTTGAGTTCAGCTACTTACGCAATAAGGGTCATTGCAAATTTTGGTGATAAACATCTTAGTAAATTAGCTTACTACGCCTATTTTCACTCATTGCTTTCATATGGCATCATATTTTGGGGTAATTCATCACTGAGGAATAAAGTATTTATTGCACAAAAGCGTGTAATCAGAATAATAGCTGAAGTCCATCCAAGATCATCCTGCAGACATTTATTTAAGGATCTAGGGATATTCACAGTAGCTTCTCAGTATATATACTCTCTTATGAAATTTGTTATTAACAACCAAACCCAATTCAAAAGTAATAGCAGTGTGCATAACTACAATACTAGGAGAAAGGAAGATCTTCACTATTCAAGATTAAATCTAACTTTGGCACAGAAAGGGGTGAATTATACTGGCACTAAAGTCTTTGGTCACTTACCAAATAGTATCAAAAGTCTGACAGATAACCAACAAGTATTTAAGAAGAAATTAAAAGAATTTCTGAATGACAACTCCTTCTACTCCATAGTGGAATTTTTAGATATAAATTAAAAAAGAAAAAAAAGCACAATAAAATAAAGTTGTTATATTAACTTAAGTATGTTGTTAAATTAACCTAATTATGTCATGTATTGGAAAATTCGACTCGTTCCACATCATTACGAAATATCGTATTCATGATCCATGGAACTAGTATTAATCTAATCTAATCTAATCTATTAACAGTAATGGGTAACAAACAAATTAATCGTGTGAAAGTCAATTCAGAACTTTAAGTGATACTTTAAAATCTCAGTAATCAGGTGGACAGTGTTTACTCCTGCCTAGTAAACACAGACACACTTATTGCAATAGTGTTATACAAATTTGTCAGAAAATTATCAACAGATATAGAAATTACACTAAGAAAATACTTTTTTTAGTTGATCCATCAGAGCACATTACTCCGATATTACAATTTTCGGCCAATGTTGCCAATCTTCACACATGTTAAAAAAATCCTGAGTCTTAATTATAACAAAGATGATAATGTTTCGACAATGACATGTCATGTTATTTGCTAGGATGCTGCAGAGATTTGGAGGGTGACAGAGGGTGGGGTCGGAAGACTACGAGGAAGAGAAGGTTTCATTTCAGGTCTTGACTTCAGAAAGAAATTTGTTATGACATTCAAGGCCTGGGTGGCACTGGGCAACAAGGCGTACGGCGGGTGTCTTCTGAGTTTTTTTGAAAATGAAATCTGTATCAGTCAGAGGGGTAAGCAGAGGAGAGACTGCCTGGGAAACATTTTTGAGAATTTTGCAGCCAGGGATTGGTTGTTAATGTAGGTGTTGAGGGATTCAGTAGTAAAGTAGATTATGTCTGCCACATCAACAAACTCCCCCTCGCTTTCCACCACTACTGATCTTATACATTTCTCCCAGGCAGGATTCTCCACTCACCCTCTCAATAATAAAGTTACCATTTCCAAAAAAATCAGACGCACTTTTCTTGTCACCCTGGCCTTGAATGCCTCAATACATTAATCCACTAAGGTTATGACTTTCTCAAGTCAAGTCCTGAAATTAAATGTTATCTCCCAGGTAGTCTCCCTACATTACCCACTGGAACTTTCTGCCTTCCCTCCTTTGATTAGATTAGATTAGATTAGTTTTTCGTTCCATAGATCAGTGCTGAGGAGATCCTCGTGGATGTGGAACATGTCAAATTTATTTATTTTTCTTTTTAAGCTGAAATAACAATACTAATAGTACGAATACATACAATACATCATCTGTTTCTATTAAAAAATTCGTCAATGGAGTAGAAGGAGTTGGCCACTAGTAAGTCTTTCAGGCTCCTTTTAAACTGATCTTTATTTGTAACTAAATTGTTTATGTTTACTGGCAAATTATTGAAGATGAGTGTTCCTGAGTAGTGGACCCCTTTTTGAACTAAAGTAAGTGCTTTTAAGTCCTTGTGCAGATCATTTTTGTTCCTGGTATTGTATGTATGAACTGAGCTGTTTGTTGGGAAAAGAGATATATTATTTAGGACACATTTCATTTCTCCAACCATTGTAACATTCCAGTAAAAGCAAGCAGCATACCCAAACTATGATCCCTACACCATGGTTCCTACCCCTGAAACACCCCCATTATAAAAACTGACCCACGCACCCACCAGACTTCTCCAATCATAAATCTAACAATATCAAGGGCAGAGCAACTTGGGAAATTGTGGATGTTGTTTATCACCTATCTTGCTACCACTGCATAGCTTTTTACATAGGAATAACCACCACTACACTGTCTGAGCACATCAGTGGGCATAGAAGAAATGTCCATCTCAGGCACATGCTGCACCCAATTACTGAATATCCTCTACAGCTCGAATCAGTAGACCATAAGACCTGCTACACCACGCGACTATTTGGATCCTCTCACACAATACTGGCTCTTTGAATCTGGAGCTGGGAATATGCATTCCAACACTTCCTAACAACCTCTTGGATTTAACCTCCATCAATACATCTAAGCCCCCCCCCCCCCCTTTTCTTTCTCATTATAATAATGTTTTTCATTTACGTTTTTATACATATATTTTTATTTATTATATCTTTATTGCATTTAATTTTCCATCTTTGTTCTCCTTTCAGCCCTCTTTTCTATCCCCCCCCCCCCCTCCCCAGTCTCTCCAAGTTCTTAATAAATGCACTATTCATTTCTCTTCCTCTTAAATATCTTTACTACTCAACCTGTCCTCATTTTCTCTGGAGTTCTACCAATGTACCATCCTTGACTTACTACTATCCGAGATACTGTCCCCCACCCCCCCCCCCCCCCTTCATCTTTGTCTTCTTTTGTGCTCATAGCAGGTGTTTCAGTCTAAATGACCTACTCTTCTTTTTAATCTCCCCCAATCAACCCTCCTCTCCTCCCTGAAGCTGGAAGCCGGAACTAGAAATCTAGGATCGTGGCCTATACTTCTATGTACGTGTGTATTGGCAGTAACAGGTATAAATATTTCACCTCTTGAAGGTAAATACTGACCAGCAATTCTGTCTCATATAACACTTTTCTCATTTGAATTTTCCTTTGGATTATATAATGTTTCAGTGTATCAAAAGTAACGTGGTGGAGGGGAGAGGGGGGAGGGTGTAGGGATATAATGAAAGGCAAGACGGGAAATTACAAAACTGTGTGTACTTACAGGTCCATTATTAAAACATTAATAACAATGCCAGTCCAAATTTTTAAATACGAAGTACTGAAATGTCACTTGCATTATATATAAGAAGTTACTATTTCCAACCCAAAATTTCTATTTTTGGTATAACCACAATGTTACATGTTTTATATTGTTGTTGTGGTCTTCAGTCCAGAAACTAGTTTGATGCAGCTCCCCATGCTACTCTAACCTGTGCAAGCTTCTTCATCTCCCAGTACCTACTGCAACCTACATCCTTCTGAATTTGCTTAGTGTATTCATCTCTTGGTCTCCCTCTACGATTTTTACCCTCCACGCTGCCCTCCAGTACCAAATTGGTGATCCCTTGACGCCTCAGAACATATCCAACCAACTGATCTCTTCTTCTAGTCAAGTCGAGCCACAAATTTCTCCTCTCTCCAATTCTATTCAATATCTCCTCATTAGTTATGTGATCTACCCATCTAATCTTCGGCATTCTTCTGTAGCACCACATTTCAAAGCTTCTATTCTCTTCCTGTCCAAACTATTTATCGTCCATGTTTCACCTCCATACATGGCTACACTCCATACAAATACTTCCAGAAACGACTTCCTGACACTTAAATCTATTCTGAATGTTAACAAATTTCTCTTCTTCAGAAACGCTTTCCTTGCCATTGCCAGTCTACATTTTATGTGCTCTCACCTTCGACCATCATCTGTTATTTTGCTCCCCAAATAGTAAAACTCATCTACTATTTTAAGTGTCTCATTTCCTAATCTAATTCCCTCAGCATCACCTGATTTAATTCGACTATATTCTATTATCCTCGTTTTGCTTTTGTTGATGTTCATCTTATATCCTCCTTTCAAGACACTGTCCATTCCATTCAATTGCTCTTTCAGGTCCTTTGCTGTCTTTGATAGAATTACAATGTCATCGGCGAACCTCAAAGTTTTTAATTCTTCTCCATGGATTTTAATTCCTACTCCAAATTTTTCTTTTGTTTCCTTTATTGCTTGCTCAATATACAGATTGAATAACATCGGGGATAGGCTACAACACTGTCTCACTACCTTCCCAACCACTGCTTCTCTTTCATGCCCCTCGACTCTTATAACTGCCATCTGGTTTCTGTACAAATTGTAAATAGCCTTTCGCTCCACGTGTTTTACCCCTGCCACCTATAGAATTTGAAAGAGAGTATTCCAGTCAACATTGTCAAAAGATTTTTCTAAGTCTACAAGTGCTAGAAATGTAGGTTTGCCTTTCCTTAATCTATCTTCTAAGATGAATCGTAGGGTCAGTATTGCCTCATGTGTTCCAACATTTCTACAGAATCCAAACTGATCTTCCCCGAGGTCGGCTTCTACCAGTTTTTCCTTTCGTCTGTAAAGAATTCGTGTTCGTATTTTGCAGCCGTGACTTACTAAAATTGATAGTTTGGTAATTTTCACATCTGTCAACACCTGCTTTCTTTGGGACTGGAATTATTATATTCTTCTTGAAGTCTGAGGGTATTTCACCTGTCTCATACATCTTGCTCACCAGATGGTAGAGTTTTGTCAGGACTGGCTCTCCCAAGGCCGTTAGTAGTTCCAATGGAATGTTGTCTACTCCCGGGGCCTTGTTTCGACTCAGGTCTTAAAGTGCTCTGTCAAACTCTTCACACAGTATAGTATCTCCCATTTCATCTTCATCTACATCCTCTTCCATTTCCATAATATTATCCTCAAGTACATCGCCCTTATATAGACTCTCTATATACTCCTTCCACCTTTCTGCTTTCCCTTCTTTGCTTAGAACTGGGTTTCCATCTGAGCTCTTGATATTGATACAAGTGGTTCTCTTTTCTCCAAATTTCTCTCTAATTTTCCTGTAGGCAGTATCTATCTTACCCCTAGTGATATATGCCTCATTTTTCCTCTGGCCATCCCTGCTTAGCCATTTTGCACTTCGTGTCAATCTCATTTCTGAGACGTTTGTATTCCTTCTTGCCTGCTTCATTTACTGCATTTTTATATTTTCTCCGTTCATCAATTAAATTCAATATTTCTTCTGTTACCCAAGGATTTCTAGTAGCTCTCGTCTTTTTACCTAATTGATCCTCTGCTGCCTTCACTATTTCATCTCTTAAAGCTACCCATTCTTCTTCTACTGTATTTCTTGCCCCCTTTCTTGTCAATCGTTCCCGAATGCTCTCTCTGAAACTCTCTACAACCTCTGGTTCTTTCAGTTTATCCAGGTCCCATCTCCTTAAATTCCCACCTTTTTGCAGTTTCTTCAGTTTTAATCTGCAGTTCATGACCAATAGATTGTGGTCAGAGTCCATATCTGCCCCTGGCAATGTCTTACAATTTAAAATTTAAATTTTATATTAAAAATCTGTATTTAATGGAAAATAACTTTTTAGTTACTTTTTATGAAAATTAACATTTCTTGCTGCTTTTCACTAGTATGAAATTAAGATAATTCACTGCAATGAGGGTAGAACACAAATAAAACAATATGCTTACTTGACATGTCCATATTTCTGGGTTATTGTTATACTGTCTTCCAATATTTGTTCCCAGTTGCGGAGATCAATATTCAGTTTGAAACATATGGCCAACTTGTAACTCATTACGTGGAATGAAACACTGAAACAATTAAAAATTTTACTTTTATATTTAACCACCTTTCTCTAAAGAAAGCATACAAATGGAACATGGAGCATGATAAATAATGAACAACATAACAGGGTTTGTCAAGGAAATGTTCTACAAGAAAATCTAACATCCTAATTAGAGACTGCATCTAACATCTTTAGGTGCAAAGACTGTGCAGATACATTAATGTTGAATCACAACTGAGGCATGACTAAACAAAGTCCCTATAAAACTAGCTGACATGTTTTGACTGTCCCTCGAGTTTTGCAATAAGATATTCTAATATTCATTTAAATCAACAATATTATGAAAAGGATAGCTGCTAGTCAGCACACAGCGGAGATGCTGAGTCGCAGATAGGCACAACAAAAGGACTGTCACAAAATAAGCTTTTGGACAATAAGGCTTTTGACAAAAATAGATCACACACACACACACACACACACACACACACACACACACACACACAGGCACATACGCGCGCGCAAATGCAACTCACACACACAGCTGACTGCTGCTGCTCGTAGTGTGGCTTCATCTACCAGAGGCTGTGGTTGTGTGTGTGTGTGTGTGTGTGTGTGTGTGTGTGGATATTTCATTGTTTAATTTAAATCAGTCATACAAAATAGATGCCACAGGAACAGGTCACTGTGATGTGGAAAGAGGTCAAATATGTACATTTTATTTAAGTGCAATACAATGAAACATCTTACATTTTACAAATATTATTGTGTTACAGTGCTAATGTTAATTCTACAACAACCTAAAACACCAATTTTACGAGTTTTAGTTAAGAGGCTCTCTGCGATGGAGTAAAATGAATTGCTCAACAGAAAGTTGTTTAACTGTCTTTTCACCACATTACTTACATTTCATATGGTCTGGCAATTTGTTGAATACATTCATACCCATTTACCCGACTCGTGGTACTAGTGTTTTCACCCTGAAATATTTCCAGAGGTCATTTATGGTCGTAGTGTTATACATGGTCCAGTCACATTAATGTGATCACCACCTATGTTTGATGTCAATGTGAAATAACCTCTCACATATGACAGGTGCCAGAAATAGCAGTGGAGGGTATATAAGGCTTGTCAGGGGATGCAGAAAACAGTGCAATCATTGTCATAATGCTGAAACTTAGCTATTTATCTTATGTCCATAAGGGCTTTTGGGTCAAGGGTGGAAGCATTTCTGAAATGACTACGTCTGTAAACTCTTTGTGTGCCCCTGTGATTAAAGTATACTGAGCATGGCAAAATGGTGCTATCTACAACTGGTGTTGAGGCAACTGTTCCATGGCCCACAGATGACAGGGGTAAATGATGGTTGTGGAGAGTCTCAGGTGAACCAAGAGATTACCAAACAGTGTCTCCTTGATGACCGTTCAGCAAATGCTGCTGTGTATGGGCGCCTGGTTCATACATCCATGCTCACGGCTGTTCATCAGCAATAAAGGCTGAAATTTGCATGCCAATACCACAACTGGGTGTCCACTGGTTGGCAACAGGTGGCCTTTTCAGATGGATCACGTTTTATGCTCCACTGGACAGATGGCCGTGGGCATGTGCAGTGTGAAATGTCTGAAAGCAAACAACTTGCAACAATCACTAGAAGGGTCCTGGTGGGAGTGCATTACCATGATGATTTCATCATTCTGGAACGTGCAATGTATCTACACAAGTATGCGTCTATGCTTGGGAACAATGTCTGCACATATATGCAGTTTGTTTTTCCTTGGCATCTACCAGCTGGACACTGCAATGTGTCACACAGCACACAGTGTATGTGCATGGTTTGAAGAGCACCAGGATGAGTTTCCCTTACTCCCTTGGCAACAAAAAATCTGTGGATTTAAAACCAATGGATAGTCTAAAGGACCATCTCAATTTAGACACGCACCATAGCTGGCCATGGCACAGAAGTTGGCATGGCTCCACATCCCTGTTGGTACCATCCAGAACTGGGCTGAATCTTCCTGCACGTCATGCAGTGGTCTATGCTGAAAAGGTGGTTATTTAGCCTTTTTACAGGTGGTCACATTACTGTGACTGGTCAGTGAATTTTGCTTTTCACTATTCTTAGAGAAAAGAGAAATGTAAGTGATCAAAAAGAACATTAATGAACACAAGGACCACATGTTAAGTTTTTATCAAAAGAATGAAAGTAAAATTTTTATTCTGAACAGATAATTTTATCATCATTCAAAATATTCACCTTTAATATTTTTACTTTTTTGCATGTTTTTGAATCAGTCCTGGATACATTGTTTTCCATTCTGATGTTGGTACGCTAATAATGGAGCTTTGAAGGAATCGAATAGCTTCTTGAGATGATGAAAATAGCTCTTTATGTATTTTTCATTTGATGTAAGGTAAGAATAGGAAATCTTTAGAAGATAAATCAGGTGAATATGGACAATGATACTTTATTTGATGTTTGATTCTGTCAAACAGTAAATTTTTAAATGTCTTGAAGATGGATGATGTGACATTTTTAGTTGTTCTCCCTAATTTCAGCAAATGACTTGTGGCATACAACCTCTTGTATACTATTTAGCATTAACTGTACTTCTAAAGCAATAATAATGTCCTGCAGTGTAACTGAAGAAACAAGCAATCATTTCAATGGAAGTGCTTCAACAACAAACCACATTTGTTGGTTTCAGTTCATCTTGGAACAATGAAACAGCTAACTGCTATTTAGTTTCTGCCTTTTATCAATATATCCACATTTTGTCTCATAATGGTACATTGTATACGAAGTTTGCATTTTATCAGTTCAATTTTTTGAACATTTTCTTACACGAGTTTACCCTGAGACTGTTTTAGGGTTATTTTGTGTGTTCAAAGTGACACCCATTCGAAGCCAGACAATGTCGATACCACTGAACTATTGACCGAACTACAGCTGTCAGTGTTGCTGGTGTGATAGCCACACAGGACACCTCAATGGTTTCTCGTAGCTCATTCAGTGTAGCTGGTTTCTGTTGATAAACTTCATTTTTGAAGGTCCCCATAGATAGAAGTCAAGAGCTGTAAGGTCTGGAGATCACGCAGGGTACTAAATAGCTCCTCTTTGACCTATCCATTGTCTAAGTACATTTTCATCCAAGTGCTCTCCGACATCTCTGCAGTAGCGAGGCGGAACGCTCCCTTGTTGTAGGTAAAATCTTTCATTTGCAAACACCTCTTGAACGGCAGGTAAAATTGATGTTTGCAGCATATGAAGATACGCTTCATCAGTTAGGGTATCTTCTAACAAGAATGGACCAATCAAATTGTGCAATGAGAGACCACACCACACATTAACACCCAGTAGATTAACATGTTTGCCCACGTGAAATTGAGGATTTTCAGGAGCCCAGTATATGCAGTTGTAGAAGTTTACAGTATCGTTCAATTTGAACTGTGTCGTGTCAGACCAGATAACCATCCCTGAAAACCGTTCACCCTCATGAAGCATGTCTTCATACCATGTACAGTACTCCACCCTTCGATCCAATCATCCTCATTCACAGCGTGCAGCGATCTTGGAATGTACACTTCCCACTTTGCAGCCTTCAGAATTCGTCATACGCTTAGTCGGCTTATCCTTTTTTCATATGGACCCTGCTTCTCAGGTTTTTGAGGTGACCTAGTAGAATGTTGCAATGTAGCAGCCTGGAAGCTGGATTTGCTGATGTTTTTGGTTGGACAGATGTTTCCTTATGCACACACTGAACAGTACCATCAGCTTTAAATTTATCCCGAATACCATAAATTGTATGTGTTGGTGACTGAATTCTGTACACATTATGCCATTGCTGTTGTACCTCTATCATGTTTTCGTACTTCCAGTACCACTCCAATATGGCCTTGCGTTGCTCAAAACAAAGTGCATACCAAGATCTGTTGACAAAACAATGTGCTACACTACTGCACAAAACTGGAATGATATGTCATTTTGTTTCAAATATATTAACTATCCAAAGGTATCTACATTTTCTGAACTCCTTTGTATTCATAACTTTCTTATTAGTTACACGATGTACCCTTCTAATCTTCAACATCCTTCTGTAGCCTTCAACATCCTTCTGTAGCATCACATTTCGGAAGCTGTTATTCTCTTTTTGTCTAAACTGTTTCTTGTCCATGTTTCACTGCAATACATGACTACATTCCACACAAATGCTTTCGGAAAGGACTTCCTAACAAATCTATCTCTGATATTAACAAATTTCTGTTTTTCAGAAATGCTTTTCTTGCACTGCCAGTCTACATTTTATATCCTCTCTAATTCGGCCATTAGTTATTTTGCTGCCCAAACAGCAAAACTCATCTACTACTTTAAGGGTCTCATTCCCTAATTTAATTCCCTCAGCATTACCTGATTTAATTTTACTACATTCCATTACCCTTGCTTTGCTTTTGTTGATGTTCATCTTATATCCTCCTTTCAAAACACTGTCCATTCCGTTCAACTGCTCTTTCATGACCTTTGTTGCCTCTGACAGAATAATAATGACATCGGCAAACCTCAACATTTTTATTTCTTTTCCTACTCCAAATTTTTCTTTGGTTTCCTTTCCTGCTTGTTCAATGTACAGATTGTATGACATCGGGGATACGCTACAGCCCTGTCTCATTCCATTCTCCACCTCTGCTTCCATTTCATGCCCCTCACTGTTACAACTGCAGTATGGTTGTAAATAGCCTTTTGTGCCTTGTATTTTACCCCTCCTACCTTCAGAATTTCAAAGACAGTATTCCAGTCAACACTATGAAAAGCTTTCTCTAAGTCTACAAAAGCTATAAAAGTAGGTTTGATTTTCCTTACCTTATCTTCTAAGGTAAGTCATAAGGTCAGTACTGCCTCGTGTGTTCCTACATTTCTCTGGAATCCAAACTCATCTTCCCTGAGGTCGGCTTCTAATAGTTTATCCATTCTCCTGTAAAGAATTTGTGTCCGTATGTTGCAACCATGCCTTATTAAACTGATAGTTGGGTAATTTTCACACTAGTCAGCAACTGCTTTGTTTGGATTTGGAATTTCTACATTCTTCTGGAAGTCTGAGGGTATTTTGCCTGTCTCATACATCTTACACACCACATGGAATAGTTGCATCATGACTGGCTCTCCCAAGCCTATCAGTAGTTCTAACAGAATATTGTCTACTCCCATGGCCTTCTTTCGACTTACACTGTAAGAATAATTTGACAAAGTTCTGATAGGTACCTCCCATTGTATCTTCATCCACTTCTTTTTCCATAATATTGCTTTCAAATTCATCTCCCTTGTATAGACCCTCTATATACTCCCCCTTCCACTTTTCAGCTTTCTCTTCTTTGCTTAGGACTGGTTTACCATCTGAGCTCTTGGTGTTCATACAGCTGCATCTCTTTTATCCAAAGGCCTCTTTATTTTTCCTGTAGGCAGTATTTATCTTTCCCTTAATGAAGAATGCTTCTGAATCTTTACATTTATTCTCTAGCCATTCTTACTTAGCCATTTTGCACTCCTGTCACTCTCATTTTTTTTAAAAACATTTGTGTTCCCTTTTGCCTGTGTGTTATAATAATAATAAAAAATAATAACATTCCATTAGAACTACTGACGGCCTTGGGAGAGCCAGTCCTGACAAAACTCTACCATCTGGTGAGCAAGATGTATGAGACAGGCGAAATACCCTCAGACTTCAAGAAGAATATAATAATTCCAATTCCAAAAAAGCAGGTGCTGACAGATGTGAAAATTACCAAACTATCAGATTAATAAGTCACGGATACAAAATACTAATGCGAATTCTTTATAAGAGTCGAGGGGCATGAAAGGGAAGCAGTGGTTGGGAAGGGAGTGAGACAGGGTTGTAGCCTATCCCCGATGTTATTCAAGCTGTATATTGAGCAAGCAGTGAAGGAAACAAAAGAAAAATTTGGAGTAGGTATTAAAATCCATGGAGAAGAAATAAAAACTTTGAGGTTTGCCTATGACATTGTAATTCTGTCAGAGACAGCAAAGGACTTGGAAGAGCAGTTGAACGGAATGGATAGTGTCTTGAAAGGAGGATATAAGATGAACATCAACAAAAGCAAAATGAGGATAATGGAATGTAGTCGAATTAAGTCGGGTGATGCTGAGGGAATTAGATTAGGAAATGAGACACTTAAAGTAGTAAAGGAGTTTTGCTATTTGGGGAGCAAAATAACTGATGATGGTCGAAGTAGAGAGGATATAAAATGTAGACTGGCAATGGCAAAGAAAGCGATTCTGAAGAAGAGAAATTTGTTAACATCGAGTATAGATTTAAGTGTCAGGAAGTCGTTTCTGAAAGTATTTGTATGGAGCGTAGCCATGTATGGAAGTGAAACATGGACGATAACTAGTTTGGACAAGATGAGAATAGAAGCTTTCGAAATGTGGTGCTACAGAAGAATGTTGAAGATTAGATGGGTAGATCATATAACTAATGAGGAGGTATTGAATAGGATTGGGGAGAAGAGAAGTTTGTGGCACAACTTGACTAGAAGAAGGGATCGGTTGGTAGAACATATTCTGAGGCATCAACGGATCACCAATTTAGCACTGGAGGGCAGTGTGGAGGGTAAAAATCGAAGAGGGAGACCAAGAGATGAATACACTAAGCAGATTCAGAAGGATGTAGGTTGCAGTAAGTACTGGGAGATGAAGAAGCTTGCACAGGATAGAGTAGCATGGAGAGCTGCATCAAACCAGTCTCAGGACTGAAGACCACAACAACAACAACAACAACAATATTATTAGAAATACGGTTTTTGGCTAATCGGACTTCCTCTCTTACATTTTAATTGTAGATGCAGGCAGCAGACTTCAGGGACACCAGTACATATCAAAAATGAGAAAATCTTCCTTATTTGGTTCCACTTCACTTCAATAAAAAATATTTAATACTGATACCAAATCTTCTCTTATTTCAAAACATATATGATACAAAACACTCGTAGCACGTCATACTCCGAACCGCACATCTTAACAGAAACTTCTACATACGAGAATGTCAGAAGCAAAAGTGACGATTTCTTTCATTTGCCTGCACCTTACCGTGCATTCAAAATTAATGCCTTTGTCAATGTATTTGTCGATCGGTGTTTCATTTTTTGTTTTTAATAAATTTTAACTTTATGTTATCCTGGGGGTCTTCCACCATGGGGTTGGGTTGTTTTGGGGAAGGAGACCAGACAGCGAGGTCATCGGTCTCAGCGGATTAGGGAAGGATGGGTAAGGAAGTCGGCCGTGCCCGTTGAAAGGAACCATCCCGGCATTTGCCTGGAGCGATTTAGGGAAATCACGGAAAACCTAAATCAGGATGGCCGGACGCGGGATTGAACCGTCGTCCTCCCGAATGCGAGTCCAGTGTCTAACCACTGCGCCACCTCGCTCGGTCTCTTCCACCATGTACCTACACAAGAATATCTCTTGTGTTATCCACGGATTTCTACCAGGCCTTGTCTTTTTACCTATTTGATCCTCTGCTGCCTTCATTATTTCTTCTTTTAAAGCTAACCATTTTTCTTCTACTCTATTCCTTTCCCCTGTTCTAGTCAACCATAGTCTTATACTCCCTCTGAAAGTCATGACAACATCTGGTTCTTTCAATTTTTCCATGTCCCATCTCCTTAATTTCCGACCTTTTTCAATTTCTTCAGCTTTGATCTACAGCGCACAACCAATAAATTGTGGTCAGGGTCCACATATGCCCCTGGAAATGTCTTACAATCTAAAATATGATTCCTATCTAATCATAACATAATCATGTGAAACCTTCCGGAGTCTCCAGGTTTCTTCCACATACACATGGTTCTTTACGATTCTTAAACCAAATGTTAGCAATGATTACATTAAGCTCTGTGCAAAATTCTACCAGGCACCTTCCTCTTCCAGTCCTCCCCCCCTCCCAAGTACACATTCACCTACTACTTTCCCTTCTCTTCCTTTTCCTACTATCGAAGTCCAGCCTCCCATCCCAATTAAATTTTCGTCTCCTTTAACTATCTGAACAATTTCCTTCATCTCATAATACATTTCATCGATCTCTTCATCATCTGCGAAGCTAATAGACACGTAAAATTGCACTACAACGGTAGGTGTCGGCTTTGTGTCTACCTTGTCTACGACAATGCGTGCACTATGCTGTTCATAGTAGCTTACTGGCATTCCTATTTTCTTATTAACTATTAAACCCAATCCTGCATTACCCGTTTTTGGCTTTGCATTTATAACTCTGTATTCACTTGTTGCAATGCCATTCTGGTCGACGTTACAAGGCCAGATCAGTCAATCATCCACGCTATTGCCCCTGCAACTACTTGAAAAGGCTGCCACTCCTGTTCAGGAAATACATTTCTCTGGCCTCTCAACGCTCTTTATAGCATGCTTACCAACTTACAGGATAACGGCGTGAAATTTCGATTTTTTATTACAAATTATGGTTTTCATTGAACTCACCCTCGTATATTGATTCCAGATGGATTGTTGAAAATAAAATATTTTGAAACTAAGTGATCCTACTTTTTTGAAGAAATTTATTCAACTTAAAAAACTGAAACTGATCTTTGTGAATTTAAGGATAAAGTTCAAATCAAATTTCCATAAATGACTGACTTTTAACTTTTATATCCACATAGTATAACACACCATTTGTTATAAAAACAAGAGAATAATTATGAAAAAGGGGAAGGCAACCACTCACCTATAGTAGATCGATGCATGAAGCACGGAAACAGGTAATAAAAAACAGCTTTCACATTAGCTTTCAAGAACTAGGCCTTTTACTAGCAAAACACATGACTACACAGAAAACCAAAGGCACAATCCTGTGGCCACAGCAAGGCAGATTAGAGAGAGAGAGAGAGAGAGAATGCCTGCATGGGAGTGGCAGGGGAGACTAGTGAGAGAAGGCATTGCTTGATCTGGATGCAGAAAGAATGGTGTCGACAAAGGAAGGAGGTCTCATTTTTGACATTTTTTAACATATTTTCCCCCAACCATGCACCAATGAATTATTGTTCATTTACCTTCACCAATTCTGAAACTCTCCTTTGCTCTTGCAAAACTTCAACACGCATCCTCTTTCTAAAATCCTGTCTGGATGGGCACTTACCAAATTGACACCTCAAGTTCTCAGCCATCCTATTGCAAGACCCTCCATCTTTTCCAAAGCCATCAGTCACTCTACCATCACCAGGGTGATCCTTCATAACAATATAATCCAAGATTAAAAAGCTTAAACCATACTTGACAGCCTCTACTCTTTTTGCAAAATCTTTTCATTCTGTGGCCTCAACTTTATGTATGCCACTGTTGAAACAGAAACTCTTTCCTTTTAACAGCTGGAACAACATTCCCACCACATCTGAGGAAGCTGATCCTGCCTTACACCTGCATGGTACTGTGTGTGGCAAAGAAAAAGCCTACCATTCTGATCCAAACACTGCTCCCCTCCCTACAGCGATCTCTCATAGTTCCCTAACCTCACCTTGCTGACTTACTCTGTCTTTCAGTTCCCCAAAAACTTCCTCCAAACTCCATGAAACACACAACTCTTCAACACCCATTCCATAACATGGTTGTCAATCTTTCTGACAAAAATCTGGCCCTTTCAGAAGTCTCAAAACTTCCTAAGAGCCTCACCTTTAACGACAAACCTAATTTTAGTTATGTTAGACTTGTAAAGAACCTTCTTTTGTTTACTCATTCTTTGCAGTGGAAACATTGCTTTGCCACACACTCCACTGACAACAGCCAACCAAAGCCCCACATAGAACCTTGTTGAAAACAGTTCCCCCTCCAACAGTTGTCCTCCTCCTGTTCCACCCAGTCATCCTCTGGTAATCTTTCAGGAATTTCTCAATTGTAAACTGGCCTCACCTTCTTTTCTTAAATCTCTCCCCGGCAAGGCCACCACCATCCCTATGGAACACACTGCTATCTGAAACACGTAAAACAATCCAGATCTTATCATCCTTCTGGCAGTGGCCATTAATCATAGCAGCTACGTGGCTGAGGGTCTCCGCCAACTTTCCGACATCTCTGCATACAACTCTTACAACCATGATCCCACCCCAGAAGTCCAACATGACCTTATGCAGCTCCTCAAGGCCTTAGGTCCATCCCAAAACCTGACAGCTGTACCCATCATCTCCCTTCTCCAACCCCACAGATTTCCCACTGTGGCTGGGTACAATGTTCCTACAGCGAACCTTGGCCTTTGTTGACCAACGCCTGCAAACTATTGTACATAAGCTCCTATCCTGCACTCGAGACAATACTCGCTACGTTCACCATCTCTTCACATGCCCTGTCATGTTACCACCAGATTCATTATTGCTCACTGTGGATGCGAGATTTTGGGGACAACTGAAGGTTATGATTCAATCTTCTTTTTGGTAGTGTTTATTCCTCTTTTTGGGTATGAGGTATGAAATTTGTGTTTCTCACATTATTAAGCAATACACTGGTGTATTTACGAAATTTAATACCTTTCCAAATTTGCCTATAATGTAATAAAAAGTTTGCGTGTTTCTTTGACATAATGTTGTGCTGTGAAAATTTGTTATTCTACAGATTCTACTTTACAGTAACCTAGATGCAAAATAGAGTATGTACCTATGTAAAACATAGTCTGATTATTTCATTTTATTTTCATATTATTCATAGCTAATACCACTTGGACTCTATTATTTTTCGAAACTAGTTTACGTGATGATTACAAAAACTTTATTTTTCATCAAACTAAGAACTATCATTACATTTCAAGAACACACATATGTGGTATATTTTGAAAATATTAAATTTATTTTTGTAATGAAATAAAAGAACTTATGTTATTGTTTTATTTCTCAGATTTTTGTATCCATAGAACAATATCCCTTTCTTGGATTTTTTCTGTTTGTACATCTGGACATTATTATAAAGATTTATTTTGACCAAACAGCTTCTAAAACATTCTGGAGGAACATAGTTTGATACATAGAAGGGAATATGTGCCAAATGAGTTAGTCTCAATTAGATTGCATTTAGTCTACAATCAGGCTGCATTTTCTTGTCAGTCCGTGACCTGTACAAACTTTTACAGCATGTATAGAATGTCTTTTGTTG
Organism: Schistocerca nitens; assembly: GCF_023898315.1. NCBI lineage: Eukaryota > Metazoa > Arthropoda > Insecta > Orthoptera > Acrididae > Schistocerca > Schistocerca nitens. The sequence continues at coordinate 581,192,272 of NC_064618.1, read as the reverse complement.
GGAAAAATGGTTATGCAACTTGCTCTCTTGTGTGTAAAAACATGTGTGAAGTGCTTTACTACTGCGACCAGATAAAAATCTGAGACAAAATGAGAAGAAATAATGTGAAATAGTGTTTTCACTGGATATGACACTGGACCAAAATCACCTCCTAGTAAAATGACAAGCACTGCAGTTTTACAACAAAAAGATGAATATAAATCATATGAATATAATATTCATCAAATTTTAGTGCTGAATGTGCTTACTTTCTGTTTTATCTATATGTACTATCTTAGCAATAAGAATAGCTACAAAAATATACAATTTTTTTGAAAAACTTTTTAAACCTTTGACAGTTTCAGAAAGTAGGCCCATATCAATGTCCGTGTACGCAAACATCCCCCATGCCCATGCCCCCATGGAAACTATTGTTACCAATGTCTTCCTGATACCATATCCACCACCTACTTTCTAATTCTCCTGGGCAACCACATCCTGATTCACAATTATCTCACTTTCTGAGGCCAAATCTATGAACAAATCTGTGGTAATGCCCTGCGTACTCAAATGGCACAACCCTCAGCCAGATTATTTATGGACCATCTAGAGGAATCCTCCCTATCCAGTCAACACCTAAAACCTGGTTCAGATTCATTTATGATATTATGATTCACTTATGATATTTCATGATCTGGACTCATCGCAAGGACAACATTTGCTCCTTCCCCCATAACCTTAACGCCTATTCCAAATCAGCATCACCTTGTCTTCTTCGACTAACTGAACCACCTTCCGAGGCGTCCATCTCCATCTCACAGATGGCTCCATAAATACATCTGTCCATATTAAGGACACAGACCACCACTAGTACCTCCACTTTGATGGCTGTCACCTGCTCCATGTCAAAAAGTCTCTTTCTTGCAGCCTTGCCATCCATCGACACCACATCTGCAGCAGAAAGCAGAAGTTGTTGAATTTTACTGTTAACCTTACCAGACACTTTTCTGACAGACAATAGCCTATCCAGCTTATCCACAAACAAATCACCTATGTCACCTGTTCATTTGACAACAGTAAACCTATTAAACAGCCACCAAACAGCACTCCTCTGATCACCCAGTACCACCCCGGTCTTGAAAGACTCAACTATATGGCTCTACCAGGGCTTTAACTACCTCTTGTTGATATCCTATCCATAATCCTATTGAAAGTAATGTGCTGCCCCCCCCCCCCCTCCTCCACCTGACCTACAGAATATTCTTGACCACTCTTATTCCAATCCCACTCCCAATCTTGCAGACCATTAGTCTTTCCTTTGTGGTTGGCCCAGGTGCAAGATCTGTCCCTAACAACAACCCACTCAACACCTCCTATCGCAGTCCAGTCACAGGCATTTCTTACCCAATAAAAGGCAGGCCACCTGTGAAAGCAGCCATGTTGTATATCAGCTACGCTGCAATTGCTGTACAGCATTCTGTGTGGCCTACCAAGTAACCAAACGTCTACTTGCATGAATGGCCACCGCTAAACTATGTAAAGAGAAAACTTCACCTTCCATTTGCTGAAAGTGCTGCACACGACAACACAAATGACTTCAACAGCTGCTTCATTATGTGGGTTATTTGGATACTACCTTCCACCACAAGTTCCCCTGAACCACGCAGGTGGGAATCATCTCTCCATCACATCTCTCTCCTGTCCACACCACTCCTTCCCCATCCAGTTCATGTACTGCACTTCCCATCACTGCCCCCCCCCCCAAATTCCCCCCGTGCCCCCCCCCCCCCATTTTCTTTTCAACACTTATTCCTTCACTCTCTCCTTCATTTACTTTTCATCTTCACTTTTCTCTCATTTCCTCTTCTCTCTTTTTGCTTTACCCTCTGTACAGTTTTCATCTTGTTGCAAAGCCGCAGAGTCTTGTCTCTTTCCCACTGTCCCCTCTCCACCTTTACCAGCTCAGGCAACTGTTTTCATTAACAAGTATCAATAATCAGTCTTGCTGTGGCCATAGGAGTGTGCGTTTGGGTGTCTGTGTGCCTGTATGTGAGAATGTGTGTACTTTTGCTAGAAAAAGAGCTAGTGTTTGAAAGCTAATGTGAATGCTGTTTTCTGGTATGCGTTTCTGGACGCTATGCATCAATCCACTACAAGTGAGTGATTGCCTTTCCACTATTTTACATATTGCTCCATCCAGGAATTTTCATTGTTGTTATTTTTCAGTCACTGAATCTACTGAGAGTGGTTTTTATTTAAAACCAATACAAACTACTTGAGGACATATGTAAGATGTCAATCTATAGCAATTATACACAGAAGAAGACTGTACATAAATTTGATATAGTGAAGAAGACTAAAGAGAAAGAGGACCTTACTTTTGATACCAGATAACTGTTGTGCTCTGTACAATGGCAACAAGCAGAAGCAAATTCAATTGCCCCTAAGTGTCAGGTAACGTTCCCTGTAACTTACGTTGCTGCACATAGCTTCTCCTTTAAAATTTATTGTTTCATACTGTTCATTGTTTTACATTTTCAATATTTGAAAATGTTTGATATTTAATCCCATTTAATTCCGTTTTAGGTACTCTACATAATTCCAGTTCTATAATTTTGTTATGTAATGAGGATCTTTTATACAGTTCTACTGACCATTATGATTTTATACTTTCAGTGTCTCACACTTTTAATATTTCAATATACTAATTCTGTTTTAGTTACTTTATTTCCACTTTTATATTTAAGTGATTTACACCTTTTACTGTTGTATACATCCTTTGGTCTGCACTTTTAATATTTTGAAGGAAAATCTTTACATAATTATATTTATAATTTTAGCATACGTTCTTTTCTTGCTAAAGTCAAGATATCCCTATCACTCCCCCATCCTGCATCCTTTCCCAATCTCCCTCACTCTATTTTCTCTCCCTCCTCTTCCCCCTTTCCTACCTCCAGCAGATACCAGTTTACAACAATGATCACAGTTAACAGTATTCTGATATGAATTATTTTCTTGCGGTATAAATTCAAAGCTTCTGTAAATTTTTTGAAGGATTTCCTCTTGCTTTCACATGTTAGAATTTGATTTTGCAAAATTTTATTTTGCGATTACAAGTTCAGCATTCAGTACAGATTTTGACACATAGGTTTATGTTAGCCAGAAATAACATAAACCTACATGTCAGAATCTTATGGTTGAAAATACATTAATGCCAAAATTAAAACAGCAAAATAAAATTCTGACAGCTGAATGCCAGATGAAATCCTTTAAGAACCTCTGATATGAGGTTCTGACATGAACAAGGTGGGTTGCTGGTGCTATTACTTAGGTAAATTTTGCATTTATGTACAACACTTTTCTACTTACTGTAAAATATTAGACGGAACATATTTAGTTTTACTTTGTTTCAGATCTGAAGACCATTCAGAGACAACAAAACTTGTCATGTAATAAAAAATGTGCAACTAATACTGAAGAATAAATGACAATTATTTTAAATATCAATAAAGTTTCCAATTGCCTTGGGACAAATATATCAGCTATAGTGAAAGTATACTCATTGAAATCATTAATGGACTACTCATGGAACACATATTTTGCCTTGCATCTAGGGCCTCAAGTTCTTTGTTAACAGCTGTATTCATTCTGGCACTGTGGTCTTTGTGTTTGTAGTTTCACTCCATAGTGCAGGACTTCGCACTATCAAAGTATTTAATTCCTCTGTGGTGATTTGATCACCAATTTCCCCAGAAGAGCACTGTACACACAATTAAGAATGCAGCTAGTTGCACAAGCAACAAATGCTTGCCACGCAGCTTTCACCACATTGAGGACTTTTGTCCACACTGTCCACTGTGGGCAGACATAGCTGTCTGCTATATGGCGACCAGCCTCTGCACTTGTATAGCACGGTAACATATGTTCCTCAAACATCAGTTACTGTCATCCAGGCATGTGCCGTAACCTATGAAACTCCGCAATGAACACTGTGGGCAAGTGAATGGGTGGGAATTTATCTTATGGTGGAAACTGTAGATGTGAAACAGCGTAGCGCATGACACACATCTGGGAGGAAGGAATACTGCTGACTCAGTCTGAGGTGGAGATGAACTGCATGTGAGAAAGAAAACAAACAAGTGACAAAAAGTATTCGGCACTCCATGTCACTACTGACTTGGTCTGCTGAGGATAAGAAATTGGAGGACTGCAAAAACTAATGAGTTGATGTGAACAGCATTTGGGAAGAAGACATGTGAGTCATGAAGTATTTCTGTAACTCCAAGTCCACTCAGGCAAGAAACTGGAGTAACATATAAACCATACTCTACTTGAGTTGGGCACAAACCGCAGGCAGTGAGGGAAATTTATGAATAATCAAAGGTTTCATGCAGTAATGAAACAGTGCTTCAAGTCGTGTGACATATTAGTTACTCAGTAATGAATAAATATGATACCTGACAGCTCTAGCCAGGCTACAATACCTGTCTTTTGTCAAAGTTGCTTACACTAGTGGATTTCCACATTTGCAGCCTATATTGTAACTAACAAACAATGGAAAATCCAGGGTGGAATGTAACAATATTATGAAAAGGATAGTTGCTACTTACCATATAGCGAGATTTAGGCCAACAAGGCGAGGCAGGAAGTGCAAAATGGCTAAGCAGGGATGGCTAGAGGACAAATGTATGGATGTAGAGGCTTATCTCACTAGGGGTAAGATAGATACTGCCTACAGGAAAATTAGAGAGACCTTTGGAGAAAAGAGAACCACTTGTATGAATATCAAGAGCTCAGATGGAAACCCAGTTCTAAGCAAAGAAGGGAAAGCAGAAAGGTGGAAGGAGTATATAGAGGGTCTATACAAGGGTGATGTACTTGAGGATAATATTATGGAAATGGAAGAGGATGTAGATGAAATGGGAGATACGATACTGCGTGAAGAGTTTGACAGAGTACTGCAAGACCTGAGTTAAAAACAAGGCCCCGGGAGTAGACAACATTCCATTGGAACTACTGACGGCCTTGGGAGAGCCAGTCCTGACAAAACTCTACCATCTGGTGAGCAAGATGTATGAGGCAGGTGAAATACCCTCAGACTTCAAGAAGAATATAATAATTCCAATCCCAAAGAAAGCAGGTGCTGACAGATGTGAAAATTACCAAACTATCAGATTAATAAGTCACGGATACAAAATACTAATGCGAATTCTTTACAGACGAAAGGAAAAACTGGTAGAAGCTGACCTCGGGGAAGATCAGTTTGGATTCCGTAGAAATGTTGGAACATGTGAGGCAATACTGACCCTACGATTCATCTTAGAAGATAGATTAAGGAAAAGCAAACCTACATTTCTAGCATTTGTTGACTTAGAAAAATCTTTTGACAATGTTGACTGGAATACTCTATTTCAAATTCTGAAGGTGGCAGGGGTAAAATACAGGGAGCGAAAGGCTATTTACAATTTGTACAGAAGCCAGATGGCAGTTATAAGAGTCGAGGGGCATGAAAGGAAAGTAGTGGTTGGGAAGGGAGTGAGACAGGTTTGTAGCCTATCCCCGATGTTATTCAATCTGTATATTGAGCAAGCAGTGAAGGAAACAAAAGAAAAATTCGGAGTAGGTATTAAAATCCATGGAGAAGAAATAAAAACTTTGAGGTTCGCCGATGACATTGTAATTCTGTCAAAGGCAGCAAAGGACTTAGAAGAGCAGTTGAATGGAATGTATAGTGTCTTGAAAGGAGGATATAAGATGAACATCAACAAAAGCAAAATGAGGATAATGGAATGTAGTCGAATTAAGTCGGGTGAGGCTGAGGGAATTAGATTAGGAAATGAGACACTTAAAGTAGTAAAGGAGTTTTGCTATTTGGGGAGCAAAATAACTGATGATGGTCGAAGTAGAGAGGATATAAAATGTAGACTGGCAATGGCAAGGAAAGTGTTTCTGAAGAAGAGAAATTTGTTAACATTGAGTATAGATTTAAGTGTCAGGAAGTCGTTTCTACAAGTATTTGTATGGAGTGTAGCCATGAATGGAAGTGAAACATGGACGATAACTAGTTTGGACAAGACGAGAATAGAAGCTTTCGAAATGTGGTGCTATAGAAGAATGCTGAAGATTAGATGGATAGATCATATAACTAATGAGGAGGTATTGAATAGGATTGGGGAGAAGAGAAGTTTGTGGCACAACTTGACTAGAAGAAGGGATCGGTTGGTAGGACATGTTCTGAGGCATCAAGGGATCACCAATTTAGTATTGGAGGGCAGCGTGGAGGGTAAAAATCGTAGAGAGAGACCAAGAGATGAATAAACTAAACAGATACAGAAGGATGTATGTTGCAGTACGTACTGGGAGATGAACAAGCTTGCACAGGATAGAGTAGTATGGAGAGCTGCATCAAACCAGTCTCGGGACTGAAGACCACAACAACAACAAGGCGATGTCAGTTTCCGACAAAGGCATTGTTGGCTGAAAGCTCGCTTTCTGACAATCTTTTAGTTGTGCCTATGTGCGATGCAGCACCTCTGCTATACAGTGAGTAGCAACTACCCTTTTCATAATATTGCTATATTGTCACTAGAATGAGTCTCCATTTGTCCCTGCTAATGTACTTTCCTTACTGCCTTACATGCCCACAGTGCCATTATAGGTGGCATTCAGTTTGGGCAGTGGTCAAAAAGTTTAGGCTTATTGGTGCATATATTGAGATAGCACAGTGGTTCTCAAACTGTGGTGCGTGACCCTGAGGAAGTTGCGAATCGTGTGCAAGGGGGGCATGTTATGTTAGGAAAAAAATTATATTCTTAGTAACAAACAATTAGGTTTATCTTTTGTCGAACAAATGACATACTGCTGATATGGTTTGAATTTCGCCAGACGTCGGTGTTAATGCCAGACATGGTTGACGGCAATGAAATGGCTGTCACATTTTCAGCATTGTTTGAAATGATTGGTCGAGCTGCACGACTTCCTTCAACAGCACCTAGGAAGCCTCCACACGCGAGCTGAGTAGGCTTTGTTTCTAGTTGGCATTGCTTCCTTTGATAGTCAGCGGAATATCCTTTGTCGCCTGCGCCATTACTGTTTCCGTAACTATCCTGCACAGCGCAAGGTTTCGCTCATGTGTCTCAACGCATCCTTATAATGACGACTATAATTATAGTCTTATAATTACAGACTCGAGGAAGAATTGACTGCAGTATGAAGTGGTTCCTGATTAGTGACAAACATCAAGACAGCGGCAGTCCATCAACTGGCGGAAGGGAGGGAGATACTCCAAAGGCAAAAACGAGGAGGTATGATAACTATTTATTGCTAGGCTTCACAAAAACTACAATCAACGGTGAAGAATGTCCGCAGTGTGTAGTTTGTTTAACGATTTTAGCTGCTGATAGCAAGAAACCTACAAGTTAAATAGACATCTTGAAACCAAACATCCAGAATCAATGGGAAAACCAAAAGATTTTTTGGTCAGGAAACTAAATGTTTTATTATCGACCCAGAAGAACTTCGCTAGAACGATAAATGTGACACCTAAGGCCCTTTTAGCCTCTTACCAGATTTCTCACAGAATTGTTAAATGCAAGAAACCACACACGGTTGCAGAAACTCTGGTTTTACCAGCAGCAATTGGTATAGTATCAACAATGTTTGGCGACTCATTTACTCAACAGTAGAAAAGTATTCCTGTCTCTAATGACACAGTGCATAGAAGAATTTTAGACTTTTTTGACGGTTTACTTGAGTAGTTATTCAATCGACTGTGCAACAACTATTTTGCACTTCAAGTGAACGAAGCAGCTGACATTCATAAAGATTCTCATTTGATTGCTTATGTTCGTTTTGTTGATGAATTTAACATCTGAGAGGAATTTCTTTTCTGTGATCCAAAGCTGAAAACAGCTACAGCTGAAAGCCTTTTTGACATGTTCAATACTTTTTTAAATCAAAATGGTGTATCATGGAATAGGTACATGCAGAGACAGAACTCACTTCATGTCTGGAACTTATGGTGGATTGCAAGCGAAAGTTAAAGCGTAGTTCCTGATGCTGTATGGAATCACTGCATGATACATCAGGAGGCTCTGGCTGCTAAAGAACTTAGTCCACCCCTTCAAGAAGTTCTGCAAACGGTTATACACCCAGTTAATATTATTAAGGCAAAATCTATAAATTCGAGGCTTTTTAAAGTGCTATGTGAGGAGTTGGTGCTGAACACACTCAGTTGCTCTTTTTTAATAATGGTCGATGGCGTCAAGGGCTAAGGTACTGAAAAAGAATGTTTGAACTGAGGAATGAGGTATACCGTTTTTTAAAGGAGAGAAGTCACTCTTTGGTAGACTGTTTCAACAATGGAGATTTTTTATTTAAAATGGCTTACCTCACTGATATTTTTGAAGAACTAAATATTCTTAACATTTCACTTCAAGATAATCAGGTAACTTTACTACCTTGGAATGAAAAGGTGAAGGTGTCCATACAGAAATTAGAGTTGTGGCAAAACCGAAAGGAGAGTGGCATACTAGATATGTTCCCTATCATAGTATCACTGTTAGAGGATACAGATAATCCTATACTTCCAATGGCAATAAAAGCTTGCTTTCTTCGTCACCTGGCAACATTAAAAGTTCACTTTGAGAAATATTTAAGAAAAGATTTTGATAAATTTAATTGGATTAAAAATCCATTCATAAACACTCCTGGACCACAATTTCTAAATATAGAAGAGTAAGAACAACTTATTGAACTCATTTGAGATACTTTACAGAAGAGTAAATTTAATGAAGTGTCTTTGTTGGAGTTTTGGGTTCATATTAGCAAGGACTTCCAAGCGCAAATCCAAAAATGCAATAAAGATCCCGATTCCTTTTGCAACAACATACTTGTGTGAGACTGGATTTTCAGCTTCATCAGGTATGAAGTTGAACTACTGTTCAAAGCTAAATGTAAATAAAGAACTTTAAGTGGGTCTTTCTGCTATTCCTCCATATCTTGAGAAACTTTGTTCTCAATAGCAAGCTCCTCCATCACACTGAACTTTTTAATTTAAATTTTTATTGCTCTTGTAATTCTTGTTTACTGAATTGTAAATAATGTTTATTTCATAGCTTTTGAACAAATAAAAACTTGATAAAGACAAAAAATTATTCCATATTTTCATTATAATAAGTTGTGTTATTTTTGGTTTCTGCTGCATGAAGTCCTTTTAAATAGAGTTTGGTAAACATAATAAGGATAAAATATGAATATTTTTATTAATAACAATAACCTGGGGGGGGCTGATATTATAATTCCTATGAAGGGGGCGGGGCGGGGGGCAAGGAAAAACGCACATACTGATGTTCATGTAGCTACTGTTGTCTGCAATACAGCTGATATTTTTGTAATTTGTCATCTGCAACTGACAATAGGTTGTCTATAGTACATCAATTATACCGAACTGAAATGTAAGGCCTAAAATGAAACTATTGGTGTCTGTTAATTTTATGTTATGTTGCCCCCAGTTATTTGTGTGTCAAACACAACACAGTGGATATATAAAGGAGAGACAGAAATCTAATAATCATGGAGCTCTGTGTGATACTGTATGGGAAGGAATCTAAGAAAGAATGATGGGAGAAAATGGGATTGATAGTGGGAATGAGAAAGGAGAAAAACTAAATGAGTTCTGCACTAAATAGCGAATACACTGTACAAAAATCACAAGAGGAGATACACTTGGAAAATACTTGCAGATACAGGAACATTTCAATTAGATTATGTCATGGTCAGACAGGGCTTCCATAATCAGATAATGGATTGTAAGGTGTACCCAGGAGCAGACACAAACTCATATCAGATCATAATTTGTAAAGATGGGGAGCTGACAGAATCTTAAGACAATAATGCGAAAGATTCAGTGTGGAAGGACGTACAATACTGCAGTGCTAAGGAATGTTGAGACGCCTTTGAAGTTCACTAAAGATGAGGATACAGTGATAAGAAATGTCACAGTAGGCAGTTCAGTTGAAGAGGAGTGGACATTTCCAAAAAGAGCAATCACAGATGTTGGAAAGACAAACAGAAATACTAGGAAGGTAACTGCGGTGAAATCTTGGGTAATAGATGAAATACTTCAATTGATCAAAGAAAGCAGGAAGAACAAAAATGTCCAGGTACAGACAGAAATACAGTAATACAAATCTGTTGGGAATGATATAAATAGGAAGTGCAGGGAAGCCAAGGTGAAACTGCTAGAGGAAAAATCTGAAGAAATCGAAAGAGAAATGATTGCAGGAGAATCACTACAACCTTTGGTGATATTAAAAGCAAGGGCAGCACATTAAGAATGCACTGAGAATTTCACCGTTAAACGCAAGGGAGAGAGTGAATAGTTGGAAAGAGTTTACGGAAGATCTCATAGAGGGGGAGGACTTGTCTGATGCTGTAATAGAAGAAGAAATTGGAGTCGACATGGGATCCATTGTAGAGTTAGAATTTAAAAGATCTTTGGAAGACTTAAGTTCAAATAGGGCAGAAGGGATAGATAACATTCCACTGGAATTTCTTAAGTGTGTGTGTGTGTGTGTGTGTGTGTGTGTGTGTGTGTGCGCGCGCGCGCGCGCACGCGTGCATGTGTGTCTATATATATCAAAAAGATTCACACAATTATAGCTTTTGGCCTTAGACACACATGCAAACACACACTCACGCTAATGCAACTTGCACACACGTCTGCAGTCGCAGAGAACGGAAACCACACTGCCAAGATCAAGAACAAAGTGCCCAGATTAAGAAGGATGCAGTCTTTTGCCCATACTGTTCAATTTATACATCAAATAAGCAATAACAAAAATAAAAAAAAGGATCAAGAGTGGGATTAAAATTGAGAGTGAAATGATATTACAGTTAATATTCGCTGATGACATTTCTATCCTCAGTGAAGATGAAGAAGAATTACAAAATCTGTTGAATGGATTGAACGGTCTAATGAGTTCAGGATATGGAATGAGGGCAAACTGAAGAAAAACAAAAGTAATGAGAAGTAGCAGAAATGACAATAGCGAGAAACTTAACATCAAAATAGATGACCACAAAGTATATGAAGTTAAGGAATTTTCTCCTACCTTGGAAGCAAAATAACCCATAATGGACAAGCCAAGGAGGATATAAAAAGCTGACTAGCACAGGGAAAGAGGACAGTACTGAACAAAATAAGTCTACTATTGGTAAACATGGGCCTTAATCTGAGGAAGAAATTTCTGAGAATGTACATTTGGAGCACAGTATTGTATGGTGGTAAATCATGGACTGTGGGAACATTGGAACAGAAGAGAATTGAAGCATTTCAGATGTGATGCTACAGAAGAATGTTGAAAATTATATGGACTGATACCGTAATGAACGCAGAGGTTCTACTCATAATCAGTGAAGAAAGGAACATATGGAAAATGCTGACAAGGAGGGGGGATAGGATGATAGGACATCAGGGAATAACTTCCATGGTACTAGTTGGAGCTATAGATGGTAAAAACTGGTTTTATTACAGTGTTATGAATATTATGCCCACAGTTCCAGATTCGTATATATTATCATGCACTTTTTAGCTGTTATTCGATACAAAACAAAATGACCCCATTGATGATGTGAAATTTCACAGAAACTTGTACACATCCCAACCCTTTTCTAAACCTATTTGTCTGAAAGCAAAATGTGCTAAAAGTGAGCTTCAAACTTAAGACGCTTACATTTTATTTGCCTTAAAGTACTGCTGGTGGTGTTAGGGGAGAGGGAGGGGATATGTGGCAGACTATTTGTGGGTTATGGGGTTTGCTGGTAATTGGTAATGCACTATGAATTGGCGACATTGGGAGCCTGTAGCTGTTCTCTCTATTGATGTCACAGAATTTCAGTTGTCTCTCATGAGTCACAGAGATGCTCCACACTGGGTATACACATTGCACCCAGTGTCAGAAAACGCTTACAAGCAGAAGTAGAACAGCGTCAGTCAAGCAGTGAGAAAAGTAAAACTCAGGCTTGCCCATACATTAAACAAGAACAGAAAAAGATCTGTTGTTCTATGGAAAAATGTGCATTGTCTTGGTATTGGCAAAGTAAAAGTAAAAGCTGCATCTGATCCAACTGTCCCAGCAGAAGAACTCAACTGGTCCTTCACATTACCTACAACCACAACTGAATCACAAATGAAACAGAGACTGTTTGATTACTTTAGGGGGGTAAATGACTGTAGCCACAAAAAATTCTACCTAAAAACTGTTACTTGCAATACTTTCAAAAAAGTCATCGTGTGTATCAAATTAGCATCTAGTGGACATGATCACATCACAGTCCAAATGAAGTAGCTTATTATTGACTCACTACTGCCCACTATAAAAGGTATCTTCAATCACTCCTTAATGACAAGGGTTGAGGCCCAGAAACAGGGACTAGTTAAGCCACTATATCTACACCTAATTTTACATAAATATTCTACAAGCCACCATATGATGCCGAGCGGGCAGGAGGGGGTGTACCCTGTACCACTACTAGTCATTTCCTTTCCTGTTCCACTCGTAAGTAGTGAGGTAGAAAAACTACTGTCTATATGTTTTCATATGAGCCCAAATTTATCATGTCTTATCTTCATAATCCACAAGAGAAATGTATTTTGGCAGCAGTAGAATCATATTGCAGTGAGCTTCAAATGCCGATTCTCCAAATTTTCTCAATAGCGTTCCCAAAAAGAGCACTGCCTTCTCTCCAGGGATTCCCATTTCAGTTTCTGAACCACCACTGACATATTGTTCAGATCTATCGGTAACAAATCCAGCAGCCTGCCTCTGAATTCCTTCATTGTCTTCCATTAATCTGATATGGTATGGATCCCAAACACTTGGGAAATGCTTAAGAATAGGTCACACTAGCACCCTATTGCAGATTGCTTTACAGATGAACCTCACTTTCCCAGATTTCTCCCAATAAATCAAAGTCGACCATTTGCTTACCCTACCATAATCCTCGCATGCTGGTTTTATTTCGTCTGGTTTTGCATCATTACAACCACATATTTAAATGAATTGGCTGTATCAAGCAGGATACCACCAATGCTGTTTCCATACATTACGGGTTTGTTTTCCCTACTCATCTGTATTATCTTAACATTTTTCTACATTTGGAGCTAGCTGCCATTCATCACACCTACTAGAAATTTTGTGTAAGGCATCATGTACCCTCTTCAGTCATTCAACTTTGACACTGTCCCATACAGCACAACATTACAAGCAAACAGCCCAGACTGCTCCCCCCCCCCCCCCCCCCCTGTCTCCCAGGTTGTTTATGTATACAGAAATTAATAGTGGTCCCATCACACTTCCCTGGAGCACTCCTTATGATACCCTTGTCCCTGGTGAACACTTCCCACTGAGGACATCATACTGGGTTCTATTAGTTGAGTAGTCTTCGAGCCATACATATCTGGGAACATATTCCATATGCTCGTATCATTGTTAACAATCTGCAGTGGGGAACCATGTCAAACGCTTTTCAGTTATCTAGGAATATGGAATGTGCCTGTTGCCCTTCATCTATAATTAACAGTATGCAATGTGAGAAAAGGGCAAGCTGAGGTTCTCAGGTTCACATGAGTGATGCTTTCTAAAACTATTCTGATTTGTGGACAGAAGCTGTTTGGCCTCAAGAGAATTTATTATATTTGAACTGAGAATATGTTCAACAATTCTGAAGCACACCAATGTTAGGGATATTGGTGCGTAATTTTGTCCTCCTGAAATACAGGACTCATTTGCGCTTTTTTCCAGTCACTTGTGGCCTTGGTTGGACGATAGACTCACAATCAATGCAAGCTAGGTAAGTGGCCAATGCCCTAGAGTACTCTTCATAAAACTGAATTTGGATTCCATCTAGACCTGGCGACTTATGTGTTTTCAGCTCTTTCAGTTGTTTCTCTACTCCAAGGATGCTTATTATGATGATGTCCATATGGGAGTCTGTTTGCTGGAGGCAGTCCCCCCCCCCCCCCCCCTTTCAGTCTCAAAGGGCGCATGTCAAACAGGAAGAAAGAAGATCTAGGAACCGTTAGCATAGCAGAAGTAAATTATTGTAGCTGTGTTTGGAAAAGTACCAGACCTCCAAGCTCAAATAGAAAGCACTGATGCTCCAAACAATTATAGGCACTCCAAGCTGGCTAATGGTGTTCAGAATGGATAGGCTAAACACAGTTGGTGATGGGGTGTTTGTAGCTGTCAGAAGTAGTTTATCTTGTAGTGCAATTGAAGTAGATAGTTCCTTTGAGTTAGTAGAGGTAGAGGTCATTCTTGGAATAAAATAATAATTGAATCCTTTTACCTACCTCCCAACTCAGATGATAGAACTGCTGAAAGGTTCAAAGAAAACTTGAGTCTAATTTCAAACACACACCCGACGCATACAGTTATAGTTGGTGGTGACTTCAATTTACCCTCGATATGCTGGTGAAAATACATGTTTAAAGCCAGAGGTATGCATAAAACACCATCCAAAATTGTGTTAAATGCATTGCCTGAAAATTATTTTGCACAGTTAGTTCATGAGCCCATTAGAACAGTAAATGGTTGTGAAAACACACTTGACCTTTTAGCAATAAATAATCCTGAGCTAATAAAGAGCACCAAACAGATACAGGGATTAGTGAACACAAGGTTGTCGTAGTGAGCCTGAATATTGTAATTCCCAAATCTTCAAAAAATATACCTATTCAAAAAAGCAGACAAAAATTCACTTGATGCGTTCCTGAGGGACAATCTCCACTCTTTCCAAATTAACAATGTACCGGTACCTGTAGACCAGATGTGGCTCGAATTTAAAGAAATAGTATTGACAGCATTTGAGAGATTTATGCCAAATAAATTAACGAACGAGGGAGCCGATTCCCCTTGGTACACAAAACAAGTCAGGACACTACTGCAGAAACAATTAAATAAGCGTGCCACAGCTAAATGAATATAAAATCCCCAAGATTGACGATATTTTACAGAAGCTGGAAATTTAGCGCAGACTTCAATGCGAGTTGCTTATAGTAGTTTCCAAAACAAAACTTTGTCTTGAAACATGGCAGAAAACTCGGAGAGGTTCTGACTGTATGTAAAGTATGCCAGCAGCAACACACAATCAAGGCCTTGCTCTGCACAATGGCAACAGGTGCTGCTAAAGTAGAGTTACTAAAACACAGCCTTCCAAAATTTCTTCACCAAAGAAGACAAAGTAAATATTCCAGATTTCGAATCAAGAACAGCAGCCAACATGACTTACTTAGAATTATATATCCTCCGAGCAATGAAACAACTAAAATCACTTAATGAAAGCACCTCTTTCGGCCCATACTGTATACCAATTAGGTTCCTTTCAGAGTATGCCCATGCAATAGATCCTCACTCAACAATCATATACAACCATTTGCTCGTTGAAAGATCTGTACCCAGAGACTGGAAAGTTGCACAGGTCACACCAATATTCAAGAAAGGCAATAAGAGTAATCCACTAAACTACATGCCTGTATCATTATGTCAATACACAGGAGGATTTTGGAACATATATTGTGTTTGAACATTATGAATTACCTCAAAGAGAGCGATCTATTGACAAACAGTCAACAAGAATTTAGAAAACATCTTTCTTGTGAAACACAACTAGCTCTTTACTCACACGAAGTGTTGAAAGCTACTGAGAATGGCTTTCAAATCGATTCTGTATTTTTAGATTTCCAGAAGGTTTCTGCTCACAAGTGTCTTGTAATCAAAATGCGTGGTTATGGAATATTGTCTCAGTTGTGCGACTGGATTCTTGATTTCCTGGCAGAGGGGTCACAGTTCATATTAACTGATGGTAAGTTATTGAACAAAACAGAAGTGATTTGTGGTGTTCCCCAAGATAGTGTTATAGGTCCTCTGTTGTTCCTTATTTGTATAAGTGATTTAGAAGACAATCTGAGCAGCTGTCTTACGTTGTTCATAGATGATGCTGTCTTTTATCATCTAGTAAAGTTGTCAGCTTATCAAAACAAATAGCAAAACGATTTAGTAAAGCTACCTGTATGATGCAAAAATTGGAAACTGACCATGAATAATGAGAAGTGAGAGGTCATCCACATGAACACTACAAGGAATCTATTAAACTTGGGTTATATGATAAATCAGTCAAGTCTAAAGGTCGTAAATTAAACTATATACCTACGAACTACAGTTACAAACAACTTAAATTGAAAAGAACACACAGAAAATTTTGCAGAGAAGGCAAACCGAAGACTTGTGTTTCATTGGCAGAACACTTACAAGGTACAACTCATCTACTAAAGATATGGCCTGCACTATACTAGTTCATCATCTTTTGGAGTACTGCTGTGCGGTGTGGGACCATTACGAGACAAGATTACCAGAGTACATCGAGAAAGTTCACAGAAGAGCAGCACATTTTGTATTATCAAGAAATAGGGGAGAGAATTTCACTGACATGATACAGGATTTGGGGTGGACATCACTAAACCAAAGGAATTTTTCATTATGGTGGAATCTTCTCCCAACATTTCTATCACCAACTTTCTCCTCTGAATGCGAAAACATTTCTTTGACAATGACCTACATAGGAAGAAACTATCATCATAATAAAATAAGAGAAATCAGAGCTTGCATCCAAAGATATAGGTGCTCGTTTTTTCTGCTCGCTATTTGAGATTGGAGTAATAGACAATTATTATTAAGTTTGTTTGATGAACCCTCTGCCAGGCACTTAAGTGTGGTTTGCAAAGTATCCATGTAGATGTAGATGAAACACTGGTATGTTTGCATGATTCTCCTGTTTGAAGATTTCTTAAATATGAACTTTAAGGCTTCAACTTTTGTTTTGCTATCTTCAGCTGACACTAGACTGGCCAACGAGCGACTAGATGGAAGCCTTAGATCTCCTTAGCGATTTTACATAGGAACAGAATTTTCTTGGGTTCTCTGCCAGATCTTTTGCTAAGGTGAAATGGTGGTGGTTATTTCTTGTTTCACACATAGATATTTTCACAGACAAGAATTTCTACTAACCTTTGCATGCCATCATTTTCCTGTTATCTTTTGAGCCAAGAGCGCAACAGCCTCTGCTTCCTTAGCATTTTCTTAATTTCATTGTCAAATCATGGCGTGTATTTTCCATACTTAACCTACTTACTAGACTCACAATTCTCCAGACCACAATTTACAATCTGCTTAAACTTTGACCACAATTCCTCTATGTCCATCTTCGGTATTGGCCTTTATACTATTTTTCACTGTATGTCAATGATGTATCATCAATTTTGTCCCATTGCAAGTATTACATGTACACTGATCACCTCCAGTTGTATCTTAGTGCAAAACCAATAAACCTGAAGACAGGTATCAAGCATCTCAATACTGACCTGTGTGCACTGTCGAAATAGGTGCAGGATGTGGGGTTAAAGCTATACCCCTCCAAACCCATGCAGTACTGGTTGGTCATTCTAAACCCACTAACCTAAATTACTGGGAATCCATACCATCTTTAACCCTAAATGGTACATATATCAACTTCTCTCTTCAGTAAAGAGTCTAGACTGTGCAAGTAGCTTCAACATGCAAACATCAACATCACTCCGTGCCCTACAAAAATATAAAAAGCTCTTCCCTTTTGATCTGAAAAATAAATCTGTACAAACACTTATACTTCCAATTATGGACTACAGTGATGTTATTCTGCAAGGTATTTCTCAGGAAAGCTCACAGTGCCTGGAACTAGTTATGAATGCACGTGTTCATTATTTCTGTGATGTTCAACTCTTGTACAGCTATCCTGGCTGTGTGCAGACAAACTCAGAGATCTTCATACTCTTTGTCTTCCCTACTACTGTTTGATTAATGTGTATTGTCCTTCATATCACTCCTTGACTTTAACATTCTTGCCTGAACATCACGGCAGAAACACCCATTCCCAACGGAGCAAAATCCATTCTGACCCACTCCATCGTTCAGCTGCTTTCTCGAAGTCTTTCCCAGTAGCAGGAAACCGACTCTGTAATACTCTCGTGCAGTACATTAGAGAACTGAATAAAATCTCCATCTTCAGATGATAGTTAATGCCATATATACGGTGAAATCAAAAATTAAAGATTTTTTGGACAGTTCGTTTTTTAGTTATTAATTTTTAAACTTTCCAAAATTTTGCAATTTTTGCCATATTTCGCTTTGAAATAGCCATATCTCAAAAAGTATTTGACAGTACAGACCAGAAATTTACATCATTTTATTCAGTTTATTATAGGCTTTAAAAATACTTGTTGCTTTATCAAACTTATTAATGTGCTATATTTTTCCAATTCAATTTCTTTTTAAAATTATGAAAATTTCAAAATTATATTTTTTTGTTTTGTTTTTATTTACTTGTTTTAAGTACGGTAGTCTTACACTACTTATTAATGCGTGTTCCAAATTTCACAATCGTATTCCAAAGTGAACATATTGAAATAAATTTATATTTTAATGTTATTCGTATTGTCAACTACATCTCAACTGCACTTCGTTTGCAGGCTGGTTCATAAAATATTGTTAAAATGAAAATTTGGATTACTAATTAAGCATGCTTTACTTTATCATTTTAAAATTGTACTAAACTATGCAATATAACATAATACAAATAATGTAAGAGATAGTAAGCATTTTCATTTATGTAATCTTTAATTTGCTGTACTTGTTGTCTACAGAACCACAGTACATATACTGCCAGAAAAAAATAATACACCTGGAAAGACGATGTCGATTTTGATCCAATGATGGCATATGCCACCTAGGGGATAGTAGATGTACTGATAATGTTTTCAATGTTGTTCACCAACATAGCATAGCGGCATAGCTACCATAGCACCATCTGTATTTACCCTTTAATAGGGAATGCACACTGCCAGAAGGCTCAGTGTGGTGCTAACATGTGAAGCAAGCAGGCAACCACGGCATGAAGACACATTCATACTTCCTATAGCCAATCGAACCTCCCAAGTGACTGGATAGTCCTTTTGGAGAATTGGCACATAAGTTGAATGTGTTGCAACAATGCTAGTATCAGGTAACTGAACAGATAAACAAATCTACTCATCAAGCAGTGGCAGGAGAACGCAGGCACATGCTCGCACGCGCGCACGCACGCACACGCACACACACACAATTGCTTAACTTACGCAAGCTTCCAGAGCCATTGGCCCCTTCTTCCAGGAGAAGAGAGGAGAGTTGACGGGGCAGGAAGAGGGGTGAATGAAAAGGACTTGAGAGGTTTAGGAACAGTAGTACTGTTCGGAAAAGTCACCCAGAACCCCGTGTCAGGGGAGACTTATCGGACAGGATGAGAAAGAATGACTAGTCCAGTGGTCATGTGAACATTCTCACATCAGCAGCCGTGGTTCTGGATATCCACACAGCACGGATGCCTGCCAGGATTGTCATATTGTAAGGGCAGCAGTGGCAGATCGTGCAGCTACCACAGTGCAGATAAGAGGCATTGTGAGCTCAGACATGTCAACACAAACTATTGAGAATTGGTTATTAACAATGGGACTAGAGGCACACACACCTCTAGCCCATCTTCCATTCAGATCACAGCATCGACGTGCGTGGTTCGACTGGTGCAATCAGAGGATCACTTGAAGATGCAATGGCACTCCATGGTCTCCAGTAATGAACGTAGATTCTGCCTGCATGCAAGCGACGGTCATTTGTGCGTCCGACGTAGACCTGGTGGGTGCTGTCTCTTACAGATCAGTCATCCAAACACACCGGCCCCATCCCAGGCCTTATGGTTTGGGGTACAATAAGCTACAACTCTCGTTCACCTTGGGTGTTTCTGGAGGGGATGCTAACCAGTGCTCAGTATGTGCAGAATGTTGTTAGACCCATTTTTTCACTTTTGTTGCAACAGAAAGCTGGTGTTTGGCTCTAACAGAATAATGCTGAACCGCACACTGCCACTGAAATTAAATAGGCTCTGCAAGACGTGCAGCAAGTTCCCAGGCCAGCACACTCTACGGACTTGTCTCCAATCAAGCATGTATAGGAAATGATGGGACAAGAAGTGACTCGTATGACTCATCAACTAACAAAAGTACATGAATAGGTCGAGCAGGTGTGATATAACGTACCCCAGGACAGTATTTGCCATCTGTGTGATCGATTGGATGCCAGAGTCAGCACACCTGCATTGCTGCATGTGGAGGCTACACCACATACTAATATGGGTGTTTCAGCATGGTGGGTTAATATCTGGTACCTCAGAAACACTTGTGCTACTGATTTGTAAAGGTATTCATTTCATGTGCTCTATATGCACTGTTACAACAATAAATCTCGTGTGAATTGGAAATGAGTAGTTGCCAGAGAGGACCAGAAAATAGGCTTACTGGACATGTGCATATATGATGACACAGGAAGCCCATGCTTGATGTTTGCTCTACTTGTATGGCTTTTGTTGCATTTCTGTTTGGAATTTTGTGTGTAGTGGGGCATCATGTGACCATGTGCAGCACTGTGGCCTGTTGTTCAGAGGGAGATATGGAGTTCTTGAACTCAGGGCACTGTTTTATCTTATCCTATCTAGATAAAGAGTGGAAAATAAGAAAGTAGTCCTTTGGATAATATTCATTTCAAAATAAACTCTACATCTTAAAGTACCCTAATACTTTGCTATGTGGTGATTTTAATGTATTATTATTATTATTTGTACTCTGCAATACACTTAAGTTCAATTTCCACTCAAGTTTACACCCACACAGCACCGCAAAAAGCTAGTAAGAAGGAATAAAATTTCTTGCAAAAATAAGAAAGCATTTGTTTGTACACACTAGAATTAAGAACAATAAATTTTTCATGACTTTTTCAAAGTGTACAAAAGATTAACAAGGTTTTTTGTGAAACCAACAAACTGTATAATTGGCAGTTTGTATTCTAAGGCCTTGTGGGGAGTCACCATGCTAAAACATGGTGTGCTGCCAGTCTATAATTTACTGAAGAATGGTGCTCTGTAAATTTAAGATGTAAGCAACACAACGTAAAAAATAAAGTCCAGCCTAGAGGAGGTACTAGACAAGTACTGAAGCATGCCTTGTTATCGAAAAACACTGTCTTTCGTAGTAGGCATATTTGTAAAATTCTGCTAAATCCGTCAATGCATTTGAAACAAAACATTTTGTTCCATACTGTGGACCAAATTTGTTTGCTTATTCACCTTCAAGGGAATATTTACGTATGTTCGTATGTATGAGATTAAGAGGTACTACATTATGTCATAAAACAAACAAGACATCAGAGAATACTCCAAGGGGATCAGAATTCCGTAAATCATATTAAAATGCATAATTTGGCTTAATGTGCAGATTCATTTGTTCACATTCACACTGAAGTATGTCCCTAACTGGTATTAAGCTTTTCAGTCTGGATTTTGGGACGTCAGTTTTCTTGGAGTACCAGTACGGTATTATCTCACGTTTGGTTCTTCATTATGGCATGATGCCATATGTGTCAGAAGATGAAAATGTGCACATGAAATTCAGTGAATAGTTGAAACTAAGCAGTAGTGTGGAATGAAACACTTCATATCAAATACATTAACTGCCTCTGTGCAAAAGATTAATAAGAGCCAAATTTCTTTATCAAACTGACAAAAATACTTTCATTGTTCTGCAAGATAATTAATGCTTCACTGCCAATAATGTGGAAATAGAATCAAATCAGAAAACTGAAACTAATAATGTATTTTAGTCTTCCATAATTATTTGAATGAATTATTGAATTCACTTGGTAGCTCCCAGCCACAGAAATTTGTTTAATTTTCATGTGACGTGAGAACGAAGAAGAAACAGAAAAATCATGAAAGGTAACCATGGGTCTATAACTTAGACTGATCTGGGCATGCACAAATCTGGCAGGTTGGCCGCACCAGAAAAATGTTTCTGGGTAGCATCTGGCTGCTTGCTGCTGCTGCCCAAACAGCTAACAGCCCTATGTCAAGTAACAAGAAGTGGGAGAAGGTACTGCTCATATGCGACTCCAGCTCTGCACATGAGTCTACTGGCAACCACTCTAATGAACCTAACTTAAAAAATTGTGACATCATGCTCATCGAAAGCAGTTTCTTGTTACGAAGTATTGCATATCTTCATACTAAAGCCTTTGACACAGTTTGTTGTCAGCAGACGCTTGTCTGCCACTGTTTTATTGTTGTGAATGACACACAGTTTCTTTGCTACTTAAGTTTTATTTTGGTATTTTTCTCTCATTTACATTTTATTGTAACAGTAGTGGGCTGAGTAAAACTCTTTGTTGGAATATCAATCAAAAATGTAACCGATAACTAAAAGAAAGAAAAATTACAAGATTACCAGGGTTTTTCCCATGACATATACACCCTATGTGAATGAACACGTGTTAATGTTTAGGGGTAACTGTCCTTTTCTGCAGTTCATACCTAGCAAGCCTAAAGTACGAGCTGAAAACATTCACTTCAGTTGATGAGAAGACAACATACACAGTAAATTTAGAAGCCTATGTTGATTCGCATCACAATGGACCTTATAAACAAAACAATATCCCACATAATGGTGGAACCAACTGTGGACACTAATGGGAAAGTAACAGCCAATAACTGGTTTTCAATGTATAGTTTTACTGAAAGTCTCAAAAGATAAGGGTTTTTCTTACATGGGAACACTTCACCGAAATAAATGTGAAGTACCTTTGGAGTTTATTCCAGATAAACAAAGTACAGAAAATCTTCAGTTTTTCACTTTGAAAAGGACAAGATTCTTGTGTCGTACTGTTCGCGAAGACTAAGCTGTTCTTGCATTTTCTATAATGCACAATGACGATGATACAATGGATGCGAAAAAGCCTGAGAGCATAGAATTTTACAACATGACAAAAGTTGTTGGAGACTTGGTCAACAAATTGTCTCAAAATAATGATGTGTCTTGAAATACAAGGCACTGACCATTAGTAGTGTTCTACAGTCTGCAAAAATTATCTGCAATAAATGTATTTTGCATTAATAAAATCAATAAAAATGAAAATAAAGCACTGAAGAGAATTATTTTCCTAACCAATCTTGTACGGAATGGAAAATTATAAAGCCCCAACCAGGAAGGGGATGTTAAGCACAACAGGTTCCTGTGGAGAACATTTGCAAGAGTAAGTGAGTGAGTGAGTGAGTGTGTGTGTGTGTGTGTGTGTGTGTGTGTGTGTGTGTGCGTCATCTATTTTTGATGAAGGCCATACTGACCGAAAGGTATTTTGTGACAGTATTTTTGTTATGCCTATCTGAGACTCAGCATCTCCGCAATATGGTGAGTGGCAACTTCCCTTTTCATAATATTGTTGCATTCCATCCTGAATAATATGGTAGAAATTTTAGGTCTGTAAGCCAAATAGTTTTTGAAATATGGTGATTTTAGGTTTCAAAGTGCATCAAAAATGAAAGGTATAAAAAAATTTTACTTTGCGATTTTTCATGCAGACAACTACAGTCTACATCTACATCTACATTTATACTCCGCAAGCCACCCAACGATGTGTGGCGGAGGGCACTTTACGTGCCAGTGTCATTACCTCCCTTTTCTGTTCCAGTCGCATATGGTTCGCGGGAATAATGACTGCTGGAAAGCCTCCGTGCACGCTCGAATCTCTCTAATTTTACATTCGTGATCTCCTCGGGAGGTATAAGTAGGGGGAAGCAATATATTCGATACCTCATCCAGAAACGCACCCTCTCGAAACCTGGACAGCAAGCTACACCGCGATGCAGAGCGCCTCTCTTGCAGAGTCTGCCACTTGAGTTTGCTAAACATATCCGTAACGCTAACACGGTTATCAAATAACCCTGTGACGAAACGCACCGCTCTTCTTTGGATCTTCTCTATCTCCTCCGTCAACCCGATCTGGTACGGATCCCACACTGATGAGCAATACTCAAGTATAGGTCGAATGAGTGTTTTGTAAGCCACCTCCTTTGTTGATGGACTACATTTTCTAAGCACTCTCCCAATGAATCTCAACCTGGTACCCGCCTTACCAACAATTAATTTTATATGATCATTCCACTTCAAATCGTTCTGCACGCATACTCCCAGATATTTTACAGCAGTAACTGCTACCAGTGTTTGTTCCGCTATCATATAATCATACAATAAAGGACCCTTCTTTCTATGTATTCGCAATATATTACATCTGTCTATGTTAAGAGTCAGTTGCCACACCCTGCACCAAGTGCCTATCCGCTGCAGATCTTCCTGCATTTCGCTACAATTTTCTAATGCTGCAACTTCTCTGTATACTACAACATCATCCGCGAAAAGCCACATGGAACTTCCGACACTATCTACTATGTCATTTATATATATTGTGAAAAGCAATTGTCCCATAACACTCCCCTGTGGCACGCCAAAGGTTACTTTGTCTCTAGACATCTCTCCATTGAGAACAACATGCTGTGTTCTGTTTGCTAAAAACTCGTCAATCCAGCCACACAGCTGGTCTGATATTCCGTAGGCTCTTACTTTGTTTATCAGGCGACAGTGCGGAACTGTATCGAACGCCTTCCGGAAGTCAAGGAAAATAGCATGTACCTGGGAGCCTACATCTAATATTTTCTGGGTCTCATGAACAAATAAAGCGAGTTGGGTCTCACAAGATCGCTGTTTCCGGAATCCATGTTGATTCCTACAGAGTAGATTCTGGGTTTCTAAAAACGACATGATACTCGAGCAAAAAACATGTTCTAAAATTCTACAACAGATCGACGTCAGAGATATAGGTCTATAGTTTTGCGCATCTGCTCGACGACCCTTCTTGAAGACTGGGACTACCTGTGCTCTTTTCCAATCATTTGGAACAGAGACTTGCGGTACACAGCTGTTAGAAGGGGGGCCAAGTTCTTTCGCGTACTCTGTGTAGAATCGAATTGGTATCCCGTCAGGTCCAGTGGACTTTCCTCTGTTGAGTGATTCCAGTTGCTTTTCTATTCCTTGGACACTTATTTCGATGTCAGCCATTTTTTCGTTAGAGAAGGAACTGCAGTGCGGTCTTCCTCTGTGAAACAGCTTTGGAAAAAGGTGTTTAGTATTTCAGCTTTACGTGTGTCATCCTCTGTTTCAATGCCATCATCATCCCCGAGTGTCTGGATATGCTGTTTCGAGCCACTTACTGATTTAACGTAAGACCAGAACTTCCTAGGATTATCTGTCAAGCCGGTACATAGAATTTTACTTTCGAATTCACTGAACGCTTCACACATAGCCCTCCTTATGCTAACTTTGACATCGTTTAGCTTCTGTTTGTCTGAGAGGTTTTGGCTGCGTTTAAACTTGGAGTGAAGCTCTCTTTGCTTTCGCAGTAGTTTCCTAACTTTGTTGTTGAACCACGGTGGGTTTTTCCCGTCCCTCACAGTTTTACTCGGCACGTACCTGTCTAAAAACGCATTTTACAATTGCCTTAAACTTTTTCCATAAACACTCAACATTGTCAGTGTCGGAACAGAAATTTTCGTTTTGATCTGTTAGGTAGTCTGAAATCTGCCTTCTATTACTCTTACTAAACAGATAAACCTTCCTCCCTTTTTTTATATTCCTATTAACTTCCATATTCAGGGATGCTGCAACGGCCTTATGATCACTGATTCCCTGTTCTGCACATACAGAGTCGAAAAGTTCGGGTCTGTTTGTTATCAGTAGGTCCAAGATGTTATCTCCACGAGTTGGTTCTCTGTTTAATTGCTCGAGGTAATTTTCGGATAGTGCACTCAGTATAATGTCACTCGATGCTCTGTCTCCACCACCCGTCCTAAACATCTGAGTGTCCCAGGCTATATCTGGTAAATTGAAATCTCCACCTAAGACTATAATATGCTGAGAAAATTTATGTGAAATGTATTCCAAATTTTCTCTCAGTTGTTCTGCCACTAATGCTGCTGAGTCGGGAGGTCGGTAAAAGGAGCCAATTATTAACCTAGCTCGGTTGTTGAGTGTAACATCCACCCATAATAATTCACAGGAACTATCCACTTCTACTTCACTACAGGATAAACTCCTACTAACAGCGACAAACACGCCACCACCAGTTGCATGCAATCTATCCTTTCTAAACACCGTCTGTGCCTTTGTAAAAATTTCAGCTGAATTTATCTCCGGCTTCAGCCAGCTTTCTGTACCTATAACAATTTCAGCTTCGGTGCTTTCTATCAGCGCTTGAAGTTCTGGTACTTTACCAATGCAGCTTCGGCAGTTTACAATTACAATACCGATTGCTGCTTGGTCCCTGCATGTCCTGACTTTGCCCCGCACCCTTTGAGGCTGTTGCCCTTTCTGTACTTGCCCGAGGCCATCTAACCTAAAAAACCGCCACACAACCCCTGCTACCCGTGTAGCCGCTTGCTGCGTGTAGTGGACTCCTGACCTATCCAGCGGAACCCGAAACCCCACCACCCTATGGCGCAAGTCGAGGAGATATGGTGATTTTAAGGTTCCAAAGTGCAACAAAAATGAAAGGTCCAAAAAATTTTAATTTGGGATTTTTCATGCAGACAACTACAGTAAAACTCCGCTTTCACACTTTTCAAGGGACTTGGAAAAAACGGCATAAACTTTGGGGAAATTTAAAATGTGGGAAATGACTTTTTAAAGTTTTACTTGTTATGTATGGGGCCCCTTTCCATTTTCATAGCTTTGTATGAAATATGTAGATAATAGACAACAAAATACTCATCAGGTAATGTTTATTATTTAATAAAGGTTATCTGAGTTTAGTGCTATGTTTAGCAGGTGACATATCATTCACCGGCACTTTAGCACAACAAATCACATTACAAATAACACAAACCATGTGGTTGCCATGTTGATTTACATGTTTGCAGTTGGCAGTTTTAGTATTTATACTTGATGCCTATGAAAAGTGCAGGTCAAGTGTGTACTGCATTAAAAATCTCTCTAATTTTTAGTGTAACTTTCCTGCAAAAGTGATGTCAGCAGATGTATACAGTACTGGTCACATCTCGCTGTTTTTGATTTTGTATATATAGGTGCATGAAATATTGTAAAAGTGCATTAAATATGGCACTACACTACAGATCAATCTCTCACTGCAGCCTTTATTTCACACTTAGTGGCTTAGTTAGCTCCCAGCCAAACTGACACTTTCAAATCAACGTAGAAATCGGGGTTACGATAGAGCTTGGTCTGTATCCACAGCCAAGATTACAGGGAAGGAAACCATACTACAAAATTGCAAAACATTAATATGCCATTTATATTTATTATACTGACCTTTGATTTGGTTGGTCTATAAACGTGACATGAACAAATGGGTACAGTAGTTACTACTTTTTGGCAAAAAAAATCAAAAATTGTGGGTTGTTTTAATTTAGTATAATGAATTTTTTTGATGTGGTTTTCGAGTTTGTAAACACAATGCAAAACTTTGTCATTAACATCTGCAGCTGAAACACATTTTTAATTGTTTCCACTGCTGCATTAACAACTGCAAATGAGGGAACCTCATTATCCTCATCACTATCACTGTCACTGTCACTTTCTGTGTTTTTGTGTGTGTGAAAGTCGATTATGTTATCAACAGAAACACTTTCCACAGTGACAACATCGTCATCAATGTGTAAGAAATCATGAACCGGATGCTGTAGCTGCAGCTTTTCACGCCATGAAGCAAGCAGTTTTTCACCATTGTCACTAAAACACATGCCTGGTGCATCAGATCCATTTCCATCATCGGCTTTGATGAATCCTGCTTTTTGGAAGCAATTGGAGATTGTGGCCACCGTAACTCTGTCCATGGCTTCGCAATATAATGCAAAGCATCTAAAATTGACAACTTACATCAAAGTTAATGTCTTTTGCACAATTGCCTCCCTATAGTATGTTTCAAAGCCATGGATGATACCCAAATCCAAAGGCTGTAATTTGCTTCTGCCGTTTGGTGGCAGAAACTCTAATTGCACATTACATAGACGCATATTTCTGGAATTTTCCTGTTGGGAGTATCCATTCTTGCATCAAGACAATGAAATTGCTTCTCAAATAATTACAATGTCATCTACGCTCTTTTGTCGGCAATGTAGAGTGTTGGTAGTGTTTTTATGTTTTTAAAACACTGTGGTGTTTTCAGATTTGCCAATCACAAACGATTTACTTTTTTCGGAAACATTAAGTTAATCCCGAAACGATTTGGATACAATAAAGTAAGGGTACTACTTATTTTAGCACACAATACTGACAGATAAAGTTGGTATTGAATCGAAACAAATGAATGTTCCTCAGAAGTTGCACGTTCTTCTGGCTTCTATCGAAACAGTTACTCCCATCAGGCACCACGCTGAATTGTAGTTGGGAGCGGCAAGATACAAATCAAGGCTTAAGATTTGCTGAGTGGAGCACCGTGGTGTCAAGAAAGTTAACCATGTAACGTATGTAAACACTACTTGAAGGCAAACCCAGTGCCTGTGTCACTTTATGTCAATCACGCCAGTTTTTTTCCTTGACGAACATTGTTTCATAAAATGTAAATCACGGGAAAATTACTGATATGATAACGAAAAAACAGGTGCAAATTAACATTGTGAACATAGGAAATTTGAAGAGGGTGATAAAAAATGCCATAACGGAGGGAAAACGTTCATTCTGGGAACATAAAAGGGGGGTTATCTTGTACTACTATAAATGTACAAGAAATTGTCAAAATATGAGATGTGAAGAATCAGACTACTGACGATTTCACATGGACTGACCCTAAAGCAACAATAATGATTATCACTGTCCCTGTACACACTGGTTACCCTTGTACATTCTTCTTCCAACCAGAGTTTCATCATTTCCCACAATTCTTAGCTAGTGCAGTCTCCTTAAATTTCCTTTTCCCAGAACTCACAGTATTAGAAAATATCTATTTTTTACACTTATAAATTCTTTTCATATCTTCCACTATCACTATTGTCATTATTATTACTTACTCACATTGTCACTATAGACACTCAAATGCTTTTAACACTATCTGTCATATTAAAATTGTTATTTATTAGGTAACTATGATGCAGGAAAGTTACTGTATGTGTAAAACCCTGCTAACGTAAGAGAGGGCCTGATGGCTCTAATCAGATCAGGTTAAATAATTTAAATAAATAAATTAAATAAATATTAGGCATATTCATGTCCATGGCTGTATTGCAAGTTCTCATGCTTCCTGACACTTAATAGGCTGCCCACGCTTGAAATGGTATTCTGATAGTGCTGATCTGTTCTACTGCTCCACTCGAAAATATCCCATAATATGCCATGAGCATTAACAGGTCTTCCGGTTTTCCCTGCTCCACTTGAAAATACCCATAATATGCCGTGAGCATTAACAGGTCGTTTTCCCACCGTACACGGCAGTACACTTATATTGTATCTTGCACACACTTGCAGTGTCGAGGGCTTTTACTGCATCCTTATAAAAACCTACCAAATTCTGAATCTTGTAGCCCTCCTGAAAACTGGTTTGAAGTTCTTCGGTGAAGTACCTAACCTACTTGGTACACTGCGCCCTTCACGAAAGGAAAGTGCATCACCATGAGCTGTTCTTTTGTTTCATTATCACCGTCTAATTCTTATTGAACACTGCATCTCTTCTCATCGTCTCACTGTTGTAACAGGTGGTCTAGAGGTATTACGCAGCTCTTTAGATTCTTGTCTGACATTGTTTGTATTGCCAATCAGTGGACTTGGGTGGTCAGGATGTGTAGCACAGAAAACTTTTGGGCTGAATGATGGTTAGATCAAGCATGTAGGTACAAGCTGGCGTGGGCTGGTTTACGGTAGATGTTACCTGCTTTGCCACTGGGGGTTTTACAGCAATTTACCTTCAGTAATGGAAACATGCCATTACTTTCTTTTTCTACCATGAACTTGATTTTCTTAAGCAGGCTGCTTCTCCATGGAGTCACATGGTGAATGTGTTACCCATGTGTAACACAGACAATAGTGTAGACAGAGGCACACAGTGCTTAATGTGCTTTGCTTAAATTGCTTGAATGAACATGTCAACTGATATTGAAGAACGGATACATACTGACGTCTGATATCTTGGTTCTCCTCAATGCTCAGTAAACACGGCCCCCAGAAGTTTGTCACTGATTAGTAGGCTAAAATTACCAGTAAGCCTTGAAAACAAAAGTAGGCTGCCGTATATCCTCTCTCACCACCAACCAATAAAACCTAAGAAATTTGATGTTGGTGATTAGAAACGCAATATACTTACGCACCCACTCCCCGGCTTACCACTCTTTTCATTTGTTCATACACTGAAGCACCAAAGAAACTGGTGTAGGCATGCATATTCAAATACAGAGATATGTGAACAGGCAGAATACAGCACGGCGGTCGGAAATGCCTATGTAAGACAACAAGTGTCTGGAGCAGTTGTTAGATCAGTTACTGCCGCTACAATGGGAGGTTATCAAGATTTAAGTGAGTCTGACGTGGTGTTACAGTCAGCGCATGAGCGATGGGACGCAGCATCTCAGAAGTAGCGATCAAGTGGGGATTTTCCTATATGACCGTTTCACGAGTGTACTTTGAATATCAGGAATCCAGTAAAACATCAAGTCTCCGACATCGCTGTGGCTGGAAAGAGATCCTGCAAAAACGGGACCAATTATGACTAAAGATAGTCATTCGACCCTTCTGCTAATTGCTACAGATTTCAATGCTGGGTCACCAACAACTATCAGCGTGCAAACCAATCACTGAAACATCATCAATATGGGCTTTCGGACTCATGTATCCTTGATGGCTGCACAACACAAAGCTTTACACCTTGGCTGGGCTTGTTGACGCCAATGTTGGACTGTTGATGACTGGAAACACGTTGCCTGGTTGGACGAGTCTCATTTCAAATTGTATCGAGCAGATGGACATATATGGGTATGGAGACCACCTCATGAATCCATGGACCCTTCATGTCATCAGTGGACTGTTCAAGATGGCGGAGGCTGTGTGATGGTGTGGGGCATGTGCAGTTGGAGTGATATGGGACCACTCATACGTCTAGATACGACTCTGACAGGTGACATGTACGTATGCATCCTGTCTGATCACCTGCCTCCATTCATGTCCATTGTGCATTCCGACGGGCTTGGGCAATTCCAGCAAGATGATGCAAGACCATACACATCCAGTTCCCTCTAGCACTACTTCAGACATTAGTCGAGTCCATGCCACATCGTGTTGTGGCATTTCTGGTGCTCGTGGGAGCCCTACATGACATTAGGCAAGTGTACGAGTTTTTTTGGCTCTTCAGTGTAGTACATATAATTTCAGATGATACAGGTTGATGGCAAACATAAACACACTAGGTCACAATGATATTTATTCCTGAATGAAGCTAATGGCTCATTCTATTGGTGTTTTTGTGAAGAGAGACTTTATACCAAAGCTGACCAATATGTCAGTTTGATGTATGACCTGTTCCTGTATAAGCTGAACAAAGTGAATTTGAATATGATTACCAGGACTCTGGTAATGAGTACCCTAGCTGTGTTAGGATCAAATCCTGATGGATCTGGTTAAGGATTGCATCTTCTTAATAATCTTTGCCATTGAATCACTTTTAATTATTTGTAAATGGGATCACTCGACATATCTACAATTTTTGATTCATACTGCATAATGTCCATTACAACCATGGCATTTCATTTATCCACTTGCAGTACCACAATGCCCTCACTTATTTTAAGTTCTCCTATGGCAGCTCTTTCTTTGTTCTTTGTAGGATTCTCTTTCTCATTTTTATCTTTTCAACTTTAACTTCTGTGGCCTGATGGAGTGCCACTCCAACAGACTGAATAATTTCTTCCACAGGGATCCTTTGAAGGCACACCACAAAATGTTAGCCCTTTGAACAGTATAACTGTTACTTATTTACTGATGATCTGTGGCAACAGTTTAAAATGTATCCAAACCTGTCCACCTACTGTGTCTCTTCCCTGTAAGTTTGTCAGATTTCTTCGTCTGACAATTCTTTCCTGACAGTAGCAGAAAAATTCATTAAAATCTTTCAGCAAACTGCTTTAAGTTCTGTTCATGCTGTCAGCTGCATTAAGTACATGACGACATAATTTGGTCACATAGAGAAGCAGAGCTGCACAACTTCCGTATTAACAGCCCTTATAAGAACATACATACAGATCATAGCAAAACAAGAAAGTAATAGTGTGTTTCTGTTCCCGGATGTGGAGGTCAAGAAAACTCCCAACAGCAAAGTGTGACAAGTCTACTGGAAATAAACTGTGCCTACAAGCTGAACTGTATGATCATCCATCTGAGAACTGTTCTGTCATACACACAATGACTGCCCAAACCAAGCAATCAACAATAAAAACTACATCAAGTAAGAATTTAAACAGCTGCATAATACCATCCCAAGCCAATGGATACAACAGTACAATAATAAGAGCTATGAAGTTCAGTAAGAAGATACACACTGAAAAGGAAACAAAAGAACAGTTCACAGTGGTGCATTTACCTTATGTCAACAATGTCACCTACCAAGTTCCCCTGAGGAGGCTTAAAACCAATTGTCCAGTGTGGCTGCAAGCTCAAACATACACTAGGTTTCACTAAAGATGCAGTAAAAGTCCTCAAAACAGCTGCTGTATATGAGATACACTGTTAGTGTGGTTTGGCTACACTGGGGAAACCAGAAGGTCTGTTACACTCATATAGCAGATCACAAGCAATGTTTGACTGGGGCAGCAGAACAGATTGACACTATAGAGCGTGTGGGAAGCCTATAGAGTTACATGACCCATGAGTACTTGTTAGGCGGACATGGATGCGCGCACTTAAAATCATTTTGATAATACTGTCATCAGATGTTAATATGTTTATACACTTACTCCCTAACTAAATTAGTCTATGCCTCAGAGCAGGTCACTGCAACAAGTCCGAAATCTCAGTTATTTTAGTTTTTTAAGATTTTAATATGTTACAAAGCACTACACTCTGAAGGATTTTAATGAGATGGACACCAGCTGCTGAAGCATACATACACACATCAAAAAAAGTTTTGCATCACCTAGGTTCCAAAGGTTCCGCAACCTGTACAGAAAATTGAAATAGAGATCAACATAATCATCATTTGTGCCCTTTTTATTGCTCATGGGTCCATCTGTACTGCGCTGTATGGAGTCATGGTTGCAAAGATGGACCTCGCCATGGACGCTGGGAGTGAAGTTGCTCATCATGCAGCCTACTGCGCACAGTGTGAGTTGTAACACGATATCCTGTGGCTGCACAAAAAGCATTATTCAACATGATGGCATTGCTGTAAGGATTCCTCTGAGCTATAATCCATAGGTAGGGGTCATCCTCTGCAGTAGTAGCTCTTGGGTGGCCTCAGCAAGGCACGTCATCAACAGTTCCTGTCTCTCTGTATCTCCTCCATGTCCGAACAACATCTTTTTGGTTCACTCCGAGACACCTGGACGCTTCCCTTGTTGACAGCCCTTCCTGGCACACAGTAACAACGCGGATGTGATCAAACTGCAATATTGACTGTCTGCCATGGTTGAACTACAGACAACACAAGCCGTGTACCTCCTTCCTGGTGGAATGACTGGAACTGATCAGCTGTCGGACTCCCTCCGCCTAACAGGCGCTGCTAATGCATGGTTGTTTACATCTTTAGGCGGGTTTAGTGACATCTGTGAACAGTCAAAGGGACTGTGCCCTTGATACAATATCCACAGTCAATGTCTATCTTCAGGAGTTCTGGGAACCGAGGTGACGCAAAACATTTTTTGGTGTGTGTTTGTTTGTGTGTGTGTGTGTGTGTGTGTGTGTGTGTGTGTGTGTGAAGGACTTATTTCAATAGTGGTACAAGTCCACTTTAAAAAGAAAGAGTTATCCTCACATGCGTACTCTCACAAGTCGTTTATAATTTATTTGCATAGTGGGACAGCTCCAGCTTCGCCCTACTGCCAACAGAGTGCACCTCAATGCTGACGTATTAGAGAAAGCAAGCAAGAATTTATTTCAGTAGTGGTACAAGTCTGTGTGCTTTTGTGCATTGCAGCGTGTTGCTATTTCTTGCGAAGATGATGGATTCAGGAGCATTATCAAGTGACTGTGATACAACTGATGATCCAGATTTTCAAACGATTGCTGATAAAAAGAATTTACATACTTTTCTCTCAGCATTATAGACATATTGTTCCAAAAAAGGAATATGCAAGAATGAAGGTTATGTTGACAATAACAATGGAAAATGAGGGTGTCCATCTTAATGTATTTCACATATACATATGTTTTCAATCATCTGGTGCTCTATAAATCATAACTTGTGTTACTTTCTATCCGGATACCAGTAGCGATGACGATGAAACTTCCAATGAAAGTGCAAAAAATGACGAAACAGGAGACACTGTTACTGATGCCTGTGTGAACGGTGCAGGCGCAAATATGCAGACAAAAAGGAAGTGTACTCAAAACAAGATGGGTACATGGAAAACGGACACATTTGAAAAGCATATTCGAAAGGAAAAAAGGGACACTGGGGAGTTATACATCACAGCAACTGGTAAAATAATTCCTCCAAAAACATTTCGCAATGTGGACTGAAGGTGTGCACATAAATGTTTCAACAAAATTTCAGAGGATGAGAGGAAGATGTCATTCGATAATTTCAGGGCTATGGGTAATATTAATCACCAAAATAGTTATCTGAATGGTTTATGCACATATCATTCAGTTAACTGCCGATGACCAAGAAATGACTCTGGATCTCAGAAAAACTGTATTTATGAATATCGATTACATGTGAACGGAAACTGTGCAATAGTCTGAAAGAAGTTTTCTTGAATACTTTTGAGATTCTAATGGACAAGCCTGTAGGCTTTTAACAAAAAGCAAGGAAGAAGGTAGACCTCACCTTGATGGAAGAGGCAAACATCGGAACAAATTCTCTGTGCCAGAAGGTCTGATCAATGATATAAAGGAACACATCAAAAAGCTTTCCAGTTTCCGAGAGACATTATGCAAGGAAAGATAATCCCCACAAAAGGTTTTTAAATCCTGAGCTGTGGGTGGCCAAAATGTACGATTTGTACAAAGATAAATGCATATCTCAGAATAAAGAAATTGTGGGGGAGCACATCTATCGAAAAATCTTTAACAAAGACTTCAACCTGTCCTTTCGACCACCACGCAAAGACACTTGCTCTTTTTGTGACAAATTGAGCTTTGAAATGGATGCTGCTACCAATGCAGAAGAAAAAAGAAAGCTTCAAACTGAAAAGGAGCTTCACCTTAGG
The DNA here is from genome assembly GCF_023898315.1 of Schistocerca nitens. Taxonomy (NCBI): domain Eukaryota; kingdom Metazoa; phylum Arthropoda; class Insecta; order Orthoptera; family Acrididae; genus Schistocerca; species Schistocerca nitens. Next base: position 581,156,929 of record NC_064618.1, on the reverse strand, counting down.
AGGGCTGAAGCTGCAAGAACAGCAATGGCTACAGACAAAGCATGTAGTAAAGAGGCAGATTCCCAGATGTTTGTGTTTACCTTTGACCTGCAAAAATCACTTGCATTTCCTAAACTGACAACATCAATATCATACTACATAAGAAACATGCAGCTATATAATTTTGGATGCCACAATTTCACTGACAGCAAAATCCATATGTATTTTTGGGACGGAACATCTTGTTCAAGTTCACATGAAATTGGTACCTGTTTATTAAAACATAATGAAAAGTGTGTCACTTCTCAAAAATAGGCAGTTGCGTACACTGACACATGTGGTGGGCAAAACAGGAACATAAACATTGCCCTAACACTAATAAAAGTGACACAATCTCCTCAATTTCATGTCAACATGATTGATTCCTAGGTAGATGCAAGGTTTCTTGACTTCCGCAAGGCCTTTTATACAGTTCCCCACAGTCGTTTAATGAACAAAGTAAGAGCATATGGACTATCAGACCAATTGTGTGATTGGATTGAAGAGTTCCTAGATAACAGAACGCAGCATGTCATTCTCAATAGAGAGAAGTCTTCCGAAGTAAGAGTGATTTCAGTTGTGCCGCAGGGGAGTGTCGTAGGACCATTGCTATTCACAGTATACATAAATGACCTTGTGGATGACATTGGAAGTTCACTGAGGCTTTTTGCGGATGATGCTGTGGTATATCGAGAGGTTGTAACAATGGAAAATTGTACTGAAATGCAGGAAGATCTGCAGCGAATTGACGCATGGTGCAGGGAATGGCAATTGAATCTCAATGTAGACAAGTGTAATGTGCTGCGAATATACAGAAAGAAAGATCCCTTAGCATTTAGCTACAATATAGCAGGTCAGCAACAGGAAGCAGTTAATTCCATAAATTATCTGGGAGTACGCATTAGGAGTGATTTAAAATGGAATGATCATATAAAGTTGATTGTCGGTAAAGCAGATGCCAGACTGAGGTTCATTGGAAGAATCCTATGGAAATGCAATCCGAAAACGAAGGAAGTAGGTTACACTACGCTTGTTCGCCCACTGCTTGAATACTGCTCAGCAGTGTGGGATCCGTACCAGGTAGGATTGATAGAAGAGATAGAGAAGATCCAACGGAGAGCAGCTTGCTTCGTTACAGGATCATTTAGTTATCGCGAAAGCGTTACAGAGATGATAGATAAACTCCAGTGGAAGGCTCTGCAAGAGAGACTCTCAGTAGCTCGGTACGGGCTTTTGTTGAAGTTTCGAGAACATACCTTCACCGAGGAGTCAAGCAGTATATTGCTCCCTCCTACATATATCTCGCGAAGAGACCATGAGGATAAAATCAGAGACATTAGAGCCCACACAGAGGCATACCGACAATCCTCCTTTCCACGAACAATACGAGACTGGAATAGAAGAGAGAACCGATAGAGGTACTCAAGGTACCCTCCGCCACACACCGTCAGGTGGCTTGCGGAGTATGGATGTAGATGTAGATTTAATGTTCCTGTTCCCAGATCACTCATACCTGCCATATGACAGAGATTTTGCCCAGACAGAAAAACAATTAAATAAGAAAGAGTTTCTGTTTTCCCCAGATGATATTGTTCAAACAATTAGGAAAATTGGCAGAAAAGATAGATTTGCATGCACAGAAATGAAGCATTCTGACTTTTTAGCATGGAAACAGTTACAAAATGCAGTGGTAAGAAGGAAGCACAATGAGGAGTATGTTCAATGTAAGTGACTGAAAATAAAATGGATGCGTTTTGAGCGGCAGAAGCCATACAAAATGCTCTACAAGGAAACACTGAATGATATGACATTGACTTCCATGTCCTCAACTTTGCTCCCAAACACGGTAGAGGGAGATCGCACACATATAGTACTATTGCAGTTTCACAACTTTACCCTCACATGAGAAAAGTGCTGAAAAAGAAAAAGCACTATATGCTTGATTTGCTCCCTTATAATCCACCTATCAAACACAGTCATTTCCTTGCTCTACAAACAGAAGACAGAGGTCTGGAACATGAAGAAGAAGACGAAGAAGAAGAAGAAGAAGAAGAAGAAGAATGTAATCCTTAGTTTTACAGAAATCAGTTGACCTGAAACATAACTGACTGTGTAGTTCAATCATACATGTAAATTTAATAAGAAAGCGTACATTAAAACTGTAATAAAAATTACTTGCAATAAAAGAACTAACAGATTTACACTCCTGGAAATTGAAATAAGAACACCGTGAATTCATTGTCCCAGGAAGGGGAAACTTTATTGACACATTCCTGGGGTCAGATACATCACATGATCACACTGACAGAACCACAGGCACATAGACACAGGCAACAGAGCATGCACAATGTCGGCACTAGTACAGTGTATATCCACCTTTCGCAGCAATGCAGGCTGCTATTCTCCCATGGAGATGATCGTAGAGATGCTGGATGTAGTCCTGTGGAACGGCTTGCCATGCCATTTCCACCTGGCGCCTCAGTTGGACCAGCGTTCGTGCTGGACGTGCAGACCGCGTGAGACGACGCTTCATCCAGTCCCAAACATGCTCAATGGGGGACAAATCCGGAGATCTTGCTGGCCAGGGTAGTTGACTTACACCTTCTAGAGCACGTTGGGTGGCACGGGATACATGCGGACGTGCATTGTCCTGTTGGAACAGCAAGTTCCCTTGCCGGTCTAGGAATGGTAGAACGGTGGGTTCGATGACGGTTTGGATGTACTGTGCACTATTCAGTGTCCCCCCGACGATCACCAGTGGTGTACGGCCAGTGTAGGAGATCGCTCCCCACACCATGATGCCGGGTGTTGGCCCTGTGTGCCTCGGTCGTATGCAGTCCTGATTGTGGCGCTCACCTGCACGGCGCCAAACACGCATACGACCATCATTGGCATCAAGGCAGAAGCGACTCTCATCGCTGAAGACGACACGTCTCCTTTCGTCCCTCCATTCACGCCTGTCGCGACACCACTGGAGGCGGGCTGCACGATGTTGGGGCGTGAGCGGAAGACGGCCTAACGGTGTGCGGGACCGTAGCCCAGCTTCATGGAGACGGTTGCGAATGGTCCTCGCCGATACCCCAGGAGCAACAGTGTCCCTAATTTGCTGGGAAGTGGCGGTGCGGTCCCCTACGGCACTGCGTAGGATCCTACGGTCTTGGCGTGCATCCGTGCGTCGCTGCGGTCCGGTCCCAGGTTGACGAGCACGTGCACCTTCCGCCGACCACTGGCGACAACATCGATGTACTGTGGAGACCTCACACCCCACGTGTTGAGCAATTCGGCGGTACGTCCACCCAGCCTCCCGCATGCCCACTATACGCCCTCGCTCAAAGTCCGTCAACTGCACATACGGTTCACGTCCACGCTGTCGCGGCATGCTACCAGTGTTAAAGACTGCGATGGAGCTCCGTATGCCACGGAAAACTGGCTGACACTGACGGCGGCGGTGCACAAATGCTGCGCAGCTAGCGCCATTCGACGGCCAACACCGCGGTTCCTGGTGTGTCCGCTGTGCCATGCGTGTGATCATTGCTTGTACAGCCCTCTCGCAGTGCCCGGAGCAAGTATGGTGGGTCTGACACACCGGTGTCAATGTGTTCTTTTTTCCATTTCCAGGAGTGTATATACAATGTTCAGTTTATTTTATTTCAATAGTGGTACAGCTCCATTACCTCCACTTTTCTGCCTATGATGCTGCTCTAATTAATGATCCAAACAAATAGAAAGAAAGGTTCAGCTCTAATAACAAGTCATATACTTGAATATTTCTAGTATCTCAACTGCAGATTTTCAGCAGTCATTTAACTTTAGGGCTGAGTATCTCAAAATGGAAAAAAAAAAGGACTTGTACTAGTATTGTCCATTAAATTTCGGGCATGCAGCCATGCAAATAAAACTTCCTCCACTGATATTTCGGCCACGTATCGTTCGGCCATCCTCAGAGTGAGTCACAAGACCGACAACAAGATGCAAAGTGCGGTCTTATATGCTCCACCGCGGCAGTACACGAGGGTCACAGACGCTTCTCTTCGGCAAGGAAATATGCTTACACAAGCGCCGTCTTGTGGCGAAGGTGTACTGACATTCGATTCGCTTATCGATGTATGTTCGGTGGTAGTGACACCATGACGACTTCTCTGCAGTTTAATTACGTCAAAAGCCGGATTCCATGCTTTGTCCAAATTATAACCATTATCTCTATTTATTAAATTATTAGCTAATCTAATCTCTATAGCTTCCTTGAAGACAGAATCCCAAAAGGAAGAGGTGTATGTTAAAATCTTCACATCACTGTAATTCATGGAATGCCCTGTATCAATACAATGTTCGGCCACAGCTGACATGTCTGGCTGTGATAAGCGTGTGTATCTTCGATGCGCCATACATCTCTCATGAATGGTGCGAGTTGTTTGACCTATGTATGACTTCTCACAATTTCCGCAAGGAATCTGATACACACTCGCTTTACAAAGCAGTAAATCATCCTTTACACAGCCGAGCAAAGCAGCAATCTTCGTCGGTGGCCGGAAGATCACCTTATCACAGTGTTTCTCAAGAATACGACCTATCTTCGAGGAAAGAGCACCCACATAAGGCAAAAATGCATTTGATCTGCAGGAATTACTACCTTCTTCCCCATCACATGCCTGCATTCTAGGTTTTACACTGAATGCTCAACAAATTTGCTGCGGAGAAAATACATTCACTTTAAAAATGCTCCTGAGGTATGTGAGCTCTTCTTGCATATTATCTTTATTGGATATACAGTGCGGCCTATGCATTAAGGTCGTATGGACACCTATGGTCTGTGAAGGGTGATGGCGGCTACTGGCATGTAGATATAGATTTGTGTCTGTTGGTTTTCGATATACGGCATGTCCTAATGTGCTATTACCTTTACGGCGAACGACAACATCCAACATTGTACCACTATTGATATATATTTTACAGGTAGGTTTACTCACAAAGGCTTGGCCAACATGAACCTCTTATATTGGTACACTGCATGCACTTTAAGAGTGGCACAACACTATACTAAGCTGTTCCCACAGTGACAGCAACCACACCACGGTACTTTGGGATCGCTACTTAGGTGCCTACAAGAAACGGAATCCTCTTATCAGTTACAGAAATACTTTTATCATTTACAGGCCTTTTCACACTGCAACAAACCACATGAAGCCATTAGTTACTTTCACCATAATACCCTGAAAATATTTCTGAACTGCCTTCTAAATGTTGTTCGTGTTCAGGCTCACCTGTGTGTGTGTGTGTGTGTGTGTGTGTGTGTCAACATACAAAACACACACACACACACACACACACACACACACACACACACACACTGTATTTTTCCACGTGACTTGTGTGCTGAATATTGCTATAAATGTTAACTATTTTGTGAGATGTTTGTATTGTCATAACGTATACAGGTATTCAAAATATTACCATGTGACAGAAAAACAGGTATACTGTGCAAAATCTGTGGTTTTTACAAAGTAAATTGTCTAGACTTACAGTCTGTACAATTCAGAACAGAATTTGCATAAATATTTATCTTAGATGCAATTATGTATTTCATCATCAAAGTGAACTGTACTTGAGTAACAGGTTCAATGAGAGAGAGAAAACATAATTTGTGATTAAAGGCAGATTTTCTTTTCCTTTTCATTTTACAAATGTAAAGCACTCACTGCTTTAATAATAGGCACTATAGGAAAAATGAAGCTGTTACTCTTTGTTTTCCCACACAGCATTTCAGTAATGAAGTCACAATCCTCCAAGTGATAGTACATCTTACCTTGTGCCAAACATTTCCATATTATATAGTAAATGGACTTTTTGGAATTCATATAGAAATGCAACCATCTGGCGAACATCAACTGAAATCTTTTCCAGAAGTTCTGGAATTTCTTCAATATCCTTACACAAAGACTTGAGCTTATTCTTCGAGAATTTTTTCAGTAGCACAAAATGAACAAATTTCGCATCTTCATCTGCTTTACCTGAAAGGAAAAAAAGAAATTTTTTAAAATTAACAAAAGAATGGTTCAAATGGCTCTCAGCACGATGGGACTCAACTGCTGTGGTCATCAGTCCCCTAGAACTTAGAACTACTTAAACCTAACTAACCTAAGGACATCACACACATCCATGCCCGAGGCAGGATTCGAACCTGCGACCGTAGCAGTCGCACGGTTCCGGACTGCGCGCCTAGAACCGCGAGACCACCGCGGCCGGCTTAAAATTAACATCACAGAGACTTTATGATGTTTTATGTTGCTTGGAAAAGAAAAACCTTTTAGCTTTGCACTGTTCAAGGAAGATATCTGGTAATATAGACTGCTGAGAAGTATAGCGGATTAATAAAAAAGCTAAAACCAATTAGAATAACGTTACTGGTCTGGTCTAAAATTTTATGCTTTTCAAGGAAGGCTATAACTGATTATACAATTGTATACAGAAAGGGCAACAGCCTCAAAGGGTGCGGGGCAAAGGCAGGACGTGCGGGGGCCAAGCAGCAATCGGTATTGTAATTGTAAACTGTCGAAGCTGAATTGATAAAGTACCGGAACTTCAAGCGCTGATAGAAAGCACCGAAGCTGAAATCGTTATAGGTACGGAAAGCTGGCTCAAGCCAGAGATAAATTCTGCCAATATTTTTACAAAGGCACAGACGGTGTTTAGAAAGGATAGATTGCATGCAACTGGTGGTGGCGTGTTTGTCGCTGTTAGTGGTAGTTTATGCTGCAGTGAAGTAGAAGTGGATAGTTCCTGTGAATTATTATGGGTGGAGGTAACACTCAACAACCGAGCTAGGTTAATAATTCGCTCCTTTTACCGACCTCCCGACTCAGCAGCATTAGTGGCAGAACAACTGAGAGAAAATTTGGAATACATTTCACATAAATTTTCTCAGCATATTATAGTCTTAGGTGGAGATTTCAATTTACCAGATATAGACTGGGACACTCAGATGTTTATGACGGGTGGTATGGACAGAGCATCGAGTGACATTATACTGAGTGCACTATCCGAAAATTACCTCGAGCAATTAAACAGAGAACCAACTCGTGGAGATAGCATCTTGGACCTACTGATAACAAACAGACTCGAACTTTTCGACTCTGTAAGTGCAGAACAGGGAATCAGAGATCATAAGGCCGTTGCAGCATCCCTGAATATGGAAGTAAATAGGAATATAAAAAAAGGGAGGAAGGTTTATCTGTTTAGTAAGAGTAATAGAAGGCAGATTTCAGACTATCTAACAGTTCAAAACGAAAATTTCTGTTCCGACACTGACAATGTTGAGTGTTCATGGAAAAAGTTTGAGGCAATCATAAAATGCGTTTTAAGACAGGTATGTGCCGAGTAAAACTGTGAGGGATGGGAAAAACCCACCGTGGTTCAACAACAAAGTTAGGAAACTACTGCGAAAGCAAAGACAGCTTCACTGCAAGTTTAAATGCAGCCAAAACCTCTCAGACAAACAGAAGCTAAACGATGTCAAAGTTAGCGTAAGGAGGGCTATGTGTGAAGCGTTCAGTGAATTTGAAAGTAAAATTCTATGTACCGACTTGACAGATAATCCTAGGAAGTTCTGGTCTTACATTAAATCAGTAAGTGGCTCGAAACAGCATATCCAGACACTCGGGGATGATGATGGCATTGAAACAGAGGATGACACACGTAAAGCTGAAATACTAAACACCTTTTTCCAAAGCTGTTTCACAGAGGAAGACCGCACTGCAGTTCCTTCTCTAAATCCTCGCACAAACGAAAAAATGGCTGACATCGAAATAAGTGTCCAAGGAATAGAAAAGCAACTGCAATCACTCAACAGAGGAAAGTCCACTGGACCTGACGGGATACCAATTCGATTCTACACAGAGTACGCGAAAGAACTTGCCCCCCTTCTAACAGCTGTGTACCGCAAGTCTCTAGAGGAACGGAAGGTTCCAAATGATTGGAAAAGAGCACAGGTAGTCCCAGTCTTCAAGAAGGGTCGTCCAGCAGATGTGCAAAACTATAGACCTACATCTCTGACGTCGATCTGTTGTAGAATTTTAGAACATGTTGTTTGCTCGAGTATCATGTAATTTTTGGAAACCCAGAATCTACTCTGTAGGAATCAACATGGATTCCGGAAACAGCGATCATGTGAGACCCAACTCGCTTTATTTGTTCATGAGACCCAGAAAATATTAGATGTAGGCTCCCAGGTACATGCTATTTTCCTTGACTTCCGGAAGGCGTTCGATACAGTTCCGCACTGTCGCCTGATAAACAAAGTAAGAGCCTACGGAATATCAGACCAGCTGTGTGGCTGGATTGAAGAGTTTTTAACAAACAGAACACAGCAAGTTGTTCTCAATGGAGGGACGTCTAGAGACGTTAAAGTAACCTCTGGCGTGCCACAGGGGAGTGTTATGGGACCATTGCTTTTCACAATATATATAAACGACCTAGTAGATAGTTCCATGTGGCTTTTCGCGGATGATGCTGTAGTATACAGAGAACTTGCAGCATTAGAAAATTGTAGCGAAATGCAGGAAGATCTGCAGCGGATAGGCACTTGGTGCAGGGAGTGGCAACTGACCCTTAACATAGACAAATGTAATGTATTGCGAATACACAGAAAGAAGGGTCCTTTATTGTATGATTATATGACAGCGGAACAAACACTCGTAGCAGTTACTTCTGTAAAATATCTGGGAGTATGCATGCGGAACAATTTGAAGGGGAATGATCATATGAAATTAATTGTTGGTAAGGCGGGTACAAGGTTGAGGTTCATTGGGAGAGTGCTTAGAAAATGTAGTCCATCAACAAAGGAGGTGGCTTACAAAACACTCGTTCGACCTGTACTTGAGTATTGCTCATCAGTGTGGGATCCGTACCAGATCGGGTTGACGGAGGAGATGGAGAAGATCCAAAGAAGAGCGGCGCGTTTCGTCACAGGGTTATTTGGTAACCGTGATAGCGTTACAGAGATGTTTAGCAAACTCACGTGGCAGACTCTGCAAGAGAGGCGCTCTGCATCGCGGTGTAGCTTGCTGTCCAGGTTTCGAGAGGGTGCGTTTCTGGATGAGGTATCGAATATATTGCTTCCCCCTACTTATACCTCCCGAGGAGATCACGAATGTAAAATTAGAGAGATTCGAGCGTGCACGGAGGCTTTCCAGCAGTCATTCTTCTCGCAAACCATACGTGACTGGAACAGGATTGGGAGGTAATGACAGTGGCACGTAAAGTGCCCTCCGCCACACACCGTTTGGTGGCGTGCAGAGTATAAATGTAGATATTTATTTTGTAGTTAATGGAAAGCACAATCTTATTTTATACTTTGTCTTAGCACACGTTCTTATTTCACTTGCTTATTTACAGAAATGAATGACAGGAACTCTGCATTAGCGTCCTTCTTAGTTACAATAGGATTTTATCATTTTGAAAGTTCAACTAATGTCCTTTGTTTTACTGCTGATTGGAATTTTCAAATTTCTGATCATGGCAGTTTTTCTTCATTCACATGTTCTGCAATATAATTCAGTGCTGTGCTCTCCTTGAACAGCTTCTCTAATCTCTTTGAAAATATTAGCAGTTGCGGAACACTTCTGTGTTACAGCCGCTGCAATTTTATTTCAACAGTAAATATGTTATTTTGTTGAGTACTGCAAACATTTTTAATTCCTCTGACATTACTTTTTTCCCCCGGTATCAAAAGTAATAATGCAAGACAAAATTACCATATTACCAACTGCAAAGTGACTGGTTTGTACACTTTGTCTACATAATATAGGACAGGGAGCATCTTACTGTCAATACAGCGTTATTTTTACTTACACTCGTCACAGTAGGAAAACATGTATCTATCGCACATTAAAATGCGCAAATAATTAGAAAACTGTTTGAAATATGAGAGACACAAATTATCCCAGTTGTCTCAATTAAGTATTCATTATCCATTTGAAATAATAAAAAGTAGAGTAATTCAGAATGAATGATACAATGAATACACAAAATCTCATCCAGAAACTTGAAATAGTTATACAAGAAAATGGACTGAAACATTTGTCCACTAACAGAAAAAAGAAGGGTAACACAATACCAAGTTATACACAGTAATCAAAATTAATGACAGAACGAAAAGAATTTAAGATTATTGGAGATGCTTAGCTGTAGCAAGACACAATAACATGGTGGAGAACTTAGAGAGAGAGAGAGAGAGAGAGAGAGAGAGAGAGAGAGAGAGAGAGAGAGAGGTGGGGGGGAATCTATAGTCCGGAAAATAATTCATTCAAAAGCTAGCGAAGAACTTAGTCTTGTTTATGTGTATCGACAAATCAGCACCACTTCTTTTACATGGTGAGTTGCTACCTTAGCTCCTTAAATTATTTATTTAAGCATAGCTGTAATTTATGCTCCTGCTACTATTCAACTAAAACTGGGATAAATTTAAGTATTGATCTGTAGAATACATACATACCCTAAGATGAAGAAACAATTGAAAATATTTCATAGAGAGTAACCGTAACATTCACTAAATGAGGCACATTCAATGATTAAAAAATGAATTGAAATAGAAATTTTAAACTTTTGTTAGCGTTTTTCATAATGTGATGATTGCTGCTCTCTCCCTTGCACACATACCAATGCAAGGAATAAAATCTCTCTTTACAATTTACAGTGAAATCACTGGAGGAATAATATACTGCATCATCCTCCAAAATGCACAGTTGGCACAAAATATTTTGTGTTAGTAAAATGCCAAGAAAGAAAAAAACTGCAATTAATGTTAAATGCACATGCAGGTTTTGCCAATTTTTTGTTCTTGTCTATATTAATTTTTTGTAACTGTTTTTATGAAGTCTTTGTGGGTGAGAGTACAGCAGCAGGCAGACTATAGTTTACGTTTTCAGCTGAAGTAACATCCTCCTTTACCTGGCATCTGCCTAACCTGTAACCTGAGCAGCCAATGGGGCTAAAAAACGAAGCTTGCATACATATTTTATGAATTAATCAACAAAATTGTAAAAAAAAACATGAAACGATTATTTATGGTTGTAATTTATTTAGTTGCTTTTATTTCCTTGGACTGGAAGGACTTTTATATACATTCAAAACAGGAATTCAGACATGATAAATATTAAAGCTATTCACTCATTCATTTTTTATTTATGTCTGATGTATTTATTCTTTGCTAACTAGGAGCAAAATTACAATTGCTACTACAGTCACATAAGTAAGACTAAGTAGAGAAAAATTACATTCATTACACAACAAAAAACATATTCCACTACAAAAACCGGATATCTTACGAAAATCACAGTAAATCTAAATGAAAACTATCAACTGAATCTAAGTATCAGTTTGCAGTATATTCATTTTACCAATACAGTCTCATGCTCTGCTTCTTCAAAACACGTGATGCTGGTTCCCATATGTGCTACCTGCCATTATATACCACACATCTTCTTGCTTTATAATAATCACTTTCTTGCATTTAGTTATAGCAGGGTGTATACGTGGACAACGAAAAAAAAAAATCCCGGATTTTTCCAGGATTTCCCAGTTAAAAATACACTTTCTCACGGATGACAGTATATTTTCCCTTATCAATCCTTTGTATGGTTATGGTTTTATACACGGGCGTGCAATTTCCCGGCACTTTAGAAAACGAAACTCAGGGGAAAAGACATGCTTTGGAAATATCTTTGATGTGCAGCAACATGTACGCGGCGTATTTCATATTACGAAAGCATACATTGGAATTCCACCAAACACCGCATGTTACTTTCTGAATCATCGAAATAAAGATTTAGATATTCAGAGCATAGGACAAGTGATGTAGTCAGCCAACAGCAATATCACTCCAGAATGAGATTTTCACTCTGCAGCGGAGTGTGCGCTGATATGAAACTTCCTGGCAGATTAAAACTGTGTGCCCGACCGAGACTCGAACTCGGGACCTTTGCCTTTCGCGGGCAAGCGCTCTACCAACTGAGCTACCGAAGCACGACTCACGCCCGGTACTCACAGCTTTACTTCTGCCAGTATCTCGTCTCCTACCTTCCAAACTTTACAGAAGCTCTCCTGCGAACCTTGCAGAACTAGCACTCCTGAAAGAAAGGATATAGCGGAGACATGACTTAGCCACAGCCTGGGGGATGTTTCCAGAATGAGATTTTCACTCTGCAGCGGAGTGTGCGCTGATATGAAACTTCCTGGCAGATTAAAACTGTGTGCCCGACCGAGACTCGAACTCGGGACCTTTGCCTTTCGCGGGCAAGCGCTCTACCAACTGAGCTACCGAAGCACGACTCACGCCCGGTACTCACAGCTTTACTTCTGCCAGTATCTCGTCTCCTACCTTCCAAACTTTACAGAAGCTCTCCTGCGAACCTTGCAGAACTAGCACTCCTGAAAGAAAGGATATAGCGGAGACATGGCTTAGCCACAGCCTGGGGGATGTTTCCAGAATGAGATTTTCACTCTGCAGCGGAGTGTGCGCTGATATGAAACTTCCTGGCAGATTAAAACTGTGTGCCCGACCGAGACTCGAACTCGGGACCTTTGCCTTTCGCGGGCAAGCGCTCTACCAACTGAGCTACCGAAGCACGACTCACGCCCGGTACTCACAGCTTTACTTCTGCCAGTATCTCGTCTCCTACCTTCCAAACTTTACAGAAGCTCTCCTGCGAACCTTGCAGAACTAGCACTCCTGAAAGAAAGGATATAGCGGAGACATGGCTTAGCCACAGCCTGGGGGATGTTTCCAGAATGAGATTTTCACTCTGCAGCGGAGTGTGCGCTGATATGAAACTTCCTGGCAGATTAAAACTGTGTGCCCGACCGAGACTCGAACTCGGGACCTTTGCCTTTCGCGGGCAAGCGCTCTACCAACTGAGCTACCGAAGCACGACTCACGCCCGGTACTCACAGCTTTACTTCTGCCAGTATCTCGTCTCCTACCTTCCAAACTTTACAGAAGCTCTCCTGCGAACCTTGCAGAACTAGCACTCCTGAAAGAAAGGATATAGCGGAGACATGGCTTAGCCACAGCCTGGGGGATGTTTCCAGAATGAGATTTTCACTCTGCAGCGGAGTGTGCGCTGATATGAAACTTCCTGGCAGATTAAAACTGTGTGCCCGACCGAGACTCGAACTCGGGACCTTTGCCTTTCGCGGGCAAGCGCTCTACCAACTGAGCTACCGAAGCACGACTCACGCCCGGTACTCACAGCTTTACTTCTGCCAGTATCTCGTCTCCTACCTTCCAAACTTTACAGAAGCTCTCCTGCGAACCTTGCAGAACTAGCACTCCTGAAAGAAAGGATATAGCGGAGACATGGCTTAGCCACAGCCTGGGGGATGTTTCCAGAATGAGATTTTCACTCTGCAGCGGAGTGTGCGCTGATATGAAACTTCCTGGCAGATTAAAACTGTGTGCCCGACCGAGACTCGAACTCGGGACCTTTGCCTTTCGCGGGCAAGCACTGGCAGAAGTAAAGCTGTGAGTACCGGGCGTGAGTCGTGCTTCGGTAGCTCAGTTGGTAGAGCGCTTGCCCGCGAAAGGCAAAGGTCCCGAGTTCGAGTCTCGGTCGGGCACACAGTTTTAATCTGCCAGGAAGTTTCATATCAGCGCACACTCCGCTGCAGAGTGAAAATCTCATTCTGGAAACATCCCCCAGGCTGTGGCTAAGCCATGTCTCCGCTATATCCTTTCTTTCAGGAGTGCTAGTTCTGCAAGGTTCGCAGGAGAGCTTCTGTAAAGTTTGGAAGGTAGGAGACGAGATACTGGCAGAAGTAAAGCTGTGAGTACCGGGCGTGAGTCGTGCTTCGGTAGCTCAGTTGGTAGAGCGCTTGCCCGCGAAAGGCAAAGGTCCCGAGTTCGAGTCTCGGTCGGGCACACAGTTTTAATCTGCCAGGAAGTTTCATATCAGCGCACACTCCGCTGCAGAGTGAAAATCTCATTCTGGAAACATCCCCCAGGCTGTGGCTAAGCCATGTCTCCGCTATATCCTTTCTTTCAGGAGTGCTAGTTCTGCAAGGTTCGCAGGAGAGCTTCTGTAAAGTTTGGAAGGTAGGAGACGAGATACTGGCAGAAGTAAAGCTGTGAGTACCGGGCGTGAGTCGTGCTTCGGTAGCTCAGTTGGTAGAGCGCTTGCCCGCGAAAGGCAAAGGTCCCGAGTTCGAGTCTCGGTCGGGCACACAGTTTTAATCTGCCAGGAAGTTTCATATCAGCGCACACTCCGCTGCAGAGTGAAAATCTCATTCTGGAAACATCCCCCAGGCTGTGGCTAAGCCATGTCTCCGCTATATCCTTTCTTTCAGGAGTGCTAGTTCTGCAAGGTTCGCAGGAGAGCTTCTGTAAAGTTTGGAAGGTAGGAGACGAGATACTGGCAGAAGTAAAGCTGTGAGTACCGGGCGTGAGTCTTGCTTCGGTAGCTCAGTTGGTAGAGCGCTTGCCCGCGAAAGGCAAAGGTCCCGAGTTCGAGTCTCGGTCGGGCACACAGTTTTAATCTGCCAGGAAGTTTCATATCAGCGCACACTCCGCTGCAGAGTGAAAATCTCATTCTGGAAACATCCCCCAGGCTGTGGCTAAGCCATGTCTCCGCTATATCCTTTCTTTCAGGAGTGCTAGTTCTGCAAGGTTCGCAGGAGAGCTTCTGTAAAGTTTGGAAGGTAGGAGACGAGATACTGGCAGAAGTAAAGCTGTGAGTACCGGGCGTGAGTCGTGCTTCGGTAGCTCAGTTGGTAGAGCGCTTGCCCGCGAAAGGCAAAGGTCCCGAGTTCGAGTCTCGGTCGGGCACACAGTTTTAATCTGCCAGGAAGTTTCATATCAGCGCACACTCCGCTGCAGAGTGAAAATCTCATTCTGGAAACATCCCCCAGGCTGTGGCTAAGCCATGTCTCCGCTATATCCTTTCTTTCAGGAGTGCTAGTTCTGCAAGGTTCGCAGGAGAGCTTCTGTAAAGTTTGGAAGGTAGGAGACGAGATACTGGCAAAAGTAAAGCTGTGAGTACCGGGCGTGAGTCGTGCTTCGGTAGCTCAGTTGGTAGAGCGCTTGCCCGCGAAAGGCAAAGGTCCCGAGTTCGAGTCTCGGTCGGGCACACAGTTTTAATCTGCCAGGAAGTTTCATATCAGCGCACACTCCGCTGCAGAGTGAAAATCTCATTCTGGAAACATCCCCCAGGCTGTGGCTAAGCCATGTCTCCGCTATATCCTTTCTTTCAGGAGTGCTAGTTCTGCAAGGTTCGCAGGAGAGCGTCTGTAAAGTTTGGAAGGTAGGAGACGAGATACTGGCAGAAGTAAAGCTGTGAGTACCGGGCGTGAGTCGTGCTTCGGTAGCTCAGTTGGTAGAGCGCTTGCCCGCGAAAGGCAAAGGTCCCGAGTTCGAGTCTCGGTCGGGCACACAGTTTTAATCTGCCAGGAAGTTTCATATCAGCGCACACTCCGCTGCAGAGTGAAAATCTCATTCTGGAAACATCCCCCAGGCTGTGGCTAAGC
Source organism: Schistocerca nitens (assembly GCF_023898315.1). Taxonomy (NCBI): domain Eukaryota; kingdom Metazoa; phylum Arthropoda; class Insecta; order Orthoptera; family Acrididae; genus Schistocerca; species Schistocerca nitens. Next base: position 581,141,398 of record NC_064618.1, on the reverse strand, counting down.
CATGTCTCCGCTATATCCTTTCTTTCAGGAGTGCTAGTTCTGCAAGGTTCGCAGGAGAGCTTCTGTAAAGTTTGGAAGGTAGGAGACGAGATACTGGCAGAAGTAAAGCTGTGAGTACCGGGCGTGAGTCGTGCTTCGGTAGCTCAGTTGGTAGAGCGCTTGCCCGCGAAAGGCAAAGGTCCCGAGTTCGAGTCTCGGTCGGGCACACAGTTTTAATCTGCCAGGAAGTTTCATATCAGCGCACACTCCGCTGCAGAGTGAAAATCTCATTCTGGAAACATCCCCCAGGCTGTGGCTAAGCCATGTCTCCGCTATATCCTTTCTTTCAGGAGTGCTAGTTCTGCAAGGTTCGCAGGAGAGCTTCTGTAAAGTTTGGAAGGTAGGAGACGAGATACTGGCAGAAGTAAAGCTGTGAGTACCGGGCGTGAGTCGTGCTTCGGTAGCTCAGTTGGTAGAGCGCTTGCCCGCGAAAGGCAAAGGTCCCGAGTTCGAGTCTCGGTCGGGCACACAGTTTTAATCTGCCAGGAAGTTTCATATCAGCGCACACTCCGCTGCAGAGTGAAAATCTCATTCTAGAAACATCCCCCAGGCTGTGGCTAAGCCATGTCTCCGCTATATCCTTTCTTTCAGGAGTGCTAGTTCTGCAAGGTTCGCAGGAGAGCTTCTGTAAAGTTTGGAAGGTAGGAGACGAGATACTGGCAGAAGTAAAGCTGTGAGTACCGGGCGTGAGTCGTGCTTCGGTAGCTCAGTTGGTAGAGCGCTTGCCCGCGAAAGGCAAAGGTCCCGAGTTCGAGTCTCGGTCGGGCACACAGTTTTAATCTGCCAGGAAGTTTCATATCAGCGCACACTCCGCTGCAGAGTGAAAATCTCATTCTGGAAACATCCCCCAGGCTGTGGCTAAGCCATGTCTCCGCTATATCCTTTCTTTCAGGAGTGCTAGTTCTGCAAGGTTCGCAGGAGAGCTTCTGTAAAGTTTGGAAGGTAGGAGACGAGATACTGGCAGAAGTAAAGCTGTGAGTACCGGGCGTGAGTCGTGCTTCGGTAGCTCAGTTGGTAGAGCGCTTGCCCGCGAAAGGCAAAGGTCCCGAGTTCGAGTCTCGGTCGGGCACACAGTTTTAATCTGCCAGGAAGTTTCATATCAGCGCACACTCCGCTGCAGAGTGAAAATCTCATTCTGGAAACATCCCCCAGGCTGTGGCTAAGCCATGTCTCCGCTATATCCTTTCTTTCAGGAGTGCTAGTTCTGCAAGGTTCGCAGGAGAGCTTCTGTAAAGTTTGGAAGGTAGGAGACGAGATACTGGCAGAAGTAAAGCTGTGAGTACCGGGCGTGAGTCGTGCTTCGGTAGCTCAGTTGGTAGAGCGCTTGCCCGCGAAAGGCAAAGGTCCCGAGTTCGAGTCTCGGTCGGGCACACAGTTTTAATCTGCCAGGAAGTTTCATATCAGCGCACACTCCGCTGCAGAGTGAAAATCTCATTCTGGAAACATCCCCCAGGCTGTGGCTAAGCCATGTCTCCGCTATATCCTTTCTTTCAGGAGTGCTAGTTCTGCAAGGTTCGCAGGAGAGCTTCTGTAAAGTTTGGAAGGTAGGAGACGAGATACTGGCAGAAGTAAAGCTGTGAGTACCGGGCGTGAGTCGTGCTTCGGTAGCTCAGTTGGTAGAGCGCTTGCCCGCGAAAGGCAAAGGTCCCGAGTTCGAGTCTCGGTCGGGCACACAGTTTTAATCTGCCAGGAAGTTTCAGCAATATCACTGTTACGTAGCATGAACACACAAACAGGGAAAGCTAATAGTTTAAATTAATATACATAGTGTTGCTACAAAAAAAGAAAAGCTTTCACAAATAATATTGGTCTTAAGCTGCAAGAGAAGCTAAGCTTTCGCATATACTGTTGATCTATTTTGCGCGTGTTACACTTCAAGATACATCACATAAATGTGCCAGTAAAATTTTTAATAATGACGTAAATGTCTGATCTTCAGAGTTCGATATTCTTCTAACTGGCTAGGCATCAAAGAGTTGATTTTTAAATGAGAGTCAAACGCTCTGTGACCTAATAAATTCATGGTACATTCTTGCACATAGTTCAACTTACGTAAAAGGATATTTACTTTGAAAGTAACGCTTTTCAAACCACTATTCGTAATATTTTCCCGCGACCTGTTAGAAATAGGTTCGTTCCAGCAGTTGCCAGAGAGCGCAGATAACAGGCGGCACCGCGCTTGGGTAGCTATCATGACGTAGGAAGCTCGTATGTACGTACGTGTAAAACATTGAAATATCATATATTATGTCACAAAAGAAACAAGACATCAGAGGATACTGCAAGAGCATCGGTATTTTGTGAACCACATTAAAATGTGCGCATTTCAAGTGCATACTTAAAGGGCACATTTGTATGTCCAGGCCGCGCGGGATTAGCCGAGCGGTCTAGAGGCTGCAGTCATGGACTGTGTGGCTGATCCCGGCGGAGGTTCAAGTCCTCCTTCGGGCAAGGGCGTGTGTGTTTGTCCTTAGGATAATTTAGGTTAAGTAGTGTGTAAGCTTAGGGACTGATGACCTTATCAGTTAAGTCCCATAAGATTTCACACACATTTGAACATTTTGTATGTCCAGATTCCCAATGAAGTAGATCTCGACCTGATATTAAGCTTTTCAGTGTGGTTTTCGGGATGTAAATTTTCTTGGACCACCAGTACTGCATTATATCATGTTTGGTTCTTAATTATGGCATAATGCCATACGTGCTAGAAAATGAAAACGTGCACTCAAAATGCAGTGAACAGTTGAAACTAGCCAGTACTGTGGAATTAAACATTTCGTTTCAAATAAATTGACTGCCTCTGCGGAAAAGGTTATCAAAAGTCAAATTTCTTTAGCAAACATACAAAAATAACTTCATTGTTCCGCAAGGCGATTAATGCTTGACTGTCAGAAAGGTGGAAATAAAATAAAAGCTGAAACTAATGACTTGTTTCAGCATTCCGTATTTATGTGAATGTGTTTTAATAGCTCCCGGCCACAGATATCCGTTTTGTTTTCATTTGACGTGAGAGTAAACGAAGAGGAAACAGCAAAATCACTACAGCAAAATCACTAAATGTAAACATGGGTCATGTGGAGACTACCCACTATAGCTCACACTGCTCTGCGCATCAGCCCCGGATCTACATTTGCGAACCGGGTCATAAAAAAAAAAAAATTAAAAAAAAAAAATCGAATTTTCAAAATATGTTCATCTTGAAGTGCACATCTTTCTGAAAAGTCTGAAACATACAACATATGTATTCGAGGAAATGTAAGACATATTATTTGGTCTTAAGTATGCCAAAGTACAGTCCCACGCCTCTTCATAAAGCATTTTTCTACCGCAAACTATATACAGGAGAGTGGAAATTGAAATGTCCTGCTCCCAGTCGGCCGGTTTGAGAGCCTGCCTCTCTTTAAAAAAATCTCGCAATTAATAGCAGATGGGATTATCTGTAATCGAGAGAACAAGAACTCTTCGGAAAATATGAACTCTTTATTTCCTATTAGTTAATAACTTGCTGTTCTGTGTGACATACAATTAAATATAGGATATATAAAACCAATACTGACAAGAGATAAGCAAGAAATTACACATTTCTTCAAACCTTAGCTCCTAGCATTTTTTTCTCCCTAATCTTGCTACAGCTTTACACGGCATGCTTTCCTTTCTGCGAAAGAATCTATTACCTCATCAAAGTTCGTCAAACATGAAAAATCGAAATGTCGTTATCTAATACTGAAAAAGCTGTTAATACCCAAGACTGGTGTGGTTTCTCGATCTGATTACGTCTATTTTGTCACTGTCTGCTAGATAAAACAAAATAGGCCTTTCTAATATGGCAGCAATTTTGTAACACACCAAATAAATGAGACTGTTTTGGCACAAATGGCCATTTTTATAACACGACAGAATATAATCCACGAAGTACCAATATCAAATGCCTATTAGGCCTACTACAAGCAAAAAGCTTTATGTTAGGAAATAGTTTCACATTTCATTCATACGCACCAGCTTCTCAAGCATGTGATTGAAAAGTAGTACTACGAAATTTTTATATAAATTTAGAATCGTCTTATTCTTCCATAATTTGTGTAATGTCCCCGTTTCTTCTCCTTCCTTGTTCTAACAAACAATCTTGTCATTACCAATTCTGTAGCTATTGCTGCCATTGTCAAAATGTGTTCGCCGATTAACTTCACTAACCCTGCCAGAATCAGAGGTTTAGTAATCCCGCGATTATTTTCCGGTTAGGCGTTATTGCGTGTTCGAACAACACATTTCCGCGTTACTTCCAGAGTAGAACTTACGCGTCTGCTAGCCGGGGACTGTACTACAAGTCCTTACTAGTGTAGCGATCTGGCCAAAAATTTTCTGTCAAAATTTCATTTTCTTGGATACACTGAGAAGATAATACGTAATCTTTCTCACCTGTTATTCTTGTCAGTCGTTTATTTCCATTCTGGTAGTCTGAATCTATGGATTTCGCTAGTAATTATAACAATTCTGATCATTCGCAAACCCAATCAACCACATAATCAGACAGCGATTGGCATTCATCCGTTCGGCTTTACTCCCTCAGCTATAGTCCTGTCCCCTTTTGTCTGCGGAAAGTTTATTTCTAGATGTGACGAGGATTCTCCTGACAGAGGCATGACGTACGCTATGCATGCATTCAAAAGACAACTTATGATTCATTCAGAAATCAACTTAAAATGTGTTCAGAAATGTTCAAAAACCATCAGGCAAGCTTTTCAAAATCATATGAATAATCAATAGGCAAACGTGCGCAGGATGCTAGGTGCTTTGTGAAACAAATTTTTTTCCCCTCGAGAATACGAATTTGGTGGCCCCTTTACCCAGTACCCCCCCCATGAACCATGGACCTTGCCGTTGGTGGGGAGGCTTGCGTGCCTCAACGATACAGATAGCCGTACCGTAGGTGCAACCACAATGGAGGGGTATCTGTTGAGAGGCCAGACAAACGCGTGGTTCCTGAAGAGGGGCAGAAGCCTCTTCAGTAGTTGCAGGGGGCAAAAGTCTGGATGATTGACTGATCTGGCCCTGTAACACCAACCAAAACAGCCTTGCTGATGTGGTACTGCGAACGGCTGAAAGCAAGGGAAAACTACGGCCGTAATTTTTCCCTAGGGCATGCAGCTTTACTGTATGATTAAATGACGATGGCGTCCTCTTGGGTAAAATATTCTGGGGGTAAAATAGTCCCCCCTTCGGATCTCCAGGCGGGGACTACTCAAGAGGACGACATTATCAGGAGAAAGAAAACTGTCGTTCTACGGATCGGAGCGTGGAATGTCAGATCCCTTAATCGGGCAGGTAGGTTAGAAAATTTAAAAAGGGAAATGGATAGGTTAAAGTTAGATATAGTGGGAATTAGTTAAGTTCGGTGGCAGGAGGAACAAGACTTTTGGTCAGGTGTATACAGGGTTATAAATACAAAATCAAATAGGGTAATGCAGGAGTAGGTTTCAAATGAATAAAAAAATAGGAGTGTGGGTAAGCTACTACAAACAGCATAGTGAACGCATTATTGTGGCCAAGACAGACACTACTACAGTAGTACAAGTTTATATGCCAACTAGCTCTGCAGATGATGAAGAAATTGATGAAATGTATGATGAGATAAAAGAAATTATTCAGGTAGTGAAGGGAGACGAAAATTTAATAGTCACAGGTGACTGGAATTCGACAGTAGGAAAAGGAAGAGAAGGAAACGTAGTAGGTGAATATGGATTGGGGCTAAGAAATGAAAGAGGAAGCCGCCTGGTAGAATTTTGCACAGAGCATAACTTAATCATAGCTAACACTTGGTTCAAGAATCATGAAAGAAGGTTGTATACATGGAAGAAACCTGGAGATACTAAAAGGTTTCAGATAGATTATATAATGGTAAGACAAAGATTTAGGAACCAGGTTTTAAATTGTAAGACTTTTCCAGGGGCAGATGTGGACTCTGACCACAATCTATTGGTTATGAACTGTAGATTAAATCTGAAGAAACTGTGAAAAGGTGGGAATTTAAGGAGATGGGACCTGGATAAACTGAAAGAACCAGAGGTTGTACAGAGTTTCAGGGAGAGCATAAGGGAGCAATTGACAGGAATGGGGAAACAAATACAGTAGAAGAAGAAAGGGGCAAAAAGGAATAAAAACGTCTCAAAAATGATATCAACAGGAAGTGCAAAATGGCTAAGCAGGGATGGCTAGAGGACAAATGTAACGATGTACAGGATTATCTCACTAGTGGTATGATAGATACTGCCTACAGGAAAATTAAAGAGACCTCTGGAGAAAAGAGAACCACTTGTATGAATATCAGGAGCTCAGATGGAAACCCAGTTCTAAGCAAAGAAGGGAAAGCAGAAAGGTGGAAGGAGTATATAGAGGGTCTATACAGGGGCGATGTTCTTGAGAACAATATTATGGAAATGGAAGAGCAGGTAGATGAAGATTAAATGGAAGATATGGTACTGCGTGAAGAGTTTGACAGAGCACTGAAAGACCTAAGTTGAAACAAGGCCCCGGGAGTAGACAACATTCGATTAGAACTACTGACAGCCTTGGGAGAGCCAGGCCTAATAAAACTCTACCATCTGGTGAGCAAGATGAATGAGACAGGCGAAATTCCCTCAGACTTCAAGAAGAATATAATAATTGCAATTCCAAAGAAAGCAGGTGTTGACAGATGTGAAAATTAGCGAACTATCAGTTTAATAAGTCACAGCTGCAAAATACTAACACGAATTCTTTACAGACGAATGGAAGAACTGGTAGAAGCCGACCTCGGGGAAGATCAGTTTGGATTCCGTAGAAATGTTGGAACACGTGAGGCAATACTGACCCTACGACTTATCTTAGAAGAAAGATTAAGGAAAGGCAAACCTATGTTTCTAGCATTTGTAGACTTAGAGAAAGCTTTTGACAATGTTGACTGGAATACTCTCTTTCAAATTCTGAAGGTGGCAGGGGTAAAATACAGGGAGCGAAAGGCTGTTTACAATTTGTACAGAAACCAGATGGCAGTTATAAGAGTCGAGGGACATGCAAGGGAAGCAATGATTGGGAAGGGAGTGAGACAGGGTTGTAGCCTCTCCCCAATGCTATTCAATCTGTATATTGAACAAGCAGTGAAGGAAACAAAAGAAAAGTTCGGAGTAGGTATTAAAACCCATGGAGAAGAAATAAAAACTTCGAGGTTTGCCTATGATATTGTAATTCTGTCAGAGACAGCAAAGGACTTGGAAGAGCAGTTGAATGGAATGGACAGTGTCTCGAAAGGAGGATATAAGATGAACATCAACAAAAGCAAAACGAGGATAATAGATTATAGTTGAATTAAATCATGTGATGCTGAGGGAATTAGATTAGGAAATGAGACACTTAAAATAGTAGATGAGTTTCACTATTTGGGGAGCAAAATAACAGATGATGGTCGAAGGAGAGAGCACATAAAATGTAGACTGGCAATGGCAAGGAAAGCGTTTCTGAAGAAGAGAAATTTGTTAACATTCAGTATAGATTTAAGTGTCAGGAAGTCGTTTCTGAAAGTATTTGTATGGAGTGTAGCCATGTATGGAAGTGAAACATGGACGATAAATAGTTTAGACAAGAAGAGAATAGAAGCTTTCGAAATGTGGTGTTACAGAAGAATGCTGAAGATTAGATGGGTAGATGACATAACTAATGAGGAGGTATTTATAGTATTGGGGAGAAGAGGAGTTTGTGGCACAAGTTGATTGGAAGAAGGGATCGGTTGCTAGGACATGTTCTGAGGCATCAAGGGATCACCAATTTGGTACTGGAGGGCAGCGTGGAGGGTAAAAATCGTAGAGGGAGACCAAGAGATGAATACACTAAGCAGATTCAGAAGGATGTAGGCTGCAGTATGTACTGGGAGATGAAGAAGCTTGCACAGGATAGAGTAGCATGGAGAGCTGCATCAAACCAGTCTCAGGACTGAAGACCACAACAACAACAACATTTTCCCGGTAGCATCCAGCTGCTTGCTGCGTCAGCTTGCACAGCCAACAGCGACATTCCTGTCGCCAGAAGCGGGAGAATCTACAACTCAAACGTGACTCAACTGCGCATGCGCATGAGCCCGCACGTAACTACTAAAACAAATCGAATGTAAACAGTTGCGACTTCATGCTCAATGGAGGCAATTTGTTATTATGTAGCACTGCATAGTCTTCCTAAAGAATTTGACATATTTTCAATTGGCAGACGCTTGCATGAGTACTGTGTGTCGTTGTTGTATATGGTGCATTTCCTTTGCAATTTAAGTTATTTTCATTTTTTTCTCTCGTTTATGTTTTATTGTTGAAGTATTCTGCTGTAGCGGGATACAGTAATATCCTTTGTTAGAGTGTCTGTTCTTACCAGTCAAAATTACAAAAATTTAACTGAAAACTAAAACAATGAAAAATTCCCGGAATTCTAAAAATATCCCGGGTTTTTCCCGTATCTCCCGGGTCATATACACCCTGTATAGTAATGTGAAATAAATGGTTGTCTTTCACCTTATGTGTATTATTACATCTTGATATCAGCTCTTGGATCGTTATACCAATGTTACCTTGTTATCTTTCCATTTCTTGATTCTGTCAAACAATTGAAAATCGGAGATGGAAAAACAACAATGTGTCAAATGGACAGATTTCTACCACATATACGAGGCACTACGTGGCAGACAGGCACGATGAAAATAGACTGCTAGATGTTATGAGCTACTCGACTAAGTACTTCACAAGACATCGATTAAATGCACACATGCATTCACGTCAGTCTTGCTCCCCACAGATGACAGTGGCCATGTTTGTGTGAGACTTAAATCAGTGTGTGTGTGTGTTTGTTGTCTACATCCGATGAAGGACTTTAAATCCAATAGCCAATAATATTTAGCAGTCTTCTTTTTAGTGTGCCTGTCTGCCACTCGGCACATCCTCAATGTGGTGAGCAGTAATGTACCCTTTCATATTATTGTTTCTTTATTCTATCATATTTATGCTGGACAAAGCACAAAGGGCCAGCAAGACACCCAGCCAACCCCAAATAATAAACATGACAGAGATAAGGAAGATGTCTGCTGTCCAGAGCTGGAGCCAGAGGCAGAAGTCAAGGAAGACACCACAGGAGACAAATCCCCCCCCCCCCCCCCCCCCTACAACCAACTACTATTGTATGTCTGGACCTACTGGATGAGCACCCAATGGATATTGTTACACTGAGGTTATTTCATTTATCTAGTGTATGGCTAGCATCACATCACACCAGAAAACATTTTTTTCTTTAACAGAACATACACAGATATTTAACACACAGAAAAGAAAGTCATGGTTATAAGTTGATAACATTTACAATGCACAGAAGTTGTCAGGCTTATGTCTAATGGCTGAACACACACAACTAGTGTCTTAAAAAGTTAAGAGGAACTCCTGCGGATCACCAGAAAAGGACTGATTTGGGCATGTATGTATGAAGTGCTGAACAGTTTGTCATTCTGCACCACAGTCCCTTCTGGGAGATGGTATTATTCCTAATTTGTACATTGAATCAGCACATTTTCCTCTATTTGTTCTTAATCTATTGAGTGCAGACCAGATCTCACAATGCTCTTCAAACCCTTGTGATCTGGTCGAGATGAAGGGCAATGGCCACCTTCACCTGTTCTGGGGTAGCATTGTTCTGCCATATTTCTGTCCATCGGTCATGTAGGGCACCTTCAGGTGTTTTGGGGCAGCATTGTCCTGTCATATTTTTGCCCATCAGTCTGCTGTTGTTGTTCCATTGTCCATCAGAGAATTTGCACCATGTAGAGGCGGGACACAGGAGCAAAATCTGTTTTTACTGAGTACAGGAAAGTTCTCGTGTACAGTGTAGTAACGACCAACAGCTATTTCTGTAAACTCTGATCGCTTGAGAGCAGCTTCACAGTGCAAAAAAGGGGGAGCTAAAGGACTGAGAATAGACACCCAGAAAATTGAAGTATTTCTGATTATTCCTGTGGTGATGAGCATAGTCTGGTTGAGCTCTGTATAGATGAGTCTGCTGTATGGACTGCTGGTCCAGGCTGCCGCACAATATTCTATCACAGGGTAAACCAGTTCAACAGCAGATGTCCTTGCGGGGGTCCCGGGTTTGATTCCCGGCAGGGTCAGGGATTTTCTCTGTATCGAGATGACTGGGTGTTGTGTCTCTTTCATCATCATTTCATCCTCATTCACTCGCAAGTCACTGTAGTGGTGTTAAAGAACTTGTGGAGCAGCGGCCAACCGCCCTGCAAGGGGTCTCCCGGCCACCAATGCCATATGCTCATTATCATTATCTTAGTGTCAGTTTTCAGCAAATGCTCTTTGAAGCTGAGCGACCTGTCAAGAGTGATCTCTACATAATATGGACTTTTGTTATGAGACAGCTGTTTCCCTTCAATCTTTATTTACCTGTTTGCAAATTTGTTGTTATGGAGTTCTAGAGACGATCACAATGTTATTTGCTACTTGCTTGGGAGTAACAACCTCTTCCTGCAGTAGCATGGGTTGGCACCTCCAAGTTTTCTTAGCATGGACCAGGCTTCCCTGTTTGAGGTGTGGAAGTCTAAGGCCTCAACTGGTTTGTTCTGTTGCTTATGATGAGCTGCATTTATGCTGTACAGAAGTTCGTCACCTACTTCACAGTCATTGTTGTCGCAAAACTGTTTGTACTGAGTTTCACACTTTTTCATCCATCCAGGTATACATTCCTTTCGGAAGCCTCTTGGGATATATTTCTTTGTTGTGAATAGCTTAGCCCCAATGAACCTCTTATAGTTTGTGCTTGTTGAGGGGATCCATTATATATATTGGTCCAAATTTCAGAAACTGGAGACTAGTCAGCTTTTTTAAAAGTTCCATCTAGGTCTGGGAAATTATCTCATGACAGGTATGTTTGTACCTAATTCAAGAAGTGCTGGATGATGTTGGCTGCTGTCCAGGACTTCCCTTCTACATCTATCCACATTTATACTCCGCAAGCCACCCAACGGTGTGTGGCGGAGGGCACTTTATGCGCCATTGTAATTACCTCCCTTTCCTGTTCCAGTCGCATATGGTTCGCGGGAAGAACGACTGCTGGACAGCCTCCGTGCGTGCTCGAATCTCTCTAATTTTACATTTGTGATCTCCTCGGGAGGTATAAGTAGGGGGAAGCAATATATTCAATACCTCACCCAGAAACACACCCCCTCGAAACCTGGATAGCAAGCTACACCGCGATGCAGAGCGGCTCTCTTGCAGAGTCTGCCACTTGAGTTTGCTAAACATCTTCGTAACACTATCAAGCTTACCAAATAACCCTGTGACGAAATGCGCCGCTCTTCTTTGAATCTTCTCTATCTCCTCTGTCAACCCGACCTGGAACGGATCCCACACTGATGAGCAATACTCAAGTATAGGTCGAACAAGTGTTTTGTAAGCCCCTTGATGCTGGTAATGGCAGGCCATTGTCATCAGAGGAAACAAAACATAAATCAGGGTTGTAATCTGTTCTCCAGGTACCAGAATGGAATGGACACCAATCTTTAGTGTCAGAAACAAGATGGAGATTGTGTTCTTCAGATCAATCAACCAGCATGTTCCCATTTACATTATTACATTTGTATTTTCATAGTCTATGATGACTGCTGAAGTCTCCCAAGTACACCATATGGTTGTCATTAGAGTTTAGAACATGTGCTGGCCACATGGTTCCTGGTGATTTATCGACATTCACAGTAGTTATTTCACCAATTTTGACAGTGACTTTGTGGATACTATTCGTGGTGCTGGTAAATACAGTGTGGGCTTTTCCTATATGTTACTGAATGTACATGGCTACACCATAAACCTTATTGTATGTAGCACTAAGGAAATCGTCTCCACGTGAGTTTCCTGGATGGCTACTAAATCAATTTCATTCTCATCTAGTATCTTGCATAGAATATGATATTTGGTTGTGCTAATTCCTTCCCTGTTTTATACTCAGATGAAACCAGTCATCTGTAGATGTAAAGAATCTTTTAGAAGGCAGAGTGTAACTTCACTTCTGGATCTTGTAAAAAGGCAAACCAGGAAACAATTTTATAAAATTATCAATGCCTGGGCTGGTGATCATTGAGATACACTGTTAGTGCATAAAATGCATATTTTGTAGACAAGTGCTAACATGTTCAATCTTGTGTCCACTTGGATATGACTTTATAATTACTTTATGAAATGGTAGGCTTGTTTGTGGCTTCCAGTTCATAATTTTACTTAAATTTACTTTCATAGAAAATTCCAGAAAAATCAGTATGTCACCAGTTTCTGAAATTCCTTTTCTAAATTGCTTATCCTAGTAATGACAGATGAATAATGTTCAACGTTAAGTCAAGATTACATATAAATGTTAGTTCAAAAATTAATTTTGTAATTAAAAATAAAATTAAAATTTTTTGATACGGGTTGTTAACACTATATAATGGATGAAATTTTATACAGAAAAAAATCAAATAATGGTAAGTCCAGGATGGAATAATGACAGTATTATGGAAAGGATAGATCGTTACTCACTATACAGAGGAGACATTGTGTTGCACACAGACACATTGAAAAGATGCTATACATTTTAGCTTTCGGCCAAAAGGTCTCCTCCTGAAATAGGGAACATATGTATACTTACAAAGCACAACTCTCTCATGCATTACCACTGCCGCTGGCCAGTGTGGCCCAACTGTGTACAGCAACAGTACCTCATGAGAGAAGCAATCTTGTGTGGATGGTGGGGGTATGCAGGACGGTGGGGTTGGGAGGGATAGCAGGGTAGGGGTGGGGGGAGGTGTACTGCTGTTTGTGTGAACATGCAGGGAGGAGATGGGGACATTGGGAGGTTTGATATCAGATGTGGGGAGGTGGTGGGAGGAGGGTAGAGAAGGAGAGAAGAAGGAAAGGGGAAGGGGAGAAGCAGAGAAGGGGGGAAAAGACATGTAGGTATGTTGGTGGAACCTAATGTTGTTTAGTGCTAGAGTATGAGCAGGGAAGGAGATAGGTAGGTGAAGGACAGTGACTAGTGAAGGTCAAAGCCATGTGAGTTGCAGGGATGTAGGATTACATGGCAGGGAGGGTTCCCACCTGCTCAATTAAGAAAAGCTGGTGTTTGTAGGAGATGGCGCAAACTGTGAAGCAGTCATTACAGTGGGCACAGTTTGTCAATGGTCATTGACATGAACAGACAAGTTTTTAGTTGTCATGCCCATTTAGAAAACAGTGCAGTGGTTGCAGTTTAGGTCGTAGATCCATGACTGCTTTCACAGGTAGCCTTCCCTCTGATGGGATAGGAGACACCTGCAACTGAACTGGAGGTGGGAGGATGTATGGGACAAGACTTGCATTTGGATCTACTGGAGTGATATGAGCCATGAAGCAATGGGCTGGGAGGAGGTGTGGAGTAGGGATGGACATGACTACAGCATAGGTTCAGATGGTGGCAGAATATCACTGTGGGAAGGATAAGAAGGGTAATGGGTGGATTATTCCTCATATCAGGACATGACAAAATGAGGTCTAGACCCTCTCTCAGGCCTTTCACTCATTACTTAGATCACCAAGGATGGAAAACGATATGCCCCCCCTCCCTCCGCTCCCTTGCCTTCTTTCCCAAAGTGAATTCAATCCTATAAACACTGCTCTGTTTCTAGTCTGATACAGGAAAAGCGGAGAACAAGCAGTCAAGTTAAGGAGCAGAATCAACTGTTTCTTGATTTTGGAAGTGGGAGGAAGATTTTCAATGGGAGGCTCATATATGGGCCAAATTGTTGGCAAACTGAAATTAGATAATCTTTGACATAGACAAAACTTGAACAGTTCAGAGAACACACTAATTTGGTATGTGTGAACAGTTTTACTTTATAATAAGAAAAAATTGTGATTTATGAAAAATGAGCAAGTTGCATGCATAGTTCGAGAGGAAGCACTCTGGTCTTATGTAAAATCGCTAGGCAAATAAAAGGCTTCTATTCAGTCATTCATCAACCAGTCTGTTGTAGCAATGGAATAGAACAGAAGAAAACCTGAAGTTTTAAATTTCATGTTTTAAAAATCATTTACGTACGAGGATCATACAGACATAACACTGTATGGAGGACGTGGAAATAGGAATCCCTGGTGTTGAGAAGCAACTGAAATAGCTGATAGTAAGTTAATCAGCAAGTCAGGATGGAATTGCAATTCGGTTTTACAGAAAGTGCTCTTTGGCACTGGCCGCTTAATTAGTTTACAATTACCATAAATTTCATGGCAGTGCAAAGTTCTAAACAACTGCAAAAAAGTGCAGGTGACTCCCATGTATAAGAAGGGTAAAATAACAGACCCACAAAATTTGAGGCCAATATTCCTAACATCAGTTTGCTGCAGGATCCTTTAGCGTATGTAAGTTTGAATGTAATAAATTTTCTTGAGACAGAAAAGCTACGGTCTACTAATGAGTATGGTTTTATAAAGCATCACTCATGCAAAGCTCAGCTTGCCTCTTTCTCGCACAATATCAGTCAAGCTGCAGATCATTTGCAACAGGCACACCCATATTTCGATTCCCAGAAAGTGTTTGACAAGGTGCCCAGTACATGCTGTTAATAAAAGTCTGAGCATGCAGAATAGGTTCCCATATAAATGAGTGACTTGAAGATTTCTTCAGAATTAGTACCCAGTGTGTTGTCCTTGAAGATGTTTTTTCTTCAGACACAAGGGTATTGTCAGCAATGTCACAGGGAAGTGTGATAGGACTACTCTTATCCACCATAAAATAAATGATCTGTTGGTCAGGGAGAGCAGAAATCTGTGGTCGTCTACTGATGATGTAGTGTATGGGAAAGTATCATTGTTAGATGACTGGAAGAATCTCCATTTGATATGATGAGTAGCAGCTTCCTCTAAATGTAAAAAGCTGTAAGTTCACAAAGATGAGTAAGAAAAACAAACCTTTAATGTTTGAATACAGTAATGGTGGTTTGCTGCTTGACACAGTCATGAAAAATATTTAGGCTTGACAATGATAGTAATATGAAACAGAATGAGCATTTAAGATTGGTAGTTGGGAAGGCGAATGGTTGACTTTGGTTTACTGGGAGAATACTAAGGAAATGTTGCTCACCTATAAAGGATAATGCACATGAAACATTAGTGTATTCTATTTCTGAATGCTGCTTGAGCATTTGGGTTCACCATTAGGCCAGCTTAAAGGAAGGCATCGGATCAATTCAGAGGCACCCTGCTAGATTTTTTATCAGTAGGTCGACCAACACATGAACATTATAGAAATGCTTAATGAAATCAAGTGGGAGTCACTCGAGGGAACTAGTTATTCTTTTTGTGAAACGTTATAGTGAAAATTTAGAAAATATTATGGTATCATATTATGGTTGACTGCAGAACGTTCAACTGCTACGAAATTACATTTCATGTAAGGACCATGAAGACGAGATACAAGAAATTAGTTCATCACGAAACTGACGAATAAAGCTACAAGATGCGTGAGGATCAATTTTTTCTCTGCTAAGTAGTTTCTTTCAAATCGTTTGAGAAAGCTAGCAGATCGGCCGGCTTGCGCGTTTGTCGGCCACCTCGTCAAGCGAGCCTGCCTGCTGCCGCGTCACTCCCTGGACCCCCTACAAATGGGCACGAAGCAGCGCTGCAACAGCTTCCCAGCATGCAGTCCCTCTCTGCTACAGTGCGCATAGCCATATGGACAATCGTTTTCCATCACTCAATTTGCGAGTGGAACATGAAACAGAATGACTAGTAGTGGTATAAGGCAACATCCGCCAAATCCTGTATAGTGGCTTGTGGAGTATGTACACAGACGTAGATGTTGATGAGCAATACATTAAGAACAGTAAGTGTTCAAACCCTGAGTAAAGTTCACAAAGAGGCACTTATCCATTAGGAAATGTATCACTCAGAAGGTTGCACAGTTTAAGGTATGGAAATACTTACTAACTCAGATGGTCAATATGGGGAACACAATGTAAAAATACTGCAGAGAAGGTGCATGTGGCTGCATGCAGGCAGCCTGGTGCACGTGGCAGCCAGCCGAGTGTCCACACGCAGATGTGAACAAGTGACTCACATATACACAGAACGCGTTGTCCACAGGTAAGCCAATGGGCATTTGCAGGGACCTGTGCCACATGGGACAGTACTTGTACAGCTTGCTCTAGACTGTTCTAGAGACTATCTGTGAATATGCACAACTGATTCTGAAAGAGAGAGAGAGAGAGAAAGAGAGAGAGAGAGAGAGAGAGAGAGAGAGAGAGAGAGAGATAGGAGGAGGTGGAGACTATAAGATGCAATTCTCTCAAAGGCTTCCAGTGAACTTTGCAGTCTCATTCATCCTTCACTATGATGCATGAAGTAAAATAAATTAGGTGAAAAAAAGAAGATATTTAGCATGTAATATAGGGGATGGATATTTCATAATTTTCTAATATTTTATAAATTACACTGAAATCCTTTTGTAAGGGGGGCAAAACATATATAATAAATAAGAATTCAGAACTAATTGTCTTTCAGAAGTAGTCATGATTTAAGACACATTTAATGTTAATAAATTAAAATTTAGTCATTAGGTAATTTCACTCAAAAGGAGAAAAGTTACAATAAATTGAGTAAGCATGTAAACGGCTAGGACTATGAGTGGGTTATACAGGGTGTCCCATTTATCTTTACCACCCTAAATAAATGTTTGTCCAGAAGCAAATTACAAAATGTTTCAAGCAATTGTTCTTTAGCCGTCAGGGGGACATCAATCAGCATGATTGCCTTCGTTGTAGCTTTGTTTTTTACAAAGATATGAACAGCGGTATGACTTTTTTAAATGACACCCTGTACTTTATTTGGTAATTCATTTGCTCTCCTAAAGACCTATTCAAAAATGTATCACAGTGTACCATTCACTGAAACAAAACAGTATTAATTACATAACACAACACTGACTTTGAGCCTGGGATCACAAACTTGTCAACTCGCTGGAGTTGTCAGAAAACAAATGAAAACCCTGAGCAAGAACACGCCAATTTAAGACTTGAGAGTTTTTACGAGTTGTTACCATTTTGAGTAAATTATTAGACCTTCTCAAAACGACAGCAGCTAAAATTTGTTTTGAATTCTCAGCTTATTAGAAATCATTACCAAGAAATTTCTTTGCCCCCAAAAAAGTTTTAATACTTTACATCATGACTGAACTTACAAGCACCTCAAAATAAAATTGATACAAAAATTATGGATGCACTGGTGTGTTGTTCATCACCATAGCATCCTGATTCTGTTAGCTGATTGACTGCTTATTAATTCCTTCTCAACTCTTTCTTCGTTGATGACCTTACGTGGTCAACAACATGCACATCTCAGTACATGGCAGTTGTGGGGAAGGTTCATTAACAGTGACAGAGATTTTAAAATTTCTAGATGTATGTAGAAGTTGTACTAACTGCAAATTTGAGTGAATACAACTGTTGTATGTGGCCATAGTGAAACATAGGTGTCTGTCACTAAAGATTTCAAAATCACAATATTTTGCAACTCTTGCAACACAATGACTGTAGCTGTCACAAAGTTTCTGAAAAGGCTTCAAAAATACTCGTGTCTATTAATGCCATGGAATTCTTACTGGTACATAATATTACACTAGCATGAAATAAATTATTTTAATTACAAAATGAAATTATAATGGAAGACAGTAATATGTTTATATTATTGCACCAATATCTTAACCCAGTTACAAATATTTAACGAAAATTACAGTAATAAAATGTTGCAAAAATATCATGTATAGTTTACTACCATCAAATTTGAACATTTCAGAAACTTTTAAACTAGTTGATAGAATTGGATTCCATTTCTCATTTAAAAATTTATGTGTAGTCCACTTGTTAGGCACGAAAATCTCAAGCTCTAACTGTAGAAAACACAAAAACAATGGCAAACGTGGGGCAAAACAAAATGATACTTATTACAAAGATTACCTGAAATGTAAAAAAACATTACAAAGTCAACCTTAACCAAACAAGCTGCCTGTGAAAACTGTGTAGAAGGAGCCCCAAACAAGTGCAAGGCTGTTTGGGATATTATAAAACAAGAACATACTTTTACCCAAACACAAGATGTTCTACTTGAGCTCAATAAATATAGTAAATAAATTAAAATAAAAAACTGAACAGTCAGACATACCAGCAATTGACATACTTGCTGATCAGCCACCTAAATGACATGAATTTCACTGGGACCCTGTCGCACCCACAGATATAATAAAGATTGTTACAAAATTTTCAAACTTGAAAAGCATGGACTACTACTAGCTATCTAACTACATAATAAAAAGGACAATACACCTAATTTGCAATCCACTTGCTTTTATTATGAATAAACGCCTAGAAGTTGGAGTTTTCCCTGAACAGCTCAAAATCTCCAAAGT
The DNA here is from genome assembly GCF_023898315.1 of Schistocerca nitens. Taxonomy (NCBI): domain Eukaryota; kingdom Metazoa; phylum Arthropoda; class Insecta; order Orthoptera; family Acrididae; genus Schistocerca; species Schistocerca nitens. Next base: position 581,122,894 of record NC_064618.1, on the reverse strand, counting down.
TATACCTATATACAAAAAGGGGGAAATACCTACCTAAAAACTATAGAGCAGTGTCTATTGTACCAATCTTTTCCACAAACAACCAAGAAACTATTTGGAAAGGTTTGACCTCTTCTGTAATAGACAGCATGGTTTTTGACAAGGGAAAAACACCACCTCTGCAGTCCTTGAAATAGTTGATCAGACATTAACTGAATTTGAAAATAAACAAACAGTCTCACTTGGACCTTGTGATCTGAGTAAGGCATTTGATTGAATCCCCTTTGACACACACTAGCCAAACTGTAGTATTATGGTATAAATAACACAGATTTAGAAATAATCAACTCTTATCTAAATAACAGAAAACAATTTGTGTCAATTCAAAATAGACACTCTTCTATGAATAGTGTCACATCTGGTATACATCAGGGCTCTGTCCTTGGTCCTTTCTTCTTCTTTGTTGCAATTAATGATTTGCCATCTTATGTTGGGCCTGAGTCAGTTACCTGCTATGTGGATGATACAACCTTAATCAGCACAGATTGAGATTTATCAAAGTTACACCAGAAATCACAGGACTCTCTCACCTTAACACTAAACTGGTTCTCGGCTAACAAACTTCTATGTAATCCAGAGAAAACTCAACATCTGCAGTTGGGACTGACTAAAGAGGTAGAACCAAAATCCATAAAACTGCTTGGAATACACAATGATTCCAAACTTAACTGGCAACCCAATATCAACCAGGTCTGCATATAATCCAGGTCTGCAAAAAGTTATCAAGGGTGTCCTACATCATCTGGAAACTGTTTGATCTAGTGAGTAACAAATATCTCAGAACAGCTTACTTTGAAATTTTTCAGTCTGATATATCTTATGGGCTGTTACTATGGGGCCACTCATGTCATGTCAATGATGTACAACTGTTGCAAGAAAAGGTGCTACGAATAATGTGCACTGTTGGTCCAAGGGAACACTGCCGTCCCTTATTCATCAAAATGAAAAAATGACAGTGATAAGTCTTTATATTTGTGCATCACTCATATATGCTAAAAAGAACAGAACAAAATTTAACACCAGAGAGAACATACACTTTCATGGCACCAGAAACAACGAGCGTATTGACAAATCTAGACATAGGCTGACAAAAACACGCAACTCTCACAAAGTGAACTGTTTGAATTATTTAACAAATTACCACATACTGCACTCAATACAGCTTTCAATAATTTTAAAAGTAAACTGCACAAATGGTTCATAGACAATCCATACCATAGTCTTACAGAATTCTTGGATACTTATAACATAGATATTGAGTTTTAAGCCTATGATTGCAATGCTATTCATTTGATTAATGTAGCATAAATAATTTGTACTTGTAATGTAAACACAAACTAATATAATAACTTCTTATGTATCTTGACATCACTATAGAGCCTATTTTACAAAATGTGGTGAATGGCAAATAAAGAATCTGAATCTGGTGCGTGGAGCAATGAAACACAACACAGAAAACAACTTTCACACTATCTTTTGAGCAGTTGCTCTTTTTCTGGCAAAAGCGCGCACGTTCACTGTTATGACATAAAGTCAAGTGCTGGCACACCAGCCAGGAATGATAGAGCAGAGATGGCTGTGAGAAGACATCAGCCAATCGCACGCTGACCGACCCCTCACCAGGACAACAATGCAACAGCAGCGGCCCCTATGTGGAGAGGACATGAGCGCCGTGACTGACTGGCGATGACCCAGCTGAATAGTAGATTCAAAATTAGACACTTATATAGAAGTGTCACCTATAGTTGCTTCGCTTATACTGCCTATGTAGCACAGACTTGTGATTATTTATGTTGTGGATTGGCCAGAGCGCCAACCCACAATGAGAGGAAGCTGGAAAGGCACGCGTTTAAGCTCATGCAGGCTGGCGTGAGGTCTGGAACAGGACACGGAATGAGACTAGTAAAAAAGGTACGTAGCTTCTGGAATACTTAACTTTAATCCATAATTGGTGAACATTGGTCTGACGGTACATGCATCACAAGATAAATAGCAATTGATAATGGCGCCTTGCTAGGTCGTAGCAAATGACGTAGCTGAAGGCTATGCTATCGTCTCGGCAAATGAGAGCGTATTTTGTCAGTGAACCATCGCTAGCAAAGTCGGCTGTACAACTGGGCGAGTGCTAGGAAGTCTCTCTAGACCTGCCGTGTGGCGGCACTCGGTCTGCAACCACTGATAGTGGCGACACGCGGGTCCGACGTATACTACTGGACCGCGGCCGATTTAAAGGCTACCACCTAGCAAGTGTGGTGTCTGGCGGTGACACCACAATTTATACTGAAGAACATTGCTTATTTTGTATGTCGCCCTTCGCTTGTGTGACTTCTGTTTGGTTGTGAAATGTAAGTACTGTCATTGGTTTTTTTGTAATAAAACTCATTATCATTAAGAAGATTTGTTCGAACAGGGTGTATACGCGGACAAGGGATATATATATATACATAGCAGATAACTAATATATATATATACATATATACCCTGTTCGAACAAATCTTATTAATGATAATGAGTTTTATTACAAAAAAACCAATGACAGTACTTACATTACAGTCGCGGGCTATTACAAATGATTGAAGCGATTTCATAAATTCACTGTAGCTCCATTCATTGACATATGGTCACGACACACTACAGATACGTAGAAAAACTCATAAAAGTTTTGTTCGGCTGAAGCCGCACTTCAGGTTTCTGCCGCCAGAGCGCTCGAGAGCGCAGTGAGACAAAATGGCGACAGGAGCCGAGAAAGTGTATGTCGTGCTTGAAATGCACTCACATCAGTCAGTCATAACAGTGCAATGACACTTCAGGACGAAGTTCAACAAAGATTCACCAATTGCGAACTCCATTCGGCGATGGTATGCGCAGTTTAAAGCTTCTGGATGCCTCTGTAAGGGAAATCAATGGGTCGGCCTGCAGTGAGCGAAGAAACGGTTGAACGCGTGCGGGCAAGCTTCACGCGTAGCCCGCGGAAGTCGACGAATAAAGCAAGCAGGGAGCTAAATGTACCACAGCCGACAGTTTGGAAAATCTTATGGAAAAGGCTAAAGCAGAAGCCTTACCGTTTACAATTGCTACAAGCCCTTACACCCGATGACAAAGACAAACGCTTTGAATTTTCGGCGCGGTTGCAACAGCTCATGGAAGAGGATGTGTTCAGTGCCAAACTTGTTTTCAGTGATGAAGAAACATTTTTTCTTAATGGTGAAGTGAACAGACACAATGTGTGAATCTGGGCAATAGAGAATCCTCACGCATTCGTTTCAGCAAATTCGCAATTCACCAAAAGTTAACGTGTTTTGTGCAATCTCACGGTTTAAAGTCTACAGCCCCTTTTTATTCTGTGAAAAAACGTTACAGGACACGTATATCTGGACATGCTGGAAAATTGGCTCATGCCACAACTGGAGACCGACAGCGCCGACTTCATCTTTCAACACCGCACTTCCATCATGATGTTCGGCATTTCTTAAACAGGAGATTGCAAAAGCGATGGATCGGTCGTAGTGGAGATCATGATCAGCAATTCATGTTATGGCCTCCACGATCCCATGCGATTTCTTTCTGTGGGGTTATGTGAAAGATTCAGTGTTTAAACCTCCTCTACCACGAAACGTGCCAGAACTGCGAGCTCGCATCAACGATGCTTTCGAACTCATTGATGGGGACATGCTGCACCGAGTTTGGGAGGAACTTGATTATCGGCTTGATGTCTGCCGAATCACTAAAGGGGCACATATCGAACATTTGTGAATGCCTAAAAAAACTTTTTGAGTTTTTGTATGTGTGTGAAAAGCATTGTGAAAAAATCTCAAATAATAAAGTTATTGTAGAGCTATGAAATCGCTTCAATCATGTGTAATAACCCTGTGTAATAGAGGGAAACATTCCACGTGGGAAAAATATATCTAAAAACAAAGATGATGTGACTTACCAAACGAAAGCGCTGGCAGGTCGATAGACACACAAACAAACACAAACATACACACAAAATTCTAGCTTTCGCAATCAACAGTTGCTTTGTCAGGAAAGAGGGAAGGAGAGGGAAAGACGAAAGGATGTGGGTTTTAAGGGAGAGGGTAAGGAGTCATTCCAATCCCGGGAGCGGAAAGACTTACCTTAGGGGGAAAAAAGGACGGGTACACACTCGCACACACACTCATATCCATCCACACATATACAGACACAAGCAGACATATTCAAAGATGATGAGACTTACCAAACAAAAGCGCTGGCAGGTTGATAGACACACATACGTATGTGTGGATGGATATGTGTGTGTGTGTGCGAGTGTATACCTGTCCTTTTCTCCCCCTAAGGTAAGTCTTTCCGCTCCCGGGATTGGAATGACTCCTTACCCTCTCCCTGAAAACCCACATCCTTTCGTCTTTCCCTCTCCTTCCCTCTTTCCTGATGAAGCAACTGTTTGTTGCGAATGCTTGAATTTTATTTATATATATATATATCCTTTCATCTTTCCCTCTCCTTCCCTCTTTCCTGACGAAGCAACCGTTGGTTGCGAAAGCTAGAATTTTGTGTGTGTGTTTGTGTTTTTTTGTGTGTCTATCGACCTGCCAGCGCTTTTGTTTGGTAAGTCTCATCATCTTTCTTTTTATATATATATATATATATATATATATATATATATATATATATATATATATATATATATATATAGAGAGAGAGAGAGAGAGAGAGAGAGAGAGAGAGAAACATTCCACATGGGAAAAATATATGTAAAAACAAAGATGATGTGACTTACCGAACGAAAGCGCTGGCAGGTCGATAGACACACAAACAAACACAAACATACACACAAAATTCAAGCTTTCGCAACAAACTGTTGCCTCATCAGGAAAGAGGGGAAGGAGAGGGAAAGACGAAAGGATGTCTTTCCCTCTCCTTCCCCTCTTTCCTGATGAGGCAACAGTTTGTTGCGAAAGCTTGAATTTTGTGTGTATGTTTGTGTTTGTTTGTGTGTCTGTCGACCTGCCAGCACTTTCATTTGGTAAGTCACATCATCTTTGTTTTTATATATTACGAAACTATAAATTCGAATTCCACCAAACACAGCTCTTTAGTTTTCGAAGCACTGAAATCCAGATTATGATGATCTCTTGTAAAAGCATTCCGTCTTCAGGCCGCAAGCAGCCCATCGGGACCATCCAACCGCCGTATTATCCTCAGGTGAGGATGCGGATAGGAGGGGCGTGTGGTCAGCACACCGCTCTTCCGGTCGTTATGATAGTTTTCTTTGACCGGAGCCGCTACTATTCGGTCGAGTAGCTCCTCAACTGGCATCACGAGGCTGAGTGCACCCCAAAAAATGGCAACAGCGCATGGCGGCTGGATGGTCACCCATCCAAGTGCCGGCCACGCCCGACAGTGCATAACTTTGGGCCAGTCATAAATCATGTCATGTGATCTCGCCATCTGATGACAGCAGATATTCAGAACATAGGACATGTGATGCAGCCAACAGCTTTTAAATGTGCCTGTAAAAATTAAAATAATGACATAAATATCTTGTCTTTTGTCTTCTCAGCTCGCAATTCTTGTAAGTGGCTGGTCCTCAAAGTGCTAAGCACAGTATCACATTAGGCTGTGGTGTTAAGTTTCAAATGCGAGTCAAATGCTCTGTGACTTAAGAAAATTCATTGTGCATTCTCACACATAACATAATTCATTTTGTGTAAAAGGAAAGAAAATAACGCTTTTCAAATCACCATTTGTAATATTTTTTCGAGACCTGTTAGTTAGAAATAGGTTCGTTCCAGCAGTTGCCAGAAAGCGCCAGAAAACAGGTGTTAATGCATGTGCCCAGCTACGATGACATAAGAAGCCCACATGTTCGTACGTATAAACCATTAAGAGATCTTACATTAAGTCATAAAAGAAATAGCCCATCAGAGCATACTCCACGAGCATCAGAATTTCATAAACCATACTAAAATGCATAATTCGGCTTGAATGCATGTTCTTATTCGTACGTCCAGATTCACAATGAAGTAGGCCCCAATCTGATATTACACTTTTCAGTGTTGTTTTCGGGATGTAAATTTTCTTTGAGTACCAGTACTGTACTATCTCATGTTTGCACGTTTGGTTCTTCATTATGGTATAATGCCATACATACCAGAAGATGACTCAACTGCACAAGCACATGATCCTACTGGCAACTACTGAAACAAACCTAATGGAAACAGTTGTGACGTCACGCTCATCGGAAGCAGTTTGTTGTAAAGTACTGCATAAGTCTTCGTCCTAAGGTCTATGATACATTCTGCCGTTGGCAGATGCTTGTGTGCACACGGTGTTTTGTTGTAGTAAATGGCACATTTCCTTTGCAGCAAAAGTTTTCTTTTTTCTCTCACTTGTGTTTTATTGGTGCAGTATTACTCTACAGTTGCGGTATACAGTAATATTCTTTGTTAGAGTATCAGTTCTTATCAGCCAAAATTACAAGAATTCAATTGAAAATGAAAACAATGAAAAATTCCTTAAATTTCGAAAAATTCCCCGATATTATCACAGGGGGGATAAAATAAAAAATAAAAAAAAATCCCGGGTTTTTCCCGGTTGTCCTGGGCCGTACACACCCGGGACACACATAGAACAGATGAAAAGGTGACATCACAGTGTCACGCATGTGCAGAAAATCAGTCCGCTCCACTACAAAAATTCTCTGCTTGGCCTAAGTCGCAATCATCATGGCAATGTGTGCACATAGACTTTGCAGGGCCTTTTTGAGACACTCATTTGCTGATTGTGGTAGACTCTTATAGCAAGTTTCCTTTTGCAGTGCCAATGAACTGGACAATGTCACATAGCACAGTTCAGGCGTTGTCCTCAATTTTTTGCCTCGAAAGTTTACCTGACATCACAGTGCGGATAATGGTCCGCAGTTCAAGTCAAATGAATTTTAAACATTCTGTGAACGCAATGGCATACAGCATCTAACTAGTGCACTGTTCTATCAACAGTCTAATGGCGAAGAGGAATGTTTTATCAGAACCTTCAAGCAGCAGATGGCCAAACTTCACAACATGCACACCAGGAATCAAGCATTGCAACTATTCTTGCCTCCTCTTGTTCGTGTCAACGAGATGGACCATCGCAGACAGAATTGCTTCGTGGCTGAAGCCATCGAACACTGCTCCAACCTCTTCAGCATCCGGTGCCAAAGGAAGGCCGCAAGTATCGCCTTGCGACGCTTGATATTGTGTTTTTCAGAGATTTCAGTGGAGCAGACAGTGGGCGCGAGACGAGATCCTTGGCGACTTGGCACACGCGCATATCTCATATCAGGCCCAGACGGATTGCAGTGCCAACATGACAACCAAATTCGCCAGTCACGTGCATGGTGATCCTTCTGCATCTCTTCCCACAAATTCACAGACCCCGAGGACAGTGTGGTCACAGCAGCCGCCAGAGGGTGTCATCATAACACCGCGGTCGACCACATGGAGACAGAGTCTCTGCCTCCTCTCGCCCTACTGATGGAGCTGGACCCGCCCACACTGCAGCAACCTATGGGTTCAACTTCTTGCTATGGGCCTCAGGAGGTGGATGGGTACCCTTCTGGGTGTTTTCTGGGGGATGTTTCCATCAGAGCGACCCCTCACAAGGACGACAACGCAACAGCAGTGGCCCCTACGTGGAGAGGACATAAGTGCTGTGACTGACGGGTGATGACCTACTTGAATAGTAGCTTCAAAATTAGACAGTTGTATAGAAGTGTCAACTGTAGTTACTTCGCTTGAACTACCTATGTAGCACAGACTTGTGATTGTTTATACTGAAGAACATTGCTTATTTTGTATGTCACCTTTAACTTGCGACACTTTTGTGTAACCATCAGAATTAAGTATTATCATTTACTTTTGTGAAATAAAACTCATTAATACGATTTATTTGAATATTTGTCTAGCAAACCTAGTAAGATGGATTCATGGAAACACCATATTTGACGACAAGGCTGGACGTAATGTTCACACACACATCCACACACCAGTAATGCACACTCATGCCACAGGAGTGTGATTTTTGGTGTCTATTTAGTTGTTTGTGTGTGCTTTTGCTAGGAAAAGAGCTAGTGCTTGAAAGATAGTGTGAATGCTGTTTTCTGTTACATGTTTCTGTGCTGCACGCATTGATCTGTTTTAGGTGAGTAGTCACCTTTCCCTTACTTACATTTTGCTCCATCAAAGAATTTCCAATACTGTTATACAAAATAAATGTTTTATACCACTATGAGGTAGGAAGCAGCCAAAGATATGCTACTGCTGTACTATTAATGTGGCAACATTTACCATGTACAGGAATTATAAGTTTTTCAATACATTAAAATTTTGTTAAAAGAAAGCAAGAAATCATAAGAAAGTATCAAACAATCAAACATGTTGAAAAATTGCTTAATGGAAGTCTAAGGTGAAATGCATCTCAATCGTCAAGTAAAAGAAAAATTCATCTCTGGTTGATGTTTTGATAACAGCTGATCTGATATTGTAAAACTACATTGCCAAACTAATCAGAACATATCTGGATATTAATATTAAATATTCCTGGCAAGGACCTGCAATTGTAGAGATAACAGGGCTACATATTTACTTATGTAGCTACATGAAATATGGTGCTCATCAAGCACCACTAAATGGGCACATAACAACAAGCCATATCTTGGCACTTTGCAGGTGTCTCTTAGGAATTCAGTACAACTGCCCAACAAACAGCTTTTTTATCGGCACAATCTGGCATACAAGACTTAAGTCAGTCATGAAGGGAAAGAATAGGCAAATCTATTAAATGTCATGGAAAGTGGATCCTTAGTCAATTCCAAGGATTTGTGCAGACGATTTTGATTATTTTACATACGTAGTAATCTGATAACAGAATAACCTAACTCCCATTAGGATGGGCATGACATATGAGGTGGACTGAGAGATAAGGAAGGAGGACAGAGGCAAAAAGAGGGGGCAGATGAGGGGAACTTAAAGGGGGTGGATGAGGAGGACAGAAAGAGGAGAGGACAAGATGGACAGAAAGAGTGGGAAGCAGGAGAAGGGCACAGAGAGGCGGGAGGAAGAGAGGGACAGAAGGACGGGAGAAGGACAGAGGGAAGAGACTAGGACAGAGGGAAGGGAGAAGAATAGATGGGACGGAAAGGAAAGGAAGGCATGGACACACAGATGGGAGATGAAGACAAAGGCACAGAGAGGGAAGAGGATGCGACTGACAGAGAGGGGGGAAAGGAAGAGATGGACAGAGAGGGGAGGGGGACAGAGATGGAAGGGGAAGAGATGGACTGATACGGAAGGGCAAGAGATGGACAAAGAGCGGGGAGATGAGGAGATGGATGGAAACAGAAGAGGATATGGACAGGCAGAAAGAGAGGGGAGAGGAATATATGGACAGGCAGTCAGAGAGGGGAGAGGAGGATATGGACAGGCAGTCAGAGAGAGGAGAGGAGGATATGGACAGGCAGTCAGAGAGGGGAGAGGAGGATATGAACAGGCAGAAAGAGAGGGGAGAGGAAGAGATGGACAGACAGTGAGGAGGATTTTGACAGGGGAGTAGGATATGGACTGTGGTGTCACCGCTAGACACCACACTTGCTAGGTGGTAACTTAAATCGGCCGCGGTCCTGTAGTACATGTCGGACCCGCGTGTCGCCACTGTGTAATCGCAAACCTAGCGCCACCACATGGCAGGTCACAAGACACGGACTAGACCTCGCCCCCAGTTGTACGGACGACATTGCTTGCGACCAGAAGTACGACACCTTCCTCTCATTTGCCGAGAGACAGATTGAATAGCCTTCAGCTTAGTCCATAGCTACTACCTAGCAAGGCGCCATTTGTATCAGTGCTTATAGCTTACTACTATTCAAGAGATGTATTCCAACAAGAGAATAAAAGTTAAGTAACATCTACGTACTTTTCTTCTTATTCATTAATAAGTCTCATGTTCCAGAACTTCAAGCCCGTCTGCGTTAGTTTAGCGTGCACCTAGCTACCTCATTGTGTCTATGCTGTATGAGCGACACAACATGGACAGACAAAGACTAGAGGAGGATAGGACAGACAAAGACTAGAGGAGGATAGGACAGACAGAGACTAGAGGATAGAACATACAGAATATAGAAGAGAATAGAACAGAGAAAAAGAACAGGGAAGAAGAGATGGACAGAGAGGGTGGGGTATAGGAGGCAGGTGGGTGAGGTAAAGGGCATGAGGAGTAGGTGGAATAGGGACAGCGAGCAAGCAGGCAGCTGGAAGATAGAATAAATAATTATCCAGGCAAAGCCAGGTAGTGACCAAGTAGTCTTTATAAACTATGCAAGTAGAATTAGGCAAAAGGTATGATAGAAACATGATAAGTAATTATTTTCAACGATACATTATGTGATCAAAAGTATCCGGACACCCCCCAAGAACATACGTTTTCATATTAAGAGCATTGTGCTGCTACCTATTGCCAGGTACTCTATGTAAGTGACCTCAGTAGTCATTAGACATCATGAGAGAGCAGAACGGGATGCTCTGCTGAACTTAGACTTTGAACGTCGTCGGGTGATTGGGTGTCATTTGTGTCATACGTCTGTACGTGAGATTTCCACACTCCTAAATATCCCTAGGTCCACTGTTTCCGAAGTGATAGTGAAGTGAAAACATGAAGGGACACATACAGCAAAAAAGTGTACAGGCTGACCTCGTATGTTTACTGACAGAGACCACCAACAGTTGAAGAGGGTTGTAATGTGTAATATGCAGACATCTATTCAGACCATCACACAGGAATTCAAGATTGCATCAGGATCCACTGCAAGTACCGTGACAGTTAGGCGGGAGGTGAGAAAACTTGGATTTCATAGTCGAGCGGCTGCTCATAAGCCACACATCATGCTGGTAAACGCCAAACGACGCCTCGCTTGGTATAAGGAGCATGAACATTGGACGATTGAACAGTGGAAAAATGTTATGTGGAGTGACGAATGTGGTGATCCGATGGCAGGGTGTGAGTATGGCAAATGCTTGGTGAATGTCATCTGCCAGCGTGTGTAGTGCCAACAGTAAAATTTGGAGGCAGTGGTGTTATGGTGTGGTCGTGATTTTTATGGAGAGGGCTTGCACCCCTTATTGTTTTGTGTGGTGCAATCACAGCACAGGCATACAATGATGTTTTATGTAGCTTTCTGCTTCCCACTGCTGAAGAGCAAATCAGGGATATGGTGATTGCATCTTTCAACACGATCGAGCACCTGTTCATAATGCACGGCCTGTGTCAGAGTGGTTACACAACAATAACATCCCTGTAATGGACTGGCCTGCACAGAGTCCTTACCTGAATCCTATAGAACACTTTTGGGATGTTTGGGACACCAACTTCGTGCCAGGATGCACCGACCGACATCGATACCTCTCCTCAGTGCAGCACTCTGTAAAGAACGGGGTGCCATTCCCCAAGAAACCTTCCAGCCTGCGAGAGTAGAAGCTGTCATCAAGGCTAAAGGTGGGAGAACTCCATATTAAATTCTGGCATTACCGATGGAGGGCGCCAAAATCTTGTAAGTCATTTTCAGCCAGGTGTCCGGATACTTTTGATCAAATAATGTACATTCCAATGCAGATTCATAAACTAAGATGCAAACCTGTGAGATACGAAATAAAGTCCAGATCTTCAACAATGCCATCTTCAGTACATTTATTAAAATTAATATATAGCCTTAGTGTGTCATTGAGAAATGTGAAGATCCACTGGAACTGAGTCAAAGCTCTTATATTCCATACAACTTCTGACCTGAAAAGTAAACAAATAAAATATCTTTATCTACATTTTGATGTAGTGAGGTAGACACAAAAATATTAAATTACACACAAATTTAAAGTAATTACAAGGTCTGTTCAAAAAATTCTAGAACATTTGTAAGTCGCGCCAGTAATGTGTTGGAGCAAACTGTAGATGGCAACCCTTGTAGTGCTTCGAGAATTTCCACATAAATTCTAGAACCACTTGTCCTTCTACCGTCTCGAACACACGATATTTTAAAAATATGTGAGAGAGAACGTACAAACTGCATGACACTTGTTTGTATGTGCAGGCTGGAAAGAAATCACGAGCACGAGCTAGACATGACGGTCAAACGATATTGACAAGTGTTTGCCGCTTGCGCCACGGAAGTAGTATTGGAAGAACAAGGAGTGTTTATAGTTCTTATAGTGTTTTATATCGTTGATCATTGTAACGAGAAAAAAGAGGAACAGTTGAAAAAGTTGTTAATTGTACTTCACGTGTTGGACTTGCTAGAAGTAAGACATGTTCATAAATTATGTGGTTGTAAAAACTATGCTATTGTAAATGTATTTAATCGAGTCTAACGCTAGACAAATCGGTTGACTTGCAAACATTCGAATATTTACGTGAGAAGTGATGAATTTGTTCTTTGTGGAAGTTGAAATATACCAAGACTAAACTAAAAGTATTCTGTGAGTATCCACTATTTTCATGAGTGGAAGAGAGAGAGAGAGAGAGAGAGAGAGAGAGAGAGAGAGAGAGAGAGAGAGAGGCTGATAAATTCCGTTAACCAGCAGTATTCTTCGGAGATGAAGTTTTTGGAGATCGATGTAGCCAGTTATCCAGAGAAGACGACCAGCTGTGCATACCTCATAAGTCAACTGATGTGAGAGAGGTGTGAATTTTGCATGCAATCCAATCTCGCACCACACTCCAGGTCGTCTAAAGTATTAGAATGTGACAACCAGTGAAAAAGACTCGTAAAAATGGGAATTTTGTGAGGAAATCGAACCAGGAGATATGATGCTTTGCCATAGCAACCAGGTATAACAAGACAAGAGAACTGTTTCATGAATTGGATCTGGCATAAAAGTTCAAATAGTGAGAATTAATAAATGCAGTAAAAGAGAAGACGTAAGAAAGATATTATGGTAAAAGGAAAGAGAGAAGATTCCAACATATTAGACTAAGACGAAATACGACAAGAATAATTCATCAAAGAAGATCCGGTGTGGTAAGTAAGCGGCTCTCACCCACATCGCGGGGACGCAGACATGGAAACCAGCCTAAGTCCGACGACGCTAGCATCAGTCGCTAATCATTGGTGCTGATTCCACATACGCTCGCCAACGCTGAAACCAACATTTGATGCACCGGCGCCAGTGCTGTTCACCGGCGCTGATTACGCATCCACTCACCAACGCCGCTAGAACTCTATGCCGGGTGAGCGCAAAACAATAATTGTTTGAGTGTAAAGTTAAAAAGAAACTGTTGAATAATAGACTGCTAGTATAGTTATTATACTCAGTGTAGAAATTTTTTTGATGATTACTAGATCAAAAACTAAGAGAGATATGAATAATATACAGAGATTTGGGGAAACTTCAGAACCAGCCATGGCAATGAAAGTGAGTAAGGAGGCGCCTGACTGGTCTGAAGTAGTAAATTTAATCAAAGCCCAAAGGGCTAAGGTAGATCCACAAAGGAAAGAATTTAGAAATTTATGTGAAGGTATGGGAAATTTGAAGACTGAATTTGATTCTTTAACTAGTTCATAAAGCAGTCATATAAACCAACCGTTCACCGATTTTAGTCAGACACAGAGTAACCAATTTCAGGACTTCGCTAAAAAGTTAGAATTGGATATTGAAGATAAATACAATAATGTAGAAGCTCAACTTGGCAGAAAATTAGGATCACTTCAAAGTGTATGCAATGTTACATATGATGCTGTAAAACATAGATTACACACTTTAAAAGAGATTGTTGAGAAGCAGGATGAGTTATTACCACTAGTCCAATCGCAAATTGCAGGTGTCAATACTTGAGCAGATAACGTGGAACGAAACTTTAAAGAGAAACTAGAACATCTACATCTACATCTACAATCATACTCTGCAAGCCACCCAACTGTGTGTGGCAGAGGGCACTTTACGTGCCACTGTCATTACCTCCCTTTCCTGTTCCAGTCGCGTATGGTTCGCGGGAAGAACAACTGCCGGAAAGAACTTCAGATATGATAAATATAAGTAACCTGGAGGAACAGGTAGAGGAAATGATAAGACCTAAAAGTGACCGCGAGAGTAACCTCTGACAATGTGTCGCCAAATCTGTCTTCTGAACTTAACAATACCAAGGGAGGTATAGATAATTTATGGAAGGAATTCAAGCTTATTCAGGACAAAATAGATAATACAGTGACTTCTCCTAATGTGGTATTCACTAGTGAGGTAATGACGGATTTACAATGGGGAGCCAATTCAGGGTTATCTAGGCAATTCCCTAAGTTTAAGCCAGACGGGAAGTACATCCCATCCATTTTTTGAAAAGGTTCAACCAAGCCTTGCCTAAGAACTGGGAGGATTCGAAAAAGATTGAATTTGCTGTGTGGTATCTATTAGGGGAAGCCTCAGAGTGGGGTACAGTAAGCAATCAAAACTCTTCCTCTTGGGAAGATTTTCAAAAGAAGTTTATAGAGAAGTATTTGTCAGCAAGTGCCCAGCAAAACCTGTTATCGGACTTATGGGACCCAAAGTATACAATAATATGTGGGGAACAATGAGAAAGTATTTCAACTGGCATTTAACACGAGCGAAATATTTAGATAAGCCAATGGAGGAAGAGGGGTTAGTTCAAATTTTAATAAGAAGATTGCCCATTTACGCGAGGAAGGATATAGTATTTAGTGGGTGGAAAATGGATGAAGAATTATTATCCTTTGTGGATGCACTAGATGCCTTAAACAATGACCACAACAAGAGTGTACACCAGAATGAAAATCAGAATTACAAAAGGATTAGTAATAACAACTTTAAAAGACATGAGGCTAACTTAGCTAGAGTACACCAGTGTAACAGGAATAATAGCAACGAGAATTATCAGAAGAAACATCCACCTTTGAATTTAGACCCAGTAACTTCGCAGGAATTTGTGCCATGTAATAATAGAGCACAAAGTGGTAACATAGTACCCTGATTTGGTAACCAACCGGTGATTACTATTAAGGAGGAAAACAGTGCGATCTGGAACAAGGGCTGGGGCCCAGGCCGTAGACATACATTAGGAGGCCTGGTTTATAATAGAAATGTTACACCTAAAATACCTACAAAAGAATAGTTGTTACTGGAAGAACCAAACTTAACTACCAATAATACACAGACAATAATAGTAGGAAACGTGAAGATTTGAAGTTAACATATTTATAGACTCATAGAGTGAGGTGTCACTCATTTCTAGCACATTCTTTAACACATTACAGACTAAACATCACTTACCTCTGTTACCAGTAACTGGAGTGTACAGAGTTAGTACTACTGGAATGAGAAGTAAGGTTGTCAAATACAAAACCCAAGTGAACTGCAATATTGGTAATACCCCCTTTCGTCAGACACTGTTAGTCGTAAAGAATATCAATAGGGATATTTTATTCGGGTTAGATTGGCTATTAGAGAATAAAGTCATTTTAAACTTTGAGGAAAATCTTCTTTACTTTAGTAAGGATGATAGTAGATATTGGATACCATTTGTAACAGATAGCTACATTAGTAAACAAACAACTGACTGTCAATATTTACGATTAACTGCTACAGCTCGATTATCACCAGAGTTCGATAATGAAAATCACGTGTCACATTGAGTGGACATACAAAACAAAGTAAATGAGTCTCCAATATTAATCAACGCAAAAAAATTAGATTTATATAGAATTCTAATGGAATACGAAGAAGTATTTTCCGATCGTCCCAGTAATATCAGCGATTACATATGTAAATTTAAAATCAAACATGACACTCCATTTTTCTGTAAGCCATATCCAATACTGGTAAGTTTGAAAGAAGCAGTTAAGGAGGAAATTGACAACAATATAATAGAACGTAGTTCTAGTGTCATGAATAACCCTTTCGTAGTAGTAAAAAAGGTTACAGCAGGTGTGCGATTAGTGCTAGACATGCGTACATTGAATAAGCATATAGAAACAGAATGAGACAGAGCAATTAACATTGATCAACTGTTATTAAAATTTGAGAAAGCAAAGTTTTTTTTAGCACTGTGGACCTGACTGTGGGATATTGGCAAATTAGGCTACATCCTGAATCAAAGAAGTATACCGCGTTTCTGTCTGATGGTAAATTGTATCATTTCAATGTGTTACTGTTTGGATTTAATATCTCACTCTCAGTATTTATATGTGCGCTGGACGAAGCATTAGGGAGAGATTTGTTAAAGGATTTAATAATATATGTAGATGATATTCCCATAATCTCAGCTACTTGGGAAGAACATTGCCTAACATCGAGTAAAACCCTGAAAAAATTTAAATAAAAAGGTATTACAGTGAAATTGTCAAAGTCACACTTTGTGAGGCAAGAGCTTCAGTTTTTAGGCCATCTTGTAGGCGTACAGGGAATTAGACTGGATCCTGAACGCATAAAATCTATTAAAGAATGTCCACCCCGTAAAAATGTGAGACAATTGAAGGCATTTATCAGAATGGCTGGGTACTATAGACAGTATATTAGGGAACAAGAACTAAATGACACAAGAATTTTATGTTTGTTAAGAAAGGGAATACGTGACAGATTAAAACAGTGTGCTGGACCGAGACTCGAACACGGGACCTTTGCCTTTCGCGGGCAAGTGCTGTACGATCTGAGCTACCCAAGCACTGCGAAGAAGAGCTTCTGTGAAGTTTGGAAGGTAGGAGACGAGGTACTGGCAGAATTGAAGCTGTGGGGACAGGTTGTGAGTCATGCTTGGGTAGCTCTGATGGTAGAGCACTTTCCCGCGAAAGGCATAGGTCTCGAGTTCGAGTCTCGGTCTGGCACACAGTTTTAATCTGCCAGGAAGTTTCATATCAGCGCACACTCCGCTGCAGGTTGAAAATCTCATTCTGGAATACCGTGGGTTTGGGATCAAGAGGCAAATAATGCGTTTGAAAACTTAAAAAGAGCACTAGTAGAAGCACCAACATTGCATCATCCAAAAATGGATGAACCATTTAAAATTGCAACTGACGCATCTGAGTATGGGATCGCGGCAGAACTATTCCAAGGACAGTGGGGTATAGATAATGTAAATCACAGATCCATAGCTTTTGCTAGCTGTAGTCTTAATAAACATGAATTAAACTACACAGCTACTGAAAAAGAACTTTTAACAATAGTGTGGAGTGTCTAAAAATTGCAAACACTAGTTTGGGGGTCAGAAATTCATATCTACACAGAACATCAAGCTCTATCTTTTTTGATGAATAGTCGTTTGATACATAGTAGATTAATGCGATGGATGTTGTTCCTACATTCGAATACAGTATGTAAAAGGTTCTAAGAATATTGTACCAGACACTTTGTCTAGGTTGCCAATAGACAAGGAAGAGTTATAACAGCCGAAAGGACCCTGCATGATTTTTGCAATCAATTTTCTGACAGAAAAGTATCCACATTCCAGGGTACAAGAGATGGCACAAAGCGTAACAGAGAACATACATCACGATCCATATTTTACCGAGATGCTTGCATGTGTATTAGGAATTCCTTGCCTTCTAATCAAGCAGGAAAGTGGAAAATTATGGGTCATAATTTATTTTGGAGAGATAGTATAACATCACAACAGTGGCATTTATGCACTCCGAAGTTAATGGAAGACGAAATTGTGTGGTATGTTCATACAGGGTATGGACACTTCGGAATACAGAAATTTATAGCTCATATGAATAAGTTCTATTACTTTAAAAGGCTAGGACACAAAGTAGCTTTTTTAATTAGGACTTGTGAAATCTGTCAGAAGGTGAAAGAGTGTAACACTCATGTTAAATACAAAATTTATCCTATCATTCATAAATCTATACATGAACTTACAGCAGTGGATTTCTTTGGACCAACTCCGAAAGGTAAGGGAGGAGTCTCGTACATTTTAGTTCTCATAGTGTGTTGGTCAAAGTATGTTAAGTTTTATCCTATTAAAAAAGGAAATACACCAACTGTGATACACTGTTTGCAACAATAATTTCTGGAGGTAGGCAAACCGAAACTGTTTCTCTATGATAATGGGCCACAGTTTGTTAGTAACAATTTTAAAGAATTTTTACTGTGGGAAGGTATTTGTCAAGTGTTAATGTCCAACTATAACCCATCCTTGAATCCATGTGAACGGGTAAAGCAAGAGATTGGCCAATTATGCTGCACCTACTGCCATGAAAAACATACTTTATGGGCAACGAAGATCAAAGACTTTGAACTTATTTTAAATGAACTACCACATTTATGGTTCAAATGGCTCTGAGCACTATGGGACTTAACATCTGTGGTCATCAGTCCCCTAGAACTTAGAACTACTTAAACCTAACTAACCTAAGGACATCACACACATCCATGCCCGAGGCAGGATTCGAACCTGCAACCGTAGCAGTCGCGCAGTTCCGGACTGAGCACCTAGAACCGCTAGACCACCGCGGCCGGCACCACATTTATCAACAGGATTAACACCTTTAGAAGTAATAGGCAAACCCTTTGTAGGAGAACCTCTTATTAAATGTTTCAATTGGCGGAACAGCCTACTGAAGATTACGAGCTTGAACAGGCAATGGTTTCTGAAAATTTAGCTGAAAAGTCACAACAATGGGTAACTAAACATAATACGAAGGCTATCGAACCTCCGTACAAGGTCAATGACCTAGCTCTTGTAATCCAGCACCTTCACAGCTCTGCCCTGAGGAAACAGACACATAAGTTTTTCCAAAAGTATGAGGGACCATACCGAGTTCAAATGGTAATACATCCCAATACATTACTTTTAGTGGATCTTATAATGGGATCAAAGAAAGGAAAGTACAACGTAAAAGACATAAAATTGTATTTCCCCCAGGGACATTAACATCCTGAGTTAACGGGAAGAGTGATGACCGTCGGATCCTGAGTTGTTTTCAGTGTTTCTTCCAAGATAGTTATCCTGCACCAAATTCTCTTCAAATCTTAAACTATTCTATAATTTTAGTACGTAGGAAACCAAATATGACAGTCAAGTAGAAAACTTAAGAGAATCATGAATAAACAGTGATCTTCATAGACATGAAATGAAACAAATAGAATGTTATATTAGTGAAAAGTATAATATAATGGTACTATTTAAACAGGGTGATGTCGAGATGATGTAAAATGAATAGAGGATTTTATTTGTGTATAAAAGATAATATAAAGTGACTAAGTCGACAGCTATTTTATAGTAGTGTAGAATTTTCTATTTTGTATAGAATATTTTATACCTTTTATGAAATGTGATGTAAATGGGAGGGTTTGTACAATTTTTGGAAGGGGTGGGTATTGTAGATTAAAACATGATCTACACCAACATAAAAAATCATGGCTAACAAAGAACACACACCACACCTTTCAAACAACCCTCGCAAACAAGTAATACTGATTCTTCACCATTTGCCGTTCTATAGGGTTGCTAAGATTTTCTTCGGGGACCTCAAGGGTGAAGGTGAGAATGTTCGTTCTGTAGGAGACGATTGAACACCATACCTCCTCCGGCTTCTCACTCAAGTACCGGTAAGGTAGGGATCCTGGGGAAGAGGGGTGGGAAGGGTTTCCTGTCTTTGGGGCTATCTTCTTTCTCTTCTTCGATCTTAGCAACCATTTCTATTTTTTCCTTTCTTACTTCTCTTTTGAGTACCTGCCTATTTTTCCTTCTTTCTATATTCATATACTTCTATGGTAGAAGTATTTCATATTTTCCGTGGTTTCCAATAACCTACAACAACAATGCCGAAGAATCAGGCTGCACAAACACACATCATCGTACACACAAAGATATATGAGTATGCAAACAATGAAACTACTAACTAGACACCTGTCGAGAGGTATAAACTGTCAAGTGTTGTAGGGGGACGATATGCGTAGATTGGGAAATATACACACATATTGTGACGGTTCTACATTTCATGTATATACATATATGAGAACTATGATGATTTCATATCACATATATACATACGTATAGAAAAACCTTGATGATTTTACTAGAGACACAGTATATACCAAGTATGTATAAGTTGAAAAGTACGGGAGGACTCTAGGGACCAAAGGAAGTATCAAGAAGTGAGAGTGAAGTGACACAATGAACCATGAGGCCTACTCACAAAGGATAAGGGGAGGCGTACCCGGCATTTGCTGAGGATATAGGGCAGGCGTACCTACATGGAGATACGACGACCTGTGGCCTGATGAATGTGGATGTTTTAAGAAGGGGCATACCTACCAAAACGGAAGGAGTAAGTGCACTCACAGGGTCAACCCACCTGTAAGATATAGGTACTGGTCCTAGGGGAAAAGGACAGTATCGTGACAGAAGTCACGCATTTAATAGGAATTATTCTGGTAAGTTTGAGTTCTATATTCCACTAGCATTATTATGTTTTATGTGAGTTTACAAGTGTTGAGAGGAACACTTTCATTTGCCCAGAGTTCCTCCAGTCTACAAACAGTCTATAATTAATGAGGCTATTACGTACTAAAGAAGCAGTACACAGAATTAGAATAAAGAGTAAAATACTCAAGTTGTAACGCCGGAAATGCATATCCTCCTATTTCCGTCTATTGTACCATAATTTCTTTCCTTATTTTGTTACCTGAATATATGACATTTCAGTGCCTTTATATGTTGTAATTGTTTTAATATATATAAACAAAGATGATGTGACTTACCAAATGAAAGTGCTGGCAGGTCGACAGACACACAAACAAACACAAACATACACACGAAATTCAAGCTTTCGCAACAAACTGTTGCCTCATCAGGAAAGAGGGAAGGAGAGGGAAAGACGAAAGGATGTGGGTTTTAAGGGAGAGGGTAAGGAGTCATTCCAATCCCGGGAGCGGAAAGACTTACCTTAGGGGGAAAAAAGGACGGGTATACACTCGCGCACACACACACATATCCATCCACACATATACAGACACAAGCAGACATATTTAAAGACAAAGAGTTTGGGCAGAGATGTCAGTCGGGGCAGAAGTGCAGAGGCAAAGATGTTGTTGAATGACAGGTGAGGTGTGAGTGGCGGCAACTTGAAATTAGCGGAGATTGAGGCCTGGTGGATAACGGGAAGAGAGGATATACTGAAGAGCAAGTTCCCATCTCCCGAGCTCGGACAGGTTGGTGTTAGTGGGAAGTATCCAGATAACCCGGACGGTGTAACACTGTGCCAAGATGTGCTGGCCGTGCACCAAGGCATGTTTAGCCACAGGGTGATCCTCATTACCAACAAACACTGACTGCCTGTGTCCATTCATGCGAATGGACAGTTTGTTGCTGGTCATTCCCACATAGAATGCGTCACAGTGTAGGCAGGTCAGTTGGTAGATCACGTTGGTGCTTTCACACGTGGGTGCTGCCCAAACTCTTTGTCTTTAAATATGTCTGCTTTTGTCTGTATATGTGTGGATGGATATGTGTGTGTGTGCGCGCGAGTGTATACCCGTCCTTTTTTCCCCCTAAGGTAAGTCTTTCCGCTCCCGGGATTGGAATGACTCCTTACCCTCTCCCTTAAAACCCACATCCTTTCGTCTTTCCCTCTCCTTCCCTCTTTCCTGATGAGGCAACAGTTTGTTGCGAAAGCTTGAATTTTGTGTGTATGTTTGTGTTTGTTTGTGTGTCTGTCGACCTGCCAGCACTTTCATTTGGTAAGTCACATCATCTTTGTTTTTAGATACATTTTTCCTACGTGGAACGTTTCCCTCTATTATAACCATATATATATATTTAAGCATTTATGTCGATGTATAATTGATTTGTTGTGTAAAGATTATTTGTATTTATACGCTGGGTCTGGCCTAGGGAAAACTATATTATCGAACGAATACATCGATAGGTCGTGTGGAGAACCTAAGGTTTTAGGATCTTTGGTAGTATTAACTCTGCCGCGTGGAGCGCAGGCTGAAAGAGAGTCTGGCTGGAGTAGCGAGTGGAGCAGGTGTGTTGTGTGACGCTCCCACGAGTTGCCGCGCTTTCGGGGTTTGGCAGCATGTAATTGTGCTCGACTTGCGACATGGTGTCGCGGACGGGAAGCATTAGCTGGCGCACATCAAGAGCCCGTTTCGTCTGGTGACCGTGTCGAGAAGAAGGCGCGCCGACATCCAGCTTCTGCAACAGCGACGGCCGACAATGAGTGACTGTCGCCACATCCTCGATCGACGGCTTCAAACCTTCAATCAACCAACAAGGAAGACTGGAAGCACCCGAACTGTATGGCAGACCTCAGCTTTTCAAACTTTTAAAATTGTTGCATCACAAAATTACAGCTACTTAGCATGAACCTTTGTTGCTCATTGTCCCAATTGCATTATCAAGCAGGGTCCCTTCCTTTTCCGAAATGAACCCGAGTGTCGTTGAAATTCAAACGCCAGCATAATTCCATTTCACTGCTTTAATTTCAAAGTTCAGTTAAAGTATTCATAGCTGGCTACAATACTTAGATTACACAAGCACAAATTAAGAGTGCTAGTTTTGTTACCATATTTTAGCTTACCTGTGACTGCAGCTCAGCTTGCTACGTACTAAATTTTACTATTGTTAATTGTTCAGAATCGTTTAATTCAAGTTCAAAGTTAAATTTCTTATTTCTAAATTGCGTAGATTCAAGTAGCTTTTGAAATGATTGTTGAGGTAGTCCAAGACTAACTGTATTTTACTGAATTTCGATGTGCTTCAGAAAGAAAGCTCACTATTAACTTCAGTCACTAAATTAACTTTCAATTTTCCGGTTTTATTAATTCTTTTGCTAAATTAAGTGTAGCGAAATTTATTACTTCTGACAAACTTTCAGTTTTCACACTACACTTGTCAACCTTCAGTTGCCACGCTTCTAGTGCTAATTATATGTGTAATAATCTTTCTTTTTCAGTTACTATAGTAATTGTCCTTAGGACTGGCGACCATAATTTCCCCCAAATCTCAAATATCTAATTACCGCTAGTTGATTGTTAACGTAACGGGCGCACATTTACTTTCTTTATTAACTTTACCCCTATTTCAAAATTAATTTCCACCAGTTTCATTAGCATTTTTCCTTTCATTTAGATGTAACCCGTTCCTCCCTCTTTACCGACAAATTAACCTCGGTGATGATTGCTTTTCCCAAATTTCCATTAGGTACACGCGGTTTAATTTTTCACTGTCATTAAGGTTGATAAGTGAGGGGGAGGTTACAAAGTGTCATGAACACCTGGAGCTTAAGATTGGAAACCAAAGGTTTAGGCCCAACGACTCCTATATATAAAAGAATTGACTCCAACATTGAGTGAAATATTCCCGTTTTATAATCAAAGTGAAATGTATAAAGAAAAGCTAAATAGTAAATAAAAGGGTTATGCATGGTTAATAAAGGAATGTGGAATGTATACTGTGAAATTATAAATTGTTAATGTATGTAATACTAATGTACATAATGAGTATGTATAAAAATATCGCGTGTTCGGGCTGAGCGGAGGGATATGTAGTACTTCGAGAATTTCCACATAAATTCTACACCACTACCGTCTCGAACACACGATATTTTAAAAATAAGTGTGAGAGAACGTACATACTCTGCAACATATGTTTGTGTGTGCAGGCTGGAAAGGAGTCACAAGCACAATGTAGATGCGACGGTCGAACGGCATCGACAAGTGTTTGCCGCTTGTGCCATGGAAGTCGTAATGGAAGAACAAGTAGTGATTATGGATCTTATGGTGTTTTGTAACATTGATTATTGTAACAAGAAAAAAGAGGAACAGTTGAAAAAAATGTTAATTGTACTTCACATGTTGGACTTGTTAGAAGCAAGACATGTTCATAAATTATGTGGTTGTAAAAAATATGCTACTGTAAATGTATTTAATCTAGTTTACTGCTAGATGAATCGGTTGACTTGCAAACATTTGAATATTTATGTGAGAAGTGATGAATTTGTTCTTTTTGGAAGCTGAAATACACACTCCAGGTCGTCTAAAGCATTAGACCCTGCACACACCTATGTTCAATATATAACAGCCAGAAGTTTCATTTTTGTATGTCTGTTAGTTATCATTCATTGCTGTATTGAGTAGAACATCGAGTCACACAGTTTGTGAATTTCAACATGGCAGAGTTGGAGGAGAAATGTGTCTGCATTAAATATTGCATGGAATTCAAGAAAATCTTTACAGAGACATACCAAATGATCCAGGACGCCTACAGTGATGAGTACATAAGTCACACTTGGTGGTAAGAATGGTTCACACGGTTTAAAGATGGTCAGATGGAAATTAAAGATGACCTCCGTTCAGGACGCCCTTTGACGTCTACCGACAAGGCTCATGTATGGAATGTCAACAATATTGTGTGTGCCAATCAACGACTGACTGTCCAAGAGATTGCAGAAGAATGTAACATTTCAGTTGGATTATGTCAGGACAGCATTTTGGAATGTATTGTGTTGCCGCCAAGTTTGTCCCATGCCTCCTGAGTCAAGACCAGAAAGACCTTCGTCTCGCAATCTATGATGAGCTTTTGGATCATGCGAATGAGAACCTGGCTCCTGAGGACTTTTTTTTATTTCCAAAGTTGAAAATCCTGTTGATAGGACGAAGATTTGCAATGACAGATGAGATAACAGAAAATTTGCGGATGGCGCTTCACACGATCCAACAAGAGGCATACTAAGGCTGTTTCCGGAACTGGAAATGGCATTGGGAGCAATGTATCAGTTGTGTAGGAGACTATTATGAGGGAGACCAGGCACAATAACTCAGAGGAAAGCATAGAAAAATTTTGTGGACAAAGTTTCAGAATTTTTTGAACAGACCTCGTACTGACACCAACTACAAGTGAGTTATGTTGGGATTCGAATGAATCCACAAATTGTTCTTCAGTGCCCATACAAAATAGTTATAAACCACTGTGGTTAAAATTTATAAAAGTTAGAAATATATTATAAAGGAAGAACAAAACATTTCTACACACACAGAGTATATATATATATATATATATATATATATATATATATAAACAAAGATGATGTGACTTACCAAATGAAAGTGCTGGCAGGTCGACAGACACACAAACGAACACAAACATACACACAAAATTCAAGCTTTCGCAACAAACTGTTGCCTCATCAGGAAAGAGGGAAGGATGGATATATGTGTGTGTGTGTGTGTGTGTGTGTGTGTGCGCCTGTCCTTTCTTCCCCCTAAGGTAAGTCTTTCAGCTCCCGAGATTGAAATGACTCCTTATCCTCTCCCTTAAAACCCACATCCTTTCGTCTTTCCCTCTCCTTCCCTCTTTCCTGATGAGGCAACAGTTTGTTGCGAAAGCTTGAATTTTGTGTGTATGTTTGTGTTCGTTTGTGTGTCTGTCGACCTGCCAGCACTTTCATTTGGTAAGTCACATCATCTTTGTTTTTAGATATATTTTTCCTACGTGGAATGTTACCCTCTATTATAACCATATATATATATATATATATATATATATATATATATATATATATATATATATAAAACAAAGATGATTTGACCTACCAAAGAAAAGCACCGGCATGTCGATAGACACACAGACAAACACAAACATACACACAAAATTCAGCTTTCGCAACCAACGGTTGCTTCGTCAGGAAATAGGGAAGGAGAGGGAACGGCGAAAGGATGTGGGTTTTAAGGGAGAGGGTAAGGAGTCATTCCAATCCCGGGAGCGGAAAGCCTTACCTTAGGGGGAAAAAAGGACAGGTATACACTCGTGTGCGCGCGCGCGCGCACACACACACACACACACACACATACACAGACACAAGCAGACATTTGTAAAGGCAAATTGCCTTTACAAATGTCTGCTTGTGTCTGTGTATGTGCGGATGGATATGTGTGTGTGTGTGTGTGTGTGTGTGTGTGTGTGTGTGTGTGTGTGTGTGTGTGTGCGCGCGCGTGCGCGCCAGTGTATACCTGTCCTTTCTTCCCCCTAAGGTAAGTCTTTCAGCTCCCGGGATTGGAATGACTCCTTACCCTCTCCCTTAAAACCCACATCCTTTCGTCTTTCCCTCTCCTTCCCTCTTTCCTGATGAAGCAACCGTTTGTTGCGAAAGAGGGCAGGTCTACACTTAAATTTGCAGCTGATTCTTTATCAAACATAAATCATACTCTGTTAAAATGTGTCATCCAGAAACAAGTACACTACAGATACTATAAAGAAACTGACAATGATGTACTGTATCAGAATAGATAAATGCTGGTGAAATACTTATATTATTTTGTGTAGTTACAAAGAACATTTTCCTCAGAGAGAAAATTAAAAAATACGCACACACAAAATTATCTTTAAAGTTGAATTTAACAGCTCTTGCTTTATTTTCACACTTCACATAGCCAGAATTATTATAGTCCACTAAAGGTTACCTTCTCCAACTTCTCATTTTCCCTGCAGGTGGTAGATTTTGCCGTTCTTCTAATAACGATTTTAGGCCATGTGCAGTTCTAATGGAAGGTCTTTTACAGTTGTACAAACACAACACCAGAAGAAACGCCAAACAAGTTTTATCCTGCTTCCACACAAAGGGATTCACAATAACAATGAATGAAGTACAGAATAATACAGAGTCTCATAACTGTAGAACACATCAGTATGCAATCTTGTGAGTGAGTATATACGAGGGTAATCCCAAAAGTAAGGTCTCCTATTTTTTTTATAAGTACATAGACTTGTTTATTTCTACTATAGTTTACATCAGATTACAGCTTGAACATTTAGCTATTTTTCGACATTATCACCATATCTGTCGATACATTTTTATAGATGTTGTGGCAGTTTTTGTATGCCCATGTCTTACCAGCTCGCCGCCAGATCCGCAGCTTTGGTGGAGAAGGATGCTTCCACTGGTGTGACTGTTGCTTGGTCTCAGATGTAAAGAGGTATTCCCAGGTTTCATCACTCGTGACAATTGAGTCCAGAAAGTTGTCCTGTTCGGTTCCAAGGCGATGAAGGTATGTGCAGGAAGCATCAACTTGTTGCCGCATGTGGTCCTCAGTCAGCATACGTGGCACCCATTTTGCGCACACCTTCCGGTAGTTCAATGTTTCTGTTAAAATTCTGTGAGCGGTGCTTCGGGAAACCTCAGGAACCAACGTGCAGAGATCATCCAGGGTGATCCGCTGATCTTCATGCATGCTTTGCTCAACTTTCAACACTGTCTCCTCAGAAATTGATGATCTCCCACCCCTTTGTTTGTCGTGAATTTCGGTCCGACCAGCTGCAAACTCTCTACACCAATTACGGACATTTTTGACATCCATGCAGCACGACTCACCATACACTTCTGTCAACTGGCGACTGATTTCAATCGGCGGAGTGCCCATTGCGTTCAAAAACCAAATAACTGTGCACAATTCGCACTTGGCAGTAGCATCCAACTGGAGCTCTATTCTCAATGGCTGCCAAGCCAAGAATGAGCACCTCAGGGCGGTGTGCACATGTTTACACACAGCATGTGAAGCACCTTTCATAACAGTGAGACCAACTGCACACAAACAGAGTTCTATACTTATAAAAAAATAGGAGACCCTACTTTTGGCATTACCCTCGTAGTAAATAAACAAATCTAAGTGAGGCTGAGGGTCCGGTGCAGCAGGCTTACACTTGGCTGTTGTGCCCAGTGCCTGCTCCGTCTTCTGTCCAGGTTGTGGGCAATTTCTCTAGGTCGGCCACTGTATCGAATAGTGTTTGATTATGCATGCTCACACTACAGGGGTACGGCATTGGTTGGAGAAAAGTGTTCACTGTGCATCTGTCCATGTCTTCATCAGTAGGTGACGACTGCTGGAACAGGTGTCACGCTATCACAGGAAAATATGGTCTGAAATGGTGCGGCTATGGACAGGCATGGCAGCAGCCACTACTCCACGATAAGATGTAGGGGAGCAATGATGATTACGGTGCTGTATCCATGTCCACATTCTGACAGGCATTCAGCAATGGAGGCAGGACAGAAGATGATGGCGGCCCAGTGCCGACTACTCTGCCTGGCAACAGTGGCATCCAGAATGAAGACAGCGCAGGAGTCAGAGGAGGCGCGTTCCACACTGCGGGGACTGGAACATATGGTGGTTATGGCTGTGGGGGCAGAGGGCTCTCCAGTGCATGGTTCGTGGATGGAGGTGGTTGTAGTTTTGTGACACCAAGTCATTGGAGGTGTGCATAATGCAGAGGCGGCAGCCTTAGCAATGATGGACAATCACTGGTATCCACTAAGGGCACTGGCCAAATCTGCAGGCTCAGACAGAGGGGTCCGGACAGAATTGCTGTGACATGGGTGCTGGTGGGTGACCAGGCTTTAGTACCAGCAGATGACGCAGCATACTTGGCTGGCAGCCATGAAGCAGCTCCACCGAGCTATGGTCGCTGACTGGAGTGACCCTACATGAACTCAAGAAACTATCGAGGGCTTCCTCAGGAGAATATTGAATGGTGTACTTTTTCATCTGCGTATTGAATGTTCAGACTGGTGGCTCTGCCTCTCCATTGGACTGGGGTTGAAAGAACGGAGCAGTAAAATGCCAGATGCCATTCTTTGTACAAAAATCTTGACAATCTTGAGACAAACTGTGGGCGATTGTCTGTCACAAGTGTGTACGGCAATCCTTCTAAGGAAAAAAATCTAACAATCGAAAATCCAGGATGGAATGTAACAATATTGTGGAAAGGAAAGTTGTTACTGACTACTCACCATATAGTGGAGATGCTGAGTCACAGATGGGCACAACAAAAAGACTGTCACAAATTAGTTTTTGACCAGTAAGGCCTCGCCAGAATTAGACGGCAAACACACACATACACACTCACGCAAACGCAACTCACACGCAAATGACCGCAGTCTCAGGCAACTGAGGCTACACTCAGTCTTTTTTGTACATATCTGCGGCTCGGCATCTCCGTTATACGGTGAGTAGCAGCTTTCCTTTTCAGAATATTGTAAGGAAAAATATCTGTGGGTGGGCCATGATCTATCTGCTGTGAATGTGGATGGGCAATGAAACACAAGGAAATTTTGGGAAAGCATCAACTATTACAAGTCAATGTGAGTTAAGAAATGGATGAACAGAATCAGCATAAATACATTCCCAGGGGTATTGGGGGCAGTGCACAGGGAAAAGAGGCCCATAGTACTGTTTGATGGGTGATGCACTGTGGGCAGGCTGACACAACACACGTTAACTCTATGACAATGCCCAGCCAAAACATATGGCAGCAGACCAGCAATTTCATACAAGAAACACACCAATGGTTCAGGTGGCATCACAACCCTGGGCGCTGACTCTTCAGTAGCCAACAGTAACACACCATCAAATACTGAGAGGCAGTGGTGGAGAGCATAATAATTACACAAAGGATCCAGTGCTCAGCAAAGTGGTTTATCTGACTCGCCATGGCAGACAAACTGAACAATCTGACGTAAGACAGGATTGGCCGCAACAGCCACCAAAATCCAAGAACTGGTAATGGGAAAACCATCCATGGTATTTTGGGCTTTAATATCTAAATGGAAACTTAACAGATTATCCTGATCAAATGCTGGATTCAAGCCAATCAGCAATTGAGAAAGAGCATCTGCATTAGCGTTTTGTGCTGCGAGTCGGAAATTAATCTCACGGTTATAGCATGACAATACAGAGCCATGGCGATTGGCCACTTTGTAAAGTAAAGATACTGAGGATTGGAAAGAAAATCCGGAAGTTTATGACCAGTAATCAAATTAAACTTAGACGTATAAAGGAAAATATTAAATTTTTTGAGCACAAACACACTATCAAGAGCTTATTTTTCATCTGTGAGTAGTGCTGTTGTGCCTGAGGTACACTTTTGGAAGTGTACACAATAGGGTATTTAGACCTATCCAAATATTTGTGCATGAAAATGGCCCCAAGCCATACTAGGAGGCGTTGTAACGCCGGAAATGCATATCCTCCTATTTCCATCTATTGTACTATTATATTTTTTCCATATTTTGTTACCTGAATATATGACGTTTCTGTGTCTTTGTATATTGTAATTGTTTTACTGTTTGTATATATATATTTATGCATTTATGTTGGTTTGTTTTGTGAATATTATTTGTATTTATACGCTGAGTCTGGCCTAGGGAAAACTATGCTATCGAACGAATACATCGATAGGTCGTGTGGAGAACCAAAGTGTTTAGGATCTTTGGTAGTGTCAACTCTGCCGCGTGGAGCGCGGGCTGAGCAGAAAGAGTCTGGCTGGAGTAGTGCAGTGGAGGAGGTGTTGTGTGACGCTCCCACGAGTTGCCGCGCGTTCGGGGTTGGACAGCATGTAATTGCGCTCGACTGGCTATAATAGTTTCTAGCACGGTGTCGCGGACGGGAAGCATTAGCTGGCACACATCAAGAGCCCGTTTCGCCTGGTGACCGTGTCGAGAAGAAGGCGCGCCAGCATCCAGCTTCTGCAACAGCGACGGCCGACAATGAGTGACTGTCGCCACCTCCTCGATCGACGACTTCAAACCTTCAATCAACCAACAAGGAAGACTAAAAGCACGTAAAGTTTCAGAACTGTATGGCAGACCTCAGCTTTTAAAATTGTTGCATCACAAAATTACAGCAACTTAGCAAGAACCTTTGTTGCTCATTGCCCCAATTGCATTACCAAGCAGGGTCCCTTCCTTTTCCGGAATGAACCCGAGTGTCGTTGAAATTCAAACGCCAGCATTAAAGCAATATTATTCTATTTCACTGCTTTCATTTCAAAGTTCAGTTAAAGTATTCATAGCTGGCTACAATATTTAGATTACACAAGCACAAATTATGAGTGCGAGTTTTGTTACCATATTTTAGCTTACCTGTGACTACAGCTCAGCTTGGTACGTACTAAATTTTACTATTGTTAATTGTTCAGAATCATTTAATTCAAGTTCAAAGTTAAATCTCTTATTTCTAAATTGCGTAGATTCAAGTAGCTTTTGAAATGATTGTTGTGGTAGTCCAGGACTAACCGTATTTTACTGAATTTCAATGTGCTTCAGAAAGAAAGCTCACTATTAACTTCAGTCACTAAATTAACTTTCGATTTTCCGGTTTTATTAATTCTTTTGCTAAATTAAGTCAGAGTGTAGCGAAATTTATTACTCCCGACAAACTTTCAGTTTTCACACTACACGTGTCAACCTTCAGTTGCCGCGCTTCTAGTGCTAATTATATGTGTAATAACCTTTCTTTTTCAGTTACTATAGTAATTGTCCTTAGGACTGGCGACCGTAATTTCCCCAAAATCTCAAATATCTAATTACCGCTAGTTAATTGGTGACGTAACGGCCGCACATTTACTTTCTTTATTAACTTTACCCCTTTTCAAAATTAATTTCCATCAGTTTCATTTGCATTTTTCCTTTCATTCAGATGTAACCCTTTCCTCCCTCTTTACCGACAGATTAACTTTGGTGACAATTGCTTTTCCCAAATTTCCATTAGGTACACGCGGTTTAATTTTTCACTGTCATTAAGGTCGATAAGTGAGGGGGAGGTTACAGCGTCTGTGGCCAAAACAAGATATTGTCCTCGTTGGAAGATAACTAAGCAAGATGCCAAGTGCAATTTTGACCCTAATAGAGTAAAAGTATGCTTGTAGGTGTGTGTGACCAGTGAAAAGGAACATCTTTATGTAAGAAAGCATGAATGGCTGGGCCAAAGTGGCTACACAAGGAAGAAATTCATATGTGTGGCCTTTCCAAGAAAGGCTTGCAACACTGACATTGGTAGGATGTGGCAAAGATGTAATGGCATCGACACGCTGGCATATAGGCTTGGTGCCAGCATGCGAGACTTGAAAACTGAGATAGATGACAGACAGCTGAAAAAATTATATAAATATCCATCTGTTGAAGAACCTGTGACCACAATATCATCCAGGTAGTTAATGCACCCCCACATAGGGGCCATGAGTTGCTTCAAAAATTCTTGGAAAATGGCAGGGGCACTAGCCATGCTGAACGGAGGGCGCTAGTACTGGTATAACGTGAAGCGGGCATTAACAACTAGAACACATTTGAACTCATTATCCAGAGGCTTCTGACAAGTATATTTTGGAGAAATAATGACCCCTGGAAAGCTGTGCTAGGAGTTTATCTGGATGGGATAAGGGAAAGGTGGCAGTAATAGACTGTGAATTTATAGACACTTTAAATCACCAGAGCTGAGGGTTGCTGTTACGTTTTTGACAATTACCAATAATTCACTCGAGGAGACAGGTGTGATAACACCTAAAGACTTATGCTGATCTAGTTCCAATATGACATGCTCTTGTAAAGCTACTGGGAATGGGAAGCCGCGGGAAAAAAATGGGGGTGCACTATTGGTTTCACTGTAATGTGAGACTTGAAATTGGTAGCATACTCTAAACTTTCCAGAAACACGGAGGAATATTCTGAGCAGAGTGTGTCCAGTTGCTGGTATGCAACTTGATCCGATACCAGATGCACTTCTTCAGAAATAGAGAACACAAAAAGTTTGAAGGCATCTAAACAAAATAGGTTTTCAGTGTTGGCATCATCCACTATAAAAAAATCTCAAGGGCCAAATAACTGCTCTGAACACTATGTACGTAGAAAACTGTCCCAGTATAGAAATTTGTTGTTGGTTGAAACTCACCGACCTATGAGAGACGGGGGGAAATGCTGGTGATCCAAGATCCACAAAAGTTTAAGAATTAAACAAATTCACTTCTGTGCCCATGTAAACTTGCATTTCTAACATCTTGACTGTCACACATATAGAGTCATGTCAATGTAGAATTTGTTTGGAGCTACTTGGGAAATGTTCACATCCATGTTCATGTCTTGTGAAGAAGGTTCGAAATTCCACAGAGACACAATGGTTGCACATTACCCAGCGCTTAGCACATGTGGTCCGCTTATGTTGAACAAAGCACAATGGAAGAGGAGTAAGAGGCTGCTGTTGTGACACTGCTGCTTAGCATGGTGCTGTCCCATGTGGTGTGGAGACTGTGGTTTCACAGCTGCGATGCCGCCTCCCCCACCTGTGAAAGCTAACTGATGGTGTATGAGGAGGAGAAGGAAGCAGCGGCGGCTACATCACACCATGCTTCTATCTGATGCACGTTCACGAACTTAACTATCAGGGGGCAAGCGTGTAGTAGCATCACGAACCATCGAGTCAGTGTATGACTCACAGTGGGCGTCAGTAACAGACTGGCAATGATGGCTAAGCCCAAAGCACAAACTATGTAGACTGTTGCGGCTGTTTCTGAGAATGGTAGAACTCAATGTGAGCAGCAATAACATTTGCAATGATAATTAGAGAGCAATTGACACATTTAACCAAAAGAGGAACTGGCAGGTTCCTGCGGAGGAGCTAGCTGACACGAAAGGTGATAAACACAGGAGAAATCTGTGACAAAAATAAAGCCTTACACCAACTGACGTTAGTGACTCCAAAAGATTGAAAATGTGGGCGAAGGCATTTTTCATATGCGCCCTGATCTTCTCAGAGTCATCTTATGGAGGAAACAGTGAAGGTTGCTTCAATGGCAGTGAAACATGGGGCGCCAACGAGGCTGCCATACTGTTTATTGCCTTAGAGAGAGCATGCTGCTAGCCAGTGAAAGCCTGCTGCTGTTCTACAAGAGATTTAAGAATTTTTTACGGTATATTGATCTATGAAATGAAACATGTGGAGCAAAATACCACAGATATCGGAATTCCTGCCAACTAAATTTTATTCTGCTTCTACATTAAGACATTCACAATAATAATGAATGAAGTATGGAACAGTACAAATTCTCATAAGTATAGAACACATCAATATGCTATGTATCACATACAATAAACAAGTAAACCTAAGTGAGACTGAGGGTCCTGTGTGCTGGGTTCAAAAGGCTCTGAGCACTATGCGACTTAACTTCTGAGGTCATCAGTTGCCTAGAACTTAAGACTAATTAAACCTAACTAACCTAAGGACATTACACACATCCATGCCCGAGGCAGAATTCAAACCTGCGACCGTCACTCGGTTCCAGACTGTAGCGCCTAGAACCACACGGCCACTCCGGCCGGCTGCTGGGTTCATATTGGGCTGTTGCACACATGGCACATGAACCAATGAAATTTTATGAAGTCGCTCACTAAGAAATAACTTATCACGTAATTTTCCATAGGGAAGACTCTCCTACAAGGATTAAAGCAAAAAACTGTTCAAGTCTGAGTAAGACTCACGCGCTGAGGGTTACGATTAAACATAAACTTTATTATGTATAGAGGCAGTTCATCCATTCTGGGAATCAATAACCTTGATCATCTTTGCTTGTTATTGACATTGATACTGGCTAGATATTGGTCCCACAGATTAAAAGGTTTTTGTGGATGTTTTAATTTCAGTAATACAATTGTGACAAAGTCATGCAGGAGATAAGCAACCTTTATTATAATAACCAGAAGTTCTGCATTAAGGCAGACTGTCTCGCAATGTTAAAACTCAAACTTCAGGCAAGGAATGACTTTAGTGATCATATGATGCGTTTCGGTATTTAACCATCATCAAATATCCAGGAGCAATTGCTGCACGTAGAGATGGCATTTCAAACTGTCTGTGAATGTTTCTTATACACACAGTCTGAAACACAATATCTACATGCTGTAATCACTCTTGGATACCTGATGATGAATAAATTCTGAAGTGCATTGTGTGAGCAATAGTCATTCTTGGCCTTAAGTTTGACTATTAACTTTGCGACCCAGTCAGCCTGAATGTAGAACTACTGGCTGTTTTAATCTCACATTTCATATTGGTTAACAAATGACAAAACAACTTTTTTTTTCTTGTGATACAACTGCCAATTAACAATTTTTGGCTGGCTCTGAGCACTATGGGACTCAACTGCTGAGGTCATTAGTCCCCTAGAACTTAGAACTAGTTAAACCTAACTAACCTAAGGACATCACAAACATCCATGCCCGAGGCAGGATTCGAACCTGCGACCGTAGCGGTCTTGCGGTTCCAGACTGCAGCGCCTTTAACCGCACGGCCACTTCGGCCGGCTAACAATTTTTGTATTTTTCCTTTACTTGGACTGTGAAACCTTGCTTCTTGCCAAATTTCATGATTATAGGCCAATAAGAAATACCCTATAGGGTTTGATGAGTGAGTTTGCGGGTATTCGAATATGTCCACGGTAAATGATAACAGCCAAACAGTTGCACGATAAAGATTTATTGAAATCCTTGACCACGGTTTCGGTATATCTAAATATACCTTCATCAGAAGCAAAAATACACTAAAATCACGTCCTGCAGTGGAGATGAATAAAACAATCGTGCCAAAGGTGTCACCAGTAATTAAAATAAAAATATCACCTCCATCTGTACAGCATAATTAAGAAGAGATGGTCGATGCAATTGTGGCATACTGACAGTATTAAAATATCACCTCCACCTGTAAAGCATAATTATGAAGAGATTGTCGATGCGAACGCGGCATACTATCAGTATGCCGCATTCACATCACCCATCTCTTCATAAATATGCTGTACAGATGGAGGTGATATTTTAATTTTAACTACTGGTGATGCTTTTGGCACGACTGTTTTATGCGTCTCCACTGCAGGATGTGATTTTAGTGTATTTTTGCTTTTGATGAAGGTATATTTAGATATACCGAAACTGTGGTCAAGGATTTCAATAAATCTTTATCCTGCAACTGTTTGGCTGCTGTCATTTACCGTGAAGATTTTTAACAGTTGCTGCTTCAGCCATGTTTAAAATTTTGATTAAAATATGTGACATAAATGGCCAAATCTTTTTATTGCACTGACTTAGAAGCTTCAATTTTTTATACCACCAAGGGACCACAGACCTCAGAATGTGACATAAGTTTCAACTCAATATGGGAAGCTGTTCCTGAGAAAAAGGGTTTTTAACAATCAGATGGACAACAAAGCAATTCTATAAGGTTCCATTTTTACTGACTGAGGAATGGAATCCTAAAAACAGTAAACTTTGCTTACTCTTAAATGTTTTATAATTGTTGCTTGTAAATCTTGAACTTTTGCAGAATTTCAGTATTAACTTTCAATGGGCAGACATGAGGAAATAATAAAGAAAAG
The DNA here is from genome assembly GCF_023898315.1 of Schistocerca nitens. Classification (NCBI taxonomy): domain Eukaryota; kingdom Metazoa; phylum Arthropoda; class Insecta; order Orthoptera; family Acrididae; genus Schistocerca; species Schistocerca nitens. Next base: position 581,086,708 of record NC_064618.1, on the reverse strand, counting down.
ATGTAAAACAATTCCTGACACCCTAATACCTATCCTTTGTCCAATAATAAAGGAGTTATATCTCTAGATCAGGATCCTAATCTGCCGTGGTAGTCAAGGATGTAAGAAAGTCAAAACTGTACATTGCACAAATAAAAACTAACTTGAAACCCATGTTAATGTTTCATGGCTTTGTGATCATACATGCAAAAATTTGTAATTCCACTTGTTCAATGAGATAGTCAACTAGTGTCTGTTGTCATCGACAACTACAGAGATTTTGGGTTGCACCATTGTGTGGCGCCATAGATGATGTAACATATGCTCGGGAGAAGCGAGATGATAATTTTTAGTGACAAATGCTACAAGGATTGATGATGAAAACAAATTTACTTGACAATATGTAATTATGATGTATGAAGATGTACAAGAGAGTTAAGACATAATATCACTGAAGAGGTCAAAGGAATCTTAATTAAAATGAACATTTTCAATCTTCTTTCACTTTCTGTTATCTGTTGTGTGTTCTCAAATGAGCTGCACATTAAGGAGTGTCTTCCTGAATAATTCATGACAAAATTTGTACATTTTATTAAAATATACTTCAAGCAAGTTTGAAATATTGTCTCTGAGTTATTTAAAAAGCAGTATGCAAATATTAATCAGCGACACGAGAGAATAATCCACAGCTAAAAAGTTCGATTAGCTTGTATTAGAATTGCAGACAGCATGAAATCATTATTAGAAGAATAGCAAAGTCTACCATCTCCAAGGAAAAGAAAAAATTTGATAAGGTAATCTTTACTGGATGCCAGTTATAGTCCAAGCTATGTGACTTGTGAAAATACAGTAAGAGATGTTAAATCCAACTATCATCCTCATAATATTAATCTTCCCTGTGAGAAAAGCTCTTTCTTTCTCTCTACAATTAATAATACAAATATTTCACTGGTAACATGAAAGCAGCAATAACATGTTCAGATGATTACTAGGAAGATATTTACGTCATGCTAATATAATTTTATAACAAGGAAATAATAATAAGAATTCCTGGTTAGACTGATATCGAAGGGTACTTGGAAGACTGAAACAATGTTTCCAGAATGAGTGTTCACTCTGCAGCAGAATGTGCACTGATTGGAAACTTCCTGTGGATTAAAACCATATACTGGACTGGGACTCGAACTGCCTTTCACGGGCAAGTGCTCTAGTGACTTGTGTTATCAAAGCACGACTCACAACCTGCCTTCACAGCTTCACTTCTGCCATATAATGTTTTTATACAAGCAACCAGGTATTTTAATTTTCCCATCTGCAAGTTAGGAGTAAGAGTGTCTCAGTACTAGTGTGTTAGGATACTGAGTAGAGTACCAAGAAAGAGGACCTACACTTGTAATAAGGTGTGGGATAGAGTGGAGTATACTCTATACAGGGACACCACCTCTGTAGAAAAAAGGGGGACGTGTACCTGAGGAATGAGGTGGTGGTGGTGTGAGGGGGGGGGGGGGGGGGGGGTGAACAATTTAATTTTACTAATAATTAAATTTTTGAGACCTACTCCAATATTGTGCAGAGCAGAATCAAGCTTATCTGATTTGTAGATTGTTAAGAAAGATAAATAAATAGGAAAATATTTGAAATTGAAGTGTGTCTGATTTGTGTGATAAAAATAATAGAGGTTAAGAAGATAAAGGAATTATGGTATTAACACTATGTGAAAGTTTAAGATTTCTTAATATTCAGAATGTAGTTTCACCCGATTAAAATAAAACTCATTCTGAAATGGAGGCGTGGCCAGTGTCTATTACTTTACTCATTATAGGTCTAATTTTGAAGACTCTTTCTTGTACACGAATGCAAATTGCAAGCAGTAATATAGTGGCTATTAGTGTTCAATTATTCGTCATTGCAAGGCAACTTTAGATGCAAAGGTGCATTATTCCAACTATAGTGTACTTGCCATTATGGTTCAAATACTGGTGAAAATTACGCTATATGCAAATGTACAGGCACATTACTTTGACTATAATGCAGTTTACATTAATTTTCTAGTGGCTGTCAGGATAAAACAATAATGTGTGCAAATGGGAAGCTGATCATTCCCAACATAAAGACAGTTGCTACTACCACTGTAATATAACAGTGTTCATAGAGTTGTATTTACAATAAAATTGGTGTGTGTGTGTGTGTGTGTGTGTGTGTGTGTGTGTGTGTGTGTGTGTGCGTGCACGGTCTTATGCAGGAAGGTGTGGAGTGATATGCATTGATACACAGCACTCCAGAAGATTGGTGCCGATTACTATGTGTTCTTACCACCAAATATACTCGCAACTGAGGGAAAACTGCAGATGTTGTATGGGGTTGTTATTTTTATTTGCTTGTGTCATTTAAAACTGGAGTTCTTATGTTATTTGGTGAAAGTTAAAATAGTGTTGTAGCTTTCCTTAACAGTAATGGAAGTACAGATGGAGTACAAGATAAAAATCGAAGGGCAGCACGATCAGGAATGAAAAAGAAGAAATACTGAAGTAGTATTTCAATGTTGCCCTGACACAATCTGCTAGCAAAGAACAGCTCCAATGTCAATGATTTAGCTCAATACAAGAAATACGGCAGAATATTACAGAAAGTAATCCAGACATCTAAGCAAGTGCATTATGAAAATAAGATAGCAACATATGGCAACAAAATAAAAGCAATATGGGAGTGAAAGAGGAGACTGGTGGAACTAAAAAGGAACAGGAGTTGATAGCTTTAAGAGTGAGTGATAGGTTGCTGACGGTTGGGTGTAGTGTGTCAAATCTCTTTAACAAGTGCTTTATATCCATTACTTATAGCATGTGATTTTCAGGGTTAGTAAATACTATCCTACAATACCTGAAACCAGCCTTTACATGTAACTTCAGTTACATGAATTACTGCACTCACTTCACCAAAAGACATAACATCCATCACAAAATATTTAAAATCAAAGGATACTAGTGGTTATGATGAAATACCAACGAAATTTAAGTGTATTCTTATGAATTTAATAAAATCTTAAATTAATGATATGATTATAATACAGGGAAACATTCCATGTAGGAAAAATATATCTAAAAACAAAGATGATGTGACTTATCAAATGAAAGTGCTGGCAGGTCGACAGACACACAAACAAACACAGACATACACACAAAATTCTAGCTTTCGCAACCAACGGTTGCTTCGTCAGGAAAGAGGGAAGGAGAGGGAAAGATGAAAGGATGTGGGTTTTAAGGGATATGGTAAGGAGTCATTCCAATCCCGGGAGCGGAAAGACTTACCTTGGGGGAAAAAAGGACAGGTATACACTCGCACACACATACATATCCATCCGCACATACACAGAAGAAAGGGAATACCTGACAGATTAAAACAGTGTGCTGGACCGAGACTCGAACACGGGACCTGTGTATGTGCGGATGAATATGTGTGTGTGTGCGAGTGTATACCTGTCCTTTTCTCCCCAAAGGTAAGTCTTTCCGCTCCCGGGATTGGAATGACTCCTTACCCTCTCCCTTAAAACCCACATCCTTTCATCTTTCCCTCTCCTTCCCTCTTTCCTGATGAAGCAACCGTTGGTTGCGAAAGCTAGAATTTTGTGTGTATGTTTGTGTGTCTGTCGACCTGCCAGCACTTTCATTTGGTAAGTCACATCATCTTTGTTTTTAGATATATAATAAAATCTTAAGTTATACATATATCCAGTCTTATCACTGGATATTTCCTGATTGGTTGAAATATGCTATCATTAAACCTAATTTAAAGAAAGGGGATAAGAAATGGCATCAAACTACAGACCAGTTTCACTTCTGCCAGCATTCTCGAAAACTTTAGAAAAGTTTATATATACCTGACCACAAGTAACATCTGTGCAAAGCGTAGTTCAGATTTCTGAAGGTTTCCAAAACTGAAAACACTATTCATACATACAGTGAGAATTTGCTTAATTCATTAGGTAATAAATTACAAGCACAGATATTTTCTGTGATTTGTCTAAGGAATTTGACTGCATGAATTAACTCCCTTAAAAAAAAAAAAAAACGGTTGGTCACTGGCAATGCTGCAGAACTGTTCACATATCACAAACAGGAAACAATGGGCACCAGTACAAAAGACCGATGAATTAAGCTATCAGTCATTATCATATAAAGAAGAAATTACATGTTGTGTCCCACAAGGGCCCATCTTGGACCACTGCTTTTTCTTTTGTACATCAATGACATCTCATTAGTTACATCACTAGATGTAAAAGTTCCACCCCCCCTCCCCTCCCCCACAGATGAGACAGTTACTGTGTATATAGCAAATCGAGCATAGTTTTGAAAAGAGCAGCCAATATTATTTTCATGGATGTTAATAAATAGTATATAGCCTACTTACTGTCATTTAACTTTGAAAAGACACATTGCATGCAGTTCAGAACATGTAAGAGGTTTACACGCACAGTATGAAGAAGCACAGAAAAGAGATGCCGACAGTGTTAAATTCTTGGGATTAAAACTTGATAGTAAATTTAGCTGGGAGGAGCACACTGCAGAACTGCTGGAATGCGTACACAAATCATTATTGGCAATGTGAGTGTTATCAGACATAGGTGACATAAAAGTCAGAAATAGGAGAGGCAATGTAATTGGAGTAGGAACTGCAAAAGGGGCTATAACTCTAGAGTGGGAATAGCAAAGGACTTCTAACACCGTGAGTAGCAGAAAAGTGATGAGATTGTTATAATTCTGTATGAGTTGACTGAATGTAGTTTTTGGTTCAGTTAAGTTACACTCTTACAATGCTCCTATACTCTGTGACACAGACACTACGTTTATGATTCCAGAAGAAATAAATCTGAAGATTAACTGAATTTGCCTGTATATTTATTATTCAGAAAGAGGTGTTAGCAAACACTTTAACTTATTTAGTTTGGCAATACTGTATTTAAAATATTCGACAAGAGTAGAGATGCTAAGGTAGAAAATCTTGCAACATATGGGAAAAAAAGGAAAACTATGCACTTCAAGTATTAGCAATCATGCTCTCAAAAAAAGGAAGAAAACTTGTTTGCGTCAAAGAATATTTATAGGTACAAACAAGGAATCTTTTCTGACACAGCTGATCAGATGGAATCATGACAATATTAGGAACAAATAGAATATATTTTAATTAGGGAGTGGACTCAATGAAGCCATTATTAACAGGAGACTACCTCTCAAAATAAACAAGTTGGGGTGGGTCAATCAGGTTTAATGAATATGCGTGCACTGTAAAAGGCAAATGCTTAATGTATGGAGATCAGAAGAAGAAGAAGAAGAAGAAGGAGTCAGATTCTATTTCCGTAGCATTAACCACTATATGTGTCAAGTCTGAATTCTACAAGTATCTTGCACTTCAGTTTTTATCCTCCATGTTAACCACAGTTTAGAATAAAGATACAACCATGGCATCTTACTTACCTTTCAGCCTTGGAAATGATGAGATTCTCTATCTCCTTGCACTTGTTTTTCGCTGGTGATGTTAGTTTCTCTTCTTGAATCCCAAGTACTATAACTTCTTGTTTTTCAGTTCTACTCCTCATTTTCACTGCTGTGGAGTATAATGTTTCCGAATGAACTGCAGTTTCATTATTGAAAGAATCACCCTTTGAAGTTTGTGATCTAATACAGAAAGTTGAAGCAATACCTGCATCTCCCACCCCACCATCAATGGTCATTCTGATTTTAGCACTTTCTCTTGTTGATGTGAAGTCTCTGGCAGTCTTTGCTGATTGAGAACACTCTGTGATACACTGCACAGCTGGGCAGACAAGTGCACCACATGCTGCTGCAGCACAGTCTCCGACACTTAACGTTACTGAAGGTACATTTAGGGCTCTGTCCACCGATGGTGTGTGTTGTTCAGTACCTTGTACGACAGGAAGACAATCTTGAGCTGTATTTGTAACTGAACAGGAGCCTTGAACAACATTTGGTGTCGGCTGGCTTTGTATATAGCTGCAAGAAGCATTAGCCTCACACGAAACGACAACTTCCAGTGTCTCACATGGGAGACTGACTTCCCTGAAGTTGCTATCAGCACGATGTTTTTCTTCAGGCTCCTGTGACTTGTTTACTTCTGATGTTACATTCTGCATTTCATTAACATCTGATCTGCCTATTGAATTATTATCATCACTGAACTGTTGATTGTCCATTTCCTTTCCAGAGTTGGAATTTTTATTTTCTTGCACGGATTGTTTTAAACATTTGCTATTACAAGAACTTACTAAATAAAATTCTGACACAGCGTCCTGTTCTCTGTTCTTGATGAGGTAATTTGATGTATTATTCTTGACAACTGTTATCCTTTCCCTTGCTTCCGGAAGCTTTATTTTTGTGTTCAAATATCTGTCACTCATTCTGAAGTCCATTTGACTGCTGTCACAAGTCACATTTTGTCCTATTTCTTCACTCCTACTAGACAGGTCGTCAAGTCTAGCAGCTTCCACATCTGGATCTTGGGCAGGGAAGCTGTGAAGGGAAAATGACCAAAAAGCAATTAAGAATTGCAAACTGTCAAGCTACACCACTACTGCAAGAAAAGGTAGTTATCACTGTGGGAGAACAAAATAGAAAATTAATATTACAAAGCAGCCATGAAAATAAATGAACACTAACAGTAAAGGCAAAATTATGGAACCATTGTTTACGTGACTAGATACGATACACAGTCGTAATTGAAAAGATAACTCAGGAATTCCTCAAATGTGTTCATCACTAAATATATAAACCTGCCAATCCTTGGGACGATGGGCTCTGTGTCGCCTTAAAAAATATTGGTCCAACTGGCCTACCTAGTTGTATCTTGTAAGGGCTTATACACAGAGTTACAGTGAAAGCTGCAATGATTTGTGAGGAAAATGGGACCCACTGCTCTTCACCACAGTTCCCAAAGCAGCAGTAGTCACCCTTTCTCTTGGCATTAGTTGAAAAAGAAGCTTCCATCTTAAAATATGATAACTTTTAGGAGAATGAAAAACTCCACTATACAGGGTGTTAGAAAAAGGTACGGCCAAACTTTCAGTAAACATTCCTCACACACACAGAAAGAAATATGTTATGTGGACATGTGTCTGGAAACGCTTACTTTCCATGTTAGAGCTCATTTTATTACTTCTCTTCAAATCACATTAATCATGGAATGGAAACTCACAGCAACAGAACATACCAGCGTGACTTCAAACACTTTGTTACAGGAAATGTTCAAAATGTCCTCCGTTAGTGAGGATACATGCATCCACCCTCCGTCGCATGGAATCCCTGATGCGCTGATGCATCCCTGGAGAATGGCGTATTGTATCACAGCCATCCACAATACGAGCACAAAGAGTCTCTACATTTGGTACCGGGGTTCAAATGCCCCCATAAATGAAAGTCAAGAGGGTTGGGGGTCAGGAGAGCGTGGAGGCCATGGACTTGGTCTGCCTCTACCAATCCATCGGTCACCGAATCTGTTGTTGAGAAGCGTACGAACACTTCGACTGAAATGTGCAGGAGCTCCATCGTGCATGAACCACATGTTGTGTCGTACTTGTAAAGGCACATGTTCTAGCAGCACAGGTAGAGTATCCTGTATGAAATCACGATAACGTGCTCCATTGAGTGTAGGTGGAAGAACATGGGGCCCAATCAAGACATCACCAACAATGCCTGCCCAAACGTTCACAGAAAATCTGTGATGATGACGTGACTGCACAATTGCGTGTGGATTCTCGTCAGCCCACACATGTTGATTGTGTAAATTTACAATTTGATCACGTTGGAATGAAGCCTCATCCGTAAAGAGAACATTTGCACTCAAATGAGGATTGACACATTGTTGGATGAACCATTTGCAGAAGTGTACCCGTGGAGGCCAATCAGCTGCTGATAGTGCCTGCACACGCTGTACATGGTACGGAAACAACTGGTTCTCCCGTAGCACTCTCCATACAGTGACGTGATCAATGTTACCTCGTACAGCAGCAACTTCTCTGACATTGACATTAGGGTTATCGTCAACTGCACGAAGAATTGCCTCGTCCATTGCAGGTGTCCTCGTCGTTCTAGGTCTTCCCCAGTCGCGAGTCATAGGCTGGAATGTTCCGTGCTCCCTAAGACGCTGATCAATTGCTTCGAACGTCTTCCTGTCGGGACACCTTCGTTCTGGAAATCTGTCTCAATACAAACGTACGGCGCCACTGCTATTGCCCCGTGCTAATCCATACATCAAATGGGCATCTGCCAACTCCGCATTTGTAAACATTGCACTGACTGCAAAACCACGTTCGTGATGAACACTAACCTCTTGATGCTACGTACTGATGTGCTTGATGCTAGTACTGTAGAGCAATGAGTCGCATGTCAACACAAGGACCGAAGTCAACATTACCTTCCTTCAATTGGGCCAACTGGCGGTGAATCGAGGAAGTACAGTACATACTGACGAAACTAAAATGAGCTCTAACATGGAAATTAAGCGTTTCCGGACACATGTCCACATAACATCTTTTCTTTATTTGTGTGTGAAGAATGTTTCCTGAAAGTTTGCCCGTACCTTTTTGTAACACCCTGTATAAATCAACATGAATTCCACATCTGAGATCTTGTGAAATTCAGTTCATTCTGATATCCAGAGCACTGACGACAATGACACCTAGGTTAATGCTGTGTTCACATTTGATACAACTCTGCATTGTCATTCAGTCCAAAATACAAGCTTACCAATTCTTGAATCAATTTTTTGATTGGACTTTGATGCAAGCAGAACTCAACATATTGCTTTTAACTTAGCAGAATCAACAGATGTAAAATGTAATTTCAGGAGTACCCAAGGAAGTGTGGTAGGACTATTACTGTTTATATTAATGATCTAGTGGAAGCTCCACGAGGCTGTTTCCAGACTACAGAGTTTTCTATAGGAAGATAGCAGCAACTGTTTCTTAATTGCATGAATACCTACAGAGGAACGATAATTGGTGCAGGGACTGGCAACTGACCATGAACATAAATAAATGTAATGTTTTGCAACACCTACTATTTTTGATAAATGATAAATCTCAGTAAACAGCAACTAACACAAAATACCTGGGAGAAGCAACCTGGAATGAGCTAAAATGAAATGACCATATACAACAAATTGTAGGAGGAGCAGACGCTAATCTGAGGTTTATTGAAAGAATCTTAAAGCAATGTAAAATATCATGAAAGAAGTGGGTTACAAAATAAGTTGTTTAACTTATTTTTCTGAGTGTTGCTTACTAGTTTGGGAGCCTTAACAGCTTGAATTAATAGAAAAGACTGAGAAGATACATGAAAGAGAGGTGTATTTGGTTGCGGGATGACTTACTCAAGGGATCATTAAGTCAGCGCATGAGCGCTATGGAGATACTCAACATACTCAGTTGGTAGACACTACAGGAGAGGTGTTGTGCATTGTGAACAGGTTTATTATTTAAATTGTGAGAGAGAATGTTTCAGGAAAATTGGGACAACATACTGCTTCCTCAGACAAATGTTTCACAAAATGACCACAATGAGAAAATCAGTGATGATACGGAGGTTCGCCAACAATCATTCTGCTCAAGCACCATTCGAGACTTGAACAGCGACGAGAGGTAAAAGATAGTTGTACCAAAAGTACCTTCTGCCACACACTGTAAAGTGGCTTGCAGGGTATAAATGTAGATGTGGATGGCAAAGGTGACAAGAATTAAATAGTAATGGGAATGGGAAACTGTAATGCAGATGTTGGTGAAGGTCAGTGACGTAGCGTGATGGGAGACTTAGTCTCCCATGTATTTGTGCTTAAAGAAGATGAAATATTAATTCATAACAAAAATATAAACAACTTTCTAATAAGAGCTCTGCATGTGCGAAGACAACTGATTTGTAGCCCGCGTCACCCCCTGAGTATTGGTGTATTTGCCTGCTTGAGACTCAACTGCTCTCTGTCTCTGCCCCCCTTCCCTTAGCTGGCTGTGTGCACCTGCACTTTAGTGGCATTCTTGGCTCCCCACATCTTCCCCTCTTCTACGAAGGCTGGTGCACTGCACTTGCTAGCAGGTATCGAGACTAGTCTCTGCCGCTTCTATGCTGGCTTTTTAACACAGGAGTGAACAGTCGCGTGATTTGTGTTCATAGTCATTCTTTGTGTGATTTTAGTGCATATTTTCATTGTGTCACCACCATGAGTGAGCCAGCAACTGAACACCTTATAGAATTTTTTATTAAAAATGCCTTTTACTACATTAATGTACAAAAAAGTGTGAACTAAAAGAACAAACGACCTACTCCTTTACTCAGTGTAGTTTTATGCAAAAAAAAAAAAAAAAAAAAAAAAAAAACTTTTCAGACAGCCTCGTATGAAAAGTATACTTGGCTGACTGTGAATGCAGTTAATAACAGTTATGTTGTTATATATGTCTTCTGTATGGTGGTGATAAGGAATGGTGCAATGAGGGCATTTTTACAATAAAGAACTTTGAAAGGAAAGCACAAAAGCATCAGATATCAAAATGTCACCTGCAGAACAAAGAATCATTTCAGTTATTGGGCAAAAGTAGAATTGAGCACGCCCTTTCTGAAGCCGCTTGTCTGACAGCAATAAAATACAACGAACAAGTTGTATCCAACAGGAGAGTATTGGCTCGTCTTATTCAGGCAATTGTATTTCTTTTTAAACAAGAACTGGCCCTTTGCACCCATCAAGAAGATGAATCCTCCAGCAACAAAGGTAACTATCTAGAATTGTTGGATTTACTAGCTCGAGGAGAGCAGTTAATCCGATACCATCTGTCATCATCTTCAACCTTTAAATAAACTTCTCCAGATATACAGAAGGATGCAATAGAGATTATAACTCTGGCAGTTAATGAGAAAATAAAAGCTGAAATTCAGAACTGCAATTTCATTTCAATTCAGGCTGATGAAACATTAGGTGTGTCATGCAAGAGTCAAATGAGTATAATATTCAGATACTGTATTGCAGACAAAATTGAGGAAAGATTCGTTGGATTTTGTGATGTTTCTGGAGATAAAACTGCTGCAGGTTTGTCAAACATTGTTCATGCACTACTGAAAGAATGGAATGTGGAAGGAAATGTGGTTAGTCAAACACATGATGGTGCTTCAGTAATGGCAGGCAGAGAAAGAGGACTACAACAATTGGTGAAGCAGTTCTGTCCCTATGCGCTGTTAATTCATTGTTATGCACACCAACTGAATTTGGTACTGTTACATGCCTCCAAAGCCATACGACAGGTATGCGTGTTTGTAAGTGATCTTACTGTATTCCATTCGTTTTTCAGCAAATCATCAAAACAAACTGTATTGCTAACTCAGAAAGGATTTAAACTGCCACATGCAAGCAATACTCACTGTAACTTTCATTTCAGGGCATTGTCAACAATATCTAGTCATTTCTCAGGGCTATATAGTGTTTTTAATTATATAATTGATGATACAGACTCTCAGTGGGACCCAGAATCCTTGATCTGTGCTGTGGGCAATGAAACGACGGATGGATGATCCTATGTTTGTCTACTTGGTTTGTTTCTACCATGCATGCTTTGTTTATGTTGATCATCTCTTTAATCTTCTTCAGTCAAAAGCTGTCAGAATAATTGCTTGCCACGACAAAATAAGTACTGTTTTGAGAAACTTAGGACAACCAAGAAGGGAAACATTTGTTGATGAATGCATTAAATGCAGCTTGTGTTTGAATGGCTACTCATCATTCTGTGACAGTCAAAAGATTTCTCTGAAGGCACTAACTTACGAGATACTGGATTTGCAAATTGTTCAGATGGAAAGAAGATTTCAAGACTTTCCCCAAATTCAGTTTGTTGAACTTTTGAACGAACAGTGTTTCCCAAACTATCAAAAAGAAATCCCAAAGTTGAAACTGCATCAGTTATTAGAACGGTACCATTTTTTCAAACAAGAACAACTTGAAAATGAACTGTGTAACTTATACGCTGATGAGAAAAAACACTTATCTCCAAAGACCTTCTTAAAGCACATTTCAACAATGATTTATACTCTATATAATAGAGGGAAACATTCCACGTGGGAAAAATATATCTAAAAACACAGATGATGTGACTTACCGAAGTGCTGGCAGGTCGATAGACACACAAACAAACACAAACACGTTTGTGTTTGTTTGTGTGTCTATCGACCTGCCAGCACTTTCGTTCGGTAAGTCACATCACCTGTGTTTTTAGATATATGATTTATACTCTGTTTATTAAGAAACAACGGAGTTCCTGCATTTGGTTTTTACCCTACCCGCAACTACAGAAAGCAGTGAATGAAGCATGAGTACTCAAATGAGTGAAGAATTATTTAAGGAATTCAATGTCCTACGCCCAGCTGTCATGTTTAAGCAAGTTAGCAATAGAAAAGACACTACTTGGAGAGCTATCCAGTGATCAGATCTTTGTAGACCAAACTACCTCACTGGTGAAGGTACGGGAAAGAAAGTAATGGTAGAGTATGCAACTGGTAAATAAAATGAGCATGAGAAAGATCTATAGAATTCTGTACTGGACACCAGTTAGTTGTTACTAATCTTTTTGAAATGTGTTGCAAAGGAGTATTAGGCTGTATGGTTGCATGATTTAATGGTGATCGAGATGGAGAAAATTTTCTTGAGTTTCTTGTTGTGTCGTGTTTTGTATTATTTCTTTGAAAGAACCATGAAAAGGGTCCACAACCTATAGTAGATATTCAAATAAATGGGCACAATACACTTTAACTAAATTAATACAGCACATGGGTGGCATAATACTTTTAATGTGTCTTTTGGTGTCCCAAATACACATCATGCATGTGCTGTTAACATAATTAAAGCATATTGTGCCGCTTTCATTGAATTTCTGAAGTATGTTATGGACCCAGTCAGTGATTTTTTTCAAAGAATTTGATTCTTGAAAATGTACAGTTCTCAGTCTTTTAGCTGTTCTGCTGTATGTAGATAAATTCAACGATTTTCTAGGCCTTTTTTATTTGTAAACAAAACGAAATTTAATGATTGGACTCTCAAATCTCACAGAAAACTTAATAAATTCATTTTCCTAGCAAAGACTACAATAAAACCTACTGAAAGAAGCAAAGCTTTGTTGTTAAGTTTTTAATAAACACAGAAAAGTCAGTAACCAAGTAGTTTTGTTTATATTCTTAAAGATAATTTGGTTTTGTCTTGCTTTAGGGAGCTAAAAAACAACTATACGTCATTTCCAATAGACATGATAGAAGGCAGTTAAAAACAGGGATGTGGAAAAAGGGCTAAAAAAGACACCATACAGAAACGGAAGTCCAAAACTAAAAATTGAATGGCCTTCGCCATATTGCTTTGGCAGATAAAACAGCAGATAAATTAGACAGCAAACCCAAGTGGGAACATAAACGGTTAAAAAATGGGCATTCCATCAGGAAATGGCGAACAGTTAAAACTTCGGCGGAATGTGTACAAAGTGGTGGGGTAGCGCCACTTAGTAAATGGCGATGGCTAAAAAGGCAATGCACAGTATGCTGCCAAGTTAAAATAACCTCGGTGGAAGGTCGTCCAAGCCGTTGGGAGCGGATTAATAAGCCGGAAGTTATTCTGTGAAGGGAGGACCATTGGCAATGCCAAAGGGACACCACCTCCTGACAGATGGCAACACACAGATCATCGAAGGGAATATAGGTACTTGCGGGCTGAGGTATGAGGGCTGCAGCCTTTGCAGGAACCTCGTTTCCTGAAAGACCGACATAACCAGGAACCCAAAGAAACATCGCACTAGCTTCACCAAGAGTGAGCAAGTGACAGTTTTCCTGGACCTGCTGCACTAAGGGATGGGCAGTGTACAGCGTACATCGACTTTGAAGGGCACTGAGTGAGTCTGAGCATAGGACACAATTTACTCCATAGCCTGATACAAGGTGAAGAGCTCGGCTGTAAATACTGAGGAGTGTGCCGGAAGTCAATATCAAAAGACACGGGTGCCAATGAACAAGGCATACCTGACCCCACGGACAGCCCGAGAGCCATTAATGTATACAAAGACACTATCGTGAAGGTCGCGAAACTGAAGGTGACTGACCGAGGCTGGAGTAGTTCATGAAGCCAAGGTGGTGAAGGGTTCACACCCACTGGGAAAGTTGCAGGTAGTGTGAAGGTAAGCTGCTATAGCAAGTGCCAAAAGTGGACTCCAGGTGGTAACAGAGAAGAGGGACGAGTTCCACAATGACAATTGAAGGAATCATCAAAGGAGGTGGCATAGTATGGGTGGCCACACATGACAAACAAACAGCAAGCATACCTGCTGAAGAGAAAGTCACGGCAGTAGGACAGTGGTAGTTCAGCAGATTCAGCATACAGACACTAAACTGGGCTGGTGTAAAAGGCACCCATGGCCAAATGGATGACGTGATGATGGATAGTGTTGAGACTGCATATAGTGTTGAGACTGCGTGAGAGGGATGAGCTTGTAGATGCATAAACAAAGCACCCATAGTCGAGTTTCGAACGGACAAGTGACCGGTACAAACGGAGGAGGGTGGTTTGATCGGCACCCCAGGAAGTACCATTGAGGACACGTACAACATTGAGGAATCGCGTACAGTGGGCTGCCAGGTAAGATACATGGGAGGACAAAGACAGTTTCCTATCGAGCATGAGGACCAGGAATTTCGTAGTTTCAACGAATGGAAGGGCAACAGGCCCAAGACGTAAAGATGGCGGGAAACCACTTGCGTCACCAGTAATTCATACAGATGGTTCTGTCAGTGGAAAAGCGAAAGCCATTGTTGATGCTCCAGGAGTAAAGACAATCTAGACATCGCTGAAGACGCCGCTCAGTGAGACAGGTCCATGCAGAACTGCAAAATCGTCAACAAAAGGGGAGCCGGATGCCCGGCAGGAGACAGGCCAAAGAGGACTACACACAGGACGAAACCCTGAGGCACACCATTTTCCTGGGTAAATGTGTCCGACAAGGCAGAATCCACATGCACCTTGAAAACTCGATCTTTTAAAATACCTGAAGGAATCAGGGCAGGTGGCCATGGAAGCCCCACATGTAAAGAGTACAGAGGATAGCAGTTCTTCAGCAGGTCAGCCACAGTCTGGGATTTCCACAGAAACCATTCATGACATGGGTGGACAAAGTAACGAGGTGGTGAACTGCAGAACACGGCACTCGAAATCCACACTGTGCACTCATCAGTAAATAGTGAGACTCGAGCCACCATACCATCCGGGCATGAATAATATGTTCCATCACCTTGCTCATGCAGCTGGTAAGAGATGCGGCAGTAGCCAGAAGAAAGATTTTTATCCTTACCGGGCTTAAGTATGGGTATGACGGAGATTTCACGCCAGCGTCCAGGAAATGTGCCCTCTGTCCAGATGCAGTTGTGCGTGTTAAGCAGAAAGTGCTCGCCCGCAAGAGAAAAGTGCTGCAACATCTGAACGTGGATGGTTTCTGGCCCTGGGGCGGAGGATCAGGATGAACTGAGAGCATGATCTAGCTCCCACATAGTAAAGGCAGCATTGTAGCACTCATGATTCGGAGAAGATAAGGCTATTGCAAGAGCCTCTTTCACTCGTTTCCGATGGAGGAAGGCACAGTCATAGTGGGAAGAGCTCAAAAGTTCCGCAAAATGGTGGCCCAAGGTGTTGGAGATAGCAATAGGGTCCACGATAACATCATCTGCTACTGTGGGGCTGGAAATTGGTGAATGGATCTTGGTCCCAGAGAGCCGTTGGAGGTTGGCCCACACGACAGAGGAAGGGGTGGAACTGTTAAAAGAACTAGTAAATGAAATCCAGCTAGCTCGTTTGCTATCCTGAAGAACGCGATGACACTTTGCATGCATCTGTTTATAATGAATGCAGTTTGCCATTGTAGGATGACGGTTAAAAATGCGGAGAGCATGTCTCCATGCGCGAATTTTTGTCGCAGCATGCCTCAGTCTACCAAAGGACTGGGACACAATGTGGTAAAGAGGAAGTGCAAGGAATGGAACATTCTGTAGCAGTAAGGATAATGTTGGTGAGATATTCCACTTGGTCATCACAACTGGAGAAATCGTTTTCTTCGAAGGTTGCCAGGGAGGAATAAAGCTGCCATTTGGGTGT
Organism: Schistocerca nitens; assembly: GCF_023898315.1. NCBI lineage: Eukaryota > Metazoa > Arthropoda > Insecta > Orthoptera > Acrididae > Schistocerca > Schistocerca nitens. Next base: position 581,070,571 of record NC_064618.1, on the reverse strand, counting down.
GCATGCGAATGGGGTAGGAGTCAGCATACAGAGAGCACACGGGAAATGGTTGCTCGAGTAGGTGTCAGAAAGAACAGACAACTCAAGACAACGGGCAAGCTGGTCAGTGCAGAAGGATAGGTCCAAATGGGAATAGGTGTATGAGGAGTCAGTAAGGAAAGTGGGTGCTCCAGTGTTAAGGCAGAAGAGGTTAAGTTGGTTAAGAAGGTCAACCAAGAGTGCACCTCTCTGACAGGTCATGGGAGAACCCTCAAGGGGATGACGCGCATTAAAGTCATCGAGTGGGGCGCAATTTTGTTTCCTGAAGGCAGAGTACAAGGGGACGTTGCAACGCTAAAAGCAGCCGTAAATCCTCTTTGTGGGACCAAAAGCCACGATTGTTCCATTGGAGGACAGTCATGAGGAGGAAGAGATGTAGGGGTGTCAACTTGGCGGCCACCGAGTGACAGCCGGTGTAGTCGCTATTAGAGGGCACAGGAGGAGAACGATCCTGCTCCATGGGGTCCACAGAAACATCGGCTTGCTTGTGCAGTCATTCCATGGAGTCCAACACTGAAAAACGGTTGGCGGTGCGTACCGGCGATACAGAGGCCAGCTGGGCTAAGGTACCAGTGGTGACATCGTCGAAGAGGATCTTCGAGTTGGCGAAGGAGAAGACCGTTTGTCTTAGGTGGACTTCTTCAGAGCCTTTCCAGTTAGATGAAGACTGGTGCTGTTTGGCTGGAAAGACAGAGGAAATCTACACAGGAGAACTCCTTCTGCCCTTTACGGCCTACCGGTTGTGTAGCTGGAGGCTTCACCCCTTGAGGCGAGAGTTTGACGGGTGCTGCACAGCTGGACGGGGTGATTTCACAACCTCAGAGCGGAATTTGAGGTTGCATGTCTGCGTGGCCATGTCCTTCATGGAGCGTTCATGGAGTGAGGGGTAACAAGAACAGAACTATACCTGCCGGATGGGAGAACGCAGGATTTGCGACTAGCCAGTAACTTTCAGGCGACTGGGTAAGGCACTTTTTCCTTTACCTGGACCTCTTTGACAGCCCACTCATTAAGATACATGGGACAATCCCGAGAGGAGGCGGCATGGCCACCATTGCAGTTAATACAGTGGGGAGGAGCAGGTGGACAATCGCTGTCGTCTGCATCCCTACCACAGGTTACGAATTTGACTGGGTGTCGACAAGACAATCTGGTGTGGTTAAAACGATGACACTGGTAGCAGCGCATTGGGTTCAGAATGTACTGCTGGATTGTGGTAATTTCACAGCCTGCTTTGACCTTGGATGGCAGCACCACTCTATCAAAGGTGAGGAAAAGAGCGGGGTGGGCACTAAGGAGGAATCTACCTTTCTCATTACATGATGGACGGCAATGACACCCTGATCAGAGAGGTAAGATTGGATTTCCGCCTTGGTTAGACCATCGAGCAGCCTGGTGTAAATTACGCCACAGGAAGAATTCAAAGTTATATGGGCCTCGACACGAACAGGGTAGCCATAAAGAAGCGAGGCAGCAAGCAGCTGTTGTACTTGAGAATGAGAAGTAGTCTCCAGAAGCAAAGTGTCATTCCGTAAACGAGAGCAGGATTTCACAGCGCCAGCAACTGCATCAATACCTTTCTGAATAATAAACAGATTTACTGTGGCGAAAGACTGATCATATTACTGTGGCAAAAGACTGACCATCTTCAGTATGTGAGACCATGAGGAACCATGGTGCAGCAGGAAGGTTCTTTGAATCACTAGTGTCATTTTGTTTACGTTTTGTAGATGTGGATTGTGAAGATGAGTGACTCATCGCGAGGAAATCCCCCATGATTGCCAGCATCTTCGATGGCGTGCTCCTTCCAACTGGGGGGCCCCCTTCACAAGGGGGCACACCCGCCTTAGGTGATTGTTCACACCTCAGGCCATTTTTTTTTTTTTTTTAAATTGTCCAATTTTGATAAAATAAAGCCTAACGTTGCTCCATTGCTCCAAGCTACACTCTATTTACAGGTGAGAATCACATGAAAATTCATCTAGTACAGGGCTTAACAACTGGCCGGTTTTGAGCGCGAGTACTCGCGTCTGCTCAGGCACGTGCTCGCGAGCAGGTGCAAGGTCGCGGAGTAGGGAGGGAGGGAGGGAAATGCGCGCGTACGTTTGAACAGGGCCGCAGCGTGCCTATTGAATTCGCGCCGACTGTGTAACGTTTAAAGTACTACGATCAGCTGTAACAGTCACTTCGCAAGTTAAGAATCATGTCATGTCGCCGTTGTGTAACCCCAACCATGTTTTCGCAGTTCAGCCCCCACTGGGAGGAATTGTATCTGTTTACAGTAAAAGATGGTGTTGCAAAATGTTTAGTACGTCACAAAACGCTGAATTCTTTTAGGAAATTTAATTTGCAGCGACATTATATGTCGTACCACGCCAAAGACTACGGAAGTGGAAAATATGATGGACCAGATCGTGCACAGAAAGTTATTAAACTTAAAAGGAAGCTATCCGAAGAATATCTGGACGACGAAGAAAAATCAACTGAGGCAGCTCTCAGAGTGAGTTACAAAATTGCTTTACTTTTAGCAAAATCCCTGCGCCCCTTCACTGATTGCGATTTAATAAAAGAATGTTTGGTAGTTGCAGCGGAACATTTGTGTCCATCTCAAGTTGAACAGTTTCGGATTGTGCCATTATCTAACATGACCATTATGCGTCGCATACAAGACATGGCAGACGACGTCCAGAGCCAGCTTGCAAATATCTGTAAAGATTTTATGGCGTATTCTCTAGCTCTGGACGAAAGTGTTGATATCACTGGAACAGCGCAGCTTGCCATATTTATTAGAGGTGTTAATAGAGATCTTCAGGTGAGGGAGGAGCTCCTCGATGTAGTAGCCATGAAGAACACTACAACCGGAGGTGATATTTTAAGTAGTGTTGAAGAAAGTGTTGAAAATATAGGATTGTCGTGGAATTCTTTGGTTTCAGTGTCTACAGACGGTGCACCAGCGATGACAGGGAAAAAATCAGGTTTCATTGCGCTGTTGAAGGAGAAAATGAAAAAACTGACCGTGCCGAATGAAATAAGGGGCGTTCACTGTGTGATACACCAGGAAAACTTATGTGCAAAGAGTATCACTCTAAAAAATGTGATGAGTGTTGTTGTTCGTACAACCAATTATATAAGGAAGCATGGGCTACAACATAGGCAATTTAAAAGCTTTCTTGAGGATGTAGAAAACCAGTATGGTAGCCTGCCTTATTACAGAGGTGTCCGCTGGCTTAGTCGTGGCAAATTATTAAATAGAATTTTTGCCTATTAGATGAGATAAATATGTTCATGGAAATAAATAACGTGTGTTTCTGAATTGAAAGAGCCTTCATGGATATGTGATCTCGCGTTCTTAGCAGATTTAACTAGCCATCTGAATGCTTTGAAAATTTCACTGCAAGGTAAAAATCTGCTAATTACTCATTTCATAGATCGAATACGAGCTTTTAAAATGAAATTGACACTTTGGGTGAGTCAGCTGGAAACAGGAAATCTAGCTCATTTTCCTAAATTATCATCCATGCAAGATTTTCACAAAGACTGTGAACTTTATTCACATAGTTTAGTTGCCCTTAAGGAAGAATTTGATCAACGCTTTCAAGATCTGACAGCACTAGACAGTGATTTTGATCTGTTCTCCTCTCCATATTCAGCGAATATTGAAGAGATTCGTCCTGAGCTGCAACTAGAACTTATTGACCTGCAGTGTGACAGAGAATACAGAGACAAATTTCAGAACAAGAAAAACATTTTGGAATTCTGCAGACACTTCCCTCAGGATAGATTTCCTCGTTTGCACAAACTGGCGGCTACAATAATATCAATGTTCGGTTCCACGTATGTTTGTGAACAACTGTTCTCTGGAATGAAATGTAACAAGACGCGCCTGAGAAACGCATTGTCTGATCGAAATTTAAACTGCATGCTGCGCCTACAGTGCACAAGAACAATTACTCCGAACATAGACGCAATTGTAAAGGGCAAAAAGTACAGAATAACCGAGAATTCCACACTTCAGTGACACCTTTCATTGTGTAACAGTTCACAAATTAATACGAATGTAGAGGCATACACTAAGCTAATAAAATTATGTGGCACGTGTACATTCTCCTTTATTTGTTTCATTTGTCGCAATAATAATTCGTGAGTGATATCCCTGCAGGTGGCCGCGGATTTACATTGACTGGCGGCAGCTGTTGTGTGCCCCACGTGACTCTCCCCACTCTCCGCTCTGGTCCGGTAGTGGGGGTAGCGTGCTCGCGCTGCTCCGTGCTCGCGCCTGGCTGCTCACAGCTTGCTCCGCGAGCACGTATGTTGTGAAGCCCTGATCTAGTAGTTTTGGAATTAGCAAGTTCAATCAGACAAACACACAGACAAGACAGTTTCACAGTTTTATCATTAGTATTGATTGTTACTAATCTCTTTGACATCATTACACAGCAGATCTTGACTAACCCTATTACAACCTGTGACAAGGCTGTCTAGTTGCTGAGTGCAGGTCACCTCGTAACAGCTACTACTTCCAGTGCTAAGGGGGTTCTCTTCCTTTCCCATTATGTGTTGGCACCAAGTGTACTTGGTGAATATAAAATAAAAATCAGGCCTCGACGAAAAATGTGTAGAAACTTGTTGTTGAGGAAAAAGGAACATTTAAAAACATGGCTACATAGGCAAAGGACTAAAAACCTGGATAATGAGAAAAGAAACAAAGTTAATGTGGAACTTTTCTGGCAACCCAACAGAAAGACCACAATTTAGTGTGGCATTCCGACTTCACTGTTCTGGCTGCTAACCCCATTTCCTTTGCAGGAAGATATCTCAAATTTTATTTTTGAGCAATGGCTCAACCAGATTTATTGCACCATTTGTTGGTACAGCTATAACAACTCTCAACAACACAAGAACTCTTCATGGTGTGGCTATCAAAACTGGAATCGGAAAAGAATAAGTCCAGGAAAATTTCAAGATGGCACCACTGCCATCAACATCTTTTGATCAGGAAGTAGAATCCATACAGAAATATGTATGCAGATTGGTGCAACATTTCATCATGTACAAATTATCAAGTTGAGGGCAAAGCTTTTCTCCTTGTTAACACTGGCATAAAAACTTTTAAATTATTTCAAAAAATATGTGCTGAAGCAAATCCTGTGACACTATCATATACAGATATTAAAATAAGCTACAACATTAATTTAAAACACAAATGCACATAGCAGCAGACAGGCATAAATTTTTCAGCTATTTAAAACATCCAATCAAGGTTAAAAAGTGAGGATAGTATATTTTTAGGGGCTCAGTAGAGACTGCAAATTTCTGTGTGAAGATGAGAAGTCCAAAAACTCTTACACAGATTCTCTCATTCATGAAATGCTCATTATACTCTCACACAATAAGTTAAAGAAAGACCTTCTTAGTTTGACTCACCCATTGCTACAGGAATGTTTGCCTTCAGTCTGGGGTCACAAACACTTGCTTGCCTCAGATGATGCATTCCAGTTCGAAGTTGCTAGTGTGTTCATGACACATGGACAACAACCTACATGGACAAGCCATGACTGCAGCAAAGGCGGACAGTCACAGGGCACAATAAGGCAACATCCACTCACAAATAGATTCCATGGATGGAACTTACATTAATGAGCATGATGTAATGTTACTCACAAGTGCAGAGACTGTTCTTCAGAAACGCACATACACTATTTGATCAAAAGTATCCAGACACCCCTATGTAATGTAGAATTGGCCACTAGGTATCATGGGATGTGGATCTGCCATATAAAAGGAGGTGGTGTGCATTGATTTAATCAGTAATGAATCAGTTAACAGAATATCTGAGTTAGGATAGCTCAGACTTCGAATGCGGGCTAGTCAGTGGATGTCGCCTGAGTAACAATAGCATTAGGGACATTTCAATCCTTCTAAAGACACCCAAGTCAACCACACATGCCTCAAGTACTGATGAACAGGGACCAGCGAGCATTGTGTCAACCGGTTGTTAAAAAAAAAAAAAAAAAAAAACGAGGGAACATAATAATAATAATAAAGTCACATGCAATCAAAAGAAGGAATCACTCAAGTGCCAAAGTGCTATCAGCAGTGCATAGGAAGTTGAAAAAAAATGGGGTAACAAGAAGCTACTCACAAGCCAGACATTTCTGTTGTCAATGCCGACTAACACTTGAGGAGTGTGAAGAGCAAAGCCAATGAACAGTGGATGACTGGAAATGAGTGATAAGAATGTTATCTGCCATCATATGAACAGTGTCATACGGAGGAGGTGGTGTCACAGTATGGGGATGTTTTTACGATTAAGGTGTGCTCCCCTTGTTGCGCTTACAAAAACACTAAATCTGGAAGGTCATGGACATGAACATATTTTATAGCATTGTGTGCTATGTAGAGGAATACTTCGGAGACGATTATTGTCTGAATCACTATTATAATGCACCCTGTCACAAATCAGCACCTGTGAGGAAGCAGTTTGTGGACATTTAACATTTCTGAAATGGACTGATCTGACCGTGGTCCTGACCTGAATCCAATAGAACACCTTTTGGATTAATTAGCTCTTTAACTTTGCTCCAGACACCAGTGCCTGACAGCACTACCTTCACTGGTTTTGGCTCTTGAGGAAGAATGGGCTGCCATTAAACCAAAGACAGAATATAAAGTTCGATAGTAGAGTTCAAGCTGTCACAAAGGTGGCCACATGCCATTAACAGGTGTTCAGGTACTTTTGATCAGAGTGTACTGCAAAAATAGAGTTGTTCATAAATCTGAAGTAGGCAACACAAAGGAAATTAGGCAATGTAATAAAATACTAAGCACACAAAAGCAATTCGTAACAGAAATACTAATAATACAACTGATGTTCAAGATGAACACCTGCAAATCAATAAATTTTGCGGATAAAGAATAAAGTGCATGCTATGTTCTCAGCTAATGACAAAGCTTTTGTCTGTGATACTCAGAATGAATGAAGTACCACTGAAATTTCAAACTGGCATAGGCTCTTCCTTTTCTGCAATCAATCTGCAGGTATACAAAAATCTAGGATTGAATTTAACACAATTTAGAAGTTCGATATTTAGCTACAGCGACGATCAAATACCGATCAAAAACAAATGTTGCATAGAAGAAATTCACAAAACGGGTCAGAGTCACAGTAATAAATTCACCCAAAGCAACAAATTATTGGGTCATCTTTTACTCAATAAACTAAGCTTCACAATGCAAGAAGGGGTGAGTCAAGATTCACACTAATGGTAAAAACTGTTGCAAAAGTACAATACAGATTTTTCTGAAGCAACAAGTAGCATTAGAAACTACAAAGCGTGTATCACTTTGAAGCCAAACATTGCGCCAAACTCTATAAAGCATGCAATATTCTATTTGCTTTGAAAGTCACTGGTGAAATAGGAACTAGATTCACTCGAACAGAATATCAGTACAGAAACAATTACTAGTAGCCAATGGGAAATGCCAATAAATTAGCTGGTAGTATATACTTAGAAAAGCTAAATTAGAAGGAGGATTACTTACAGATACCTCATTATGAGGAAACACACAAATTCTTGGGCATAAATACTTCATTTGGACTTGATGAATACGAAATATTGCCTTTTGGGGTCACCAGTGCACCAAATTTGTTTTAGGTATACGTTGTTATGAAAAGGAACAAAATGAATATGGAATAATGAGTGCCGACATGTATTTGACATATTAAAAAAAAGTTTACTGGATACCACACATCTTATTACATATGAGTCAACTAAAATGTTCATTCTGCAGCAGATGCTTCTGAATATTGAATCGGCACAGTCCTGTGACACAGACAACGTGGTTTTAAACAGCTTGTTTGAGACAATCACTACTGCTCAGAATAGTTATAGTCAAACTGAAAAGGAAGCATTGTATAATAAAATCCAGAATGCTGCTACAGTAGTTTAATGTTTTTATTGTGATGGATCCATTTCAGCTACACTGCCACCTTCAGACCACGTCCACATATCATCAGTGGTCGCTGTCACTCTGTACTGTTATTAAAATATGGTGTAATTTAGGAAGGTCACAAGCCACTGGTAGCTATATTTACACCAAATACTACCATTCCTTACAGAATGGCTCAATGCTTACAGCACAGGCACTTCTTTTATCAAACTATGATTATAAAATTGCTTACAGGTCCACATCTCAACATACAAACATAGATTTGCACGATACAAATTTCTGTCCTTCTGCTGATTTGTGTTTCAGCTTTAGATATCATCAATCAAGACACTATTAAAGATTTTCCACTGAATGCCAATGTGATAGTAAAACTCGTGCTGAAGTATCCACTGTTATCTCAAACAATACCTTCAATCTGAGCGGCCTTCAGAAAAAGTGTTGGTCAACCTTAAATTTCGTACTGCCGCATGAGACATGCTCTCACTGTCCACATAGACCGTCATTTTGGTACTTTCAGAACCAGGAAAGACATGAGTTGTGATTCCGAAAGTGTTAAAACCGAAAATGCTTCAAATGTTACAACAATGTACCAAATGCACTGCTACTGGGAAAAGAAAAAACATAAATAAAGACCTAGAAGCGATGCTGGCAAAATGCCACCCATGCCGAATATATCAGTTAGCTCCCTCATGGCATTTTTTTCTACAGCCACAGATTGAAGAGTTTTTAGCAAACAGAACACAGCATGTTGTTCTCAATGGAGAGACGTCTACAGATGTTAAAGTAACCTCTGGAGTGCCACAGGGGAGTGTTATGGGACCATTGCTCTTCACAATATATATATAAACGACCTAGTAGATAGTGTCGGAAGTTCCATGCGGCTTTTCGCGGACGATGCTGTAGTATACAGAGAAGTTGCAGCATTAGAAAATTGCAGAGAAATGCAGGAAGAATTGCAGCGGATAGGCACTTGGTGCAGGGAGTGGCAACTGACCCTTAACATAGACAAATGTAATGTATTGCGAATACATAGAAAGAAAGATCCTTTATTGTATGATTATATGATAGCAGAACAAACACTGGTAGCAGTTACTTCTGTAAAATATCTGGGCGTATGCGTACGGAATGATTTGAAGTGGAATGATTACATAAAATTAATTGTTGGTAAGGTGGGTGCCAGGTTGAGATTCATTGGGAGAGTCCTTAGAAAATGTAGTCCATCAACAAAGGAGGTGGCTTACAAAACACTCGTTCGACCTATACTTGAGTATTGCTGTGGTCATGAACAGCGTTGAATGTGGCAGGAAGCACTGTTGAGCCCAAAATGCTTTATTTCAATGTCTGCTTCACAATCTCCCCAGTACAAGCTTTTCTGAACTACTTAGGTGGGCATGATCATTGCAACACATCCTCCGTTTCTGTAGTTCTCCTGCCTCGGTCTCTGCTAACCCTGCCATACCTACACCCTCTTCCCAAGTTTCCCCATCCTCTGTTCTTTCATCCCCTCCCGATCCACTTCCCCATGTCATCAACAGCGTATGCTGAAGGAGTTTGTTGGCTCTGGTGCTCATGTGTTGTATCCATATCCCATACACTCACTGCATCTCCCTTCCGCATTCCCGTTTTTTAAAACCTGCTATATCTCCCTGAGCTGTCAGTCACCCTTCCTCAACCCTCACTCTCACCTCTTTATCTTCCAGTAACCACTCAACTGATAAAACCCCTCACCCTACGCTTTCACTGACAAAGGATAAAATATAAAAATATAGCAAATGAAGCCAATACAAAAGAAGTCAGATGTTAAAAAAAGACAAGAGACATTGACAGAAAGTGAAAAATAACAAAGCAACAACAGCTAGAGGAAAAAATGCAAGGCTGTAAAAAGAAGCATAGAAATGTTAAAATGGAAAACAGAAGCACCAGTATGAATATGAAGTGCTCGATGGCAAGCCTGAACTAAGCAAGAAAGGAAAAGATTGTAGATGAAGGAATATACAGAACGGGCACTACAGAAAAAAAAAGCCTAACACTATTTCACTTTCCGGTGATACTGATCCTATGGCTTAACTTAGAAGACATACTGTAGAATGGCAGACCTGCAGTTGCAGAAGTTATAGATTAAAACAGGCAAAATTAAGACAGTTTTCAACCTTTCATTTTTAAGTTGTTAATTTTCAAAGTTTCCAAAACTATGATTTTCTGTCGTGTTTTGCAACCTTGGAACATTCATATTTTAAAAGCTATCTGACTGAAAGTTCTAAAATTTGAACTGTTTTATTCAGTTTCTTGTAAGTTTTAAAAAATATGTGCTGCTAGACTATACTCATAAAAAACAATGAATTTTCCTAAACCAATGTAGCTGTGATTGTGGATGTGAAATTGCCTGCAGCATATTCCACACGCCCATTAACACACAATTAATAGCATGCACTGTGCCCCTCACTCACTCCCCACTCTAGTCAAAGTAAGTTTTTTTTAAAAAAAGTCGAGGGAACACACCAACTTTGAAGCCATGTTTACAAACACACTACAGAGACATTAAATAGCTGTAGCAACGCCAGTGCTCCAATTGGTTACTTTTGACATTATAATGAACAGAACATGAACAACTTGTATGACCAACTCTATGGCAAGGCATGGAGAGCTGCATCACACCAGTCTCAGGACTGAACACCACAACAACAACATGGCAAGGCCCTAAATTTGATCATAGTTTTTTGATGACAGGTGAGATTTGACAAAATTCCCTACTGCACCATCAAATTTCTTTGACATAAATAATTGACATAACAACTTTGACAAAGAAATATGATAGCATAACACAAGCCTAAGTTGTAAAGGATGCCTTAAATGGTGAAAACTCAAATACAGCTGTCAGATCATTATTATTTTTTATTTGGTGACAGTAATTTTATTACATTACTAGAATTAAACATTTAAATTTTGGTTTGCCTATCCCATGTTAACTGTGCAATTACTATAACATACACCCTAACAACACACACTCAATAAACATTATGAGTAATTTACTTAATTGTACCTATATTTTACAAATACTTTAATACTATTAAACACTGATGTAGCTGTTACTACTTAACTATGTGTTATTTGAGGCTTCAGATTGAGAAACTTTCTACTCATCTTGAAAAAAAAAAAAAGTATGGCATCCAATAACAATCTTATTAGAGTCTAAGATTATATAGCCTTCCTTTGAATGAAATACTTTAGTCCTTTCAAGCAATAATGCCAAATTATTGATGTAACAATATGTTCTTTTCCAACATATCTGTGAGGTTTTGTGCATCTCTTAATCTGATAAGTCTGTACGTTCTTCCAGTGGCAGTCGAGCAGTGGCAACATGAGTATGACGTTATTTTGGAACTGTCAATTTTTGTGGTGTCCTTGGTTAGTTTGGAGCTGGTCCACAAGGATGCATAAATAAAAGGTTTTAATTCTCCTACCTTTTCATATCTTGGTACCACACAGGCCACCATTTGTTGCACAAGCAATAAATCCTGTAAACACTTCAAAAGACATGCTATCTGCATACGGACCCTCTTGAATTTTATGCTCCACTTCTAGGAATCTAAGCAGATAAGCATCATAATTTGGAATACCTGTAATTTCTGTGGTATCATAAAATCTTTTTGCCAAGCTCCATTCTTCTACTGCATGCTCATCATTTGTCACACAGAAAAAAGTGACTAATGGATTATTTGCTTTACTCCATTCAAACAACTGGAATATATATGATATTGCACTGCCTGTGAGGTTAGGAAGAATGATGCAATGTGTCTTTGAACACGTCTGCACATTGAACAGGCAGTGCGGCAACTACAGCCATTATGAAATACATGAAATGTACTTGCAGTTGCAAATACGAACTACACCCTGCTGTACAAGGGAATGACAACAAAGAAAATATGCGCTGGACTGGGACTCAATCCTAGATTTCTCACTTAATGTGGGCAGTCATCTTAGCCACTTTGGCTATCTAAGCACGACTATCGGCCAGACCCAGACTTTCACATGGTGTCATTCCTGTGCCGCAACCTGTACATAATGTGTGTAAGAGTACAGGTTGTGACGCAGGGATGATGATATAGAAGTTTGTGTCTGGCCATGAGTCACGCATGGACAGCCAAAGCAGTTAAGGCAACTGCTCATGTAAAGTGGGAAATTACATTTTGCGTAAAATGCCACTACTACTATTTCAAAAAGGTTGCTCTTGAAATTTAGTCAGATGTATCAGTTGGAGAGTAAATGTAATTATCCATATGGTCATCAAGGTCACTGGGTGTGGTGCAAACAAGATATGGCAGAGAAGGATGCATCCACTGGTCCCAAGTCACATGGCAGTACACACTAGTGGCTGCTGTGGACTGCTGTCACCTCACTGCAACCATCCAATGGTTACAGTAAGCTCTGTGGCGTGCCTACTGATGTACCTGCAGAACATGGTTTCCTCCTGGACTGTGATTTAGACTGTTGGCACACACCACTGATGTTTGCTAGTCCATGGACTTCTCCGTGTGCCTAATGTGGTACTGTCTTCGTTCATCATTCAATCAAAAGTTGTATTTTAAACAAATGAACTGATGGTATACGGGTACATCAAGAGTGTGATTTGTATTTGACTGCTTCTCAGTCGAATCTACACACATTATTCTCCTGCTTTAACATGTGAGATATTCAACAAATTTTTAGAATACTGTATTGGACAAGAGGTATCCACTTCCAGAAATTTTTCATTTTGTGTATTTCCAGAAGTGTGTGATTTATTTATAAACAATTCGTAATTAATAAAGTCAATGTTGTTCACGAAGTAGATCTACATGCATGCAAACCTGCTCCAAAATCCCCACTCCCATGCTTTGCTAATTTTGATCAACAATTCATCTCTACTGAAATGTGTCAGTAAACATGAATATTTTCCACTGTAGTATAAAAATAAATAAATACATTAAAAGTTAAATAAACCAAATGACACACAATGTCTCTTAAATTATTTATGCTAATTGTTGCAAGATATTGTTTAGCATATTGTGCTAATTAGTACTCAATAATTTCATTTTAATTTCAGTTATATGGACCGGCAAGCAAACCACACACAGCTGTGGCAACGCAAATTCCAGTAAAATAAAATTTATTTCAATATTTTCCCACTGGAATACCATCATGAAATTTGACACATACTTTAACAAACAGTGTATGATCAAAATATTTCTTGTCCGTTGTCCTTAAAAACTACTATTTCGAAATAATCAGAATTTTAAAAAATTCTTTATCAGAATTTTGCATTTTTTCTGAATGTGGCGAACAGAAAAATTTTTTAAAGCTTGTGAGAAACTGAACAAAACGGTACAAATTTCAGATCTGTTAGCCATACAGTTTTAGAGATGGCTATTTTAAGATTTGAAAACATGACAAAAATGCACAATTCTGAAAACTTTCAAAATTAGTAACTAAAAAATTAAATGTCAAAAAAATTTAATTTTAGATTCCCCATTATTTTGATGGATAGAATAAAATGACAAAATGTGGTGTGAACTGTATCATCATAACTAGAAATAGTTTATTAAGCTTGCCCTTATGATGTGCATTACTTATTGCCAGAAAATGACAGTGCAGAATTAGTGTTGGTCACTCTACAACTTGTGGCATTGTCTGTAGGACACATCACACTCTGTGGGGATGTCCTCCATCATCATCAGTTTCTACCTGGACCAATACCTGACAACTTTTGAATGCACAGGCAGCTATAAAAATTTGAAGGTGCCACCAACAGCAAAATGCTGTAATGTAGTGTTCCACAAATGCCGAAGGCCCATTAATTTCATATGAAACTATTTTTACTTATGCATGCAGCTTAATTAAAATTACATCTAGTATTTTGACTATCAAGTAGCAGAAACTACTGTCATATCATTGCAGTTGAAATGGATACAGCAAAGCTAATTATTAAGGCAACTTTGGCTCTACATTACTACTTATCAGTTTTTAATGCGTGGGAGCATTCATCCACCAAGCCTTACTGTTCTCCAGCATTTCCGGATTCTGAAGATGAAACACACAAATTTGTTGATGGATTGGCAGTGTAATATCTCATAAGAGGTCTGAAGGTATGACACTCATTTCTTTTGAAGAACTTTCAAACATATGGTTGCAGAGTAATTTTTTTTCTTTAACTGACTGCACTTAACAGTTTAACATAAATTTAACTTTTTGTTTTTCCCCCAACATGTATATAAATATGATGTTAATGTCACTAAATATAAGTTAACTGGTAGATATGTTTTAATTTTCAGCATGGCACTATAAAGCAATAAAGTACGACAGACATTTAGAATATACAGAAATTCAAAAATATTCATTCTGAAACCAATACCAAAACTGGTAGAAAATAACACCAAAATTGTTCTTGATAAGGTAGACAATACATGTAATAGATAAATGATTTCTTGTAAGAAGGGGAGAAGTGGCAAAATGGGTTGAGTGGACAGACAGGGAAATGAGACAGAACAGCACAAGCAGGCAAAATTATACACGAGGAGATAGTTAACCAAATGAATAAACCATTATTTTCATAATTTTACCCCCACCCCAATAGGGTACTTACGTATGAATGAATGAAGTAAAACAAAATTTCCAGCAATCTTCTAACATTATAAATATACTTTTTTCAACAAATGCAAACAAATTATAGCTATCAGATTCCCCATGAAGGTAGTCACAAATATCTTTGCATTGTACATACCATTTAATGGTACCAAAAGTCTTCTGGCAACTGTTATTGCAATCAATTTTGTCTGCAGAAGCAGAACAGTCGTTATTGACAATGGCGTCCATTCTATCACGATACCATGAATGAAAAGTTTTATCAGCTTTGTGAATGGCTGCATCTGCTCCATGGAAAGAACAGTTATTTCCTGGAGAGCAACGGATTCCTTCTGATATCTGATCATCACCTGAAAAAATATTTCCAGCGATTTTACTATTAAATTGCTATGAGAACCATTAATTCTTTTAAATCCAAAACATTTATGAAACTATTACTCAAAATACAATCTTCTAGTTTCATAGTTGCCAATAATACACTAGGAAAATTAATAATTAGGGGCTAAATTTTATAAATGTACTCACATAATGTTTAATTACCTGTACTTTTGTATAATAAGAAATTAGGACTTATAACATTCATTATTATCATCTACTGTTTGGCACTGTTACTGGAAAATGTAAGATATCACGTAAATTCACTGACAACAGGACCACATGGCTAGCAGATTTTTGTAATGTTTTATATTTTATTCTATGTGATGGTCAGATCTCAAACCAAAGGAGTTTACTGTAACTCTAAAAAAAATTATTAAGAAAATCAACACTGAAGTTCTCCTAGTGACTTTAATCCACTTAAGATACAATAATATTTTGGCGGACCATGTGAATCAATCGGTAGCACTTGATACTGATAATCAGTGGTTTCAACCTCATCGCCCACCCCCATTCAATTTGAATACCTATCTCATGTAAATATAAAATTCATCAAATGTACGCTAATTAACACACACGAAAACTACATGTGAAAATGTGATACTAGATAGCGCCTCTATATGGAAAGAGTGAAAAGTGTTTGATGCCTGTCTGTGTTTACGAACTTTACAGTACACATTTTACTATTAGTTAATGACAGCTGCTGAAACTGAGATCTCATCCAACTGGCCCAGCAATTACAGGAGCAGATTTACCAGTGGAGCAAATTACAGCTGCTTAAGAATAATAGAATTCAGGAAATTCCACAATGGTTGGAAGGGATATGACATCTTTTTCAAGGGATACAAAATCAATGATAGAGAAGAGTAGATAAAAATTCATTCACTAGTACATCACCAGTTGGCCTCTCCAATTTCTGGCAAAATGGCGTGGCATGCGTGATTCGCTTTGAAACTTTGCAATAAAAGTGAAATCTTTAATAACATGAATGAAGTCTGTTTTTCAATTCACACCTTGGAGGAGGAGGGGGCGGAGGGAGGAGGTGGGGGGGGGGGGGTGGGGCGGGGGGGAGGGGGGCTGCAACCGCAAAAATGCAGCATTTTTACAGTGTGCCAAGTTTCTGCGACACTTCTTGCTCTGATTCGTATGAGACCACTCTTGTGACCAGACAAAGTCCCAAGAGAGAGTATTTAATTTCCAATCTAAAGCTTTTTTTTCTCATTTCTGAGCCAAAAACCTTAATTCATATATAAATAAAAATCAATTGCCAGACGCATGAAAGACCATCACTTGAGAACAGACAGACTGCTTTTATTGTTGTGTTCATAATTGTCAGGACAAGGTTTGTGTTAAAGAAAATTTTTGGAAAGTCCACCAGAAAAGTTGGATGGTATTTTTGTATGAAAATCTCAATGAAAGAAATGTGATGGTCAGTTTTGACAACTCTGCTGTAACGTTCTAATAACAACAACAAATTCCGCACTGAATATTGATATCCTGAGAAAAAGAAAAGAATTAAAAGCAATGTTTCAGTGCATTATCAAACTGATGTCAGTTTGTGGTAATTTTGTGTGTTGCAAACATTCCACTGATTTCAGTTCACGGTTTATTTCTTTGGGAAAAATACCACAGTGAGGCATCTAAATGTTGGTCGGCGTACACGCTATGCAAACCAACTACATGATCATTGCGTCAATGAGACTGATAAAGAGCGTAGCCAGCATTTGGAGGCAAACTGAATACAAATTTCTTGAGTGCGATCCATTATGACTCCTAAACAATGGATAAAGTCACATTTCACTCACTCAGCTGGAGCTTATGCACAAAATAATTTGGAATGTCTACAAAACACATGAACAAATGTGACAATTGAAAATCAACATTTGGTGTTCAGATCCAATACTCAATTATGCTGCGGATATATAGGTTGACTTCGGAACAATGATCAATGTTTGTCAACATTGTAATTCGGGTTGCCACAAGGTTCCCCAAGTGAAATTCCCTGATTTGAAGACAAGTTTTAGTATTTTTCCGTGACATATGTTGAGATCTCAAGGCTGAAGGAAAAAAAAAAAACACAAACACAAACATACACACGAAATTCAAGCTTTCGCAACAAACTGTTGCTTCATCAGTAAAGAGGGAAGGAGAGGGAAAGACGAAAGGATGTTGGTTTTAAGGAAGAGGGTAAGGAGTCATTCCAATCCCGGGAGTGGGAAAACTTACCTTGGGGGAAAAAAGGACAGGTAAACACTCGTACACACACATATCCCCGCTAATTTCAATTTGCCGCCGCTCCTACCTCACCTGTCTTTCAACAACATCTTTGCCTCTGTACTTCCGCCTCGACTGACATCTCTGCCCAAACTCTTTGCCTTTACAAATGTCTGCTTGTGTCTGTGTATGTGCGGATGGATATGTGTGTGTGTGCGTGAGTGTATACCTGTCCTTTTTCCCCCAAGGTAAGTCTTTCCGCTCCCGGGATTGGAATGACTCCTTACCCTCTCCCTAAAACCCACATCCTTTCGTCTTTCCCTCTCCTTCCCTCTTTCCTCATGAAGCAACCGTTTGTTGCGAAAGCTTGAATTTCGTGTGTGTGTTTGTGTGTGTATCGACCTGCCAGCACTTTCGTTCGGTAAGTCACATCATATATATATATATATATATATATATATATATATATATATATATATATATATATATATATATATATATATATATCACAAACAAACACAAACATACACACAAAATTCAAGCTTTCGCAACAAACTGTTGCCTCATCAGGAAAGAGGGAAGGAGAGGGAAAGACGAAAGGATGTGGGTTTTAAGGGAGAGGGTAAGGAGTCATTCCAATCACGGGAGCGGAAAGACTTACCTTAGGGGGAAAAAAGGACGGGTATACACTCGCACACACACACATATCCATCCACACATATACAGACACAAGCAGATATATTTTTCCTACGTGGAATGTTTCCCTATATATATATATATATATATATATATATATATATATATATATATATATATATATATATATATATATATAGGGAAACATTCCACGTGGGAAAAATACACCATGCTGTTTGCTTGCCTCTTTGCCTTTACAAATGTCTACATCATCTGTGTTTATATATATATATATATATATTACCTAAGGGGGAAAAAAGGACAGGTATACACTCACACACACACACTCATAATCATCCGCACATACACAGACACAAGCAGACATTTGTAAAGGCAAAGAGGCAAGCAAACAGCATGGTGTATTTTTCCCACGTGGAATGTTTCCCTATATATATATATATATATATATAGGTGCGTCAGTATTCCTAAACATGTGAGCAAAAATCTTAAGTACTAACATCAACATCTTTTGTAATGAACTGTTTTTAGATTGGAAAAGCAAGCCAAATGGTGTATGTGTTTCATTAAGAACACTGATGTTATTTTATTTCAATAAAAGGAAACACATTTGGTGACAAAAATACACATTTCCAGATTTAAAATACCTTCACTAGTTTCAGAAATAACCTCAGAAAAAAGTAGGCCTCTTCAATGAAGTGTACAAGGCGGAGAAGAGTAGTGTAAACCGCCACTATAGATGACTTCCAATACAATCTTGATTCTACTATGTTTGTTATTGTCAGTTATGCCTATTATTTTAGAGGTACGCCTGCTTAGCTGCGTGGTAACATGTTTGCCTGCCATGCAGCGACACCAGGGTTCAATTCCCTGTTGGATTGGAGATTTTCTCCGCTCGTGGACTGGGTGTTGTGTTGCCCTCATCATAATTTCATGATCATCAACAAGCAAGTCACCTAGTGTGGCATGACCTGAACGAAGACTCGCAACCCAGCGAATAAACTTCCCTGGATGGGGTCTCCTGGTCATCAATGGCACACAATAATTTCATTTTACATGTGTTGTGTGATTTTTCTTTCGAAAAATATGCGAGTACATAGCGTACAAACTGTCAGCCACTGCTACAATTTTCTTCTTATTATTCATACTTTCTAAAATATAAACTACTTTCAAAGTTCCAAAATGCAATAGAATAAATAAAATGTCTATAAAATGCCACACTGTACAATGTAAACTCCTGGAAATTGAAATAAGAACACTGTGAATTCATTGTCCCAGGAAGGGGAAACTTTATTGACACATTCCTGGGGTCAGATACATCACATGATCACACTGACAGAACCACAGGCACATAGACACAGGCAACAGAGCATGCACAATGTCGGCACTAGTACAGTGTATATCCACCTTTCGCAGCAATGCAGGCTGCTATTCTCCCATGGAGACGATCGTAGAGATGCTGGATGTAGTCCTGTGGAACGGCTTGCCATGCCATTTCCACCTGGCGCCTCAGTTGGACCAGCGTTCGTGCAGGACGTGCAGACCGCATGAGACGACACTTCATCCAGTCCCAAACATGCTCAATGGGGGACAGATCCGGAGATCTAGCTGGCCAGGGTAGTTGACTTACACCTTCTAGAGCACGTTGGGTGGCACGGGATACATGCGGACGTGCATTGTCCTGTTGGAACAGCAAGTTCCCTTGCCGGTCTAGGAATGGTAGAACGATGGGTTCGATGACGGTTTGGATGTACCGTGCACTATTCAGTGTCCCCTCGATGATCACCAGTGGTGTATGGCCAGTGTAGGAGATCGCTCCCCACACCATGATGCCGGGTGTTGGCCCTGTGTGCCTCGGTCGTATGCAGTCCTGATTGTGGCACTCACCTGCACAGCGCCAAACACGCATACGACCATCATTGGCACCAAGGCAGAAGCGACTCTCATCGCTGAAGACGACACGTCTCCATTCGTCCCTCCATTCACGCCTGTCGCGACACCACTGGAGGCGGGCTGCACGATGTTGGGGCGTGAGCGGAAGACGGCCTAACGGTGTGCGGGACCGTAGCCCAGCTTCATGGAGACGGTTGCGAATGGTCCTCGCCGATACCCCAGGAGCAACAAGGCCCTAATTTGCCGGGAAGTGGCGGTGCGGTCCCCTACGGCACTGCGTAGGATCCTACGGTCTTGGCGTGCATCCGTGCGTCGCTGCGGTCCAGTCCCAGGTCGACGGGCACGTGCACCTTCCGCCGACCACTGGCGACAACATCGATGTACTGTGGAGACCTCACGCCCCACGTGTTGAGCAATTCGGCGGTACGTCCACCCGGCCTACCGCATGCCCACTATACGCCCTCGCTCAAAGTCCGTCAACTGCACATACGGTTCACGTCCACGCTGTCGCGGCATGCTACCAGTGTTAAAGACTGCGATGGAGCTACGTATGCCACGGCAAACTGGCTGACACTGACGGCGGCGGTGCACAAATGCTGCGCAGCTAGCGCCATTCGACGGCCAACACCGCGGTTCCTGGTGTGTCCGCTGTGCCGTGCATGTGATCATTGCTTGTACAGCCCTCTCGAGTGTCCAGAGCAAGTATGGTGGGTCTGACACACCGGTGTCAATGTGTTCTTTTTTCCATTTCCAGGAGTGTATAATGGTAAGACAGAGATTTAGGAACCAGGTTTTAAATTGTAAGACATTTCCAGGGGCAGATGTGGACTCTGACCACAATCTACTGGTTATGAACTGTAGATTAAAACTGAAGAAACTGCAAAAAGGTGGGAATTTAAGGAGATGGGACCTGGATAAACTGACTAAACCAGAGGTTGTACAGAGTTTCAGGGAGAGCATAAGGGAACAACTGACAGGAATGGGGGAAAGAAATACAGTAGAAGAAGAATGGGTAGCTCTGAGGGATGAAGTAGTGAAGGCAGCAGAGGATCAAGCAGGTAAAAACACGAGGGCTAGTAGAAATCCTTGGGTAACAGATGAAATATTGAATTTAACTGATGAAAGGAGAAAATATAAAAATGCAGTAAATGTAGCAGGCAAAAAGGAATACAAATGTCTCAAAATGAGATCGACAGGAAGTGCAAAATGGCTAAGCTGAGATGGCTAGAGGACAAATGTAAGGATGTAGAGGCTTATCTCACTAGGGGTAAGATAGATACTGCCTACAGGAAAATTAGAGAGACCTTTGGAGAAAAGAGAACCTACAGGAAAATTAAAGAGACCTTTGGAGAAAAGAGAACCTTATCAAGAGCGCAGATGGAAACCCAGTTCTAAGCAAAGAAGGGAAAGCAGAAAGGTGGAAGGAGTATATAGAGGGTCTATACAAGGGCGATGTGCTTGAGGACAATATTATAGAAATGGAAGAGGATGTAGATGAAGATGAAATGGGAGATACGATACTGCGTGAAGAGTTTGACAGAGCACTGAAGCGCCTGAGTCGAAACAAAGCTCCGGGAGTAGACAACATTCCATTAGAACTACTGACGGCCTTGGGAGAGCCAGTCATGACAAAACTCTACCATCTGGTGAGCAAGATGTATGAGACAAGCGAAATACCCTCAGACTTCAAGAAGAATATAATAATTCCAATCCCAAAGAAAGCAGGTGTTGACAGATGTGAAAATTGTCAAACTATCAGTTTAATAAGTCACAGCTGCAAAATACTAACACAAATTCTTTACAGAAGAATCGAAAAACTAGTAGAAGCCGACCTCGGGGAAGATCAGTTTGGATTCCGTAGAAATATCGGAACACGTGAGGCAATACTGACCCTACGACTTATCTTAGAAGCTAGATTAAGGAAAGGCAAACCTACTTTTCTAGCATTTGTAGACTTAGAGAAAGCTTTTGACAATGTTGATTGGAAAAATCTCTTTCAAATTCTGAAGGAGGCAGGGGTAAAATACAGGGAGCGAAAAGCTATTTACAATTTGTACAGAAACGAGATGGCAGTTATAAGAGTCGCGGGACATGAAAGGGAAGCAGTGGTTGGGAAGGGAGTGAGACAGGGTTGTAGCCTCTCCCCTATGTTATTCAATCTCTATATTGAGCAAGCAGTGAAGGAAACAAAAGGAAAATTCGAAGTAGGTATTAAAATCCATGGAGAAGAAATAAAAACTTTGAGGTTTGCCGATGACATTGTAATTCTGTCAGAGACAGCAAAGGACTTGGAAGAGCAGTTGAATGCAATGGACAGTGTCTTGAAAGGAGGGGATAAGATGAACATCAACAAAAAGAAAACAAGGATAATGGAATGTAGTCGAATTAAGTCGGGTGATGCTGAGGGAATTAGATTAGGAAATGAGACACTTAAAGTAGTAAAGGAGTTTTGCTATTTGGGGAGCAAAATAACTGATGATGGTCGAAGTAGAGAGGATATAAAATGTAGACTGGCAATGGCAAGGAAAGCGTTTCTGAAGAAGAGAAATTTGTTAACATCGAGTATTGATTTTAATGTCAATAAGTTGTTTTTTAAAGTATTTGTATGGAGTGTAGCCATGTATGGAAGTGAAACATGCACAATAAATAGTTTAGACAAGAAGAGAACAGAAGCTTTCGAAATGTGGTGCTACAGAAGAATGTTGAAGATTAGATGGGTAGATCACATAACTAATGAGGAGGTATTGAATAGAATTGGGGAGAAAAGGAGCTTGTTGCACAACTTGATTAGAAGAAAGGATCGGTTGGTGGGGCATGTTATGAGATATCGAGGGATCACCAATTTAGTATTGGAGGGCAGCGTGGAGGGTAAAAATCGTAGAGGGAGACCAAGAGATGAATACACTAAGCAGATTCTGAAGGATGTAGGCTGCAGTAGGTACTGGGAGATGATGAAGCTTGCACAGGATAGAGTAGCATGGAGAGCTGCATCAAACCAGTCTCAGGACTGAAGACCACAACAACAACAACAACAACAACTCCCAGAATAGAACTTTGGCCTATGTGGTCAACGTTCATGGTTGCTATCTCTTATTTACTCAGTCTGAAAGTTCTGGCTACCATAAATGCTGTATCTCTCCTCTTAAAACATGGTGTCTGAGAGAAGCGAGCAAGGTTTTCTTACCCAGCTACCATAGGAATCACATTCATGAGCTGAATCAACTATCTTTGTCCGCCTCTTTTATGTTGCATTTCCTGTATGTGCTGCTATTACTTGATGAATTCTTCAGTTGTCGTAGGATCCTTTACCGAAAGAGTTGGGTACACATGTTCTGTAACCATTATATCAAGTGTGAGATTTTGTCAACTTATGACATATGCGGATTCACAACGTGGCATAGGGCCAGCATATTATGTACGTAAGACTGTGTCATTTCCCCATTATGTTAAGTCCTTTTCTTAAAGTTGATGTTGACTGCTGCCGAACTTCAGTTTGGTCTGGAATTTGCACCGTCTATTGAGCTTCTCTTCACTGTTCTTTAATTGTACCTATCATGTAATCCCATATGTCTCATTTGGCAACTGTTGAATCCTTCCAGCCAGTTACTCGGATCCTGGGCATCTTCCTCAGAAAACGCTGATGGATACGAGATGTGTAGCGGACTTATTGCTGTTTTGGAGTCCACTGGTTACCCTAACATATCGACGGTGAGAACAATGCACTGTTTGTATTCTGGTTCCTGCCATGTAGGTGATGGCTTTTATGTTATTTAATTGAAGCTGTGGTGATGCACATGTATGGAAGTACATGGTGTCCCCACCAAACAATGTTATGTTGTATAGCAGAATGATGTATGAGACAGGCGAAATACCCTCAGACTTCAAGAAGAATATAATAATCCCAATCCCAAAGAAAGCAGGTGTTGACAGATGTGAAAATTACCGAACTATCAGTTTAATAATTCACAGCTGCAAAATTCTAAAGCAAATTCTTTACAGAAGAATGGAAAAACTAGTAGAAGCCGACCTCGGGGAAGATCAGTTTGGATTCCATAGAAATTTTGGAACACGTGAGGCAATACTGACCCTACGACTTATCTTAGAAGAAAGATTAAGGAAAGGCAAACATACGTTTCTAGCATTTGTAGACTTAGAGAAAGCTTTTGACAATGTTGACTCGAATACTCTCTTTCAAATTCTAAAGATGACAGGGGTAAAATACAGGGAGCGAAAGGCCATTTACAATTTGTACAGAAAGCAGATGGCACGTATAAGAGTCGAGGGATATGAAAGGGAAGCAGCGGTTGGGAAGGGAGTTTGTAGCCTCTCCCCCATGTTATTCAATCTGTATATTGAGCAAGCAGTAAAGGAAACAAAAGGAAAATTCGGAGTAGGTATTAAAATCCATGGAGAAGAAATAAAAACTTTGAGGTTCGCCGATGACATTGTAATTCTGTCAGAGATAGCAAAGGACTTGGAAGAGCAGTTGAATGGAATGGACAGTGTCTTCAAAAGGAGGATATAAAATGAACATCAACAAAAGCAAAACGAGCATAATGGAATGTAGTCGAGTTAACTCGGGTGATGCTGAGGGAATTAGATTAGGAAATGAGACACTTAAAGTAGTAAAGGAGTTTTGCTATTTGGGGAGCAAAATAACTGATGATGGTCGAAGTAGAGAGGATATAAAATGTAGACTGGCAATGGCAAGGAAAGCGTTTCTGAAGAAGAGAAATTTGTTAACATCGAGTATTGATTTTAATGTCAATAAGTTGTTTCTTAAAGTATTTGTATGGAGTGTAGCCATGTATGGAAGTGAAACATGCACAATAAATAGTTTAGACAAGAAGAGAACAGAAGCTTTCGAAATGTGGTGCTACAGAAGAATGCTGAAGATTAGATGGGTAGATCACATAACTAATGAGGCGGTATTGAATAGAATTGGGGAGAAAAGGAGCTTGTTGCACAACTTGACTAGAAGAAAGGATCGGTTGGTAGGACATGTTATGAGATATCGAGGGATCACCAATTTAGTATTGGAGGGCAGGGTGGAGGGTGAAAATCGTAGAGGGAGACCAAGAGATTAATACACTAAGCAGATTCTGAAGGATGTAGGCTGCAGTAGGTACTGGGAGATGATGAAGCTTGCACAGGATAGAGTAGCATGGAGAGCTGCATCAAACCAGTCTCAGGACTGAAGACCACAACAACAACAACATAGCAGAATATACAAACATAAGAGATTTTAAGAACCTTCCAGGAATAATACACAAATAACTGCTGGTGACTGGGTCTGAACTGGCGACTGGCAGCACACTAACCAGCAATTTTAACCACCACCACGCTGCACGCAACACAGCTCATAGCAATATAATGTAGGCAAGTTGTTTACGTCAGTCTCTTTAATCAAATTTCACACACCACATTACTCGGGTGATGTGAAAAGTTAGTGACCGCAAGTGTAAAGAAGAAAGAGTGAGCCGAGCCGAGACCATTCTTATTAAGATCCAGTGCAGTGGTCTTTCAATATCGAGGGGATGTAGCAGTTGTGGCATGTACAGTGTCTTCGCTTTTGGGTGGTTTGGAGGAAATACTATATTTTCTCAGGTGTTACTGACATAAAATAGCTCACAATAAGATGACAAACATATGCAAATTGTTTCCTTTTATAATTTGATGGTGTGTAAATTAACTCTGTATCAAATTGCCACACCAGTTATACAATGCCAGAATTAGAAGCTTTGTATCCACAATGGAGGCATCTACAAAAATATGCTAGAGAGTTACTGAAGATGCATAAGTGAAAAGAAACATTTTTTTTTCAAATCTTGAAGACATGGCACTTGCTAATGCTTTGAAGATTATTACTGTCAAAGAAGATTGCTTTTTTAATTCAATCAGTATTTGAATGAAGAGCCAAGGTCCATACGTGGAACCTATCACCAGTTATGTGATAAAGAGAGCTTCCGAACAAGAAGAGGCAGCTGTAAAGAGAGTGAATCTGTAATTCAACAATGCAGGAAGCAATATATATGTTACACACAAATATTTTCGGAAACAATGTTGGAGAAAGACAGTGATCACAATGTAATATATGAAATTAACTATACGACAGTGAAGATCGTAAGCCATTTTTATTAAAAGGTGACTGGTTTTGATCATCACATGATCATCTTCATATCTTCAATCTATTGTGGACAATGGCTGTGCGTGGAGCAGGACCCTCTGAATGATGATAGTCAGCTGACAACCACTGTCCATCAATATAGTTGAAGTTCTGAAGATGATCAAGTGATGATTAAAACCAGTCACCTTTTAATAAAAGTACCTTGCGATCTAGGCTGTTTTATAACTAATTTTAACTCATCAATGCCAGTAATTTTACACTATAAAAAAGAACACGCAAAAGTTGTTTATTAAACTAATGCTACAAGGAATTTTCAGTCTTACATTGAAGAATAGCTTTTTTGGACTACGACCACAGGAAGAGAACACAATTTGTATTTTCCTTATCACTGTGCATGTAGGAGCATGATTCTGTGATTCATCTGAAATTACAGCACCACATTTAGATTTCAATATGATGGCGACGCTGAGTCACAGAAAGGCACAACAAAAAGACTGTCAGAAAGTTAGCTTTCAGCCACAAGGCCTGTGTCAAAAATAGACAACATACACACAAGCACACAATCACGTGAGCACAACTCACACACATGACCACAGTCTCTCATATTCTTACATTTCATCCTGAATTTCCCACTGTTACATTTAGATTTCAGTATTTTTTCCTAAGTTTGTAAATGTCAGGTTGTCGATGAAGATATCTCTCATGTGGCTTTACAAGGGAAAAGGGGGGAGGGGGGAGGTAGCATCAATGGTGGAAATCTCTGGGTTAAGTCTCGTATCAGTCATTATTTTTTCATTTTCTTTCTGTTAAGTCCAAATAACTACATCATTTACATCTAAGATTTAAGAAATGTACGCTAATTAACACAATACTCTACACCTTGGTGAGAGCATGTTGTTTCCATAAAGTGAAAATATACTTTCTCTCAGATCTGTATATCTTATTTACCCTTCGAAGTGCGAAGGTTTTATACATTTGCGCAGAACTTCCTGGCACTATAGGAAACAAAACCCAGCAATAAACAATCTGTTTTGGAAATTTCTCTGCAGTGTGACAATATTTACACTGCATATTTTCACATTCCTTAAGTACAAACAAGAATTCTATCAAATACAGCAGCAGGAATTCCACCAAATACAGCATTGTAGTTTCCACAGCTCTGAAATTCAGAATGTGATGTGTCTTTGTCAGCCAATCATAGCTCGTGTCATGTGATCTTGCCAGCCAATCACAGCAGATATTCAGAGCATAGGCCACATTATGTAGTCAGCCTAAACAAACAGCATAGTTAACTAGAGCTGACACACAAATAGAAAAAGCTAATGTTTTAAATTAATATAGGTACAGCATAGATACAAGAAAAGCTAAGCATTCACATATAATAATGGTTGTAAATTTTTTTTTTGCTTTTTTTTCCCCTGAGGGAGTGATTAGGCAGGGTCCTATAAACATAGCTTAAATTGCAGCAGCTGAATATTTATGACAAGCATGACTATCAATTTCACTGCAGTACACCAAACATTTAGTGGATTACTCGGCTGAATACGTGTTCTGTTGGGCACTTAGACTTTTCCATAAAAAAGCTAATTATGTGTGCAATTGTTCAAGAACTTGCTTCACACTTTTTTTAAAAATGATGATTATACTTTTTGCCATCATTGCAGCATAATTTGTAATCTATGAAAGAACTAAAATTAATATGATAAACTAACCTTGAAATCTGGTCTGTTTTTGGTGTATTTTACCCTTTAAGATATATCAAATACAAATGTACCAGTAAAATGTTAAACAATGACAAACAGCTGGTCTTCTGGCCCCAAAATTTTTCTAGGTGGCTAGTCCTAAGTTTTAAGTTTTGAATGAGAGTCTAATGCTCCACGATTTAAGAAATTCATCGCACCTTCTCGCATCTAACATAATTCATTTTGCATAACAGGATATTTACTTTGAAAGTAATCCTTCTCAAACAAGCATTCGCAATATTTTCCCACGACTTGTTGTTAGAAATGTAAACAGTTATGACGTAACGCCCATCTAAATGAGACCCACAAGAAAGGCGCACTGAAAGTAGTTTGGTGTTATGAAGTATTGCATAGTCTTTGACCCATGTTGTTGTCTGTAGACACTTGTTTGTGCAATGTGTTTTGTTGCTGTAAATGGTGCATTTTCTTTGCAACTAAAGTTTTATTTTGACGTTACTCTCTTGTTTATGTTTTACTGCTGCAGAATTATTCTGCAGTAGTGGGCTACAGTAAAATTCTTTGTTAAGTGTTCTCTCTTCTTACCAACCAAAATTACAAAAATTCAATTGAAAACTAAAATAATAAAAAATTCCCAGGTTTTTACCAGACGAGAAAAGTCCCACGTTTTTTCTGTATTCCCCAGTTATCCTGGGCACGTACACCCTGATCATGTGAGACCTGATAATGATAACGTCAGGATGAAATCGTATCAGTGCTGCGTTTATACCTGTTTTGCACGCCATGTTTGACATCATTTGAACTCTTCTGTCAGGAGAGTTAATTTGGAATTGAAACTGCTGTGTGTGTCTGACATACATCCTATTGAACCTATCAGTAGTGGGGTCGCACCAGACATGGCATTCAACTCTCAATGAGGTAAGGGACAACTTACTGGGCTAACAGCAAAAAAACTTGGAAGAGCGGTGGGGGGGAACAGAGGTAGGCAGAGCTGTGCATCCCGCCACATTTACCCACCCAAGCTTGGCTGTGACTGACTGCTCCATTCTGTTGCCTGCACCACAGGTACTCAAGCTCAAGTGTACCGGCAATGGACTGAGAAAGCAGCGATGCACTGTTGAGGACCGCGGCTCATCAGGTACCTGGCTGAGCTGAGCCCGAGAGTCAACAAGGTTTGGGCAACTAGGAAACAGGTAGTGCTGGGAAGTTGCCACTTACATTTGGAAATGCTTTCTGAATTATCTGCGCTCCTTTGAGGTTTGATGTGCTATGAACAGGATGTTCTTGATCCTTTACAAAGAAAAATGATGCGTAATGTAAAATGATGGAATTAAGATAAAAATAGTACTTATTGTGACATGGAAGTAATTGAATTCAAAGCAAATGGCTAGATATCCCTCATAATGATGGATATAAGATAAAAAAGTACTTACTGTGACAGGGAAGTGACTGAATTCAAGGCAAGTGGCTTAATAGCCCTAATGCTTTTATAATGCTTTACATTTCACGTGTACAACATCAAAAGGGCTAATGAGGCTTTTGTACAATGGGTAGCTCTATTATGCAATATTAAAGTATTTTATACTTTTATGTTGATCTTGAAGTTTTCATTATGGAAGTTACTGGCTCAATCCTTCCTTGAGATTCGCTGAGGAGGATGTGCTTGCTTTGAATGTAACATAACTTTGAAACAAGGACCGACAGAAGGTAAAGACAGTTTCAAATTACTTTTTCTGTGAATTTTTTTAGGTTTATTTTTTTATATACTTGCAAGAAGAAAAAGCCTTTTCATACAGATATGCAGATGAGACAGATAATAAACTTGTTACCACTTTATTTGATAGCATTGGAAACTCCACCTTTAAGAATAACCAGAAATTTTTAGGTGACAAGTTAGTCTGTAAGTTAGTCACTGGAAGTTTCAAGTGGCTGCTCATTTCAATTTACACTTCATGTGGATTCCAAATTATTGTCATTCCAAGTAATTGCGACTACAGTTGTTATTATATGAGATAGAGCAGAGAAGGGAAATAGTGTTTGAAATTTTTCGAAGTCCCTTCAAATGTTCCTTAATTCTATTCTTGCCTTTACAAATGTCTGCTTGTGTCTGTGTATGTGCGGATGGATGTGTGTGTGTGTGTGTGTGTGTGTGTGTGTGTGTGCGCGCGCGCGCGCGAGTGTATACCTGCCCCCCCCCCCCCCCCAAGGTAAGTCTTTCCGCTCCCGGGATTGGAATGACTCCTTACCCTTTCCCTTAAAACCCACATCCTTTCGTCTTTCCCTCTCCTTCCCTCTTTCCTGATGAAGCAACCGTTGGTTGCGAAAGTTTGAATTTTGTGTGTATGTTTGTGTGTCTATCGACCTGCCAGCGCTTTCGTTTGGTAAGTCACATCATCTTTGTTTTTAGATATATTTTTCCCACGTGGAATGTTTCCCTCTATTATATTCTTACCTGTTATTCGTTTATTTCCACTCCGGTAGTCTGAATTTATGGATTTTGCTAGTAATTATAACAATACTCATCACTCGCAAACCCAGTCAACCACGCAATCAGACAGCAGTTGACATTCATCCGTTCGGCCTTACTCCGCTCAGCTCGAATAGCCCCTTTGGTCTGTAGGAAAGTTTGTTTCTACATGCGATGAGGATTCCCCCGACGGAGACATCATGTACACTATGCATGCATTCAACAAATCAACTTATGATTCATTCAGAAATCAACTCAGAATGTGTTCAAAAATGTTCAAAAACTGACAGGGATCTCATCGGAGGCAATTTGTTGTTACGAAGTATTGCATTGTCTTCCTAATGCATTTGACACATTTTGCTGTTGGCAGACGCTTGTATGAGCACTGTGTTTTGTTGCTGTATATGGGGCATTTCCTTTGCAGTTTAAGTTTTATTTTCGTTTTTTCTCTCTTTCATGTTTTATTGCTGCAGTATTATTCTGCAGAAGCACGATACAGTAATATCCTTATGGATTCGTACAAGTCAAAATTACAAAAATTTAACTGAAAATAAAAACAATGAGAAATTCCCGGAATTCTAAAAAATTCCCGGGTTTTTCCAGGTTTTCTCCCAGATGAAAAAATTTTCGCATTTTTTCCCAGATCTCCTGGGTTGTATACACCCTGTTTCAACATTGCAGCTTATATTTTTTGTAATCTTTGAGCCACTTTCTGCAGTTCATATTCTGGAAATTGATACTGTTGGCGAGCTGATGGTATTGAAGGAATAGAGATTGTGGATATGAGGTATTGTTCTGGTATCCAACAATCATTCTGTCATTTGAGCCAATGAAATGAATGAGCCGGGCCTTCAGGATGCATAAGGTTTATCAGAGCATCATTCTGTTCCACTGATTAACGATGTTGAAATCATTTTTGTGGCTACGCAGAATAAAAGAATGTAGTCAGTTTTTATACAGTGCAGCTGAGACAACACTGAAGTAATATATTTTAGTGATATTTGAGTCAACAAAGGTTCAATCACTTTTCAAGTAAACACACATACGGATACCATATCATGTCGCAGTGATCTGAAATAATGCTACAACAAACACTTTGCACATCCTTGAGCAGCATCTTGAACGACAAATTCACAAATTTTAATAAGTCTTTGGAACTTAAAACAAGAAACCAAATTACAGTCTTGGGGCTCCATGTAAATGCCTCTTATGACAGGTAGGAGTTACCACCAGCTTTTTCTAACCATCTCTGTTGATCCTTTGTGGACTTGAGACAGCGACTGGTCAAATATTTAACAAAGAAATTTGCCAAACACTGTGCAAATTGTGAAGTCACTTAATTTTATTTTCACTACCAGTTTTGGCAATTCCATGTGCTATCATCAGGCCCTGTATGCACCTCTCAAAAATTATAGATATTGGGATACTGGGGCTATCTGTTTCTGGATATCTACTCTCGCAGTCAAGTCTTTGAAGGAATCAATTGAGAATTCACGATGTTCAGAAACAGGTGGCCCCAGTATGCCAATATAGATAATTACTGAGAGGTGCATACGGTGTTTGAAGATGGCCTATTGAATTGCCGAAACTGGTAGTGAAAATAAAATGAAATAACTTTCCAATCTGCATGCTTGTTTGGCAAATTTCCTTGTTAAAAATTTTCTAACCATGGTGACACAGGAGACTGTATACTGCCCAGTCACACATCAGACCTGCAGTATAAAATATGAAGTACCATAGTACCATAATGGCTCTTTGCTCATAATGAATATGTTCACAGTAGAGTTGCAAGCCCCCTGGAGGAGGCGTAGGAACGGAGCGGGGAACGGCAACACTTATTCATCCCCATTTAACAACAGTCAGTTCAAATAAAAGCACACAAACAGACATCTTAATATGCGGTACAACAATAGGTATAATCTGCCATCCATTTTATAACAACTTGCAGAAATGTAGAAAGAAGGTCATTTAAAGAGGGATGTATGCCCGCCGGCACAGCAACAGCTATTACTGAAGAACACTAAGATTTTGAATGAGAATTGCAATGTCAGAAAAATTTACAGTACAGTCAATGTATGTATGAAAGTTTCATTCCAGTAAGTTAACATCAATACCTATCACTGTAACTGGTGATGAAACAGAACTGTATGAATCATACTTAGGGAAAAGTCATGCACACAATTTCAAATGATTTACATATAAAGTAGGAAGAGCAAGTGGTGTGGCTGGAAATGGAATGTCCACTTTTTCTGAGCTGTAGTTATACATTACGCCTTCAAGTCGATAGTGCAGGAATTGGATATGCTTTACTAGTGTATGTAAGCCTTCCTAAGCTTTTAGAAAGTCTCCAAAATTAGTAGCGAGATATGGATGAGCAGTTTTTAACCATAATGAAGATGCAGCTGCTTACAGAAATGCTGAATATCTGTTCTTTCTTGAGGAGTCTCAAATCACAAGTTAGCACATATTGTGGACCGCAGAGCTAGTCGTGTATGCTTTCTTTCTGTCAACAAATAGGAAAGAAGCTATCTGCTGTAATAGTCAAGTCCTAGTAAAGAGCTGTGTGTGCCCTGAGAGTGATCCTGGATATCTTTTCTATAGGAAACATACTGCGGAGTACACATTAAATTGTCAGTTAATGAACTGTTGCATACAACTTTAAGTTCAGTTAAATATAACATCATGGAGGTAGATTAAAACAATTAGGCAGTTTCTAAAAACTTCCACAGTCATTCGTAAGTTAATTTTTGTAAAATTTGTTTCTCAAGCAAATTCAGACTTACCTTCCTTAACTGATGTGTGACTGTCATCGTATCTTGATTGGGAAAGTGAAGCTGTTTTTTCTTGCTGTTTTGAGTTAGAAAGTGAACAACTCAGATTATTTTCACTATTAACATCCCTGCTCAGTTCAGCATTGCTTTTAACTGCTGATTTGTGTTTGTTCTTGTCCATTTCCATGCAATAATCTCCATTTTTAATGGCTTTGTCTGTAAATGAAAGAGAAACTGTATTGCTTTCATATCTTCTTCCTCTTCTTAGAGTAACACCTGTTTTGTCATTGCTGTCAGGTGCTGAAAGTACATTATTTTTATCATCATCTATGCATGAACCTGAATCCTCACTGTGTTGTGGATTTTTATCCTTCCTCACAGACATGTGTGGAACTTTTAACTCAGATGTATTAGATGGTGTTCCAGCAGTGTTACTTGTTTTTATTGAGTCTCCCATGTATTTCTCTGTATCTCTATTTTGATCGTAAGTATTACTTCTCTCAATAACATCACCATAATTAACATTTCTTATTAATACTTCATTTTCTGGTAATGGCGAATTTCTTCCAGATGAGGCAGTATTCACCACACCAGGCTCAACACGAAGTGCAACAACAGCATCTCTATCACACAATGCTTTGGTTTCCACAGCTAAGTCACCATGTTCTGTGGCACTTTGTGAGCACTGTTTATCATTAATGTGATCTGTAGTGACGCACTGTTTCTTTTGAGATTTTGTGACCCCTCTTGTTTCCTCCATTTCAGATGATCTCCTCTTTTTATTCAACATCCCACTTTCTGAAGCACATAGAGGCTCATTACCTGCAACAAAAAATACAGTTAATCACCAAATTAACAAAACAACTTTTAAGGAAATCCTGCTTTTAAATTGCACTTCCATCAGTCCCGCTAAAACACCCACAAAAACCATGTTTTTCCTTCTTGCTTTTAACGAACCCCACTTTAAGAATCATGATAGAAGGTTGTATACATGGAAGAACCCTGGAGATACTAACAGGTATCGGATAGATTATATAATGGTAAGACAGAGATTTAGGAACCAGGTTTTAAATTGTAAGACATTTCCAGGGGCAGATGTGAACTCTGACCACAATCTATTGGTTATGAACTGTAGATTAAAACTGAAGAAAATGCAAAAAGGTGGGAATTTAAGGAGATGGGACATGGATAAACTGAAAGAACCAGAGGTAGTACAGAGTTTCAGGGAGAGCATAAGGGAACAATTGACAGGAATGGGGGAAAGAAATACAGTAGAAGAAGAATGGGTAGCTTTGAGGGATGAAGTAGTGAAGGCAGCAGAGGATCAAGTAGGTAAAAAGATGAGGGCTAGTAGAAATCCTTGGGTAACAGAAGAAATATTGAATATAATTGATGAAAGGAGAAAATATAAAAATGCAGTAAATGAAGAAGGCAAAAAGGAATACAAACGTCTCAAAAATGTGATCGACATGAAGTGCAAAATGGCTAAGCAGGGATGGCTAGAGGATAAATCTAAGGATGTAGAGGCTTATCTCACTAGGGGTAAGATAGATACTGCCTACAGGAAAATTAAAGAGACGTTTGGAGATAAGAGAACCAATTGTATGAACATCAAGAGCTCAGATGGAAACCCAGTTCTAAGCAAAGAAGGGAAAGCAGAAAGGTGGAAGGAGTGTACAGAGGGTCTATACAAGGGCGATGTACTTGAGGACAATATTATGCAAATGGAAGAGGGTGTAGATGAAGATGAAATGGGAGATACGATACTGCGTGAAGAGTTTGACAGAGCACTGAAAGACCTGAGTCGAAACAAGGCCCCCGGAGTAGACAACATTCCATTGGAACTACTGATGGCCTTGGGAGAGCCAGTCCTGACAAAACTCTACCATCTGGTGAGCAAGATGTATGAAACAGGCGAAATACTCTCAGACTTCAAGAAGAATATAATAATTCCAATCCCAAAGAAAGCAGGTGTTGACAGATGTGAGAATTACCGAACAATCAGTTTAATAAGCCACAGCTGCAAAATACTAACACGAATTCCTTACAGATGAATGGAAAAACTAGTAGAAGCCGACCTCGGGGAAGATCAGTTTGGATTCCGTAGAAATACTGGAACACGTGAGGCAATACTGACCTTACGACTTATCTTAGAAGAAAGATTAAGGAAAGGCAAACCTACGTTTCTAGCATTTGTAAACTTAGAGAAAGCTTTTGACAATGTTGACTGGAATACTCTCTTTCAAATTCTAAAGGTGGCAGGGGTAAAATACAGGGAGCGAAAGGCTATTTACAATTTGTACAGAAACCAGAAGCAGGTATAAGAGTCGAGGGACAAGAAAGGGAAGCAGTGGTTGGGAAGGGAGTAAGACAGGGTTGTAGCCTCTCCCCGATGTTATTCAATCTCTATATTGAGCAAGCAGTAAAGGAAACAAAAGAAAAATTCGGAATAGGTATTAAAATCCATGGAGAAGAAATAAAATCTTTGAGGTTCCCCGACGACATTGTAATTCTGTCAGAGACAGCAAAGGACTTGGAAGAGCAGTTGAACGGAATGGATGGTGTCTTGAAGGGAGGATATAAGATGAACATCAACAAAAGCAAAACGAGGATAACGGAATGTAGTCGAATTAAGTCGGGTGATGTTGAGGGTATTAGATTAGGAAATGAGACACTTAAAGTAGTAAAGGAGTTTTGCTATTTAGGGAGCAAAATAACTGATGATGGTCGAAGTAGAGAGGATATAAAATGTAGACTGGCAATGACAAGGAAAGCGTTTCTGAAGAAGAGAAATTTGTTAACATCGAATATAGATTTAAGTGTCAGGAAGTCATTTCTGAAAGTATTTGTATGGAGTGTAGCCATGTATGGAAGTGAAACATGGACGGTAAATAGTTTGGACAAGAAGAGAATAGAAGCTTTCGAAATGTGGTGCTACAGAAGAATGCTGAAGATTAGATGGGTAGATCACATAACTAATGAGGAGGTACTGAATAGGATTGGGGAGAAGAGGAGTTTGTGGCACAACTTGACCAGAAGAAAGGATCGGTTGGTAGGACATGTTCTGAGGCATCAAGGGATCACAAATTTAGTATTGGAGGGCAGCGTGGAGTGTAAAAATCGTAGAGGGAGACCAAGAGATGAATACACTAAGCAGATTCAGAAGGATGTAGGTTGCAGTAGGTACTGGGAGGTGAAGAAGCTTGCACAGGATAGGGTAGCATGGAGAGCTGCATCAAACCAGTCTCAGGACTGAAGACCACAACAACAACAACACTTTAAAAAAAGTCCGCTTTTAAGGAATAAACATGAAACAGTCTGCAAATTAAAATCCATTTTGTACACAATTCCTAACATGTCCAAATGAGATTGCAATTTCTTTCACTTTCATATAGTCTTTATTGTGTGATGGCAGTATAAGGTAATTGGTTCTTTCGTTCGACATACACCTGGATCAAATTTCATTGTGGCAATATCAGAAAACTGTTGAACGAACAGGAAATCTATTTCCTTTCCGCCTACAATATGACCCTGACCTGTGATCTGACATCACAGCCACTGAGTTAAGAAGTGCGAGACATGAAGCGTTGCCTTTGTTACAGTTGAATTTATCAGTTTTGCTTTTGTGGAATTATGGTCAGCACATGTAGAAAGCTTGCAATCTCGCAAAAGCCGACTATTATCTGCAATGTCAAAGACAATCACAACAGAAAACCATCCAGCATGGTGAAGAAGTACGATGTAACACCATCTTCATTGTGCAGCACTCTCAAAAATTAGGTAGCGCGTTAAATGCTGAAGATAGCAGTTCCATTGAATGCAAAAGGGGCATTCACATGTCAACATTTAGTGATGTTGAAACAATGACTTTAAAATGGTCTGAGGGAATGAGAAGTGGTGGCATTCCTATAAGTGGAAAAACAGTGCAAGAGAAGACTCGCAAAATAACCCTAAAGATTGGTGTTGAAAATTTCAGTAGCTGAATGGCTGGTTGCATCATTTTAAAAAACATCATACACTTTCATTTCAGAATGTAAGTGGGGAGAGTAAAGCTGTGGTCACAGAAAGTGTAAACCATTGGAAGAAACAATTAATACAGGATTATGAGCCCAGATACGTTTTTCACACAGATGAAACTGGTATCTTTTACAATTTACTTCCTGCAAAAAC
Source organism: Schistocerca nitens (assembly GCF_023898315.1). Taxonomy (NCBI): domain Eukaryota; kingdom Metazoa; phylum Arthropoda; class Insecta; order Orthoptera; family Acrididae; genus Schistocerca; species Schistocerca nitens. The sequence continues at coordinate 581,033,593 of NC_064618.1, read as the reverse complement.
ATATTCTGTTAAGAGGGAAAATACCATGGACTGCACTGTTGTGTGTAAATAGTGATGGAAGTGAGAATTCACCCCCACTGACAATAGGAAAATTTAAATCCCTAAGTTGTTTTAAGCCTATAAAAATGCTAGCTTGTATTTATGAGTATAACTGCAGTGCTTGGATGGCATCGGAAATCTTTACAAGATTTCTACGGCATTTAGATGCCAGGATGGGTGCATCACGTATGAAAATGATGCTCATTATTGACCAAAGCCCTATACATGACAAGAAAACACCATTTCTGAGGAATGTAAATACTGTGTTCCCTACATCACCTGCAGCCTCTGGACCTGGGCATAATACACTCTGTTAAAGACAAACACAAAGGACCATTTGGCCAGAACCCAGTTACATTCCTTGAGAGAAAGGACTTGATGAGAGACTCAACATTATGCAGACTATGCATATGTTTGTTGTTGGTTGGAATTGTGCAAAACAACATATTACGGTAAGTTATTTAACAAAGTCTGGTTGTGATACATCACTTGCTGTTGGAGATGATTTTGTTCCAGAAGGCGAAATGAGTATAATCACAGATGTTCCAAAATATGTGATATTCTAGGATTTTGTTTCGTGAGAAGATTGTGTTCTGACCTCCAAATCGAAGATGAATATAAGTGAAAAGTGTGAAATGCTGGTGAAGGAACATTGCTAAATAGGAGGTGATGATTAAAATGATGAAGAAGATGAGGAGGTAGTTGCACAAAGTTCTGCAGCTGCTGTGCAAGGAATTGATTCTGTCAGGAACTACTATTCCTCTTTTAATTTAGACAAGTCAACCCTGACAAACCTCAGCCAATTGGAATGACAACTTCTGTCGCTACAACATGCAGGAAGAACAAAACAAATAAGTCTTGCTCATTTTTAGAAATAATTCAATGAAATAAAAATGTGTAAGTTTAAGTTTTATTTAAACTGATTTTACACATATACAAGACAATCCCATCTTGTGATATAAAAAAGTTACAACTGTGGCTCTCTTCCATAAATAATGAATTCTATGCATCTATTCTTCCTAGCAAATTGGTTAACTGCATCGCCAATAGGACAATCAATGTCAGCGTGAGTGTTCAACAGAACTAAGCCATTACATTGATCCTCCTTCATAACGTATAGAGATCACCAGAATGGCCACGACTTTTCTCGTAGGTACGTGTTAGCTATCTATGTGCCAGACAGAAACGTATAAAATACGATGATGTGGACATGTGTGCTACATAGGAAAGTACAGCTACTCGATAATACGATTTAGTCGAGTCGACTGACGAAAGAAATGAACAAATAGTGTGTGGGCTGACTGGTGAGGGCGGCGCAGGTGGCAATGAGGGTGGCCACGCAAGGTTGGGATGAGTGCCCCAAACCCCCCATATGTACCCGCCACTGGTGTGTGTGTGTTGTGTAATTAAAAAGCTTTTATAACAACTAAACATTGTTGAATTATGATTCTCTGACATTTCTTTCATGTACCTAGGCAAAACCCCCATTTAAGGACAAAATATTTGGGTCCCCAGAGATTCATTAAAAAGAGGTTTTACGGTAAAGAAATTAATTGACTTTTATATTCATGGATATAATAGATTGGAAGAGACCGGGGAATGAGAAGTCAAGATGGGTGAGACAGTAACTGACGGGTGTGGTGGTGAGGGGGGGAGAGACAATGGGGAGGAGAAGGGAATGAGACAGAGACAGCGTGGGAAAGAGAATGGGGCAGAGACAGGGTGGAGATGAGACAGGGTAGAAACGAGACAGAGATGGGGCAAGCTGGTTTGGAGAAGGTGTGGGGTCGGTGCAAGTGAGGACAATGATGAGGTAGAGAAAGTGTGGAGATATAATGTTCTCATATTTGTTTATTCTCTCATTGTATGAAGTGAAATATGTAAATGTGGTTTGATAAGAGAACAACTTCCCCTTAACAGAAAGTAATATGCTTTGCTGCAGCTGACATTAAGATGATGATGATAGATAATTTACTATTACAATTTGTTTTTAGAACAGAAGACACTAGAAAACCCCCCGATTCTTCAAAGAATCAAACTCTCATGTATAAAACAGCTTCACATGTCTGATTATTTTACAGCAAGTTAAGTATTTGACATTAAGCATGTAAGTGATAAAAAATTTAGGAAATATTTTAAATTATGCTCCAAGTTTGTTGGAAGTTGCTAAATACTCACATTATAAAACACTGGACGAATGTAATTTGGGTAGTTTGCACTCATTTGAAGCACAAGCAAGTTTTCACGCATCTCAGTGTTTATCATCTCATATCTCCTGACATATGTATCATATAAGGACACAATTTTGCATGAACATTTAGCGGTGTCTGTGGATGCTGCCTACACACTGTGTTGTGAATAGAATAAGTAGTAAATAAGTAAAGAATTAAAATGTCATGGCTGATGCTGAAGTTCAACTGCATGGACAGCAAAAATGTAGTAAACATTAAATTACTTTTTCCTTTAACCATTTTGTGAGGGGTGTCAGCAAGAAAAAATATGCATTAAGTGTGTTGGAAGTTGATAAGTGCTCTCACTGTCAACTTCTGGCTGCAAAGGCCACATATTTGCAAGCCGTCAGTTACCTTGACTTGACACACACACACACACACACACACACACACACACACACACACACACAGTTTCTAACTGTAATACTTGTCTTGTTGTGTTAAACGTTTAACACAAGATTGCATCTCTAAATACATTATGATGGCATTTTAAATTTGGTCAATAATTATGCAAAATAGTGAAAATCAAATTTCTGTTTCCCCTGGAAGCCGATAGATAGGCAACCTGCAACTTACATTGAATTCTGGGATAGTCGAATACTACCGGTAATATGTGGAAATGAACTGGTTTTTAACAGCAGTCTATTGTTAAACTTAGCCGCTGATAACGCACACCTGCTGAAATTATGATGCATATAAATTTATTGACAGTCCAGAATGGTTCATCATAATTGTTCTTTATCTAAACAGCAAATGAAAGAATGTGGGGTTGGAGATCAAAATTAGATTTTTTAAAAAAGGCAAAGAACATTCATCTACTTATATATTTTACAAAGATGTAGTTCACGTATTACTTTGAATTCATTGTTCAGTATCAAAACTATGCTTTGATACAAATTCCTCCAGAAGGATTTTGGAGACAAATGAGAAAATAGCTGAATAATAATAGATTTTTGCGAAGTGGCCTAATTTCGGAATAAGTTGCCGCATGGTCATCATCGATTGTGATGAAATTTTGTTCGAACATTTGCACTTGTTCCCAATGAACACCATTAAAGTTTCACTTCCACCAATTTAATACTTAATTTGTTTGACTCCATAGTGCAGCATTCAGTAGTACCTGTCAGTTTTTTGGTAACTTTTGTGACATAATACTGCCAGCAATATTTTTTTGAAAGCAGCAACAGTAAGCCACATTCTACAACTTTTTGCACTCTTTTACATGGAATGATTCTTTTTTTTAAAATGGAATTTCCATATATATATATAATTTGAAGCAAAGTTCGCCACAAAATAACTGCCCAAAAACATGTGAAGCTTAGCTTTTTATATCTTCGAAAATAACTGTGTTATAAACACGAACCTTTGTTAGTGGTACCGTTCCAACACAAGTTCTTCGAATATTGAATTTCATTCCCTAGTGCTTTTCAATTGTTTACATGGGCAAAGTGGACAGTTGCTGTAAAAATGCCAAAAATGGGCATTTTCAGTCCACTTTAACAAAAGTATTTTCTGTGATCTTTTTTGCGCCATTTTCATGAGAAATATGATGCTCTAAACCACCTAAAAACTAGATCTGGTATTGCAGTGTGAGACTACAAGGCCCTAAAAAAATAAAGACAAGGCAAAGGTGCAGTGAAAATACATCAATATTTCGTTAGTACAAAAATTAAATCTGACATTTTAAATTATGTTTCACTATTGTTTAATTGTGACTGTTGAAAGGAAAATAGTAAGTCCTAATGAATCTGAAGTGACCTTGAATCATTAATTTTGAAAAACTGCAAAAAAAATATTCTCATTATTTATTTAAACATCTCCAAAGAGTTCAGCTCTACACTTCTTTTTATAAAATATGGAAGAGGATAAAGAATCCGATAATAAGAGCAGTGCTCTCTCTCTTTTTTTGTGTGTGTGTCTAATAATTTGAGGTAATCACTCGAGCTTTACAGAATGGCTGCCTGCAGTTTAAAGAATTCATGCTACATTGCTGTGAACAGTATCCTGGACCAGAAGCTATAGCATCAGCAGTTGCTAGCTATTTCATACAGCATGATACACTGGAAATTGTGTGTAGCAATGGATCTACACTGACTGGGAAACTCCTAGAAATAACACAAATGACTGTGGATGCATTTTATTGAAGAAATAGGAATAAAAATTTGGAGTCTGTCATGCCACAACTGCATCGCCAAACGTCAAAGTTTTCCTCTCACACCCCCTTAAATTTGCTCTACAGGAAGCTTACTGCCCTAATGGATTTTGCTGAAAATTATTCATTTATCATTCAGGCTGCAGTGCAAGGTTTCAGACAGAGTAAATGCTCACTTTTCAATCGATTTATTGGCATCTATTTTTCCCAAAATCAGGAAGAACAACCTATGTGTTTTTGCATTGTTAGTGACTGCCTACAATGTAACATGATTACTGTTCCCATTTTTATCAAGGAACTAATCAAATATTTAACAAATCAGCTGAGATTTCCCACATCCATTATTTCAGCAATGGCTCCAGCTACTAATTCAAAAATTTAAAACATTTTCTTAATATGCATTACCACGAAAGACGACTTTGGAATGACAATACTTTCTTCTCTCTCTTCTTTCTTTATTTTTTTTAGCGGAGGGGGGGTGGGGGGGGGAGACAGTTTACAATCCATGCAAATTCACCTTGCAAAGGAACTGAATGCACAACAAAGTGATTAGCAGGAATAGCAAGCTTGCAAAGGCCACTTAACAAGAACGTTCTTACACCTATACACCTGTTTCATGTCTGCACTGAAAGAGTTAATGGCATTATATTTGATTTCATTAGCAAAAGAAGGAACTGAAGAAAATAAGATGGAGGTTTAAACATGGGTTCATTCTGGCAAAAACTAAAGAGAATCATCAAACTTGCAAACTGTCGAAACAACTCAGGTCAACAGTCTGTAATGATACATCCTTATTGCTGGCCAAAATTAGCTACAGTGAAAAAAATATTAACAGTGGGCCTCCAGCCAGGATAATACACTGCATACATTTATGTAAAAAATTGGTCATTTGGTAACTTCTACTAAGACTCGCAGTGAGCAGGACGGCACTTTAATAAGCTTTATGCACTCTAATGTCCCAGAAAGTTCATTTATTTTGTTCCCACTCCATGAGTGACAGTTTGTGGCTGGCAGTATAGTTTTCCACATGACATTCAACTGTAAATTAATGAAACCTCTAAAAAATTCCAGTAACTTGGAGTAAACATAAACTTAAGATCCCAAAAGAAATTTGGGACCCTGTGGAAACAAATCCTTATCAGGCTTGGGATCCTGTGGTAAAGAAACACACCCATGGTTGCTGTTGCACAGCTTCAGACATTGCCCCTCTGTTAACAGGGATGCTGGTTTTGCACTTTAAATGAAACCAGCAGTTGTTAAGCCACCATGGACCACAGCAACACATTTACACAATTTTCATCAGTGCACTTATGTTCCACAAAATCCACAAACCATACGAACAGAAAATATGCTATACTTAATACTTGATCTAGCATATCAATAGCGTCAGCAAATAAAAGGACACATTCAAAATTCTCATTAACGTGAATCTTTTTTCAAAAAAATGTCAGGCAGATTGATATGATCTTCACTACAATTTACACTTGGTGTAATATTTGAAGGCAATTTACAGAATGCAGCTACTCTGCAACAATATTACCATTATGACCTCCAGTACCCTGTGATGCACTTACATATTGTGAAATTTATAACTAGATTGATTCTGTAGTTATTACACCTGAAAAAACTGCTGAAATGAATCACAATGAGTCATGACAAAATACATCATCCTTCTTTGTACTTTTCTGACTCAAGCTTGCTTCCTGTTTACCAGGATTTTGGATAATATCTTCCCCAGGGAGTATTAAACAACTGTAAAGTATAATAAAAATGTCACATTTAATTTGAGTATCAGAAGAATATGGGCATGTTTTCACTGCATCTTCTCCTTGTCATTTTTCAGAGCCTTAAATGCTTGTATTGCTAAACAGGATCTAGTTTCTTAAGAGGTTTAGAAAAAGGTCTTTCTAATGAAAATGCTTCAAACGGGCTTACAGAAAATACTTTTGTTGTATAAGTGGGATGAAAATACCATTTTTGGCATTTTTACAAAAATCATAAACTTCCTCCTCAATTTGTAAACTATGGTACTGGAAAGCAGTAGGAGAATGAAATTTTATATCTTAAGAGCTTGTATTGGTATGTTATCACACACAGAGTTTCAGGTTAACGGACCTATTTCACACTTTTTTTCAAGTGTCAGTTCTTTTAGCTGCCTCTCTCAAATTATCTATATGAAAATTGATCATGAAATCATTTCTAATAGGCAAAAAGTTGTGCACGATGGCCTAGTTTTGTTTCTTTACAGAAAATATATTATGTCTCGAAACTGCGAACAACTCAATGATACATCGCTGAAAACTATGTTATGGGATCAAACAAATGACTATATCTCTGGGAATAACGAATTGGTGATCGTGAAACTTTATCAATGTCCATAGGGAACTTGCACAAATCTTTAAAGAAAATTTCATCAAAATACGTGATGGACATGCGGAAACCTCTCAACCACTTGGTGTGGAATGACCTACCATTAAGTTGTGAGTTTATTTGAGATTTATGAAATTATAAGTTTACCTGTAACTAAACAGTCTTCTACAGCCAGAGAGGGCGAATAGCGTAGATCACTCCCGTCACTGCAGTATGGTTGGTGTTCTGAATATTTTGATAATATTTTGTTTGCACTCTCTCTTCTGTTGGGGATATTTTTTGTGTCAGAGATGGGCATGACACAAAATTCTATAGCATCTTGAGTGAGGGAAGAGTTACTTGGCACTCTACACACACTATTTCCCACATCATCAGCCTTGTTTCCTTGTTGTATTGCTTCAGTTTTAAATTCTGGTGACATTGACGATACTGTATGTACCTTCATATTTTTGGCTGCAGTCTGACACTTGACACTCCTGTCTCCATAATGTTCTGCTTGTTTAACACTAGTATTGTCAGCCCCTTCATAGAATCTTTGTTTACAGGATCTCTCATGGGTAGTTTTCTCAGGCAACACAGGAGCAGATGTATCTGTGAAAACATCTGTTTGGATATTGCATTCAGTATGAGAAGAGAGAAATTTAACTGCCTCATTTACAGAATGGTTTGGCTTTGTATCTAAGATATGAGAACGTGCACTCTCATTCTTTTGATCTTTACAGGGAGAGACTTTACTGCTTGATGTGGCAGTTACACAAATATCTGTTTGTCTCTCTGTTGCAACTACTTCACGTACACTTCTGTTATCACACAATGGGCTCCCTGTATGTGTACTGTGTATATCACATTTCAGTGTTGATTTTTCCATACATGTCACATTCTTTTTTTCAGTACTGACATGTTTTGTATGATTGCAATGTTTGTTTTCCAAAGGCACTTGATGGTCTTGCATGGAACTGTCTTGGATATTTGCTTCTACTACTCTAGTAAATTGCATAAAGCTGTCATCCTGGTCATTTTGACAAATATCTTGGGTTGACTCCATATCAACACACATTATTATGGTTTTAGAAGCATTAAAATTATTTGTGTCATTTGGCTTGGTTTTTGTGCACTTTTCTAAAGTATCAGGTAATTTATCTTTATTAGCAGGAGTCACTGCTGCTGTTACATTACAGCATTTTTCACCAATGATGGGGAGGATATTATCATATGAATATTCTGAACAACTCACGTTTTCATTCATTTGAAAACCTTTAACAGCTTTTCTGTAATCCATGCTACTCTCGTTCAACACGCATCCCACAGCTAGAGTTTGCTCCATACTTTCATTTATGAATAACTTTTCAGAGAATTCAGATGGATTAGAGTATTTTACTGAATACTTGCTTGTTTTTTCCTCATTTCTGGCACGATCTTCTTTATCAATAGAAAGTCTTGAAAGTGAGAGGACATCTGAATTAACAACACCAGCTGTGTCATCATTAGGTACATCACTGTCTGAAATGCAATCAATTATTCCACATCCCTCTGTAATATCCATGCCATTATTTGTAGAAAATCGTTTTGTTGCATTAAGTTGCTGACTTACATTTTTCATAGAGCTATAATCCTTAGAATTCTTGGTAATTTCACAATCACCACTGGCCATAAAATTATTTTTAGCCTCTGCATTATTCAGTGCAATACATTTCTCTTCTGTCGTGCTTAATACCTCTCTGCAACAAAAAGTGTCAATTACTTTAGTTAGCTCCATGTCACTTTCTGCAGCAAATCGGAAAGACTTTGCAGTAGTATTGATACTTTTTTTCCGTTTTGTATGCAGCATTGACACTTCCTTACACTCAATGTGCCCGTAACTGTAACTATCAGCCAGTTCCATATCTGCAACAGTAGCAGAATACAAATGTTGTTCACAGTTATGTGCTTCAGCTTGACTTTCTTCTTCACGCTGTTCTCTGCCATGCTTAGCAATACACTGCGACTGTTTGATGTCACCTTGCTCATGCAATCTTTGCATCTCACCTAAAACAACAGAGTTCCGTCCTACGAAGCTCTCTCTCTCAAAATAATCATTATCTTTATGCTCTGTTCTTACGACATAACTTTTGGAATTAGAAGAATCTGAGCTGTGCCTACGAGATAACCTGTCTATTGCACTGAATCCTGGGGAATCATCTGGTATTTGTTTTACTGCCACCTTCTTCAGAGAGCAGACACCAATGTCAGTATCAATGATCTTATTCACTATCTCAGCACCTTTATGTTTAGTATTATCTTGACAAAGAATTTTCATCATGTGGGAATCTTTCTTGCAGTCTGTATTTTCTGGTGATATATTTTTACAGTGGTGGCTGCTACTGGATGCTGACACACCATTTTCACCGATACTGAAACAAAAATCCAATGCAACTTGTAATCAGTGCAAAACATTGGTACAGCAATAAAAGACAACATGCACTGATATAAAAATATAAAATTTTGTAGTTGGGTAATACCTATTGTTTGCTTGCATGGAAGACTCTGATTTACTAGAGTCAAAGGAATATATTGAGTCACAGACCGCACCATTTTCGTACCCAAATTTTCTGTAACAAATGAGATTAGATCAACAGCATAAAGGTGTAATACAAACAAGAATCATTTTGATATAATAGCTAAATTCAGTGCAGAACAACAGACGACTCAATCAGAACAAGCACTCAAAATAGGTGGTAGCTACATTCAAACAGATACATGCCATTTTTATGTAATGGTAACCTAGAACAACCAAAGTGGGACTCTCAGTAACATAACCACAGTTGACATTCGGAGTTAACTAATATGTATAGGTTAAAGACTGACAGGGACACAATGATTGGTTTGGTAATACCACATAGACATTTGTCTTTTTGCACAAGGAATAAATGAAGCCTTGGGATACATTACTGCGAAACAGTAAGAAGAAATCTGAACACAAGCTGAAAAAATAAAACAACGAACAATACTGCATTTTGCCCATGCTACATGATTATATATGTGTGTAAGATGATCTACAAAAACTAGTGTGTTGCGGCAGAAGTGTTGCAATTAGATTGCCAGAACACGCGAGAAGCTGACAACTAAGAAAGACTGATCCAACTTCTAGCAAACATTTGTTATCAGAAAACCATCCATATTATCTACATTGTAACAACCTATACACTTTTATGAAAAGCAGACAGATGTCACTACTACAAGTACTTGATATCAATACACAACTTTCTTTCTCCTCTGTGTTAATTAAGTTTCAGTTACGTAAATTGTACATTATAACAGTAAATTAAACTTCACTGTCCATTTTAAAATGTAATGATTTCCTTTGTTATTTTTAAAATTTTATACTTTCCTTTGAAAGTAATGTTTATCTGTACCACTTATATCTCTTGAAGTCATATATTATTTTACGTTAGTTGCAACATTCAGTTGGCAACTAACTGACATAAAAAGTAAAACACCAATTTGTCAATAAATAAATGTTACAGAATATAAAGAATGTGTTTGTTTTTTATATTACTATCATGTTTTGCCACACTAATGGAGAACTCAGTTAATGTACTTAACAATCACTTAGGGGAGGGGAGGGGAGGGGAAACCAGGGATAAGATACGAACTAAGTAAGTGGATAACGAATGCATAAAAGAAAGTGAGAAAAATTTAATGCTTAGCAAAACATTAAAGTTGCTCAGAAGAAGTTTGGCTAGTTGAAAATAAAGTCATGGCACTAAATTGAATGGGAAAATAAGTACTTATTCTGAATTTTGGAATCATTTGCCTGAAATCTGAAGGAATAAATGCCCAAGTAGCCATGAAATACCAGTGGAACTCATAAGGGCACCAAACAAAAAGGCTACTCATGATATATACAGGTTTACAAAATAAATTTATATGAGTGGTGAAGCACTATCAGATTTTGAAAACAATGTTATTAACAAGTCTCCAAAGAAAGTAAGAGTGGATAGATATGAAAATACCACATAACCAATCTATCATCATAAGTGTAAAAAAAGGAAAAAATTATGTCCATACTTTACTAAATGATGATGATGATGATGATGATGATGATGATGTCCCATACTCCGAGGAGCGTAGGGGACGATGCGGGAGACCCGCACCGCTGTACTAGGCAAGGTCCTAGTGGAGGTGGTTTGCCATTGCCTTCCTCCGACCGTAATGGGGATGAATGATGATGATGATGATGAAGACGACACAACACCCAGTCATCACGAAGTAGGAAGAATCCCTGACCCCGCCGGGAATCGAACCCGGGACCTCGGGCGCAGGAAGCGAGAACGCTACCGCAAGACCACGAGCTGTGGGCCACTTTACTAAATAAATAGGAAGTGAAAAAAATTGAATGTATGATAACACTCAAGCGGGCTTGCTATTTTCATAACACAAGTGGACATACAGTGTACTTCGTACACATCTAAAGAACAGCTGTCTTTATGTTACGAAGATAAACATGTATGAGCAAAATCACAGTTTAATCATAGTTTAATTAAACAATGATAAAATAAACTTATATTACATGAGGTAAATCACTGTTAAATAAAACAATAATAAAATAAACTTTCATTGCATCACTCTGTTGCTACATACAAGCGATACCCCTAGTAATAACTCCCCCAGAATATTCGACAGCATAGTTCCATTAGATCCCTGCTAAAAACTTATTCCATTACTAATTATCTTGTACACGACAGTCATCTGTGAGATTGTCTCACTACGAGATTGTGCTGCTAGCTCGGAATCTGGGTCATTTTCTTGCACGGATCATAATTTTTTTCTCACCTAGCTCATTATCTATTATATATTACTGCTGCTCCCTTGATGTATGACGACACAACTTATCACTATGTTAGCTGAAGAAATGATGAAGGAATAGTTATGGGCTTACAATTGTAAAACAACAATGCAACACTTCAAGGCAGTGTTATTTGTGGTTGGCACAATTTATGCATAGGTGTGCCTGCTTGAGGATCAACAAATTATCAGTTTGTTTTAAGAAGAGAATCAAATAGGTAAGAAGAAGAAGGCTAGCAGAAATCCTTGGGTAACACAAGAGATATACAATTTAACTGATGAAAGAAGAAAATATAAATATGCAGTAAACAAAGCAGGCAAAAAGGAATACAAACGTCTGAAAAGTGAAATCAACAGGAAGTGCAAAATGTCTAAGTACGAATGGTACAGGACAAATGTAAGGATGTAGGAGCATATATCACTAGGTGTAAGATAGATGCTGCTTACAGGAAAATTAAAGAGACCTTTGGAGAAAAGAGAATTGCATATATGAATATGACGAGCTCAGCTGGAAAACCAGTTCTAAGCAAAGAAGGGAAGGCAGAAAGGTGGAAGGAGTATATATAGGGTCTGTACAAGGGCGATGTACTCAAGGGCAATATTATGGAAATGGAAGAGGATGTAGATGAAGATGAAATGGGAGGTATGATACTGTTTAAAGAATTTGACACAGCACTGATACATAAGGCAAAACGAGGCCCCAGGAGTATACAACATTCTGTTGGAACTACTGATAGCCTTGGGGGGGGGGGGGGGGCGGCGGCCATGACAAAACTCTTCCATCTGGTAAGCAGGATGTATGAGAGAGGCGAAATAGCCTCAGATTTCAAGAAAAATATAATAATTCCAAAGAAAGCAAGTGCTGACAGGTGTGAAAATTAGGGAACTATCAGTTTAATAAGTCACTGTGCAAAACACTGACACAAATTCCTTAAAGACGAATGGAAAAACTGTTAGAAGCTGACCTCGGTGATGATCAGTTAGGATTCTGTAAACATGTAGGAACACACGAGGCAATATTGAGCCTACAACTCATCTTAAAAGATAGGTTAAGGAAAGGCAAACCTTCATTTATAGCATTTGTAGACTTACAGAAAGCTTTTGACAATGTTGACTGGAATACTCTCTTTCAAATTCTGAAGGTGGAAGGGGTAAAATACAGGGAGCAAAAGGGGCACAAAAGGGAAGAAATGCTTGAGTAGGGAGCGAGACACAGTTGTAGCCTATCCCCGAAGTTATTCAATCTGTATGCTAAGCGAGCAGTAAAGGAAAAATTAGGTGTAGGAATTAAAGTCCAGGGAGAAGAAATAAAAACTGATGTTTGCCAGTGACATTGTAATTCTGTCAGAGACAGCAAAGGACTTGTAAGGACAGTTGAATGGAATGGATAGTGTCTTGAAAGGAGGACATAAGATGAACATCAACAAAAGCAAAACGAGGATAATGGAATGCAATCGAATTAAATCAAATAAAGCTGAGAGAATTAGATTAGGAAATGAGACAAAGCAGTACATGAGTTTTGTTATTTGGGTTGCAAAATAACTGATGACGGTTGACGTATAATGTAGATTGGCAATGGCAAAGAAAGCATTTCTGAAGAAGAGAAAAAAGAAATTTGTTAACATCGAGTATAGCTTTAAGTGTGAGGACGTCTTTGCAGAAAGTCTTTGTGTGGGTGTAGCCGCATATGGAAGTGAAACGGATGATAAACAACTTAGACAAGAAGAGAATAAAAGCTTTTGAAATGTGGTGCTGCAGAAGAATGCTGAAGATTAGACAAGTAGATCACTTAACTAACGAGGAGGTACTGAACAGTATTGGGGAGAAGAGGAACTTATGCCACAACTCGACTAGAAGAAGGAATCGGTTGGTAGGACACGTTCTGAGGCATCAATGGATCAGCAATTTAGTATTTGAGGGAAGTGTGAGGGTAAATATTATAGAGAGAGACCAGCAGTTTAATACACAAGCATATTCATAAGGATGTATGTTGCAGTAGTTACTCAGAGGTGAAGAGGCTTGCACGCATGGAGAGCTCCATAAAACCAGTCTGAACTGAAGATCACAATGACCACAACAACAACAACAATTAATAATTGAGAGTGGATTTGGAAAAGCAAGGAAATACAATGCACACTTAATATTTTCTTTGACACATACACAAAAATATTTTATACTTTCTTTCATTTTAAAAAAATTGCATTTTGTTTGTATGCTACATATATCTGTATTAGATAATCACAGAGATAATTTTTCATTTTCTGTTGTAACAGCAATAGCACAACTTTTTCTTTTTGCAATGACGTTCATGGCTGTCAGTCCCTTTTGAAACAAATTGTTTTCAATACTTTGCCCTCAATATTACTCTACAACTTATTTCAAGTATTATTCCCATTCCATATCGGTAAATAGCAGTATCCTTTGAAATTTAAACAAACTGATAAGCTCCAGAAGTTTACCATTACTCTTGTAACACAATATGATCAGGTTCTTTTTCTTTGTTATAAGCACATTATATTGCATCCATCCACATTTAAAGAAAGCTCCTATTCAGCACATTAGATGTAAGTACTGCCACGAGCTGTAATGCACGCGACGTAGCAGAGCAGTGAGCATTACTGGCTGGCATGCTGTGGTTCAATGGTTCAAATCCTATCACCAGTAAATATTTGTTGATCACCAATAAATATTTGTTGCTTAGAGTTACCTGTGGCTGAACTCACATAACAGTAGTTTTGCTAACACAGTGAATAAATAAGGTATTGTACTTGTAATAATGTCAGTTTCCCTCATGTGTCTGCCTGTTTGCATGATGACGTGGCACACGCAATGTCACTGCCTAGCAGTGCATGCGAAGAGGAATGGACAGGAGTGCACATCTGTGCATTTTGCTACTGAAATAGCTATATGTTTATTATACAACATGTACACTATGCAACAAATTTAATAATTTTTCATCATTGTTTATGTTCACTGATGTAAAAATAAATAAATAAATGATGTTCCATTTCCTACTTCACCCACTTAGGGGTCAATTTTCTTTTCCTTTTGCTTTCTGAAGTATCCTATGTTCTTCATTAGGGTTCAATACTAAATTTCATAAAAATTAGTTTAGTGGTTTAGTTGTGAAAAGGTAACAAACAGACTTTCAGATTTAAAATATTATTCAATGTTTGTACAAATAGCAGTACTTCACTCTAGGAGGGAGATCAGTTCTTTCTCTAATTAGTATCCATAATATAAGAACTGCTGAAGCGCCTTAACAAATCTCTGTTTGCAATGCGAATTTCGTCAGACATAGGGGATATAAAAATGAAAAAGCTGGCATACTATGCTTACTTTCATTCCATAATGTCATATGGGATTATTTTTTGGGGTAATTCATCAAGTCAAGCAAAAGTTTTCCAGGCACAAAAACGTGCACTAGGAGTTATATGTGGTGTGAACTCAAGAACACCCTGCAGAAGCCTGTTTAGGGAACTAGGGATACTAACTACTGCTTCCCAATATATTTATTCCTTAATGAAATTTTTCATTAAAAATATATCACTTTTTCAAACCAACAGCTCAATTCATGGAATCAATACTAGAAATAAGAATAATCTTCACAAGGATTTAAAGTAACTTACTCTTGTACAGAAAGGTGTGCATTAATCAGGAACACACACTTTCAATAACTTGCCAGCAGCCATAAAAAGCTTAACAACCAATGAAAATCAGTTTAAGAGAAGCCTAAAGGATTTATTGGTAACCAACTCCTTCTACTCCATTGATGAATTTCTCAGTAGAACCAACTGATTTGTGTGTGTGCAATATAACTTCTGCACAATTTCAGTGCAGTAATGTGTTCATTGAAAATTTGTGTGTGTGTGTGTGTGTGTGTGTGTGTGTGTGTGTAAGTACAATCTAACTTCTGCACCATTTCAGTGCAGTAATGTGTTCATTGTAAATAAGTATTATAGTAGTTGTATTACATGTTTATTACCTTATAAATAAATAAAAACCTTTTTTATTTTAAATTCAGTGCATTAGTATTTGTAAAATGACTCTTTCATATAGTGTTCAGTAAAAAATGATGATCAATCCACTTCGGACCTGTGGAATGGTACATTAGCTTATTTGTTTTAGTTGTAAATATTTGTCATGTATTGTTGTTTTTCTGACATGTTCCACATCCTGGAGGACCTCCTCACCACGGATCAATTGGAATGAAAGTAAATCTAATCTAATCTAATATAGCATTTTCAGTGCTAAGTGTTGTACTTCAATGATGAATCTACTTTCAGATATGGACCTGATTGTAGTTATGATATAACATTGGTTGATGGAGATACTGGGTACTTCAAGACATCTACAGCACAGTACTTCTAATTAGGCAGTGCAAAAGCCGTCACCTACACAGACAGAAACTGGAATACAAGCAGTATGTAGCTCCTAAGGTCTGTATATTTAAGAGACCACTGGATTCAAACAGAGCATTAAGTCAGCTGCTAATCGAGCCTACATCAATGTTTTCCAGACACTGGAAGGACACACCAATATTACAAGTGGGATGGCTTGATATGTCTAGCAAATGATACGTTTCCTTGATGGCGAAGTCCAACAGTGGTCTGAGTACAACCAAGAGGAGCTCCACAGTTGGAATAATTCCAGGCTGAACTGCAGAAAACATTTGGTGACAATCAACAATGAAAAGTGCTCTCATTACCAGCAATTCATAAAGTACTTATGTACCAAGGCATGTCCCTTGCAAGAACTACTGCAGCAAAACTACAAACATTTTGCCACCATAATATGAACATCTCACGTATCTTTCCATTGTACAGAGAGTATTCAATCGCAACACCTCATTCTGTATTCCTCCCACTTTAAATTTACTTCACAGAAATCTTTCAGCATATTCTTTCTATTCGCATGTATTGTGCCAATGACATTTGTTTTATAATTGCTTAACAGTCACAAACAGATTTGGTGAGGAATACCAATTATCTAGGTATAAAATGCATCCTCTGTGTAACATCAACTGTGATAGCTCTTTGACAACACTTTCAGAGTTGCTATCTTCACAATTTATCGTATCATAGTCTGTACATATTTTAAAGCCGTAGCAATAACTTGAATCTGACTCAAATAATTTATAAAATTTAATACTGAATAGTGCCCTTTTTGATGGATTGAAAAGTTTGTGAGATGTGCGTCCCTTAAATTTCATAAGTGGATCATCAATAGTAATGTCCTGTTTCATTGTATACACTTTTACTTGGTCATGGGTATTAGTTTGCTTAATTTGTCTGTATTTGCATCAGATCATTATGTGCAAAGTGTAAACATATTTTCAGCAACATTGTTTTTCTAAATATGGCTTTTATATAACAGCCCTCTTTGACCAGTTTAGCTCAATTCTTCCCCCCCCCCCCCCCCTCTCACTCTCATACCTGTGTCATTATTATGGGACAACACAAAATTCTTTCAATTTCATTACAATCTACAGGAAACCAACTGTTGTTGATCTGTCGTAGTCTGCGTGGACTTGTTTGAATTTGTTCTGTGTACTAAACCAATATTGGGCTACAATATTCACCCAGCACATGTTATAAACTATTGTACTACAGCTACCTACTTCTCTTTTATTTACTCCTACTTGGAATAAGGTTGCCTCCTGTAACTCATGAGACATTGTGTAATTCCAGATTTCTGGAATATTTTGTATTGCTTTCCAAATCCAGGGCTCCAGTAGTTGATCTTCATCAGCAATATCATCCTCAACAACTAAGCACGTGAGTTTTTGTTGTACAGGAGATCTGTCACTTCTGTCACTATCAATGGGAGATTATGCTAACTGTGTTCATTACAAAATCTATGTTTTGATAACATTTTATGAGGATATATTTGTAACATTTAATGACATATTTTAACATGAGTAAGAATAACACGTAACCTAGTTTGACATAAAAACATAATAAGAATCTTATCAGGAGCCTAGCCTGTGCTGCATGTGGGGCACATCACAAGTTGTGACTGTTGTACCATGGCCCAAGCCCATGTAGTTTATATTTTGCCCTACTGACATACTGTGGGCCAGGCTCACGAAGTTCACACTTCGTCCAACCAACGTACTGTGGACCAGGCTCATGAGAATCACATTTGGCCCAAATACCGGACCACAAGTCTCACATGTGACTGTAGGTTAAGCGCGCGCGCGCGCGTGCACACACACACACACACACACACACACACACACACAAATGTGAAATTTACAAGCAAGGAAGTCATATGAAACAAGATGCACAAATTTTTTTTTACAAACTTGGTTTTTTCCTACATGTACACTGTGTGTAAAAGGTTGAATTTAGTTTTGCTTAATCAAGTACCCAAATGAAACTCTTGCTCTGTCACAAAAGAGTGCTTAGTTACCCTTAAATACCTGACATGAAAGTGCCCAAAGCTGACTCTTCGTGATGGCCTCGCTGTTGCATCACCTTTAACTTCCTGAGATGATGTAAACTGCAGCTCCTTCAGAGGGGTCCGTAGTTTAGGAGGTTTCAAAATCTACAAAAAATCAAGTAAATTTTAATACAGATTTTACAACTGCACATTTATTAAGCAATAAACAGTACTACGACAGTTGAAAGAGTAGTCAGAACATCTTTTATGTCGTCATGCCAAAGTCTGTCACAATCTAGATAGGAACTATCATGAACCATGTGGAATGTGGAGTGGTGAAATATACTTAGAATGAAGATTCTTTTCCTTCGAGGCAAATTAAGACAGGGTATACTGTAATGTAGAGCGAGGAAAAAACCCCCCATTTATGCTAGCTTTGCATTTATAAATTCTCTCTTTGCGTTGATCTACAGATAGAATTGTTAGAATTCTCTCAAGCAACACTGCACTATGGGATAATCTTCTGAGGCAATTCAACTAAGGTTAAAGAAAGTATTTATTCTACAGAAGCATTCAATAAGTATGTTCTGTAAAGTTGATTACCAAACATCTTGCAAAAGCATCTTCAGTAAACTTGGTATTCTTAAACTCACTTGCTCCCTAATGTTACCAGTGATTAATAACAAAAGCAAATTCTGAAGAAAACTAAAGTTCACAACTGCAATACTTAAAAAAATAAAATAATTCATCATTGTTGTTGTTGTGGTCTTCAGTCCTGAGACTGGTCTGATGCAGCTCTCCAAGCAACTCCATCCTGTGCAAGCCCCTTCATCTCCCAGTACCTACTGCAACCTACATCCTTCTGAATCTGTTTAGTGTATTCATCTTTTGGTCTCCCTCTACGACTCCTACCCTCCACGCTGCCCTCCAATACTAAATTGGCGATCCCCTGATGCCTCAGAACATGTCCCACCAACCGATCCCTTCTTCCAGTCATGCCGCGCTACAAACTTCTCCTCTCCCCATCCTATTCAATACTTCCTCATTAGTTATGTGATCTACCCATCTAATCTTCAGCATTCCTCTGTAGCACCACATTTTGAAAGCTTCTATTCTCTTCTTGTCCAAACTAGTTATCGTCCATGTTTCACTTCCATACACGGCTACGCTCCACACAAATACTTTCAGAAACGACTTCCTGACACTCAAATCCATACTCGATGTTAACAAACCTCTCTTCTTCAGAAACGCAATGCCCCCCCCCCCCCCCCCCCTGCTGTTGCCAGTCCACATTTGACATCCTCTCTACTTCGACCATCATCAGTTATTTTGCTCCCCAAATAGCAAAACTCCTTAACTACTTTAAGTGTCTCACTTCCTAATCCAACTCCCTCAGCATCACCCGACTTACTTCGACCACACTCCATTATCCTTGTTTGCTTTTGTTGATGTTCATCTTATACCCTCCCTTCGGGACACTGTCCATTCTGTTCAACTGCCCTTCCCCAAGTCCTTTGCTGTCTCTGACAGAATTACAATGTCATCGGCGAACCTTAAAGTTTTCATTCCTTCTCCATGGATTCCAGTACCTACTTCGAATTTTTCTTTTGTTTCCTTCACTGCTTGCTCAATATACAGATTGAATAACATTGGGGAGAGGCTACAACCCTGTCTCACTCCCTTCCCAACCACTGCTTCCCTTTCATGTCCCTCTACAAATTGTAAATAGCCTTTCGCTCCCTGTATTTTACCCCTGCCACCTTCAGAATTTGAAAGAGAGTTTTCCAAACAACATTGTCGAAAGCTTTCTCTAAGTCTACAAATGCTAGAAATGTAGGTTTGCCTTTCCTTAATCTTTTTCTAAGATAAGTCGTAGGGTCAGTATTGCCTCACGTGTTCCAACATTTCTACAGAATCCAAACTGATCTTCCCTGAGGTCGGCTTCTACCACTTTTTCCATTCGTCTGTAAAGAATTCGCGTTAGTACCTTGCATCCGCAACTCATTAAACTGACCGTTCGGTAATTTTCACATCTGTCAGCACCTGCCTTCCTTGGGATTGGAATCATTATATTCCTCTTGAAGTCTCAGGGCATTTCGCCTGTCTCATACATCCTTCTCACCAGATGGTAGAGTTTTGTCAGGACTGGCTCCAAGGCCATCAGCAGCTCCAATGGAATGCTGTCCACTCCCGGGGTCCTGCCTCGACTGAGGTCCTTCAGCACTCTGACAAACTCTTCACGCAGTATCGCATCTCCCATTTCATCTTCATCTAAATCCTCTTCCATTTCCATAATATTGTCCTCAACCACATCGCCCTTGTATAGACCCTCCATATACCCTTTCCACCTTTCTGCTTTCCCTTCTTTGCTTAGAACTGGGTTTCCATCTGAGCTCTTGATATTCATACAAGTGCTTCTCTTTTCTCCAAAGGTCTCTTTAATTTTCCTGTAGGCAGTATCTATCTTACCCCTAGTGAGATAAGCCTCTACATCCTTGCATTTGTCCTCTATCCATCCCTGCTTAGCCATTCTGCACTTCCTGTCGATCTCATTTTTGAGATGTTTGTATTCCTTTTTGCCTGCTTCATTTACTGCATTTTTATATTTTCTCCTTTCATCAATTAAATTCAATATTTCTTCAGTCACCCAAGGATTTCTACTAGCCCTCGTGTTTTTACCTACTAGATCCTCTGCTGCCTTCACTACTTCATCTCTCAAAGCTGCCCATTCTTCTTCTACTGTATTTCTTTCCCCCATTCCTGTCAATTGTTCCCTTATGCTCTCCCTGAAACTGTGTAAAACCTCTGGTTTAGTCAGTTTATCCAGACCCCATCTCCTTAAATTCCCACCTTTTTGCAGTTTCTTCAGTTTAATCTACAGTTCATAACCAATAGATTGTGGTCAGAGTCCACATCTGCCCCTGGAAATGTCTTACAATTTAAAACCTGGTTCCTAAATCTCTGTCTTACCATTATATAATCTATCTGAAATCTGTCAATATCTCCAGGCTTCTTCCATGTATACAACCTTCTTTTAGGATTCTTGAACCAAGTGTTGGCTATGATTAAGTTGTGCTCTGTGCAAAATTCTATCAGGCGGCTTCCTCTTTCATTTCTTAGCCCCAATCCATATTCACCTACTACGTTTCCTTCTCTCCCTTTTCCTACTACCGAATTCCAGTCACCCATGACTATTAAATTTTCGTCTCCCTTCACCACTATCTGGATAATTTCTTTTATTTCATCATACATTTCTTCAATTTCTTTGTCATCTACAGAGCTACTTGGCATATAAACTTGTACTACTGTAGTAGGTGTGGGCTTCGTGTCTATCTTGGCCACAATAATGCGTTCTCTATGCTGTTTGTAGTAGCTTACCCGTACTCCTATTTTTTTTTTATTCATTATTAAACCGACTCCTGCATTACCACTATTTGATTTTGTTTTTATAACCCCGTATTCGCCTGACCAAAAGTCTTGTTCCTCCTGCCAGCGAACTTCACTAATTCCCACTATATCTAACTTTAACATATCATTTCCCTTTTTAAATTTTCTAACCTACCTGCCCGATTAAGGGATCTGACATTCCACGCTCCAATCCGTAGAACGCCAGTTTTCTTTCTCCTGATAACAACGTCCTCCTGAGTAGTCCCCGCCCGGAGATCCGAATGGGGGACTATTTTACCTCTGGAATGTTTTACCCAAGAGGACACCATCATCATTTAACCATACAGTAAAGCTGCATGCCCTCGGGAAAAATTACGGCTGTAGTTTCCCCTTGCTTTCAGCTGTTCACAGTACCAGCACAGCAAGGCCGTTTTGGTTGGTGTTACAAGGCCAGATCAGTCAATCATCCAGACTGTTGCCCCTCTTCAGGAACCACACGTTTGTCTGGCCTCTCAACAGATACCCCTCCGTTGTGGTTGCAGCTACGGTACGGCTATCTGTATCGCTGAGGCACGCAAGCCTCCCCACCAACGGCAAGGTCCATGGTTCTTTGAGGGGGGGGGGGGGGGGAATTCATCGTATACACAATGTATTCTTCTGAAAGGTTCAGAATGGCGTTTCATGTTGTGATGCAAACATCTTGAGGGTGATGACAGGAAACTGTAAACCCTCAGATACTCGAAACAAATGTAAAAGAGTATCTTATTAGCTTTTGTCTCTATAATTTAGAACATTTAGGTTTGAGGGTGTAAAAACCTGTTAAAACTAATGTTCATATTAAAATGGTAGTTTACTTTTCCTGTATATCGACATCCACAGTGGCCTTCATGAAGTTGCATAAAAGCTTATTGAAACAACAGCTGAGTAGAGAGTGATGTAGCTATTTTTAAGGTTTATCAATGACAAAGGACTCTTTAAGGTACATTGAACCAGATGGATAATGTCTTGGAAAGAGGTTATCAGACAGAAATAAGTACAAGTAAAACAAAGGTAATAATGTGTAGTCGAATTACGTCAGGCGATACTGGGACAATTCCATTACAAAATGAGGTGCTTAAAGTAGACTAGTTTTGGATTTTTTTGGTAGCAAAATAACCCACAATGACACAAGTAGAGAGGACATAAAACATAGAGTGGTATTAACAAGAAAAGCTTTCCAAAAGGGATAGATGTAAGAGATGAATACTATTCTAATCTAGGTGATAAATATCGCGAACTTGAAGAGTAAAGAAGTATTTTTTGAAAGTATTTGTTTGGAATGTTACCTTAATGAAACCATTTATAAGGGGGATTAAAGGAACGAACTATGAAGTCATCAGTTCCTCGTTTGCAGAGGAAGTCCACGAAGGACAGTGTCACTAACCTGAAGTAAACAGTGTTCAAGTTTTTTACCATGGTTCACAATAAATAGTAAGGCAAGAAAGTCCAGATCATTGACAGTGCTAAGTATACAACATTTACAGGAAATGAATATGAGGAATATAAGCAAACTTGTTTGTACGTCACAGACAGATAGGGGCTCCTGAGGGCTCATCTATAGTAAGAGGGAAGTCCCTCTCCCTTCCCCACCAAACCCCTTCCTCTCATCCCACACCACATTCTCAACTGACAACAGGTGTGTGTAAAACAATGACATAATAAACAAGACACCTCAGAGTAGACAAAGGGAAGGTCAAAGTGAGTAAAATGGTGTAAAAACCTAAGTGTGTAGCAACTATCAGAAAAGTATGTGAAAGACAATAAAAGCAAGATGAAAAAGGGAATGAACACATATGCAAGTGCTACTGACATGATCACTGAGATTCAAAATGCGGCAGAACATGACACAATCACCCCCTCTGGCCTGAGTATTGGTAACAACATTTAAGCTTGGAATAAAGGTTATTCTCTCTGAGACAGTGCAAATCCTGCCTGATTGTCATTTCACCACCAGCCAGCACTGACAATAATGAGTACCTAAGACCCAATGTTTACTGCAATGCAGTTAACTGACTGAGGATGCAGTATGACAGATCAAAATGAGTAACAGATAACAAACTCTATTGGGTGGTGAGGACAGCAATGGTCAATAGCCTGCAGTCTAATGCAGTCACTGAATATCAAAAATTGGTTATCAATTTTTTCTTGAGGAAGTGGAAGGCTCTAAAATTTATCATCAATTCTGCTGTAAAGATAGTGCAAGGTAAAGAGAGACATTCCTGAACTTCAACACGCATGAAATTATGTCCTGTAATTTCTATATCTTCAGACTTCAGTGAAAATGACTTCACTACCTTGACACTGAGAGAGAAGTATGACGAAAAACAATGTGTACAGACTGTTCCTAGTGGACATGGATGATCAACTGTCAAGTTTCAGCTATATCATCTACTTCTTGAAGGTAAAAGAGGCATTTTCACAAAAGCTACTTTCTTCATAATTAGTAAAACTTGAAAAAAATTGTCATGTTTGGCAACCCATTGTGTCTGAATTAGTAGAGCTAGGATCTTGCAGCTCATCACCTTGCAAAATAGATAAATGAGGTTCAGAAAGCATTGCCCATGGAACAGTGTCTTCAAACATGCTGAAAAAATATGTTGTCAGAAAACTAGTGAATTGTAAACTTTGCTATAAGGATGATCTCTCAAGTTATCAGAATACAAAATTTGTCTATTTTTAACACCATGTGTCTTAAAATGGGCACTCCTGATTCTATAATTCTTAATATTACTGCATTTGAGTCTCTTCATTTTGGTGCCTTTCCAGCTAAGACGCAAAGAATGTTCTAATATTTGTAAATAAAAAAATAATTATATTTGTAAATAAAAAAATAATTATATTGATCCTTGTGTTGGATGTACCTCTACCAACAACATTATTACACTGTGATGTATTGTGGATACCAAGTGTGAACCTGCTGCACCTAGCTGCACACCAGATTGGATGTAATTCACAGAATTATGAAAATCCAGCTCCAGGTCCATTTCTGTTTCATAAGCAACATTCATTTCTTTCAAACTACCCACTAGCAAGTACTGTTGCTTCTGGGATTTTGGTCAGATGTCGAGCAGAGTGAAAACAACACTCCCTATAAATTACACAACGGGTTTTTGCCACAATTTTCATTGCCAAATGAAGAATGAAAAATTACCAACTGGGATAAAATTCACTAGAGTGAGATCTAGTTTTGCATTATAACTAGTGATTCAAGGGAAAATTTATGTATTCCATGAAAAGCTGTGGCTAGGTATGTAGAAGACTCAAAAAGTTCATCTCTTCAAGAACTAGCTATTTTGTGCATAAAAAGTTACACTGGTGTGATATTTAACCGTCAAATAGCCTTCCTATTAATGAAGAACTAAATTTAGGACATTTCGAGAATATAAAACACTGCAAAACTTTTCTGGGAAGAGACAAAAAGATTGGATTAATATTTTGTGAAATGATTTGTCAAAATGTGAGAAACAGAAGAGTTTAGATGCGCATTTACATGATACTCAAAATCATGTACAGTAAATGAGATGCGTTAAATATTTCTATAATCTGTTTTATTTCTCACTTCTATACAAATCATATGACCTATTATTTCAAAAATATTTGTTATTCTCATTCTCGAGTGGAAACAGTCTTCTTTGCCTGAAAAACAAAAAACTAAATTGTTCTATGTTTTCTAGGTGCTTCTGTCAATGCATGCCAGAGTTCCTTTTGCCATTTTCAACTTCTTCCTGCTTCTGCTATTCATTTTGAAATACAATATTCTTCCATAGTCTGTTCAACACATTCAATGCCATGAGGCTGCTGTTAGCCACAGCAGAGGCTTTGCTGCTGAATTTTTTTAAAAATTCAAGCTGATGCATCTATCACTTTTCATAACATTTTTTTCCCCCTTTAGGACCAATTTGCGAAATACCAGTGATGATAATCGATCTGCTGATAAGCTTGTATTTGTACCTACAGAAATATTGGTCTAATCAGCTTCACGTGTCTGATAATGAATTAATGTCTGTGGAGTCTTCTTGGTTGAAAAGTCTTTTCTGTGGGATGGGCAGTTTTGAACTAATTTTACATCAGATTTCGTCACAGATTTTAGCTAAGCACCCATTTCCAGCTCAACTAAGTGCAGACATTTTTATATTGTCTAATTGTTTTTGCCATAAGGATTACAATGAGATCTTTGTAAAAATTAATAACTGCTGTAAGAGAGTGATTTATGATGGAAGTACATTTGAACTTCTTAATGGAAGCATAACCCATTTCATCACATAAGCAATTAATGTTCTTCAACAGAAAATTTTTCTGCAGCTTTTATGCCATTATAGACACTTTACAAGTTAAATAGCATACAGTACTGTAACATTTTCAAAACTTTCATCTCTGTATCAAAAATTCACACCAATAAAATACAAGGCAGTAAACTGTCTTGGAATACTGAACGCACTGCTCAGCATAATTCAACAGAACAATGAAATAAAGACTGATCTGAGGCAACTCTCCAAGTTAGCTTCATTTCTGCATAACTACTGCAACCCACACCGATTTGAGCCTGCTTACTGTAGTCAACTCTTGATCTCCCTTGACATTTTTTTATTCCCACTCTGCTTTTCTTCTGACACACACACTTCTGTCCACTATGACACTGACAATTCCTTGATGTCTCAGGATTTGTCTGTCATTTGATCCCTTCTTTTAATCAAGTTGAGACATTATTCTCTTTTCTCCCCAATTCAGTTACCTGCCTTCCCACTACTTATCTGATCTATGTATGTTTAATGTCCAGCATTCTCCTGTAACACCACATTCAAAAGCTATTTTTGGTTGTCTGAACTGTTTTGCCATCTCTTATCAACTTATAATGTGGCTAGCAAACCTAAAAATTTTAATTTATTCTAAGTGCACTGAACTTTTTGATTAGTTTATTCATGTGTTCAGCCATTTTTACTGGTTATACAAATTACTGAAAGAAATTTTACAGTGTTTCATATAGTGTATGACCATTAACATCTACTTCTAGTGCAAACAGTTCAGTTCATTATTGCTTTTTTGAAATGACATAATATGAGTCCCTGCGAGATTACGACTTAAACCATTACCTCTGAATCAGTTGTGGCTATATTTGGTTATAATACGTGCTGTCTCTTCTAAGTTGAATGTGGACTCATGGTTGGATGATTCTGTTAGCATGAAACAGCCGTTCAAGTCACTGCTGATGTAGTGTGCTGCATTCTCAGCAGCCAGGTGGAGTGTTTGTGAATACCCATAGCTTGGTGGTGACTAGTCAATAAGGGTGGACAGCTGGTTAGTTGTTACGTCTATATACACACATTAAAAAAAAAAGTTTTGCATCTCCTCAGTTCTGGAACCTGTACAGAAAATTGGAATAGAGATCAACATAAACATAATTTCTGCCCTTTTTATTGCTCATGAAAACCACACATTGCATGTTGTACCACAATGTAGCAAGACCTCTATACACACCGGTACCTCTAATACCTAGTAGCAAGTCCTCTTGCACTGTTGCATGCCTGTATTCATCCTGGCATGCTATCCACAAGTTCATCAAGGCACTGTTGGTCCAGATTGTCCCACTCCTCAATGGCGATTCGGTGTAGATCCCTCAGAGTGGTTGGTGGATCATGTCGTCCATAAACAGACCTTCTCAATCTATCCCAAGCATGTTCAATAGGGTTCATGTATAGAGAACCTGCTGGTCACTCTAGTCGAGTGATGTCGTTATCGTGAAGGAAGTCATTCACAAAATGTGCACAATGCGTGTATGAAATGTCGTCCATGAAGACAAACGCCTCAACAATATGACTGCACTATCGATCAGAGGATGGCATTCACGTATCGTACAGACAGCAGGGAAAATCCACCTCATTGCACTCGCTGGACAGTGTGCCTAAGGCGTTCAGCCTGACCGGGTTGCTTCCAAACATGTCTCAGACGATTGTCTGGTTGAAAGCATATGCAACACTCGTCGGTGAAGAGAACATTATGCCAATCCTGAGCGGTCCATTTGGCACGTTTTTGGGCCTGTCTGTACTGCGCTGCATGGTGTCGTGGTTGCAGAGATGGACCTCGCCATGGATGTCGGGAGTGAAGCTGCATATCATGCAGCCTACTGTGCACAGTTTGAGTTGTAACACGACGTCCTGTGGCTTCACGAAAAGCATTATTCAACAATATGGCATTGCTGTCAAGGTTCCTCAGAGCCATATTCCGTAGGTAGCGGTCATCCACTGCACTAGAAGCCCTTGGGTAGCCTGAGCGAGGCATGTCATCGACAGTTCCTGTCTCTCTGTATCTTCTCCATGTCCAAACAACATCGCTTTGGTTCACTCCAAGACGCCTGGGCACTTCCCTTGTTGAGAGCCCTTCCTGGCACAAAGTAACAATGGGGACGGATCAAACCACAGTACTGAACGCCTAGGCATGGTTGAACTACAGACAAGACAAGCCGTGTATCTCCTTCCTGGTGGAATGACTGGAACTGATCGACTGTCAGATGCCCTCCATCTAATAGGCGTTGCTCATGCATGAGTGGGTTTAGTGACATCTCTGAACAGTCAAAGGGACTGCGTCTGTGATACAATACCCACAGTCAACGGCTATCTTGAGGAGTTCTGGGAACCGGGGTGATGCAAAACTTTTTTTTATGTGTGTAGAATGTTGCACAGTATTTGTGCGGCTGCTGGTAGATGACACAGCTGTTTCCCATATGGCCCTAGTTCTGATCAAATAGGCAATGCCCTAAAAAGGACTCCAGTTGGTGATAGTATGTAGGTATATGGAATAGGTCTTCCTCAAGGTTCTTCCATAAGATGATACCTGAGCTGTAGGTGGCTGGTAGTAGCACAGAGGTTGACTAGCATATGTTGTGTTTGGAATGGGTGGGAGAACAGCATTTTGAGGTAGAAGTGTGGGGGGGGGGGGGGGGGAGTTGGCAGGAGTGAGGCTGATTCATCACAGGGAAGCAGGAGGTAGTTAAAGCAATGCTCAAGTAAGTTACAATGAATGAAATTTTGGCAATGTTTCCACAACTTTCCAGAAGTCTCTTATATAAGACACTCAAAGAAGTGCCAGGATATCAGAAACTGTGTGCAAGATGGGTCCCAGAACGGCTGACAGAACAGCACAGGAAAAGTCGGGTCATTAGTGTCTGTGAATTTCTCGAGTGACCTAAATTGGAAGGTGAGGATTTTATGATCTCTATTGTGATTTGAGATGGAGTGGCTTATTACATCCCTGAGATAAAAACTCGTCACAGTGGCTCACACCAATTCCCCCACCTATCGAAAAATTCAAAGCCACAATTTCAGGCCAAAAAATCAAGGCTCCAGTGTCTTGGGACCGAAAACGCATCACCTGGTTGCATTTCTGCCTCTACAGAGACCATCAATGCAGAACGATATTGTGAGACCCTAAAAAAACTCAAAAGGAATATTATAAACAAAAGGAAGGGAATGCTGACAAGAGTAGTGTGCCTTCTACATAACAACGAGCTTCTCACATTTTGCACTATCCTTGTATTTCCATGACTTGGGGCCATCAGATAATCCATTTTTCACCTCTGTAAAGGTACACACAAGTGGTCCAGAAAGAGGTTCTGAAGTGGGGGAAAGAGCTGATGGGAGAGTTCTTCAAGGAGGGCATACAGAAGTTTGTGCGACAGCTCACCATATGTAGTGAATAAGATGGTGATTAAGTCGAAACATTGTCAACAGAATCCTGTAATTTGTTTTTCAACTATCTGAACATGCCTTGTACACATACTGTTCAAGCCTACTTCACTGAGTAGTGCTGGACTTGAGAGTAACAGTTCGATTTATTGCCACATGTAGATACAATTGACCTTTCCAAGGTAAAGGATCTCAAACGACTGTCTGTAATATCCAACTGACAATCCTATTTATACATCATTCTGCTACACCTGTGTTGATATCACAGTATCAGTTGCTGTGCCCACAACAGATCATGGAGCCCAACGAACAGGTCAAACAGAAATTACAGAATACATGCAGAAACCTAATCTAGTACAGGTACATAAATAAATCATTTATTTACAAAATTGAAATCTTATTTGACATTAACTGGAGTCATTTCAATAACAAAATATAGCATTTTTGCTCATTCACAATACACACTAAGAGTACAGGAATTTAAAATTGAAAAATATTTATGATGATCTCCTAAACTAAAACCCCAAAATTTTGGTACTCCCTCAATGGCCTCTTTCACAGGTGGCCTTGCCTCTGATGGGATAAGATTAACCTGTGATGGGACTGGCGTAAGATGTGCTGAGTGAGTGTATCAGGCAGATCTTGCACACTTGGTTCTTCCACAAGGATATGACCTATGTGGCAACAGACAGGGAGTGATTTTGGTATAATGATGAATCAGAATATTGCACTGATTGTGTTGGCAGCAAAATACCATTTTGGAGGGATGAGAAGGATGTTCCTCATTTCCAGGAATGGTGATAAATTGTCGAAGCTCTGATGGAGGATGTGGTTGAGTTGTGCCAGTCCAGGATGATATTTTCATCTTTTTGCTGTTAGGATGTGGTGCAGGAACTCTGTCTGTGGACAATATTTGGAGGATAGTGCCTGTGTGTGTAGGCCTTAGTGAGACCTTCAGTATAGTGAGCAAGGAAATTTTCATCGCAGCATATGCCCAGACTATACGGGTGTGATTTGTTTGTGTGAATATAGTGACAGCTATCAAAATAATGATACTGTTAATCATAAGTGGGCTAGATATGGACAGATATATGGATGGACCCATGTGGAGGTCAAAGTCTCATTGGGCTGAGGACACCAACACATACAATCTCTTCCCACACTTTCCACTTCCTCTGTTCCATCACACCCTCCCAATCCGCACTTCATGTCCCCATATTGTGCACTGCATAAATTCCCCAGTGCTGGTGCCCGTATTGCATTCCTGTCCTGTGCCTCTGAACCTGTCCCTCCCACATTCTTATCCCTTGAACTTGCAATCTCCCTCCAATCAGCTAGTCTTTCCTATCGCCCTTCCCACTCCTGGCCTCCCTCTTCCATTCCACTCGACACAACCTCCCATCTCATTTAAGCTGCTGGGGACAGGCTAAACTGTGATTCTTCACTGTGATTTGTCGCAGTTAATGAATTCACAACCTGTATCCCTCTGCTATTTCTGCTACTCCTGTGATTTATGCGATTTCTGCACTTTACACGATTTCTGCGATTTATCAGCATAGATGTTACACTGTCATTAGGCACAAGTAAGAAGTGAACTGTGTCAATGCAATCGAGAAATATGTTCTCGCCTGTATAGGTAATTATTTATGAGGGCCTAATGTAACATTTCAGAAACCCAATTGACAAAAAGTTACCTGAAATACTATTAATATTTCTAATGATTCTTCCTCAGTTGTCATACGGTATACGAAAGAAATGCTTGCCCACAGACAAGATTTCATCTTAACAAAACAGTCAGTATTAAGCATGTTTTACGTATGTTCTCCTTTTGGATTTAGTTTTATATTAATGGAAAATATTAAAATTGTGAAAATATTGATGTGTGATGCTGAGAATCATAACACATATATCGCACAGAACCATAGAAGTTCATGTTTAGAACATGGATTCTAACCACATTATTATGTTCACAAGATTCTGAACAACATTGTCAGTCACTCAATATAGCAATAATTCAAAATATCTGTGACAACAGAACTGGAAAATTTGTCACAGCATCTTTATTTGGCCTTAATCAGAAATAAGGTTAGTCTTTAAGTGTGAAACCCCTCCCCCCCCCCCTCTCCCCCTCAACTGCTTTCATTCCCAGAAGTATTAGCAGTTTTATAATGTGAATTACATTGCTAGTAATTAGTAGCACTATAAATAATTAATAATCCTGGTGATTTTCCAGACGCAGTTCCCATTTTGATTACTGACTGCTCTATGTACCAATCCACGTCTAGAAGAGATAATCGTGAAGATTCAAAATGACCCTTGAAGAATTCGCACCATATAAGAGCCATAATTGATACCATAATTGTGCAAAATGAGTATTGACACAGTGTGTCATTGAGAAGTCATTATGTGATTTGAAAGGGATGATAAATTAACGTGAACTACACTGTGAGTGATTTAAGAAAACTGCATTCCAATCTTTCATCCCATAACCAAAATCTTCTGCCTTGTATTTAGTGATAAAGATTTACTAGAGTGTGATACTGATCCGTCCAGCTCTCCTGCTTTGAATGTTTGCTGTGATCACAGAGTGACCTGTAGTATAGCCCAAGGTCTAGGTTAGGTTGGAAGGTTGTGTGTTTTAATATTGATGATGTGCAAGTGAAAACAGTGGAAAGCACTGATCTTACAGTTACAAGTTGACATTGGGAAAAGTGCTAATGCAATAGACAAAAGTAGGGGGGTGGGGGGGGGGGGGTGTGGGTAAGAGAGAAGAAGAAACATTCGTCTTGTGAAAACAGTTGTTAAACATTTGGTAAAACTTACACAGTAGACACCAGATTGCATTTTTAGTAGTTTATGCACGATATGTGTTTTTGAAATTACCCTGCAGTTTTAGCTAATGAAAAGAATGTTTAAATGTCACGAAAATTCCAGACTATGCTATAGGTCTATCTTTTAGCACAACCTTTATTCAGTCCTCCCTTTTCTCAGCTGCAGCAATTCTCCACCGAGTATAAAATTTTTCTCAGAGCAAATTAGCTTCTTGGTTCATTTCTTCGACCATAAGCATGTAATATATGCATATCGTGAGGCACAAGGTTCTCAGAACGAGGTACAGACGTAGGACAACAGATGGCATACAGCATCTAATGTTAACAGTGCTTTTTAGTTGCTACTTGCAACTTGTCACGGAAATCGCTAGACAAAAAATGGCTCTGAGCACTATGGGACTTAACATCTATGGTCATCAGTCCCCTAGAACTTAGAACTACTTAAACCTAACTAACCTAAGGACAGCACACAACACCCAGCCATCACGAGGCAGAGAAAATCCCTGACCCCGCCGGGAATCGAACCCGGGAACCCGGGTGTGGGAAGCAAGAACGCTACCGCACGACCACGAGATGCGGGCAATCGCTAGACAAATGGTTCACAGGAAGAAGGACGAAATTTTGCCAATAGATGGTACACAGCGTAGAATGTTAAAGGCTACCTGTGCCCCTAGTGTGACTGAAATCACAGCTAGATTCTGTAAAATTATTGTTGTGATATCTGTGACTTCTCTATCACTGTGATTTATAACAGATATGCGATTTCTTGCTCACCCCTACAAACTGTAGGGTGTGTGTGTGTGTGTAAAAGCTAGGAAATGTTTAGTCTAGTATCATTTGGTAAGTTGTTGCTTTCGCCCTTAAATCATTTACATCTACAGTGGAACTTCGATTTTAATTTCTCCAATTTCATGTTTTTCGCAAATGCACACTATAAATTTGTAGCCCCCTGTGTAAAATCCAGAAGAACAAATGCTGAAAATTCCCTGTTTTTAAGTTTCTTCCCACCATGATTTACTCGATTCTACGTTCTTACTCAATGTCTCGCTTGACTTCGTCGCGTTTTCTTACTATTGAAATTTGATGTGACTAAACAAGTTATAAACGGCACAAAAGACAGGCAGTTCGCACCATGGGTCATGGCAGAGCTAACATTATTTTAGCGCGTTGTGGAGACGGGAGACGTGAGATGAATCCACTGTCAATGTTGCAAACAGAGATATCGATTTGTCGATCGCTATTGCGTCAAGTTGATGTTTATGGACATGTATGATAGGAGAATCTCAGTTGTAGCAAGAATGCTTTAGGGGGTTATGTTTGGGATGCGCATCATGCAAAATATTTCTGACATGAAAGAATATGAATGTCGTTGCTCATCATTTCACTTGTAGCAATTTAAGCTCTCCTCTTAGGTTCCTGCCTAACCGCACACCCGGAAATCGCCACAATTCGGAAATAAACAGCAAAGTATTTGTGATAAGGAACAACATGAATTTTATTGGTGCTCTTAATTCGCAGGAATGTAAACTGTCCTCTAACGTTTCTGACTAACCACACACTCGGGAATCACAACACATTCGGAAATAAATAAGCAGATATGATTACCAACATCGTGTATGTCATAACATAAATTATTACAAGCATAACGAGCGCGTTAACAATTCTAAGTAGGGGGGAAAAAAAATAATAATAACTGACGTGGCGACAGTTCCCCACGCCACCTGTTTACCGAAGATCGTACTACTGTTTCACGTCAACTCATCTGAGATATGGTTACGATGGAGAGGGACACACCATCTGGAAGGTGCTCCATACGCCATGGAAATAACTGTGAGACTGCACGCTATCTGTTGATATAACTGTGTACTATTTCGTGCGCAGAGACAAATAAAGCTAAGTCAGAGTGGTGTCTGATGGGAGTGACCGTAAAGGCATTGCACATGTACGCTTGTTCCCTTGAGTCACCGCTTTGTGTGTCAGTTTAGTTTTGGAGGGTAGTACAAATAGTTACCATAAGGAATTTGAGCGACTATGGAAAGAAATGTCAAAGGTCAGTACTTTTCTCTAGCAGTTGTATTCTCTGGCAGTTAACAGGCTCCCACAACAGGTAACCTTGAAGTTGGTAACTGTGTGCCTGACTCCATTTAAATGTTGCAGAACCCGATGGTATTTCCAGTGAGGATAGTTACTGGAGTGAACAAAATACTTTCGTACTGCTCCGGAAATAACCACTGGCCATCAGGGATTCCAGAAAGTTGACAAATAGCGGTATTCTGTTCTTTCCACTTCTGTAGTTCCGGAACAGGTGTCACTCTCTTTCCGGTCTGTGGTTGCGTCAGAGGGTATTTACTTTAGTTTCGTGCTCTTGTTTTTCTCGATGTTGTTGACTAGTCACCACCAAGCTAGTAGTAGTAGTAGCAGCAGTCTTATACATGCAAAGCTATGAAATATTGTAAAGAGCATGCAACATTAATATTTTTAGGGGTTTTACACTAACTGAAATATCTGAGTATTGTAGGTGATCTAAACACGGAAAATAGTTGAGTATCTTCTAAAAGGCCCTCCCAGTTAGCCGTGCGGTCTAACGCAGGTTTCCAGGCGGGAAGGCATGCCGGTCGCCGGCACGAATCCGCCTGGCGAATTAGTGTCGAGGTCCGGTGTGCCGGCCACTCTTTTTTTATTTATTTTTTATTTTTCTTTCTTTCTTTCTTTCTTTCTTTCTTTAAGGGCGGTTTTCCATCTGCCTCGGCGAATTCGGGCCGGTTCCCCTTGTTACACCTGCTTTACACTACGTCGGCGATTACTGCGCAAACACTTTCTCCACGTACGCATACACCATAATTACTCTAACACGCAAAACATTGGAGTTACACTCGTCTGGTGCGAGACGGGGAGGGGGTGGGGGATTCGAAGGGTTCGAACCGCACAATAGGCCTGGGTTCGGTGTGGAGCGGCGGTGGGGTGAGTGGACTGCTGTAGGCTGTTGTGTACCACTGCGGGCTAAGGCGGGAACGAAGCCTCTCCATCCTTTATAGGTCCCCAGTTCCATACAACACAATACAATCTTCTAAAAGTATACCATGAACAAATGGTGGGAAAAACTTGCTCCGTATAGAAAATCAGTATGAAAGACAGCTCTAGTTTTCGTAATTTCACTTGGATATCATCTAAAGATTTTGAATTTCTGGCATATATGGTATCACTGTTTCTTAAAAAAAGTAGAAATTTCAGGAAAGCAGTTACATCCAGACATGCTGTTAGTCTTATCTTTTTGTCAACGGGAGATTCATTCCAGAGCCTTGAGTACTTCCTATTTCGAAGAAAGGTACGACAAATGAGCTTATTTTCTTTTCTATGCAGTCTTTGTCAGTATTCTACCAAATGTACCAGCAGTTTTCTGCACAGTGTCTTGTTTTATTGCTGTTCTTGTACAGCTTGCTTCACATATTCCACAAGCAGTCAGCTACGTACGATGATGAAATCGACAGTCTGCTGCTTCGTCCACTGTATTTTTGTATTGTTTTTTTTGGATAAATTTAATACAGCAAGAGAAAACAAAACACGTAACAACTCTATGCAACAGTCAACACAGTGCAACATACACTCCTGGAAATGGAAAAAAGAACACATTGACACCGGTGTGTCAGACCCAACATACTTGCTCCGGACACTGCGATAGGGCTGTACAAGCAATGATCACACGCACGGCACAGCGGACACACCAGGAACCGCGGTGTTGGCCGTTGAATGGCGCTAGCTGCGCAGCATTTGTGCACCGCCGCCGTCAGTGTCAGCCAGTTTGCCGTGGCATACGGAGCTCCATCGCAGTCTTTAACACTGGTAGCATGCCGCGACAGCGTGGACGTGAACCGTATGTGCAGTTGACGGACTTTGAGCGAGGGCGTATAGTGGGCATGCGGGAGGCCGGGTGGACGTACCGCCGAATAGCTCAACACGTGGGGCGTGAGGTCTCCACAGTACATCGATGTTGTCGCCAGTGGTCGGCGGAAGGTGCACGTGCCCGTCGACCTGGGACCGGACCGCAGCGACGCACGGATGCACGCCAAGACCGTAGGATCCTACGCAGTGCCGTAGGGGACCGCACCGCCACTTCCCAGCAAATTAGGGACACTGTTGCTCCTGGGGTATCGGCGAGGACCATTCGCAACCGTCTCCATGAAGCTGGGCTACGGTCCCGCACACCGTTAGGCCGTCTTCCGCTCACGCCCCAACATCGTGCAGCCCGCCTCCAGTGGAGACGTGTCGTCTTCAGCGATGAGAGTCGCTTCTGCCTTGGTGCCAATGATGGTCGCATGCGTGTTTGGCGCCGTGCAGGTGAGCACCACAATCAGGACTGCATACGACCGAGGCACACAGGGCCAACACCCGGCATCATGGTGTGGGGAGCGATCTCCTACACTGGCCGTACACCACTGGTGATCGTCGAGGGGACACTGAATAGTGCACGGTACATCCAAACCGTCATCGAACCCATCGTTCTACCATTCCTAGACCGGCAAGGGAACTTGCTGTTCCAACAGGACAATGCACGTCCGCATGTATCCCGTGCCACCCAACGTGCTCTAGAAGGTGTAAGTCAACTACCCTGGCCAGCAAGATCTCCGGATCTGTCCCCCATTGAGCATGTTTGGGACCGGATGAAGCGTCGTCTCACGCGGTCTGCACGTCCTGCACGAACGCTGGTCCAACTGAGGCGCCAGGTGGAAATGGCATGGCAAGCCATTCCACAGGACTACATCCAGCATCTCTACGATCGTCTCCATGGGAGAATAGCAGCCTGCATTTCTGCGAAAGGTGGATATACACTGTACTAGTGCCGACATTGTGCATGCTCTGTTGCCTGTGTCTATGTGCCTGTGGTTCTGTCAGTGTGATCATGTGATGTATCTGACCCCAGGAATGTGTCAATAAAGTTTCCCCTTCCTGGGACAATGAATTCACGGTGTTCTTATTTCAATTTCCAGGAGTGTATATACACACACTTGTGCCATGCAGCAGTGATGTTTCCATGTTTCGAAGAATGTTCACAAACAGTGTCCACATAAAGCATCTGGAAAAATGTTTCGATAATTTCCATGGTTAGTGTGTATGCAGCTTGAGGTCTACTTGACCCAATTAAATTGCCATTGGCTACAGAAGGAAAACACACACCACCACAAGTTAGATTCAAACATCTTTCACCATACTTCAGTTTTTGGTTTAATTCACCATGTTAATGAATTTTTAGTTTTTTCTGCATGAAAACACAGGAAATATGTCTCAAAAACACGTGTTTTGATGCATAATTTGTGGTTGTAGCATGTCGGAAAATAACTTGATTATCTTGTAGCCAGATACCAGTTTCATTTTTTGACGAGTTTTTACTGGCTGTTACACACCTGTAATTTTTTAATAACCGATGAAATTCATTACCACAAATTATTATATAACCATTGTATTGTACATCTGAATCGCTGAATTGCAAAATCAACCTAAATCACATTCACCTATTTTTAAGGAAGGTGAGATAAACAATGTAAGTACTGTATAAATTTTTAGAATAAGGTGAAACTGAAGAGTAAAACTTCTCTACTACAGTGGGTCGTACGCAACCCAGTTCAAAGTTATATTTCGTGCCACGGCTAACTTGGAGGGCTCTCCATGCTGTCGTCCAAGGGCTCCTCATCACTCGTGGGGAAGCCGTTGACCAGATCACATCAATAAGGTACGTACACTTCTTCACTTATCCCCCCTTTGGTCGGATCTGACCCAACGGCAGTACAAACGTATCAGGCCGGATGCGACCCAATGCAGTACATATGATCAATTAAAGTATTTGCGTTCGACAATTGTGATGTCTTTACTGGATTTTCATTTGTGTGTGTAATGTCTATTGTAACATCGTTCATTTATGATTTCAGAAGAATGGCATTCAATACAATTTTTCCACCCCTGAAGAGATTTTGGGAGACATCCAACGGCAATGCCTCAAAGATGATGACGACATTGCATCTGAAAATAACAGTGAAGTCGCATCTGAAAACGAAGATGAAATCTTGCCCGACATACAGGTTGCAGATGACTCTGATGTGGACGATGATACCAAAAGCAGATCAAAACAATGAACACGATATATAATGCAGCCGACCGTCAATTTGAGTTGGAAAAAGATGGAGAAAGTATTTGGTGGAACAAACATATTCGTTCTACGTTCGCCAGAGGTCCGCCTATAAATGTCATCAAAGGGAATCCTGGATCAAGAGAAGAGAGTGTTTGGAAAAACTGATATACTGGAATTAATTTCACTTTTCATCACTGATGAAATGATACATGCAATTGTCATGCACACAAATAAAGAGACAGATCGCGTACGCTGAAATTACAATAAAGACTATTCATTCACTGGCCACACGAATGACGTTGAATTTAGGGCGTTTATCGGCCTCCTATTTATGAGTGGCACTTTGAAAAAAACGATATCGAATACAGTTGAAATGTTTTTGAAAATGTATGGGCCTTTGATTTTTCGCTCCACGATTCCAGTTCCTTTTGATGATAAAAACATAAGAGAAGAACTAAACAAAAGGACAAATATGCTGCCTTTCGGGAGATTTGGGATCTATTCAACATCAACTGCTCCCGATATTTTGCTCTCTCGCAATTCATTGCCGTCGATTAGACTCTTCTAGGGTTCCGAGGACGCTATCCTTTTAAAATATAGATCCTGTCCAAACCGGATAAGTACGGTCTAAAAATAAAATAGCTTGTTGATGCGAAATGTTTTTATTTCTGTGGCGGAATACCGTACGTGGGAAAAGAAACCACATAAAAGGGTGATTTGTCCTTACCAACGCAGTATGTTGTGAAAATTAACGAACCACTTAGTGGCACTTGTCGGAATATCACCACTGATAATTGGTTTTCATCGAGTGAGTTGCTGGAAGTGCTGCAAAAAAGGAGACTGACGTACATCGGTACTCCGCGAAAAAACAAGCCGCAGATTCCTCCATCGTTATTAGCCAACGGCCCTGTCTCGATCTCAACATTTGCTTATGATGATGGCAAAACGCTTGTAGCATACACTCCCAATAAAAATAAAAAAGTGGTCCTGGTATCATCAAAGCATTTCGATAAGGAGGAAGACAGTGTCTCCAAATTACCAGAAATAATTTGATATTACAACATGACTAAAGAAAGAGTCGACGTGTTAAGACAATTTGTGCCGTGCTTCGTCCATGAAGAGAAAAAGCAATCGATGGCCGATACGCTGCTTTCACGTTATCCTTGATATCGCTGGGGTAAACAGCCTAGTTCTTTACAAATGGAACATGAACAGGGAGCCATATCCCAATACAATCCATTAGACTTTCCTCAAAAACTTATCCACTGTGCTGCGTCGTCGACAGGAAAGGAGATTCGTATTGTACTTCCTGTGGAAAATCGATGTGTGAGGAATATAAAATTGTCATGTGCCCTGACTGCTCGACATATGATGAAGAATGTTTGTGATAAACAATTGTGATTATTTTCTTGTGAATTTTTTGTTGTTTTGTTTGTTGAGTTTTATGTTTTATTATATGACATTAGAATTGTGTACTTTGAATAGTAGCATGTCGGTATATTTTGAGCCTGGAACTGTAAGGGCTGAATTTACCAGACTGAGGTTACCAGTTATGTGTAAATACAATTTATATTTGATTACGTTGCTGTCTAATTTATGTTTTTCATTCTATAGTGTCATTAGTTTTCATTCGTATCCACTTTCCACATGCTACAGATTTGTTTAACATATGGGTCAATAAAGGCGTAGGACCCGACTCAACAGTAGTGTATGTGTGATCTGAAACCACCGTAGTAGAGGATTGAGTAACAGTCAATAGGTTTATTGTCAACATCTCACACCTATATGCTAACCCGTTTCCATTGCAAAAAACTTTTTATGCTGTGGATTTAGGATGTTTTTGCAATCAATGCATTTGATAATAAAAAATTTCAAAAATACAAAAACAAATTAACTATTTTTATTTAGAATACAGTACACTGTTCTTATGTTTCCTGCAGAGCTATCATACGACATATTGAATGCTTTCGCTAATTAACACTGTTTACAAATAGAGAAACAAGTATCAAAACAAAATAGTATTTAATGTTTACAGCAGAGAAGTCCATCCAATGTTTCTTGCATATATTGCTGTAGGCCACGTTAATATTTCATTCCAGAAGGACGACATGCTTTCACTGCCAGGAACAAATCAAAACACATTGTTTACTGTCTTCCGTTTTCTTCACCCCAACAGGTACTTTCGTTGCCTTGTAACACTTTTCATATGGGAACTGTGGTTTCTTGCTTTGGTCAATTTCAAGGAGAAGTTATTGGTCTGAAGCCCATTAATGAATTCCATTGCTTCCACAACCCTGGCATTGATAATTTGTAATGGAAATGATGAAACTTTGAAATATTTAGAGGTACCTTGTCAGTCCTTGGAACATCTCGTTTCAATAGAAAAGCAAGTCTTCTTATAAATTGATAGCCACCACTTCTTGAAGTCTACTATTTCGTCTCCATCCACTAAATGCATGGTGAAATTACAGTTTACAGTTACTATACATTCAATTAATTCATGGATTGAGAGCTCTTTTTACCACCCCAAATACCCGTCACATGGCAGAAATGAATGACCGCGGATAGGGTAAAAATGTACAGTCTTTTCAAATCAGTCTAACTCCACAAGAGATAAAAGCAGGCAGATCATTGTGTTATGTTTGTTCTGTCCCAGGCAGTTATCGGAAAACAGAAGTAAGTTGTTCACATCTTGGGCTATATACTCGTTGAGACCTTGTATGTAGATTATGTATACAAAATACTGCAACACTCAACTGGCGCAAGTAGAACAGCTCTTGCAATTGGACATGAGGAAGTTGAACATTTTGCATGTAGTCGAAACATAAAGCAGTAGTTCTAGGATTACTCTCCAACTGTATTTCCCCATCTTGCAGGGCATCATAAAACATAAATCTTGGATGTGGACAATCTTCTCTGCTACAGCTGCTCGTTTTTCTGCCTCATTGAATGGTTTTGACTTAATGTTTAATGTCAACTCTTCGCAGGTGCAGCAAGTGTCTACTTTAGATCTAAAGCAAGAGAAAAGTTTTCATGAAAAATTTTATCACAGTACTCGTATTTCACTGGCTAGTTAGGATGTTTGGCAATAAAAAGTTGGTGCCTTTTTTCACAGATAGTTCACAGGCAACGTAGTGCACAGTGCGGCTACCATGTTGACTTTCCTTAGTGGGGAATGATGTAATGTGATCTGCAATTTTGACAATTTCCTTTGACGGCATAGCATTAACACACTTACATTTCCCTCTTCTGACTTTCGCTGTCTGCCCACTACACAGCAGTTAGCGAATTCTTTTAGCTCTCGCATAAATACTTAGAAAAGATTTTCTACATAGCTCAAATTGTTTGTCTCCAAGGAGAACTCAGTAGCTAAAAGCTTTTTCAAGCCTGCACCCCTTCTCACTCCTTGGGTGGTGTCTTTTGACATAACTAACTGTGATCATTCCTTGCAGGAAAAGATCCTGGTCATTCTTGCATTCCATGTTCAGAAGATGAGCTGAAGCTTGAGTTCTGTTGTCTTCTGCAATAGCACTAAAACAGCTTCTTCGACACTTGCAGTCTTCTCCTGTCACCTTTTTCGGAATTTCTGTGCCTCTATAATTCACATGTTCCTCTCCATGAATATTAGCTTTCTTCATAATATTTCTTTGATATTCCGAAGAATGTATCATCCTTTTCTTCTCATAACTGCTAATACACGCCACTTCATCCATTTCCACAATAATATTAAAATCAATCATGCCAATTTCTTTCGTACAGTTGTACCGCAATTTACTGTAGTGCCAACAGTTGAGAAGAAAAATAACCGAAGTCCTGGACTTCGGACGTTTCTGCACTCTGTTCAAACTTCCTACCTCTGTTTGAATGGCACCAACCGATGAATTTGGCTGTTTTCGTGCACAGTCTGGTGGAGCTACATGCAGGGTATGCGTATGCAATATTGCCTTCATCTCAGTTTTCACCAAAAGTGGACTTAAGGGTTTTTATAATCAGCGATTCATTTGATCTTGTTCACTTATACAGATTTTATACATTCTATTGGTGAGGATTACGATTTTTAATCATATATGGCAAATTACACATAAATTTGCTCGTATTTTGGGGGTTTTGACGTTCTCCTCAATTCTGCCCCAGTTTTACATTTCTTTTTTCTAGACCCTACAAAAACGAAACTCTCTCTCTCTCTCTCTCTCTCTCTCTCTCTCTCTCTCTGTGTGTGTGTGTGTGTGTGTGTGTGTGTGTTTGTTTTTTCAAGCCAAGCACTGAGGCTTGACTGGGCTAGCAATATAGCTACCAGGGTAATTCTGACCCCATGGGGGTAACACTGGCGCTAGCATCAGTTTCAACTTCTTCTTTCCATTTCTGGATAAACTTATTATATCTCTATATGGAAGAGAAAATGGAAGCTGTAGCTGAATCTCTGGTTTCGTACTTAAAATCTCCATGTGGGGGAAAAAATAGCCTTTTAAAATGCAAAAAGAAAGAAAATTGATGAGACCGCTGGTAAAGTTTTTTAGCTGTTCATGCAATGAACATTGGACCAAAATCATTCAAAAGGTCATCAAATGAAAATGTGTTTACACTGTATAAAAAGTTCGAATTGTCTGTAGAATGAAACTGCCAGCGACTGGAAACTGCTGAAAGTGATTTGATCTTTCAGACAATCCAGTTGTTGAAAGTGACTGTCAAGATCTTTTTCCAAATGACTTTGTTTCGGTGAAGTAGTTGGTGGTAAAATGGGGAAGCAAACTTTCCACTGTGTTTCTCTTATTCAAAAAGTTGCAACGAAGGAAAAGTTAGTAGAAGTAAACGGGGCTTCATGCCACTGACTCAATGAAAAGTACATTTATTCCAAAAGAATACAACATATTCACTGTCCCATTCCATTATATCATTGGAAAGCTTGCTGTCTCCACCAGAATTACATGCTGATGGGCATAAAATGCAGTTTAAATTTCCAGGGAGGATTTTGGTAAAAGATTTTTTAGCAGTAAAAGTTTTTTGTAGTGTATTTTAAATAGAAAATTGAAAATTATACTCACAGATGTGAGTCTTTCATTGATACCTATCTTATCAATATTTTACAAAACATTCAGTTTTCAATGGAGATCATTGTGACCCTTTACAGGGTCATACTTTTACTGCACTACACTAACATTTATTCCAGGACCATACTGTACATTTTTATAACAAAGGAAATTCGCAGGGTCAATGTAACCTCATGTCACAGAGTAACACTGACCCCCTTCAATTTTTTTTTCTACTAACCTGTGAAAAATTTAACATACACAGTGCACTACGGGTGTGTGTACAAAAGTAATGTACAATAATAAAAATCACAATGAACAGAAATTGATATAGGTATGAGATATTGTACGAAGCAACCGTTGGTTGCGAAAGCTAGAATTTTGTGTGTATGTTTGTGTGTCTATCGACCTGCCAGCGCTTTCGTTTGGTAAGTCACATCATCTTTGTTTTTAGATATATTTTTCCCACGTGGAATGTTTCCCTCTATTATATATATATTTTCTAACTACCTGTAGGAAGTTTAAATTAGTCTGGGATGACCAGTGTCTTTGGAATCTATGCTAGTTGATGTGGATGAGGTCTCTGTGTTCAAGATACCTTATTACATTTGACCTCGGGATATGCTCTAAGAATCTACAACAGTTGAATATGAAAGATGTTGGATGGCAGTCTTGTGAATCACTTCTGCTACCCTTCTTGTAGAAAGGTGCGACATGCACATTATTTTGTTTACTGGGCACAGATTTTTGTTTGAAACATTTACAATATGTAAGGTTAAAAGAAAAGCTAACTCAGGTGCAGTTTTGGAACAGTATCTGACAGGGATTCTATAAGGCCTCTGTGACCTAATTCAATTAGCTGTTTTTCACTACTACAGATACCAATATCTATGGCCCTCACCTTTTCAGTGGTGCAAGAATTATGCTGAGGGGCTTTGCAAGACTCTTCCTTTGTTACGATGGATTTGAAAATGGTGTTTGGCATTTCTGCTTTTATTTTACTAACCTCAATTTCAGTTGTAGTGGAAGACAAGACCTAAAAACTTTTTAGGGGGTTGGGTGTAATAACTTATGTTCTCCCGACTTCTGTCTTCCCTGTACAAGGCCCCTCAACCTACCACTGACATACCACTCGAAGTGGATGAGGGCAGACATATCCTGCTCTTCTGGTAGAGGAGGCATTATCTACAGGACAGGGTAGTACATGGTGGTATTAATTAAACTTGTACTACTTGAGATGGCCCCCATGAAAATTGAGTGATCATAGGACAATGAAACTGTGGAAACATTTGTAAGTATATGTGGAAGAGAAATAACTAATGAACCATTGAAAGAAACACATTTTAATTCCCAAAAGGGGGTAACATTTATTAACTGCATA
This sequence comes from Schistocerca nitens, assembly GCF_023898315.1. Taxonomy (NCBI): domain Eukaryota; kingdom Metazoa; phylum Arthropoda; class Insecta; order Orthoptera; family Acrididae; genus Schistocerca; species Schistocerca nitens. The sequence continues at coordinate 580,989,128 of NC_064618.1, read as the reverse complement.
CCGTGTTATGTTCCAGGTTACAAATGTTGCTTAATGTGACGACCATCTGCACTCACAATAGCCTGAAAGTGTACAGATACCACTCACTATTTTTCAGTTTCAACATTTTGTTGATACAGGACCAGCAATCTTCTTTTAATATTTCATGAAGCCTGTATTAACAAATCTGCCACAGTTGCGTTACATATGTCTGGTGACTAGTTTCGAACCAACTGGCCATTCTCAATCTAACCTACTGAGACTGCACTGAAAGTGCCTGATCTTAATAATGAACGATCTTAATAACAAACATCACAATGGCAATATATACTTTACAGAGTAACCATTGATAACTGTCACAATCAACAAGTGCTTACTTTGCAAGTCAGCACATGTTGATTATGACAGTCATCTGTGATTATTTTGTAAGACTTCTGTAGGTCAAACTTGGGAATGAACCAGCTGATTTGAAATTAATCGCCAAACATATGCACAGCAACTGTGACAGATTTGTTAATAGATGCTTCATGAAACATTTCACAATTGTTCACAGCACTTTTCGAATGGTGGGGTATGGAATGTTCAGCTGTCATGACAGCTGGTGCATACTGCTTCATGGTTGCACATCATCCTCAGCCATGTCAACTATAACTTCTTCAACAATTTGTGGTCCAACAGGCTGTTGGTCTCTCCTAGGAGCAATTTCCAAATTTACAGTTAATTTGCGTTTCTGAATCATGTTCTCCAATGCCTGTGCAGAAAAAGGACCTCTCTGTATTCCTTTAGTGCACCGATATTCATGAAGAGCAGCAGCACAATTGCTGCTGTTTCGCTAAAACAGCTTCACAAGTAAAGCTCTGTTCACATTGTCCAGACCCATGTTTACTATCTGCATGTGCAATGCAGACTGATGCTTGTTTTTCAACACTACGTCAGTGTACCAGTACCAGTGCCTCATGACAAGTCATCATACGAACACTATTAACACACAAAACCTACAGCAAACAGTCTTAGCATCATTTCTATTAAGATGGGAACCCATCAAGTAATAGTTTTCCGTCTACACTGGCTCGAGTAGTGAAAGTTTAATTATAACCGCATTGCACTTGAGGTAACTTTGGTATAAATCTTTTGGTAGCCAACCCATGACATCCATTCACAGCAGCTTCCAATTGCTTGAAAGCAGCCACAACATACTCTAGGTGATTAAAAACAGCAACTAACTCATCCCGTATCCAAGAACAATGTTCATAGCTTTCTGTTCACTGCTGCTATGACTGTGTAAACTATATACAGCGCCAAAGTCATTGTAAGCTATGCACTGAATGAAGACCAATAGTGCAAACCAGGAAATCAAGCAACAGAGCTGGTTTACAGCTGGGGTATGTGTAGTAATATGACAATGTAAGAAACACTTCATATGGTACAGAACAGAAAGATACTGGATGCCCTGAGGACCTAGCATCGTGTGAGCAGTATGACCCATGCACCACACCAGTTCTGTCCTCTTGCAGCTCGTGGCAGAGACCACTGCAGAATCAAGATGTCCCTATCAATATCTGCTAAAGGTGGGAATACTATTCGCTCTCCTCCTGTCCCCAAATCAGTTCCTCACATAGGCCTAATACCGGCAGGAATTGTGTTGTTTAAAGCATGAATAGGGGGTGGGGGATGGGGGGCAGGGCGAGGTGTAGTAGCATGGCCTCATCTGTACTGGCCAATTCTGATGGCTTGGATTGGTATTGCAGTGGCAGTGTTGTGGAGCTGCCATCATATAATAGGCAGAGTGCTATGCTGGTACAACTGGGGCTAGACCTGTCTGCGTGCTTCAGGTTGTACCGGAGAGTAGAGGCACTGGGTGATGGCTGGTTTTATTGGTGGATCAAGAGAGTGTGATCAGCCAAGACATCAAATAGCTGACGTCCACTGTAGACTTTGACCACCTGGGTGCACCCTGAGTGTCAGCCAAAAGTGTGCACCTAGACCTACATGCAGGCCGGATTTTACTTAGGTTGGGATCACTGCAAAGGACACGGGAGGTCCAACAGACTTTGATGCCTGTGCACATGCGAGATTTTGGCTGAACTGAACCATGGATGGCGGTAGATAGGTTTGTAATGAGGTAGCTGTGGAGTGCTTCCTCAGTTGATAACGTCAGCATCTCTTACGCACTTGAGTCTTAAGCATCATTACCATTCACTAAGCCTCTGTGTTAGAGGCTGAGTGGAAGCAGCACTGGTCAGGTGCTCACTACTGTTGCATTGACAGGAATCTTCTAACAGCTGTTACATGAACTGGGGATTGTTGTCAGACACTGGTGCATGTAGTACTCTCTCGATCACAAAGCTTGCAAGAAGGGCACATAATGCATGGTAGCATGAGATGTCGTTGATGGCATCTCTGCCATAAAGGAAAAGTTGGCGAGATTAACCCCTGAAAGGCCTGGCAAAATAAATGAGTACACTCTACTGGGAGTGGTCTGGGGATAACTGAAGATAAATTTAATGGTAAGGCTTGCTGATTAAGGCATCAGAAAAACCAATTTTTACACATGCTTGGCTTGTCAGGCTCAGTCTTGTTTTTTAAAAAAATTCAGCTAATATGGATAGAGCAATTTTTTTACAGTGATGGAGAAGTAGAAATATTAGTCTGAGCATGTAGCTGTCTACATCTAATAGGTAATTAAGGAGAAATAGCACTCGTGCTGACTGAATCAAAATCTGGAACATCTGTTTTCCAGACACTGTATTTGACTGAACTAGCAAATCCACTTAAGGTCCTAATATGTAAACATGACAGAGAAGACAGTTTCTCAAGTCCAGTTTTAATTTTCTGAAAGGTGTGCACTTGTAAACACAGGGACTGACAAAACTTTGCACAGCACAGGGTTGTGGGCTGACGCTGTGGCTACTTTGTGTGCTGTAAGTGGATAGTCGTCCAGAGTTCATTGCAAGTGTTGATCATTTGTAAAACAAACTATTTCCAGGTGATCCAACTCTGCGTCGAGGTGAATAGGCAGGTGGGACAGAGTGCCTGCACTGGATGTTGGGTAGTGGGGTGAAAGTGAATTTCATAGTTATATCCATTTAAAAACAATGCCCACTGCTGCAGACACAGCTCTGGCTGTTCCAAGAGCTTAGACCATTGACAAAAAATCAAAAGTAAAGGTTTGTGGTTGGTTAACAGGTAGACTTTGCTGCTACACAAATGTACATAAAACTTCCCAACCCGATAGCTTATTGCTAAGGCCGCCTCCTCAACTTGAGAACAGCTCATCTGCATCACTGCTAATGTTTTGGAAGCACAGGTGATTGGTCTTTCAGAGTCGTCCAACAGTTTATGGGACAAAACTACCACAATCCAGAATTGGGATTTATTCACTGCAAGCATAAACTGCAAGAGTGTTGTATACAGCACCATGTACTGTTTGATTTTGAGACACACTTTAAGGGGGTTGAAAAGCCTGTTGATAGGCAGCTGACCACATAACTTTATGCCCCTTTTTGTGCTGCTGATTCAATGAGTGCGTGGTTTGTGCTGTTTGGAAATAAACTATGCATAGTAAGTGATCTTCCACAGAGAAGACTATAATTGTTTCAGGTTAGCAGGTGCTGGCATATTTATCATTGCATGAACACTGTTGCACATGGGCATAATACCGTCACTATTTAAGAGATGCCCCAGATATTTAAAACTGGGTATGAAAGAATGACACTTGGTTAACTGATAACATAAGCAGTTTTCGAAGAGCTTCCTGAAAGGAGATTCAGGGTTCCTGCAATATTCCACATGCATCGCTAGTACAATGATGATGTATAAATAGATAATGTATTGTAATATCCTGAATCAACTGCAGCAAGTATTTTTGGAATATGGGGAGGATACCAGCAACCCCAAATGGTAAATGACAATACTGGTAAAGCCAATTGTGTATTTAAAACCAGCAGCTGTTTTGATTTGCTATCTTATGGAGTTGCTTGTTTTAAAGTGATTTAAAAATATGTGCGACCAGCTAGTTTTGTTAATAATCCTATGGGAGAAACCTAGGACAGATGTATGATGATTATGGGTTAAACAGACAAAACATCTTTATCAGTATCTCATTGCACTGTAAATTCGTGTAAAATTGAGTGCAACAAGAAGAGAATTGACAGTTCCAGGGTTTGTGACCTTATCATCATGGTTGAAAATCTGCATGACAGTAGTTCGTGTCAAATGGTTACAAGTGAGGTAAAAGCTGCAGTCATCACTGAAGGATACTCCAAGAAGGGTTATCATAGTCAGTAATACTAAAATGGGGTGATAAATGAAGACTATAATGACTAGAAAGTCAGTTAGCTTAAACTGCTAGAGAAATAAAACATATACATAAAAAATTCAAAATTATATAGCAGTGCAGATGTAAAAAGTAGCTGGAGGCCACTATGCCATTCCAAGTAGTAGTAATCCCCCCCCCCCCCCCCCCCCACACACACACACACATCCACCTGATACCAAACATTGAGGTGTTATAAATTTTACTATTTACTATAAAATCCGCTTTCTCTCAAGAAATATTTACTTTTTTTAGCTGCTATCCTATCCTCCACAAGTAAATGGCTGATTGCTTGTGTCAGATCAGCCAGCAGTGGACATTCTGTTATGGTGTGGGGGTATTGAGAGATAACAATCACATCTACATTGGAGGAGTCCTCATCAATCTGCATTGGTGGAGTCCTCTTGACTTAAAACAAACTTGTGAGTCTGGTGTACCTGATACGTAGTCACCACTGTAAAATGGCATCGTCTTGAGAGAAATATGCCATGATTTGGTGGACCTCTTGATTGACTTCAGCTTGTTGAGGTTCGTGGTAGCTTGCCTTTCCATAACCCAGGTTTTCAAAATTTCCTGCAACAGCTGAAATCATAGGTCTGTGCCCAGTATTTGTGAGTTTGGATTGGTTCTCTAGCTAATTTGTTGGCAAGCTCAATTCCTGGAATACTCACATGGCTCAGAACCCAGATGAATGTTACAGTGGTTCTGCAGCTGTGGAGGTCAGCTAATAGGTTTTGGAAGTAAGTGACCAACATATTTCTGCAGTTTCACTGAGATATGCCTTGTAAGCAGTTCATGAAGTCGCAACAAACAAGGAAGTCCTTTGTGGTGAGAGATTTAATGGACTGCAGAGCCCATGATATGCCACCCAACTCTGCAGTATATATACTGTATGAACTCAGCAGAGAATACTTTTCAGGCCTCTTTGTGTGTATATAAGCATAATCTATCGTGCCAATTTTCAATCCATCTTTGAAGATGAATGTCAAATTTGGGTACTTGTGGAGAACTGAATGGGAAAAGCACCCAAGAATGATGGAATCAGCATTTTCCTTAGGTCCACAGAAAAGGTCCATCGAAATCACAGGACTGTGGACACACTACAGTGTGCTGAGAAGGAACTCATGTTTACTGACAATACGGGATAGCTGGAGGTCCTTATATAGAACTTCCAATCATGTCCCAACTGGTCTACCTATTTTTGGGTGTAAACAGTGTGAATTGTTGGCTGTAAAACAAGAATTGAGTAACATGGATAGGCAGGCACCTGACAGATTGTGACCGCATAGTTCATCAACAGTTGCTGGTGTCTGGCCCTCATGAGGGTGGAACACCAGCTTCCACTAAGAAGACTGTCAACATTGCTTGTAAGAAAGTCACTAGTTACCACCTGCATACAACTGTGATGGACAGGGTCTAATAAGCACAGTACTGACGGCGCTACCGATCCATAGGCAACGCATCCATAGACCAAAATCAAAGCTCCATATAATCACAGAAGAGCCATGTGTAAGTATAGGTTTCCACCGTGATTGTCACTGTCAATAAAATTCTTCTGGGCTGTTGACTGCATTGTCAATATATAAAATTGTCTGACATTTCGGCCAATTACAATAGTGGCCAAAACATCAGACAATTTCATGTACTGACAATGTGGCCAACAGCCCAGAAGAATTTTACTGACAAGAACTGTGTGGTCTATGTACCTTCGGGTGCTGTCGAGAAATCTGAGTATATTAACTTCCCTCAGACAATTTGCCTTGAGCTGGTACACATGTTGTCACCTTGTTAACTTATTGTCAAATAACAGGCCTAAAAATTTGAAAGTTTTGATGACTTCAAGTAATTGGTTAACAAGGTAAAGTACAGAGTGCGGAAAGCAGATGCACAGTCCTGAGTCTACAAAAATCCATGACACAAGTTTTGCAGGAGAAAACTGAAACATAAAGATTCAGGGTCCAGTTATGTACTTTCTATAAGGCCTCCTGAAGTTGGTGTTCTGTGGTGTACAATGATGTTGAGCTTTAATACACATAAAGGTCATTCACCTGCAGTAACAGTGAGATTTAACATCCCATGGTAGTCAGGGTACACTAACTGCAATGGTGAAGAGGGTTACGCTCAGAACTGCCCTTGAGGAACCCTCAATTTCATTTATGTATTGGTTTCTGAGGTTTGAACCTATACAGACCTGGAACAATAGGAGGGATCAGAAATTCTGTATAAGCAGCCCCGGAATCACCACTCATGCAGATTAGTCAGAAGCTGATAGAGCCAGGTGGTATCAAATGCTTTCTACAAGTCAAAGAACACAGCAATCAGGTATTGGTGATGTGCAAAAGCATTGCTCACTCTAGATTCCAAGCAAATCGGTTGGTCTGTGTTGGACTGGAATGCCTGAAAGCCACTTTTAAATTGAAATACATGTCCTCTGACTTCTAGGCACCAACACAGTTGTCAGTTGACCATTCTTTTGAATAATTTACATAGCCATTCATTAGAGAGATTAGTTGATAATTATTCAAAATCAGAGTATCTTTCCCAGAACAACAATACCCTCCCACCACTGGAGAGGAAACTCCTCTTCCTGCCTAATACAACTTAAAAACCTGAGGATGTGTTTCATGTTTTCGTTGCTAAGGCATTTAAACATTTGACTGTGGATTCTTTCGGGTCCAGAGGCTGCGTCGCGACACTCTGCTAAAGTGCTGTGGGATTCCCAGTCTCTAAATGAAACATTGTATGATTCAAGGCCTTGTGCATGGAAGGATAAATAGTTTCATCCAGCACACAATTCCAACTTAGGAAATTAAGATGGTAGTCACTGCATACAGCCAATTAGGTGAAGTGTGCACGAAACTTACAGCAGTGACTTCAGGATCAGTACAGATGTTGCCACAGAGAGAGAGAGAGAGAGAGAGAGAGAGAGAGAGAGAGGACAGGTACTACTACAGATACTCAGTGGTTGGAAATGCGGCGGAGTGTAGTCCATATTTGCAATAAGTGGGTGTTGGCTCTCATAAACTATATATGTTGATCCCAACACTCCAACTTTCTCTTCTTTATTAAAAAGTGTGCTCTTGCAAAAAGTATCTTGAATGATATTAACATAGTAGGATGCCATTCAGTCAATGAAGTGCACTTCGACTCCCTTAAGTGCTGGTTACCACTTCAGATCAACAAGGCACTGGTTTCCAGCAGGAAGAGCCTTAAGAACAGAGTATTGTTGCTTCATGAAAATAGTATCTTATACCACTGCTGCGTCATCCTTTTCTTGACTGGTTTTAAAAATTGCTCTGGTGATATAAGCTTGCCAGTTGGCTTTCCAAAGCAACCAGTGTGGTGCATGTTCTGTTGGTTGGTGGTTGGAGAAAGAGAGAGTAATAGGAAAGTGATTGCTGTCACAGAGGTCACCATGGACATACCAATGGATTGAGGGTGAGATGCTAGGGCTACTGCCGAGTATGTTCCATCCGCTATAATGAAACATGTTGTAGCTCCAGTGTTAACCAGGCATGCTATCAGTTCTGAAATTCATTGCTCGATTACTTGGCCCCTGCTAGGTGTGGCGCAGCTGTCTCATAGAAGATTGTCGGCATTGAAGACTGCCAGAACAGCCAGAGCTTGTAATGCAGTGGCACCTGATCACTAAAAGTGTCGAACCTTATGAGCATGCAGACTGCAATAGGTGCCCTCTCAGAGTTAATGCAATTTACGCAGCAGGATTTGTGATAGCAAGGAACTGGGTTTCTGAGAGCTACATCTCCTGAAGTTCCTTTCCCAGCTGTAAAGTAGCCATTAATTGATGGAGTTAAGCCAGCTGATGATATGGTAGCCATTACAGTTTCACCAAAGGAATGTCAGATTGGGGTCAGAGAAAGCAGTAAAAGCAAAAAGGATCTACAAATTACTTTGCTGCTGAGTCGTACTTCACCTGAATGGGCAATTCTTCATCAGCATCCGTGTGTTTCACCACAGAGCTGGGGAGAAGGGTATACGGGTTTGGATCAATGAGAGCAGTAAAATGTAGTTTAACTTTTGATTTATCCTTTTTGTCCTCTCAGGTTTCAGTTTCTGTGACTCTGTCACCCACTGGATGGTGGTACACTACTGGTCTCCATTTTCCTGGGAGGAGGAAACCTTGACAGGTGTTCTCTTCCCTGATGATGCACCAGGGGAAAACAAGGTATCTCTAGCTGCACTCAAGTGCTGGTTATCACTGGTGCTGTGGGTCTGGGAGTCTAGGAAGCTGATGTCCTCTATATTGGCACTGACTTGAAGCTAGGTCCAAAGATCTTGCCATCGCATTATGGGTGGATTTTGGCACAATATTTGCAAAGTTTGACATCTCATTGACTGGAGTAGAGTCATTCAAAATTTCTCTTACTATCTTGATGAGACAGGCGGTCATTTTTTTTATATCTCTGGACGTTTTCCTCTCTTTTGAAAACTGAAAATGTCAGCGAACAAAGGGGGTGTGGGGTGGGGTTCGCATTCTGGGTGGTTTAAGCTTGTAATGGGGTGTTCATGAAGGCTGCCGTCATGCCCTGTCCTTCTGCACACACCCCAAAAGTAGTTTCACTAGTGTTGTGGGAGGACATGTGGATAAAACTCAGGGCACCTAAAACATCTTATAGGAGTGGGAGAATAGAGTCTGACACCAATCTTATAAAGCATGACATTAACTTGCTCACAGATATAAAACTTCCATCAAAGGCTAGGCTGAAAGCTTCAGTGTCCGACCTGTTATCCTTAGGTCCTCTCTGAATGAGACGAACAAAATGATGTCTATGCTGCTCTAGGCTGGCACACAGTTCTTTATGTTTTTGTAGCATTAGGTCCATACAGAGACTGACAAATTGAATCCTGTTGGGTTTGTTATGAGGAGAGATGGTAACCAGTATATCATCAAGCTAGCAACAGGCTTGAAGGGCATGTGACTGGTGGGCATTCAAAGTTTTGATCAATAGATACCATTTCTCATTTTCCGTTTTGCAGCAACTTCTCAGAGCCTCCCATTACATTTTCAGCAAAAAAAAAAAAAAAAAAAAAAAAAAAAAAAAAAAAAAAAAAATTGGCTTCATTGTTGCAAAAGATTCTCCATCAACTCTGGAGCATATCTAGAACTGGGTGAACTGTCCACCTCCATTTCTCCTTGCTTGCCCCTCATCCCATGGTGTGGCCAAAGAAGGTAACATCAGGGGTTGTAAGTCTTTGCATTAAAATTGTGTTTTTTATCTGCTGAGATGGCCGTGTTGGTAGGGCCACCAGTGTGGGTGAGACTGATCCATTTCACTGCGGATCTTCCGACCTGATGGTACTCATTCTAGCAGATTGCTGTGCCCTGTGGTGCTACGCCACCATGACAAAGGCTACCTCGCATAGCAGTTGTTGCCCAGAGTTCCAGTGCTCAGGAATGGACAGGCACCTACTTCTCAGCATACATGGGGAGGTTACAGCTCAGGCATCAGCAGTGTGATCCCTGCATTGCCAGGAGGCTACATCTGTGAGGGTACATAACAACCCCCAACCCCCTCCCAAATGCTGATTGGCTATCATAATGGATTTCAGGTGCGAACATAAATCCACTTTCGTAGTAGGTACAGATCACAGTGCAAGGTGTATAAATTACACACCACTAAAATGTTCTTCCACAAATGCCCCACACTTCTGCGAATTTTAGAAAAGTGGAGATCAAACCCTGAAAGTGGACTATAAGTAATTAAGCCAAACAGGTTGAGGGAAAGGTTGTAAAAGGAGCTACACCTGACAGGCATCATAATAATAGCCATGTTATCAATGTACTATCAATGTAAAAGCTTGACTAGGTATAGGACTCCTTTTAGCCTCTCGCCTCTTACAACAAGCAATAAATAACAGCAGATCTATTCTAGTCCAAGACTGCATATGATAGAGATCAATGGTGGACTGAGCATTGATAATCACATAGAAATCACCACATTTGCATAAAGACCTATTAGCTTTTTTAATGACAACCATAGGTGTCATCCATTGACTGGATGATGCCAGTGCAATGACGTCCATCCTGAAGCCACACGAGTCAGCCTGAACCTCATTTCTACCAGCAAACGATAGTGGCAAGCTTTACTAAATTTTGGCACCACTGATGGTTTTATAGATACACTACGCAATAAAATTTGTTACACAATTTAGTGATGGTTCAAATGTTTCTCTGTACGTGTTGCAAAGAGAATCTAGATAAAAAAAGGGTACTGTTGTGTACACTAAATTGACTTGGCCCACTATTTTCAAAACCAAATGCTGTAAAAACATCTAAAACAAAGTCAGAACAATATTAGGCAACTCTGCTACTAAGAATGTTTCTGAACTTAGCTGAAAGTGACAATTCTCTGAGGAGAGGAACTGTCTTCTGGCAGTAAGATATGTCTTGCCCTTCACTGAGCCCTTTACAGTAAAGGTGAACGACTCACCTATACCTGTCTCCATTGATCATGGTAGTTCTGGTGTCTAGCTGGAACTCCAGTGTCTGGCCAAAAATGGTACAGGCCGACAGCAGCTTCTGCAATGATGGTGACATGGCTTGATCAGCTACCATGACTGCGTGGAGCAATGCAGTGACATCGGGCATGTTGGTAGAGGATGCCTGAGAACAGCTTCTTGACACACAATTGCCAAGTGCCCAAGTTTGCAAGACATCAAATAGGATGTGGCATACGTGTGCAACAGACTCTCGTATGCAGTCTGTGCATGACTGGAGCGTCATCGACCTGCATGATTAAAATTTCAAAATCGCAGAGTGTGGGCGTTTTTGATCCACTCATTTAGAATTACAAAATGGTTTACTCAACACAGAGGGAGGATCGTCATTAATTCTATCATGAGACACTGGTGAAGTGGACTTTTTCTACCATTTCTGCCTGAATCGAAATGGTCTGAACAGACATTATATCCTCTATACATTCTATTACCTTCTATTTGTGGTTGGCCAGAATATAATCCATCATGGATTTAGAATATCTTGAACTTCACCATAAATTTCCTATTTCTTTATGCAGGGTTTATATTCAATTCACTTACGGAGACAAAATTAATCAAATGGTTCCCCTTCGTTTAAAAATCCTTGCCACTGTTTCCCCAAATAAAGTTATTTAAAAACAAATACTTACTGATGTCCTCCGTTTCTCTTTACCACTTTCCCGATTGCAACTTGAAGGTGATGTATCAGAAGCACTGTAAAAAATGGAAAAGAGCTTTTATTTTATACATTCCACTGATAATGTTATGGTGTAGAATGTGTACAGTGTATTTCATGCATTTTAGTACTAAATGGCTGATCAGTCAGTGATATGACGTAAACCAACCTTCTTTCTAGTAGTGTATTAGTAAATGTCATTCTCATTGATGGATACATTTTTCAGAGTAAATCTAACTATAGAAAATGTTTACTTCAAAGCTGTTATTACCAGTGATTTCAACACATTCGAATACAACATGAAGAGCACATAGCATACAAACTGGCGTATAACACTTTAGTGACAAAGAGTCTTTGTTATCACGAAAGAGAATTTACAAAGCTCACACTCTTGGTTAAGCACACTGATTTAGCATCTCTTAACCTGTCAAAATGATAACAAATAAACACAGAACGCATATACTGGCAATAGACAAGGTATGTTCAAAAAGTTACAGGAATTTTATAATTCAAGTGATGTATTAATTTGATTTGTGGCAATTGTCATTGGTTGGTTGGTTTGGGGTATAAAGGGACCAAACAACAGGGTCATCAGTCCCTTTTTCCTTATGCAAGCAAGGCTCAAGGTACAAAAACACCTAAAGTACGTTTGAGAAAGTAAAAGGGGGAAATGGAATGGGGAAATCACACCTAAAAAGAAAACGAATGGAATGAACAAGGAAAAGTAGAAGAAGATATTAAAACCATAGAACAAGTGGTCTGGGTTGGATGATCAAATTATAAAAGAGGATGAGCCAGCCACTCTGCAACACATTAAAATTTCTACCCCCAAAACGACAGGGCGAGATGAACACATGCAGGGAAAAGACAACCACCAAGACAAACAAATGCAAAGAAAGTGCAACCGAGTTAAAATGGAGGGAGGGTGGTGGCCTCTGAGAGAAGGCAAAATGCCCAACATTAGATGGTATAGTAAAAATCTTCCTCAAGAATAAAATGTAAAACTAAATCTGCTGTTGAGGCATTGTCGGCCGACTCCGAAGGTAGGATGCTGGGACGTTTAAAAGTCTGCTGCAGAGGGGCTAAAAGTGGGCAGTCCGGCAAGATGTGGAAGACAGTCATACGTGAGCCACAGTGACACCGGGGTGGGTCCTCGCGACGGAGGAGGTAGCCATGTGTTAGCCGCGTATGGCCGATGCGAAGCCGGCAGAGAACCACAGTCTCTGCGAGAGGCCCACATGGAGGACTTCCACACATATGTAGTCTTCTTAATGGCATGCAGTTTATTGTGCATACCGTGATTATGCCATTCCGTCTCCCAGAGTTGAAAAACCTTGCAGCGTAATAATGATCGCAGGGCAGTTACGGGGATGCCAATCACCATAAGCAGTTTCCGTGTAGAGTGTTTGGCCAACCTGCCAGCAAGTTCATACCCTGGGATTCCAACCTGGGCTGGGGTCCACACAAACACCATGGAACGAATGGACAGTTCCAAGGTATAGATGGACACCTGGATCGTCCCTACTAAGGATAACAGGGGTAGCATTGGTCGATAGCTTGTAGGCTGCTCAGGGAGTCAGTACAGAGAAGAAACGACTCGTAACGGCATGAGTGGATGCGCTCAAGAGCAAAAGAAATGGTCGCCAGCTCTGCAGTGAAAACACTGCAGCCGTCTGGCAAGGAGTGCTGTTCAGTATGTCCTCCATGAACATACGTGAAGCCAACGTGTCCATCAGCCATCGAGCCGTCGGTTTAAACCACTTCATGGTCCCGGTACATGACAAAAATTGAGAGGAAGTGACAGTGGACAGCTGCGGGTTTAACTGAGTCCTTATGACCATGTGAAAGGTTCAAGTGATGCTTCGGCCTAGGTGTGCATCATAGAAGTGCACGTGAAAGGACTCGAGTATAGGTGGTAAAGGCAAGGACTCCATTTCAGACAGAAGAGATCGGACCAGAACCACAATCGTAAGCCCTGACCTGGGATGCTGATGCGGGAGATGAACTGCAGTAGATGGGAAAAAGGAGATGGTAATTCGGATGCTCAGGAGAACTATGAATGTCTGCAACGTAACTAGCAAGCAGTTGTACATGCCTAACCTAGAATGGAGGGACTCCGGCCTCCACCAGGACGCTGGTCATTGGACTCGTTAAAAGCTCCCATTGCCAGTCGAACACCACAGTGGTGCACTGGGTCAAGTAAACGCAACACCGAGGGCGCTGCTAAACCATAAACCAGACTCCCATAGTCAAGGCGGGATCAAACAAGGGCTCTGTCTGTAGAGCTGCAGCAGCGTAGAGCAATCTGCACCATAGTTGGTATTGCTCAGGCTGCGGAGGGCACTGAAGTGCCGCCAGCACTTCCGCTTCAGCTGACGAAGATGATGAAGCCAGGTCAATTGGGCGTTGAAAACCAGTCCTAAGAATCGATATGTCTCCATTACAGTGAGTGAATCATCATTAAGGTAAAGTTCTGGTTCTGGGTGAACAGTACAATGCCGACAGAAGTGCATGACACACGACTTCCTGGCTGAAAACTAGTAGCTGTGGGCTAGAGCCCATGACTCCGCCGTGTGGATGGCTCCCTGTAGGCGCCGCTCCGCAACACCAGTATTGGAGGAGCAGTACGAAATGCAAAACTCGTCTGCATACAAAGAAGGTGAGACGGACAGCCCTACAGCTGCTGCTAGACCGTTAATGGCCAGTGAAAGTAGAGACACACTCAATACAAAGCCCATTTTCCTGGATATGGGGGGGAACTATGGGAGGCACCTACTTGGACACGGAGAGTACAGAGAAATAGGAAATTTTAGATAAAAATCAGGAGCGGGCCCTGGAGACCCCACTCATATAATGTGGCAAGGATACAATGTTGCCAGGTCATCTCGTAAGCTTTTCTTAAATAAAATAAAAAAAAGACGGCAACCATGTGTTGACTGGAAAAGGCTGTTTGGATGGCAGACTTGAGGGAAACTAGATTATCCATGGTAGAGCGACCCTGGCGGAAACTGTCCTGGCATGGAGACAGTAGGCCATGTGAATCCAGGACCCAACACAACCGCCGACTTACCATACATTCTAACAGCTTACGAAGAACATTGGTGAGGCTGATGGGCCGATAGGTTTCAGCACTGGAATGATGGTGCTCTGCCGCCACTGTGATGGAAAGATGTCATCGCACCAGATCCAGTTGATGATGAGGAGATGTCGCTTGTAGTCAGATGAGAGATGTTTGATCATCTGACTGTGGATCCGATCTGGTCCCGGAGCTGTGTCGGGGCAATGTGACATTCAGTGAACAAGAGGGCTTTCCTTTCCATCCGCTGTTTGAGGATGCGAAATGCTGGGGGATAATTCTCAGATGTGGAGGCTCAAGCATGTATTCTGGAGGCCTGGAAGGCCTACTGTTCATGGCACAGAGTGTGGTAAGGCTGGTACTTGAGATATGGTAATATAGCTGCAGAATATTTGGACGTCAACGGAGTGTAATCGTTCAAATTTACGTTTAGCCTCTTGGTAAGTCAACTGGCCCAGGGACTTGTACTCCATGACTTTTCGCTCCTTTTGGAGTACAGTTCAGTATGGTGAGCAGATACAAGTGGGAGGAGGCACACATGGAGTATCTGGATGCAGTGGATGTCCGCAGTCTCGACATGTGGCACTGGAAGTGCAGCGGGGAGACATGTGCCCGAACTTCCAGCACTTAAAGCAGTGCATAAGGGAAGGGACATATGGTTTAACGTCACAGCAGTAAACCATCACCTTGACCTTTTCAGGCAATGAATCACTCTCAAAGGCCAAGATGAAGGCACTGGTAGCAACCTGTTATCTTTGGGTCCCTTATAAATGCGCCTGATGAAATGAACACACCGCCGTTCTAGACTGGCATGGAGCTCATCGTTAGACTGCAAGAGGAGGTCGCGATGGACCACGTTGAGGCTTTTATGGGGAGTGACGGAAACAGCAATATCACCCAGCCGGTCACAAGCGAGTATCGCCCAGTACTGGTATGGGGATGCTGTCTGAATCAAGACTGCACTGCTTCTCATATTGGACAGCGTTGTCACTTCCCCAAACTCATCCTCAAGATGTTCAAAGAAAAATTGAGGCTTTGTAGGTAGAAAGGAGACCCCGTCCATTCTGCAACAGACTAAATATCGAGGCGAATATGGCTGTCTTCTTTCTGTAGCCCTATGTTCCTCCTGAGGTGTAGTGAGGGAGAGAAACGATTTAGGGTCATATCTGTCGGCATTGTACTTGATCTTGCCCTTCTTAAGAGACTGCTGGTGCTGTACAGTCACCAGCAAGAGATGACTCAGTCCACTTCATTGCAGGTCATCCGCCCCCATGCCACCCACTCTGATCAGGGGCTCTCCTCACAGGCACCACCCAGCCACAGCAAAGGCCACCTGGCATGATGGCCGTTGCCATGAGTCCTGATGCCCCAGGAAGACAGGACTCTACTCCTTAACATACATGGGGAGTTTACAGCTCAGGCATCAGCAGTGTGATTCCTACCACCAAATGGGTACATGATGGCTCCGCCACAACGGACTGGCTACCATGCTGGATACTGGGCGTAGAGAACTCCGAGAGTGCCATGGGGGTGAAAGAGGACAGGAGACAGAAGAATATGACATATCCCAGAAAGTGTCCTCACCCAAATAGTTGAATTGCAGGTGGAGGTGCAAAGCCATGACAAGAGGTTCAGGAGACTGAATCTAAGGGCTCTATGGATAACTCATACACCACGTAAGGCATCCTTCCCCATATGGCCCACACTTCTGTTGAATTTAGGGGCAGGTCAAACCATAAAATGGGACTTGAACTTATAGGGCTGGAAAGGGTGCGAATCCGTTTAGTCGCCTCTGACAACAGGCAGGGATATGTCACGCCTATTCTAACCCTCAGATCCGCAGGGTGATTGTTGCTCTCTCTCTCTCTCTCTGTGTGTGTGTGTGTGTGTGTGTGTGTGTGTGTGTGTGTGGCTGAAAATCAACACCTTCTCCATGTTGTGAGTAGCAATTTAGTAATCTATGCTTTTCATTTTGTTGTTATTCCATTGCTTCTATCTGCCATATTGGATATTTTAGTATGCTGTCAGTTGTCAAATATCAATGCTTTTGGTGAGTCTGCTATGTGTAAAAGGTTTTATAAGTGGTGTAAGTGTTTCCAAGAAGGCCATTAAGATGTTGAAGATTGCAAGCACGCTGGACAACCCAACACATCATCAACGTATGAAATTTGGGAGCAAATGGAAAAAAAATGATAATGAACAGATGCCAAATTATAATCCTAGAAGATTCTGCTGCTAATTTTAGCGTATAAACTGCCTGACGTCATGATTTATTTATTTATTTTTATAATGCTTTATGTATGATATGTGTGACAGCAAAATTTGTTCCCAAATTGTTAATTTTGAGCAAAAACAGCAATGAATGCAAGCTGCTCAGTAGTTACTATATACAATTCACAGATAATTCTGAAATGCTTAAATTTTTTGTAGCAGGTGATGGAACATGGTGTAAACAATATGAATTTGAAACTATGTCTCAATTGTCTCAGGGGAAGGATTCTGTATCATCAAGACCACAAAATGTTGGTTGGTTTAAAAGAGGGGGGAAGGGACCAAACAGCTAGGTCATCAGTCCCCCCTGGGGGGACTATGGAAGGCGCCAACGACACGAAGTGACAGGAAATTGTGGATAAAAATCTGGAGCGGACCTCAGAGACCGCACTCGTATAATGTGGCAAGGATATCCGCACTCGTATAATGTGGCCAGTATATGATGTTGCCAGGAGGTGTCATATGCTTTTCATAAATCAAGAAAAATGGCAACAAGGTGTTGGCGTCTGGAGAAGGCTGTAGGGATGGCAGACTCGAGGGACCCAAGATTATCAGTGGCAGAGCGATCCAGGTGGAAGCCACCCTGGCACGGAGCCAGTAGTCAACTTGACTCTAGGACTCAACCCAACCGACGACACACCACATGTTCCAGCAGCTTACAAAGAACATTGGTGAGGCTTATGGGCTGATAGCTATCACCATCAAGCGGATTTTTGCCGGATCTGAGCACTGGTATGATGGTACTCTCTTGCCAGTGCGATGGAAAGATGCCATCGGACCAGATCCGGTTGAAGATCATGAGGAGATGTTGCTTGTAGTCGGACAAGAGAGGTTTAATCATCTGACTGTGGATCCAATCTGGCCCAGGAGCAGTGTTGGGGCAATGTGCAAGGGCACTAATGAGCTCACATTCTGTAAATGTGGCGTTATAGGATTTGCTGTGGCATGTAGTGAACGAGAGGACTTTCCCTTCCAGCTGGTGTTTGAGAGTGGGAAAGGCTGGGGGAGTAAATGTGGCGTTATAGGATTCGCTGTGGCATGTAGTGAACGAGAGGACTTTCCCTTCCAGCTGCTGTTTGAGTGGGATAGGCTGGGGGGGTAATTCTCCAACACAGAGGCGCGAGCATAGTGCTCAGCAAAGTGCTTGGCAATCGCGTTTGTGTCGGTAGATAACACGACATTTATGTTAACACCAGGAACACCTGTTGGGGTCTGGTACCCAAAAACACATCTGATCTTTGCCCAGACTTGGGAAGGTGACGTATGGCACCCAATGGTTGACAGGTACCTCTCCCAACACTCCTGTTTCCGCCTTTTGATAAGCTGGCGAACACGGGCACAGAGCCGTTTAAACGCTATGACGTGCTCCAGGGAAGGTTGCCGCTTATGCCGCTGTAGAGCTCTCCGACGTTCCTTCATTGCCTCAGCGATTTCTGGTGACCACCAAGGGACTGTCTTTCGCTCCGGGCACCCTAAAGAATGAGGGACTGTGTTTTCCGCTGCAGAAACGATCGTTCTAGTTACCTGCTCAACCACCTCGTCGATGTTACCATGTGGGAGAGATTCAACGGGTACAGCAGAGGTGAAAGTTTCCCAGTGGATGAGGCATCAGTGAGATCCTGGTCTGCAGCGGATGCTAACATCTCCACTGCATCCTCAGACGCAGATTGATAGGGAGTGCTGGTGTTGGGGCCACAGAGCGTCCTCTTCTCTTTAAGGGCTTCCTGGGAAGATTTCTCCAAAGCAGCTTCAGGAATGGAGGAAAACCACGAAGTCCCTCATCCAGCAGCTTTTGGCTCCTTGAGCCACGGGCGAGTGTCCGCCGTGGCATTAGTGGAGACCTTGGAAGAGAGGGCCGCAAGGGAACCCTTCCACACGAGAGGAGCCGCAGGAGGCTGTTGCTTCTCGGGCAAGGGGGAGGGGACCGATGTCCCCTCCATTTGGGGGGACCTTGCTCCCGAAGTAGATGCTTTGGGAGCAACGGAGGAAGACTTGCCCCCTACAACCAGGGGGGCAGTTGCATTCTGGTGGCCCGGAGGGCCCACTGTTCATGGCACACAGTGAGGAACCACTGGAACTTGGGACAACAGCGGTGATGTAGCTGCAGCATATGCCGACGTCAACAGAATGAGGTGTTATCTTTCAAATGTGTAAGTCAACCAGACCAGGGTCTTGTACTCCATAATTATCCACTCCTTTTGGAGTACTGGGCAGTCTGGTGAGCAGGGGGAGTGGTGCTCTCCACAGTTGATGCAAATGGGAGGTAGCACACATGGAGTATCTGGGTGCAGTGGATGTCCGCAGTATCGACATGTGGCACTGGAAGTGCAGTGGGAAGACATGTGCCCGAACTTCCAGCACCAAAGCAGTGGATAAGGGCAATGAATCACTCTCAAAGGCCAAGATGAAGACAACCCTGTTGTTTTGGGTCCCCCGTAAACGCACCAGATGAGATGAACAGATCGCCATTCTAAATTGGTGCAGAGCTTGTTGTCAGACTGCAAGAGGAGGTCACGATAGAAAATAATCCCCTGGACCATGTTGAGGCTTTTATGGGGAGTGACGGAAAAAGGAATATCACCCAGATTGCCACAGGCGAGTAACGCTCGGGACTGGGCTGGGGATGCTGTCTGAATCAAGACTGCATCATTTCACATCTTGGACAGCACTGTGACTTCTCCAAACTTATCCTCAAGGTGTTCAACAAAAAATTGAGGCTTCATTGGTAGAAAAGAGTCCCCATCAGTTCTGCTACAGACTAAAAACCGAGGCAGATTTACCTCTTTCTGTTCTGTAGCTCTATGTTCCTCCCATGGCGTAGCAAGGGAGGGAAACGATTTAGGGCCATACCTGTCAGCATTGTACTCTGTGTTGCCCTTCTTGGAGACTGCTGGTACCGTACGGTCACCAGCAAGAGACAGATGAGTCTGCTTCATTGTGGGTCATCCACCCTGATGCCACCCACTCCGATCAGGGGCTCTGCCCATGGTCGACACGCAGCCACAGCAAAGGCCAACTGGCATGACGGCCATTGCCAGGAGTCCTGTAGTCCCAGGAAGGGAGGCATCTACTCCATGGCATACGTGGGGAGTTTACAGCTAAGGAATCAGCAATGCAATCCTTGTGTTGTCAAGGGGCTACCACCAAATGGGTGCATGACGGCCCCACCACAACGGACTGGCTACCGTGCTGGATATTGGTTGCAGAGACATCCAATATTGTCATGGGGGCAAAAGGGGACAGGAGACAATGGAAGAAGATGACATACCCCGGAAAGTGTCCTTCCCTAAATAATTGAATTGCAGATGGAGATGCAAAGCCTTGACAAGAGATTCAAGAGATCGAATCTAAGGGCACTCATGCACCGTGTAAGGCGTCCTTCCCCATATGGCCCACACTTCTGTAGAATTTTGAAAGTGGTAGGTCAAACCATAGAATGGGACCTGAACTCATACGGCCGAAAAGTGTGAGACTCCTTTTAGTCGCCTCTTACTACAGGCTGGAATACCTCGGACCTATTCTAACCCCAGGAGCTGTAGGGGGGACCAAAAAAAGCTTGAAAAGTGTGGTCAAATGCAATTTGTTATGTTTTGCTCACAGTGCTTTTCAATTTTTATGGCACAGTGTCTCCTGAGTCTTTCCCATATGGTTAAACGATATTACAAGTCCAATGCCACTTGCATGAAGCATTTTTAAAACACTTGCCCAAATCTGTGGCAAAACAATTCATGGTAACTGCACCATGATAATGCAAACAAGAAATGTTAAATGACCATGGGAAGAAGACAATATATGCAGAAAAAGGAGAAGGAAG
Source organism: Schistocerca nitens (assembly GCF_023898315.1). Taxonomy (NCBI): domain Eukaryota; kingdom Metazoa; phylum Arthropoda; class Insecta; order Orthoptera; family Acrididae; genus Schistocerca; species Schistocerca nitens. The sequence goes on along the minus strand of NC_064618.1, from coordinate 580,968,499 downwards.
TTTGGAGGGACTATGTGGAAGAATTATATGGTGCATAGGTGGAAAACCACACACACACACACACACACACACACACACACACACACACACACACACACACACACACACAGAAAGCGAGTGTATTTTATTTGTGACAGCAAATTAAAACTAAATTCTGACTGAAAAGGCCTTGGAAGGCCCAACAGTACTGACAAACCACTGTGTCATCCTCAGACAAGAGGCCTCATTTGATGCGAATATGTAGGGGCATGTGGTCAACACACCGCTCTCCTGGCCGTTGTCAGTTTTCAAGTCCGGAGCTACCACTTCTTAGTAAAACAGAGTCTTAACTGGCCTCATGAGAGCTGAGTGCACCCCACTTGGTAACAGTGTTTGTCAGACCTGAACAATCACCCATCGACATGCTAGGCAAGCCTAAAAGCACTTAACTTCAGTGATCTGATGGGAACTGGTGTTGCCACTGTAGCAAGGCCATTGGCACTTGTGATAATACAAGTTCAGAAATATTTTAGCTAGTAGAGCTGTAATCAGAAACAACCATTATCATTTCTTTTACATTTTTGTACAAGAGAATAACTAAATTAAATTCATGAAAAAAATTTTTGGTTGGTTGGTTGGTTGATTTGGGGCAGGGCCCAAACAGCAAGGTCATCGGTCCCATCGGATTGGGGAAGGAAATCGGCCATGTCTTTTTCAAAGGAACTATAACAGCATTTGCCTGAAGTGATTTAAGGAAATCACAGAAAACCTAAATCACACCAGTCATCCTCCCGAATGGGAGTTAAGTGTGCTAACCACTGTGCCACCTACCTCAGTAATAACATGTTTCTTACACAACTCTACTCTTGGGAAAAGGAAGGAAGATTAGATTTTAACATCCCATTGATAGCACGGTCAATAGAGGCGGAACACAAGCTCAGATGACGAAATGATGGGGCAGGAGATAGGCTATGCCTTTTTCAAAATAACTACCCTTGCATTTTCCTGGAGTGGTTTAGGGTAATAATGGAAAACCTAAATCTCAATGGCAGGCATATGTCTGGACCACTGTCCTCCCAAATACGAATCTAGTGTGCTAACCACAGACCTACCTCGCTCAGTCCCAATCTTGGTATCAGATGTTGCAAAGTTTACTGTAAAATTCCTTCAGCTGTTGAGGAAGAAATGTCAACATCATCAAAAGGTCATTTTGTTTCGCAACTGATTAATGTGGCTGGTCTTTTGGATCAAGTATGTCATGGCATACCTCTGCCATGGTCTTTCCTTGTTTGAATACACTGACATTTTCCCATTCTTCTGCTTCAGAGTAAGAATTTTTAATATCTATTTGAGATGGATGACTATGAGACATTTGGATCATATGGCACTGATGACAAAGTTTTCTTTAAAATCAAATAAGTCAGTTGTGTGAATTGGAATGGCATTTGCAGCTCCTAAGGGAAGCACCACTTGGCACAAATACCATGTATCTTATAGTAACCAATGTCTGAATCATATCTTTAGAACTGAAAATGTGTGTTTTTTGACAAAATGGCACTAAGAATGTTTACCATTTCCACTCTTCAAATAGTGAGGGCAAAATTCTTTGGATAACATGATACACTGAATTTAAATTATGAAATGAGAAAATATAAAGCTGGAACAAAGATGTATAAAGCTAAGCTGGAATGGCTGGAGAGAATGTGCAAGGCTATGAAAGCATCTATAAGTAAGGGAAATACACTCCTGGAAATGGAAAAAAGAACACATTGACACCGGTGTGTCAAACCCACCATACTTGCTCCGGACACTGCGAGAGGGCTGTACAAGCAATGATCACACGCACGGCACAGCGGACACACCAGGAACCGCGGTGTTGGCCGTCGAATGGCGCTAGCTGCACAGCATTTGTGCACCGCCGCCGTCAGTGTCAGCCAGTTTGCCGTGGCATACGGAGCTCCACCGCAGTCTTTAACACTGGTAGCATGCCACGACAGCGTGGACGTGAACCGTATGTGCAGTTGACGGACTTTGAGCGAGGGCGTATAGTGGGCATGCGGGAGGCCGGGTGGACGTACCGCCGAATTGCTCAACACGTGGGGCGTGAGGTCTCCACAGTACATCGATGTTGTCGCCAGTGGTCGGCAGAAGATGCACGTGCCCGTCGACCTGGGACCGGACCGCAGCGACGCACGGATGCACGCCAAGACCGTAGGATCCTACGCAGTGCCGTAGGGGACCGCACCGCCACTTCCCAGCAAATTAGGGACACTGTTGCTCCTGGGGTATCGGCGAGGACCATTCGCAACCGTCTCCATGAAGCTGGGCTACGGTCCCGCACACCGTTAGGCCGTCTTCCGCTCACGCCCCAACATCGTGCAGCCCGCCTCCAGTGGTGTCGCGACAGGCGTGAATGGAGGGACGAATGGAGACGTGTCGTCTTCAGCGATGAGAGTCGCTTCTGCCTTGGTGCCAATGACGGTCGTATGCGTGTTTGGCACCGTGCAGGTGAGCGCCACAATCAGGACTGCATACGACCGAGGCACACAGGGCCAACACCCGGCATCATGGTGTGGGGAGCGATCTCCTACACTGGCCGTACACCACTGGTGATCGTCGAGGGGACACTGAATAGTGCACGGTACATCCAAACCGTCATCGAACCCATCGTTCTACCATTCCTAGACCGGCAAGGGAACTTGCTGTTCCAACAGGACAATGCACGTCCGCATGTATCCCGTGCCACCCAACGTGCTCTAGAAGGTGTAAGTCAACTACCCTGGCCAGCAAGATCTCCGGATCTGTCCCCCATTGAGCATATTTGGGACTGGATGAAGCGTCGTCTCACGCGGTCTGCACGTCCAGCACGAACGCTGGTCCAACTGAGGCGCCAGGTGGAAATGGCATGGCAAGCCGTTCCACAGGACTACATCCAGCATCTCTACGATCGTCTCCATGGAAGAATAGCAGCCTGCATTGCTGCGAAAGGTGGATATACACTGTACTAGTGCCGACATTGTGCATGCTCTGTTGCCTGTGTCTATGTGCCTGTGGTTCTGTCAGTGTGATCATGTGATGTATCTGACCCCAGGAATGTGTCAATAAAGTTTCCCCTTCCTGGGACAATGAATTCACGGTGTTCTTATTTCAATTTCCAGGAGTGTATATATGCTGTCTTTATCATCCCAGCCAACAGCAGAACCACAACCACCATAAGACACATTAAGAGAGTTGTCGTCACCAGCTGCAGCAGCATCAACATCCCCAGAATCATTATCATAAGGAACACAAGTAACAAGGGAAGAAGCAACAGCAACATCAGAAGAAGCAACACCAACTATGGAAATTGCAGCATCACCAATGGCAGAAGCACTATGAACCACTTGTCCCCTTAATAAGGGCAGAATTTCACCACTATGCCAGCTGAAGTGTTTTTCTATAAAAACTGGTATGAAGAAAACTCTGAGATACAAAATCTAAGAGAAGTTATGCTTACACAGGTAGACAAAAGTTACTTAATGCATTGGAATATAAATGGCTTGAAGGCAGATAGTGACAAAATTGATGAACTGCAAATAATCCTTACTGAAAATATCAAAGTTGTCTGCTTGAATAAACAATGGTTAGCTAGTGATTTTTTAGAAAATTTAAATAGACTGGAACACTTCAATGTGGCAAGTAGTTTTTGCAGAAGAGAGAGATCCCATGCAGGCTAGTGCACACTTCTCAATACCTACTTTACACATAAAAATAAGACACATTTTGTTCACTTAAATGAGAAGTACTCTTCTGAAAGCTACAGAGTTGAATTAAAAGAAAAGAACACATTAGTCATATCAATTTACAGAATTCCAGGTAGTACAATATCTAAAAGTTTCTTGTAAAACTCCTGTGTCTTCTCAATAAAATTAACAAAGAAAGGAAGAAGGATATTATCATAGAACCCTATTTTAACATAAATGTGATAAGTCATGACAATAGCTCAAACCAGTTTATTGACTTAGTTCAGAGCTCCGTTTTTAAAGTAAATTTTTGTAAATTTACTAAAGGAAATGCTCATTCAGCTACATGCATAGAAGAATTACCAACAAATTACCTTTTTGGAATGAAAACAAGTTTTGGTTAGACCTAGGAATTTCTGAACCAGTGTGGCTATCAAACTTGGAAAAAAAAAAGTTCCCTGCAAATTCCAGGTGAGAGGAGGAAGATGGTCTCAAGAATATTCTGATAAACTAAGGGAAATTAATTGTTAGTAGGGGTGGGGTGGGAAGGACGAGAGGGGGCGAGGCAACATACGGTTATAATGGATGACTTTTCTTGCCTCTAAGATGAGCTCTATGTCAGCCTTAAGCAGAAGTTTCACTCCAGCTTTTAAACATTGACGATCATGGAACAATATCCAAATAATTAACACACTTTTAAGAATTAAGTATTTTAAAAGTCAATTTCAACACTAGGTTATAAACAAATGGTTCCCTAGGATATTATGAAATTCCTCAATTTTTCCTGGTATAATTTAATTCCTTGAGAATTCCAGTACAAATACAATCGCCACCTTGCTGAACATTGTGGACAGTTTATTCAGCTCCCAGCAATAAATAAACCAAATGTTAACAAAGGACTTAAGAAAAGAAACTTCTTTTTAAATATAATTGGGAACTGTTCCATGACAAGACAGATGCACACAGACAACAGCATGTCAAGCACTGAGAAATCTGATAAATGTTTTAAGAAGTTCTCTAGAGGTATTCAATGAATCATTCCTACTTATCATCTGGCATTGAAAAGTCAAAAGTAAACTAAACTAGATTACTCTAGTTTTAAAAATATCTCGTGCAAAAAGTGGTTGGCTGGCAGATGGAACCAAACAGCGAGGTTATCAGTCAAATGATCTAAGGGGGCAGAAACTAGGGGAAGAATTACACAAACAGCACAGTCCAGTTACAGGAAAGAGAGAAACAGGCAAACTGAGAGGTTAAAGGAACGTCCAGGCAGCAGGAAGAATAAAGAACAGAGAGGGGGGGGGGGGGGAAGGGAGGAATGGTGGGGGCAGGGGCGCACCAGAACCGATACTTGCACTGGGGCATCAGGACCTCCGCCGAACCTTCCCTATACCCACACCATATGATTGTCGACACAATGGGGACAATAGCCGGAGACCAGATAACTGGAGCGAAAAGGAGGGGGGAGGAGGATGAGAACCTGGCCAGTGTATAAACTAGGCCAAGACCTCCACAGCCAACGCCAATGCTAACCGATGAACTCCAGATCCAGAGCGAAATTACGACACTTAAACCTGGGAGAGCATACTACTTTCGCGAAAAAAACCAAAGAGAAATGTAACCACATGAGGGTCGACCACTAACACCTGGGGCAAGAAGGGTGGGAATGTGTATTTAGTATGAAGGGCCAAAAGAAGGGAGTAGTACTGCAAAATATAGATCACCCTGAAAGCGGTGGGGCAGGGCACAACTGTAACAGTGGGGGCAGCTCATTGTGGAGTAAAAAACCATGGGTCAGGCTAGTATGTCCAACAAAAAGACAGCAAAGGATTATAGATTCACATGAGGAGAGGCAGAGGGAGGAACATCACGTGGTGAGTCTCCTCGATTGCAAGAAGCTTATCAGACAGGGGCATAGGCCCTCCCATGAGTTGGCCTGTGTTGAGCAAAATGGGATTTGATGCAGGTCACGAATCTGTCGTGACAGGGATCACAGAGAAGGGGCAGTAGGTGGCCACTCCTCCCCCTCCCTCATCACCAGCCAAACTACTGGCAAGCTCATTATCCGGGATACCCACGTAGCCGGGATGGTTCCTCCAAACGGCCACAACTGCTTTCCTTCTCCATCCTTCCGTAATAAAACCTTTTTCTCCATTTCTAATGACGTTATTGATGGGACGTTAAACACTAATCTCCGCTTCCTATGGGAGAGCCCCATCACCTATGGGCGATGAAGGAGGGATACTTTTCGGCTGAGGAAGGGGAGTGGCATCAGGAGGGGAGGGCATAGGAACTGCAATGAAGGGGGAGGAGTGAAGGGGAGAACTGAGGTAAGGAGAAGGGAAGAGGGTAAAGGAAGTAACATAGGCAAAGTTAGATGTCATCAACACAGGGTGAAGAAAATCAGATTTCTGACGAACCTTCAGTGTAGGATAAACTATCAAGGGACTTATATCTCTGTATACCAGGCAAGCTGATGAGCACAGAGAGTGACAAATAACGCACAAGGATGTTGAAACAAAGGGGCCCCCCTCAGGGCCTGTGGTCTGAATTCACCACATAGAAGGTCCTCCGAACAGCAGGAAGACAAGCCTGAAACACAAAAATTCAAAACACCTCTCATGGGTGGCAGGACGTATGGCATCACTTCACACTAATAACACATATCCTTGACCTTCTCTGGGAGGATATCTCCTTCAAATGCCAGAATAAAGGCATTGATATTGATGCAATTGCCCTTATGACCTTTCCAAACATACTGAAATTAACACCCAGTCATTCTAGAGGGGCCCAGAGTTCATCATCAGTTTGAAGGATAAAGTCCGTATGAAAAATGACTCCCTGAAGCATATTCAAACACTGTAGGATGCTGGGATGTCACCAAGATGGTCACAAGGGTGAAGGATTGGTTGGTTGGTTGGTTGGTTTGGGGAAGGAGACCAGACAGCGAGGTCATCGGTCTCATCGGATTAGGGAAGGACGGGGAAGGAAGTCGGCCGTGCCCTTTGAAAGGAACCATCCCGGCATTTGCCTGGAGCGATTTAGGGAAATCACGGAAAACCTAAATCAGGATGGCCGGACGCGGGATTGAACCGTCGTCCTCCCGAATGCGAGTCCAGTGTCTAACCATTGCGCCACCTCGCTCGGTAAGGGTGAAGGACTATAGATTGGGTGACAGAAGTAGTTTTGATCAATGGCGAACCTGACTGCATCTTACTGAGAGATTTCACTTCACCAAACTTGTCTTTTTTTGGGGGGGGGTTGGGGGGGGGGAGGCTTGGTGGTGGTAAAACTGTCCCCACCAGTCCTAGTGCAGACCAGACAGTGAGGAAAATGTTGCACCCTAAGCCAGGGACCCTGGACTCCTCCCAGGATGTGGTCAGGAAAGGGAAGCCCACAGGGTCATAAGAAATGGCATTAAAGGAGCCAATGCCAACCAATGAGATGGCCATAGAAAAACAGCCAGTTTTTTGGAGCTTAATGTGTTCCATATGCAACACATCCACCCTGATACCACTAATTCTGATTGGGGACTCTCCCCATGGGTATCGCCCATCCATAGTAAGGGCCGTCTGGCACAGCAGCCGTTGCTAGGAGTTCTAATGCTCCAGAACAACAAGCAACCATTCCTAGGCATGCACAGGGAGGCAACAGCTCAGGAGTCAGAAGTGTGCCCCTGTGTTGACAGGGGACTCAGCTGGATGGGTAAGTAACAGCCTCACCACAAGGACTGGCTACAGCATATAATGATGAGCTAGTGGGGTAGGGAGAGGGGAGGGGCTACAGTGGGGGAGGAAGAGAAGGAGGAGGGAGAGGAATTTTCACCACAGATGTGAGGGAGGGAGTTCTTCCCCAAATGGCTTACACTACGGAGATAAAATTTAGAAGCGCAGGTGGAACCCCAGACGTGGACTAAAAAGGTGAAAAAGAAAAGGCAAGGGGAACAAGAAAACTGAAGGAATATAAGAAACCAGGTGGATAGACAGGTTGACATAAGTAAGAACACTGAGCAAAGGGAAGAAGGGAGCATAGGGGAAGGAAATGCAATCCGGCAAGGAAGACTGGTTGGCAATAGTTCGGAGCCTCGTGTGCACCACGCACAAACTCACTGCACTGCACTTATTTGAGATTATTGTCTTTTTACGCAGTAATCATGAGCATAACTTCACAAACAAGTATGGTCAAAGTCTTGTAGAACTCTGCAGAGAACACAATCATACATCCAACAATAAATTTAAAACATGGAAACATCAAGACTGGAGGAAGGAGGAGTCGCAGCTAGGCCACGTCTGTATAGACAAAAATTTTCATTAGGAAATATAGAACATTGAAGTACTGAGAGGAGTAGAAAACAGAATTAGTAAGGGAATAACAGAAAAATTGTGGAATAGTAAGAGCAACATTAAACAGATTACAGAAATTAAGCAACATATAAGAGAACCCCAAATTACAATAAAACAAAACAGACAAAACCAGAACACTGCAGAACATAAAAACCAGGCTACAAACTAAAATCAATAAAAGAGCTACAGGAAGAGTCATATCAGACACAGAAAGAAAAAAAAAACCTGAAAGAATAGACAAGTATTGGACAGACAGAAGAGAAAAACATCCTTCATATAATGATGGATTTTAATAATCGCTGTATAACCACTGCACTATTGAATTTCCTTATTGAATTATTATACATGAAAAGCACCAGTTTGCTTTTGTTCTACAATATTACTTTTATTGCTAACTGGTTTTCGGCTTACAAGGCCATCTTCAGACATTGACTGAGTATTATCACCAAAGAAGTTAAATGTTAGCAGACAAAATTGGAAGAGAAGTAACACATCTAGACTGAAGTAGAAACATACAGTAGGTAACATCTTTGCAATGAAATAGTAAAAACTGAACAATACATAAATAACAATGGAGTTGACAGGTAAACCTTTAGCACAAAATAGGAATAGCATGCCTACATAACAGCTTCTATTAATAAACAAAACTAATAAAATAAGATAAAATTAGTACTAGACAAGGCTGCATCAAGAGGTATGAAACATGGAGAGTGATACACAATCAATTAAAAAAGAAGAGACAGTTGTCAATGTAAATACAGAATACACAAGGAAATTAATATCAACAAGATAAACAGAAATTAATAAATGCAGGAAAATGGAGTTGTTTGAGGGAACCTACAGTTTGAGAGTGTGGTGGTACTGCATTTTAACATTAACATTATAATCAAAGCAGTGGCTGTGTACCAGTTTTCATTAAATAAATGAGCAAAGTAAAATATGAACAGTATTTGATGAGACAACTACAAGGGGAGTTAAATATTGACAGTAATAAAAGTACAAGTTAAAAGGAAACCCTTAACTATTGAAAGTACAGCCTATGTGGAATACAAAGACAACTGCAACAAATAAAACAACTTAATGAACACAGGAAAATGGGAGTATGTAAGAAGAGAGAGTGTGGGAAGTAATGAACAACAAAGATGATTATATGAAGTTTAGGAGAGGGGAAGTGTTGAGTTGTGTCTGGTCATTTAGGATGAGATCTGGACTGTGAGCAAGATGTTTGTTAATTTCCAGGGCTTCCAGCAGGTTGAGTTTATGGCCTTTGGTTGCTAAGTGAAGTAGATGGGACACTGGCTGCTAGTTGTGACCCTCACTCAGTACATGCTCAGCAATTGCAGAGTCTGAATTCTGCAACCTCCAGTTGCGTTCGTGTTCAGCCAGCCTAGTTGATATGTCTCTGCCTGACTGACCAATGTAACATTTGTCACAATTAGAACAGGTGATTTAGTATACCCCACTGTTGGCTAATAACTGGATCTCGTCTTTGCTATTAAAAACACACTGGGCTGTCGTGTTCCTGACGTAGTAGGAAACCCTATACTTGCAGGATTTCAGTGCTTTGGCTACAATCTGTGATACCTGACCTAGAAATAGTAGTGTACACCATTTCTTGCAGACAGTCGATGGGGAATCAGGTGGAGCATAGAGGAGGGATATAATGTCTGAAGATGATCTTGTAAGTCGAAAACCGGTTAGCAATAAAAGTAATATTGTAGAACAAAAGCAAACTGGTGCTTTTCATTTATTATAATGTTGTTCTACCAAGAACCGATGGAAGATTCTGTTAATATTATTGAACTTTATTGTATTATCAAATAACAACAACCAGTATAAAACTTTGTATAACTGAGTAGTGTGGTCCAATGAAGGACTTAAAAAGCAATAATAATAATAATAATAATAATAACAATAATTGCAAGCTAGCTGAAGAACTCCATTTCACACATATGTAGAAAAGACTAGACATAAAGGAAATTTCACACTTCCAACATTAACCAGTGCTGGTAAAAATAGTGTTAGAGAGTTATGTACCTTCGTATATGATAAGGCAAAAATGGACACTTCTCTTGAACAATATGATCAGTTGGCGTGTACAATGTATGTTATGAGAGAAATAAAATGCAAATCCAAACAAAAAAAGGTACAGAAATAAGAAAATTAAAGAGGTATTTGGAGCAAAGGGAAGCAGCTATACAAATACTATGAGGTGATATGGCAAGGGAAAAGAAGGGAAAGCTGGAATGTGCAAGAAATATTTCCAGCATCTCTACAGGGTAACGAACTTCAAGACATTGTTATAAAAAGGGAAGAGAAAGTGGATGACAATGAGGCGGATGATAAATAATGTGAGGAGAATTTGAAAGAGCTCTGAAACATCTCAGAAAAAACAAGGTCCCTCCAGTTGATGAGATTCCTCAATGATTACTGACATCCTTGGGAGAGCCAGACATGACGAAACTATTCCACCTGGTGCATGACATGCAAGGGAAACATCCTCAGACATCAAGAAGAATGTAATAATTCCAATTTCAAAGAAGGCAGGAGCTAACAGTTGTGAACACTACTGAACCACCAATTTCATAACTAATAGTTGGAAAATATTGACACTAATTAAGATTCTGTAACTTACAAAACGAAAGCGTTGGTACGCTGATAGAGACAACAAGAAACACAAACACACACACAAATCTCAAGCTTTCGCAGCCCACTGTTGCTTCATCAGGAAAGAGGGAAGGAGAGGGAAAGACGAAAGGATGTGGGTTTTAAAGGAGAGGATAAGGAGTCATTCCAATCCCGGGAGCGGAAAGACTTACCTTGGGGGGGGGGGAAAAAGGGACAGGTATACACTCGCGCGCGCGCGCCCACACACACACACACACACACACACACACACACACACACACACACACACATATATATATATACAAGCAGACATATATGTCTGACAGATATGTCTGCTTGTGTCTGTATATGTGCGGATGGATATGTGTGTGTGCGAGTGTATACCTGTCCCTTTTTCCCCCCAAGGTAAGTCTTTCCGTTCCCGGGATTGGAATGACTCCTTACCCTCTCCTTTAAAACCCACATCCTTTCGTCTTTCGCTCTCCTTCCCTCTTTCCTGATGAAGCAACCGTGGGTTGCGAAAGCTTGAGATTTGTGTGTGTGTTTGTTGTTGTCTCTATCAACGTACCTACACTTTCATTTGGTAAGTTACAGAATCTTTGTTTTTAGATATATTTTTCCCAAGTGGAATGTTTCCCTCAAAAAACAGTAAAAGCCGAACTTGGGGAAGATTAGTTTGAGTATGGGGGAAATGAATTAACATGCAATACTGACTCCATACCTCATCCTAAAAGACGGGCTGAAAGGAAAACCTATACTCATAGCATTTGTCAATTTAGAGAATGCAGTGGTGATTAGAAAACACTCTTAGAAATTGTGATGGTGGCAGGGATAAAATACAGACCATGAAATGCTATGCACAGCTTGTACAGAAACTAGACTGCAGTTATACGAATCAAAAGGGCATAGAAAAGAGAAGCAGTGGTAGATATGGGAGTGAGACAGGTTTGTAGTTTATCCCCAATGTTATTCAATCTGGAACGGAAACAAAGAAAAATTTGGAGAAGGGATTAAGTTTTGGGAGGAGAAATAAAAATTTTGAGAATTGATGGTGTCTTTGTAATTGTTTCAGAGCCAGCTAAGGACCTGGAAGAGCAGCTGAATGGAACGGATAGTGACTTGAAAAGATGTTACAAGATGAACAACAACAAAAGCAAAATAATGATAATCGTATATAGTGGAAGATGAACAACAACAAAATTGAAACAACAACAATGTATAATGGTAAGTAGGCTAATCAAAACAGGTGATGGTGGGTGAATTATACTGGGACACGACACACTAAAAGTAGTAAATGTGACTTTTACTATTTAGAACAAAATAACTAATGATGGCCGAAGTAGAGAGGATATAAACTGCAGACTGGCTACAGGAAGAAAAGTATTCCCGAAAAAGATGAATTTGTTAACACTGAATACAAATTCAAGTTGTTAGGAAGTATTTTTTTGAATGTATTTGCCTGGAGTGTGTTGAACAGAAGTGGAACATGGATGATAAACAGGTACGGCAAGAAGAGAAGAGATGCATTTAAAACGTGGTACTACAGAAGAATGCCGAAGATGAGACAAGCAGGTAGTGTAACTTCAACCAAACTGAGGAAAACAAACGTGATGACATAATTTGACTAAAAGAACGGATCGAATGACAGAACACATCCTGAACAGTTTAGTAATAGAATGAACTGTGGGTGATAAGAACTGTAGAGGGGGAGTAAGCAGATTCAAAGGGATGTAGGTGCAGTAGTTGCAGAGATGAAGAGACTTACACGTGATAGACTATCGTGTAGAAATGAATCAAACCAGCCTTCGGACTAAAAACAACATATCTGATGAAGTTAAGTAAAACAGAATAATTCGACACTTGTAGTGAATAAATGATAAAGTGGCAGAAAAGAATTGTGTAAGTCATCAAAAAGTTAGGTTTTTTTGATCGAAAAATTTTAAATGTGTCGATTCTTCCGTTATAGTACTAAGAGCCTTTGAACCAATAACGCTATCTTAATATTTACATGATTATTCATGTTTATCATATAAGAATGGTTTGTCATCAGAGTTCTGTTCATATAGAACATCCCTTGCTGTCACGTGAGTACTCATTAGTATGCAGCCTATTCATAAGGTTAATTCAGTTACCTGCAAAGCTTACCCACTGGAATACTTAGATTTTAAGGATTTTATGATGGATTCTACATCTTCCAAAGAAGCAGCATCCATCAAAAATCCTTAAAATCTAAGTATTCCAGTGTGTTTGATAACATATCAACAAAGTTAATTAAAGAGTGCTCATGCGAGTTAAGTTCTATCTTAAGTTATTTGTGTAATTGTGTAATCAATCTCTTATCAGTGGGTCATTCCATGTCAATTCAACCAATTTGAGAAAATGTTCCAGCTGACAGCTTCAGATTTGGCTGAAATTTAGCACACCAATGCTACCAAGCGTGGAACACTCATGAACAAAGGTTTAAGTTCACCTGCCAATTAGTTTCAGAATTATGGCTTGTGAAAGAAGGTGGCGTAACCCGGAAATTGCGAACCGTATCTGGCAATCTATCTTCAGATCCAACTTCAGGTCTTAATAACTTTGGAACTATTCCGCACAGTCCACTGAAATTTTTACAACCCAGTAACATCCACCAAGAGAACACTCACGATGAATCAAAACACCAACAACACATTTCAGAGGGAAAATAAAAAATTCCAAAATTGATTAAAAAACTGTAATACATTAAAAGGTACATATTGTAGGTGCCAAATATTATTCACTAAAAAAGGGTGTTTTTTTTTGGTAAGCTTAATGTGGCCTAAACACACACAGAACTCATCTTGCCCATATCAGTCACACAAACAGAGTTACATGCACACAAAAATTTAAAAAAATTGAAAAATTACCTGAAAAATGTGGATTTTCTAAGTGTGGTAGCACAAAGGGGGCAAGTGATATCCCGGCCAAATTTCAAACACTGCATAAGTAGACCATAATATAATAAGTGGCAAAATTTCAATTTGTTATTGCAAGGCATTTATGTACAATAAAAGTTCACAGAGATGTATTTGGTTACCTTTCTTTTAACATGATTTAGCAAGTAATTGTTGGGAACCATTAGGCAACAGGAAGTTAAACAATGGTAGTTTTCAGGGACAGAATGAGTCATTGTTAGGCAGGAACAATAAAGGAAACAAGCAACAATTAAAGGTTACTCATGTTTTTAAGATTCTAGTTCAGACTGGTCAGTACTGTTGTGGAAAGTCAAGGCAGAAGAGTGTACTAGTGGTGGTTTTGTTCAAACAAGTTGCAGTATTGGTAGAGCACAAGCATCTGAATGTCATAAAAAAACATACGGAACAAAATGTGGCTTTGTACTGTATGATCTGGATGAATCAAACCAAGATTTGTCGCTATGGAGATCCGGGATACACCCTGTGGGCACAAGAAGTACAGTTCCAGGAAACTTTAGTGTTTGTTATCATCATATGAAAGTGTTTCTGGATAAGTATTCTTTCCTACAAAGAAGTTGTTTTGATCCATTTCGGATTCATAAGAAGACAGTGAAGTGTAGCCTCAGAGAAACTGATATAAAATCAGTATTGAAAGTGAATCAGTGCATGGGACTTATCATGAAACCAGGACAAAAATTATGTTCCAGGTGTGTTACACTACTAAAAAATGAAGAATATTCTGATAATTTACATGACAGTGACAAAGAGTATCAGCCGCCTCCAACCACAGCGGATGAGCAATTAAATACTTCAGTAACTGCTCTTGGTTTGTCTCCCATGAAGACACACAAAATTGGGAAAAAGAGACAGGCCCAGCTATGGTAGAAGAAAAACACAAGAAGCTCAAATGGAATTAAAACACAAAATAGCTGATACATGATGGTGGAAGAGGAAGAACTATCTGCTCCAAAGGAACAGAAATCATGCCAGAAATGCTCTGACTTGGACAAAACTGTGCATGATTTGAAAGAAAAATGTGCCATATCCACACGCCAGAAAAAAAGTAGCTATTCTTACCCTTGCACCTTCCAGCTGGTCTACTGACTACACTGCAAAGGAACTCAATGTTTCTACATATGTGGTAAAGCAAACTGGGAAAATAAAAGCAACCCAAGGAGTGCTTCCACAACTTCAGAAGGCTCCGGGTAAGCAGTCGAGTTCAGAAATAAAGGTGCTAGTGTTGGAGTTTTATGAAAATAATGACTACAACCGAATAATGCCTGGAAAAAAAAAAAAAAAAAACGCTATGTAACAGTGTAAATGGGAAATGTACATGTACAGATGCAAAAAACACTGTTGCTATGCAACATATCAGAACTATATGTAGAATTCAAGGAAAAGTATCCCAATACCAAAGTAGGTTTATCATCTTTTTTCAATCTTCGGCCAAAATGGGTTGCGCCTGTAAGTGCAAGGGGCACACACAATGTTAGTGTATGTGAGACCCATCAAAATGCTTAGCTGATGTTTGCTGCTATAAAGGATTCTGGTCTGGATTACAAAGGTGCAATGAAGCTGCTAGTGTGTGACATCAGTTCCTACCAGTGCATGATATACACATGTGAAAAGTGACCTGGTAAGGTAAATCTTGCAGAACACATGAATAACAAACTGTATGGTGAACTCCTTATGGATGACGATGAACTTGTTTCTTATAAACAACGGACACACAAGGATCCCACAAGTCTTGAAACAAAGCAAAGTACAGAGGAAGATTTTGTTGAAATGTGTTGTCAAAAAAACGGACAGACTGACTACACACAGCAACAGCACAATCGGCTTATCTCCTGTTTTGTAAGGATAATTTGAAACAAGATGAAATTATAGTAATACCAGACTTATCTGAAATTATGCATTTCTAGTTCAAGATGCCATCCTAGGATATCCTTGGGACAACAGTCAAGCAACTCTCCAGCCATTTGTGATTTAGTATAGAGGTGAATCAGGTGACGAGTCTGTCATGAACCTGTGTGTTTTTAGTGACTGTTTAATTCATGATGCCATTGCAGTTCATGCCCACATTCGCACTGTCATGGCATATGTGAAAAACAAGCTGCCTCACATACATTTTGTGAAATACTTCAGTGATGGGGCAGCTAGTCAGTACAAAAGCTGTAAAAATCTCAAAAATTTATGCATGCATTACTATTATTTTCAGATTCACGCAGAATGGAATTTTTTCGCAACAAGTCATGGTAAAAATGTATGTGATCGTATTGGTGCTACCATTAAGCGCAAGGCGTCACGAGCTAGTCTGCAGCACCCTACAGAAGGTCACATTCTAACACCGCTTCAATTATTTACCTGAGTACAGAAAAATATCTCTGGCATACAATCATTCTATGTTTCGAAAGATGAGGTGAAATCAGTCGAAGAGTTGCTAAAAAGCACACTAGAAAACGTGAAAACTGTTGCAGGCACAAGGAGCCATCATCACTTCTCTCCAGCGGACTCTGAGAATGTGCAGATGAGCAGATTGTCCAGTTATAACTATAGGTTCATGAACAACATGTGTCTTTATAGTGTGTCTGACTCAGGATTCAGAAGCAAAAGCTGCAACATACAACCAGGTTGCTATGTTATTGCTGTTTATGATGACAAATGGTACTTAGGATGTGTTGCAGAGTGCTGTGAAGCGAAAGGTGATGTATTTGTGAACTTCATGGCACCAGCAGGACCAGCAAGATCATTTCATTGGCCACATTTGGCAGACAGGTGTTGGATTCCTTTTGAACATATTCTTATGACAGTTCCAGTTCCTACCATAGTGTCAGGAAGACAGTACAATTTGCCACTTAATGTACAGAGTACAGTAACTAAAGTGTGGGAGAACTTCTGTTCGAAGCATAATTGACTGGTTTTTAGCAGTTAAGGTGCAGTAAACATTAATGATAGATTGTGTTAACCTGTCTATATGCTGTTGCTTAGAGATTAAACAGTTGTGGGAGATGATAAGAAGAGGCAGAACAGTTTACAATATGTTTTTACAAAATTGTGTTGTGTGAACAATGGCCACATCACCAAATACATCTGTCAACTTCCATGTACACAAATGTCTTGCAATAACATGTTGAAATTTTGAGATATATATCATTATGGTCTGCTCATGCAGTGTGTGAAATTTGACTTGGATACCACTTGTCCCTTTTGTGCTACCACACTTCGAGGATCTATTTTTTTCAGGTAATTTTTCAAATTTTTGTATTTTCGTGTGCATGTAACTCAGTTTTTGTGACTGATATGGGCATGATGAGTTCTGTGTGTGTTTAGGCCACATTAAGCTTATCACAAAAAATTTATATCCTTTTTGAGTGAATTATATTTGGCATAGAGGGTACCTGCAATACGTACCTTTTAACATATTACATTTTTAATCACATTTTGGAATTTTTTATTTTCCCTCAGAAATATGTTGTTGGTGTTTTGATTCATGGAGTGTGTTCTCTAAATGGATGTTACTGGGTTGTAAAAATTTCACTGGACTGTTTGGAATAGTTCCAAAGTTATTAAGACCTGAAGTTGGGTCTGAAGATACATTGCCGGATGTGGGTTGCAATTTCCAGGTCACGCCACCTTCTTTCACAGGTCATAATTCTGGAACTAATTGGCAGGGGAAACTAATACTTTGTACACGAGTGTTCCACACATGTTAGAATTAGTGTACTGAATTTCAATCAAATCTGAGACTATGAGCTGGAGCCCCTGGTTGAACTGACATGGAATGACCCCAGTGGAACATTTCCAGACTGGCTATAATATGCTGAAGTTATGCCTCTTTACAAGAAGGGGGATAAAGAGATACCAACAAACTATTGTCCTATTTCACTTTTGCTGGTTTTCACAAAAATATTTGAAAAGGTTTTGTTCAAGCATCTCCTTAAGCATCTGACTGAAAATAATATATTGTCCAAGTCACAGTTTGGATTTATGATGGGTTCTGATATAGAGAAAGCTATTTACACTTGCAGTGAGAGTACTTAATTCATTAGATAACAAATTACAGGCTACTGGCATTTTCTGTGACCTGTCAAAGGCCTTTGTATGAACCACAGCATTCTCCTGAGTAAATTAGAATATTATGGTGTCACCGGTAATGCTGCAAAATGGTTTGAGTCTTATCTATCTAACAGGAAACAAAGGGTGTCATTGCAAAATACCTGTGCAGTAAGCAGTCACTCTTCATCTGACTGGGAATTAATTACATGTGGTGTTCCTCAAGGTTCCATTTTGGGTCTATTGCTTTTTCTTGTGTATATTAATGACCTCTCATCTGTTACATTGCTACACGCTAAGTTTGTTTTGTTTGCAGATACAAACATTGCAATAAGTAGCAAGTCAAGTACAGATTTAGAAATAGCTGCAAATCAAATTTTCACTGACATTAATAGGTGGTTTAAAGCTAATTCTTTGTCACTAAATTTTGAGGAGACCCACTATATGCAGTTCAGAACCTGTAAGAGATTACCTTCCAGCATGAGTATAACGTATGAAGACATGTAGATCGAAGAGGGTGACTGTGTTAAATTTCTGAGATTACAATTTGAAGATAAATTCAGTTGGGAAGGGCATATCACAGAAGTGTTTAATTGCCTAAACAAGGCTGTATTTGCAGTGAGAATGTCAGATGTAGGGGATATAAATATAAAAAAAAATCTTGCATACTTTACTTACTTTCATTCTATTATGTCGTATGGGGTCATATTCTGGGGCAATTCATCAAACCAAGCAAAAGTATTTAGGGTGCAAAAGCATGTGATAAGAATCATTTGTGGTATAAATTCGAGAACATTTTGTAGAAACCTGTTCAAGGAACTTTATATTCCAACCACTGCTTCTCAGTATATTTATTCCTTAATGAAATTTGTTGCAAGTAATACATCTCTATTTCCAACCAATAGCTCAGTACACAGTATCAATACTAGGAATAAGAAGATTGTAGGCCTACATAAAGGCCTAAAATCACTTACCTTAGTCCAAAAAGGGGTCCAATATTCAGGAACACACATTTTTAATAAATTGCCAGCAACCATTAAAAACTTGATTTCTGATAAAGCGAGGTTTAAACAGAGTTTGCAAGACTTTTTTGATAGGCAACTCCCTCTAATCCATAGATGAATATATTAACAGAGACTGTTAATTCAGCTTATGTAAAAATATCTGTTACATTTCAGTTTTGACAACACTTGGTCGCAACAGTCAAGATTAGGAATTTTGCGTAGTATGATAAATTTATTAAAAGTGCACAACAGTGTTTCATTCTGACAATGTGTTAATTCTCTAAATATTAGCTGTTCCAGTTTACTGGATTGTATTAACTTATTTTCGACTATCTCCTGACAAATGGTCAGGGTAGTACGTATTATATTCAAATGTTTTAAGTTTTTATGTCATACTTTCTGACATGTTCCACGCCCACGAGAATCACTCATTTTTTGAGTCTATGGAACGAAAACTGAGTCCAATGTCATCTAAACGAGTACAGGTTGCATCTGTAGCTGTTTTACGAAATATTATTCACAAATAAATACAAAAAATTATCAGTTACTGACACTAAGACTATTTACAAATCCACAGTAGCCTACAAAAATATTCACTTCCTATATTGTATTGTTTGTCAGTATTTGATTATGTGATGTTGTGAAAAACTTACTTTTTTATAGTTTGCTCTTCCATATTTTTACATGACAGGTACGTGGCACAGAATTTTCTTACTCCTTAACAATAACAATAAACACCGCCTGAAAATACATATTACCGCCTGTTTGCGAAAATTTAAATTTCATGTCAAAGATGTTAGTTAACTTTCGTTTCCACCAACAGTAATAATAACTATTCTGCACATTTAGGAAATTTTGTAACTAAACAATTTCATTTAAATAATTTTAATGAACTTAAGTCAAGAAAAAAATGAGTGAACTCTGACATGTCATGATTAATATACTAGGAGTATTGACATTTTAAGCAGATTCATAGTTCGCAATGTTGGTATTGAACACCAAGGGCCCTATAATTTTACAGCAGTTTATTTACACTTTGCTGTGTTGTGTGTGTAGCTATTAGCTTTGTATGTTGTTGTTGTGAATGAGTAGTGTGTGAATGCGAATTGGTTACGTTGTAGGTGTTTCTTGGCAATGGATATAATTGAAGAAGCACGGTCCCGCATTACCCATAAGGAGACTGGAGTACTAAATGTTCGTACATGTTTATTTTACTTTGGTATTTATTTATTAAATGTCCTTGGGTTAAATATTACTTAAATGAGCGACCTCAATTCACGTGGCATGCCAGTTCGTTAGCTGAAAACAATAATAATATATTCTGTTTATGGTGGAAAGTAATCACGTTATTGTCAACTTCTTTTTATTTCTACATACAGAATCACAGTTACATCCTTACCCTAAAAACCACTTTGAAGTACATTGCAGGATCTATAGTTTTCGTTCTACTTACAAGGTTTCTTTCCGTTAATTGGCGTATGGATCTTTCGAAGAATGTGTACTTAAATGTCTCTGTGCGCACTGTAATTAGTCGTGCCGTCGTGATGGGTACGGAAGCGGAATGTACAGGACTGTGGTATATGCCTATAGATTCTTCACATAGGCTAATACTGTTTCTTAAAACTATGCAGTGGGTTTTCGCATCTTCAAGCGTCTTCCAGTTGGGCTGTTAACCATTACCGTGACACACTGTAGTGGGTCAGACAAACCTATGACCGTTCGCGCTGCTTTTCTTCGCTTCGGTCAATATCCCTTGTTGGTCCTATTTATAACAGGCCCACACACATGAGTATTATTGTAACTTGCGTCACGACTTTTTTGTAAGTGATCTCCAGTGTAGAGTCATTGCGTTTACCAAGTATCCTACCAATGGAAACGTCCGATTCCACCCGTCTGTTTTGACTCGTGACGTAATGGTGTTGTGTGTGAAGTCATTACGGCGCGGAGTATGAGTTGTACTACTTCAAAGCTGGGGTTCATAGTCATGTATAATTGTCCACAGGAAGGTAATTAGACATGTGCCTAGTCAGGCATATGCGGTTTTGCTGCAGTACCAGTGAAGATACAATTGCTGAAAACAAAGAATGGTATACAACATAATAAACCATGTTACACCAATAACAAAACTATAAAATATATCAAAGTTAAAATCAAAAGAACAACAGTTACGTAATTAACCACTCTCTCTCTCTCTCTCTCTCTCTCTCTCTCTCTCTCTCTCTCTCTCTCTCTCCAATATTTGGATGTTTTCTCGTTTTTAACATTGTGATGGCATAAAATGACACTAACATTTTAGAAACAAATTCCCATTTTTTTATCGCCCAAACAAGTTAAATTGGGATGATTTATACTCTGTATTATAAAGATTCCAGAAAAAAAATCCCAGTTTTAAAAATGGTTAATTCAGTCTTTTTAAAATACACTACATAGAGTAGACATCATTTTCAACAGTAGCAATTTATTGTGAGTCAAGCACATACGGCACAGTCTCTGTTAAGTTCTTCCAGTTGATGCTTTGGGACGTTCAACAACAGCATGCCCGTGAGTGATGAGAATGAGGCAAGTATCTTCTTATCTGGCTCAACGGAATGACAGTGAAGGTCCAAGGATCCATAAATTTTATGGTAACACCATGTTCTGTTTTATCTAGTTTAATGATTATGCCACAGTACCACAGACTGGAATATATACAAGCTACATATCATGATGGTGTCAGGAATATGAGAGACCTAACAAATATGCTGCTTGAAGAAAGAATTATTCAGTGTTCCAAAATCAACAGTACATTACTTTTAGCAACACGCACACAATATCAACAACTGAGAACTGCAAAGAAATAGAAATTACAGAGCAACAGTGATACTCTTACACAGTTATAATAAAATGTTTAGTTTTAATTTACCTATATAGTTTTCAACATACTCCCGCAGTGTTCATATTTTATTATTGCATGAAAGATTTAATTCAGTCATTCCAACCAAAGTTTTCATTCTTGATAACTTCTTCACTGATAAACCCATAGTAAAAATGTTTGCTGCCTGATCTTGTGCTGAAACATATTCCACACTGTACTTCTTCTCAATCACCAAGTGTTGTAACATGTTTGAATATGTTTAGAGCATTCATAGAATCCAGTACCTTTCATGTACTTAATAGTGCTTTGATTATCAATATGTAATGCTGGAATTGAATTTTATTTAATAATATTAATGTCTTTGAATAAGTGATCCAGCCACACTAATGATTCATTGCCTTGCAGCAACAAATTCACCTTCCATTAATGACTGTGCAGCATATTTTTGGAGTTTACTTTTCCACATTACTCGTACACCACAACACTTCATTAAAACTCCACTTTTTGAACATCTGGTCAGTTTTTCACCTGTGTGATCAGCATACCTATAAGCTTCTGAAGTAGAACCTGTCAGTTCACCAAACTGCATTCCATCATCAACTGTACACCTCAGATGGCAGAGAATTCATTTAACCAATTTAAGGTGGACACCAGTAAGGTGAGTCTTTTGCTCTTGAAGCAAGATTGACGGTGTAAGTTAGATCGGGACAGGTTCCCATTATTAAATACGTGACGCTACCAATAATCTCTCGGTAAACGTCAGTGTAACAAGCTGGTGGTGAATAGCCAAGTATCTACCCAGGTTCAGTTGGTAATAAAACTGGACCTGCGTCAGTCCATGCCGACACTCTCTTTGCATATGCAGCTTGATTAATCTTCACGCGATTTTCAAATAGCTGCATCTAAAGGCCAAGAAAGCAATCCTTTTCACTTATCACAATATTAGTCTCTTCTTGTAATTTTTTTGTGCAACTATGAACCATTTCATCAGGTCCCATTATTAATCCATCATTCACATGAAATAAAAGCATTAAATTTTCTTTAAAATACATAGAGGGATCAGCACTGCTCTCCTGTAAATTGGATTTCTGAAGACATTCTTTAAAACACTCACCAATGTTTTGCTGGTTGCTTCAGTCTGTACAAACGTTGTAATAATATGCACACACAACCTGTACCGTAATCATAATCTTGTAGCTGTTGTATGTAAATTTCTTTCTCCAGTGTACCATTCAGAATTGCCGTTTTAACATTAAAATGTTTTATGTTCCAGTTTCATTGAACAGCAACACAAAAGAAAGCTCTCATTGTTTGAGACCTAACCACAGAGCTAAATGTTTCAGAAAAATCAAATCTGTGCCTCTGACTACCCCCTTTCGCAACTAATCTTGCCTTGTAGCAGATCGTGTCATTGTTGTTATTCAGTTTTGTTGCAAAAACCTATCAGTTACCTATAGCTTTCCTTCCAGCTGGTAAATCAACCTATTTCCAGGTACAAAACTTTTGATGTGACTGCATTTCTTCATCTATTACAGCTTTCCAATTTTCTGCAGTGGAACAATTTGTGTCACAGGAACGGGGATCTTGGCTTCACTGTCCGGATTGTGAGGGTGGGAATAAACATCTCTATAAAATAACCTCAGTCTCAAGGTGTGCTGTGCACTGATGAGGTGCATGACTGTTGAGATGGAACTGTCATTGGAGGGCAACCTCTGGGGAACCTGCTGCACCTCAATTGTGTAAAGCTTACCGAGGCACAAGGTGCTCTGTCTAGGTGGACTTTTACTTCCCTAGCTGCTAGTGGGACCGAGATGGATCCTTCGAAATTTTCTTTTCATCATCCCAGTGGAAAGGATGGGCTGCTGGTAGGTGCTAACATCCATTCTAACAAGAGGGTTCATGTTACCAGTCCTCCCTAGTCAGGGGTTATACAGAGTTCTTCAGTATGTTGCAACAGGACACATGCTGCTAATGAAAATGTGTTTTTGACTGTGAAGCAAAAAGAGGGTGGCTTTGAGAAGGTTTCACCTTTTTATATTCAGAAAGTTTTAGAAAGCACTGCAAGTTCTGTGAAATCTATCAGGTGATTGCTTAACGGAACACTATTAGTTGAAACTGCTGGTTCCTAATAAGTCACCAACTTCTGGGAAGCTAAGTGCCTTGGGGAATGTGCCATAGAAACAAATCTCCACAACAGTTTGAACTATAGGGCAGGTGGTGTGACCTGTAGAGATCTTGTTGACATTCCCAAGGAGTAATTGAAGGATGAGTGGGCTCAGGAAGGGATGTGCAAAATATATTGAAAGGTTGGATGGGAATCTCATATTATATGACTCCTTCATGCTTACCTACCATAGCACCAAAGTCCTAGAGCTTATCAAGGCAGGTTTCCTTTGTCTAAGCATATGGCCATATGTCCCTAACCCAGTGCACTATTTTAAATGCCAGGGCTTTTTGCATGTCACCTTAGGATGTAAGGGTGAAGCTACTGTGGCAAATGTGGGAAGACCACCCATGACAGTGTGGGTGCTCCTCCCTCCAAAGTGTGCAAATTGCTATAGGGACCACCCAGTCTAGTGTAGGGATTGTAGTGTCTTCCTTGAAGAATGGAAGATAAAGGAGATTAGGACATTTAAACACGTCCCATGTGGAGATAAGGTCCTGCAGCCTCCCACATTCACTTCATCTTTTGCTTTCGCATTAAAATGCCTAGTTTAACAGCCAACACTTCTACGTAAATGGAGATTGCTAGTATCATCACTACTAACTGCATTCATCAGTTAACATGTCAAGCTGCAGTTGTTTCAGAGAACATAGCCCTCCCATGAAAATAAGATAAAGTGACAGTTGGTGCCACTGTGGACCTGCCAGTACTTCCAAAGGCAGAGCTCAGTAAAAGATATGGCACTGCCTCCAGTGCTGATGCAGTTACTCTTCCAAAGTCCTCCCAGTCTAAAAAGCAAATGGGATGCTTCCACCACAAGCGAACATAGACAGTAAATTATCAAATACTGTCAATGTCATTCGACTTGATGGCTCTGTTGCTTCTGCTTCAGAGCCAGTGGACTGCAAAGTCTGCCCAGGCCAACCATCTTGCCCCAAGGCTGAAACTCCACCCGTTGTGGGCTCCCACCATGGTGGAAAGACAGGGTGAAAGTACAACCCCCATGATAGATGGCTCCCATACTACAATGGAACATGTATGGGATCAGGACTCATGTGGAAGAACTGAAATTCCTGGCACAGGCATGGCTCCTGTGCTAGTGTTTGCAGGAAACACCTTTCAGAGCTACTGATACCATGTGCAACTGGGCTGTGTCCTCCTCCGAAAGGATGGCCTGACTGGGGACAAAGCCAAGGGAGGCATCAATAACGCACACCACCTCTAGTCTCTATTTGGTTACTGACCTACAAGCAACAGCTGTTGCAGTTCAGAAGATTACTGTTTGCTCCCTGTATTTACCTCTGAGGCTCTCACAGGCCTTCTAGAACAACTCCGCTGTCCATTTCTCATCCTGGGTGATTTCAAAGCCCATACTGTATTATGGGGCTCAAGCTATGCTTGCCTCAGGGGTCGAGTCTTGGAGAACCTCATGATGTCTCAAGAGCTGTGCATCGTCAACATAAGCAGTCGCACCCATTTCTCGGCTGCTACAGGGTCATCCTCAGCATCGACTTCACTTTCCACTCTCACACCCTTGCAGGCTAGCACAGTGGGAAGCAATTGATGACCTTAATTCCAGTGAGCACTTCTCACTGTGGATCCACGTAATGAACCGGGGATTGGTTGAACAGAAGCCACCACAATGTGTGATCAGGGAGGCTAACTGGGAGCTGTTCAGCCAGCTGATTGTGCTTGAACACCACAACATCCCAAAGTCCTCAGGTAACCTTAGGGGGCGACCTGTAGTGAACAGATGAGTGCCATTCAACAATCCGGGACAGGCATGCTGCTCTTGAGCCATTTAAATGCTGGCCAACAAAGGATAACCTCAGGGCCTTTTGAGTGACGAGGGCCAAGGCTTGATGCGTCATTAAGGAGAGCAAGAAATGGTTGTGGCAAGTGTTCCTGGACTGTGTCAGCCATTTCACTTCTGTATTAAAGTATGGGAAGCCATCTGGCAGATTTTTATTAAACATAGTTGTTTACCAATAGCAACAGTGCTGAAACAGGGGTGTCTCCAAACAACACCCAGAGACATCGCTCAGATACTGGCCAAGCGTTTTGCAAAAACTACTGCCAATGCAAGCCAGGATCCAGTGTTTCATTGGTACCATGCTACTTCGTAGGACAGAGTTGCTACGGCGCGTCGGGGAAATAATTTGACTATCACACGGTAGGTTTGTACACCGACGGATGACAAAAGAAAAGGCTGCTGCTTGTTACCTTGAATTCTGTAGGCGGCGAGATGAAATCCAAATTGGCGTGACCACTCCGTCCAGCTTTTCAGTGCAGCATCAAAAGGTCGGATGTGCGGTGCAACTGCGTGTTGTGGCTGCGTTAGCTGTGGAGTGGCGGCTGCCGCATCATTTTGCATTGCACGTTGACCCTGGATGAGCTGTCCAAGGGCATCCAGTAATGCCTGCGTCTGCTGATTCTGTAAGCGATAAAATTTGGACAGTACATCTGGAGATTGTGGCGACACCATTACACAAGTAAATCAGGGCAGTATAGATAAGAAAACCGTTTTGACTCGTTGCCAATGTTGGGTTGGCAGAAGAGCCAACATCGTGTTACAACTGGAGGCCGAAATGCACACGTTTTAGCTCAGACAGGCTGGCGTGAGGAGGGAAGAACTATACTGATGTGAGGTCTGGAACATGACAAGGAATGAGAGTTCAGAAATCGGACATAATTAGTTTGATACTTAATTTTAATCCATTAATGAGGAATGTCGCTCTTGACGGTACGTGATTCACAATCTTACCTGTTCAGAATACATATAGTAACTGAATATGGCGCCTTGCTAGGTCTTAGCAAATGACGTAGCTGAAGACTATGCTAAACTGTCGTCTCGGCAAATGAGAGCATATTGGTCAGTGAACCATCGCTAGCAAAGTCGGCTGTACAACTGGGGCGAGTGTTAGTGACCTGGCATGTGGCGGCGCTCGGTGTGAATTCACTGATAGTGGCGACACGCAGGTCCGACATATACTAACGGACCGCGGCCGATTTGAAAGCTACCACCTAGCAAGTGTGGTATCTGGCGGTGACACCACACTTTCCATAGTGTAATTTACACATGGCCTTAGAATTCTTCCCGTGGTGTGATTTACACATGGTCTATTTGTGTTACCCTAATTCCACTTGAAACAGTACATAATTTCATTCTGCAATTTGGCCTTACTGTCTCAGGACCACAAATCGGGCCTGTATATCTTCTCACAATAGTAGGTACTGAAACTATTCATTCTTCAATGTTTAATTTACAGAAATTACAGTTAAAACATAACTCATTCTATTAACTGAATATATATAAAAATTCCTTCTTTTTAACACAGTTTCTTCTACTACAAGGTTTAGGCCGAATTACACTAGTTAACAAATTTAAACTTATTTTCTGCAACTGGTTTGTAAATGTCTAATTTTGGGGTGCTGATTACACTGGTAAAATCAATTTTACTCCATGACACCACATTTCCTAGATACTCAGCAGAATAAAAAATGGTAATAACGAAAATTGATAAATTAAGTCAAACAAAAATACACATTCAGAATGTTTGAAATTGACACTCTTTTGTGTGTATATATGGGTATGGTGCCAATAAAAGGTCCAAATCAGTTCAGAAGATATTTTCACCTTTAATCGTCTTTGGTTTTTGGAAAATGCGATGATGGAGCTCTTCTTTTGTTTGCTGTTTCATCACTCTCCCCAACAAGACCCCAGCAGTTGTCACGCATCCTTGAAGGGTCCCAGTGGCCTTGGTAACAGTGTTCCATGGTAAGAATGTCTTGGTGAAAGCATTCACCATGCTTATCACTTACAGCTCCCAAATTTTCCATGAAGAAATAAAGGTGAGAGTATAAAAAGAGAATTTCAAGCCACATTCCATGTTCTTATAGTTGTCCAACAGATCATTCACCATTGTAACATAGTTTTTGTCTTTTCTGTTACCCAAACAGCCTTTCACAATTGCTTTAAAAGAAGACCAAGCAACTAATTGGATATCTGTGAGTTTTGGTATCAAAGGTTGGTTCTTTCAGCGATTTTCTTATTTGTGGCTCAACAAATATACCCTCTTTCATCTTTGCCTCAATTAATTTGGCAAACTTTCCTTTTAAGTGACAAAATGCCTCATGTTCTTTATCCAGAGCTTTTACAAAGTCCTTCATAAGGCCCAACTTGATATGAAGAGAAGGAAAAATGATTTTATCGGGCTCACTGCTTTCAAACTGGTTTTACTGGAGTCAAAAAATAGTCGTCACTCCTGTGAATTATGTTGTACACCTAGCTGCATCATCAGACCACTGACATCTCTACTTACACACATTGAATTTTGCATATCGAAATATTGAGCGAAGGAAGCACCTCTTGATCTGAAGCAGGAAATTATTATCCCTGGAGCTATAAGGTTCTGTTGTTGCAGTCTCGACCCCAAGAGGTGAGATTGGTGTTTCGAAAGTTTTAGATTTGCGAACCAAATCATTCAATTCCTTTTGATTAAGGAGCAGAGGTGAAGTGTCATGGTATTGAGGGCAGTACTCATCTATATGTTCAACACTTTCTGATTAACTTGACATGGTGTCTGGTTCTGTGGCTTTCAAGTTACAGACAGGAACGGGCAACCCCTCATCATGACACTCAGGCAAATGCACTGAACATACATTTGGATACTTTATTTTATATCTTGTTTTGTGTCAATGTCCCGAAATATTTGTAAGACAGAAGTAACAGTCTGAATAATGGTCATTACGCTCACACCACACCATCGGAACAGCAAATGGCTTGGCTCGACGTTTTCCTTTCAACCACTCAGTTTAGGCTGTAGTCCAGGTTATGCAGGCAATATGAGGTGCAAAATTTTTATCTTGATCACCAACAGGACAAGGAAAATACAATTTATGTACCTTCTCAACCAAATCAGTGATTGATTTCTTTGGGCTTTTGGAGTGAATTTCCCATACACATAACAAAAGTTGTCGGGGTGATTTAGACAGGAATGAGATGTGCTAATTGCCATGTTTCTTCACATAAGTTTTAAACACAAAAAGTTTGCACTATCTTTCACAAGAAACACGCACTGAGGATCTCTTTCACACCACTGGATTACCACACCAACCATTTAGTGACGATCTGTAGATCTTCTAGCTCTCCTCTGCAGATTAAAAATAAACAACTAAACATCAAAACAGAAGAACAGCAAAAAGCGAAATTGTGAATATGAAAAATAAAAAACCTTTAAAAACTCAAAAATGGTACGTGCTAAAACATTTTGAAAGGTATATATGGATTCTACACACCAAAATACATACTAGTTGATGTATCACATCCCAGATGCAAAATGGCTGTTGACTAGTGTTATTTGTTTAAATGATGAAATTAACAGATATAGTTGCGCATACAATGCTTTTGACAAATCTGGTAATTATTTTGGAATTAATTAAGGGCCAGCTTTGCTAACATGTTTTCGAATAGAGCTAAATAAATACTTAAAGAATCCTAATAATGTTTCTTCCAAATATTTATAGTTATTACAGAATTTATATCTGTTTATAAGTCAACAATAGAATCTAAGCCACAGAACAATAACTGATTGCACCCTGTAACAAAAGATATTAACAAGGAATAGTCCAAATAAATTAGGAAATTGATTACATACACAAAACTAAGCACAAAATTAGATCTGTTGCTATATTTCTTAAGACTTTTTATGAAAATGCAGATGTATGTTCATTGTAATTAGTCAAAAATGGAAAAAGTGAATCTAAGGAGACAGATGGCAAAAAAAGAGAGGAAGTAAAGAGATCGCAGCTTGATTCGCTACATTACCCCCTCATTGGATTACCAGATAGATATTGCAAACATCTAACTGGGCAATTCAATGACCACAAGTGAGCCCAGAAAGTGAATTTAACAATCTACACACAAAAATATTACGTAAGGAATATGAAACTGACCATATGAAATATTTACATATAGTATATTGTACAATGGCACAAATATCCTCAAGTTATATTTTTAATAAAAACAGGCATCTTCATAATAAGTGATGTCTTTCTTGGATAAACAAAGATTACATTCTAAGTTACATATCACTTTATACAAGGCCAATCTTGCTTCAGAGAATAAATGATCATGGGTTGCAAGAAGTTAAATTATGCTGCACATTGCAGTTCATTTTCAGACAGAAAACTTCACTTTTTCAGTGTTTAGTATTTTTCACAAACACTTTCACTCTTTTAATGAGCTTTAACACAAGTTGTCCACACCTTCAATAGGTCCAAGTTGCAGTTAATTAGGAAATGCACTACTATCAGTTCCTGTGGAGGTGATTCTCCTCCACCACAGTACATGAAAAAATTAGACAACTTACCCTGCTTTAGTATACTCAATTTTACTTCTATGTATAAGGAAAAATGTTTCACACTAATGGCAAATAATGGTCATTACTTCATAAATAAATACATTACATAGTTGTCATAACACCACAATAATTAGCACTAAAATTGACTGTAGTATGAAAGGTGGGGACTAATAAAAATTTACAATGAAGTGCACATTACACTACAAAACATTACACTGTGTCATAATTCTGTCTCAGACTGGTTAAACTTGAAAGATTTGGGTTTCTTTTCCATTTGCAAAATCACAAATGCCAAGTCCTGGTTTGAAACTCACATAATTTATGGGCTCATATCACCTTAATGTCCAAAATATGTACATTACCTCTTGCAAACACTCAAGATGTGCAGTAGCATAGCACCTTTTTTCTTCTTTCTCCCTGTGTGCTGTTGAAGGCCGATCCATACGTCTCGAAGCATAACAGGTGACTGGGTAATGCGTAATTCCCAGCCCCGGGTCGACAGGTAGGGTTCGCACGTACCCACTGTTACAGGCCAGGCCTAGGGTGGGTTGATTGCCTGAACTGTAACCTTCCCAAATTGCTGATTGGTCCCTGTGTCAGGCGTTCGGGAAGTGTGACCTGAGGTGTGAACAATCACCTAAGGCGGGTGTGCCCCCTTGTGAAGGGGGGGCCCCAGTTGGAAGGTGTGTCCCATTGGAGACGCTGGCAATCATGGAGGATTTCATCATGATGAACCAATCATCTTCACAATCAACGTCTACGAAACAGAAGTGTAATGCGGCTAATGATTCAAAGACCCTTCCCGCTGCACCACAGTTCCTTGTGGTCTCACATACTGAAGACCTCAGTCCTTCACCATGGTAAATCCATTTATTATTCAGAAAGGTGTTGATCCAAGTGCTGGCCCTGTAAAATCCAGCTCTCATTTACGGAATGGCACATTGCTTTTGGAGACCACTTCTTATTGTCAAGCACAACAACTGTTTGCTGCCTCGCTTCTCGACAGTTACCCTGTTCGTGTTGAGGCCCATAGAACTTTGAATTCTTCCCGTGGTGTAATTTACACCATACTGCTAGACAGTCTAACCGAGGCTGAAATCCAATCTTACCTCTCTGACCAGTGTGTCATTGCCGTCCATCATGCAGTGAAAAAGGTAGATTCATCCTTAACGCCCACCTGCACTCTCTTTCTCACCTTTGATAGAGTGGTGCTTCCATCCAAGCTCAAAGCAGGCTATGAAATTATCACAGTCCAGCCGTACATTCCGAACCTGATGAGCTGCTACTTGTGTCATCATTTCAACCTCACTAGAACATCTTGTCGACACCCATCCAAGGTGTCACCTGTGGTAGGGATGCACACGAGGGCGATTTTCCACTTTCTACTCCCCACTGTATCAACTGCAATGGCGGCCATGCCCCCTCCTCTCTGGATTGTTCTACGTATCTAGGTAAGCCGGCTGTTCAAGAAATCCTCGTAAAGGGAAAGTTGCCTTACACAGTCAAGTTACTGGCTAGTCACAAACCCTGCATTCTCCCATCTGATACCTATAGTTCTGTTCTTGTTACTCCTCACTCCATGAAGGACATGGCCCCGCAGACTTGCGACCTCCAGTTCAGCTCTGAGGTTGTGAAATTGCCCAGTGTCAAGGTAGTGGATTTTGAGCGCGGCGTTCTGCACTTGACCATCTGGTTACTTTGTCCACCCATGTCATGAATGGTTTTCTGCGGAAATCCCCAGGCTTTGGAAGTGTTTTTCGATTTGTAGAAGGCCTACAACACCTGCTGGAGAACTGGTATCCTCCATACTCTTTACACGTGGGGCTTCTGTCGGTGCCTGCCTTGTTTCCTCAGGCATTTTTACAAGACCGAGTTTTCAGGGTGCTTGTGGGCTCTGCCTTGTCGGACACCTTTATCCAGGAAAATGGTGTGCCTCAGGGTTGTGTTCTGAGCATTGTCGTCTTTGCTATCGCCATTAACCCTATAATGGCCTGTGTCCTGCCGGGCATCTCTGGCTCCCTTTTTGTTGATGATTTTGCCATCTATTGCAGTTCTTCACGGACCTGTCTCACTGAGCGGCATTTTCAGCACTTTCTTGATCATCTTTACTCCTGGAGCATCGACAGTGGCTTTCGCTTTTCTATTGACAAAATGGTCTGTATGAATTTCTGGCGGTGCAAATAGTTTCTCCCACCATCCCTACATCTTGGGCCTGTTGCCCTGCCATTCATTGAAACTACGAAATTCCTGGGGTTCGTGCTCGATAGGAAACTGACTTTGTCCTCCCATGTATCTTACCTGGCAGACTGCCGTGTGCGATTCCTCAATGTCCTGCATGTCCTCAATGGTAGTTCTTGGGGTGCCGATCGAACCACCCTCCTCCGTTTGTATCAGTCCCGTCTGTTCGAAGCTCGAGTATGGGTGCTTTGTTTATGCATCTGCACGCCCATCCCTATTATGCTGTCTCAACACTATCCACCATTATGGAATCAGTTGTTTCATGACCTTCGCATGGAACTTCGCTTTGTATACACTCATAGCTCTCAGACTGACCATGGGGTTGGGTGTGCCTTTGTCATTGGCACCCGTGTCTTTTGATATTGGCTTCCAGCACACTCCTCAGTATTTACAGCCAAGCTCTTCACCTTATGTCAGGCCACGGAGTACATCCAGTGACACAGCCTTTTCAATTGTGTCCTCTGCTCAGACTCACTCAGTGCCCTTCCAAGTCTATGTGCACTGCACACTGCCCGTCCCTTGGTACAGTGGTCCAGGAAAACTGTCACTTGTTCACTCTTGATGGAGCCAGTGTGATGTTTCTGTGGGTTCCTGGTCATGTCGGTCTGTCAGAACAAGGCTGCTAACTCTGCTGCTAAGACTGCAGTCCTTGTATGTGAGCCGATGAGTACCTATATACCCTCCGTGTTGCTGTCTGTCAGGAGGTGGTGTCCCTTTGGCATCACCAATGGTTCTTCCTTCACGGGAATAAGGTCTGGCTTATTAAGCCTCTCCCTGCGTCTTGGACGACCTCCTCTCGGCCCTCCTGCCGAGAGGAGATTATTTTAACTTGGCTGCGTATTGGACACTGCCTTTTTAGCCGTCATCATCTGATAAGTGGCACTACCCCACCACTTCGTACACATTGCACCCAAGTTTTAACTGTACACCACTTCCTGATGGAATGCCTTTTTTTTAACCACTTATGTTCCTGCATGGGTTTGCCGTCTGATTTATCTGCCATTTTAGCAAATTATGCGTGGGCTGTTGACTGCGTTTTACTTTTTATCTGCCAAAGTAATATGACAAAGGCCATTTAATTTGTAGTTTTGGACCTCTGTTTCTGTATGGTGTCCTTCTTAGCCCTTTTCCACGTGCCTGTTTTTAGCTTTCTGCTGTTATGACAGTTTAACACCTCTCTGTGTTTGTGACTTGGGCGCGTATGACACCAGTTGTTTTTTTCGCCCTAAAGCAAAACAAAAACAAACCAACATCACTCTAGCACAACATTTATCAGTTAATCAGCAAAATTACTTTTGTTCATTCCAGTATTACCACTTTAAGCTCATAATTCCTCAGAACACAAATATAAGTTTTCAGATAACCTATAGAGCCAATAATGCAGCATCATATGACTTAAACCTCACTGAAATATTGCTCTTTCCTGATAAGCTCTCATTCCTAGCTGCAGTGTCATGAATTGCACAATATACACAGTACCTAATGTTGCCTAGTTCAAAAATAGCTCATCAATATAGTTACGCCACATTTGTTTGTATACAGTTATCTTTTTCATTACTCAGTCTCCATTATTTTACTTACATTTATTACCTCGTTATGTAGTGGAGTGCATTCTCAAAAAATGTCCCTACTGCAGAGACAGCCTCCCTAACCATTAAGACACTAACTTTATTCATTATTTTATTATTTCATAATTGCTTCATTATCTAATAATTAAACACCTGCTCTGCTTAACCAATGCAAAATTGATTCTACTGAAAACCACTCCACAGTAACAGATTTTTATGCTAAGGCAAACTGAACTGTCATTACTGATCACACTGAATTATTACGGTACTTAGAAAAACTATTATTTCACTGTATTCCATCAAATTGCTTGAGATTCTATACTGAAGGGTGATATATGTACAAATCTTGCTTATTATTTCCACACACATTACTCCAGGCAACTATGTTTAAATTTTTATTTTCTTAATGTTAGAAGAGGCTGGACCATGACACACTTTTGTAGGTAGATAGTTATTTCTATATACTGATTGCACTGAACACAAACACTTCCGTTATACCACAATTAATATCGAGATCTAATATTCAAGATGTTTTTACTGCATATTGCCTCTGCTATTGCACCAAATTATATTAATTTCATACAAGGGCTGATTACTTCAGATGTTATAGTTTTTCAGATAATCTGCACCTTTTCCTTAAGATATGCTGACTCCTTTCATTTTCTGATTACCTTACCTATTTGTTTGATAGAAATTCTTTAACCATGACACCAATTTACTTTCATCATATTTCATAAAACCAGAATAAACTGCCCATTTAGGATCAAAGAAACGTAACTCCAGAAACAGTGTTTTAAGATAATTCGATTTAAAGGTTTTGTCCAAAAATCTGAGTACTTTTTAACAGTTTTTCACAAACTTTTCTATTGTAAATAAAAAGTATACTTCATTGACTGTTGTGTTCTTTCAGGTGTTACATATTCTAGTCACTCGGTGGACACTAATGAAATATTTTATGAAATTATATAAGTAGTTACGTTTGTCTGATTCTTAACTTAATGGCTGCTGCTGTGTAACATATGAATGTCAAACAACTAATATGCAGCTTTAAGCAATATCATCATATTAAAGATTACAATGAACAAGCTATGGGAATGTGTGTCAGTGCTATTCAATGAGTACTATAATTATTTCATAATTGCTTCATTATCTAATAATTAAACACCTGCTCTGCTTAACCAATGCAAAATTGATTCTACTGAAAACCACTCCACAGTAACAGATTTTTATGCTGAGGCAAACTGAACTGTCATTACTGATCACACTGAATTATTACGGTACTTAGAAAAACTATTATTTCACTGTATTCCATCAAATTGCTTGAGATTCTATACTGAAGGGTGATATATGTACAAATCTTGCTTATTATTTCCACACACATTACTCCAGGCAACTATGTTTAAATTTTTATTTTCTTAATGTTAGAAGAGGCTGGACCATGACACACTTTTGTAGGTAGATAGTTATTTCTATATACTGATTGCACTGAACACAAACACTTCCGTTATACCACAATTAATATCGAGATCTAATATTCAAGATGTTTTTACTGCATATTGCCTCTGCTATTGCACCAAATTATATTAATTTCATACAAGGGCTGATTACTTCAGATGTTATAGTTTTTCAGATAATCTGCACCTTTTCCTTAAGATATGCTGACTCCTTTCATTTTCTGATTACCTTACCTATTTGTTTGATAGAAATTCTTTAACCATGACACCAATTTACTTTCATCATATTTCATAAAACCAGAATAAACTGCCCATTTAGGATCAAAGAAACGTAACTCCAGAAACAGTGTTTTAAGATAATTCGATTTAAAGGTTTTGTCCAAAAATCTGAGTACTTTTTAACAGTTTTTCACAAACTTTTCTATTGTAAATAAAAAGTATACTTCATTGACTGTTGTGTTCTTTCAGGTGTTACATATTCTAGTCACTCGGTGGACACTAATGAAATATTTTATGAAATTATATAAGTAGTTACGTTTGTCTGATTCTTAACTTAATGGCTGCTGCTGTGTAACATATGAATGTCAAACAACTAATATGCAGCTTTAAGCAATATCATCATATTAAAGATTACAATGAACAAGCTATGGGAATGTGTGTCAGTGCTATTCAATGAGTACTATAAGGAAGAGAACCGTTTCTCAGGAAGTTTATCATCAGTGTATGATGGAGAATACATGAAAGCCATTATTATTTTCACTTTGCATTATTTGTCTACAGTAAAATTGAACTTACAGTAACAGAAATAATATTCTTGTATTTTAATCTTCACGTAACAAACGTAGGAAAAATTATTTTAACAAAATACAATGCTCCCTCGCACCTGTTTTTCTGTTTTTGGATTCCTGTTTCAAAAATAATGCAACACAGGCATTTAAACGAGCCAAATTAGTGGTTGACATGAAATAGCTAAGGTGATGAACTAGCAACAATAATAAAGAAGACAAAAAACAGAAAATAAACACCAAGTCTATTCCTGTGAGTCTTCCATATTTTCCTCATTTTCTGAATTGTTAGCAGTATTGAGTCCTTGGTATAATGTGTG
Source organism: Schistocerca nitens (assembly GCF_023898315.1). Classification (NCBI taxonomy): domain Eukaryota; kingdom Metazoa; phylum Arthropoda; class Insecta; order Orthoptera; family Acrididae; genus Schistocerca; species Schistocerca nitens. The sequence continues at coordinate 580,932,089 of NC_064618.1, read as the reverse complement.
ATACCTAGAAGCTATAATACCCTTATTACATAAATCTAGAAGATCTTTTTTCTTTTCTTTACTTAATGCAGAGAGTACTGTCATATGCTGGGTGCAGAATATTGTCTTTAGGTCCTGAATTCGAAGAATTTTGTAGGCCCGGTCTTTTCTTGGTGTGCAAAACTTGAAAGTCACGATCATCGTAGGAATACTTGAAAAACATCATGTCAGACTGATCCTTCATATATTGCATCCAAACAATCTTAAGCCATTTCACAGATTCTCCATTCTCAGCAGTTTTTCTGTTCCGAATTATATTCTTCTGAAGCTGGTTGAAATATATAATTTGAGTGTTATCTATTTCTGTCACTCTGTGCTTGTTGGAGGTCATTCTTGCAATTGTATACCTGCCAATGGGATCAAAAACATCCACATGTTTACTTTTTCTTTCAGTGCTCGCATGCACTGAGTCTACTTCCGTTTGTGAATGTCCAGTCTGAAGAAAGCATTGGTCGATAGTTGGAATGTCCAGTGTATTCACTGCATGCAGAAACATAGTGCTCATGTTTCATTCCTGTTCTGGCCCCGACGTGTATCAGAAAACAAGATTATCAGTTTTCCTTCTGCATGATTTTTCAAAAAATTCCGCAGACATGAGGCCACTTCTGTGGACCGCCTTTTTGCTGTTGTCTCGTCCCACATGTAGCAAACTGTTTTGTTTTCTCCTACATTAAGAACAGTGACATTGTACACAGAGAGTATTCTTTTATAGAATACTGCCTTTGCATTCACTTTAGGGCAATAAAGCACAGCTTTTAAGTCAAATTCAGCTAGCAAAGATTTGGATTTTCTTGCACTTTCTTTCTTCATGTTCTTAAATTCCATTGACATTTCTTTCCTTTTCAAGTGCTCTCCCTGTTCCCTTTTAAAATCTTTGTCTTCTTTTTCCTCAGCCAAAAGATGTTAAAATTTTAAACATTTATAACACATCTTTCGTGGTCTCTAGAATTTCAGATTAAATTCCTTTGTGAATATCTCCCTGTACAGCCATACTTTGTCATCTGTCTTTCCTTCCTCATAGCATTGTTCGCAATATAATTAATGCATTATCTTAATACCCATATTGGCAGGTAAATAATCTGCTGTACATTCTTTCCTCTTGTAATGAGAAGAATGGGTAGAAAAACTCTTAATGAGTTTCCTTATAGCCTCTTCACTTTCTTCTGGTCTCTTTATACGTGGCTCATGACATCCTCTTAACATCTTTCTTAATAGTATTTCTTACAAAGGTTTCAGAAATGTCAAATGTATTGAGAAAAAACTGCATAGACACTTGAATCTTATCAAATCCCTTTTATTATTATTGTTATTATTATTTACATTTTATGGCCTTCATTGGACCACTCTAGCCAACTTTATACAAAGAATTTTTCAGTTTCCTGTCAGCCCGATATTTCTTCATTCTCTCGGATCTCATGCTTCTTTCTTCATCGGAAATCACCCTTCCTATTCTCTGTCTGTTGATTCTCGTTTGCAGTCTGGTTTGTTTGTCTGTGAGTTTCCTGATTTTGTTAGCTTTGTTTCTTAGGTCTTACAATGTAATTTGTAGCTCATCCAAATCTTCCTTGATTTCTGTAATCCACTTAATGTTGCACTTACTATTCCACAATTTTTCTATTATTCTCCTGATGATCCCGTTCTCTGGTGTTCTAATTAGATGTCCAAATAAATGAAATGCGTTTCTTCCTGATTGTACTCATTACCGGTTCTATTTCCACTGATACTCTCCATGTTAGTAGTTTTGAAGATGGTTTCACTTGCCTGTGTTATTTCTGGTTGTTTGGCTGTTTTGTAATGTTTTAATTTTGTTGCTATTGACAGGCTCTTTTTGTTGTAGGTGTTCTTGGTGATATATTGTGCTCTAGTCAATTTGTTTATTCTGTTATACCATGTTGGCTTTTCATTGAGGTTATATGTTATGATTTCTCTCAGATATTTAAATTTATCTACAATTTTTATTTCTTGGATTCCTATGGCAATTTTGCTTATGAGTGGTGAGTCAGTTAACATGATGACTGTTTTTTCAAAGGATATTCCAAGACCAATTTTCTGTGCTATTTCCTGTAGTGAGATAACTTGTTTGGTTTCCTGAATACTGTTGGACAAGAGAGCAAGGTCATCAGCAAATCCTTGACAATTGAAACTTATGTTGTCTTTGGGTCTTCCAATTTGGATGTTCTTTGGGTTAGTCTTGTACCATTCCCTCATTATGTATTCTAAAGTACAGTTGAACAGCAGGGGTGCCAAGCAATCTCCTTGTCTTAAACCTGTTTTTATGATGAATGTCTCAGAGAGTCCCCCCCCCCCCCCCCTTCCCCTGCCCTGAACTTGACTTTTGATACAGTGTGGGTTAAGGTGAGTTCTATCAATTTGATTAATTTTGTATGGAGCCTGAAATTTCGTAAGATTTTTAACACTGAAGGTCTATGGATACAGTCATATGCTTTTTTAAAGTCCACGAAGGTTATTACAAGAGGTTTATTTCGTTTCTTGTAATATGCTATGGCTAATTTTAAAGTGATGATCTGTTCTGCACAGATTCTCCAAAGTCTGAAGCCTCCTTGGTATTCACCTAATTCTTCCTCTAGTTGCTCTTTGATCCTCTTGTATAGGAGTCCCTTTATTAGAAAAATTTCTTGGTCCCCTTCCTTAATGAGTTATGCGATTTGGTCCTCACCCTTTGTTTCTCTTCTTCTTCCACTAACTGATTTAGGTACTGCCTTTGTAGCTCAACTGATCCAAGATCCCAGTAGTCTCTATGGATATTTTGTATGTCTTGCTCAGCAAACTTACTACTGCACTGTCATGGACATTTAGAGCAATCTTTTGGCTTCACATTTCTTGCAGGAACTTCGGAATTTTTCATGCTTTCGATTGATTTTTCCTTGATTTCTTTTCCATTCCTCTTCAACCGCTACCCTTTACCGTTTTCTTGTTTTGTTGCTATTGTCAATACCAGCAATGTCACCTGTAATTTATGTGTCCTGATTGTGATGATTTACTTGTGCACTAGTTGCATCCTCAGCATTTTTTGTGACATTTCTTGCAAGGGACGTTCCGTGTTCAACACTGCTGTTTGTAAAAATAACATGACAGGTATTCAGAGAAATGGAAAAGAAAATTAACTGGAACTGCTATAGTATCTAGTAATTGTTTCACCACTCACCACAATCTGTAGTGTTGTTTTGTTCATAGGAAGAATTATCATCTGTATCTGAACCAATGAATGTCCTGAGCATCTCCACATAACGTTCTTCCTCAGCTATGAATATAAACAATAATAATAATAATAATAATAATAATGACAACAGCAATAATAGCAATAATAATAATAATAATAATAATAATAATAATAATAATTTCTGTTATTACCAAGCAACAAACCTAGGAACCAACAGATCACAAGTATACACAACATTTATTACCAGATACCCAGAATTAAAATTTTTAACAGAACAACGACTAGCTGATCAGATCCGTGTAATAATCAAAAATAACAGGATACCCCAGTCAGAATTAGAAAACATCAAACAACAAGTACAACAAATACTGGAACAAAATAATGTGCAATCAGAAGAAGAAGAAAATACAGTAATGGACTCAAACATCCCAGAGCAAACAAACAAAGAACAACACGCAGAACAGCAGAACAAGCACAAATAGAACACGAAGTGACACACATGTTAAATATAGGAGAAAAATTTCAGCTGACATATATAGAATACAAAGACACAAATACAGACAGTAGACCATTCTTGCATAGACCACCAAATAACCCACAAGTCGAAACAACAATAACAACTATCAACATAATCTTACACAACAAAATAAATGAAAATACAACTATGGAAGAGTTACAACTACTGGTTTATATAGGAGCACTCACTACACTAAATATACACACTAGGCAGAGATCAGAACCAACCAACACACAGAAGAAACCCACAAAACCAGCATGGCAACACAGGCTACAGATAAGAATAGAAAAACTGAGAAAAGACATCGGACAGCTAACACAATTTATAAGAAATGAAATGTCAGAAAAAAAAAAAAGAAAAAGGTTAGGTAAAATCTCACAACAAGAAGCGATAGAGCAATTACATGAAAAGAAGCAGAAATTACAAGCATTGGCCAAACGACTTAAAAGATACAAAAAAAGTGAAAATAGAAGGAAACAAAACCAAACATTCAACACAAACCAAAAGAAATTTTACCAGACAATAGATAACACACACATTAAAGTAGACAATCCACCAAACATAACAGACATGGAAAACTTCTGGAGCAACATATGGTCAAACCCGGTACAACATAACAGGCATGCACGGTGGATACAAGCAGAAACAGACACATACAAGATGATACCACAAATGCCTGAAGTGAAAATTTTTCAATATGAAGTCACCCAAGCAATTAATTCTACTCACAATTGGAAAGCCCCTGGAAAAGATAAAATAGCAAATTTCTGGCTAAAGAAGTTCACCTCAACACATTCACATCTAACTAAATTATTTAACAGTTACATTACAGACCCATACACATTCCCTGATACACTTACACAAGGAATAACTTATCTGAAACCTAAAGATCAAGCAGACACAGCAAACCCAGCTAAATATCGCCCCATAACATGCCTACCAACAATATACAAAATATTAACTTCAGTCATTACACAGAAATTAATGACTCATACAACACAGACCAAAATTATAAATGAAGAACAACAAGACTGTTGCGAAGGAGCACGAGGATGTAAAGAGCAACTGATAATAGATGCAGAGGTGACATATCAAGCTAAAACTAAACAAAGGTCACTACACTACGCATACATTGATTACCAAAAAGCTTTTGATAGTGTACCCCACTCATGGTTACTACAAATATTAGAAATATACAAAGTAGATCCTAAATTGATACAGTTCCTAAACATAGCAATGAAAAATTGGAAAACCACACTTAATATACAAACAAATTCAAATAATATCACATCACATCCAATACAGATTAAGCGTGGAATATACCAAGGAGACTCATTAAGTCATTGCTGGTTCTTCCTTGCTCTGAACCCACTATCCAACATGCTAAATAATACAAATTATTGATACAATATTACTGGAACATACCCACACAAAATCACACATTTGCTATACATGGATGATCTAAAACTACTGGCAGCAACAAATCAACCAATTACTAAAGATAACAGAAGTATTCAGCAATGATATAAATATGGCTTTTGGAACAGACAAATGTAAGAAAAATTGCATAGTCAAGGGAAAACACACTAAACAAGAAAATTACATACTGGATAACCACAGCGACTGCATGGAAGCGATGGAAAAAACAGATGCCTATAAATATCTAGGATACAGACAAAAAATAGGAATAGGTAATACAAATATTAAAGAAGAACTAAAAGGAAAATATAGACAAAGACTAACAAAAATACTGAAAACAGAATTGACAGCAAGAACAAGACAAAAGCTATAAATACCTATGCTATACCAATATTGACCTACTCATTTGGAGTAGTGAAATGGAGTAACACAGACCTACAAGCACTCAATACACTTACACGATCACAATGCCACAAATATAGAATACATCGCATACATTCAGCAACAGAAAGATTCACATTAAGCAGAAAGGAAGGAGGAAGGGGATTTATCGACATAAAAAACCTACATTATGGACAGGTAGACAATTTAAGAAAATTCTTTATAGAACGAGCAGAAACTAGCAAAATACTCAAAGCAATCACTCATATAAATACATTGGCTACACCACTACAATTTCATAACCACCTCTACAACCCTTTAGATCACATAACATCAACAGATACGAAGAAAGTAAATTGGAAAAAGGAAACACTACATGGCAAGCACCCATATCATCTAACACAGCCACACATCGATCAAGACGCATCCAACACATGGCTAAGAAAAGGCAATATATACAGTGAGATGGAAGGATTCATGATTGCAATACAGGATCAAACAATAAACACCAGATATTACAGCAAGCATATTATTAAAGATCCCCAATACCACAACAGATAAATGCAGACTTTGCAAACAACAAATAGAAACAGTAGATCACATCACAAGCAGGTGTACAATACTAGCAAATACAGAATACCCCAGAAGACATGACAATGTAGCAAAATTAATACATCAACAGCTTGCCTTACAACATAAACTTATAAAACAACACGTTCCCACATACAAGTTGTTGTTGTTGTTGTTGTGGTCTTCAGTCCTGAGACTGGTTTGATGCAGCTCTCCATGCTACTCTATCCTGTGCAAGCTTCTTCATCTCCCAGTACCTACTGCAACCTACATCCTTCTGAATCTGCTTAGTGTATTGATCTCTTGGTCTCCCTCTACGATTTTTACCCTCCACGCTGCCCTCCAATGCTAAATTTGTGATCCCTTGATGCCTCAAAACATGTCCTACCAACCGATCCCTTCTTCTAGTCAAGTTGTGCCACAAACTTCTCTTCTCCCCAATCCTATTCAATACCTCCTCATTAGTTACGTGATCTACCCACCTTATCTTCAGCATTCTTCTGTAGCACCACATTTCGAAAGCTTCTATTCTCTTCTTGTCCAAACTATTTACCGTCCATGTTTCACTTCCATACATGGCTACACTCCATACAAATACTTTCAGAAACGACTTCCTGACACTTAAATCTATACTCGATGTTAACAAATTTCTCTTCTTCAGAAACGATTTCCTTGCCATTGCCAGTCTACATTTTATATCCTCTCTACTTCGATCATCATCAGTTATTTTACTCCCTAAATAGCAAAACTCCTTTACTACTTTAAGTGTCTCATTTCCTAATCTAATCCCCTCAGCATCACCCGATTTAATTTGACTACATTCCATTATCCTCGTTTTGCTTTTGTTGATGTTCATCGTATATCCTCCTTTCAAGACACTGTCCATTCCGTTCAACTGCTCTTCCAAGTCCTTTGCTGTCTCTGACAGAATTACAATGTCATCGGCGAACCTCAAAGTTTTTACTTCTTCTCCATGAATTTTAATACCTACTCCGAATTTTTCTTTTGTTTCCTTTACTGCTTGCTCAATATAGAGATTGAATAACATCGGGGAGAGGCTACAACCCTGTCTCACTCCTTTCCCAACCACTGCTTCCCTTTCATGCCCCTCGACTCTTATAACTGCCATCTGGTTTCTGTACAAATTGTAAATAGCCTTTTGCTCCCTGTATTTTACCCCTGCCACCTTCAGAATTTGAAAGAGAGTATTCCAGTTAACTTTGTCAAAAGCTTTCTCTAAGTCTACAAATGCTAGAAACGTAGGTTTGCCTTTTCTTAATCTTTCTTCTAAGATAAGTCGTAAGGTTAGTATTGCCTCACGTGTTCCAACATTTCTACGGAATCCAAACTGATCTTCCCCGAGGTCCGCTTCTACCAGTTTTTCCATTCGTCTGTAAAGAATTCGCGTTAGTATTTTGCAGCTGTGACTTATTAAACTGATAGTTCGGTAATTTTCACATCTGTCAACACCTGCTTTCTTTGGTATTGGAATTATTATATTCTTCTTGAAGTGTGTGGGTATTTCGCCTGTCTCATACATCTTGCTCACCAGATGGTAGAGTTTTGTCATGATTGGCTCTCCCAAGGCCATCAGTAGTTCTAATGGAATGTTGTCTACTCCCGGGGCCTTGTTTCGACTCAGGTCTTTCAGTGCTCTGTCAAACTCTTCACGCAGTATCTTATCTCCCATTTCATCTTCATCTACATCCTCTTCCATTTCCATAATACTGTCCTCAAGTACATCGCCCTTGTATAAACCCTCTATATACTCCTTCCAGTATGCACCACAAAATGTACTGGAGAATGATGAATACAAATTATACTGGAACAGAACCATTATAACAGATAAAGCAACACCACATAACAAACCTGACATCATACTCACCAATAAAAAGAAGAAATTAACACAACTAATCGAAATATCCATACCCAATACAACAAATATACAAAAGAAAACAGGAGAAAAAATTGAAAAATACATCCAACTGGCTGAGGAAGTCAAGGACATGTGGCATCAGGATAAAGTTGACATTATACCAATTATACTATCAACTACAGGAGTCATACCACACAATATCCACCAGTACATCAATGCAATACAGCTACATCCAAACTTATATATACAACTACAGAAATCCGTAATTAGTGATACATGTTCAATTACCCGAAAGTTCCTAAATGCAATATAACACATACCGTACAGTTAATAGGAAATGACGCTTGATCGAGGTCCGCGTCACTTTCCATTCTTAACCAGACTTAACGTCTGAGAAAGTAAAGAAATAATAATAATAATAATAATAATAATAATTATTATTATTATTATAGTACTTACTACCGAAATATATACAGTAAGAAACAGGTTCTAATACTTACAAGATTCCATTACATTCTGTTCCTTCTTTAGGCACATTTTCACCATCGTTCTTCCTTTGGACTCCATAGTGCTCCTACTTGCTTGTAAACCCATTCACAACTGAAACAATATTTATCTTCCTTGCCAGGAAGTCAGTCACATTTCATTGTTGTCACAGAGCGACGGCGACAATGCGTGTAAAGATAAGTAGTGGGAAAAGCAACTTCTAACAATTCTATTAGGATCAGAGAAATGTAGGAGCTGTCCCGTTTCACAAATTAACACTGGGTCCTGTGGTCTAAAAACAGATCAGCTCTTCCATCTGACTGATCCTTACTATTTTTTGTAAAATGTAGATACGTTGACAACTAAAATGGAAACCACATAAGATAAGAGTTACACTTGTTTGATTGTAATGTGGGTCTTGATTCCGTGTACCTTATTGTACTAGCGACTCAAAAGTAGCAAAAATGTAGTTATGTCTGTCCGATCCTTAATGGGAGAAACACAGTATCTCATAGATTTTTATCAAATACCACTGCTTATCATTTTATATTGTCTTTTCTCCCATCCTTGTATGATTCCATTGCTTATCACTTACACAACGTGATATGAATAGATAACACCAGAGAAACCTTTTCTAAAATATTCCTATACTAAAGTATGCTGCTGTACAAAATCACATGAAAGTCAGATAGAATGTTTCTGATTCACTTATAAACTACAGGTAGAATAGGAGAAGATTTTGACTGCCTCAGGAAACACGAAAAATGAGACTGACAGCTGGAGTAAGCATTATCATCACATAATAATCCAACACAGAATGTTGAATCCCGTATTTGTTATTTGTACAAGAAATTAGTCCTAAATATTACATCAATGCAGAGATTTTGAATCACCAAGAATTTGCACTCCAACAGCTGTCCTGCCAATTTCACAGTTAATAGTACCTCTTGTTTCACGCTCTTTGGTAGCTTACCAGTAGCACCAATAATATTTATTGCGGAAACATGCATCACTGCTATACCCTCTGTGGTCTTAATAGATTCAAAAAATGCTTATACGAGGTGCATTCAAGTTCTAAGGCCTCCGATTTTTTTTTCTCCGGACTGGAAAGAGATAGAAACATGCGCATTGTTTTAAAATGAGGCCGCGTTCATTGTCAATACGTCCCAGAGATGGCAGCACCGTACGGCAGATGGAATTTTACCGCCAGCGGCGAGAATGATAACTGTTTTAAATACTTAAAATGGCGACGTTTTCCTCACTTGAACTGCGTGCAATCATTCGTTTTCTGAATTTGCGTGGTGTGAAACCAATTGAAATTCATCGACAGTTGAAGGAGACATGTGGTGATGGAGTTATGGATGTGTCGAAAGTGCGTTCGTGGGTGCGACAGTTTAATGAAGGCTGAGCATCGTGTGACAACAAACCGAAACAACCTCGGGCTCGCACAGGCCGGTCTGACGACATGATCGAGAAAGTGGAGAGAATTGTTTTGGGGGATCGCCAAATGACTGTTGAACAGATCGCCTCCAGAGTTGGCATTTCTGTGGGTTCTGTGCACACAATCCTGCATAACGACCTGAAAATGCGAAAAGTGTCATCCAGGTGGGTGCCACGAATGCTGACGGACGACCACATGGCTGCCCGTGTGGCATGTTGCCAAGCAATGTTGATGCGCAACGACAGCATGAATGGGACTTTCTTTTCGTCTGTTGTGACAATGGATGAGACGTGGATGCCATTTTTCAATCCAGAAACAAAGCGCCAGTCAGCTCAATGGAAGCACACAGATTCACCGCCACAAAAAAAGTTTCGGGTAACCGCCAGTGCTGAAAAAATGATGGTGTCCATGTTCTGGGACAGCTAGGGCGTAATCCTTACCCATTGCGTTCCAAAGGGCACTACGGTAACAGGTGCATCCTACGAAAATGTTTTGAAGAACAAATTCCTTCCTGCACTGCAACAAAAACGGCCGGGAAGGGCTGCGCGTGTGGTGTTTCACCAAGACAATGGACCCGCACATCGAGCTAATGTTACGCAACAGTTTCTTCGTGATAACAACTTTGAAGTGATTCCTCATGCTCCCTGCTCACCTGACCTGGCGCCTAGTGACTTTTGCCTTTTTCCAACAATGAAAGACACTCTCCATGGCCACACATTCACCAGCCGTGCTGCTATTGCCTCAGCAATTTTCCAGTGGTCAAAACAGGCTCCTAAAGAAGCCTTCGCCGCTGCCATGGAATCATGACGTCAGCATTGTGAAAAATGTGTACGTCTGCAGGGCGATTACGTCGAGAAGTAACGCCAGTTTCATCAATTTCGGGTGAGTAGTTAATTTGAAAAAAAATCGGAGGCCTTAGAACTTGAATGCACCTTGTAAAATGCCATTCACCTTACTACCATTGTGTCCAGTAAACACTTAACATGTATACCTTGTACACTTTCTGTTATTATAGGGTGTCACACTTCCTTTTTACTTACCTTGTGATCTTCTTCATACAACAAATCTTCATCAATCTTTTCCCTGGAAAAACTGTCATCCTGCTTACCAAAGCAAGTATCAGGACACAGTCAAATGACAGATCGCATGGTCCTCTTCCTCCTTACCACTCCCATTTAACCCTTCATTAGGCCTAATATTATCCTCCTTTGTCCTCATCACTGCTGGATTCGTCATTACTATCATCATTACAACTACTGTCAGAATTGGACCCACAGTCGCTTTCTCTGTGCTTTAGATTTTGTACCTTCTCCACCTTTTTCTCCATTTCAGCCAATTTTGAATCTATTTTTATTTACTTTTACCCATTTTTCTCTACCACTACTGCACACTTGGTTTCCACCTCTGTTTCTAAATCATTTTTAATCTGATTGGTTTGATTCTTGCGTTTAATCCCACTTTCAGCACAAAATTCCCTGGCTGGTTTGACTTCATCTTTACATTGTTTCTCGGAAGCCTCCACCCTCCTACTATAGTCTTCACAAAGCTTCATTCTCTCTTCTACACATTCACTACTCATTAATGTAAATTTCTCATTAGCATTATGTACTGCTTTCTTTATACTGTTTTCCAAGCTACCAACGTATTCTTTCAAACTGTTAATGTCTTCTTTCATACTCATACTACTCATAATTTGCCTTAACATCGGTTCCAGTTTTCCATAACCACTATCGTCCTCCAAATTAGTCCCCATTAAGTCTTTCTGTTAATTTAAATATTTAACCTCTACAGCTTTATTATCAATCATATAACCCCCCTGTTGTCCATTTCCCCCACCACACTGTCTTGTTTGTTAAGGGCATTCATTATGCATTGCTTAATACCTCCTGCTCCTGCTGCTGCTGCAGTTGTCATCTCGATTCGTTGTCTGACGGCTGCTGCAAGTTGTAATTTTCTCGGTAGAGCAAGTTGTTTATCCCAGTAGGCTGTGTCAACCTGCATGCTGATTGGTTGCTCCTGTACTCAATGGCTGGTTCCATAGATCCCACTCACTGATTGGTTGTTGCACCTCCCTATTTAATGGTGGCTACATCAATTCCGATATTTCAAAAATAATTGAGTTTCACACTCCTGTAATATTGTCTGTTCACTTTCCTCGACAAAATTCTGATGATGCTTATATCACACACTCAATTCGTTAAAATCACTGTACTGTAAACGGTTCTTGAGTTCACTGTTCAAAGTTTGCGAGTCCTAGTTTATTGTGTTCAAATACAATAGTCCTCACCTGTAAAGGCACCATATGTGACATTCGTCTGCTATACTTCTTTGTTGATAGTCCTCGGTGTCGACGTACTGCATTGTTCTACTGGCTGAAAAATGGGGAGGGGGGGGAGATTTCAACACTGACTACTGTAAACAATGTAGCCGACAGTTGCATTTCACAGTTCTTTACTTTCACTGTTCACGACCCCCCAATATTACACAGTAATATGGCCAGTTCACTATTGATAAGTTCTGATAAGCCTCATTAATAAGTTACAGGCAAACATCAATGTACTGCTACCATAGTTTGCTGTTGAACATCTACGAACAGTAAAAACTTAACACGGTTCACAGTTCTTGCATAATAATAAGGTATGCGTGACACTATTTTTCAAATGGATTGAACAGACATGATCATTATTTTAACACACGGCTTATTTGTGTAATCCTAATTCCACTTGGAACTGTACACAATTTCCATCTGAAATTTGGCTGTGGACTGACTGCTTTGGACCAAAAATTGGGTCTCTACGTCTCCTCACAATAATAGGTACTGAAACTATACATTGTTTGATGTTTAATTTACAGAAATTGCAATTAAAACATAACTCATTCAATTAGCTGAATATATAGAAAAATTCCTTCTTTTTAACAGTTTCTTCTGCTACAAGGTTTAGGCCGAATTATTTGTTTAAATGATTAAATTAACAGATATAATTATGCATATAATGCTTTTGACAAATCTTGTAATTATTTTGGATTTAATTAAGGGCCAGCTTTGCGAACATTTTCAAATAGAGCCAAATAAATACTTAAAGAACCCTAGTAGTTCTTCTATCCAATCGTTTATAATTATTACAGAATTTATATTTGTTTGTAAGTCAACAATAGAATCTAAGTCACAAAACAGTTACTGATTTCACCCTATAACAAAAGATATTTACTAGGAGTAGTCAAAATAAATTAGGAAATTGCTTACATACACAAAACTGAGCACAAAATTAGATCTGGTGCATATGTATGTTAATGGTAATTAGTCAAAAGTGAAAAAATGAATTTAAAGAGGCAGAATGCAAAACAAGAGGGGAAGTAAAGAGATCTGAGCTTGCTTCGCCACAACCTGTTGGTAAACAACATTCAGTTTCTCTTATTACTCTGCCTTTAATATTGTTGGGTGTACTGTAGTTGGGCCAGAGTAAGTAATAGTGAGTACGTGAAATATTCTTTACAGTGGGCATACTTGCAGGGATAGGAACCTTGAGGGATAGTGGCCTAGGATTAACATATATAAGGAGAAATCAAAAAGTTTCCATTGGAGGGCATTGATGCAGTGTATATGCAATGTAGCAGGACTCCGATGCGGGTATATAAGCAGTTACATGTAGGCAAGGGATTAGTGTGCCATTTGCATCTTTCTGATGTGTGCACAATAAATGCAGAAACATGAACTATGGCAACAGTATTACCAATTTTGTTTTATTTTATTTATTTATTTATTTTTCGAGACAGAACCAACATGCTGTGATTCTTTTCTTGGCTGCCAGAGTACAAACATAGAAGACATCCATCGGGGAATGAAAAATGTGTATGGGGCAGCATGTCTGTCAAAAACCACCACATAGGAAAACTGTGACATGGGGTGGTGCTGCTTCATGATAACTGACATTCCATATCACAAATGCCATAAAGCAGAAGTTTTACCAACTCAAGTGGGGGACACTTGAACACCTGCCCTATAGTTCTGCTCTGTCCCTATGCAATTACCATGCCTGTGAACCCTTAAAAAAGGAGTTGAAGGGTCAACTATTCCTGTTGGATGAGGATGTGCAGCAGGCAGTTTTCTTCATGGAACAAGGCATTGTGTTTTACCAAAAGAGTATCTTCAAGCTGGTGTGTTGGTGGGACAACTGCCTCAGTGCTCACAGTGATTGTGCCTGATTGGCGTACCGAAAATAGACTGTAGGCTTCCAAACAAAAATACATCAAAACTCGGGGGAGCATTGACACAAAAGAATTTACAGCTGTTGAAGGGAAGATAATAGGTCTTTTTGCTTGTTTTGATGTGGATTGAGTTTTGGTTGAGCCCGAGGTTTGAGTCAATCTGAATATTCTATTTTGTTTAGTCAGTGTAGTATTCCTTAAATAAATATACTAAGTTTTAATGTACCAAGGCAAATAAACCTAACCATAAACTGTATGTTCCGTCTCTTTTAGGCTTGTGCTTCAGACTACCCTGGCACTTGTGGCATTGATGACACATGGAAACTCTCAAAATTTAAAAAGGTAAGTTACGTGTAGCTTCTGCAGCTAACCTTGATGACTGATTATGAAAGATTGTTCCAGTTAATTTAGTCAGTTGTATGATCCTCATATAAAGTTCATGGTATCTTGCTGTGATGTGGTTCATATCAGTTGTATAAAATATTTTCTTGTTGTGTATATGTGGTGGCACTTTGCTTGTATGTATGTTAACAGTTCACTTTAGTGTTAAATTTACTAACTATATGTTGAAACACAAACACTATGACACTACATATTTTTGAAGAAAGCAATCAAAATAGTGGGCAACCTGCACTTTTTCTCTTACGTAAAAAAATTAAAATTCATAAACCAGTCTATATTTCACCAGGGAATATCCTTTTATTGCTAAATGATTTACATAAATCTGCTCCAGAGCAGAGTTAGTCCTAAACGTACTCAGCTCTTTTCAGATTATACTATTTGAGTACACCACATGAGTCATAAAGTAGACCTATTTTTATTTTGTCATTAAAACATTTACAAAAACTGCTGCTGTTTCCAAATTCAGATCTTTGTGCTAGCAAATTTCAGAAGTGAGTAATAAGTAGCAAGTATATGTAATTAATAAAGGTAGTTCACAGATGGTGCAAGAAAATATATCAGATGTGCATCAAAATGATAGCTTGCCTCTAGCGTTGTTCCATAATATCACAAATTGTATGTAATATAATCAACCTTCATAAATCTGGAAATATATAATACAATTGATAGCTTTTCCATAATATTTAAGAATGTGTTCAATTACTAAATAGTTAAAATTGACAATGTTTTATTTTCATTTATTGGTAGATCTTTACTTACATTGCTGTTTTTGGATACCAAGGTGTCTGATGTGACCTTTCCTGGTACAGTACTACAATCTCCTTAAAATAAATGTTTCTCAGTCTAGCTTTCAACAGTGTTATTACTTGTCTAAGCAATCTGTTTCAGTAAAGTAATTTTTGATTGAACACTCCTGAATATTATTCAGTGATTCAGACATCAGAAGATGACATTATATGCTCCTTAATAATTTTATGTAAAATCGGGTCAGTCCATTAGACAAGATACTAACAAATGACTAAGATTTCTTTCACATCACTCTTAATTTCAAAAACAAAAGAATAAATATTTTTATTATTTTTCATTGATGATTCATCATAACCAATTGGCTCTATTCGCCCTCGGGATCATCTTCGTAAAACCAACCTTTGGACATGGGTTTATATCTTCTGTTACTGCTTTTTTTCTGGGTAATGTAATGTATTCCAGACACCAAAGGACATGAAAAAGGGGCGAGGAAGGGCTGATAACACACACTATTTTTATCACTTACTAATAGATTCTATCATGAAATCCTGAGGTTGACAAATTATTAAAAATGTGCATTAATTACCTCTGCTTGCTCCATGATGACAATACTGGGTATAAACAACCTTGGTGTGACCATAGTAAGTAGATTATCTTTCTGTCATTTTTGTGATCTAAAACAGCCATTGTACACACAATAAAAGGAACTGAAGTAGGCTCATGTTAAAAAAGTTGTGCTAGTGCATTGTCTTTTAACACTGCCAGTTGTTAAGATCAGTGTTGGTGCTGGGATTGTGATTTTATGAGCATTTACGAAACTGGGAAATTGGCATTGCACACATGTTAAGCATTCTTAATGCATCCAGAAGAATTAATTTTGTGGCACTGGTTGGACAGAACACTATTGTGAGGTGCATTTTGTAAGCCTCCTACCTTTTCTTGCTTACATTCAGACTATTTTCCAATAATAGCCTTCCTGCATCTATCTTGGACTTGTGTTTTATGAACTCTGTTCTCAGTCATGAAATTCATTCTCATGTCAATAACTGCAAGTCATTCCACACGAACAAACATTTTAACCTCTACCTGACAGTTGCTAGAAATTAACTCTCACACTTCTTGGTGCTCAAATACTGTTTTGGCCCAAATAGAATTTTCAATACTTTCTCAAATTTGGCTGCTAAAAATTAGGGTGCAGCTTATCTGCACAACCCTACATATTCTGGTATATTTTTGCATCACAGAAACTTGAACTGTAGTGCTTGTTCCTTAGTTTGAAATGAAGCAACAGAAAAGCTAGTATTTGAAACTAATTAGCTAGAATCTGGAAATTAATCGTTAGTCTTCACCAGTGATTGGGTATTATCAAAAGAAAAATCAACAAAATTTAGGATTCGGTGAAGTTAAAACGCAGTTTCAAAATTGCTGTTATGTACTATGTGAAGAGTACATCTAAGAGAAAAGCTGGCAAAAAGTACAGTTTAAATAAATCTAATGTGTGGTGTGGGACCACAGTGGAAAATAGGCTGCAGTGTGCTGTTTTATGAGGGAAATTTACAGAGGTTGAAAAGCTGGGAAATATCCTAATTGAAGCTAAGTCTCTTCCCTTTGTTGAAGGTAAAAGGAAAGACGTGGTACCAATCTCTTGACAAATAATTTGGTTAAAGGTCGTGGAAATTGCAAAGACTTTACACAAATGGAATTCCATGGAAGTTTCAAAGATACTTCAAATTTATGCATAAAAGTGGTCTCGCTATACAACAAAGTGCTTTAGTTGAACAGAAATGGTCAGAAAATTTTTACCAAGAAACTCATCAATTTCCAGAGGCACATGATACAAATGTAACAACAGCATTCATACCCTCTGTGTCAGATCGGCAATGCCAAGATGTCAGTCTTTTGAGACCTACCGAATAATATGACACTGAAAAGTGCCTCATTAACAGCTTGAACAAAAAGTAAAGTATTGCCATGATTTTGGTAGTTAATGCAGAGGGAGGAAAGTTCTCCACATGCTCCACTCCCTATGTCATCCTGAAGTGTAAAACTTTCCCCAAGGAAAATTTCCACCAAGGGGTTAGTGATTAAGTGCTACGAAAATGTTTGGATGACAACAGAATTAATGATGTAATGCCTAGTAAGAGAACTGCACTAGTATCGGATATCTTTAAAGATCATTTCTCACCCGAAGTAAAGAATAAAGTTTTTGTGTTACAGACAGATCTAATTGCTGCACCTGGAGGTACGACATCAAAACTGCAATTTCTTAATGTCTCTGTGGACAAGCTATTTAGAGATCATTTCCAAGAATATTATTCCAGTTGGTTTTTAGAACTCCTCAGGGGCTTAGCATTTGTTTGCCAGGTATGGACTTGGCAACTGCGGAGTTCCTGAGTTGGGGACTGGTAAGTGCCACCAGCCCCATCTCCATAAGCATGCTTCAGTGACCACCATGTGGCGTGGTGGTAGAATGTTGTGTGGCATACAGAATGGGGATCTTGGCTTGACTGCTTGGATCATGAGGATGGTACAAACCTCAAAAAGGTTGTATAAGGTTTATCTAGGCGTACAGGTCGCTTTCTACGTGAACTTTCTATGTTCCTAGCTGCTCATGGGACCAACTTGGATCCTTTGAAACCTTCTGTTCGTTCTCCCAGCAGAAAGGGTAGGTTGCTGGTGGGTACTAACATTCAGTCAAACAAGAGGGCTCATGTATCCACTCTTTCCAGACTCCAGGATTACATAGACTCTTTCAGTATCAAGTAACAGAACACATGCTGGTGGCCAGAATGTGTTTCTTATAATTAAGCAGAAAGAGGGTAACTTTGAGAAATTTTCACCTTTTTACATACAAAAAGTCTTACAGGGAATAGCTGGAACTTTAAAATCTGTCAAGCGCTTGCAAAACGGCACCCTGTTGGTAGAAATATCCAATTCCCAGCAAGTGAAACACATCCTGAAAGCTTAGTGCCTTGGGGAGTAGTGAACTGCACAAAACCTTGAACTATAGCAAAGGTGTTGTGACTTGCAGGGATCTGGTTGACATTCCCTGAGAAAAACTGAAAGCCGAGTGGTCCCAAGAAGGCATCATTGATGCATGGAACATAATGAAATGGGTGGCTGGTGATCTTGTGAAATCGGACTCTTTTGTACTGACTTTCAGTAGCACGAAACTTCCAGAGCCCATTAATGCTGGTTCCCTCCACCTCAGCATGTGGCCTTATTTTCCAAGCCCAATGCACTGTTTTACATGTCAACACTTAAGGCACACCACCTTAAGTTGTAATGGAACAGCTGCTTGCGGCAAATATGGTAAGGTCTCCCACGAAGATGGTGATTGTTCATCTACTCCAAAGCGTGTAAACTGCTCTGGGGATCAACTTGTCTGGAGTAGGGACTGCAGTGTATTTTTTGAAGAAATGAAGATACAAGAGATCCAAACAACTTAGCATATCTCATATGGTGAAGCCAAAAAGACCTATAAGGTCATGCAGTCCCCGAAGTTTGCTACCTCCTTTGCGTCTTTTCTTAAACAGCAAGTTCAGAAGACAGCTGCTGCTGTCCAAACAGAGGTTGCTAGTGTCTGCCTAGTACCTGTGTTTGCCAGTGCACTTGTGCTGCTGCGGTCCCTTCAAAGCCTACATTTCCTCCCAAAGTCTGTGATATCTGATGATGCAGACCTCCCTGCTCCTCCAAAAGTTCAGTCTGGTCCACCACTGCTGTAGTTGTGGCTCTAAAGCCTACCCAGGGCAAAAAAATTAAAGATCAACCATCCCCCACCAGTGGAGCCAGGAAGAAAATAGTCTGATGATGTCAACATCATCCTATCTGTCATCTATCTTGACTCTTCAGTAGAGCTAACACTCATTATGAGCTCCCCTCCCCAGCAGAAAGACAGGGTGGAAGTGCATCCCTCATGATAGATGGCTCTCATATTACAGTGGAATATTAATGGATTCAGGACACATGTGGAAGATCTGAAACGGCTAACACAGGAATGCCCCCTGTGCCTGTGTTTACAAGAACCACATTTTAAAGCTACTGATCCCCATGTGCTACTGTGCTATACCCCTCACCAAAAGGATGACCTGACTGGGGACAGAGCCAAGGGAGGGGTTGCTGTGTTCGTCAATAATACGCATCACTCCTCTGCTCTCTTCCTGGCTACTGACCTGCAAGCAATTGCTGTCGAACATCGTGTGTGTCGAAGGATCACTGTTTGCTCATACCTCCACAAGGTGCAATAGACTCTGAGGCTCTCATATATGTGGAACAGCTCTCCCAACCATTTCTCCTCCTGGGGGACTTCAGTGCCCATCATGTCTTATGGGGCTTATAATGGGTCACCCTCCTCTAACATTACCTTTAACCAATACCACGTATACTAGCGATTCTTGTATAGGTGAATATTAGATCAGCTATATCAGCTAACTGAATGAACTTCATATGATTTTGTATACAATGTGTTATGTTTCATGCTAAAATATGTAAAAACAATTTGTTAGTACTCTGTATGTGCAGTTAAAATTACTCTTCTTTTAAAAACATATGAAATTATGACATATTTAAAATTTGATTAACTTCACATGGTTGGGATTCACAGTCATATAATATTTCTTAAAAGACATCATAGTCGCCGTTGACTGTATAAAAGAAATATTTAAAATTCATATTATAAATTATGCAGTCTAATGCTAATTATTAAATTTATTTCTGGACACATTTCTAAAATAATGATTCTTCTATTATCAAGAAAATTTGTAAACTCTTTTGCTTTGTAAACTCTATGGAATATTGTTAGTACTGTGAAAGTAGTAGTGGTGGGTAGACATGCCTCTGATGGAAATGCACATATTTTGCTAAACTTGTCAACAAAAATGTAATTTTTGATGTGATAGAAGTGAAAATTGTAAAGTTGGTGTGATTTAGAAGAATGGGATCAAATAAAAAGATATTCATAGCAACAGGCAACTCTTCATCAGTTATTTCGTCTTCAGGAACCCAGAATGTTAAATCAAAATTTCAGCTGCAAGAATGTACCCCTAGACACAACAAGACTTTCAGACAACAACAACGACATAATGAAGATAAGTAAAAAAGTTTTTCTTTTGTATATCTCTCGTCTCTGGGAGCTTTTGAAAATAGTGAACAGACTTAGAGGAATGTAATGGTGATGAATTGCCCTCAGGGTCATGTTTTGGAGATCCTCATGACATCTCATTAGCTGTGCATCCTCAACACAGGTACTCCCACCCATTTCTGTGCTGGTACTGGACATTCTTAGCCATTGACCTCTTTATGTGCTCTCCAGGCCTTGTAGACTTTGTTCAATGGCAGGACATTGATGATCTTCATTCTAGTGACCATTTCCCACTCCGCATTCATCCAATGGATGAAACATTACCTGAATAGAAGCCACCAAAATGGATGGTGAGCAAGGCTGATTGGACGCTAATCATCCAGCTGGCTATGTTTGAACACCACGACAGCATCCAGGAATGGGTGAACCACATCACACTAGTTATCCATCATGCCACTGACTTATCCATCCCAAAGCTCTCAAATCTATTGCCGAAATCTAAGAACCTTTGTTTAACTTGTGCAAGAAGGCCAAGAGGAAGGATAATCACCCTGTTACTTGGACTGACGAAACAGAAATATTGTTCAAGAAGGTAAAAGAACAACTAGCTAATACAACTCTGCTTGTTCATCCCTCAACAGATCTTCCCTTGATTTTGATGGTTGAGGCTTCTTTGCACCAATTATGAGAAGGAACACCTGAACAACTTGCGCTTTTCTCCAGGTCTCTCACTGATACATGACATAACTATTGTATCTATGACAGTGAATTGTTGACAGCTTATTTAGCAGTCAAATATTTTTGTTATCTTCTGGAAGGCAGAGAGTTCACAATATTCACAGACCACAAGCCACTAACATTTGCTTTTAAACAGCACCCAGAAAAAGCAACACACAGACAGCTGCGCCATCTGGAATTCGTCAGTCAATTCACCAGTTATTTGAAAATTTCCAAGAGGAAAGACAAGAGGAAAGGACATTCCTGCTGGCGTAGTCCATATCAATTCAGGCAGGCTCGGAAAAAAATCACCTCAATGCCCTCCACTGCCTGAGCAAAGCCAACTGTTATGCAGGTCACTCTACACTGCTGCAGCTCTACAGAGCCCTTGTTCAGTCCCACCTTGACTATGGGAGTCTGGTTTACGGTTCGACGGTGTCCTCAGCATTGCGTTTACTTGACCCAGTGCACCACTGTGGCGTTTGCTTAGCAACAGGAGCTTTTTGGATGAGTCCAGTGACCAGTGTCCTGGTGGAGGCCGGAGTCCCTCCATTGCAGGTTAGGCATGCGCAGCTGCAGGCCAGTTACGTTGCACATGTTCGTAAATCTCTTGCGCATCTGAATTACCGTCTCCTTTTCCCACCCATGGTGGTTCATCTCCTGCATCAGCAGCCCAGGTCAGGGCTTCCAATTGCAGTTCGTGTCCGATCCCTTCTTTCTGAACTGGAGTCCTTGGCTTTACTACCTATACTTGAGGTCCATTCACGTACACCTAGGCTGCAGGTTTGCCTTGACCTTTCACACGACCCTAAGGACTCAGTTAACCCTGCATCTCTCCGCTGCCACTTCCTCTCTATTCTTGACGTGTACCAAGGCTCTTGAGCACATCTGTTCATGCCCTGGGGAGTCATTACTTCTGTATACTGACTCCTTGAGCAGCCTACAAGCTATCGACCAGTGCTACCCTCGTCATTCTTTGGTAGCGACCATCCGGGTGTCCGTCTATGCCCTGGAACGGTCCAGTCATTCAGTAGTGTTTCTTGACCCCAGGTCACGTTGGAGTCCCAGGCAATGAACTTGCCGGCAGGTTGGACAAACAGGCTATGTGGAAACCGCTTATGGAGATCGGCTTCTCTGCAACTGACATGCATACAGTACTATGCCACAAGGCTTTGTGGCTATGGGAGACAGAACGGCATAACCTCAGTACACACAACAAACTGCATGCCATTAAGGAGACTATGAATGTGTGGAAGACCTCCATGCGGGCCTCTCGCAGGGACTCTGTGGTTCTCTGCTGGCTTCGCATTGGCCACGCTTGGGTGATCCATGACTACCTCCTGCACCGTGAAGACCCGCCTCAGTGTTGATGCGGCTCCTGATTGACAGTGGCCCATATTTTGGTGCACTGTCCCATTTTGACTGCCCTGCTACGAAATCGTCGGTTACCGGACTCGTTGCCACTAATTTTATCTGACAACGCCTCGTCGGCTGATTTAGTTTTACATTTTATTCATGAGGGTGGGTTTTATCACTCTATATAAGTTTTTGCGCATGTCCTTTGTCACTTTGTGTTCTCCTCTCTAATGCTTTTAGGCTGGATGTTCTAATGTGTCGCAGAGTGGCTGGCCTTTCCTTTTTATTCTCGTGGTTGGCCAGCTACTATCATCTGCTCTCTTGTTTTTATCCCTTCTTCCTGTTTCTTGCTTCTCTCTATGGTCTTGTCCTTAGTAGTGTTGGTTGTCCTCCTGTCGTCTTTCTGGTTCTTCCATTCTCCTGTTATTGTGCTGTATGTCTCCTTTCGTTTCTTCTGTGTAATTATTTTACCGGGAACAAGGGACAGATGACCTCGGATGTTGGTCCCTTCCCTCCCCTCCTTTAAACAAACCAACCAACCAGCCAGATTGTGTTTTGAAGGTCTGATTGCCTCAAGAGTTTACTGCTTTCGATGCAGAATTATATGCAATCTTGGAGGCACTGGAGTAAATGAGATGTTGTTCCAGTGCTGAATTTCTTGTCTGTGCCGATTCTCTGAGTGCCCTTCAGCCTCTACAACATTTGTACCCAAAAGATAAAGTAGTCTAGAATATTCAGGATGTCCACCTCCAAATACGACAACTTGGGAACAAGGTATCTTTCTGCTGGGAACCGGGGCACGTGGGTATTGCGGGGAACAAGAGAGTGGATCTAGCAGACAAGCTGGCACATTGTGATCCTCCTTTATTTCAGTTTCCTGTCGCTCTGCATGCTATAGCCTCACTTTTGAAATTGAGAATTGGTGGGAGGATGAGTGACTGGAAGTGACAGACAATAAGCTCTATCTAGTAAGGCCCACAAAATGGCCGTGGCATGGCTCCTTCTAGCCACATCGATGGGTATGGTCCTCCTTACTCGTCTTCGCAAAGGCCACAGTCCTATGATGCATGGCTTCTTGCTCTGTTGAGAGGACCTCCAGTGTTTGGTGCTTGTGGCATACAGATGACTGTGCACCACATTTTATTGGACTTGTTTTATTTTCCAACTAGTGGGCCACAGCGGATTTGCCGATGGATCTGCCGTCTATTTTAAGTGACGTTCAAAAAAATGCGGTAGTGCTTTACGTATGTTAGTTCATAGAGCACATGTGGTATCTGATCCTGAGAGCCTGTCGAGTGAAATACAACATTTGAAGACAGTGTTTCAACAAAACGGATATTCTGAGAGACGGATACGTAATGCATTCAGGCCCAGGCGAGTTTAATCTATGGAACAGAATGAAGATACGAAGACACCCACCACTTTGGCCTTTTTGCCGTATTTTAGTGCCATGTTGTCAAGAGTCAGAAGAGTCCTCAGAAGATACGGAATTAAGTGTGTTTTTCAACCATCTGCAAAACTGAGAAACCTGTTGGGTTTGGTTAAGAATGATTTTGGACTGAGGAAATGTGGTGTGTACAAGATTCCGTGTCAGTGTGGGGCAGCGTATATAGGCCAGACATGCCGCACAGTACAAGAACGCTACAATGAACATCAGCATCATAGACGCCTTCGTCAACCGGAAAAGTCGGCAATTGCGGAACACAGCCTGAATACAGGCAAAATACAGAAACCAGATGGCAGTTAAGAGTCGAGGGACATGAAAGGGAAGCAGTGGTTGGGAAGGGAGTGAGACAGAGTTGTAGCCTCTCCCCAATGTTATTCAATCTGTATATCAAGCAAGCAATAAAGGAAACAAGAGAAAAATTCGGAGTGGATCCATGGAGAAGAAATAAAAACTTTAAGGTTCGCCGATGACATTGTAATTCTGTCAGAGACAGCAAAGGACTTGGAAGAGCAGTTGAACAGAATGGACAGTGTCTTGAAAGGAGGATATAAAATGAACATCAACAAAAGCAAAACGAGGATAATGGAATGTAGTCGAGTTAACTGGGCTGATGCTGAGGGAATTAGATTAGGGAATGACACACTTAAAGTAGTAAAGGAATTTTGCTATTTGGGGAGCAAAATAACTGATGACGGTCAAAGTAGAGATGATATAAAATGTAGACTGGCAACGGCAAGGAAAGTGTTTCTGAAGAAGAGAAATTTGT
Source organism: Schistocerca nitens (assembly GCF_023898315.1). Classification (NCBI taxonomy): domain Eukaryota; kingdom Metazoa; phylum Arthropoda; class Insecta; order Orthoptera; family Acrididae; genus Schistocerca; species Schistocerca nitens. Next base: position 580,907,458 of record NC_064618.1, on the reverse strand, counting down.
TAACATCGAATATAGATTTAAGTGTCAGGAAGTCATTTCTGAAAGTATTTGTATGGAGTGTAGCCATGTATGGAAGTGAAACATGGACGATAAATAGTTTGGTCAAGAAGAGAATAGAAGCTTTCCAAATGTGGTGCTACAGAAGAATGGTGAAGATTAGATGGGTAGATCACATAACTAATGAGGAGGTATTGAATAGAATTGGGTAGAAGAGGAGTTTGTCGCACAACTTGACTAGAAGTAGGGATTGGGTGATAGGACATGGTCTGAGGCATCAAGGGATCACCAATTTAGTATTGGAGGGCAGCGTGGAGGGCAAAAATCGTAGAGGGAGACCAAGAGATGAAAACACTAAGCAGATTCTGAAGGATATAGGCTGCAGTACGTACTGGGAGATGAAGCAGCTTGCACAGGATAGAGTAGCATGGAGAGCTGCACCAAACCAGTCTTAGGACTGAAGACCACAACAACAACAGCCTGAATACAGGACATCATATGATTTATGAAAAGACGAAAGTTTTATCCCCGGCATCATATTTCTGGGATTGCGTCATTAAGGAAGCAATACATATCAATACAGCCGATAATCTCATCAAGAAGTATAAGGGATTTCAGCTGAGCACAGCATGGAACCCTGCATTGGCTGCTATTAAATCACGACATGAAAATCAAGATTCTTCTATAACAGGTCTGTCATAACACTGGGGGGGATACAGCCGTTGGTGAGTAATGTCTGGCCGCACTTGACAAACGCAGCGTACAGCGCTTGTGCGGGAGACCCGCTCTGCGATTTTTGGCGGCGGGAGTTTGAATATGGCAAATCACTGTGCATGCGCGATATCGGCAGCTGCGCATTCTTCACGCGCATGTTCTAAAAACGGGGCGTCGGTGTGCGGATACCGTCAGTTGTACCTAGCCACAAGCTAGGTTGAACCACTTGAAGATATCGGAAAGTTGCTCCGAGGAAATATTGTGGAATTTGCACAATGTGATTCTGTGGCAAACCCATGAAGACTATTTACAACACATCTGCCGGGAAAGCTTGTGAGTCACAAATGTAGTTCAAGTTTGAATTTTTGTGAAATGCAGAGTATTTTTCCCAAGATTTTAGGCAGATGGCTTTAATCTGTTAACAGGATGACTGGCTCTCTCATGTTTTTTTGTTAATGGTCAGCCAGTGTCATTTCCCTGTGCCTTACTTTTAACTCCTTTGTCATCTTATTTTTGTTTTAATCTCATGTATAGCTACTTTTACTATTTCTCCATTGTTTCAGAGCATGTGAGATAGTAGTGACGTGTGGTCAGTGCAAGTGGGTTGGGAGTGAGAACATGAGTGTGCGGCAGTTTTAGAAATTGTATCCACATTCATTTGTTTTAATGAGTGTAAGGGTGCTAATGACCTCTCTGTTGGGCACCCATAAGCTTCCCCCCCCCCCCCCCCCCCAAACACACACACACACACACACACACACACACACACACACACTCTCTCTCTCTCTCTCTCTCTCTCTCTCTCTCTCTTTCTTTTAGGTTGGGATCATGCACTTACTCCATCTGGCAAGATGAAAAAGCCTTCAGTCAGACTTTATCATACTGGATTCTCTCTTCATTATACATACAAAGTATGACCAGGGGCCTGGATGGTAGCGAAGGCAATGTGCATAGGGGGCAGAGTGAAGAAAATATTGGTAATCATCAGTGATGACTGTAACTAGAAAGCTGGTATCTCTGTATAATTTATCTACATTAAAAAGTAAATCAATGTGATTAAGAATATAAATATTTCTCCACTGTCTTTCTCTTTTTCATTTTTTCCTCCCTGCCTCAAATTGTAGGGTGTGGCATATACTTTGGCTAACATTGCAAATAATATTTGATATGTCTCTGCTGTTGTTAGTGGTTCACTCGTGTGTAACCTGTACCTCTGTAAGTCGTGCTAGTGATTAATTCTGCACCACATTGAACTTGTGGCCGTTTTCAGTGTGTAGTGTTATCAGCAGCTTCTGTTCAGTGTCATTGTATTCCTGTCCATGCATGGGTTAGGTAAGTGATGCCACTTTGTACTCATTTCTGTGTGCTGTTATATTTTAATAATACTCTACTACTGCAGGTCAGTTAGTGATGACCTCATTTGGTTGATTCATGTGTGTAGTGATCAAGATTGAGTCTACATCTGCACTTTGCTGGCCAGCTTTCTGCTAACACAGTCTTTTTTTTTTTCTCTCTCTCTCTCTCTCTCTCTTCCCTGTTCCATTTATGAATGGTGTGTGCCAAAAATATTATCAATAAACTTCCATCTGAGCTGTAATTTCTTTAATTTTCTCATTTTGGTTATTTCACGAGACATGTGCGGAAGGAACTAATATGTTGCCCAACTCTTTTTTGAACATACACTTTTGGAATGTCATCTGTGTGATGCACAATGTTTCCCCTGTTGCGTATACCACTGGACATTGTTGAGCATCTCCAAAACACTCTTCGTTAGTTCTTCACTGTCTGTTCTATTAATTCAACTTGGTGAGAGCCACAGTATATTGAGACAGCACTCAAGGATCAGTCTACCAAGTGTTTTGTAAGCCTTTTTTTTTTCATGAATAAACTACATTTCCTTAAGATCTATAAATTAATCTCAGTCTGGCATCTGCTTTTCCTATAATTAGTTTTATGTGGTCATTCCACTTTAGGTTGCTCTGGATGATTACTCCTAGATATTTTAGATTGTTGCAATTTTCAGTGATTTTTCAGCAATAGCATTATCAACCAGTACTGGATCTCTTCACCTTTTGGGGCTGCAGCGTTCTAGTTTTCATGGACAGAGTGAGAGGTATTTCGTAAGATCTTTTATTACAAAATCAATATACTTTCTTATAGAGCAGATTTTTATCCTCCACAAATTACATAAGGCATAAGTGTGGAACATGTTCTATAATTCTGTAATAGATTGACATTAGTCGTGTAGGTAACTTCCCCAACAACAGAAAATGCTGTGAGGTTCAGTGAAAGCAAGTGGAGGTAGTATGTTGACAACAACGCTGTTCCCTTCCACGCCAGCTCACCTGTAACTGCCGACAGTAAACCCACCTGCACCTCTGACGTTTCTGTTTTTCAAGATATGTATGAAGACTAGGAAGGGTATGCTTAGAAGTTAGGTCACCACTTGTCTGCTAATGTGGTATATGAACCAAATCCACAGAAAGCTTTTCTCATTTGTTGGATAGACTTCTACACCCATGACTTTTTAAATGAAGTTAACTCTATTAATGAACTCCGTAGTGTTCTATTTTGATTAAATTTCTTCATGTACATTTACATATATATTCTGCAAGCAGCCATTGGTGCATGGCAGAGGGTACCTTGTACCATTACTAGTCATTTCCTTTCCTATTCCACTGGAAAATAGACCTAGGTAAAAACATGTGTCCATATGTCTCCATACAAGCCCTAATTTCTTTCATCTAGCTTCATGGTTCTTATGTGAAATGTAAATAGGCAGTGTCAGAATTGTTCTACAGTCAGCTCCAAATGCCAATTTTTTTTCTCAGTAGCATTCATTTTCCCTTCAGGTATTCCCATTTGAGTTCCCAAAGCATCTTCATATTACTTGCGTGTTGATTGAACCTATGGGTAGCAATTCTTGGAGCCTACCTTTGAATTGCTTTGATGTCTTCCTTTAATCTGACCTGGTGGGGATCCCAAACACTTCAGCAGTACTCAAGAATGGGTCATACTAGTGTTCTTTGAACGGTCTCCTTTACAGATGACATATTGCTAACATTCTCCCAATAAACCGAAGTTGACCATTTGCCTTCCCCACTACAGTCCCTACATGCTCATTCCATTTCATACCGATTTGCAAAGTTGTGCCTGGACATTTCATCAAAGTGACTATGTCAAGCAGCACATTAATGTTACTGTATTTGAACATTGCAGATTGTTTCTCCTATTCATCTGCATTAATTTACATTTTTATACATTTAGAGCTAGCTGCCAATCATCACACCAACTAGAGATTTTGTCCAAGTCATCTTGTATCCTCATACAGCCACTCAATAACAACAACTTCCTCCATACTGCAGCATCATCAACCAATAGCTACAGATTGCTGCTCAACCTGTCTGTCAGATTGTTTATGTATATAATAAATAATAGTGGTCCTATCACACTTCTCTGAGGCACTCCTCACAATATCCTTGTCTCTGATGAACACTCACTGTCAAGGACAATGTAATGGTTTCTATTACTGAAGAAATGTTCAGGCCACCCACATATCTGGAAACCTACACAGTCCGCTCATACCTTCTTTAACAGTCTACAGTGGGACACCACGTCAAATGCTTTTCAGAAATACAAGAATATGGAATCTTCCTGTTATGCTTCATCCATATTTCACAGGGTATCATGCGAGAAAATGGCAGGCTGAGTTTTATAAAAGTGATGTCTTCTAAATCTGTGCTGATTTGTGGGCAGAAGTTTTCCCAACTCAAGAAAATTTATTATATTTAACTGAGAATATGTTCAATAATTCCATAGCAAATCGATGTTAAGTATATTGATTTGTAATTTTGTGGGCCTGTTCTTTTACCCTTCTTGTATACGAGATTCACCTGGGCTTTTTACCAAATTGGGATTTCATCCAGACCTTGCAACTTATTTGTTTTCAACTCTTCCCGTTGTCTCTTTATGCTGGGGATACCTATTATTATGTCTTTCATATGGGAGTCTGTGCAGTGGTCAAACGACAGTATGTGTACAATCCTCCTGCATGAATGGTGTCTTATATTTGAAATTTAAAACTTCAGCTTTCCTTTGCTGTTGTCAGTTGCCATACCTGGAAGGTCAACAAGCAACTGTATAATAGCTTTCAACCCGCTTAGCGATTTTATGTAGGACTTGCATTTTCTCAGCTAGATCCTTCACTAAGGTATGACAGTGGTAGTTGTGGCTGGTACATACTGTACCCAATGCTCTTCACACAAATCAGAAATATACTTCTGCCTACTAAGCTGCTTTCCAGTCACTTCCTTATACAATGCCCAGGAATTTATGGCAGCCAAATTAAGAATATTGTAGAATACTTGAATTAGCCGATGTCTTTTACTGGCTTTTGTGGAGTATATTCATGCCATTTGATCCACAATGTTGACCCCAAATTTTATTTCATTGTTAAATTGCACTGTTTCTGGAGTCTTCTTCTGACACACATACATGAGAGTGAAGTGAACTCAATAACAAAACATTCTTATTTGTTTTCTCTTTATAAACTGCTGTGGTTGTGCCATCATCCATTTTATATACTGTAATCGAGTGGAATGGTCGTTTTCTGGTCTTTGCTGTACTAGGCATCTCCCTTTGATTGTGGTTCACAGTTCAAATTAAAGTTATGGATACTGCTCTCAGATGGTTTGCAAGGCTTAGTGTAGCAAAGTACCTATCAGTAGTGACATTCAGACTTTTGTCTAGGTATGGTACTATAAGCCTATGAACAACATTTCAAGTGTGCCTTGGTCAGATCATTGAAGGGGGTCAGCATTGGTGTATGGGAATCCATTCAGTATATGTTTACTAGAGATTTGTCTGGCTTACTTGCAATGTATTGTGTGAAGGGGCATCTTATTTTGCATGGTAAAAGTTATTCATCAGTTGTAAGATAAGGTTCTGATTTATAGTGTGACGCACTATTTGCTATGAAAATATTTCAGATACCTGAAACAAGACCAAATCTGTCAGTTTTGAGGCGTTCAGATCTCATGAAATTTGTGTCAAACTTAATGTACTTCATTATTTCCGTAATTGTGTTTCACTTCATAGTTTGTATGAAAAAAGGAAGACAGTATACATTTGACCATATTCTTTTGAGACAAAAATTCTTTAACCCACGCACTCCTCTTGCATGCATTATGGTGTCAAAATCATCCAATTCTTCAATGTCCAATGCCTGCTCTTCAGAAATCGTCTTGTGTTCAGTGATAAGCTTCTGATTTTGAATTTTCTTTTTAGCACATGATGTTGGTCCTGGGCCCTCGCAAAAGGCTATGACTTTACAGAAGATGTAAAAACATATGAAAGAGTCCTTCTAGTATTTCTGTATTTGTTAGACACTTCTTGCATTTACAGATTATGTTTGTGGGGACGACTATCTGATGCTGTCATAACAGAAATAAGTAAAATCTTGCTTTAACCAACCAACAATCTGTGCTGGAACTAATGGCAGTGTTGTGACATATTTGAACAACAAAGGGACGACAGTTGGTTTCATTTCGTACATGGTATTGCAAAGAAGTCACTTGAAAATACAGAGAGAGAGGTTAAGAGGTGCCAAATTGGTCCTGCAATCCTTCTAGGTAGTAAACTTCATATTTCACAACTAATAAAAATAGTGCACTCCAAAAAAGTATGATTAATGTTTCATATAACTGATGAAAAGTCACAAAATATTAAGTCAATCCAGTTAACAGTTTTTTCAGAACGCAAGTGAAAAGTCCGTGAAGGGGCCAGTTTGGCCCTTCATTCCTTTTAATGTTAAGCCAACTGTACTATGCAATATTCAAGACCATACAGGTTCGACATTATACAATTTTTGCACTGTCAGGTAGCTAATCCCAGCTACCACAGCAAGGTCGTACCACATTGGATGGGAAAAATCGGTGTGTAATTGTCCAGAGGACAAAGACAGCTTAAATAGCAACAAAGACATCAGTTCTCAAATGTCTATAGACCAAAAACCATACAAAAAGCAACAGTGACATCGCTTTTTGCACTACAAAGAAAAATTGGGAATTATCCAAATGGGACAGAAGTTGGTAGATGTGATGCACATGTACTGACAAACAAATGATAAAAATTTCAGAAAAATTGGATGATTTATTCAGGAGAAAAAGCTACACAAATTGAGCAAGTCAGTAACACATTGGTCCACCTGTGGCACTTATGCAAACAGCTATTTGGCTTGGCATTGATTGATAGTCATTGGATGCCCTCCTGAGGGGTATTGTGCCAAATTATGTTCAAATGGTGTTTTAGATCATCAAAATTCTGAACTAGTTCGAGAGTGGTGCCCATAATGCTCCAAACATTCTCAATTGGGGAGAGATGCGGTGACCTTGCTGGCCAAGGTAGAATTTGGCAATCACAAAGACAAGCAGTAGCAACTCTCACTATGTGAGAGCAGGCATTATCTTGCTGAAATGTAAGCTCAGGATGGCTTGCCACAGAGGGCAACAAAGTGAGTTGAGAATACCATCACCATACTGCTGTGCTGTAAGTGTGCCGCGGATGACAACCAAAGGGGCCTGTTGTGACATGAAATGGCACCCCAGACCATCACTCTTAGTTGTCGAGCCGTATGGTAGGCGTCAGTCAGGTTCGTATCTCACTGCTGTATGGGTCATCTTCAGACATATCTTTCTCCTGGAATCTTATGGACTGGATAGAATTGTCTTCAGTGATGAACCTCACTTCAAATTGAGTCCCAATGACCAGTAAAGATATGTCTGGAGATATCCCAGACAGCAGTGGGACACAACCTGACTGTCACTGCCATATGACCCAACAGCCAGAAGTGATGGTCTGGTGCGCTGTCATTTCATAGCAGGACCCCTTTGTTTGTCATCTGTGGCACCCTAATAGCAGCAGTACGTCAATGATGTTCCATGTCTGGTTCTTTTGTCCTTCATGGCAAGCCGTCCTGGGCTTACATTTCAGCAACATAATGCCTGCCCACACACGACAATAATTTCTACTGCTTATCTTAATGCTTACCTTTTAAGAGTGTAATTGTACTGAGGCCAGAAACCATATAAAAAACAACTATGAAATCTCTTTTTGATTGCTTTGAGGCCAAAAACTGCATAAAAAGCAACAAGGAAATCGGTTTTCAATTGTTATGAGACTGGTGCAAGACAAGTTGTGCACTGTCTACCGTTTTCTGCCACAAGCTGAAATCAAGACACAGCCTGTTCTACAACAGATCAAAGTGTCTCAGCGGTCACGTTCAGAATTTATTGCACAGTGTGTGCATTCGGTTCAGCTACTTTTATAATCAGAGCACTGAACACGACATCTTTCAGATAATCCCATAGCGGAATTCATCCAAATAAAGATCCGGTGATCTGTATGGCCAGGCTGTACAAAAATGACGATTAATAGTTGTAGTATTTCCAAAATGCCTCTGCAGCAGCTTCTTCACCAGCTGTACAATGTACGGAGGATTGCTATCTCACATAAAAATGATCCTACCCACACATCCATGCTGTTGAATGGTTGGAATGATGTCAGTGTGCAAAAAAGTCTCATAGCATTTACCAGTGATGGTACAGGACCTATCCCCTCAAAAAAAATATTGCCCTGCAATAAACGATGCCATCAACCCCCACCATAGAGTTATCTTTTTAGAATGAACAGCTCCCGCTTCATATGTGAGTGGACTTTCTGTTGCCCACATTCAGCAATTCTGTGTACTGACATGACATTGGAAATAGATTTGGGCTTCATCTGTCCACAGAATGTTCCTTGGTCACTCATTGTCCACTTCCATGTGAGGAAGAAATTGTAGAGCAAATGTTTGTCATTGGCAGGTAAACATGAAGTGAATCTCGAACATGGGTAATTTTGTGAGGTTAGCAGTGCAGGATGTTTTATAAAATTTTATGCACTATGCTCACAGGCATGTCCTAAGTTCAGTCAATTATTTGTGCAATGCATGTTCACACGCCACCAATTGACTCTTCCTACAGTGCTGTGGTCACACCTTCTGCTGACATTACATCAATTGTTGTCATCCCTCTGCCACATTGCTCTTCAGTATAATCTGTCTTTTCAGATTCCGTAATCATTTTCTGCAGACCTTTGGCAGGTCTGGACCAGTGCCTTTTTTTCATATCCTTGAGTGCCCAGAGCTATTGGTGCACAGTTATCATTCATTCACAGCTTTACCATCTGCAAGTGATCCTGCATTCAGAAAGTCATGTTATGCATACCAGATGCCAACTGAGGAACAGCTGCGCACCCTACGTCATTTATTTTGCATATTCTGCCACATAAAGTGCCATCTAGTGGTTCATTACCCCCCCCCCCCTCCCACACACACACACACACACACACACACACACACACACACACACACACACACACACACACACACACACACGATACGTTTCCCCCTTCTTTGGTACCATCCCATTCAAATTTGGCATCTTTCTGAGTATTGATTGTTTTTACAGCATTCTGAAACTGTAACTTTAATTATAATCACTTTGTAAATTTAGATATTGGGGAAGAACACTTGATCATCAGCTATTAAAAGAGTATGGGCTGTTGGGGATACAGTATACAGTAGAACCTCACTAATGCAATCTGAGATGATCCAACTCTCCACTTAGATTGACCATCCCATTCCCGGTGTTTGTTAGGATTTGTCGATGACTTATTGTGTGCGATATGGATCAGTAGGCAGTTGGCCATTGATAAGTGTGGTAGCTAGGTAAGTTTTGACATAACTTGTTCCTAACTAGGTCAGTAAGTTTATTGTGAATGCATTTGTTTTATAAATTTGCAACAGTGTTTCTCTCACATATGAAAGTATGTAAAACTAAATTCTGTTGTCAACTAAATGTAAGTATGTGATGATATCTTCACTGGGGAACTGAAAGTGCTTGAAAGGTTAGGTAAGGAAAGTCTCTTCAAAACATTGCAAGTGAGGTAGCGGGTTGGCATAACAACTGTTCAAGACTGAGGAGGGGAAATGGAATGCAAAACTCCTGAAAGTCATGCATTGATTAGGTGAAAGAACTGTAAATGAGCAAGACTTAGAAGCCTAAAAGTGATATTCTATACAATGCATTGTCTATATGGTTTGAGCAGGATAGGAGAAAAGGAACTCCATTGTCCAGCGTAAAAGAAAAGGCACTGACTTGTGTGAAAAATTACATGAAAATGAAAAGTTTACAGCAAATGAAGACTTGTTACATTGATGAAAAAAATTACAAATGGCATTCTAAATGTAATTATTTTGGGCAAGAAGCTGCCTACTGTTGAAACAACTCTCAATGAATTTGTTCCAAAATTTTAAAACTTCTTGAAGAGCTTAATCTGAGCACTGATCAGGCAGATAACATTGGTGAGTCTCTCTTGAACTATAAAATATCAGGCAGATAACATTGACAGGTCTCACTTGAAATACAAAATGCTTGTTACAAGAAATGTTTCTATACAAAATCAGTATTTAAGAGGTACAAAAGTTGCCAAAGTAGAATTACTATTTCTGTCTGTAGTACCACAGATGGCAGTCACAAGATGCCATTCTTTGTGATCAGAAAAGCAAAAGAATTAACGAAATTCAGAAACATTAATATAGCTTCACTACCCGTATGTTATAGTAATCGAAAGTCGACATGGCTGGAATCCAGCCTCTTTAAAGAATGGTTTTATGACCAATTACTCCCTGCAGTTATAAAATACCTAAATGGAAAGTAGGGGCCTTCCTAAAGGTGCCATATTGTCAAGAACATGACATATCATCCATCTGAAGATGACCTTTAAAAGTTGAAATAAAAGCATTATCTCTTCCTACCAACGTAACATGTCTAATCCGACCTGTGGACCAGGGGGTCAGTGGGTGGCTGAAAAGATTATATCATCAAAAATAAGTTTGATCAGTTTTAGAGAGGACACAAGAAGGCAGCAGCTTGTTTCAAGTGATGAAATCAATAAAGATGTGATGTATGCAATTACCAAAGTTGCAAAGAAATTCTGGCGCCCAATGCTTAAAAAATCTTGGCTCCAACTGTGGCCAAAAATGAATGAAATTAATGATGAAATATCAAAAGAAATGAGTGAAGAGAATCAAGATGAAACAGACCATGTAACAACTGTGGAAAGTTAAGATATAGACTCCCCAGCAGTTTTGAAGAATTTACAAACTTTACAACTGGACGTTGAGGCCAGTGATGTGAGTGAGAGGATCAATACAGCTGATTTTGACTACACAATGGAAGAAAACTTAACTGATCATTCAATCAGTGGTGCTGTAATTTGAAGAACTAATGAGAACAAGGAAGATTATGAAGACAATGAATATATGGCTCGAGTATCAAATACAGATGGCAAAAATGCATTTGATACAGCCTTTCAGTACATCAGACAAAGTTGTATGTCTACTCCAAAAGCCATTTTGTGGATTGGTAATGTTGGAACCTTGCAGAAAAATTGAGATTCTTGGTTGCTAATCAAAAGCTCACTACAGATGTTTTTCATCCTGCTTAAGAACAGAACATTTTTTACTGTGTGATATCTTGATTTAAACAGTTAAATGCAAATCGGCTGTGTGTCACTGCAGTACTGTAATGAGATATGTACAGCTGTTTAACTTTCTCTCACAGCAGCAATGTCTTACCATTGATACAGACATATTTTATAGTACAGACTCTACTTTTCACTTTTGCGCAAGATTGTTTAGTGTGTCAACATTTTCTTTTAATTTTGTTACTGTTTTTAACATGGAACAATGTTTTGTACAGTATTTCCAGTTGAAAATTAAAGTTTCTGATAATCTGACAATGGTTTCAGTCGCGTAGGGGATGGATTAGCAAGGTTCCACCCTGTGTGTGTGTGTGTGTGTGTGTGTGTGTGTGTGTCCAGATCTGCTACAGTTGCTTTAGCCCTGTGCAGGCTATTATTAATGTGCATACCCAAGGTTTAGAGAATTCAGTACATCCAGGACTAAGTCATTTTTTTAGCATAATCGTATTAAAGAAATGTCATTATTGCACCACTCTTACACAGAGAAGACAGTTGCCACAGGCATCACAGTTAGGTTCAGTTTTAAAATCAACCCTTACACTTTTGTATTGCACTATAGTACTATGAGCCTAAGCAATCACATCTTCAAAAGCTTGACTTACAGAATGATTTGACAGATGGTCATATGGAAGGAATTGCCAAAATACGATAGTAAAAACAAAAATGTTCAAGGTAGAAGATTAGGAAAAGCTGGACCTGTTTCTGAATACGCCCAGTGAAGTTGGAAACTTATGCTGTGATGCTTACCATAAGCATAAAAATTTAATTTCTTTATGCACGTGATACCAGATATTCTAAGGCAGACACCAAGTGTATTAGTTGATGTCAAAAAAAAAAAAAAAAAAACTGTAATGTGATTGAAAATAGGTCATCCCAAAGACAAAATATACAATGCATTTTTAGATCTGAGTGATAGTAATTGCTTTGTAAAATCTTTTCTCTGTTGTGTATGTGTGAATTATCAGGTTACAAAACTTCTTTCTCACCTTACATCTAATTTTGACATTGGTATGTTGCTATTGATGGAGAAAGTAATGTTTAAGTTTAGCACATGTTAGAATTGGAATATTTTGTAAGCAGACGTGTAATTTTATTAAAATGTTTAACTCAACAATATTTACTTTATAAATTGCTGTAATATACTGTGTCGTAGTAACAGCTGTCTTTATTTGTTACAGAATTTCCGAATAGTCATAATCAGACACAATAACCTGGAAATGGAATTTGATATGATTGATATTCATGCTGGTATTGCAAATGCTTTGAGGCGAATTCTTCTTTCGGAGGTGAGAAAATAATATCTACCTTTCAGTGTGTGAGATTGTATCACAAACAAAGACAGCAAGCAGTTGACAAAAGCATATTTGGGAACTACATATTCAGTGTGAATAATTACTCTAATAAGTTTCACAAGTTTTTCTAGTAGATGATGGTAGTGTCCTAATTTTACAGTGTTTCCAGTGCCATAAACAAAAGCAGCCTTAATAAAATTCAATAAAATCTTGAACACATCTAATTCTGAAAATTCTAGCAGTCAATCTTCATCAATCGGTTATATTTTAATTGTTCTCCAGTCTTCCAGTAATAACGTTCAAAGCAGGCAAAAAGTTCCTTTTCCAGTGGTAGACAATATAGAGGCTGGTAGTAAGTAATGATGGGTTTGCTCATCTGTTTGTCTGAAAAGACCTAACTTTTCTTACAAAAGTTGGTCTAATCTGTTGTGATGAAATGAAAAAACTAAATATGAAGGATTAATTTTACATAATTAGTAACCATTTTTAAATCATACCATATACTAGTTGCCTATTTCTTTCCATGCAATTTCTACTGCTTCATTTTGTACAGTGTAGTTTTGATAACTGTTACGTGACCACTGGATGAGTGTCATCACATCTCACAGCATTCTACATCTGTGCATAAAACATAAATTTGCGGCGTAAGCTACTGAAAATATGTTTTCTCGTCAGCAAGACCAGTTTACCAAAGCAATGTCTCCATTACAGTTTAGTTTCTCCACTTTCCCATGAGTCTTTTACAAATGGCTAATTCTGCTGTAAAAATCAGTATACTGCAAGATAAAAAGTAACTGATTAGACAAATTGCGAGGATATTTTCTTTGGAAAGGACATTTTTCCTTCCTGATCCTTACAGTATCTCTTTGCAGATTAATACCATAATCAACACAGTATGTTTAGGAAATATTGGTGTGTGGCACTTCGCACGTGCTCCGTTAAATGTGCCAAATGTCATGTTTCCAAGTGAGCTCTGACATTTTTAACTGGTATGAGTGTGGTGAACGTGAGGTACATGAGTTGGGGGACTCTCCTCTGGCCATAAGCTCTGGTGATCTACTTCAGTTTCCACAATGTGACCTTATGAGGGAACATTTGGTGTCACAAGAAATGGAAGTCTTGGTTTAACTGCATAAATAATGAGTTCTGTGCTAACAGAGTGGTTGGTTGTTGAAGTGAAACACTCATTTAGAGAGCTACCTCTTGGCACCTGCTGCTCCTCAGTTATAGTTGGCTTACAAAGCAAACTTGGTTCTACCTGAGAGGACATTGAAACTCCCTAGATTTTTGTGGTAATAAATTGGTTCTAAATTTACAAATGAAAAACGCTTGGCAGGATGGAAGTAAAATAGGGGCATCTAGAGAGAATGTGCAGAGACTAGTCATCACAATTATGCCTCTCTTAGTGATAACAACAAAACACCTCCATAATACAATATTTGTTTATAACACTGAATTCTAGTAGAGATGTTTTTATACGCTGTGGTGTAATGGATATAGGTACAGGAGATTTGCAAAACTAGAAGATGTCACAGATGTACTTAATGATACTTTGAATAAGGTTAATCATATCTGCAGGAAACTGCTGTTTTCATTATGAAATTGAGTACACTGACATTAACTGAGTTATCTTAACCGTCAATCCATTGATTGTAAAGCTTTTATCCCATTTTCCCTAAAGTGTTTCGGATACCCGGTGTTTGGGTTGTTAATTTTCACATTGGAATCATGTTATATGTGGAAGGTTTGGCAGCCCATGAACCAGTGGTACATTTTTTCCTGTCACTGTGCATTACATGTATAGGTTGGCAAACTGTCTGGAGTCAGCAAAGCCTAAAATTTGTAGAAGAGGAGAAAAAATTGATGTTGAAGACATGCAGGTTTTCAAGATAGTACAGCCTCAATACATTTTTTGCATCCACACTCACAGGAAAAGAAACTACTTCCCTAGCTGCCTCAAAATAAACAGTAACTATACATTCTGGAACCAGCAAATCGATATGTAAGGCAACTGTATTTTGAAAAAATTTAATGAGTATTCCAGTTTGGTCCAAGCAGCAAAAGAGGTGCATCGCTCAGTGATTAACAAAAAAAAGTGTGTATAATGTTTCCCAACAAAACTTTAATTTACTCGCCACAGAAGGGTAAAGCTATAAGTAAATACGAGACCAAGAAACTTACTATCAGATCAGAAAAGGCAACAAGTTGTAATAGCTATGAATGTAGGAAGTGTTAATGACAGAACAGTCAATCTCCCTTCTCCTGCTCCCCCTCATTTTGCATTCACTGTTGCATTGAAGTGAAAAGGGGAAGGAGAAACAACTGTGGAAGATAGGTAGCAATACTTCAATGGAATTTGAACAGTTACAGGACTTCTGTAGGAAATCTAAAGATCCTAGCAGAGGTGAAACATGTCTGTACGTATCTACAAGAAACATACTTCAAATGATCTGACATGCCAGTGCTAATATGTTACAATTTCAATAGAAAGGACATATTAACCTTAACATTTGGCTGCATCATTGTCTCTCATTAGCAAAAACAGTGTGCTGTGTCTGTTTTCCCTCTCACGAACTTGTGGGCACTCGAAGATGTCATTCTACAACTTCCCCAACCATACTTCCTGGAATGTTAATACACATTTCAACATCTCCTGCCCAAGCCCTTCCTGCTCCCTCCCGTCCCCCACCTTCCCAGCCACTAGCCACCACCACCACCACTTACAAATAAAATAATGGTCTCATGTGTCTAGTCTTACATGAGCCATTCTGATTGATATTTGCACACTATCTCATGGAACTGAATAAGCAATATTTTTTTTCCCTAATGGGATACAGTAAAATGTCTGATTTTGGATGAGGCATAGATTTGAGTAATGAAGAAGAAAGTCCATCATACAAAAAAAAGCTCCCCATTTTTCCCCCCTTTCCACCACCCTTACTTTTTCTCTCCCTTCTCTGTCTCCCTCTTCATCTCCACTTTCTCCTTCTCTGTCTCCTCCATCTCCCCCCCCCCCCCCCCCCTCTCTCTCTCTCTCTCTCTCTCTCTCTCTCTCTCTCTCTCTCTTTTTCTCTTTCTCATGTATGCTTTACCCTCTCAGTGCCTCCCCCACACTGGGCAACATTAAGCTGTTACTATTCGATTTCACTACTGCAGTCTAGTATTTGGGAACTTTGAGAGTGCATAATTCACAGCTTCCTGTATCTATATCTAAAGTACTCCACACTCCATCACTGGATTGCATCCATAGTATGTGTACTTTTCATCCCAAGTTTGCTACTTCACACAACGTGCCAATTTTGTGTTTATCCTTAGTGTGGCAACTGCAGTTTCATTTACTATACAGTACTCCTCTTCACTAGCCACATTCCTCCATGTTGTTCCCCATTGAAGGAATTACATGTTGGTTATAGAGGCTAATCCTGAGCTTTGTTTTCACTCCAGGTTGAATCTGATAATTTTATCTTACTTGCATACAAGGGCAATGCTGCAGTTGTGTTGACCATCTGGTCCAGCGTATCACAAGCCTTAGTGCTGTCTCTGCAAAAAGGGTTGACAGGAAGAGTAACAACCTCTGGAAGAAATGTTTCTTGTTACTAGAGACTGCCAAGAGTCTTTAACTATTATTGTGCTGTCCCCCTTAGATTATATGACCTTCAGAAGATCTGTAAGGAAGGGGTTCCTCCTAGGCTTATTGTCAATAACATTGATTCTTGACATACAGTGTAACAAAACATCTTGTGTCATGTTGAGCACGCTAGTAAGTTGGTGTGTACATCACATTAAGAACTTGTGGATTTCTTAGCTCAGTTAGAGGGCTGTATTTGAATGACTGATATTTTGACAAGGTTTGATGTGGTCTCTCTATTCACATTCATTGCTCTTTCTGATTCATCGTGTTTAACTGAGGTTAGGTTTGGTTTTGAGTTAATTAAACTGTTTTGACATGTGCTGATTTTCACTTCTTTTTTACTCAGTGTCCAGTTCTGTGAATAAACAGATGGGAGTTGTGATGGGTAGTCCATTCTCATCTGTTATTGCCAATCTGTGTAGAGAAGATTTTGAGGGATATGCCCTGGATGGCGGTGAGGGGGGGTCTCATTGAAATTTTGTATATATGTTGTTGTTGTTGTTGTGTTTGGCGGGGAGGGTTACGAAGAAACAGGCGTAGTTCTGGGGGAGGGGGGCTGCAGCCCCATCCCTGTCACCCCCCTCACCCCCTCCATGATTCATCTCTGGCATGAAATTCTGCAGAATATGAATGCAAGAGGGAGAGAGGAAAGCAAAACTTTGTGTGTCGAACTAGTGTCAACGCAGGCTGAATGAAGTGCAACATGGGTCTGGATCTGTTACAGACATACCTACATAGAGTTGCTGTTTTCATTATCTTCTAAAATATACTAAATCTCTGTGTGTAAAATAACTAATTATTGTATTTGTTTGTAGCAAAAAAAAAAAAAAAATTAGTCGTTATTCAACTCTTTAATCATTAAGCTGTTTTACTCTTTCTACTTTATATCTATAGTTGTCTCTCATCTAACTGTAACATCATTACTTTACTGAAGAAAAGACGTTCTCAGCATTGTTAATAGTGCATGTTTAACATTACTTCAACCTGTTCATGACAAGAGCGTACTTTTCTTACTTCCTTCTTACAAAATTTTCATTAAAATGTATAGTTTGGCTTTATACAAAACTTTTCTCTTCCAGTGGTTAACAAATATTTCAAAGTATAAAGGGAACACCTGTTCTACATAACAAATTCTTCCTAACTTCACAACTAAATCATGACAGTCGAAATTACAAGTCTTACCTCCCTTTCTTCCTGAAAATTGGTTCCATTATAATTATACTTTTGCTAGTAATATCATGCTACTAATTGGAATGAAAATGAAAATGGAAGCCTTGAGCAGCTGCTGGTGAAGTATCAGTGCAGCAGTAGTGCAGCAGCAGTGCAGTAGGGAGTCGCATATTTAGCTTTCATATTTGTTTTGTAGTTTGATTCTTAATTTCTTTCCGAGTGTTTGTGCACTTGCATATTTAATTACATAAAATCCTTGCGTATTCTCGTATTTGAGAGGAGTTATATTGCTTATTGATAGCTGTAAAGTATAAATTAGCAGAGTTGTTAGTCAGTTGTTTATTTTGGACAGCCAGTGCTTTCTGTTTATTTTGTAGAGTCAGTTAGGAGCAGACAGAGGCCAGTGCAGTTTCATCTGTGCTTGCAGAGTGATGTGTGCGAGCAGCAGTAGCAGAAACTAGTCACATATTCAGTTTTTCGTATTAGTTCCGCAGGTTTAATTCAAATTACTTTGTGTGTTTGTGTGCTTGCGTGGAGAAATTTTTTGGATCTTTGCATATTTTCGAATTAGAAAGGGGTAGTATCAAATTTTAATAACGGTTGAGTGTAACATCGTGTAGGTGGTTGTCATTTGTACTAAGACGGGTAGGATTGCATTGTAATATCTGTATAGTGGCGTAGTCATGGTAATTTGATTGCTTGGTTCGTAAGTAATTGTTCATATATCGCAGCTCAAGCTGGCGCTGGTGGCGCAACTGTGCAGTCACATATTGCTGTTTTATTTGTCGCAACTCTGTACGTCCAGATATTAGCAGTAGGATGGATAGGGTGTGTACGTGCTGTGTGTGGGCACAGGAGGAACTGGCGACGGTTCGCGAGCAGCTGAGCATGCTGTTGGCCACGGTCAGCCGCCTTCAGGCTGCTGCCTCGAGGTACAGTGACGACGGAGGGTCTGGCGTGTCGCTTGAGACACCACAGGTGTCGCTTGCTGCATCCGCTGACTCAGCCGCTGAGGCACCTTCTAGTGTACCCGGTGCGTTGGGGCTGCCCTCACCTCAGGATGAGTGGCGGACTGCAACGCGTTCGCGTCGCTCGAGGCTGAGGGTCAATGTGGAGGCTGGCCGGCTGACCTCACCCGTTCATCCTGTCAGTGGGCAGGTGGCTGCTCCTTCAGCAGGGCCGGCCCGAGCAGGCACACGGGGGCAAAGGCTTGCTTGGTTATTGGGAGCGCCAACGTTAGGCGGATGATGGAGCACCTTAGGGAAATAGCGTACGGGGCTGGAAAGAATTCCAACGTGCACTCGATTTGTCTGTCGGCGGACTCATCTGAGATGTGGAGGCAGCCTTGCCTGCGGCTATCGAGCGTACGGGGTACAGTCGTCTGCAAGTAGTTGCTCACGTTGGTGCCAATGATGCCTGTCGCTTGGGTTCTGAGGCGATCCTTAGTTCGTACAGGCGGCTGGCGGATTTGGTGAAGACCGCTGGCCTCGCACGCGAGGTGCAAACAGAGCTCTCTATTTGCAGCATTGTTCCCAGAGTGGATCGGGGTCCTTTGGTTTGGAGCCGAGTGGAGGGTCTTAACCAGAGGCTTCATCGACTCTGTGACGGTCTTGGCTGTAGATTTCTAGACTTGCACTATTGGGTGGGGAATTGTGGGACGCCCCTAGATATCAGGGGTGCACTACACAAAGGAAGTGGCTACTCGGGTAGCAGAGTACTTGTGGCGTGCACATGGGGTTTTTTTAGGCTAGGAAGTAGTGCGAGGTGTTCTGATGAACACTCACCAGTTGACGTGCAGGCAGGGAAATCAGGACGCGCTCAGTGTAAAGACACTTCAGCTATCAAGATATTAGCAGTAAATTTTCAGAGTGTTCGGCTTAAAGTTCCTGAATTTACTGCCCTCCAGGAAGTGTGTGGCGCACAAATTATTCTCGGGACTGAGACCTGGCTGAACCCTGAGATAGAAAGTTCTGAAATATTTAGTGAGGGTTGGAACGTGTATCGGAAAGACAGATTGACACCGTAGGAGGTGGTGTCTTCATTGCAGTTGACAAAGAATTGTGTCTGCTGAGACTGAAGTAGAGTGTGATTGTGAAGTTATCTGGACACGTTTAACATGGCTAGGAGAAATAAAGTTAATTGTTGGGTGTTATTACCGGCCACCAGGTTCCACTGTGACAGTTCTAGAATCATTCAAAGGGAGTCTACATTCTGTATCGCAGAAGTACCCAGATCATGCTATATTAGTCGGAGGTGACTTCTACCTACCTAGTATAGACTGGGATGTCTATGGATTCATTACAGGTGGTACAGACAAGCCGTAGTGTGAATTACTTTTGAACACATTATCCGAAAACTGTCTTGAGCAGCTAAATCGACAGCCAATGCGTAATGGAAATATTTTAGATCTGGTAGCCACGAACAGACCAGACCTCATCGATGGTGTAAGTGTTGAGACAGGGATTAGTGATCATGATGTCATTACGACTATGGTTACGAAAGTTAAAAAGTCGGTCAAGAAGGCTAGGAGAGTATTCTTACTAGAAAGAGCAGATAAGCAGTTGGTAACATCCCACTTAGTAAATGAATCGACTTCATATACTTCTGGTACGATGGACGTGGAAGAATTATGGGCAAATTTTAAACACATTGTAAATCATGCATTGGAGAAGTATGTGCCGAAAAAGTGGATTACGGACGGAAAAGACCCACCGTGGTTTAACAGCGCAATTTGGAGAATGCTCAGGAAGCAAAGACAGTTGCACTCGTGGTACAAGAAAGATCGGGAGAATGAGGACAGGCAAAAGTTAGTAGAGATTCCTGCTGCTGTAAAAAGAGCAATGCGCGAAGCATACAACCACTACCACCGTCATACCTTAGCAAAAGATCTTGCTGAAAACCCAAGGAAATTCTAGTCTTACGTAAAATTGGTAAGCGGGTCAAAGGCTTCTATCCAGTCATTCACTGATCAGTCTGGCCTGGCAACGGAAGACAGCAAAACGAAAGCTGAAATTTTAAATTTAGCATTTGAGAAATCTTTCACACAGGAGGATCGTACAAACATACCGCCGTTTGAGTCTCTTACAGATTCCCGTATGGAGGACATAGTGATAGACATCCCTGGGGTTGTGGAGCAGCTGAATGGGTTGAAAATAAATAAATCACCAGGTCCTGATGGGATTCCAATTCGGTTTTACAGATAGTACTGTACTGCATTGGCTCCTTACTTAGCTTGCATTTATCGCGAATCTCTTGCCCAATATAAAGTCCCGAGTGACTGGAAAAAAGTGCAGGTGATGCCTGTATATAAGAAGTGTAGAAGGACGGATCCTCAAAATTACAGACCAATATCCTTAACATCGGTTTGTTGCAGGATTCTTGAACACATTCTCAGTTCGAATATAATGAATTTCCTTGAGACAGAGAAGTTGCTGCCCATGCATCAGCATGGCTTTAGAAAGCATCACTCCTGCGAAACGCAACTCACCCTTTTTTCACATGATATCTTGCGAGCCATGGATGAAGGGTATCAGACGGGTGCCATATTCCTTGACTTCCAGAAAGCGTTTGACTCTGTGCCCCACTGCAGACTCCTAAGGTACGAGCATATGGGATTGGTTCCCAAATATGTGAGTGGCTTGAAGACTTCTTAAGTAATAGAACCCAGTATGTTGTCCTCGATGGTGAGTGTTCATCGGAGGTGAGGGTATCATCTGGAGTGCCCCAGGGAAGTGTGGTAGGTCCGCTGTTGTTTTCTATCTACATAAATGATCTTTTGGATAGGGTGGATAGCAATGTGCGGCTGTTTGCTGATGATGCTATGGTGTACGGGAAGGTGTCGTCGTTGAGTGACTGTAGGAGGATACAAAATGACTTGGACAGGATTTGTGATTGGTGTAAAGAATGGCAGGTAACTCTATATATATAGATTAATGTAAATTAATGCAGATGAATAGGAAAAAGAATCCCATCATGTTTGAATACTCCATTAGTGGTGTAGTGCATGACAGTCACGTCGATTAAATATTTGGGCGTAACATTGCAGAGCGATAGGAAGTGGGACAAGCATGTAATGGCAGTTGTGGGGAAGGCGGATAGTCGTATTCAGTTCATTGGTAGAATTTTGGGAAGATGTGGTTCATCTGTAAAGGAGACCACTTATAAAACACTAATACGATCTATTCTTGAGTACTGCTCGAGTGTTTGGGATCCCTGTCAGGCCGGATTGAGGGAGGACATTGAAGCAATTCAGAGGCAGACTGCTAGATTTGTTGCTGGTAGGTTTGATCATCACGCGAGTGTTATGGAAATGCTTCAGGAACTCGGGTGGGAGTCATTGAAGGAAAGGAGGCGTTCTTTTCATGAATCGCTACTGAGGAAATTTAGATAACCAGCATTTGGGGCTGACTGCAGTACAATTTTACTGCCGCCAACTTATATTTCGCGGAAAGACCACAAAGATAAGATGAGAGATTAGGGCTCATACAGAGGCACATAGGCAGTCATTTTTCCCTCGTTCTGTTTGGGAGTGGAACAGGGAGAGAAGATGCTAGTTGTGGTACGAGGTACCCTCCGCCACGCACGGTATGGTGGATTGTGGAGTATGTATGTAGATGTAGATATTAATCTATGAGTTTGTATCTATTAGTGATTTGGTCTTTGCTGCTAATTTTATCTTCGCTTATAAAATGTTTTGGCTGTGTATGTTTATCCGTTATCTGTATTTAGAATGTCAGTAAAATTTTCAATATAATGTTTGTGTTTAAGATTAGTTGGTTCATTTAATATACCCAGTGGGTAGTTATATGCGTGCATATAATTTTCTATTTTTCCCGTGATATTCATGGTTAGTCATTTTGGTATTATGCATACTATTTCCATTGTTGTTTCTCTGGTCTACTTTGTGGTTTTCTGTTTTCATGTGACTGAACAAAGTGGATGGATTTATATTGCAGTTTTTGATGTGTTCACAATATCTAATTACGAAATTTCTTCGTGTTTGTTCTATATAAATTATTCCAGTCTTGACATTTGATTTTTGTATATTCCTGATTTTCTGTAGAATGGTAATCTTGTTTTCCCTGCGTGAATTTCCCTGGGTGAATTTGTGTTTATAGATTATGTTTGGTTCAGTAGGCTGATCTTACTCATGTGTTTTTCAGTAATGTGTTTAATTTGTCGGATGTACAGCTCTTATCAAAAAGTACCATGTGATTTTGTTTGTCTTTATTTCTGAAACTAATAAACATATACAATGAATTTTATCATAAACAGATTCTTTTATAAACCCCCACAAGAAATAATCACATACAGTCAGATCTGGTGGCCATGGAGGCCAGTAAGGCTGAATCATTTGGTCCAGTGTGACGGACCTATCATTCAGTAATCCTTTGATTTAAAAATTCCCGCACTCCCAGATGGCAGGCAGTGAGGTGGTGCCCCATCCTGTTGGTAAATGAAGTTGTTCAAACCAGTCTCCGGCTGAGGGAAAAGAAAGTTCTCAAGCATATCGAGGTATGTGTTTCCTGTAACAGTGTTCTTGGCAAAGAAAAATGGATCATACATCTTTTCCTGTGAAATTGCACAAAACACATTAAATTTTGGAGAGTCCTTCTAATGTTGTACAACTTCATGTGGTTGTTCTGTACCCCATATTCTCACATTATGACAGTTCATCGTTCCATTTAAATGGAATGTTGCTTCATCAATAAACACTCAGGATGGAAGAAAACTGTCATCCTCCATCTTGCCAAGAAAGAAATTACAGAATTCGTCACGTTGTTGTTTGTCACCTTCACCAAGAGCTTTCGGTAGCTGAATTTTGTATGTTGTCATGTGTAAAAGTGAATGCAACACATGAGAAAGATCTTGGGGGCATGTTGAGCTGTCGAACTGCACAGCAAATGGATTTCTGCAGACTCCTTGCGAAACTGTGGCAGATGCGCTCGACATCTGTCAGACACTCAGGGAAGGCCCGGCAATTTGCCTTTACACAAACGACATGTTTCTCGGAATTGTTCATGCCATCATCTAATGCTCTGTGCTGTAGGAGCATCCACACCATACCTAGTATGAAAGTCACACTGAACAGTTATTACTGACCCGCACTGCGCAAAGCGTGGAACACAAAACGCTTTCTGTTGCCCTGACACCATTTTTACATGAACTGGTGGGCGCAACTGCAGCTACCTAGCAGGAACCATGTAAAGCTCAAGAGTTTGCTCTTTCCAACAGTATGTTGTTCATGCACATATCTATAATAACATAGTAGTTATGATTTTTTTAAGTTGGATGATTCTTTTTGATACATTCTGTGTTTCCTATGTTTGTTGTAGATATGTATAAGATTTTCTGTTTCACTTTTTATTCTTTTAGTAGTTTTATTTTCTTATGGATGTCACTCTAAGCTGATTTGGTGTATTTTTTTATCGAGTTGAGAGGTTAATTATATTTAGATTATAGTGATTTTGCTATGTGGTATATTGAAGAATTGCTAGTTCCTTCTATATCACAGCCTGTTCTAGTGGTAGGTGAGTTAGTCTGTTCATTGTATAGAAATAGGCATGTTTATTTGCTTTAGGGCAACATGTTTTTGAGTTTATGATGTCTGTCATGTGGATTTTGTCAAAATTTTGAATGTCGATGTGTTAATATTTTTGATTGTCAGGTCTAGAAAATTTTATGCTTTATTAGTGTCCTATTCTGTTCTAGGCTCCATTTTGTAGCTCATTCAGTGCTTTGTGTATTTGTTGAATGTCCGTGATTTTTTCATCTACTAAGAGCAAATTATCACCAACATAAGTAAAATAGTACATGATTTTTTTTAACTAGTGGATCTGGATCTGAAAAAATTTTCTTCTAAGGTGTTTTAAAGTGCTATTGTGCCTGCAATGCTGCAACCCATGCCTACCCCATCTTCTTGTGTATAGATTTCATTATTGAATTTGAAGTAATTTTGTGTTAATATTACTTTCAGCAGTTCAGTAATGTAATATATACTGATTATAGATGTTTTTCTGTTTTGGAGTAAGTTGTGCTCTATAGTTCTTATGGTTTCATAGACCAGTATATTTATGTAGAGGAAGGTTATGGAAAAAGACAAGTAATTTCCCATTTGCTGGAATTTTGATGTCTTTCATTTTGTTTGCCAGCATTTGGGAATTTTTTTGTTGTATGTGTAACACTTCGTAAGTGGGTTCTTTAGTTTTTTGTTGATGTGGTAGGTGTTGCTGTCTATGCAGTTGGTCTATGCAGTTGGCTACTGGATGCATAGAAATAAATTCTTTGTGAATCTTAGGTTGCCCATATAATTTTGGTGTCTTTGGATTGAAAACAATATTTTTCTTTTTTCATGATCTGTGAGTATTGTATTGCAAGACTCGATGACCTTTTAGTTTGTACTGGAAATTTATTAGTACGGTTCCTATTGATTTTTGTGGCATTGTTAGCTGTAAAGTTGATTATTTTGGTTATGTAATCATTTTGATTTTGGTGTATTATAGCCAGACTATTGCGTTATTTTGACGAGTTTGTGGTTTATTTGATTTAGTATAGTGTGGTCTGTTTTCTTGTAGTGGCCTTACGTATGTTTATAGGTAACGGTTTTTTCTGTTATATTTTATGCCTGTACTGTTATTTTGTTCTGTTTTGGCTGTTTCGCTGTTGCAATTGGGACTCTTGTTGTTGCCATAAGTTTTTATTGTTGCAAAATGTGGTTCAGGCTATATATTATAGTCAAGTCCTTGTCAAATAGTTTTTGCTTGTCACCTGTGGATGTAATATTTGTCGAATTTTTTAAAATTCTCTTATAGAATTTAAACCGGGATCTGTATTTTTGTACTGGTTTCATTGTGGGGTGTTGTGTATTTATCAGGTGTTGTATTTTCCTTATGTGGTTTACACATACTTTCTGGCTGGTATAGGCTACATATTTGTCTATGAATCTAGCTATGCAGTCATATATTAAAGAATAATACTATTGCAAATTTTTAAGTGAGCTACATACATTTCTTGATTTAGGTGATTTTTGTGGTAATGTTTGTCTCTGGTTTCTTGCTGCATCCATAATTTTGCTCTAAAATTCTTGATTCTTGTCACTAGTTTTGGTGCCACCGTGATCTTGATGTACACAATTTTATACTTTGTATTAGTTTACTAATATACACTTGTTGACGCAGGATGTTCCCCGTGATGTGGTATGACATGAGAATCAATAGTTCTTGTACTTGAGGACTTGCGGCATGATATATGACTTACAGAGACATTATAAGTAAAAAAATCCAAATCACTGCTAAGCTGAAAGTATTTAGTGCTTTATTGTTTTGTTTCAGGTGCGGTGTGCCATTTTCTAACTGCCTGCAAGTTATACATATATTCGTTAACCTGTGTTTCTATTCTTATGTATAGCTATTGACAATATTAGATGATTATATAGTAGTACTTACAAAACATGGCAGTATAGCTGCCGCAGTCATATATCTTGCCACCTGTAAGACATAATAATCAAATCGTAAGACAATGACAACTCCAACCAATGTTTTATGGATGTCTGAAACAGTTAGATGTAAGTACTGTTGTATAATCACCCAATATTGTCAACAGTTATACACAAAAATAGAAACAAAGGTTAACAAAGTCTTGTATTATTCACAGGCAGCTAGAAAATGGCACTGAAGCCAAAATAGGTTTATTGTGAACCAAATAGTAAAGCACTAAATACTTTGAACATGGCAGCAATGTGGATGTGTCTGCTTATAATGGTTGTTCAAGACATATATCCTGCTGCAGGCCCTCAAGCACAAAAACTAGTATTTCAGTTTTAAATTTTACTAAAATATGAAACATGGCTCAGTTCTCAGATCATGAAGCCCATGCAATGTATCACAGTCCCTAGCACCACCAACATAATCAGTAAATTAAACAGCATAACAAATCCTCAAGTCAGCATCATGTGAAATGGTACCTAGTATAAAATCCTATAATGCATATCGGTAAGTCACACAGCATAATATAACACAATTTCTGCTACTAACCACTACATAACATAATTAGTAAGTTCCTCAGCATACGGCTACATATTTCCTAGTATGAACCACTGTGTAATATAATTAGTAAATTAACCTGTGTAACTAATTGTGTTTTTCAATATAGGCATGAGAATGACAAAAACATTCAACATTCATAGTGTGACATTAGCCCTAGCACAATGTACACTCCTGGAAATGGAAAAAAGAACACATTGACACCGGTGTGTCAGACCCACCATACTTGCTCCGGACACTGCGAGAGGGCTGTACAAGCAATGATCACACGCACGGCACAGCGGACACACCAGGAACCGCGGTGTTGGCCGTCGAATGGCGCTAGCTGCGCAGCATTTGTGCACCGCCGCCGTCAGTGTCAGCCAGTTTGCCGTGGCATACGGAGCTCCATCGCAGTCTTTAACACTGGTAGCATGCCGCGACAGCGTGGACGTGAACCGTATGTGCAGTTGTCGGACTTTGAGCGAGGGCGTATAGTGGGCATGCGGGAGGCCGGGTGGACGTACCGCCGAATTGCTCAACACGTGGGGCGTGAGGTCTCCACAGTACATCAATGTTGTCGCCAGTGGTCGGCGGAAGGTGCACGTGCCCGTCGACCTGGGACCGGACCGCAGCGACGCACGGATGCACGCCAAGACCGTAGGATCCTACGCAGTGCCGTAGGGGACCGCACCGCCACTTCCCAGCAAATTAGGGACACTGTTGCTCCTGGGGTATCGGCGAGGACCATTCGCAACCGTCTCCATGAAGCTGGGCTACGGTCCCGCACACCGTTAGGCCGTCTTCCGCTCACGCCCCAACATCGTACAGCCCGCCTCCAGTGGTGTCGCGACAGGCGTGAATGGAGGGACGACTGGAGACGTGTCGTCTTCAGCGATGAGAGTCGCTTCTGCCTTGGTGCCAATGATGGTCGTATGCGTGTTTGGCGCCGTGCAGGTGAGCGCCACAATCAGGACTGCATACGACCGAGGCACACAGGGCCAACACCCAGCATCATGGTGTGGGGAGCGATCTCCTACACTGGCCGTACACCACTGGTGATCGTCGAGGGGACACTGAATAGTGCACGGTACATCCAAACCGTCATCGAACCCATCGTTCTACCATTCCTAGACCGGCAAGGGAACTTGCTGTTCCAATAGGACAATGCACGTCCGCATGTATCCCGTGCCACCCAACGTGCTCTAGAAGGTGTAAGCCAACTACCCTGGCCAGCAAGATCTCCGGATCTGTCCCCCATTGAGCATGTTTGGGACTGGATGAAGCGTCGTCTCACCCGGTCTGCACGTCCGGCACGAACGCTGGTCCAACTGAGGCGCCAGGTGGAAATGGCATGGCAAGCCGTTCCACAGGACTACATCCAGCATCTCTACGATCGTCTCCATGGGAGAATAGCAGCCTGCATTGCTGCGAAAGGTGGATATACACTGTACTAGTGCCGACATTGTGCATGCTCTGTTGCCTGTGTCTATGTGCCTGTGGTTCTGTCAGTGTGATCATGTGATGTATCTGACCCCAGGAATGTGTCAATAAAGTTTCCCCTTCCTGGGACAATGAATTCACGGTGTTCTTATTTCAATTTCCAGGAGTGTAATTAAACAATTAAAGAACAGTGTAGTAATCATTAGAGAAATCATAATACAGCATAAATCTGAGTGCAAATCAGAAAAAAAGTATCAACTGATAATCAAGTAACCTCAGTGTATCATAAATCCTAACATGTACCATAGTGTAGCAGTAAATTAAAATTTCATTCAGTGATTAAGAAAAGAAGAAAAATTAATTTGCCATTGGAGAGAAATCTGTATACACCACTGTTATTTCTGTATCACCCATTAAGCTATCTGGTGGTGTTATATTCTTTCATTAATACATTCTGTAGTACCTTTTCCTTTACACTCTCTTAAATACACATAATCCTGCTTTTACATTTTACAGTTACTTGTTCCCTTAAATCAACTGTCAAATCAAAACTGTGACATTTTGAGCAAAAACAAACCTTAACATTACTTTCATACAACTGCAATTACTCTCCCTTAATGTTGTTGACAAGTGAAAAGTATCATGTACTTTATTGTCCTGAAGTTAAAATTAATTTTAAACTGTTGACAAAATCCACTCTGATGTTTCTCCCAACATCAAGCAACATTTATTTACAAAACTGACATAGCCTTTCCCATGTAGATTCATTTTTATAACATTTAGAGTTTAAATAGTTTTCTGCACTTAATGTTGAAAATTCATATACCTTTGCCAACTCAAATACTAATTCATCATTACATAAATTAATTACATGATCATCATAAGCATCAGACACATTCTACTATTGCAGAGCATTCTCTTGGCACCAGTCATCCTATGGAATATAACAACACAGAGAGTCTAGCACTCAGTTCAAGCCACTGGGATAGTATTATTAAGGAAGCAGTTGAGATTCAGGCAGCAAGTGGCCCTATAAATACGAGTGGAGGTTTTTGCTTAAATTCTGCTTGGAATGTTGCTCTCCCCCTGGTCAAACAATAGAGGAACAGAATTAATGTTACCTCCTCACCTGGTGGTACTCCTTATTCACTATCGATAACTTCTGACTGGTCATCTTTGGTGGTGTGATGCCACTAGTTTTTTTATAGTGCTTGTGTTGTCTTTCTGCGTATGCCCCACATACCGAGTTTTTTAAATTTTCTTGCACGTGCTCTCTCATTGAATTTGTGCCTTGAAAGGGATGGGGTACACACCTGCCGAAATATCAGCGGTTATTAATGACATCATGCGGCTGCATTCCTATAAGTTGTTTGAACATTATATACAGTGTGCGGTAGCTGAAATGGAGGTGTTTGTTCATACCAGGCTTAGGTATTGGAATGACAATGGCTTCACACCAGTGACAGAAATGTGCCATCTGTCCAAATGTATGGAGGAGAAAGCATAGGCCCTCAGGAGACAGGTATTGCAAAATTGAAACGTGAATGGTGCCTGGTCCTAGAGTGGATGACCGGGATGAAGAAAGTGCTTGTTTAAGCTCCCTCATAGTAAAAGCAATATTCTAACATTCAAGATTCTGGGAGGAGAAAGATATTGCCCTTGCCTCCATCATCTGTTTCCGGGGGTGGAAGGCAGGATGGTAGTGGATGGAACTTGAAATGTGGGCAAAATATTGGCCGAAGGTATGAAGGTATCAAGAGGGTTTACAATGACATTGTTCACTATAGACAGATCAGGAACCGGAGAATGAACAACAGTTCCTGATAGCTGACAGAGATTACCCCAAACAACAGAAGAGGAAATAAAACTGTTAAAAGAGCTTTGAAAAGAAAGACAACTAGCATTTTTGCTATCCCCGAAAATGCAGTGGCACTGCGCACGTAGCTGTTTACAATGGATACAGTTTGCCATCATGGGATGGCATTTAAAAATGCGGAGAGCTTGTCTCAGTGTTCATGTTGCGTTGCAGCAGGCCTACATTGTAATACTACAACCCTTTTTGGGATCCTGTATCCTCTTCGTCTCATCCCTACTTTCCCGAAGAGGGTGTATGTGTAGTATCAGTAATTTACACCAATTTAAGTGGCTGCTTTGATTTTGTCTTTTCTAGTTATCTGGATTTGAATACACTGAAGGTTTTTTTCAACAAATTAGTAATTTGCACTAATTTAAGCTATTGTTTTGACATTGTTTACATTGGGCCTCAGCAGTATCAGAATGAAGGAAACATGTTGGATGAAAAACTGATGTACCATCACAATTTGTACATTACACAAACTTCAGGCACATGGTAGGAGAAATTTTGCTATTGTAATTATGGAGTAATTAACTACACACACGAAATCGATGAAACTGGCGCTACTTCTCTACGTAATCGCCCTGCAGACGTACACATTTTTCACAACGCTGACGCCATGATTCCATGGCAGCGGCGAAGGCTTCTTTAGAAGCCTGTTTTGACCACTGGAAAATCGCTGAGGCAATAGCAGCACGGCTGGTGAATGTGCGGCCACGGAGAGTGTCTTTCATTGTTGGAAAAAGCCAAAAGTCACTAGGAGCCAGGTCAGGTGAGTAGGGAGCATGAGGAATCACTTCAAAGTTGTTATCACAAAGAAACTGTTGTGTAGCGTTAGCTCGATGTGCGGGTGCATTGTCTTGGTGAAACAGCACACGCGCAGCCCTTCCCGGACGTTTTTGTTGCAGTGCAGGAAGGAATTTGTTCTTCAAAACATTTTCGTAGGATGCACCTGTTACCGTAGTGCCCTTTGGAATGCAATGGGTAAGGATTATGCCCTCGCTGTCCCAGAACATGGACACCATCATTTTTTCAGCACTGGCGGTTACCCGAAATTTTTTTGTGGCGGTGAATCTGTGTGCTTCCATTGAGCTGACTGGCGCTTTGTTTCTGGATTGAAAAATGGCATCCACGTCTCATCCATTGTCACAACCGACGAAAAGAAAGTCCCGTTCATGCTGACGTTGCGCATCAACATTGCTTGGCAACATGCCACACGGGCAGCCATGTGGTCGTCCGTCAGCATTCGTGGCACCCACCTGGATGACACTTTTCGCATTTTCAGTTCGTCATGCAGGATTGTGTGCACAGAACCCACAGAAATGCCAACTCTGGAGGCGATCTGTTCAACAGTCATTCGGCGATCCCCCAAAACAAGTCTCTCCACTTTCTCGATCATGTCGTCAGACGGGCTTGTGCGAGCCCGAGGTTGTTTCGGTTTGTAGTCACACGATGTTCTGTCTTCATTAAACTGTTGCACCCATGAACGCACTTTCGACACATCCATAACTCCATCACCACATGTCTCCTTCAACTGTCGATGAATTTCAATTGGTTTCACACCACGCAAATTCAGAAAACGAATGATTGCACGTTGTTCAAGTAAGGAAAACGTCGCCATTTTAAGTATTTAAAACAGTTCTCATTCTCGCCGCTGGCAGAAAAATTCCATCTGCCGTACGGTGCTGCCATCTCTGGGACGTATTGACAATGAACGCGGCCTCATTTTAAAACAATGCGCATGTTTCTATCTCTTTCCAGTTCGGAGAAAAAAAAATCGGAGGCCTTAGAACTTGAATGCGCCTCGTAAATTTGTTTCCTGGAGGCAGAAATAAACTGGATAGTATGATCGCAAGAGGAGCTGTAATTCAACCCTATTGGATCTGATGATAGAAAGGAGATGGGTCAAATAAGGGTGTAGTCATCACGGTGGCTGCCGAGGGCCAGAATTTGACCGTGCGAAGCGACCATGTTCAGAGGCTGAAGGATCTTGATCCATTATTTTGACAGAGGTGTCGGTGTTCGCCTTTGGCTGGCCAAGAGACTGGTTGTCGGTGGTGTGTCCCAGTGAACCGGTGAAATGAAGGTCAGCCAGATGAGGATATCACTTGGTGACGCCATTGAAGAAGAATGCTGAGGTGGAAAATGGAAGATCATTTGCTTTTGTTTGACTGTTTAGGACCTTGGCATTTATCAGGTGCAGACCCAGACGTTGGCTGGATGAAGGTGCACAGAAAGTCATTATGGGAATATTCCTTTTTGGATTGCCATGCTTCTGTTTGTGAGGCATGCGATTTCGCTGGTGCAGGCGAAGGTTTATTGGTATGGTGTGCACCCACAGCAGGTGAAGGTGAAGGTGAAGGTGAAGGTGAAGGTGAAGGTGTGGCCTTGGAGTTGGACAATTTCACAAAACTGTAAGTCGCAAGTCTTCTTAGCCATGTCCTTCTAAGTCAGGTGTAGCGGGAACTGTACTATATTGCATAACAAGTATTTCCCCAAGTTGGGTATAAGGGCAATTCTGATTGGACCCGTATAAAGGGGTTCGCATTCCTTTGCTTTTTTATTGATCTGTGAGGACTTTCGGTGGTTTTGCAGTAAAACAAGATTTCCTGTTCTGTAATCACAAAAGGCTGCTTCCTGTATACAGCACTTTCTTTCAAACTCACCAGAACCTGCCTAATTTTTCTTCCTGTGTGACCACTTGATTGCCCACATGCTGGAACAGCTTCCTCCACTCCTTTGTCTCCTTGCTACCAAACAGCAACGTGCTGGGTAAGAATCTTATTGAACTGTTTGTAGCTCATTCATATTTCAAACATCTTTCTGGGGAGGGCAACCACAGCTCAGAGACATTGTGAATAACAATAAGAAACTCTCAGCACACAATAACCATTTAAATTATTTTCAAAATTGTAGCAGTTAGAAATGTCAAGAATGATAAAGTTTCTTCAAAAGATGCATAGCCGTGTGAAGGTGCTTTATTTGCAACTAGCAGTTTCACATCAGTATGGACACAGCTTCTGGTTTATGGTTTTATTTTCATAATGTATGAAGGTGATAACCTCCACCAGCTGCCTTCACCGCATCAACCTGTTACCAATATGGCATATGTAGGCACATCATATAGAATTTTCAGTTTTACAGCTGGTATATACCAAATCCTGTAATATATCCATGAGTGTGTGTGCGAGTGTATACCTGTCCTTTTTTCCTTTTTTCCCCCAAGGTAAGTCTTTCCGCTCCCGGGATTGGAATGACTCCTTACCCTCTCCCTTATAAACCCACATCCTTTCGTCTTTCCCTCTCCTTCCTTCTTTCCTGATGAAGCAACAGTTTGTTGCGAAAGCTTGAATTTCGTGTGTATGTTTGCGTATGTTTGTGTGTCTATCGACCTGCCAGCACTTTCGTTTGGTAAGTCACATCATCTTTGTTTTTTTATTTATATATATATATATATATATATATATATATATATATATATATATATATATATATATATATATATGTGTGGATGGATATGTGTGTGTGTGCGAGTGTATACCTGTCCTTTTTTCCCCCTAAGGTAAGTCTTTCCGCTCCCGGGATTGGAATGACTCCTTACCCTCTCCCTTAAAACCCACATCCTTTCGTCTTTCCCTCTCCTTCCCTCTTTCCTGATGAGGCAACAGTTTGTTGCGAAAGCTTGAATTTTGTGTGTATATTTGTGTTTGTTTGTGTGTCTATCGACCTGCCAGCGCTTTTGTTTGGTAAGTCTCATCATCTTTCTTTTTAGATATATTTTTTCCACGTGGAATGTTTCCCTCTGTTATATATATATATATACTGATGGATTTAATCAGGCGAATCCTCCTCAGTTGCTCTATCCTTCTTCCACATTAGCTCTTCATGTTCCATGTCCCAAACATGTGTACTATTCATTATTCAACTTTACAGTATTAAAAGGGCACTATAGGGAATCAGAATTCATCCTAATATGCAATTTTGTATTTGCTCATATATCTATGTGCTGTTCAGTTAGTATTTAAAATGATTCAGATATTCGAGATATCCCTTGAAAAATTAGACCCAAGAGAAATTAGGTTCTTTCTCTTTGTGCCAGTGCCTGTGGGAATTACGGCAACAGTGTAAGCCTGTTCTTTTGTCATACATTGTGTATCAGGGGGCAGAAGATTGATTGCAAGTAACGAATAAGGAGCTATGACTAATAGAGACAAAAAGTTGACCCTTAGAGTTCATTGTCTCAACTATAAGGGCGAAAATGGGTGCTCATTGCTTTTTGAGTAAGACAGTGCCACATGACCCACAACTACCTTTTTAGACTACCCTGCAATATGCAGTGCTTCAATTGTAACCCAATCTATATTGCAATATTTTATTAGATGTGTTTTATTTGCTAACAAGACAGCAGCCCTCAGGTTTGCTAATGGTCTGCAACTAATCTTATGAAAAACAAAAGTTGCAGAAATTGGACCTCCTGCCTAAACATTTATGAGGTGTGACTTTAAAATATAGCAGAGTGACTGCCTTTTATTATTATTATTATTATTATTATTATTAGGTGATGAGCCTAACACAATAATCTACAGTAATTTTATTTATTTCGTGTTTTCGTATGTTCAAAGAGTTCCAGTTGTAGAGCAGACTGAAGCTCAGCACCAACAGCTCACAATTTGTACATACCTTTCAGTTTAATATTTTACATGCTTCTGGGTAGAAGTAAACATTTGTGCACTTTTAGGAGTGCTACTTAAGTGTTTGCATGTTCTTCAATTCATAACACAGAAAGTGTAGTGTAGTTTCCCATGCTCTAAGCATTAATCTTACTTTATTTACTTGAGTTCTGTAACCACTGCAGTCTGCTTGTTCTCTCTTCAGTCCATGACATGTTGGTATTTTTTGTGATTTTATGTAGTTTTTACATAGAAGGAAATGGATAGAAACTGTTCTTGTTGTATGCAGGCAAAAGGTGAATTGGCCACTGTTTGGAAACAACTAGAAGCTGCATTGTCCACAGTTCACAAGCTCCAGGCGTTAACTGTGGCAATGTTGTTGCACCAATGGTGAAAGATGTGACACCTCTGATGATGCTGTTAAAATCCCTGGAAACCCTAATTTTATTATGTCTTCTTGTACACATTATCTAGCAACAAATAATCCTGGACAAATAGTGAGTATTGTGATGAATACAGGGATTAGCGACCACAAGGAAATTGCTGCTAGGCTGAATATCGTAACACCTACAACCATAAAAAAGAAACGTAAAGTATATCTATTTAAAAAAGCTGATAAAAATGCTCTTAGCGCGACTTTTTAAGAGACAGTCTTCACTCCTTCCGAGCTGATCATGTAAGTGTAGAAAAGTTGTGGAATGTTTTCAAAGAGATAGTATCGACAACAATTGAGAGATATATACCACATAAATTAATAAGTGATGGTACTGATCCCCCATGGTACACAAAACGGGTCAGATCATTGTCGCAGAAACAACGAAAAAAGCATGCCAAATTTAAAAGAACGCAAAATCCCCAAGATTGGCAAAGTTTTGCAGAAGTTCGAAATATAGTGCGTACTTCAATGTGAGATGCTTTTAATAATTTCCACAGTGAAGTTCTGTCTCGAAATCCGGCAGAAAACCCAAAGAGATTCTGGTCATACATAAAGCACACCATTGGCAAGACGCAATCAGTACCTTCACTGCGCAATGACAACGGTGAAGTCACTGATGACAGTGCCACTAAAGCAGAGTTATTAAACATGGTTTTCTGAAACTCCTTCACCAAAGAAGACAAAGTAAATATTCCTGAATTTCAATCAAGAATAACTGCCAAGATGAGAAACGTAGAAGTAGATATCCTCAGTGTAACAAAGCAGCTTAAATCACTAAATAAAGGCAAGGCCTCTGGTCCAGATTGTATACCAATCAGGTTCCTCTCAGAGTATGCTGATAAAATAGCTCCATATTTAGCAATTATATACAACCACTCGCCCACATAAAGATCCGTACCTAAAGACTGAAAAATTGCTCAAGTCACACCAATACCCAAAAAGGGAAGTAGGAGTAATCCACTGAATTACAGGCCTATAGCACTAATGTCGATTTGCAGTAGGGTTTTGGAACGTATACTGTATTCTAACATTATGAAATACATAGAAGAAAATGATTTATTGACACACAGTCAGCACGGATTCAGAAAATATCGTTCTTGTGACAGGGGAGATGTCAAATTGAATCCATATTTTTAGATTTCCAGAAGGCTTTTGACACCATTGCTCACAAGTGTCTTCTAACCAAACTGCGTGCCTATGGAATATCGCCTCAGTTGTGCAACTGGATTCGTGATTTCCTGTCAGAAAGGTCACAGTTCTTAGTGATAGACAGAAAGTCATCGAGTAAAACAGAAGTAATATCCGGTGTTCCCCAAGGAAGTGTTATAGGCCCTATATTGTTCCTGATCTATATTAACGACATAGGAGACAATCTGAGTAGCTGTCTTAGATTGTTTGCAGATGATGCTGTCATTTACAGTCTTGTAAAGTCATCATATGATCAAAACTACTTGCAAAATGATTTAGATAAGATATCTGTATGGTGCGAAAAGTGGCAATTGAACCTTAATAAAGAAAAGTGCAAAGTTATTCACATGAGTACTAAAAGAAATCAGCTAAATTTCGATTATGCGATAAGTCACACAAATCTGATGGCTGTAAATTCAGGTAAATAATTAGGGATTACAATTAGAAATAACCTAAATTGGAACAATCACATAGATAATATTGAGGGTAGAGCAAAACCAAAGACTGATTCATTGGCAGAACACGTAGAAGTTGCAACAGGTCTACTTAAGAGACTGCTTACACCACGCTTGTCCGCCCTATTCTGGAGTATTGCTGTGCAGTGTGGGATCCACATCAGGTGGGACTGATGGATGACATCGAAAAAGTACAAAGAAGGGCAGCTAAATTTGTATTATCGTGAAATAGGGGAGATGTGTCACAGACATGATACATGAATTGGAGCGGCAATCATTAAAATAAAGACTTTTTCGTTGCGATGGGATCTTCTCATGAAATTTCAATCACCAGTTTTCTCCTTCAATTGCGAAAACATTCTGTTGGCACCCTCCTACATAGGGAGAAATGATCATCACAATAAAATAAGAGAAATCGGGGCCCGCACAGAAAAATTTAAGTGCTCGTTTTTCCTGCATGCTGTTCATGAGTGGAACGGGAGAGAGACAACTTGAAGGTGGTTCATTGAACCCTCTGCCAAGCACTTTATTGTGAATAGCAGAGTAATCACCTAGATGTATAGAGTTTGTCCTCACTGGAGGGTGAGCAACAGACTATGGTGGGTTGGATGTCTCTGGGTGGTAGACAAGAGTGGGAACTGACTACACTGACTGCCCCCTTTATGCCTTAGCAGCAAGTAAAAATGACTGCCAGGCGTTGATCACATATCTGAGCCAACATGGGGTGCCTCTTCTGGTGGGCCATTAGTCAGTTACCTGCTAACTCCAGACAATCACAGATGGTGGATTTGTTGGTTATTGGGAGCTCAGATGTTAAGCAGGTAACGGAAATAGCAGCCAGGTTGGGAAAGAATGCCAGTGTGTATTTGGTATGCTTGCTGGGAGGTCTTTCTAGATGTTGAGGATATTCTGTTGACAAAAGCTGGACAAGCTGCATGCAACTGTCTGCAAATAGTGGCTCATGTCATCCACTGATTAATTAATAATTTTAAGAAAATAATTAATGGAAATTTGCTGGTGCCGCGCAAGAGGTGAAACTATAGTGATTTCACTCAGGAGCTTGTGTCTCAGCTAATTTATGCACAACAAAGCACACTCCAGACAGTCTTGCTCATGATTTTTCATGTACATGAAAAATCTGTTACATATAATATTGGAGTATTAGATGATAGTTCTTAGAGTCTATCTCCTTTTCTTCCTTGAAGACAATGTTACAGCTTCCAGCTTGCTGTGCTTAAATTCCTTGCTTCTCTGAAGTATTACAGATACCAATAAAGCAGACGATAGATAAATCAGGTGAAATAAGGAACTAGTAAAAGAACTTGACTTTTTACTGTAAGAATTAATGTGTTTCATATAAGAATTAATTTATTTTTTATTATTATTGAACTAAACAGAAATCCATGTTCTCTCTCTGTTATGGACGGGAAAAGACAAACAGTACAAAATCGAAGAAACATCCGACAAGAGTTTTTACAAAATAAGAAAATTAAAGTTCTTCATCTTTTTTCGCTACCTCCAAAGGCTCAATTGCTGCAGGCATACCCTGTTTCAATCTTTGCTGTAAACTCCTTAGGCGAACGAATGGATAAAAAGAGACAGAAAAAATAAAACACACAACCATGTAGGTAAACCAGCATAGTTCCAATATAGGTGCAACCCCCTGCCCACTTTACACTGGCTTGGTCCATGATTAGTGGATGACAATAATGGTGCCATTTCTACATAAATCAAAATATATTAAAATTTATTTTCAATTATAACATATACGGTATCTTTGGCCTGGCTGTGTTTAAAATACCTTTATTGACTGCCAATCTTATTTTAATGTATACCCTAGACATACCAGCTCTCTTTTATTTTACAGTTTTATTTACGTATTCTGAAAGTTTAATTTTCCAAGTCCACACCACAACAAAAAGCACGTTCAAAGTTAAAGAGTCTGCAACTCGATTAGTGCTGAATAACCGCTACACGCCACCTGCCAGGCTACGCTCACACACATTAAGCAAGGTTTGTTGTGCATGCACCTCGTATGTCCGTTTGTACAACATGGCTAGGTGGTACAGTTTTATTTCACAGATATTAGTTTAACAATGAATTTGATGTTGTCAAAATGTCCATAAAGCTGCTCTGTAGGATAGTGTGTAATAGGCGAGTGTGTGATTGAGAGTATCCAACTCTGCAACAGAAAGGCCCATCATTTCCGAGCTTTGGCACTGGAACCACATTGTGCATCAAGTATTTCCGTGTCCAAGCCAGGCTGTACATCCAGCATCACGTTGAGAACTTGCCAAACTTCAGATAAATCCAGAAACGTTTTCATCTTATATGGTCCCTTGTAGCAAAGTCTAGCACCCTCGCTGCTACAAACAAACTGAAAACGTTTGACTTGTTGTAAGCACCTGCATCTTCATTCACTATAATACACGTAAATGTAGCCTTTTATACAGCACATGCCAAGTGGGGTCCCGGGTTCGATTCCTGGCCGGGTTGGGTATTTTCTCTGCCCGGGGATTGGGTGTTTGTGTTGTCCTCATCATCCTCATCATCATCATCATCATTCATGACAGTTGCTCAATTGGATTGAGTTAAAAATTGGACTGTATAAAAATTGGGACATTGTACAGGCACTGATGACTGCGCAGCTGAGCGCCCCACAAACCAATCATCATCAAACGAAACACGCCAAGTGTTTGATAATTGAATAGTTCTTCTTGACATCTGTTTTGCCAACGCATATATGGTTTCATATAACATACACAAAATAAGCTTTACAGTTCAACATCGTTTGATTTTATCTAAGCATACGTAAGCCTATATCTATGTATTGCTGACACGTTGGGTACATATATGGTACAATTGGTACATGTTAACTTCTAGATTTGTTATAACATTTATAAGTAGTGCAGAAAACAACGTTTCAGTACCGTTTTTATCTCCTTTAAAATTTCATTTTCGCCCTTAGGACCCACATAACATCATTTTATGACATTTTAAATACACAATACTTCACATTTTCTCTGACCATTCAAAGGCTGCTACAGATTTGTCCTGAGCAGTTAACTCTCTTAATCTTTGAGTTTGTACAGAGAGAGAGAGAGAGAGAGAGAGAGAGAGTGAGTGAGTGAGTCTATATAAAAAACCAGTGTCCGCACATTTCATCTGAGTCATACACCTGTAAATGGAAAGAAGCATTTTTTTTTTTTTTTTTTAATCTGCTGCTGAAATCCATCATCTACACACCATAGAATAATTGAGGAAACTCTTTACATACACTTGTTTGTAACTTTGTGAAACTACTTACTTAGTATTTTCTGAACTAATTGCAGAATTCTGACAGTGCAATATCACATAAATTATCAACACTCACCTGTAGGGAGGGTAATTCAGTGTACGTAACTTATATCCATATCTTCAGGATAATACTCTTGTGTATGCAATATACTTAAACATGTCACTATGAAGGTTGTGACAAGAAAATATTGTAGAAGAATATTCACATAAGTCATGATCCCATGTAAATACATAATGAATACTTATATTTAGTGCTCATATTTGTAGCTTGCACTTTTTAATATGTGGTCTGACCCCCTTTTACCTTGGTAGTACTAGACCTAAACTTCATTTAACAACATTTAACATACTGCATTCTCTTCATATACACACACTCATTCACACTGTCACATTTATACACATATTTATATACATACTTATATTGTGGTGCCGCTCCATGACTAACAAACATAATATTTTTCTGCTCACGCACACACATATCTGTTTACCTTAAGTACGTGGATGTATAAATTCATCAACTCCTTTTTACTTTTCATAACTAATACTTTTATAAGAGCTCAAATATCCAGAGTATGTCTGTTGTCTTGACTTCCCTCTTTCAGGCCTTCCATATTCATGCTGCAATTACATCTGCAGTCAGTAAGTGTTGTTGTCAACAAGCACAGCCTCATTATCTTCCATAGTTTGTTCACTGTGTGAACATACTCCTACAGTTATTCTTTCTTTCGTTGGATGTAGATACTCTCCTTATTGTGTTGATATTTATTGTGTATATAACTACCATGTAAATTTGTATATACTGTAAATAGTAGAGTACTGTGTAGATAGGTTTCTGTAGTTAGTTGTTCTTACTTACTCCATAAATTTTCGTTTATTTTAAACCTCCTTACTGTATTAGTTTTATCCTTTTAGTGTAGAACCCTTCGTTTTGATAGAAATTAATTTATATTAAAACCTCCAGAGTATAGCTTATTTGGCGCCTAGATGCCAAGTTTGCGTTGTATCTGGTGTGCTAAGCGACGTGTTGGAGTAATGTGTTTCTGTGCATGTTCTATCACTGACCTATGCGTTACCTCCTACTACACCTGTTTGTCCTCTCCCTGTCGTAATAGTTCTTCACGTTTTCATCTCAAGTGCATCATCATATTGTATTTGGGAAATGTACGTATTGTAGAATTAATTGGTACCTTTGCAATCGTGTTTGATTTTCAGACTTCATACAGCCTTTTGACATGAAACAGAATCTTAAACTACTGTAACTTACCTTGCTTCCATTTAAAAACATATAAATAAATAAAATGGGAAATTTTCTCTTAAAAGTAAGCTAACAATTGTTATATACATATTATATTGAAATATTTTTTTCATTTGTTCATGTACAGGACTTCAAGTGAGGTTTGACCTTTTCCAATCCTTTTAGTGTACAATTTCTCTAATATCCTTGTGTGGTAAAGTCCCTTGTCCTTTCCACTATTATAGCAGGCTAATCTATATGCACCTTGGGGTGAAATCTGGATACTAATATATGTTTTATCGTGTTTTTGTTAGTAAATTCCTTCCACCTATCACCTGTGAAGTACGGTGCATTATCTATTAACAATACCTGTGGCTTCCCCACTCCTGGGAGATAATCTTTTGTAATCCTCCTAATAACAGAACCTGCAGTTACAGACTGCATTGCATACAACTTAACATATTTTGTGAAAACATCATACAAGGCAATAACACATTTGACACATCCCTTCCATTCTGGACTGGGTCCGGCAGAATCGGAGACACTAATTCTAAAGGTTTTGTGGGCACTATAGGATGTAGTTCAATCAACTTTGACTTGTTTGAGTGTTTCGTCTTTTGGCAAGTAATGCACTTTCGAATTACTTAGAACTCTTCTCCGCAAGTTGGGAGAATACCAGTATGTATTTATCTTGCTGGTGCATTTGGAAACTCCATAGTGACCGTATACATTGTGAGTGTACAACATAAAATCATCTATGTAACTTTCCAATAAACACACACAAACACACCACTGTTCTTGATTTGGTGTATGCTAATGAAAGAGGACTCCCTTGTATAAAGTATAGAATTTCTTCAAATTCTCATTGTTATTTTCAGACAGTTTTGATCTTACCTTTCTCCATCGCAGGTCTCCCTCTTACAGTTGCTCCAAACTCTTACACATCTTTACATAATATGGTTGTTATATCTTGTCGTGCATAACCAGAACCCTAATTTCAGAATTCTGTTCTGTGAATTCTAAAAATTCATTGAGCCCTTGAGGTAGCCATGACAAGGCATCTGCAATTAGTTTTTGATTACCCTTGATGTATACAATTTCAAAACTGAAATGAAAGTACATGCACCACCTGGCTAACCTTTGATATAATAATGTGCATGTCAACAGAAAAGAAAGTGTTTGGTGGTCATGTAGACTTTATTGTGCTAGCCCCATAAGTAGTACTCATATTTCTTAAATGCCCATATAACCCCGAGAGCCTCGAGCTCTGTCACAGAATATGACTGCTCAGATTCAGAAAGTGTTCGACTAGCAAAACTGATTATCTTAGGTATCGGTTCCCCATCGTCTACAGTGATCTGAAATAAGCATGGTCCTAGTCCCTATGAAGATGCATCTGTACTCGAGCAAGAATCCTTTGACATGTCATAGTAGTGTAGTATGTTTGCACATAGTAAGGCTTCCTTTATTTTGTTGAATCCATGGGTTGTTTCTTCTCAAAAGATTCAGCAATGCGACACTATTTAATAACTGATCTGTAATGAATTTTCAAAAAAATGAAACCAAACCCAAATATGCCTTGAACTGTTTTTATATTCTGTGGTGGTGGGAAATGTTTGATCGCATCACATTTTCCTGTATCAGGTCATATACCCTGTGGCGAGATTATATGACCCAGGAATTTGACCTTTTCATTTCCAAACTCCGACTTCGTTAAATTAGCTGTGACCCCATATTCTGCAAATTGGTACCGGTGCCAAATCCTCACATGTTCTTCCCATATGTGAGTAGCTTTTAACAGGTCGTCAACATTGAGAGTGACTCTACTGAGGAGTTCTGGTTCCAGAACTTTGATGTGGAAATGAAAACACCCTTGCTCATGTTCAAGCTGAATGGCAAAACACAAAATTTGTAGCTCCTGCTCCCACACACAAAGGCTGTTTAGTACTTCCTACCATCTTAATGTAATGCTGTTTGTCAATATGATGCTTTTAAATCAATTATACAGAGTGTGGCAGCGTTCATAGCGTAATTTGACTTGCGTAGTACAATGACGTACTGCAGGATTGCTTGGCAGCTCGTGCTGCATTTGTGAATTAATGACCTGCCATTTCAAGTGTGACAGTGATCTGGTGCAGTGGACTGCACAGCATTGTGCCTTTGCTGTTGAAAGTTATTTCAAGAATAACGACTCTGTTATTGCTACCCAGCGTCCATTTTGGCAACATTTCAACTTGTGACATCGTGGGAAAGTTCCAGATGGACGGACCATTGTGAGGTGGGTACGAGCATTTCGAACAACAGGTTCTGTTTGCAATGGCAAACCTGGAAGAAGTGAAAGAACTGTGCGTACACCAGAATCTGTGGAAAATGTTCATGCTGCAGTATTGCGTAG
The DNA here is from genome assembly GCF_023898315.1 of Schistocerca nitens. NCBI lineage: Eukaryota > Metazoa > Arthropoda > Insecta > Orthoptera > Acrididae > Schistocerca > Schistocerca nitens. The sequence continues at coordinate 580,864,077 of NC_064618.1, read as the reverse complement.
CCCAAAAAGATCTGCTCATTCAGGAGAATATTGCACGAAGATCTCCATTTTCACCCATATAAGCTGCAGATTGTTTAGGAAATTAGGCCTCGCGATTGGTTTCATGCAGAACATTCTGCTTAAACATGAGTAATCTCCTTCGCCAAAATCCACAAATGTTGCACACCATCCTGATGTCAGATGAAGCTCATTTTGAGTTATGTGGTACAGTGAATAAACGGAATATGTGTTACTGGAGTGGTGTAAACCCGCATGAACTGCACATCAAGCCCTTGCACAGTTCTTGTGTCACACTGTGGTGTGGAGTTGCTTCCTAAAAATGCTACAAGACTTCATTCTTCCCCAACTAGGTATGGTCGATGTGGATGTGAAACAATTATGGGTTCAACAAGATGGAGCGACATCGCATACAGCCAGAATTTGCATGGATTTCTTGCGACAGACATTTCCTGGTAGAGTAATTTCCTGTTTTTGTGACATTTCCTGGCCACCTCTCACCTGACCTTTCATGTGTAGACTTTTTCCTTTGGGGCTACAAGAAGCAAGAAGTGTTCTGAACATGTTGTTCCACCATTTCTGAGTTGAAGGATCACATCAGAACTACTGTCAGCAATGTCCCAGGGTATATGTTACACCGAGTTATGGTAAGCTTCCAACACGAATGTGTTGTGCAGAGGGGACATCATTTGACAGGAGTCACATTCAAAAAGTAATCCACACGATGGACAACGACTTACACATTAGTTAATGGCATACCTTTAACTTTTAATTGACATAAGATGTAATAAATGGTGTGTTTTTAGTATCCTACTATGAACACTGCCACACCCTGTAGTTAGGTATTTAACATTGTGAAATTTCAGTAATGCTCTTGAAGGTTGTTATGGCATTTCCTGATAGGAACCGCATATTATTATTATTTTTTTTTTTTTACACTTCGGGCATCAAGCACAAGCCTGACATTACCCTCGGGCTTGGCAACAGCTAAAATAGGGCTACAATATGAGGAAGAGGAGGAATGTATGATCGTACAATTTATCATCCTTTCAATTTCTTTCCTCACAACTTTTCTTTTTGCCCAAGGAATTGGGTAGGAAGAAAAATAGAATGACTCGTTTGGGTAAATGCCCATTTTATACTTGTAGCCCTTTATTACCCTGGGATGCCTTGTAAATACTTGCACATACCGAAGTATTACTTCTTGTAACTCCACCTTATGAGCCTCTGACAAACAAGCAGATCCACTTGGTTCAGACAGTTTCCAGGTACATGTCTTTTTCAGACAGCTGCGCACACTTTTGTGTATCAAGAAACAGTACCTTTGGATGGGACAGTTGTACTCTCATATCAGGACTTGGTTTGAGTGCATTTTTTGTTGTGCTGGTTATAATTAAATTTATTGATGACTTCTGTTCATTGATTGTAAATAAACATTTTCTTGCACTATGTTAATCTGCAGTGTGTACTGTCTAAAGGTGTCCGTTCCTGTTAGACATTTTACTAAAAGTTTTTCCACTGCCAGAAAAAATACACTTTAGAGGAAAAAATGCTGATAGTAATGGGCATTAAAAACTGAGGTTTAACTCCTTTTGACTTGCTCCACTCTGTGCTCAGTATACAACAATTCTGCACCGGAAAAGTTTGGTGTATAACATCGTCTTTGCAGCTCGTTAAACGGACCTAGTGTTATTATATTTGTCGATGCACCCATGTCAAGTACCACAGATACATCTAGATCAAATGTCTGGGCATTAATTACAGCTTGCACTGACTCCTCATTGTCTTTGTCTAATTTGTTAGCATCTTCCCAACACAGTTCTTCTTTCATATCTACCCCTTGGTCATATCTGAGAAAATAAATGGAATAAACTGCATGCCCCCACCCCTTTTATTGGTCTGCAAATTGTGGCTTATCATTACCTGTTCAAGTTTTCCTGTTTCGTTGTAGGGTTAGCGTCTTTGTGGGGCTAACTTCAACTATCTGCACATTGTGTGTTTGTATCCTGTATTGCTGTGGAATTAAATTCTCCTTGACCTTGACCCACACTGGATGCATAATCATTATTCCATTGATTGTAATTACTGGGCGGAGGTATGCCAGATGGTCTACCTGTGGTCATTGTCTGCCAATTACAGTTTTGGTTATTGCCACCTGCTTATTGGCCATAGTCCCTCTGTTTGGTGTAAGCCAGTCTATTGCAATTCTGTTTGTGATTTCCTTTGAAACCTCGTTTGTACTTTTAATTTTCCCCATTACCATAATTATTTCTTGTATTACTGTTGTTGCTCGGGGCATATGGGTGCCAAACACTCTTTGTCAGACTCTTATCAAGATATCGATATTGTCTTTTGATTTGTTAATACTTTCATCTTGATATTGAGGAAACAATTGACAGTCAAGCAACAAAAATGTGTTGTGAAGTGGTTTGTGAAGTTTGTTAATGCCGTTGAAGTGCAACGTCAGTGGAGGTGGGAGTTTGAAACAGAACCACCAACCCGCCTAACAATTAAACACATCATTGACAAGTTTGAATTGCATGGAATGATTTGTGATATTCACAAAGGAAGATCAGGAAGACAGCGTACAGCTATAAGTCCTGCTTTGACCTAATGGAACCATGAATCAGCATTACAGTGTGTACTGGGCACTGGAAAATCCACGTGCTTATGTGGATAAAGTGGTCAATCTACCAGGGGTTCATGTGTGGTGTGGACTATCATCTAGGGGCTTAGTAGGACCCTTCTTCTTTGATGCTACTGTCACTGGATAAGTGTACCTGGAAATGTTACGCACATCAATTTTGCCAGGCATACATGCACCTTAAGGAGCTGATGAAGAGTTCTTCTACCAACAGGACAGGGCACCACCGCACTACCACCTAGCTGAACGAGCTTTCCTGCATGACAATTTTGCGGGAAATTGGATTTTATGAAGAGGGCCAATTGAGTTCCATCCACTGTTGCCAGCTCTTAACACCTATTGATTTTTACTTGTGGGGGAACTGTGAAAGGTAATGTCTATCGACATAAGCCATGCATGCTGGAGCTTTGCCAGGAGATTACAGCGACATGTGCAGCGATCTCCGCTGTAACACTTACTGACATAGTTGCGGCGACCGCTCATCGTTCTGTTATGTGTATAGCCACCAACGATGGACATTTTGAACATTTAAAGAAACCATGTGCTAAACTGGAGGTTGTACAACATATGGGACCAATTTTTAAATCTAAAATAAACACATAAGTAATAAGTGGTTAGAAAGGCCTCTCTTCATATATTAGGTCAGTCGAGTTGAGCACAGGTAAGAAATACTCTTATATCATTTTCAGGTGTAGTGATCAACTTTTCCCTGATATTGGCAGGCACGTGACTTTCCAGTATTTTCAGTATGTCCATGTGGGAAAATGGGTTTGTCAAATACCTCATTTTGTTTAAGTATTTTTTGAAATATTTACTTAGTCTCCCATGTTTACTACTGAATGGTGATAGGTTGAAAACCTTTTGATGTAGCCTCTCTTGGACTGCTGTGGACTAGAAAGCCCATTGAAATAGCTCATAGGTGTGGCATCTCTCAGCCATATCTGTTGCCCACGGTAAAACATTGCCCAGTGTGTACCCCTCAGTGAACCAGATCTTTTGTGTTTCTGTCCACTTGCGGGAAAACGTGTTATGAAAAGCTCTGATAAACATTACGAAGTTCATTCTCTTATCTTCTGTTGAGAAAATTGGAAATTGCCTATGACAGAGCAGACCCTCATCCACTAATACAGTAGACAAATACGCAGCATTGTCTGTTGCTGCTGTAGCATTATTTGAATGCACATGATTATACTCTGGATATACTGTGTTATCAGAAGTGTTGGAACACCCCCAAAACATATGTTTTTCATACTAGGTGCATTGTCCTATATCATGATGTGCTTTGCTGTGCAAATTGTATGATCTACAGGACCAATAATAAATCAAGTCAAATCAAATTGTGCTACCACCTACTGCGAGGTATTCCATATCAGCAACCTCAGTAGTCATTAGACATCGTGAGAAAGCAGAATAGGGCACTCTGCGGAACTCACGGACTTCGAACATTGTCAGGTGATTGGGTGTCACTTGTGTCATATATCTGTAGATTAGATTTCCACAACCCTAAACATCCCTAGGTCCACTGTTTCCAAAGTGATAGTGAAGTGGAAACGTGAAGGGACACATACAGCACAAAAGCGTACAGGCCGACCTGTCTGTTGACTGACAGATACCTCCAAAAGTTGAAGAGGGTCGTAATGTGTAATAGGCAGACATCAAACATCTCACAGGAATTCCAAACTGCATCAGGATCCACGGCAAGTACTATGACAGTTAGTCGAGAGGTGAGAAAACTTGGATTTCATGTTGCGTGGCAGCTCATAACCCACACATCAAGCCGGTAAATGCCAAACAATGCCTCGCTTGGTGTAAGGAGTGTAAACATTGGACGATTGAACAATGAAAAACTGTAGAGTACAGTGATGAATCACGGTACACAATGTGGTGATCCAATGGCAGGTGTGGGTGTAGCAAATGCCCGGTGAACGTCATCTGCCAGCATGTGTAGTGCCAACAGTAAAATTCAAAGGTGATGGTATTATAATGTGATAGTGTTTCTCACAGAGGGGGCTTGCACTCCTTGTTATTTTGCATGGCACTACCACAGCACAGGCCTACATTGATGTTTTAAGCACCTTCTTGCTTCCCTCTGTTGAAGAGCAATTCAGGGATGGCTATTGCATCTTTCAATGCGATTGAGCACCTGATCATAATGCACTGCCTGTGGTGGAGCAGTTACATGACAATAACATCCTTGTAGTGGACTGGCCTGCACAGAGTCCTGACCTGGATCCTATAGAACACTTTTGGGATGTTTTGGAACGCAGACTTCGTGCCAGGACTCACCGACCAACCTCTCCTCAGTGCAGCACTCTGTGAAGAATGAGCTGCCATTCCTCAAGAAACCTTCCAACACATGATTGAACATATGCCTGCGAGAGTGGATGCTGTCATCAAGGCTAAGGGTCGGCCAACACTACATTGAATTCTAGCATTACCGACGGAGGGTGCACGAACTTGTAAGTCATTTTCAGCCAGGTGTCCAGATACTTTCGATCACATAGTGTATGTTTGCACAACTGGTATTGACATTGTCAGTGCCTGTTGCATTTTTTTAATTCCTTTCTTCTCCATCTGAAGGGCTGGTAACAAATGGTTGGAAAGTATTACTGCTATCTATCCTGCCTGACTGCACCTCATTGCTTGTTATTGGCATCTCTCTTGTGACATGTGCAATGTTAATTAGACTGCTCTGCAACTTCTCTTTCACTGCCTGTAAGCCTAGCTCAATCCTAGCAATCAGTTCATTTTCCCTTTCCTTTACTGCCTTTTCAACTGCTTTTTCATAGGTCTTATGCTATTGTATGACCTTCTGTGCAAGGTTCTTATCCTTATCTAGCATTCCTGCTTCAGCTCTGTCCTTTAAATTTTGTACCTCCTTTTTTAGTTTTTCTTGTGCCTTCTTTATGAACATGGTGCCCAAATCATAACTACTCAGTATTACTGGCAGTTCCTATACTTCTTCTGGCCAATATTTACATAGAATCACAACTTATTAACAGTACCTGTCATAGTTTCTAAATTTATGCAAATTTCTGACTGAGCCTCTCGTGTCTGAGTCTGCTTGTCACTCACGATTTTTAGCCTATCTGTTATTACCCTTTGTGCCTTGTCTATAGATGAAACTTTTTTTATCTAGGTTGTTTACCTCCTGAGACAAATCAGTGAATAATTCCATCTTTAATTTCTTCTCCATATCTGCAGTTTGCACATTAAATCATTAGAATGGTCATTACATAGATTTTGACTTAAATTATCAAACCTCTGTGATAGGTCATTTTTAAAACCATCAAATGTCTGCTTTTGTTCATTTTTAAATTGAAGAAACTTTTCATCAATTCCTTTGGTTTGTTGTGTTTAGTGTCTTGTAAACCTACTGTCTCTTGTTCCATCACATTTGAAAAAGTTCTCGTGACACGGAGAAATTGAAATTTACTGATTCCGCACTACTGTGTCTTTCACTGGCTTCATGTGAGAAAATGCTTCCCGATGAGATTTGGTATTTAGTCTTGTCTACTGTGAGCATAGTAGCATCATGAAGCAAGACATTGTCATCAGCATAAATTGAATTTGTGTAATGTTCCCGGCCATTGTCAATATGATTGACATTTTCGGTCTCATTATTACTTGTCGGCACAACCTTTTTAACTGGTTCCACTTTGCAAATATAAATACGAAATAAAATTGAGTTTTAATCTTAAAATTCATTATGAGTATTTTCCTGATCAGTACATGATGTATTTTATGCTAGTATTGCAGCTTATTGTTGCTGTTTATGATTTTTTTATCCACATTCCAAAAAATCAAAATAATGTTAAACCAAATCTCTGATGCTTTAAAAAATGCTTCAAATTTGTGATTGGGTAAGCTAAGGTACTGATACTATTTTTGATCAAGGCGTCAATAGTGGACATGAACTTCCTCAAATTGAGAGACATGTGAGGTTATTACATAGAGCAGAAAAGGGAAATTATCATGATTTGCTAGAGGATATGGAGGTCTTTTGTCGTCATAGATCAGCTTGCGTGTGCCTTCTCAATGAGCAGGTGAATGTGAGGGGAGTTCATTTTTTGGGAGCTCTTCGCCGAGCATTTGCTTGATGGGAATGGAAATGATAGGACAAGGAAAAACGAGAAGGGGGTGGTGGAGGGAAGAGTGAAAGGGGGGGGGGGGAAGTTAAATAGATTGGCGATATGAATTATGTTATTGTGACTAAGTTTGCGTTGGCGCCCTTTAGTTGGGCTTTTGCCGTCTACACCAATAGACATATGGTGTGGATTCACATCTCATGATATACGAGCACACCGTAAGAGCCCCTATGAGTTCTCAATTCATCCTATCAAGCCTGTGTTAATTTTCACATGTATGAAGTGTGCTAGCACTTTATTTCTGCATTTGGTCTTGTTTCTTTAATACGTCTGTTTTGCTTGTGTCCGTAATTTTCTTATCTCAACTTAGTTTACTTTACATGTGCATTCAGCAATGTGGCACCATCTGCTGGAAAAAATCCGATCCTCCTGAATATCATTAACTGTACGCTAGATGGATGCCAACAACGTTTTTACGTTTTGGCATTGTGATAAAGTTTTGCTCTTCGATAATATGATAAATAATTTTTAAAAAATTTAAAAAAGTTTTTTAAAATTTTTTCTATGGTGTGCCTCTCACCTATGTTTGTTCCTTTTTTACTTATTTGTACAATTGCTTTTTGGCGTATATAACTGTACTGTGTGGTTGACAAAATCTTTGTCAATGTATCCATTTTTGTAAAATTTTTCAGTATTTTATCATTATATTTTACTGTACTTTGTATGTCATTTCTTCTTCTCATTTTTATTTTAGCTATATTTTTTGCATAGAGGGCAGGTTTTCTTTGCAGCGCCCCCTTTTGGTTTCTCGTTGTCATAGTCAATTTTCTATGTATCACTTTATGTTTAACTTCTGCTTAAGACAGTGATAGGTAAATTTGTATGTGCATTTTAAATGTTACAATGTGTCTGTATACATTTAATTGGTTTTACGTTGCTTTATTTACATTTATTCATTTGGTCACTGTTATTAATTATTTTTACTCTTGTATTTGTAGCACCGATGATGGCTGTTAATCAGTTGAAATCGATTTGCAAAAGTATATAAAGAAAACATGATTTTGCGGCTGGTTGCTGCTTATTTGGTAATTTTATGGTTTACGGTCGCTGCACAACTTGGGTACCATATGGAGCCCACCATTCAGATTCTTCTTTGAAGACATTTTTATGGCCACCAGCTTGCTGTGCTTAAATTCATTGCCTCTCCGAAGTATTACAGATAGTGTTAACATAGGTAGATCAGATGAAATATGGAACTAGTAAAGAAGTTGACTTGGTACTATAAGAATTAATGTATTTTTCTTTATTATTGAACTAGACAGAAATCAACATTCTCTCTCGATCATGGACAGGGAAAATATATAAGGTACAAGATCGGTGAAACCTCTGATAGGAGTTTTTACAAACATAAGAAAATGAATGTTCTACATCTTTTTTCACTAGCTCCATGGGCTTCATTGCTGTGGGCATACCATTTTTTAAGCTTTGCCGGAAACTATTTAGGCGAATGAATGGATACAGATAGACAGAAGAAATAAAACGTACCCTTATAGGTAAACCAATGTAAGTTCCAATATGGTCCTCAGGAAGACGCATTCCTTCAGTATTCTGTGGCCATCTTTGGTTCTTTAAGGTAGCTAGTTGAACTGATGAAGGCAGCTAGCATAACTCAATGAGTGCATGCACAGCTCATCATTTGCATTGTTGTACCCTGAGTCAATTGCAGTCATCTGGTTTAGAACTCAGTGGAAGGTCTAAACCAGAGGCTCATTTGATTCTGTGACTGTGATGGGTGCAAATTTCTCAACCTTCACTTTGGAAAAGAGAGTAGTAGAATCTCCCTTAATAGTTGCTCTTAGAACTTCTAGTTTTTCTAGTACATATTGTGGATTGTTTCAAAACAGAAAAGTTTTGTAGTCCATTCCAGAGCATATTAGTCCATAGTATAAGAGGATAGTGTTATAACTTCAAGTTGAACAAATATATTTCAAGGAAGATGCAATACATGAAAGACACAGATCAAGTAAACAGAGTAAGATGTGTGTACACTTTAACAGTCAAATCATAACTGAGACCGAGTCTAGCAGCCGCTGGCTGGCTGGCCACTTAGGTGGCGCTGCTGCTGCATGGCTGGCAGACAGCGCCGCATGTAGAGGACGCGCGTAACTGCGCGGCGGCGCTTTGAAAGATTGGCGAGTCACAACACTTTTCCCCCCTTTGAAGTTTTTGCACAGGTCTTGATGGAGGTGGCCTGTAGGTTGCTAATGTCCATAGGTGTTGTTTGGCTGGCCGTAAAGTCTCGAGGAGGAGGCTTCCCGTACGGACGGAAGTGTCCCCGATGATAACGGCTCGAGATGACAGGAGACGTGGGGGTCAAATCTGCTGGGGCCCCGTGCACCAATCTGCCCTTTGCGGGAAGTCCGGTTGTTATAACAGGAGACGTGTCCGCATCCGTAGGAGAAGGAGGCGAGTAGAGTTGCTCTGACAGATGATAGTCATCTGCATGGGCACATCTCCTGGTGGCATCAGTTCCTGTGCTGGCACCGATATGATGGTGAGAGGACTGCGTTGTGAGTAATGAGAGATTCCAGTATCTCGAGCATCACGTAGAGCCGAAGGTGGTGTAGTGGCATCTGGAACAGGCGTTGCCGGCACACAAGGCTGAAGCTGGTCCGAATGACGCACTGCAACACCTGCGTCCGTCTGGATTTCATACAGGCATTGGCCATGGTGTCGTAAGATGCGGCCAGGATTCCATTTTGGCCGCCTGCCATATCCTCGTACCCATACAAGGTCGTCGGCGGTGAACTGCCAAGCGAAGGCACCCACGGCTGTGAGGTGGAAGGCCGCAGAAGATGAAGTAGCGTGTGGGGCTGTCGGCCATGTAAGAGCTCAGCCGGGCTGTGGTCGCCCATGGGGGTGAAACGATAAGAAGCCAGAAATTGGAGAAGCGCATCAGCAGCAGCAGCAGAAGAAGTCAGGAGTTTCCTCATCTGAGCCTTAAATGTGCGGACCAGTCATTCAGCCTTACCGTTTGACTGTGGATGGAACGAAGGGGCCGTGACATGCATGACACCGTGACGGGCACAAAAATCCACAAAATCGGAAGAGGCAAATTGAGGACCATTATCAGTAAAAAGAGTAGAGCGAAGGCCTTCCAAAGAGAAAATGCAGGCTAGAGCATTGGTGGTTGCCGCGGTGGTAGGCGACGTGCAACGGGCAATGAAAGGAAAGTTAGAATAGGGGTCAACAACGAGAAGCCAATAAGTACCTAAAAAAGGCCCCACGAAGTCAGCTTGAATATGCTCCCAGGGCTTCTCAGGCAAAGGCCACGGTGACAAAGATGACTTCGGGGCAGCGGCCTGAGACGCACAAGAGTCGCAGGCAACGACCATGTGTGCGGTTTCAGTCGATGCCGGGCCAGTACACATGACGGCGCGCCAGAGATTTTGTGTGAGAGACACCCCAGTGCCCTTGGTGAAGGAGGCGCAAGACCGAAGCACGCAAAGACGCAGGTACCACAACACATGGCGAAGCATTTTCAGTGGAAAGGAGGATAACACCATCCCTAGCAGTGAGGCGATAATGCAAAGCGTAGTAGTTCCTCAACGGATCAGAAGTCTTAGCGGATGGACGATCTGGCCAACCCTTCTGAATACAGCGTAAAACCCAGGAGAGGGTAGGGTCAGAACCCGTAGCAGCTGCCAGCCAGTCCCTGGTGATGGGGAACCCGTCCACAACCCGCTGCTCGGCAACATCCAGGTGGAATCACAAAAGTTCGTCCCTATCGAATGCCAGATCAGGACCCATGGGAAGGCGAGACAGTGCATCAGCATTCGCATCATTCGCATGTTGTGCTATCGGCCGGAAATGAATCTCATAATTGAAACGAGACAAGTAAAGAGCCCAGCGCTGGAGGTGGTGTGCAGCCTTGTCGGGAAATGACATTGATGGATGAAACAAGGAAACAAGTGGTTTGTGGTCCGTAACAAGATGAGATTTGGATCCATAGAGAAAAACACCAAACTTATGAAGAGCATAAATAATGGCCAAAGCTTCTTTTTCAATTTGAGAATACTTTTGTTGGGCATCCGTGAGTGTTTTGGAGGCATAAGCAATGGTTCAGAACCGTCGGAAAAACGGTGCGCAAGGACTGCACCGACGCCGTATTGAGAGGAGTCCGTGGCAAGAACAAGATGTTGGCCAGGTCGATAAGTAGCCAGGCACGGGGCCTGTTTCAGCATAGTCTTCAATTTCTGGAAAGCCGCATCGCATGACGCGCACCAGTGAAAAGGCACGTTTTTATGCAACAGGCGATGCAACGGCTGAGCCACTGAAGCAGCAGACGGTAAAAACTTGTGATAGTATGCTATTTTCCCCAAGAAGGCCTGCAGTTCCTTAACAGATGTAGGGCGAGGAAGGGCATCGATCGGAGCGACAGTTTGCTGAAGTGGACAAATACCATCCTGAGAGAGTTGAAACCCCAAGTACGTCATAGATGTCTGAAAAAATTTTGATTTCTGAAGATTACACTTAAGACCGGCAGTCTGTAAGACATGAAAAAGTGTGTGAAGATTTTGAAGATGTTCGTCAGTGGTGGAGCCAGTGACAACAATGTCGTCCTGGTAATTTATACACCCAGGGACAGTGAGCAATAATTGTTCCAAGAATCGCTGAAAGAGAGCAGGGGCACTGGCAACCCCGAATGGCAATCGTTGGTATTGATAGAGGCCGAAAGGCGTGTTAAGGACCAGAAACTGCCGGGAAGCAGCGTCGAGAGGAAGTTGATGATAAGCTTCTGACAGGTCAAGTTTAGAAAAGTACTGGCCTCCAGCAAGTTTAGTGAACAATTCTTCAGGTTGAGGCATAGGGTAAGTGTCGATAAGGCATTGAGCATTTACAGTGGCTTTGAAATCGCCACAGAGACGAATATCACCATTTGGCTTAGCAACGACGACAGGAGAGGACCACTCACTGGAAGTGACAGAAAGCAAGACCCCTGATGCAGTGAGACGATCCAGCTCCTGTTTGACCTGATCACAAAAGGCCACAGGAATGGGCCGAGCCCGAAATAACTTAGGCCGAGCAGTGGATTTGAGCGTGATATGAGCTTCAAAGTTGTTTGCACGGCCTAACCCAGGAGAAAAAAAGGGATGAAAATGTTGTCGACAAGGAATCCAATTGAGCATAAGGAATAGCATCAGAGATGATATTGACAAGAGTCCTCTATGGAGAACCCAAAAACGCGAAAGGCATTGAAACCAAAAAGACTCTCCGCGTTACTATTATCGACCACAAATATGGGAACAGTGCGAATGACACACGCTTTGTCAACATTGCACAGAGGTTGTATTTCCCCGACATCGCCCCATGCCTCTATTTGCGCTCCAGCGGTGCGAGAAATTTCAAAAGACTGAGCGATGGATAGGACTTCATCTAGAGTCAGATTTGCCAACTGAAGGGCACATTGCCTAACTTCTTTGTCGGGCACTGATCGGATAATAGCATCCCGTACCATGGAATCGGCGTAGGATTCTTTCTGAACTTCAGTAACAAATTGACACTTTCTACTGAGGCCATGAAGTTCAGCACCCCAAGCATGATAGGATTCATTCAGTTGTTTTTGACAATGATAAAAGGCAACACGAGAGGCTACCACATGCATTTGCTTTTGAAAATAGATGGACAGAAGTGAGCACATTTCAGCAAAGGACAAAGACACAGGATCTTTCAAAGGCGCCAATTGTGACAAAAACCGATACATTTCAGGTGAAATCCGTGAAAGGAACAGAGACTGACATGTTTGTTCGTCCACAACATGAAATGCCAAGAAATGCTGTCGAAGACATTTTTCGTAATCAGACCAGTCCTCTACTGTCTCATCGTAAGGAGGAAAAGGAGGTAGAGGCAACGACGAGAGACGCCCCGCATTTGATGCCGTGACGAAATCACGAATCTCATTTGTGAGAAGCATTTGCTCTATGAGACCTTGCAATAGTTGCTCTAAAGTAGCCATGGAAACATGTGGGTCAACGATGGAAAAGAAAAATCTCTACCTCGTTGCCAATTGTTATAACTTCAAGTTGAACAAATATATTTCAAGGAAGATGTAATACATGAAAGGCACAGATCAAGTAAACAGAGTAAGACGTGTATACACTTTAACAGTCAACTCATAACTGAGTCCAAGTCTAGCGGCTGCTGGCTGGCTGGCCGCTTATGTGGCGCTGCTGCTGCATGGCTGGCAGACAGCGCCGCATGTAGAGGACCTGCGTAACTGCACGGCAGCACTTTGAAAGATCGGCGAGTCACAACAGATAGTGTGTCCAGTTTGGCTCTCCACCACACAACTTACAGCATGTAAGATATTCAGAGCTCTATCTGTTTTTGTAAGATTACAAATAATGTGTTCACTCCAGGATAGTCTGCTGTCCAGAAAAAGCCCTGATACCTTCGCTGATGTTTGTATATTAAATCTAAAAGATCCCAGACTTATCATATTCATTGGGTATGTTTGGTGTTATTGTCTAAAGAAAATTACAGAAGATTTTGAATGTAACAAATCAATACCATTCCTCAAGGTCCTTTTAGGTAGTAGATAAGCTGATATTCATCCATCAGTTCCAGGATGATACATCTATTCTACTATACAAAGAAAACTCATTGCTTAACATTGTTACCAAAAATCTCTAAAAGTTATTGACCAATTTACTTCAAATTTTTACACGATACTGCAATAAACATTTGGAAGGATATAGGCTAATATGGAAAAGATGTCAGCAAAAATTTCTTCCATATTTACTGCAAGAAATAAAATGCTCTGCTGTGTAAAGGAATGGCTTTATTTTCTTTCTCGCAGTCAGTTTTAACCAATATATCAGGGTGTTTAAAGCATTAGACAAATCGTTTCTCTCATATATATTCCTTCTCCTTATTTATAATTTTTAAAACACATTTTATACTCAGTTATGTGTTTTCTTTGCTTCCTCGCAGCTGGTTTTGACAGGGAACAGGAAAGTTGTATTTATGGCTTTTTGGCTTATGATTAGAATACTACAATGGAATCTCAATCATCTGAAATTTTGTAATCCTATCGGTTCACAAAATAGAACTCTGTGAAATACTGTCATTGAAGCAACTATTCTCACAGATCCAGCAGCAGAAGAGGCCTCTCATACCCATTTCTTTTAAGTGACTTATTTTCCCAATCAAGGTTTCATTTGCTATAGTAGTATACAAGGATCGGGGGGGGGGGGGGGGGGGGGGAGCAGACATGGACAGAGAGGAAGGAGGTGAAGGAGATTAGGACGTTTATCCATTTCCCATACATACACTCCAAGGTAAGAGTGAGAGGGGGGGGGGGGGGGGAGAGAGATATGATTTACCACAAAGGACTTAACTGAATGGGATAGACATCCATAGATGAGATGTACATGTACAGACAAACAAATGAGTATAGTTTCAGAAATATAGCATGATTCATTCAACAGAAAGTGATTCACAAATTGAGCAGTCAGTAATGTGTTGGTCCCCCTGTGGCCCTTGTGCAAGCAGTTATTCAGCTTGGCATTGATTGATAGAATTGTTGGCTGTCCTCTGTCCAGTTAGTGCATTAGATCATCAAAATCCCAAGCTGATTTGAGGATCCTGCTCATAATACTCCCAACGTTCTCAGTGGGGTAGAGATATGGTAACGTTGCTGGCTGAGGTAGGGTTAACAAGCTTGAAGACAAGCAGTAGAAACTCTCACCTTGTGTGGATGGGCATTATCTTGCTGAAGTATAAGCCCAGGATTGCTTGCCATGGAGCGCAAAAAAAAGGTATACAACATCATCAACATGTCGCTGTTCTGTAAGGGTGCCATGGATGACAACCAAGGGGTCTCGCTATGAAATTAAACGACATCCCAGACCATCATCTCTGGTGTTGAGCCATATGGCAGGCGACAGTCAGGTTGATATCCCACCGCTGTCCAGGGTACCTCCAGACACATCGTTCCTGGTCACAGGAGCTCAATTGGAAGCTTGATTTACCACTTAAGATAACACTTCCCCAGTCAATGAGGTTGCAGGCTCAATTTGTCTGCCTTCACTGGGCTCATTGATGTACATAGATCAATAGTACTTGACACAAGAGGCACTGTGAGCTCAGTCCCCTTTCTATGATCTGCCTGTTAATGGTGATTGTGGTTACTGAAGCACCAATTGCACGTTGGATTGATGATAATGATGAATCTCTGCCTGTGAGTGAGTACCTCTCAGACAATCACTCGCTCCCCTAATTCTGTCGTCTCTCCGTAGGTCGGCAGCTTCATTCTTGGCACTGTGTACAGCCATGGTTCACCCGTTCCTGACAACATTGTCAAATAGTGTTCTCGCTCCTACTTAAACATTGAGCAATTTGCTGATTACTCCAACTTTAAGACCACCTACATGTCCTTTCTCAAATACTGACATCTGTGTATATTGTTCATCCACCTGTCTGCGAGGCATAGGTACTGTTCAACTGAGTAAATGGAATGAAATTCATGAAGAATTCATGCCCCTGCTTATGTATGTGTCACCTATCAGAGTCAGATCTTGACGTATCAGGGGTCCCATATCACTCCAACTGCACCCCCCCCCCCCCCCCCCATGTCATTACAGAGCCTCCAGCTTGAACAGTCCCCTGCTGACAAACAGGGTCCATGGATTAATGAGGTTGTCTCCATATCTGTATATGTCCATCCTCTTGATACAACTTGAAACAAGATTCGTCCGCCCAGGCAACATGTTTCCAGTCATCAACAGTCTAATGTCGGTGTTGACGGGCCCAGGCAACATGTAAAGCTTTGTGTCTTGCAGTCATCAAGGGTATGCAAGTGGGCCTTCGGCTCTGAAAGCCTGTATCGATGATGTTTCATTGAATGGTTCACACCAAGGTACTTTTTGATGGACCAGCATTGAAATCTGCAGCAATTTGCAGAAGGGTTGCACATGTGTCACATTGAACGATTTTCTTCAGTCTTCATCATCCTGTTCTTGCAGGATCTTTTTCCGGCCTCAGCGATGTCAGAGATTTGATATTTTACCAGTTTCTTGATATTCACGATACACTCGTGAAATGGTCATACAGGAAAATCCCCACTTTATCACTACCTCAGAGGTGCTCTGTCCCATCTCTCATGTGCCAACTATAACACCAAGTTCAAACTCATTCAGATCTTGATAACCTGCCATTGTAGCAGCAGTAACCGATTAACAACTGCACGAGACACTTGTTGTCTTGTATAAGTGTTGCCGAATGCAGTCCTGTATCTGCCTGTTTACATATCTCTGTATTTGAATACCCATGCCTATACTAGTTTCTTTGGTGCTTCAGTGTAGAAGAAGTGGAATTTATGCGGCTGCACACCTGAAATTTAATGGAGCATTCATTGCTTCGGGAAGATGAGAAGAGATATGTTTCTATTCATCAGTGGAGAATGATGCTCTTCATCTTTCCCCCTCAACACCAACATGGTAGCATTTGCTGCAATAGGATATGTGCCATATTGAATAACAGAATGCCCGCAAATAACAACATTGTTACTGAGATTCTCAGTGGTTTTATTAAGCTGCTCACCCATTCATTCGTGCTTTGCAGGGACTTCTGTGCATTTAATGTGTCATGAGAATCTATGACCATCTGTCCCCTGGGCCAAGTTGTTGAGAATCTCATCTGTTCAGAAGCATTACGCCTCCTGAACACGGGACAGAGCACGCCATTCACCACAGATATGCTCTATTCTCTGTCATAGATCCAACCATGCTTTCTCTTGCCCTTACCAATGCTGCTCAGAAGTCAATGGTTGGTGATCTGCAGTCCAGTGACCTCTTCCTCATGTGGATGCATCTGAAGAATAAAAAGCGCCTGGTAGTAAGACACCAAAGTTCAATAAGCCAACTAGACGATGTGCAGTTGACTGGCTGTGTTTGAGCATGGAGATAGTGTCCAGGAACAGAAGGATCCATCAAGCTGATGATGCAGACTTTTCCAAAGTCTTTGTTGCATCTGTGAAGACTGCTTGTGCCTTGATGGAATGAAGACTGCCACTCTGCAATTAGGGTCAAGCAGGTGGCATTGCGCAGGTTCATGCGCTAACCTACTGCAGAAACCCGCGCAGCTCTTTGGATGTCAAGGGCTGAATGGCACTGTATTATAAAGGATATGAAGAAGAGATTGTGGTGGGGATTCCTGAACACATTTTACTGATACCAGTGACTGAGTTTAATTTGTACAGCACTGAAGATGATCACCATGTGATCGAAAATCGATTCTGCTATCAATAAAACATCAGTATTATGGCCAACGCTGATCTTCCTTTTAATTTAACATATATGGTCGTTGTGCACACAGCACTCCATGGAGTCGCCAATAAACATTTTACTGTTTTACCAGCTCAGCACAAGTATGGGGAGCCATCGGAATGATTTCTGGAATTGAGGCTCGTGATACTGCACCCAGTCAAAACAAAATCAAGCACAGAATTCTGTGGCAACTTGGAGAAAAATCCTTCTAGCACTTTTTAATACAATATGGCAGACAGGAAAATGTCCCACTTCATGAAGGGAGGCTGTATTGGTTCCCCTCTTCAAAACAGGGAAGGACTAAACATCCCTCAATTGTTATTGAAACACAACATGAATTAACTGGTTAGGAAAGACCTTGAGGCGAATTGTTAACCATTGTTTGGTCTGTGCATTAGAGACCTGACAGCTACTTAGCTGCTCTCAGTGTGGATCTTGGTGGTGTGTATTACACTGTCGACAAACTGACCCTGCTAGATGGGGCTAAGCAGCACAATATTTTATGACCTTTTAAATGAGCACCAGTACTAAATAGATACATTTACAACCAGGTCTAAACGATAGGACTCCCTTGGCTGCTGTGTTGTGTGCTCTGATCATGTCCTCAAGCTCCATCTATCTAAAGAAATCACTATGGTGCAGAATTGTACATGATCTTGAGGGCTATGGAACAGATGAGGTGTGCTGAGACTGCTAAATTCCTCATCTGCACCATCTCCCTGAGTGTCCTTCACTATCTTCAAAGCATGCAGACAAAATAGTCTAGAATATCCCGGACACACTTCTCTGCTACAAAGTCTGCTGGGCATGTGGTTATTAAGGGAAAAGATGTAGCAGCGAAGGAGGTGTGTAGTGCTAATGAGATAGCCCAGTGCGCTGGCCTCTTGTATGCTGTCACCTCACTGTTTAGGTATAGAGTTATGCCTGGCTGAAAACATGAATAGCTGGAAGACATCAACTGCAGTTAGTAAAGTCAACAACATGACGGTGGTGTAGCTCCTTCCAGCCACAGGTGAGATAAGGTGTTTCTCACTTGGCTTCACATGGGACACAGCCACATGATGCATGGCTTCTTGCTCCAGCAAGAAGGCCCTCAAGTATGCAATGCTTGTGACATGCAGATCGCAGTGTGTCATGTTTTAGTTGACTTATGTTTCACACACACACACACACACACTTACTTTTTTTGATGTGCATTTATCTTGTTTTGTGTGGACTTAGGTTGTTGTGTTTGCTCTTGTTATTTACCTTGTTTTAGTGGAAGTGAAACACTGTCGGTGGATGGCCCTTCTGTTAGCTTTGTGATTTGCTGATGAGCTCACTTGGTCTTATCATCATATCTAGAACTTTACTGTACAACCAGATCAATCAGATTAATTATATTTATTTAGCTGCAAAGACTGTCACTTTTTAATTGGCCTTTCACGTTTTAGGTTCCAAGTATGGCAATTGAAAAGGTTTTTGTATACAACAATACAAGTATTATCCAGGATGAAGTTTTGGCCCATAGATTAGGACTGATTCCATTAAAAGCAGATCCACGTTTATTTGAATACAGGCAAAAAGGTTAGTAAATTTATTACTTTTGTAATTAATGTTTATTTGATGTTTTCTATAAATTTTACGTTATACGGAATGACGAAAGGAGAAAAGTTAACCATATGCTACATGATGTTTTAATTTATTACTTATTTACTGTTGTTGTTGTTATTGTTGTGGTCTTCAGTCCTGAGACTGGTTTGATGCAGCTCTCCATGCTAATCTATCCTGTGCAAGCTCCTTCATCTCCCAGTTATTTATTACTATTTACTAATGACTCAATTTACAACACAGTTTGCAGATAGTATCCACATATACCACTGAATTTACTTGCAAAATTATATCAGTGTATGACAAATAGTTCAGGAGACATGATTGCATGGAGCACAAATTATACAGACTTATCCAGTGTTTTATAATGAGAGCACTTAGCAACTTTCAACAATCACCAAGTGTAAATTCAGACCTTTTCTAAACTTTTTCTCAATAATGTCAAATATTTAACACATGAATTCACTTGTAAAGTAATCAGATGTTTGCAATTGTTTTATACATGGGAATTCTATTCTTTAAAGTCTCAGAGGCTACTGGTAATCACTAAGCAACTCTGCATTACCGCCAGATATCGAAATAACTATCCACTTGCTGTCACATCTTGCAGTAAACTAATAAAATGCAAGAAGCCACTACTACAAGTACATAAACGTACATTGCCAGCTCTCTCTCTCTCTCTCTCTCTCTCTCTCTCTCTCTCTCTAATTCAATCATTATGAAATCAACTTCCAGAACTTAAGAGTAATTTTCTTCAACAGCTGGTTTCACCAAGATTCTGTACTGTTTTGAGCATAAGTTTTATCTTTGCTTCCATTTTGAACATATAACTAGTTTTATACATGTAACCAGACTGAAAATTTTGTATAGATTTGAGTTCTTGCAGTACACATCTACAGTACAAAGCACCCTTCAACTTTAAAACAAACTAATAGCTACATATCAGATTCTTCAATATTTCGTGTCTCAGGTCAATGTCATTGTTGCTTCAGTAGTGATCACTCTTCTGCTCTAATCATCCATCCTACTGCCTACCTTGGTTGAAAGTACGACCTCCACACCTGCCGCCGCCACCTCCACCACCACCACCACCACCACCACCACCACCACCACCAAGTGCCTTTTGGTGTTTTCATGATCAAGCAGGGTTGTGCACTCACATCTGAAATGCTCATTCTATGTTGAATACCATACCCCTTTCTGCTACAACAGCAATAACATCTGTCCTAGTATAGTGGATTGGGAGCTCATTTTTTTAAGCTTGTAAACTGTACGATCCAAACTATTATCTAATTACTGTATCCTCTTGGTGATCTTATTGCTTTGAGTCTTTTAACAGTCTTCTTTGTTCAAGCAGATGCTTTTTCATCTGAATGATATATTTTTACGTATTTGTTTTTAATCGCACCTGTGAATACTGTCGCAATTTATCTGAACCATCTTGCATTGATGCACATAATGGCGCACGTTGAATACCCCATAGTTATCTGCTAAGAAAGTACAGTTCCAATGTCTAAACAATGTGTTATGCTCTTCTTTAATAGTGTCTGTGAGCAGCCATCAAACCATTCCAGCTGATTGCTTTGAGGGCACAGAATTAGAATAAATATAATTTATCTATTTTCTCGTAAATCTTAGAGGTGCGAAGAAACTTTTTGTACCCTTGTCATCTATAAATGATCATTCATGTGTACAACTAATTTTATTATAATTTTAATAATAATTAAATGGGACAAAAACTGTTGTTTACATGTAGATGACATTCTTTGCATCATCAAATGTTTGTTTTGTATTTTTATTATTCATTTGAGGTACCCCTCGGGTAACGTGCAGCATATTGAGTTAGGCAGTAGGAATTCCCATGTCACACCAGGTGCTGCTTGGAGCTACGAACACCATACCGATTACCAAGGAGGACTTTAAGAGTAATCTGTTTCTGTGTAAAACCCAGGATGAGCCATTTAACAATATAAATGAAGAACAAAGAAATTTTATGTACAACTTTTACTGTGGTTTAGTAGGAGCTTAGGTACTTCTCAAACCACATATCTGTACTGACATGTAATAAACGTTTATCACTATTTAAAAATGATAGAAGTTATTTACAGCAGATAATAATAATAATAATAATAATAATAGAAGATAATAAAATACTTATGTATTATTGTTTAAGAAGAGGTTTACTATTGTAAATGTTGAAAAGTGAAGTTGCAATAATTGCAGAAACAAGATAATGAAAGAAGACCGAATTTAATAAATGTTAGAGGGTTTTTAATTTCAAAAATTCAGAAAGAAAAAGCAATATATTTAAAAACAAATACTGATCATTTTCATTTTGTTTCCTATCCTGGCAGATATTCACCTTTCACTGCATATATTACTAATTGCCTTGTTTCCAAGGTAAACTTTGAAATTAAATATGCTTAGGTAAAAACTTAAAAAAATTGAAAATCCTGTTGTACTATCATCATCCTGATGACGATTATTAACTATTGAAATAGGAAACTATAATAAAGGCTTCCATTTCAGGCGATAGTGGTACAACATGATTTTCAGAGTTTTTACAGGTGTCTATCAGAACTATTTCACCATAGCTTTACACCAACATTGGCTACAAACATTCCTTATTTATAATATTGTCACTGGATACTAAATTATTATGTATAACCTAAGCTATAGGAAATAATCAGTTATGTCACAGAGTGATGTACTTCGGGCAAGTGAGAGACTGTTTGTTTAGTCTTAGGACACTGTATCTTTGACATGTTGTATTGTATGTTCTGTGACTATGAAATAAAGTTTGTTAGACTGCTAATTGCTGCTCTATTGTGATTCACGACATAAGAATTTGGTGCCGAAACCCGGGAGACAATGAATTTCCAAGTGGGCGAGGAACTGATAAGTTTTTGTGGTGGTTAATGCCTTCCAAAGTTGGGCTAGTTCCATATTCGTGGCATGGAATGTTTTTGTGTTATCTGTATATATCGTGTGGGGTAGTCTGTGTCTTCCGGCGAATCGCTAAAGTGCCATAAGAAACTTGTCCGTTGACAAGTCTGTACAGAGTTCAAGCTGTACAGCTCGTGTGGTAGCACATGTGAAAAGAGTGATACATGACTTGTGCGTTTCCTTCCCCACTTTGATGAATAATGGGCCAGCAAAATCTTTTCCGGTTACAGCAAATGGTTTGGCAGGCGAAACTCGTTGAGGTGGCAGCGGTGCTTCAATCTGTTGCCCTCGTGGATTCTTCAAGATCTTGCATGCGAGGCATGAGTGTAGGATTCTTTTGATGGCCTGACAAGCTCTAAGGATCCAAAATTCGGTTCGCAGTTCAGATAGTACAGAAGGAACACCAAAGTGATGGAGACGGATGTGTGTCTCTCGAATAACCAATTGTGTGAAGTGGTGGGAACCGTCAAGGAGTACAGGATGTTTTTGTTACCTATTTAGGCTAGTGCACTGCAGTTGACCTCCTAGACGTATCAGTCCATCTTCTACGAAAGGATTGTATCGTGCAATTTTTGACTCTTTTTGACAGTGGTAAGTTATTCTGAAGTGCATTTAATTCGCTGGGGAAGGAATTTCTCTGGCCCACTCAAATCCAATACATTTTGGCAGCTGATAATTCGGTGGCTGTAAGTTCTCCTGAAGATTTATTCTTCTGACGAATGTTGTGTAGGAAGCGGAGAGTCCATGCTGTGATATGAATGAGCTTCCAGTATGAACTGAATTTAAGTAAGTTCAAAAGGCGGGTTGGCATAGATATCTTCCTCTTTTCTTCGGGAGGAAGTCGTACCGTTGTTGGAGTATTGTTTGGCCAGCATTCAGGAGGGTGTGTAAGCCAAGGCGGCCCATGCCACCAAATATCCAGAGAATTTATTTGGTAGCCGAGGAGACCACGTGAGAGGTGGTCAGCAGTATTGTCTGGTCCTGAGCAGTGTTTCCATTGCATGGGAGTTGTGTGTGTTTGTATCTCAGTTACACGATTACAAACAAAGGTCTTCCATCCATTAGGATCACAGCGAATCCAACTTAGTGTTATTGTAGAATCCGTCCACAATATCGCATGGGCAATTTTAATGTCTGTTGCACGGCAAAAGTAACACAGTAGTCTAGTCCCAACTACTGCCGCTAAAAGTTCAAGTCGAGGCGATCGTCACCTTCTTCATAGGAGCAAGTCTGTTCTTGCTACAGGCTAAATGGGTTACGACTTTATCATCTAAGATGTCCACACTTCACGTACACGCGAAATCTAAAAGATCGATTCCGAAGGCTACCAGCGTAAAGGAACCATTCTGCGTCTTTTGCGAATCTTGCGGTCATTGGGCACAAGACTGTAAGAAGATTGCACCCGTTAATGATCGAATAGATAAATTGAAACTAGCAAACAGATGCTTTCTTTGTCTTCGACGTGCACACAAAGTCTCAAATTGCAAAAAGAAAGAAAAGGCTCGGTGTGTTAACTGTAAAAGACTGCATCATAAGTCCATTTGTGAGGAACGTAAGGATATTAGGAGTCCTGCGGGTCAGACATACGTTACTTCCGTGGGAATTGTATCTGCCGCTCCCCACAGATACACGTACCTTTAGACAGCTCAAGTATGCGTCTCAGGACCTACAGGATTGAGCAGGACAACGCGATGTCTACTGGACCCAGGTAGTCAGTCCAGCTACATAGCAAAATCGCTGATTGATGATCTGAAACTGCAAACAGTAGACCGACAAGAACTAACCGCTTGTTCCTTTGAATCAAACCCTACACGCCCACGCCACCACGGGTTTGTTCAGTTTAATATGAAGGGGCTTTGGCAGAATTCTTCAGTGCCACTTACTGCCTTCGAAAGTAGTCACATTATTTCTCACCAGCCTTCGGTTCCACAACATATAAAGAGTTTACCAGATGCCCGTGAGATTACGCTAGCAGATCCGAAAACCGATTCAACAGAAGATCTTCCCGTGGAGATTCTTGTAGGAGGCGATTTGTATTGGAAGATAGTGAAGCACAATTCGCCCATACGCATCTCTGAAACCTTAGTGTTAGTTCCTTCTCTGTTTGGCTGGATACTTAGTGGTAACAAGTCACAAGCCTGTGTGCATGCAACCATGGCAAATTTTGCTCAGACTGACCGATCTCTTCTGCACTCGGACAATGATTTCAGACGCTTTTGGGACTTGGAAACTATAGGGATTACTGCCGATCAGGATCTACCTGTGAACAACAAGGATACAAGACTTCTTGAAGAGTTTAGAGCGTCTTTCTCTATAAAAGATCATCGAGCAGTGGTTACACTTCCCAAAAGACAACATACAGTGCTTTCGAGTAACAGACCAATCACGGAAAAACGATTCAAGCACCTTAGGGAAAAATTTCAACGTCAAGACACCTTTAAGCAAATGTATTTCGATCTTATGCTAGACTACATTACGAAGGGGCAAGTAGAGGTCGCTCCCACCCCACTCTCAGGAAAGGAGCGATTTTATCTCCCTCGTCATGCAGTGAGAAAGGAGAAATATGGAACCACTAAGTGGAGAATAGTCTTTGACGCTTCATCTCACGAAAACAGTGCTCCTTCTCTGAATGAGGTATTAGAAGTAGGACCGAACCTATTACCAGAGATTCTGGAAATTTTACTGCGTTTCAGACTATATTCTACGGCTATCGTCACGGACATCACACAAGCTTTCCTTCAATTAACCTTGAACGAAAAGGACAAAGACTTGACCAGATTCTTCTGGTTCAAAATTAGCCAGGATCAAACAGGAAATCTTCAAACGACGGATGAACTAACAGAATACCGTTTTAACAGACTCCCATTCGGCCTGACCTGCAGCCCATTTTTACTTTCGGCAACACTAAGAGAACTTGCCGTTTTAACAGACTCCCATTCGGCCTGACCTTCAGCCCATTTTTACTTTCTGCAACACTAAGAGAACTTGCCGACAAGTGTACGATAGCATTTCCCACCGTAGCGCCACTTATAAACAAGACTGCATACATGGACAACTTTGTGATCTCAGTAGAAGGTGATAATTTGGTGATAACTATATACTATGAACTTGTAACCCTAATGAACTTGAACAGTCCCTCACTTGCCCGAAGTACATCACTCTGTGACAAGTTATAACTGAATTGCTCATTGTGAAAGACGGAAAGTCATGAGAGCTTGTCTCCTTTCATTTTAATTAATTGAATTAATGAGTATGTGTACATTTTAATGTATTTTTATCTAAATAGGGAAGCGCTAGGGCAGTTATGATGTTTAATAAAGTGGGTTGAGAGAGAGCATACTGCTTGTCTCAGTATCTCATTGCACTGAGTAATTAGGGGTGACAGTTCTTTCTTTCTGTTGACTGAAAGTTTGTGATCTGTTTTGTTGTTACTGTGTGGGGAAGGCCACCTTAATGGGCTGGAATTGTGATAGGTGGAAGCATCCAGTTAGAGGTACAATGGCAGGACTTGTGCGAGGGCTAGCCGCTGCTCTCACTTTACAGGAGAGGCTTGCGGAAGGCCCTCGGTGACGGGGAGTCACCATGCCTCGAGCAGTGTCCTGCTGTTAATGAACTCCAGTATATTGTTCCTAATGCCTTTTACAAATTTCAGGCTTTATCACTCGATGTGACGGTACTTTGTAAATTGTTCCATGATGGGGGAGAAACTTTCTTACACTGATGGGTGCTCGATAGTGTGCCATCAGTGCAGCTAATGTATTTTTTGAGATGTTTGGGTATTTGTGCCAATTGACTTCCCACACACACTGAAAATAAGTGTCATGATTTGGAATCAGATAGTGACATCAGAAGACATACTTGGGGCATGAGTAACTTTTGGCAGCAAGCCACGCTATTGGAGGAGTGATCATTGCCTGTCTCATGGAGGAAAGCTGTGTTGTGCTGGTATTTGATTATGCTGTTGGCTTGGTGAAATCCTGCCACGTGCAATTAGATTGATTTTTTTTTTTTATGTGCTCCATGTAGAGAGTTTTTGGAAAAAGTGGGTTTCAGTTCGCATGGGGCAGTGTGGTATGAAGATGAGAGAGTTTGCTTAGGTCCAGCAATAGAGTCAGAGTCCAGTGTTTGAATCTGAGCGTGGCTGCCCAGGTTGCAGACTTGTAGATTTTGCAGTATAGAGCAGGGGGTTCAGTCATGGTGGGCAACTGTCTGTAGTCAGCATCTTTGCTGCTCCAGCACTTCGGGAATTTTCTGTAGTGATATAATTAAATTTTCTTTGAAAGTTTGAGTCTTCAACTTCTGTTATTTTCCATATTGCTTTACACCCTCTGTGGGATGTTCTTTCGATTTGCTGTAACAGTTGTTCAATTAATGCATGTAGCACAATCTTACAGTTCAATGGTTCACAATCACTGTCGCTTAAGATAGTCAGTCAGATAGCACTAGTGCTTATACTCACAGAGGGAGGCAGTGCGTAGAGTATCTCAATTATTCATACCAACCTTGCCAATTGACCTTTACTATTTGCATACTAATTGTGATTTATAGGTGTATTATTGGAGATGGGTTGTTGTTATTATTATTATTATTATTATTATTATTATTATTATTAAGCTGAAACAACATACTCCATGCACATTTCTTTGACAATAAATCATTCATTTCAGTGAATAAGCTTTCTCATTTCAATAGAAAATACAGCTTGTTCATATGACGTTTTTTGGTCTTTTTCTGTGGGATATTTGATATAATTTATTAATTTATCACAAGTTGTCAACTTGGGATTCACTGCTAGGGTCAAATAATATTAATATGCATTCAGATAGTCCTTTACGCACAGACATCAGTATTGTATCTTAATGCTGGTTCTGCATTGGGGGTGATTCTGGTGCAGAAATTAACCATATGTAATTCCCACATTACCATACCACCATGGCATCTTCTAACTGTTCATGGTGACTATTAATACTTATTTAATAATGTTTTATGGTGATGGTGTACCTGTAGAACTTGTTAATATCTCAATAACATAAATAACAAAAAACAGATCTGAATGTCACATAAATATACAGAGTACAACTATGTGGAATAATCGGAGTACACATTTAAAATTGACTTCTTTTATTTGAGTGTGTAGTAAAATATTTCATGCAAGCTGAATTAATATACATGAAGCTTCTATTGCAAACAGAGTCTGGATATTAAATGTATTTTTCACACATGATTGTACATAACATAATTTTTTGAGCAAGGAAAACACAATTATTGATGATTTGATATTTTATCTCTCTTTCTCTTGACCATTCATTTCATTTTTACCAGAGACATCTTCATTCAACTGGCCTTAAAGCTGTGCCTGCTACTGGACAGGGAGATGCTTGATAGTGACCATGACTGTGACTGATTCCAAGAACCTTTGAGCCAACCATGAGAGAGAAAATGTGCGTTAGTCTCTTATCATTGTCCAGATATATTTTAGAAATCATTACATCATACTAATTGAATCTTCAAGTCCAGAATGAAATTTCCACTGTGCAGGGGAGTGTACACGGATATGAAACTTGCTGGCCGATTAAAACTGTGTGCCAGACCAAGAATCGAACTCGGGACCTTTGAATCTTAAATTGTTACTTATTTGCATGGCATAGCTATCTGTTTTTATTCTGTGGTGAGGAGACCTTGTGGAAATAGGTTTTGGGCTTTGTGAAACATGTTTTATCACACTCTACTTGCGCCCTATCCCCTTTTCGTACGTACCCCGTTCCACCCTCCTGAAACCACACTAGTATCACAGTCCTATCACTATTATACTTGACATTACTTTGAATGCCATGTGTTTCCTTCATCTTTTTCAACATCTTCCCCCTAGACTTATTTTTCTCAAAATTTACCCTGCAGACCTTCTACATTGCTCCCTGCATTAATGCTTGCTATCTTCCATCGTAAATACATGCATGTTCCTCATTCACATGACCTTCAATCTCCTGTCCTGCTCCTCCTCCTCCCAATCCTACACACCTTCCATTACACCACAACCCATCCCAGCCAAGATACCTACTTGTTCTAGTTAACAGTTAACTGCAGCATCAGGTGTGTGTGAGGGAGTGGGGGCTTCCAATTCACTGTTCAATACTTTTATTCAGTGAATAGTAATCTAGCCCCTTATATATATACAATACATGATTGTAAAATGATTCTTTCGGGGACAATTCTCATGCACAGAAATTGAAGATTGAATGTAGACATCACATATTTCATTGTTTGGAATGCGTATCATGAGCTGCTGACTGTGTCTGACCCTTAAATAATCACACACAATGGACACATATTCAGTGCTGCATAATGCCATATTGTTCATTGGCAGAACATGCCTCACTTTTGTTGATGGTGGTAACCTGTAGTGGTGACAAAGTACTTTCCTGCCCACTATTTTTTTCCAAATGTTTTTCAGTCATTTTACTTGACTTTTAAACCACTACTTTTGATTTTACTTTTTGCCTTAAAATATCACTGTTTAACCCATATTTTGTTTCACAAGATAACTGTGAAATTTGAGGATCATAGAGTGAGCATTCATATCAGACACATGCACTGTTACCATAATAATAATCATCATCATCATTCATTTGACATATACTGCTGGATAAAGACCTCCGCAAGGCCACTCCATGCATTACTGGCTCCAATTTATGACAACAAAGTGAATTCTAGGACATTAAATGTGCAGGTACAGAAAAATTAGATTGTAACTCATTCTAAAACAAATTGTAAATGTTTAATTCACACTTTTCAGAAAATTGAGAAATTTTTTCATACATCAAACTTGCTGTTTTCTTCAGAAAATAAAAATCTTGAGGCGGATCATGCACTCTTTGAAACTTGAATAAAATTTCCTCACTTCATTCACCTCATTCATTGTGACTGTCTGTCTGTCACTTCTGACTTAAGTTTTGAAGTGGTATCAGTCTTCCCTGTGGTTGTTTATTGCAGGAAATATTGCGTAAATTAAATATGCAAATGCTAGATTTGGTAATCCTCTCCCAACTGGGACTCTCTTTGCCCTTCTGCCAGCTTACCTTACCTGGTTTTTGGCTGCAAACTCCCTGACTCTATGGTTCATTAATCATACTGCCCACTCAGTATTAGCAACAGGGAATGAAATGTGAAAAAATGTCGTAAAATAACTGCAAAAAGTGCCCACACATCAATCACAATGCAACATTTTCATTTGTTGAACATAATTCCTGCACACCAATATCTGTCCTTATACTTTCCTTTTGTGATTGTGTAGCCTTTCACACTGCCCAACAGTATAATAAAGTATGAACTTTTCTTAGATTCACTATCAACCAGGTTGTGTGATATTTTGTTAGAATGCAATAATTTACACCGATGGAGTCGTGTGTGACTAGGTTACAAATATTTACACATAAAAAGAAGTAAGAGGTCTTCTGGGCAACTAATTCTGTTTTGTGAAGCAACGACTTCCTCTTCAGACATCTTCATAATTAAATTAGCTGTCCTGGTGATAGTTGGCAGCACATTGGTATTTTGATCATAATTTGCATCAAACAGGAAGAAAGGTTCCAGCAACATGAATCCAAATAATTATGTCATTGAGAGATTGAACTATGCTTCATTGAGACTTAGGGCCAATTGTATAAAGCATTTGACCTTAGATTAACACAGAAAATGATCTCAGATCAAGCTTAACTCAGAAATCTGGGTTGTATAAATGTTAATCCCAGATTATATCGCCTTGAAGCAGGATCAACGTTGAGTGCCAAAAATTCTTGTGTCAAAGTCAGGTCCAAATGTAATCATCAGTTTACAATGTAGTGATATTGCACAATAATGCTTTTGTTTTGTGGAATACAAATTGAAATAATAAAGAAATTGCCGTTAAAACTTAAATATGTAACTATACTACTCCCACACTAATGAAGCCCGATCCCCCCCCCCCCCCCTCCCCTCCCCCGCATATGATTGGGTTAAGGGAGTTACCATTTATGTACATAATGAGTGCAGATAATAATTTATCTCATAACAATTCATGGAGACATCCTGCAATTTCTGTAATTAATTTTGAGGCATTTTATAGACATTCGACAACAGCATGAAAGGAAAATTAGAAATATTTGTCATGAACAGTTAGGTATGTTGATATTGACAACAGCCGGCCGGAGTGGCTGGGCGGTTCTAGGCGCTACAGTCCAGAGCTGCGCGACCGCTACGGTCGCAGGTTTGAATCCTGCCTCGGGCATGTATGTGTGTGATGTCCTTAGGTTAGATAGGTTTAAGTAATTCTAAGTTCTAGGGGACTGATGACCTCAGAAGTTAAGTCCCATAGTGCTCAGAGCCATTTGAACCATTTGATATTGACAACAGCCAATAATGATTGAACATCTCTTATAAATGTGCTCTCTCGGCTGTAGTAGCAATTACTATACAACGTGTATTAATTTTTGAACTCCCGAACAAGTGACTAAACAGCTGTGGCAGCTGCATGAGCAGAGGAGAAATAAGCACTTACACACAAGTTGTTTGCAAGTTCTTATTTATCAAGCACATTTTGTACAAATGATTGGGTAGCTCAAAGCTTGTGTTTTGGTCTCTCATATAAAGGAACTCTAGTTAAATCCAGTCCAAGTCTAGGAATTTTTTTCGATTTGCTACTACTTTCTCTGCTGTATTGGCCATAAAGATAATAATAACAACACTGCATTCTGAAACCATGTCACTCTTTCCATTTTCCAAGTATTCTGGGCCACGGCAAAGGGCAGCATTCTGTGTGCAAGAAACTTGAGCTATGTGAATTGTGATGTGTTATCTCCTGTCGTGTACTTTGGAGAAGTTTGCTTAATTTGATGTGTCTGCTGAGGACGATAAAGGGCAAACTCATTCTCTAAATCAAGTGATAAATCATTTAAACTTGGGTGGAAAAAAAGGTACGCAGCTGTTAGAACTAAGGCTGAGGGAGTATGAATCTGCTGAAACGATGAAAAGTAACTAGCCACTGACTCCAAAATGTATGCTACTTTTAACATTCCTAGTTCATGCTTCAGGAAGCTTTCAGATGATGGTTGGCAATTTGTTCAAACAATGTAGTAACAGTTTGCAGAATCGTCCTCAAGGAATTGGCCTGCATTGCTTTACTGAAGAAAGAATTCATCAAAATACATATGGAAGGAAATAACATGATGAAAATGCAGTGTGGTTTTCATAAAATATCACATTTTCCTGGTATTTTAGGCACTGTGGACTGCACCCACATCCCCATCATATCTCCTAGTGGCAAAGGTGCAGAGATATTTAGTAATCATCACTGGTGGTTTTCGTTAAATATACAAACAATTTCAGGTGCTGAGCTTAATCACAGCATATTAAAATGTACAAAAGCATCACACGCAGCTTCCAGAAGAAATCTTTCTATGAAGAAAACCCAAAACCAACAGAAAATGAAGCTAACAGGAGTTACAATGCAACGAGTGCAGAATTCACAAATAAAGTATTTACAAAAAGAAGAAGAAGAAGTTACTGATACACCTTTTCCTTATTGGTCATAGTAACTTTATCAGTTTTCTTGCATTCCATAGTGTCATTATTTTGTCTGAACACAATTTCAAGCAAAAAATCTTTTTTGTATGCGGAGAAGTTCGAAGATTGGTCCTTTTTCTGTTTACTTCCTCCGTCCTCATAACACAACACTTTTGATAATAAGTACTGTGTATCTACAATGTACGGTTAATGTCTGCATTTGAAGTGGGATAATCGGTTGATAGCCGATTTCTGCGGTGTTCCCAAGCATGTTTCTTGCTATCTTAGATCAACACTGAACCTCCTTTGGTGGATCCAGGTTCAGTCTTATACAATAGAGCGGAACAATAGAGCAGTGTGTGTGTGTGTGTGTGTGTGTCAGATATCACAGTCTATGATGTGAGCTGCTTTGACCTAGATGTAGGTTCTGAAAGTGCTTGACAAGAAATGCTTAATTCTGTATGAAGTGGTGGCATTTGTCAATGAATGGGCTAACAATACTTGTTAGTACATTACTAGAGCAAACATTGTTGCCCTGATGTTTTAGATGATGAGATAGAGTGTTACAGTTTCTTTGTCCGTGAATTAATTAATAATTTTCAGTAGATCCCGTCAAGAAGGGGAACCTTCAGTGACATGGAACGAGTCAAGGTGTACATTAACATAAAACAAGGATGTCATGGAGGCTTTCTATATACTGTATGAACAATAAACTATCATTATGAGGCTTAATGCTATTCACACTGTCTATGTTTAACTGAGTAGAGTAGTAAGAAAACTGGCATTTTTAAAAAAGCTGATGCCTCCTCAGTTTTACTTCAGAGCTACTGTTTATCTGCTGTTTGTAGCTTTATTACAATGACATTTTTCAAATAAAATATTTTCTTACATCTACAAATACTATTTACAGTACATTACATTTATCACGCAACTTTATAACAGACACTACTACTTGCCATGTAGCTAACATAACTTTTCAGTCCCTGACCATAGATTTTGAGATAATTTATAGGAGGATTTGCTAATGAGGTATTTTATAATTATCTTTTGAATTGGTACAGATTTCACAACTTCTTGCTTTATGTTAGATTGGAGCTTGTCAAATACCTCTGCACCTGAGTACATAACTTCACTCTGAACCCTAAAAAGGAAACAAATACCACATGTAATTTATTTTTGTGTCGTGTATTGTAATTGTGCAAACCACAGTTCAGTCGAGACTGATTTTTACTGTCGACAACAAAGACCATTAAGGAGTGAATATATTGGAATATGAGTGTAAGAATCCAAAGAACTTTAAAAAGCTTTTGCAAGCTGTACAGTCTCTACTATAAACAATATTCTTACTGCTAGCTTCTGCTGAATGAGCACTTTATTTACTTTAGATGCATTGCCTCACCTCAGAAAGTAATTCCATAACACGACATGGATTGAAAATTTGCTAAATAAACCAACACTCCTGTCTTAAGGCTAAGGAGAGATGTTTTTAAAGACATGACACAATCAACTTCGTTCTTGATTAGTTCAACCATGTGTCAGCTCCATTTTAACTAATTATTTTGCCATACAGCAAGGAATTTTACACTGTTTGTTTCATTTAGTGTATAACCATTACTTTATATTTCTTGTGCTGGCAGGTCATTATTACTTATGACTCTCTGTGAAACTATGACTTAAATTTTTAGCTGTGAAAAATTTGTAGATGTCTTCTGTCATCATATACGCTGTGTCCGTTGAGGTTGAGTTCAGACTCTTAATTAGTGTGCTTGTATCATAAGGCAACAAAACCATTTTTGACCTGCCCTACAGAGTGTATTTTAGTAACAACAGTGGACCCAGTTCCAAACCCTGTGTTAGTTCACATATATGTTCCTCAATTCTGATGTTATTTCCACACCCGGGATAACCATGTGTTAATGAGACCCTCTGCTTTCTGTTATGAAGCTGAAATTTCATCATGCTAAAGGAACACCATTAATGCCACAACATTTTAGTGATCACAGCAAAGGGTTTGGCAAGGGGGCAGAATATACCAGCAGGATAATTTTTCTTTTTTAGCTCTGATAGCTCTTCATTTGTCAGGTCTGTTATTGCTTTCTACTATGTGCCTTGTATTAGTCACACTGAAAAAGCAGCTAACAATTTCTACTTAGTTAAATAAGTCAATATTCTATCACAGGCCACTTTCTTGGACACTTTTGAAAAGAGGGGAAAGAGTAATATAGGTCTTCAGTTGGAGGTGGTTTGCTTATCTTCAGTTTTGTAAGTGGTTGTAGTTACAGCTTATTTAAGTCTGTCAGGATATATGCCCAAAGTCATTGATTACAAAGATAGCTTAAGAGGAATTCTATCAAGTCAGCATAAGATTTTACTATTATATTACACACTTCTTTGTAGCCATCTGAGCTATTACTTTTTAGTTAACTGAAGAAGTTTATGGTATCCTTACAGGTTATATTTTTGAAACAAATGTCTTTTGATGGTGTATGCAGTGTCTACACAAGTAAATATAATGAATTGGTGTTGGTAAATAATTGATGAGTAAAGGATACCACTCGCTGAATAGCAGAAATATTGAGTCGTCAAGAGGCACACACAAAAGCCGAAAATTTTGCTATGTTTTGGAAGTAATCCTTTGGCAAACTAAGTACAAAGACACCCCCACCCACCCACATGCACATGCACACACATTGCCAGCTTGACATACAGTGCTGGGATTGCACTTCGACAGGTGAACTGGGGTGGGGGTTATGTCAGGTGGGGTGGGATGGGCAGAAGGAGAAAGAGGCAGGAAGCCGGAGGAGGGATTGCGGACAGGTAGCTAGCAAATCAGTAGAAGACAGCAGGTGTGCGGACTAAGAATGGGGGATGGGGAGAGAGGGTGGTGGCAAGTATATGGGCTATGCATGCAACACACAGCCACTGTAGCTAATGAGGTGCAGTATGCAATGAAAATGAAGTGGAAGTGTGGATTGGGAGGGGTGACTGGACAGAGGAGGAGGAGACTGTTGGATTGAGATTGTGGGGGCAGTGGGTGAGCAGAGACTGGGCCTGGGAGGATTATAGGAGCAAACAATGATTTCCAAGGATAACTACCATCTATATAGTTCAGAAAAGCTGGTGCTGAGGGGAAGGATCCAGATGACATGGGTTGTATAACAGCCATTCAACTTGAGCACAGTATGCTCAGCAGTGTGTTGTTCCAAAAGTTGTTCCAATGGGTGGTTAACACTGTTCCTCGCTACAGTTTCGCGATGGACTTTCCTTCTGATGGATAGCTTTTAGGTGCTTATGCCCACATAAAATGTTGTGTGGAACTTGACAACAGAGCTAATATGACAAGGCTGTTTTCGCAGATGGCCCTGCCTCTGATGGGATAGGATAAGCCCATGACAGGACTGGAGTAAGATGTGCTATGTGGATGAATCAGGCAGGTCTTGCCCCTGGATCTTTCACAAGGAAATGATAGTGGGCATGGCATAGAAATGGACTAGGATGATGGGAGGGAGGGTGATGGAATACCATTTTAGGAAGGGTCGAAAGATTGTGGTTAGGATGTCCCTTATTTCTGTCTATGATGACATTAATCAATGTTTTGGCAAAGGGTATAGTTCAGTTGCTTCAATTCAGGATGATATTGGGTGATAAGGAGGCCACTCCTTTGCAGCTGATTCTTGTGGTTGATGGGATAGTTTACGTTCTGCCAGAACTATCCTTACTATGTCTTTGCAGTCTTCTAATGTCTTCTTCATCCTTGGAGCCAGGAGACTTTTAAACTTGTAGTATGGATTTTGGCATTCTGTCTATCTTGGCCACAGTAATGCAGCCACTATGCTGTTCAGAGCAGCTTATGTGCATTCCTATTTTCTTATCATTGTTGGACCTACTCCTGCATTACTCCTGTCCAATTTTTGTATTGATGACCTGAGCAGAAGTACTGTACTTCCTGCCACCACACTTCACCAGTCCCCATTCTATCAAACTTCAACCTATCTATTCCTTTTTTTCTAATTGTCTAACCCATCTTCCCAATTAAGGGATCTAACATTCCACAATTCAACCTGTAGAACACCAGTTTTGGTTTTTATGATGACAACATCCTCCTGAGTAGTCCCAATCCAGAGATCCAAATAGAGAACTAGTTTACTTCCAGAATATTTTACCCAATAGTGTGCCATCATCATTAAGCCTTACAGCAGAGCTGAGACCTCTTGAAAAAAAAGTACTAGTTATATTTTCCCCTTGCTTTCAGCCATTTTAAATAAGATATATCATGCAAAAAGATATATCACAGGCCTTAATGATTTTATACACCATCTCTGTATGACATAGCTAAAATATGATCGTCTACCTCGTACTTTCTAATGTTGGTTATAGTATTTGCTGTTACAAAACATTAAATTTAGTCTGCCATAGTGTACTTATTATAGGTGAGCTTTACCTCAACTACAAAACAATTTTAAAACATTATTAACTTTGAATAGTCTCTCTCTCTCTCTCTCTCTCTCTCTCTCTCTCTGCAAATGCACACAGATACACTCACTAAAACTCACTGAAGAAAAGTATGGCCCCTCACTGAGAAAACTCTTTCTATTTGCATTCATAGAAACCTCCTTCTATATTGATGACTAGGAATCTTATTCTGTTAGTTGCCATTATGCATGTGAAATATGTCAGTGTGCTTGACCCAAGGAAGATGTTGTCTAAACATCATAGTTAGGTTGGATGTGATAAAACTTTTAAAAAGTAATGTGGTTCTTACACATATTGAGAATGGAATGTACCCTTGGAGTGCTCTATTGCCAGTAAACCCTTGATTCTTTAAAGAATCGAACTTCTGTGTATAAAATAACTTCTGAAGTCTGATTACTTTACAAATGAGGTAATGTGCTAAATGTATGACATTAAGCATGTAAGCAAGAAAAAGTTTAGAAAAGGTTTGAAATTATTCTTAAAGTTTGTTCGGAGTCAGTCAGTGGTCTAATTAAGAAACACTGGATGAACATAGTCTGGTAATTTGCACTCCATTGTAAGCAAAAGCAAGTTCTTCATGCATTTAACTGTTTATGACATCATATCTCCTGAACTGAGTGTCATACAGTGATATACACAATAAGCCGAAACATTATGACCATTGCCCACTGCGACATTGGATGCCGTCTGGTTGGTGGCTGGTATGTGATGCAGTAACAAAAGTATGTAAGCAGAGCAGACACAGACGGAGGATTACTCTAGTGAAGATGTTGGCCACAAATGGGGCAATCCATTGAGATAAGAGGCTCTGACAAAGGGCGGATTATTATTGTGCAGAACCTGTGAACGAGTATCTCGAAAATGGCGAAGCCGGTCGAATGTTCATGTGCTCCTATTGTGAGCATCTATGGAAAGGGATAGGAGGACAGTGAAACTACCACTAGGTGCTAAATGGTTGTACATCCATGACTCTTCACAGAATGTGGAGTTCGGAGGCTTGTTTTCTCTGTAAAGTAGTATAGATGGTGATGTTTGGCATCTCTGCCAAAAGAGTACAATACTGGTGCACGCACAAGTGTTTCAGAGCACACAGCTAATCATACATCATTGAACATGGAGCTCCACACCAGACCACACTTACATGTTCACATATTGGCCCAACGACATCATCAGTTATGATTGCAGAGGGCATGGGAACATCAAGATTTGACTGTCAATCAATGGAAACATATCGGCTCTTCAGCTCAGTCACATTTTTGCTACACTAGGCTGATGGTCATCTCCACTAGTGCCATCATCATGGTGAATGGCAGCTCAAAACGTGCAGTGCACCACAGACACAGCTGGTGGGATCAGTATTATGCTGTGGGAGAATTTCTCCTCTGCTTGCATGGGACGTGTGGTAGTAATCGAAGACATGCTGTCAGCTGCAAACCACCTGCATCCTTTCATGCTGGATGTCTTCCCCAACAGCATTGTCATCTTTCAACAGTGAAACTGCCCATGTCCCAGAGCCAGAAATCTGCTGCAGTGGGTTGAGGAGCATTATAGTGAATGCATGCTGATGTTTCAGCGACCAGAGTTGCCTAATATGAATCTTATGAAACCCAGCTGGGTAGCTATCGGGCACCATCACTGTGCACACAAATCAGTGGCCTATTATTTATGTGAATTACATGACTTCTGTGTAGACATCTAATGCCACATACCTCCACAAACTTACCAACATGCTGTGGTATCCCTGATATGCAGAGTCATTGATGTATTTCATTCCAAAGATGGGCAAACAAGCTATGAAACAGGTGGTCCTGATTTTTTGGCTCATCAGTGTAATTTTGCAGCTACACTAGTGTGTTTTTAAGTAATAAATTAGAACTTCATGTCTCGTGCTGAAGTTTTACTGCATGAACAGTGAAAATGTAGTAAGCCATACAGTTTTTTTCCTTTCATCATTTTGTGTGTGTGTGTGTGTGTGTGTGTGTGTGTGTGTGTGTGTATATGTGTATGTATGGGGGGGGTTACTGAGATGAAGTTTCACAAAGGTTTGAAATTATGTGCTAAGTGCTTTTATTCTCAAATACTGCGTGAATAAAATCCAGGTAATTCTGCCCTTCAGTTACATTGCCTCACAATTTCTAACTGTAATATCTGACTTATCGTGTAAAACTTTTAACATAAGATTAAACCTCTTAGTGAGTAGGCATAATTATACCAAATACTGAAAATCAAATTTTGTTACTCTTGGAAGCAGTTGGGTAGGCTACTGGCTCTGTGTTCTGTGGTAATCACTTAGTAATACAGAAGATGTTATGGCTGTTACATTGTGCAACACTAAGGCAGAATAATGATGACATATTTATGCAAAGAACATTATTATTGCTGTTTGTAGTTGTATCCTCAACTCAGATTGTTGTACAATTGTATGGAATGGAGTGTGTCTGTTAATGTTTTTTAAGCCATTAATCATACTTGAATTCTCAAGTGTGGCTGCTAATAAGTCTACCATGAAATACTTTACTGCTTTTGATTTTTGCTGTCTTGAGTTTAGTGATAGCCTTAGTAATTATTTAGTGATGATGCAGTAAAGTAAGTAATTATTGTCTGCAACTTAAAATATGCTGGAGGGAAATTACATGCACTGAAAACATACTGGGATTAATTTGGACAAGAAAAGGAAGCACCATCTAGTATGTAAATCATGATGAAATAAATTTTGGACATTAGGAGACATAATCTTGACAGTCATTATTTTGAATTTATCTTCCTTCATAAATTTGATAAATAACTTGCAGATGATGAAGATGGAACAGAACAGGACACCTTGGAATTCGAACTGAAAGTTAAATGTACTCTTGATCCATCTGTGGATGCCTCTGCACCTGTCCGTGACAAGAAAATAAATGGAAGTGGTAAGTTAACTTCGTGTTTATTTGATAGACCAAAAAAAACTTTTAATTTGTATTACAATGTCATTCTGTTGGAAAATATTATAACAAAACTCCTTTGATATGTCTTCAGCAAGTTCTTTAGATACTGTTATGACACACTAGTTCTGGCTGATTGTGTATAACTGTAAAATAAGGCTGACAAAAATGAAAGTTTAAAAAAAAGTTCTCATTGTTTAAACAGACAGAAGAAGTGAACTTCGATATTATTTGCCTTTATAGTCCTTCATAAAGGAAGATGTACCATAATCTATGCATATTATAAATTAAAGTCCCCTGTCACATTTTTCTGCCTGTGAAATATAATCTCAGGAACTACATTAGAGATTTTGATATGGTTTTCACTACTAGACTGGTTCGTGAGAAAGATTTGTATACGTCACTAGATGTTATAAACAGATCGTCTGGTGATTGATACTTAGTGCCTCCCATCTGAAGCCAAGGTAGGCCACTACTATAAACATAATCATGAAATTTTTACCTGAGTGTCTAGTCAGTGGTCCACTAAAACCTTTATCTTATATTCAGTTCTAAAAGGCTTTCCTCCTAATGTCTAGATACACGTGTCAAAAGATGTGGGAGCTACTTCTGGTGAGGTTTGGCAATAATGTGTGGTGCATTATTTAATAATAGTGCAGCATTAGCACGTAACATCAAATGGAATAAATCCAGTTATACATGCTCCTTATGGAAATCGTACATACGTATGGGGGACAGTTCTGAGCGTTGAAACATTCTCTGAACCTCACACATTCCAAACAGAGTTATGTGTTTCTAAATTTGATATGCACCAGTTACAAAGAAAAGGTAGTTGTCATAGGAATATAAGGAGAAAATGTGCATGTATCGATTTTATTAGAAAAAAATACACCCTTACATGTTTTTTTCTAGTATATTCTTGTGGTGGTGAATGAAAAATCCTTGTCAAAGAAAATTTTATTCAGTTTCATTTGTATCATAGTGTGTTTGTGTATTTTAATGTATAATTGAATATTAACACAATAAGAATGTCACCTTGGGATAAATACCTAATCATCAAAGAAGGTGCAGTTAGCCACCATCTGTTACCTGGAAAATCGAACTGAATACTTGGTCAGGATGGCAGCACCGTTGCATTTACCGTGTGCCTAAGAAGGAGGCATATGAGGTAGTAGTTGCATATACTCCAGTCTTGTTACAAGTGGGATGCTCTGAAATGCTACATGTCTGTATGCACCACTGAATGAAATGAACAAACAGGACATACATGAACAAGCAGGACATACAGTGTATCATGCCTTGGCTGGTCAGGGAATTTTGCTGGCAGTATCTGTAAAACTACCTTTCATGACGATTTTGCTATCTTCCTCAGTTGCTCTTCCTCAGTTGCGTCTATGGATTTGTTCTCTGTTGTTTCAGCTGCAAATTAAAATGTTGTCCATGTTCAAATAAGTGCCAATTGATTTTATGGTGTTTGCAGTTTCCTCATTCATCATTGTGTTTCTCTTCCAGTAGTTATAACATTGTTCCTTGGCATGATATGTGTCTTTCCTACTTTCACAGCTGCAAAAGCAGGCTGACTGCAAGGTCAAGAGCTAGAGTTTTTGGCTAGGGACACCGAGGTCCTGGGTTTGATTACCAGTAACCACATAAAATTTTTCCCCGGTGGGAAGATCTGGAAGGAGGTCTACTCAGCCTTGCGAGACCAAATTAAGAGCAGAAAAATTGATGTGCAAGTCACCAAAGTGGCATTATGTCGAAAAGTTTGCACCAAGTGAACGTTACACAGCATTTGTTAATTAGCAAAAAAGTCTCTCTCTCTCTCTCTCTCTCTCTCTCTCTCTCTCTCTCTCTCTCATTCTCTTTCTCCGGGTTAGAGAGCAAGGTGCTTGCTGCTCTGCGACTACAGATGTAATTCTTTTCAATATTCCAGATCAGTTGTATAGAATTTATCCCTAGATGATATGCTGGCACTAGAAGGAGAGTCATTTTTATGCAATAGTTTATCAGTGAAATAAACAGGGAAATGTTAGTGCTCATTAATTAATGCAAAAGTTTTGTTTTTAATTTTTACTGTCCATTTATGTATGATCATCCAAAGTTAGCCTGTTATAGTCGCTTATCACGGCCTACATTCAGAACAGTGAAATGTTGACTGATACTGTCATTTGACAATACTCTTTCCACACTATCACTTTGCCAATATTTATTCACAGTTTAATGTGCTTGAATCTGCAATTTGTCTAAATAAACTACTGACCACTATAATTCTGATGCTTCATTTTTCAGTCAAAGACCTAATGTAGTGTGCCATTTTTGTGTGATCTCTCATAAGTCAGTGAAGTCGCCATTGGAGCCACAAGCCAGTAATTATAACGTGTGAATCACTCGCACACCATGCAACAGTACTGTGTTTTTGTATGATCTCTCATCCAAACATGGTGACTTGTTTATTCTTGCACCCTTTAAAATCAAATACTGTAAGTGGGTAAGGGTGGTTTCATCCCCTCCCCCTGAGTATCTTTGCTAACTTAGGAGCCTGTTCTTTGTGACAGAAGCTGTGAAGATTTTGCAAATATCACATTTGTTTCTCCTGCTTTGGGGGCAGATACCTGAATGCAGTGCCACTGTGCATTATGTTCCTCCTTCCATACTTGGCACTACTGACTTAGATATCGTACATATTGTACACCTGTCAACACTTGCTTGCACCTTCTGTCACCTTCTCTGTTGTCACTATCGCATCTTTCTCGTTCTCATTGTCAGTAAAATTCATGACACTAACAGCAAATTGTCCCAGCTGCCTGTGAAGTTATTTCCCACATTACCTGTGCTCACACTGTGAACTAGCAAAGTGTACTACTTTGCATTGGATTGTGGCTGTGCCTAATCACATGACCAAGTTAGTTACCACTAAAGTTCACCTTGTAACAACAAAATGGAAGTTTTTTAAAAAACGTCTTTTGTATTTGTTGTGCTAATGTTATTAACATAGAGTGGAGGTGTAATATAAAAGATGTAAACATTCAATTTCCAGAATGTGTGTGTCATATGTTTGCTACAGTTTAATCGTATTATGATTGTCAAATCATACAGATACCATGAAATTACATATCAATATGGGAAATGTTTGCTTTTTAATTGAAAAAGTGTTGTGCAGTGGATTCACATATCATTGTTTCTTGAATCAGGATTTCGAAGAAGTTGATCATTCTACCAGTGAGCTGTAATCTTTCACTTTATTTATGAAAAATGTAATACAGATTATGTAAGTCTGGAATTTGAACAAAGTCAAGCTGAAAGTACTCTAAAAGGATGATAACAAAACTCACATTTATGTATGAGACTGATAAAAATGATTGTCTAATTGAAATTGGACTTCCACAGTGTTGGGGGATTAAATATTGAGAAATTTCTGTCAGAATACTTCTTGTAGGATTGCTTTAAAATTATAAATTCGTTTCATACTTTCCAGTTTACACAAAACATATAAAATGGCTACCAATTGGAGCCCAAGGAAACATGTACACAGCACAAGATGTTGGACCGATACATGATGATATTCTCATTAGCAAAATGATGCCAGGACATGAACTAGATCTAAAGTTACATGCTGTCAAGGGCATTGGCAAAGACCATGCAAAATTTTCTCCTGTGGGTATGTACAACATTTTGCTTGGTGTTCAGCCTACATAATAATTTAGCATTAGTACTTAACCACTCAATGTGTTTCAGTTTTTCTTAGTTAACACTTTTATGTACCTTTTCTTGGTTGAGCTGTCATTGAGCTAACACTTCTCCCTTCTCATCCAACCATTCATGATGAGCTTATTTCATATACTGCTATTATTTACTGGATAATTCTTTCCAGTTTTGATATCACTGTAAGCTACATATTCCGCAAAAACGAATATACCAGGTGTCTGTCCTAACATTAGTTAGGCACATTTTTCCACTGTTTCTGCAGATTTTTAGAGTTCAATTTTTGTGAGGTGTGAATATTTATCACATACAAATACTGCT
Organism: Schistocerca nitens; assembly: GCF_023898315.1. Taxonomy (NCBI): domain Eukaryota; kingdom Metazoa; phylum Arthropoda; class Insecta; order Orthoptera; family Acrididae; genus Schistocerca; species Schistocerca nitens. The sequence continues at coordinate 580,821,527 of NC_064618.1, read as the reverse complement.
CATTGCGTGTTTCATGTGACACCCAATGTCAGTGGAGGAACTTCGTTTTGTTCCATATTGGAATTTTTTTATATCAGAATTTTATATGCCCATTCAGTAGAATGACCCTAAGTCTGTCTAGTGTAATATTCAGTTTAATATGTGTGGACAGGAACAGCTCTACTTGGAATATAACCAGTACTCCAGCTGCTACTGGATGTTGCTGCTGCGTGGCAGTAGGCGTAAGTGGCACAATAAAAGGGCAAGTAGTCCAGTTAAGAGGTCACAAATTTATTTACCAATAGGACAAGTGCTAGATGATTCTGGGGCTGGCTGCCCCCCCCCCCCCCCCAAAAAAGAAAAAAAAAAAAAGAAACTAGGAAGTGATACTGCATGAAGTGGTATTAATACATTGGCTCCATGGCTTGTTCTCAGTCTGTCTTAACAATGCAGTTGAAGACAACAAGAGGCTATACTTATAGGTAATTAAACATGTGTTCCTCATGTCTTCCTTGCTCAGCTTGTCCTATTTTGTGTGCCAGAGTGCACCCCACTGTCTCTCTACTACTATCATGCTGTTTGTGTTAACACACATTATTAAGCCAAAATTTTGCTAACTAATGTGAGGATGTTCTATCAGATGTGCATATAAACTTCAACTTTAAAAAAAATTTAGTTTGTAAGAAGAACCAACCCTAAATTTTCCACTGAGTTTGAACATCACACGGAAAATGTGATGATCAGTATTCGTTTGGGCTGACTGTATCTACATGTTACAAATTTCCATGGAAACACCACAGAAAATGCTCTTTACAGCTCTCAAGGGACACATCCAGGTAAGCAATACTTTTCTTTACAATTTATATTTTGTGTTGGTAGTTTCCTGTTTTAAATAAAAAGTATTAAATAAAAAGTAGTTGCACAGTAAGAGCAGAAAAACATAGTTGCTGTTCTTTTTTTTTTTTTTTCACTAAGGATATCCATTTACTTTGAATAAAATCTTTTATTCCACACTAATGGCCAATGTTGGCAGTTCATTCGCTTTCAGATACAGCTAGAAAAGTAGTGACAGGTAAAGGCTTAGGAAAAGAAAGATGAAATTCCTAATTATAAACTAGCCTATCAAAATTAGATAATTAGAAACTGAGAATAAAGTTTTTTTTTATATTTACGGGTCGTGCGGTAGCGTTCTCGCTTCCCGTGCCCGGGTTCCCGGGTTCGATTCCCGGCGGGGTCAGGGATTTTCTCTGCCTCGTGATGACTGGGTGTTGTGTGATGTCCTTAGGTTAGTTAGGTTTAAGTAGTTCTAAGTTCTAGGGGACTGATGACCATAGCTGTTAAGTCCCATAGGGCTCAGAGCCATTTGAACGATTTGATATTTACTTTTACATATTCTCATATACACACTGCAGTAATAAAGAACCAGACATCTGAGAAAATTCCAACATTGGCATCCTCGTACATAACACAACCAAAATTCAATGTGAATATGAGGGCAGAGTATGCTAGTGTGAAACTGCAGCACAACTAAGTGACTGTCAACCAGAGGCAAAAGAACAAGTAACACTGTGCAGAAGTGTGTCCAGTTTTACAATTAATTTCATCCATATTATCCCAGTGAGAGAGAAGGAACTAAACACCATCTGAATATATAAGATACACCAAAGATATCTCAGCAAGTGTTATACAGCTAACAATGCAACACAGTTTCATATAAAAGCAAAATTCCCTTGCCAATCTAAATCCCAAACAAGATACCTAGTTTGTTAGCAACAAAGAAAGGCATACAATTGTCTCCTCACATCCATGTTGTGATTTGCATGCATCCAGATCGGGACCAGTGTTACAGTATATAATTGTATTAACATGTCCAAAAGAAAAGAAGTTGAATAGTGGCAAGGGGACTAAAATGTGATATATATATATATATATATATATATATATATATATATATATATATATATATATATATATATATATATATATATATATATATATATATATATTGGAAACTGATTAAAAATTGCTGCTTAAATAATTAAAATGAAAATTTTGTAAGAATAATTGAAAAAAAGTTTGGAAGGTATGCAGATCCTGAGGGAACTTTAACTGGCATTAACATCAACAGGCCCTCAATATTCAATACATATATTCAGCATTTAAATTTACGTACTTCTTTTTCTTGTTACCGCCATTGTGCACTGAGCTGGGTATGACAATACTGGTTCCGGGTTGCCCCTCTTCTGCTCACGCAAATTATTCTTGGATGCTTTGACCCTTTTGATGCAGGATTCTTGGTGCATCGCAGAATAATGAACAGTCGGGTGTGGTCGTTGGTGGGGTATGGTCATCATGAATGTACGAATAAACTTTTGTGTCTCGGTCAGTTTCTATTACACCTATTAATGTACAATTGGAGTACACACTTTTTAACAATATTAACTTGGTGGAACTCATCATACGTCCACCCACTACCACGTATAGAGACAGACAGATGAATGTATAGAGATTAAAAAATCAAAGAGCGTATATCTACTTGTTTTGTTTGTGACCCATAGTATCACTGGTACAAAATAACGTATTATTTTATATGTATAAAAAGAAAAGAACAAGAGGAAGGAAAAAAAATAATAATAATGTGCCTCTTCACAACTGCCCCCCACAGTGCACTGACTTCGTACAGAGGTGCACAGTGTCTGGGCTTATTTCCCTTTTTATGGGTTGATAACCCTAGCCAGTATGGGCATAGCCTTTATTTTTCAGCCATTGGAATTATCCTATATGGTTACCAATTTATATAGGCATGTCAGCTCCCTTAACACATACATACATAAGTTTTCCTTCATAATAAAGTGCTTGCTATAAGCGCGTAGTCCCATTATTGTCAGTCAGTATCTGCCCAGTGTTTAGCTTGTGAAGCATGCACGTGGAGCTTGAGGTCCATTACCGCCCCTGCTCGCTTTCATGTGTTTAATACAAAGTAAGAGTGCCCATGTTGTGCGTTCACATAGTCTACAATGCACAAGTTTGTGAAGCTTTTGTTCAGACGCATGATTCTTTGTAAAATCTTTGATGCTGTGACAACTGGTTTCCATATCAGCGGTCCAAGGAATGTATTTCAACTCTTCGCTCACACTTATTCAGTGGGGACACCAGCCATAAATCCGACACCCACCGACAAGGTAAGTTTCTTGCCGCTTCTACAACGTTGTCGAGCACAGGAAATTCATGTTTTTACAGTGTTGTTGAGCACAGAAAATTCATGTTGCATGAAGTATTGTCGTTTTTAGTTCTTCATGCGCACACCCACATATCTCACACTCATACTTAACACTTTGCAGGCAGGTTTCGTTTGTTTTTTAGCGTCTTTCATATCGTTGCATTACACAAATTTTCTGTAGCGTCCTTTCCATGTACTATAAACATAAAAAAAAAAAATTACAAGAATAAACTTATCCTATTCATTTGGCGACATGCTACTTTCACTACTAATATACATTGTAGTCTAATTGTCATTTTGTTTTCGTACATTTTGTTAAATTATAATTTCGTTACATTGTTCAATTCCAATTATATGAGTAAACTTTCTACTCTAATTTTGTTTTACATTCTTTACATAACATTTATACAATAATAGATTCCTTCCTCCCCCCACCCCCACCCCACCCCCTACCCCCACCCCCACCCCCTCCATGAACCATGGATCTTACCGTTGGTGGGGAGGCTTGCATGCCTCAGCGATACAGATGGCCATACCGTAGGTGCAACCACAACAGAGGGGTATCTGTTGAGAGACCAGACAAACGTGTGATTCCTGAAGAGGGGCAGCAGCCTTTTCAGTAGTTGCAGGGGCAACAGTCTGGATGATTGACTGATCTGGCCTTGTAACACTAACCAAAACGGCCGTGCTGTGCTGGTACTGTGAACGGCTGAAAGCAAGGGGAACCTACAGTCGTAATTTTTCCCGAGGGCATGCAGCTTTACTGTATGGTTAAATGATGATGGCGTCCTCTTGGGTAAAATATTCCGGAGGTAAAATAGTCCCCCATTCGGATCTCCGGGCGGGGACTACTCAAGAGCACGTTATCAGGAGAAAGAAAACTGGTGTTCTACGGATTGGAGCGTGGAATGTCAGATCCCTTAATCGGGCAGGTAGGTTAGAAAATTTAAAAAGGGAAATGGATAGGTTAAAGTCAGATATAGTGGGAATTAGTGAAGTTCGGTGGCAGGAGGAACAAGACTTTTGGTCAGGTGAATACAGGGTTATAAATATAAAATCAAATAGAGGTAATGCAGGAGTAGGTTTAATAATGGAAAAAAAAAAAAAAAAAAAAAGCGTGCGGGTAAGCTACTACAAACAGCATAATGAACGCATTATTGTGGCCAAGATAGACACGAAGCCCACGCCTACTACAGTAGCACAAGTTTATATGCCAACTAGCTCTGCAGATGATGAAGAAATTGATGAAATGTATGATGAGATAAAAGAAATTATTCAGATAGTGAAGGGAGACGAAAATTTAAAAGTCATGGGTGACTGGAATTCGAGTGTAGGAAAAGGGAGAGAAGGAAACGTAGTAGGTGAATATGGATTGGGGGTAAGAAATGAAAGAGGAAACCGTCTGGTAGAGACAGAGCATAACTTAATCATAGCTAACACTTGGTTCAAGAATCATAAAAGAAGGTTGTATACATGGAAGACTCCCAGAGATACTATTAGGTATCAGGTAGTTTATATAATGGTAAGACAGAGATTTAGGAACCAGGTTTTAAATTGTAAGAGATTTCCAGGGGCAGATGTGGACTGTGACCACAATCTATTGGTTATGAACGGCAGATTAAAATTGAAGAAACTGCAAAAAGGTGGGAATTTAAGGAGATGGGACCTGGATAAACTGACTAAACCAGAGGTTGTACAGAGTTTCAGGGAGAGCATAAGGGAACAATTGACAGCAGTGGGGGAAAGAAGTACAGTAGAAGAAGAGTGGGTAGCTCTGCGGGATGAAGTAGTGAAGGCAGCAGAGGATCAAGTAGGTAAAAAGACGAGGGCTAGTAGAAATCCTTGGGTAACAGAAGAAATATTGAATTTAATTGATGAAAGGAGAAAATATAAAAATGCAGTAAATGAAGCAGGCAAAAAGGAATACAAACGTCTCAAAAATGAGATCGACAGGAAGTGCAAAATGACTAAGCAGGGATGGCTAGAGGACAAATGTAAGGATGTAGAGGCTTATCTCACTAGGGGTAAGATAGATACTGCCTACAGGAAAATTAAAGAGACCTTTGGAGAAAAGAGAACCTTTTGTATGAATATCAAGAGCTCAGATGGAAACCCAGTTCTAACCAAAGAAGGGAAAGCAGAAAGATGGAAGGAGTATATAGAGGGCCTATACAAGGGCGATGTACTTGAGGACAATATTATAGAAATGGAAGAGAATGTAGATGAAGATGAAATGGGAGATACGATACTGCGTGAAGAGTTTGACAGAGCACTGAAAGACCTGAGCCGAAACAGGACCCCAGGAGTTGACAACATTCCGTTAGAACTACTGACGGCCTTGGGAGAGCCAGTCCTGACAAAACTCTACCATCTGGTGAGCAAGATGTATGAGACAGGCGAAGTACCCTCAGACTTCAAGAATAATATAATAATTCCAATCCCAAAGAAAGCAGGTGTTGACAGATGTGAAAATTACCAAACTATCAGTTTAATAAGTCACAGCTGCAAAATACTAACGCGAATTCTTTACAGATGAATGGAAAAACTGGTAGAAGCCGACCTAGGGGAAGATCAGTTTGGATTCCGTAGAAATGTTGGATCACGTGAGGCAATACTGACCCTACGACTTATCTTAGATGAAAGATTAAGGAAAGGCAAACCTACATTTCTAGCATTTGTGGACTTAGAGAAAGCTTTTGACAATGTTGACTGGAACACTCTCTTTCAAATTCTAAAGGTGGCAGGGGTAAAATACAGGGAGCGAAAGGCTATTTACAATTTGTACAGAAAGCAGATGGCAGTTATAAGAGTCGACAGGCATGAAAGGTAAGCAGTGGTTGGGAAGGGAGTGAGATAGGGTTGTAGCCTCTCCCCAATGTTATTCAATCTGTATATTGAGCAAGCAGTAAAGGAAACAGAAGAAAAATTCGGATTACGTATTAAAATCCATGGAGAAGAAATAAAAACTTCGAGGTTCGCCGAAGACATTGTAATTCTGTCAGAGACAGCAAAGGACTTGGAAGAGCAGTTGAACAGAATGGACTGTGTCTTGAAAGGAGGATATAAGATGAACATCAACAAAAGCAAAACAAGGATAATGGAATGTAGTCGAATTAAGTCGGGTGATGCTGAGGGAATTAGATTAGGAAAAGAAACACTTAAAGTAGTAAAGGAGTTTTGCTATTTGGGGAGCAAAATAACTGATGATGGTCGAAGTAGAGAAGATGTAAAATGTAGACTGGCAATGGCAAGAAAAGCGTTTCTGAAGAAGAGAAATTTGTTAACATCGAGTATAGATTTAAATGTCAGGAAGTTGTTTCTGAAAGTATTTGTATGGAGTGTAGCCATGTATGGAAGTGAAACATGGATGATAAATAGTTTGGACGGGAAGAGAATAGAAGCTTTCAAAATTTGGTGCTACAGAAGAATGCTGAAGATTAGATGGGTAGATCACGTAACTAATAAGGAGGTATTGAATAGAATTGGGGAGAAGAGAAGTTTGTGGCACAACTTGACGAGAAGAAGAGACCGGTTGGTAGGACATGTTCTGAGGCATCAAGGGATCACCAATTTGGTACTGGAGGGCAGCATGGAGGGTAAAAATCGTAGAGGGAGACCAATAGATGAATACACTAAGCAGATTCAGAAGGATGTAGGTTGCAGTAGGTACTGGGAAATGAAGAAACTTGCACAGGATAGGGTAGCATGGAGAGCTGCATCAAACCAGTCTCAGGACTGAAGACCACAACAACAACAACAACAGCAGATTCCTTTTTCCTTTATGGTATAAATTGACATACATTTCATGACAAATTCCCAGTGACTTCTTGTCGGAGCATATTTATCAAGTTCAAAGAATTAAAAAAAGTAAACAATAGATGCTACAACAGATTCTATGTGCTGCTTAAGTAACTACACATGGCCTTGCCTTTCTAGCATTCTCCAGGAAGGATCTACACACTACAGGGTTGAGGAAATTTCACTGAAAGGCATTTATGTGCTCAGTTACGTCTCGTTGCTGGTCTTAACTGTGTTCCCAGAAACAAAATAGTTTGTTGTTTATGAACACAATGCAAACCTGACAATACCATTTGTATCGAATACTTATTCAGTGTTTAAAGCGCACCTCAGTATTTACTTGTTATGTTCATTGTATAGAGGATAATCATTTCATATGCTGAGGTACACAGAGTTGTATCATCAGTACTATATGCCATGTACAATGAGCGTAAAATAGTGTATATATATGTAACAAATGAGCAAAAATAGTTCAATGTAAATCAGGTGTTTGATGCTTTCATGAGTAGTCCACACTGACAGTAGTTAGGTTTCGACCCCTTGACTATCTGGTAGTGATCCGCCTTAGTTCAGCATTGTGATATGCGATGTACTGCAACTGTATTGTTCTACAAATATTTTCACACTATCACATTCATACATATAATAAACTTACAACTATATTTAGTTGTGGTGTGGCCCTTTCTAATGTTTATACGGTACCTAACACTCGACAGGCATTTATCTTAAAAAAAAAAAAAAAAAAAAAAACTAAATCTTCATAAATAAGTGTACAGTGGCTCGATGGTCACTAGTACCTCTTTTATATATTGAACCATGTATTCATTTACTTCAATGTGCAGTCGTGCTATCACAAACTCATTTAATGTCATGTGTGCATCTCTACTTATCTTATAAATCTAAAAGATAAAGTGTGTTATAGGCGTGGTGCGACCTCTTATTCAGTTTGTAACTTATATTGTACTCACTTGTTTATCTGCAGCAAGAGTTTTCTGGTCCCTCAATTACAATTAGTGCTGTACTTTCAATACTTAAATTTCTATATATATATATATATATATAGTAGCACAAATTCAGTAAATATGTCGTAGTTTAGGATCCCTTTCCGTGTATATAATCCCTTAGCTTATCTCTTTTTGTGTGTATAGTGTAGATAGTCGTAGTTGTAATATAGACTCTCCATTAATTTTCTATTTCCAGTTTATGCAATAGGCTTTAAAAATGCTAGTGCAGGCTGTAGCTCATAGGGTTTGTTTGTTTTGGATGCTCCAAGGCTTTCAGCTGTGTACGGTGCGCACGTCCTTACAGTTTGTTGACTAGCTTTCTCCCCAATGCACATGCACTGCGTCGCTCTGTTACCACTAATGTCATGGCGAGTTGTGTATTGCATTGCGCGTTACCGTGCGTTTCACAAGCTGCTTATTCATTTACAAATGGGCTAAGTGCAAGCCGAAGCATTGTGTTTAAAGTATCGTCGTCCCTAGACACATGAAAGTAAAGTTCTTCCACTCACCTTACCATTTACACATTTTACATATAAGAAAAAACAAAAATTTTCCTTATCGATTAACAATATAAATTCTGAAATGTGATTTTCCAACATCCTAAATCTAATATTGTTATACATATATACAACTTAGAGGGTATACCTATCTTGATCGTATCTGATAAAGCGAGTCTCGATCAAGCCCGTCCCCCACTCCCCTCCAAGGTCACAGAACGGTGGCCTACCATGACCAGTTAAAGTTTTCCGGCATCGCGGTGACATCGATCTGTGGGTTAGGCATTACTTCCACTATATTAACCATTGGTGTTTGGTTATGCCAATTAGTGTCTTGAGAAGCTCTAAAGTGAAATTATCTTTGTCTCTGCGTGTTATTTGGCATATGTGTGTTACTTTGCTGGCCAAATTTAGCCGCCTGTTGGTTGTTTAGTTGTCTGTTATTGTTTTGCGTTTGCCAAGCAAGTGGCTGATTACTGTCGGTAGCTTGTGTCTGCACGTATTGTACAGGCTGGCCATACGCTACTCACCCATTGTAGTTGTTTTTGCTAAATCTTTGCCCATTTCTTTTATGTCAACCTTTGTATATACAGCTTTCTCCATTGCCGTTGTGATTACCATTGCCATTATCATAGGTCTGTGTGGGGTAAGGTTGCCATCCATGTTGTACAACGAATCCGTTGTTTACTTGTTGGTCTGTAAATCTCTGTGTCGTTGCCGGTGTATTAACAGGCTTCGGTTCTACTGGTCTCTCTTCTTATACTAAATCTATTGAGTCTAGTACAGATAAAAAGTATTTGGTGTTCCGGGATGGTAATGAGTTTTTCCCTAATGTGAGCAGGAAGACGGCTCTTTAAAATTTTCAGCATGTCTACTTGAGATACCAGGTTCATCCAGTGTCTGGTTTTATTCAAATATTTTTCAAAATAGCCCCTGAAGCTTCCATACCTGCTATTGATCTGGGTTGAATACTTCACGTCTGAGCCTCTCTTGTACGACCGCTGACCAATACTTATCCAGAAATGCCGCCATGTCCGTAGCCCATGACAGAATGTCACCGTGTATGTATCCAACAACAAATCTAATTTTGTGGGCTTCGGTCCAGGTAAAAGGTAAAACACTTCGAAATGGTCTGATAAAGACCTCAGGGTGTGTTCTTTTCCCTTCAGAAGTAAATATCCTAAATTGTCGATGCCTAAGTAACCCTCATCTGCAAGTAATGTTGACAAACACACTGTGTTGTCAGTGACAGGCTTGTTTATGTTCACTTGTGGGGTAGTGCATGGCAACTGCACTTGGTCGACAGGTGCAACTGCTGGCAAGTGTTTTGCATTGTGCAACCTTTGCTATTTTACTTCGACGGGCTAACCCCGTATTGTGGGTAACCAGTAAAGGTATCTAACTTCCCTAAGAACATAGATTTGTTTTCTGTCAAATGTTGTTTTGGAATGTCAGTAGTTTTAGCAACACTGCCTCGTAACCTTTCCTCTGCTTCCATTAAACCCAAGTCTATTTTAGCTAGAAGGACTGACTGCGGAACTTTGGTACAGAGCCGAGTGGAGGGTCTGAATCAGAGGCTGAGGCGGTTCTGCGACCGTGTGGGCTGCAGATTCCTCGACTTGCGCCATAGGGTCTTGGGGTTTCGGGTTCCGCTGGATAGGTCAGGAGTCCACTACACACAGCAAGCGGCTACACGGGTAGCAGGGGTTGTGTGGCGTGGACTGGGCGGTTTTTTAGGTTAGATGGCCTCGGACAAGTACAGAAAGGGCAGCAGCCTCAAAGGGTGCGGGGCAAAGTCAGGACATGTGGGGGCCAAGCAGCAATCAGTATTGTAATTGTAAATTGTCGAAGCTGCATTGGTAAAGTACCAGAACTTCAAGCACTGATAGAAAGCACCAAAACTGAAATCGCTATAGGTACAGAAAACTGGCTGAAGCCAGAGATAAATTCTGCCAAAATTTTTACAAAGGTACAGACGGTGTTTAGAAAGGATAGATTGCATGCAACCGGTGGTGGAGTGTTCGTCGCTGTTAGTAGTAGTTTATCCTGTAATGAAGTAGAAGTGGATAGTTCCTGTGAATTATTATGGGTGGAGGTTACACTCAACAACCGAGCTAGGTTAATAATTTGCTCCTTTTACCGACCTCCCTACTTAGCAGCATTAGTGGCAGAACAACTGAGAGAAAATTTGGAATACATTTCACATAAATTTTCTCAGCATGTTATAGTCTTAGGTGGAGATTTCAATTTACCAGATATAGACGGGGACACTCAGATGTTTAGGATGGGTGGTAGGGACAGAGCATCGAGTGACATTATACTGAGTGCACTATCCGAAAATTACCTCGAGCAATTAAACAGAGAACCGACTCGTGGAGATAACATTTTGGACCTACTGATAACAAACAGACCCGAACTTTTCGACTCTGTATGTGCAGAACAGGGAATCAGTGATCATGAGGCCGTTGCAGCATCCCTGAATATGGAAGTTAATAGGAATATAAAAAAAAGGAAGGAAGGTTTATCTGTTTAGCAAGAGTAATAGAAGGCAGATTTCAGACTACCTAACAGATCAAAACGAAAATTTCTGTTCCGACACTGACAATGATGAGTGTTTATGGAAAAAGTTCAAGGCAATCGTAAAATGCGTTTTAGACAGGTACGAACCGAGTAAAACTGTGAGGGACGGGAAAAACCCACCATGGTTCAACAACAAAGTTAGGAAACTCCTGCAAAAGCAAAGAGAGCTTCACTCCAAGTGTAAATGCAGCCAAAACCTCTCAGACAAACAGAAGCTAAACGATGTCAAAGTTAGCGTAAGGAGGGCTATGCGTGAAGCATTCGAAAGTAAAATTCTATGTACCGACTTGACAGAAAATCATAGGAAGTTCTGGTCATACGTTAAATCAGTAAGTGGCTCGAAACAGCATATCCAGACACTCGGGGATGATGATGGCATTGAAACAGAGGATGACACGCGTCAAGCTGAAATACTAAACACCTTTTTCCAAAGCTGTTTCACAGAGGAAGACCGCACTGAAGTTCCTTCTATAAATCCTCGCACAAACGAAAAAATGTCTGACATCGAAATAAGTGTCCAAGGAATAGAAAAGCAACTGGAATCACTCAACAGAGGAAAGTCCACTGGACCTGACGGGATACCAGTTCGATTCTATACAGAGTACGCGAAAGAACTTGTCCCCCTTCTAACAGCCGTGTACCGCAAGTCTCTAGAGGAACGGAAGGTTCCAAATGATTGGAAAAGAGCACAGGTAGTCCCAGTCTTCAAGAAGGGTCATCGAGCAGATGCACAAAACTATAGACCTATATCTCTGACGTCGATCTGTTGTAGAATTTTAGAGCATGTTTTTTGCTCGAGTATCATGTCGTTTTTGGAAACCCAGAATCTACTCTGTAGGAATCAACATGGATTCCGGAAACAGCGATCGTGTGAGACCCAACTCGCTTTATTTGTCCATGAGACCCAGAAAATATTAGATACAGGCTCCCAAGTAGATGCTATTTTCCTTGACTCTCGGAAGGCATTCGATACAGTTCCGCACTGTCGCCTGATAAACAAAGTAAGAGCCTACGGAATATCAGACCAGCTGTGTAGCTGGATTGAAGAGTTTTTACCAAACAGAACACAGCATGTTGTTCTCAATGGAGAGACGTCTACAGATGTTAAAGTAACCTCTGGCGTGCCACAGGGGAGTGTTATGGGACGATTGCTTTTCACAATATATATAAATGACCTAGTAGATAGTGTCGGAAGTTCCATGCGGCTTTTAGTGGATGATTCTTGCGAATACATAGAAAGAAGGATCCTTTATTGTATGATTATATGATAGCGGAACAACCACTGGTAGCAGTTACTTCTGTAAAATATCTGGGAGTAAGCGTGCGGAACGATTTGAAGTGGAATGATCATATAAAATTAATTGTTGGGAGGCAGGTACCAGTTTGAGATTCATTGGGAGAGTCCTTAGAAAATGTGGTCCATCAACAAAGGAGGTGGCTTACAAAACACTTGTTCGACCTATACTTGAGTATAACTCATCAGTGTGGGATCTGTACCAGATCGGGTTGACGGAGGAGACAGAGAAGATCCAAAGAAGAGCGGCGCGTTTCGTCACAGGGTTATTTGGTAACCGTGGTAGCGTTATGGAAGCATCCTTATCTATCTCTCTTGCAGACTCTGCAAGAGAGGCGCTCTGCATCACGGTGTAGCTTGCTCGCCAGGTTTCGAGAGGGTGCGTTTCTGGATGAGATATCGAATATATTGCTTCCCCCTACTTATACCTCCCGAAGAGATCATGAATGTAAAATTAGAGAGATTCGAGTGCGGACGGACGCTTTCAGACAGTCGTTCTTCCCGCGAACCATATGCGACTGGAACAGAAAAGGGAGGTAATGACAGTGGCACGGAAAGTGCCCTCCGCCACACACCGGTGGGTGGCTTGCAGAGTATAAATGTAGATGTAGATGTAGAAGTCGTCTTTCTTTCTTTTTTAGAGCTTCTTCTGCAGTATCTACATGAGTTTTGCATTCTGACACTACCTTTTCAGCGAGGGTGCTGCCCTTATCTAGCATCCCGGCTTCAGCTTTTTGAGTTATTTCCTTTACATCTGCCTCTCTGTTTTTCGGCAAATTGTGACTCTAAACGTAACTGATCTACTCTTAGACTCAACTTGTGAATTTTGTAGGTAGGTTTTTGTATATGTCTTGCAGCTTGTTGACTCCATTTGTCACATTTTTTTATTGAAGCATCCACTTGGGATTGCATCTCCTGAATTTGAGAATTTGCTTCACTGAGGTTTTGCAACTCACCTACAAGTTGTTCCTGTTTACAATTTATGGATGTTACCTTTTCTGTTAACATATTTATATTGTGGGACATGTCGGTAATTATTTCTTGTTTTAGTTGTTTACCGAGCTCTGTCAACTTTCCCGATGGTTAGCCAGATAACTCAGTGCATATAGCTTTGCTCGCCTCACTGAACTGATGACTAGTAGTATTCTTGAAATCGTTAAAAGCTTGATTTTGCTGTGTAACCTGTCACCCTATATTTTTCTGATGTTTTGTGAAGTGCTGTATAAACTGTTGTCCAATATTTTCCTGATGTCTTGTGAACTGCTGTGTTACACTCTTAAGCTGTTGTGTTACACTATCTTGAAATTCCTGTTGTCTTGGAAGCTGTTGTGTTATTAGTTGCATGAGTTGTGTCAAATTGTGGGTGTCACTAGTATTTACATTGCTTTTTCAAACTGTTTCCTGCTCTTGCAGTCATGACATTGTGGGCAAATAATCAAAGAAATTCTCGCTGTCATACGCTTCACTTTCACTATTTGGAAAAAATGTTTCCTGGTGAGAACTGAGAAGTTGTCTCATCAAGCATCATAAAAGTGACATCATGATTAGTTATATTACCAGTGTCATTATTTTTTAATAGTAAGTCGCCAACCTATTTGTTGTGGTAGCCGTTGGCCAGCTCACGAGTTGGCATGTTACTTTCAACTGTTCCCAAACTCGGATTTCCGACATCTTGGCATACTGCATTTTTTAATGAGTTTTCAACAATGGCCATTTTCGTTGAAAGAAAAAAAAATTTTGTTTGTATCAGTTCTTTTCAATTAAAGCAGATTTATATGCCCATTCATTAATGATCGTGATTATTCTGCGATAAGGCCTTACAGAATTTGAATGAATTATGTTGTACTCTGATGTTGACTTTACACAATTGTCTTTCCTATAGAAATGCACATTCCATAAAGGATATTAATTGTAAGGAAAAGAGATTACCTATTGTGAGGGAGACGGCACCAAGCGCGGCCATATAAGCATACAGTGTAGCAGCTTCCTACCTCTACCTTAACTGCTGCATTCCACATTCCTGGCACGTCTCGTTTGTAGGCAGAATTTAATTTTAATTTGCTCCTTCAAGTTGTTAATAGTCCCAATCTCACGAACATGTAACAAACACAACAAAGGCCTCATTAGTTTCTTGTAAGAAAAAGATGAAATCATTTATCTCAAAAAAATTTTATCTCAATAATTGGAAGTTCTTTTTGTATACCGCTCGGTGCAGTCCTGTCACGGTGGCTATTGAATAGAAGGGGCAGGAATAAAATGTGATATATATCTTGGAAGCTGATTAAAAATTGGTGCTTAAATAATTAAAAGGGAAATTTTGTAAGAATCAGTGGAAAGGAAAAAAGTTGGGCGGTATACATATCCTGAGTGAACTTTAACTGGCATTAATATCAACAGGCCCTCAATATTCAATACATATATTTGGCATTTAAATTTAAGTACTTCTTTTTCTTGTTACCGCCATTGTTCATAGAGCTTTGTATGACAATACTGGTTCTGGATCGCCCCTCTTCTGCTCACTCAAATTATTCTTGTATGCTTCAACCCTCTTGATGCAGGATTCTCGGCATGTCAGGGAATGATGAACAGTTGGGTATGGTCGTTGCGAATGTACGAATAAACTTCTCTATCTCAATCAGTTTCTATTACGCCTTTTAATGTACAATTGAAATACACATTTTTTAACAATATTAACTCAGCAGAACTCGTCATACATCCACCTGCTACCACTTATGGAGGCAGACACATGAATATATAGAGATTAAAAAAGCGAAGAGCGTATCTCTACTTGGTTTGTTTGTGACCCAGTAGGGAAACATTCCATGTGGGAAAAATATATCTAAAAACAAAGATGATGTAACTTACCAAACGAAAGCGTTGGTATGTTGATAGAGACACAAACAAACACAAACACACACACAAAATTCAAGCTTTCGCAACCCACGGTTGCTTCATCAGGAAAGAGGGAAGGAGAGGGAAAGACGAAAGGATGTGGGTTTTAAGGGAGAGGGTCTGCTTATGTTTGTATATGTGCGGATGGATGTGTGTGTGTGTGTGTGTGTGTGTGTGTGTGTGTGTGTGTGTGTGTGAGAGTGAGTGTATACCTGTCCTTTTTTTCCCCTAAGGTAAGTCTTTCCGCTCCCGGGATTGGAATGACTCCTTACCCTCTCCCTTAAAACCCACATCCTTTGGTCTTTCCCTCTCCTTCCCTCTTTCCTGATGAAGCAACCGTGGGTTGCGAAAGCTTGAATTTTGTGTGTGTGTTTGTGTTTGCTTGTGTCTCTATCAACATACCAACGCTTTTGTTTGGTAAGTTACATCATCTTTATATATACACTCCTGGAAATTGAAATAAGAACACCGTGAATTCATTGTCCCAGGAAGGGGAAACTTTATTGACACATTCCTGGGGTCAGATACATCACATGATCACACTGACAGAACCACAGGCACATAGACACAGGCAACAGAGCATGCACAATGTCGGCACTGGTACAGTGTATATCCACCTTTCGCAGCAATGCAGGCTGCTATTCTCCCATGGAGACGATCGTAGAGATGCTGGATGTAGTCCTGTGGAACGGCTTGCCATGCCATTTCCACCTGGCGCCTCAGTTGGACCAGCGTTCGTGCTGGACGTGCAGACCGCGTGAGACGACGCTTCATCCAGTCCCAAACATGCTCAGTGGGGGACAGATCCGGAGATCTTGCTGGCCAGGGTAGTTGACTTACACCTTCTAGAGCACGTTGGGTGGCACGGGATACATGCGGACATGCATTGTCCTGTTGGAACAGCAAGTTCCCTTGCCAGTCTAGAATGGTAGAACGATGGGTTCGATGACGGTTTGGATGTACAGTGCACTATTCAGTGTCCCCTCGACAATCACCAGTGGTGTACGGCCAGTGTAGGAGATCGCTCCCCACACCATGATGCCGGGTGTTGGTCCTGTGTGCCTCGGTCGTATGCAGTCCTGATTGTGGCGCTCACCTGCACGGCGCCAAACACGCATACGACCATCATTGGCACCAAGGCAGAAGCGACTCTCATCGCTGAAGACGACACGTCTCCATTCGTCCCTCCATTCACGCCTGTCGCGACACCACTGGAGGCGGGCTGCACGACGTTGGGGCGTGAGCGGAAGACGGCCTAACGGTGTGCGGGACCGTAGCCCAGCTTCATGGAGACGGTTGCGAATGGTCCTCGCCGATACCCCAGGAGCAACAGTGTCCCTAATTTGCTGGGAAGTGGCGGTGCGGTCCCCTACGGCACTGCGTAGGATCCTACGGTCTTGGCGTGCATCCGTGCGTCGCTGCGGTCCGGTCCCAGGTCGACGGGCACGTGCACCTTCCGCCGACCACTGGCGACAACATCGATGTACTGTGGAGACCTCACGCCCCACGTGTTGAGCAATTCGGCGGTACGTCCACCTGGCCTCCCGCATGCCCACTATACGCCCTCGCTCAAAGTCCGTCAACTGCACATACGGTTCACGTCCACGCTGTCGCGGCATGCTACCAGTGTTAAAGACTGCGATGGGGCTCCGTATGCCACGGCAAACTGGCTGACACTGACGGCGGCGGTGCACAAATGCTGCGCAGCTAGCGCCATTCGACGGCCAACACCGCGGTTCCTGGTGTGTCCGCTGTGCCGTGCGTGTGATCATTGCTTGTACAGCCCTCTCGCAGTGTCCGGAGCAAGTATGGTGGGTCTGACACACCAGTGTCAATGTGTTCTTTTTTCCATTTCCAGGAAAAGAGAAGAAGGAAAAAAATAATAATATGATTTTTCACAAAGTATTATGTATTATAATCAAACAACGAAAATCCAGGATGGAATGTGACAGTATTATGAAAAGAATAGTTGCTACTCACCATATTGTGGAGGTGCTAAGTCGCAGATAGGCATAACAAAAAGACTATCAGAAGTGAGCTTTTGGCCAACAAGGCCTTCATCAAAAATAGACAACACACACACACACACACACACACACACACACACACACACACACACCCATGATCACAGTCTGTGGCTGCTGAGGCCACTCTGGCCTCAGCAGTCAGAGACTAGTCGTGTTTGTGTGAGTTGCGTTTGCACGCGTGCGCGTTGTGTGTGTGTGTGTGTGTGTGTGTGTGTGTGTTTGGTATTGTATTGTATAATATTCATTACAAAATGCAATAACAAATCTACTGACCAAGTGACAGGAGGACAAAACACACAAGCTTTCAGAACCTGTTGGCCCCTTCTTGTGGCAGAACGGTTAAAGGGAAAGGAATAGGCATGTAGAAAAAGGACTAGTGAGAGTTAGGATGTGGGAAGAGTTAGTGGAAAGTTGCCCTGAACCCTGGGTGAGGGGGGCCTTACTGGATGGGATCTGAAGGAATGACTGATCGTTGGTGCCTGCACTGGACAAGATTTGAAAACCTGAGGAATTAAAGGTAGAAGATGTGGTAATAAGCATGACAGAGATTACTGAAAATACATTGTGAAAGATTCAATAACAACAGAAAGCATAGTGCATTCTATGTATTAGATAAGGGCAGAGGTTGGGAAAAATAGACAGGTCAGAAAATAAAACATATAGAAAAACCAGAATGAAAAATGCTCTTATTATAGCACAAAAAGGCGAATATGTGCTGGGAAGAGTAGGGACATAAAAGAAGCATACTAGCTTTTTGACTTACCTGGCAACTTCAAATAGATTTAAATTGAAATATCTTGACACATTCATGTTTTTTTACTTATTAGTATTAGTACCCTTGTCACATAATATAATTCATCATGTCAAATTAAATAACATGATATATGACATCATGTCTTATAACATGACACATGCGATCATGTCATCCATCCAATATGGCATGCAGTATGACACGTGATGTTACTTAAGTTTAGGATACTTGCATCCACACTCTGGGATACTTCGTATTATAGATGCACCTCTCATTCTTGGATACTTCTTATTATAGATGCATCCCACTCTCTTGAAGCACATACATTTATGTTTATTTGTTCTTACACACTTCACCATACATGAAACAGAGGGGGTGGGGTATCTGGCGGAGAAATGATCATCTTGGGGTGTGGGGGGGGGGGGAAATCAACCCTTTCCCCCATCCAGAAATCAAAATATTGTGTTAGCGTCCCCCAGGAACAAATCCACTCCCAGAAAACTTTTTTAACTATAAAGATCTTCAGCCATATGATATCATATATTGTTTACTACGGCAGGAGAATCTATTGGATTTTGGGGAATGGGATCAGAAACTTTAGCATATAAATTGCAAGATGCAGGTGTGCCAGTACTTTAAAATGTAAAAAATTGTGAATATGTCATAATGTTTTATTTTAAAGTCTTTGAAGCTCCCTGACAAATCAAAAAGCAAGTTCCCTTCTTTACATCCCTAATTCTGCCCAGGACATATTTGACTTTTTGTGCTATAATAGGAGCATTTTTCACTTGGGCTCCCAACTTTTACTCTACCATAATTTTTACATTAGACCTCTACAACTTGGCAATCGATGTCGATTTTTGTTGACTCAGGGGCAATGACTGAACTGATATAAGTCTTTTTATTGTCTTCTGAACAATGCTCCTTATATCGTGGCAACAGATAAAGCTTTCACAAAACAACAGGAGGACCATTAATTACAAGTGTTTTGTCTACCTTCTTACAAAATTTTAACTGATTCGCAGAAGTTTTAAACATAGAAGTTACGCACTTCAATAACCACCCAGAGAAATGTGTTTTTTGTATGTAAAATCTGGTGCACATGAGAAACTCGCAAAAAAAAAAAAAAAAAAAAATGTTTTTTGCACGTAGAATCTGAACAGAGCTTGATTTAAGTTTTCAATTTTATTGTTAGAATGCATTTCTTATTTTATTTATTTGATTCACTTTAAACCGTTTTCACAGATTCATTTCAAGTAAGAACAAATGTGATGTGCTATATTTAGCTCAGCAGTGAACCATTGTGTCCCAACAACGGATAAGTTTAATGGGAAAAAAAAAATCGTTTTGACTTGATCCATTTAACTGCCTTCGAACAAAGTTTGAATTTTATTGTGAGAATGGATTTTTTATTTATTTGATTAACTGTAAACTGTTTTTGTACCTTCAGTTCATGTAAGAACATATTTTACATGCTGCATTGTATATATCTACCTTCATGCTAAGTTCGAACCAGTTCATACAAGTTTCAAGTATTGGAGTTGCTTGCTCTAAAAACCTCCCAGAAAAAAGTGTTTTTGCATGTAACGACTGAATGGCGCATGTACAAATAGTGGCTTTAGCTGGGCATTAATTTCAGCTCTATTAAAATCCTTTCCAAAGGCAACCAATCAGTTCACACAATTTGCCTGGTCACCAGTACTCGTTCATCATTCAAAACTTGCTTAATATACTGTAACATAGCTAGACAGATGCTCAAATGGTTGTACAAATGGCCACTGGTCCAGGCTAAACCAAAAACTTTTTACCCTATGTTCCTAGCTCAAATAAGAACCGAGCACCAAGACAAAAAGTGCAATTCTATGAATAGCATTTTCAGACGTATTTATTACAGCTCTTCCATGCTGTAATGATAAAAGGGAGTGAAGAAAAGTAATAGTTACTGAAAAGAAGCGCTGAGACCACAGATATTGACATTAATTTAGGCCAGGTGAGTGGCAAGAACCAAGCACTTGTTGTAAAGCCAGCCACCTGCAGAGTTCAGAGAAACTGGTGTTAGGAGGGAGAAGCCACACGGCACGTGTTGAAACAGGCGTCAAGTTTACAAGTTTACAACTGTTATGTGGAGCATGCTGTGTAGCAGGATATTGTATGTTTCTAGTGACTGGATACCATAACATCTACTTATAGCAAAATTTGCCCCTTTCTCTCTCTCTCTCTCTCTCTCTCTCTCTCTCTCTCTCTTTCCCCCCTCCCTCCCTCCCTTCCATTTCCCTCTTCCCCTCCCCCTCTCCTTTTATGTATACATGCACAAATTTAAAAATTTGTCATGCTTTATGAGTAAAGACAGAGCCTTAGTACATTGAAATTGACCATTAAAAGTAGTGTCGATCTTTTTTGACTTCAACAGTTTTTGCCCCCCCAAAATGGACTTTGTTTTCTTGTTTTGGCTGTTTGAAGCTTTCAAGAAGAGGAGGAATTTCGGCACGTTCGAAATACATACAGGTTTTGTTTTCCACTCGTTGTTGTGCACAGTGCAGACACTATATACTAACAGACAGCTGCAATTGTAAACAAACTATAATTTGGACCACTAGGGAGAGGAATGATGTGGGGAAACAAGCCACACCTCCCTCTTGTAGGGTAGTAACCCTACACATGTGTTCTTTTTTTCTGTGAACGCACATCTGACTCATGGCCACAGGGAACGCTGATTCCTCTTGTTGTTGTGAGGCTTGTTATTGAAAACTGGAATGGATGAGGATTAGTTGCTTCACTCATTTCAAAATAAGAAAAGAAAACAATGAGCAAGGCAATTAGGAACAGCTGATGTGCAATTGCTTGTTGAAGTTGGCAGAGTATCATTAATGAGGTAGTTCAGGCTGAACTTTAGCAGTATTCAACGCTCTCACTGTTGAAAACATCCGCCCTCTAAAACTGCCATGTTAAAAGTGTCCACATTATACCAGCTTTTGAACTTTAGCTACTAAACAAACACATGTGTTTTTTTCTATGATGCTAGGTCCCACAGCTGATTACTATATTACATTATGCATTGTGTATCTTAAACAGATCACTCAAATGCCCACAATTGGCACAGCACCACAGCATTGAGTGCACTGAAAAGTTGTTGTATTTGTTCTCTGTTTATTACATTAGGCATTGTGTATCTTAAACAGATCACTCAAATGCCCACAATTGGCACAGCACCACAGCATTGAGTGCACTGAAAAGTTGTCGTGTTTGTTCTCTGTTTATTTTGTGATCACATTCTTATGCACATTCCCTTCCCAAATTGGGCTTCAGCAGATGATATGCAATACCAGTAATTGCAAATTGGTTACATTTATTATATTTATATGCAGAACATAAAGCGATTTCAAACTATGATAAAATAGTTCATCTGGATACAGTTCGCTATGAAATACCATCCATCAGGTAATGTGTCAGGCTGAGCAGAATTCAGATCTATATTTGCATTAATCATAATATGCAAGTTTATCTGGTCCATAGTTGCCATTATACACCCTTTGTCTATTCCCACTCATAACTTGATGGTGGTCATACCAATATAGAAGGCTGAACAGTGTTTACATAACAGCTGCTAAACAACCTGTCATTTCACACATGGCTCTTCCTTCGATAGTATATGTTTTGTCAGTTACAGGAATGGTGCAAGTGGTGGTAGGAGGCACATCAGGCAAATCGTACAGTGGAGACAGTCACAAGGGCAGGAGTCATAGGATGGTGAAATGAGTGCTGAAGGAGTTTGGGGTCTGACCGGGATACTGTATTTGTTCAGACATATTCTCCGTACAGCAGTACCCTACCACTAACTGGCAAAACATATACTATCAAAGAGTAAGCCATCTGTGAAATGTCACATGTTGTGTACTAGCTGTTATGTAAGTACTGTTTGGCCTTCTGTGTTGATATAACTGCCACCAAGTTACCAGTTTGGGTGAAAGGCATAGACAGGGGTATATACTGGCAACACACAAGCTCCACAATATGACAGTCATGACCTCGAAGCCTGTTTCATCACATGGTCCTTCTGGATCCCCTCTCCCGACACCAATTTATCAGAACTCCACAGTTGGGAATTGGTGTTACAACATGTGCGTTTTTCTCGCCACCTACGTGTCCTAAATTTACATTAATTTCTGTAGCTTCAGCATTTCTTTTCAGGAACTATTCCTTTTCTTCACTACCTTTTTGTTTTTCTATATCTTTTATTTTCAGACCTTGCCCTATCTTGAAGGGCACACAAACACACTCTAACACAGCCATATAGTGGCTGAAGACTGTTTATAATATAGCATAGAGTTTTAGAATGTTGTAATTCAGTATAGAGCTTTAAAAATATTGTAATTAATACATTATGCTGAGCAGTTAATGTGACTATTGCCTTGTGTAAATACTGAATGAGTAAATAAATAAATAATTTATCAAACATGACAGTGGTTCAAAAGGTACAGTTATTGACAATGCAAGTTGATGTTACCATGGTTTTAGCTCTAGAAACAAGATAAATAAGAGATTAACAAAAATTTATGAAATTCAAGAAAGAGTTCTGCAAGGTGCAGTGCCCAGTCTTAACATTGAGGGGAGCTCCTCTGGGTGTTCTGACCAGTCTGACATTGAAGAGTGTTCTTCAAGTGGTTTGATCAGTCCACCATTATTTAATACTTTCATCAATGACATCTCCTCAGGAGAAGTAAAAACCACACTGTATGCAGATGATCTAGTTATTTGGATTTCATTTCCAAATAACAAAAAGAATTAATTACCAATAAAATGAACCAAGTAATAAAATGCATTGAAGAATGGTTATATAAAAACCGTAACAAAGTAAACACTCAGAAAACCTACTACCCATATATTTTCTTTACATTGCTCTCATCCAACAGCAACTCTAAAAATTGTAGGGGAAGATATACAGCACTATGAACACTCCAGATATTTATTGGTATATATGGGTCACAAATTGAACTGGCAAATCTACACAAATAAAACTGCTGGAAAAGCCAAAAACAGAATCGGCATATTTAGGAGATTAGCTGATGGGTATGTTCAAGGACGGTGATATCCATGAGAATTCTTTCTATCTAGGTTAGAAACAACTGAAATAAGTATTCAAAGGTTAGCACTGCTTTTGTATGAGAAACAGATTTATCTGCCCAATCATATTAAATGCCAAAATTATAAAGATTAATGTAACAGTAATAGTAACCACTGGAAAGACAAATTTGCGTCCTCAGTTTCAGTACCATCTGGACATAATGCATAATTGTAAAAAAGTGGAAGAGATAAATTAATAATGAGGGCTACAGCATTAGAAACCATTAATGTGAGATACCCTGAAGAACAGTGACTCCATCTGCACAGATGTTCCATTTATGGAAAAAGAAAAAATATTGGCATTGGAATATGCAGCAAAATTTTCTCTTTCTATCAAACTTTAGGACTGCACCACACAGATTTTGAAGGCGAAGTTGAAGCCATCATAACTGTAACATGTCAGCTAATCAACTATGTACACACATGTGACAAAGCAGTTATATTTTGTAATTCCAGGGCAGCAGTATTAGCAGTTATCATCACACATGAACCAAAAATCCTTCAACTTAAAGAAGTCCAAGAAGTAAATAAATGTCTACAATAGAAAGACAAGACAATTGCAGTTTAATGGGTATCATCTGGCTGTGGCTTAGGAAGTAATGAGGAAGGAGATTTTCTGGCCAAAAAAGGCACACAAATTTAAAAAAAGAAAAACCGGAAAAAAATAACATCCTACGTTTTGCACTGAAGCACATTATTAACAACACATTTCAAGAAATATGAAAATGATCTAATAAAATTTGAAGTGATAGAAAGATCTGGAAAAACCTTGTAAGTGCCTGATGTAGCAAGAAGTAAACAGGAGCCATATTCCACTTGACTACTGGACATGACTGTTGGGCAACCCGTCTGCATAAGATCTCCATCCTGCCATCTCCAGAATGTGTTCCATGTCACAAGATTAGTTTGATCATGAACAATTGCATTTAAAAGAATGTACAAAATTAAGTGACTGTAATTCAGATTTAACTGCATTGATTTCGGAAGCAAGTAGGTGAATGACATTAAGTGGAATGCCTGAACATTACAACACTAATGTAGCCATTGTTGCCACTGAAACAGAAATAGCACTGATTGATCCTGTAGGTTATTTTGGATTTGGTGTTTTAGTAAGTTGTGCTACAGAGTTTCCTTCATGTAGAAGAAAGTGCAGTACAGTTCAGCGATTTGTTTTTTGCCTTTGGATGATAAAATGTGTGACAAGATAGAGATGACAGTGCATGCTGTGTATGGTGACCCATCACATCAGTGGCAACAGCTAGCTCTTCCATGCACTTATCATGCATGCTGTTGCATTTTCAGTGGCATGTATTATGAAGTATTAAAAAGTATGTAATATTTTGAAACTTTTTAAAAGATTTTTTAGTAACTGGATATTTGATGGACTGAATCTTCCATAATATGTACCAGTGTCATTCCCAGCTGCCAGTTTTGGCCCTAGAGTGCAACTGAGATGCAGGTGTTTGTTTTCTGTTGTGGCCTATGCTTTTTATATTTGTATTTTTGTAATTAAGGATATTCAGGGTGTCTACGACCCGGGACAGCTGGGAGATCCGGGAAAAACCCGGGAATTTTTTCATCCGGGAGAAAACGGGGGAATAACCTGGTAATGTTTTTGAATTCCGAGAATTTTTCATTGTTTTTGTTCTCAGTTAAATTTTTGTAATTTTGACCTGTAAGAACCAATGCTCTAACAATCGATGTTATTGTATCTTATTACTGTAGAATAATACTGCAGCAATAAAACATGAACGAGAGAAAAAACTGAAATAAAACTTTAATTGCAAAGGAAATGTGCCATATACAGCAACGAAACACAGTGCTCTTACAAGCGTCTGCCAACAGCAAAATATGTCAAAGGCTTTAGGAAGACAATGCAATGCTTCGTGACAACAAATTGCCTCCGATGAGCATGACGTCACAACTTTCAACATTAGATTTGTTTTAGCAGTTACGAGTGTGATCATGCGCATGCGCAGTTGAGCAGTATCTTCTTCCGCTTCTGGCTACAGAAATGTGGCTGTTGGCTGTGTAAGCAGTCGCAGCAAAAAAAAAAAAAAAAAAAAAAAAAAAAAAAAAAAAAAAAAAAAAAAAGAAGAGAGAGAGGCCGCTAGGTGCTACCGGGAAAAATTTTACTGGCACACCCAAGCTGCCAGATTGCGCAGCAGCCCTGGATCTAGGAGTGGAAGGGGGGGGGGGGGCAAAATTCATATTCTTGAGGAAAAAAACATTGTTTCACAAAGTGCTTAGCATCCAGCGCACGTTTGGTCTATCGATTATTCGTATGACTTTGAAACCTGTCCCTGTTGGTTTTTGAACATTGTTGGACACATTCTAAGTTGATTTCTGAATGAATCATAAGTTGATTTGTGAATGCATGCATAGTGTACGTGATGTGTCTGTCAGTGGAATCCTCATCACATCTAGAAATAAACTTTCCTGCAGGCAAAAGGGGCTATACAAGCTGAGCAGAGTATAGCTGAACGAAAGAAAGCCAACCACTGTCTGATTATGTGGTTGATTGGGTTTGCGAATGATGAGCATTGTTATGATTACCAGTGAAATTCATAGATTCAGACAACCAGAGTGTGAATAAACGACCAGCTGGAATAACAGGTAAGAAAGATTATGTATTATCTTCTCGGTGTATCCGGGAAAATGAGATTTTGACAGAAAATTTTTGCCCAGATCGCTATACTAGCAAGGGCCAGTTGTACAGTCTCCGGCTAGCAGCCGCTTTAAGGTCTATTCTGGAAGTAGTGCAGAAAACGCATTGTAAAGACACGTAACAATGCCTAACCAGAGAATAATCGTGGGATAACTAAATTGGTGATTTTGACAGACTTAGTGAAATTAACCGGCGAATAAGCTTTGACATTGGCAGGAATAGATACAGAATTAGTCATGACAACATTGTTTGTTAGAACGAGGAAGGAGAAGAAACGGTGACATCGCTTAAATTATGGAAGAATATGACGATTCCAAATTTATATAAAAATTTTGCACTACTACTTTTCGATCTCATACTTGAGAAACTGGAGCGTATGAATGAAGTGTAAAACTATTTCCTAACCTAAAGCTTTTTGCTTGTAGTAGACCTAATAGGCATTTGATATTGGTACTTTGTGAATTATATTCCGTCATGTTATAAAAATGACCATTTCTGCAAAACAGTCTCATTTATTTGGCGTGTGTTAACAATTTCTGCAGTATTATATGGCCTATTTTGTTTTATCTCACAGACAGTGACAAAATACAGGTAATCAGGCCAAGAAACCACACCAGTCTTGGGTCTATTTGTAATTACAGCTTTTTCAGTATTAGACATTTCGATTTTTCATGTAGCAAAAAGTTTGACAAACTTGTAACAGATCCTTTCACAGAAAGGAAAGTATGCCATGTAAAGCTGTAGCAAGATTATAGAGAAAAAAATTCTAGGAGCTAAGGATTGAAGAAATGTGCAATGTCTTGCTTGTCTCTTCTCTTTACTGGTTTTATGTATTCTATACTTAATTTTATGTGACACAAAGCAGCAAGTTGTTAGCTGATAGGGAATAAAGAGCGCAAATTTTCTGAAGAGGGGGAAGGATGTCAAACCGGCCAACTGGAAGCAGGAGAGGCACCATAGGACATTTTAATTTCCACTGTCCTGAATATAGTTTGATGGCATCCAGTACAAAATATACACGTTTCAATTCCACAGACCGAAATACAGTGATGTCCGATAGAAGAATGCTATGTGAAGAGGTGTGGCACTGCACTTTGGCACACTTAAGATCAAATAACATGTTTTACAATTCCTCGGACACATATGTTTTATGTATCAGACTCTTCAGAAAGATGTGCGCTACAAAATGAACATGTTCGGAAATATCGTAGATACAGGTCTGATGCGCAGAGCAGTCTGATTTATAATAGGGAAGCGAATAGTCTCCATGTGACCCGTGTTTACATTTAGTGATTTTGCTAATTTCTCTTTGTCTACTGCACTCACGTCAAATGAAAACAAAATTGATTTCTTTGGCCGGGAACAATCATGTGAATACATGTGATACATTCACATAATTACGGAAGACTAAAATACGTTATTAGTTTCACATTTTATTTTATTTCCACCTTTCTTTACTAAGCATTAATTGCCATGCAGGACAATGAAGTTATTTTTATCGGTTTGCTGAAGAAATTTTCTTTTATTAATCTCTTCCGCTGAGGCAGTCAATATATTTGAAACAAAGGGTTTAGTTCCATAACTATTGGCTAGTTTCAATTGTTCTGTGCATTTCAAGTGTACGTTTTCATCTTCTAGCACGTATGGCATTATTTCATAACAAAGAACCGAGCGAGGTGGACTCGCATTCGGGAGGACGATGGTTCAATCCCGCGTCCGGCCAGCCTGATTTAGGTTTTCCATGATTTCCCTAAATCGCTCCAGGCAAATGCCGGGATGGTTCCTTTGAAAGGGCACGGCCGACTTCCTTCCCCGTCCTTCCCTAATCCGATGAGACCGATGAGCCCACTGTTTGGTCTCTTCCCCCAAACAATCCAATCCAATCCAATCCATAACAAAGAACCAGACATGAGATAACAAAGTACTGGTACCCAAGGAAATTTACATCCCGAAACCACATTGAAAAGCTTAATATCAGATCAATGCCTACTTCACTGGGAATCTGAGACTCATTTAAAAATCAGCTGTTTGATGACGAGCCATTTAGAAGAATTTATAGCCCAGAAGATCACACGTTTATGTCGTTATTAAAAAATTTACTGGCACATTTGTGTGATATATCTTAAAACGTAATACGTGCATAAAAGACCAACATTATATGTGAAAGCTTAGCTTCTCTTGCAGTATATTGGCCTTAGAAACAAATATTATATGTGAAAGCTTTGTTTTTCTTGTAGCAACATCATATGTATTAATTTAAACCATTAACTTTTCCTGTTCGTGTGTTCGCGCTACTTAACAGTGATGTTTCTATTGGCTGACTACACCACGTGTCCGAAGCTCTGAATATCCACTGTCATCGGCTGGCGAGATCACATGACATGAGCTATGACTGGCTTACAAATAGGTATTGCAATCTCGATTTCAATGCTTCAGAAAGTAACGTGCGGTGTTTGGTGGAATTCAAATTTATACTTTCGTAATACAAAAATATGCAGCGTACATGTTACTGCTCATCAAACATCTTTCCAAAAGGTGTTTTTTCCCCGGAGTCTCTTTTTCTAAACCGCCGGGAAATTCTACGCCCATGTATAAAACCATAACCATTCAAAGGATTGATAAGTTATATGGTTCCGAGAGAAAATATACTGTCAATTAACAGGGAAAAACTATGTTTCCACCTGGGATAAAGTGTATTTTTAACCGGGAAATCCAAGAGAAATCCAGGTATTTTTTTTTTTTCTTGTCCACGTAGACACTGATATTGTTCTTGTATTCTGTAATATTTCTTACACTTTAAACTTCCTGGCATATTAAAACTGTGTGTCGGACCGAGACTCGAACTCGGGACCTATTGCATTTCGCGGGCAAGTGCTCTACCATCTGAGCTACCCAAGCACGACTCACGCCCCGTCCGCACTGCTTTACTTCTGCCGTTACCTCATCTCCTACCTTTCAAACGTTACAGAAGCTCTCGTGCGAACCTTGCAGACTTAGCACTTCTGAAAGAAAGGATATTGCAGAGATATGGCTTAGCCACAGCCTGGGGGATGTTTCCAGACTGAGATTTTCACTCTGCAGTGGGAAAATCTCATTGTTTCTACACTTCTTCAGAAAGTGATCTATGATATGTAATACAAATGTACAGTGTTTTCATAATTTTTCAGCTCTGGATGTAAAACTATTATCCTTCCCTTGTTCGCCATAAATCATAGGCATATTTGTGATTCTGTTTATTATGAGAATTTTGCCTATCTCAAAAATTTTGACGTATTGAGAATTGTGAGGGGACTTTCAATAAGTAACGAAATACTTTTTTCCTTAGCTAGTTTTGGGTGAAAAATTTCAGAATTTATTGTGGGACATCATGGAATATTCCTGCATCAGCTCCTACATAGTTTCATGAAGTACTAATAGGTGGTGGCATTATACGTAGCCTTCAAAATGGTGTCTGAAACAGAGGTGGATTCCAAGCACAGAGCTATCATTGAGTTTCTTCAGCGGAAAACCAGAGCTTCACAGGTATCCATAGTCTGTTGCAGAATGTCTGTGGAGACCTAGCAGTGAACAAAAGCACAGTGAGTTGTTGGGAGAGGCGTCTGTCATTGTCACAACAAGGTCATGCAAACATTTTTGATCTCCTGGATGCCAGACAACCACAGAGAGCTGCGACTCCTGTAATGTTGGAATGTGCAGATACTCTCATTCGAGAAGATTGACAGATTATAATCAAACACCAACAACTGAATGTGTCTGTTGGTAGTGCTGGTGTGCTTGTCCACCAGTTGGTGTACTCAAATGTATGCACCTGCAGGGTTCTTCATTGCCTATCAGAAGACCATAAAGAGCAACAAAGGACCATCTACAAGGTCCGGCAGAAAAACCTCCCCTTTAAGGAAAGCTAATAAAAACAAAACCAAATAAGGTAGAACAATTTTATTTATACTAAATAAAAGTACATATTATGCCATTTTAGAAAATACTCTTATGGTCTTACTTTTTAAATAAAACATCCCTTAAATGGCTTCCTGCACTGTCGACACACTGATTGAGTCTTTCCCTGAAGTTATTCATTACTCTTTGAGTCATTTCAGGTGGAATAGCTTCAACCTCTTGTGTAATTGCTTCTTTCAGGGCTCGTAAAGATTGTGGACGTTGTTCATAAACTTTTGCTTTTAAATAGCCCCAAAGAAAGAAATCACAGGGCGTTAAGTCCGGCGATCGTGGGGGCCAGCCAATGTCTCCACGCAACGAGATCACATGTCCAGGAAACATTTCCTTCACCAATGCCAGTGACTGCCGCGCTGTGTGGGCTGTAGCACCATCTTGCTGGAACCACACGTTCTCTATTTCACCAAAAAGCTCCCTTAGTTGCGGAGCGGAGCATGGCACAATAGCGTTCACTGTTGACGGTTAAATTCCTGTCATTTTCTTCGAAAAAGTAAGGACCGATCACTCCGGAATTGTAAACAGCACACCATACTGTTACTTTAGGGCTATGAAGTGGTCGTTGATGAAGTTCTTGGGGATTGTGTTCACACCAGTACCTGCAATTTTGGCTGTTCACTGTTCCGGCAAGGTGAAAGTGTGCTTCATCAGAAAAAATCACAATATCGTTGGGACGAATGTTCCGAAGAAGGTCTTGGCACAAACTTACACGGACACCACAGTCTCGTTCACTCAGTTCCTGCATAGTTACAATTTTGTAAGGATGCATTTTAAGATCTCGATGCAAGATTCTTCTCACACTTCGATCAGATATCCGTAATGCTGCCGCATGCTTTTTAGCGGATCGTCGAGGAGATTGTTGAACTGAAGCTCTAACTGCATCAACGTTTCCGGGGCCTGTTGCAGTCCGTGGTCGTCCAGGTGGTTTCCTTTTTAATGCGGAACCTGTCTCATGAAAGTTAGCAACCCAAGAATAAATTGTTTTCTTATCGGGAACAGGGTCCCGTCGTCCGAGCGCAAAGCGAACGCGAAAAGCACGTTGAGTATTAATAGGCGATTCGCCATTTTGAATAAAATCTTCCACTACGAAGGCACGATGTTCACCAGACTACGCCATGGCGTACACTGAAAACGGCACGTAGGCAGCTACTTAACGACGCGCCCTCCACCACTCTGCTCCTTCTACTGTCCGCTGCACGTTACTTTGTAATCGGGGAGTTTTTTATGCCGGACCCTGTACGTAGAATTACTTAAACAGTACAAGGCTGATTGTCACAATTTTTGTTGAACATCATCACAGGGATGAAACATGGGCTCATCACTTCAAATTGGAACCAAAAGGGCAATCCGTGGAGTGGCATTGCACCACATCTTCTGCAAAGAAAAAGTTAAAAGCTGCATCCTCAGCCGATAAAGTCAAGGTGACAGTCATCTGGGACACTGAAGGGGTTATTCTATTTAATGTCCTCCGTCATGGTGAAGCAGTCAACTCTGAAGTGAATTGTGCTAACCTCAGGAAATTGAAGAAATGACTTAGCGTTTTCGTCGCCACAAAAATGCAAATGAATTTTTCCATTGCCATGACTCACACAAGTGTGCACACCTGAGAAGAGCTCACAAACCTTTATTGGACTATTCTTACTCATTCACCCAAAAGCCTTTATCTCACGTCTACTGATTTCCATCTGTTTGGCCCAGTGAAGGATGCACTCTGTGGGAAGCAGTACATGGGTGATTGGGAGGGTATCAATGCAGCAAGATGTCGGTTCTGACGTTGACCAGTACAGTGGTACCATGTTGGCATGCTGACCCTCGCAGTCAGGTGGTGTAAGGCCATCACATTGAATGGAGATTATGTTGCATAGTAGGGTTTTGTAGCCAGAAGAGTGGGGAATAATATTGTGTATTGATGTTCAGAATAAAACCAGTCTGCATTCAGAAAAAAGTGTTGCAGTACTTATTGAATGCCCTTCTTACACGACCTGTTTAGATATCTTTGGCATATTTTGGGTACATAGTTAGTCTCTTACCAGTCAATTTACTATGGTGTAGTCTTCTGAGGCCATGCAGGACAAGTAAAAAAATATTTATTATGTAGTATAAATATTGTGCAGCGTTGATAACCAAACATCTTGCAGAAATGTTTTCAGAGAATTTGGTGTTATTACACTCATGTGCCAACAATTTTATGACCTATGATATTTATGACTACTAATACCAATACCTTTGGGGCAAACTGTAAATTCTCATCTACAATATTAGAAGTAAAAATAAATTGCATTGAATACTGTGTGTACCTGTCTAGGGTTGGGAATTTAATTTTACTGTCCAGTGCAGAAAGTCTTTAGTAGATTTCTGGTAGACATAATACACAAAATCAGAAAGCCCTAGATATTAAAAAAACACGATACCTTATCAATATGATATGGAAAGTCCTGGTGGAATGTATTTTAAGGAGTAAAGATAACAACTCACTGAATAGCAGAGCACTGAGTCATCAAAAGGCACATAAAATGAGAGAGAACTGTGCTAGTTTTCAAATGAAACCCTTCATAGAACTATAATTATAGAATACACAGAGAGAAACACATTCTCTCCCTCCCTCCCTCCCTCCCTCACTCCCTCTCCCCCCTCCACTCCCCCTCCTCCCCATTCCTATCCCCCCCCCCCCCCTGCCCTCACTCCCGTATGGGATAGGGATGTAGGGATGTGGCTCTGGTAGCTTGTAGCTTGTTCTAATACTCTTCCCAAAATGGTTGTTGGCCGCTCACACAATCTACACAGTATTCTAATCCATCTGAATGCAACAGCTATATACAAAAACTATTCCTCAACTTTACTACATGAGGTGCAAGTCCTGCCCAATACACGTACCCAGATCTTCCTCCCCAAGTCCCAGCTCAAGGATTATCCTATCCTATCAGACACTGGGCCACTTCTCAAAATAGTGATGCCATACACCTGCTCAGCTGTAATTTCTACACAGCATTTGATTTGGTTATGACTGCCAACTAGCTGTCCACCCTAACAAATGATTACCACCAAACTGTGACGAAGACCAGAATTGACCACCCAGTAGCAGAACATGCTGCAGAACATGATATGCACGATTTCAGATGCTGTTTCACAACCTGTGCCATTTGGAGCCTTCCCCGAAACACACCAACTTCCGTGAATTTCATAAATAGAAGTTGTCCTTTCAACACATCCTTCACTCTTGTAATTGGCCTAACCTCAATCTTCACTAGCCCCTGCCTCTCACCCATGTCCACCTCTGCCCTGAAATCGTAACTGCACTTATCCTGCACTCTCACCCTCGTCCCCTTTTCTATCTCCCCCTCCTAAACCACTCCTCCACATTACTGTGTACTCTGCATAATTCACAGTACTTGTGATCAGAACAAGCCACTAGAACCACATTCCTATTCTAAGCACCTGCTGCCTCTCACTCCCAGCTGTCTACCACTCTTCCCCAACCAACCTCTCATTCTCCATCTCCTTTACTGAGCGAGGTGGCACAGTGGTTAGACAGTGGACTCGCATTCGGAAGGTCGACATTTCAATCCCGCATGCGGCCATCCTGATTTAGGTTTTCCGTGATTTCCCTGAATTGCTCCAGGCAAATGCCAGGATGGTTCCTTTGCAAGGGCACGGCCTACATCTTTCCTTATTCTGATGAGAATGATGACCTCCTTCTGAATGGCATCATGTACAGTCTTTAAATGCTGTATGTGTGACCATATTAACATGATGGCAGTATGTGTCTTTATTTTCAGTTTTTAATTGTTCAATTTTGTCTATATTTGATTATAGTTCATGTGGCTGCTAGTTATAAAGGAAAGCTCTGTCTTCCTTTTTCTGATCTTATATTATCATGTTGATATTACTAGGTCCATTTGAATATAACTGAATGGTTGCAGTTAGCTAATGGTGTGAAATAGGACACTTTATTTCAAATAAATATCAGTCTCAGTAAGAAGCAAAAAAAGCCTTCTCCTAAATTCCTAGACGAAGTGTATTCCTGCTAAAATGTTCACTGTCTTTCACATTTGGTCCCACTTAATAACCTGTAAAACTGAACAGCTTCAATCCAGTTTTTCTCTGTCAAATTACGACCTTCCATCTTGGGTTACCGTGTACATTATCCACCATCTGCAAATTCTCCTAACAGAAGACCCTCCCCCAGAAGACTACCACAAATCAGATATTAGGAGAACAGTGGATGTGATGCTAGGTGAAGTGGATATCCTCATCAATCCTGCTCTGCTAAAGCACAAATTTTGTATTCCTTGGACATGGTTGTTGTTGAATGTAAGTACAACTTCCATTTTCAACAGAAAAGTAGTAGTATAATTCCTAAATGGCAAATACATTTGTTAAAGACACTGATTTTCACTCAAAACACTTTGAAACATTAAAAATCATGAGGCTGGAGACTGGAATACGGTGGCTGAGAATGCCTGCATATTGTCTGGTAAATAATAATAATAATAATAATAATAATCAAGCAGACACAGCAAACCCAGCTAAATATCGCCCCATAACATGCCCACCAACAATATACAAAATATTAACTTCAGTTATTACACAGAAATTAATGACACATACAACACAGAACAAAATTATAAATGAAGAACAAAAAGGCTGTTGCAAAGGAGCACGAGGATGTAAAGAGCAACTGATAATAGATTCAGAGGTGACATATCAAGCTAAAACTAAGCAACGGTCGCTACACTACACATACATTGATTACCAAAAAGCTTTTGATAGTGTACCCCACTCATGGTTACTACAAATATTGGAAATATACAAAGTAGATCCTAAATTGATACAGTTCCCAAACATAGCAATGAAAAATTGGAAAACCACACTTAATATCCAAACAAATTCAAATAATATCACATCACAGCCAATACAGATTAAGGGTGGAATATACCAAGGAGACTCATTAAGTCCTTTCTGGTTCTGCCTTGCTTTGAACCCACTATCCAACATGCTAAATAATACAAATTATGGATACAATATTACTGGAACATACCAACACAAAATCACACATTTGCTATACATGGATGATCTAAAACTACTGGCAGCAACAAATCAACAACTCAACCAATTACTAAAGATAACAGAAGTATTCGGCAATGATATAAATATGGCTTTTGGAACAGACAAATGTAAGAAAAATAGCATAGTCAAGGGAAAACACACTAAACAAGAAGATTACATACTGGATAACCACAGCGACTGCATAGAAGCGATGGAAAAACAGATGCCTGTAAATATCTAGGATACAGACAAAAAATAGGAATAGATAATACAAATATTAAAGAAGAACAAAAAGGAAAATATAGACAAAGACTAACAAAAATACTGAAAACAGAATTGACAGCAAGAAACAAGACAAAAGCTATAAATACCTATGCTATACCAATATTGACCTACTCATTTGGAGTAGTGAAATGGAGTAACACAGACCTAGAAGCACTCAATACACTTACACGATCACAATGCCATAAATATAGAATACATTGCATACATTCAGCAACAGAAAGATTCACATTAAGCAGAAAGGATGGAGGAAGGGGATTTATCGACATAAAAAACCTACATTATGGACAGGTAGACAATTTAAGAAAATTCTTTATAGAACGAGCAGAAACTAGCAATATACTCAAAGCAATCACTCATATAAATACATCGGCTACACCACTACAATTTCATAACCACCTGTACAACCCTTTAGATCACATAACATCAACAGATACGAAGAAAGTAAATTGGAAAAAGGAAACACTACATGGCAAGCACCCGTATCATCTAACACAGCCACACATCGATCAAGATGCATCCAACACATGGCTAAGAAAAGGCAATATATACAGTGAGATGGAAGGATTCATGATTGCAATACAGGATCAAACAATAAACACCAGATATTACAGCAAGCACATTATTAAAGATCCCAATACCACAACAGATAAATGCAGACTTTGCAAACAACAAATAGAAACAGTAGATCACATCACAAGCGGGTGTACAATACTAGCAAATACAGAATACCCCAGAAGACATGACAATGTAGCAAAATTAATACATCAACAGCTTGCCTTACAACATAAACTTATAAAACAACACGTTCCCACATACAAGTATGCACCACAAAATGTACTGGAGAATTATGAATACAAATTATGCTGGAACAGAACCATTATAACAGATAAAGCAACACCACATAACAAACCTGACATCATACTCACCAATAAAAAGAAGAAATTAACACAACTAATCGAAATATCCATACCCAATACAACAAGTATACAGAAGAAAACAGGAGAAAAAATTGAAAAATACATCCAACTAGCTGAGGAAATCAAGGACATGTGGCATCAGGGTAAAGTTGACATTATACCGATTATACTACCAATAGAAGCTTTTGAAATGTGGTGCTACAGAAGAATGCTGAAGATAATGTGGGTAGATCACGTAACTAATGAGGAGGTATTGAATAGAATTGGGGAGAAGAGAAGTTTGTGGCACAACTTGACTAGAAGAAGGGATCGGTTGGTAGGACATGTTTTGAGGCATCAAGGGATCACAAATTTAGCATTTGAGGGCAGCGTGGAGGGTAAAAATTGTAGAGGGAGACCAAGAGATGAATACACTCAGCAGATTCAGAAGGATGTAGGTTGCAGTAGGTACTGGGAGATGAAGAAGCTTGCACAGGATAGAGCAGCATGGAGAGCTGCATCAAACCAGTCTCAGGTCTGAAGACCACAACAACAACAACAACAACTATCAACTACAGGAGTCATACCACACAATATCCACCAGTACATCAACGCAATACAGCTACATCCAAACTTATATATACAACTACAGAAATCTGTAATTATTGATACTTGTTCAACTACCCGAAAGTTCCTAAATGCCATGTAACATATACCGTACAGTTAAAAGGAAGTCACGCTTGATCAAGGTCCACGTCACTTTCCATTTTTAACCAGACATAATGTCTGAGAAAAGTATAGTAATAATAATAATAATAATAATAATAGTAATAATATTATGATGATGATTAAGCTGATTATGATGACAGAGGACGTCTCTCCACTGCAACATTGATTCAAAACCCAGACTTTCATAATTTTACATGGTCTTCATATCAGTTTACTTAGCTTTCAGTGTGTACAAAAAAAAAAAAAAAAAAAAAAAAAAAAAAAACGGAACTGATTTACTACAAGAAATTTTGTGATGGAAGTGATATGGTATATGATCATAATATGTTCTTGAGTAACAATGAAAAATTTGAAAAACATGATGATTTTCTATTGAAGTGTGTTTACAATAAAAAGGAAAAAAATACTTTTCTGTGGTTTAGTTGCATGCGTAAGTGATTGTTCTTGTTAAATCCAAATATATAAATTAAAATTTTGTTTAGATTAGTGGTGTTTGTATTATCCATGTTTACTCTGAAACTTTTGTAGCTACAGCCTTCTACCGGTTGCATCCAGAAGTTACTCTTCTGAAAGATATTGAAGGAGAAGCAGCCGAGCGATTACAAAAGTGCTTTTCTCCGGGTGTCATTGGTCTAGAAGATGGAAAAAATGGTAAGCAAATAAGTTTTTTTTTTTTTTAAAAATTTTGATAGATATGTTTTGTTTTGTATAAAAGCTATGGCACCACGTCACTGTGAAAGAAATTCGGAGTCCATGAACTCGAAAGGTTGACATTAGTGTTGGAAACACCCTTTATTGGGTGTGGAGGTGTCACGGGGTGACATACAGAAATGTCTGGACATGAGTTTGAGTAAAACATTTGTTGCTCAGCGGGAAGTATCATGAAAATAGTGTGCTGCCACTCAGCACTTGAAGAAGTTTGGGTGGACCTTCTATTGCTCTCCAAAATGTTGCTAGATGAACACTAACATTGCTCCCTGGGAGAAACTGGACAGATTGTCATTTAAGGTGCACCTTTCAGACTTGGCTAGCATTACTCAGGTTTTGGCTGTTGCAAGCTTACATGATGCCAGGTGTCATCACTTTCGATATTTTATAGATATGCAATTAACAATATAAATACTGTGTACAGATTTTGGGAAAGTGTTAAGCATGGGTGAGCTCACTTCAATTTGAACGCCAAATGATTGCATTTTAGGTTTACTATAAAGCATAAATTGCATAGTGTCAGTGTGGAACTGTTTGGGCTTAAAAATTAGCAGTTTTTCAACATTATTATTTCTGGAATATTAACTACTTTTCATGGTTTTGATGTACCACAGGACAGGAATCCTGCCCAATAGTGCAGAAAACTGTAAGGTGTATGTCTCACTCATCACATTCATTTTTGTAGATCAAAAGTTCAAGCATTAACACAACTCATCTCATACTATTCCAGTTTAGTATCAAAACTGAAAAACTGCTGTACTATAAATATTTCTGTGTATGAGCAGACACCTACAAAAGCAACACTAAATAGACTATTAGTAATAAGCAGTTGGCAATCCAAATGGTTGCCTTGAGAAGTGTTAATGCAGATACTGTTAGTGTATCATTTTACAGTTGACAGCTTGGTTGTTGCAAGAGGAAACAAAGATTTCTCGTACCATTAATTAATAATTGTAGGTCGTAGCATGTTCATTCGCCTGTTGGCACAAGTAAATTCTGAACTCCTTGTTGAGCAACATTTTGGTGGCCATGACTATGTGAAATGGCACATTTTTTAAGTGTTTACAAAAATAATGAAATAAAAATTCTTTGGACCAATCATATTATTGTCTCTAAAAATATTAACCTTTAAAACTCATACACTTTTCCATGCATTCAAACCAATTCTGGTAACCTTTATTTCCACACTGATGTTGGTGTTGCAAAAATGGGGTATTGGTATGATGCAACATCTTTTTGATGTGATGAAAATCACTGTCCACACATTTTTTGTTTCACATAAGAAAGTCCTTTCTTGAAAAATCAAGTGAATACATGCAGAATACTGAAAAGTTAGGCATGGTATTTGAAAAATCGCATAATTTTGTTGGAAGTTCTTTGTGAACAATCCATCTTCGTTAGCTCTGGTTCATCTTGGAACACTCAAGCTATTGATTTCCACCTTGTTTTTATGAATACATCCAAGTTATGATACTGTACACAGATTTTGTGTTTCTTCAATCAAGTTTTCGGGCATTTTGTTTCACCAATTGACGTGAACCTGCTTTTAATATTCAGTTAAACTGTTCAAAATTGGTTGGGAACAGATCTTTTTCAGTTGAATTTTCATCTAAAATTTGAAGTACTAGATTCTTTGATGAGTGTAAGTATGCCTCTATCTTACAGGAAGTCACATGTCAAATTCTTCAGTCATGTTGTACACAGCTTTGATATTTGTCAACCTTCATGAAATTCATTGTTGATTACAGTATTTCCATGATGACCTTCTGTAAACCATGTAAAAGACTTTTCTGGAGGTGATTGGTTACCAAAAGTTGAACAAAGTCATTCAAGGAATTGTTGTTGAGGTAGACCTTTATGGAAATCGTAATAAAATTGCTCAGCAAAATTCTTCATGTGATATTGCCATTCTTTTGACAAAACTGTTTGTTAAAACACTCACTGTAAATAAACAACTCAGTCAATTTATGATCAGTCATTGTTTTAACAGTAACAAATGACAAATTTTAAAACAGTATAAATGGCCTGTTCTCAATAGAATCACTTAGTGATCATTTGTAAAAACTTAAAAAGCAACCCTCATAAGAAATCATCATGTAATGATGTATTTGCTGCATTTTTACGTTTAAATGAGATGTCTCTTGCTTAAATTGTTCACAGACTTGTTTTCCTGAACCATACTTACAAAGTAGTAGTTGTTCATATATTACAAAATTGACAAAATCAATTCTATTTATGTAGTTTGATGATATTTTGTAGTAAATCTTGTTGCTTATTCTGTATCTTTATTTATCAGGTAAAAAGAAAGCCAAAGTTTTAAGTGCAAGGTATGACACATGCAGTAGAAATGTCTTCAGATATGACGACTTAAAAAATGCAGTTAAAATGGAGAGAATAAGGGATCATTATATTTGTAAGTACACAGTATTGTGAATTTTTAGTTTACCACCTTTTATATGGTTGTTACATCTATTGCTACAATTCTTTTAGTATCAATTTTAATTATCAAATAGTGAGAAGCCATGTTACTACTTAATTCAGCTGTTTGTGATAAATGTAGATGCATTATTGAACTACCTGTCAAGCAAGAAGAAAGTTAATAGTTTGTACCGATTTCAGTGTAGATTTCTTTAAAGATAAATACAGGCAGGAAAGATGAACTGTAATCATTATTTAGATATTTCAGTCTAATTTCAGTAGTTATTTTCCAACTCGTGTATTACAGGATAACAGGAAGAAATGCTAATGTCAAATTAAATTTATTTAATATTGGCTTTGTATCAGTACTTGAAAGTAGCTTTCCTAAAAAGTTATCAAGAAAACCCATTTAAAACAAGTAACCGTGGATAACTAAGGAAATTAAAACCTCATGTAATATGTAGAGAGAAATTTGAGTAAAGGCCAGAATAAGTCATGATCTGACACCACTTTTATACAATGAAAGCATTGTCGTATTTTAAGGAAAGTCATTAACATGTCCATAAGTCTGCACATTCTGTCTGAAGTAAATAACGGAGGAAATAAAATTGAAACTATATGGATTGTTGTCAAATGAGAAAGAGGACAACTATTAACAATTAAACTGAATGACAATGTTGAGACAGATATTTCACAAGTTACAAATACGTTTAGCAAAAACTTTCTAAATATAGCAGGAAAAATAGGATTAAATGGTTTAATTGAAGAAGGAAGAGAATGTATTACAAGTGTCATTCCACAAAACTTTAAGCAACTAGAAGTAGTGCCAACACCCTACACCAAAATTAATAGTATCATAAAAACTCTAAAACACAAAAGCTTATATGGTGTTGATAGAATTTCAAACAGAATTCTGAAAAGTTGCTGTAGGTAATGTCCTCAGTGATAACATATGTAATGCATCACAGACACATGGAATTTTCCCAGATAGATTAAAATATGCAGTTGTTAACTGCTTTACAAGAGGTGTGGCAAGAAAAAAATAATTATCATCAGGTTTTCTTGCTGACTTCTTTTTACATAGTATTTGAAAAAGTACTGTACTCAAGAATAGTGTCACATTTAAGTAGAAACAATTACGTAACATATCACAGTTTGGATTTCAGAAGGATTGCTTGAGTGAGAATGCTATTTATACATTCAGCCACCAAGTATTACAAGTCTTACATAATAAAGATCGCCAGTTGCTGTTTTTTGTGATCTTTGTAAGGTATTTGGTTGTGTAGAAAACCTTACACTCTTAAATAGACTCAAGTTTTATGAACTTAATAGATTTACACACAAATAGTTTGAATCATACTTAACAAACAGAATGCAAAAAGTTGTGCTGAATAATTCAAACAATGTTGGAAAGATAGAAAGTTTTAGTGTGGGGAGAGTCCAAAAGGGAGTCCCACAAAGCTCAATTTGGGGTCCATTGCTATCCCTTATATACATGAATGAATGACCTTCCACTTAACATTCAACATGTAGAATTGGTACTTTTTGCAGACGATACTAGTGTTACAGTAAATTCCATTAGGGAGAAAGCAACACATGAGATTGTTAATATTTTTTTCATAGAATTGTTAAGTGGTTCTCTGAAAATGGACTCGTCCTTAAATTTAAGAAAACACATTGTATTCAGTTCTGTACAACAAGTAAGAGTCATAGCAACAATTGATGTAGCACATGAACAGGAGTCAGTAAACACAGTAGAATGCTTCAAATTTTTGGCTGTAAATATTGACAAAAATAAAAAATAAAAAAAAAGAATTGGAAGTAGTCTGGCTAGTACTGGAAACAATTGAATCAACCTCCTGACATATTTTGTGTATTCCCATTTAATAATATCTTATGGAATAATTTTCTGGGGTAACTCATCACTTAGAAAGACAGCACTGATTCTACAAAAAGGAATAGTGAAAATAATATTTGGTGTTAACCTATCTCTGGGACATGTGACAACTAACACCTATGAACATGTTATTCAGCACAGATGAGTAAATTGTTCCCTTGGAATGCTGAGAGTTGATAAGGGACTGTTTCTAAGTGCAGGTTTGCCATGTAAGGAATTGCTTAAGTTTTCCTCCACAGTAGGAACTTCATCTCGTTTGGTATATCAATATCTAAGACCAAGTGTAAGTCTTACAAACCATAATGAGTTTGACATGGAGATATGGCATGATGCCAGAATTTATATAGTTGTTGTGTCTTCTTGTTGGTGTTTCTTTTCCCCCCGGTGGATTCAAATGTCAGCCATTACGGTCTTTATCTAGCCACTGTATCCACTGGAATAGGGAGGAACAGGCTTTTGCAGTACAATAAGCAAGTGAAATGTAGCACATACTCGATCTCACAGATAGCACATACTTGATCTCACAGAACTACACATCTTCTCTGCTACATGGCTGTTGATGTATAATTTTTTGTCCCTCTTTACCAACTTCGTAATTGAGGGGAGAGAAAAAACTACGGAATATATCTTTCTTTAATAACATTATTTGTTATGTTCAGCTTGGTTGGGATTGTATTGATTGGCAAGATGACAAAAATTCATAATAATGACTTACACAAAATTGGTGCAGTTGACTTTTCATGTGGTAAACTAAGATGTATAAGTTCCAAAATACAAAAGAAGAAAAGAAAGAAAAAAGCATATCACAAATTTTACAAAAGAAAATTACAAACTATGAATTAAAAGCCACATATCTTACAAAAAATAGATTTGACACAATATTCCACAGTTATACACCTATATAAATATTTGATATCCATTTAACTTCATCAGCTGTAATTTCCAGGACATCATTCCATTCCTAACATATCTTCTCTTGAAGTTTTGTTGGTCAGTTTGTAACGCTACCACCCCAATCGGACGTACGTTAGCTGTATAAAGCCTGTACTGTAATAAGTTCACGGGCTTCACCTTATAAACAAGATTTTAGTACATAAGTTGACCGCGTGTACCTAATAGAAGCAAGATCGAACTTGTACTCAGTCAATAACTACAGTGATGCATCAAGCAAATGTAAAGTATAATTACTCTTTCGCATGGACAAGAAGTACACACAGTAGATGCTACCTATAATTAATAATTCGGTCGCCAGCCTACTTAGGCAATGAGTGAGTTTTTCCTTGTACAAGTGGGTGCATGTACAAGCATAGTAACACGTAGTAATGATGCGTTAAATGGCGAAGTTTGAAACCAGAAAAATCCACTGAACTAAAGTTTTCTCTTTTTGTACTAATTTGGACGAGATAAATTCACACAACACCACACAGCAATGATTACTACGAACGGCATTTTGTATATTGATCAGACAGAAATCAGGCATAGATTGTCCTAGAATGAGCAGTTTTGAAAGCACACATACAATGTCACTATTAAAATTGGAAAACAACACTAATGCACTTAGGATTAATATAGAACTTAACTTTACTGGTCAAATCTGATCAGCACATCTCAAGGTTTGAAAGAATGGACAAGAGAAGGGGGGGGGGGGGGGGCCTAAAACTGTTATTGTCGTTATACTGAAACTGTTAAGTACTAAAAGGCAAATTAACACTCAAAATTATCAATCTATGGATAACTACTCTTTTGTCATACTTCTGAATAATTTAACTGTCATTAGTTCTGTCTCAAATTAATTAAATAGCATCGCTAACTCAATTCAAAAAACTCTCTTCCAATTTAGTCATACTTTCGTTCTTTACCAACATTTGCAATAACACACAGAACTTTTAAACTTCTTTATAGCATAGATTGATCTACTGATAATTCTTATTAACACTAATTTTTAAACTTTCAGTTCAGGATACTCGGGTTGCACAATACGAGGTAAGGATCCTGTCTAGGTCAGTGATCAGGATAAGTCATGGCTACGGCAATTCTGGTAAAAGTCACATTATTATTGAACAGTTAGAAACATTTTTGACACTGGTCCACACAGATACACTTCTAAAGATGAAATAAATGTTTGACCTGTGCAAGTCGGTGCGGCGGTTGGCGGGCAGCTAGATAGCGGGCAGCACGGCACACATACAAGCACGGCTAAGGCTCTCATTACATAGGCACTTTCCTTCTTCTTAGCGTCGTAATCTTTCCAACTTTGTGCCTCAGAATATAGCCATGCCAAATAGTCGTCGGAATCGGTGCATCCGAGGCTCAATGGAATCCACTTTCCCTGGGTAGCCGCCTCGGTACAGTACGTGTTCCTCTGACCGATTCACAACTCCGACTGTTATACTGAGATCGTTGTGCCGAACCGCGCCAGTGTGCGTCTTCCCGCGCTCGCCTGCCTCCACCTTTTCCCGCTCCCCTACAGGTAGGGTATTCACCACAGGTTTTCTACTACACATATCCTAATGCATTACCTACGTATGGACCAAGTGTATAAATTACAATTTTCACATCGTACAATAGTTTTAACATTAAATACACTTCCCTTTGATTACCACATTATTTGAAATCCAACATAAATAATAATATTCATTTCAAAAGTTACTCACAGTTTCTTTAACATCACGATACGAACCGAAAAAGAAGTTCAAAACATTGCTTACATTAATTTATCTAAATTCATAAAGAAAAAAAATTAT
This sequence comes from Schistocerca nitens, assembly GCF_023898315.1. NCBI lineage: Eukaryota > Metazoa > Arthropoda > Insecta > Orthoptera > Acrididae > Schistocerca > Schistocerca nitens. Next base: position 580,777,025 of record NC_064618.1, on the reverse strand, counting down.
TATATGTACAGTTGTCGTTACACATGCCCCTGTTTCCAGAAAATTTTCTTAAGTCCAAATTTTATGGGAACACTAAATCTTACAATTATACAGTGGTTCTGAATCTTTACTTAAATGTCCAAAAGGTTTACACTACATATGTCCTTCTACTCACTGTATATAGGTTTACACTCTTTTAACACATCAAGAATAATTATTTGTCATTTACTCAAGTGCCTTTTGCACAGTCCAACTTCCCATCATAACATTACTAAAATAGCAATTTAATCAATTTTTCTAAATTTCTCAAAGAAATAATTTAAAATTCTGGAATACAAACATTTAACTACAAAAACAATTGCATATTTTGTACACACTATAAGATAATTTGTCGCTGCTTGCTTTGAATAGCAGTCCATTTCCTTACTTACTAAACAAAACACACACACACATATTCAGAAAATTAACTACACATATTTGCTGCCTATTATGCGGATTTGGGCAGTCCTTTTCACTTCATATTGTCACATCTTCTGGATCACATTTACGATTTTCCATCGACTATTTATCTGCCCTCATTGGTATTTGGCAGTCCTTCATATTATGGTTCATACACTGCCCATTTTCATTTTTTGACAGTCCCATCTTTTATCTGGCTGATAGCATTTATCCTTTCATTTCAGTCCCATTCTCCATACATTTTTACAGTTACAGTACAATTGGTAATCTGAAACTCACATAACTACATTAGCACACTTTCAAGGGTATACAGACATTTACAAAGATTAGTTACATTTAGAATAACTTGGGTCCAGCATAAGATACAGCACAATTACTCGTTCCTAGGAACATACAGTTTCAGGTCCACAATATTTCTTACACCTAAAGGTCTTTTGGATTTTGGATAGATCAGGTAGTAAGCATTGTCGTGTGGAATATTCTGTATTATATATGGTCCATTATAAATATATTTAAATTTGGAAATTTCATGGTTTAGTTCACTAGACTTTTCGTGGGTTTTTAAAAGAACATAATCTCCAATTTTAAATTTTGAAACTTTTAAATTTTTATTGTGTCTTTTAGATCTAGATTCAGCTTTTTGCTTTGCCCTTTTTATCACCAATTCTTTCTTTTGATCCAATCCCAAACTTGTACAAGGTGGAAACTCTAGTTTTTCTTCAATTAAACTTTTACTACTTCTGCCTAACAAAATTTCTTCCGGTGGAAATCCTGTAGTTTCATGATGTAATGTGTTCATGACATTCTCAAAATCCGATATAAATCTGCCCCAGGCTCTATGATTGTGACTGCAGTATGTTCTACACAATCTCCCGATTTCTCGCATGTACCTTTCAACTGGGTTGCTTGCAGGATGGTAGGCTGAGATATATTTAACCTCCACACCATTTCTCTCCATTCCTTCTTTCCAAATTTTGGATATGAACTGGGGTCCATTGTCAGATAGTACTGCTTTGGGTTTCCCGATGGTCCTGAAGTATTCGACCATTCTACTAAATACAGCTTTTGCTGTCGCTTTTTTCAAGGGGTATAATTTCACAAATTTTGAAAATACTTCCAAAATCACCAAAATATATGCACAATTTCCCAAAGTCTTTGGGAGGGGACCATATAAATCCACCGATAATAAGTCTAGGGTGTCTTCAGGCAACGTACTTTGCATTGGTCCCCTACTAGTTTTGTTCGGCACTTTGGCCTTTTGACAGACATCACATGACTTAATTCGTTCCTTTACCTTCTTACTGACACTACCAACCATCACTACTACATTATTCAATTTATCCAAACACTTCTTTGGCCCACTATGCCCCAATGCTAAATGAAAATAATCTATGACATCAGTGTCAAACTGGTTTGGCCAACATACCCTCCATTCCTCAGTAACTAAATCTTTCCTCCTATATAAAATGCCTCTAAAGATTTTGTAATATTTCTTAATTTGAGGATACTGCACACTGTCAAAATTTACCTTCACTGATTTCCAGGTTGAATCCTCATTCTGATGGTATCTCATATTTTTACATATCTGCTCCATTTTCCTCTTTCCTGAAACCTCTTTCATATACCTTATCTGAAAAGTACCCTCTTCACCATTTTCATTTGGCACTTCACTCATACCATTAGGCAATCGAGATAAAGCATCTGCCACATAATTCTCTGTACCTTTAACATAGCAAATATCGTAATCAAATTGTTGTAGGTATAAAGCCCAACAAGTTAGCCTACTATTAAGTAAACGGCAATCTTTAAGAAAAGTTAAAGCTTTGTGGTCAGTATGTATGATGAGCTTATGGCCCCACAGATAATTTCTAAATTTCTTTAGCCCCCATATAATGGCTAAAGCTTCCTTTTCCGAAATAGTGTAGTTTCTCTCGTATTTTGTTAGAGTTCTACTTGCAAACGTGATAGTCCTGTGTTCGATTTCTTTGTCATTACAGATTTCTTGGAAAACTTCTATAACAATTCCATAAGCACTGCTGTCAGTACTCATATGGAAAGGTTCTGATAGTATGGGGTGATGCAAAATATTGTCATTCAAAAGTTCATTTTTTTAATTTTTCGAAATTCCTTATACACCCTTCAGTCCACACAAAAGCACTATTTTTCTTAAGTAGATTATTCAAATGAGGACTATTAAAAACTTGCCCCTTGACGAATTTTCTATAGAACCCACATAAACCTAAAAAGGCTTTCAACTGTTTTCTATTTGTAGGAGCTGGACATCCTGATATTGCACTTAACTTTTCCGGATCCTTGCCAATGCCGTTTGTAGTAATAATGTGTCCCAGAAACTTTATTTCCGATTTCACAAATTCACATTTCTTCCACTTAAGTGTCATGCCCCCTGCTTGTAGAGCAACAAAAACTTTCCGCAATAACTCGCAATGCTCTTGCCATGTTTCTGTAGCAATCAGTAAATCGTCTACATAAATGGTTAGCCGGGAACTCAGTTCTCTCCCTAACACAAAGTCCAGTGCCCTAATAAATACTGCCACAGATGTGCTAAGCCCAAATGGCACTACTTTATACTGATAGCATTTCCCGGCGAATAGAAAAGCGGTATATTTATGGGATTCTTTACTTAATGGGATTTGCCAGTATCCGGCGGTCATGTCCAGACTGGTTAAATATTTCACGTTATAAAATTTTTGGAGCATTTCATCCAGATTTTCCGGTCTATCTATTTCCTTCTTTACAATTTTGTTCAAAGTTCTGGCGTCGACAACTACTCTCACTCCCCCATCCCTTTTGTTCACGATGATAAGGGGACTATTATATTCGCTACTACTTCGTTCGATTACCCTCCATTCTATCATTTTATCTATTTCCACTTGAACAGCCTGCCTCTTTGATATGGGTATCGAAAACGGTCTTACGAAGAAAGGTTTATGCTCTACGGTCTCAATCTGGTATTCAAAATTCTTAACTAGGCCAGGTTTGTCCGAAAATACGGGGCTGTTACTATCTAAAATTTCAAGCAATTCTGCTTTCTGTTCGGGAGATATTCCCTCTAAATTTTCCACCATTCCCTTAAATTCATGCCCCTGCTTGTCACTCTCATTTAATATTCTCTGGACATGGTACACCTCATACTTGTTTGTCAACCCATCATTCCCTTGGTCGATCTCCAACAACAAAGAGTCAATTTCTGAATCAAACACTTTCCCACTTTCCTCAAAATTTAATTCCAAATTACTAAATGTACTGTTAATTTTGATCACTCCCTGGCTACAATCAATAATAACCTTTTCTTTATCCAACCAATCTATCCCCAAAATCATTTCAGTACTCAAGTCTGGCACAACCAAAAAATCGTGTTCAAAGTTTTGTCCTTTTATACTAAATTCAACCAAAATCTGGTTCTTTACCGGCTTACTAGCCTTACCAGTTGCACCAACAATTTTTACACCTGTCACTGACATAATTACTAGCCCAGGCTTATCACAAATGTGTTCGAAAAACGATGGGGAAATTGCACTTATCTGAGACCCAGTATCAAGAAGTACTTGCAATTTCACGTTATAAATTTCAACTGGTATTATAGTTTGTTTAACCGTCGAATGTTTTTCATTACCGTGGTCTTCCTTGAGCAAATCCGGGTCGACAATAACATCGTCCCAAGATATGCTTTTAACATTCACTTCACATATATCTGGCGGTTTCTTGGGTTCCGGAAGTTCAAACTTATTAATTACCTGAACTCTTTGCGAAATAAACCCTGAGTCGTCTGGTGGTTCTTTCTTTCTTTGTTCTGTTTCAACGTCTGGATTTTGTTTTGATACGTTGTCATCGTTAGGTACAATATCGCCATTAACTGCACCCCCTTTATTTTCACTGATTTTCTCATACCCTCTTTCAGTAAAAGTATATTCATTTTCCTTTACACCTGAAAATTCATCTTCACTAGAATCACCACTACTTTCTTCCTCAACATCAGATTCACTTAAGTACACTACTTTTGCACAATAGGGAGAGTTAGTACATTCATTTTCGTCTGTATTTGCGTATCTTTCATCATCCGAACTATTGTCGGAATCCAACCATTCCGGATCGCTTTCAGGTTCTAACATAAAAGCTTTTCTGAGACAGGCACTAAGTTCCTCCTCTGTATTGTCGTCAGGCTTGGATTTTAACTCAATCTCCTCTTTTGGCAATACGGCCTCATCCTCAGCTTTATTCACATCCACTGTGACTTCATATTCGGTGTAATCCTCGTGGACTTTGATTACTTTCAGGTAATCATCTGCCCCTTCTCCACAGTGCCTCTCGGTAGCAGCTTGTACTATTGGCGGACTGTTAGCAGAAGTTATTTCTTCGTCAATGCTGAGGATTTCATCCTCCAAATCCTTCCTACCCTTAATCTGCATCCTATTGGCGGCACGCGTACTTTGCACGGCGCTATTTATTCTCTCCTCTTCCAATTCGGGCCACGTCACCTTATCGACGTCCCTACTATCTCCTTTTCCACTAACTAATTTCTTTGCCTCATACTCCTTCTTAAAATCCTCCCACTCACATTGCTTTAGGCCCTTGTACAGATCGTCGATCTGCACATGCCAATCAGTTACTTCTGCTAATTCATTCTCGCCTTTTATCTCATTGCAAACACTGCTAACCGCACCTCTCTGTGTATTCACAGTTTCCTTTATCGTTTCCTTTGCCACGGAATTATCACTCGTAAAATTTTCATTAGCTCTGACGGCTATGTTCGTATCTACTGCTGCCGTATTTCTAGTGGCTTCTTTCCTAACAGATGTTCTGCTAGGCTGGGCCATTGCCCTCTGATGCTCCACTCGCCTGTTAACATGTAGCGCTCTGTGCGGCAGATATGACTCATTCTGGCTCGCACCTGACGCTTGTTTCGCCACAACATGTCGCGGCGTCCCATGTCTGTCCCTAGCCTGTCTCATTACATTACGGTCGGTCCGGTATCTTTTTTCAAATCGGGGCCGGTATGTATTGTCCGCTTCCGTTTGGCCCGCAACGTTCACGGAAATTAGTTTCCCGCGTCGTTATTATTTTGCGCGGTATACCCTCTACCGCGACCTGAATAATTTCCTCTACCTCTTCCTCTGCCTCTTCCTCTTTGTATTACATTGACGCGAAATCCATCGCCGTCGTTTCGTACGTCATTGTGTCGGTTATTATGGTTACCAAAGTTTTGATAATTGGCACGACTTGCGCGCCAATGGTCTTCGTCTTCGACCCTTTCTAGAAATGCTTGGAAGCTGCGATGATTGCTTCCTACATACCTCTTTGAATCTTCTGGGAGCTTTTTATATAACTCCCAGATAATTTCTGAATCTGATCTTCGGCCTCTTAAATGCGTCAATTTCCGGTACCAATGCTCGCAGAAATCTTTCAAAGAATTCCTGCCCCTGTTATCATGCTGTTTGGCCATGATGAACTCCCGCCATAAATGGTCCTGCTTTTGTTCAGACCAATATTCTTCCGTAAATCTTTGCCTAAATTCTTCGAACGTCATTCGTTCAGTATTTAAATTTATTCCCCAGCGCTTAGCATCACCTGCTAAGGCGCTAATTACTACATTTATCTTTTCCTGATCAGACAAGTGCTCAGGAAATACTCTCTCGCAATTTTTGATAAAATCTAACGGATGACAGCCGTTATGTTTCTTGGCTGGATCGAAGCGTTCCTCGCCTTCTAACAGCTTCATAATTGGTGTGCCATTACAGACAACACCAGGTCTATCTTTAATTTTGCTTTCCAGATCGAAAATTCTGCCTTGAATTTTCGTAGTATTTTGTTCACAATTTTGAACACATCCGGTTACTTTTTTATCTAAATCTCTTTCAGTTTCTAAAACTACCTTTTCCAACTGTAATATTCCGTGTTGACATTCGTTTACGATCTCAGTTTTAAGACCGAAAACTTTTTCGTCTACCTTAGTTTCAACCAGAGGTTCTACTTTCTCTTGGATGTTGAGAATTTCAACATCGAATCTACTATTAATGTTTCCAATTTCCTCCTGCATAGTATCCATATTCTTGTTAATGGTATCAACTTCAAATTTCAGAGTATTTACCACAGAATTTAAATTACCCACTTTTTGTTCTACCTGTTCTATTTGTTTACTAATTTTAATTCCCTGTCCTTCTACCTGTGCTTTAATTTGATCCACGTGTGTTTTAAGCTGCTCATTCTGTGTTTTGAGCTGCTCGTCAACGTGCGTTTTAAGTTGCTCATTCTGTGTTTTGAGCTGCTCGTCAACGTGCGTTTTAAGTTGCTCATTCTGTGTTTTGAGCTGACGTCCCTGTGTTTTAAGTTGCTCGTCAACGTGTGTTTTAAGCTGTTCATTCTGTGTTTTGAGCTGACGTCCCTGTGTTTTAAGTTGCTCGTCAACGTGTGTTTTAAGCTGCTCATTCTGTCCTGCAATTTGTTTGGTTAATTGTTCAAATAAGTCGTTCATACTTAAAATTTTTATACTGTTTTGTTCTACAGGATCGATGTGTTCCAATTCTACTTCAGAAGTTTCTTTCGGTTCTTTATCTGTGGTGAATCAAACATGTCAGTGGATTCGTTCACGTACCCACTATCATCTACCAAGTCACCCTCTACTTCATGTTTTGTCCCTTGCTGTGTTCGAGACGATCTCGACATTTCAATCTGTTCGTTGACTTGTTCATGGTATTGTATGTACGCCAATTGTCTTCCGCTAACGCCATCTGTTATCTGGCCGCGTAAACTCCGGCTACTACCAGCCGCATTCTCCATTTCGCTTGGCGCATCTACCCTGCCTACGTTCCTGTCCATATTGAATGCCAACTATACCACACTATTATACTTGACGCTCACTGTAATTTATTTTACTGAACTTTATTGCTATTCGTGCCACTGAACATCCACTGTTCGATCTTTACGTTAATTTGTAATCGACAACAACTGGATGTCCTGTCACCGGGAAGCCACTTGTAACGCTAGCTGTACGTTAGCTGTATAAAGCCTGTACTGTAATAAGTTCATGGGCTTCACCTTATAAACAAGGATTTTAGTACATAAGTTGACCACGTGTACCTAATAGAAGCAAGATCGAACTTGTACTCAGTCAATAACTACAGTGATGCATCAAGCAAATGTAAAGTATAATTACTCTTTCGCATGGACAAGAAGTACACACAGTAGATGCTACCTATAATTAATAATTCGGTCGCCAGCCTACTTAGGCAATGAGTGAGTTTTTCCTTGTACAAGTGGGTGCATGTACAAGCATAGTAACACGTAGTAATGATGCATTAAATGGCGAAGTTTGAAACCAGAAAAATCCACTGAACTAAAGTTTTCTCTTTTTGTACTAATTTGGACGAGATAAATTCACACAACACCACACAGCAATGATTACTACGAACGGCATTTTGTATATTGATCACACTGAAATCGGGCATAGATTGTCCTAGAATGAGCAGTTTTGAAAGCACACATACAATGTCACTATTAAAATTGGAAAACAACACTAATGCACTTAGGATTAATATAGAACTTAACTTTACTGGTCAAATCTGATCAGCACATTTCAAGGTTTGAAAGAATGGACAAGAGAAGGGGGGGGGGGGGGGGGGGCCTAAAACTGTTATTGTCGTTATACTGAAACTGTTAAGTACTAAAAGGCAAATTAACACTCAAAATTATCAATCTATGGATAACTACTCTTTTGTCATACTTCTGAATAATTTAACTGTCATTAGTTCTGTCTCAAATTAATTAAATAGCATCGCTAACTCAATTCAAAAAACTCTCTTCCAATTTAGTCATACTTTCGTTCTTTACCAACATTTGCAATAACACACAGAACTTTTAAACTTCTTTATAGCATAGATTGATCTACTGATAATTCTTATTAACACTAATTTTTAAACTTTCAGTTCAGGATACTCGGGTTGCACCATACGAGGTAAGGATCCTGTCTAGGTCAGTGATCAGGATAAGTCATGGCTATGGCAATTCTGGTAAAAGTCACGTTATTATTGAACAGTTAGAAACATTTTTGACACTGGTCCACACAGATACACTTCTAAAGATGAAATAAATGTTTGACCTGTGCAAGTCGGTGCGGCGGTTGGCGGGCAGCTAGATAGCGAGCAGCACGGCACACATACAAGCATGGCTAAGGCTCTCATTACATAGGCACTTTCCTTCTTCTTAGCGTCGTAATCTTTCCAACTTTGTGCCTCAGAATATAGCCATGCCAAATAGTCGTCGGAATCGGTGCATCCGAGGCTCAATGGAATCCACTTTTCCTGGGTAGCCGCCTCGGTACAGTACGTGTTCCTCTGACCGATTCACAACTCCGACTGTTATACTGAGACCGTTGTGCCGAACCGCGCCAGTGTGCGTCTTCCCGCGCTCGCCTGCCTCCACCTTTTCCCGCTCCCCTACAGGTAGGGTATTCACCACAGGTTTTCTACTACACATATCCTAATGCATTACCTACGTATGGACCAAGTGTATAAATTACAATTTTCACATCGTACAATAGTTTTAACATTAAATACACTTCCCTTTGATTACCACATTATTTGAAATCCAACATAAATAATAATATTCATTTCAAAAGTTACTCACAGTTTCTTTAACATCACGATACGAACCGAAAAAGAAGTTCAAAACATTGCTTACATTAATTTATCTAAATTCATAAAGAAAGAAAAATTATTATATGTACAGTTGTCGTTACAAGTTTGCTCTGTGATCTGCTCTGCAGACACTTTGAAGATTATCAATCATCCTCCTTTTATGAAGGGGTATGTTAGAACTGACATAACCTTTTTTGACCATGCCTAGGTGGCAGCAAATTTTCTTGGATAGTTCAGTCCCTGATTCTTCATGGTGTTACTGAAGAAACCTTTGTTAGACTCCCATCTCTCCTCTCCATGCAAGCTTCCGGATGAAGAGCTAATGCTGCAACAGGATGTCATCAACCCCTCCGCCCCCCTCTGCCGCTGCAGGGCAGCCCCAGGCCTGTGAAACAGACTTCAAGCAAGAGCATTATCCAGGACAGTGTGGACTGGAAGTACTAGTGGGAATACTGAAACATGAAACTTGTTTCATTTTCTAATTGTGGTCTGTTGTCAAGTCACATCTGGCAGAGGGATGTCCACAAGTGTATGGAGCCAAATATTGGTGGGGATTTTATCATTCCAGCTATAATGCACAATGGCTCATTGAGGTGTTCACTTATTTTGTTGCTGTGGCGTCTGCATCCATGCTAGTGTACAATACTCAGCAGCTGAGTGCACTAGCTATTGTGCGACATTACATAGGAAATCTGCTTGCACTCCCATAGTTTTTTGTCACAATTTATTTATTATGTTATTTCTGGTTTTTTGCATTCATCCAATCTGGTACAGATGTTTTTTAGATGTCCTAGAACAGTCAAAAGTGATGATGCCAGTATATTTTAGATAAATGGTGTGGTTTATTTGTTTGTTGTCAAATGAAACATTTGAGCCTTGTGACACCCAGATGTAAGTGGAATGTACAACACTTTACTTTGTCAGGGTTTTGCCACATTCACCTCTTCTTATAATATTCACTCAGCCGCTCAAAATCATCTGTCAGATTGTGTTCTCTTTCATGTATGAGGATGTGCTGAAAAGTAATGCCTCTGAATTTTTTATTCTGTTATCAGTATAGTTCATGTGTTACATGTTGTTTGTTGTGTCTAGACCATACAGCCTAGACACAATGCGGTAGCCGATAGGGCACGCAATGCTAACGCAGACGGGCGTGAAGTCTGGAACATGAGACTTATAAATGAATAAGAAGAAAAGTACGTAGATGCTTGTTACTTAACTTTTAATTAGTCCTTGGAATACATCTCTCTTGAATATTAGTAAGCTATAGGCACTGATACAAATGGCGCCTTGCTAGGTGGTCGCCATTTAACTTAGCAGAGGGCTATTCTACTGTCTATCTCTCGGCAAATGAGAGCAAGGCTTAGCACGTCCAATTGCTAGCTATGTTGTCCGTACAACTGGGGACGAGGTCTCCTCAGTCTCTCGAGACCTGCCTTGTGGTGGCGCTAGGTTTGCGATCCCACAGTGGCGACACGCGGGTCCGACATGTACTACAGGACCGCGGCCGATTTAAGTTACCACCTAGTAAGTGTGGTGTCTAGCGGTGACACCACATTGTTCATATTAGTTGGTTGACTTTCGTGCTGTGCTGATGCAAGTTGCAACACTCTTGTCATTAGAGGGCTGTGAATTGTAGTGAGTAATATGGTGGTGTGTAATGTAACTATATCAGTGCATGAGAGCGAGCTCAGAAAACTGAAAGCACGAGTTTGAAGAGTTTATCTGAACTTAGAGCACCCTCTTCTTCAGCATGACAATGCCAGGCCACACAAAACATCTGCAACAGTCTGAAGCCATGAGTTCACTGTGATCAAGAGGTAAGGTTGTGACTCTGTCAACAAAGTCAAACATTCTAACACCGAGCGAGGTGGCGCAGTGGTAAGACACTGGACTCGCATTCGGGAGGACGACGGTTCAATCCCACGTCCGGCCATCCTGATTTAGGTTTTCCGTGATTTCCCTAAATCACTCCAGGCAAATGCCGGGATGGTTCCTCTGAAAGGGCACGGCCGGCTTCCTTCCCCATCCTTCCCTACTCCGATGAGACCGATGACCACGCTGTCTGGTCTCCTTCCCCAAACGGTTGCACGAAATTTTGTCAGTTGACCACGGTTTTGATTGCACTAGGGTAGGGCAGTTTTCATCAGAATAAAATGTTACATCGAATACCTAAAATATAATGATGTGGATTGAAATAATATACACTTAATAGGATTAGTTCCATAAATTACATACAAACAGAATGTACTTACATGTAATCACATCATGGTCCAAAACATTTGAGCAAAAGTGCTCTCGGCAATGTCATAAGAATATAAAATAAAATGTAAAAGTATAAGATGATTCTCAACCAGATAAAATACTCGATCGAACATAATGATAACTGCAAGGTCACTTAGGACCAAGAGGAGCGTAATAGAGCTGCAACCATCAGACTAAACGGCTAAGACGCTGTAGGCAGGCACAAGGTGGATACAGGAACAGATTCACACCATGTAGCAGAAGGATGTAGGTTGCAGTAAGTACTGGGAGATGAAGAAGCTTGCACAGGATAGAGTAGCATGGAGAGCTGCATCAAACCAGTCTCAGGACTGAAAACCACAATAACAACAACGGAAGGCAATCAAAATACAGACAACTTAAGAGCAAATGAGGTATTACAAGGACAATTTTAAACACTATTGGTAAGATACAGTAACCCGCATATGAAAGTTACAACATAACATAACAGTTTATTTAAAAAATAAAATACAGTTCAGTTAATATACAGAGGAAACATAAGATTAGAAGGAAAAACAATGTTTAGGAGAGTACATTGAGGAGAATATCACCAGTCAGACATTTTTAATTAGTAGTTATGTACCTTGAAGAAAGTTTTTGTTGCGTAACTGCAAACTGTTCGTTAAGAATGAGACCGTCCTTCAGAGATAGGTGTTTAAAGATTTTATAACTTTTCTAAGATGTTAAGCCTAAAGTCTTTTTTCTCTGAGTACAAGATCTGAATGTCTTGTACATCTTTAGGATTACACCCTTGGCAAAAGTTGGTTCATGAACATTGGTGCCTTTTTTCCCTAGAAGATGTTCCTTGAATCTTATCAAAATAGCTCAGCCTGTTTGCCCTATGTAATAGGTGGAACAACTGTAACAAATAATTCTATAAGCACCAGAATTTTGCAAAGGAGAAAACATAGGTTTCAAGTTATGTATGATGTTACTTTTTAAGAAATTATTAGTGGAAAAGTCTGCTCTACAGTTATACTTATTTTGAAGCAGGCACTGTATTTTGTAAGAAACTGGACCCAGAAATGGTGTATAGAAAAATCTTTTCTTTTCATTAGGTTCATTATTAGAAATGCCTAGGGTGGTGATTCTCTTATTGGTTTTAGTGAAAATCATTAGAGCCACCTCCATCCCCCTTTCTAGTGAAAATCTCAAATTTTAAATCAGTCTGATTAAAACTATTGCAGTCAATAATGGCTATGACCCTTCCATAGTAGATAATATTTTTAGTAGTAAAACCAATAAGAGACCATGGTGTCATTACATGTAAGTACATTCTGTTTTCATGTAATTTATGGAAGTAATACTGTTAAGTATATATTATTTCAATCCATGTCATTATATTTTAGGTATTCCATGTAACTTTTTATTCTGATAAAGATTGCCCTAGTGCAATCAAAACCGTGGTCAGCTGACAAAATTTTGTGCAACCTAAGTGGCTGTATGTACGTTCTGTAATTAAAAAGCATACGGTTGCTATATAAGACCCAATAGAATGCTTAAAATTGAAAGTTTGTTTTATTTAAAAAGCTTTAAGAGTTTTCTCATAAAACATCCAGAGGTATTACTTTTCTACATGCCTTTTTAGATGATTTGTTTGGATGTCTAGTGCCATCTTATCATTATAAATATTTGTTGTGTATTCAGTGGTACAGTGTGTTCATCCATTAAATATTGTTCTGGTGTTGTTGAAGCTCAGAGCCATGCCTCAGTATTCTAATCTGCTGGAAGAGAAAAACAATAGGCTACTACTGATGCACCCTATGATGTTGTGGCTGTGGCTTACCTCTTTTGACCACTCATTTATGATGAAATGATCTAAACCTTCTGAAAGAGGACCTAACATTTAGCCCATGGATTCCTTCTGTGGTTCACCAATTTTCAGTGAGTCACCAATTGTCTTAATGATTTTTACTCGTATTCAGACATGTGTTCACTACCAGTTTACCAGCTAATATACTGTATATCCATGTTAGCAGCAGTGAGGTAATCCTAGTCTAGAGTTCGGATTTTATGAAGGATTGGAAGCAGAGGTAAGGCTGTAGCTCCATCAATAAAATCAAACATAGTTTATACTCGAACATAATTTATGAAAGTCATAACTTATTGGGAAGGTGTTATCAGTGTGTCCTGCAGTGTTTTTGTAAGTAATCATCCTGCCAAATTTTCCATAGTTAATTTTTTAGTCTCTATTCTGTAAATCAGGCTTGTTTTTAACATCATACTTTAAAACTAGAATCATGCTTATAATTTTGCATTCTTTGAATCTATGAATGAATGTGTGATGGAATGTGAGAAGCTGGGAACAGGCTGGTGCAATTCAAGCTTCAGATTTTTCACTTTTTTATGTTTGGATATTTTAATCATTTATGCCTCAGAATCTTTTGATAAGGGTACATATGGCCACATTGTTCGACCTCTGAACAATAGTATTTATAAACAGTATTGTTTTAACAAGGTAGTCAGTAGACAGATCTAGTGCAGTAAGATAGAAGTTAATCATCATTACTTTTTATGTAATTTCATTGATAATTTAGTGTTGTTTCTATCACTGTTATGCAGCATTGCTTCATATAAAATTTATAATTTCAAGATGAAAAAGAACACATTATTGTGCCTCATATTCTTTATACTATTTGCTTCTGTATTCGCAAACAGAAAATCATCATCTCACAGCCCTATGTACCTTTCATGTTAACTAACTGCAATGGTATTTTGGTAACACTCTTCTTTAATTGTTTCTTCCTGACCATGGATGTACAGTACAGTTCTTTGTGGTATATGACATGAAAGAAGGATGATAAATTTGTGACATTACATGATAAAATCTATTTGTCATGTTCTTAAAGTACCCTTACATGAATTATTTTAGCATGTTCATACGAACTCACTCAGCCATTAACCAAAAATCAAAATCTAATTATGTTTGCAGAATGTGTTTAAATGTGCTTTATAAGTGGGAGGTACATACATTTCATGAACCCACTTTATTGACCAACAAAATAATTAACTGCCTGAAATATCAAAATATTCTGTTTTCATATTATTGATATACTCTTCATTCTAATTTCAGTCACTATTGAGTCTGTTGGAGCACTTCCTCCTGATGTTTTGTTCACTGAAGCAGTCAAAGTTTTGAAGCAAAAATGCAGGACATTTTTGGAAGAACTGAATCGCTGATTGAAGAAAATGCCTGTGGATGTAAAATAAGAATGTTCACCGTGAAGGACCTGTGATGTGATAATGTAGATTATTTAAGATAAAATTAAATACTTTGATATAATTGATGTTTAAATCTTTCAATGTATTTGTTTGTTCATCTCTAGACAATCTCCAGTGTATACCTTTAATCAAAATACACATTATTGCCATTACATCTGTACATACAGCATTTCAGAAACACACCCTAACCAATATTTAAAAAAATGAAAATCACATTTGGATGCCTAAACCGATTTATTCACAAACCTTCACAATTTTACTCTTTGGCAGCTTAAGTTTTGCAGCACGGTGTATGTCCAAAAATATTTAGAACATTCAAAATAGAACAGCGGCAGCAGGATCATTCTTGTCTCGAGGAAAAGCACATACACTGTATGCCTTTCTTGGTTTATGGATGCACAAAGATCTTATTAATTTCTTCTTTGAAACAATTCTTCTCTAATGTCTAGCTTGTACATATTATTGTAGGTTACATGGACAGGATGAGGCTAAGTACCCTCTTGATTTACATCTGAAAATTCTTTTTACGTTCACTCAATTCTGCACAGTAATGTACTGTTTAAAATGTTATGGTTAATTTAAAACTGTTTGCTATGTAGGTGATCATTATCTCTGTATCTTGTTTTGTAGTCAGGTATTTGTCTATTTAAAAGAACAGTACTGTTTATTTTAAAGTTTAATCATCACAAATTTATGGAATGAGGGAAGTTATTTCTGAAGGATTGTGTTGGGATCAAAGGTCCGTTCAAAAAGAAATGAGCCGGGGGCATAATTACAGAAACCAGTACCTGTATGGTAGAAGTATTGACCCTGGCTGTTGAGACAGGTGAATTGCTGCAGTGTTAACCAGTTCTGCACGTATAGCTGGACATCGTCATCCAAGGTGAATCATTTGCCCCTCAGAGCCTTTTTAAGGGGACCAAAAATGGCATAATCACAGGGAGACAGGTCCAGGCTGTACGGATGGTGGTCGAGAACATCCCATTTGAATTTCTGCAGAAGTGCCACGACTGTGTTGGCCATATGAGGCTTTGCATTGCCATGGAGCAAAATGACCCCACGGGTGAGATTGCATGGTTGTTTTGATTTGATCGCTTGGTGAAGAGTGGTCAAGGTTTGTGAGTAATGCTGGGCATTGACTGTTGTCCCTGTGATTACGCTATTTTTGGTCCGCTTAAAAAGGCTCCGAGGGGCAAATGATTCACCTCAGATGATGACTTCCAGCTGTATGTGCAGAACTGGTTAACATCACAGCCTCGGGAATTTTATGAGACAGCTGTTCATTGCCTTGTGACACAGTGGGACAAGTGTCAATACTTCTAACATACAGGTACTGGTTTCTGTAATTACACCTCTGGCTCATTTCTTTTTGAATGCCTCTTATACAGAAACACGTTTTCCATGCCTTATCTCTCCAGTCATACCCCACCTCCCCCAGTCCCACCATCCAGCCACAGAGGAGCAATCACTTCGTGACTCAGTACGACCTGTGACTAGAGCAATCGAATCACGTTCTTTGCCAGGCTTTCAACTACTTCTCGTCACGCCCTGAACTGAGGAACGTCCTACCCAGTATCCTTCCCACCCCTCACATAGCGGTATTCCACCACACACCAAAGCTACACAATATTCTCATCCATTCCTACACGTTTGCTCCCAACCCCTTGCCTCATAACTCAGGGATAGACCTAAATGCAAGACCTGTCCCCTACATCCTCCTACCACCATCTACTCCAGTCTGATCACAATCATCACCTATTCCATCAGAGACAGGGCTACGTGCAAAACCAGTCATGTGATCTACAAGCTAAGCCATAAACACTGTGCTGCATTGTATGTGCATTTGACAAATAATGAGCTGTGTGTCCACATGAATGGCCACAGACAAACTGTGGCCAGGAAACAGCTAGACCACCCCATTGCTGCACATGCTGTCCAACACAACATTCTTCATATCAATGATGGCTTCACAGCCTTTGCCATCTGGATCCTTCCCACCAACACCAGTTTTTCCGAATTGTGCAGGTGGTAATTCCCCCTGCAATATATCCTACATTCCCGTAACCGTCCTGGCCTCAACCTTCATTAGTCATTGTCCTTACCCTCTAGCCCCTTCCCTGTTCCCATTCCAGCACTAAAATGTCGTCTATTCTACCAAGCATCCACAGTCTTTTTACCTCTCTCCTTTTCTTCTGCCCCCCCACCCCCCTGTCCTCTGTATAACCTTCTGACTGCACGTAGCTACCCTATCCTCTCTCCACCTCACCCCTGTATGCTACCACAAGAAGCACTTTATTGTCCCCCATTCCTAACCTAGTATCCCTCCCCCTCCCTGCCCCAGCCTCCTCCTTACCCCCACAACCCAGATTGCTTCTCCCATCATGCACTGCTGTTCAGTCTGGCTTCGGCAACCATATACTGCTGTTGTGTGTGTGTGTGTGTGTGTGTGTGTGTGTGTGTGTCGAAGTTTGCATGAGTGTGCATGTGTGTGTTGTCTAATTCTGATGAAGGCCGTTTTGGCTGAAAGCTTATTTGTTTGACTGTCTTTTTCTTGTGCCTATCTGTGAATCAGCTTCTCCACTATATGATGATTAGCAGTCTATACTTTCCACAATATTCTCATTATTCCATCCTGGATTTTCCATTGTTTGATTTTGTCAGTTTTTCTGTGTTATATTTGATTTAATGAGATGATAAAAGACTGGCCTCAAGCTGCAAGTAGACAAGAATGGAGGAGGAAATTGTCCATGTTCCTTTCAAAGTCATCATGGTATTTCCCTCAATTGTAGTGAAGAAATAACAGGAAACGTTAATCTCAGTGTCCAGACAGAGATTTAAATTTCACCTCCCCCAAATGGAAATCCATTCTCTCAGCTGCTGCACCAACTTTCTTAGTTGTTGTATTCGAGATATTTCCTCTTTCAGCTGCTTACATTTTCATCACTATTAGGAAGAAATCAGTCATGCTTAAAAAAATACGTGCCTGACAACAACAACATGAACAGTATTTTTTTTTTTTTTCTGTTGGCGCAGTAGGTTAGGATACAGAAGACATAGCTCAAAAGTAACCCTCATTAAGTGCACAGTAAAAACCTATGCAGCCTTGAAGACATGTGTAATTAAATTAGTATCAAATAGAAACATTCAGAAAATTACTAATTATTATATAGTTAAAGGACTATTGTTGGAAATAAAGCAGCCTAAAAGAAGAGAAATTATTTTCAGTTGTTTGGGAATATATGCAAGAAGTATGATGAACTGTTAGTGCTTTGCAATTAATAACATAAATTTTATTCAGTGTGCAGTTTATCTGAGTCAAATAAAGCAGTCATATGCACAAAAAAACAGGTGCTAAGAACAGGTCTTCAGAACCTGACAACCCTATCGTATGCGGCAAAAAAAAGTTATTCGGGAATAAATCTTGAAAGTCATTCAAGATCCAGTCATTCAAGATCCCAAGTTAGCTATTTGGGTTTGAAAAGAAATTCTCATTGTCTTCTTATGTTGGTAATGCAGTAGTAAAACTACTTACTGCAGTAGTTGGACCCATGTTCAGAAGAATGATGCATCGGTTCCAGACGTACATTTTCTGTGAATTCCCTAGAGCCTCAAAGCAAACTGAGGGATGGTGCATTTTAAGAAAACTCAGCAATCCACACTTGTACTCCATCTCTAATGACCTTATCATCGATGGGACATTAAACACTAATCTTTCACCGTTCTTATGCAGATATCATATTGAAAAGGGGGTGACATATGAAATTTTGTTTAAGAGTGAGCCTGACTTTTTTCAAGCATTTTTTGGTGAGTGTCAGCTTACAGGAGTTATAGGTGTCAGATCTTAGTCAGGAGAAACACATTTTTTTGCACAGTTTGAAGATACAAACACAATCTATATACAGGTGAATCTTTTTTGCTTTCCAGTTGTTTGTTTTATCCTAATAATGGTAGATGTAAGTTGCTGTCTAATAGTGATAAATATTAACAAAATGTAAAGTGTAAATGCAAGCTCTGTTGTCACCTTTCTCAGCATATTTAATATCTATGCACATAATCTACATAAAGCACTAACATCACATCTTTAATTTATTTGCTTTTGTGTCTTTATGCTTCTCATGCTCACATATTCTGTTTTCTGGGACCTCTGAACAATATTTCCATTTCCTTGTTCAATGTTTTCATTGGGGCTTCCTGTCAGATAGGAAACAATCATGCTCCCATATTAGTTGCCTTGTATTTGCATGAAACCAAGCGTAATTTATGGAATTGTGAAAAGTCTATAGTGATTAGTGCATGTGCTTACTTTGAGGCCGAAAAAGAACAGTGCAAGGGCATCACAGCCAGTAAAGAGAACTTTTGAATGTTTTGCTATTTGTGAAAATACAGTGAAGCGAAAAAAGAGTTCTGGCAGATGACAGAAGTTTGCATTGGACCAAGTTTACACAGGAAGTCATAAGAAGAAAATCCCATGACATCTATGTGGAAAAGCAGTTTCCAGCAGTAGTAGCTATACTCTGAAGTGGAGATTTTCCTTATATGAGTAAACAACCCATTGGTGCGCTGTTTGAAAATTGGGCTTCATATAAAAGTTCAACAAAAAACCTTTACTAATTGAAAATAGCCAACTAACAGGAAAAAGAGCCAAGTTGTTGCGGGAAACAAGGCACTTGCAAAACACTTGATGGACTTTTTATTATGCTGAGTTGGTGCGCTGCAAATCATAACAGGAAGTTTTAATGGCTGGAACAAAAAATGCCTTTACATCAGAAAATGTATACGGTTATCTTAGAGGAAGTGTGGAATCACTGGAAAGGAGGAATTCAAACACTGACAATTCTAGAAAAATGATTATACTGTACAATACTGGAAACAAAGATGGGTTCATGCAAAATGCTGGGTTATGTTTTATTGGGCAAAATGGAGATGAACACTGGGCTGTATGAATAAAACTGAAGCACAGGTTTGCAAGATAAAGATACAAGTCAGAGCATTTACTTGCAAGCAAAAAGGAGGAGGTTAGCTTTTGCTTCAGATTGTATGAATAATCTTTACATTTTCCTGCTACCTTTTACATCTAACACAAAATCAAAAGCTTCTAGTGATCTACTTAGTCACCTTTGTCAGCAAGTTTCATTGAGTATGCATAGGCTTCGGAGTTCACCGTTTTGTTGGCATACCTTTTGATTTATTTGTTGTGAGTAAGCACATGTGAGTGCCAATTAAAGATCCCTCATCCGATTCAGGTGAAAGCACAGTATTTGCAGAAAGAGCAATGGTGTTTTTAACCATGGCTTTACAAATGTATGCTGAATTACTATAGAAATCACAATATCTGGAAGCAAAAAGAAAGAGGAAGCAACTCAGAAAGTAATAAACTATGCTAATTTCAGCACACAAATTGGCAGAAAACAGTTGCTACAGAAAATCTGGGATGGAATAATGACATTATTATGAAAAGGGTGGATTGCTACTCACTGTGTAGTGAAGATACTGAGTCACAGACAGGCACAACAAAAAGACTGCTAAACAAATAAGCTTTTGGCCAACAGGCCTCCTCCTGAATTAGAAAACATACTCTCACACATCCACACAAATACACCTCACACACGCATGACCATCTTCTCTGGCTGCTGAAGTCAGATTCCTTGAGTAGTAATCTATCCTTTCCATAATATTCTCTGTTACTACAGAAAGTTAGTGTCTTGAAAACCAGGTTAAAAAGGAAAATGGATAGGAACAGATCAGGAACTAAACCAACACTTTAAATGTTGGGGAGTAAAAGCCTTACAGCCTTCAAGGAGATGGGAATACCACAATAAACCAGATTACAGTCAAGTTAAAACATAAACTGGTGTAATACCAATATTTAATTGGTTGCAGGTTAAACAAATTACACCTATTCTGAACTATTAAAATAAAAATGTTTTTCAGTTTTTTTTACTCCCAAACTGTAATTTTCAGGAGCAGTGACACTGGGGCCTGCACTGTTCATGTTAACACATTGCTTGCAGACCATATCAAGTCATGTCATAAAGGTTTAGATCCAGTTTTTCTTAGGTAAACAAAATTAATCACGGCTACCTTATAAAGGTGAAGGGTAGTGTCTTTGACTAGTAATCAAAATGTCCTGTGTTTGGACCTTGTCACTGCTTGAATTCAGAATAAAAACCAAAGGCAGTGGTAGCTGAAGACTTCCAGCATAATAAGTTATCCTTGTTCTGCCAACGGTCTTTTCAAAAATGGCGGAGGAGCAGAAAGAGGTTCAGGTCACATGCTTACCCTTGTGGGGGAATCTGCCTGTAAAATGCAGAAGAATCAGCAATGATCAATGGCATGAGAATGCAGAAGGCAATGGAAACCATTGCATTAAAGACACACAATGTGTATCCACGAGATGTGTATGTGTGACCTGTAACTGAAAAAATGTCATGATGATCTCTCCATTGGCAAAAGATTCCAGACCAGTCCCCTGTTCGGATCTCCAGGACGGGCTGCCAAGGAGGTGACCATGAGAAAAAGATTGAATAACCAACAAGAAGCTAACTTTCAATGAGTTGGGACATGGACTGTCAGAAGCCACAACATGGTAGGGAAGCTAGAAAATCTGGTAAGGGAAATGCTAAGGCTCAATCTGGATACAGTGGGGGTCAGTTAAGTGAAATTGAAAGAATACAAGGATTTCTGATCAGATGAGTATAATATCAACAGCAGCAGAAAATGGAATAACAGGAATAGGAATGTAGGGCAGAGAGTGAGTTACTGTGTACAGGTCAGTGATAGGGTTGCTCTCATCAGAATTGACAGCAAACCAACACCAACAATGGTAGTTCAGGTACGCGTGCTGACTTTGCAAGCAGAAGATGAAGAGATGGAGAAAGTGTATGAGGTATTGAACGGGTAATTCAGTACAAAAATCTAATAGTCAGGGGGTCTGGAATGGGGTTGTAGTGTAAAAAGAATGTGTTACTGGATAATACGGGCTTGGTATGAGGAACGAGAGAGAGAGGAAAGAGTCATTGAGTTCTACAGTACATTTCAGTAGTAATAGTTAATTTTGTATTCAAAAATCACAATAATGGGAGGTATTCTTGGAAAAGCAGGCAATACAGGAAGATTTCTGTTAAGTTAGATCATGGTCAGGCAGAGATTCTGAAATCAGATATTGGACTGTAAGGCATACCCAGGAGCAGATATAGACTCATATCACAGTCTAGTAATGATGAACAGTAGGCTGAAGTCAGAATGAATCATTGTGCAAAGAAGTGAGATACGGAAGTATTAAAGCATGAAAAGACATGCTTGAAGTTCTCTGAGGCTGTACATACTGTGATAAGGAACAGCTCAGTAGACAGTTCAATTGAAGAGGAATGTTTTCACAAAAGTTGGAAACATAAACATGGGTAACTGCGAAGAAACAATTGCTAACAGAAAGAAATTCTCCAATTGAGTGTCGAAAGAAGGAAGTAAAAAATTTTCAGGAATACAGAAATACAAGTCACTTCAGAATAAAATAAATAGGAAGTGCATGGAAACTAAGACGAAATATCTGCATGAAAAATGTGAGGAAATCAAAAAAGAAATGGTTGTCTAAAGTACTGACTAAGCATATAGAAAAGTCAGACCAACCTTTGGCGAAATTAAAAACAAGGGTGATAACACTGAGGGGGTGGAAAAAATATATTGGATTGGGGGGGGAGACACCTATCTGAAGATGTGATGGAAGTAACAGAAGTCAACAAGGAAGAGATAGGGGATCCAGTATTAGAATCAGAATTTAAAAGAGCTTTGGAAGACCTGAGATCAAAGAAGGCAGAAGAGATGGCTAACATCCCATCGAAATTTCTAAAATAATTGGCAGCAGCAGCATCATAACAATTATTTATGTTGGTTGGTAGAATGTATATGAATGCGATATACCTTCAGAGTTTCAAAAAAACAATGTCCACACAATTCCGAATATAGCAAGAGTTGACAGGAGTGGGAATTATCACACAATCAGCTTAGCACATCATGCATCCATGTTGCTGACAAGAATAATATACAGATGAATGGAAAAAAAAATCGAGGATCTGTTAGATGACAATTAGTGTGGCTTTAGGAACAGTAAAGGCACCACAAGAATCACATAAACCAAAATGACAAGCACATTTAACTCAAAATTTTCTAGAGGTATAAATAGTTCCCCTATCGGATCTCGTGGGGGAACTGCATTAAATGCTGCTGAGGGTAGGAACATGAATCTTCGAAACAAAGCAAGGATTGGTACCTGGAATGTACAGAGTTTGTATGAAGCTGGGAAATTAGCTAAATTAATGCAGGAAATGGGAAGACAGAAAATAGATATTCTAGGAGTGGCAGAGACGTGGTGACCAGATGCTGGAATGTGTGAGGTTCACGGAGGAACCATCCACTATTCAGGGAACCAAGACAATAGACACAGGAAAGGTGTGGGAATAATTGTCTCAGAAAAAGTTTTGAAATCCTTAATAAATTTCTTCCCACATTGAGACCAAATGCCTTTAATTTAACTTAATGTCCTTTCAATTAATGTCAACATCATCCAAGAATACGCGCCCACATCAGATGCAGTGGAAGATGAAATTGAGGTGTTCTATGAAGAGTTGAAACAACTTCTTAGGCTGGTAAAAGAACATGATATAAACTTAATAATGGGTGATTTTAATTCTAAAATAGGAGAAGGATGATTTAAAGAACCAGTCAGTCCATATTGACTAGGAATACAAAATGATCGAGGCAAATGGCTTTGTCAATTTTGTCAACAGAAAAAGATGAAGATAACAAACACTTGATTTGAGCTACCACCTAGACACTTGTACACATGGAGAGCTCCTGCTGATCACTGCAACAATACAATACGGAATCAAATACATTACAATATGATTAACAAGTGCTTTGGACCATCAGTAACGAGGGCATGCACCTATCCGGGAGCTGATGTTCCCTCAGACCATGTCCTGCTAGTAGCAGAGATAAAAATAAAAATTACGAATATCAAATAACATACACAACAGCGGAAAATAGAATACAATCGCCTTAAAAATGAAGACCCCCCCCCCCCCACCTTGAACCATGGACCTTGCCGTTGGTGGGGAGGCTTGCGTGCATCAGCAATACAGGTGGCCGTACCGTAGGTGCAACCACAACTGAGGGGTATCTGTTGAGGGGCCAGACAAATGTGTGGTTCCTGAAGAGGGGCAGCAGCCTTTTCAGTAGTTGCAGGGGCAACAGTCTGGATGATTGACTGATCTGGCCTTGTAACACTAACCAAAACGGCCGTGTTGTGCTGGTACTGTGAACGGCTGAAAGCAAGGAGAAACTACAGCCGTAATTTTTCCCGAGGGCATGCAGCTTTACTGTATGGTTAAATGATGATGGCGTCCTCTTGGATAAAATAGTCCCCCATTCGGATCTCCGGGCGGGGACTACTCAAGAGCACGTTATCAGGAGAAAGAAAACTGGTGTTCTACAGATTGGAGCGTGGAATGTCAGATCCCTTAATCGGGCAGGTAGGTTAGAAAATTTAAAAAGGGAAATGGATAGGTTAAAGTCAGATATAGTGGGAATTAGTGAAGTTTGGTGGCAGGAGGAACAAGACTTTTGGTCAGGTGAATACAGGGTTATAAATATAAAATCAAATAGAGGTAATGCAGGAGTAGGTTTAATAATGAAAAAAAAAAAAAAAAGCGTGCGGGTAAGCTACTACAAACAGCATAGTGAACGCATTATTGTGGCCAAGATAGACACGAAACCCACGCCTACTACAGTAGCACAAGTTTATATGCCAACTAGCTCTGCGGATGATGAAGAAATTGATGAAATGTATGATGAGATAAAAGAAATTATTCAGATAGTGAAGGGAGACGAAAATTTAAAAGTCATGGGTGACTGGAATTCGAGTGTAGGAAAAGGGAGAGAAGGAAACATAGTAGGTGAATATGGATTGGGGGTAACAAATGAAAGAGGAAACCATCTGGTAGAGACAGAGCATAACTTAATCATAGCTAACACTTGGTTCAAGAATCATAAAAGGAGGTTGTATACATGGAAGAAGCCTGGAGATACTGGAAGGTCTCAGATAGATTATATAATGGTGAGACAGATTCAGGAACCAGGTTTTCAACTGTAAGACATTTCCAGGGGCAGATGTGGACTCTGACCACAATCTATTGGTTATGAACTTGAGATTAAAACTGAAGAAACTGCAAAAAGGTGGGAATTTGAGGAGATGGGACCTGGATAAACTGACTAAACCAGAGGTTGTAGAGAGCTTCAGGGAGAGCATTAGGGAATTATTGACAAGAATGGGGGAAAGAAATACAATAGAAGAAGAATGGGTAGCTATGAGAGATGAAATAGTGAAGGTGGCAGAGGATCAAGTAGGTAAGATGACGAGGGCTAGTAGAAATCCTTGGGTAACAGAAGAGGGATTGAATTTAATTGATGAAAGGAGAAAATATAAAAATGCAGTAAATGAAGCAGGCAAAAAGGAATACAAAGGTCTCAAAAATGAGATCGACAGGAAGTGCAAAATGGCTAAGCAGGGATGGCTAGAGGACAAATGTAAGGATGTAGAGGCTTATCTCACTAGGGGTAAGATAGATACTGCCTACAGGAAAATTAAAGAGACCTTTGGAGAAAAGAGAACCACTTGTATGAATGTCAAGAGCTCAGATGGAAACCCAGTTCTAACAAGGGAACCTCCCCATCGTACCCCCCTCAGATTTAGTTATAAGTTGGCACAGTGGATAGGCCTTGAAAAACTGAACACAGATCAATCAAGAAAACAGGAAGAAGTTGTGTGGAACTATGAAAAAAATAAGCAAAATATACAAACTGAGTACGCCATGCGTAACATAGGCAACATCAAGGATAGTGTAGGTTAGTGTGAGTAGCTGCGGAATGAGAGGTCCTCGGTTCAAATCTTCCCTCGGGTGAAAAGTTTACTTTCTTTATTTTCACAAAGTTATGATCTGTCCATTCGTTCATTGACGTCTCTGTTCACTGTAATAAGTTTAATATTTATGTTTTGCGACCGCACCGCAAAACCGTGTGATTAGTAGATGAAAGGCCGTGCCTCTCCAATGGGAACCGAAAACATTTGATCGCAAGGTCATAGGTCCACCGATTGCTCCACAGGAAAACACGTATGATATTTTCTATACGATACTGGTAACGGCATGTGCGTCACATGACAGGAATATGTTGTCGACGCACCTAACTTGTACACTTAGTGAATGGGTAAAGAGATTTTTCTACCTTGCCCGATTTAGGTTTTCTTGTGAATGTGATAATCACTGCCAAAAAAGTGATGATGGAAGATAATAATTGTCTGAAAATAAAAAATTAAAATTTTCACTCTAGGGAAGACTTGAACCAAGGACCTCTCATTGCACAGCTGCTCACGCTAACCACGGGACCACGGCGACCTTTTATCTACACTATCCTTGATGTTGCCTATCTTGCGCGTGGACTACACAGTTTGTGTATTTTGCTTAACATTTTCATAGTTCCACACAACTTCTTCCTGTTTTCTTGCTTGATCTGTGTTTAGTTTTTCAAGGCCTATCCACTGTGCCAACTTATAACTAAATCTGAGGGGGGTGCGATGGGGAGGTTCCCTTGTAAGCAAAGAAGGGATAACAGAAAGGTGGAAGAAGTATATAGAGGGTCTATACAAGGGCGACATACTTGAGGACAATATTCTGGAAATGGAAGAGAATGTAGATGAAGACGAAATAGGAGATACAATACTGTGTGAAGAGTTTGACAGAGCACTGAAAGACCTGAGTCGAAACAAGGCCCCCGGAGTAGACAACATTCCATTAGAACTACTGACGGCCTTGGGAGAGGCAGTCCTGACAAAACTCTACCATCTGGTGAGCAAGATGTATGAGACAGGCGAAATACCCTCAGACTTCAAGAAGAATATAATAATTCCAATCCCAAAGAAAGCAGGTGTTGACAGATGTGAAAATTACCAAACTATCAGTATAATAGGTCACAGCTGCAAAATACTAATGCGAATTCTTTACAGACGAATTGAAAAACTGGTAGAAGCTGACCTCAGGGAAGATCAGTTTGGATTCCATAGAAATTTTGGAACACGTGAGGCAATACTGACCCTACGACTTATCTTAGATGAAAGATTAAGGAAAGGCAAACCTACGTTTCTAGAATTTGTAGACTTAGAGAAAGCTTTTGACAATGTTGACTGGAACACTCTCTTTCAAATTCTAAAGGTGGCAGGGGTAAAATACAGGGAGCGAAAGGCTATTTACAATTTGTACAGAAAGCAGATGGCAGGTGTAAGAGTCGAGGGATATGAAAGGGAAGCAGTGGTTGGGAAGGGAGTTTGTAGCCTCTCCCCGATGTTATTCAATCTGTATATTGAGCAAGCAGTAAAGGAAACAAAAGGAAAATTCGGAGTAGGTATTAAAATCCATGGAGAAGAAATAGAAACTTTGAGGTTCGCCGATGACATTGTAATTCTGTCAGAGATAGCAAAGGACTTGGAAGAGCAGTTGAGTGGAATGGACAGTGTCTTCAAAAGGAGGATATAAAATGAACATCAACAAAAGCAAAACGAGCATAATGGAATGTAGTCAAGTTAACTCGGGTGATGCTGAGGGAATTAGATTAGGAAATGAGACACTTAAAGTAGTAAAGGAGTTTTGCTATTTGGGGAGCAAAATAACTGATAATGGTCGAAATAGAGGGATATAAAATGTAGACTGGCAATGGCAAGAAAAGCGTTTCTGAAGAAGAGAAATTTGTTAACATAGAGTATAGATTTAAGTGTCAGGAAGTCATTTCTGAAAGTATTTGTATGGAGTGTAGCCATGTATGGAAGTGAAACATGGATGATAAATAGTTTGGACAGGAAGAGAATAGAAGCTTTCGAAATGTGGTGCTACAGAAGAATGCTGAAGATTAGATGGGTAGATCATATAACTAATGAGGAGGTACTGAATAGGATTGGGGAGAAGAGGAGTTTGTGGCACAACTTGACAAGAAGAAGGGACCGGTTGGTAGGACATGTTCTGAGGCATCAAGGGATCACAAATTTAGCTTTGGAGGGCAGAGTGGAGGATAAAAATCATAGAGGGAGACCAAGAGATGAATACACTAAGCAGATTCAGAAGGACGTAGGTTGCGGTAAGTACTGGGAGATGCAGAAGCTTGCACAGGATAGAGTAGCATGGAGAGCTGCATCAAACCAGTCTCAGGACTGAAGACCACAACAACAACAAAGATGCAAATATCCAAAACAGTATAACCACAAAAATCAGAAAAAGAGTTACATATACAGTCAAACCATGACTAGCAGAAGGAACAGATACAAACAACATATGGGAGGAAGTACATAAAATTGTGACAGATGTTGTGGAAAATGAAATAGGTTACAAACAGGAAACACAAAAGAAAAATTGGATGACAGATGAAATTCTGGCATTATTTCAAAAAAGAAGAAAATATAAAAATGAAAGAAACCAGGACAAATACAGGGACATGCAGAAAGTCATAAGAAAGGAGATAAGAGCAGCAAAAAATAGCTGGCTGAAGCAACAATGTCAAGAGTTGAAACGACTGCAACAAATACATGAAGACATAAGCTTACACAAGAAGATAAAGGAAATGGCTGGTATATATCATAAGAAAACCTTCTCAAATATAGAAAATTACCAAGGAGAAATAGCATAGGATGATCAGCCAAAAAAAATGGGAGGACTATATAAACAATCTTTTTACAAATAAAAGACCTGAAATAAAAAATAAAGATGATGAGGGTCTATCAGGTCATGCCATCAGAAAAGATGAAATCACAAGTGCAATAGGAATGGCAAAAGATAGAAAAGCAGTTGGTTCAGATCAAATACCAGTTGAAATTCTGAAATTATTAGATGATAACGGGATCTCAGTTCTCCAAAAAATATTTAATCAAATTTATATTAAGGGTAAATTTCCTAACAAATGGCTGACATCACACTTCATACCTTTGCCCAAGAAGAACAATGCAAGAAAATGTGGTGACTACAGACTAATTAGCCTGATAAGCCATACCCTGAAGATATTTCTCAAGATCATTCAATACAATATCACAGCCAAATGTGAAAGGGATATGGGATATTCACAGTTTGGATTTAGACGGAGTCTAGATACAAGGGAAACATTGGTCACAATTCAGGTATTTGTTTAAAAGTGCTACAATCAGAGGAAGAATGTAGTGCTGTGCTTCATATACTATGAAAAAGTGTCTGTCAGAGTGCAACACTGTAAACTTGTACAAATTTTGAGAAAACTGGACATAGACAGAAAATATAGTCGTCGTATAGAAACTCTGTACTGGAATCAAACTTGTGAGGTCAGAACTGGTGGCCAATTGACAGAAGCACAAAAAATCTGTAAAGGAGTAAGACAAAGCTGTGTACTCTCACCGCTCCTCTTTAACCAGTACTCAGAACATATATTCCAGGAGGCACTTGAAGATTGTGAGATAAGTATAGAAGGAAATGGGGTATGGATTAAGAACATAAGATACACAGATAACATGAACGATCTGCAAGATCTTCCCACTACAGTGGGAGAACACAACAGGAATATGGTCTCAATATCAACACCAAATTTTTAATAGTTACTCGCAATTCAGATGAGCATCAAAATGCAGAATTAATGCATAATAATCAACCCACAGACAGCGTGAATAGATGTGGTTGTGCGAAAATTGTTCATCGGACTTGGAAATCAGATGCAGAATAGAGAAGGCCTGCAGTGCATTCATGAAATTTAACAAAGTGTTCCCTAGCGCTGACTTTGATCTTATCATCAGATTTAGAGTTATGAAGAGCTATGTGTGGTCAGTGCTTTTGTGTGGCGTGGAAAGTTGGATATTGAAAGTGAACACTGTGAACAAGTTGGAAACATTTGAAATGTTATATTGAAGAATACTTAAAATTCCATGGACAGTAAGGAAAACTTATTTAGGTCATGTGATATGAAATGAAAGGTATCTCCTTCTTAAACTGATAATCAAGGTGAATATTGAGGGCAAAAGAGGAAATGGCAGGAAAAAAATGTCGTGGCTCCACAGCAGTCAGTGGACAGAAATAAGAAATACCAGCGACTTGATCCATGCTGGAAGAGGTGAAGAAGACTGGGCAAATGTGATCGCAAACATCCGTTACTGGATATGCAGCAGCGGAAGAAGAAGAAAGGCACCAGAGAGGCAGTTCTGACTCTGTGGTTGATGATGGAAAATCAAGATACCTTCATAGGATTTGTCAACCCAGAAAAAGCATTCAACAGGTGCAAGACGTTGGAAATTATGAGAAATATGGTTATCCTACAAGGAAAGATGGGTAATATACCATATATACAAGAACCAAGGTGGAGCACTAAGAGTGGAAGACCAAGAATGAAGTGCTCAGATAATACAGGGTGTTAGGCAGGGATGTAGTATTTCACCCCAGCTGTTCAACTATTCAGTTAAGTGAAAGTGAAGAAGTAATACAGGATCTGTTGAGTGAATCGCCTAATGAGTACAGAAAATGGATGGAGAGTAAGTTGAAGAAAGACAAAAATAGTGAGAAGTAGCTGAAATGAGAACAGTGGTGGGGATCATGAAGTTGACGAAGTTAAAAATTCTGCTACCTAGGCAGCAAAATAACCCATGAAGGATGGAGCAAGAAGGACATAGAAAGCAATCAAGCACCGGCTAAAATGGCATTCCTGGCCAAGGGAAGTATCAAATATGGGCCCTAATTTGAGGAAGAAATTTCTGAGAATGTACGTTTGGAGCGCAGCATTTTATGGTTGTGAAACATGGACTGTGAGAAAAGCAGAACAGAAGACAGTTGAGGCATTTGTGTGATACAGAAGAAAGTTGGAAATTGTATGGAGTGATAGAGAAAGGAATGAGGAGGTTCTCTGCAGAACTGATGAGGAAAGGAATACCTGGAAAACACTGACAAGAAGGGACAGGATGGGAAGGCATCTGTTAAGGCACCAGGAAATAGCTTCCATGGTACTAGAGAGAGCTGTAGAGGGTAAAAACTGTAAAGGAAGACAGATATTGAAATACATCCAGCAAGTAATTGAGGAGTAACGTTACAATCACTACTCTGATATGAAAAGATTAGCGTGGAGCTGAATTCATGGTGGTCGGAAGACTGATGACTCCACAAAATAACCCTGTAAAGATAGTGGTAATAGTAAAAATTGGTTTCTCAAGGAAAAAACAGAAATGTTATCTCCATATCACTTTATCATAACCACAGGGTGTATACGACCCGGGACAACTGGGGGATCCGGGAAAAACCCGGGAATTTTTTCATCCGGGAGAAAACCGGGAAAAACCCGGGATATTTTTAGAATTCCTGAAATTTTTCATTGTTTTAGTTTTCAGTTAAATTTTTGTATTTTTGACTGGTAAGAACTGATAGTCTAACAAAGGATATTACTGTATCCCGCAGCTGCAGAATAATACTTCAACAATAAAGCATAAACGAGAGAAAAAAAAAAACGAAAATAACGTAAATTGCAAAGGAAATGTGCCATATACAACACCACACAGTGCTGATCCAAGCGTCTGCCAATTGAAAATGTGTCAAAGGCTTTAGGAAGACTATGCAGTGCTTCATAACAACAAATTGCCTCCAATGAGTGTGAAGTCACAACTGCTTACATTCAATTTGTTTTAGCAGTTACGCGCGGGCTCATGCGCATGTGCAGTTGAGTCACGTTTGGGTAGTAGATTCTCCCGCTTCTGGCAACAGGAATGTGGCTGTTGGCTGTGCAAGCAGTCGCAGCAAGCAGCTAGATGCTACCGGGAAAAGGGGGCCCCAAATTCATATTCTTGAGGAAAACAATTTGTTTCACAAAGCACCTAGCATCCAGCACATCGATTATTCATATTTTTTTGAAACGCTTTCCTGTTGGTTTTTGAACACATTTTAAGTTGATTTCTGAATTAATCATAATTTGACTTTTGAATGCATGCATAGTGTACGTGTTGTCTCTGTCAGGAGAATCCTCACCGCATCTAGAAATAAACTTTCCACAGATAAAAGGGGACGGGGCTATACGAACTGAGGGAGTAA
Source organism: Schistocerca nitens (assembly GCF_023898315.1). Taxonomy (NCBI): domain Eukaryota; kingdom Metazoa; phylum Arthropoda; class Insecta; order Orthoptera; family Acrididae; genus Schistocerca; species Schistocerca nitens. The sequence continues at coordinate 580,745,314 of NC_064618.1, read as the reverse complement.
AGCCGAACGGATGAATGCCAATCGCTCTCTGATTATGTGGTTGATTGGGTTTGTGAATCATCAGTGTTGCTATAATTACTAGCGAAATCCATAGATTCAGACTACCAGAGTGGAAATGAACGACAGACAGGAATAACAGGTGAGAAAGATTACGTATTATCTTCTCAGTATATCCAAGAAAACGAAATTTTGACAGAAAATTTTTGGCCAGATCGCTACACTAGTAAGGACCAGCAGTACAGTCCCCGGCTAGCAACCGCGTAAATTCTATTCTGGAAGTAACGTGGAAAACGTGTTGTTCGAACACTTAATAAGGACTAAACGGAAAATAATCGTGGGATAACTAAACCTGGGATTCTGGCAGTGTTAGTGAAGTTAATCGGCGAACAGATTTTGACAGTGGCAGCAATAGCTACAGAATTGGTGATGACAAGATTGATTGTTAGAAGGAGAAGGAACGGGGACATCACACAAATTATGGAAAAATAAGACGATTCCAAATTTATATAAAAATTTCGTAATACTACTTTTCGATGTCATGCTTGAGAAGCTGGTGCGTATGAATGAAATGTGAAACTATTTCCTAACATTAAGCTTTTTGCTTGTAGTAGGCCTAATAGGCATTTGATATTGGTACTTATTGGATTATATTCTGTCGTGTTATAAAAATGGCCATATGTGCCAAAACAGTCCCGTTTATTTGGTGTGTTACAAAATTGCTGCCATAATAGAAAGGCTTATTTTGTTTTATCTAGCAAACAGTGACAAAATAGAAGTAATCAGATCGAGAAACCACACCAGTCTTGGATATTATTTGTATTAACAGTTTTTTCAGTATTAGATAATGACATTTCGATTTTTCATGTAGCAAAACGTTTGACGACCTTTAATGAGGTAATAGATTCTTTCGCAGAAAGGAAAGCTCGCCATGTAAATCTGTAGCAAGATTAGAGAGAAAAAAATGCTAGGAGCTAAGGTTTGAAGAAATGTGTAATTTCTTGCTTATCTCTTGTCAGTATTGGTTTTATATATAGTATATTTAATTGTATGTCACAGCAAATTATTAGCTATTAGGCAATAAAGAATTCAGATTTTCTTAAGAGTTCCTGTTCTCGAGTACAAATAATCCCATTCGCTATTAATTGTGAGATTTTTTTAAAGAGGGGTCAGGCTGTCAGACTGGCCGACCGGGAGCAGGAGAGGCACCATAGGACATTTCAATTTCCACTCTCCTGAATATAGTTTCGACATGCGGTAGAAAAATGCTTTATGAAGAGGCGTGGCACTGCACTTTGGCATACTTAAGACCAAATAATATGTCTTACATTTCCTCGTATACATATGTTTTATGTTTCAGGCTTTTCAAGAAGTTGTGCACTACAAGATGAACATATTTTGAAAATTCAATTTTTTTTTTAAATATTGACCCGGTTCGCAAATGTAGATCCGGGGCTGATGCGCAGAGCAGTCTGAGCTATAGTGGGTAGTCTCCACATGACCCATGTTTACATTTAGTGATTTTGCTGTTACCCCTTCGTTTACTCTCACGTTAAATGAAAACAAAACGAATATCTGTGGCCGGGAGCTATCAAGTGAGTTGAAACACATTCACATAGTTGCGGAAGGCTGAAATATGTCATTAGTTTCAGATTTTATTTTATTTCCACCTTTCTGAGAGTCAAGCATTAATCCAGGGTGTATACGACCCGGGACAACCGGGAAATCCGGGAAAAACCCGGGAATTTTTTCATCCGGGAGAAAACCGGGAAAAACTCGGGAATTTTTCGGAATTCCGGGAATTTTTCATTGTTTTAGCTATGAGTTAAATTTTTGTAATTTTGACTGCAGAACTGATTTTCTAGCAAAGAATGTTATTGTATCCTGCTACTGGAGAATGATACTGCAGCAATAAAATATAAACGAGAGGGAAAAAATAAAACTTTAGTGGCAAAGGAAATGTGCAATTTACAACGACAAAACATCGTGCACGCACAAGCGTCTGCAAATAGCAAAAATATGTCAAAGGCCGTAGGGCGCAGACTGTAATTCTTCGTAACAATAAACTGCTTGCTATGAGGATGACGTCACAACTGTTCACATTAGATTCGTTTGACCTATTGCCAGCGGTCTGTTGCACATGCGCATTTGACTCGCGTATAAGCAGTACCTTCTCCCGCTACTTGAAGTTTGGCTGTTAGCTGTATCGGTAGTAGCAGCAAGCAGCCAGATGCAAACGAGAAAAATTTTTCTCGCGCGCCCTAGCTGCCAGATTTACGCTTGCACAGAGTTATCTGAGTTGTAGTGGGGAGGGGGTTAACCTCCACGTGACACGTGTTTACGTTAAGTGATTTCGCTGCTTCTCTTCATGTACAGCTCCCACGTCAAATGAAAACAAATCGGATTTCTGTGGCCGGGAGCTATCAAGTGAATTAAATTACATTCACATAATTACGAAAGGCAAAAATATATTATTAATTTCAGTTTTCTGATTTTATTTTATTTCCAAGTTAGTAGCAGTCAAGCATTAATCAATCGCCTTCCAGAATAGTTATTTTTGCAAGTTTGCTAAAGAAATTTGGCTTTATTAATCTTTCCGCTGAGGCAATAATTTTATTTGAAACGAAGTGTTTCATTCTACAGTATTCGCAATACTGTATTTCAAGTGCACGTTATCATCTTCTGCCATATATGGCATTATGCCATAATAAAGAACCAAAAATGAGATCGTAGAGTACTGGTACTCCAAGAAAATTTACATCCCAAAACCACACTGAAAAGCTTAATATCAGATGGGACCTACTTCATTGTTAATCTGGAAAAGCCAATTTGCACTTCAAGCCGAATTATGCGTTTATACACACGAACATGCGGGCTTCCTACACCACTGCAGTTCCACACGCACAATAATGCCTGTTTTCTAGCGCTCTCTGGCAACTGGTAAATCGAACCTATTTCCAACGGTCTCCGGATAGTATTGCGAACGGTGGTTAGAAAAGCGTTACTTACAAAGTAAATTTCGTTTTACGCAAGATGAATTATGTTACATGTGAGAAAGTGGGATGGATATCTAAATCACAGAGCGTTCGAAACTGAACAGTTTGAGGACCAGCCACTTACTAGAATTTCGAATTTTAAATTTGCTGGCACATTTGTGTGATGTATCTTAAAGTATAACACACGCAAAAAAAGATCAATATTACATGTGAAAGCTTAGCCTCTGTTGTAGCGTGTTAATCTTAGAAACCAATATTGTATGTGAAAGCTTAGCTTTTCTTGTAGATATGCGGTACTGTGTACATTAATGTAAACCGTTAACTACTCTTGCGTGTTCGCGCTATGTAACCAGTGATCTTGCTATTTGGCTGACTATAACACGTGTCCTATGCTCTGTATAGCTGCTGTCATTGGCTGGTGAGATCTCGTGGCTTGAGATATGACTCGCTTACAAAAGGACATCGCAACCTCGGTTTCAACGCTCCGGAAACTAACGCCCTGTGTTTGGTGCAATTCGAATTTATACTTTTGTAATATGAAAATATGCAGCGTATATGTTGCTGCAAATCAAAGGTCTTTCCAAAACTTCTCTCTCTCTCTCTCTCTCTCTCTCTCTCTCTCTCTCCCCTTTTTTTTTTTTTAAAGTCTCTCCAAAACTTCTCTGCCCCGTCTTTTGTTTTTTTTTTTTTTTTTTCCCTCGAGAAGTTCTACGCGATTGTATGAAACGTTAACCTTTCAAAGGATTGATAAGGTTTACAGTTCCGAGGGAAAATCTACGAAAAACCTACTGTCACTTAGCACAGAAAAAGTGTATTTTCGCCCAGGAAAAAGCATATTTTTAAACGGGATATCCGGGAGAAATCCGGGAATGATCCGGGATTTTTTTTTCCTTGTCCCCGTATACACCCTGTAATCACCTTGCGGAACAATGAAGTTATTTTTGTCTGTTTGCTAAAGAAATTAGGCTTTTGTTAACCTCCTCCGCAGAAGCAGTCAATGTATTTGAAATGAAATGTTTAATTCCACAGTACTGGCTAGTTTCAACTGTTCGCTGCATTTCAATTGCACGTTTTCATTTTCTAGCACGTATGGCATTATGCCATAATGAAGACCCAAACATGGTATAATACAGTACTGGTGCTCCAAGAAAATTTACATCCCGAAAACCACACTGAAAAGCTTAATATCAGGTTGAGGTCTATTTCATTGCTAATCTGGACATACGACTGTGCCCTTTAAGTATGCACTTTAAATGTGCACGTATTAATATGGTTCACGAAATTCCGATCGTCTTGCAGTATCCTCTGATCCCTTGTTTCTTTTATGACATAATGTATGATCTTTCAATGTTTTACACGTATGTACATACGGGCTTCCTACGTCATGATAGCTACCCAAGCGCGGTGTCGCCTATTACCTGCGCTCCCTGGCAACTGCTGAAATGAACCTATTTTTAACAGGTCACGGGAAAATATTGCGAATGGTGGTTTGAAAAGTGTTATTTTCAAAATAAATATCCTTTTAAGTAAGTTGAGCTATGTGCAAGAATATACCATGAATTTATTAAATCACATAGCGTTTGACTCTCATTTAAAAATTAACTCTTTGATGACGAGCCATTTAGAATAATTTCGAACCCTGAAGATCAAACATTTATGTCATTAAAAATTTTACTGGCACATTTGTGTGATATATCTTAAAGAGTAACACGCACAAAAAAGATCAACAGTATATGCGAAAGCTTAGCTTCTCTTGCAGCTTGAGACCAATATTATATGTGAAAGCTTTGCTTTTCTTGTAGCAACACTATGTATATTAATTTAAACTATTAACTTTCCCTGTTTGTGTGTTCGTGCTTCTTAACTATGATGTTGCTGTTGGCTGACTACATCACGTGTCCTATGCTCTGAATATCCGTTGTCATCGGCTGGCGAGATCACGTGACATGAGCTATGAGCGGCTTAGAAAAGCGCATCGAAATCTCGATTTCAATTATTCGGAAAGTAACAAGCGGTGTTTGGTGGAATTCCAATGTGTGCTGTCGTAATACGAAAATACGCAGCGTACATGTTGCTGCACATCAAAGATATTTCCAAAACGTGTCTTTATCCCTGTGTTTATTTTTCTAAAGTGCCGGGAAATTGTTCGCCCGTGTATAAAACCATAACCATTAAAAGGATTGATAAGGGAAAATATACTGTCACCCAGGAGAAAGTGTATTTTTAACCGGGAAATCCGGGAATTTTTTTTTCCTTGTCCATTATTATTATTATTATTATTATTATTATTATTATTATTATTATTAGTAGTAGTAGTAAAAAACTCTGCCATTAAATGTTGGGGAATTTTGCATTGTTGCATTAATCATTCTTTATTTCAAAAATACTGCATTATAATGAGTTTAGAAGCCATACACAACTGATTATATCTCTAGACTATATTATACTATTTATAATGCTTTATTCATTGAGAGAAATTCCAGTTTGGATGCTGATTATGGTAATTATATGAGCCTAATCTGATATGTAAGAACCATGTGTATTACTCAGTATTATTCAGTGTGATGCCTAGAGTTCACTTTGGTTGCCAACATTTTGTAGCCCTTTACAAAAAAATGTTTCCCCTATTATCTTTGTGAAATACATCTTTATAAAAATGCAAACACGCATTAAATTCTATTGCTGTATACATCTTCTGCGTACATATATATTTTTATAATAGAGGGAAACATTCCACGTAGGAAAAATATATCTAAAAACAAAGATGATGTGACTTACCAAATGAAAGTGCTGGCAGGTCGACAGACACACAAACAAACACAAACATACACACAGAATTCAAGCTTTCGCAACAAACTGTTGCCTCATCAGGAAAGAGGGAAGGAGAGGGAAAGACGAAAGGATGTGGGTTTTAAGGGAGAGGGTAAGGAGTCATTCCAATCCCGGGAGCGGAAAGACTTACCTTAGGGGGAAAAAAGGACGGGTATACACTCGCACACACACACATATCCATCCACACATATACAGACACAAGCAGACATATTTAAATATGTCTGCTTGTGTCTGTATATGTGTGGATGGATATGTGTGTGTGTGCGCGCGAGTGTATACCCGTCCTTTTTTCCCCCTAAGGTAAGTCTTTCCGCTCCCGGGATTGGAATGACTCCTTACCCTCTCCCTTAAAACCCACATCCTTTCGTCTTTCCCTCTCCTTCCCTCTTTCCTGATGAGGCAACAGTTTGTTGCGAAAGCTTGAATTCTGTGTGTATGTTTGTGTTTGTTTGTGTGTCTGTCGACCTGCCAGCACTTTCATTTGGTAAGTCACATCATCTTTGTTTTTAGACATATATATTTTTACGAACAGATGTTACACTTTGTGCTGCCCCATCGTCCTCTATTTCTAGGTAAAGTTCATATGACAGGCCACCACTCATGAAGAGAGCGAAATGTTTGCCAGAAACAGTTGATACAAAGATTCTCAGTACCACAGCATTACAAAGGGCTACTGAATCAACTGAAACTAAAAATGATGAAAACAGAAAAAGAAGCTATGATAATGAACTTCCTTAATCCAAAAACTAACAATAAAAACAATGCACAAGAGGAGACAAGTAAAAATAGTTTTAATATACAGGATGGACATTAATAAAACTGACAAACTGCAGAGATGGATTTCTGACTGGAAATGGAGGAAAAAAGGACCTATTATCATGTGTTCGGAAAGGCACCATTACCATAGTAGATGGTGCTGATGAAGGAAAGTTCATCTGGCCATGTGGCTGTGTTCCTTGTACATGACAGACTGTGTGATTGACACAGCTTACTGTAAGCAGCAGATTGGTCTGGTATTCATGTTGGTAACAAGCTGAGATGGTGTTTGTGTATGGTCAAGCAGATGGAAACATTTGAGACACGGCACGACTAGACCAAAAAAAGTACCCTGACAGACACCAACCATGTTACACAACATTTCAAGTCATTTTTGGTCATTCGTTTGATCATGGGTCCCTTCAGACAGATGAACGTGCACGGAGGCAGCAGTCTGCGCGTACACCAGCTTTGGAGGACAGTGTTCTACAGGATATTGAAATGAACCCTAGTACAAGCTCCAGACGACTGGCCCACCAACATGGTGTAAGCCAAAGGACAATCATGTGTATCTTGCATGACAACCACCACTTTGAACATCTGTTGTGACATGGATGCAATGCAGCTCTGTACTGTGTTCCAGGACAATTTGTTGTCATTGCATGCACACCATCTCCATTTCCAGACACATGTTCATAGGCCTTCTTTCCTCCATTTCCAGTCAGGAGTCTGTCCCTGCTGTTTGTCAGTTTTATTAATGTTCACCCTATATATACTGTTCCTTAGACTGCATTACCAGTAATTTTGTAGACAACTAGCAGTGTTGTACGTTTTCATAAGTAAAATAATTCAAAGTACTGAATTTTGTATGAGAACTGCAGGTTTTTTTTTTTTTTTTTTTTTTTTTTTTTCATGTCCTCTTGTAGGAATTTCCTTCTCTGTTAGAGGTTCCTCTTCATTGCCGCCAACGTCATGGAAATCCTGTGCAGTATCTTCAGAACCTTAGTCCTATTGGTGTTTTGCAACATTATTCAGTAAAAAGCAGGAAGTTGTAGTTATTGAGACATTTTATAGGAGAGTGCTACACACATATTGCAAAATAGGAAACTGCCTCTTCAGCTGACCTAAACAATGCTCTGTCATGACCCCTTCTTGCTCTAGGGAATAGTCTTCATCGCCCAAATAAAAGTGTTCTTAAATACAAGTAGCACTTCCTGGACACTTGAATGTCTCTATATTCTATTGTCATGTGCTGATCTGGGCCAGCTAGCTTCAGTGCTAGTGAACGTTTCCTTTACATTGCACATGGCCTACATATTTATACTATCATAACCCTTTCTGTTGATCCACAAGTCAGCATTTTCATTATCTTTTTGGAAACGCTGCTCTCAGTTTTACTCACTGTAATTTGATGAATCCCCATATCTTCTGCTGTGTCAGTCTGGAATCCTGGATCAGCTGCACACTGAAGGAAAATCTTCATCCTCTGTTCTGACAATAGTACTGTGCCTCTTCTTTCCCATGTCTGACGGAGAATGATTCACAATCTGTTTAGCATTTTCTTCGTTGAAATGACGCAGTTTTATAATGCTTTCCAGGTGACATCAGTGTGGTATGTGGCATTTTTCATGGCATACACATGTTGCTAGTTGAGCCATGTCTCCACTCTGCAAACCTGAGTCTACTGCTGACCATATTTTGGAAGCCATTACTTCCACAATGAAGTCAGAGTTTCTCTTTATTCATAGTTTATCTAATGCTGAAGCCAGACCTCAAGGCAAAGAAAAAGTTTCTTTCTCTGTTTTGTCCCCGTATTTTATTAATAAAGTCCAAAGCTTAAGCTTCAAAACTCAGAGGAAAAGCATTTACCTCACTATATTCATTCAGCCCATTATCATTCTGAGATGAATGTTCAACACTATAAAAGATGTTTAGGAATTTTGTCAAAAAATTACCAATCAGATTGGTGACGGTTTTAGATCAGGCTCCATATCACAGAATGATAAATCCAGTGTCATGAAATCCATGTATGAAATTGAGAAAAGATTCCGTTATTGAATGGATGGAAAGCAAAGATGCAAAGCTTCAATCTGATGTCACATCATATGAGTAATTTACTAAAGCTTGCCTACAGGAGCACACGCAACCGCACTTCAGGTAACAAGAATAGTTTTCAGAATTCTCTGCGAATTCAATGCCATTGAATTTATTTCGGTATTTGTCAAGGACAGTATAGTAAAGGGGAACAAGAATTTTAAAATAAATGATACTTTACAGTTGTGTTGCTGTGGTCTGAAAAGCGTTCCCGAAAGTGTCTGAAGGAATTCAGTGGGTCATGCACACAAAGTTGAAATTACTTATGCACAAAGAGCCCATGGCATGGCAGATGACTGCAATATCCACAGTAAGACCTCAGCCAGCAGTGAAAGCAATTAAAGTGGGTTTTATTTTTTTTCGTTATTCTTCCATGCAAAATTTATTGAATCTCAACTCATTTACTGTTAAAATGTAAAATACATTTCATTGTTCATTTATTGAGACTTGCTAGTGTGTTGAGTGTTCTCTTGCAATTTTACATATTATTGCCCTGTACTCACAACAACTGAATGCGAAAATGCTGTGTTGGAATACGACTACATAGTTACCACTCTTTGCTGGTGAATAGGCACTTATTGTACATCACAGCAGTGGAGGTGTGCTGGTATGCAACTATGCCCCATGACAGCCTTGCATATATTGCAACTACTAACATTTCAAGTGAGGTGGCACAGTGATTAGCACACTAGACTTGCATTCGGGAGGACGTCAGTGCAAACCCAAGTCCGGCCATCAAGATGTAGGTTTTATGTGACTTCCCTAAATCACTCCAGGTAAATTCTGGGATAGTTCCTACAAAAGGAGCACAGCTGATTTCCTTCCCCACACTTGACACAATCCGAAGTTGTACTTTGTCTCTAATGACCTCGATGTTGATGGGACATTAAACTCAATCTTCCTTCCTTTCCTTCAGCTACTAACACAATGGCTTTAGAAACTCTTAACTGACAAACACAGAGAGCATTCATCAGCAATAATATATGACGTAACCCACTAAAGTTCAAGTTTTACACCTCTACTTTCTCTCCCATAATAGCAACAATGGTAAGCTCAGTTGCAGTGACTTGTGTCTGACATTATAGTGATGAGACAACTCATCAGGAAATAACAAAAATATGCCTGCAATTAGAGCAAGGTTGTAGTATCTTTACGTTCTGCAAAGGAACTTTTTCTACCAATTACCATGTGACTTCTGTAACTCCTCAAAGTTGACACTCGAAATAAAAAGAGCACTGTAAAAAAATATGCTTTCTCTGAAATATTACCACATATGTTGCTCCCCTTTCAGTTGAAATGTAATATTCATACACTAAATAAAAGTATACTTTTCCATGATTCCAGCAAGTTACAGCATGTCAATGTTTGTCATGCGATGTAACCATAATATGATCTAAGTCAGGGGTCAGTCATTATGAAATAGATAATAAATTGAGAACTCGTCTAATGTTACCATTGTTCAGGTTAGGTCCTCCCCTCCTTCCCTCACTCCCTCCCTGTAAGTGTCGCCTTCTTTGTTGGTGAATAGGCACTTATTGTATATTATGGCAATGGAAGTGTGCTGGTATGACAACTGTACTCCACCACAGCCTTGCGTATATTGCACTTGCTAACTTAATAAGTCAGTTGGCGCAGTGGTTAGTGCGGTAGACTCTTGTTTGGGAGGACAGTGGTTCAAGCCCACGTCTGGTCATCCAGATTTAGATTTTCTGTGGTTTCCCTAAATAGCTCCAGGCAAATGCATATATATTTTACAAATTAGTTTAAACATATAACACACTCTGGAAAAGGAAGTGTGTTACTTCAACAAAATTTATTCTGTTACTGCCATCTATTACTTTTCAAAGGAGGCGTCTATCAGGCCTGGAGGGATATTCCAATAAAATGTACAGGATGGCAGCCAGTCAAGGAATATTTTAGGGAATTAGTTTAAAAAAAATTATTTCAAGGGCCCAGTGGAATCTTTACAAGTTTTCTCCCAGAGTAATTCACGCCATGTCTACGTTACACAATTCGCTTGCCTTTCAAAACCGAGGTGGTTCTGCCAAGTTAAAACTGCTGACAGAAGATGCTCTGAGGCCTCTGCTGAAACTGCTAGTAAATTTACACCATTGGTTCTAGCCAGTAGTGTGCACGGGATACCGATCACGTGTGTGGATGCTGGAGTGGTTCGCGGTGCAGAACACAGTTGCTTCTCTCTCTTGAAATCCAGACTTCGAGCAGAACAGATGTCTGTTTGGAAGGCAGAGCCTCTGGCTCTGCTTTTCATGACCGGCCACCAACGTAAGTTAACATGAACCGCTTCCCCTTCCGTTGCCCATTTTAATTAATTGTTCGACCTCCTAGACTGGCCTAAACCTGCTAACTTCCGACCCTAGGCACGCCCTTTGTACTCCGTATATTGAAATATATCCTCTTTATTGTACTTAATTTCCTGTTTTGTCATTTAAGGGCAGCCCTGGATGGCCACACTCTAATCATGACCGCTCGACCTCCTGCACACTGCCATCATGAGGCATATTTAACAACCTTCTTCCCCCCTTCCCTGCCATTTTATACATTAACATTGGTGTCAGAAGTTTCTCTCTCCATCCCCAAACAATGTACTGTTTTACAATTGGTGTCAGGAGTGGGATGTAACAATTATATCCCCCCTTACCGGCACGTACTCTTTTACAAAAAAGTTGGAAACCATTTGCCAACTTATAGCTCCATGTGTAGCTCAATAAAGGTTAGTTTAAATGCTACTAATTGGAAACATCCTTATATGAGATTCTGAAAACTAACACCACAGATCTTATGAATATGCTGAAACTGATCTTTCTGTGCTGAGGAACATTGTCATAACGATAAGCACATAGCACTAATAATATGACAGTGTTTATCACATTCATTGTGTAGAAGATATCTCATTTGTGGAATAAATCTCATGTGTGGCTGAAGTGGCAGACGTCTCTGTGAACATTGAAGTACAAACAAATTAAAATGTACTTGTCAAATTATTATATTGTTTTATAATTTAAATTCAACAATACCATTTCAATATTAATATAATGTGCTAAAATCCCAATTGTTGTAACATGAGCCCTCCTGAAAAAAGATTATAGCAGAATTCAGTGACAGAAATGAGGTGAACGGGAATGTAGCTGTCCTCAGACACCTTACTACTAATGCAATAAAGGAATGTAGACTGTAGATGCAAAATACCACAGTAATCAAAAACAACCATGTACTGCAAATACTTTGTACTAATTCTCTCTTATGGTTTAGAGACATGTGCCCTTCTGAAAAAAGATTATAGCGGAATTCAGTGACAGAAATGAGGTGAATGGGAATGTAGCTGTCCTCAGACACTTTAATACTAATGGAATAAAGGAATGTTGACTGTAGTGGTGTGGGCACATTGTGAAATTGGATGAGGGAAGACCAGCTGGAAAATATTTCGAAATAATGTCCACAGCAAAAGACCACACAAAGGCTCACAAGATGTTGAATGGATACAGTAAAATCAGATGTGGTAAATAAAGGATTAAATTGGAGAAACATCCAGAAGTGCGAAGGCAGAAGGAGATGGTGAGCACTTTTACACCACACCTGGGAAATGATAATGGTGATGGTGAATATGTCTTTGGTCTGAAGACTGGTTTGATGCATCTCTCTATGCTATCTGTCCTCTACAAGCCTCTTTAAGTCAGCATAACTGCCAAAAACTACACCCATTTGAACCTGTTTGCTATAATCAAGCCTTGGTCTTCCTCTATAATTTTCACTACTCTCTCTCTCTCTCTCTCTCTCTCTCTCTCTCTCTCTCTCTCCCTCCCTCCCCCCCCCCCTCCGACACACACACACACACACACACACACACACACACACACACACACACACACACTTACTTCCATTACCGTATTGACAACTCCTTTGTCTCGGGATGCATCCTGTCAATGAATCCCTTCTTGTAGTTAGGTTGAGCCAGAAATATCTTCTTCCTAAATCTGTTCAGTATCTTCTCATTTGTTATTTGATCTACCCATCTAGTCGTGGGCCTTCTTTTATAGCTCCACATTTCAAAAGTTTTTATTCTCTTTTTGTCTGAACTTCTTATCATCCATGTTCCACTTCCAGGAAAGACTGTACTATACAAACACCTTCTGAAAAGATCTGAAGCATTACATGGACAGACCCAAATTATTTTATGTAAATATAATGTCACAAAAACAATGGAATGCACAAAAATGTCCACTTATGTATTATCAATTGTAAATAACTTCAAATTTAAATGACCTACATAAATTAATTTTGCAAAATGTATTAATATTAGTACTTAAAAAAATGTAGCAGCAATCAGCATGTGAATGATTGTGACCAATTGTAATACTTTTTATTTATTTATTTAATTTTAATTAAGTTAAGAGCATTCCTACTCGAATCTCTCTCTTGTCTGTTAGCTTTTATACTGATAGGATGCACTATAGCTGCATTCCTTCCGAATCAGTAATTCACCTTTCTTTTGCATAGACAGATCTGATGCAAGTGTTATGTACTAGCTTTAGAACCATTTTCAATTAAATTAATGTAAATTTGTTAAGTCTCATGAGTTCTCATTTTAACAATTCTCCTAATAGCTGTAAGATACATGAAATATTTTAATGCTTTACTGTGCAGCCAACAATCAATACAAGCTTACCAGATTGTGGCTTGGAAACGCAATGGCTGAATACAATTAGTATTCTGCCTTTTATTCATTTTCAACTTGCTACAGCATCCCTGAGATTAATTGCCAATCATCACAAAGCATTTTGCAAACTCGAATGCAAGTGCAGAACCTTAAATGATCTGACCAAGATCTCCAAGTTATGATTCTGTTTCACCTGTAAATAACAGATACACTCCACAAAATTGATGCTGGTATTAAAAGGAGTAATCATTTCTAAATTTTACAGCATTTTTCTAGAAGTCAGTTTGGCCACTAACAAAAATGCATCCACCATCAACAATGGGCATAGGCTTCAGTTAACTTTAACATTTGTTTCCAGGTATTAATTTCAATTTCTACTTAAAACCATTTTTTAGAAATACTTTACTTGCCATTGGTAGCCTACATTCTATATCTTTTACTCAGTTACTACATTCAGTGTCTCATTTTCTAATCTAACTCCCTCAGCATCACCTTGATATAATTCAACAACATTACCCCTGTTTTACTTTTGTTGATATTCTGCTTATCATATCTTTTTAAGAGACAATCTATTCTGTCCAGCTCTTCCATCGTTTCTGTACAAGCTGGAAGTAATATTTTCGCTCCTTTGTATTTCATACATGCTACCGTTAAAATTTCATCACACAGAAAGGACATACAAGAGGCCTCAATCAGCACTGCTCTGTGCATATATATATTCATGAATCGCTGGAAGATGGTGCAAAGGAGACTTCGCCATACGCACACATCCCACAGTCGATCTCCAATGGCCAGCCTGCGCTAATACGAGGGCCGTTCAGAAAGTAACCTCCGGTTGATTTAAAAAAATACACAAAGTTAAATAAAAATATTTTAATATATATATCTTACAACTACATCTTTGCACTATTTTTCTACATAGTCTCCATAGCGATTGAGGCACTTATCGTATCTCTTCACAAGCTTTGAAATTCCTTCTGCATAAAAATCACCTGCTTGTGCCTGGAGCCAGCCTGTGACCGCATCTTTGAGCTCTTCGTCGTCATCAAACCGCTGTGACCCGAGCCATTTCTTCAAATGCATGAAGAGATGATAATCACTTGGCGCCAGGTCTGGGCTGTAAGGTGGATGGTTGATAACGTCCCACTTGAAGGACTCAAGAAGGGCCGTTGTTCTGCGAGCAGAGTGAGGACGGGCGTTATCGTGCAAAAAAACGATACCGGAAGTCAGCATACCACGGCGTTTGTTCTGTATAGCCCTTCGTAACTTTTTTATTGTTTCACAGTACACGTCTTGATTAATGGTCGTACCACGTTCCATGAATTCAACCAACAACACCCCTTTGGCATCCCAAAACACCGTTGCCATCAGTTTTCTGGCAGAAAAATCTTGCGAGGCTTTTCTTGGTTTGGTAGGCGAATTTGAATGTGCCCATATCTTTGATTGTTCTTTTGTCTCAGGGTTCACGTACTTAATCCAGGTTTCGTCACCGGTCACGATTCTGTTTAACAATGGTTCTCCTTCGTCCTCATAACGTGACAGAAAGTCTAATGCAGAGGCCATTCTTTGAGTTTTGTGGTGGTCGGTAAGAATTTTGGGCACCCATCGTGCACAGAACTTACGGTAACCCAATCTTGCTGTCACTATCTCGTACAAGAGAGTCTTAGAAATCTGTGGAAAACCAGTAGACAACTCCGACATTGAGAAACGTCGATTTTCACGAACTTTTGCATCAACTGTCTGAACGAGTTCATCAGTCACCAATGATGGTCTACCACTCCTCTCTTCATCATGAACGTTTTCTCGTCCACTTTTAAATAAACGTACCCATTCACGGACAACTCCTTCACTCATAACTCTTGGTCCGTACACGGCACAAAGCTCACGATGAATAGCTGCTGCAGAATATCCTTTGGCTGTAAAAAACCTTATGACAGCACGCACTTCACATTTGGCGGGGTTTTCTATTGCAGCACACATTTCAAACTGCCACAAAAACTAAACTAGCGCAGGTACGACGTTCACTCGACCACGGCTTGATGCCGACTGACCTGTTGAGTGCGTGAACGCACAGATGGCGTCGCTACTCCCCCCACAACCCGCACTGTGACCAATCGGAGGTTACTTTCTGAACCGCCCTCGTACATTGGCAGCTGATTCAAACACACATGCACAGTGACACCACCCATTGTGCACTCACACTCATATGCACTAGTCGCAGAATACAACACACTGCACCCCATATGAAGCGGGTGCACAGGCGACGGAGGAGATGCCAGCAGCCCGACGAGAGCCACATCCATCAGATCCAGCTCTTGAGCATGGGGCTGGAACACATGGCACGCCTGAGGGTTGCGGGCCAACGCAATGCCCAGTAACAGTGCTGGAGAGGATGGTACCATCACAATCTCGATGTCATCATCTACAGGCAGGTCCCAGTGCAGAAATGGCAGGGCTGGATGGTGATGATGGCAGATGTAATGATGGAGAGGGGGGCTGACTGAAACAGCAGGATGTTGCATCGGACCCAAGGCTGGAGAGAGACCGGTACTGAGACTGGAACCCCAGTGCGCCACACATGGAGGAGCCAGCCAATGGGGGAGGTGTACCTCCACAGCAGACGGTGGGGTGGGCTGTGGCGACACGAGCCACCTCTATGAACTGGTAGCTTCTGGCGGCAACCGGGGCTGCAGCTGATGGAAGCGCCACACTACCAGCATTTTAGTAGAAGAAACAATAACAGAAGTAACTACTCAGGAAACAGCAGTTAGCCGCACTGAAGGTCTACAGTTTGGGACCAAGGAAACACAACAAGCACAGGACACCCAAGTTACATTTGCATTCAGACAATAGTGACTGTGTTAATGATAAGGCACATTTATCTGAAATTGAATAGTAAGAATATCAGGTTTCTCCAGTTCTCATTTACTGTTCTGATGAAAAGTTTTGGGATACTATGTTTAATTATGGTCATGTAGGTACCAATCACAAACCAGAATGTGAGAGTAGTGAGAATTTTGATACAGCATGTACTAATGACTTCTTCTCTTGGCTAGAAAACAGTGTTACTGATGTATGTAAATCAGGTGATGGCTGTATTGGATCTGAACTAGATGATATCTTTGATGTAGATGTGAATGGGAGCAGTGAAATAACTGAGGTTGGTAAGTCTAAGACTGCTGGCTTATTACAAATGAATATAGGTGAGGTAAGTGACTTTGATGGAGATGAGACCTGTATTGTTAGTGAGGAATATTATGATGATGATGATGATGATGATGATGATGATGATGATGAGTATCAGGTATTTGTGGAATTTAAGAATAATGAAGTTTCGGAGTTAGTTGTGAATGATGTTGACAATACATGTAAGGCTAGTTATGTATGTGATGATGTAAGTGAGAGCCATTGAATACTAGTCCTGTCAAAACAGTTTTTCATTAATGTCATGCAGAGTAATGATCCAAACGGTACAGGTGAGTTATCTTTGAGCCTAGAGAATAAAAGTGAAAACTTTTTGAAGTTTGTTTGGGACCAGATTGATGATAACATAGATAAATGTGCATCCTGGGATAAGTTAGCTGTGGTTAGTCAGAATTTGTGTCCAAATTGGTGGAATGAAGCAGGAAGTGTAATTTTGACAATAATGTGTTTTATGTTTCTTCTGTAATAAGTGATGTTAGTTATGACATGCAATCTATTCATTGCATTCAATCTTTACCTGTCAACATAAGTAACCAAAGTAATGCTATGATACCAGTAAAGTTGATAAAACCCTGTAAAGACAGTGTGGATGTAGCATTTGATGAAACTGAAAGTTGTCTTTTACATGAAGTGTCTGGAAAAAAAAATGATGATTATTGAGATTTTGGTTGTCCTTACATTAAAATTAAGACTGATCAGTGGGAAGGTAACTGTTTTATTGATACAGGTAACCCGACCTGTGGTATATCAGAACAGTTTAGGGACAAGATCAAGTATAGTAAGCATTTTGTGGAAATGTCCACATGTAAAGAGAAGAGGAGCTTCTGGTAAGCAAGGCATGTTGTTAAAATCTCAAGAACTGTTAACTTTTAGTGCAGAAGACAAGACGTTTGAACATGGATGTGTAGTGACCCCTAGTTTGGAAGAAAATATAGACTATGCTTGCAGATTCATACAACTATATAACTGTGTTTTGTTTGTCAGGAATGTAGTATGTAAGATGATGTGATTTCTAAAGTTCTGTCTTATCTATTGACTGAGTTTAAATCTGTGCTACACTATATTTGCTGGTTCATACAACCATATAATTATGTTTTGTAATAGAGTTGTGCTTTAGAATTTGGTAATATATGCCATGATACTAAATGAGTAGATCCTTTTGAAATGGGACAATGCCATTAAATATCTAGTAATAAATTTTCATATCTTGTACTGTAAAAATTAGGAATACTGTCTCATATCTGTTTGTATCACTTTACTAGTTCATTTTCTCATTGCATTTTGCTGTATTTATTAAAGTTTCATATGTAAACACTTTTTAATTCAGTCTGATGTAAACTCTGTGTACATGTTTTTTCAATAGAAATAGGCAGAACATATGCTGTATGATGTGAGGGAGGTATTGAACAGCATACTTAGTACATAAAACAATGATGCGCAGGGTTTGATGTGAATGTTAGACAGGAAGTAACTTATCCATCGGAGTGTGTGATGGTCCAGTCGACTTTCAAGAGTTCATAGGTGCTGGGTAATGTACTCAAGCATCTGACAACTAAATCAGTGTTGTAGCTGAGAACTGTAAATTTTTAGCCAAGAAATTATCCTATATGACGAATTCATGGAACTATTTGTTAGAAATGTCGCCACTGCCATGGACAGTGTTATTCCACATAAATATGTGTGGTTCTTTTTTTTTTTTTTTTTTTTTTTAAATCAAGTTGTGGAATTAACTTCCCAATACATTATGTAACTTTAAAACAGTATGTATTATTTTTTATCAATTGTAAATTAATCTTCTAGGCTTCTGTGTACATAGGTTAGTTTGTATGGACAGTTAGCAAATAGTGTGGAAGACATTTACATGTATAGACAGTATAACAAGATATATATGTTCCGGATTTCACACACTGATTTTGGTCCTCAAGCTACTCGATTATGTCATGATTCAAAGCTATTTATGTCTGTGATGATCTGTATTTATCCTGAGTACTGCATTATGGTATCTCATCAAGATGGCGCCGCATGGTAAAACAGTAAATGAGGACAGCTCTGATAAATGTGACTATAAAAGTGTTACCAATTGTAAGATTTGCGACAAAAAAGTGATTAAAGGTATTCAGTGTAAAGGCTGTAACTGCGGGTTCCACGAGAAGTGCGCTTATTAAGCATAAAATTTGTAAACAAGGACTACATATGGACTTCTTTCATGTGTGTTAGTGATGCTGTGGAAAACAAATTTAGAAACATCATCAAGGAAAAAGATGAAAAAATCAGAGCACTTGAAAGTGATTTACTTACTCTAAATGACAAATACACTACTCTGAAGAATAAGTGTACATGTGGTGCAAAGGTACATCTTCAATACAAGGAACCAGGTGTAAACAAACCAGACTCTTCTCGGTAAGAGAAGACGATTTCTCGATTAAGGAAGATTATGTACATAAAGAAACGTCGAAAGAAGTCTTCTCAGTGTTTTGTAAAAACGATTCTACAAAGAAGATACAACAGAAGAAGACGGTGAAAATATTCAGCGACAGTCATGGCCGCAACATATGGGAACTCTTGACAAAGTGTGAAATAAAGATGTTCAAATCTCAGGCATTGCACACTCTGCTGCAGAGTGAAAATCTCAATCTTCCAGACTGGTCATGTGTTAACAAAGAAATTCGATGAACAAATTATAAGTTAAAAGTTTTTGTGCCAAATTTGTAAATGTAAAGCTCATAGATATTGATACTTACAAAAGAAACTGTTTTACACGGCATGGAATGCATCACAACAAACATGGTAGGAAAAGATTAGCTCTGAGCATTAATGATGTACGTAAACAGATATCTCATGATAACGAAAACAGACCTGTTATTGCAATGGAAGCGCCTTCACAGGGAAACTAATACGGCAGACCAGTTCCTATGGAATTAGGTCCAAAAGAACTAACAAAGCGATGGACTGTAAATTAGCAGTAAAAACCCACATAGGTGAAACTTTGCCAGCAGTTTAATAGATACTGTAAATTCTTTAGTCAGTAAAAATAGTTTCATAATGCAGTTAAACATAGGTGGTGTGTCAGGAGAAATGATGAACAAACGATATGACCTAGAAATACTCTTAGGGCAAATAAACTCTGTAAAAGTCATATGTTTGAATGAACTTTGGCTTAAATGGGACAATGTCAAGCTACTAAATTCAATCTCAGGATACAAGTTAGCATCGAGTTTTTGCAGAGAAAAGGGGTATGGGGGATCACGTATATTAGTTGAACAAATACAAAACTTCGAAGCCAAAACGACTTTCGATTATTCAAATGAGGAACAGGTATTCAAAAGCTGTTGTATTGAGCTGTCTGAATACAGGTGGTGGTGGTTAGTGTTTAACGTCCCGTCGACAACGAGGTCATTAGAGACGGAGCGCAAGCTCGGGTTAGGGAAGGATTGGGAAGGAAATCGGCCGTGCCCTTTCAAAGGAACCATCCCGGCATTTGCCTGAAACGATTTAGGGAAATCACGGAAAACCTAAATCAGGATGGCCGGAGACGGGATTGAACCGTCGTCCTCCCGAATGCGAGTCCAGTGTGCTAACCACTGCGCCACCTCGCTCGGTGTCTGAATACAGTTTACTAATCATAAGCATATATCATGTCCCAGAATATTGGGCTCCTAGGGCGTTTCTAGAGAAATTTGAAACTACTAAGTAGGTTGCAGGTAGGGAAACCACATAAAAATGTAATTTGTTCTGATTTTAATGTACATATAAGAGATGAAAACAGATTTCTTACCACCCTGAAGGATTTTTTGGCTACAAATGGCTTAACACTAAATTTTACTGAGTGCACCAGGCTAACAGCCACTTCTGCCACAAGCATTGATGGTATAGTGAGCAGCAAAAATTATGGGAATACAGAAAAACATGTATTAGAATTAGGAATATCTGATCACTCAGCACTTTTTAGGTCATTGCCATACATAGACAAAACACATAGGCCCACAGTAAAATTCATCAGAAATTTCAGCCAGCCAAATATAAACACATTTATCTTGAAATTAAAGGAAACCCACTGGACCTTCAGCAACCAGTGTTCAGTAAACAATAATTACAACACTTTCATATTTGAATTCAATAACATTTTCAATGAATGCTTTCCCTTCGTATCAACACGTGATAAATACAATAAAAGTAAGTCATGTATTATGGAAGGTATCAGGATCTCTAGTATCAGAAAGAGGGAAATGCATAAGGAAGTGAAAACCAACCATGATGCTGAATTTATTAGATACAAAATCAAATACAAAAAAATATTTGATCGGGTAGTTAAACAAGCAAAACAAATGGCAAACGGTAAATATATAGCTAATGCCTCAAATAAATCAAAAGCAGTATGGCAGGTTGTCAAGAAAGAAACAGGTACTGAAGAAACAAAACATTTTAATTACAAACTAGAAATTGGTAGGAATACTGTTACTAACACTCGGCACATCTGTGAAAAATTTAATAAGTACTTCATAACCACAAACAAAATTCATAACTTCTTGCTTACAAATAAGACCTGATGCAGTACTGCAGGAATCAAGAGAGTTTAAATTTACTGCAATATCATGTCATAAAGTAGCTAACATCATACAATCCCTAAAAAATCTTAAATCTGTGGGCTGGGATGAATTCCAACAAATATCATAAAGGCAGGAAGTGACCGCATTGCACCTCAACTCTGTAAAATAATAAACCAATCATTTGATGAGGGACTGCTTTCCAGACAGACTGAAATATGCTGAAGTCTGTCCAATCTACAAAAAGGGAAAACAAGATGATTTAGTAAATTTCTGCCCAGTGTCTATATTCCCAGTTTTCTCTAAAATAGTTGAACGAATAGTTTGTAATCAATTAGAAAAGTACAATAGAGAAGGTAACATTATTCTCAATAACCAATATGGGTTTAGGAAGGGACGAAACACTTTACAAGCTGTAAATGAACTAATCTCTAAAGTAAGTAAATGTCTCGACAACAAACAAAGTGTATCTGGTACTTTTTGTGACCTCTCAAAGGCGTTTGACACAGTAAACCAAAAGCTACTGCTCCAAAAACTGGGTACCTATGGCTTCCATGGAAAATCTATAAGATGGTTTTCATCTTATCTCAAAAACAGATAACATAGGGTGGTGATACATCAAAAGGGAGAGAAAACTTGCTCTACCTGGAAAGAAATTCAAGCAGGCGTGCCTCAGAGTTTGATATTAGGACCACTTCTGTTCTTATATTACATAAATTGCATGCCTATCAAAGTAAATACAGATGCAATACAATACTTTACGCAGATGACTCAACTGCTGTAATCTGCTGCAAAAACACTGATGAATTAGTAAGGACCACGAAACAAACTCTACAAGAACTTGAACAATGGATAAAAGATAGTGCTATTAAATTAAATCTTGAAAAAACCCAAATCATACACTTCAGGACCAAACAAACTACTGAATGTATATCGCAAATAGAATATTCTGGTAAAGAACTGACCACAGTTGATTCTGTAAAATTTCTTGGGATAACTTTAACTAAAAACTTGCAGTGGATCAACCATGTGGACAGTTTACTGAAGAGATCAAATAGTTTAGTTTATGGAATGAGGGTACTACACAAAGTAACAGATTTAACGGTGAAGAAAACTGTATACCACGTGTATTTCATAACACTTATAAGATAGGGAATAATATTTTGGGGTGCTGAAAAGACAAACCTCCTTCGAATCTTCAAATAAATAAATAAAAAAAAAATAAAATTAAAAAAAAAAAAAACAGAGCAATGACAGGAACCAATAGTAGACATTCATGCAAACCACTATTCGAAAGCCTGGACTTCATGACAATCCCTTGCATCTTCATATATGAAATACTTCTCTTTGAACAGAAAAACACGTATCTGATTGAAGGAAATACATTCACACATGCCTATGAAACTAGACATAAATTGAAATACATGCTAACTTGTCACCAACTCACAGTATATGAAAATACTCCATATTACATGGCTCTGAAGATCAGAAATAAGTTAAGCTCAATATTTGGGGAAGCCATATTGGAGACCATTGGCACATACCCAAAAAGCAAATGTTGTTATAGTCTAGAAGAATTTCTAAATGAATAAAAAGCAATGTTATAGCTTGAAGAATTTATAAATAGTAATAGGGAGTAAAGATACAAGTACAAATGGTATACTTTCGAAGCCATATAGATACAAAGTATACACGTTCACTGTATATTCATGTTTATATATAGAATTACAGTTTGAATGGCTGTTTGTATCCTGTTCAGTACATCCATACTTCATATAGGTGTGTGAAGGCTATGGTAATGATTCAATGAGTTACGAAAAGATTTGAAATATAATGTTGTATTTTTATTATAATAAGTAATGTATGTATTACGTATTTCCTGTAGTATATAAAATACTGTAACAACTTAGGTTAAAGACCTATGAGTCACCAATGTTCTCAATCGAATGATTGTATAAAAACATGTCATGTGACAAAGTATCTTATCTTATCTTATCATTGAAACTTGAGTTGTGTGCAAACTCATGCTTAACTCTGTTTTGGGTACCCCTGGTCATTGCAACTGTGTGCGTGTGTTTGGGAGGAGTGTGCAGCTGTTGATTGAGGCTGGATGCTTCCCATGATTATTCTTATCATATGACTGAACTTATTGAAGTATGATTATGAACTTTATTGATTTTGTTGTGGTCAAAACATTTCTTCTGTTCTGCACCCGGTGTTGGTCCCCACATTGTAAGCTTAGGCCCTAATATTTTTTCCTTATTTTCTCCTTTCATGAGTCAACATATCCTTAAATACTCTGGTTTATGCAGCTGATTGGTTTTGTGCTATATTCCTACTCATGACTGAGTATACTCTTCTGCTCTGTACCTGTCGTCGTGAGTTTTTCAAGTTGGCTCCCTCGTTGTACACTTAGGCTCTGATTTTCTTTTCTTATCTTTTGAAGATTTTGGAGGTGTGATTTTATAAATGTAAATTTGCAATTTGTAATTTTAGTAAATTACATTGTTTCTACACTTATTTCTATAGTTTAGTGTTGTAATGTTGTAGTTTTGATTGTACCATTTATCTTGTGACAGAATGTTCTACAGATCTGAAAATCTGAATGCCATGTCCTGATATATGTATAAATTATGACTTGTATAGTAGATATTTTTCTTACGTTTTCTGTGATATGTAATGTATCAGATACTTCTAAACATCTGCATTGTATTTTTTGGCATCATTTTGTACACCATTTGCAAACCTTATAGTAGGTCATTAAATATTGTAAACACATTGTTTCCCAAATTTTGTGAGGGGAATATTGTAAAGGGACATCCTCCTCTAACACTGCTTTTCCTCAACAATAGTTGCCCATAACAGCATTTTTTTAAATTTTTTTTTTTATTTTGAGTAGGTTAGTATTATTCAGCTGATTTTCTAAAAAAGTTCATATGATTTTGTACACAATGCATTATATTTCGAGCTAAAATCTATGAGAAGAAATTATTTTATTTTCATTATTACAATCGATATGTACTAGCTCTGAATGTACAGTTAAAATCATTTTTTTATAGTACTGTTTATTATGTTTATTTCTGGATTCATTTATAAAATACTAATAATAATAATAATAATAATAATAATAATAATAAACTAATACAAATTCATTTGTCAAGAAAGATTTTAAACCCTTTGGAATGTTATTATTACTGCAGAGTGAAGTAGTAGTGGGCATGCCTCTGTGATCAGACGAGTTTTTGTATTTTAGACAAACAATGTAATTTCAACTTTGTTAATGTGAAAATTTAAAAGACAATGTGATATAGTAAAATGTGATGGAAATAAATATATATAAAAAAAATTCTGTGCAGATATTCCTCAAATTTATTTAGATCAATTGGACCATGAGAACCTAAAATGTGAAAATTTCAGCTTCAAGAATCAGACCCCTAGAAATGAAGAACTGGAACAAACTACAAGAGAAAAGATAAGCAAAAAGTTTATCATAAATCTTACTCATCTCGAATCTTATTGAAAGACTTAACCGTAAAGACAGTTGCTATGACAAAGGAGGGAGGGGTAGATTACAAGTGAAATGTAAATGTGCTCAGTAGAAACCATGCATTAGTCACATTATTTTTATGGACAGAAGGCAACATTTACCCAAATTGATCTTTGGAAATTAGTGATTTGATTAGCTATGAATGTGCAAAAATATGAATGTGTCAAAGATATTGTCAGATGTGACACTTCATGAAGATTTGAGAGATGAGCTTTATGTTGTGTATGTTTATAATTGTTTGATTTAGGTCGTTTATGGAGTAAATATCTATAAAACACTGAAAAAATTATGTTGAAATCAGTTTGCACATTTATATTGCTTATGGAAAAGCTTTCTTTGGACAGAAATATCTGTAGTTGTTCTGACACCTGTAGTTTCTGTTTGAAGCACAGTAACACTGCCTTGGGGTAATTAGTATGTGTACATTTTGGTATATGTGGTCAGCTATTGTGGAATTTTCATAGGGGTTGAGTTGAAAAGCGTCAGGGTGTTCTTTATCATGCATTTAGAAAGTTCTACCTCCTTTCTCCTATGTAGAATGCAGGGCAACTGTTCCATTCTAATTTGAAAATCCACTATGTTCAGATGGGTGTGCTTTGGGGCAGGCAAGTGATAACTGAGTTTATTAGAATGCAGAGTCTCATGGTGATAACAGAGAATAAAAAGTTCTCAGTTTTCCAACTACGTCAAGTACTTAAAATTACAGGAGCTTGTAGCCATGCACTTCTTGGCCATTATCAAGTGGTATGACCGCCAGTGGGCTGCTAGTATCCCCTTTATATACACTTGGTGTCAGCTGTGGTGTCACTGGTGCCCGCGGCATCGCCATATATGGACATATGTTGACTCGGCATTTGATGCGTCCACTTCAACTGTGCGATCGCTGGATCCCCTCGTCATACTGAGCTGCAGACCACTGTCTCTACTTAGGGTGTTATCAATGATTTTTATTTCAATGCCTTCTTTAATTATACAACAATAGGAGCTCTTTCTGCGAGCCACAATGGATATTTCATCAAATTTGCCCCTATTTTTTATTAGCCAAAGTAAGGTACACAAGGTAATGATAAATGTAAATCCTATTCTATGTACCTTACACTATTTTTCCACATAGTCTCCACACCAGTTCACACATTTGACCCATTACAGCACTAAATTTGAGATGCCCATGTTTTAGAATTCGTCCAGGTGACTGTGGAACCACTGTTGGACTGCTGTTTTGGCTTCATCATTACTTGTGAATTGCTGTCCTGCCAGGAACTTCAGCAGTCCGAAAACATGGAAATCACTAGGGGAAAGCTTTGGACTGTATGGTGGGTGGTTCAGAGTCTCCCAGTGAAATACCTGGATTGGATACTGCTTGGATACTGGCATGAAATGCAGTATCCATGTTTCATCGTCAGTAACAATGTGATCCAGGAAATCTCCACCCTCTTTTGAGTAACATTCCAGATGATTCCATGAAGAAATCGTTCGCTCTCCTTTCATCATGTCATCCAACTGCTTAGGCACCCATCATATGAAACTTTCTGGTACCCTAAGGACCTGAGAACGATGTTGGAAGCACTCCCATACAATATGCCAAGCTTCCAGGAAATGGCCATGATTGTGCAAATGCCAATCTGCTTTCACCATTGCATCTACATGGGAAATTTTGTCGTCAGTCAGTGATGAACACTGTCTCCCTGACCACTCATTGTCATGAATGACTTCAAGGCCTTTGTCAAACTGAACTCACAATGTCACCACTACCTTACATTTCTATAGGCGAGACAGTTTCCTTCATATATGGGCTGCATTTCCCTGTAGATCTTGATGGGTGTTTGTCCCTTGCTCTATAGTAAAAGAATCACACTTCATTGCTCTAACATCTTGGACATGTGAAGCACAACTGCCAACTGCAGGAGCTACCAGCAGACAAGGTCGGCACGAACCAAGAAAGGTCCAGTGCTGTCAATGGATATGTTGGCTTCGCATTTACAACAGTAAGGCCAAAGACTTTGTAATTTGCCCTCATATCCAGTGTCTGTTTTCTAAAGCATGCTCAGCTAAAGCAGATTTCTGGGGAAAGTGTAGGCAATAAAACCTCTCATGCTCCTTCCTTCATTGTTCCACAGTGCAGACTGTTTTTCTGATGTAAGCCTGGCCACACTTGCAAGGTCTCTTGTAGACCCCAGGTGTTCTGAGACCTGTTGCATCTTTAACTGTCTCAGTAATTGGTAGATTTTTTGTTGGAGGTCTGAAGATTGATTTGATCATCTGTCGTTTCAGCAGGCAGCTTATCTTGCCTGACACAGAGTCAGAGAATGACAAGAAAGCAGGTTTCTTTTCATGCTCCTCATCAGTGGTATTGTGAGTCTTGCTTGAAATCATTTATATGATGGATGTTATGGATGCTGTTCCTGAAGACCTTGCGTAGGAGGCTCAGCTCAGGGGGCAGCAATGAACTAATGTATGAAAAACAGTGCGCTACTGTGCTGGGTGATGATGGCTGATGGCGTGGAAGTACAGGTTGACGTGGGTGGAATTTCTACAGATGCTGTGTCCAAGGCATCCATTTCATTTGTGCAGATGAGAGGCATTGCCCTTCAAGCACCACTATTTTGATTTCTTGTAGAGGAGTGTGACTGGGTGCCTTTCATTGAGCTCCTCCCACATATATTGCGATTTCAAATCACGTACCCTAAGTTCTCTGTTGGATGACAATATACTAAACTGATCCTTGAAACCATTTATCTGCAGATAGTACACAGCTGTCATCCTGTGACTGATGCTGCATCACGAAGTTACTTCTGAGACCAGTCTTCACTGAAATATTTTCCACAATCATAACTCATCATACTTCATGCTCTGTGCTTCAAAATTACCTCTTCTACAATAAATCTGGCAAGCTCTGGGACTTGGCAGTGAGCCTTGGTGAAACTATAGCAAACGAGGTAGCCAGTGCACACTGTCATCCATTTACTCCCAACCCAGTAAAATGGAACAGCTGCAGGAGGAATATCAGGAGACGTGGGGTAACAGTAATATGTGTTTCCATTCCTTAGAGTAACTTGCAAAATGTCTGTCAGATTGGTAGAGGCCTGCCCAATGATACATACTGTTGATTCTATTGTCGCATGAACATCAAAATGATAAATATTGAAATAAGTGACTATGGAATTGAAAATCAACTTAAACACTCAACTGAGAAAAGGTCACTGGACCTGATGGGATACCAACATGACTGTACAAAATGTATGCGAAAGAACTTCTTCTCTCCTAGCCGTAGTGTATCGCAGGTCTCAGGAGGAGTGCAAAGAGTTCCTATGATTGGAAGAAAGTGCAGGTCATTCCCATTTTCAAGAAGTCACTGAACAGACACACAAAATTACAGGCCTATAGCTCTGATACTAGAGCGTTGTAGAATTTCAGAACTTGTTCCAAGCTCACATACTATGACATTACTGGAGTCCAAAAACCACCCCTGTAGTAATCAACATGGTTTCCAGAAACAACAATAGTGTAGAAAGCAGCTCAATCTGTTTGTCCATGAGACCCAAAAAGCAATAGCCACCGACGCCCAGACTGATGCGTTGTTTGTTGACTTCTGCAAATTGTTCAATACAGTTCTGCACTGCCAACTAATGAACAGAATATGAGCGTGCAGATATCATACTATCTGTGTGTTTGGACTGAAGAGTTTCTAGTAAACAGAACTCAGCACATCATTCTCAATAGAGAGAAATCTTCTGGCATAATGGAAGCTTTGAGAGTGCCCCAAGGGAGCTTTATAAGAGCATTACATATGAACCATGAGAGAGCTTCGGATACTTCAAAGCCTACTACAACAAGAAGCATAAAAATCAGGTTGATAAAGTATCAGATTTTGAAGACATAATCAGTATCATTACTCATAAAAGTACTGAATCACTTCCTTGTAGGTTAATGTTTGAGAAGAAACTAGACCATAGCTTTGAGGAATTAATAAAGTTCCCTGACAGCCAATAAATAACTTTATGAAAGATGCAGGCAAAGGCATTTACACACAATGCAGCTCATGATCGCCTGGTTAAACCTGTCATTTACAAAAGTTGAGATTATGTTCTCGTCTGCTTCATACACAAAGTTCCCATCCACAGAGGAAGTGCTACAGAAATTCCTCCCTTAACGTATAGTATAATTCCAGGTAATCCTTATTATATACACACATTCTGTCAATTTAGAGAAATCAAATGGTGGGAAGTACCATAGGAAACGCGCTGTGGAGAATTCAAAGTTGTAGCATGGAAGAAACGAGTGTTATAATAATAAATAAGTTTAAAGGATGCAGTATTTGTTTTGAAGTAACTTTTCCTATGTATGTTTATAGACTGCTTGAGGTCACTCTCTGTGATAATATAAGTGAACTGTGTGTTTAGTGCTAGAATTAAAGAATCTCATTTCTGTGCCAGTAGTCACTTTGTGCGACATGTGTAAAATACCACATACTTTCGTAATTTAGTGAAGTGGTCCACCACAAGTGTGTACTAGTTTTTTATTATCAGTCATTCCTGGATGGAGATATTAGCAGCACACATACTTTTGTAAAGATTTGAATGCAATCATTATCAGCATGTGCAATTTACTGTTTTGTAGCAAGCACTGGCCTAATTTTATCGCTGAAGTGGTGCTGTTAGAAGTTTATTATTCTTTATCAACAGGCACATAAACATCAGAGAAGAGGAGTGGGTTGCATATCATGTACCTGCATGCAAGAGATTCATGGGAGATGTACTATGTCATGTCATGTGACCTTCCAATCAGTCCTTGAGGCTTTGTAGTTCCAGCAGCAGCCACCTGCAAGTCTGGTGCACTGGGATCACCTCTGTTGAGATGTTTCTGTCCCATTCACCTGTCCCAAACCTATGCTCCCCCTGCAGGTCCATGGGTTAGAATAGGCCCGCTGTATTCCTGCGTCATAAGCAGCGACTAAAAGGAGTCTCACACATTTTGGCGTTTGTGATGGTTCCCTGTAGTGTTTGACCTTAATACTTCCAAATTTTTTCGAAGAGCGAGCCACTTGGGGAAGGGCGCCTTACATGGTGCATCATGTCCATCGTGCATTGAGATCTTTAGCCTGCTTCCTTTTCGTTGCATTGCAGTCCTGCTCACTCTCCATCTCTTGGGCGAGGATACATTCCTGGGTGCAGTTTCTGCCATCCACTATGTTGTGTCGTTTTCTGTGCCGACGATGACCATGCACCTGATATCCAGCGTGGTAGCCAGTCCATTGTGGTGGGGCTGCCGTGTACCTTGTTGGTTGTTGTAGCCCCCAGACAACACAGGGATCGCTCTGCTGATGCCTGTGCCGTTAACTCCCCATGTATGCCAAGGAGTAGATGCTTATCTCCCTGGGGCATTGGGACTCCTGGCAATGGCCACCCTGCCTTGCTGCAACTGGGTGGTGCCTGTGCGGAGGGGCCTTGGTCGGAATGGGTGGCATCAGGGTGGATGACATGCAATGAAACGTGGCACATCCTTTCTTGCTGGTGGCCAGCCGTCAGCAGTCTCTAAGTGTTCCAGGGCTCAATTTAATGCAAACACGTATGACCCCAAATCGTTTTCCTCCCTGGCCACACCTTGGGAGGAAAGAAAGGCTAAGGATGGCAGCGAAACTTTTTCACCTTGGTAGCTAGTATATACGAGAGCTGATGGGGAATCCTTTGTGTCCATGAAGCCTCAGTTCTTTGTAGAACATTTAGAGGACAAGTTTGGGGAGGTGGAGGTCTTGTTCAAAATGCGGTCTGGGTCAGTCTTGATAAAAACAGCGTCCTCTTCCCATGAGCATTACTCGCTTGTGACAAGCTGAGGGATGTTTCTGTCACTATCACGCCCCATTAAAGCTTAAATATGGTCCAGGGTATTATCTTCCAAAGGGATCTTCTATTACAGTCTGATGATGAGCTGCACACCAACTTACAGTGATGAGGTGTCTATTTCATCTGGTGCATCCACTAGGGTCCGAGAGATAATCAGATTGCCACCGGTGCCTTCATTTTGGGCTTCGAAGGTGACACATTACCCGAGAAGATGAAGGTGATGGTCTACCGCTGTGATGTCAAGCTGTATATCCCTCCCCCAGTGCGGTGCTTTAAATGTTGGAAGTTCAGCCATATGTCTTCCCACTGTGCTTCCAGCCTCATATGTCGAGGTTGTGGTCGTCCATCCCATCCCCATACTCCATCTGCCCCGTCTCCCATTTGTGTCAACTGTGGAGAGCACCATTCCTCTTGCTCGCCCGACTGTAGGATTCTACAGAAGGAAAGGAAAATAATGGAATACAAGACCCTGGAATGACTGACCTATGCTGAGACGAAAAAGAAATTTCAGAGGCTCCATTCTGTGCGCCTGACAACATCGTACACCGCCGCTATCACTACTGCTACAGCCTCATCTGTTGCACCAATTCGAATCAGCTCTCAGAGCTACATCCTCCCCCTTGATGATGAGGGGCACTTCCCTCCCTGTTGCTCCAGCACCATCTACCTCAGGAGCAGCACCCCCCCCCCCCCAAACCACTGGGGACATCAGTCCCCACTTCTCAGCCAGAGAAGCGAGCATAAGTCTTCTTCAGCTTCTATCGTTAGGAAGGGGTCCCTTGGGTCACTCCCTTCCTAGGTTCCTACTAGTGGCAAAGCAGACACCCGCCAGTGGCTGAAGAGGCCGAAGGTAGCTGGTCGTAGGGCTTCGCGGTCCTCCTCAGTCCCAGAGACTGAATCAAATAAGTCTGCCCAGCTAGAGCAACCCAAGGAACAGTGCGAGAAATCGAAACCAAATACCCCTATGAGCAAGGAATTGGTGGTGGAACCCACACCACCACTACCTACAAGCTCTGCATCGGAGGATGAAGTGGAGATTCTGGCGTTCTAGATCTCATCGGACCCTCATACACGATGGATGTCGCTCCCACAGGTACTCAGTCGGTGGCGGCAGGTGACCCAGCGGCGTAATCTGACTCCTCAGTCGCATCACGCCTTTTCGGCCACAGACAATGTCATTCTCCACTGGAATTGCAGTGGTTTTTTGCACCACCTTGCTGAGCTCCGCCAACTTATCAGCCTTCACCCTTTCTTCTGTATTGATATGCAGGAACCCCCGACCTCTGTGGCTGTCGGGATTATTATAAGAATTGGGCAGCTTATGCGAGGATATCTGGCGTAGTCTGCGTCTACGTCCTTAACTCTCTTTACAGCGAGTGTGTACCTATTCAAACACCTTTAGAGGGTGTCGCTGTTCGAGTGTGGACGTCTTGGGCTGTTACTATCTGCAGTATCTATCTTCTGCTGGATGGTGATGTCCCACAGAATGTATTGGCTGCACTGATAGCCCAACTGCCGCCCCTTTTCTGTTACTGGGTGACTACAACGCCCATAACCCTTTGTGGGGTGGATTGGTGGCAACAGGCTGAGGCACTGTCATTGAGCAAGTGTTCTCACAGCTCGACCTTTCCCTCTAAAATAATGGTGCCCCCACACATTTCAGTATGGAGCATGGCACATACTCAGCCATCAACCTTTCAGTCTGCATCTCTAGCCCTCTACCAATGGAGTGTGCATGACGACTTGTGCGGTAGTGACCACTTTCCAATTTTTCTGTCACTGCCACAGCATCACTCTTCTGGGCACCTCCCCAGATGGGCTTTGAATAGGGCTGACTGGGATTCGTTTACCTCGATTGCCACTATTGAGCCTCTTTCTCATGACGCCATTGATGTGGTGATTCAAATGATGACCACTGGCATCGTTTCGGCAGCGGAATTCAATGTTCTTCCGGATCCCCTCGGTGGAGGACTGTGCCTTGATGGTCACCAGAGATTGCTGAGGTGATTAGAGATCACAGGCGGGCCCTCCAAAGTCATAAGTGGCACCCATCACTGGAACACCTCATTACCTTTAAGCAGCTCTGTGCCTGAGCCTGACGCCTTATTTGCCGTTGGAAGCAGGACTGCTGCGAACGGTACGTCTCCACCATTGGCATCCATAGCTCTCCATTGCAGGTTAGGAGTAAAGTTAGGCGACTCTATCGGTATGCAACACCCGTCAGCGTACCTGGGCTTTCTCTGAATGGAGCAGTCAGTACTGAATCACACACAATTGCAGAACTCTTAGCAGAGCATTATGCTCAGAGTTCCACTTCTACAAATTACCCACTTATCTTCCGCTCCCTGAAAGAGCGGTTGGAATGTCGGAGCCTTACATTCCATATGCGCCATCCCGAATCGTACAATGCTCCCTTCAGTGAGTGGGAATTCCAGAGTGCCCTAACCACTTGGCCTGCTACGGCTCCCGGGCTGGATGGCATCCACTATCAGATGCTCAAACGCCTCTTGGTGGACTGCCAGCAACACCTCCTCGACCTTTTCAACCGTATCTGGGTTGAGGGTGAGTTCCCATCACAATGTCGGGAAAGCATAATCATCTGCATGTTGAAACCTGGCAAGAACCCACTGGAGGCAGACAGCTACCGCCCCATTAGCCTCACCAACATTCTGTGCAAGTTGCTTGAATGCATGGTGAGCCAGAGGTTGAGTTGGCTACTTGAGTCTCGGGGCCTTCTGGCTCTGCCCAAGGGTGGGTTCCATAAGGGCCGCTCTGTCACTGATAATCTGGTCTGCCTGGAGTCTGCCATCTGCACGGCATTTGCCTGCCATCAGTATCTGGTTGCCATGTTTTTTGACATGCAGAAGGCATACGATACAATGTGGCGACATCACATCCTCACCATGCCTAATGGGTGGGGCCTTAGGGACCTGCTCCTGATTTTTATTCAAAATTTTCTGTCACTTCGTTCCTTCCATGTGCAAGTTGGCTCCTCCCATAGTTCCTCCCAAGTCCAGTAGAATGGGGTCCCGCAAGGCTCTGTCATGAGCATCTGCCTGTTTTTAGCTGCTATCAATGGTGAGTCCTTCGTTATCTGTAGTGACTCCCTGAGCAGTTTACGAGCTATCGACCAGTGTTTTCCTCACTCTTATCTGATGATGGCTATCCAGGAGTCCCTCCATACTCTTGCCCATTGCTGCTGCCCCGTGGTCTTTGTGTGGAGACCGGGTCATGTTGGTATCCCGGGTAATGAACATGTTGACATGCTGTCCAAACAGGCTGTCGGTGCACCGTTCTTTGAGATTGGCCATTCGGATTGTGATCTCCAGTCAATTTTGTGGCAGAAGGTCCATGGTACTTGGGGGTGATGAATGGCACACCCTGCCTTCACCCAACAAACTTCGAGTCGTCAAGGAGACTACTGGTGTGTGGTGCTCCTCTTTGTGGGTGTCTCACAAGGACTCTGTTGTACCCTGCCAGCTGCACATTGGCCACACCTGGATGACGCACTGTTATTTATTGCGCCACGAGCACCTACCACTCTGTCGCTGTGGTTCAGCATTCACAGTGGTCCACATTTTGTTGGACTGTTCACTTTTAACTGCACTCAGGCAGACGTTTTCGCTGCCTGATACACTCGCTGCACTTTTAACAGATGATGCTGCCATGGCAGACTTATTTTTGCATTTTATTCAAGCAGAGGCTTTTAACGCTCAATCTGAGGGTTTGTTTCTTTTGTGTGTTGTTTCTGGACTTTGGCCTCAGGTTTTAGACTGGAGTTTTTAGTGTGTTTCTAGGTGGTTGGCTTTTCCTTTTTTTTGTTTCCATGGTCGGCCAAACGCTGTAGCACTCTGTGTGCTTTTCCTTCCTTTTCTCTGGTCTTTGTCTGTGTCTTTCTTGTTCTGTGTAGTTCCTTGTCATCTCTGCTGCTTGTTTTTATTCCTTGTGGGTGTTCCATGGTCGTGAAAACGGGTACCGATGGCCTTTCTAGTCTGGTCCCTTCAACCGCCACAAACCAACCAACCAACCAAACCTATGCTGCCCATGATCTCTGCGCACTTATCATGCTGTAACCCGCAGTGCCACATGACCTTATTGGCTACCTCCCACAGTGCTGTTGTGCCAACTGTCACTGTCTACATACCCAGTGCACCGAGATTGCGTCTGATGGGTCGTATTTGTCAGCATTTACAATTGCTGCCAACTGCAAATGCAATGTCTTAGAAGCCCAGCATTCTGATATATTGCTCGCCTGTTGTTGACGAACGATGTTTGAAGACGGAATGACAGTGATATCACCAGTGAGCAGTGCAATTTCATAATGCTTACAATTTGTTAACATTGTACTCTTTCATATTTAGATTCTATAATCTGTTTATATCTTTTGAACTTATTCGCAGGATATTGTATTTATAGCTTGTAACTAGCATCAGTTCAACGTTTACATTACTTGTCTACACTAGTATTTTGAGAACAAGGGGATATTTTCAATCTTGCTTAATATTGGTTCATATTCATTGCTTAAAGAATTGTCTGTTCCTTTCATTTATCCGGTACAGCTTGTGCTCAAATGTGTTCATTTATAATTGCTGATAGGTTCTGCTTTGTGTGCATGTAAGTGTTGTTATAGCTTTCACAATTTTACTTTTTTAGCATTTCCTGCGGGATCATTCAGCGCCATTTGTTATGTGATGGACATGTCTTGTTTCTTGTTACACCTTTCCTTTTTTTTATGAATATTCTTCCCTTTTCATTAAATGCATTTCGAACTGAAATTTTACGAGACCTTACATTTTCAGAATGAAATTTTTTTGTGCCTGGTGGATGTGCGGCGTTTCAGCATCCTCACATATTTAGAAATGTGAGTTTTGATATGATTTTTTTATTTCATGTTTTCAGTTATTTGTATCTCCTGTGAGTGGTGCACCGTATCTGGCTGATATTTGTCTAACAATCATGACGTGTGAGTGGTCAGTGCTGCAAATTGCTATCAAGACAGTCATAGCATCTTGTTGTACAGTACAATATGAGTCTGGTCGTGGAAGTGATGAGGTTCATAGTCAAATGGAATAAAAATAATTATTTGTATGTTAATAATGATGTTTATAACTACATTCTAATTTGCTACTATTCTTACTTGTATAAGTTTAGTGTGCATCACTTGTCAAGAAAATTAAATTCAGAAACAAATCCTGCTCATTTTCCATCATAAATAAGATTCGTCTCAATAACAATGGTAAAGGGAAAGATATGTTAAGTAGCTGTGAAGGACAAAGAATTGTAATAAGAGGTGGACAGCGTTTTAGGGAGTGTCATAGGAGGAAAGGTCAATATTCAGAGATATGACAGGAACTATAATTTGAAGCAAGAAACTTCACATGGATGACTTACGTCAACAAGATAGAAAACAGATTATCACTGGTGTGACCAGCCTTACTTGCATGTATTCATTATCAGGATTACACAAATACAAAAAAAGTGAAGTACAAAGCATGTGGCAGATTTATGTTACACTACCTTCAAAAGTACTTTTCCTGCCTTCTTTTAGATTTGACACAAGGTGTCCCTCAAGGGTCTTTTCCCAGTCTGATTTTTTTTTATTTAATTTGTTAATGATTTGCCAGTTAGTATCAACATTCTGTCAGTTATTTTTGCATATGATACATCTGCATTATTTGAACACAGGTAGGATGGGTAGACACATATGCGCATGCCACTAGCCCAAAACAATACATTAAAAGTTTTTTATCTCGAAAAGGTTTTTTCTTCCGAGAAGTGTTCCTGTCATATCCCTGAATGTTGACTATCCCTCCTGGGACACCTTGTACAATACCACAAAGGAGAAAGCTTACAAAGCCTCGTTTGACCAATATTGGAAATGCTCTTCTGTCTGGAACCTGTATCAGATATGAATGACAGAGGAAATCGATATTAACCTAGGGAGAGCATCGTGTTTCGTTACAGATAAATTTAGCAAGTTCAAAAATGTCATGGAGATGCTCAGACAACCCCAGTGGCAACCACTGCAAGGTAAGAGTTCTGTATCACGATATGGATTGCTGTTAAAATTACGAGGGGTGTGTTCCTAGAATAGACATTCTACCTCACATGGAGGCTTGTCAGAAATCGTTCTTTCTGTGAACCATTCACGACTGACACAGGAAAGTGGAAGCGGGGAGTAACAGTGGTACATAAAGTGTCCTCTGCCACACAGCTTAGGATGGCTTGTAAAGTGTAGATGTATGCATGATGCCACACTTGTGAATGCAAATCTCAGGGCTCGCCTGTCTGGTTTTATTACGAGAAACAGAGCACTAGGTTCATAATTGATCCATTATTATACTTTCCAATAAACTTTCTACTTACTTGTAATATAACCCTGGGTGCAATTTGTGCTTCTACCAGTGGGGGGGATGTCTTAGGGGGTTAGTAGAATTATATATGTTACTAGCTTGGACCGTGGTGTTACGCATGGTTAAACAGCTATTTATAAATAGATGTTAATGCCGAAACTCACTATTGACACGTATGCATGATTTTGTAAATCATCTACATGCAGGTACAGATATATGAGGGGAATTCAATATGTAGAAGCACATTTGTGAACAGTTGTACTTATTCTGATGATAGAAAACTGAAACATATTAATAGTGTTAATAGTAAGACTTATTAAAAACTTTCAGTGTTCAGCTCCACAAATTTACATTGTATGTTAAGTTTTACTCCAGTGCGTGGGAAATAAACATCCCAGGTTGGGATACATAAACTAAAACTAGAGGAGGGGATGGTCTGATGCAGAGGGGGGGAAATCCCCCCCATCCCCCCCTGCAAATCGCACACTGATATAACCCAAAAAAAAAAAAAAAAACCTGTTGCTCAAGGTGGAAGAATGCTGATGCAAAATACACTATCTCAGTATTACAACAAATGTCATGCAAACATTGAATTTCTTTTCTACTATTAGTGACTAACTGCACCAATGCCGATTAAATAGCAAGATAACCGAGGGTCCCGTGATCATGGTTAAGACTTAGTCGCGATTAAGTTGTCTCTGTGCTGCACCAATGTTAAACGCCGATTATCAAAATGTGGATAGCTAATCAGGGGTTTGACTGTAGTTAACTCCCATGTGTTACAAAAGAAAGCGCCCATATACATGCAAAGATAATGATATTCGCTGTCTGCCTTTGGCAAAGGTGTTGTAACCCTTGGCCTGTGGTACTTACGCGTGGTTTTCATATTGTTGGCGTAATGTGAGCGTTGTTACTGCACTATGGAGAACAAGAAAAGTAAGCCGAATTTTTCCAAATTCGAAGTAGACATACTTTTGTAGTTGGTTGCCTCCAATTCAAGTATATTAGAGTGTAAAGAAACGGATGGTTGCACAGTTAGGGAAAAACTGGATGCATGGGAAAATATAGCAACACAATTTAGTTCAACTCCAGGTAAGATTAAATTTTTATTTGAATCATAAATCGATAAATATCTGTTAATAATCTAAATTAAAATACTATTTTTCATGGTGCTTAGATTGATATTGAATAACGATTCAAGATACACACAACAAAAATGATATCGGCTACTACAAAATATATCCATTTCAGAAGTAACAAAAAGAAGGCATGAAAGGCTTAAAACATCTTACGAGAATTTGAAGAGGAGGTTGGGAAAGGATTTGCTGAAGAGAAGGTTCAAACAGGAGGAGGGAAGGAAGCGCCAGTGCCTAAAAAGAGTCCACAAGAGGCAAAACTACTGGAAACAGTTGGCTCATCATTGAAGCCACTGGAAAATATCTTTGATTCAGATGCACAGTACAGTGTAATAATGGATCTAAATGTAGATTTAGTTGATGATGCAGCAGTTGGCGATGCCAGCAGTACCACAAACAGTAATGGAACTGTAATTGCTGCTGAAGCTGGTGAAAGCCTGATACCAGCACGGGTTGTTATGGAGAATGTTCAACAACCTTCTCCAAACCTTCAAGTGCAGGAAGACAAGAAACACGTAATCGGAAAAGGATGCCACCGAGACCTAAACCAACTTCCTCCTCTGCACTGGACAGAGTGATGCAGAAGAGGGTGGAAGTACTCCAGCAGCAGCTGGAAATAATGAAGAGAGAACATATGAAATAAATGAGAATAAAAAATCTCAAAATTTTGGCACTAAAAGAAAAATTGTAATATTGGAAGCAGAAAAATTCTACCAAATGTAATGCAAATGTTTAAAAACATTTTGTTATTTGTGCACTATAATAATTTCAAATAAAAATGATTACATATTTTACGTGTGTTAAGTAACAGTTTATCAATTATAGTGCGACGAAGTGCTCGTCCAGGTAATGTGTCATCAT
The DNA here is from genome assembly GCF_023898315.1 of Schistocerca nitens. Classification (NCBI taxonomy): domain Eukaryota; kingdom Metazoa; phylum Arthropoda; class Insecta; order Orthoptera; family Acrididae; genus Schistocerca; species Schistocerca nitens. The sequence continues at coordinate 580,706,479 of NC_064618.1, read as the reverse complement.
AATACATTTGTTGACCGGGAGGCATTGGCTCATTATCGTCGATATCGGGCCCCTCTCGCTACGTAATAACTTCAGCGGCGGCATAATTTCCGTTCATCTGGTGGCTCTTCCTTGCTTGTGCTTCTTGCAATGTTATGCAAGACAGCTGTACTCACTATAATTGCCATTGTCTTTTGTGGAATACACCTCATTCCCATAGATAAAATGAGGAATCTCCTCTTCCACAAACCATATTGTCTCTCCGCAGAGTTCCTTGTTGTAATGTGAGACCTATTATGTCAGTGCTCTGCCACACTCTGTGGATTTGAAAGTGGTGTCAATAAGTAAGGTCTGCATGCATAGCCACTATCTCCTAGTACAAGTAAGTGACCGACTGGTATTTCACCATTTTCAAACTGTGCCCTTCGAATGCAATTACAAAATATTGTACTATTGTGCACACAGCCAGGATACCGAGCCACAATGTCCTGTATTATTAAATTGTGGTCGCCGATTGTTTGACAATTAAAGGAGAAATATGATTTCCTATTGCGGAAAAGTTCTGCATTCTATCCCCCAGGTGACTGAATCCTTATGTGAGTGCAATCCACTGTACCAATGACTCAAGGAAATCCAGCCAGTGTGTTGAAACTATCCATCACAGAGCGTACTTCTACTCGAGAAGGAAACTTTATGTATTGACGAAACGTTGTTGCTATGATTCCCGACACTTCACTTATAATTCTTTGTGCCGTTGTAAAATGTATATTAGCACTGTCACCAATTATTATATTAAATGCTCCAGTTGCGTATGCTCTTAATGTCATGAGAAGTCTGTTCATGGGCGAGACTGGATTATTTCGGTAAGTTGGAAATTCTAAACTTGCGTGGATTTGATCCAATAACCACTACACTGTTTCTCAAAAAATTGCTCTGAGCATTATGGGACTTAACTACTGAGGTCATCAGTCCCCTAGAACTTACAACTACTTAAACCTAACTAACCTAAGCACATCACACACATCCATGCCCGAGGCAGAATTCGAACCTGCGACCGTAGCGGTCACGCGGTTCCAAACTGACGCACTTAGAACCGCATGGCCACACCGGCCGGCCACTGTTTCTTTTGAAAGACGAAACCTCTCTTCAAATTTCCGGTCACTGTAATCTTTGAAAGGATTTCACCTTTCTGCAAGTACACCAACACGGTTGCGATGATTTATATGTTGAAGACATAGAATTTCTTCGTTTTCTATGCCATCTAAACGTCATAATGCGCTGCCACGTTATGTGTTTACAATAAGTTCACCGCGATCACTTCAAGGTAATCGACCCTTCGAGCTCAGTTAACTTTAATTACGATCAAATCCCTCGATTAACTTTGATCGAGGCAGCCAAATATCGAGTTAATCAGGGTTAAATGCTGACTTGACTGCAGTTAACTTTTAGTGCAATCAGCCCCAGGAGTGAGTTTCAGAGATAAATATCGTTTAGACTCACCTGGTGATAGCAGCCTTCTTATCAACAATCAAAACTTAGCGATAAAAAACTGCATACATCAAACATACAGCTGAATCCACTTGCGTGTCTTTTTTTGTTATGACAATAGAAAAATTGTGTTACTCTCGGCACTACAACAGATGCATAAAGTGACATTGTCTCTGCCAATTATTTAATCAAGCGATCATTTTCTCTAACAATGCAATGTGTGTGATTGATGACTTTCTTTCTGCCTGCTGTACACATAGGGCGTTGTTGTATGTTTTGTGGAATCAGACACAGCAGAATGCGCTGTTCAAGCAATTCTGAATTGTAATCAAGGTGAGCTTTTTTTGTATTTGTCAGGTTAAAAAAAAATTACATCAAAAAGTAGACACGTAGATCTCCATTTTTTTTACTGAAAAGGAAGAAAGAAGAAGTAGAATCGAGCGAAAATGAAACAGTGTTACCTGGAAACAATGTTGGTGACTTATCATTGTCGACTTAACGTTCAGCAGGTACATCTTTCTCTGTGTACTTGATGAAATTCATACAAACACGATTAGTCAAGTTTGTGACTTTTATTGGGTTGAGTTCATTGATCTTTCAGTCGGTGTGGTGTGGGTGGCTGTGGACTGGACTCTGTAACAGTATTGCGAAGGTAACGATTTTTCTGACTAAATTTGGTGGTTTTGAGCACCTGCCTAGTGTGCAGAATTTGCATCTACTGGCTGGTGTAATTGGTGGTGGATTTTAAAAAGATTTGGATGGTTTATGGTAAAATTATTTTTTAAAATCACTTGATCCATTCTACGTACAGCAAACAGCAATATTTAATTTGCTACTTGCCATTGGTGGGAAGGCTTAAGTGCCTCAGATATACAGATAGCCGTACCGTAGGTGCAACCACAATGGAGGGGTGTCTGTTGAGAGGCCAGACAAATGTGTGGTTCCTGAAGAGGGGCAGCAGCCTTTTCAGTAGTTGCAGGAGCAACAGTCTGTATAATTGACTGATCTGTCCTTGTATCATTAACAAAAAACGCCCTTGCTGTGCTGATACTGCAAACTGCTGAAAGCAAGGGGAACTACAGCCATAATTTTTCCCGAGGGCATGCAGCTTTACTGTATGGATAAATGATGATGGCATCCTCTTGGTTAAAATATTCTGGAGGTAAAATAGTCGCCCATTCGGATCTCCAGGTGGGGACTGCTCAGAAGGATATCGTTATCTGGAGAAAGGAAACTGGCGTTCTACGAATTGAAGCATGGAATGTCAGACCCCTTAATCTGGCAGGTAGATTAGAAAATTTTAAAAGGGAAATGGATAGGTTAAAGTTAGATATAGTGGGAATTAGTGAAGTTCAGTTGCAGGAGGAACAAGACTTCTGGTCAGGTGAATACAGGGTTTAATAGTCATTGGGGACTGGAATTTGATAGTAGGAAAAGGAAGGGAAAGAAAAGTAATAGGTGAATATGAAATGGGTTAAGAAATGAAAGAGGAAGCTGCCTGGTATATTTTGCACAGAGCATAAGTTAATCAAAGCTAACACTTGGTTTAAGAATCAAATGGCTACAAATGGCTCTGAGCACTATGGGACTTAACTTCTCAGGTCATCAGTCCCCTAGAACTTAGAACTACTTAAACCCAACTAACCTGAGGACAGCACACACATTCATGCCCAAAGCAGGATTCGAACCTGCGACCGTAGCGGTCGCGCAGTTCCATACTGTAGCGCCTAGAACCGAACATTCACACGGGCAGGATTTAAGAATCAAGAAGGCAGGTTGTATATGTGGAAGAGGCCTGAAGACACTGGAAGATTTCAGACAGATTATATAAAGGTTAAACAGAGATTTAGGTACCAGGTTTTAAATTGTAAGACATATCCATGGGCAGATGTAGACTCTGACCACAGTTTACTGGTGGTGAACTGTAGATTAAAACAAGAAACTGCAAAAAAGGTGGCATTTTAAGGAGATGGGACTTGAATAAACTGAAAGAACCAGAGGTTATAGAGAATTTCAGAGACAGCATTAAGGAACAATTGACACGAACAGAGCAAAGAAATTCGGTAGAAGAAGAATGGGTAGCTTTGAGAGATAAAATAATGAAGGCAGCAGAGGATCAAGTAGGTAAAAAGACGAGGGCTAGTAGAAATCCTTGTGTAACAGAAGATATATTGAATTTAATTGACGAAAGGAGAAAATATAAAAATTCAGTGAATGAAGCAGGCAAAAAGGAGTACAAACATCTCAAAAATGAGATCGACAGGAAGTGCAAAATGGCTAAGCTGGGATGGCTTGAGGACAAATGTAAGGATGTAGAGGTATATATCACTAGGGATAAGTTAGATACAACCTACAGGAAAATTAAGCAGACCTTTGGAGAAAATAGAACCACCTGTATGAATATCAAGAGTTCATGTGGAATACCAGTTGTAAGCGAAGATAGGAAAGCAGAAAGGTGAAAGGAGTATACAGAGGGTCTATACGAGGGCGATGTTCTTGAGGATAATATTATGGAAATGGAAGAGGATGTAGATGAAGATGAAATAGAAGATATGATATTGCATGAAGAATTTGACGGAGCATTGAAAGATCTAAGCTGAAACATGGCTCCGTGAGTAGACAACATTCCATTAGAGCTACTGATAGCCTTGGGAGAGCTAACCATGACAAAACTCTGCCATCTGGTGATCAAGATGTATGAGACAGGCGAAATACCCTCAGACTTCAAGAAGAATGTAATAGTTCCAATTCCGAAGAAAGCATGTGTTGACAGATGTGAAAATTACCAAACTATAAGTTTAATAAGTGACGGCTGCAAAATACTGACACAAATTTTGTACAGACGAATGGAAAAAGTGGTAGAAGCCGACCTCAGGGCAGATCAGTTTGGATTCCGTAAAAATGTTGGAACACACAAGGCAATACTGACCCTACAACTTATCTTAGAAGAGAGATTAATGAAAGGCAAATCTACTTTTCTAGCATTTGTGGACTTAGAAAAAGCTTTTGACAAGGGTACTGGGATACCCTCTTTCAAATTCTGAAGGTGACAGGGGTCAAATACATGGGGTGAAAGTCTATTTACAATTTGTACAGAAACCAGATGGCAGTTATAAGTGTCAAGGGGCATGAAAGGGAAGCAGTGGTTGGGTAGGGAGTGAGACAGTGTTGTACCCTCTCCCCGTTGTTATTCAATCTGTACATTGAGCAAGCAGTAAAGGAAACAAAAGAAAAATTCAGAGTAGGTATTAAAATCCATGGAGAAGAAATTAAAACTTTGAGGTTTGCCGATGACACTATAATTCTGTCAGAGACATCAAAGGACCTGGAAGAGCAGTTGAACGTAATAGACAGTTTACTGAAAAGAGGATATAAGATGAACACCAACAAAAAGAAAACGAGAATAATGGAATGTAGTCAAATTAAATCAGGTGATGCTGAAGGAATTAGATTAGGAAATGAGACACTTAAAGTAGTAGATGAGTTTTGCTACTTGGGGATCAAAATAACTGATGATGGTCGAGCCAGAGAGGATATAAAATGTAGGCTAGCAATAGCAAGGAAATCGTTTCTAAAGAAGAGAATTTTGTTAACATCGAGTATAGATCCAAGTGTCCTTTCCGAAAGTATTCGTATGGTGTGTGGAAATGTATGGAAGTTAAACATGGACAATAAATAATTTGGATGTGAAGAGAATAGAAACATCCGAAATGTGGTGCTACAGAAGAATGCTGAAGATTGGAATCAAGTAACTAATGAGGAGCTACTGAATAGAATTGTGAAGAAGAGGAATTTGTGGTACAACTTGACTAGAAGAAGGAATCGATTGGTAGGACACGATCTGAGACATCAAGGGATCACCAATTTAGTATTGGAGGGACGCGTGGGGGGTAAAAATCGTTTAGGGAGACCACGGGATGAATACACTAAGCAAATTCAGAAGGATGTAGGTTGCAATAGTTATTCAAAGACGAAAAAGCTTGCACAGTATATGGTAGCATGGAGAGTGCATCAATCCAGTCTCAGGACTGAAGACCATAACAACAACAAAAACAACGTCTTGTGGCTCTGAAATTTATATCACCTACACATTAATAATACATGGTATTTTGTCTTCATTTCCATGTTGTTTTGTGGCCTTATTTTTATGCGTCTGTTTTGTTCAAAAATGGCTCTGAGCACTATGGGACTCAACTGCTGAGGTCATTAGTCCCCTAGAACTTAGAACTAGTTAAACCTAACTAACCTAAGGACATCACAAACATCCATGCCCGAGGCAGGATTCGAACCTGCGACCGTAGCGGTCTTGCGGTTCCAGACTGCAGCGCCTTTAACCGCACGGCCACTTCGGCCGGCCTGTCTGTTTTGTTATGCTATTACTATTAATACATCTGCAATAGCATGCACAGTGCGTATCTGTGGTTCTGGTGGTAATGTGGTGTTTCTTAAATCACTTGCTGTTGTTTTAGTGCTAAACATATGTAAAGTTAAGGGACTGTGTATCCGGAAATTTCGTGCAGAATTGCTACGCGATAGTAAATTTGCAGACTGGCTAGAAAGAATTCAAGGCGATGAAGACAGAGCATATTGTAAATTTTGCCGTAATATTCTATTAGCGTGTTCTGCTGCAATAAGAAGCCACAGTGACTTTAAAGGCAAGCACAAGACAGTGGGAGTAGGGGAGACTGTCGCAGAGTGGGCACTTTTATTTTTTTTTTCAAGAATTTGTTGTGATGAAATTTGAATATCTTTTTGTATTATTTCCTGCCTGGCAAGAAGCCTAAATCATCTAGTATCTATGTTAATTTAATTGTTTTGCTCTTATAAAAATTTTACATATAAAATAAATGAAAGCAAATTCAAGTAAAAGTGCCCACTGTGCCCCAATCATGGGGCACTGTGAGCACTGGTATGGGACACAGTGTGCACTAGTAAAAAATTTCTCACACAAGTTGAAAACATTTATTTTAATGCAAAACATTATTTGATACATTGAACGGATACATTATACAATCACTGGATATTTTATGATTCCATGTCAGTGGGGAATACAAACATTCCTACTGTTCGTTTCGTGCTGCCAACTGTGGAAAGCTTTGGTAATTTACAAATGACATCTGTCAAACAAATTTCACCTGCTTCTGCACCTGCAGGAAGTGAAAAATGTCTGTCAAACTTCCGTGACTTTTGCAAATAAGTCACAATTGCAGTGCCTTCATTTTTATTCATTGAATTAATATGCGCAACAAAGTAGCGAAATGGTATTTCTTTTCCTTTTGTTGGCACTTTTACAATAACAAAGTCATTCTCTTCAGGCTCACCTTCCATGTTAAATTTTTCTTCACTGTGAAGACTCAAATTATCATCACTATCATTAACATGAAGAATAGCAGAGCCTTCACTGTCTGATGAGCTACTCTCTGGCTGCTTTTGCCTTCTGACTTTTTTAAAAATGTGCTTCTGGGCTGTTTTGTTTGTTGAGTTCAGTCTGTTTCTTTTTTCCCTAATGTACTCAGATTCTAGAAGCTCCTGCTTCTCTGGGGTGGCAGTAAGAATTCTTGTCCTTCCTCTTTTTCTTCCATGCTGAGGTGTCTTACGGATGGTTGCTTTTGGAAGAGGTAGAATTTCCTTGGTGATACCAGGGATCCTGACGTACTTGAACTGCTACTATTTGCAGGCAGACTTACTGCTGGAACAGTGATTGTGCTGTCGCAGTCTGTTATATTTGTTCCATTGGCATCATCAACAGTAATTTCTGGTACACTTCCAACTACTGCACCTTGTTGACCATATGTGACCTGTCTCTCTTCTGTCCTGTCAGTAACATATGAGCCCAAAAAATCCTCATCAGAGAAAACATCAGGATTAAATGGCCAAATACCAGTAAAGTGAAAACACTGGAGCTACTGCAAAAACAACTAACCTTTGAGGAGTCTGCCTTGGGGTATTGTGTAGTTCTGCTGCTGCCAAAACTGTCATTCCATCTGCAATAATACTACTCACAGATTTCTTTATTTCTTCAACAGGAGTTAGCCCAAAGGCCGTTTTCCTCTTTCTGTAGCGAACCATTTTTCTTTTCTGAAAGTTATGGAATAGGCTACTATTTATAAATGGAACGAAACATGGGGCACAGTGAGCACCTATGCTCACTGTGCCCCACGAAAAATTGCTCACTCTGCCCCAAACTCCATCTCACAATCAAACACATTTTTTTCAGTCACAATAGGTGTAATAATTCTGTATTTTATGTGATATGTAGCAACAATATGTATTAACAACTACTTACATTGTCAATCTTTTGTTTCTGCAAAACGTAGAAGTACAGTCCCTCACACAAGATGCAGCAAAATTTACTGTGGAAGATGGTAAAACCAAAGAGTCACAATTTCAAATCTAAAGTATCATTCTGCCATCTTGTTTTCACTGCCCTCTATGTACTCAGAGACTGTAGTTCCAATGAGCAAAACTTTGCTGGAATCCTGGCAGTCATTGATTATATATAATCGACTGCTCACAGTGCCTCTCACTCGCTGAGTGGTAGTGAAGGGTTGAGCATTGCTCCTCTTACTAGTGCACCTTCAGCCATAGGCCCCCACTTGTACAGGTCACAAACCAGGAGAACCCTCGGCTTTGCTTTTATAAAAGCATTGGCGGGATCTCAGCAGAGGTCTGCAGTAAGAAATTACGGCGGGCAGGATATTTTTTGGCCACGCTCGACAGCAGAGTTGTCGTGTTTCTTCTTCGAATTGCGGGATGTCGAGCTCCATTGGTGCCTTGGGGTCGAAATGGTCTACTGCTGTCGGTAAGAGGCGCATGTTGTTGCTGCCGCGGGCAGCGTCTCTGGCCGTTTCGAGCACTCCAACTGCTGCAGAGCCAGGTTCTGCCCCCCCCCCCTCCCCCCCCCCCCCAAGGTTAGGGAAAATGTGGGCCAGGACCTGGAAGCCGGTCGCAGAACCGCAGAGGAGTATTCCAATGCCGCCGTCCAGACCTCCATGTCCACCAGAAAAATAGGGCCAGCAATGCAGCTGGGCCACCTAACAGTGTCAACAATGGCTGTAACTGGCACCCCTTTGGCAGCAACCCCCCTTTCCGCTCCGGACATGGCAAATAACATGAGAAACACGATCGTACACAAAACTCCAACAACCTCATACATAGTCAGTACTGGTGATTCCACCCCTGCTCCCCTTGTCCTCACTCCTGCTTGGCAACACTACCAACAAACTATCAGAATACATCACTTTCCTAAATAAAGGCAAGCAGGCAACCCATCTACTGGTCGAAATCCTCCCCAAACCTACCACCTCACCCAAACAGTGGCGTGCAAGGAAGGACAGGAAGGAGAAGCACTCCAAGGGAAAGAAGCACTCCACCACCCCGGCCCCAACCACTCCCTCACCCTCTGAGGAACCTGCGCCCCCGACAGCACCTGTCGTCGCCCTGGGAGGGGACCAGGAAACAACTGCTCTGGAAGGGAACCACATAACTGGGCAGGACTCGGATGGTTTCGTGTTGGTGAAGAAAACCTTTCACCAGCTGAATTTTCCGGCGGCTCGGGGAGTGGAAACCACCCGAAACAGGTTCCAGGCAGTGGCTGATGAGCCAGAGACAACACATAACACAACACAAACACAAAAACATGTCACCCATCACCTCCCTCCGACTGTCGCAGAGTTTACTCAGAACTACGAGTACTCTTCAAGATGCTAAAAACAGAAATTGGGGGAGGCAGTTTCCAGGCAAAACCTGCCGGTGGTAACAAAAAAAAAAAAAAACAAAAAAAAAAACAAAAAAAAAACAGTACACACACTTGAAGACTACACCAGAGTCAAAACACTCTTCAACAACAAAGACATACCCCACTACATATTCCCCACAACAAAAACACAAAACAAGAACATCGTGATCAGAGACCCCGGAGACGACTGTCCCCACAGGTGATCAAAACAGACTGCCCAGGGGTACGTCGTCAAGGCGGTTCAGCAGATGGGCAACATAGGGAGCAAAAGGCCCCTATATCAGGTCACACTGCCAGATATCCCGCAAAACAAGAGGGAAATAAAGACGATCCTGGCTGTGTCTGTGACCAATGAACCACTGCACTGCAAGAACAAGACGGTGCGCAAAAGATACTCACAACAGGCAAAGGGCACTAAGGCCGCCCCCCATACATGCAAACAAAACACCACCAACCCATCCAGCCACACAAGGAAACAGAACACGACAACACACACCGACAAGGCCTGGATAAAACCAAGAATGGACACACCAAGGGCAACATACGCAGAAGTTGTTTCTCCTTCGAGAAGCCATGAAAACGTAGTTCCACCACCACATCAGACACAGCCACAAGAACAACACCGGGAAACACACAGCAACAACGACCAGGTCCACCATGACAGAGAAAGCTCTAGGGGACCCCACACACAGCCCACACCCTGCGATCAGGTATTAGGTATTATGGTGCAGACCATGAACCTCGCCATGGAAATGATGAAGGAATTCAGGGAGGCCCAGAGGCAGAACACACATATCCTCGTTGCCCTTCATGCAGCAGTCCAGCAGTCGCTCCCCTCTACAACTTCCTCAGTAGTTTCATAACCCCATCACGGATAAACGACCAGACATCTAAGACCTGACAATGTGCATCTTTAACACAGGCGGCATTGTTAATCAAGAGGTCGAGTTCAGAGAACTCATGAAGGAGTTCTCCATCAACATAAGCATGATGGGGGAAACCCACCTAAAACTGGGAATAAAAGCGACAGTTCCCAACTACGTTAGCTACCGTAAAGACAGGCCAACCCAAGGCGGAGGAGTGGCCATATACATAAAAAGAGGGATCCTCCACCACCAGGTATTGTTACCAGCTACCAACAGAATCGAAGCAGTCGCGGTGGAAGTAACCACCGCCACCGGACCCCTAACAATTGTAATTTACCGACCCCCACAGGACCAGATGGATGAGGGAGGCATAGCTACTTTAGGGCAAATTGAAGGCAAACTCATAATAGGGGGCGACTTCATTGCTAAACACCCTGATTGGAATTCTAGGGTAACCTCCAGAGCAGGCGCCAAACTGCAACAACTAATGTGCACTCACCACTTCGAAACATTGGGTCCGGTCGAGCCCACACATTTTCCAAAAAATGGAGGCAGACCCAATGTGTTAGACATAGCTCTCACTAGGAGGATCGCAGGGTTTGTGGCCACAAGGACAATCAACAGAATGTCCTCCGACCACAACCCAGTGATTCTAAGGGTAGATGTGGGAGAATGGGTAGCACTCCCACAGTACCAGACGTCTTACAAACGTACAGACTGGGAGCGATACCAAGAAACTGTCGCCTCTGATATCGCTCATGCTCTGCCACCTACTACCGAAACAGTAGAACAAGCGCTACAGGACTTAACAGGCACCGTCTTGCAGACTGCGGAAGAGGCCACCCCTCTGCAAAGGGATGGCCCACCGCTGCAAATAAAGCTCCCGGAACACTTGATAGCTCAAATTCGACGTAAGAACAGAGTGGCAAAAGAATGGAAGATCACCAGAAATCAGGCCACCAGGAGGCTGCTCAATCGTCTACAGAGAGAACTGAAGGTAGCGCTCAATGAGCACAAAAACCAGCAATGGCAAAACCGCCTCACAGCTCTCAAAGTAGACGATCATACACTGTGGCAAGCAACCCAACAGTTCACAAAAAGACGCGCTAGGATGCCGCCACTGCACGGCGTGCGGGGTCTCGTCTACAGCCATGCTGAGAAGGCCAACGCCCTCGCTGTCTCCTTCATGAAGGAGTTTCAAGCGGCAGAACCCCAGGATGAAGAGCATGAATAGGTAGTCAGTCGTCAACTGGCTGTCTTCCTCAATGCTGAGGAGGACCCAGAGGACGAACCCCACTTTTCGCCCCTGAGGACGTGGCAAAATAAATAAGCCCCCCCCCCCCCCCCCCACAAAGAAGGCTCCAGGACACGACAGTGTCACCAATCAGTTAGTCAAAAATCTCCAACCCACGGTGATCACACACCTCGCGAACATGCTCAACGAGATTACTCGATCCCGCGAGTTCCCAGATTGCTGGTAACATGTGGAAGTAGTCGCCACAGAGGGCTTCAACAACAGAGGCAACTGCGGGATAGTGCTACTAGATTTAGCCAAAGCCTTTGACTTGGTATGGCATAGACAGCTACTCTAGAAGTTGTACACACAAGGGTTTCCCGGGAGCATAGTTAAACTGATCAAAAGCTATCTCACGAATAGAACTTTCTCCGTCAAAGTAGAAACTGCCACCTCCACCAAAAGGCGTGTTCGTGCTGGGGTGCCACAGGGATCGGTCCTGGGGCCCGTTTTGTACAGCCTGTACAATGCGGACACACCAGCGGCCTCCCTGGTGCACACTGCACAGTACGCAGACGACACAGCCTTCTACAATAGAAATGCGACAAGGACCTGGTCATCCGTAGGCTACAAAGAGTTTTAGATGACACAGAAACTTGGGCTCGTTGCTGGCGCATCACCATCAACTCTGAAAAGACGTAGGCTATGCTGATTACCCGGAGGCTCGGAAGGCGCGAACCTGCTCAACGCCCCCCCCCTCCCCCTTTCACCTTCACTTATACGGAACGCAACTCCCCTGGCGCAGAAACGCCAAGTGCCTTGGAGTAACCTTGGACTCTCGATTTATGTGGAAACCCCGCATAGACGAGGTCCACAGGAAGGCCTGCGCCAGAATGTCCATCCTATATCCAATCGTGAACTCAACCAGCTCCCTTCCCTGCCCAGTAGGAGTAAATGAGTACCAGGCCCTGATCCAGCCAGTAATGGAATACACATGCCCCGTCTGGGGATGGGCGGCAAAGCAGCATCTGGACAAACTCCAGAGACTGCAAAACTGCGCCCTCAGGAGGGCACTGCATCTACCCCTTGGATTCCCCACTGATGATCTGCACGCCGCTGCCGAAATCTCACTCCTCAAAGAAAGATTCCAAGATCCGGCAAGGGCTTTCTATGAGAGCTCTCCAGATCTGGAAATAACCTCATCCACTCCTTAGGGCAGTATGACATGTCCCGAGACAAGCACAAACGCCGTATGACGATCTTCGACGACTAAGCCGAAGAGAACATCCCTATATCCAAATCCTAATCCTCTTCCCGCCCCCAAAGTAACAATCATCTCGCTAACCTCAGGCAAGTACCAGACACATACAGAACATTCATCACATTTCACAAAAAAAAAAAAAAAAAAAAAAAAAAAATAATCGCAGATAAATTCACACACACAAGCACACAGAGGAGTAAAAGCCGCAAGGCTACAAACTCCCCACAGGCTTCCCCAAAGAGGAGAAAGTGTTAGATGAGAGCAGCAGTGTCCCGCTGCCCACTGTGCCCCAGTCACCCTACCAATGTCAACAAACAACAATACCTTTCAAAACTGTGAAATGGTTTTCAGAAGTGAATCAAGCTGAGGGTTCCCTTACATTACTTGTTACCACACAATGTCCGATCATGTCATGTCATCACTTAACTGATTTGTGCAAGAGTAAATTCACAGACAGTAATATTGCCAGAAAACTTAAAATACGTAGAGCAAAGTGTAGTGCAGCTATAAAACATGTAATATGGCGGTATTTTGTGGAAAATTTGCGGCAAGGTATCGGTGACAGGATATCAGTGACAGGATGTATATCATTATAATTGATGAATCAACAGACATTAGTGTGATCAAATTTTTAGTAATAACAATAATATATTACAGTTCTGCACTCAATGCGATCATTTCAACATTTTTAAAACATTATAATTCACAGTCTAGTGTAACAGCAAGTAAAAGACACGCCTCAAGAACTGAAATTGGATCTACACAAGCTGCAGGGTATACACACATACAATACAGATATAATTGTAGATGTCCACAATGGTGTCAATCAAATATTGAAAAATGTAATTCTGGATTTGATTGTTATAAAATGTGTAAGCCATTCAGTTCAACTTGCTATTTCTGCTGCAAGTGAGACGCTCCAGGAAATGTGGACTTCTTAGTTAGATAAACGTATAATTGGTTTTTGCATTCTTCAACTTACCAACAGTTGAATAGTGATATTTATCAGACTGTCAAAGGAGCAGAAACCCTTAAGGATGCAGGGTACTTATAACTGGTGGAAAATGGAAATTTTTTATGACTTCATTAAATTTTATAGTCTTTCCTAGTTACATTTTTATATACATTAAAGGGTTTCAAATGAAAAATGACCTATATATATATATATATATATATATCAAATTTTACAGTTACAGTCATGTATGCCGCCACGTCCCCTTTATTTCTGTTACCGAAACCAGTATTATTTCGAAAAGAACTGTGAACTTTCTGTTTCCAGCGATTTTATGTATGATACATTGTGTATGTTGGTTACAGTGCAGGTTTCTAATGTCTGTAAATGATTATATTTGCTTTTATTTACTTTTGCTTCGCCGAAGCAGTTTGTTCACGTGTTACTGAATGTTTGTTTGCCCAAGTGCTACATACATTTGTGGAAGTACATATCCTTTAGTGTGCAATAAATACGAATTATGGCACACAGCAAGCCACACTGTTGGAAGTAACCTATGTATCAATTCTTCAGGGAAGACACTTCCACGTGGTACACCTGGTGATTCAAATTTTTGTGTTAACAATGACGCTGTTTGTAGTGGATTTGTTGTTACTGATGTTGGCATCTTATCTACTTTGATAAAGGAAGTGGCGAAATGTATACAGTGTGATGGTGTAGGCTGTCTGGAAATAACTGAACAACAAAGTAGTAGGAAGGGTTTAGCGTCAAAATTAATTGTTCTGTGTAGATCCTGCAATAAATCTCCCTCGAAAATGACTTCGAACATTGTGCATAATTCATATGATGTGAATTTGAAGTTAGTGCATGCAATGCATGCAATAGGAAAAGGAAAAAAGGCTGCTCAAACGTTTTATGGTTTGATGGACCTTCCTCTTCCTCCCAGTAGGTTCAGCAAGTACATAAAAATACTTTTAGGTGCCTCGATGGTTGTGTCTAAAGCATATATGAAACGTGTAGTAGAAGAAACTGTAAAAATTAGTTTAACCAGGAACATTGCTGTTGCACTTGGTGGGACATGGCAACGTCAAGGACATCATTCCTTGAATGGGGTTGTAAGTGCTACTTCTCTGGAGAATGGAAAAGTTGTTGATGTTGAGTGGTTATCTAAGTACTGCCACACCAGCCATGGTAGCACTGAAGGACATATTGAACAACAGTGTTCTATGAATTATGATGGTTACAGTGGAGGTACAGAGTGTGATGGAGCTCTAAAAATACTTCAGAGGTCAGCGCCCATTTGTAACATCAGATATATGAAGTACCTAGGTGATGGCGGCTGTAAAGCTTTCAATAAAATTAATGAGGTCAATGTTTTGTTGGTAACAAAACTGGAGTGTTGTGGACACGTGCAAATGAGGATGGGTGCTAGCGTGAGGAAGCTATGAAGAGAAATGAAAGGAAAGTTGCTATCTGATGGAAAATCTCTGTCTGACCGAGACAGATTAACAGAAAGTAAAACAGACCTTCTTCAGAATTATTATGGACTGGCTATTAGACGAACTGCACCTCCGAATGATGTTACAGCAATGTGAAAAACTGTATGGGCCACCTACTTTCGTAAGTTGTCCACAGATTACCACCCTTTTCATGGACTTTGCCCTAAAGAAGCAGATTCTTGGTGTGGTTATCAAAAAGCAAAAGAAAGTAGTCAAATATATCATCCTAAGCATTCTCTTCCTGAGTCTGTTTTGAATGAAATAAAACCAGTTTTTAGACACCTGGGTGACCCTGTTTTGCTTAGTAAATGTCTTCATGGGGGCATATGGGAAAGATTACCCAAGAATGTTTCTGTAGGACTAAATACATTAAAAGTTGGTGTATTGTATTGTATGGAACTGGGGACCTAGAAATGACAGAGAGGCTGTGTCCCTGCCATAGCCCTCAGTGGTTCACAACCCCACAACAGGCTACAGCAGTCCACTCACCCCACCGCCACCCCACACTGAACAGGGTTATTGTGCAGTTCGGCCCCCAGTGGACCCCCTGGGAACGTCTCACACCAGACAAGTGTAGCCCCAAATGTTTGTGTGGTAGAGTAATTATGGTGTACACTTAGGTGGAGACAGTGTTTGCACAGCAATCGCTGACATAGTGTAACTGAGACGGAATAAGGGGAACCAGCCACATTCGCCGAGGCAGATGAAAAACTGCCTTAAAAACCATCCACAGACTGCCTGGCACACCGGACCTCGACACTAATCTGCCAGGCGGATTTGTGTCGGGGACCAGCATGGCTTCCCGCCCAGAAAAAAGTGTGTTAGACCGCATGGCTAATCGGGTGAGCAGAGTTGGTGTACTAGATGCAGTAATATGTTACAATGATGGAGTGACAGGAGGGTTGGAAGTCCTGAGCAATTTAGGCATAAAATGTGGCTCTTTTATGGAAGATCAATTGCTTGCGTGTGACAGACAACGGGTGCATAATACTGAAAGATTCGCTCTTCTGGTTACCAAAGAAGCAAGAAATGCTAAAAGGAATGCCAAGAGGAAGCTTGAAGATGAAGAAATGCTGCAGGATAAGATTATGCTTCTGGAATGTTCTCAGGAACAGTTTAATTGGATTCATATCTTCATTCGCAATTTCTCGCAAGTTGTATTTTTCAGAGTTCAGGTACAAATATTTCCTAAAGTTTGTAAAGCATTGCTCTAATTGTTTTCCGTTACTTGCAATAGTCCATACTTTTGTAGTAGACCTAAGCTTTATTGCAGAATCAACTAAATTATAGAAAAAATAACATTTTTACTAGGAAAAAAAATTATAAAAATTAAAATGTAAGATGTGATATTTTTTATCCTTATAATATACATAATAGGTGGAATTAAATAGGTATCGTACCTCAGCCATCATGTCATGCATATCTGGCAAAAATTTGGTCTCCTTCAAATTTATAACATTGGATTAAATGGCACCTCAATTTGAGGAAGTATTTTGGAAAAATTGCTTCACTTTCTTTATAATTTTTTTAATAACCCTAAGAAGGTTCAAAAATATTCAAAATACTTCTAATTTATTTGGAAAGTGTGCTGCATTACCTGGTATCAACAAAAAATCTGTAAAACATATACATTATAAACAGTGCCTGAAAGAAATAGGTGTCGATTTTTACATAATATTGAGCCAGAAAAGTATCCTGTATCCTTAAAATTGCATGTGCATGTGATACGCAGTGGTTGTCCATAGAGCTTGTGGTAACAAGAACTACAGACTAGTGGTTAGAGCTTAGAATGCGCATTGAAATAACGTGAATCAAAGACAACTTGTACATTGCAGAAATGCTTTATTCAGTGTTTTCTAATGGATCCAGTTCGGCTTATTTAAATATTTTCCGAGATGATTCTTTCAAATTTGCATCTGCTTAATAACATTTTGAACCCAATACAGAGAATCCGTGTAAGCTGTTAAATAACCACATTGTGATAACAGAATCATTAATAAAAAAAGTTTTTGTTGCTAAGTATCCTAGGCAAAGAAAATTAAATGTAGACTTTGAAAACCACTTAGATCCCAAAACATATCTAGGATATTAGTTCGAAAATAAGATTAATGAATAGAGATAATCTTAATTATACCCAGAACAAGAACATGTCCTACGTCTGACATGCATCCAGTTTGTCTACCAATTAATACTCCAGTTGTTGCAACGACTTCCAGACAACAATGAAATTTTGAGGAGAATTTCACTTCTTCCAGAGTTCAAAGCTCTTAGTGTCGTTAAGGAGTCATTGATTCCTCTCCTAGAATCGTGTAATATTGATCCTGGCACAATAACAAAAACCGATTTTCAATGAAAAAATCAGGTCTTGTCAAATGGTCCGAGACATACGCTGTTAATTTCTGGTATGAAATGCTTCAACACAGAGATGCAAATGACATCAGTCCATTTCACGAATTGACAACTTTTGCACTGTCACGACTAATGTTACCTGTTCGAATACCGAAGTGCAAAGACTTTTTAGCCAGATGAACATTATCAAAACTAAAGCAAAAAATAAAATTAAATCCGAAATGATGAATACGCACTTGTCGATTCCAGCAGGAATTGGAAAGAAAAAGCAATGTTGCCACAATAATGAACTGCCAACAGAAGTGCTGATGCACTTAGGACATGGGCAGCAACAGCCATTGAAATTCATGGCTACTTGAAACTGAATGAAACTGCAGACAGCTGCTAACTGATGGTTTATTGAGCTGACCGGTTTCGCTGCGTTAAAGCAGCGTATTCGGATATAAGTGGTGTCACATAAATTAGCACTTGGAGATGCTCCCAATATTTGTGGTCAGAGAATTCACTAGCGCTTTACCCTAACGACTACGGACTACAGTTGCCGCATCCCCTGCACTATTCGCCCCAATCTTTCGGCGATTTTTAACCATTGAGCACTTCCCTCTTCATGGGGTTGAATTCTCTGACTACGAACGATGGGGTGTCTCCATGTGCTAATTTATGTGACACCACTTACACTTGAAGATGTTTTAACGCAGCGAAACCGATCGTGTTAATAGACCATCAATTAACATCTGTTTACGGTTTCGTTCAGTTTCATGTGACCTGATAGGAAGTATTAACATCATGTAGAGCATCTGAACATACTTTATCCGCAACTACCTCTGCCTCGGGTGTTGAAACTTCTGTCGAGGAAGACATTGATAACCCCAAGCTCTTCATTTTCTCTTAGGTAATTAAGTTCACTGTGCACATTTCGTAATAGTGCTCTAGCTTTAAACAATGGGATAAATTGAGTTGTCTCATACTTTTGGTCGCTCATCATACTCAGTGCTTAAAAAATAACAGTCTATCATCATCATCATCATCATCATCATCATCATCTTCATTTCCCTTCTATCCAATATCTGATCAGGTTGGGGTATCAATGGTACTTCGCCACTTTCCTCGGTCCTTCCACCATTCTTCTTCCACAATCTGGTTCCATAGCAGGTTTCTCCTCCTTAAACTCATCTGTATTGTATCAACCCATCTTGTTCTCGGTCTTTCTCTTGGCCTTTTGCTCTCAATCTTGGACTCCATCATTCTTCTTGGTATTCGTCCCTCTCCTATCCTCTTCACATGACCAAACCATTTTAATCTATCTTTTCAATTTTCTCAGTCAACTTCTCCACTCCAGTTTCCTTCCTAACATCTTCGTTTTTCACTCTTTCTCTCCTCATCTTTCCTAGCATACTTCTCAGAAACTTCATTTCACTGGATTGTATCCTACTCTCCTCTCTTCTAGTCATAGTCCAAGTCTCTGAGCCGAAAATTAGTATGGGTGTGAAGTAAGGCTTGCATAGCACCAGCTTGCACCTCATTGTCACTTCCCTTTGGCACACCAAGCCCTACACACACTGGTAACATGTACTACTCTGTTGTATCCTTTTGTTAATTTCTTTCTCCAAACAGGCATTCCCCATTAATACACTTCCCAAATATATAAGTTGTCCACTATTTCAATATCCCGTCTCTTAATATGAATTCATCCCTTGCCCTCTCTATCGTCTCTGGTTACCACCATGGTTTTTTCTCCACACTAAATTTCATTCCATATTTCTTGATCTTTTCATTTAGGATGTCTATTTGTTTTTGTATCTCCTTACTGCTTGTTCCCCACACCACAATATCATCAACAAATAGTAACAGCTTCATCCCCCTTCTTCTATGGACTTCTTTCGTCTCCTTGACAATTTCATCCATCGCCATTATAAATAGTAGTGGTGATATCACACTTCCTTGTCTTAGTCCCATAACATTCTTAAACCATTCAATTCTTCCAACTGGTGTCTGCACACAACTAGAGCTTTTTTCATTCATTGCCTGGATGACTTCAAGTGTTTGCTTTCCAACTCCTTTTCTTTTCAAGGTTGCTCATACCTTTTCCCTGGGAACACTGTCATATGCTTTCACTAGGTCGAGAAATGCCATCACCAGATCTTTCCCATAGTCCCAATGTCTTTCCATCAACTGTCTCATACTAAAGATTGGGTCCACTGTTGATCTACCACGACGAAAGCCATACTGCTCCTCTTCTAACTGCCCTTCCACTTTTTCCCTCACTCTTCTTTCCACTATCCTCTCCATTATTTTTGCTACTTGGGATATGAGTGGGATCCCTTGATAGTTGGTACATACTTTCCTGTCACCCTTCATGAAAACTGGGATTATTATACCCTTTCCCCATTCTTCAGGTACACATTTTTGGGTCCAAATACATCTTATTAGTCTATATAGCCACTGTAGCCCAATTGGTCGAGCTGCCTTTATCATCTCCACAGTAATTTCATCTATCCCAGGTGCCTTTCCTGTTTTCGTTCTTCTCAGAGCTAGTTCCACTTATAACATCGTTATATACTCCTCTCCTTCCAGACCCCCCCCCCCCCCTGCTATACTTCTATTCCCTTTCCATTGACGTTCTTCACATTTAGTAATTTATCAAAGTACTCTTTCCATCTTTTCCTTATCTCCTCTGGTTGCATTAATAGCTCTCCGCTTTCCCCTTTCACTAGCTTTGTGTATGTTTTTTCCTTCCTCATACTCTTTGTAATTCCATATATCATCCTCCTACCACTAGTAACATCCTTTTCCAACTCTCAGGTGAATTTCTCCCAGCTTTTCCTCTTTTCTTCTGCTACCATTTTTTTACATTTATTTTACTATCCTGGTATTTCCTTTTACTTTCAGCTGTTCAGTCTCTGTTCCATTCATAAAATAAAATAAGAAATAACAGTAACGGTTTTGTTAAAGGCACGATAAAAAAGTAGTGATTTTGAATAAGTTCTTTTGGCGGGAAATCTTATATCACTGTTGGTAACAAAAATGCTCTGAGCACTCGATCCTATCTGCTTGCCCTACAAGGGACAATGTGTAGTAATATTTAGCATAAATGATGTAATGTAATATCAGTCATCGGGTTTGTTCGGTTTTGAATTCTTTTTAAACTAGCGTTCTTCGCGGGTATGCCGATGTTGGCGTGAATTTCGTACTTTTTTTTACCGCATTATTTACCTAAAATTGGTAAATAATCTTTTAATGGGTTAAAGTACTTATAAATAAGAACAAATTTTACTGTGGGACCAACTTCAAAATCGCGAAAAATCAGCTGTTTCATACATTTTGGGCGAGTAGGTTAGTTTGTATGTAACTTTTACAGGGACTAGCAGATTTCAAGTTTGTCCCATAATAAAAGAAAAGCTTCATATTATTGAGTTTTATTTTAAATCCTTAAATGATTATTGGCCTTTTTAAATAACTCTGTAATATGTGCATTTTCAACTTCTCGCGGCGTAATGAACAGTCCATTAAATTTCGAGCATGCAGATGCGCAAATAAAATTTTCTCCACTGATATTTCGGCCGCGTATCGTCCGGCCATCCTCCTTCGGTAGTGATAAGCGTTCAGCAAGGCAGCAGTCCTTACTGTCACCTTGTTGGTAGGATCTTTGTTAATCTTCCGGTATGCACCAGAACTAAGTAGACCACATATCTTTTCCTTGTAGTCTTCCTGAGGCAAAAGGACGGTAGCATTACCTTTATCAGCACGCAGAATGACTGTATCAGTATCCTCACGCAGCTTTCGTATTGCACATCTTTCTTCCTTGGAAACATTGCTTCTTTGTGGACGATGCTTCGTTATTGCTTGACAGGTTTCTCGTCTGATTTCTTCAGCAGAATTCTCTGATAGTGGTCGGACGGCTTCTTCAATGGCACTGATGAAAGATGATATCGGCAAAGTCTTTGGAGTAGGAGCAAAATTTAGCCCTTTACTTAGAACAGACACTGTAGCTTCGTCCAGATCCTTACCTGTAAAATTTATGACAGGGCGGTGAATAACAGAGTACACCTGAGAAGGCTGGTCCAATCGGCTGTACTTGGCAATCTGTCTTTTGTGGTCACTGCGCGAACCCAGTCAGACTTAGCCCATGTTGTGCCATCAATCCAGTACCATAGGGATGGTGACAAGTGATGCAACCTTGATTCACCATTTTGACCTCAAAAACAAGAAAGAATCAGTAGAGTTCCGCCAAATAGGATAATTGACACCAAAAAGCATCAAGACCGTGCCATGACCGAGCACAGACATACTCATGGTATTCTGGGATGTTCAAGGTGTGGTCATTTGGAATTCATGCCTAAAAGAACCGACATAAACTCTGAAAAGTACTGCAAAACCCTCTGAAAACTGAAACCATGAATGTGAAGAGCTCGTCCACACATGGAGCACCCTCTCTTCCAGAATGACAATAATGCCAGACCACACACGAACGCTGCGACACCCTCCATACATCCCGACTTGGCCCCATCCGACTTTCATCTGTTTCCAAAACTTAAAGAACAGGTTCGAGGAATGCACTGTGATAGTGATGTAGTAGTGAAAACATATTTGAGGTTGTGGCTCTGTCAACAAAGTCAAACATTCTACAGTGATGTTACCAACAACTGGTCTCTCGTTGGAGAAATTAGTTTTTTTGCTAGAGTGGCTACGTTGAGAAATAAATATGTAGACATTAAGAATAAAGATGTAGGATGTTAATAACGTTTACAGGCATTTTCTATAGGTGTCATATTCGAAAGGCAGGACAGTATCTACTGAAAGATCAACAAGTCAACTGCAAATGAATTTTTTTCTAGTGAGCTTTTGGCCTCCTCTGTGCCGTTGATTTATTCTTTCCTCATTGCGAGAAAATACGAGCTTAATTTTTTTTTAATTCCATCGACTGAACAATATTATTGGTGGATATAGTATTTTTTTCCAACAATAAGGCATTCTGCATATCAGCATCAAATTTCAATTTATTTTTGTACGACCAGTAACCAAAAATAAAAAGATGTTTTTATTAGAAAATTATGATTTAGTTTTTAAGGTTGAGTAACAAGTAAACTGTTTTTACTCTACTGATTTTTGATCATTTCTAAACAGTTTTTAGCTTACTGGGCCATCTTCAGGAAACAACTGATTAGCATCTGAAAACTAGTTAGAAATAAACAAAATCATTACAACAAAATCAGTTTACTTGTTATTCAAATAAAACGGGATTGTTCTATCAAGAAGTGACAGAATAATCGATAACTAAGATACAGTATTTGTTTATTATCATTTATAATTGGTAACAAATGCAGCATTTAAATAAAAGTAAAAAGAAATTATTGATCCAACAAGGTTCAAACCAGAGACCTTGCTACCACCAGCATGTGACGGTACACAGTCACTAGCAATTATTTTGATAAGTGCAATATGTGATATACTCAACAGCTCTCAGAAATCGTGTCATCTACAATTCGATTTATTCGGGTTGTACTAAGAACTACAGCTTACAGCAACAGGGAACTGACTCCTAGGTGTTGACCTCCAAATCCATGAAGAGGGCCAGTCTGTCAGATACAGTAACTCAGAGACATTTCAATAATTTTCACAACGCTTGAAAAGTATGTGCCTACAGCGGGAAACACTGAAAACATTCGATTCGAAAGAGACTGGCGAACGAAACGCGGCATTGTAGCTGATCAGATGTCACGTGTGACCTCACCTATGGCCACTCTCTCTCTCTCTCTTTCTGCTGCAGGGTCTCACAATTAACAAAAACTACTACTGTGCGGGCTGCTTTTCCCGTTATCTGTGTGTGACTGTCTTTTCTACGTACACGCCATTTCTGAAGTCTTATAACAAAAATTTTTAATGTTACTCTTCACGTACAATGTTCTGAAGTTAACCAAGAAAGTAAAAACTAGTGACAACATCATTAACTTAGAATGGATTTAGGCTCGCATACGCTTTCGTAACAAAGAAATTATAGGGCAGTTGATAATGTTTGGCACTGAGGACTGGAATCCTTGATTAATTCAGCTGTCTTACACAGACTTTATCCACATTAACAACTACCACAAATTCTTCTTACTGTGTGGAGACCACCAGCATTAAATTGTCGATCTGGAGCATTTACTTCAAGGGTTCTGGAAGTATTAATAACAAAGTAAGGAACTGTCTGCAGCAAAATTATGTACCAAAATTTATTTATCGTCCACAGTTGTGGATATTTCAAGAAAGTTTGGAGCTGTCATGTAAGTATATACCAGATGTGACTTCTAGTGTGAAAAACTGTATTGTTTACTTACGTACAAAAAATACTTTTTTGTAATGTCTAAAACTTGGAATACGAGGACCAAAAAGTAATAATAAAGGTTGTATCAAATATCTTTTGAGTGTGTGGATTCGGACACAGGCGACTATCAATACTGTGAAGTAAATTTTGTGAAATCTGCAAAAACTGAAATGCGACATCTGAGATGAGGCCCAAGAAATCGGCGCGTAAAGAATCTGTATCTTAAAAATGCATAGCACCACATAAAAGATTGCATTTACAATAGGAAGATATCGCTTAGTTATTATCATTTCTGTATATTTTATTTTACGAAGACAAGATCATTTATTTTTACCGACACCGGCTCTAAATCAATCGTACAATTCAAAACATTAAATTTCACATTGAATGTAGAGTTGTCACTTCGTTTGTGTTAACTACCGCTCAGCGATTGTAATGCTAGCTCTGATGTTTAAGAAAGAACGTTGTCATTACCCGAGAACGCCTCTTGTAGACAGAGTCGGCTCGAAGAATTTTGGATCCTCATGCGAAAGTTTCAAGCCTTGCCCCCCCCCCCCCCCCCCCCAATCGTTGCATTTTCAAACATAGTCAACCTTTCTCACAATGTCATTTGTCCAAGACGTCTTGTTTTCACATACCACAAGTACTCATACGTCTTTTTGATGTGATTACCTCTTTAAGCATAGATCCAGGTTAGGGCACCTATCGGTGAAACAGAAGTGAAACGTTTCCAGTATAATACGTTTGAGTTATAGCTCCAAAATTAATTTTTATCGCTTACAGAATATGCAACTAGCAGCGGTAGATTGCATACGTTGGCAGAAGTTGCAAAAGGTACGAAACGTTCCTAATTAAGTCAACGAATTCCGAGCAGAACTGTGGGTCACATCGCAGGGAAAAAGAAAAGATTAAACACAATATAGTATGCGAAACAGCACTTCAAACAAAGGGTTTGCATAAACAGTTGACATTTGGCAACGTATTTGGATATTGGACAGAACAAATGTAAGCCTACCCTACAACAAATTTATATATTAAGTAAATGAACTAATAAGCACGACATACATAAATAAATCAAAACTAAAATTAACTATTAACAACGTTTTCACACTTAGTGAACGTCGATGAATTACGTGAGCTCAGTGTATGCGGGGGGAGAGGGTCTGGCAAAATCTCACCAAATCTTATTTAAAGAGGGGTGGAGACCAATGAAAATCTCACGCCAACTTTTTAATTCAGAAATTATACGTTATTATAACGGATAACATTTTGTTTTATAAAATTAATCCCGCGCCTAGACAATATAAAAGTGGCGTCTTTATGACCTCTCCGAACTGAACTAAACGCTTTACACATAAGCATGCTCGGGATTCCCCAGTTGGAAACAAAGTGCTGCAAAATTGTCAGATTTCGTTCCAGGAATTCCCTGCAGCACCGACCGAAATCACTGTGTGTTAGTCAGTGAGGCAGTAGCGATATTCTACAACTCATATAAAGCTAATGTTACTGTGTTCAGCATCGCTTGGTATCAATACCATTACAGTGCGTATGTTACGTGACATGCGGGCAAGTCGAAACATATGTGTGAGCAACAAATTAATCGTTTGTGGAAGGAAGCTAAGCTGAAGTTCACCGGCAAGAATTTTCTTAGTGATTGTATGAATCAAGAGATTGGAAAGCTACATAATCATATGGTGCGTAGGAAGGTATAAACAGTAGTGTCTTTCATCTGCAATGCAAGTGAAGATTCAATGACTTTTAATTTGTATGATATCAATAAAAGGTAAATTTTGTAGGGACCCTTCAAATGTCTGTCTGTCCGTGCATTACTCAGGGTTGGTATGTTTAATTTTTAATCACATGTAAAAACCACTTTTTAATACACTTTCTCAATAAAACACGTGTTAAAGTTTTTAATGAATGTTTAAAACAAATAAAAAATCATATTTACGTATCTGTACCTGACTACAGGCTAAACCCACGTGAGGGAGATGGGGGAGGGGGGCGGGGTCTCACCAAGGGAGAGGGGCGTCCAAATAAAAAAAAAAATTCACGTAATTAATGGATGTCCCCTTACCTTATATTATAGATATTTTTCTTGCTCTCGCATCAGCGAACTCCTGTATGACTTCGTTGCAATCTGAACATTCAGCCAGCTCATGTTCAATCGACGCCGTTGCCAGCCCACAAAAACGTACTTAGGCCATTGTTGACCTCAGGTACGCGTAATCAGTTCAAACTTCGAAAAGCATTTTTCTTCACTTGCCACCGGTTGTGTAAACAAAATTCAGAAGACTGCACTTATATTGGACACAAAGCAAAATGCTCTTTTATGAGTTTGAAAGTTTTAGTTAGTGTGTGTGCTAGCAGGCTTTACCAACTCAGACTACTGAAGTTCATCCATCAAGTCGACAAGACAGATGTCTTTAGCCTGCCCATGACTGAAACTGTCATACCGTTTGGATCACGTATCATATAGAACGTCAGGTGAGATGTGTTTAATTTTACTAATGTCGTGCAAAAAATCGAAAAGTTAGTGACTGTTGAAATCTCTTATTGACAGCGTATATTACAATATCCAGCACTTTTCCAAGCAAAAATCTATTTTGTACTGTATTTCTAGATCTTCAACATTCCCATCTTCTGCCTCATACTGAAACTGTTTCTTCTTTCGTATCTGCGTTGTACCACCTACGGTCGGGTTTTCTATATCTATTTGGATAATCTGTTCCTTAGCGCGTTGCAGGTAATCTAGGAATTTGAGGTACTCCCTGCAGTTAGTGTAATACTCTGTTGTCTTTTCGAGTAGTTCAATAGCTTTCGATACACCGATATCTGTGGTAATATTTTTCAGGTTTTTACGGACAACATTAATATCGAGCAATATATCATGCCATATCACCACTGAACAAAGGAACGTAAGTCATACAATGTAAACTTTCACGGCCGGTATTGACTTCACTTAAAACTTCCGGGCTGATAGGCCGTGGTCGAAGTATAAAACTGTCTCCTAACGTTTCGTCTCCGACTGCGGGAGACATCATCGGAGGTAAAGCGGCGAACTGCGAAGATGACTCGAGGAGGCGTTGATTATATAGGCAGTACAGAGGGCGCCACTGTCGATCACGTGGCGTCGGCTATGAGATTGTCTCTGGTAATGCCAACATTCACGATCGAAAGTAATCGATCGTCACGCTTGCGGTGCAACGCTGACATCCAAATTTTATCCAGTTTAACACCTTCGTCTTTCCTGTTAAAATTATTACGATGTTTATCAATCTCGATAGCCTCTCTATACAAGCGTGCATAATAATGCGAGGTTTTTGATATGACGCTCGTCTCGCTGAATTTTATTTCATGATCACCTTCCTGGTAAACATGTTCCGCTACGGCCGATTTATCCGTGTGACCTAGGCGGCAATTCCTCTTATGTTCGACAAGACGGGTGTTCACACTTCTCTTTGTGGTACCGATGTAAACCTGTCCACAACTACAAGGAATTTTATATACCCCCGGTGTAGCCAAAGGGTGCCGTGCATCTTTTGCCGACCTTAAGAATTCTTTTATTTTCCTAGTAGGTCTGAAAATAGTTTCCACCCCATACTTGCCTAAAACTTTCCCAATGCGATCTGTGACCTTGCTAATGAACGGAAGAAAAACTTTGCCCCTGGACGACTGTTGTTCGTCGTTACTCCTGATTCTCTGCCTAGAGCGAAGTGCTCGATCTATATCCCTGCTAGAAAAGCCATTCTTCACGAAAGCTGACCGTAGATGTTCAATCTCACCTTTTAAATAAACAGGTTCACAAAGTTTGTGCGCCCTGTCTACCAAAGTTTTCATTACACCTCTTTTTTGTCTAGGGTGGTGGTTTGAATCTTTGTGTAGATAACGATCAGTATGTGTGGGCTTTCTATACACCTTATGGCCCAACGTTCCGTCCGGTCGTTTAATCACAGACACATCCAGGAAGTTCAATTGCCCATTCCTTTCTGTCTCCATAGTGAACTGGATTTTCGGATTAATGCTGTTTAAATGTGTCAGGAAGGCATCCAAATCCTCTGCTCCGTGTGTCCATACTACGAACGTGTCATCGACATAGCGATACCATCTGGCTGGTCTCTTACTGGCCGTCTGCAACGCCCGTTGTTCAAAAGTCTCCATAAAAAAGTTAGCCACAGCAGGACTGAGAGGACTGCCCATAGCCACCCCGTCAATCTGTTCATAAAAGTCACTATTGTATTGAAAGTAGGTTGTGGTGAGGCAGTGTCGGAATAATGCCACAATGTCGGTGGGAAAAATATCCGCTATGCATAAGATAGCTTCGACGATTTGAAGGAATGCGCAAGAAGAAAGCACAACTACTGTGTAGCCTCACCTTCCTGTTACGCTGTAGGGACACTTCGACGGTTCCGAAATTTCTGAAGGTGAAGAGGATGTTTCGCTCGGCCCAGGCACATCGGATTTACAACCGTATGGAGTCTGCAATGCTACGTGAGAGGATTCATCAGACGCGGCGAGCACTGGCGGTAACCAGCAGTAAACTTTTTCATCTCCACTTGTTTCTTAGTAATACTATGCAGTGTGGTGACTGGAATAAGATTGACGGTCTAACATTCAAAACTATGGAAGTTAGTGCAGAAATATCAGCAAACAGGCAGAAGAAGAAGTTTAATAACTTACAGAACAACATTTCTGGGGGTTCAGTTGAGGACAATTCTCGAACTGTTATTAACCTGTCCGATAAAGATTTGTCAAAAGTTGAAATTTCTGTACTAGCGAAAGGAGGAAATTTTGCTGTGACGCCCCAAAACGTACCCACAGAGGATATTGTAGCAAATATTGAGGCCGGTATCCGTCAGCTTCCACAGCAGTCCGCTGACGTAATTAGGATGGAAACGGCTAGGATTTTACGCACATGTAAGCCACCTAAAAGTAATCTGTCGCAGGCTCAAAGGAAGGCGCTGAGGGATATAAATGGAGATAAAAACATTATTGTTCTTAATGCAGATAAGGGTAATGCCACCGTCATACTGAACAGTGAGGACTATCATGGAAAAATCAATGATATGTTGGTTCCCTCCAATTACAAAAAGCTCCAGAAAGATCCGACTATGAAGATTTTAAGAATGACAAATCGACTGGTGAAAGCGTCTTCATTTGGCTCCGACGATAAGAAGCTGCTTTGTAAAACAGAAGCGTACCCACCTAGACTTTATGGCTTACCCAAAGTTCATAAACCTGGGATTCCGTTGAGGCCAATTGTCAGTGCTATAGGCGGACCAACGCACGAGTTAGCTAGACACCTTGCCTCAATGCTGCAGCCTTATGTTGGTAGGACGGACAGTCATATTAAAAATTCAGCTCACTTCATTGACAAGTTAAAGGAAACGAGCGTGGGCCCGGATGATATCCTCGTCAGTTTTGACGTTGTGTCGTTATTTACCATGATTCCGGTAAACGAAGCTATCTTATGCATAGCGGATATTTTTCCCACCGACATTGTGGCATTATTCCGACACTGCCTCACCACAACCTACTTTCAATACAATAGTGACTTTTATGAACAGATTGACGGGGTGGCTATGGGCAGTCCTCTCAGTCCTGCTGTGGCTAACTTTTTTATGGAGACTTTTGAACAACGGGCGTTGCAGACGGCCAGTAAGAGACCAGCCAGATGGTATCGCTATGTCGATGACACGTTCGTAGTATGGACACACGGAGCAGAGGATTTGGATGCCTTCCTGACACATTTAAACAGCATTAATCCGAAAATCCAGTTCACTATGGAGACAGAAAGGAATGGGCAATTGAACTTCCTGGATGTGTCTGTGATTAAACGACCGGACGGAACGTTGGGCCATAAGGTGTATAGAAAGCCCACACATACTGATCGTTATCTACACAAAGATTCAAACCACCACCCTAGACAAAAAAGAGGTGTAATGAAAACTTTGGTAGACAGGGCGCACAAACTTTGTGAACCTGTTTATTTAAAAGGTGAGATTGAACATCTACGGTCAGCTTTCGTGAAGAATGGCTTTTCTAGCAGGGATATAGATCGAGCACTTCGCTCTAGGCAGAGAATCAGGAGTAACGACGAACAACAGTCGTCCAGGGGCAAAGTTTTTCTTCCGTTCATTAGCAAGGTCACAGATCGCATTGGGAAAGTTTTAGGCAAGTATGGGGTGGAAACTATTTTCAGACCTACTAGGAAAATAAAAGAATTCTTAAGGTCGGCAAAAGATGCACGGCACCCTTTGGCTACACCGGGGGTATATAAAATTCCTTGTAGTTGTGGACAGGTTTACATCGGTACCACAAAGAGAAGTGTGAACACCCGTCTTGTCGAACATAAGAGGAATTGCCGCCTAGGTCACACGGATAAATCGGCCGTAGCGGAACATGTTTACCAGGAAGGTGATCATGAAATAAAATTCAGCGAGACGAGCGTCATATCAAAAACCTCGCATTATTATGCACGCTTGTATAGAGAGGCTATCGAGATTGATAAACATCGTAATAATTTTAACAGGAAAGACGAAGGTGTTAAACTGGATAAAATTTGGATGTCAGCGTTGCACCGCAAGCGTGACGATCGATTACTTTCGATCGTGAATGTTGGCATTACCAGAGACAATCTCATAGCCGACGCCACGTGATCGACAGTGGCGCCCTCTGTACTGCCTATATAATCAACGCCTCCTCGAGTCATCTTCGCAGTTCGCCGCTTTACCTCCGATGATGTCTCCCGCAGTCGGAGACGAAACGTTAGGAGAAAGGAACGTAAAGTCACGAATAAGGTTTGCCAAACTGCCAGCCTCATGTGCAGCCATTCCACCCGTATTGTTGTCTTCGTTTATTTCAATCAATCCATCATAGACCTTTCCTATGTTATACTTAAGAGGGGTGATTGCGTCTGTCCTATTTTCGAATCTTGTTGTACTTGATGGTTTCAACGTTAGGATAGGTACATGACCAAGTCCGCCCAGAGGTGCGTAGACTCAGAAAAGAAATCATAAATTTTTCTCAGCAAACAAAAGAATGAAACTGCATATTCCGATGCCTTTGCTGCATCATTCACAACTATACTTGGGAATGATTATGTTTTTGCCTTTCATATTAGAACTATTATCACAGCATTGCTCCCTAGGTATTTTCATCCTCTACCTCTTTTAAGATCTCTGTAAGCCCCAATTTGTTTTAAACATACATTGAAAACTTTAATAAACACGTGTTTTATTGAGAAAGTGTATGAAACAGTGTTTTTAACATGTGATTAAAATGATTTATTTTAAACATCTGTATCTCATACAGGAACAAAGCGAAGAAAATGTTCACTAATATTTATATCACAACTGTCAACACTAGTAGAATTCGCATTAGCGAAACACATTCCGATTGTCAACTGCCCAGCACCAAAAATATCTGGAGTGCAGCCCAAAATACACTACAATCTTTAGCAGCTTTCAGTACAGACAATACTTTTTTTTCACGGGGAATGTGAATTATTTCATTTTACACGACGAGTTGTTATATAGAACTGAATCAAATTTTCCAAGTAATTCGGACAACGTTAAGAAATTCCCATTGTGATGCGTAAACAGTTTGTCTGAAGCTCCTCTTAAAAGAAGGTACTGTCCAGCCGATACATGAATAATTGCTATAAGGCGTTCTATTACACCTTTCTAGTGCCGGATTTCCACATTTTTATCTGCAGAGTTTCTGCATCGCCGGAGTTGCTTTATTTTAATATTCTGAAGAACTCCGCTCAATTTTGGCATTATTCTAAGTGATCTTCGGACCTTCCGTGGCTAACTAACATCATAGAAATGCGCCGCTAGTTACTGTAACCACCCGAGTGACTACGTAATATCTGAATGTTAGAAAAGAGAGTGCAGCAGAAATAAAAAACATCTGCAGTTTTTGAATATACTAACCAGTTAACGTGAACAATTTCACCGTTACAAAAACTACAATTGGAATTTTTAGAAGTAAAGCGACTATAAGAATCATCCTTAGGACAGCTGTCAAATTCATTTATTTGTTTCGAAGGGCCTCATACAGCAGAGCTTGTTCTAACGAAGTCGTCTATGTTGTTGTAGCGTTTTACGGGATCTGGATCAACTACATAGCTTCAACTTTGTGTATGAGATGTGCAGCTTCTAGACTGAGCTAAAACTCTTTCGCCATTCATAATAGATCTCGCACACAACGTCCATTTTACACTTTAACGAGGGCTTGCCCTGATTTATGTCTGCATCTGCATTGGTGCCTGAAACATCTTGATCAAAAGCTTCTTTAGATGAAAAAACTTAACAAACGAAAATTTCAATTTCTTATCCAAATTTTCCCTTTTCTGACTGTCTGAGAGACGTTTCCTGTCGTGACAGTGTAAGAGTTTATGGCATTCGCAATGTAGCCTAATAAAAACACGTCATACCACAGTGTGGAAGCCTTTTCACACGAAACCACAAGCACCTGGACACTGTTAGCTGAATGTGCAAATATTAACTCCTAACACATTCGTTGTGACGTCTTTACTGGGCAGCCTACAATACGAATGATGAGACCACTGACAGAATCTTTTTCACCTAAATGATTATTGTTACAAGTTAGTAGATAAAAATAAATTTTGTGTGGCAGATTAAATGTTCCCAACAAGCACAGCACATGCAGACCTGTATCAGTGACAAAAACCACAGTTTGAACACTATATCACACTTCACTTGACACTTAACTACACACATCAAAGAAAGTTTTGCATCACCTCTGTTCCGCTAGTTCCGGAACCTGTATAGAAAATTGGAATAGAGATCAACATAAACATCATTTCCGCCCTTTTTATTGCTCATGAAAACCACTCTTTGCATGTTGTACCACCTTCAGAGGTGGTGGTCCAGATTGCTGGACACACCAGTACCTTTAACACCCAGTAGCACGTCCTCTTGCATTGATACATGCCTGTATTCGTCGTGGCATACTATCCACAAGTTCATCAAGGCACTGTTGGTCCAGATTGTCCCACTCCTCAACGGTGATTCGGCGTAGATCCATCAGAGTGGCTGGTGGGTCACGTCGTCCACAAACAGCTATTTTCAATCAATCCCAGGCATGTTCGATAGGGTTCATGTCTGGAGAACATGCTGGCCACTCTAGCCGAGCGATGTAGTTATCCTGAAGGAAGTCATTCACAAGATGTGCACGCTGGTGGCGAGAATGGTCGTCCATGAAGACGAATGCCTCGCCAGTATGTTGCCGATGTGGTTGCACTATCAGACGGAGGATAGCATTCACGTTTCCTACAGCCGTTACGGCGTCTTCCATGACCACCAGCGGTGTACGTTGGCCCCACATAATCCCACCCCAAAACGGCAGGGAACCTCCATCTTGCTGCATTCGCTGGACAGTGTGCCTAAGGCGTTCAATCTGACCGGATTGCCTCCAAACACGTCTCCGACGATCGTCTGGTTGAATGCAAATGCGACACCCATCGGTGAAGAGAAAATGATGCCAATCCTGAGCGGTCCTTTCGGCATGTTGTTGGGCTCATCTGTACCTCACTGTATGGTGTCGTGGTTGCAAAGATGGACCTCGCCATGGACGTCGGGAGTGAAGTTAGGCATCATGCATCCTGCACTGCGTGAAATGAGCGCAGAAATCAATGTAGAGCGTACGACGAACATATCAGTTAGGACAGTGCAAGAAAAGCTGGCATTAAAGGGCTGTGGGAGAAGACGACCGATGCGAGTGCCTTTGCTAACAGCAAAAAAACACCTGCAGTGCCTTTCCTGGGCTCGTGACAATGTCGGTTGGACCATAGACGACTGGAAACCCACAGCCATATCATATGAGTCTCGATTTCAGTTAAGAGATGATGATAGGTTTCCAGTGTGGCGCAGACTCCACGAAGCCATGGAACTAGGTTGTCAACAAGCCACTGTGTAAGCTGGTGGTGGTTCCATAATGGTGTGAGCTGTGTTTACATGGAATGGACTGGGTCCTCTGACCCAATTGAACCTGTCAATGAGTGGAAGTGGTTATGTTCAGCTACTTGGAGACCATTTGCAGCCATTCATAGACAGCATCTTCCCAAACAACAATTGAATTTTTATGGATGACAATACGCCATGTCAAAGGGCCCCAATTGTTCACGATTGATTTGATGAACATTCTGATGAATCTCATCGAACATTTATGGGACATAATCGAGAGGTTAGTCCAGACACAAATTGCTGCACCATCAACACTGTCGCAATTATGGACGGCTATAGAGGCAGCACTGGTCAATAATTCTGCAGGGGACATCCATCAACTTATTGAGTCCATGCCACATTGAGCTGCTGCACTACACCTAGCTAAAGGAGGTCCGACATGATATTAGGATGCATCCCATGACTTTTACCAGCTCAGAGTATAAATGCTTTATTTGATGGACAAAACTGTGTAAATCATCAGTGCCTATGTGTGTCCAGAACGTAAAAATGAAAAATGGCGATGGTCAGATGTCGAGAATGGGTGCTTTATGACAAGACTTTGCCTCTGAGACAACATCCAGCTACTGCAAGCTGCCCCTGGTGTTTGGATACTGCCACTTTTATAGAAGATGTGGACGAGCGTGGGCCTTCCCGTGGTGAAGGGCCATATCAAATGACTGCAAACTACCGCCTACAGACTGTTGGGGAGATACATGAGTGCTGTAAAATTTAAAATTTTCCCGGCGAATCAACAGTTCAAAGAGATTTCGGGCTTGCAGCCGGTCGTCGTAAACTTCATTACTCGATATTTCGGCTGGACAACTGCCAGCCATCTTCAGGTGAGCCGAACGAGGACTGACGAAGACGTTCTCCGCTCCGTCTTATATAGTGCGCTGATGGTACTGTCGCGCATGCGTTGAAGTCGCGGAGACAGAAGGACCACACCGCCCAGCGGCAGCGCCCTCGCTAGTGGAACTGCAAGACTCAGCTGCCGTCGGTATAGTCGCTGGCCGCAGCTATCGAAGTCTTCTGGAGTCTTCGTCTCGAGCAAATTTCGGAGATGACTGGAATCCACGCGTTATTCAGTTGGTAACCACTGTCACGGATCATTACATTTTTCGCAATGCGTATTTCAACGGATTCTTTGATAATGGAGTCCCAAAAGCTTGTTGCTGTGGCCAAAATCGAAGTTTTGTCATACTCTATGGAATATCCGTTGGACATACAATGTTCTGCAACTGCAGGTTTACTGGGTTGAAGATGGCTGGCAGTTGTCCAGCCGAAATATCGTGTAATAAAGTTTACGACGACCGGCTGCAAGCCCGAAATCTCTTTGAACACATTGAGTGCTGCCTCCTTAGCTGTGTAGGGTACCGCTGCCTCCCTGGCTATACGCTGTGTTGCTGATCTGGGTCCTGGTTTCCACATTCATGAGACCCGCCGTCAGTGATATGCTGTTGGCTACCAACTCCTGCCCCACCCCAAAAAAAAAAAAAAAAAAAAAAAAAAAATAAAAATAAAAAATAAAAAAGGCTCTGAGCACTATGGGACTCAACCGCTGTGGTCATCAGTCCCCTATAACTTAGAACTACTTAAACCTAACTAACCTAAGGACAGCATACACATCCATGCCCGAGGCAGGATTCGAACCTGCGACCGTAGCAGTCGCACGGTTCCGGACTGCGCGCCTAGAACCGCGAGACCACCGCGGCCGGCTGCCCCACCCACCTGCACGGCATCGCCGGTATGTCCTGACCCGCACAGTAGCCACAGATGATGAAGTACTGTGTACAGACTCCTTGTCACAAGTGAGTGTGTGAATTAGCACGCCTTCCGCCGCTCCAGCGAAGTCAATTTGTAATAAATATGATTCCAGGCACAGTTGTTTCACTTATACCTTAGGGCGTTTGAGGGCATCCATACCAACTCCCAAGCTTGGTGTCCTGCACCAGCTCTCCAACTCAACTTTCGCATGCGTTAAAAATCCTGGCCCAAGGGATGACCGCTACAGCACTTTGCTGATACTTGAGGCTCGAGTAGGAAAGGGGAGGGCGGCTCCGGACTGAAGCGCCTAGAACCGCTCGCCCACAACGGCTGGCGGGGAAATGGAGTGGAAACTGTCAGGGATAAATATATTTGCCAGGGATATTGCGCAAGATTTTATTGAAAATTGTTCAACACACAGTGACACAAAAAGGGGAGGGGAGGGGGAAATGAAAAATGGTTCAATTGGCTCTGAACACTATGGGACTTAACATCTGAGGTCATCAGTCCCCTAGACTTAGAACTACTTAAACCTAACTAACCTAAGGACATCACACACATCCATGCCCGAGGCAGGATTAGAACCTGCGACCGTAGCAGCAGCGCGGCTCCGGACTGAAGCGCCTAGAACCGCTCGCCCACAACGGCTGGCGGGGAAATGGAGTGGAAACTGTCAGGGATAAATATATTTGCCAGGGATATTGCGCAAGATTTTATTGAAAATTGTTCAACACACAGTGACACAAAAAAAAAAACTGCAGTCAAAAAATGAACAGATAATTTTCTTAAAATAACTGAAGAAAACTCAATAAGCAATAACAAGAGTATGCAGAGGCCATTTTAAGAGTTAATCAGAAGATCAATAGACAATTCTTTTTAAAATTACTGAAGGAAATTCAAAAAAAGATAACAGAATATGCAGACGGCATTTTGACAAACATTTTAAAAATTTTTAATGAAAAGATCAGTAGACAACCTTTTTAAAGTTACTGAAGAAAATTAAAAACAATAACAGACTACGCACAAGGCGATCAAAGGAACCAGAAGACATGGCAATTTATAAAACTATCACTATTTCTAAAGACGTCATAGCAGACGACTTACTGCATTTAGAAAATAATACACTAATAAAAGTTTTTGTCAAGGTACTGAAAGACGTCCGCTTATCTGAGTACATCTTTCATTAGAGTATAGCCTATCAACTAGATACGGTATTTTATCATTTTCGTATGTCATCTTTGTCATTTTTTACTCGGACCAATATCTATAGCAAGTGTTCTGCAGGGGTATGTGTTTTATTTAATCCTTACTTTCCTTTTACGATCAGGAGCCTCTGTTCCATGAACACTCCCTGTCTTGCATGAAACTCGTTCTCTTAGTTTGGCTGCGGGATAAGCGGAATTTTCTGCTCTCTCCAAGTTTAGAAACGGACGGCTGAACCGTTGGAATGCACAGGACAACAGCAAGGGGAGAAATCAAATAACAACAAGAGAGATGGTGGCAGAGGACGCTAGTCCCCCGCCCCCCCCCCCCCCCCCCCCCCCCACACACACACACTCTGTCTTGGCTCAAGTGATTTGGAGTGCATAGGTGGAATGATCTAACCCGGCGAACTTTTGGGCTTGTGTTTCCATTGGTTGCTGGAAATTCGCGGTAGAAGTTGAAACGTCCCCTTTGAAAAATTTATACACGACTGTGCTTAAACTGACGCACAATATTTTTAGCGCAACGCAATCTGACTTTCAATAATCTCTACAAGAGAACGGCCCTGACTAACATTAAACTATACCTTTCACAAATCACTAAATCACTTACCTCACAAAAATCTTCGTTACTCCCACTACTGCAATACAGCAAGCGCCACTACTGCCAGCTAAATAAAAGATTCAAACTATGGAAGGCACTAACTACTGATAGGGATAGTTAGCAAATGAAAGATATTAATAGAGAACAAACAATGTATTTACCTCAATAGTCATAATATATGTAGCAGTTCATGACACATTTCAAAACTCCGCCATCTCTCTCCCCACATCCACCACTGCTGGCGGCTCACCTCCAACTGCGCAACGCTACGCGCTGTTCACAGCCAGCTGCCTAACACTACAATGGCGGGTATTACAACAATGCAAAGCAGCCACAGACTGCACACAGCACAGCCAGTGATTTTCATACAGAGGTGGCGTTACCAATAAAAAAGCTAAACAGCCTACTTACAAAGTTTCGAGGTCTTTCGGGAGAGACCGTCCATTAAAACGGACGAACAAGGAATTCATAGGGCACAATTCGGATGCGAGCCGATTGGGCTGTTACGTTGCACCTGGAAGCTAGAGCTGTGATTGACTGGAAGATGCACCAAAAAATGCGACCACCTGCGGGTGTAGAGAAGTGAGTGGGGGCAGCTGAAGATGGGATGTGCTACAGGCTAGACGTGTTGGAGATGCCATTGGCCAGTGCACGCATGCTGGGCATCTGTACGCCGAGGCAGTGTTAACGAGACGCAATGCAACTGTTTGTTGGAGTACCGCTAGTTCGTGATGAGAACTGGTTAGGAGCCCCAATTCTTGGTACCAAACTTTTTCCGAATTGCTGATGTCTTCGCCACTTGTGTCGTAAGCTACAGTCTTTACACCGCTTTGTTTCAAGCTGAACAAAATGTTCGTTCTCTTGTTTCAATGACTGTAATTCACTTCAATTTTTCTCTTGTTCTGATCTTGTCCCGTGCAAATCCGTTAAGGAAATTTTGAATTTATCAGCATCGCGAATTTCTGTGAACGAGTCATAACAGTTTTCTCTCTTGTTCTTTGCCCTCAGTAGTGCTTATCTGTGTTGCAGCACGTTGGATCACCACAAGCTTATAAGATCCTTTCCCTTGTTCCCATAGAAGCCCTCCCCCATGTTGATCATTTGGTCAAGTCTGCATCTCATAAGGGACAGTAGCACATTGTTATGCAGTTAAACTTCTTTCATGTCCAATTAACTGTAATAAATCAAAAGGTTTTAAATTCTCTTTTTTTGCTTCAAGCTTCTCAGGTCATTTTCCGATGCATCATGCAATAGATTAAAAAAATTATATGCGGTGCTGCTAAGCACTGGGTTCATCTCCGTAAGACCATACTTAGCGGTTTGTTTCCGTCGCATCAGGGTAAAGAAATTGTTTTACTTGTTTTCAGCCACAGTGTGGCCACTGCTCTTACAGAATGTGACACCATCAGTGGATGTGATCAAAAAGCAATAGGGATTAGTATTTAAATACATTCGAGTCCCATTTTTGCCTATTTTTAACCAGAAAAACAGATTAAGGTTATTAGTTTACCGTCAAATCAATCCATACTACCACACTTTAGAACACAGCCGGCACCTTATAATACATCTTTAATAACAAACCCACTTAACGACACATAAGCAAATTAAAAGCAAACGTAAGGACTGACCAGTTGAAGGATATTAAGTAGAAAGCAAGAATACTATTTTGCAATGCAATTTTAATGAAATGCGGGATTACTCAAATTGCATAGCAGTCAACTTACTGTGCTAAGAAATTATGTTATGAGTTATAAACATAAGTAATAAAATAGAAACCTAGTAGACACTGGTTTTTGCCCCCCCCCCCCCCCCCCCACGTCCATTTTTTTTAAAAGGACATGAGAGAATTACCAAAGTTGACGTAATGCCATGGTTCAGCGAGCCGAATGTCGGAAGAATAATAGTAAAATTAAATTTGTATTCAACTGAAAAGACGTTCAAAGTACAGAGACCCTGGGCTGCTTCCGCTTATTGACGACAATTCAAAATTTGCAGTGAACTACGTGACTCCCAGCCAACAGCCTATCACGAACTTATCTGCGCCAGATTAACTGCAGCTGAAAGGCCAGGCAGAAAAGTCCTCAAAACGACAGTAATTACAAGCCAGACAACAGTGACCAATACTTCAACAGACAAAGCACACAAGTAAAGACAAGTATAAAAAACACATTGTTAAACTGTATAGAATTTAGGTGGCAAATCCGGGGAAGCATATATATCTAGTTAGTACACACAAGTCTATTTCGCTTTAGCAACTTATCCACCTGATGTTGAAGGTGAATTAAATTATGTTCCGATGTCTGACACGCTGGACATTATGAATCAGCCTCGTTAACAGCCTTCAATAACACAGGGAGCATAATGCTCACAATTTGGTCACTGTACAATCTTTTCTCGGCGACATCCAGTCCACATTCGTTACAGGAGTTTCTCAACATTAATGAGTCCAGGCTGTCTTCCTCTCTGAGAGACAATGTCATACAGCCAGTGACGCTTGAAAATAGACAACAACGTAGATCCGAGTCCTGTGCGGAGCCTCGCACACAGTCACCTTCCTCGGCCATGCTCTCTCTCGGCCAGCTAGAGAGCAAAGACTGGCAACAGTAATAACCTTCGATACGCGAACTCGCACGGATCGTGCCCACTGCAGTATTCCACTGCGGTGCTCCTACTCAATTCGGCTGTACCTCACAACATACAGCATTCCGGCGGCTGTCTCGTCCCAACTCGGCCGCCAGAAAGCAAATACTATCCCACCAGGATGTTATTGCACTGGTCTCCCATGACCATTATCGTAAACACGTAGTGAAGTTACAGTGAACAAGTACAGTTGTGACCACGGAAAGCGCATCTCACTGTGAATAATTTCAGGGAAGTTTGTGTGTATGTTATGAATTGGTTCAGCGTGTCTTGGCGAAATATCACGATAAAAACTCATTATAAGCTGATCGAAGCGCCCTCGTTCCAAGGTGCAATAATTAGGGCTGTTGATGAAACATCAACACATCGATATCTATCCCAAGAAGTATCGATATATATCGTCGACATTTCTGACACCGATATATCGATATCGTATTGGCAATACCGAGTGCCGATATTTTTATTTTACATTACATTTTCTTCGCAATTTTCGATAAATATTGGAAGATGTTCTGTTGAAATTGTGGCAGAACATAATTGTACTCTCACTGTGTGAAGGAGTCTTACTACATTTTTAGCTGTCATCACGCCGAGTCTTCCACTTTGACTGTGTGAAACAAGTATAGATGACACAAAGAAGGATTCCGATTGCACTGGTGGAGGGGGGGGGGGGGGGTGACGGTGAATGGAATAATAAGATATCCGATGTGAAGAAATAGCACACAATTTTTAACTCAACTAGTGAGCTATTTCTTTTCATCAGCATTCTTCAAAAACAGGTGCTGAAACTGTTGAAAAAAAACGTAAATAACAAGACTGGTTTTTGCTGTGGGCGGAGCCGTGTGAGGGGGAATGCTGACGTAATTGGCTCTCGGTGCTACCAACAGAAAATGCACCGTTTAACCTCATCACACAATTTTGACACTACAACCGCTAGGTCGCTAGCGTTTGCAGAAATGAAAAAAAAAAAAAAAAAAAACAAAAAAGAGGGAAAGCGACATGAAGTGTTCCAGACAAATCCGATATGTGATAGAACCGAATGACGGACCTACCGGACACCTTTTACGTGTCACTTACCTGCAGTTACCTTACTTGCAAATTAGTCATCGCCAAGCGTGAACACGCATCGTTTTCCTTTGAATTCTCGATCTAAGGGGGATAAGTAGCTGCTAGCTTGCTGATGTACAGAATATCCAATAATAAATCAGTACTTAAATATACAGCTCTAAAACTGGCAGTATATTTAGAATGCACCGCCGCAGCGGAGAAGAAGACGACGGCGACGACGGCGACGACGGCGACGGCGACGGGCACAGACAAACCCAACTTAGCTGAGGGACATCGCAGGAGCAACTCACCCCGCAGCAGGGAGGGGGGGGGGCGGGGGGGGCGACCGACCGGAGGAAGCCACGGCGGGCCCAAAGCCGCCATGGCGACAGAGAGGGCCGCCTTAGCAGCCGCCCTGGCTGCAGTGAAGGAGGAAAGGAGGAGGCCTCGAGGCAGCTGCGCGCAGTCCTTGCCCAAGACAAGAAGGGGTGCAAACTGAGGCGAACGCTCCTGCGCCCACCCAGAAGAGTGCAAGGTTCAAATGTAGACGTAGAAGGCTCTGAGCACTATGGGACTTGACCTCTGAGGTCATCAGTCCTCTAGAACTTATAACTAATCAAACCTAACTAACCTAAGGATATCACACACATCCATGCCCGAGGCAGGATTCTAACGTGCGACTGTAGCGGTCGCGCGGTTCCTGACTGTAGTGCCTAGAACCGCTCGGCCACTACGGTCGGCTATGAATCGCATCTCAGTCGTAGTCGAGTACAACTATTTCGAATTTAATGGATATTTGCACCAGCAATCCGACGGTCTCGCTTTGGGAAATCCGTTAGCTGTTATCCTTGCTGATATTTTCAGCAAGAGCGCAAGGGTACCACGGTCCACCAGAGGGCTCAAGGCAGCGCTGTTATCGCAACACTAACGCTTATGCAGAGATAGCAGTAGATCGTTTGTGTTGACCATCACGCTTCGCGTCTTTGGAAAAAAAAAGAAAAAAAAGAAAAAGACAGCCAGCCACTCAGTGTCGCTCCGAGCGGTAGTCGTCTGCCACCGACCACAAACTGGTGAGTCCAGCGCCTGAAGCCCTCGGAACACGAACCGTTCATTCGAACGTTAGGCGTTGGAAGTGCAAAGTTTCTGACCTCATAACGTGGAAAAAACACATTGGGGGGCTTTCTGAACGTACAGGGCAATATCTAGCATGTCAGATATTCTCAAAGTGCGTTTGAACGTAGACCAATGAGACGGAAGAACGCCACATACGTAAGATGACGACATCTCTCTTCAGTGCAGAGTCGCGAGACGCCATTTTGGCTT
Organism: Schistocerca nitens; assembly: GCF_023898315.1. Lineage (NCBI taxonomy): Eukaryota > Metazoa > Arthropoda > Insecta > Orthoptera > Acrididae > Schistocerca > Schistocerca nitens. The sequence goes on along the minus strand of NC_064618.1, from coordinate 580,664,255 downwards.
TCAGTTAAAGCCCTTATATATACTGTTTCTAAGCACCAGAAAATTGTGGATCTCTGAAAAACCCGTCGTTAATTGTACGATTTGTTGTAATAAAATCTACATCTACACCTACGTCCATACTCCGCAAGCCACCTGACGGTGTGCGGCGGAGGGTACTTTGAGTACCTCTATCGGTTCTCCCTTCTATTCCAGTCTCGTATTGTTCGTGGAAAGAAAGATTGGCGGTATGCCTCTGTGTAGGCTCTAATTTCTCTGATTTTATCCTCATGGTCTTTTCACGAGATATACGTAGGAGGGAGCAATATACTGCTTGACTCCTCGGTGAAGATATGTTCTCGAAACTTCAACAAAAGCCCGTACCGAGCTACTGAGCGTCTCTCTTGCAGAGTCTTCCACTGTAGTTTATCTATCATCACCGTAACGCTTTCGCGATTGCTAAATGATCCTGTAACGAAGCGCGCTGCTCTCCGTTGAATCTTCTCTATCTCTTCTATCAACCATATCTGGTACGGATCCCACACCGGTGAGCAGTATTCAAGCAGTGGGCGAACAAGTGTACTGTAACCTACTTCCTTTGCTTTCGGTCTGCATTTCCTTAGGATTCTACCTACGAATCTCAGTCTGGCATCTGCTTTACCGGCGATTAATTTTATATGGTCATTCCATTTTAAATCACTCCTAATGCCTACTCCCACATAATTTATGGAATTAATTGCTTCCAGTTGCTGACATGCTATATTGTAGCTAAATGATAAAGGATCTTTCTACCTATGTATTCGCAGCAAATTACACTTGTCTACATAGAGATTCAATTGCCATTCCCTGTACCATGCGTCAATTCTTTGCAGATCCTCCTGTATTTCAGTACAGTTGTCCATTGTTACAACCTCTCGATATACTACAGCATCATCCGCAAAAAGCCTCAGTGAACTTCCGATGTTATCCACAAGGTCATTTATATACATTGTGAATAGCAACGGTCCTACGACACTCCCCTGCGGCACACCTGAAATCACTCTTACTTCGGAATGCTTTTCTCCATTGAGAATGGTGTGAAACGTCATATTTGTGGTTAAAGAATTGTTGTAACTTGTTTATTATGAGAGTATACCGTTTCGAGGCAACGCAACATTGAGGATCGATTAGAAACCCAATGTTCTTAGCACAATTTGTTATAATTAATTTACGATTAAAGCTGGTGAGATACAAAGTATTGTGGTAAATCAGTTATAATCTGGGTACCGTAATGAGTAGAGCTCCAGATTTGTAGTGTAATTCCTGATGTTTCGCTGATTCGTGCCCCACTTTTCTTTCTTTTTTCCCCAACCTCCGCATTTTAAATGCAAGTGCACTGTTCTGAGGAACGAGTTTGTTCAGTTGGCTTTATCTACAAGACAGCTTTCACTGCTTGCAGTAAGATATTTTGCACTTTCTTGTTTCAAGTTTTATATTCCACATGTTGTAAAGATTCCTCTACTCAATATGAAAAGTGATCAAGTAAGAATAACATTAGGGTTTCACTAAAATCGAGAATTATGAAGTAATTCTTATCTTATGTGGAGAACTATTGTATATTTGTATCACACTATTTGTTAAGGGACATTTAGAAGCCTATGTCGTTATTCACTGGACTTCGTATTTTCCTTTTTGCTTTATACGGTGTTAATGGATACTGTACTTTTATTTATGTATACTACAGACAGAACAACACGACTAGCATATGGACAAGAGAGGAAATGTGCGTTTTAGTAGAAGTAACGTAGTACTTTTAATCCCGTCCATTTCGTAAACGGTGTGATTTGAGAACTGTTTACAGCCGACAACTGCAATTGAGCATGTTCAATTCTAGTAGCCGTCTTTGGCGGTCGCGTTATCTCGTCATCGCTACAGAGCGCTGTTGTCGCCTGGTCTGACAGCTCAGTCACTAGTCCCTGTCTTGTTATCAGACGTGGCGTTCAGCTCATTTGGTTTGTTTATTGGATTTGGTTTGTTTATGTTTCTTTTACACCACGAGGGAGAACCAGGAAGGAAATGTGTGCAAGTGGTCAGGCAACGACGTGTTGAAATTTTTGGATGTGTATCGGAAATATCAAAGGCTTGGGACACAAATAACAGGAATGCATTACAAGAAGAATGCACGGTAGAAATAGTTGTAGAAGATTACTTGTAGAACTGAATGAAATTGGGTTGAAAATTCCCTCTGAGGAACATCTGAGGAAAAAAAAAAATTAAGAATATTACAGACGCGTATAGAAATGACTTAAAGTTAAGAAATCCTTGAAAAGTGGCATGGGAGCTGAAAACGTGCATAAACCCAAGCTAACTTCGCTCGACGAAGCGGATTCTTTTTTGAGGAATGTCATGAGTGGTCGTCAAGCCAGTTAAATCTTGGTAAGTTAAAAATTTTACAAATAATTATACATTACGGCGCCATACTTTTAGCTGGCCGATTGCTCCCACAAACTGAAGATCTGTTGCATGAGCATTCACCAGTCCATGTTGCCCCTTTGGAATCGACCAACTAAAAATGCGGCGCTTATATTTCATCCGTCCCGTGTATTGCCATTGTTTTATTCGTGTTTTGTTCTTGATAAGACAACGTTTGTGTGTCGTTAAATATGAACTAGCAATAGTATTAACATTTTTGCACTGGCTTCAGTTGTGTGTCGTTAAATATGAACTAGCAATAGTATTAACATTTTTTCACTGGCTTCAGTTACTACGGCACAGATAACGCACGCAACTGCATTATCTGTGCCGTAGTAACTGAAGCCAGTGCAAAAATGTTAATGCTAGAGTAACTTTCCCTCGCTGACTTTGCATCACTGGAATAGTAGTTAGATAAATATCCCATGACAGTCCGAGTAATTGATGGGAGTGGATTTACCACTTCCTGCTCCACTGTCCAGCATTAATTTCGCCTGTATTCAAATCGTCTTCGTCAACACATCTGCTTCGGAAACAGTCTCTCGCAGCCGTCACGCGCAGCCAGTTGAGCAGGGCACGTGCAGCCTTTACGAGCACTTCAGTTGTCTCATCTTTGTGATCAATTGGCCTTCAAGAGATACGAAATCGTGAAACCAGTATTCCGAAACCATTTTAACTGACTCATCGCTCTCTTGACAAGCTATAATTAAAAATTTGTTCTTCCAGTGGAAGTTGTCCTTGGCTGTATGGCTTTATAAAGTTTATCCAAGTGGAAAAGCGTCATCTCCCACACAAAGTCCACCTGCAAGCCAAATGAGCAAATTCTTCACAAGTGTAGTATTCAGTTTAGATATTAAGAGTATAGTACTGCCGGAGGCTCTTCCATCATTTCCGCCCTCTGTGTATTTGAAGCAGTACTCAGCATCGACCATCGCAAACAGCACAATACTGTAAAATCCTTTGTAACTGTAAAAATTTAAAGTGCTGTTCTTGGGACTCGTTGTGGCAAAGTGCTTTCCATCTAAAGCACCACAGAAAATAGGGAAGTCCCATTTAGTTTCAAATTACTTTTGGATAGCTTGCCACTCTTCAACTTTGTCAGGAACCCTCACCTACCTATACATAACATTTACAACTATAATGTAATATTTCACTCAGCAAAAATTATTTATGGTGATGTTTTTAATTGACTCAAGCAGGGCAAGTATCCATTACGTACTGTATACTTTGATATTGCTTCCTTCCCGACTACTTGCTAACATTTTGACTGATAATTGTAAATGTGCTTCTATATCACAATGTTTTTTATTTATTGACGGAATGATGTGTCTGTGATGACAGACGATGGTGCAATAGCGATGTAATTCGTATCAGAGTCCTCTACCTTCTCTCAGTCATATTATTCTTCAACAGTGGACAGCAAGCAGTTAAAGGCACCACCAACTCCTGCGATAAAAAAAAGGATGAAAGGACAACATGGTTCCCTGGCAATTCTAAACCAATCTGTTGCAAAACTGCAAGAAATCGCAGCAATGCCATCACAAGATGGTACTCAAGATGAATACGACCATTTTGCAATGCACATTGCATCTCAACTGAGAAAACTTCCAACTGGAAGTTTTATTATACTTCAGGACAAAATACGAAGCCTCGTCACAAGAAAGATTAAAAACCTTGGTTTTTCCGCACGAAAGTGCACACATAACTCCATCGTCAGTTACTCAGTCATCATCATGCAGTCCATTCAGTGGATGCCCATCACCTGGCCCTACTTGGTAGCCTGTTCCCCAGAAGCTGACCAGGGAAACACTAATGAAACCGCTGTTTTCGATGCAGATGAATACACACAATCCAGTCAAACAAATATCAGCCGTTTCCAACAGGTGGTCTGAACATTTTTCAGTAATGCTACAAAATTATGTCATATGTTCATGATACAAGTTAATTTATATTTTGACTGTCTATTTCTTAATGTATATCAGAAAACTAAACACATAAAACTTATAAAAATGTACGTAACAGGAATAAAGTTTTGCATTCAAATGTTTGTCTTCGCTTAATGTAGCGTAATAAATCTAGAATAAATAAGGTAAACAACTAATTCTTACTTTGGTAAATGGTGACAAGGCATTGTAAATGGGCTGATAAACATCTGGCAGAAAAGTAGATATTGCGTTGTAAGGAACTCTGAATAATTACTGCAAAGATTTGTGACGATCACCACTCGCTAGTAAGGCAAGACGATCTCTAATTTGATCTTACGTGGAATTGCATTTCTCATCAGTGTATCTTTTTTCATTAGCTGGGGAATAACCATTTCAAGTAATTCATCAAACTTTCCTTCCGTTAACCGTAGAGTATTTCTGTAGGCAAGACGATCCTCCGAAGCTAGTTCTCTCGAAAGTAACGCAGGAACACCCACTTTGTCTCTTCAACTAATCCAGTCGCGAACCCATTTCGTTTCTTTCGAGGTCTTTCTATTTCACTTAACAAATGTTTACCCAACTCAGCACAAGCCGAAAGAATCAATCGTTTCAGGATTATTGGAATAGGCTTGTTCGACATATAATTTGAGGAATGAGGTTCGTATGACTCTTCTAGCTACTACCCACTCGTAAAAACCAACAGCTCAGTGTGACCAGCTGGTAGCAGCTGCATGAAAAGGCGACGACCACTCACTGCGAGTAGTATCAGCGACAAAAATCGTTACATATGACACATCATCAACCCTCTCAGGTGTCACCCAGTGCTGCCGTCGCTCACCAAGGAACCCTGTCCCGCGTGGCTCGGCAGCTACGAACGCTATGGGACAATCTTACTTCAATGATTAAATTTAGACTTGGCTGAACCTTCTTACTGGTTGATACAGTGTAATCTTATTTCTTGTTGTCTAAAAGTGACTGTTTTCTTGTTATCATCAAGCAGTGACTCTTTACTTTTCTATTACTTATATTCCGTGTTTACTGTCTTAATAAACTGTTGTTCATCATTATTGGTTGGACATCAATAAGTGTTCTCCCCCTGTGGTCACAGGCATAAAACACATCTCCGCGTATCATGCAATATTTTTATAAACTAGGTGAAATCTTCAGAATGAATTTTCACTTAGTAGGGAGTGTGCGCTAATACGAAACTTTCTGGCAGATTAAAACTATGTGCTGGAACAGGACTCCGAGAAGAACGCACGTTCAATATCGCCCCTCTGCAATCTCTTAAGACGTTGATTTCCCCCCAGTACAAGTGTTCATTATGACCCATCCATTCATTACGAGTGCTGTTCTTTTTTGTTTGTTTCTTTGTTTCACGACAACTTGAACAGTGATGCATTTTCCATCAGTCGAGGCCTCGATTACCCGGACTGCAGGATGATTGTCGAACAGGCGTCTATAGCGAACTCCGATGTCAAACAGCGATAGGTACAGTCCTCAGCTCTACGCTTACAGGCAATACAGTTATTAAACTCTTCTTTGTCCATCACCAGCGTCTCGTCAGCTGAACATATTTGCTGCCAAAAAGAATAATGATAGTATCTACACCCCAGCCTTTTTCCCGCCAGCTTGTAGGTGAAGGGTAGAGTTTGAGTGTGTCTGCCACTAGTTTCGAGAGGTACTGTTAAAATTTTTCCCAGGGGTATAACACCAGTTGTATGGCATCGACAATCTTTGAACTGTATTGCGATTTTAAGCAGTCCTTGTGTAGTGCTATGCGTTTAGTTGAGTAATTTGGGCCAATCTTTATGATTCATTACGTAATTAGGACCTATCTCTACTTCAGTGTACCAACCAAAACATATTAAGTATACTAACCTAACATTCCACTCCTGCATCTGGGCAGCTTCCGTATGTTGGGGGGCTGCACTTGGGCTTTTTCTGTCCAGAAGGACCAGGGTTTGAGTTCAGGAAAGGGAACCGCCATTTTAATTTCCCGTCAGTTGTCAGGTGGGGAGGGGAGGGAGGGGGGGGATGGGACGTCATCACAGCCCTGGAATAAAGAAATTGCCACCAAAATTTGAAATTCCTGCCAATAGGGTAGGTGAGGGAGGGGGAGGAGGTGGGAACCCACGTGCTGGCTGAGGAAAAAGCATGACGTTATTTGGGGGTGGGGGTGGGCATGGTCGGGGGTGTTAATTAATTGATCAGTTTAATTAATCTGCATATCAGTTTGATATCAAAATTGCATCCGCGGTCTCATCTCCCTATTACTCCTCTACCAATTGGGCTACCCGTGCATGGCTCACTCCTCATTTTCACAGCATAACTTCCACCAGTACCTCATCTGCTGCATCGAAGTAAAGCTGTGGGAAGGGGTCGTGAATCGTAGTTGAGTAGCTCACTTGGTAGAGAACTTGCTCATGAAAGGCAAACGTCACGAGTTCGACTCTCGGTCCGGCACACAGTTTTTAATCTGCTAAGAAGTCTCATGTCAGTACACACTTCGCCGCACAGCGAAAATTCATTCTAGAAACAGTCACCCAGGCTGTGGCTAAACCATGTCTCCAAAATATCCTTTCTTCTGGGAGTACTAGTCCTTCAAGTTTCGCCGGACGGTACGAGATGAGGTACTGGCGGAATTAAAACTGTGATGATGGGTTGTGGGTCGTGCCCGTGTAGCATAATTCGTAGAGCACTTGGCTGCTAAAAGTAAAGGTCTCACTTTCGAGTTCCGATTTGGTACACAGTTTTAATCTGCTATGAACTTTTAGGTAAAATCTGTTAGCAGAGCCATATGCAAACAAGAAGTTACGGCCAACAAGTACAGCTATAGGTTAATACAATTAAAAGATAGTTCACCAACTTATTTCCAGTGCATTACAACCAGCATTAAGCTGTTAGCACAGTTCCCAAGCCATAATCCATGAGCAGTACGAATGGTCTGAAAGGACAGACAGCTCATTGCAGGGTATCACAGATGGGTTGGGATGCACAGGAAGTGTGTGTTTTACAGTGGATCACATATTTCAGACAAACAAACGATGCCTTACAATACAGAGAAACGAATTCAAATATAAACTCTGTTCGATCTTGGTATTATATAACGAATTTTACTAATAGTGTCTGGAGGAAGGAAGGAAGACGAGAACTGAATGTCTCACTGATGCCAACATCAGAGACATACATTCGGATAGAGCAAGGATACATAAGAATTTAGGCGTGGATTGGTTGCAGGAAACATCCCAACAACTACCTCGAACGATGTAGGAAAATAAGAGAAAGTCTGAGGCAGAAATGAACGAACAGGGACTTGAATTTCATCCTCCAGAATTTGACTCTGATGTATTAGCTATTGCCTCATCTGGCTTGGTGATAACACTTCGATGGTGAAGATATTACTTACTTGCAGTTGATAGGAGTTATGTTGGAACAGCTGATATATAAGTAATTCAAAAGAGTTTCTGGCGTAGAAAATTGGGTTCAAAGTGGTATGTTTGTCCGTACTTACAGGGCGTATAACAAACTGGACAAAATATTACACATTATACTAATAACGAGTAATGGACTCGTCCTTACTGATCTTAACTAGGCAAAGAAGAGAGTCCACAAATACCTTCGGGTATGTCACATCCAGCTGAAGCCCCTCATTAATGATTGCTACGTTTCACGTCCTGTTCCAAATAGTACCAAACATTGGTACCTATGGGCCTGAGATCAAATGATTTAAAGGTGTCGAGTGCACTGCAGAATGTGAAGTAAAATTACATGTGATAGAAAAATGTGAATTCATATTGTTGAATAGGGACACGAGTTACTATGGTTGAGGCTTGAGTTATCTGCTGTCAGAGAGACGAGGGACACGGTAGAAGGGAAATGCCCTGTGCACATGCGTAACATGAGCAGAGAAGTCCTAGCGGCAAACATCAATCGTCTGTTTGTTAGTGTGGTGAGAGGGCCAATGTTGGTAGATATGACTGTAGCACCGGCTTCAGCTGAAGTGTCTACAAACTGCTGTGACTTATCCTGGAGCCCGTACAGTAACTTGAAATGGTACTAATCCTGCTGATACAGAGAAAATTTGGAGGAATGTTTTACACTGGAGGTAGCAGAAAGTATTGTGTGTCGATCTCCAGAACAAAACTATACAGGAAATTATATGCTTCAAAAAACAGTATGGCAGTTCAGTTAAAATCACATGTCGCTATCAGACTTTAATCGGTTCGATAGTTGTGCTAAAGAAAATAATAAGCAGATGTACGAACTTGACCTATTATGTGCCCATCCCTGTTCTTGCCGCCCCAGGGTTCAAATGGTTCAAATGGCTCTGAGCACTATGGGACTTAACTTCTGAGGTCATCAGTCCCCTAGAACTTAAAACTACTTAAACATTGAGAAGATTGAGAAGGAAGAAAATCCATTTCTCAGTTTCTTGTTTACCATATGAAACGTCTTTTATTTGAGAAATATGAAGAACAGAGTATGAATGGAAAAACAGTTATAAGGATTGACTGAGGAATGAATGTGGAACAGATCACCAACATTAAAACTTTGATTACTTGTTTATGGAAGAATTTGTAAAAACTGATAAACTAATTTGTAATCAACTGAAAGAATTCGATAAGACGAGTCATTTTGATCCTGAGGAAGTGGAAAATTATCTTTCCAGTTTATGGATGGTTATCATCTCATTTTTGATTATTTAAGAAATTACAGCAAATGGCGGACAATTGATTTGAAAAGCTTTTTTCTCCTTTGACACTCTCTTAGTATGAGGATCAGCCAATATGAGCACAGCACTGTCGGCCGGGGTGGCCGAGCGGTTCTAGGCGCTACAGTCTGGAACCGCGTGACTGCTAGCGTCGCAGGTTCGAATCCTGCCTCGGGCATGGATGTGTGTGATGTCCTTAGATTAGTTAGGTTTAAGTAGTTCTAAGTTCTAGGGGACTGATGACCTTAGAAGTTAAGTCCCATAGTGCTCAGAGCCATTTGAACCAAGCACAGCACTGACCTACTTCCACCCTCACTTCACTCCTTCCCACCCATATCCTACTTTCACCCTCTCCCCTCAATCCAAGACGGCTACTTGTCCTAGGTTGTGGAACCAGAAGGTTCTTGGTTTGAGTACCATCATGATTAATTTTCTTAAAATTCACCTGTTTTCAGCTAGTTTCGACACACATCTTTACTGCAAACAATTACAGCCACCCCCATCCCTGTTCTTGCCGCCCCAGGGTTCAAATGGTTCAAATGGCTCTGAGCACTATGGGACTTAACTTCTGAGGTCATCAGTCCCCTAGAACTTAAAACTACTTAAACCTAACTAACCTAAGGACATCACACACATCCATGCCCGAGGCAGGATTCGAACCTGCGATCATAATGGTCGCGCGGTTCCAGACTGTTGCGCCTAGAACCGCTCAGCCACCCCGGCCGGCCCCCCGGGGTTCACCACCGCTGCTGCTGCTGCCGCAACCAGGGAGGAGGTTACATCGTGTATACAGTATGAGACTCATCAGTTAGCCCATACAGCTAGTACATTTCACAATACTGTTTACCGCTACATATAAACTGACTTCTATTGATTTGAACTGTGTTAATGTCGCTTAATAGCTGTAATTCTTCAGGCTTTCCCGGCGATGTAATGATATCTTGGGTTGTCGGATGTTCTGCTGGATATCGGCATCGTACTTGCAACGGGGACAGCTCCAGCACTCCACAAATAGAAAAACTGAAGGCGTGAACAGAGAGAACGACCCCTATACAGAGTTCCAGGCGCACCAGATCGAAGATGGAACGCATAGGGTCGGGTCTGACGGGCGCGCGGACCGCAGAGAGAACATCTAGAATCGCAGCGGACCGAAAATGGAACAGCAACGCTCCATCAGATCACAGTAAGCGGGAGAAGACCACAGGAGGAATGCCTGGTACCACAGACGGATTCCAAACTCACCAGACCGAAGATGGAAACCCAGGAGCGTGTCTGGCGAGTGCGGACCGGAAAGAGAACACCCAGGACTGCAGCGGACAGAAAAGGGAACGGCAATGCTCCAGAAGATCGCAGCGAGCGGGCGCGGACCGCAGAGGGGGCGCCTGGTGAAGGGGGAAGGACACAAGTACTGGACCAGGTCCACTCGAGGAGTAGTCTCAGGTCGCACCTGATGAAGGTAACGAGCTACGTTACCGAAATATCGTGCAAGTACGACGCTGATATCTGGCAGAACACCCGACAACCCAATATGTCGCTTAATAGCTATTAGAGACTGGAAGGTAATTACACAAGTTGAAAATGCTCAATGGGGTGGTATGGTGCTGTTCACTAAGATGAAATGGAGCCATCTCCATAGCAAGCTGAGTTGAATAACAGATCTTATGACGAAAGGTTGTCAAATTCAAAAATGGTTCAAATGGTTCTGAGCACTATGGGACTTAACATCTATGGTCATCAGTCCCCTAGAACTTAGAACTACTTAAACCTAACTAAGATAAGGATATCACACAACACCCAGTCATCACGAGGCAGAGAAAAAGACGACAGGCTATCACTCACTTCATATAATCATAAACATATGTTATTGTGGTCCGCCCCGATGTAAAGCATTTTTCTTTATTTTCTTCCCCCAGTTAGTTTCTGTGACGTACTGGTAAACTCGCTGGGTTTCTTTATTCTAAAACAAGCAAAAATTAGCATCGTTACGGAACATTGCCTAAAACGTTGCTACAAGCACTCTGATTGCTTCCAGATGCTGTATTGTGTGAATAGTTTTATAATAAATACTGTCGTGTATACAATTTTGGTGGATGGTAGGCTATAACGTAATTACGTCATGTGCTCACGTTAGCTGGTCGGCTTTTTGTTGCTCTAAAAACACAGGTAAACATAACTTATCTTAGCAGTAATTTAAAACGTAACCCATCTTGCGTTGATGTGTATCATGAGACGTATTACTTATCGCGAGAAGGTTTTGAAAGCCGTAGTGGGAGTTCATGTTTTTGCCTTCCACTATAGTGTTTTGTATGTAATAGTTTCTTTCTAACGGTAATTTACGTTGTAAATTGTTGCTGTGTTTCAAGATGTGTAGATAAGTTTCGATATTTGCGTGGTGGTGGTTTTCATTTATTGAGCGTTCAGCGAAAGTGGAATATCTGCTGTCGCTCTTCAGTGATCTCATGTGTTCTGTGTACCCTGTTCGGAATCCCGGGTTGTTTATCCTTTGTACTGGGATTGATAAGAGTTGCATGTGAGTTGGTATACTGCTATATTGCAGTATATGTCTGCAGTTCTTTTGTCTTCTCTTAGTGTTTGTTGTACTGTGTTGTTTGTTCTGAACGCTACAGGGATCTGCTGTTCCTTCACTATATTTCCAATTTTATGAACTATTTATTATATGTTAGTGTGTTCCATTTGTCTATTTTCCTGATGTTTAGTGATCTGCTGTGTTGTCTGTGCATTCAGATCCTTTGGTTGTGCACTTGTATGGCTGGTCACTTTATTTTTTATTTCCATCTTGTTATTGAGCTCTCCGGTTTGTATTTATTTTTAACAGCGATTTTTTTTGATGATATTCAGTTTGTTTGTGTAGTTTTGAGGTTTAGGACATGTTTGTGTAACATGTGAGCATGTGTGTGAAACTGGCCTGGTTATGAGCTGCCAGCCGGCCGAAGTGGCCGTGCGGTTAAAGGCGCTGCAGTCTGGAACCGCAAGACCGATACGGTCGCAGGTTCGAATCCTGCCTCGGGCATGGATGTTTGTGATGTCCTTAGGTTTAACTAGTTCTAAGTTCTAGGGGACTAATGACCTCAGCAGTTGAGTCCAATAGTGCTCAGAGCCATTTGCACCATATGAGCTGCCAGGTGGTCGGATGTGCTATCGATAACAGAACTTGTGGATGTAGGTTTTTTTTTGTAGATGGAAAATCCACATACGTACAGCGCCATGTTGAATTGTGTATCTGGTGGGGGGACGTCACTTTCAGCAACTCCTGTAATGTATTTTATTTCTCAACCATAAAGATGGGTCATGTACCAATTTTCGAATCCTCTTTTATTAAAATCTTCATGACACTTTCCCTGCGTCCCTTACAAGTGGGACATCCTGTACAATTCGCTGTTTATGGATTATTTGCCTTGGTGTGTCTATGAAAACATTGACGAAGCCCCCCCCCCCCCGCCCCCCCCCCGAATCCCACGCAAAAAGAACGGCAGCATATCAACGTCGGTTATAAGCTCGAGTTTGACACCTGTGGTTTTGAGCATCTCATCACTTGGTAACACAGTTGCGGTGTAGTAGTAGGCAGCTCCCATCTTGTATGTTGCCAATCATACGCTTCACTGACGGGACGTATATGTCTATATCCGAGAACAACCTTGCGTATTTCCCTAAGTTAGAGATATTACATTCCTACCAAATACACATTGTGCTCACATACTGCATCTGTTATCGATATTGCCTGTAAGTTTACTGGAGAATGCAGATATATCAAATAGTGTGCTTTTGTAGGAGTTTTACAAAGGAATATCCTGGTCTTTGTAAAAGAGCTGGAACTTAGAATCACTGGTATGTGCACCTCATGAGAGCGAAGCATATCCTCTTGAGGCAGAGTTCCAGCAAGTTCCCCGAAGCAGTGCCTGCATGAGTATTCACAAATGGTTGGTTGGTTGTGTTGGGGGAAGGAGACCAGACAGCGAGGGTCATCGGTCTCATCGGATTAGGGAAGGACAGGGAAGGAAGTCGGCCCGTGCCCTTTGAAAGGAACCATCCCGGCATTCTGCCTGGAGCGATTCTAGGGAAATCACGGAAAACCTAAATCAGGATGGCGGACGCGGGATTGAACCGTCGTCCTCCCGAATGCGAGTCCAGTGTCTAACCACTGCGCCACCTCGCTCGGTTTATTCATAAATCCAGGAAGCACAGCATTATATACTCAGCAGCCTTCTTCAAAGCCAGAATATATTTCTCTTTGCTCTCAGGTAGGACACGAACCTGGTCATTGCTTGGATCAAAACCAGACAAGTGTTCAAAGAGGAAATGAGCTTCGTATCAGCTCCAGTTGTGGGGGAAAAATAAAAAACGAGCACGTGACGTGGGACCTTGCATGAATTGTGTGCTGCAGTGCGAAATTTTTCCGTTAGATGACAACGATCCATACGTGGTTTTTTACCTGCATTTATTAATGTCAGCTGAAATACAGCTCTCAACAGCTTTATCCTACATCGATTTAACTTCGTATCACGTAGTTAAAGGAATGACGGTGTACTTACTCTGATTTACTTCCTCTGCAAGTGCTTGAAGCTTTTGCAGCATCTTTTCCATCATATAATTTAAAATAATTACGATTAGTGTCATGTGAACGTACAATCTGATACGCTGAAGTAAATGGTACGTATCATTCTGTGAGAGTTGTATGTGACGCGGGGGGTGGGGGTGGGGGGTCACCCTCACACGCCGCCACAGGAATGAGATCTTCAGAGTCAGCATACATTACAGACAGTACTCGCTCCTTGTGTAGGAAAATCTTGAACTTGAAGAACTTCCGCATCTCAGTAGGCAACTCTACATGTACTGGATCCTGAGTAGAGCAGTCCCTCATGTGCTGTGTCAATTGATTACAGGTATGGAAGGGATCCAGACTGCTAGAACAAGTATGTCAGCTGGGCTGAAAGAAGGTGGGACATATTTTTGATCCACCTGTAATGTTGTTTAGAGTCATGAGAGATGAGCAACAAAGCAGCATGTTTTTTGCTATGACCTGGGGACTGGGAAAAGTGAAGTGGCCTGACAATTTTATGCTCAGTCTTCTTCTCAGACTAGCCTTTGTCCAGGCTGAATATATGTACTGAAATGCAGGGATTCTACCTCTCAAAGTGGGCAACGTTCTAGAGATGACAGGTACTTACTTTCCGTGTCCGGAACTAGACTTCAGACTTCCAAAAATCAGCAGCCAATATGGCCTTGTCATTTGCCTCCCATAAGTCATTCATTGTGCAGGGCTGGTCTAAATATGGACAGATAAGCAGGTGTTGAGGATCCTGGACAGAGCCACACAGACAGTGTTCTCATTCTCTTTTAGGAAACCCCATTGCTGCAGGTTTGTCTTGCACTTTGGCACTTGTACCCTCATACGGTTTAGGGTTCTCCAGACTGTGTATGGTAGGTCTCCACCAGGCGCCAGTTCCTCTTTTACATCTTTATGGGAGTTTCTCAGGTCGATTTACCACCTTTTCAAACGATTATCTGCAGCCGACCCTTCCAGGGCTCGGGTACGTGACAGGAAACTCTTCCTCGAACAAAGCCGTCGGTCAGCAGGCGGGTGACGCATGTCCTTTTCTTGCTTAGTTTTTTCGGCTTCGGCAGCGATGTCACGTCGTATGTTGGGCGGTGCGATCCCCATGATTAAGTACATCTTGTGCACTGGGGTTGGCCTCAAGCATCCGGCAACAATCCGCGCCATTTTATTCACCGCGACATCAACTTTCCTCGCGCGTGTTGATGCAGACCATACTGGAGCAGCGTATTCCGCGACTGACACACTGAGCGCTAGGGCTGAAGTTCTCAGGACTTTTGGGTTTGCACCCCAGGATCCGCTGGTTAGTTTCCTGATGTTGTTTCTAGGTGAGACTTTTTCCCTTGTGGCATTACATTGATGTTTATAGGTCAGTGTGCGATCCAACGTGACACCAAGTTATTTGGGCGTTTTACAATGCTCGAGACGTTCACCTCTCCATATTACATTTAGTTCACGATTTGCCTCCCTGTTCTTTAAATGGAATGCACAGACCTGCATCGTGGAAGGTTTCGGCCTTAGGTGGTTTGCCTCATAATACTGGGAGAGAGCTTCCAAGGTACTGGTTAATTTCTCCTCTACATCCATAAAATTGTTACCTTGGGCTGCAACTGCAGTGTCATCGGCATACATAAATTGGCGCGTGATGTTTGGCACTGGTTGGTCACTTGTATATATGTTATACAGAGCTGGGGCGAGGACGCTTCCCTCAGGTAGGCCATTCCTCTGATTTCTCCACCTGCTCTTCTTGCCCTGGAGACAGACGAAAAATCTCCTATTATGCAGGAAAGTACCTATCAGTGATGTTAAATGGTAATCTCTTATCACATTATATACTTTCCTAAGGAGCCTTCGATGGTTTACAGTATCATATGCGGCTGAAAGGTCTATGAATGCCACTCCCGTGATCTCTTTCCTCTCAAACCCATCCTCGATATGTTGGGTCAGGTTCAGGACTTCACCGCAGCACGATTTGCCCGGTCGGAAACCTGCCTGCTGTGGGATGATCTGTTGTTCCAAGACGCTTTCTATGCGACTTAGCGTCAGGCGCTCCAAGATCTTAAAAAAGTGACATACAAGAGACACAGGTCGGAAGTTTTTTGGATCATCAGAGTCCTTTCCTGGTTTCAGAAGTGCAACCACTCGGGCTTTCCTCCACATCTTTGGAATATGGAGCCTTTCTACACAGGCGTTTATCAAATCTAGCAGCCACTGTAGGGTTTTACTGCCAAAGTTTTTAATTTGCTCGACTCTAAGTTCATCGATACCAGGAGCTCTGTTAATCTTCAAGCTGGAAATGGCTGCAGTAAGTTCTGACATTGTAAATGGTGCCTTGAGGTGATGATTTTCCTCTGCCGGATCACTTGCTAATGGTTCCTGGTACTTTCTGCCGTGGGTTTTGCCATTCATAAGGAGTGTAGTGGCGACTTGGTCTGCCGTGACGTTAGTAAATTTATCATTTGACTTTATGGCGTCACCGTTAAGGTTCTTTAACAGTTTCCAAGCCCGCCTACTGTTCACTGTTAGAAGTGTCTCATCATCAAATGGGTCGTTATCGAAGAGCTTCTGGTATCTTTCCAGTAGTGGCTTTGCGTCCTCAGACAGTCCCGTATTATACTGTGTTCTGCATCCTCGCGGTATTGTTTTCCTAGACACCTTCTGAACGAGTTTGACAAAAGAGTCGTACATCTCAGGTTGTGGGGGGATTTTTGTTATTTCTACATCAATGAGCTCTCTAAATTGCTTCCAAGTGGCCTTTTTTAAAATTGAACCTTCTTTTGAAAGGAACTTGTTCAGGCTTAACAACTGCAATGACCGTGCAAATTATGGACCGATGCTGCGTATGGGGAATTGGCTCCCCAATCAGTTTTCCACATTGGCCAGCGAGTTTCTTGCTAACAAGGATGTTATCGGGATTGTACTCTTTCTTCCATCTTCCACTATTAAAGGAGCTAGGCAGTTTCGGGTCATGTATGATCATTAGATCGTGTACCTCAGCCCAGGTCTCTAGTTCCACTCCGCTACTGTTAGTTTCTTTATAGCCCCATGTAGTGCTCTGACAGTTGAAATCGCCCAATACAAGATTAAAGTCTTGGTAACTGAAAATGCCAGGCTCAGTGAAGACAAAATCTGATTCTGGGGGTTTGTACACAGAGGTAACGTTATATTGCTGAGTTCGAACGGTTAATATCTCAATGTCTTGCCTGTCGGTCAGTGATGCAGAAGTGACTCCAATTCCTGGCCTGGCGAAGATGGCACTACCGTACCGTTCATGTGATCTCTCTTAGATCATCTTCATTCCATCTATTTTGGGTGTGGGTCTTGTACTGTCCCGATGAATTTCTTGAATCAGGAGGAAGTCACATTGATATTCTTTACACAAGTCAGATAATAAAACTTCTTTGTCTCTCGATATTCCTTCAAAGAGATGACAGGTAATTCAGTCCCATCATGATTATAATAAGTATAAACATCAAACATGTAATATTTACTCGTACTTTGTGCATCTTCCTTGAAATTTTATCACAAGCCAGAAGAGACCAAACAAAGCAAGTGTTGTTAGGATTTGCAACATTGATAATACCCTGCTTATTAGCTATATCTTCTGGAAGAGGAATGTAGGAAAAATCTCTATGTAATGGATCATGGACACACATACGAGAGTGAAGCCACAGAAGCCTATTTAGGGGTTTCCTTACTCTCTTTCTTCAGAGAGTCTCGTCTGTTTTCTAGTTTTGACGTATTTCTCTTGTCGCTCAACCAGTGGTGTGCCCTGCGGTATCGCTCCAATTTGGCTCCATTAGCGTATAGGAGCTGCAGCACGATGCCATGTTTTGTGACAGCGAACTTACAGTTTAGTGTTCCATTCTGTTTTACGGCAGGATATCATGGATCATCGAGGACCTTCGAAATTGCCTGTTTCCAAACACGTTGTACTTCCACGGGACGCTGCAGAAGAAGTACAATCTGAACTTATTAGGGCTATTCCAATGAACCCAAATATCTCCAAGGAAAAGAGGAAAGCACTAAAGAAGCTCCAAAATGACTCCGAGACAGTCATTCTCCCAGCAGGCAAAGGAAATTGCATGGTGCCACTAGCAAGTATACAAGGAAAGAAAAAAGAAGCTAATAGAGGACGACTCTTACGCGACGAAAAATGAAGTGGACAGGAAGACCATCGTGCTTCTTCAACACACATTCCTAGACAAGAAGATAGTGAAGAGACTTCGTCGACAAGCAGCTGCACCAGCTAGATTTTATGGGATAACTAAAGTCCACATGAAAGGAATGCTACTCTGCCCAATTGTTAGCAATATTGGTACACCAACATATGAATTGGCAAAACAACTGAAGGCAATGATCAGTCCCTTTGCAGGCAAGTGTCAGCACCACATACAGAATTTGTAACATTTCATTCCGCAGTTCCACAACTTCCAACTGGGCCAAGAAGGCTTCATGGTGAGCTGTGACGTATCTCTCTTCACAACGGTACTTCTAAGAGACATCCTAAGTCTCATAGCATAAAAATTTGGACCAGCGCTAACAGAACTATTTGAACTCATGATTAAGTGAATCTACTTTCTATTCGACAGAAATTACTATGAACAAACAGGTGGCGTAGGGTTGGCTGCCCGCTATCACCTGTGGTTACCAATATGTTTATAGAGGCGTTTGAAGAAGAAGCCTTGGAGTCAGTAGTCTACAAGCCCTCATGCTTTTTTCGATACGTGGGCGATACGTTTGTAATCTGGCCGCTCGTACGACATAACCCACAAGACTTACTGCAACATTTAAATTCGCTGCACCAGGACATCAAATTCACGATATAGATAGGACAAAATAACCAACTTCCATTTCTAGATGTACACGTCAAGCGAAGACCAGATGGAATACTAGGGAACGGCATCTAGTGCAAACTTACACATATAGATTTGTAATTGCATGCCTCTAGCTGTCATGCTCCCTTCACAACGGGAAGGTGTCCTAAGCAACTGTAACTGAGTCCTTGGCAGTTGCAGCGGGCTGGGGGCGGCAGCTTCCCGGCTTACCTCAACTAGTAAGGTTGATTTTGTAAACGTCTCTATGGAAATGCCTGAATGTTGTCACAGCTCTGCAGATGCTACTGTTTTCTTCTGCAGACGTTAGTGCTTCACAGTTGAAAGCTGGCAACAGCACACCGAGCTGTCAGGGGTCCTTCCTTCACTGGTTCAACTATAGTGCACAGAGCAGGCGAAATCTGAGAGCATGACAGTCTACCAGCCGAATTGAAGCACCTGCAGGCCGTGTTCCATATGAATGGTTAGAGTCATTGCCGAATACAGCGTGCCTTAAGGCCAAAGAAGCTAAAACAACAGCCTGCTAACGTCGAAGAGAAACCTTAACTCGAAGAAAATCATCAGCAAAAATCGGAAGAATATTCCGGAAAAATAACACCAAATTCGTGGTGGGATCATGCAAGGGGGAAAATGTATGTTGGCCAGACTATCCCGACGGCACAGGAAAGATACACTGTGCACTAATGACAGACAGACAACAAACAGCCGATAAAGCTCGCTGTGACAGAGCTCTGCATCTCCCATGGACATGCCATGAATTACGATGACATCTAGTTGTAGCAGCAGTGCAGTACCTTCTGGGATTGTATTGTAAAAGAGGGGGCACAGATCCGACAACATGATGAACTAATAAATAAAGACAGCCGCTTTGAATTAAGCAATGCCTGTGACCCATCCTTGAGCATGGTCAAAGCACAGCGGCAGTTTACATGGAAATTCGCTCCGTCATGGTATCTGAAGAGGATCAGGACGCATTATCGGCACACAGAGACCTGCGGCCGACGCCGGCCGCGGCGCGACTGAGGACATTGGATCGAAGCCCTGTCACGCTTCCCCCACCACCGTACCAAGTCCGCGCCCATAGTCGGTCGACTGAAGGCTACCGGCGGGAGGTTTTAAAGGTGGCACCGCCCAGCAGAAAAAAACATTCGCTGAGTGGCAATCTGGTGACGGTGACAACGAAGGCACCACTCGGCACTCCCCTAGCAGCTTGCGTCGGACATGGATATAGGTGCGACAGTCGTCCCGCAACCGGGAGGCTCGTCGACTGCGTTCCTACACAACACAGAGAACGTGAGCAGGGAGCCCTCAGCTCCAAGCATATCGTCATCACCATCATCATCATCACCATCACCAAATGTCCCTCCCATCACTCTATCCCCCACAACACTCCGCCAACCCATCAGAGCCCTTCCTGCTCCATCCAACTCCCTCTCGAAAGGACAGCAACCGTCAATGCCCCCACCAGGCCTGAAAGGTACATTCTCCCAAAAACGACGCCTTCACCAAGACGACATACGTCAGACAGGGGGCAGGCACCCAGACAGCAATCGCTAGACAGAAAAAAAGGCTCCCTCAAAAGAAATAGGCGTGATAGGGAATCGGACGAGATAGCCGCAGGCGTGCTAAGAAATATGCGGTCGGAAGACTCACTAGAAAAGTCCCCCGCTGCCAAGCGAGGCGCTCAAGAAACAAATGGTTCAAATGGCTCTGAGCACTATGGAACTTAACTTCTGAGGTCATCAGTCCCCTAGAACTTAGAACTACTTAAACCTAACTAACCTAAGGACATCACACTAATCCATGCCCGAGGCAGGATTCGAACCTGCGACCGTAGTAGTCGCGCGGTTCCGAACTGAAGCGCCTAGAACAGCTCGGCCACCGCCGCTCAAGAAGCAGCTCTCACAAAAGCACTCTTGGACATACCGATTGTAGATGACACAGTCCCAGAGGCTAACATCAGCCTACCATTCGACAGCGAGCAAGCCAACGAGCAGGGCGACGAGTCGCCCTTCGAAATGACCAGAAAAACGGCTCGCCGGGCGTCACATCCAGGAACAACCCGCACCCACCTCCCTACAGCAAACAGGTTTGACGCAACTGCGTCATCCCCCGTACCGGCAATAGTCGGGCCAACACGTCCACCTCCACCAGCCAAAAAGTTTAAAATCCCACTCATAGTCGCAGAATTCCCGAACACATACTCGGACTTCTATAACACCATCAAACAGGCTCTGGGAAACAGAGACTTCCAAGCGAAGTCAGGGGGGGGGGGGGGGGGGGAGATAAGATTAAAATCACCCTGTCAAACACCGAAAACTATCTCACTGTCGAAAACGTTCTGAAAGAGCAGAACATACCTCACTACACGTTTAGTATAATCACAGAAAAATACCACTAAAGGCAGTCTTCAGAGGAATAGCCATCAAAACAGCCACAGAAGACATAAAAAAAGACCTCATGTCCCAAGGCTTTGAAGTACGCTTCGTTGGGCTACTCAAAAAACCAGGGAGAAGGAAAATAATGCCACTCTTCCTAGCGACACTCCCTGACACCCTTCAGAATAGGAGAATCTTTCAAGTCACGAGAGTAATGGCTCTAGACGTGACCCTAGAGCCACTCAGACAAAAAACAGGCCTCAGGCAGTGCTACAATTGCCAAGGGCTTCCACATGTCGCAAAAGATTGCGACCTGCCCCCCCCCCCCCCCCCAAATGCGTATGCTGTGCAGAACAACACACCTCACGAGACTGCCCCACGAAAGAAATGGAGGAAAAAGTGAAATGGGTCAATTGTAAACAAACAGGACAGCCCGCTAGCTACCGAGGCTGCGAGTTAATAAAACGAGCAACAGAACGCATGAGAGGAAAAAAGCAACAAAACATCCATAAACCAAACAACCGAGCGGTACACTCGCAAACCAGGATGGGGAACAACACAGCTAGGCAGGCACCAACTAGGCAAGCTCCCTCTACCACCACAAATACACCAGCACGGAACAATGGCAGGGAATCACCGACCTACGCTGAAATAGTGTCCCCAAGAGCCAGAACCGATCCGCCAGGAAAGGTCAACAGACCAGGCGACAAGCACCACTCCACGTTCCCTGCGTCTGAACCAGTACGCCAGTCTAAGGACGCAGAAGGCATGCAAGCACGACCGCCCGGGAACGACATAGTTTGTACCCGCAACAAACAGCCGCAGTCGATCCTGCAGCATGCAGTAGCCATCCCAACTTCCAAAAGGACACGCAGGTTGCACAGCTGGCCAGTTCAATGAACACAATCATGTCAGCTGTCACCAAGACTCTTGACATGATGCAGGTACTAGCAAATCAACTTGCGCAGATTTCAGCCTCTATGGCAGTCATGTCTTCGTACTTCGCTGCGACAACCCCAGTAAACACCACCTCCCACAAACATGAATAGAACACACATTCAAGGCCTAACCTTTTGCATGTTCAATGCAAACGGTCTCACTCATCAGGTTCAGGAATTCAGGAAGACGAAGACATCGACGTATGTTTGGTATCGGAAACTCACCTGAAGCCAGGCATTAAAGCCTCGGTGCTAAACTACTCTAGCTACCGACAAGATAGGCCATCGGCAGGAGGCGGGGTAGCCATCTTCGTAAAAACAAGAATCCCCACCACCAAGTCCACCTCCCAGACACTCAGCTAGAGTCAGTTGCCATAGAGATAGCAACGGCCACAGGGCCACTGACCACTATACCAGTATGTAACAAACCCTCCCAGAGCATAAGAGATGAAGATATTGCGGCACTGGGTCAGCTAAGAGGCAAACTCCTCATTGGAGGAGACCTCAATGCTAAACACCCGGACTGGCACTCCAGAACAACCAACAGAGCCGCCGCCAGCTCCGCCGACTTGCGGGCACACGCAACTTCTATGTGTGGGCTCCAGAGGAACCCATACATTTCCCTCTCAACGGAAATCGTGCGGACGTCCTAGACATAGCCATTACAAAGAGGGTGCCAGATTTTGTGGCCGCGAGTTCACTCAACAGAATGTCATCAGACCACAATCCAGTCGTCCTCGAACGCGACTTAGGCGAATGGCTACCCATAATGCAGCGCCAATACTCATACAAACACGCCAACTGGCCATGGACATTGCCGACACCCCGCCTCCCACAGCAGAAACTACAGAACAGGCGCTGAATCACCTCACCGGAACGATCCTACAAGCAACTCAGGAAGCCACACCCAGGCCTTCAGAAAGCGACCTCCCCTCTAAACAGCTTCCACCGCACCTGCTTGCTCAGATTGGGGAAAAAAAACAAGATCGCGAAGGAATGGAAATTAACAAGAAACCCAAGCACCGGAAGACTGCCTAACAGGCTCCAGAGAGAGCTGAAAGCAGCCCTCATAGAACACAGAAACCAGGAATGGTCCGCCCGTTTCTCCACTCTTAAAGTGGAAGACAACAGCCTTTGGTAGGTAACCAAACAGTTTACCAAAAGACGCACAAAAATGCCCCCTCTGCACGGTGAGCGAGGCCTCGCGTTCAGTGCTGCTGACAAGGCTAACGCGCTCGCGGACATCTTCGAAAAACAATTCCAACCGGAAAAGTCAGTGGATAGGGAATACGACGCCATCATCAGCAGGCAGTCGGCCGCCTTCCTTGCAGCAGAAGACGATGAAGATGCCGCGCTACCGCTCTTCACCGCAGAAGACGTAGTAGCAGTCATAAGATGGCTACCAACTAGCAAGGCGCCTGGCCACGATAAAGTCACAAACGAGCTGTTGAAACAACTGCCCACGGTAGCGAATATGCACATCGCGAACATCTTCAATGAGATCACGTGATCACGCAAGTACCCTAAGAAATGGAAACATGCAGAAGTGATCGCGATGGCGAAACCAGGCAAATATCAAATCTTTCTGCAACATTACAGTCCAATAAGTTTGCTACCATCACTAAGCAAACTATACGAAAGCCTCCTGCTTCTCCCCATACAGTAGCACATAGCAGAAGAGCAGATACTCCCCAGGGCGCAGTTTGGCTTTCAGAGAGGCCATGCTGCCCCACAACAACTAATGAGCGTGACAGAGGCCGTCACCCAAGCCCTTGACCGCAGAGGCTGCTGTCGAATGACCCTACTAGTCGTAGCTAAAGCTTTTGACATGGTCTGGGACGATGGACTATTATATAAACTGTACACGCAGGGCTTCCCAGGGTGCATAGTAAAACACATAAAAAGCTACCTGTCAGGCAGACGTTCCGCAGTGAAGGTAGACAACACACACTCAAGAAAAAGATGCATCCGAGCAGGAGTACCCTAAGGTAGCGTCATAGGACCTATCCTATACGATCTATACACAGCGGACACCCCCACCGAACCGGCAGTAGAAACAGTGCAGTATGCTGATGACACTGCCTTTTTCGCACAGAGCTCAAACAGGAACCTAGTACAAAACGTCCTTGACAAAAAAAAAAAAAAAAAAAAAAATGGCTCTGAGCACTATGGGACTTAACTGCTGTGGTCATCAGTCCCCTAGAACTTAGAACTACTTAAACCTAACTAACCTAAGGACATCACACACATCCATGCCCGAAGCAGGATTCGAACCTGCGACCGTAGCGGTCGCGCGGTTCCAGACTGTAGCGCCTAGAACCGCTCGGCCACTCTGGCCGGTTCATCCTTGACAAAACAGACAGATGGCTATGGAATGGCGCATAACATTGAACAGTGAAAAAACTCAAGCAATTATGTTTACGCACAGAAAAGGGAAGAGACCTCCACGCCGCTGCCCACACCCCACCCTCCATCTCCACAGGCGCAACGTAGAGTGGCGGCCCGACGTAGACACACAGAAGCCCTGAGGGCAAAAGCAAGTCAAAGGCTCCACGTACTTCACCTCATTCTAAACAGAGAGAGCAGCCTAGCAGCGAACGTAGGGGTTAGGGTGTACTGCAGTCTAGTGCACTATATCCTCGAATATGCCTGTCCTGTATGGGGCTACGCTGCAAAAACCCCATCAAAAGATTGCAAGCAATACTTAACAGGGCCTTGAAAATAGCCATACATGTAGACTCCCGTTTCCCCTCGGCAGACTTGCACGCTGCTGTCAATACAGAACCTCTTAAAACAAGGTTTAAAAATCTAGCCCAAGCATTCTACGATAGAGCTAGGCAATCCCTGAACGCGCTGGTAAGTTCCCTTGGTAACTACAACCCAAGACAATTCAGTATCGAAACGCCCATATCCCTACTCACATGAAAATTCACAAACCCACTACCTAATCCCAGATAAACCCAGGAAAATAAAACACTTCTCTCACAAACCAGAGGACCCCACAAAAAAGCCATGACCATTACCCCTCCACTCCAAAAGGCAAAAGTAAATGTCGCAAAAACAAAACACTTCACCAATTCAGCCTTCAAGTAAAGCTTATAGTCAGAGAGAGAGAGAGAGAGAGCAGAAGAAAACAATCATCAGGATCGCCTGAAGAGGGCAAGAAGTCGGCTTACCCAAAATCACGCCTTCTGGAGAATGCCACCTAGTTGAAGAGCAAGACATATTCAGAATTTTACTACGCCGGGAAAACCTAAAATCGTGCGTTGACGTGGGTTCAGGAACAGAATCTGACTTTGACACCCAACCGAATTGTCGATCTAGGCATGAAAGATCATATTTGCAAGTGTGCTCAAAGTTAGTGTAAGTGGTAATTCTGTGGCGTGACATACCTAGGGCTCATTATCATACTTATCGGTATGGGCTGATGAGCTGTTGCTGTCAGATTATTATAATAGCCCACTCCAAAGGTGGAAGTAGACGCCGTAGATGATTTGGGTGTGAGCTCTGCCTCTGACACCAGCAATGGGCCTGATGCGGGCCCTGGCGCTTCGACATTTGAAGTGTCAGTTGCAGAGTCTGCCAACAGTCCCCCATCTCATCATCAAGTATTTCTAGGATAAAAAAAAGAAACCAAGAGATAACCATCATGTAAGCGTCACTTTTGTTTTTAGCAACGACATATATAGACAAACATGTATTCATCGTGGGTTTAATGCGGTGGCTCTGCAGCCCCCATCCTTCGTCCTGATGGTATTGGATCACCCACAAAAAAGTGCTGTATTAGTGTATATTCTGAGTTAAATACATATGTATAGGATAATGTAATGCTTACTCACTAGTACTTTCTGACTAAAAACTTTAGTGGATCAGGACCTTAACCTCAGAGGTGCGTTTGATTGGAACAAAACAGAACGTACAATTAAAATTTGAGCAATTTATGAGTATTTAATTGAATAAACACATATTTACACCAAAACTTAAAACCATTAAAATGGCTTTTAGAGAATCATCTTACTCCAGGTGGAAGCTCCTACTTCTTTTTCCGTGCTTGCGAGTTAGATTTGTGATTTGTGTTTCTAAACTCTGCGCCATGAAAAACACAATATATAATTTCTGTTAACACAAACATGTTTCGACACTTATATATCATGTTTTGAGGGTCTCGATTTATGTATGTAAAATATCATCAGAAAAACAGCCATTAACTTTGTACGATATTTTACAGAAATAAGTTGAGGCCCTCAGAAGATGGCACATAGATATCGAAGCACAATGAAATATATTGCATTTGGGATAAGGCGGAGTTTAAAAACCCAAAAGGAAACCATTCTTTGTTTACAAGAAATGTCAATAATTTAACGATTGTTTGTTTGCTAAAGCGCTCCCCTTGCTGCCTTTGCAGAATAGCAAACCGTAAGCCTTTTTTCTTTGCAATTAAACAACATCTAACATCAATAAGACAATACTTAAACTTTTCAAAACTGTAATGCTTGGATAAAATTTTTACTAGCCTTAAAAGAATGGGCAAGATAACTTTAACAACTACTTGTGAACGTCAGCCACTAGCTGCCTCAGTAAAACAAACAACTTTAACAACTTTCTTCAAAACTGAATGATCCCTCAGAAAATAGTTTAGACAATTATTTCTTTGTCAATGATCGAGTAAGCACTTCCTCCGTATATCACTGCTATTTCAGTCTGAGCAATCTGTTGATACAGTGAAAACATATTGAGTACAGTTACTAAACAACTCGGGTACTTAATAGGTCCACCGCCACTTCACATTTCCGCTGCCTTGTCTGGTAGTCGAGTAGCCGTCCCATATCTGCTGCTTATACTTCAATTCGACAGTTCACCCTGCTTGTTCGTGCATTCAACAGGGCCCAGGACTGCTCCCCGGATTCCTGATAAGCTGCTGTGATAAAAATCGCTCAGGAAGCCGCACGGAGCGTGGCGGACTTCGATGCGTCTCGGAGCAGCCTTCAGAAGCCGCAGGTAAGCTTTCCAATCTTGACTTCAACGGCCACGTTGTAGCTACGGTGTCCAGTCCACAATACTACCTGGTCGCACCTGCACTGATCGTCTAAAAGCACTTCTCTTTTCAGCCTCCCACCACTCACTGTTCAAGGCAACACACTATCTCTGTCCACGCTAATACTTAGTCAATCAATGTATAACACTAACGTGCCGTGAAACACGCTAATGCTACCCTCTGACAGAATTTAAAAGTTTGACCGCGCTTACGTCTAATGGACAAAGGTATCGGACTATAGTTTCGAATTTGGTGAAATTAACAGAAAAACAAAACGGACTTTAATATTGGGAGTTACTGAAAGTGGTAAAATCATAAATTAATGAAAAAAATGAACGGCCGCCAGCCCAATTAGGCACATTAATTTGGAAATATATATTTGAGAAAATTGAGTATTAGTTATTGAAGTTATTTTTGTTGAGATTTCCCTTTAAATAGCAAACAGTATACAAACTGACACAGTGCACTCTGTACTGGGTGTAGCAGCAGTTACCAATAACATAAAAATGGTTCAAATGGCTCTGAGCACTATGGGACTTAACATCTGAGGTCATCAGTCCCCTAGAACTTAGAACTACTTAAACCTAACTAACCTAAAGACATCACACACATCCATGACAGAGGCAGGATTCGAACCTGCGACCGTTGCGGTCGCGCGGTTCCAGACTGAAGCAACTAGAACCGCTCGGCAACAACGGCCGGCACAGTTACCAATAACATACACACCAGTAAATTATGGGGAGTAGATTTGCACCAAGCTCATACTAATGACAGCCACACTCAAGAGCATTACTTAATCAAATACTGAAATGTCACTGCATGAAGTGCAGAACTAAATTTGGACATGAGGGGTTTCTATCTTTCCTGACATGAAAAACACAAATAAATATGAATAACATCATAAATACACTGTTGAAGCTCCTCTACATATAGCAGTTTTCCGTAGTAATAGCAATAGTTCAATTTTTTTCTTAATATGGAGGACATAATTGGGTCCCAGAAACTAGTATAGTTTCTCTAGTCAAAACTCTTTGATTATTACAATAGTAAAGGCTAACTCTAAAAGCTATCATTCACTTCACTTGGAGGAGTTCATAAATTACTTTGCAAGACAATGAAATACCACACTGGGCTTAATTAACTTCAAAAAAAGGAACCATTCATGATAAAAACCAAAACCACACTATTTTTTTGAAAATGAGCGTAACTTCACTTCTAACATTACTATCGTAAATCTGTTCATTAAAGATTTGTATGTATTTGCCTTTTAATAACCTGTGAAGCAGGTATTCTAGACAATAATATTTACAAAATCTTGCACTGTAATCCTACAAAAGTATATTTTATAACAAACTAAGGATACTTCAGCAAAAACCTATCCAACTTCACTTTTGTGGTTTTAGCTTTAACTTTTACTACTCCTTTTACTTCAGACAAAAAATGTCTTTTAAATACATGAATTCAAGAATTGTTCATTTAAATCAGGATACTCGGCTTTAGTAGCACTTAGGCGAGGACTCTGTGTAGGTTCGTGATCAAGATTGAAATTATGGATCCGGACACGAATTTAGGTTTTATATGGTTATTATTGAAACAACACACAAATTAACTGGTCCATACCCATATACATTACTTAACTGAATGTGTGAAGTTTGTGAAGCAGTGGTGAAGATTGCTGGCAGGCGACATGGTGGATAACTGTACTCACGGCTCTTGATGTACGAATGCTCTATAAAATCTCTTCTTGGCGTCGGATTTTCAACATATCACAGTCATTCATTATTCCGAGAATACCAAATAGTAGCCAGATCCACATCCGAGGCAAATCCTTTGTAATGCAGCTTTCAGTTGTCTCTCTGAGCACCGTCGAAATGTACCATGCTAAGGCTAGCCACATACTGCCTGCCGTTCACACAAAGGAGCCGCTCAGTTTGACAGCCAAACCCACCTTTTAGAACGCGCAATGACACTTCCGTTGCGGATTGACTTCCCTACAGCGTTTACATGTTACAAATACAAGTACCCTAAGGATGAACTAGCTTTTAACAACATTTTCTTTATATAAACATATTCATATTATAATAATTTACCATTTCAACAACGGCTGAAAGCAAGGGGAAACTACAGCCGTAATTTTTCCCGAGGACATGCAGCTTTACTGTATGATTAAATGATGATGGCGTCCTCTTGGGTAAAATATTCCGGAGGTAAAATAGTCCCCCATTCGGATCTCCGGGCGGGGACTACTCAAGAGGACGTCGTTATCAGGAGAAAGAAAACTGGCATTCTACGGATCGGAGCGTGGAATGTCAGATCCCTTAATCGGGCAGGTAGGTTAGAAAATTTAAAAAGGGAAATGGATAGGTTAAAGTTAGATATAGTGGGAATTAGTGAAGTTCGGTGGCAGGAGGAACAAGACTTTTGGTCAGGTGATTACAGGGTTATAAATACAAAATCAAATAGGGGTAATGCAGGAGTAGGTTTAATAATGAATAAAAAAATAGGAGTGCGGGTTAGCTACTACAAACAGCATAGTGAACGCATTATTGTGGCCAAGATAGACACAAAGCCCATGCCTACTACAGTAGTACAAGTTTATATGCCAACTAGCTCTGCAGATGATGAAGAAATTGATGAAATGTATGACGAGATAAAAGAAATTATTCAGGTAGTGAAGGGAGACGAAAATTTAATAGTCATGGGTGACTGGAATTCGTCAGTAGGAAAAGGGAGAGAAGGAAACATAGTAGGTGAATATGGATTGGGGGGAAGAAATGAAAGAGGAAGCCGCCTTGTAGAATTTTGCACAGAGCATAACTTAATCATAGCTAACACTTGGTTCAAGAATCATAAAAGAAGGTTGTATACCTGGAAGAATCCTGGAGATACTAATAGGTATCAGATAGATTATACAATGGTAAGACAGAGATTTAGGAACCAGGTTTTAAATTGTAAGACATTTCCAGGGGCAGATGTGGATTCTGACCACAATCTATTGGTTATGAGCTGCAGATTGAAACTGAAGAAACTGCAAAAAGGTGGGAATTTAAGGAGATGGGACCTGGATAAACTGAAAGAACCAGAGGTTGTAGAGAGTTTCAGGGAGAGCATAAGGGAACAATTGACAGGAATGGGGGAAAGAAATACAGTAGAAGAAGAATGGGTAGCTCTGAGGGATGAAGTAGTGAAGGCAGCAGAGGATCAAGTAGGTAAAAAGACGAGGGCTAATAGAAATCCTTGGGTAACAGAAGATATATTGAATTTAATTGATGAAAGGAGAAAATATAAAAATGCAGTAAATGAAGCAGGCAAAAGGGAATACAAACGTCTCAAAAATGAGATCGACAGGAAGTGCAAAATGGCTAAGCAGGGATGGCTAGAGGACAAATGTAAGGATGTAGAGGCTTGTCTCACTACGGGTAAGATATATACTGCCTACAGGAAAATTAAAGAGACCTTTGGAGAGAAGAGAACCACTTGTATGAATATCAAGAGCTCAGATGGCAACCCAGTTCTAAGCAAAGAAGGGAAGGCAGAAAGGTGGAAGGAGTATATAGAGGGTTTATACAAGGGCGATGTACTTGAGGACAGTATTATGGAAATGGAAGGGGATGTAGATGAAGATGAAATGGGAGATAAGATACTGCGTGAAGAGTTTGACAGAGCACTGAAAGACCTGAGTCGAAACAAGGCCCCGGGAGTAGACAACATTCCATTAGAATTACTGATGGCCTTGGGAGAGCCAGTCATGACAAAACTCTACCGTCTGGTGAGCAAGATGTATGAGACAGGCGAAATACCCACAGACTTCAAGAAGAATATAATAATTCCAATCCCAAAGAAAGCAGGTGTTGACAGATGTGAAAATTACCGAACTATCAGTTTAATAAGTCACAGCTGCAAAATACTAACGCGAATTCTTTACAGACGAATGGAAAAACTGGTAGAAGCGGACCTCGGGGAAGATCAGTTTGGATTCCGTAGAAATGTTGGAACACGTGAGGCAATACTAACCTTACGACTTATCTTAGAAGAAAGATTAAGAAAAGGCAAACCTACGTTTCTAGAATTTGTAGACTTAGAGAAAGCTTTTGACAACGTTAACTGGAATACTCTCTTTCAAATTCTGAAGGTGGCAGGGGTAAAATACAGAGAGCGAAAGGCTATTTACAATTTGTACAGAAACCAGATGGCAGTTATAAGAGTCGAGGGGCATGAAAGGGAAGCAGTGGTTGGGAAAGGAGTGAGACAGGGTTGTAGCCTCTCCCCGATGTTATTCAATCTGTATATTGAGCAAGCAGTAAAGGAAACAAAAGAAATATTCGGAGTAGGTATTAAAATTCATGGAGAAGAAGTAAAAACTTTGAGGTTTGCCGATGACATTGTAATTCTGTCAGAGACAGCAAAGGACTTGGAAGAGCAGTTGAACGGAATGGACAGTATCTTGAAAGGAGGATATAAGATGAACATCAACAAAAGCAAAACGAGGATAATGGAATGTAGTCAAATTAAATCGGGTGATGCTGAGGGGATTAGATTAGGAAATGAGACACTTAAAGTAGTAAAGGAGTTTTGCTATTTAGGGAGTAAAATAACTGATGATGGTCGAAGTAGAGAGGATATAAAATGTAGACTGGCAATGGCAAGGAAATCGTTTCTGAAGAAGAGAAATTTGTTAACATCGAGTATAGATTTAAGTGTCAGGAAGTCGTTTCTGAAAGTATTTGTATGGAGTGTAGCCATGTATGGAAGTGAAACATGGACGATAACCAGTTTGGACAAGAAGAGAATAGAAGCTTTCGAAATGTGGTGCTACAGAAGAATGCTGAAGATAAGGTGGGTAGATCACGTAACTAATGAGGAGGTATTGAATAGGATTGGGGAGAAGAGAAGTTTGTGGCACAACTTGACTAGAAGAAGGGATCGGTTGGTAGGACATGTTTTGAGGCATCAAGGGATCACAAATTTAGCATTGGAGGGCAGCGTGGAGGGTAAAAATCGTAGAGGGAGACCAAGAGATCAATACACTAAGCAGATTCAGAAGGATGTAGGTTGCAGTAGGTACTGGGAGATGAAGAAGCTTGTACAGGATAGAGTAGCATGGAGAGCTGCATCAAACCAGTCTCAGGACTGAAGACCATAACAACAACACCATTTCAACATATTATTTGCTTTTTTAATATATACACTCCTGGAAATGGAAAAAAGAACACATTGACACCGGTGTGTCAGACCCACCATACTTGCTCCGGACACTGCGAGAGGGCTGTACAAGCAATGATCACACGCACGGCTCAGCGGACACACCAGGAACCGCGGTGTTGGCCGTCGAATGGCGCTAGCTGCGCAGCATCTGTGCACCGCCGCCGTCAGTGTCAGCCAGTTTGCCGTGGCATACGGAGCTCCATCGCAGTCTTTAACACTGGTAGCATGCCGCGACAGCGTGGACGTGAACCGTATGTGCAGTTGACGGACTTTGAGCGAGGGCGTATAGTGGGCATGCGGGAGGCCGGGTGGACGTACCACCGAATTGCTCAACACGTGGGGCGTGAGGTCTCCACAGTACATCGATGTTGTCGCCAGTGGTCGGCGGAAGGTGCACGTGCCCGTCGACCTGGGACCGGACCGCAGCGACGCACGGATGCACGCCAAGACCGTAGGATCCTACGCAGTGCCGTAGGGGACCGCACTGCCACTTCCCAGCAAATTAGGGACACTGTTGCTCCTGGGGTATCGGCGAGGACCATTCGCAACCGTCTCCATGAAGCTGGGCTACGGTCCCGTACACCGTTAGGCCGTCTTCCACTCACGCCCCAACATCGTGCAGCCCGCCTCCAGTGGTGTCGCGACAGGCGTGAATGGAGGGACGAATGGAGACGTGTCGTCTTCAGCGATGAGAGTCGCTTCTGCCTTGGTGCCAATGATGGTCGTATGCGTGTTTGGCGCCGTGCAGGTGAGCGCCACAATCAGGACTGCATACGACCGAGGCACACAGGGCCAACACCCGGCATCATGGTGTGGGAAGCGATCTCCTACACTGGCCGTACACCACTGGTGATCGTCGAGGGGACACTGAATAGTGCACGGTACATCCAAACCGTCATCGAACCCATCGTTCTACCATTCCTAGACCGGCAAGGGAACTTGCTGTTCCAACAGGACAATGCACGTCCGCATGTATCCCGTGCCACCCAACGTGCTCTAGAAGGTGTAAGTCAACGACCCTGGCCAGCAAGATCTCCGGATCTGTCCCCCATTGAGCATGTTTGGGACTGGATGAAGCGTCGTCTCACGCGATCTGCACGTCCAGCACGAACGCTGGTCCAACTGAGGCGCCAGGTGGAAATGGCATGGCAAGCCGTTCCACAGGACTACATCCAGCATCTCTACGATCGTCTCCATGGAAGAATAGCAGCCTGCATTGCTGCGAAAGGTGGATATACACTGTACTAGTGCCGACATTGTGCATGCTCTGTTGCCTGTGTCTATGTGCCTGTGGTTCTGTCAGTGTGATCATGTGATGTATCTGACCCCAGGAATGTGTCAATAAAGTTTCCCCTTCCTGGAACAATGAATTCACGGTGTTCTTATTTCAATTTCCAGGAGTGTATATAGAAAAAACCGTTAAAAATTCGTTATCATTCACGTTAAAAATCTCGTTAACGTTCACGTTCCCCACTTTCCATTTACTATAACTATAACCCGCGGTATGACAGAAAAATACTTATTCCAAAAAATTTAAAAATATTTATTATTTTTGGAGATATATCGGTTTTCTGAAAAAAAAAGGTTCTCGTAATAATTGGCTAGATCTTCTCAGCAGATGGCCCTACAGTAACACTCTTGGGCTTATTTCCTTCGCAAAGAGATGTGCTACCATGTTATTAAATAAGTTTGTAAGTACCAAAAAATGATTTGCAAAAACTCGCAGATTTATAATATCACTTGGAAATACAGCTCTTCGGTTGCACAGGTAAAAATTTCCAACTTTACCTAGGTTTCAACTGCTCTAAGGCAGCCTTCATCAGAAGTAAACAATTTTTACATTACCTATAACAGAGTTTTGGAATAATATAAAATTATTAAATTAAACATATGTAATAAAATTACATCATAGCTAACTGCTACGGTACAGTAGACAAAGAAAGCATACTTACATAGAGTAAATAGTTATGAAATGGTTTAGAGCAACAGTGCTCACGTTAAAGATAAAAGTATATTTGTACATTATAAAATTTTCCTAGGAATGCACAACTTGATTAAGACGCGCCGCTAAGGGTCGCGTGTGCGGCCGGCACTGAAGCAGCATCAGACTGACAGGGGCGCGCGCCGTCGATATTAGCAAGTTGGCACCTTGTATCGCGCCATCTAGTATTGAACGCTTGTGATTTACAGTGACAACAGCTGTCAGAAGCATTGGAACAGGAGTGCACGTAATGTGCTGATTACATTATGTCAGATAGTATGTAACAGATCGAAAGTTGAACAAAATATTATACTGTAAAACAGAGAGAGAGAGAGAACAATATTTAAGGCTACAGTACGGGAAGCATAATAGCAATATTCCGCGTTAAGTGATTTTAAGCAAGGGCTTTACACCATCAAAGAAATTTTTATCACGTAATTGTAATTGCTCATTGAGGATTAAATGGTCGTTACGGGAAAAATGTTTGAAAATTTCCAACTGTTCAAGAATATCAAGTCTGAAGCCTTTCTTTTCTGTATGTAAGATACTAATATCATGAACATCTTTAGGTTTGTGTCCTGTTATAAGAAGGTGGTCAGCGAATGACGAATTATGTACGTTCGTACCATTTTTCCCTAATAGATGCTCTTTATATCTTATCGAAAATGCTCGTCCAGTCTGTCCTATATAATAAGCTGAGCAAGTGTCACAGGTGATTTTATAAACGCCTGAGTTTTGCAGACGCGACCGTCTTGGTTTTAAATTATGGATAAGATTATTTTTGAGAGAGTTGTTGGTAGAGAAAACTATGTTGCAGCCATATTTATTTTTAAGGAGACGTTGCAATCTGTAGGTTATTGGCCCTACATACGGTAAAGAGAAGTATTTCTTCAAATCGCTAGGCTCGTCAATAGTGGTCCCAAGCGTGGTAATTCTGTTATTGGTTTTCTGTCTGAAGACATCATCTACTATATTTGGTTCGTAACCATTATTAACTGCAATGGTTTTAATTAGATTCAATTCGGTTTTTAAATTTTCAGAGGATAAAGGGGTTGAGATTGCTCTATGAACAGCAGAGTGAAAAAATGCTTTTTTTTGAGATCGTGGGTGTGTGGAACAGGCTGGCACAATTTGGTCAGAAAAAGAATACTTACGAAAAATATTGAAAAAGATTTTGTCATTCACTATTGTCAAAGTTAAGTCTAAATAATTTAACTGACGGGAGCTGTTTTCAAGTTCACATGTGAAGGTGATTTTTTCATGTAGTTCGTTAAAGATCTCGAACAGGTGGTTAATGCAATCGTTCGTTCCGTTATAGACGATTAAAATGTCATCGACGTACCTAGAATATGAAACAATTCCTAAGGTGGTAGTGGAAAAATTTTTGAAAAATGTCTCTTCTAGAGAGTTGATAAAAATGTCTGCTAAGGGATTGCCCATAGCAAGACCATCAGGTTGTTGGTGCAGCTGTCCATTGAATTCGAAATAATTGTACTTTGTTACGATCTGCATTAGGTTAATGAAATTAGTGATCTGTTCATCAGAGAGTTCTTTTTTGAATAAACGTAAGTTATTCTCTACGATTTCTAAAGTCGTTAGTACAGGCACATTGGTATAAAGGTTTTTAATATCAAATGAGAACATCTTTGTGTTTTCGTCGCAGTGTATGTCTTTTATTTTGTTGATAAGGCTCTGAGTGTTAGCTATAGAGTAATTATTTCGAAAAACATAAGACCTTTTTAATTTATCATGAATTAATTTTGCTAGATCGTGTTAAGCGCTGTTCATACTATTAGAAATAGGCCGAATAGGGTGATTTATTTTGTGGACCTTAAACTGGGACCGAAGCTTAGGCGGCTGGGGGTTCATGTTAATCAGCTGTTTTTTCTGGAATGGCTTAAGTAAGGAATTTGCATCATTGACCGCGGATCTAATTTCTTTTTGTAAAATTGGGGTAGGATCTACCTGTAGCTCAGAAATATTGTTTTCCTCAAAAAATTCTAAAGTTTTTGCTACATATTCATCTTTTGTAGCAATAATAAGAGAATTACCTTTATATGATTTTGTTATGAGAGCATCATTATCTCTAAGTTTAACATTAATAGAGTTGATTAATTTTTTGTCATAATTAACATTTTCAGGGCGAACTACATTTCTACTAAGCAAATTACATACATCATGAGCAATTATGGTCTGTTGCGATCTTTCGATTTTTACACTATCTAGACCAGTTTTAAGTTCAACAATGATATTTTCTATTACATGCTGATCAGATAAGTTTGGTTTGACATTGTATTTTAAACCTTTTCTTAACAAAGAGATTTCATCTTTAATAAAAATTATGTCAGTTTTACTTAAAATCCTATTAAAAAACTTATGACCACTATTTTCAAAATTATCAGTGCACTGTGCCTTGTTTACAGGTAAAAGGCGAAGAAGTTTATCCAATTTTTTCT
This sequence comes from Schistocerca nitens, assembly GCF_023898315.1. Classification (NCBI taxonomy): domain Eukaryota; kingdom Metazoa; phylum Arthropoda; class Insecta; order Orthoptera; family Acrididae; genus Schistocerca; species Schistocerca nitens. The sequence continues at coordinate 580,627,788 of NC_064618.1, read as the reverse complement.
TATGTCTGTTATAAATGACTTGCTTATGCACTTCTATGCACTCGTTAATATTACACCAAAAGTCATCGATTTGAAGGTTATAATGGTTGCGAAACATTTTGGTAAGTTCTAAGTACAAATAGTACGCTTCTTCATTTAAAGCGTCTTTTTTGGTATAAAGAGAGCTGATGTGATTAGCTATAATATTTTTCACTAGCACATTAAAAGTTTTCTTATCTTTTTTGCACTGATTAATGTTCAGATAAGGTTTCACATAACTAGGCACGGGCCCCATTTTTTCACATTATCTACTAAAATTAATTGCCATACCTGTACTGACGATTCTCTTTCTAAGGTCCTTATATTTGGAAACGGCCTTTGACGCCTGAGCAGGCAGAAATCTTACAATTACGTTCAGCCATGTACAAAATTTTGTGATTCTTGCCTGCCCAAGCATCCAAGTCTGCCACCAAATATAAAGCGTAAAAAAAGAAAATACTAAATACAAGTATGGCCATTAATTTTAATAAACAATGTGAAATAAGGGGTTTAGTCCCTACCTATGCGGAAGCTTATATCAACTTTGCTGTTTGTAAGAAAAATCCTAAATCCTTCAGACCTTTCAGGAAAAATCTCATATCTGATAGAATTAAAAGGCTATACGACAAAAAAGATATTCTTAACGAAGAAGCTTATTACCTGTACTTAGAATTGACAAATTTTTTCATATTAATTACAATTTTAATACTGACGATCTCTGGACGATATTTAATGTACATTTAGAAACTTGTAAACTAGGCATAATACAGAAGCATGAAAAGAAACTCAGCAAGCTTTTCTGTCTGTTTCCTAGCGAAAATTGTCCTGAGAGTACGTTTAAAAAAAGCAGTCACACTTTTTGCAAAAGAATTCTGAACAAAACTAACATTATTTTTACACAAAATGAAATTGACCTGCTGGAAAAAGGGCTAAAGTATAATGTTTCGCCCAACTTGTCAGATAGAAATGCTATTGAAAAAGTGCTTGTAGATCTTAAAGTTGGTCTCGATAGCAAAAAAATAGATAATGCTTGTCAAACTCGTCTTGCTTATGACGTAGCTAACATTTTCATGAAAGATACAGTCTCTATTCATAACGTTCCGCATAATTGTAGAAAATTGCTCGTTTCCATTAATAATAAACTTAAAGAAGCAGAAGCCCTAATTACTAAGTCAGACAAAGGGTGCTCTTTAGTTACTGCTTATAACTCAGAATATATTTCCAAAACGTTGGATTTATTTAACGAAAATAATACTTCGGAATTGCATGAGGAACCGAGTCCAGTTTTACAAAAATAGGTCAGGACAGCTATCAGCAGCGCAAGCACTATGGGACTTAACATCTGTGGTCATCAGTCCCCTAGAACTTAGAACTACTTAAACCTAACTAACCTAAGGACATCACACACATCCATGCCCGAGGCAGGATTCGAACCTGCGACCGTAGCGGTCACGCGGTTCCAGACTGAAGCGCCTAGAACCGCACGGCCACACCGGTCGGCTATGAATCGCATCTCAGTCGTAGTCGAGTACAACTATTTCGAATTTAATGGACATTTGCACCAGCAATCCGACGGTCTCGCTTTGGGAAATCCGTTAGCTGGTATCCTTGCTGATATTTTCATCAACTCCCTAGAAGAAAAATTTTTTAATTGTTTTCCAGCTTCGTCATTAGGCATTCTTTCTTATTCCAGATACGTTGATGATATTTTAATCATCTACAAAGGACCTGCTGACGGTGTTGATCGTATCTTTAACCTATTCAATGATCTTCATGAGAAAATTTCTTTCGCTACGAATTTGAAAATGAGGCCCGTCAATTAAATTTCCTAGACTTGACGCTTACTATAGAAACAAATAAAATTTCTTTCAATATTTTTCGTAAAGTAACATATACCGACCGATCGTTCCTGCATCTTCTACTCATCCACAAACGCATAAAAAAGCCTTCTTTCATTCTGCTGTTCACCGAACATTTCCATCCCACTTTCTAAAGAAAACGACGAAATCAATTTACTTAAAACAATAGCAGTTAACAAAGAGTATAAACCTAACATAGTAGATAACGTCCTTAAAAAGAAAACTGCTAAAAGACTTACTACGCTAGGCACTTCTCTTATCAAATCTAACTCAAAAAAATATTTCTCTATTCCTTTCGTGGGGCCTACCTATTATCAGATCCAGCGCATTCTATCGAAAGACATACGATTGCAACGTTGCTTTTTCTACTAATAAGAATTTGAAAAAGAACTTCATTCATAATTTACATTCTATCCGTTCCCCTTTAGAAAATTGTGGTGTCTACAAAATTGTCTACGATACTTGCTCCTCTTACTATATAGGACAAACAGGGCGTGCCTTCACTACCAGATATAAAGAACACTTGCTAAGGAAAAATGGCACTAGCCCCCAAAATTCGTCTTTTGCCGACCATCTTCTAATTACAGGTCATTCACCTAAAGCCATCTGCGATAGCACCATTTTGCATACCGAAAAGAAAGGACGTAGACTAGATATTCTAGAAGAAATAGAGATTTTTAAACATTTTGCTCGAAATGATAGCGTCATCCTTAAAGAACAGCTACAGCTACGTAACAAAATTTTTTTCAACGGTATAAAGCCGTTACTCGATATCTACCTTCGGGTCTCCTTGTGCAGGTTACCGAAATGTTCTGTTCCTTCTAAGGTAGTCCTATGTTTTTCAATTATCAAATGTTTCTTGGCTGCATTTCACGTCAATATTGTTTTATCAAACAAACATTGCTTTCCATTATGCACCAAATACTGTTTATTTATAATCATTGCTGCCTATATTTCAATGTGAAGTAGCCTAATTGTATCTACGGCTACTAGATGGCGCACTCGTTGCAGTGCCATGTTCACCTGGCCGCATTTGTTAACGCGGGCACCTCAGTCCGTTTTGCAACCTGCACCACGCAAGTAACGAGCAGCCCTTAGTGGCTCGCCATCACAGTTTTCTTTATCTTAAATATCTTTGTGACTAATGCCCTTTTGGCATATTTATTATTTTATAAATGACATATAAGTACTGCCAGTCTGTCACAATGATTCCGTACTTATACCCTATCATACGTTTTTAGTCATAATTCTGTGACCACGTTATAGTATACAGACCATTCTTTGATTTAAATTCTGAGGAAGACATTCCTAGCAGTGTTGAAACCAGTTTAAATTGTTAAAATTGTGACCGAGGGCTGTTTTTCTTTCAATTCTAACTATTCGTGGTCTCTGAACGTGTCGCTATATATATATACATTTGTGAAAGCAGCAAAGTCATGTTTTAGTGTTCTGGCAAGGTGTGGTGCATTTGGAATTTTTGCCTTACGGCACTGTCACAAACTCTGCAAGATACTGGGAGACCCTCAGAAAACTGAAAGCACGGATTGAAAGAGATGGTCCACACATGGGGCACCCTCTGCTTCAGCAAGACAATGCCAGACCTGATACGCGAGCTGTGACATCCGCGACAATCCATTGCCTCGGGTTCACTGTCATCCGTCATCCTCCATACAGTCCCGACTTGGCCCCATCTGACTTTCACCCGTTTCCAGAACTTAAAGGACACCTTCGGGGACTTCTCCTTGATAGTGATGAAGCGGCGCAAGCAGAGGTGAGATTGTGGCTTCCATAGTGACGGTGTCAACAAACTGGTCTCTCACTGGGAGAAAGACGTTCGTCTCTTGGGTAACTATGTTGAGAAATAAATGTGTAGACACGAATAATAAAGATGTAGAAGGTTAATGAAGTTTGTTTCATCATAAAGGTTTGAGAGTTCTCACATACAAAATTCGAATCACACCCTCGTAGCATACTAACTGAAATATGGTGTGCTTTTAACCAGCGGCCTAGGACCAAGAACATTATCGAAAGTCTGCATAGGAAACTAAAGCCTTCAACAAATCAGAAACATCCGAACGTACACTTTCTGTTAACTAAACTGAAGAAGAAAGCAGTAAGTGTTGTATTTGGCATTACAAAAGATTCCATTGGCCTGCTTTTTCATAAAAGAAGACTGGCCAGGTTCGAGTAGGACTCGCGCACAGAGGGTTCCGTGAAACTTTACTGTATACAGTTAACGCATTCCGAGAATCGAGAGCCTGTTATCGACAGTGATACCGACACGATATCGGCCGCAGGGATTCCAGAACTTTCGAGAATGTTTTAATTTCAGTAATATAAATGTGATACAAAGTCATGCAGGAGGCAGATGGGTATTTTTATAATAATCAATAGTTCTCCATTCAGGCAGAGTGGGTCGCAATGGTAAAAATCAAACATCATGCAATCGGTGACTTTATTGCTCATACGACCCGCTTCGGAATATAATATACATCATGAAATATCCAGCATCGATTGCTGCAAGTAGATATGGCGTTTCAAATTGTAAGTGAGACAAACATTCGCAGACTCCTGGATATCTGCCGATTTATGAGCGATAGTCATTTCTTGCCTGATGTCTGACTTTTAACTATTGCGACACAGTCAGCCTGAATATAGAATTACTGATAGTTTTAATTTCAAGGTTGACTTGGGATAACAAATGACAGACGGAAGACTTTTGGTGTGATATAATTGCAAATTAATGTTAGGATTTTTTCCTTTTATACTACCCGATCTTCTGTTTTCCGAATTTCACGATTCTAGGTTCAAATGGTTCAAATGGCTCTGAGCACTATGGGACTCAACTGCTGTGGTCATCAGTCCCCTAGAACTTAGAACTACTTAAACCTAACTAACCTAAGGACATCACACACATCCATGCCCGAGGCAGGATTCGAACCTGCGACCGTAGCAGTCGCACGGTTCCGGACTGCGCGCCTAGAACCGCGAGACCACCGCGGCCGGCTCACGATTCTAGGTCAAAAGGAAGTACCCTATAGGTTTTGATGAGTTTGTATCAAAATATGTGACGTAAATGGCCATATATTTTGATTGCACTGACTTAGAAACTTCAATGTTTTATACCGGCAAGGGATCACAAACCTCAGCATGTGACGTAGACTTCAACTGGGTACGTCTACCAGACATACATACAGACCGACCGACAACAATGTGATTATATAAGGGTTCCATTTTTACTTGTTGAAATACGGAACCCTAAGAACAGTTACATAAATCACGACAAAACGATAAGTCATTATTAAAATATGTAATGTTCCGGTGGATTTAATAAGATGTTTCAAATTTCTGGCTTCCTTACAGATAATGAGTGAAAAATTAAAATTCATAAAATGAGACCAAAAGTTGAATCATTTGCTGCAGTAACGCTGAGAACGAAAAAATGTAAAAATAAATAAAAATAAAAAGTTGCATTCAGACATACCTAATATGCACTAAGTACACAGCCAGTCATAAGCCTGGATAAATGTGAAAGGATGTTCTTGGTACTAAAACGGTTGGAAAATCCACAGCGAAAATATTTGTGGTCGGATACAGCAGGTTGACGTCATGGGTCGCAAAATCATCGACACCGCTGCTTCCTCCGCACCATTGCAAATACTTCTAGAGGAAAACGTATGCTAGCAATATGTTTATCTGGCGGTTTTTTTTCTAGAAATGATTGAAAGGGTTGATGAGGAGCAGGTAGTGGACGAGATGCCCTAGTTCCAAGACTATAAGTATTGAAAACGTTTTGGTTCAAATGGTTCAAAAGGCTCTGAGCACTATGGGACTTAACATCTGAGGTCATCAGTCCTCTAGAACTTAGAACTACTTAAACCTAACTAACCTAAGGACATCACACACATCCATGCCCGAGGCAGGATTCGAACCTACGACAATATCGGTTCGCGTCCAAGTGTATTTTTTTTTCGCCGGCACGGTTGCTCAGCGTGTTCGGTCAGAGGGTTAGCTGCCCTATGTAATAAAAAAAAAACTGAGTTAATCGATCATCAACGAACTTAAATGGATGTCTTACGACATCCGCTCCGAGCAGATGCAATGAACAACACCGAACAAAATGAGATTAAAAAAAAAAAAAAAGTGGAAACCGTCGTGCATTCTAGCAGTTAATTTTTGCGTCTTACATAAATTTTGGTATCATCTCACATTAATTTGTGAGAATGTTCCCATATTTTTGGGATTCAAATAGAGTGGACATTTCATCACTGGTAAATATTCTGATGATACCCGTTGCAATTCCTCCATGGCACATGTGAGCGGAGTCTCACGTTTGTTACTATAAGAACACGCAGGCAGTGATGTCCGCTCACTGCAGTCAGAGTCAAGGTGATTTCTTTCCGTTCATGGCGCAGCGTCTGCTGCAGTGTCCAGGCTCAGCCAACATAAACAAATCGCGGCGGCATTGGGCACTGCTAGCCGCTGCACTTACGAGCCGCGACAACAACAGCGCACTGTCTCTCCTAACGATATTATGGAGTTAATACATCTTACTTACTGAACGTAATATGCAGGACGTGGGTTGGATAAAAATTCAGTTTGTAACTTACCATCGCATTAAAATACTGTACAGTCATATATGATGCAATATTTATTGTTGGTTGTCTCTCTAATGTGAATAGTATTGATTCAGATTGTGCGTGAACACGAAAACACACACACACACACACACACACACACACACACACACACACACACGCACGCACGCACAAACAGTAATTGATTCCAGTGAGGGTGACGACTACTGTGTGTTGAACAACACATGCTCCAATCAATTCCTCAGTTGGCGTCGAGTGGATGAGATTTTTCAATTACCTTGCATTGCAAGAATTGTAAGCAGGAGACTGAAAGGAAATGGACTTGTATGCTAAAGAGCTGCGACAAAGCAAAGCTTGACCGATTATCAGATAATTGCCCACATGGGTTTTGTGGACGAGTGTACTTTTAGTAACCAACCCACCCACCATCATTACGTAAGATGTCCTGAAGGCGTAGGGGCATTGATTTCATTAAGTCATCGATAGTGTAGCGTCATGGTTTACTTCCCACCATACGTTTTCTACATTCGCCCAAAGGTCGCTTGCATTTGTAGGTCCACATGACAATGACCTTGTTACCTCTGCCCACATATTCTCTATCTGGTTGATGTTCGGTGATCGTGTAACGAACGGCAACAGATTTATCCTCTCTTGGCCCTGAAACCAATCTTTCACTGCTCTGCTATGATGGATGGGGCACTGCTCCTGTAAATAAATTGTTATCTCGTTACTTCATATATTTATATTCAAATAAGGTATTTGTAATAAGCACATTGTATTAGTATTTTCCATAGTGTTTAAGAATTCAGGCCCTGTCATAGATAAGTGATCCAGATTCAACAGTCCGATTAAGAATGTGGTTTACCCAGTCAATCGTGTGATGAGAGCCGTAGTCGGATATCCACATTAAGACTGACTGGCTGAATCCGATAAGAACGATATGGTATCGAAATGAATTTACAAAAAAAAAAAAAATTCAAATGGCTCTGAGCACTATGGGACTTAACATCTGAGGTCATCAGTCCCCTAGAACTTAGAACTACTTAAACCTAACTAACCTAAGGACATCACACACATCCATGCCCGAGGCAGGATTCGAACCTGCGACCGTAGCGGTCGCGCGGTAGCAGACTGAAGCGCCTTTAACCGCTTGGCCACACCGGCCGGCAATGAATTTACAGAAATCGGATAATTTGAGCGTCTGTATTGCAACAATGCTGGACACATAATTCCTTTGATGGAGTAACATTTAGCAACTGTCTAAGAAAAAGTGAGAAATATGTCTACTAGGAGCAATGTAACGTAATTATAACCCACATTTATGTGATGGAAATATTGAATCGAACAATACACATCTAAGTCAGTGGTGGGAAGATACACCATTTCGGACTTGCTGATGACATAATAATAATAATAATAACATCCAAACATATATATACAACTACAGAAATCGGTAATTATTGATACATGTTCAATTACCCGAAAGTTCCTAAATGCAATATAACACATACCGTACAGTTAATAGGAAGTGACGCTTGATCAAGGTCCGCGTCACTTTCCATTCTTAACCAGACTTAACGTCTGAGAAAGTAAAGAAATAATAATAATAATCCAGTGTGGGGGATAGGGGAAAGCCTCCCACATATGGGTAGTAGCGAGGAAATCAAATACTTGGGGTGAACCAAATACTAACACAATTCTGAACTACTCAATCCGTTGAACACGAAATCCAGACACGTATGAGTGAAAATCACCAGTACTCTGGTCACCGTCTGTTAGCTCAATGAGCTCGGCTGAAAATATTTTCTTCCAAAGGCTTCAGCACTCTCTGGTCCTGTCTGGTCCTGGTATCACCCAGGCCATACCAATGAAACAGAAACAAACATGAACTGTGCAAGCAACGTCAACTTTACCCCAGGTGGTACACAAACCGCCCGTCGAAAGGCGGCAGCTGGATTTTCGGATTCTGGGGAGTCCAGGCTAGCACGGCAGAGAATATCGGAGATCTCTGGTAAATTTCCCTACAAGCAGAAAACATCCATTTGTTAACTAAACATTGATACATTGATCCAAACACGAGAACTACATAATCTCACATAAGAAATCGACCGACAAAAAATTCTCATGCTTGCTCTTCCAGAACCACGACTAACTGACGATGAAACCTTGCATTACGGGAACCATCGCATCTTCAAGAGTAAAACACATCAAAAGGTAGCGAAATGCGCACCAATCTTCGGCATGGCATTTCTCGAACACAGATCTATCATCAACTCTGTCAAAGAAATCACACCCATCAACAATCGACTTATGACTATGCTCATTCAGAGCCCCCCCAAAAAATATACACTCATCATTGCACATGCCCCCACCAACATACACCGTGCGACCGCTACGGTCGCAGGTTCGAATCCTGCTTCGGGCATGGAAGTGTGTGATGTCCTTAGGTTAGTTAGGTTTAAGTAGTTCTAAGTTCTAGGGGACTGATGACCTCAGAAGTTAAGTCCCATAGTGCTCAGAGCCATTTGAACCATCTTTCGCTCCCTGTATTTTACCCCTGCCACCTTCAGAATTTGAAAGAGAGTATTCCAGTCAACATTGTCAAAAGCTTTCTCTAAGTCTAAAAATGCTAGAAAAGTAGGTTTCTCTTTCCTTAATCTACTTTCTAAGATAAGTCGTAGGGTCAATATTGCCTCACGTGTTCCAACATTTCTACGGAATCCAAACTGATCTTCCCCGAGATCGACTTTTACCAGTTTTTCCATTCGTCTGTAAAGAATTCGCGTTAGTATTTTGCAGCCGTGACTTATTAAACTGATAGTTCGGTAATTTTCATATCTGTCAACACCTGCTTTCTTTGGGATTCGTCCTTAGAGAAAATAAAGTATTGATCGCATATAATCACTCACCGAGTCTCAGGAATTTTGCCTACAATGAGGCGACAACATTCATGGGATAGCGATACGGACATATATAAATCGCGGTAGTCTCGCGTACATAAAGTACTTAAAAGGGCAGTGCATTGGTGGAGCTGACATTTGTACTCAGGCGATTCGCATGAAAAGGTATCCGACGTGGTTACGCGGGCACGACGGGGATTAGCAGACTTTGAACGGGGAATGGTAGTTGGAGCTAGCCGCATGGGGCATTCCATTTCGGAAATCGTTAGGGATTTCAATATTCCGAAATCCACAGAGTGAAGAATGTGCCGCAAATGCTAAATTTCAAGTATTACCTCTCACCATGGACAACGCAGTGGCCCGCGTCCTTCATTTAACGATCGAGAGCAGCGGCGATTACGTAGAATTGTCAGTGCTAACTCACAATCAGCAGTGCGTGAGATGCCGGTAACCGCAGAAATCAATGTGAGCCGTACGACGAACGTATCCGTTACGATAGTGCGGCAAAGTTTGGCGTTAATGGGCTACGGCAGCAGACGACTGTCGCGAGTGCCCTTGCTGACACCACAACATCGGCTGCAGCGCTTTCCTGGGCTCGTGACCATGTCGTTTGGACCCTAGACGACTAGAAAACTATGGCCTGGTCAGATGAATTCCAATTTCAGTTGGTAAGAGGTGACGGTAGAAGTCGAGTGTGGCGAAAAAAACCCACGAAACCATGGGCCCAAGTTGTCAACAAGGCACCGTGCAAGCTGGTGGTGCCTCCACAATGGCATGGGTTGCGTTTACATGGAATGATCCAACTGATCCGATCATTGACGATTTGCAGCCATTCATGGAACTCATATTCCCAAATAACGATGACATTTTTATGGATGACAAAGCGCCATGTCACCGGGACACAATTGCTCACGACTGGCTTCAAGAGCATTCCGGACAATTCGAGCGAATGATTTGGCTACCCAGATCGCCCAACAAGAATACCATCGAACGTGAATGGGGCGTAATCGAGAGGTAATTTCGTTCACAAAATCCTGCATCGGCAACAGTTCCGCAATTATGGACTGCTGTAGAAGCAGCATGGCTGGATATTTCTGCAGGAGTCTTCCATCGGTTTGTTGATTCCACGGCACTTGAGCTGCTGCACTATGCCGGGCGAGAGGGGTCAGGCACGGTATTTGGAGAGGTATCCCGTTGACTTTTGTCACCTCAGTGTACGTAAGACAAGGACGACTATTTGGAAAAATGAATAATACGAAAGAGGTGCCACAGACCCGCACTCATAACTCTTATCTGCAGCTGAACGTTGTTGCAAATGCATATACATTCAGCGGATTGACTAGTACCACACTTCACTCTAACGGATTTATCCAGCACTTGCCTCATAAATATAGGGCCATACACTCACATAAATTAGTTCTACAATTTTGTGTCTTATTTACTCTGTGTCTCGATATTAATCACACATAAAGCGTCACTTACTACTATATTAATTGCAATTTGACCGCACAATATATACCTGTTCTGCTCTGACGAATTTCGATTTGCATCCGTAGATATAACGATTGCCGGCCGCGGTGGTCTCGCGGTTCTAGGCGCGCAGTCCGGAACCGTGCGACTGCTACGGTCGCAGGTTCGAATCCTGCCTCGGGCATGGATGTGTGTGATGTCCTTAGGTTAGTTAGGTTTAAGTAGTTCTAAGTTCTAGGGACTAATGACCACAGCAGTTGAGTCCCATAGTGCTCAGAGCCATTTGAACCATTTGAAATAACGATTCAGCACCATGCTGTTACTAATAAATAAATGTGTGAAAATGAGTAAATACGTGTATTATCAAAGTTTCCACCTTGGCACAAAATGCAAATAACGGCGGCACATCAACGACACCTGACTGTTAAGTCTGATGTAGGCGACATGCGCACCACACTACGTTCGGTCTGTAGATATTGCTCGTCTACGGAGGTCGAGCGATGTGGCGCAATCATTAGCACTCTGGACTCACATTCTTGAGGACAACGGTTCAGAATCCTCTCTGGCCATCCAGATTTGGGTTTTCCGCGATTTCACTAGATATCTCTGGGCAAATGCTGGGACTGTTCCTTTCAAAATTATGTGAGTTAACGAGCATTGCGCTCTCATTTAAATATACACTCCTGGAAATGGAAAAAAGAACACATTGACACCGGTGTGTCAGACCCACCATACTTGCTCCGGACACTGCGAGAGGGCTGTACAAGCAATGATCACACGCACGGCTCAGCGGACACACCAGGAACCGCGGTGTTGGCCGTCGAATGGCGCTAGCTGCGCAGCATCTGTGCACCGCCGCCGTCAGTGTCAGCCAGTTTGCCGTGGCATACGGAGCTCCATCGCAGTCTTTAACACTGGTAGCATGCCGCGACAGCGTGGACGTGAACCGTATGTGCAGCTGACGGACTTTGAGCGGGGGCGTATAGTGGGCATGCGGGAGGCCGGGTGGACGTACCGCCGAATTGCTCAACACGTGGGGCGTGAGGTCTCCACAGTACATCGACGTTGTCGCCAGTGGTCGGCGGAAGGTGCACTGCCCGTCGACCTGGGACCGGACCGCAGCGACGCACGGATGCACTCCAAGACCGTAGGATCCTACGCAGTGCCGTAGGGGACCGCACCGCCACTTCCCAGCAAATTAGGGACACTGTTGCTCCTGGGGTATCGGCGAGGACCATTCGCAACCGTCTCCATGAAGCTGGGCTACGGTCCCGCACACCGTTAGGCCGTCTTCCGCTCACGCCCCAACATCGTGCAGCCCGCCTCCAGTGGTGTCGCGACAGGCGTGAATGGAGGGACGAATGGAGACGTGTCGTCTTCAGCGATGAGCGTCGCTTCTGCCTTGGTGCCAATGATGATCGTATGCGTGTTTGGCGCCGTGCAGGTGAGCGCCACAATCAGGACTGCATACGACCGAGGCACACAGGGCCAACACCCGGCATCATGGTGTGGGGAGCGATCTCCTACACTGGCCGTACACCACTGGTGATCGTCGAGGGGACACTGAATAGTGCACGGTACATCCAAGCCGTCATCGAACCCATCGTTCTACCATTCCTAGACCGGCAAGGGAACTTGCTGTTCCAACAGGACAATGCACGTCCGCATGTATCCCGTGCCACCCAACGTGCTCTAGAAGGTGTATGTCAACTACCCTGGCCAGCAAGATCTCCGGATCTGTCCCCCATTGAGCATGTTTGGGACTGGATGAAGCGTCGTCTCACGCGGTCTGCACGTCCAGCACGAACGCTGGTCGAACTGAGGCGCCAGGTGGAAATGGCATGGCAAGCCGTTCCACAGGACTACCTCCAGCATCTCTACGATCGTCTCCATGGGAGAATAGCAGCCTGCATTGCTGCGAAAGGTGGATATACACTGTACTAGTGCCGACATTGTGCATGCTCTGTTGCCTGTGTCTATGTGCCTGTGGTTCTGTCAGTGTGATCATGTGATGTATCTGACCCCAGGAATGTGTCAATAAAGTTTCCCCTTCCTGGGACAATGAATTCAAGGTGTTCTTATTTCAATTTCCACGAGTGTATGACCGAAAGAGACCGCCTTCAGGAATTGTGAAACAAACCCTGTCGTTCAGAACCGGTTGCCACAAAGGGCGCAGATTCACCACGAGATGGGGAAACTCACATTGTCTATTGAGGCCTAAGCGCTGTAGTGTGCGAGTGGGACAGACGAGAACCTACGTCATACGGAAACGCAGTAGAAGGCTTTTGTGGCCAAGGAGATGTAGCAGTGTTAAATATGGCGGTCCTAAGATTTTCCATAAAGGGAAACATTTATGAAAACTATTTAATTCTGTAGTAGTGCAGGCAATGAAGCCACAGTAATTTTAATCTGCCATCCTCCATCAATTTGCATGGTGATCCCAATAAAACTTGAGTATTGAGCATATCCCTAATAGTTTAGAATTTACCGTTAAAGTGAAATTCACAAGTTTTGTAACAAAGACCTGAATGCTAAAATCTGAACGCTTTGGTCGATCTTAACGATCGACATTTCGTATAGAAGCGCATCTTTAAAATGACGAATGGTGTAAATATTGACTCTGTAACTTTATTTGTTCAAAAGATATAGTAAATTTAAATTATCAGTATTTCCAGTTAACATCAGATCATCGTTTCCTCCACACAAAACACAATGAACGATGAGAGCATGACACCTTATTGAATCATTAGGTAATAGAATATATGTTGTAAAGTTTAGTGCGTAATAGTAACTTTGTTCTTTATTTATTATCAGAAAGCAGACTGGTGCAAGGCTACTGGCCGTAACATTTAAAGTTAAGAAGGAAACTGGTTTTATGTAAAAGAATTTAACTTTTATTATGTAATGGAGATTATTGTTACTTTATTTAGGACGTGAAAGTAGTCAAGCTTTGATTGTTTAAATATGTTATAACGTAAAATAATGTAGAATAAGCTGTAGCCCATCAGATGGCCGGCTTCAGGAAAGGAAACTGACCTACTCAGTTGAGTGACATTCGGCGCGCGGGAAACGCGGCCGGGGATGGACAGAGGGACAATTCGGCTGGAGACACCAAAGGGTATAGTTTGGATTGAGATGCGAAACCAGGCAGTCGGTCTTTATGCAGTTAGAAAGCGAAACGACTTAGAAAATTTCGCGTTGTGTGGTATCGCGGGACTTTGTCCCTGAAGGATGAGCAGCCGCGCGCCTGGAGTGAACTCTAACTTTCCGCGTAGACAAGGTGTATTTCGAGATGAGATTGTGAATGATCGAGCTGTGTCAAATGGATATGAACTCGAGTGTAACAGTAACTCTAAATAAGACCACTTTCGCTATTAGTTTGCTTTCTTAATAAACATTATTCTAACCAAATCGCAACTGTGTGGCCTACATCATTTATGGGTCGTTAATTTAGTTCCCGATATTATTATTACTGTTATTATATGTTATGTTAGCTTTGTATTTCGCAAACTTGCCATCAGCCAGACAACTTAACCAAAGGGTCACAAGTGTCTAATTTAGGGTGTGTAATGCGACACGTGCGCTTCAACCCCTAGACGAGTTTGAGCCAAGAAATTTCGACGAAGAGGAACCGCATGTGAGCCCGAACATCTTTGAGATGTTAGATCGTAATGACATGGTCGATTTGGTTCCCATCTTTCCCAAATTCAAGCTTGTTCTTCCTCTCTGATTACCACGCAGTCGATGGGACTTTAAATTCTGATCTTCCTTCCTCCCTTTTCCTCTATTGGAATAATTGTAATTCATGCTACAACTTTTTGCGTACTATTCTTTATTTGAGAGTCGCGGGAGTATTACTAATGACTGTATTATGTTGGTGCATAAGTTTGGAGCGTTTTTGTTTTGCATGTTCAAATGATCAAATGCGTGTGAAATCTTATGGGACTTAACTGCTGAGGTCATCAGTTCCTAAGCTTACACACTACTTAACCTAAATTATCCTGAGGACGAACACACAAACCCTGCCCGAGGGAGGACTCGAACCTCCGCCGGGACCATTTGCATGTTGGTATTCCGGTTTGTTAGGGGCTTATTTACCGATTATCATTTTCATTTGTAGTTCACTGTTGCTATTTGTGCTTACATATTCTTATTTTGTTATTTGGAGATAGTGACTGGAGCTGTGGACGCTAGAAAATGGAGTGCCAATTGGAGAAATCAGGACATTTCCGGCATATTCTTCTGCTTGGGTTCAATAGAGGGGCAACAACGGCGGAGGCAACCAGAAACATTTGCCCCGTTTTAAGAAGTATCGTTTTGATGTTAGTGACTCTCCAGTTTCAGGTAGACCTTCGGTGTTTGATGAAAATCGCTTAAACACGTAACCCACTATGATCCACGTCAGCGTACTCGTAAAACTGGCAAATGTGATGAATTGCGATCGTTCCCCCATCATGAAACATTTGCATGCAACGGGAAGGGTTGAGAAATCGGGTGTATGGGTACCGCATATTCTAAGTCAAAATCTAAAAAATTTGCATATCTACTAGGTTGTCTTCAATTAACTCGTGAACAACGCCGTATCGTTGCTGGTGACGAAAATGGTGTCTTTCTGCTAACGTAAGGAAAAGAAAGGAATGGTTTGCGCCCAAACAAAGCAGCAACTCCCCATACAAAGACCTGCGCGCATCCATAAAATATATTATGCATCTGGTGGAACAGTGACGGTGTAGTGTACTACGAAGTACTTCCCCGAGGTGAAACCACCGCTGCTGACTTATATTCTCAGCGACTGAGACGTCTTGCAGACGGAGTCCAAGAACGACGACCAGGAAGACAGCTTGAAGTGACGCTGCTCCGCAACGGCCGCCCGTATTCTGCTAGACTGACAAAAGACGATATACAGGATTGGGTTTGGGAAGTCGTTCCACACCCACGTTTTTCACCTGGTCTCGTGTCCACAGATTTTCACCTTTCCCGCTCTCTATCGAACAACCTTTAAGGAACTTCCTTTCTGGATGAAAATGCACTCCGAACATGGGTCGACAAGTTTTTCGCCTCAAACCAATTGATTTCTACAGTCGCCGGATCGAAAAGTTACCGAACGCTTGCAGACTGTTGTAAATAATGAAGGAGAATAAATCACTGATGATTCAAATGGTTCAAATGGCTCTGAGCACTTTGGGACTTAACATCGATGGTCATCAGTCCCCTAGAACTTAGAACTACTTAAACCTAACTAACCTAAGGACATCACACACATCCATGCCCGAGGCAGGATTCGAACCTGCGACCGTAGCAGTCGTGCGGCTCCGGACTGAGCGCCTAGAACCGCTAGACCACCGCGGCCGGCATTGATGACTGAAGTCTCTGTCACATATATCAGTTGTGTGCGTGTTCAACTTGGAAAAACGCTACGAGCTTATGCACCATTCCAATAAGAACGTGGAAGTTCCATGGCACGCAATGTTGTGATATGCACGAGCGGGTAACGGGGGCAAATACGTAATGATTTTCCCGCTGTGGCAGCAGCAGCAGCAGCAGCGCGTTTACCTTCACCTAATCTCCAGTGCCCCCCGCCCCTCCCGCCTACCTAACGTTGTATTCGGCTTCGGGCGGCCCCTCCTCCCCACCCATCGCTTTCGGTTCCCTCCCCTTCCCCCCCGACATCGATCAGTCTGCTGTGTCTGCCGGCCGCACTAGCAGCATTAATCTAGTGCTGGGTGAGTACAGCATTTGGTTTCTTTGCCTTCACGCCAGAAAACCTTCTTGGTTGCTACAATGGCTTCACCGTGATCTAGGAAGATTCCTCATCGTCACCTTAATTGGACTGTTTTCTGATTGTATGTGCGCTGCCGGTTACTTTACGAATACGCCATACAATTTTTCTCTGTCTATGATTTAAGCGTTTAGAGCAAAATATGAACTGTCTGCGACCTTCAGAACTACGTAATTGCAGCAGTTAATAACTTAAAGAGAATTGCCGTAAGTCTGGCCACCATCATATAACAGCCAGCATCTTAGACTGTTGATATGGAGGTCTCGGGTTAGGTGTCTCTCATTGCAAAGATGCTATACTGAAAGTGACGTACGATGACTGCCAAATAATTTGAAGGTCTCTTCAAGAGAACTTGTCCCTCGACTTCTATGCCAAAGAATTCCAGCCTAGGATCCCCAAGAGTATTTACATCTTAAAATCTCTAACTTTTTCTGGTTGCAAAGCAGAACCCTCCTATATCTACACAAGGTTTTAATTCGTAGCAACATGTAATTTAACTGTTTGTTGTATGAGTCCGCTGCACTTTTCGTACTGAATGTTTTAAATCGTCTCCAGTCCTTTGCCCTGTGGCCTAGGCGATTGTACGGACCACTATTAGAAGCAGACCTATTTCAGATACGCAAGCAGACAGGCGATTCCTTCACAAACCTCGAGACGGAAGATTCTGAGTTCGTGTTGAGAGTAATATTATCGTTACCTGGCTTGATCAGTAGGTACAGCAGGATATCTATAAATTTGTCTTGTAGTCTTCTTTTGAAAACCAATTTACTTGCGAAGATCGCTAAGTGCATACAATTACTGCATTATTAGTTACGCCAATATGTATTGCCATCCTCAGATGCACAACACCGGACAGTGGTAGATACATCGTACAATGCTTACACCACTCTGTCACATGAGGATTATAAGATATGCGTAAAAGAGTTGAGGATTTAGATACATCGTATAATGGTTACACCACTCTGTCACATGAGGCTCAAATGGCTCAAATGGCTCTGAGCACTATGGGACTTAACTTCTGAGGTCATCAGTCCCCTAGAACTTAGAACTACTTAAACCTAACTAACCTAAGGACATCACATACATCCATGCCCGAAGCAGGATTCGAACCTCCGACCGTAGCGGTCGCGCGGTTCCAGACGGTAGCGCCTAGAACCGCTCGGCCACTGCGGCCGGCTGTCACATGAGGACTATACGATATGCATAAAAGAGTTGAGGATTACAATCGCATGCTGGGTGTTTTATAATAAAATATGTACAACTTTGAACATGAATTAGATACGTATCCGTATATAAACCTATGCATATTGTATAGCCCTCATATGACAGAGTGGTGTAAGCACTGTGTGATGTAGCCACAGCCCGGTGTTATGGACGTAAGGATGACAATACATATTGCCGGAACTAGTAATCCAGTAATTGTGTTTACATAGCGAATAATGCAAACAAAGTGGTTTTCAAAAGAAGAGCATAATTCAAATAATATTATAACTAAAGCATCTCCTATAATAGGTAATGCCCCGACTGCCTTGTGGCGAAAATGCATTTTCGAAGAAGAGTGCCGAACGAGTGTTTCCTTAATCACATTGAGTTGTAAAGGCAATATGATATTTTGTAATTCATTTTCGTCTTTGCCGGGAACCGTGGCGCAAGTTAAGAGATATTACAGCTCAAGTTCTTTATTCACTTGACAGTGAAGGTAGTAAAGGGACGATGTCTGCGAGAGAATTAAGGGTTTCAACGCTGTTTAAATTACACAGTTCAGTCGCATTACCGCGACCACCGGTTGTGTTCCACGTCAACGTGCAATAACCACTCACAGACGGCAGGTGGCAGCACTAGCAGGGGAGGGTATATAAAGTGTGTCGTGGAGAGGGGAGGGGGGACAGTGCATTCGTTGTCGTAATGCGGAAATGGAGCACTTTATCTGATATCCGAGAGGCCATGATGACTGGCTCTCGAGCCAAGGATGGAAACATTCTAGGCTAAGTTAGTGAGCTGTTCGCGTGCCGCTGTGGTTAAAGTATACAGTGCATGGCATAATGCGGCTATCCAAAACTAGAAACGAGGCAACTGTGATGCACCACGGGCCTCAGTTGACAGGGGTGAACGATGGCTGCGGAGAATAGACGTGCAACTGGCGAGCAACAGACCGCCCAAATGAACCAAGGGGCATCAGTGTCTCCTCAACGACCAGGTGCCTCTGCAGCAGGCACCTGGTTCATGCAGTCATGCTGACTGCTGTTTGTCGGTAACGAAGGCTGGAATTTGCCCGCCAATACCACAACTGGACGTCCACTGATGGGCGCCAGGTGGCCTTTTCAAATTTATTACGTTTTATGGTTCATTGGACAGATGGCCGTTGGCGTGACGCCCTGTCACAAACGTCGGATGGGTCCAGGACGGAAGATGGAGCGTTATAGTCTGGGGAATGTTTCCTAGACATTCCCTGGGAACGGGGATCTTGTCATTCTGGAAGGCACAGTGGATCAACATAAATATGTATCCATCCTAGGGGACCGTGTCCGCCTCAACATACAGCTTGTTTTTCTCCAGCTTTATGGCATCTACCAGCAGGACAACGTAATGTGTCACACAGCTCGCAGTGTAGGTGTGTGGTTCTGGCTCCACACCACAGTCGGTACCTCCCAGAACCTCACTGACTCTCTTCCTCCACTCCTCCCAGTGGTCCGCACTACAAAACGTTGTTATTCAAACTTTTGACAGGTTGTCACATTAATGTGGATGAGACCTCTGGCGCACGGTGTTTACAGAAGCCTCGAAAAGATCAAGCGTCTCTTTAAGCACTGCCTTCTTCGATCCGATAGCTGGGTATTGTTGACGCTTCTCACTACCCGTAGAATCGTACGTGATAACAGTTGTTTTTAGACGCAACAGAAGTACCATTTTGTCTTTATTACAAGAGTGCTCTGCTGTCATTTACGAGAGTAGCTTTGGAAAAAGCTACAAACTGTCTAGAGCCGAATGTTTCACTGGATCTTGCTAAAGCGAATAGGCTACGTAAATGACATGCAGTAAATGGGCAGACTTCCTGAAAAAACTTGGAGATACAGTGCGTCCAGCCCCAACTGTCACGATTGCTGGCACTGAGTAAAAACATTACTCTAAGCGGAACAAAATCGACAGAGATAATTTCAAGAGTTTTCCAAGGGAGTCTTATGGGGTCATTAGAGTTTACAAATAATATCAATCATCTAATGGACAATGGTGAAGGCTCTTGAGGCTATTCGCGTGCGATGCTGTTGGCTATAGGAAAGTCGCAACGCCAGAAGACTACAGTGAAATGCAGAAAGATCTGCAGAGAATTGACATCTGGTGTAGGGACTGGCAGTGACCTGAACGTAGACAAATGTAACGCATTGCACACAGATTGGCGAATAGATGCGCTGCTGATTCTGGCTTGGTTAACAACAGCAGACAAATCACTGGAAAGAGTGGTACACAAGTATATCTCTGAGTAACCCCACGCAAAACAAATTCTGCTTGGTTTTAATTGAAGTGCAGCTACTCACAGACGTCAAGTGTGCGCTGTAGTAGCGTGTGGCATTAATGTGGAATCGATTTACGGTGGAAAAATAATAATTTCAGTTTTGGGCACCAGGTTTATATGTGGCGCTGTGAATCCAAGAAAGCCGTATAGAAATTTTCCACTTGTAATGGGTTAGGAACAGGACGTGATCAGTACAGATCAAGTAAGTGAGAAAGGTAGAATGTTTATAGTATCAACTGGCGCTTACACAGTTTGTTCAGTATGAGCACCAGACACGTGAAGGAGATTCTGTAACTAGATACCGTACAACACCAGATTTTCACCTGGTGGCCACAATTGGAACTAATTTTTTCCAGCGTAAAGCGGTTCCGCATTAACACATTAACATACCCACCACGTTTCGCTGCCATAAGATAGTTACAGTACACATTGGACCTCCGTGAGCAACTGCACTTCAATTAAAACCGCCCTGTAGTAGGTAAAAGCAGACGCCAGGCTGAGTTTCATTTATTTATTTAATCGTGTCTGAGCTACATCTGTAATTAATTAATACGCTATATATGCTAGATTACAAATACAAGTAAATGATAGTTATTCATTCATATATACATTCATGATCTTCACATATTGTAAGTCGTCATTATTGTCTAAAGCAAGGCTCATATCTCTCTCCAGTGTTCGGCACACTTCACTGCAGCGTCGTTGGCCAACCACAGGTCTTGGAAAGTGCATGGGGCCAGCAAAGATGGACAGGTCAGCAGGTGTGTCATGGTTTGTTTTCCTCCACATTGGCAGGGCTCTTCTTCGGCGTATCCCCACTTGATCAGGTTATCCTGTGATCTTCCCATTTGACATCTAAGTCTATTTAGGCTCTTCCAGACTCTCCATTCCAACTGTGATCCAGCAGGAAGTTTTTCTTTAATGTTCCAACTTTTCAGACTGCCTTTATCCAATTTCTGTTTCCACATTGATTCTCTAGTTGTAGACTGACTTTCGGTTAGTGGACGTTCAACTTTTATGAAGTCTTTCCTAGATTTAAGTCTTGCCTCCGCTGGCTGATGTGCGTACAGGGGGGGGATGTCTTCTATCTTCGCACTGCCTGCTTCGTTCGGCCATCGCCAACGTTTGCCGTCTGATCTGTGGGGGGGCTATTCCAGAACACATATAAAGGAGATCACGGTTTGTAGGCTTCAGGCATCCCGTGATTAATCGACATGAGGCATTCAGTGCTGCGTCTAGCTTCTGAGCATGTGTCGATCTTCTCCAGACGGGGCATGCATATTCAGCTGGAGCAAAGCACAATGCCAGGGATGATGCACGTAAAATTTCAGGGTTTGCTCCCCAGTGTGAGTTGGTAAGTTTACGGATTACGCCGTTCCGTGTGTTGACTTTCGCTCTAGTTTTCTCTACGTGTTTCTTGTAAGACAATGTTCGATCTAACGTGACTCCAAGATAAACTGGGTTTGGGCAGTGTTGAAGTTTAACTGAGTTCCATTCCAATTGTAATTCCCTGTTTGCTTCCTTGTTGTTTAGATGAAATAAACAAGTCTGCGTCTTTGCTGGATTAGGCCGAAGCTGGTTCCCGTTGTAATATTCAGTTAGTTCTTCTAAGGCATCTGTTAGGTTTCTCTCAATCTGTTTGATTAATCTAGATTGGCATGCAATGGCTACATCATCAGCATAGATAAAGCTTCTTGTCGTCGGTCCAACTGGTTGGTCATTTGTATACAGATTAAAAAGTAGGGGGGACAAAACACTACCTTGTGGGAGCCCGTTCTTCTGGTTCCTCCAGCGACTTCTTTGTTCTTGAAATTCCGCATAGTATCTTCTGTTGGAGATCAGTGATCTCACAACTTCAGTAAGGTGGTAGTTTCCCGTCATGTTCAAAATTTTTCCCAGGAGGATTTTGTGGTTTATCGTATCGTAAGCTGCTGATAAGTCGACAAACACCACGCCAGTTTCTTCTCCCTTCTCAAAACCGTCCTCTATGTATTGTGTTAGGCAGAGGACCTGGGCAGTGCAAGATTTACCTGGTCTGAATCCTGCTTGTTGTGGAATGATTTGCCTTTCTAGTTGTGGTGCTATTTTATTCAAGATAAGACGTTCATATAGCTTGAAAGGGCAGCACAGCAGCGATATTGGACGATAGTTCTTAGCATCATCTCTTGGTTTACCTGGCTTTGGGATAGCTACTACCTTGGCCTTCAGCCATATCTTAGGTATCGTCTTGTTTGACCAGCAGAGATTATAGAGTTCTAAAAGCCATTCCTTAACTATGGGCCCTAGGTTCTGTATAAATTCATTAATGACGTCGTCGGGACCCGCGGCCTTCCTGGGTTTGAAGGAACTGATAGCAGCTTCCAGTTCTATTGAAGTGAAGTATGGCTCAGGTGGTATTTCAGTCACTTGTGGCCTCTTATATGAGGTGGCAGTCTTACTGTTCCTGGTTGGTTTACCATTCAAAAGGAGCTGATGTGCGATTTGGTTAGCTGTTACGGAAACCTGATCCTTGGGGGCTGCCGGGTCGCTGGACAATCGCTTTATGAGGTTCCAAGCTCTTCTGCTACTGTGCTTCATGTCAAGACTCTCCAACGTATGTTTCCAGGACTCTTGTCTGTCTTTGCTTATTGTTTCAATTAGCTGATCCCCAAGTTTTATGGTTTCTTCACTGAAAGGGTCCATGCTGTACTGCTCCAGGTATTCGTTATATATTTGTTTCATGTCGTTGGAAACTCCAGGAATGTAGAGTGTTCTGCAGCCTCTAGGTATGCTGAGTCTTGCTGATCTTTTAACAGCTTGGACGAACTTTCCGTAGTTTTCAGTGTTTGATGGTAAATTTACGATTTCCATGTCTATAGTGTCCGCAAATTTTTTCCAGTTGGCCCTTTTGAAGTTAAAACGTCTTTTAAAGGGTACTTTTTGTGGAAGTATTACTGGTCTAAACTTTAGCATGATTGGTCTGTGTTGGGTCTTTGGGATAGGGTGGAGTACGAATTTGTTGCATGACCCGGACAAGGTTTTGGAAACAAATATGAGGTCTGGGTTATACCCTCTCTTCCATCTTGCACTGTTGAATGACGCAGGCTGTTTCTGATCATGGATGAGATTCAGCTCGTGTTCTTCTGCCCAGCTTTCCAGTAGTTCTCCATCCTCATTTGTGTCTTGATAGCCCCACACTCTATTGTGACAGTTAAAGTCTCCCATTATTAGCTGTGGGTGACAGACATGTTGGCTGAAAGCAAACCTTTCCCCTGGTGGTTTATATATTGATGACACCGTAATGCTTCCGATAGTAACAGAAATGATTTCAGTGTTGTTAACGGTGTAAACTTGAATGTTGGATACTTTGATTCCAGGCCGAATAAACAGAGCACTTCCATATTGGTCGTGAGGGCACTCCTTCACCAAGGTCATCCCAGGAATATTTGGACGGCGTTGTGATGGCCCTCTATGTGTCTCCTGGAGGCACAGGACGTCGCAGGAATGAAGTTTACATGTGTTGGATATAAGTTCTTCTTTTTCAGATGATATGCCCTCGATGTTGAGAGATATGACTGTCAAACATGGCTCTGAAAAGGGCCTTTCCTTCGTTTTAGATTCTGAATACATGTCGTTTTAGACGTAGCTCAGTGTGTGGAAGGATCTGCCGGTATTTACCGTTGCCCAGGGGACGCCCGACTGTACTTGTACAATCTTCTGGGAGGCTCCTTCCTTTCATTGGGAAAACTTTAATTAAATTTAATTCGTCCACGAAAGAAGTTGCCTGCAGAACACTCATTCGACCAGTTTTTGTGTACTGTTCGTACCTATCAAGTTGGATTAATAGAAGAGATAGAGAAAACAACCGGCCGGTGTGGCCGAGCGGTCCTAGGCGCTACAGTCTGGAACCGCGCATCCGCTACGGTCGCAGGTTCGAATCCTGCCTCGGGCATGGATGTGTGTGTGATGTCCTTAGGTTAGTTAGGTTTAAGTAGTTCTAAGTTCTAGGGGACTGATGACCTCGGAAGTTAAGTCCCATAGTGCTCAGAGCCATTTGAACCATTTTTAGACAAAACAAACGAAGAGCGATGCGTTTCGTCACGGCATCAGTTAGTAGGTGCCAGACCGTTACGGAGACCCTCATTTAACCCCAGTGGTAGATGCTACGAGAGGTATGTCGTGCGTCACGGAGAAGTTTATTATTGAAATTCCGAGAGTGTATGTTCCTAGAAGAGTCGGGTAACATATCCCTTCCTCTCACATACGTTTAGTGAAATGTCAGAACGAGAAAATCAGGGAATTATAGCTGATACGGAGCTTTACCGACAATCCTTCTTCTTTAGAGGGTAGAAGACTGTGGTACCAGAAGCACCCTCGGTCATACGGTGTAAGGTAGCTTGCAGATAACAAATGTGGATGCAGAAACAGTGAAGCTATCTGTACTGCGTCTTGTGATTGCAGTGCAACACACTCGCACGTTAGTCATTTACGTGCGGATACTGTACGTTTCCAGGAATTCTGTTAGGATATCAGAATCTTCTGTCACTGGTTGCGGCATCCAGTATCTCCTCTTGGACCCGTGAGATATGGCCAGTGGCTGCTGTGTCAACAAACAGGAGATGCGTGGTGCCCTGTCCGCCGCTTTGGCATCTGCAGCGACGTCTCGGGCCCTGGACTGGTTGTACCGCTGTTGACTGAGCGGCCGTTGTTGGGCTTTTTGGGGATCTGATGAGTTGCTGGCGTCAGACGGGACCCAAAGTGGAAAGAAACCGGTTCGCCGTCTCTCATACAAGTAACGAGTTACAACTTCATTTAAGACCAATTTTTTGTGTTATACACGTAGTGAGCATTTGGGAGCTATGTAAAAACAGTTACAGACAAGTTATGAAATCATTCCTCTAATACTACAGATTTCGACGTTTTAGTCTTCGAGATCTTGCGCTTCCCTTAACTTCAGACTTCCGTCTGACGTAAAGGTCGGGAAAGAATTTCGAATCCTCGAAATTTATGTATGGGATTAAACAAATAAAGAGATATTTGTTACGGATGTGCTTGGACGTAATATATCCACAGTTGTTAACCATAAATGGCACTTGACATGTCTTTCTTTAAGAAAATCATAGCGACAGTGATCAAATAAAAAATAATGTTTTATCCAGAAGATTATTTACATAGGCATAATACAGGGTGCTCGAGAAGTCCCTAACCACTTCTGGGAAGGAGCACTTTATTTACTTCAAATGAAATATTTGTAATTCGAAAGAATGTGAATATAAAATGGAGTAAAACATTGTAACTGAGGATTGTCCTCCAGATCCATACAGAGTTGCCATGTCTCCCTGGTACAAATGAACACTCGCTGCAAGATTGTTGGAGAATTGAAATAATACGAAAGAATGTCAATATAAAATGGAATAAGACACTGTAACTGAGAGAAATCGCTTCTGTTCGACAGGACTGTCCTCCAGATCCATACAGAGTTGCCATGTCTCCCTTGTTCAAATGAACACTCGCTGCAGCATTGTTGGGGAAATGGTACACACCGCTGCCGAAATCCTTTCAAGTAGGTGCTGCAAATGCCTAATCTGCTCTTAGAGGCCTGACTCTTGATGTAACCCCGGAGAAAGATGTCCAGGGCGTTAGATCAGGAGAACGTGCTGCTTTCACACCCAAACCTCCAGGTACCAGACACTCAGATCGGTACCGAAAGTTGTATGTCGATAGAGTACCAGCCAAAAGCCCGATTTAGTTCTGTCGTACAGGAGAACATTCATCAATAGAGTAAACCTCGACAGATTACGTGGAAGGCTGAGATCCGTTCATTGACTTTACTTATGACCAGAACATTCTGGGATTTTTAGTTCGATCTTTCACCATGATCTGACAACGGAAAATATTCTGGCCCAAAGTTCAGAACATCTAACGGATGAACGAGCTGCAGTTAAGTTTTCTGCAACAGTTTCCCAGCAATCTACGGTGGTGAGAGTGTAGTTTCTTATTTCCGCAACATTCGTCGAATCGTACGATTAAACCAAGGACGGCCTTTCAGTTTTGTTATTACTTTACTTGATAGGTACACTGAGGTGACAAATGTCGTGGGATAGCGATATGCATGTATGCAGACGGCGGTAGTATAGCGTACACAAGGTATAAAAGGGCAGTGCACTGGCGAAACTGCCATTTGTACCATGGTACACAAAACAGGTCCGAACGCTGTTGCAGAGGCAACGGAAAAAGCATGCGAAGTTCAGAAGAACGCGAAATCCCGAATATTGGCTAAAATTTACAGACGCGCGAAATTTGGCACGGACTTCAATGCGAGACGCCTTTAATAGGTTCCACAACGAAACATTGTCTCGTAATTTGGTAGAAAATCCGAAGAAATTCTGGTCGTATGCAAAGTACACAAGCGGCAAGACGCAGTCAATACCTTCGCTGCGCAGTGCCGATGGTGCTCTTACCGACGACTGTGCCGCTAAAGCGGAGTTATTGAACGCAGTTTTCCGAAATTCCTTCACGAGGGAAGACGAATGCAATATTTCAGAATTTGAAACACGAACAGCTGCTAGCATGAGTTTCTTAGAAGTAGATACCTTAGGGGTTGCGAAGCAACTCAAATCGCTTGATACGGGCAAGTCTTCAGGTCCAGATTGTATACCGATTAGGTTCCTTTCAGATTACGGTGATACAATAGCTCCCTACTTAGCAATCATATACAACCGCTCGCTCACCGATAGATCTTTACCTACAGATTGGAAAATTGCACAGGTCGCACCAGTGTTTAAGAAGGGTACTAGGAGTAATCCATCGAACTACAGACCTATATCATTGACGTCGGTTTGCAGTAGGGTTTTGGAGCATATACTGCATTCAAACATTATGAATCACCTCGAAGGGAACGATCTATTGATACGTAATCAGCATTGTTTCAGAAAACATCGTTCTTGTGCAAAGCAGCTAGCTCTTTATTCGCGCGAAGTAATGGCCGCTATCGACAGGGGATCTCAGGTTGATTCCGTATTTCTAGATTTCCGTAAAGCTTTTGACACCGTTCCTCAAAAGCGACTTCTAATCAAGCTGCGGGCCTATGGGGTATCGTCTCAGTTGTGCGACTGGATTCGTGATTTCCTGTCAGGAAGGTCGCAGTTCGTAGTAATAGACGGCAAATCATCGAGTAAAACTGAAGTGATATCAGGTGTTCCCCAGGGAAGCGTCCTGGGACCTCTGCTGTTCCTGATCTATATAAATGACCTGGGTGACAATCTGAGCAGTTCTCTTAGGTTGTTCGCAGACGATGCTGTAATTTACCGTCTAGTAAGGTCATCCGAAGACCAGTATCAGTTGCAAATCGATTTAGAAAAGAGTGCTATATGGTGTGGCAGGTAGCAGTTGATGCTAAAGAAAGAAAAGTGTGAGGTGATCCACATGAGTTCCAAAAGAAATCCGTTGGAATTCGATTACTCGATAAATAGTATAATTCTGAAGGCTGTCAATTCAACTAAGTACCTGGGTGTTCAAATCACGAACAACTTCAGTTGGAAAGACCACGTAGATAATATTGTGGGGAAGGCGAGCCAAAGGTTGCGTTTCATTGGCAGGACACTTAGAAGATGCAACAAGTCCACTAAAGAGAGCGCTTACACTACACTCGTTCGTTCTCTGTTAGAATACTGCTGCGCTGTGTGGGATCCTTACCAGGTGGGATTGACGGACGACATCGAAAGGGTGCAAAAAAGGGCAGCTCGTTTTGTATTATCACGTAATAGGGGAGAGAGTGTGGCAGATATGATACGTGAGTTGGGATGGAAGTCATTAAAGCAAAGACGTTTTTCGTGGCGGCGAGATCTATTTACGAAATTTCAGTCACCAACTTTCTCTTCCGAATGCGAAAATATTTTGTTGAGCCCAAGCTACATAGGTAGGAATGATCATCAAAATAAAATAAGAGAAATCAGAGCTCGAACAGAAAGGTTTAGGTGTTCGTTTTTCCCGCGCGCTGTTCGGGAGTGGAATGGTAGAGAGATAGTATGATTGTGGTTCGATGAACCCTCTGCCAAGCACTTAAATGTGAATTGCAGAGTAATCATGTAGACGTAGATGTAGATGTAGAAGTGATTCATGCGAAAACGTACCCGACATGATTGTGGCTGCACGGCGGGAATTAACGTACTTTGAACGCGGAGTGGTAGCTGCAGCTAGTCGCATGGAACATTCAATTTCAGTAATATTCCGAGATTCACAGTGTCAAGAGTGCGTCGACAATATCAAATTTCAGGCATTACCTCTCATCACAGACAACGCAGTGGCCGACATCCTTCACTTAACGACCGAGAGCAGCGGCGTTTGCGTTGAGCTATCAGTGCTAACAGACAAGCAACACTGCATGACATAATTGCAGACGTTAGGACAATGTGTCGAAACTTGCCGTTAATGGGCTACGGCAGCAGACGACTGACGCGAGTGTCTTTGCTGACACCACAACATCGGCTGCAGCGCTTCTCCTGGGCTCATGATCATACCAGTTGGTTCCTAGACCACTGCAAAACCGTGATCTGGTCAGATGAGTCCCGATTTCTAAGAGCTGATGGTAGGTTTCGATTATGGCGCTGACCCAACGAAGCCATGGACCCAAGTTATTAACAAGGCACTGTCCAATCTGGTGGCGGCTCAATAATGGTGTAGGCTGTGTTTACGTGGAATCGACCAGGTCCTTGGGTCCAACTGAAGTGACCATTGACTGTAAATTTTTATGATCGACAACTTAGAGACCATCTGAAGCCATTCGTGGACTTCATGTTCCAAAAAAATGATGGAATTTTTAAGGATGACAGTCCGCCATGTCACCAGGCCACAATTGTTCGCAGTTGGTTTGAAGAACATTCTGAACAATCCGAGCGAATGACTTGGCCATCCCGACAGTGCAACATAAATCCCATTGAATGTTTATGGGACATAATCGAGAGATCAGTTCGTGCCCAAAATACTGCACCGGAAACATTTTCACAGTTATGGGCGCCTGCAGGGGCAGCATGGTTCAATATTTCTGCAGGGGACTTCCAACGACCTGTTGAGTCCACGCTACGTCGAGCCGCTGCGCTACGCCAGACGAAAGGAGGTCCAACACTATATTAGGGGGTAGCTCATGACTTTTGTCATCTCAGTATACTTTTCTGAAGCGTAGTTAGTCATATCTTTGAGTTTTAAGAATAGTTAAGTGTTTGACCGTTTTGAATTAAACGTTCCCAATTTGTCTGCTAAGTAGCTAAGTAGTTTGTTGTTGACTGTCAGTTTCATAGCTACATAAAACCTTCAAGCTCTACTCCACTTTTTACGTGTAACCATTACAAAGCTGCTAAAAATGTTTATTCCTCTGCAGCTAGTTATGATACTATGTCTATTACGTCGTCTCGCAGACTTTGAAATTGTAAAAGGAGAATGTCGTGACGTCATCTAGCCCATACTGTATCGAAACTGGGTGTAAACTGCTTTTTCGTGATTATAGGCTTACCTAAAAATACCAGCTATTTTTTTCGCTTTCAGTCGTTTGCGCTTTGCAAAAAAATGGTTGAAATGGCTCTGAGCACTATGGGACTTAACTTCTGAGGTCATCAGTACCCTAGAACTTAGAACTACTTAAACCTAACTAATCTAAGGACATAAACACATCCATGCCCGAGGCAGGATTCGAACCTAAGACGGTAGCGGTCGCGTGGTTCCAGACTGTAGCGCCTAGAACCGCTCGGCCACCCTGCCGGCTGCGCTTTGCAGTTGAAAGCTGCCAACAGCACTGCCAGCTCTCAGGGATCATTTCTGCAGACTCCATTATTGCTCTATTGACGACATTTTTATCTTAGGTGGTGATCATGTTTCTGTCATACCATCATTCTCGCATTTTTGACTGTCGCAAATACAGTAGATCTGGTCTGCCAGTAGCCAGACAATTTGAACTGTGTCACTTGTTACTCCAAGCTGCTGTTTGACAATGCAGTCATTATTACTTCACCAGACTAAGTCAGTTGTTCTTACCGTCATGATGACCTGAGGTCATCATGTCCTTCCACCATGTGGTAGCGAGGTTGCCGTAGTACTGAGTTCAGGCTGTCTTCTAATGACTCTATAATCGATTTTTCCGCATCTGGCGACCGGTGGGAGCATCCGAATTTTTTATAAACCCTCTGGCCCCAGTCAATCTTGTCCATCCTACTTCATGGATTCATTTTGTTCCTCATTGGACCTAATATTTTTCCTTGTTGCCACAAACAGTTTTACCTACTGCGGAGTTATGTCTATGTAAATACTCTATAGTTCGGGTTTCAACCTACTCTCGGTTCGTAATATGATGTAGTGGGGACTGCTTTCTACGGGAGGAGTAACTTTTGAGACTTGGCGAGAATGTTCCGGTCACCTGATAACTAATATACACTACTGGCCATTAAAATTGCTACACCAAGAAGAAATGCAGAAGATAAACGGGTATTCACCGGAGAAATATATTATACTAGAACTGACATGTGATTACATTTTCACGAAATTTGGGTGGATAGATCCTGAGAAATCACTACCCAGAACAACCACCTCTGGTCGTAATAACGGCCTTGATACGCCTGGACATTGACTCCAACATAGCTTGGATGCCGTTTACAGGTACAGCTACCCATGTAGCTTCAACACGATACCACAGTTCATCAACAGTAGTGACTGGCGTATTGTGACGAGCCAGTTGCTCGGCCACCATTGACCAGACGTTTTCAATTGGTGAGAGATCTGGAGAATGTGCTGGTCACAGCAGCAGTCGAACATTTTCTGTATCCAGAAAGCTCCGTACAGGACCTGCAATATGCGGTCGTGCATTATCCTGCTGAAATGTAGGGTTTCGCAGGGATCGAATGAAGGGTAAAGCCATGGGTCGTAACTCATGTGAAATGTAACGTCCACTGTTCAAAGTGCCGTCAATGCGAACAAGAGGTGACCGAGACGTGTAACCAATGGCACCCCATACCATCACGCCGGGTGATGCGCCAGTATGGCGATGACGAATACACGCTTCCAACGTGCGTTCAACGCGATGTCGCCAAACACGGATGCGACCATCATGACGCTCTAAACAGAACTTGGATTCATCCGAAAAAAATGACGTTTTTCCATTCGTGCACCCAGGTTCGTCGTTGAGTACACCATCGCAGGCGCTCCTGTCTGTGATGCAGCGTCAAGGGTAACCGCAGCCATGGTCTCCGAGCTGATAGTCCATGCTGCTGCAAACGTCGTCGAACTGTTTGTGCAGATGGTTGTTGTCTTGCAAACGTCCCCATATGTTGACTCAGGGAATGAGACGTGGCTGCAGGATCCGTTACAGCCATGCGGATAAGATGCCTGTCATCTCGACTGTTAGTGATACGAGGCCGTTGGGATCCAGCACGGAGTTCCGTATTACCCTCCTGAACCCACCGATTCCATATTCTGCTAACAGTCCTTGGATCTAGACCAAGCGATGTCGCGATACGATAAACCTCAATCCGACCTTTATCAAATTCGGAAACATGATGGTACGCATTTCTCCTCCTTACACGAGGCATCACAACGTTTCACCAGGCAACGCCGGTCAACTGCTGTTAGTGTATGAGAAATCGGTTGGAAAATTTCCTCATGTCAGCACGTTTTAGATGTCACCACCGGCGTCAACCTTGTGTGAATGCTCTGAAAAGTTAATCATTTGCATATCACAGCATCTTCTTCCTGTCGGTTAAATTTCGTATCTGTAGGAGGTCATCTTCGTGGTGTAGCAATTTTAATGGCCAGTAGTGTATTACAAATTTCTCTTTCTTCTACCAAACCTGATTTAGTAACTGTTTTATGTACTGGAAGACCTTATGCACAATGCTTTCCACAGATACTCTGTCCTTCAAGTGGCGGTTTACGCTGCACACTGCACACGCTGCAGCCTGAATTATCCAGTCGACTTAAGAAGTCTCCACTGTGTAGCGTAGGGAGAAGACCTGATCAGAACTGGGAACGATGCTTGTAGTCTACAGCTGTGCAGAGACTAGGATACTCATCAAGACACAAAGAAGGACAACACTTGATCATTGATATGACTGAAATGAACGTTCTGGGCTATGTTCATGATAACCTGAATGAGTGAACCCAGGTCATAGTATGAACAACCCTCTCAAAAAAAGAAAAAGAAAAAAAGAATTCAGAACTGTCTCCGCCATGATCTACAACCTCCACATCCTGTGTCAGCATTGAACTGTCACATGACCGTCTGGTACCAGTTCTCCCTTATTAACAACGTTCCAAAGTGACAAGTACTCCTTGAAGGAGGTGATTAATATTGGATTCGGTGAGCTTACCTTTATAATTATAAGTAGAAGCGCCTGGATGTGCCAATCCCATAGAGTTGTAGTTCCGACCTCTCGCCTTACGAGGGTACGTAATACATCGAGGACCACTGTCAAACATGATTGTCTAGGGGATCATTATAAATCCGCGGTGACTGGAGTGTGATTATTGGCTTTGAATAAAAGTGTCGTTCCTGTTCGTCTACACTCCTGGAAATTGAAATAAGAACACCGTGAATTCATTGTCCCAGGAAGGGGAAACTTTATTGACACATTCCTGGGGTCAGATACATCACATGATCACACTGACAGAACCACAGGCACATAGACACAGGCAACAGAGCATGCACAATGTCGGCACTAGTACAGTGTATATCCACCTTTCGCAGCAATGCAGGCTGCTATTCTCCCATGGAGACGATCGTAGAGATGCTGGATGTAGTCCTGTGGAACGGCTTGCCATGCCATTTCCACCTGGCGCCTCAGTTGGACCAGCGTTCGTGCTGGACGTGCAGACCGCGTGAGACGACGCTTCATCCAGTCCCAAACATGCTCAATGGGGGACAGATCCGGAGATCTTGCTGGCCAGGGTAGTTGACGTACACCTTCTAGAGCACGTTGGGTGGCACGGGATACATGCGGACGTGCATTGTCCTGTTGGAACAGCACGTTCCTTTGCCGGTCTAAGAAAGGTAGAACGATGGGTTCGATGACGGTTTGGATGTACCGTGCACTATTCAGTGTCCCCTCGACGATCACCAGTGGTGTACGGCCAGTGTAGGAGATCGCTCCCCACACCATGATGCCGGGTGTTGGCCCTGTGTGCCTCGGTCGTATGCAGTCCTGATTGTGGCGCTCACCTGCACGGCGCCAAACACGCATACGACCATCATTGGCACCAAGGCAGAAGCGACTCTCATCGCTGAAGACGACACGTCTCCATTCGTCCCTCCATTCACGCCTGTCGCGACACCACTGGAGGCGGGCTGCACGATGTTGGGGCGTGAGCGGAAGACGGCCTAACGGTGTGCGGGACCGTAGCCCAGCTTCATGGAGACGGTTGCGAATGGTCCTCGCCGATACCCCAGGAGCAACAGTGTCCCTAATTTGCTGGGAAGTGGCGGTGCGGTCCCCTACGGCACTGCGTAGGATCCTACGGTCTTGGCGTGCATCCGTGCGTCGCTGCGGTCCGGTCCCAGGTCGACGGGCACGTGCACCTTCCGCCGACCACTGGCGACAACATCGATGTACTGTGGAGACCTCACGCCCCACGTGTTGAGCAATTCGGCGGTACGTCCATCCGGCCTCCCGCATGCCCACTATACGCCCTCGCTCAAAGTCCGTCAACTGCACATACGGTTCACGTCCACGCTGTCGCGGCATGCTACCAGTGTTAAAGACTGCGATGGAGCTCCGTATGCCACGGCAAACTGGCTGACACTGACGGCGGCGGTGCACAAATGCTGCGCAGCTAGCGCCATTCGACGGCCAACACCGCGGTTCCTGGCGTGTCCGCTGTGCCGTGCGTGTGATCATTGCTTGTACAGCCCTCTCGCAGTGTCCGGAGCAAGTATGGTGGGTCTGACACACCGGTATCAATGTGTTCTTTTTTCATTTCCAGGAGTGTAATTGCGTATTTCTTTGAATTTCATTCTGTACCATACTGTAGCAGTTCCTTCTACGTATGGTCCATGTTTCATATCACTTCTCACTGACATGTCGTACGAAAGTTACTTCCTTCCTTAAGTTTTGCACACTAAAGTACGTTGACTCACTTGCTCGAACTCTTGCTGATTGTCGTCCGACGTCTTCCTCACCAGCTACAATCGTCGTCTTTGGCTCGCTGGAAATTGTACTCACACTTCTCGAAAAGAACTTTGTAAAGTCCAGAGCTGAAAAGCAAATGAGTATCCGCGTGTGAGAGGCCTTCCACCGTTGGGCGCCGAGCAGAGCTTTAGAACGGAAGAACTTCCTACAACTGCTCTTTCACGACGACAACAGTAAGCATGAATGTCGACCGTCTCAAGAGTTGAAGTCATCAGAATTACACTTCTCATTACATTACAAATAGTGGACTTCTTTCTTTCGTATTGAAAAAAATATAATACATATCAAATCACAGCTTACGCTGAAACCTTTCTGCTTTCTCTTGATCCCTATACGCTTAATAATAACTGAACATCAATCGATGTTTACATATATTGTACACTGCTCGATGTAGCTAAGGAACACTGATATTGTTGGATAAGAATAATCACACGCAATGGCAGACGACATGAAACACAGTACATACGTAACAGAGGTGGAGTGGTGTATTTATAACGAGCAATGGTACAGGTTTCACGTCTTGGGAAAGTAGGATGAAACATATCAGTAACGTTCATATTTGACAAAGGTCACACTCCCAATGTGAATACGATATTGCAGGGCCTGTGTTGTTAAGAAGCACGGTGCAACACATGCATGACAGAAGGAACAGCCACTGCGGTAGCTACAGCTGTTATGAAAAACGTGAAATGTATTCGCAATTGCGAATGCGAACATTCATCAGACATTGACAACAACGGAAAGCTGTGCAGGACAGAGACCCGAACTCAACGATTTACCACTTTACGAGAGCGGTGCGTTAACTGTTTTAGCTGTAAGTGCACAACTCACTACCAGGCCCAAACTTCCATGCGTCGTCGTTCCTGCGTCACAAGCTGTACTAGTACAAACAGTATGCAATTCCTGAAATGAAAAAGGAGTACAAAAGTCTCAAAAAATGAGATTGACAGGAAGTGCAAAATGGCTAAGCAGGGATGGCTAGAGGACAAATGTAAGGATATAGAAGCATATATCACTAGGGTTAAGACAGATTCTGCCTACAGACAAATTAAAGAGACCTTTGGAGAAAAGAGAACTACCTGTATGAATATCAAGAGCTCAGATGGAAAACCAGTCCTAAGCAAAGAAAGGAAAGCAGAAAGGTGGAAGGAGTATATAGAGGATCTATACAAGGGCGATGTGCTTGAGGGCAATGTTATGTAAATGGAAAAGAACGTAGATGAAGATGAGATGGGAGATGTGATATTGTCACGTAGAAGAAGGTGTAATTAGATGAATGACGAACACAAACATCACTTAACGAAGGTTTATTCAACACTTGCACATGCAAGTGCGCGGAGCGAACTGCCTCCTTACAGAAGACATACAGTACATATACAGCTACAGAACATTCCACTACAATGATTCTTCACATTTGTGGATACTTCTAGAATGTACTTGAACCGAATATAGAAATTAAAATTGTACCGTCCAGGTTAGTTTTGAACGCACGACGCTCCATGAAACACTTTGGTATCATACCCACTACACCACGGTGCTATTCAGCTTCTGCTGCGACAATATTGCGTGAAGAATTTGACAGAGCTCTGAAAGATCTAAGTCGAAACAAGACCCTGGAAGTAGACAACATTCCGTTAGAACTACTGATAGCCATGAGAGAGCCAGCCATGACAAAACTCTTCCATCTGGTGAGAAAGATCTATGAGACAGGCAAAATACCCTCAGACTTCAAGTAGAATATAATAATTACAACGCGAACGAAAACAGGTACTGACAGGTGTGAAAATTTTCAGACCATCAGTTTAATAAGTCGCGGCTGCAAAATAATAACACAAAGTCTTTACAGACGAATGCAACAATTGATAGAGGTCGACATTGGGAAAGATCAGTTTGGATTCCGTAGAAATGCTGGAACATGTGAAGCAATACTGACCCACGACGTATCTTAGAAGATAGATTAAGGAAAGGCAAACCTACGTTTCCATCATTTTTAGACTTAGAGAAAGCTTTTGACAATGTTGACTGGAATACTCTCTTTCAAACTCTGAAGGTGGCAGGGGCAAAATACAGGGAGCGAAAGGATATTTACAATTTGTACAGAAACCAGATTGCAGTTATGAGTCGTGGTGCATGAAAGGGAAGCAGTAGTTGGGAAGGGAGTGAGACAGGGTTGTAGCTTATCCCCGATGTTATTCAATCTGTATACTGAGCAAGCAGTAAAGGAAACAAAAGAAAAGTTCGGAGTATGAATTAAAATTCATGGAGAATAAACAAAAACTTTGATGTTCGCCGATGATATTGTAATTCTGTCAGAGACAGCAAAGGACTTGGAGGAGCAGTTGAACGGAATGGACATTGCCTTGAAAGGAGAATATATGATGAACATCAACAAAAGCAGAACGAGGATTACGGGATGTAGTCGAACGAAATCAGGTGATGCTGAGGGAACTAGATTAGGAAATGGGAGACTTAAAGTAGTACATGAGTTTTGCTACTTGGGAGCAAAATAACTGATGATGGTCGAAGTAGACAAAATACAAGATAGAGACTGGTGATGGCAAGGAAAGCTTTTCTGAGGAAGAGAAGTTTGCTAGCATCGAGTATAGATTTAAGTGTCAGGAAGTCTTTTGTGAAAGTATTTGTATGGAGTGTAGCCATGTATGTATGTGAAACGTGGACGATAAGTAGTTTAGACAAGAAGAGAATAGAAGCTTTCGAAATGTGGTGCTACAGAAGAATGTTGAAGATTATATGGGTAGATCATGTAACTAATGAGGAGGTACTGAACAGAATTGAGGAGAAGAGGAATTTGTGGCACAACGTGTCTAGAATAAGGGATCGGTTGGTAGGACATGTTCTGAGGCATCAAGGGATCACTAATTTAGTACTGGAGGGCACCGTAGAGGGTAAAAATCGTAGAGGGAGACCAAGAGATGAATACACTAAACAGATTCAGAAGGATGTAGGGTGCAGTAGTTACTTGGAACTGAAGAAGCATGCACAGGATAGAGTAGCATGGAGAGCTGCATCAAACCAGTCTCTGAAGACCACAACAACAACAACAACAATTCCTGTAGGGTGGAGAATAATTTTAATTGAAAATCGCTGCCTTGTATTGGCAGATAACTACGATTTTGCAATACTTATGTTGTTAAAAAGAACGACGCAGTGTTCCTTTGGACAAGCGTCGTTGCATGCAGGCATATGGGAGTTTTGGTCTGGCTGTGGGTCGTGCACGGATGGCCAAAACGGCTAAGGCAACCGCTCGCTTAAAGTGGGAAATTCGAGTTCGAGTACCGTCCGGCACAGTTTTCACTGTCGTCGTTCCCTTTTACAGCTGAGGGCTGTTCGTATTCACAATTTCGAATACATTCCATGTACGCCGACATAAAGGTCGATATCAGACTCTCAGTAAGAATCTGCCCTCCTCGGGCGCTGATGTACGTTTTGCACCCGTTCTTCAAGCAGGCTACTAAACTGTTGAGGAGTCCTTAGGGAATATTGTCCCACTCTTCTCTCAAGGCGGTTTCCAGTTCTTGCACGGTTCGTTGATAAACACGTCTGCTAATAGCATCCGAAATAGCGTTTAGGTCTGAGGAGTATTCAGGCTATTTCATAAGGTCTGTATATAATTTCCAGTGTGTCCGACATCTTATCGGTCTAGTATGGGCGGGCAGACTTAATCCAGCACTGATTTTTAATGGTAGAGCTTTCTCGAAATTAATTTCAACACAGATAGTTTTTTACAACACCAAGTGAATATTTTAACCTGGTAAGTTCGGGCTGGAATTTTACCACATTTCCTGTACGTAGAGCTAACTTAATTTTGACAAGATACGTAAGTATGTTCTTACAAATCCAGGTTCTGCTTGGTAACCTCGTTATATACAGACACAAATTCTATTACATTTAAGTCCGTCTTGCTTAGTTTGTTGTTCATAACTGTTGCCATCAATTTGCATGTCTTTATATATTCTACTCTTATATAATGTCCGTCCAAATGCGGTATTCAGTGTCCATAGTGAGTGCATTCCACAAACCTCTATAGGTACGTTATCAGGCCGTGCGGGGTAACTGAGCGGTCTCGGGTGTCTTGTCACGGTCCGCGCGGCTTCCCCCGTCGGAGGTTCGAGTCCTCCCTCGGGCATGGGCATGGGGATGGGCATGTGTGTGTGTGTGTGTGTGTGTGTGTGTGTGTGTGTGCCGTCCTTAGTGTATATTAAGTAGTGTGTAAGCTTAGGAACCGATGACCTCAGCAGTTTGGTCCCATAAGATCTAACCACAGATTTCCAATTTTACAGTCTCAGAAATTACAAGTGATATGTACTACGGGACATTTTGCCCTGACCACCAGTTCTTTGTCTTCTTACTGTGGCAGTACTGTCTGCTACGACCTGGAAGTGTGGCCGTTAAACTTTTCATAGTAATACAATGTACACACGATGACCTGCGTACCGCAGAGGTTAATTAGAAAGGGCCTTATCGTTGTCATGTAGCCATGATTATGTGCAGTGTTATACTTAGACTTTAAATATTCTAAATCCATATCATTTTAATCATCATAAAGATTTTATGCTTGACAGACATTTAGTCTGATGTGCCCAGTATGTAAGTAATCTTACGTTTGTACTTTAATGTATACAAAACGTTTTTGTCTTTCAGTTTGCATACATATTTATGCTTATCCTCTGTGTCGGATACTACTGATGATGGGCTATATTCCTGAATATTGGTCTGACGAATAAATACTTTAAATAAGTGCAGCTCATGGTGTACAAGAAGAAATCCTCTATCACATACAGACAAGCCATGGAACAGCCAACATATAAGATTTCCAAAACGCATTGTACTTCTATATTCTGCTGGCTACATTTGAAATAGATCCTGCTGGTTGATTCCAACTGATCCCATTTACAAAGTGGAAGAAATAAGAGTTTTAGGAGCCAAGGTGATTTCCATCAGGGGAGAGATCCCGAATATCCGATGATTATTGTAAAGTGACTTTAAGAATACTTTATTCTATTACTATACGCCAACAAACCCTATTAATAGATACTAGAAACATTTTAGAGGAGAAATCCGGAAAAATATAATCAATTTGCTGTATTTATTTTTAAAAATGTTGGATGCTTTAATATGTGTGTATAGATCTGAATTTTTCCAGGGTGCCTAATGGCGGATGGTGACAATTATTAATTTAGAAATTAATATTATTCAGTAAAATGCAATTTATACAACCAAAAATACACTGAAGCGCCAAAGAAACTGGCATAGGCATGCGTATTCAAATACAGAGATATGTAAACGGGGAGAATACGGCGCTGCGGTCGGCAACTATTATATAAGACAACAATTGTCTGGCGCAGTTGTTAGATCGGTTACGGCTGTTACTATGACAGGTTATCAAGATTTAAGTGAGTTTGAACGTGGTGTTATAGTCGGCATATGAGCGATGTCACTCAGCATCTCCGAGGTAGCATTGAAGCGGGGATTTTCCCGTACGACCATTCTACGAGTGTACTGTGGATATCAGAAATCTGGTAAAACATCAAATCTCCGATATCGCTGCCGCCGGAAAATGTTCCTGCAAGAACGGGATCAACGACAACTAAAGAGAATCGTTCAACGTGACAGAAGCGCAACCCTTCCGCAAGTTGCTGCAGATTTCAGTGCTGGGCCATCAACAAGTGTCAGCGTGCGAACTATTCAACGAAACATCATCAATACGGTCTCCTGGAACCGAAGGCCCACTCGTGTACCCTTGATAACTGTACGACACAAAGCTTTACGCCTCGCCTGAGCCCGTCAACACCGACATTGGACGGTTGATTACTGGAAACTTGTTGCCTGGCTGGACGAGTCTCTTTTCAAATGGTACCGAGCGGATAGACGTGGTACGGAGATTACCTCATGAATCTATGGACCCTGCATGTCAGCAGGGGACTATTCATGCTGGTGGAGGCCCTGTAATGGTGTGGCGCGTGGTCAGTCGGAGTGATGTGGGAAAGCTGATATGTCTAGATACTACTCCGACATGTGACACGTACGTAAGCCTACTGTCTGGTCACCTGCATCATTTCTTGTCCATTGTGCATTCAGACGGACTTGGGCAATAACAGCAGGATAACGTGACGCCCCACACATCCAGAATTGTTAGAGTGGCTCCAGGAACTTTCTTCCAAATTTAAACACTTCCGCTGGCCAAACTCGCCAGACAAGAACATTATTGAGCATATCTGTGATGCCTTGCAAGGTGCTGTTCAGAAGAGATCTCCACCCCCTCGTACTCTTACGGATTTATGGACAGCCCTGCAGGATTCATGGTGTCAGTTCCCGCCAGCACTACTTCAGATATTAGCCGAGTCCATGCCACGTCGTGCTGCCGCACTTCTGCGTGCCCGCGGAGGCGCTACACGATATCAGGCAAGTGTACCAGTTTCCTTGGCGCTTTAGTGTAATTAGTATATGTTTCCAAATATCACTTTCACTGTTTTTCACTAAATAAAAATTTTTGGGTCAAGCTACTAAATGCTCGAATTAAAAAATGTAAATTATTGGTAGACATCACAAACAAAAGACTTCCGTCCCTTCTCTTCGACACCAGTACACAGTTCTTGGGCCCACCTACGAAATTTGATACAGCATATCTATTGTTACCCACTTTTGTCTAAGTGATGTGAAGATAAACACATTATTTAACTGCACTGTCCTCGGCGTCAGTTGACACCAGAGGAACACAATCGTTCTCAGGTGAAGATGAAAATGAGCTGCGCCCTCTCTTGCTTCGTTTTCGCTGGTCTCTTGGTTGGCTGTCGTGGATGCTTTAGAGGCGGCAGTTGCAACAGTCTTGGATGATTATTCTGACGACAGGCATAGGATTTCCTGTGCCCTACTTGATTTGCTAGACCCTCTTGGATAGCCATTTTTTTACAGTTTTCATTCAAGGCTCTTTTGAATGAGGAAGTTGTTACGGTATGATGTACCGGAGGTTAACCATACTGTGTTAGGCCTATTACACTGACCTGCTGTGTGGAAGTGTGAGATTACCTTGCAAGTACATCTCCCTCCTGGTGTACTCGCCTCTTCATCAACATCATTGTCATTTTCTAATGGAAGGAATTCATGATAAAAAAAGATATACCCGTTGAAGGGAATTATGCCACATGACTGAAACCCTTGCACAACAATTTCAAAGGTCCTACATTTTATTGTAAACACATCAAAAATAAGTTTTGAATCACCTCCGGTCCTAGAGTTCCGGAACATGTACAGAAAATTGGAATAGAGATCAACATAAACATCATTTCCGCCCTTGCTCTTGAAAACCACACATTTCATGTTGTACCACCATACAGCGAGACCTTCAGAGGTGTTGGTACCTGTAATACCCAGTAACACGTCCTCATGCCTGTATTCGTCGTGGCATACTATCCACAAGTTCATCAAGGCACTGTTGGTCCAGATTACCCCACTCCTCAATGGCTATTCGGCGTAGATCCCTCAGAGTGGTTGGTGGGTCACGTCGTCCGTAAACGGCCCTTTTCAATCTATCCCAGGCATGTTCGATAGGGTTCATGTCTAGAGAACATGCTGGCCACTCTAGTCGAGCGATGTCGTTATCCTGAAGGAAAAGATTCACAAGATGTGCACGCTGGTGGCGCGAATTGTTGTCCATGGAGACTAATGCCTAGCCAGTATGCTGCCAAAATGGTTGCACTATTGGTCGGAGGATGGCATTCATGTATCGTACAGCCGTTACGACGCCTTCTATGACCACCAGCGGCGTACGTCGGCCCCACATAATGCCACTCCAAACGGCATGGAACCTCCACCTTGCTGCATTCGCTGGACGG
The DNA here is from genome assembly GCF_023898315.1 of Schistocerca nitens. Classification (NCBI taxonomy): domain Eukaryota; kingdom Metazoa; phylum Arthropoda; class Insecta; order Orthoptera; family Acrididae; genus Schistocerca; species Schistocerca nitens. The sequence goes on along the minus strand of NC_064618.1, from coordinate 580,585,656 downwards.
TGTGTCTAAGGCGTTCAGCCTGACAGCGTTGCCTCCAAACATCTCTCCGACGATTGTCTGGTTGAAGGCATACGCGACACTCATCGGTGAAGAGAACGTGACGGCAATCCTGAGTGGTCCATTCGGCTTGTTGTTGGGCCCATCTGTACCGCGCTGCATGGTGTCGTGGTTGCAAAGATGGACTCCGCCATGGACGTCAGGAGTGAAGTTGCGCATCATGCAGCCTATTGCGCACAGTTTTAGTCGTAACACGACGTCCTGTGGCTGCACGAAAAGCGTTATTCAACATGGTGGCGTTTATGTCAGGGTTCCTCCGAGCCATAAGCTGTAGGTAGCGGTCATGCACTGCAGTATTAGCCTTGGGCGGCCTGAGCGAGGCATGTCGTCGACAGTTCCTCTTTCTTTGTATCTCCTCAACGTTCGAACAACATCGCTTTGGTTCACTCCGAGACGCCTGGACACATCCCTTGATGAGAACCCTTCCTGCCACAAAGTAACAATGTGGGCGCGATCGAACCGCGGTACTGACTGTCTAGCATGGCTGAACTACAGGCAACACGAGCCGTGTACCTCCTTCCTGGTGGAATGACTGGAACTGATCGGCTTTCGGACCCCCTCCGTCTAATAGGCGCTGCTCATGCATGGTTGTTTATATCTTTGGGCGGGTTTAGTTACATCTCTGAACAGTCAAAGGGTCTGCTTCTGTGATACAGTATCCACAGTCAACGTGATGCAAAATTTTTTTTGATGTGTGTATTTCCCATCAGTTCACCCGCCTGATAGGAAGTTAAGACTCTGAATAGATGTTCATACACCCAAGACTCTGTAACTTGGCTCCAGTAAGTCTTAAGTGAACCCATGAAGGACACGTCCAAAGGCTGCAACTTGTGAGCCATATAACTCCATACTATCGTGCTAGTTGGATGACATCAATGTTCCTCATGTCGGAGAAATACCCATTTGAGATGAGAATAACTGGGTTTTCTGGAGTCGGCCTTATATACTCCAAGAAATGATGGAACTACTCCATGAAGATACGGGGAGGAATCCATCCAGAAGGATGACAGCAAGCTATAAATCCTCGATGACAACCATCCAGCAACCAGCTTTTATATTCTGTCTAGGGGAGACCATCAAAGGTGGAACGAATATACCCAGCGCACTCATGCAGGAAGTCACTGTCATAAGCCCCTCGTTCCTCAGAAGACAGACTTCCAATCTGTTTCTTCCCTTTAACACTAATTATTTTCGACCTCCGACGCTGAAAAACACTTATTCCAGTTTCGTGCACAGTAAATACTTTCACTGGATCGAAATTTACTTTCCCCAGCTCCGGCTTTAGTATGTCGAAAAACAAATTCATCCTTTCCTTCGAAAAGCCTTTCACTCTAGCTAGTCTATGGATGCCGCTTTAAAACAATTCCTTAACCAGTTTTCCCCTGTCACTCCTTTTGAGACTGGAAATGAATGATTAGTATTGTTTCTTACAGCGATTCTGAAAACTGATTGGCTCATATAGTAAGATCTTAATCCATAATACCTTCTCTCCATGACCTTGCAGTAGCTAACTAACTCTTAATCCATTTCATCTCTTAGAACTCACTTTCGTCCTAGCTCCGTTTTTACTAAATCAGATATGTCTTTTGTTTTATGTTTTACATAGACTTCAAGAGTTGATTTCGGCACACTGCACACTTTCGAAGCTTTAAATACTGCTGATTCAGTTGTGTCCGCTTCTCTGCATTTGTTAAAGCTGATGTATGTAATATAAAGTTGTCAGTATGAGATAATTAACCGAAGCTATCCGATATTGCTAACTTCCCGATATTGCTAACTATCAGATACTGCTAACCTTCTAACTATCCGATAACGAGAACCTTCAACTTCACAAAAACAAATACATGTAGTATGGAAACCACATATGTATTAAATAAATTAGAAGTCGTGTAGTTGTTTGAACCATATACTTTAAGACTGCAATACATGATAAATGCTTACATTTAGCTGATATCTCCAGATACACTAAACGCTGCAAAATATTTTTCAAATGCCGTTTCACAATGCTTCCCACTAAACTAACACGTGCTTTTTCCCTGTAAGCAAACTCCAGATGGTCACATACGAGGAGAAGGCAAAGAATTTTATGTATACCCCGGCAGAGTGCAGCAGTTTCAAGAAAGGAAATCCTACTATCTGATATGGGGAACCACCCGATAATGGCACTCTCGCCTACTAACAATATTTATGAACAACATTAGTAGTAATCTCAGACTTCTTGTAGATGATGCTGTTATCAACGTTGAAGTGCTATATGATAATAACTGCGCGAATACGCAATTAGATATTTATAAAATTACAACTGGTACAGAAACTGATAATTACCCTTTGAATGTACAGAAATATGAAATTAAGCACTTCACAAACAGCAGAAAAGTTGTATGGAAGGAAGGAGTTTACTGGCGCTCAACGCCGAGGGTATCAGCAGCAGACTTCGGTTCATTAACAAAATACTCGGCAAATTCAGTCTGCACTGCTGACTGCTTACGTTAACACTTGTGCGTCTTACCTGCTCAAGTATTTTGGGCCTATACTAGACCTGCATATAGGGGAGTTTCGATGCGTACAAAGAACAGCAAGAATGGTCACACGCTTGTTGCCTCACAGGAGAGCGCCACGGATATAGTGATAATTATGATTGATTATCGTTTGGAGATAGACAGCTAAAACACTTTAGGAAAGTTTTAGCAACCAGTGTCAAGTGAAGAAACAAAGAATATGCTTGAGCCCGGTATGTACATCTCCTGTACGGACTGCGAAGGCAGGATTACACTAATTACAACGCGCACTTAGGCTTTGAAGCAGTCATTCTCTAGCGCCCGGTATAACACTACCAGCTACTAATAAATTAGCAGTTCGCCGATAACACAATTATTGTGAAAGGATTTTAATTTGACTACGATCGTGCGTAATGGGAAAGTGGCGGACTGTTTTCGTTTCTCGAAAGATTAATATTGAAAGGAAGCAATATCAGTACAAACGGTATTCGCATAAGGATTCTATTATTTATATTTAAATTGCAGTTAAGTAAAAGAGAACGGTCGCTAGCCTAATTAGGCAAATTTGCACCATGTAATAGAACTAGTTATAAAGAAAGTTAACTACTGGAATGGTTATGTTTTGCAAACTAGATACGAGACAGTAGCAAACGTCAGCTAGAAATGTACGAGTGGTTTGGCATGAACAACATAAGTGCATTAAAAAGTTTTGGCAACAACTGGCTTTCAGTAACACTGTCTGTATATTAAAGCAGAAAGCTAATGATCATTGCTGTTAAATGAGTACTAACAGTGGAGCACTAATAACTTGAATATGATGATCTTTTATTAGTTTGATTATTGGGAAATATTGTCACTGAAATAGTTTTGTAATGATTATTATTTGTATTCTCGAGCAGCAGTCATATCCTTATACTATTTAACTCAAATGGGACTTTTGGACCTGGATCTAGTATAGTTGGAATAGCTGTAGCCAGCTGCTTATTGTAGCACACAAATAGTACAGAATTGACTAGCCCTCTTCATTAATGATAGTTCCAATACGAAATTTAAGTCTCGCTCAACAATTAGTATGGGGACCCAGAAATATCTATTAGTAGATTCAGACCTAGGCTGAACATTTTAGTCTCAACACAATATACACTTGGAAGTACACTACTGGCCATTAAAATTGCTACACCAAGAATAAATGCAGATGATAAACTGGTATTCACCGGAGAAATATATCATACTAGGACTGACATGTGACTACATTTTCACGAAATTTGTGTGCATAGATCCTGAGAAATCAGTACCCAGAACAACCACCTCTGGCCGTAACATCGGCCTTGATACGCCTGGGCATTGAGTCAAACATAGCTTGGATGCCGTTTACAGGTACAGCTGCCTACGCAGCTTCAACACGATACCACAGTCCATCAACAGTAGTGACTGGCGTATTGTGACGAGCCAGTTGCTCGGCCACCATTGACCAGACGTTTTCAATTGGTGAGAGATCTGGAGAATGTGCTGGCCACAGCAGCAGTCGAACATTTTCTGTATCCAGAAAGCTCCGTACAGGACCTGCAATATGCGGTCGTGCATTATCCTGCTGAAATGTAGGGTTTCGCAGGGATCGAATGAAGGGTAAAGCCATGGGTCGTAACTCATGTGAAATGTAACGTCCACTGTTCAAAGTGCCGTCGATGCGAACAAGAGGTGACCGAGACGTGTAACCAGTGGCACCCCATACCATCAAGCCGGGTGATACGCCAGTATGGCGATGACAAATACACGCTTCCAATGTGTGTTCACCGCGATGTCGCCAAACACGGATGCGACCATCATGATGCTGTAAACAGAACCTGGATTCATCCGAAAAAATGACGTTTCGCCATTCTTGCACCTATGTTCGTCGTTGAGTACAACAACGCAGGCTTTCCTGCCTGTGATGCAGCGTCAAGGGTAATCGCAGCCGTGGTCTCCGAGCTGATAGTCCATGCTGCTGTAAACCTCGTCGAACAGTTCGTGCAGATGGTTATTGTGTTGCAAACGTCACCATCTGTTGACTCAGGGATCGAGACGTGGTTGCACGACCCGTTACAGCCATACGGATAAGATGCCTGTCATCTCGACTGCTAGTGATTCGATGCCGTAGGGATCCATTACGGCGTTCTGTATTACCCTCCTGAACTCATCGATTCCATATTCGGCTAACAGTCATTGCATCTCGACCAACGCGAGCAGTAATGCCGCGATACGATAAACCGCAATCGCGATAGGCTACAATCCGACCTTTATCAAAGTCGGAAACGTGATGGTACGCATTTCTCCTCCTTACACGAGGCATCACAACAACGTTTCACCAGGCAACGCCGGTCAACTGCTGTTGGTGTATGAGAAATCGGTTGGAAAATTTCCTCATGTCAGCACGTTTTAGGTGTCGCCACCGGCGCCAATCTTGTATGAATGCTCTGAAAAACTAATCATTTGCATATCACAGCATCGTCTTCCTGTCGGTCAAATTTCGAATCTGTAGCAGGTCATCTTCGTGGTGTAGCAATTTTAATGGCCAGTAGTGTATAAACACTGATCCTTCCAGACTTGCACATTAATGAATCCTTATGATGACCCTTCAAGTCTGCTAGCCAGTAACTGTAATGGATCATCACAGTTTTTAAAAGTAACTGTAGTACTTTACTGAGAATTCAGTGAGAACAATCTTTAAGCTGAATATTTTAAATCTTTTCTTGGCAGTTATAAAATAATGAAGCTAACCTTCTATTTAAACCACACCGAGTACAACAGAAACACGACTTGCTGAATGGTAAAGAAATCTATTAGTCCGCAAATGGTATTAAATGGTGTTACAAACATCAGTTACTTTATGTTCAACAAAAGAGGATACTCGGAATCATCGCACCACTTCGAACAGGACCATCCCTAGGTAAATGACTAAGGATAAGCTATGGACTCTCAACACAGAGTTCACAGACCAAAAGAATTATTATTTGATAATAAAATACGTAACTGGTCCATACAGTTATACAGTATTCAACTGATTCTACGAGAGGAAGGCGGTAGCTGTCGCGATTTTTTGGGGATCTTCCATAGCTAAGGCTACGTTAAATAGTCTTGCTCCTCTTCTTTCTTCGCTCAGCACACAAGATGTGTGAACAGTTTGCGTGCCAGCCACCAATTAACTCTTGCCACAAAGGAGCCTTGCAGTTCCACCGCCAGATCCACCTTTTCTATCCACCTTTTATAGCGGAGCGACTTCCCTCCAGCTTTTACATGATTATAAACCAAAGTACCCTATGCACGAATCAGTGTTGCAAATAAAGATTAACATTTCCATTCTTTTGTTGAACACCATAGATTAATTACTATGACATAAATAGATATAATTAATGAATAAAAGGTTTACATAGACGTTACGTCGAAGAGCATGGTTATGTAGATATCACATTAAGTAAAAGCGCACAAAGAAGTTATATGAGGTAAGTACAGATTATACTAATGTTGTTGTTGTTGTTGTGGTCTTCAGTCCTGAGACTGGTTTGATGCAGCTCTCCATGCTACTCTATCCTGTGCAAGCTTCTTCATCTCCCAGTACCTACTGCAACCAACATCCTTCTGAATCTGCTTAGTGTATTCATCTCTTGGTCTCCCTCTACGATTTTTACCCTCCACGCTGCCCTCCAATGCTAAATTTGTGATCCCTTGATGCCTCAAAACATGTCCTACCAACCGATCCCTTCTTCTAGTCAAGTTGTGCCACAAACTTCTCTTCTCCCCAATCCTATTCAATACCTCCTCATTAGTTACGTGATCTACCCACCTTATCTTCAGCATTCTTCTGTAGCACCACATTTCGAAAGCTTCTATTCTCTTCTTGTCCAAACTAGTTATCGTCCATGTCTCACTTCCATACATGGCTACACTCCATACAAATACTTTCAGAAACGACTTCCTGACACCTAAATCTATACTCGATGTTAACAAATTTCTCTTCTTGAGAAACGCTTTCCTTGCCATTGCCAGTCTACATTTTATATCCTCTCTACTTCGACCATCATAAGTTATTTTACTCCCTAAATAGCAAAACTCCTTTACTACTTTAAGTGTCTCATTTCCTAATCTAATTCCCTCAGCATCACCCGGCTTAATTTGACTACATTCCATTATCATTTTACTAATATTGGTGTTATACCCATACACGAATGAAACAGGAAGAAATCGCGACCTTCCAAGTCCACAGTCTTGTTATCACTAACCGCCTGCGCCCCATTCTGCTAGCATCAAGACCTTCACTAAAACCGATGCACGCTTAGCTGTTACTGAATGCTATTGAAATCCTCCTAATTTTGAAATATAGAATATGCTTCACGTTCCTATCGTGTTTTAATAGAAAACATGATACTTATGGAACCTGACGCAACGCGTGATAATGCAATGCTGAAAATAAACAACCTTTGGAAGAATTTAAAAAACTAAACAGCTTCAACCACGAAACAAACTGAGGATTTTCCTTTTTCTCTCAACCATTGCCATTTTAACATCCTATTCGAAACGAGGCAAATGCTGACAGCTGTGAATTGTATACAACTATCATTTTAATAAATCATTGTTGCAAAATACTGACACGAATTATTCACAGAAGAAAGAAAAAAAAATAGCTGAAGCCGACTTCGGGGAATATGTCTGAGCTCTGGAAAATGCAGAGACATGCGAGGTCCTACGACTTATATCTTAGTAGATACGAGGGGCGTTCAATAAATAAAGCAACAAATTTTTTCCTTGGACAATTTCGGTTGAAAAATTGCGCAATTTGTTGTATTTTTTAATTAATTAATTTTCTTTCGCTGGAAATCGGAGCATCGCAGATATTCATAGGCGCTCGCAGAATGTGTACGGAGACCTGTGATGAAGAAAAGCATGGTGAGTCGGTTGGGCGAGGCGTCTGTCATCATTGCAACAAGGTCGCGCAAACCTGTCCTACGTCTCGCCTACCGGCCGGCTACATTAAACCAGTCCTCAGACTAGAGATTACAACAACACGCCAGACGCAGAAATGAATACATTTTGACTAACTGTAACAGTTTACTCTCAAGTTACAGAAAAAGTAGTTGCTGATGAGTCTTCCGGGCTGTATGGCTATAGTCTAAGTTCTATTCCTGACGTTTTGTCTAGATCTGCGGTGGACGTCTTCGGAGATGCAACTCTTGGCGACAGACGAGTCGGGTGTCGGAGAGCGACATAAATACTATGTAAAGTGGGCGTGCTTGAGTTTACATTTGATCAGCAGAGATAATCTTTGTAAGAGATAAAACCTGACTATCGATTGTCGCCTGTCAAGGATAAAAACTTATCTATCGATTCTACAGAGTCACTGTCCGTATATTATTGAATTTTATGGCTGCTCCTTTTCTGTTAAAATTATTAGTATGTTTATATATTTCGATGGCTCCACTATATAGTCGTGGATAATAGTTTGTCACAGTAGATAAAATTTTGGCTTCGGAAAACTTCACTTCTTAACTGAAAAGCACGCTCTGCTACAGCTGATTTTTCAGTTTCTCGTAGTCGGCAAAGACTTTTATGTTCTTTCAGTCTTATATTTATCTTGGGAGTTCCAGTGTAGAACTTTTCACAAGTATGCGGATTCTTATATACTCCACTTGCTGGCAGAGAAGGGCGTTTGTCATTTGCATATCAGAGTGCTTCACATATTTTCTTAGTTGGTCTAAAAATCGGCCTCATGTCATGTTTTTGTGAAGTCTTGCCGATGTAATCAGGTGCTTTTTTTTTTAAAAGGAAGAGAAATAGTATTCTTCCATTCTGTGTTTTATCGTTGTTATACAGAGAAGCCATCGAAATGAGTAATACTCCTCTTCGTCCGAAGGGGTCTTGGAAAGCTCAACGGATCGACCGATCGACCGACCGTCGCGTCATACTCAGCCGATAGGCGTCACTGGATTATGATATCGAGGGGCATGTGGTCAGCACAGCGGTCCCCCTACTGTTGTGGTTTTCGTGGCCGTAGTCGCTACTTCACAATCGAGTAGCTCTTCCGTTGGCCTGACAAGGGTTCAGTACACCCCCCTGGCCAACAACGCTCAGCAAACTCGGACGGTCACCCACCCAAGTACTAGCTAAGCTTGACAGCGGTTAACGTCGGTGATCTGACGGGAACCGGTGTTACCACTGTGGCAAGGTCGATGGCAAATGTATAAACATAGTGATGATTTTAACAAAAAAGAAGAAGCCATGAAACTCAATGATATATGGACAGTGGCTCTGGAGTATCGATAGATTTGTTTTTATCCTTGACAAGTGATAATCGATAGTTAAGTTTTATCTCTGACGAAGATTATCTCTGCTGATTACGTACAGACTAGACCACGCCCAGTTCACACAGTATTTATGTCGCTCTCCGACGTCCAACTCGTCAGTCGGGAAGACTCAGCACCTCCGAAAAAGTCCGGCGCATAACCGACAAGTTTCTTCGACCGCGGAAGACTCATTAGGAGCAATGACATCCGCTCGTGAAGATCTTCGTTGTATTACAGGAAAAGTCACAAAAACAAATACTTTCATAACGATAGCGGAGACGAAGGTGAAAGCTGAATGTCGCCAAACAGCATCACCTGGTGCGTGTAATTAAATAGCTTGACGATATAAAGATAGCACCAGCAAAAGTGGGCGGAAGAATATCAACGGCTACGAAACGCAAGCGCGCGGAGTGGAGGAGTTAGGGCGTCGTGACAGACTGCCTGCACGCTGGACCCGCGCTCCCGCGGCCTAATTGCATTAGCCAGCGCCGCGCCGCGCCGCGCAGCGCCACGCCACGCCATGGGGCGGCTGGGACATCGATCTGCCGGCGACGCCCCCATTAATTACCGCTGTCGCCGCGTGCTGCAAGCGCGAGGCCGCCCGCAAGGATTCCTCTGGAAAACTCCGAGCACAGCCTTCAACAACACCCCACAAGGTACATGCCTTCCGCGCGTTACGAGTTTCCATGTTTCGGTTGAGATTCGCCTATTCTGAATTTAACCCTTGTTATCTGATGGTACTTTTGTGTACCCCTTCTTTCAGTCCTTGTTATTCTTCATGTACATGTATTTCCCCCACTCTTGGCTGGTGGTACAATTAAGTACATGTTTATGTCGAGTTGGAAACACTTCAGTGCCTGCTAGATGCCGTTTTCTAATCAAAGAGTATGTTTGTATAATCTTTGGTGACAGGTGAAGGTTTACTTTGGAGAGACGGTATTTGGTAGTTCACTGTCATAAAACTGTCATACAATTTTTGTTTATTAGCACAGGTATGATGCAGGTTAGGTCCTTTTTACTTCTTGTGCAGCTGTTTTGTTAAATCTGTAGTTTTTATTTACGAAATAAGCCGAAAGCAATGTGGTATTTTACGGTACCGTCTGGACGTATGTGCATTTTTCGTCCACTGCCACGCGTGGTTGTCGACTTATGTGATAATTTTCGTTGTATTTTACAAGCTTCATTGATCTAACTGCACATGGGTGAGGCTCCTTTTAGTCTTAGCACGATTCTCATAGTTGTAAACGTTATTTTACGGAGGAGTACCACTTCCTGGCCATTGGAAATACAACAATAAGAGATGATGAAATTGTTGCAGCTTTTCTAAAAGATTTGCCGAACATAAGACGTCACGGAAGCAGAGGATGGTTCAAATGGCTCTGAGTACTATGGGACTTAACATCTTAGGTCATCAGTCCCCTAGAACTTAGAACTACTTAAACCTAACTAACCTAAGGACATCACACACACCAATGCCCGAGGCAGGATTCGAACCTGCGACCGTAGCAGTCCCGCGGTTCCGGACTGCAGCGCCAGAACCGCACGGCCACCGCGGCCGGCTCACGGCATTCTCGCAGGCGATTTACGAAGCTGTCCGTCACATGACGGAGCATTCCCTAAGAAATTATCTCGATTTCCAGCCGAATTCTTGCTTTGAGATCACCAACGTTATGAGGTCTTTCTTCGTACAATTTGCTCTTAACGCCCCCATAAGAAAAAAATAAAGTGGTGTGCATAAAAGTGTGTTGTAAAAAACATAAAAAATGCATATTGCTGCAGAACATCTAAAACTTACACCAAAATTGTCAGTGTCTAACGCAGAAAAACAACGATGTGCTAGCAGACAGCATTTTCCGATGTAAGCGCGAAATCAACTGAAAATCACCGTAAGTACAAATCAATTTATTCTTAACGAACTGTTTTTCGATCTAAAAGCAAATCAAAATGTAAATAACTTAATTACAGATCACTGATGCTGCTTTACCTCAATAAAGCGAAACGCGTCTGGTGACAAAAATCACGCATTTTTGTAGTCGCAACGACATAACAAAAATAACCTCATGAAACAAAATGCAATGGAAATAAAAACATTTTTGCTTATTTCCATGTAATAACTGTATAATATTTATTAGTAAGGAAAAGTACTGTGCTGGTTGACAAGCCACTGTAGTGCTCGACTGTACTCAAGAGTACCACCTTCATAAAATGGCAAAGAAATAAAATTAAAAGTCCGAAAAATTCACTGTTATTTTGTTGTTGTTTACTGTTGTTATCACGAAAAAACTGGGAAATCAATGTGTTTTTGATAGTTCTTGCAGAAAGGGTTAACAATTCTTATTGTAAAGCCGAATGTGTTTCTACATCTATATCTGCAGGGGTTGTACAAAAATATGGGAACACTGCGAGATGTGCGTGTTTGAATATAAATACAGATGCTAGCCAACCCTGCAGGTTGCTCTGTTGTATTGGGCAGCGAACGGCAACTGTGCAATGTCCTTAATACGTTGCAAGTGTCAGTCGTGATCCGGTCTGAATAGCGCTCTGTGTGGCTATGAGTGCATTGTATTGGATCTAAGTGAATTCGGTCGTGGGCGTATTGTTGGTGCTCGTGTGGTGTGTACATCCGTAACCAAGGTAGCCGAAGTGTTCGGTATTTCAAGAGGCACCGTATCGAAGATCATACAGCATACAAAGAAAGCGAAAAAACATCATCCTCTAAGTCACAACGCGGAGGAAAGGGTGTGTCGAGTGATCGTGACAGAAGGTCATTGAAGAGAATTGTGACGAAAAATAAGGGGACAACAGCTGCAAAAGTCACTGCAGACCAGAACGTCGTATGCAGGAACCATGTCAGCAGGAAGCAGCATGAAGGGAGCTCAATTAGCAGTGTGGACTGGAATTTCAGAAGCACTCATCTGTGATGCAAATGCCCGTAACAGGAAAACGTGGTGCCGAAGCCACAAAACTTGGACTGTGAACCAATGGAAGAGTAACTTGTTTGGATGAGTCTTGTTTCACACCGTTTTCAACTTCTGGACGAGCTTACGTCGCAAGAGTGAAACATGGCGAGGGTTCGGTGACGATGTGGGTAGCGAAATCGTTTATCCTATGGGCCCCTTGGTTATTCAACAAGGTTGCATTACTGCCGAGGATTTTGTGACCATTTTGGCTGATCAGGTCCATCCCATGGTACAACGTTTGTTTCGCGACATAGATCTTGTCCACAAGAAGATATGACCTCTGTTTACACAACTCGCATTGTCAAGGACTGGTTTTGTTATCACGAGCATCAACTGTCGCATCTCCCCTGGCCACCGCAGTCACTAGGTCTCAGTATTGTTGTATCTTAGTGATCTACTTCGGAGAGAAATGTGCATGATCGCTATCCGCTTCCATCATCTTTACCCTAACTTCCCACTAATTTTCAGGAGGAATGGTGTAAGAGTCCCTTGAAAAAAAATACAGGACCTGTATTTGACCATTCCGAGCTGTTTTGAATGTCAACGGTTTTCCTGCAGCGTATTACGCATATGGATATGTTTGTTTTTGAAGTTTCATTCTTGTTGTCCAAATCCTGCACAACTACATCTATATTCCACAAGCCACTTTACTACGAGTGGCGGAGGGTGCTTTGTGTACCATTGTTACTTGCTCCGTGCCTGTTCCAGTTGTGAATACTTCGCTGGAATATCGATTGTTGGTAAGCTTTCGCGTGAGCTCTGTTCTCTGTGATTTTTACCTTCAAGGTCTTTTGGCGAAGTATTAGGGAGAAGCAGTATATTGATTTAATGCTGTAGGAAGGGATGCACTTTCTCATAATTTTAAAAGCAAACCACACAATGATCCAGAACGCCTCTCTTGCAGCGTCTACCACTCGGCTGAGCATATCTGTGACGCTTTCACGCTCACTAAATGAACCTGCAACGATGCTCTTGTTTGCATCGTCTCTGTTTTACGATTAGTCTTATATTGTTCGTCTTTAAATCACTCCGTACACTAGCTCCTGGATATTTAATAAATGTGACTGTTTCCAATGATTGTTCTGCAGTTTTGTAATCAGACAACAAAGAGTCTTTCTGTGTGCTAATGCACACTGCGTTACAATTTTTTAGCGTTGCGACTTCTCTGTATACTACAGCGTCACCCGTGAAGAGCCTCATTGAAATTCTGAAATTACCTACTAAATCATTTACGTATACAGTGAAGAACAATGACCTTATGACACTCCCTTGGGGTACGCCGAAGTTACTTTTACATCTGAAGATTTCTGTCTCGACCGATATTAACTACGAATTGTTCACTGACAATTATTTTATAAATCTTCTTCCGCAAGTAGCAATACTGTCTTAGATGTTTCAGTCACATTTTTCCGGTCAACGACAGAGAACTGCTGTTTTTTGGTCACACAAGATAACCAGAACATACACGTTCCCCCTCGAAAGCTTTCTTAGTTTCAAGGCATTTCAAAAATTTTATTCTACCTCCTGTTAATATAGTTAGTTTAGTGCTATTTTGTCGAAAGACATGTTGAGAAACGTGGCTGTTGTACTTAAGGTTTATAATTTATATAAAAAACAGCTACCAGCCACATGTATGGTTTAAAAAGGTTTATTATCTTCAGACCATGACCGGTTTCGGATTTTCCTTTACAAATCCATCTTCAGATGGCAGATTACACGCATTCTTAGTTGGACCTAGTTTTGTTTGTGTTATTCGTTTGCTGCACTGGGAAAGAAAAGAAATATTTTGTTATCATATCGGTAATGGTATTTTTACGAAAGATTTACTTCTTTTACAAGATCTAATTGCTCATGAGATGGTTTTTATAAACATTAGTAAACTTGCAGGTTAGTGTACTTACGAGCTGTGTAGTTCTGCCTGACGAAATATTCGTGCGTTTATAAACGCACGAATATTTCGTCAGGCAGAACTACACAGCTCGTAAGTACACTAACCTGCAAGTTTACTAATGTTTATAAAAACCATCTCATGAGCAATTAGATCTTGTAAAAGAAGTAAATCTTTCGTAAAAATACCATTACCGATATGATAACAAAATATTTCTTTTCTTTCCCAGTGCAGCAAACGAATAACACAAACAAAACTAGGTCCAACTAAGAATGCGTGTAATCTGCCATCTGAAGATGGATTTGTAAAGGAAAATCCGAAACCGGTCATGGTCTGAAGATAATAAACCTTTTTAAACCATACATGTGGCTGGTAGCTGTTTTTTATATAAATTATAAACCTTAAGTTAGTTTAGTATTTCTACAGTTGTCTTTATCAATTACGTATGTGGAATCGAAAGTTACGTATGTGGAATCGAAAGTTAAGTATGTGGAATCGAAAGTTACGTATGTGGAATCGTAAGCTGTTTGAGATTGATGTAATCGTAGATTTGATGACAAGAGAACGTGCACTGCCGGAAAAAAAATTATTAGACCTGGAAAGATAACGTCGGTTTTGATCTGGTAACGGCATATGCCACCTGGGGGATAGTAGATGAACTGATAACGGTTTCGACGACGTCCGCCAACAGACAGCGTAGTGGCATGGCTACCAGAGCGCCACCTGTGGCTACCCTTCAATAGGGAATGCTCACAGGCAGAAGGCTCAGTGTGGTACAAACGTGTGAAGCAGCCAAAGAGCCAAGCCATGGAGATGCATTCGTGTTTCCTACAACAACTGAACGAGTTTGAAAGGGGTCAAGTTGTGGCCTTCCGAGTGGCGGGATGGTCGTTTCGGAAAATTGCGCACAAGTTGAACGTGCTGTGTCAGTTGTGCAACGATGCTGGTACCAGTGGTCTCGTGAGCATTCTCAGACCCGTAGACAAGGTTCTGGACATCCATGCAGCATAGACGGCAGCCGGGATGGTCGTATTGTAAAGGCAGCAGAGGCGATTTTACATCTACCACAATACAGACAAGAAGGCTTGTGAGCACAGTCGTGTCAACACGAACTGTTGCGAACTGGTTATTAGCAGTGGGACTACGGGCAAGCACACCTCTAGCCCGTCTTCCACTAGCGCCACAACATCGACGTGCACGGCTCGACTGCTGCCGTCAGAGCGTCACTTGGAGGATGGAATGGCGAGCCGTGGTCTTCAACGACGAAAGCAGTTATGGTTGCACGCAAGCGATGGTCGTTTGTGCGTACGACGTAGATCTGATGAGCGCTGTCTCGTAGAGTGCATTCATCCAAGACACATTGGCTCCACTCCGTGGCTTACGGTCTGGGGTGCGATAAGCTACAACTCTCATTCATTTTGGTGTTCTTGGAAGGGAGGCTAACCAGTGCTCGATAAGTGCAGAATGTTGTTACACCCGTTCTTTTGCTGTCCTTGCAACAGGAAGCTGGTGTGTTGTTCCAATAGGAGAATATTCACCCACGCACTGCTTGTGAAACTCAACGTGCTCTGAAAGGTGTGCAGCAACTTCCCTGGCTAGCACGATCTCCAGACTTGTTTGCAATCGAGCGTGTGTCGGATATGATGGAACGAGAAGTGTCTCGTGTGAGTCGTCAACCAACAACTCTTGCAGAATGACGTAAACTGGTCGAGCATGCGTGGCGTAACGTATCCCAGGACATTACTCGCCATCTTTACGGTCGACTGGAGGCCAGATTCAGCACCTTCATTACCACCGGTGGAGTCTACACCATTTGTGCTACTGGTAAGTGTAATCATTTCATGTACTCCATATACAGTTTCAACGATAAATCTAGTGACTTGGAAACCTCTAAAAGTGTGTAGTAATTTTTTCTAGCAGTTTATTTATCAAGTGGTATCAAAAAACTGTTAGCTATGTATCTTCCCAGTCACGCTGCTGACACTCTGAAAGCTAGTTACTATGGACGTCAACGTTAAGAGGCATTAAAAAGACCGATCTTCATTTCATTGTCATTAGAACCTGTTTGCTTGTTTTTATGTCTCCTAGTACCTACCAATATGTACGTCTCCACTGACGGCGACACTTACTTCTTGAATGGATTTAGCAAAAAAGTCCATGTGCCACTACCGTTAAGTCACAAAATCTAATACACAATTGAGAGCCAAGCTTTCTTTTCGAACTTGTTGGAAGTTTGCTTTTGAAAACTCTATTTAGTTTACCAAATACCGCAGGCTATTTTAACTCTTATCTTTGCTTTGTCTGCTCTCCACCCAATCGCTGCCTCCGTCTTTCCGTAACACAAAAACTCTGTGTATTAGTATCTGATTGGTCTACCGAAATGACGAGCAATATTCGAGTTTCTGTCAACATAGCGTCAGTTACCCTAAGTCTAGAAATCTACTGAGGCGACCGATCATGGGCGGCTCACTGTGAGTCACTTTTAAAAGTAAATAATTTACGTTCCGTCTACGTCGATATTATTAGAGACATAGCACAAGCTCGGACTGGAGAAGGACTGGAAAGGGAATCGGCTGTGTCCTTACCGAGAGAATCATCCCAACATTTGCCCTCAGCGATTTTGGTTAAAAAAATGGCTCTGAGCACTATGGGACTTAACTGCTGTGGTCATCAGTCCCCTAGAACTTAGAACTACTTAAACCTAACTAACCTAAGGACATCACACACATCCATGCCCGAGGCAGACTGTAGCGCCTAGAACCGCTCGGCCACTCCGGCCGGCAGCGATTTGGACAAACAGTCGAAAACCTAAATGTTGGTGACTGGATGAGGATTTCTACACTATCCTCCCGAATGCAGGTTTATTATATATACCTCTGCACCCCATCCCTTTTGCCGTTCTCTACTCCATGGATCAGAGCTAGTTGTTTGTCACCCAACTCCTTACCGAATCGCAGTTCTTTTCAGCTAGTTACCAGGCGAGCTGAGAATGGGGCAAAGAAGTTCCCAATGGAGAATAAAAAAATGGAAGGGCTTCACGAGTTTCAACATTTGTCCCACGATCATAGGAAACCTCCAGTGAACTTTGATCGGGAATGGGGGATAGAAGCAATTTCAAATTTGTCTTTTCTTATAATTCTCTATGCATGAGAAAGTATATATTGTGACCGTGCTATCACATATATCGGTTTGCGATAATAAGTGAAATTGACAGCTTAATGTTCTTAACATTGCTAGAGGGAAATATATCGTTAGTGGCTTCTGGTGTCAGATTCGAGAATTTCCCTTCACTGAGGCAGACCTGAGAGGGCGCAGTGATGGGCTTAGGTGGTCACAGCGCTATGAATATGCGACGGTTGAGGCCTTCCCCTGCTGTGCTGCTGGATCGCACAAGATTTGTGGCCGCAGGCTGCCCGGTTTCCATTGTCCGTGAGGTGGCGAGGTCTTGGAAGATAGAGCATGACGACCACAGGTCCCCTGATCATTTCTGGTGTGATGATCTGCATTTTCTGTTAGCGGTTGTGCCGTGTCAGTGTGGGAAAATTTCAGAGTCTAACGGTTTGTGATGACGTCAGCCAATTAGAAGGGTCATCAGCATTGGCGCTGTAGCGTGAATGTGTAAACCAATGAGCGGTAATACACCTTATTCAGTTTACCAACCTCTGGCCAGTTAATAAGCGTACTGTAAGCGATAGTGGAGAAGTTTTGGCAAGCTTCCCTGCGTTTTCATGAGAGTCGGTGCGGGGACGTGTGGCCGAGAGGGCACATCGAGACAGAGAGAGAGAGAGAGAGAGAGAGAGAGAGAGAGAGAGGGGGGGGGGGGGCTTGGTGCAGCCTGAATAAATATTCATTTTAATTGTGAAGCAATTCAGAGAAAAGAAAACCAGTGTTTTAAAGAACTGATTTGTTTTCCCCCCTTTTTCATTCTCCTACAACAGTTCATTAAATAACAAATATGAGCTATTTTTTCTGCGTGACTGGATTGGGCTCTTACTGGGACGCCGTTCTGTTGTAAAGAGGGTGTCCGTACCGAGAAATATATAATGTGTAGTAGGAAATTTAATTAATTTGTATGACAAATTACTAATGAGAACTGCTCTCATTTACATGCAATGCAGTTTTGAGATCACAGAACTTTTCAGTTACTGCCCTTAAATTTGCTGGGTTAAGGCAAGATAAGGCTTACACCATCTGAATATGAGTTGTGTGTTGAGCATGCCCTTTCATAGTATTTGCATCAACGTCTAGGGCTGACAGACCACGTCAAGGGGAACAACTTTTGTTAGAGGGAAAATGTTCGCTGAGACTTCACGTCAACTTTAGAGGTCCTTTTGTATTGGATGTGTTCCTGAGAGACTTCGGGGCGTAGGCTCTCTGCAGCCTGCGCATGGTTTGTGTATTGCGTATAATCCAGTCACCTGCTTCGTTTGAAAGGAGTAGGCTCAACAAAATTAGTTTCTGGTTCCCACCTAAAATATCTTTCTCCGCTTAGAGAGACTCATTTTTAAGGTTTTCTCGTTGATAAATACCCTGTAAATTTACTGAGATAGGTAGTATGCAGCACTCCTGGTTAGTATACCCTGTTAGTTGCAATCTCCTCGTCTCAGGGGCGGCGAATAAGATAAGACGCCTAACGTGACTGGAAAGTGCTAGCGAACATTTAGTCTCTACCAAAAGTTGTTCCACATGACGAGTTCAGTCACCCCCAGACGGTTGATTCAAAAACTTTGCAACACTAGCTCTTGTACAAAAAACTTTGTCATTTGTACTCATCTGGGCCCACTGCGTCGTATATGGAAAAATATTGTATGTTATGCTATGACACCAAGAAGCTGCTGTGTTCGATTGTATTGTTTATTACAAGAAGCCTATTTCGGTGTGATTTCCATCTTCATGTTATGTGTGGAAAGTACTTAGTTAGGAACAATATTTTAAATTTTGTACAAGATAATTTAACTCTTTATAGAATTATTGTTTCCTACGTACATCTCGACATCCATATGACGTCGATGTCTCAGTTGCTGTCACACTACTGTATAAGTTTGTTTAACGCCTACTATAGCTCCACCGATATCAAAGGAGCAAACATATATATAGAGTCACAGCAACTGAAACATAGATGTCATATGGATATCAAGACCACCTTATGTACGTAGCAAGCAATAATTCAATAATTCGTTAAATTATCCACTTCAAAATTTAAAATATTGTAACAATACATGTTCTTTAGGAACACAGTGTGCCACCTGGTCTGGTTTGCGACTTCTAAACCATGACTTTTCATACGCTACTGGGTTTCAAAATAGAGAGTAAAGAGATGGAAATTCTCTTAGTCCATCATATTCATTGTTGTAAAAAGGAGAGGAAAATGTACACCATGTTCTTGGGATGTACAACAAAATATTGGTTCCGTGCACAAATACTCAACAACGACTCGTTCGTGTTGCACAGTGAAGGACGGTATGAAAAATGAAAGAATAACTGTTGATATTAAAATTAATCTGTCGTATAATTATGACCACTGCCGACCACGAGACTGAGTGCCGCTTTGTGACGCTATGAGCACGTGACGCGGTAAGAAAAGTATGTAAGGGGTGCGAAGAATGGGGAATCGCTCTAGCGGCCATACGGGCCGCAAATAGGAAAATCCACAGACATTAAGCGACTTTTTCTGGAAGAGCGTTCTGTTACGGCCCGGCGCTTGGAACCGATGGTTTAAGGACGCTAAAACCACGAGTGGGCCACAAGGTGTCGGAACTCCACGCCTCACTGCGGAACAAGGCTGTCAGAGGCTCGCTCGCTCTGTAAAGCAGGACAGGCGGTGATCTGTGGCAGATGTCTCTCGTACGCTCTTCGAATTCACTTCACTCACACTAGGATTTCCGCTTCTCTTTGCCGGGCACAAGGAAGCAGTCGTAACGAATTTGTTATGCCAGTGGTAAATGGCCTTCCTTGCTGGTGGCTTCTTACCGTACTTGGTTCTAAACACCCGTTGAACAGCTGCAGCACACTTGCTTTTGTCGAACTCCAGCACACAGAAAGCTCTCTCCGCACCTGAACTCGCCATTTTTGGGATTAGCGCTGACTATCAGCAAATTGCCAAACTACGTGCTGTGGCGGTAAACATGAAAAAAAAAAACTTTCAGGGTTTCTCTTCAAAATGACATATGTATGATATCTGTACAATGTTTGGTTCTTGTGCAACAAGTAATTGAAAGTGTTCTCAGACTTTATGTACAACCGTAATTCCTCCGGATAAAGACTATTTTTTCTCGTCGTTTTGTTGTTGTTGTGGTCTTCAGTCCAAAGAGTGGTTTGATGCAGCTCGGCCGGCCGGAGTGGCCGTGCGGTTCTAGGCGCTACAGTCTGGAACCGAGCGACCTCTACTGTCGCAGGTTCGAATCCTGCCTTGGGCATGGAAGTGTGTGATGTCCTTAGGTTAGTTAGGTTTAAGTAGTTCTAAGTTCTAGGCGACTGATGACCTCAGAAGTTAAGTTGCATAGAGCTCAGAGCCATTTTTTGATGCAGCTCTCCACGCTACTCTAGCCTGTGCAAGCGTCCGAGTAACAACTGCAACCTACATCCTTCTGAATCTGCTTACTGAATTCATCTCTTGGCCCCCTTCTTCGGTTACCGCCCCCCTCCCCCACTAAATTGGTGATCTCTTGTTGCGTCAGAATTTGTCCTACCAACCGATCCCCTCTTCTAGTCAGGTTGTGCCACAAATTTCTCTTCTCCCCAGTTCTATTTAGTACCTCCTCACATTTCTTTTCATTCATTATTAAACCTACTCCAGCATTACCTCTATTTGATTTTGTTGTTATAGCCCTGTATTCACCTGACCAGGCCTGTTTCTTCTGCCACTGTATCTTACTTTATGCTATCCATTTCCAAATTTTCTAACCTACCTGCTCGATTAACGGATCTGACATTCCACACTCTGATCCGTAGAATGCCAGTTTTGTTTCTTCTGATAACGACGCCCTCGTGAGTAGTTCCCGCCTGGAGATCCGAATGGGGGACTATTTTACCTCTGGAATATTTTACCCAAGAGGATGCCTTCGTAATTTAACCATAGAGTAGAGTTGCATGCCCTCGGGAAGAATTACGGGCTGTAGTTTCCCCTTGCTTTCAGCCGTTCGCAGTACCAGCACAGCAAGGCCATTTTGGTTGATGTTTCAAGGCCAGATTAGTCAATCATCTAGACTGTTGTCCGTGCAACTACTGAAAAGGCTACTGCCCCTCTTCAGGAACCACATGATTGTGTGGCCTCTCAACAGATACCCACCGGTGAGGTTGCACCGCTGGTACGGCTATCTGTATCGCCGAGGGATGCAAGGCTCCCCACCAACGCAAGGTCCATGGTTCATAGGGGGCTCGTTGTTTTGTATCATATTTCGATACATCATTCAACAATAAAGAACTTCAGATGTCGTATTCCGATATATCATTCAACAATAAAGAACACATTTCTCATAGAAAGCACATTTTCACTTACATTTCATGTCAAAATAGCGAAGCCAATAATTGGAATGTTTCTTGATCCAATCAGAAAAGTGCAACCCTAACGAAGAGTAGTATGTATAACGAAAATTTGAGTACTGCAGAAAAAAATGTAGCAATCAATCGTATGTAAGAATCGTTTATTGTATAACAACTGTTTTGGAATTATTATGAATGTTAAGTCCTTCCAGCTTTCTTCTTCTTCTGCTTCTCCAGTGCTAGGCCTAGAGCCTCTTCCGGTCTCATACTCTCATCCTCGCTCTTCCTTCACTTCTCTTGCCCCATGATCTGTAATTCTGTTGCTAGTTCAAGAAAACTTTTTAGTGACATACGAAGTGCATGTTCTCTCCATTTTTCTTTGTATGAATTGCCATTTGGGTTATTGGTTGGATTCCTAATTCTTCTCTTATTACTGCGTTTCTGATTTCGTCTTTCCAAGTGCATCCTTTTAGAGATCTTGGAAATTTCTTTTCTAATGCTTCTACTTACCGTTTCTGCCCCATATAATAGAGTAGGAATTAACTTGACTTTATAAAATTTCAGTTGTGTCTCTTTTCTTGTTTTACCTGTAAGTGTTCTTCTTATTGTGCGCACATCCGCTAATAAGTATTAGTTTTTTCTGTGTATGCATATTTTGATCACATGATGGGCCACATCCTAAATACTTGAGATGGGCTACCTGTTCTATCGGTTTGTTATTGAGGACTATTTTTGTTCGCATTGAGTGAATACCTAAAATAAAGGCCATGGTTATAGTTTTATTTATAGGTGTAGTCAGACTGTTGCTTTCACTTATCTCTTTTATTTATGTAACGCCATTTGTAATTTATCTTTGCTTGATCGTCAGCATATAACATCGTGTTAATACACTCCTGGAAATGGAAAAAAGAACACATTGACACCGGTGTGTCAGACCCACCATACTTGCTCCGGACACTGCGAGAGGGCTGTACAAGCAATGATCACACGCACGGCACAGCGAACACACCAGGAACCGCGGTGTTGGCCGTCGAATGGCGCTAGCTGCGCAGCATTTGTGCACCGCCGCCGTCAGTGTCAGCCAGTTTGCCGTGGCATACGGAGCTCCATCGCAGTCTTTAACACTGGTAGCATGCCGCGACAGCGTGGACGTGAACCGTATGTGCAGTTGACGGACTTTGAGCGAGGGCGTATAGTGGGCATGCGGGAGGCCGGGTGGACGTACCGCCGAATTGCTCAACACGTGGGGCGTGAGGTCTCCACAGTACATCGATGTTGTCGCCAGTGGTCGGCGGAAGGTGCACGTGCCCGTCGACCTGGGACCGGACCGCAGCGACGCACGGATGCACGCCAAGACCGTAGGATCCTACGCAGTGCCGTAGGGGACCGCACCGCCACTTCCCAGCAAATTAGGGACACTGTTGCTCCTGGGGTATCGGCGAGGACCATTCGCAACCGTCTCCATGAAGCTGGGCTACGGTCCCGCACACCGTTAGGCCGTCTTCCGCTCACGCCCCAACATCGTGCAGCCCGCCTCCAGTGGTGTCGCGACAGGCGTGAATGGAGGGACGAATGGAGACGTGTCGTCTTCAGCGATGAGAGTCGCTTCTGCCTTGGTGCCAATGATGGTCGTATGCGTGTTTGGCGCCGTGCAGGTGAGCGCCACAATCAGGACTGCATACGACCGAGGCACACAGGGCCAACACCCGGCATCATGGTGTGGGGAGCGATCTCCTACACTGGCCGTACACCACTGGTGATCGTCGAGGGGACACTGAATAGTGCACGGTACATCCAAACCGTCATCGAACCCATCGTTCTACCATTCCTAGACCGGCAAGGGAACTTGCTGTTCCAACAGGACAATGCACGTCCGCATGTATCCCGTGCCACCCAACGTGCTCTAGAAGGTGTAAGTCAACTACCCTGGCCAGCAAGATCTCCGGATCTGTCCCCCATTGAGCATGTTTGGGACTGGCTGAAGCGTCGTCTCACGCGGTCTGCACGTCCAGCACGAACGCTGGTCCAACTGAGGCGCCAGGTGGAAATGGCATGGCAAGCCGTTCCACAGGACTACATCCTGCATCTCTACGATCGTCTCCATGGGAGAATAGCAGCCTGCATTGCTGCGAAAGGTGGATATACACTGTACTAGTGCCGACATTGTGCATGCTCTGTTGCCTGTGTCTATGTGCCTGTGGTTCTGTCAGTGTGATCATGTGATGTATCTGACCCCAGGAATGTGTCAATAAAGTTTCCCCTTCCTGGGACAATGAATTCACGGTGTTCTTATTTCAATTTCCAGGAGTGTATTTTAATTCCTCCCTATATTATGCTTGATGGTGTTGTATCTCTTTTCCATTCCCTGATCATATCATCTGTATAGATAATCAATAATGTGGGCTACAAGCTACACTCCCGTTTTAGTCCCTGAATTGTTTTTACTTTGGGTGTTATCTCGTTATCTATCTCAATTCTAATTCTGGTGTTCATGTAGAGGCTTTTTGCGACTTGGATCACATGTTTAGGGATTCATTATTTTCATTATTGCCCATATCTTGTGTCTGTAAATTTTGTCAAATGCTTTTTCATAATCCACAAATGTTAGGTGAGTTTCCATATTAAATTTTGTCTCTTTTGAATTAACTGTTTCAGTGCAAAACCATCATCTATGCATGAACTTCCATTTCGGAAATCTCCTTGTTCCCTTTTAAAATTACATCCGATATATTTCGCAGTCTTTCATTTAGTATTCTGCTGTAGATTTTGTGAGCATTATTCATAATACTTATACCCCTGTAGTTAGATGTATTACATCTTTCGCCTTTTTCTTATATATTGAAATGATGCTATTTTCCATTCTTCTGGTGTCTCATATTTTACCAGCACATGTTAAAGAGATGTAGCATTCATAATTCTAAGATAATTCCTCCGTGTTTAATCGGTTCGGTAATTATTCCACCTAGTCCTGGAGTTTTAGATTTTTCATTTTTTTAAAACTGTCTTCTGTTCCGTCAGTTCAGTGCAGTCTGTACCCTGCAGTTGTTCTTTTTATTTGTTTTCTTGACTTCTGGATTGTATCATAATCTTATACAAAGTGTAATCCAGTCAGATGGTTCTTCTTTGTTGAGGTGTTTCTTTAATTTGTATGCTACTTCTTGTCACCCTTGGATATCATGTTCTACTATGCTTATAAACGCGTCCAACAATGTACTGCTTGCTGATCTTACTATCGCTTTTGCTTCATTTCTTTTCCAATGATGGTTTCTTTTTAATTTTATTTAAAATGGCTCTGAGCACCATGGGACATCTGATGTCATCCGTCCCCTAGAACTTAGAACTACTTGAACCTAACTAACCTAAGGACATCACACACATCCATGCCCGAGACAGGATTCGAACCTGCGACCGTAGCGGTCGCGCGGCTCCAGACTGAAGCGCCTAGAACCACTCGGCCACTACGGCCGGATGATGGTGTTGATATTTAGCGTTTAATGATTTCTTCTGTAAGTATTTCTGTTTATCGTTTATGGCTTTTCCTATCTCTTTGTTCCATATTTTAAAAACTCCTCTCCGACTGGTCCTATGGTTTACACATAGCACATCACTTGTTATCTGTTTTACAGCGTTTTTAGTATTAGACCATTCTTCGTTTATGTCTTCACTGGTTAGTATTTCATTGAACAGTTGTGTGAGTCTGCTCTGATACAGATTTCTTAAGCTCTTTTCTTGCAACTGGTGTGCCTTAAATCTTTTGTTTATACTGTTTTTATCTTTATTTTTATTTACTTTGTTTCTGATTGCTTTTTCCGTATTGACCACAGCTAGAAAATTAATTTTATGAAGTAGTGGCTTATATTTATATTTTTACCTCCATGCATTTGAGTGTCTATTGTTCTTGGAGATAACTTTTGGTTAATTATTATATAATTTATTAGTGAACAGTTACTTCGTGTTAACTCGGTAAATTCGTCAATGACTTTGTTCTTAAAGAAGGTGTTTGTTATCTTCAATTCAGTATATATTATGAATTGCCTTAGTTTTGTTCCATTCTGGTTTATTGTTTCTTCCCCGTTAGGAACTGGCACTTTTCCAGTTCTAGCATTTAAACATCGCGTTAAAATTAAAGGCCCTTATTGTTTATTTTATTTAGACATTTATGAAGTTTTTCAGTAAAGTTCTGTTTCTTCCTTCTTCCATTCTACTGACGCATATGTTCCTGTTAGTATTAGATGTCCCTTGTCGAATTTTAATCTTACTGTTAAGAGTCTTTCATTTATTAAAGAATAATCTCGTATTTTATCTCTTCATTTCCTATCTATTAAAATTGCTACCCCACAACATGCTCTTGTTGTTCGTGTGTCTACATTATAAAGCATGACGTACTCTTCCATCTCTTTTGTGCCTTTAAGCTGCTTCTTTGTTTCTGTGATCACGGCGATATTTATTTTATGTTCTTTGACAATTCTATTCAATCTGGTTTCATTTGTCGCTAGTCCCTGTACATTCCACGTGGCCACGTTTTGTGCATCCTTTAATCCTTTTCTCATGTCCTTGTTCATGCCTGGTCATTTTCCATTCTGTCCGGTCTTGTTCCGAGGCTAGATTTGAGACTTTCGGCTGTGTATCTTGTTATATTTATGTGTTATCAGCCCATAGCAAAAACCGCGTACGAGACGGACAGGTAATTTTTGTTCGAAGTTTTGTTCCTCTAGCCTAGCTGCAAGGCAGCCTTGTTTTCAGTTGATTTGAAAATACCTCTTCCACCAGTTAAGTCGTTCAAGAGGACTCCTCTGCCACACTAACTACCATTGGGTTCCTCGCCGTTACAGACGGAAAAGGAAAATGAAAAACACCCTCAAGCCTCGGAGACCTAATACCGTTGGGTCTAAAAATAGTGTTGGCCTAGGGAGGCGGATAGAAAACAGAAAAATTCTGTCACTAGTAAGTGGAAGAAATGTCAGACTTAGCTAAGAGCACATGTGGTTACCATTCACGTACTCCCGAGGGGGTCCCATATGGGGACTACACTTTGTCTGGAATATCACCAATTGACCAGTCTGGTGGCATGAGTGATCCTACTAGGCGCATTGCTCCCGCCAGCGTAGCTCAGTGGATCGACGAGGTACACAGACCTCCTCACAAACGTTAAGGTGGTAGTCCAGGAGATCTTCCAGCTTTAGGTGATACAAAAAATTTAGAAGTTATTTACACATTACAAATGCAAGTGTTCATCTAACGAACATGTTATCAGTTGCGTATTTCAGTACTGACATGTAATTTACTGGTATAGATTACCGAGTGTAAAAGAATGATTTTTGTTTGCTACATTTTATGAGAAACAATTTGGACAAAGAGAAGATCTTATTGGTTTGTTTCTCTACTGTAAAAGATGTTCAGTGGCGAGGGCACACATTTAGGCCTGACTCAAACTTTCACTGTCACGGAAACCTCTATACCCTACAATAGACACGATATATTCATTAGATCGCAGGTTTATTTCTGGTTGGTTTTCGCTATTGTCATTCCGTCTTCTTTGATTTCATTCCCAACGATCCATTCATTTCATTTCAGTGCAATTAGTTAGATTCAGTCGCACATTGCACAACTGACGATTTACAAATGAAAAATACTTCAATTTCATTGTTTCCACTGTCTTTTATTTCAACCAGTAATGCTCCTGGATATCTGCTTTTTGGCAGTTTTTGCCGGATGTAGGAATAACTAAAATAAAAGATTATTTTTGCTTATAACATAGCCCAAGTAAAATTTCTTGAATAATGTATAGTTACTAGTATCAAAAAGTGGTGTGAAACGAAGGTCCTGAGAATATATACCCCGAGCGTAGCTTTATTTCATGGTGCAACATGGAACAGAGGAAAACTCGAGAATAACCTGGAAGAGTTTGACTTATGTTTCTTAAGGATGTGAAAAATTAAGCGGAAAAATAAGGTACGGAATGAAGGAGGGCTCCAAAGAGAAGGCGAGGAAAAGCTTTTATGAAAAATCGCACTGAAAAAGTGGCAGATTATTGGTAACCTAAGACGACCATGAATAGTTAGTCTTCCAAAGGTGTAAAAGAGGCTATCGATGAACTTCGATGTAACAGTCTTGTGGATTTGGAACGGCTAGCGATTGTAGGAGGAGAGGATAGTATGAAACCAGTCTGATGACTTAAGCAAAACAAAAGGAAAAAGACATGATTAATCTCTTCGTAAACAATTTACATACGATTTGTATAATCTTTGAGTCAGAAAATTATGGGATCTTAGGAGTCAAAAGCCCGTCCGGTTAGCCGTTCGGTCTAACGCGCTGTTTCCCGAACGGGAAGGCGTGCATGTCCCCAGCACGAATCCGCCCAGTGGATCAGTGTCGAGGTCCGGTGTGCCGGCCAGCCTGTGGATCGTTTTTAAGGCGGTTTTCCATCTGCCTCGGCGGATGCGGGCTGGTTCCCCTTATTCCGCCTCAGTCACACTATGTCGGCGATTGCTGCGCAAACACTGTCTCCACCTACGCGTACACCATAATTACTCTACGACGCAAACATTTGGGGCAACATTCGTCTGGTGTGAGAGGTTCCAAGGGGGGCCCACTGGGGGCCGAACTGCACAATAACCCTGGGTTCAGTGTGGGGCGGCGGTGGGGTGGGTGGACTGCTGTGACCTGTTGTGGGGTTGTGAATCACGGAGGGCTACGGCGGGACAAAGCCTCACCGTCGTTTCTAGGTCCCCGGTTTAGTACATACATACATAGGGGACAAAACTGAGAGTGTTTCCGTACGTTCAATTCTGGACTTACAACAGACATTAGATGTTTGCAGCACAACTGAATGTATCTTAAATTTGCACTTGCACATCCTCGCATACGAACGTTTTGAGAAACCCTCAGCACATATGTCCGTGATTGAATGGTAGCAATGGAGCACGACAGCGGCACTGCAGCTGCAGGTGCTGGAAAAATACGCTGATAAGCCAAAACGTTATTACAACACGCTTAATAGAGGAGTGATTCTCCTTTGGAATGCACTACAGCAGCGACGGCGCATGGTATGGACCTGAGAAGCCTTGGGTAGATTTCCGGAACTTTTTGGCACCAAATACCTACTTATAGGTACGAAATCCCTGTAAATTACGGTTCGATGAATCTTCCCGGAATACTGAAACTGTGTGCTGGACCGAGACTCGTACTCGGGACCTTTGCCTTTGGCGAGCAAGTGCTCTACCGACTGAGCTACCCAAGCTTGGCTCAGGACCCAACGTCACTGCTTTACTTCCGCTAGTACCTCGCCTCCTACCTTCCAAACTCCACAGAAGCCCTTTTTCTAATTCATGGCAGTATGTACTGCAACCAACGATAAATGTTTTGAAGAGATGAACAGTTTTGGCTGCAAAACAGGCTAAACTATTTTATATTTTGCCAAAAACGCGTTTCGCCATGTTTAAGGCTTCTTCATACTGGCTGTCGAAAGAGGTGTTAAACACATATGTTGTCGTCCATGCAAATATCTTAGCAGGCAACAGTGTTTGCATGCTTACACTTTTGCATAGACGGCAGCATATGTGTTTAAAACCTGTTATGCCAGCCACTATGAAGGTGTTTTCGACAAGACCAAAAGCGTCACTGGTGAAATATTAAATAACAGAGCCTGTTTTTCAGGCAGGACTGATGTCCACAGAAATTCTCTTGCGAAAGTCGGTAGAGCACTTGCCTGTGTAACGCAAAGATTCCAAGTTCGAATCTCGGTCCGATATACAGTTTTAATCTTCTAGGAAGTTTCATATCGGCGCACACTCCGGTACTGAGTGAAAATTTCATTCTACGGTTCGGTGGTTTGTGGGCGCGGAACGCGCCCGATTGCGTCCCGGATGTGGTTCAAATGGTTCAAATGGCTCTGAGCACTATGGGACTTAACTTCTGAGATCATCAGTCCCCTAGAACTGAGAACTACTTAAACCTAACTAACCTAAGGACATCACACATACCCATGCCCGAGGCAGGATTCGAACCTGCGACCGTAGCGGTCGCGCGGTTGCAGACTGTAGCGCCTAGAACCGCTCGGCCACTCCGGCCGGTCTCCCGGATGTGTTCCGTTGGTTTCAGATCAGATGAACTTGGTGATCAAGAAATCAACATGAGTTCACTATCATCCTCCTCAACCACTCTAGCACGATTCTGGCCTCGTTACGCGGGCAGTTGCGCTGATGGAAGATGCTATTGATTTCGGGGAAGACATTAAGCATTGAAAGATGCAGGTAGTCCTCAATAATGTGTGCTTAGTCGACAGCTGCCATGGTGCCTTCCGTCACTACCATAAGTCCCATGGAAATCCAGCTGAATGTTTCCCTTGGCATAATACTACTTCCACCCTCCTGCCTTCGTGGTGAAGCGCATGTTTCGAGCAGACGTTCGCCCGAATCTCAGCATTCGCGCACGATCATCGACCTGGTGTAATAAGAAGCCTGATTTATCAGACCACTGCGGTTGTAATTGGCGACGTCGTTGGGTCAACATGGGAACACGGAAGTGTCATCTGCTGCGGAGCATGATCAGTAATGTTCGCCGAACAGAGTAATCTAAAACATTTGTGCCTGCGAAAGCGTTGTATTCTGACGTCAAATCTGCCACAGGTCGCCGTCTTTTCTCCTTCCGAATCGCTCGCTCCCTGGCGCCGGGTCATAGTAATCTGTCCTTTGTAAAAATCGCTTATGTCACTGGATTTCCCCATTTGCAGCCCATATCGTCGCTAGACTGATTCCCCATTCGTTTCTGCCCCGCATATACAGGGTACACAAAAACTATGTATTTGTAAATTTTAGTTTCTTTAGAAAAGATAAAAGAAAGACCCTTTTATTTCACAAAAATGTCACAGGCACACCGTTTCCCCGCTAGGGATCCGTGAAGGTTTAGACGCTAGCGATGTTCGGAACGGCGTTCAAACTTCGGAGTGAGCAATATTGTTTTAGAGATGTTGCTGAAAATGTCGTCCGTTTACATTAACGCACAACTGGAATCTGTGTGCTAATGATTGTCTAAAACGCCCCAAACAACCAGGTGCAACTTCAGCAAAACGGGAAACATATTCTGGAGTGCCTATCGTTATCTCGTACATCAAATGCTTCATCTCCTTCCACGAAACGAGTGAGGTAGGGAGAATATATTGGCGAAAACAATGTATAAATATTCTCGTGATATAGCGAAGTGTGTGTATGTGGGGGAGGGGGGACAGTACCGCCATGATGGAACCAAAATCGTTGCATGACTGCTACGAGGATATTCTCCAACGTTTCCAGTAGTAGCAGTTCACGGTAATTTCCCTTACTGAGCGGGTTTGGTGGCAGACAGTCTTGAAACAATACCAGTCGGTAAATCTCTGTTGATGGTGGAACACACAAGTTGCCTTAGGATTTTCCAGTTTCCAGATATGGCTACTTTCTTATGAAGACAGCTTCGTCAATACAGAAAAACACACGTCTGGAAGTCAGAAATGTTTACAGTACTGTGTAGCTACCATTGGCCGAATTCCACGCGCTAAGGAAAGTCATCAGCTGATAGGTCATGTACCTTCTGATACTTGAATGAATCATGCCCGTCTCGTGCACGATGTTCCATATAGTGGCGTTGGAGGTGTTTAGTTCCTTGGCTATGGGTCGTGTGCTGGTGCTGGCGTTGTGTTCAGTTCACTCTACGAGATCCTGTTTCAGAAGATGGCCGTCAAGTCTTAAATGTGACGCGATTTGGTAACCTCATCCCCGCAAATCGTTTTACTTATAGGCACCTTGCTGCTCGGCTGTTGCATATTACCTCCGCGTAAATGAGATACGTGAAACTAACTTAGAGCATAATCAGTCATTGACTATCTGCAAACATTAGTAGACACTACATAATATAAATAATAAACACTACATAATATAAATAATGAATAATAATAATAATAATAATAATAATAAAGAACTACAAGAGAAAAACATCGAAGAAATTCATCTAGGACAAGAAAGAGAAAGATCTGAGGTCTCGCTTTTGCTGATGATATTCCAATATTTTCTAAAGGACAAATACAGATGCAAAGATAATGGTAGAAGCACCTCACAAAATTGCATCTAAAACCGGATTATAAATATCGTATGAGAAAACAGAATATATTGAACGTAAACATAGCAGAGAAAAATATATATAAGCACAACATAGAAACTTCAAAACAGTTCATAAGTTTTAAGTATTTTCATGATTGGATACGATCAATTGGATTAGATAACACCTCAAGTAAAGAAAGATTGAAGAAAATGGATTTAGTATATAGATTCATCCAACACCGACGTAATAAAATATCAGTATCATTCCAGGCAAAAATTAAACACTTTTCAAGAGTAATTAACTGGGAAGCACATTACAGATCTGAATGCCTAACGCAGAATAAAAGAGATGAACAAGAATGACTGGAAAAGAAAGAAAGGAAAAAATTTAGGGCCACAAAAGACCAAAGATAACGACTGGATGAAGAAAGAAATGAACATCTATGCAGAAATACTTAACAGAATAAATGATAATAGGCAAACGAAGAAAATTTTTAATTTCGTTTCCAAATTAAAAAAAAAAAAAAAACACCATGAAATGGCTGGAAGAGAAAAGAAGGGAATTGAGACAACTTAACGTCACAGAGGGCACCATACAGGACGGTGAAAATTTCAGGCTACTGCCCAATACTGAAAAATTTCCTATCAAAATAGAAAAAAAAAGCAAACCACGACCTAGGAGCGTGAAGTTGAGCAGAGGCGGACCACCAGCTACTGCATGAAGAAATTCTGGGAAGAAGAGAAAAAACAGATTGTGCCACAGTCTTAGATGCGGCCTATTATTGGCCGAATTCTGTAATTGTTTATCCAGGGACTCGGACGCTACTTACAGTAATGTAAACTTGCCCTTCCTAGAACTAATATGTAGAGCGCCCACCCGGTTAGCCGCGCGCTCCAACGCACTGCTTCCCGAACGGAAAGGCGTGCCGGTCCCCAGCACGAAGCCGCCCGGCGGATTAGTGTCGAGGTCCGGTGTGCCGGCCAGCCTGTGGCTGGTTTTTAAGGCGGTTTTCCATCTGCCTCGGCGGATGCGGGCTGGTTCCCCTTATTCCGCCTCAGTCACACTATGTCGGCGATTGCTGCGCAAACACTGTCTCCACCTACGCGTACACCATAATTACTCTACGACGCAAACATTTGGGTTTACACTCGTCTGTTATGAGACGTTCCCGGGGGGTCCACTGGGGGCCGAACCGCTCAATAACCCTGGGTTCGGTGGGGGCGGTGGTGGGGTGGGTGGACTGCTGTGGCCTGTTGTGGGTTTGTGAACCACGGAAGGCTACGGCGGGACGAAGCCTCTCTGTCGTTTCTAGGTCCCCGTTTCAATACACAATACACAAAATGTTCCACATTCTGGCCCTAGGTTGGCCAACCGTGTCCAGTCAACTGTCGTGTCATCCTCTACCAATGACGTCATCGGATACATAGAGGCATGTCGTCAGCACACCGCTCTCCCGGTCGTTGTCGGGTTTCTCGACCTTGGGACCGCTACCAGTAGGTAGACCAGATACTCTGTTGCCCTCGCGAGGCTAAGTGCACGCCGTTACACTTCTCCCAGCAAGGAAAAATCCCTGGCAGTACTGGGAAACGAACCAGGATCCCCCGTATAGTGGCCAACCGCGCTGACCACTCAGCTACAGAGGTAGGCAGAAATAACATGTAACTGTGTTGCAAATCAGGTTCCATTGTCGCTGCGTTTCGTATGAAGTAGTCAAAACAACTATGAACGTTGGCCTAAGGGAAGTTTAGGGTAAAATCATTCAAGGACACCTGGCGGGGAAACTGTGCA
The DNA here is from genome assembly GCF_023898315.1 of Schistocerca nitens. Taxonomy (NCBI): domain Eukaryota; kingdom Metazoa; phylum Arthropoda; class Insecta; order Orthoptera; family Acrididae; genus Schistocerca; species Schistocerca nitens. The sequence continues at coordinate 580,552,598 of NC_064618.1, read as the reverse complement.
CTTTTGACACTTGTGTCACATAGCAAAGGTGTTTATTTATATCTCTTCTAGTAATTGTAAAAATATGTGTACATTGTTCTTTTACAACCTGTATATTTTCCTTGCCTCGTGACTTGCCCCCAGCGCCATCAGGAAGAATTCATATTCGTCGTGGGCAGTTATCATAATGCTTCACCTCATCTGTGTATACGTCAAAGAATTCCTTTATTGCAATACCGTCACTTCTGTCGCTGAACGCAGCCTCCACGAACAATCTCCATTCCATTCGATAATGCAACTAACGGGTGACGTTTCTACGCACGCTATTCTCAGAGTGCCGTTGTCGTTGTTTACTGACGTCAGCCCGTAGTAATCGAGTTGATGGGATTTACTTGCGCAAATGCCGGATGAAGTACCAGAACGGGCGTGGTTCCCTACTGATCTCCCATCCTAAGCTCTTTCCCAAACCAGGACTGTGATGGGATGAGGTGCCACTTGGAGCAGACCACAGCGAACAGATTTTTCGTTTTCCACACACACATCCGTGCCCTATATGAGAACTGAACGAAACTGCGACTCATCTGAGAGTACGACTTGACGCTGAAAGCTCAAAAGACACAGTTACAGTTACTCATTGACTGTTGATGTATTTTAAATTAAAACTTCCTCGTGGTGGCTTAGAAAATGCACATATTACAACAGCGAGATTGCTACTGGTATTTGCTGTCATAATGAGTTTTGCAGCCCTTTCCCTTCTTGTTGACGGTACGGAAAGGGCTGAATGTAACTTGTTCATTTCTCTCCTGTTTTGAGCTGCAAATATTTATGTTTAGTTAATGTGGCCAGAGAACTACCTATATTTTTCAAGTAATCTGGCTATTCGTTTTCTTTTTAAAATCATTTATTTGACATCAGGAGTTCAATGGAACATTTTTTGAACGAGATGATCTCATTGCCCATTAGCATGATGGTAATTTAACGCAATTATTATCGCAAAAAAGAGTAACGTAATAAGCTTCTAGCATCGTTACTGTTCACTGTATGTACAGTTGGCCTGGTGGATAACGTCTGAAGGTCATTGGGGATGTTGCCAAACGCTGCTATTGTATAGAGAGAAATTGTAACGCCAGAAAATTGTAGTAAAATGCAGTAAAGCCTGCAAAAGATTGGCTATAGGTGCAGGAACTAGCATTAATAACGCTCAGCGTAAAAAAAATTGTAAGATACATAGGTGGAAAGACCCGTTAAAAATTCATTTCCAGACTGGTAATCAATCTCTGGAAACAATCAAAAGCATTAAATATCTAATAGTAAGCGTCCAGAGTGATGTAAAGGGGAACCAGAAAGATCAGGAACGGCGATTCACTGCAAGCATTTACCCGCGAAGGAGATCGCTAACAAAACTCTCGTTCGATGAGTCTTGTAGGAATTTTGCTCGTCAGTGTAGGATCCTTTCCAGATAGCGCTAATAGGGGAGGTCTGAGAGGAGCAACACGTTTCGTAACGGGCTCGTTTAGTAAGCTCAAAGGCTTCAAGGAAAAACTCATGTAAGTCCAGTGACAGACTCTACGAGAGAGGCTTTGTGAGTCACGGACAAGTTACGTGTTAAAATTCAGAAAGACTACATTCCAAGAAGAGTCTATCAGTACACAGTGTGTCCGGATTAAACAAATTTTAAAATATAGTGGCAGTCAAATGAAAACGGGCTGGACGGAGAAAAGTAAGTAAACTAGTTCAAAAGTAATCGTCATAAATTTTAATACATTTATCCTATTGTGCGACAAGATGGTCAACAGTAACATGGAAAAATACTTATAATATAAAATATAATAACTTGAGACGTTATTGCAGCATTTACTGACGCTTTGCTTCTACAAGTATGGTAATTCAAAATGTTTTCTGCATATGCTTGAGGCAGATGGTGCCGCATGCGCATGAGCGTAATTACTTCTTTCACTTAAACGCGCATCTGTAGCCATGTGGATTCCACTGCAGAAGGCGTTTTTTGTGCCTTCTTCCGGAGCCAGAGGCTGTTACAATGGTGCAACGTGTTTTCGGTGTGATTATGGATTGCGACCAACTGACGATGTTACCACTCACGTTAAAGATCAAGAAAAGGGAAACTTATTGTTCGCTTTCGACATCGGGCTAGAAGACCAAGCACACAGTTTCAGAGGCTACTGTTGAATTAATCCATACATCCTTCCAGCGAAACTCTCGTAAGCCAATCCGAAAGCAAGTAGACAGTTACAATAAGCTCGATCAAAAGGACATGATGTCACCAATAAAACATTATGAGCGATTTCTTCGATCACGTGTTCCCGGACCGCTGGATCGGGAGAGGTAGTCCATCGATTGTTTGGGCCCCTAAAAGCCCAGATATTACGTCACTTAATATTTTTGTGGGGGTCTATCAAGAATCAAGTCTACTAGACACCAGTTCGTGACCTACCAGATCTGCGCCATCACATGGCGTGCAGTTATCGTAAATGTTACGTCTGCAACGCTGAAAAACAATTGGAGATAAGTGGACAAAGATTAGATGTCTGTCGAGCCACTAACCGTGCGCATCTCGAAATGTATTTGGGATACTAAAAACATTTTGAACTGGCGTACGTGCAGACACATACTGTCAATAAATATCTCAATTACTTCGCAAGTTGTTACATTTTATGTTATTATATGTTTAATCCGGATACGTATTAACTGCCAATTAGTATGTGTAACGAAGCGCCTATGACAATAAAAATCAGAGAAGTTATTTAAAGAGCAGTCAGAATAAAACGAAACAAATGGGAAAAAGTTAGTAAACTGTTTGTTACTTCAAATGTAATCGCCATAACGCATTCATCACACTGTGAGGCAAAACGGTCAATGCTTTTAAGCCGGCCGAAGTGGCCGTGCGGTTAAAGGCGCTGCAGTCTGGAACCGCAAGACCGCTACGGTCGCAGGTTCGAATCCTGCCTCGGGCATGGATGTTTGTGATGTCCTTAGGTTAGTTAGGTTTAACTAGTTCTAAGTTCTAGGGGACTAATGACCACAGCAGTTGAGTCCCATAGTGCTCAGAGCCATTTGAGCCAATGCTTTTAAGGAAAAACTTTCTGCATTTCCTTACGGAAATATGATTGTACCGAGGCGTACATCTCTTCGTCCAAAGCAAATCGATGGTCACCAAAAATACAAAAACCGCATGGGGTGAGCTCGGGACTGTCTGAAGGATGTATAAGGGCTTCCCAGAGAAAATTCTGCAGCGTAGTCGAAACAACCTTGGCAACATGTGGGCGGGCATTGTCCTACAACAGAATGATGCCGTCCGTCAGCATTCCTCGGCGTTTGGACCCTGATGGCGCGCTTCAATTTTTGCAAAGTGTTCACATACCACTGTGCGTTATTGTGGCGCTGTGTTCCAAAAAGTCAGTGAGTAGTGGACCCTTCCAGTCGAAGAAAAAGGTCATCGTGACTTTCCTGGAGCTGGCACGGCTGTTATCTCGAGTACGCTGCAGAAGTTGCGCTGGGAAGCCCTTAACATTCTCCATACAGCCACGACCTGCCACCAAGCGTTTTCCATGTTTTTGGTGTCCCGTAGAAAGACATTCGTGACCGTCGATTTGCTTCTGACGAAGAGATACGTGAGAGGGAGTATTCAAGGTTACATAGTATGTTGTTACATATCTCTTAGTATCAAAACGTTCATAGATGTACAGAAAGTAAATGTCCTATGTTAAATTAATTATTGTAGTGTTAACAACTTTTACGCAATTTCATAAGTGCACAAACAATATGTTAGCAGATAAATGTTACCTGTCTTGCAACGGCTGTACCGTTGTCTACTGTGTCAGTTCTTGTTTATGCCTCCCAAATAACAGCTCCAAGGTTTTCTGTTTCAGTAAAAGTCGCTGGAATGTTGTTTTTTGAATTCATCAGTATTTAGTCATAAATTCTTGACACTTTATACGACGTCACTTGTTAAGCAAATGGATTTTGCAACATTTCAACACAGCACAAAGAACATGATAGTTACTCTGACCAATCTCGACAACTGAAACTTCTGGCGCGTCTGGCGATTAAAATGTCTATAAATATTACTTACACAGCTTCCAGATCCTTCTAGAGCAGAATGTAGTTCAAAAGAATTTCAAATACGGCTGTCCTAACTGAAATTACTTTACAGATATAATTTACATCATAATTATTTATAAAAAAAATTTATGCGCCAGTAGTTAATACTGAAAGTTGAAAGTTTTAACAACATATTCGGTGAACAACTTTGCTTCCGGCGTTTTTCAATTGACGGCAGCAGCGGCAAGTGGGGTTCGGGTGGTTGGTCGTAGGTGTAATACAGTAAGATTAAGCATCTGTAAACATAATGCCATAAAAATATTAGTCGATTTGTGATTGCATCATAAGGTTATTCTCGATTAAGTACGTCAACTTACGTACTCATTTCTCGCCATTTGCGGGAAGTTTTAATTTTCTACTTTAACATGAAGAAATCTGCGGCTGTGTCTCTTAAAATGATGGGTAAGACCAATGGTCAGGGAACTATTAGTGGAAGAACGTGGGGAGAATGTTTTCAACGCCTTAAGAACGGTGATTTCGGTGTCGAAGACCGGCATGGCGGTGGAAGACAAAGTTTTCGTAGCTACTGAAACAGACTAAGACAGTCACAGGGCATCATTATTGAAAGCAGTTGATGCGTTCGAGCCCATCATTGAAACACAAACGGCCACAATACAGCTATAGACAAGTAAAGGTAATTTTGCAGCAGGTCAGTTCTCGACCCCATGTCGCAAAACCCGTCAGAATATACATGGAAACGTTGAAATGAAAAGTCCTATCCCTCGCGCCGTATTCTCCATACGTTTCTCTCTCTGACTACCAACTTTTTCGATCAGTGGCATACAGTCTGGCTGATCAGCACTTCCAATTATATGAACAAGTGCAAAATTGAGTCGATTCATGGATCCCCACAAAAGACGCCCAGTTCTTCCGCCACGGGATTCGTATGCTATCCGAAAGATGGGAGAATGTGGTGGCCAGCGATGGGAAATACTATGAATCATAATTTTTTTGTAAGTTTTTCACAATAAGGCCCCGAACTTTGAGAAAAAATGGCGGAAGCAAAGTTGTAGACCTAGTAGAAACTATCGGCTTCCGTCTTTGTATAATTATCGACTGAATTATCAATAATAAAATTAAAAATGGAAACAGAAATTTAGTTTACATGGAAAATAACCATAATAATATTAATTTCACTGTAAAGTGATTTTTGACTCATTTCAGTTAACAATAGTGATTATTAAATTTCATGGTTCAAGACCGACGTTGCTAGATGGATCGATATGAAAAAAAAATTATTATCAGAAAAATAGGCTGTTGGTTATCAAATACATGCAAAATTATCTTAAGATGTGGAACATATAATTTAATTATAAGAATTAACTCAAGTCAGGGCGACATTTGTAAGAAATCGAACACATCAATTGAAGTACGAAAGTTCTGAGGAGACAAGATTCATTATAGTATGCGAACGCAAACATTTTTCCATAAAAGCTTTGGTCATATTGTCTCACAATAGGATAAATTTATTAACAGTTTTGACGTTTACTTTTGAAGTAGTAAACCGTTTACTACTTTTTTTCATTAGACTCGTTTTTCAATTAGCCTCGTTTTCATTTGACTGCCCTTCAGTCATTGTCCAGTCACGTTTAAGTTACCATCTGTCGGAAGCCTGAATAACCACATTCTGCAGCGCCGGCCGCTGCGAGACGTGCGGGAAGGGAATTTTGTGAGGTTCTGGAAGGTACCGACAGGGATGTGAAGCCATGATGACTCCAGTGCCGTGATGTATATCTCTGTTGAGGATCCACAGCGCGAAGAGCCCGATTGAGGTGGTCCCACAGATTTTCGATTGGTTTTAAATCCGGGGAGTTTGGTAGCCGGGGCAGCACGGTTAAATCATCATGGTGCTCTTCAAACCACGTACATACGCTGCGAGCTGTGTGACACGTTGCACTGTCATGCTGGTAGATGTCATGGGGCCGAGGAAATACAAATTGCACATAGTGGGTATGATCCCCGAGAATACATGCACACATACTTTGATCCAGTGTGCCTTTCAGAATTACCCAGGAAATGCCACGAAAACATTCCCCAGACCATAACGCTCCGGCCAGGATCCTTCCGACCACTGATGAAGTTGCTTTCAGACGTTTCAGAACACTTTACAAAATTAGCCGTTCCTGAAAAGCTTCCACCCCTGGCCCGACAGTCAATGATCATGCGCTTTTGGACGTCAAATAAATCGCTCTGTTTCCGTTTTACGACAACAACTGCACCTGTTTCCGAATTCCCCGCCCCCGGCCCGGACGCGGTTTATTTACCCTCCACTGCTAGTGCTGCAAGGACGTAGCTAGGATTTTGTGAAAGGGGGGCGTAGGGGGGGAGGCGTGGGGGGGGGGGCGAAATACATTAACTTCACTCAGTTGCCAAACTAACTAAAATCTGAATTTAAAATGTTGCCTGTTTGCTAACAAAACACAGCTCAGTCTTCTAAAATTTGGTTCATTATCGCAGAACAGAAGAATCAACGTTGGGCTGAATGACTTATGAAGTTAAATGGGTTTAAATCTCTTTTGACAGTAGCCATCTTTCTCCTACTACAACCTTATGTTTAAATTTACGACTTACTAGAATCAAGTCCGTATTTCTTCAACACTTCAAAGCATCCCAGATTCCTCAATTCAGTCTCTAATTTTATTAAATTATTTTTCATTTCATTAAAATTATCCAGTCCTTAAACGATCAAACACTATTTTTAAACTATTATTTCAATATTCAACTTGAAAGTATAGCAACCAAATCTATTTATAAACCAGAACAGTATTCGCAAATACTGTGGGCTGCATTGATGTTCTTGTTGTTGTGGTCTTCAGTCCAGAGACTGGTTTGATGCAGCTCTCCATGCTACTCTATCCTGTGCAAGCTTCTTCATCTCCCAGTACCTACTGCAACCTACATTCTTCTGATTGTATTCATCTCTTGGTCTCCCTCTACGAATTTTACCTTCCACGCTGCCCTCCAATGCTAAATTGGTGATCACTTGATGCCTCACAACACGTCCTACCAACCAATCTCTTTTTCTAGTCAAGTAGGACCCAAAAGCAGCTGCGAATCAGAATAAAAATTAAGATCTAATAGAGAACTATATGTGAAAGTTGAAAAATTAACAGATGTAACGAGAAGAAGATTACAATTCTGTTGACACATATGCAAGATGAGTAATGCCAGAACAACTAAACAAATCTTTGACTCATTAAACAACTGCAAATCCAATCTCACACTGCTGAAAGAGGTAGGAAGAAATGTCGAAAATACAGGAGTTGACATGGACACAATAGGAAACAGAACAGCTTTAGAATAAGCAATAGAAAAAGGCAGGCTTTCAGTGCAGTAAAACAACAAGAACTGGAGGAAAACGGACAAGAAGAGAAGGAACGACATCCCTGAAGGATGAAAAAGACAATTCCGTTGAAAACAAAGAAGCGGAAACAATCTTAATTTCTGGTATCATCTATAAGAGATTATTTTCGAAATAAAGAAAGTAAAGCATAGTAGTGGAATTCTGAAGGATGACATAGAAGAGTAGAAAAGTAACTGAGACAAAAAAAGGCAGACAGTAAAAAATAAAATAGTACAACAATCAAGACAGAAACAGCAACAGAATTGACCCCCGAACTGCAATTGAAAAAATTAAAATGGGTAACGCAGGATTAAAAAAAGTCATAAAGACATGTTGTTGTTCTGGTCTTCAGTCCTGAGACTGGTTTGATGCAGCTCTCCATGCTACTCTATCCTGTGCAAGCTTCTTCATCTCCCAGTACCTACTGCAACCTACATCCTTCCGAATCTGCTTAGTGTAGTCATCTCTTGGTCTCCCTCTACGATTATTACCCTCCACGCTGCCCTCCAATACTAAATTGGTGATCCCTTGATGCCTCAAAACATGTCCTACCAACCGATCCCTTCTTCTAGTCAAGTTGTGCCACAAACTCCTCTTCTCCCCAATTCTATTCAATACCTCCTCATTAGTTATGTGATCTACCCATCTAATCTTCAGCATTCTTCTGTAGCACCACATTTCGAAAGCTTATATTCTCTTCTTGTCTAAACAATTTATCGTCCATGTTTCACTTCCATACATGGCTACACTCCATACAAATACTTTCAGAAACGACTTCCTAACACTTAAATCAATACTCGATGTTAACCAATTTCTCTTCTTCAGAAACTCTTTCCTTGCCATTGCCAGTCTACATTTTATATCCTCTCTAATTCGAACATCATCAGTTATTTTGCTCCGCGAATAGCAAATCTCATTTATTACTTTAAGTGTCTCATTTCCTAATCTAATTCCCTCAGCATCACCCGATTTAATTCGATAACATTCCATTATCCTCGTTTTGCTTTTGTTGATGTTCATCTTATAACCTCATTTCAAGACACTGTCCATTCCGTTCAGCTGCTCTTCCAAGTCCTTTGCTGTCTCTGACAGAATTACAATGTCATCGGCAAATCTCAAGGTTTTTATTTCTTCTCCATGGATTTTAATCCATACTCCGAATTTGTCTTTTGTTTCCTTCACTGCTTGCTCAATATGCACATTGAATAACGTTGGGGATAGGCTACAACCCCTGTCTCACTCCCTTCTCAACCACTGCTTCCCTGTAATGCCCCTCAACTCTTATAACTGCCATCTGGTTTCTGTACAAATTGTAAATAGCCTTTCGCTCCCTGTATTTTACCCATGCTAACTTCAGAATTTGAAAGAGAGTATTCCAGTCAACATTGTCAAAAGCTTTCTCTAAGTCTACAAATGCTAGAAAGGTATGTTTGCCTTTCCTTAATCTTTCTTCTAAGATAAGTCGTAGGGTTAGTATTGCCTCACATGTTCCAACATTTCTACGGAATTCAAACTGATCTTCCCCTAGGTCGGCTTCTACCAGTTTTTCCATTCGACTGTAAAGAATTCGTGTTAGTATTTTGCTGCCGTGACTTATTAAACTGGTAGTTCGGTAATTTTCACATCTGTCAACACCTCCTTTCTTTGGGATTGGAATTATTATATTCTTCTTGAAGTCTGAGGGCATTTTGCCTGTTTCATACATCTTGCTCACCAGATGGTAGAATTTTGTCATGGCTGGCTCTCCCAAGGCTATCAGTAGTTCTAATGGAATGTTGTCTACTTCCGGGCCCTTGTTTCGACTTAGATTTGTCAAACTCTACACACGCTATCATATTTCGCATTTAATCTTCATCCACATTCTCTTACATTTCCATAATATTGTCCTCTAGTAAATCGCCCTTGTATAGACCGTCTATATACTCCTTCCACCTTTCTGCTTTTCCATCTTTGCTTAGAACTTGTTTCCATCTGAGCTCTTGATACTCATACAAGTGGTTCTCTTTTCTCCAAAGGTCTCTTTAATTGTCCTGTAAGCAGTATCTGTCTTACTCCTAGTAATATATGCCTCTACATCCTTACATTTGTCCTCTAGCCGTCTCTGCTTAGCCATTTTGCACTTCCTGTCGACCTCATTTTCGAGACGTTTGTATTCCTTTTTGCCTGATTCATTTACTGCATTTTTATATTTTCTCCTTTCATCAATTAAATTCGGTATATCTTCTGTTACCCAAGGATTTCTACTAGCCCTCGTCTTTTCACGTACTTGATACTCTGCTGCTTTTACTATTTCATCTCTCAAAGCTACTCATTCTTCATCTACTGTACTTCTTTTCCCTAATGCTCTCCCTGAAACTCTCTACAACTTCTGGTTCTGTCAGTTTATACAGGTCCCATCTCCTTAAATTCCCACTTTTTTGGAGTCTCTCCAGTTTTAATCTACAGTTCATAACCAATAGATTGTGGTCAGAGTCCACATCTGCCCCTGGAAATGTCTTACAATTTGAAACCTTGTCCTTGAATCTCTGTCTTACCATTATATGACCTATCTGAAACCTTCCAGTATGTCCAGCCATCTTCCATGTATACAATCTTCTTTCATGGTTACTGAACCAAGTGTTAGCTATGAGTAAGTTATGGTCTAAGCAAAATTCTACCAGGCGGCTTCTTCTTTCATTCCTTACCCCCATTCCATATTCACCTACTACGCGTCCTTCTCTTCCTTTTCTACTATGGAATTCCAGTCACCCATGACTATTCAATTTTCGTCTCCCTTCACTATCTTAATAATTTCTTTTATCTCTTCATACATTTGATGAATCTCTTCGTCATCTGCGGAGCTAGTTTGCAAATAAACTTTCACTACTGTGGTAGGCGTGGGCTTCTTGTCTATCTTGGCCACAATAATGCGTTCACTACGCAGTTTGTAGTAACTTACCAGCACTCCCATTTTTGTATTCATCATTAAACCTACTCCTGCATTATCCCTATTTGATTTTGTATTTATAACCCTCTAGTCATCTGACCAGAAGTCTTGCTCCTCCTGCCACCGAACTTCACTAATTCCCACCATATCTAATTTAACCTATCCATTTCCCTTTTTAAATTTTCTAACCTACCTGCCCGATTAAGGGATCTGACATTCCACGCTCCAATCTGTAGAACGCCAGTTTTCTTTCTCCTGATAACGACGTCCTCCTGAGTAGCCCCCGCCCGGAGATCCGAATGGGGGACTATTTTACCTCCGGAATATTTTACCGAAGAGGACGCTATCATCATTTAACCATACAGTAAAGCTGCATGCCCTCGGGAAAAATCATGGCTTTAGTTTCCCCTTGCTTTCAGCCGTTCGCAGTACCAGCACAGCAAGACTGTCTTCCAGAATGAGATTTTCACTCTGCAGCGGAGTGTGCGTTGATATGAAACTTCCTGGCAGATTAAAACTGTGTGCCGGACCGAGACTCGAACTCGGGACCTTTGCCTTTCGCGGGCAAGTGCTCTACCATCTGAGCTACCCAAGCACAACTCACGCCCCGTCCTCACAGCTTTACTTCTACCAGTACCTCGCCTCCTACCTGCTAGTTCTGCAAGGTTCGCAGTAGTTACTGAAAAGGCTACTGCCCCTCTTCAGGAACCACACGTTTTTCTGGCCTCTCAACAGAAACCCCTCCGTTGTGGTTGCACCTACGGTACGGCTGTCTGTATCGCCGAGGCACGCAAGCCTTCCCACCAACGGCAAGGTCCATGGTTCATGCTGTATTGATACACGCATAAATTTTGTTTTTCTCGTGGTCACCTCCCCCTTTGAAATCCCCTTCCGGAAATCCGAATGGGGGGACTATTCAGGAATCTTTTGCCAATGGAGAGATCATTACGACACTTTTTCAATTACAGGCCGCATGTTCTGGGGATACACATTATGTGTGTTTAATTCAGCGTTTCTGTTGCCTTCTGCATCCACTCTTCCGCTTTTTGTGGCAGTTTCCCACCCACAAAGGCAAGAGATTGCCCTGAAGCTCTGTCCGCTGCTTGGCACTCTTTCACAAGGCCGTTGCACAATGAGGGTTACTTCTTATGCCGGAAATCTTCGGCCGCCAATGCTGGTGATTATTATTCAAAATTTAAGCGGGGGTGAGGTTCAAACCCGGGACCGAGGACATTTTGATTACTAGTCAAGGACGCTACACATAGACCACGGGTGTAGGAACATTTTAGTAATGGGTACACGTTTTTATCTTAACACTAGTGGACGGATCAAAATCGGTTTTCCTTTTCTTTCTTTTTACAAAGCTACCCATAATTAGAAACAATCAGAGCAGAGCACAGCTCAAAAACAATGAACGGCCGCACTTACATTAAATTCAGTTGAACTGATTAACAAAACAACAAGAGAAGCCAAGTAAGGCCAATAGTTTGGAATTGTTAGTCTTGGCTAAAGCAGGGATGGGCGATAGCGGACACTGCTACCCCTATATTGATAGTTCAGTTTTATCTACAGACTTCGTAACTATCGATAGTGCGCACCCCTTTATCTTCGTATAATAGAAAATGAAAACTGTTCGGAAAGGATACTGTCTTGAAAGGAGCTTATGTAAGACAAGCATCAACAAAAGGACAACAAGGGTGCTGTAACGTAGTCAAATTAAATTAGGCGATTCTGAGGGTATTAGATTAGAAAACGAGCTCTAAAAGTAAAGGAGCGATTAAACGGTTTCCGTTCGGAGGCCGTACAGTCGAGAATAAGTATGTCATTGAGGCAAAATAGCCGTGAGCAGTGAGGCAGTCGTCCTATCGACGCACCAGGTTGAAGCTACCCGTTTGGTAAAACAATTGTCTTGATGTGCCAGTTTCTTAAATCGCCTTGGCCTGATGCGTGAAGTCCGTAATTGTCTGCTGCACATCCTCGTCCGACAGAATTGTCGACCCTTCAAGGCCTTTTTTAAGGGCCCGAATGCTTAATAATCGCATGGGGAGATACTTGGACTAGAGGGCGAGTACTCGAGTGTCTTCTACTTGAGTTGGCGTAACTACTGCTTTACTACATTTGCTATGGCGACATGCGTTATTATGAAGCAGCAACATCCGTTGTCGCACCATTCTACAATGGTGCTTATAGACAGACATGCTGTCCCTTATAGATTCTTAATTCTGCGATGGATGTCTACCAGTGTTTGTCCTACGGCAGCCAGAAAAAGAATAAGAGCACAATTTTGATTTGCAGCTCCTTGTAGTTGCCGTGTTTGCAGTTAGAATTGTTGGATGTGAGGTCCGCCAGTTATGCAAAACACCGTTTTTTCTCAGTACCCAGACATGTTTCGGCACTGTGCCGTCATCAGTGGGTTTTCGTTTTTATTTATTATGCAATGTGAACATTTTTGTTAAATGATTATAAAATTATATGTATCTTCAGTTCAAACAACAGATCGTTTCTTTTTGTAAATACCTTTACATTTGACGAGCATGAATTTTCTGGATCACTTGTGTGTTAATTACTATTACTCAACATGAAGTACTGCCGATGGGATCACCAATCAGTGGCCTCCTAGCTAACATATTCATGAACAACCTGGAGAACATGATCTTCAGACACATAATAAAACCAGAAAACTACAAAGTTATATACTGGTACCGTTATGCCGATGACATGATATGCCTGACTGATGAACCACATACACACATAGAACAGTTACACAATGAAATAAACAACTTACACCCAAAAATTAACTTCACACTAGAAACGGAAACTAACAACACATTGCACTTTCTAGATCTCACCATACATAAAACAAACAACACACACAACTTCACAATATTCAGGAAACCGACAACCACAAGCACCACCATTCACAACCTATCAAACCGCCCATTGACCCATAAGCATGCAAACTTCAGATTCATGCTCCACAGATTAAACAGAACACCCATCAACAAACAGAACTACACACAAGAACTAAACACAATAAAAGAAATAGCAGTAGAAAATGGTTATACTACCCATAAGGTAGACAAGTTAAAACAAAAAATATGCAAACACTACAAAAATGAACATACCACACACACACACACACATCCTCATCCAGGATAGAACAACACAAAACACAAACAATGACCACACACAAGACACAACAGAGCAACAACACACACACACACACAAAATGAAATGGCACGTACTCACCTACAATAACAAGAGTGTTCACAGAACAGGCAACATATTAAAGAAACAGGGACTCCAAATAGGATACAGGACAGAGAACACAACACAGAAAAAGATCAGAGCACAAGAAACACCCATGGATAAATTTAACAGATCAGGAATATACAAACTCACATGCAACACTTGCCAGTCAGTATACACAGGACAAACAGGCAGAAACTTCAAAACAAGATATTCAAAACATTTCAGAGCTTTAAAAAGCAACAGCTCCCATAGCACATTTGCTGATCACCTTGTAGCCAACAACCACCACCCAACCACAATTGGAACAGACTTAAGAGTACTAAAACCCAGCCACAGCTAAACAGCAAACTGACCATTGAGGAAAACTTCCATATACAGAAGGCAATAGCAGAAGGAAAACAGGTCTTAAACGAATACACTACACTCTGCAAGGGCACACTATTTAACACGTTAAAGGAACTTTACAAGTAAAAACAGCACAAACAAAGTCTACACACGCGCGCGCGCGCGCGCGCACACACACACACACACACACACGATAAAAAAATAGGTACACTAAAATCTGCAAAGAAGCACCATTTACGCACAAAAGGAATACCATATAAAAAAACCATACACACAGGTAAGAAGCGCACACTCACGCACATGCAACACACACACAAAGATAAAATGCAAACAAATTTCAAATTTGGCGCCGAACTCCCTGGTGAACAAATGAACACTGACTGGGTTGGGGCATACAACAAACCACAATCACACTGTGTTTTGGTGAGGTGAAAAGTGTTTTACTACGTTATTTGTGGAAAATACTTGTTATAATTACGTGTGCATCACAACACCTCAGCATGATGCGGAGAATGGAAGTGCTTGCCACACGAAAACGTAAGTAAGAACGAAAACATCGCGACAAACTAAATTACACTCTAGAAGATAGGTTAACTCCCAGCAAAAAACTTTCTCATCAGTATCGTTTGGTTGCAGATGAGAAGCTACCTATAGTAATTAACACACAAGTGATCCAGAAAATTCATGCACGCCAAATGTAAAGATGTTGTTTGAATTAAAGATGCATATCATTTTATAATCATTTAACAAAAATGTTCACATTGCAGAATAAATAAAATGGAAAACCCACTGATGATGGCACAGTGGTGCCGAAACATGTTTGGGTAATGAGAAAAAACGGTGTTTTGTATAACTGGCGGACCTCACACCCATCAAGAATAAGAGCACGTTGGTCCTGCTTAGACGCATTTAATAATATCTCCATAGTTCAAGTTTCCACATTTATTGCACGTACGTTGGTAAGACACGACTGCCACACTAATCCGCCTACATATCGGTGCTTATATACCTGCATCGGAGTCTTGCTACGTTGCGTATACGCTGCAGCATCGCCCTCAAATGGAAACTTTTTGATCGCTCCTGATATCTTTCCATTTCACTGCAACGCAATTAGGTCGTATGTAATTTCATTTGGGTGATAAGAAGGGGCAGGGGGGAGGGACTCGGGACCCCATGGGACCCCCTCCCCTCCCCTTTGGCAACGTCCTTAGCATCTGCCGTCTGTGAGTGGTTATTGCACTTTGACGTCCAACATACGGCGTGGTCACATTAATATGACTGGACTGTGTGAGTCATAGAAAGGCAGACCGGCCGCCATTGTTTACACGTAAGATTTGAAAATGGAAGAGGAAAGGGGCGTAGTAATATTATCCTTGCCCGCAAACCGTGATGGGGTTTGCGGAGTGTAGATTAAGTGTAGACTTACCCATATTCATTTATGAATTGACCTCATATCCAGCAAAAGGTGACAGACTGGGCAAGATGGCACATTGCGCTCGCATTCCAGAATTCATATTCCCACCCGCTCGTCGATATTAAGGATCTTTGCAATTTGTAAATCACTTTAAGGCGAATTTCAGTATGGTACACTTGAAAAAGGTGCAGCTGACATCCTTGTCCTTTCCGAATGTACGCTCCGTCTCTCATGACGTTCTCATCTACTTGATCCTACTCTGTAATCTACATTCCTTTACTGTGTAATTGGACATGGACTGAGGGCCTAGTTACTCGTGAGTTTCACAATCCTTTGCTACCGAGAACACTATTATTTTATTTAAGATAAATAAAGGGACGTGTACAAGACGTTTATTGTGCAGAAATATAAGCGTAAGTCCCAAAGAGATAAACGAGGTTACTAGAAATGATTGAAGTGATTTCACAGATTTGATATTTTGTTACAGGGCTTCGTACACACATAGAAAAAGTCATTTTTTTACATTTTAAAAACGGTTCACATGTGCCCCTCCCCTACTGATTCTACAGATATCAAGTTACTAATGACGTTCATCCTACGTTGAGCGCAGTATGTGTCTATCAACGTGTTCGAAAACAACGTTGATGCGAGCTTGCAGTTCTGGTATTTGTTGGTAGAGGAGACGTAAACACCGAACGTTTCTGGTAACTCCATTAAAAAAGATCGCTTTGGGTTAGGTAGGGAGAGTGTGGAGATCATGTCATGAATTGCTGATCATCAAGCCCACCATGACCAATCCATCGGTTGCTGTGTTTCCTGCTTAAGAATTCACGAACATCATGATGAAAGTGGGGTGCAGCACCATTCTGTTGGTAGATGAAGTTCGCACTATCGGTCTCCAGTTGTGGCATGAGCCAGTTTTCCAGTATGTCCAGATACACGTGTCGTGTAACGGTCTTTTCACGAAAGAAAAAGGGAACGTAGACGTTACAGAACACGGTAACTTCTGATGAGATGGTTCAAATGGTTCAAATGGCTCTGAGCACTATGGGACTTAACATCTGTGGTCATCAGTCCCCTAGAACTTAGAACTACTTAAACCTAACTAACATAAGGACATCACACACATCCATGCCCGAGGCAGGATTCGAACCTGCGACCGTAGCAGTCTCGCGGTTCCGGACTGAGCGCCTAGAACCGCTAGATCACCGCGGCCGGCAACTTCTGGTGAATCTCGAACTAAAAAAACGGGAAAAAACGTTGCTTCGTCGCTGAAGAGGAGTTCCTCAGAATATCCATACACTTCCAAAAGCTGTTGCACCTGCGTCGAAAATTAAAAATGTCTCACTTTGTCCCAGAGAGTCGGGGTTTTTGTAGCAATTGCAAGCGGTAAGGCGTCAGCTTCGCTTCCCACGTGTCGTATATGGCATACGAAACTGCTGACAGTTTTTCTATTCAGAACCCTTGCAATGGCAAAGATACACGGGACAGTACTTTGCTGACCTTCCGCAAGGTGTCATTACCTAATGCAAGTTTCAGCGCTCTGTCTAATACAAATATTAGATGGGTAAACATACTTCTCTACCAGTGGAAGTGAAGAGGTTAAACTCTTCAGAATGATCTTGTGGTATGTTCAGCTCCCTGCTCGCTCTGTTCGTCGTCTTCTGTGGGCGACGTACGAGACGCCCGGACGTGGTGGTCAACCGCTTCTTCACTCACTGCAGGCCGACCTGTCGATTTCTCCTTGCAGAAGCACCCTGAAGCTTTAAACTGCTCATACCATAGCCTGATAGAGTTGGCTGTTGATAGATTTTTGTTGACCTTCGTTCTGAAGTGTCGTTGAACTACTGTGGCAGACTGATGTGAACGAATTATAAACACAACATACGCTTCCTCGGCGGCTATCGCCGTCTTGCTGAACTGCTGATGCTGGGCTCTAGTGGCAGAAAGCGGAAGTGCGGCTGCAACAATACAAAACTTTTTGTAGCTACAGGAAATTTGTGACATCGCTTCAGCCATTTATAACAACCTTGTATTGTCCTGTGCGGAGCAGAAATTATTGTGCACATCGAAATGAGCGTAATGAGAAGAATGAGAAGTGAACGTCTACCACCTTCATGCACCCAGGCCACGAACTCTGAGCGAGGGAAATCAAAGCAATTTTTACTCGTATATGGGTTTAAGCAGATATTCTGAATCCAAGGGAGCTTCAACATGCGAGCACTTCGCACAGCACGTTAATATTTCCTGCCCGATGCAGCTGTCACGCCTCTCGTGTCACACGAAAAGACCACCTGTTGAACGCAGCCTCAAACAACCCGGACAGAGCTCTCAGCAAGAGGCTCCGCTTACTTTGCATCTCACAACCGAACGTCTCAGGCGAAAGAGAGATTAATAATGCTTTTTCATGTTGCATTGCAAACTGAGACGTTGTAAAAACTCATACTAAATTTTGTTCTTGTTGTCAACAAACTCTGTGTCTGTAGAGAATTCATTAAGGGGACCAATACGTGATGTATATGTCTCTATACGGCCCATGTTAATTTTACGTTGTATGTTTGCCCCATTTTTGAAAAACCTATTCGGTTCTAGGCGCTATAGTCTGGAACCGTGCGACCGCTCCGTTCGCAGGTTCGAATCCTGCCTCCGGCATGGATGTGTGTGATGTCCTTAGGTTAGTTAGGTTTAAGTAGTTCTAAGTTCTAGGGGACTGATGACGTCAGAAGTTAAGTCCCATAGTGATCAGAGCCATTTGCATTTGAAAAACCTATTGAATGCACAGAAGTGAAATTTCAAATCAATTCTTCCCAGGAACACCACCTAATTTTGATAGCACCAAACACTTGAAAATATTCCCACAGATGTATGTTATACCGCATCAAGGGCAACTATTTTTAGTGCCCGCATACCAACATGTAGACGATTCCGAACCAAGCTGCCCAAACACTCATTTCGAGTTTGTGTCCACTTCTGCAAAAAAAATTTCAGTAGATCAGACTTGACTAAATTCAGACCAGTTTTCAGATAAAAATAACTTAATATAGGATAGTGATTGGATGTACTTTTAGTGGTAAAAAGACAAGAAGAGAGCTTTGAAAAAATAATATGTAAGATTTCTGCATCCAGAAAGATCTAGATGGGATTGCTGACGCTTTAGAAAAAGGCATCCATCTGACAAACTGGCCTTTATTGATAGAAACTTCTACTTTCCAACAGACACAAAAAATTCCAAATAGCTAAATCTGTGAAAAACTATTGAAATACGAGGGGCGTTCAGAAAGTAAGCTCCGATCGGTCGCGAAATGGAAACGACTATGAAAATCCGATAAAGCTTTGCACAGATGTGTTGGGTAGTGTCTCTAGTATAACCCCAGTTAGCATCACGTCGCTCTTCTCATTTCTGAGCTCGCAGTGAGTGCGTAAATATGTCTAGAAAATAGTGTCTGCCGCCAAGTACGAGGGCCTGGTGAGAAATTTCGCCTGAAGCTATGCAGCTAACATTACATAACTGTCGTGCTGTTTCTTCTTCAAGACAATTCTCAGCCGCATTCTGCAGGGGCAATGAAGATGCTCCTGCATCGTTTTCAAATGGAAATGTGAGATTACCCACAATACAGTCCGCAATTGTCTCCCCCTGAGTTTCATCTCTGGTCACATGAACCGTTGTCTTTGAAGACAACATTTTGACACAGACAACGAGGTGTAGGCCAGCGTGGAGAATTGGCGGAAAGCACTGGCGGCTGCCTTCTATGATGAGGCTATTGAAAAGTTGGTACAACGCTATGACAAAAGTCTAAGTCAGAACGGCGACTACGTAGAGAAGTAGCTGAAAGGTGTAGGTAATTGTTACAAGTAAAACATTTCTGATGTTCACTGTGGTTTCAATTTGGCAATCAATCGGAGCTTACTTTCTGAACAGGCCTCGTAGAACTGCACTACACAGTGCTATAACAAAAACAAAACACAAAACACACAGATTTCATCTGCCTTTCTTAAAGTGAAGTGCATGGCAGAGTGCCGTTGGTATAATTCCATTTGATAGGGTGTTTCCCGTTCCAATCGTATATGGAATCTGGAAACAATGCATGTTCTAATTACAGTAATCTTGTCTACACCGTCCCTATGGAAGTGATAAAAAGGGGTCTGACGGAGATCTCTAGATTCTTAACGCTATGAAGGTTCTTGAAACACTGTAAGTAGGCTTTCGAGGGATAATTTACATCTGTTTGAAGAGTTTGTTCAAATGGTTCAAATGGCTCTGAGCACTATGGGACTTAATATCTGAGGTCATCAGTCCCCTAGAACTTAGAACTACTCAAACCTAACTAACCTAAGGACACCACACACATCCATGCCCGAGGCAGGATTCGAACCTGCGACCGTAGCAGCAGCGCGGTTCCGGACTGAAGCGCCTAGAGCCGCTCGTCCACAGCGGCCGGCAAGAGTTTGTCGAATCAGGTTTATCAACATTTTCGTGTTGCTGCCCCGTAACCCAGACAAACCTATAACAACTCTCGTACCGCCCTTCTTTGGATACGTTAGCCCTGTTTATCCTGTTTGGTACAGGTCCCACATACTTGAGCGGTATCCTAAGATGGGATGTACAATTGATTTGGAAGTAGTCTCCACCTACCTGACCTACGACAATGTGATGATCCCAATTCACACATCTACAAGTTGTTAGGTACAGGTACTTGTATACGCTGATTGTAGTTGTCAGTCATTGATGTTGTAGTCATAGGAGATCAAATTTTCTCGTTTTGTAAAATGAATAACATTTTTGTGTGCGTTTAAAACCACCACTCGGAATCACTTTGAAATTTTGAAATCTTATCAAGACCTGATTTCTTCAGTTTTATCACACAGTACTTCATTATAGATAAATGCATCATCTGCAAAAAGTACGAGGCTACTGTGACGTTACTGTCACATACTGCTATGCGATAGTAATTCATTTTCTGCCGCTAGTTTGTGGTTATTTTAGAGAGCCAAAAGTGCGAGGTTACTGTGACGTTACATACTGCTGTGCGATAGTAATTCATTTTCTACCGCTATTTTAGTGAAAATATTTGAGCTGTGCACTTGGGAAGGTAGCGTTGAGCCTTCCCCGCTGAAGTGTTGTGTAACTGGAAGCTCCTCTATGGCCTCGTTTTCGGTAGAAGGCAGTCAGTGAATCTCATGAGTTTAAGAGCGGCTCCTTTGGGGATACGGGTACTTTACACGTAATTCGGGTAGCGACTTGCTTCGAGGGTTTCGAAAGCAGATGTGTTGTCCACACCCCCTGTGGTCAGTGAATACTGACGCTGCCCAATAGCCCTCAGAGAACGATTAAACATGGCATTTTTGCCTTTCTGTGCAGAACTTTAAAGAGCAAGACATTGCGGGCGCGTAAGGCTGACCAGTCGTGAAGACTGTTTCGGCCCACTACCAACTGCGTGTTTAAAAATGTGTACCTTGCACTCATTACAGCTTTTCCTGGTTAGGCGACAGATTAATTATGAATATGACCTGTTGTGTATCCAGTTGATTAACTTCACTGTGTTGGTATTGTACTTGAGCACAGTGGCTAAGAACAAGAATAATTTACTTATTATTTTGTGAAAGCAATGAGTCTTGTACTCACTCGTCTGGTATCAGTACGATTTAGTTTCAGTTGCTATTCTTTTACAGCAATGAGCGCTGTAATCGCTCGCCTTTATTACTATTTTATTATTTAGAGAGAGTTGAGTTCACTTTCACTAGTAGGCTAGCATTAATTCACAGTTTAACCACCAGCCAAGGAGCATTCGTTCTCTTAATACTGTCTACGAGGATCCCAACACACGTGCCTGGGGAACAACCGAAGTTATTTCTGCTTCTGTCGATTAGTCTACATCCAAGATAATATTCTGCGTCCTGCCTCATAAGAAATTCTCAATCTAGCCAGAAATTTTTGTGATGCACATGTATCCGTTCTTTTGTTAATAAACGTTGGCGTGGTGCCGAATCAAACGCATTTCGGAAGTCAATACAGTAATTATATGCAACTGCCAATCTTTACATATGGCCAGAACCAGCAACTAAGGCAACAAACTTTCAAGGGGTAAACACGTATGAAACAACTGAGCATCACATTATGATGTTACAGATTATGCACAACGTTTCTGGATAGAGGGTTGGGTTGGTTAGGGGAAGAGACCAAACAGCGAGGTCATCTGTCTCATCGGATTAGGGAAGGGAGTCGGCCGTGCCCTTTCAGAGGTACCATCCCGGCATTTGCCTGGAGCTATTTAGGGAAATCAAGGGAAACCTAAATCAGGATGGCCGGACGCGGGATTGAACCGTCGTCCTCCCGAATGCGAGCCCAGTGTGCTAACCACTGCGCCACCTCGCTCGGTTTTTTGGATAGAAAGGAAATGCTCCAACTTAAGAGTCACCGAAAAAGAAAGATAAAACGTTGAATCTCAGAGTAACAGCAAATGTGGCCCTGGCCGACTATCACAAAATATTGAATAAAACTCAAAAAGAAAAGCCATAAAACTATTTTCTCAGGTGAATCGTCTGGAGGGTATGTGAACTAGACCATAAAGAGTAAAAATCTCGGTTTTTTTAAACCACCATTACCTAACGATCATCTTAAACAAATTATAGCAAGAATAACAAATTATCTTTAATAATAAGGTTTTTTGAAGTTTCCGGAAACTTCTCCGTCCTCGCTGTTTTCGAATATGGAGTGTCGTGAAATCATGTCAAGAGTTAGTTATAAATACGATACTTCAGTTCCTATGTTGTTAAGAAGAACGATGCAATGTTCCTTCAGACATGCATGCATGTCCGAAGGAACAGGCACTGCGGCCACTACAGCCGTTATCAAATATATTAAAGGTATTCGCAGTTGTGAATACGAACAATATAAGGGAATGTCGACACTCTAAATATGTGCTGGGCCGGGACTCGAACCCAGATTTCCCGCTTTACACGATCGGTCGCCTTAAGCGCTTTGGCTATCCGTGCACGACTTACAGCCAGACCCGGACTTCCATATATCGTCGTTGCTGCGTCACAACCTGTACTCATACATACATGTATGCATGTTCGCAGGAACAGTGCATCGTTCTGCTTAATAACACAGGCACTGCTGTAATGCATTTATCCGCCGATACCAGGCAGCCACTTCAATGAAAATGCCCTCCCACGTACGGGAATTGCATAACGTGTAGACAATACAGCTTGTGACGCAGAGACAAGTTTGAGTCTGGCCGTGAGTCGCGCACGGCAAATTAAAGCGACCGCTCCCGTACAGGAAATCTGGGTTCGATTCCGGCTCCGCCACAAATTTTCACTGACGTCATTCCCTTATATAGCTGATGGTTGTTCGTATTCGCAACTGCGAATGCATTTCATATATTAATTACAAATGTCAACTGAAGATGCACTGTATTTCACAAGCCGAAGTCAGCTCGTAGGATAGGGGTTGAAGTAGCTTACTCTCATCTGTAATTTCCTTAAATCTCTTCAAACTGACATCAGAATGCCTCATTGAGCAGGTCGGTAACCTATCTGGTCTCCAACGAAACATCCTGCTTTACGGGAAGGGGATGCAGTGCATCATTAACTCAGGGTATTGTTTCAGAGGTTGATATATGCCATTGTTAAACACCTCCATAAGAAAAGTGGTAGGAGAGATTTCAGTAACTGACATCATTTTCCAAAATTTTTGATAAGGTCATGTATCCTAGAACAGTATCCCACCTAATCAAAAATAATATACTCTGTAAATCACAGTTTGGATTTCAGAAGAGTTGCTCAACTAAGAGACCTATTTACAACTTCACTCATCAAATTTTCTATGCACTAAATAGCAAAACAGCACCAGTTTGTATTTTCTGTAAGCTGTCTTAGGTATTTGACTGTATGAATCATAATAGCCGGCTTTTGTGACCGAGCGGATCTAGGCGCTTCAGTCCGGAACCGCGCTGCTGCTACGTTCGCAGGTTCGAATCCTGCCTCGGGCATGGATGTGTGTGATGTTCAAAAATGGTTCAAATGGCTCTGAGCACTATGGGACTCAACTGCTGTGGTCATAAGTCCCCTAGAACTTAGAACTACTTAAACCTAACTAACCTAAGGACATCACACACATCCATGCCCGAGGCAGGATTCGAACCTGCGACCGTAGCGTGTGTGATGTCGTTAGGTTTAAGTAGTTCTAAGACTAGATGACTGATGACCTCAGATGTTAAGTCCCATAGTGCTTAGAGCAATTTGAACCATCTGAATCATAATATTCTCCTGGATAACTGAGGTTTTATGGAACCGATGGTACAGCAAACAACGCATAATATCATATCTTACTAAAAGAATTCAGATAGTTATACTTAATAATTCAACCAATGTAAGCAGGGAAGATTCTTCTGACTTGGGAGAAATCTCTTTTGGGGTTGAACAAGGCTCAGTCTTAGGTCCACTATTGTTCCTCCCATATGTAAAAGATCTTCTGTCTGATATACAACAAACAGTATTAGTTCCTTTTGCCGATGACACTACATCTACATCTACACTTTACAAATCGCCGTGAGGTGCATGGCAGAGGGTACTTCCCATTGTACTAGTTATTAGGGTTTCTTCCTGATCCATTCATGTATGGAGCGCGGGAAGAATTACTGTCTGAATGCCTTCGTGCGTATAGTAATTATTCTAATATTATCCTCACGATCCCTATGTGAGCAATGAATAGGGGGGGGGGGGGGGGGCGTGTAGCATATCCCTAGAGTAATCATTTAAAGTCGGTTCGTGAATCTTTGTTCCTTCAGTATCTCTGTGACACTCTCCGACGGATTAAACAAACCTGTGAACTTTATTTCTGCCCTTCTCTGCACAAGTTCAAAATTGTCTGTTAGTCCTATCTGGTACGGGTCTCACACACTTGAGCAATATTCTACAACCAGTCGCAGGAGTGTTTCTAAGCAGTCTCTTTTGTGGACAACTGCACTTCCCCGGTATTCTGCCAATAAACCGAAACCGAGCGAGGTGGCGCAGTGGTTAGCACACTGGACTCGCATTCGGGAGGACGACGGTTCAATCCCGTCTCCGGCCATCCTGATTTAGGTTTTCCGTGATTTCCCTAAATCGCTTCAGGCAAATGCCGGGATGGTTCCTTTGAAAGGGCACGGCCGATTTCCTTCCCCATCCTTCCCTCACCCGAGCTTGCGCTCCGTCTCTAATGACCTCGTTGTCGACGGGACGTTAAACACTAATCTCCTCCTCCTCCAATAAACCGAAGTCTACCACCTGCTTTACCCAAGACTGAATCTATGAGACCATTCCATTTAATATCCCTACAAAGTGTTACACCCAGGTATTTGTATGAGTTGGCCGATTCCAGCAGTGACTCATTGAGATTATAGTCATAGGATGCTACGTTTTTTCGTTTTGAGAAGTGCCAAATTTTACATTTCTGAACATTTAGAGCAAGTTGCTAATTTCTGCACCACGTTGTAATCTTATCAAAATCTGACTGAATGTTTATGCAGATTCTCTGAGATAGTACTTCATTATAGATAACTGTACCATCTGCAAAAAAAAAAAAACGCTATTTTAATATTAATATTGTCTGCAATGTCATTAATATTCAACATGAACAGCAAGGGTCCCAACACACTTCCCTGGAGCACACTCTAAGTTACTTTTACATCTGGCGACGACTCTCCATACAGGATAACATGCTGTGTCCTCCCTACAAAAAAAAGTCCTCATCCAGTCACAAATTTCACTTGATACCTCAGTTTGATCGTACTTTTGACAATAGCGCAGGTGCGGTACTGAGTTTTTCGGAAATCAGGAAACACTGCATCTGCCTGCTTGCCTTGATCCAAAGCTTTCAGGATGTCATGTGAGAAAAGTGCGAGTTGGGTTTCACATGATCGATGTTTTCGAAATCCATGTTGGTTGGCATAGAGGAGGTCATTCTGTTCAAGATACCTCATTATGTTTGAACTCAGTATATGTTCTAAGATTCTACAATAACTCGATGTAAAGGGTATTGGACGGTAGTCTTATGGATCACTTCTACTACCCTTCTTGTAGGTGGGTGTGACCTGTGCCTTTTTCGCAGAACTAGGCACGGTGTTTTGTTCTAGGGATCTACGATAGAGTGTAGTTAGAAGAGGGGCTAACGCAGTCGCAAATTCAGTATAGGATCTGACAGGCTTTTCATCAGTCTTGGAGCTTGGTTCAGTGTCACTAATACTTATTTCATTCATCTTTTCAGAGGTACGTGGATCAAATTGGGGTAGTTCTCCGGGGTTTCCTTTGAAAAGGAAGATGTGAAAATGGTGTTAAGCATTTCAGCTTTTGCTTTACGACTCTCAATTTCAGTTCCTGTCTCATTCGCTACAGACTGGACACGAACTTTGGTGCCACTAACAGCCTTTACATACGATCAGAATTTCTTTGTGTTCTGCGAAAGATCACTTGAAAATATTCTGCTACGACAGTCACTGAAGGCATCATGAATATTCTCATTTCATCCAAACGCATTTCATGCAGCATTTCTCTATCAATAGCCCTACTCTT
This sequence comes from Schistocerca nitens, assembly GCF_023898315.1. Lineage (NCBI taxonomy): Eukaryota > Metazoa > Arthropoda > Insecta > Orthoptera > Acrididae > Schistocerca > Schistocerca nitens. Next base: position 580,526,666 of record NC_064618.1, on the reverse strand, counting down.
TGTTTTGCATCTGTTATGCAGTAATCTCTGTTTCCTTAGAAGTTTCTTTACAGTGAATGTATACCATGGAGGTTCCCTCCCAATATGAACTGTTCTACTGGGTACATATCTATCCAGTGCGTGGTCAACATTCTTTTAAACTTGAGCCAGAGTTCCTCTACATGCTCCTGCCCTGTGATGAAAGTTTCAAGTTCCTCATTGAGATAAGACACTACTGATTTTATCTGGTGTATATAACTTCCTGGTTATATAACTTTCTGCTTGTTTTCGTGAAATTTCGTATTTTGGTAATTATTGTTGCCACAACCGCGTCATGGTTACTGATACCAGCTTCAATGCGGACATCCGCAAAGACGTCAGATCTATTTGTTGCTATTAGATCCAATATATTTCCATCTTGAGTGGGGTTCCTAACTGTCTGTTCTAGGTAGTTTTCAGAGAAGGCATTTAGTAAATTTTCACAGGATGTCTTATCACGCCATTCGCTAACAAAAGTTTACTTTTCCCAATTAACTGTTGGATGATTAAAGTCTGCAGCGCGGGATTAGCCGAGCGATCTGCGACGTTACAGTCATATACTGTGCGGCTGGTCGCGACGGAGGTTCGAGTCCTCTCTCTGGCATGGGTGTGTGTGTTTGTCCTTAGGATAATTTAGGTTAAGTAGTGTGTAAGCTTAGGGATTGATGACCTCAGAGTTAAGTCCCATAAGATTTCACACACATTTGAACATTTCTTTTATTAAAGTCTCCACTGATGATTACAGTATGATTAGGGAACTTACGTGCAAGTGAACTAGGGTTTTCTGTAAAGTTTTCAATTACGTCAGGAGATGACTCTGGTGGGTGATAGAAGGATCCAATTATCATTTTATGCCCACCCCTAATACTGAGCCTTGCCCAAACAATATCACATGCAGCTTCAATTTCTATCTCCGTGGATTTGAGTTTCTTGTCTACTGCAAAAAATGCACCACCTCCATTTCCCGTTTGCCTATCCTTCAGATATCAGCTTAAATTCTTCCTAAAAATCTCGCTGCTATCAATTTCAGGTTTCAACCAGATTTCTGTACCTAGTATTACGTGAACTGCACTGCTTTTCATGAGTGCTTCAAGCTCTGGCACTTTGTTGCGAATGATTTGGCACTTTACCATTAGGATTTTAATACTCTCACCTGTGGAAGGCATTTCTTTCGATCTTACACTGATGCTTCTGGGTTTCCTACAGCTATCGGTATCTGGATCGGGCGGAGAGTCGCCTAATCTATAAAGTCCTTATGTGCCTCTGATGTGTAGTGCACGTATTGTAATCAGTTCAAACATACGTATAGCAACAGAAGAAGTGGTAAATACAGTTCTTAAAAATATTAATGAGAGTTTCAAAATGACGCAACATATTCAGTTCTGCTCATCTGAAGGTACGGTACTACATCGAGAGTAACAACCAGTGAGTAAATAACAACTACGGTGGAAACGTCAGACTTTTTTGGCGTCCATATTGATGAGAATTTAAACTGGAAAATATACGTTTTGGAACCCCTAAAATAACTTAGTTCAGCCACATTTGCTCTGGAATCATCGCAAATCTTGGTGAGAGACAAATCAGTAAGTAAACACATTTTTCGCAATTTCATTCAGTAATATCGTATGGAATAATGTTCTGGAATAACTGAACTTCAAGAAAGTAAGTTTTCATGGTCCAAAACCGCGCTGTAAGATTAATATGTGGTGCTCACCCAATGGTGATGGCTTGCTGCAGAGCAGTTGTTCCTACAAGTAACGAACTGCAGTATCGTTAGAGATTTTACAAGTTCGGTCAAATTCGCGGATATTTTCGTTGTCAAAGGATGGTATCTTCTCGAAAATACCTTCTTCTTTGCAATGTCAGTAATTTCGGCACCTGGGCGTGGTCAGTTACGGTACCTAGTTTGTCCTTTGAGGGTGCCTTCTCCCGCGCTCTTTACTGACCTAGTGTGCTCAATGTCCACTGGACCACCTGCACTGCCGAAAATGATGTTTTCAAAATTAGTGTGCGCTATTTCGTTCTCACGAGTGTCTGGGAACATACATGTCGATTCAACCTGAACTCTGCTTATCTGAGAGTTCCTCCTGCAACAGGGTGCGGCAGGTGCCGCCAACAACAGCTCCGCCTCGACAGTCAACACACCGTCGGCACGCAACATCCGTTGAGATTGAAATTTTTGATAAATGGAACTTCCTGGTGGATTAAAACTGTTTGCCGGGCCGAGACTCGAGCTGGGGAACAATGCCTTTCGTGGCAAGTGCTTTATTGGTAGTATAGCACTTACCTGCGAAAGGCTGATGTCCCGAATTCGGATCTCAGTCCGGCACACAGTTTTAGTCTGTCAGGAAGTTTTATATCAGCGCACACTTCGCTACAGAGTGAAAATCTCATTCTTTTTGATAGAAGATCGACCCTGCATATTACAAATAGTTCTCGTCCTATGGTCTTTTTCGAAGTCAGGCCGTCAGTTTTTTTCATTTTTTTTTTTTGACAGTGTGTTTCCATTTAGAACAATGTACTGAATTTGGTTTGCAAGATGGACTTACGTTTAGTCGCATACCTCCTCCAATATTCTGCAAAAACGTAAACACATCGGACAAGAAGGTAGCAATACCCAGGAGACAACATGCTGAACCCTGTAACACCATTTCTAAACTTGACAAGGGTCTCAATTTGGCATGGAAGAGGTTCCGTAAGTTTCTACAGACATGTCATATCGAACTGAAACCATTCATTCATGATTACATGCCGTAGGACTTCCAAATTGTGGGGATTTTGAGTGCAATATTTTAACTACATTTCCAAACATTCCAGGCATTTTCTAAAGTAATAAGACAGGGTGATTTGGCGGGTCAGACGAGATGGGATATGATGCCTGAGTGTTCGTCAAACCAGGGACGTATGTGGGCAACCCTGTGAACACGGCTGCTCTAATTTCGTAAAACGAGAGTGTCCAAATAACACTCATCAGAAGCTGTAGAAGAAAGGGTGACACTTGGTCGCCAAGAGGCTGAAATAAACATCCTGGATCGTGTACGAATAACACCCCTGAAACATCACAGAACCAGCTTCGTCCTGATCTGCATCCTCCACACACTGGAGGTTAAATGCCTCACTGGTCGTCGGTGCACTCGACTCCTTGCCCCTTTTGAAAAGAGGGAAAACTCCAATTTGTCGAATCACATTACACGCAACTGTTCAGGCTGTATGTAATTTGGCTCATTCGAGACGTGCTGCTTTGAGCAACAGCTTTTTGCGAGGTACCTGATTGCAGATGTCCTTCGCATGCTGTTCCCTTCAAATTCTTCGCTCATAAAATTGGGTTAAGTGGATCTGCATTCACTAACAGCAGCAATTCTTGTCCAGTTCGAAACCTGTTATCAGTGACTAGGCGTGACACTCATCTTCGGCCCCTGTGGGTTAGATATTTTTACGGCCACTCTTCTTATGCTCTGATACATACTTGCGAGTGGTACACCATTCGCTATAGACACGTTGTATAGTCTGTGTTAATACACCGACAAATGGAGAACTTCTTTCATGGTGTGGTCGTGGACTGATACAAACCCAATAGGCCGTTTCTGACATTCTGTCAGGTCTCCACATCGGCACATTTTACCGAACAGTTTCCTTACAATGGACTGGCGCATACACACCATTCCATTCGTTTGACTGAAGTCAGTGGTGGAGTATGACATGCTCTCACAGTACCAGTCCTACACCAAGCGAGCTTTCACATAAAATGATGAAAGGATGTGTCCCTCAACTATCTGATTACACGACCAGAATCATCATGCAAATAATGGTAATGTACATGTTTCTTTTTGAGGTATCATGATTCATCTGGCTACTATTACTTTCTGTATGAACTGTGACATGTCTACCATTAAGGTTTCACAAAGTCCACCATCTTTGGCCCTCCCTGCATGTCTCCTTCATCGGCACAGTGTCACCATGAAATTCCCAGCCACGCGGCCGATGGACCCCGTCTAAAGTTCGGCACCAAGTGGCCATCGATGTGGCCGGCCCACCAAGAGGCCCCAGCGTGGCTACACCAACTCCGAACTTACAATATTTCCAGGGCGCCACAACTCGCCTGTTACCTCACAACCGTCAAAAGAGCTCCAAGGCGACTAGTGTGTTTTTATAAAGGGGTGACTAATATTTCGTTTGATGAACTTATTTTGTTTACCATGCGGCTGAGCGAAAATAATTTTGATGATTTCTGTAAGTATAGGCTCTCGACGGGTTGGGATCTGCTTCTGCAGGTTTCTGGAGTTCGAAAACGAACAGACAGGCAAACACGAACGGTGTTTCTGAAATTGAAGTTTACTTAGCAGTTATTCAGTCTCGTAAGAAAGTCATCATACACATGCACAAAATGTTTTCTGTAATTCTCGTAGAAGCCGTTTTACACTATTGGCCATTAAAATTGCTACACCAAGAAGAAATGCAGATGATAAACGGGTATTCATTGGACAAATATATTATACTAGATCTGACATGTGATTGCATTTTCATGCAATTTGGGTGCCCAGATCCTGAGAAATCAATACTCAGAACAACCACCTCTGGCCGTAATAACGGCCTTGATACACCTGGGCATTGAGTCAAACAGAGCTTGGATGGCGTGTACAGGTAGAGCTGCCCATGCAGCTTCAACACGATACCACAGCTCATCAAGAGTAGTGAGCGGCGCATTGTGACGAGCCAGTTGCTCGCCCACCATTGACCATACGTTTTCAATTGGTGAGCGATCTGGAGAATGTGCTGACCAGGGCAGCAGTCGAACATTTTCTATATCCAGAAAGGCCCGTACAGGACCAGCAACATGCGGTCGTGCATTATCCTGCTGAAATGTAGGGTTACGCAGGGATCGAATGATGGGTAGAGCCACAGGTCGTAACACATCTGAAATGTAACGTCCACTGTTCAAAGTGCCGTCAATGTGAACAAGAAGTGACCGAGACGTCTAACCAATGGCACTCCATACCATTAAGCTGGGTGATACGCCAGTATGGCGATGAAGAATACACGCTTCCAATGTGTGTTCACAGCGATGTCGCCAAACACGGATGCGACCATCATGATGCTGTAAACAGAACCTGGATTCATCCGAAAAAATGACGTTTTGCCATTCGTGCACCCAGGTTCGTCGTTGAGTACACCATCGCAGGCGCTCCTGTCTGTGATGCAGCGTCAAGGGTAACCGCAGCCATGATCTCCAAGCTGATAGTCCCTGCTGCTACAAACGTCGTCGAAATGTTCGTGCAGATGGCTGTTGCCTTGTAAACGTCCCCATCTCGTGACTTAGGGATCGAGACGAGGCTGCATGATCCCTTACAGCCATGCGGATAAGATGCCTGTCATCTCGACTGCTAGTGATACGAGGCCGTTGGGATCCATTACGGCGTTCCGTATTACCCTCCTGAACCCATCGATTCCATATTCTGCTAACAGTCATTGGATCTCGACCAACGCGAGCAGCAATGTCGCGATACGATAAACCGCAATCGCGATAGGCTACAATCCGACCTTTATCAAAGTCGGAAACGTGATGGTACGCATTACTCCTCGTTACACGAGGCATCACAACAACGTTTCACCAGGCAACGCCGGTCAACTGCTGTTTGTGTATGAGAAATCGGTTGGAAACTTTCCTCATGTCAGCACGTTGTAGGTGTCGCCACCGGCGCAAACCTTGTGTGAATGCTCTGAAAAGCTAATCATTTGCATATCACAGCATCTTCATCCTGTCGGTTAAATTTCACGTCTGTAGCACGACATCTTCATGGTGTAGCAATTTTAATGGCCAATAGTGTATAGTAAAATGAGTCAACTGGAAACGAGATAGAACATTATAGTCTAGTAGTGCTGTGACAACACTGGAACAGTGAAAAATTGTTCCTATAAATCAGCCTGTATGAAGCGGTGCACCTTACTTTGTAATTGTTTTTAGAATCATAATAATTTGGTATGAAGAGATACACTTAATTTCCATAACCGAGCAACTGTCCGCGATCCAAATGTCATATCGAGAATATTCAGCACTGCCTCACGTGGTGAATCGAACCAGCGACTCGACCTGATGTTATTGCAGCTAGATGAAAGAATTACCGGATATCTCTTTTACTGGCAGTATCAAAGTGCGTCGATAGTTCGACATTAGATCAGGTCATCATAAGTTTTCGGGATACTGAAATATTGTTGCGTTTTACGTTTTCTGGTCCTTATACCATCCTGTTACAGAGGGATCGGATTCGATTCTGAACCTTGGCGCTTTGCTCGTGAGAGTCCCACCCCACACTGGGGAGAGACCTGGCGTCGTCGTCACAGAATGCCATACTCCTGCCTCGTGTCTTCCCAACTTCGGAACTTAACATACTTATAGTGGTCCCCTGTTACACCGATCTAATGCGCCCTTGTTTTATGACAAATTGCGACAGTCGGGCAACATTTTTATTCTTGTCATCAGTACTTCGATGAAAAGTGATACAACGTCCAAACTGAACTTAATTTTCACTGCCGTTCTTCAAGTCAATGCGATTATGTACACTTAATTAATTAAGGAAGCGCAGCTCCAGATGCTTTTTGTAGAACTTCGTTAGATTCACAAGATGGTAAGTACGGTAAGCGATGATATCACGATCGACGAAACTCTCGAGGCCAGCAACTGAAGGAACACCACTTCCTCCACGAACAATGGCTACAGTTAACCATCCGTTGCCGTGGGTAAAGGTATCATTGATGTCGATGCTGAAGTTCAGTCTACAACCGTGAAACACACATGGTCCCTCAATAAGTTCTGTGGCGGAGACGTTCATTTATTTAGGGCATTATCAAGGGTATCTGAATTTGCCAGTTGTTTTATATGTAATATGACAATCATTAAGATATTTTTGTTTTTCGTAATAGGAGATGAGAGACATTGCTTATGTCTGTACAGAACAACTGCAGAAATAATATACAACTTACGTTGTGCTATAGGGAAGCGTCGTCAAATGATAAAAACGATAGAAGTCAAGTGAATTTAAAAGAGTTTCGCACCCAGTGACGTAATGAGAAAAATGGGCATGTCGTAATTATAAAAACTATACATTCCGATACTTGAAATTGTTAATAGGGTTTAGCTTAACATGTTGCTCACATTGCTCGAAGTTGAGAACAGTTGTAATTTTCCTGGGTATTCTTCCCTAATTAAACTAGGAATAATTGAAAACTTTACCTTACAGATACATCAGTGCCAACTAACCGCTCGTGACCACACATTCGTAATTACCTCGCAAACAGCTCGTTTGTAGACCTACGTTTACTGGAACGTTTCTTTTTCCGGTATCGTAGTCAGTTCGTTAGTTAATTAGTTATAAGTTTCATAAATCATTTGAATGATTTTTTTTGTAGACATGTTGCGGAACGAGTCAGTTTACAGGATATGCGTACACGATTTGTTTCAATGGATTTATACATAGCGGCCATTAGGAGGTTCCTAAATGGCAAGCTGGTTTACAGTTGACATTAATGAACACTTTATTTTTCAGTTCTTTTTAGATTAGACTTACAACTTGCTTCACTATTTGCCAGCAACTGATCACAACATCTTCTGGATGCATAATGAACTCCTTTTTGGGCCACTGTCAACTTTCATACCTAGTCTTGTGTGTATGGAGATGGCCTTTTTCCTCAAACTGTGAAGCTTTGTTTATGACAAATTTTATGGTAGTAAGGTGCAATTAAAATATCTAACTTTTTAACAGGTGCATGCAAGATGACTGCAGGTGAACGCTACATATTATTCTTACCGCTTGCTTTTGCGCAATCAATACTTTATATCTAAGTGACGAGTTACCACACACCCCGCCTCCACCCCCCCCCCCCACCCCTCCTTTACACACCCGCTGTTGTGTGTTGGCGGTGGTACTCAGTGTGTATGTGAATGTGTGCGTGTCTGTGTTTGTGTGTGGCGTCTTCCGCATATGCTCTGCAAAATAAGGTTTCAAATTTCCCTGTACAGCAGTATCTCGTTACACTTGGCTTTGAAAACGACAGTGTGTGCACGTGTCGAAATAACGGCGGTCGTCGAAGGCGTCAGGTGCTTTCCCGTAAGTTATTTGAACACTCCACACGCCGAGAAGAAGTCCAGTTTCATATGATAGAAGGTTGATTCCTTGATTTCCAAGACCATCAGTTGTGTTGTTACTGTAATCTTCAGTTGGAAGACTCTTTTGATTTAACTCTCGACGACAAACTATCCTGCGCAAGGCTCCTCATCTCTGAATGACTACTGCAACCCAGAACCCTTCGGCATGCTTGCTGTGCCTATCTCTTGGTCTCTCTCTACACTTCCCCTTCCCGAATTCACTCTTCCCTCCATTACCAAACTGACGGTTCGTTGATCCCTCAGGATTTCTCCTGTCAACCGATTCTTACTTTTTGTCAAATTGTACCATACATTACTGTTTTACCCCTCTAGATTCAGTATCTCTTAATTAGTTACTCGAGCTACCCATCTAATCTTGAGCATTATTCAACAGTTATACGAAAAGCAAAAGCAGCCGGACTTAATTGTTGGAGCACCTCAGCAATACGTTTCTTCCAGTTAAAAGTTTTCATAAATACACTGACGGAAACAAATTGCAATATCAAAAAATAATTAATGTAGAGTAAAGAATTTTCGGGAATACATTTGTCTAAGAATCATATTTAAATGATTAATGAAATGATATTGTTAACGAAAGTGCGATATAAGCCATTACAAATGTGAAATGTTGGGTCACTAATAACCGGTGTAACCACCAGAACGTTGAATGCGAGCATGCATTGTGTTGTACAGGTGCCGGATGTCAGTTTGTGGGATGGTGTTCTTTTCCTTTCACGCTTAGTCTGTCAGTACAGGGCCAGTTAATGGTGTTTATGGATGAGGCCGGAGTTGTCATCCTATGATGCCCAGCATGGGCTCGACTGGAGACAGATCTGACGATCGAGCAGCCCAAGGCAACTTGTGGACACTCTCTAAAGCATGTTGGGCAGCACAACAGATCGAACCACCAGACTGCCGTACAGATGTGCAGTCAGAGCGCGTGTTATAACCACGGGAGCGCTCCTGCTGCCGTACAAAGTCGCACGTCAGACCATAACTCCAGTTGTAGGTACAGTGTGTCTAGTACGCAGACAGGCTGGTTACAGGCCCTCAACTGGCTCGGTCCTAACCAACATACGGCCATCACTGGCAGTGAGCTATCGTCGGAAAACACAACAGACCTCCATCCTGCCCTCCAACGAGCTCTTTCTCGACACCACTGAAGTTGCAAACAGCGGTGGTTTCGGACGCTGCAGGGCATCTGGCTTGGTGCTCTCCTTGAAGTAACCGATTTGTAACAGTTCTTTGTGTCACTATGGTGCCAATTGATGCTCAAATTGCTGCTGCAGATGCAGTTCGGTGTGCCAGAGCCTCACTGCACGTCTTTCCTCTCGGCTGTGCCACGTGGCCGTCAGGACAGCTCAGTTCGTGCTCAGAATCCTGCAGCGCCGACATTTTCTTAATTATGGACTGCTGTAGAGGCAGCGTCGGTCCGTATTTCTGCAGGGGACTTCTAACGACTTGTTGAGCCAATGCCACGTCGAGTTGCTGCAGCAAGCCGGACAAAAGGGAGTCCTACACGATATTAGGAGGTATCCCATCACTTTTGTCACCTCAGTGTATTACGTCCGGCCCAAAAGTACGTGTCTTTTTCTAGTGTGGCCCACGTAAACTAAAAGTTTGGAGACCCCTGGTGTACAACCATACACGAAACCATTTGAGCGAAATTCGCTTCACGAAACCCAATGCCGTCGTGTAAAATATCTTTAACGCCGAGAGTGGTTACGGCAGCGGCCACCGCACACGTGCCGTCACCTCGTCCAGCCACGCGGTGCGTCGGGGCCAGCCGGTGTGCCGAGCGCCGGCCTTGGCCGCTATCTGGCGCTGGAGCGGCCTCCGCACGCCCAGCCAGCAATCATCTGCAGCGCCGTATCTGCCGCCGCATCGCCCCCTCCTCCCACTCAAGGGCTCCCACACAGCTGTCAGTGGGCGGCGCTTGTGTGTCTACCGAGAACTATCGTCACTGCAGCTGGCAGCGTAGTGGAGGAACTAGCGTGGGGCAGGCGCATTCATTACGCGTTTTTCTGACGTCTGGTAGCCTGTATGTACTGCGTGTAACTGCAGCTACTTATTACACTGCTGCCCCTAAGTACGACAGTAATCCTGACATAACCAATACTAAAGTTCAGAACGTTGTTAGTACAGAACACCTACATCTGCGCCGGCCGGGGTGGCCGAGCAGTTCAAGGCGCTACAGTCTGGAACCGCGCGACCTCTGCGGTCGCAGGTTCGAATCGTGCCTCGGGCATGGATGTGTGTGATGTCCTTAGGTTAGTTAGGTTTAAGTAGTTCTAAGTTCTAGGGGACTGATGACCTTAGAAGTTAAGTCCCATAGTGCTCAGAGCCATTTGAACCATTTGAACCTACATCTGCATCACCACTCCGCAGGCCACCTAACAGTGCGGGGAACTTCTGTTACTACTATCTGAACCCCCTTTCCCTGTTCCATTCGCGAACTGGACATCTAAGTTCTCGAATTTTCTCGTGGTGGTCACTTCGAGAGACGTATATAGGAGGAAGTAATATGTGGTTCGAACCTTCCTGGAATGTACTTGCTCGGAATTTCAATAATAAACCAATCCGTGATGCACAACACCTCCCTTGTAGCGTCTGCCACTGGAGTTTGTTGAGCATCTGTGCAAGGCTCTCGCGCCGACTAAACGATCCTCTGAGGAAACGCACGGTTCTTCTTTGGATATTTTCTGTCTCGTCTATTAGTCCTACCCGAAAATCTCAGTCCCGTATCTGCGTTTATTACTATTTGTTTTATGTCATCATTTCATTTAAGGTGTATCCAGATGGTTGCTCCTACATATTTTACGTTAGATACTTTTTTCAGAAGTTTGTCATCAGTTATGTCGTTCTATAGTTGTTCTCCTATGTAAGGGCAGTATTTTACATTTATTTACGTTCAGAGTCAACTGCCAGTCCCCGCACCATTCATAAATCCTCTGTAGTTGAGCCTGCAGATCGATACTGTCTTCTGCTGTTGCTATTTAGTTGTGGGCAACCACATCATCTGCGAATAGCTTGATGAAGCTCCCGACGTTTCCTATAGACCATTTATACAGGGTGAGGCAGCTAAGTCATATCACCCCATGTATCCCCCCAACCGTAATAGATACAAAGAGACCGTTTGGACAGTGAATTGCAGGGACAGGGGCTACTTGAATACATCACATTTCATGTGTGTGCTATTTTTTATTACAGAGATATGAGGCCATCTTTGTTTTTTTATTTAAATGGATCCTTATGTTAAATTTTAGCGTAACATGATGGGCTTAAAAAGACGGTTTCAAATATGTGTATATCACAATACTTTGGCGAATAGTTTTTGAGACACAGATATGTTCTCGTATCGTGTTCGTCCTTCAAAGCGGCGTTGTCCAATGCGACCTCTCCTGTTGTGTAGAGTGCATGGCAAACGTCACGAGTCCGTCCTTACACAAACACGCCCATTTACCCGTCGATAGTAATACACACTGCGATATTTTGCGCAAAAATTAACTGATGATGTCGCGCAAATATTATTCAGTTAATTGACAACTATGATACCAAAATAGTAGCCAACATACAGTATTAAAATACTACAAGATGTTAATACACTTTAAGTAACAGAAATACAAATGCAAATGAGGTCGACCTTATTGGTCACAATTATTTCGTACGTATTTGTTTTTTATTTTAAAATATTTACTATTGATCACAATACGAAGCAAATACACACAAAGAAGCAAAATACACACTGTACATGATACAAAACTTCACTGAAGCATGTGCTCAAAATGCTTCCCCTCTGCTGCAATGCACATTTGTAGTGGCCGTTCGAATGATTCGTGAACGGCTGCGAGCGTGTCACGTGAGATATCAGCGCACCCTTCGATGATACGTTGCTTCATATCGTCTGGCGTAGTTGGTATTTGAGTATACACTTTATGTTTGATTGCTCCCCACAGAAAAAAATCAAGAGGGGTCAAATCAGGAGACCGGGATGGCCACTTCACTTCAGCACGTCGTCCTACCCAAAAAGCCGGGAACTTTTCATTTAACAGCTATGTAGCCACACGGGAAGAGTGAGCGGAACAGCCGTCATGTTGGAACCACATGCACTGACGCGTAGTTAGTGGTACCTCTTCCAGCAAAATGGGCAGAACGTTTCGTGGAAACTGTGCAGAGTTATTGCCGTTTAGTATACCCAGAATGACATACGGGCCCACAATGACATTTCCGACGATGCCGCACCACACGTTAACACTCCATGTCCTTAGGTTTAAGTAGTTTTAAGTTCTAGGGGATTGATGACCTCAGATGTTAAGTCCCATAGTGCTCAGAGTCATTTGAACCATTTTGAAAACGCCGCAATTTCATGTATGACAATCACTCTTCACTCTAGCGTTCGCCGCAGCAGCTAGTTGTGTTTGCCGTACGGTGCTGTCATTTGTGTCACACACACACACACAAAGTAGAGATGGATAGAAACGAGAACTTCAAAAGGAATCAAATTTCTCTAATACCTCTCACATAGCAAAACGAAGTTAACTCTTAAGGTATTCCCAGACAAGTTGAAGACAATGTCCGAGGCGATTGGATGGAAGCTGTTTCTAGGTGGTCAAAGTTATGTTCACTTATGATGAACTCTGTTTCAAAAAATAACAGCATAGAAAAAGTCTCCCATTTCAGTTTCTTATATAAGATTCCGAAGAGTTCTCTTCCTTTTCAAATATTTTAAGGATTTTCTATTTGACTTAAGGGTATACGGAACGCCCTATGCTTACAATGTTAAATTGAGCTAAAAGTTAGGAACATTTTCTCATTTCTTATTTGGACGATACTCTTGATTTTTTCACAGAACGCAGAGATATGTTCTGCTTTTATGCTGAATTATTAATTTTGAAAAAATAATATATAGTTTTTCAGATATTTTATTTTTTGTAAATGTTGAAAAAGTTATACATTTTAACAAGTATTTTAAAATTTACGTCCATTAATACAAAATAATTCCACGTATCTTTTAATTAAGATATATTAGGTCTTAAGGAACAACTACAGAAAATTTCATCTTTCTACTATAAGTAGGCCCTGAGAAAATGTACCTTATACACAAAAAACTAAAGTTACGGGAAATTAGCTTCAAAGTTTTTACTTCAGTACAAGCCTGCTCCATAGCTTGTATCATCAGAATCGTCCAACAGCTTCCTCTTGATGGCTCTGCTATGCTGTCTAGCCATCTTTGAATATACTTTTATGGCGTTATCTGAAGACCTGAGCCGTTCCTTGTCCAAACAAAGCATAGCTGCGGCAGTTCGTAGCCCTACACAGAGCCCCAACTTCTGCAGAACTTTGCACTTTGTTATATTGCCCTAATTGAATGATGAAACAGCATCATAAACGCTAAAATGAAGTTTGGTTATACCCACAAACACAGTTTTAGGTAGTCTATTCCATATCACATGGTTCACACACTCATTTGGATTTTGAGTCCGGCCATGAAGACATTTCTTTAGTAGACTAATATCTGCGAGGTCTCGGAATATTGGTTTTATTTCATCCATTGTGGCAGGTGGCAGGTGATGAGGGTGATTGTATTGTTTCTTAGTTACCTTGCCTCTGTTGTACTTGCACCAACTATCGTCTCCTTTTGGACATAGCCCATGTTGGGGATTCTCATTGTTTGAAGCTGTATGAAAAAACAGAGACCAGACTGCTCTTCTCATTAATTCTGCATCTGCTGTATTCTGTCTTATTGTTAGATCATAGCACTTCTGAATATGATCTATTGTAGCATCTGTCAGTCTATTTTTCCTATCTTAAGTTTTTCCATCGCTCAATTTCTTGCCTTTCATGCTAGCCTTGAGCTGTCGAAGTCTTGATCCCATCCTTTTCTGAACGTGGCCAACACGCTCCAGTTTGGAAATTTTCACATCGTTACCATAGGGTCTCAGTTCCTCAATTTCTTTGAAAGCCTTTGAGTTACCATCTCCAAGATAATTTATGTACACTCCTGGAAATGGAAATAAGAACACATTGACACCGGTGTGTCAGACCCACCATACTTGCTCCGGACACTGCGAGAGGACTGTACAAGCAATGATCACACGCACGGCACAGCGGACACACCAGAAACCGCGGTGTTGGCCGTCGAATGGCGCTAGCTGCGCAGCATTTGTGCACCGCCGCCGTCAGTGTCAGCCAGTTTGCCGTGGCATACGGAGCTCCATCGCAGTCTTTAACACTGGTAGCATGCCGCGACAGCGTGAACGTGAACCGTATGTGCAGTTGACGGACTTTGAGCGAGGGCGTATATTGGGCATGCGGGAGGCCGGGTGGACGTACCGCTGAATTGCTCAACACGTGGGGCGTGAGGTCTCCACAGTACATCGATGTTGTCGCCAGTGGTCGGCGGAAGGTGCACGTGCCCGTCGACCTGGGACCGGACCGCAGCGACGCACGGATGCACGCCAAGACCGTAGGATCCTACGCAGTGCCGTAGGGGACCGCACCGCCACTTCCCAGCAAATTAGGGACACTGTTGCTCCTGGGGTATCGGCGAGGACCATTCGCAACCGTCTCCATGAAGCTGGGCTACGGTCCCGCACACCGTTAGGCCGTCTTCCGCTCACGCCCCAACATCGTGCAGCCCGCCTCCAGTGGTGTCGCGACAGGCGTGAATGGAGGGACGAATGGAGACGTGTCGTCTTCAGCGATGAGAGTCGCTTCTGCCTTGGTGCCAATGATGGTCGTATGCGTGTTTGGCGCCGTGCAGGTGAGCGCCACAATCAGGACTGCATACGACCGAGGCACACAGGGCCAACACCCGGCATCATGGTGTGGGGAGCGATCTCCTACACTGGCCGTACACCACTGGTGATCGTCGAGGGGACACTGAATAGTGCACGGTACATCCAAACCGTCATCGAACCCATCGTTCTACCATTCCTAGACCGGCAAGGGAACTTGCTGTTCCAACAGGACAATGCATGTCCGCATGTATCCCGTGCCACCCAACGTGCTCTAGAAGGTGTAAGTCAACTACCCTGGCCAGCAAGATCTCCGGATCTGTCCCCCATTGAGCATGTTTGGGACTGGATGAAGCGTCGTCTCACGCGGTCTGCACGTCCAGCACGAACGCTGGTCCAACTGAGGCGCCAGGTGGAAATGGCATGGCAAGCCGTTCCACAGGACTACATCCAGCATCTCTACGATCGTCTCCATGGGAGAATAGCAGCCTGCATTGCTGCGAAAGGTGGATATACACTGTACTAGTGCCGACATTGTGCATGCTCTGTTGCCTGTGTCTATGTGCCTGTGGTTCTGTCAGTGTGATCATGTGATGTATCTGACCCCAGGAATGTGTCAATAAAGTTTCCCCTTCCTGGGACAATGAATTCACGGTGTTCTTATTTCAATTTCCAGGAGTGTATCTAACGTTGTACCATTTTACTGAGCGTTGATAAATGCTTCTTACACCAGCAACTTCCATACCACCACTTGACCCATAGTAATTTGCCATGCACTCCTCTTCATGTTTATTTTTCAATTTTTCGTTGCATCTGCAATGCTTGGAAAGTATTGCCACATCAACTACCTTACCAGAGTCCACACTTGTAGCTGTTACTACACCATTCAGAGATGTGTGGCCTCTCTTCTGCCAGCTTCCATCAAAAGCTATGGACAAGCCTCTGCTATTGTTATTTTCAACAACTGCCTCCTCAACAGCATCTTTCGTGTTTTTCTGTGCCACATCTTCTACAGCAGAGCCTATTGCAGTTATGTGTTTATTAAATTTTGAAGGTGGAGGAGGGAGGTTCATCACACCACACAACTTGGCACCTGCAGCCCTGCCCTTTCCTATACACCGTAATCCATAAACCAGTCTAATGTTTATATTGTATAGTTTACCTGTATCTGCAGTAACATGTGAGGAATTGAAGAAAGTAACACTGTGTTTGCAATAACTGCACATCAACTCTAATTCACAAGCAAGTCCTACACGTAAGTTTGTTTTCAATGAAACACCACATTTTCCACAATGTTTGCAGCACACATTGTTCTCCAAAACGTCTGATAATAAAGAGACGTTAATTACCTCATATTTTATAGTCCCAGCATTTAGTTTCTTGTATTCTTCTTCAATTCCAACTAGTTTTCTTCTTGAAGCACTTTCCGGTGTAGTGGCAGCAGCATCACTCAATGTATCACTACCAGTGTTGAGGTTAGTCGCTACTGGGACATCAGATACTGATGAAGATGAATCAGACGAATTTTTAGTACACTTTACGTTCTTGCGCCAATGTACACGCTTTCTAAATACCTTCGGACTAGGTCTTGGCATGTTGAAGGAAAGAAAACTCAATGACTTCTCCACATACGACTTTCACACCAATGACATGGATGTACTCACAAAGGTAACAATGCAAATGGAACAGAATCTATTGTCAACTGTCTAGCAGTGTAGCCAACAGAAAAGCTAACTCTCTTGTGCTCAATTATATCTCTGGCAAGGCTGTCTATATCAGGTATATTTCGCGTCTCATATACGAGGTGCGGAACATCGTGTGTCGAAATTATTTTAAAAAATTATTTAAAATAGTTCTATTCACGTCATCCAAATATTTTATACAAGGTATTAAACGGGAGAGTCTAAATTTTTCGAAAATGCATTTACCCAAAAATCGATTTTTTCATCGAAAAACTCATTCCGTATACCTATAACTCAGCCATGTTTTCAGCCTGCCTAGACACAACGGAAATTGTGACATTCATACTATTATTGGTCGTCTTCAATATATAAGTTTTTTCTACTGCCACCCTCCCCCCTCACCAAACCCTCCCAAACCCCACTCTATGGTACGTGAGTGACTCGAAGACTTTTTAAGTAACAGACCCAGTACGTTGTCTTGGACGACGAGTGTTCATCAGAGACGAGGGTATCGTCAGAAGTGCCTCAGGGAAGTACGATAGGACCTCTGTTATTTTCTGTATACATAAACGATCTGCCATATAGAGGGGGCTGCAATGTGCGGTTTTATGCTGATGTTGTGGCGCACGGGAAGGTGTCGTCGCTGAGTGGCTGTAGGAGGGCACAAGATGACTTACACAAAATTTCCACTTGGTGTGATGAATGGCAGCTAGCTCTAAATGTAGAAAAATGTAAGTTAATGGAACTGAATGGGAAAAATAAATCTGTAATGCTCGAATACATCTTTAGGAGTGTCCTGCTTGACACAGTCACTTCGTTTAAATATCTGGGCACAACGTTGCAAAGCGATAAGAAATGGAACGAGCATGTGAGAACTGTGGTAGGGAAAGTGACTGGTCGACTTCGGCTTATTGAGAGAAATTTGAGAAAGCGTTGTTCATCTATAAAGGTGACCGCCTATAGGACGCTGGTGAAACTCATTCTTGAGTGCTGCTCGAGTGTTTGGGATCCGCACCACGTCAGATTAAAGCAATACATCGAAGCAATTCAGAGGCGGACTGCTACATTTGTTACCGGTAGATTCGAGCAACACGCAAATATCACGGAGATGCTTCGGTAACTCAAATGGGAATCACTGGAAGGAAGCAGACGTTCTTTTGGAGCAGTACTATTGAGAAAATATAAAGAACCGGCATTTGAGGGTGACTGCAGAATGATTCTACTGCCACCAACACAACATGCATTTTGCGTAGGGACCACGAAGATACGAGAAATTAGGACTCATACGGAAGCATGTATACAGTCGTTTCCCTTCGCTCTGTTTGCGACTGGAACAAGAAAGGAATTGACTAGTAGTGGTACACGCACTGTACTGTGGGACACAGTATGTTTGTAGTAGTAGATATAGTGCCCCTATCGTACTTGTTCTCAGACAATAGATAGTCTTTGAACAAAGAAATTCGCCAAACAGCTGTGCAAATTAAAAATTTATTTTATTGAGTTTTCCCTACCAGTTTCGGCAATTCAATATGCTATCTTCAGGCCCCATATGTACCTCTCAAAAATCATAGACATTGGCTTAGTGGGGCCATCTGTTTTTGGATGTCGTGATTTGACTGAAACACTTGAGAAATCACGACATCCAGAAACAGATGGTGCCAGTATGCCAATGTCTATAATTTTTAGAGGTGCATGTGGGGCCTGAAGATAGCATATTGAATTGCCGAAACTAGTAGGTAAAATGAAAAAAAAATAACTTCAAATTTCAACAGTTATTTGGAGAATTTCATTGTTAAATATTTGACCAGCCGCTGTTCCACGTCCACAATGGATCAACAGAGAGTAAATTGTTTAAATTGCTCCAAGCCATCCAGTCATATGCAGAAACATACATCCACATAGTCATTTGAATTCGCTCATTATTGCGAAATTACGTAACACACGTTGTGCGTTATTTCTATCAGAACTATTTTACACATATGAACATCACATCTGATTGAAGTCTAACGGGCGGACAGACAGTGGCCAGATATCCATGGCGTTTCCTGGTGTTTTTATTTTTTTATTTTACACGTCTATTGCCGTACGGCCAAATTGAGAAGCAAATCTCCAAGGTCATGGAACGTGTCAGTACATGAAATTACAAATAAAAGTAATAACAGATAAAATTAATTGTTTATGAACCCAAAAGAAGACAAGCCGTAAGTTTATGTAAACGTTGTCAACGATGTTGTTGTTGTGGTCTTCAGTCCAAAGACTGGTTTGATGGAGCTCTCCATGATACTCTATCCTCTGCAAGCCACTTCATACCCGAGTAACCACTGCAACCTACATCCTTCTGAATCTGCTTAGTGTATTCATCTCATGGTCTCCTTTTTACCCTCCACGCTTCCCTCCAATACCAGGCTGATGATCCCTTGATGCCTCAGAACGTGTACTACCAACCGATCCCTTCTTTTAGTCAAGTTACGTCACAAATTCCTCTTCTGCCCAATTCTAATCAGTACCTCCTCATTAGTTACGTAATCTACCCATCTAATCTTCAACATTTTTCTGCAGCACCACATTTCAAAAGCTTCTATTCACTTCTTGTCTAAAATATTTGTCGTCCATGTTTCACTTCCATACGTGTCTACAATACATACAAATACTTACAGAAAAGACTTCCTGACACTTAAATCTATACTCCATGTTAAGAAATTTCTCTTCCTCAGAAACATTTTCCTTGCCATCGCCAGTCTATATTTTACATCTTCTCTACTTCGACCATCGTCAGTTATTGTGCTCCCCAAGTAGCAAAACTCATGTACTACTTTACGTGTCTCATTTCCTAATCTAATTCCCTCAGCATCAGCTGATTTGATTCGACTACATTCCATTATCATCGTTTTGCTTCTGTTGAAGTTCATCTTATTCCTCCTTTCGGGACACTGTCCATTACGTTCAATTGTTCTTCCAAGTCCTTTGCTGTCTCTGACAGAATAACAATGTCATCGGCAAACCTCAGAATTTTTATTTCCTATCCCTGGATTTTAGCTCCTACTCCAAATTTTTCTTTCGTTTCCTTTACTTCCTGCTCAATATGCAGATTGAGTAACATCGGGGATAGGCTACAACCGTGTCTCACTCCATTCTTAGCCACTGCTTCCCTTTCGTGCCACTCGACTCTTATAAGAACCACCTGGTTTCAAATGGTTCAAATGGCTCTGAGCACTATGGGACTCAACTGCTGAGGTCATTAGTCCCCTAGAACTTAGAACTAGTTAAACCTAACTAACCTAAAGACATCACAAACATCCATGCCCGAGGCAGGATTCGAACCTGCGACCGTAGCGGTCTTGCGGTTCCAGACTGCAGCGCCTTTAACCGCACGGCCACTTCGGCCGGCCCACCTGGTTTCTGTCCAGAATGTAAATAGCCTTTCGCTCCCTGTATTTCACCCCCGCCACCTTCAGAATTTGAAAGAGAGTATTCCAGTCAACATTGTCAAAAGCTTTCTGTAAGTGTACAAACGCTATAAACGTAGGTTTGCCTTTCCTTAACCTATCTTCCGATATAAGTCGTAGTGTCAGTATTGCCTCACGTGTTCCTACATTTCTACGGAGTCCAAACTGATCTTCCCCAAGGACGGCCTCTATCAATTTTTGTATTCGTCTGTAAAGAATTCGTGTTATTATTTTGCCGCCGCGACTTATGAACCTGATAGTTCGGTAATTTTCACACCTGTCAGCACCTGCTTTAGTTCGAGTTGTAATTATTAGATTCTTCTTAAAGTCTGAGGGTATTTCACCTGTCTCATACATCTTGCTGATCATATGGAATAGTTTTGTTATGGCTGGCTCTCCCAAGGTTATCAGTAGTTCTAACGGAATGTTGTCTACTTCCGGGGCCTTGTTTCGACTTAGGTCTTTCAGTGCTCTGTCAAACTCTTCACGCAGTATCATATCTCCCATCTCTTCTTCTTCTACGTCCATTTCTATTTCCATAACATTGCCCTCAAGCACATCGCCCTTGTATAGATCATCTATATACTCCTTCCACCTTTCTGCTTTCCTTTCTTTGCTTAGGATTGGTTTTCCATCTGAGCTCTTGATATTTGTACAGGTAGTTCTCTTTTCTCCAAACGTCTCTTTAATTTTCCTGTAGGCAGCACCTGTCTTAACCCTGGTGATATATGCTTCTATATCCTTACATTTGTCTTCTAGCCATTCCCCCTTAGCCATTTTGCACTTCCTGTCGATCTCATTTTTAAGACGTTTGTATTCCTTTTTGCCTGCCTCATTTAATGCATTTTTATAGTTTCTCCTTTCATCAGTTACGTTTAATGTCTCTCATGTTACCCAAAGATTTCTATTAGCCCTCGTCATTTTTACCTACTTGATCCTCTGCTGCCTTCACTATTTCATATCTCAAAGCTACCCTTTCTTCTTCTACTGTATTTCTTTCCCCTGTTCTCGTCAGTCGTTCCCTAATGCTTCCTCTGAAACTCTCTACAACCTCTGGTTCTTTCAGTTTAGATTCCTTTTTGTCGTTTCTTCAGTTTTAATCTACATTTCATAAGCAATAAATTGTTGTCAGAGTCCACATCTGCCCCTGGAAATGTCTTACAATTTAAAACCTGGTTCCTAAATCTCTGTATCACCATTATATAATGAATATGGAACCTTCCGTTGTCTCCAGGTCTCTTCCAGGTATACAACCTTCTTTCATGATTCTTAAACCAAGTGTTAGCGGTGACTAATTTATGCTTTCTGCAAAATTCTACCAGGCGGCTTCCTCTTTCATTCCTTACCCCCAGTCCATATTCATCTACTACTTTTCCTTCTCTTGCTTCTCCTGCTGTCGAATTCCAGTCGCCCGTGACTATTAAATTTTCGTCTCCCTTAACTATCTGAATGATTTCTTTTATCTGAACATACATTTCTTCAATCTCTTCATCATCTTCGGAGCTAGTTGGCATATCAACTTGTACTACTCTGGCAGGTGAGGGCTTCGTGTCTATCTTGGCTACAACAATGCGTTCGCTATGCTGTTCGTAGTAGCTTACCCGTGTTCCTATTTTTTAATTCATTATTAAACCTGCTCCTCCATTACCT
Source organism: Schistocerca nitens (assembly GCF_023898315.1). NCBI lineage: Eukaryota > Metazoa > Arthropoda > Insecta > Orthoptera > Acrididae > Schistocerca > Schistocerca nitens. The sequence continues at coordinate 580,504,993 of NC_064618.1, read as the reverse complement.
CTATTTGATGTTGAATTTATAACCCTGTATTCACCTGACCATCGGTTCTCTTCCTCCTGCGGCGTCGGTTAGCCGCGTGGTCTAGGGCGTCTTGTACGGTCCGTGCGGCTGCCCTCATCGGAGGTTCGAGTCCTCCCTCGGGTATGAGTATGTGTGTTGTCCATAGCGTAGCTTAGTTTTAGTTAGAGTAAGAGCTTATGGACGGATGACCTCAGCAGTTTGGTCCCATAAGACCTTACAACAAATTTCCAAACTTTCCTCTTCCTCCTGTCATCGAATTTCACTAATTTCCAATATATTTAACTTTAACCTATCCATTTCCCTTTTTTAATTTTCTATCCTACCTGCCAGATTAAGGAATCTAACATTCCACCCCCCGATCCGTAGAACGCCAGTTTTGTTTCTCCTAAGAACGACATCCTCCTGCGTAGTCTCCGCCCGGCGATGCGAATGGGAGATTATTTTACCTCCGGAATATTTTACACAAGAGGACGCCAACATCATTTAACCGTACAGTAAAGCTGCAAGCCCTCGGGAAGAATTACGGCTGTAGTTTCCCTTGCTTTCAGCCGTTTGCAGTACCAGCATAGCAATGCTGTTTCGGTTGATGTTACGAGGCCGATTCAATTAATCATCCAGATTGTTGCCCCTGAAACTACTAAAAGGCTGCTGCCCTTCTGCTGGTCTCTCAACAGATGGCTCTCCGTTGTGGTTGTACCTACGATACGACCATCTGTATCGCTGTGTCACACGAGCGTCTCCGCCAATGGTAAGGTCCATGGTTCATGGGGGGGGGGGGGGGGGGGGGGGGGGAAGGCAATCAACAATATAACACAAGAATCAGCTTAATTTTTCAAATAACTCCCCGATAGCACAGCAGGAGAGACCCACAATGAAACTGCTCAGTTTCGATTTGAAAGCGCGCGGATTGCTGCTAAAATTTTTGAATTCTTGTGGTAGCTTATTGAAAATGGTTGCAGCAGTATGCTCTATGTCTTTCTGCACAAGAGTCAAGGAAGTGCAATCCAAATGGAGATTGGATTTCTGCCTAGTATTAACTGGGTGAAAGCTGGTAATTATTGGGAATAAGCTGATATTGTTAACAAGAAACGACAGTAAGGAATGTATATATTGAGAGGCCAATATCAGAATAGAAAATGGAAATGAAGTCCCATTCTTCTTGACAGAGTGTAGGGAAACGATGCGGGGGACCCACACCGCCGTATTAGGCAAGGTCCTAATGGAGGTGGTTTGCCGTTACCTTCCTCTGACCGTAATTTGGATGAAGATGAGGGCACAACAACACCTAGTCATCTCGAGGCAGGTGAAAATCCCTGACCCCACCGGGAATCGAACTCGGAACCTCATGCTCGGAAAGCTAGAACGCTACCGCGAGACAACGAACGGCGGACAATGTCAGAATATCCACACTAATGAAAAAGAGTCTGCAAGAGTTTCGCGAACTTATACAATTTTATACCCGAACCGCCCACCGCTATGCCAAAAATATTCTTTGACAGTGGTAAGAGTTATCCCAAAATATGATTTCATATGTCGTAAGCAAATGAAAATAAGCAAAGTGGACTACTTTTCGTGTCGAACAATCACTAACTGCAGATACCGTTCGAATAGTAAAAATGGTAGGATTCAGTCTTTGAACAAGATCCTGAACGTGGGCTTTCCACGACAGTTTACTACGAAGGTGAGTCGAATGAAAATCTTAAATATTTTTAAAAATATTATTTATTGTGCAGAAGTGGTACAAAGCTGTATCACTTTTCAACATAATCTCTCCCACGTTCAATGCAAGTCCTCCAGCGCTTACAAGGTGCATAAATTCCTTTAGAAAAAAAATATTTTTGTAGTCTGCGCAACCACTCATGCACCACGTGGCATACCTCTTAATCAGAACGGAACTTCTTTCCTCTCATTGCGTCTTTGAGTGGTGCAAACATATGGAAATCACTTGGGGCAAGGTCTGGTGAGTATGGTGGACGAGGAAGACACTCAAAATGCAGGTCTGTGATTGTTGCAACTGTTGTACTGGCAGTGTGGGTCCTTGCATTGTCATGTTGCAAAAGGACACCTGCTGACAGCAATCCACGTCGCTTTGATTTGATTGCAGGCTGCAGATGATTTTTTAGGAGATCTGTGTATGATGCACTGGTGACAGTGGTCCCTCTAGGCATGTAATGCTCCAGAATCACGCCTTTTTCGTCCTAAAAGAGAGTCAGCATAACCATCCCTGCTGATGGTTCTGTTCGAAACTTCCTTGCTCGCTCTCTTTGTTTCCGGTTGATGGAAGTGAACCCAGGTTTCGTCCTTAGTAACGATTCTGGCAGGGAAGCCATTACCTTCTCGTTCAAAGAGCCAAAGAAGTTCTTCACAGGCATCAACACGTCGTTCTCTCATTTCAGGAGTCGGGTGCCGTGGCACCCATCTTGCAGACACTTTGTGAAACTGGAGCACATCATGCATAATGTGGTGTGCTGACCCATGACTAATCTGTAAACATGCTGCAATGTCATTCAGTGTCACTCGATGGTTTTCCTTCACTATGGCTTCAACTGCTGCACTGTTGTGTGAAGTCACAACTCGTGCCTGACCTGGACGGGGAGCATCTTCCACTGAAGTCACACCATTTGCAAACTTCCTACTCCATTCGTAGACTTGCTGCTGTGACAAACATGCATCACCGTACTGAACCCTCATTCGTCGATGAAGTTCAATAGGTTTCACACCTCACTACGCAAAAACCGAATAACAGAACGCTGTTCTTCCCTGGTGCAAGTCTCAAGTGGGGTGGCCATCTTTACACTGATACTGCGACGGTACGTGTGCATCTGCACTATGCTGCTACCTACAGGCCATTCTGCACGCTGTTTGTAGCACGCTTACTAACTTACAGGATAACGGCGCGAGATTTCGATTTGTTATTACAAATTTAAGGTTTTTATTTGACTCACCCTCGTATCTATCTGAACACATAGAAATCTGAACTGTGCAATTTCACTTGTCATATGCCGATTCTGTGAAATTAAAAGCCGGGTTTTGTTGAATTGTGTGTTAGAAACTGTAAACCTGAGTCGTACTGTGATTTAACGTCAGTTTATTTTCTACAAGACATGAACTTATGTCTTGAACTGCTCTATTTGAAACAGTGCGAACATTGCACACGACATCCTTTAGTATCAACCTAGTGCCATCAGCAAATCACCTGTAATACTAGAGGGCATATCATTTATATAAATAAGAGACAGGAGTGGCCCCAGCACTGATCCCTGGGGCATGCCCCATTTAACTGTGCCCCACTTCATAGCCACTCTCAACACTATGGAGAATGACCTTCTGATGTCTATTATTAAAGCAAGAAGTGAATCAATTGAGAGCTACTCCCCGTATTCCATAATTGCCCAATTTCTGGAGCATTATTTTGTGATCAACACAATCAAACGGCTTAATTAAATCAAACATATGCCTAGCGTTCGAAACCTTTTGATTAATCCATCTAGTATCTCATAGATAAAAGAGAATATAGCATTTTCAGTTGTTAAACCAATTCTAAAACCGAGCTCTACATTTGTGAGAAAATTATATGAAATAAAACGATCAATTGTCCTTGCGTACACAACCTTTTCAATAACTTAAGCAAATACTGATGGCATAGAAATAGGTCTAAATTGCCTACATTATCCCTTTCTCCCTTTTTATAAAGCGGGTTTCCTACTGCGACTTTAATCGTTCAGGAACCTGATTATTCGTAAGGGAAAAATTACAAATATGGTTAAGCACAGGGCTACCATGTGCAGCACAGTACTTTAATATTATGCTAGGTACTCCATCATATCCACGAGAGTCCTTTGTCTTCAGTGATTTAATTATTGACTCAATCTTCCCCTTGGCAGTATCACAGAGGAGTACTTCAGACATGAGTCTCGGAAAGGCATTTTCCAAGAGAGTTATATGATTCCTAAGTTTTTATTTAATTCACCAGCAATGTTCAGAAAGTGTTTTTTGTTAAATACTGCACATATATCTGACTTATAAGTAACAGAAACATTTTTACTACGAACGGACTTTATATCGTCCACCTTGTGCTACTGACCAGACACTTCCTTCACAACTGACCAAATGGTTTTTATTTTATTCTGTGAATTAGCTATTCTATTTGCGTACCACACACTCTTCGCCTTCTTAATAACATTTTAAGCACCTTACAATACTGTTTGTAATGGTCTGCAGTAGCTCGATTGTGACTGCTTCTAACATTTGTCCATACAGATCAGGCCACTTCTCATATCATTAGTCCTCAAACAACTTCATTACTTTTATCTTCAAGATGATTTTTGAAAGTTAATGAAACATTTCGTTCCTTAATTCCATGTACTTGGTGATATAAATATATTGTATGTCTTAACACATACAGAGAGAGGTGGCGCAATGATTAGCACACAGCACTCGCATTCTGGAGGACGACGGTTCACACCCACGTCCGGCCATCCTGATTTAGGTTTTCCTTGATTTCCCTAGACCGCTTCAGGCAAATGCCGGGGTGGTTTCTTTGAAAGGACAAGGCCGATTGGCTTCTCCATCCTTCCCTAATCCGAGCTTCTGCTCCGTCTCTGATGACCTCGTTGTCAACGGGACGTTAAACACTAATCTCCTTTCTTCCTTCTTAACACATATTTCAATTCAATGATAACATCATTGACGTTACCAAAATTCCCACAGTTAAAGGCAGTTGGCACAAAAAGAAAACAAATAAAAATCACAGAATCGAAAACTTTTATCTACTTTTGATGAAAACTTTCATCTCGCTTTGATCAACGAAAATGAATAAACATCCGAAGATTTAGCAGTGAAAGCTAAGAAGCGAAAACTCAGAAGCAAGAACTAAGAACAGAGAATTGACAAGCGAGAACTGAAAAGCGGTACCTGAAAACCAAGAGCTTAGTACTGAAACCGAAAACCAATATCGGTTCTCGACTACAATGAAAACTCGTTGATATCGATAATTTTGCAGTTCTAGGTTCTCGATGAGCACCACGTACTTTAAGCAAAACTACGTTTCAACTTTTTCCAGTTATGTGTAAGAAAATCGGCGATATTGCAACTTGTACAGACCTCGTAGCGCTACGTGATCTAACATTTGCAAACCAGCGACACAGCAACCTGCGTGCATGGTCTGCATGTAGAGTGCGGAGTGTGGCAGAAGGTACATAGCGTACCACAACAGCCATCTCTCCCCTTATTTTCTGTTCCACTCACTGGTGTTGTCTGAGAACGACCATTGTTGGTACACTCAGACTACGCCCAATTATTTCCTAATTCCGGCAATTATGCTTTTATGGGATCGTCAGAAAGTAATTGCTTCGTCGTCTATTTACACGTGTCACAAACTTACTAATATTTACACCAGGCACTGGCCATTTATTCGTCATCTTGAATTTCATGGCTATATTTCGCCAACCGAATTCCAGGTTCGTGATTATGTCACTCGGAAACAGCCACAATCTACTTCGAGCTATGTTACTTTCAGTTCTAAATATGTCCTCCACGAAAAACAGATAAATGAGTTCCGCTTGCTAGAAAGGCGTTAGTCAAATTGAGTTCTTGTTCTGATAGTTCATAAATTCATTTTTCTTTGCTCGGTAATGTCACATAACTGCATCGTGTATTTCCGAAAAGTCAAGAAACACGGTGTCAACGTAGATTCCATTGTCTACCGTCTTCTGGGCTTCGACAACGATCAGGACAAGCTGAATTTCATAACTGTCGATGTTTGTGAAATTTATGCTCATGTCTATGGAGGGATAAGTGGTATATCTTTGGATGGAATCACACACCTCAATGCCTTTCCTCGTGCACTACTGGAGTCTAAGGAGTCACTCCTCATTTTGAGAACATTTTGACGCCAAGAAACAAAAAATGAGGACGTTCAACCACACAGGTTTCAGCTCGTGGACTAGTGTCTGCAATAGTGTACAATTAAACAAATAGCATGTTTCGTGAGCTGCTGGCATTAGGTGTGTTGCTACTTGAAGAATTTTCAATAAAAGTTGTTGGCATTGACCAGTGACATAGGAAACATGAGACAATCGCCATAAACAATATGCTGACAATAACATTATCTTATTGGCGACTTTTTTCAGACGGGCTAAGGTGCAGATTAGTCTGTCACCGCAGCCACGTTTTTTTTAAATATCACATTCGTTGGCTTCGATAACTCACAACCTGTCAACGTCCGACCTAACCTAGACCTCGGGCAAAGCTGCAGATCAGTGTGCCACCATAACCAGACTTCGCCAACTACCAACAAAACTGAATATATGCACCAAAAGGTGATGTAACAGCAGGAATTAACATTACGTCATTAGCCAAAGCCGACAACTCGTATCGAATATTCTTCTTGGCCCGGTAAAGACTTCTTGTAGTTGATGTTTTGTGTTACAACTCGTTTACTACGAAAGTACACCATTTCACTGCTACGGCACAAAGCTTTATCAAAAGCACGTCTCTTTGGTACATTTAAGCATCAAATAATGACTTCTGTCCAATCTTTACACAGTCTATGCTATATACGGAGGTCTGCTCGGTTTGACGAAGCTGTAGCGCAGTGGACAGAATCGTGAGAGTCTATGCTATATACAGAGGTCTGCTCGGTTTGACAAAGCTATAGCATCGTGAGCTCTGCGTAGTAACGAGAAAATTACGGGATTCTCTCCTCCTTCTCCAATTTTTTTTTGTTCACCTATTGTTTTCTAAACGATTTTGCCTTTCTTATTCATTTAATAGAAGTATTACTTTAAAAATCGGTTTTATTTATTATAAATCATGTATCTGCTTCAATTGTTGTTGCAAAGGTCAACGAATGGAATATTTCTACGGGCTCAATTAGCCAGAGATCTTAACGTGACTGTCAATCTGTCTGAAAGTAGACAGTAGTTACACACTAGAGGTGATAACCATTATGAAACTTTCTGTAAAATATTTATACCTATCTCTGGGCTCATGGACTGGCTCATGTTTGTATCCTGCCATCCTGCCAATAAATATCTTTTCCGATGATGGGGAGCTGCTTCAAAAAATTCTTCTCCGCTATTCGAATGAAATTATGAAACGAATCTCGATCGTGAAATCTATGTAATGAGGTAGGTACTTGATTTCAGAGCGGCGGGAGCCAATGTAACATCGAGAATATGAATATGATGCATGCGTAAAGTGGCAGACGCTATATCTTAACTATATTCATCTTAAAACCGAAAATGGGATGAAAATTTAACTAAGTTGACGAATAACTTCTCCTAATGTGTATCTCAGATCGCAGTACAATATTATTTAGTGCTTCTCTAACATCAATTCGCTATTCAAGCCATCGACAGGTCCAGAATCTGTTACGCGATTTTCTCCGCTCTTCTTCGACAATCGCTAACACAGTTAACGCAGCTATTTTAGCGCACCAATTTTCGTAAAGAAACGGTGTGATTTGCTAGCCAAATAGAGCCTATAACGGCCGCTGGTGGGCACTGAGAGCGCAAATCACGTTAACGAGCTCGTCCCGTGTGACAATGGCGCTCTGTCTTGTGAGGTCGGATGTCCCGTCTGCGTCCACGTCAACGCTGGCTGCCTCGTCCCATGTAGCGACGGTTTAACACGGAACGTTGTAACTTGCGAGACAGGGAGATAGGCTAAACACAAATCGAAACCGCGCAGTGGCTTCAAATGGCTCTGAGCACTATGGGACTTAACATCTGAGGTCATCAGTCTCCCAGAACTGAGAACTACTTAAACCTAAGGACATCACACACATCCATGTTCGAGGCAGGATTCGAACCTGCGACCGTAGCGGTCGCGCGGTTCCAGACTGAAGCGTCTAGAACCGCTCGGCCACAACGGCCGGCACAGCCCAGTGGATTAACGATGACGGGCAAGTACATCGGCCAACCTGAGTGTGGTTTTCAGGCGATATCCAACGCTCCTTGGGACAAATGCTGGGCTGGTCCCCATCTCCTGTCTCAGAGAATACTGTGCACAGATTGGCTAAACACAAATCGAAACCGCGCAGCGGATTAACGACCACGGGCAAGTACATCGGTCAACCTGAGTGTGGTTTTTAGATGATACCCCACGCTCCTTTGGACAAATGCTGGGCTGGTCCCCATCTCCTGTCTCAGAGAATACTGTGCGCAGATTGTTAAAATACAACATACAGAACAAAGTTTACACGATTCACGGACAGATGTCGCACACGACTTTTCTCTCTTAGGTTATCTTGACTGTGGCGTCAAAAAAGGCATCCGGCCACACAGTGAAATAGTAAAACAAAATTTGCCAAATGTAGAAGAAGAGGATAAATGTTAAGAAAAAGAAGAAATTCGTTGACAGTGGTCACGGTGACAGCAGAGCCGTAACAGTTACAGCGAGCTTGGCGCGACAGCTTCGCGCAAATGTTACTATCTATCAGGTACGAGTAACAGAATTTTGCACACTTCTCTATGGTAATGCCTCAGTGTTGTCGCAGCTCTGTAGATGACTTTGTTTTTCAGCCAGCTAGCTTTGGTACCGTCAGATCCTCTAATGCTTCACAGTTGAAAGGTGGCAACAAAGCTGCCAGATGTCAGAGCTGTTCATTCGCTGTACGAAGTACACTGTATAAGGGGCAGTCATTTAGGAAACGAGCAAGGCACGGATCTTCGTAACCCATGTAGGTGTGTGTACAGAAGTTTCCTCTATTGGGAATCCGGATGGAATGTTAATGGCATGCTCCAAATTTTGTTTCGCCTACGCTGCAGAAGGTTCGCAGCGACGCCCTTACCCAACGTCCATGCAGTCCCAATTTCTCTCCATACGATTTCCATATTTTTGGAGCCCTGAATAAAGAAAGATATTCTAGATCGTCGATTTGCTTCGAACGAAGTGGTGCACTTCTGTGTACAATCACAGTAAGCAACCGCAAGCAGTGACCGTCTTGCGTCACGGTGCGCCCGACTTCACTACGGAGGGCGAAAAAGAAAAACAGCCAAGTGTAGTGCGGTTTTTTGACTGCAGAGGGAGTCTCAGAAAGTGAAATTCATGTCGGAATGTCTGCTTGTATGGCGAACACGGTACATCATTTACGATCATTGCTTTTGAAATAATAAGCTGTTTACTTGCTTTTTCTCCTCCTGTCTCGTTTTAATTTGACTGCCCTATAGGTTAGGTTCACATAAACTAGGTATCGTTTGTCTTGGCGTAAAACCCAGGAGTGTTGACCCAGCTGAACTCTCGTACCACTGAAAAGACGCGTGAAATACTACAAGCTCGAAATTTAGCACCGACTTCAGTGCGAGATGCTTATAATAGCTTGCATAACGAAACTTTTGTCTCGAAACCTGACAAAAAATCCAAAGAGATTATAGTCATATTTAAAGTATGTTAGCAGCAAGACACAATCAATGCCTTCTTTGTTCGAGGGCGATGGAAATACTATCGATGACAGTCCTGCTAAAGCCGACCGCAGTGGCCACGCGGTTCTAGGCGCTGCAGTCCGGAACCGCGCGACTGCTACGGTCGCAGGTTCGAATCCTGCCTCGGGCATGGATGTGTGTGATGTCCTTAGGTTAGTTAGGTTTAAGTAGTTCTAAGTTCTAGGGGACTGATGACCTCAGATGTTAAGTCCCATAGTGCTCAGAGCCATTTGAACCATTTTTAGTGCTGCTAAAGGAGAGTTACCAAACATAGCCCTCCAAAATACCTTGACCGAAGAAGACGAAGTAAATACTCCGGAGTTAGAAGCAAGAACAGCTGCCACCATGAGTAACATAGAAGTCTATATCCTCGCAGTAGTGACGCAACTTAAATCACGTTACAAAAGCAAGTCTTCCGGTGCTGATTGTATACCAATTAGGTTCCTTTCGGGGTATGCTGATTCAATAGCTCCATATTTAACAATCATATTCAATCGAACGCTCGACGAAAGAACCGTACCCACAGACTGGGAAACTGTACTCGTCACACCAATATTCAAGATAGGCAATAGGACCAATCCACTAAATTACAGGCCCATATCATTAACATCGATACCCAGCAGGTTTTTGGAACACATATTGTGTTCGAACATTATGAATTATCTCGAACAGAATGATCCATTGACACACAGTCAACATGGATTTAGAAACACATCGTTCTTGCGGAACACAGTCAGCTCTTTACTCACACGAGGTGTTGAGTGCTGTCGTCAAGGGATTTCAGATCGATTCCGTATTTCTAGATTTCCAGTAAGCTTTCGACACCGTTCCTCATCAGCCGTTTGCAGTCAAACTGCGTGATTATGGAATATCCTCTCAGTTATAGTTAGTATTACAGGCCCTCTGCTGTTCCTTATCTATATAAACGATTTAGGAGACAGTCTGAGCAGCTGTCTTAGGTTGCTTGCAGATGGTTCAAATGGCTCTAAGCACTGCGGGACTTAACATCTGAGGTCATCAGTCCCCTAGACTTAGAACTACTTAGACCTAACTAACCTAAGGACATCACACACATCCATGCCCGAGGCAGGATTCGAACCTGCGGCCGTAGCAGCAGCGCGGTTCCGGACTTGCCGGCCGGCGCTTGCAGATGGTGCTGTCGTTTGTCGTGTAGTAAAGTCATCAGAAGATCAAAACAAATTGCAAAACGATTTAGAAAAGATATCTGTGTGGTGCGAAAATTAGCAGTTGACGCTAAATAATGAAAAGTGTGAGGTCATCAACACGAGTGCTTAAATGAATCTGTTGAACTTGGGGTATACGATAAATCAATCAAATCTAAAGGCCATAAATTCGACTAAATACCTAGAAATTACTATTACGAACAACTGAAAGTGGAAGAACACATAGAAATTGTTGTGGAGAAGGCGAACTAAAGACTGCATTTTACTGGCAGAACACTTAGAAGATGCAACAGATCCACTAAACAGACTGTCTACACTATGCTTGTACGGCCTCTTTTGGAGCACTGCTGCGCTATCTGGGATCCTTACTAAATAGGATTAACGGAGTACATCGAGAAAGTTCAAAGAAGGGCAGTGCATTTTGTATTATCGAGAAATAGAGGAGAGAGTGTCACAGACATTGTAATCTACCCACTGGAAAATTACCCTCTATCACGCAATAATTAATAATGGTCAATCAAATCATCCACATTTATTTACGTTTGAAAAGTATCTGATCAGATTTCCTAGTAATATATGCGCCGACAGCTCGTCGACGCCAAGGTATTTTTCTAGTACGTTTATTCCTTGGAACAACAGAGGTACAAAAATGTATGCTCCATGGTTATTATAGAGACAGAGAGGAACAGCTTCGGAAGTATTCGTTTGAAGATTATCGGATTGCTAAAAGAGTTTTATTTATTCTTCTTCGTGCTAAAGCGGGATAGGAAAGAGGATAGTTTGTGCCGTTAGCGCGATAGTAAAGAGAAAGATAAACTTGTACAAACAAATGGCAAGAGACTTGGAACCAACACCAAACGGGACATGTATGGAAATGAATCAATATAATTTTGCCTCTGAAATTAGGTTTGTAACCATTTTATTCTAGAGTGAATGACGAATGAGTTCTCTGTCTGAATCATTGATGATTGTCTGGGCCCTGTAATTAATTGGGAAGTTTCAGCTGTGACGAAGAGAGCCTGCAATCTCTGAGTTTAGAAATCGTCCAAAAAGGCTTCGTCCACATCTGAAATTTTAGATCTGTCGTAAACTGAACGAATGGTTCAAACGATCGATTTTCCCAACTGAATGCAGCGCTTAATAATAATAACCAATGCAAAGATCTTTTCTAGCAAGCCAGCCGCTGAATATTAAGACGAAGGGCTCCACCAGAGATTCTACTAGGCTGATTTCAAGTAACTAATATAGTTTAAACTGTATACAGATAAAGAACATTTCTGTGTGAGAGTGAAAGAGCGATAAAGGCGACAGATACACTTCTGTACAGACAAAACATTACACCGAGTTAGCGGCAAGCTGCATTCACCACATATAGACTTTCATCATTTACAAAAAAGTAATCAGAATTCAATTATAATGGCCAATCCGTGACAGGACACGTTTTTGGACGTTGTTAAAATAATTTTGTTCTCTGTTTCATGTGAACTACGACGAGACAACTTAACTTGGAAAAGAGAAGAGATACTCGCAGGTGAATTAGTGGGATCTTCAAAGAAAAGCAGCACGCTGGGCGTAGAAAAATGGCCAGATCTATAATTTTGTATTAAAGCTTGCTAGTATTGAGGAAGTAGATGTAGATTTGAACATTTACGAATTGTGTTCATGCTACATGTAGATTGGTTGAACTGCCCTAGTTGCATTTACCTGAATAAGTGCTATAAGAAAGTAGCCACAGAAGTATTATTGTGTGAAAGGAGATATATACATATTGACTGTAGAATATTTATATGGTTTTAACTAGGGCAATGTTTAAGATGAGTCAAGCAGAGCAGAGCAACACGCAACAGCCTTCAGCTGTGAGCACGGATGATAGTGATGTAGTAAGAAGTGTGGTAGAACCGATCGCTACAGATAGCGTAATAGAACGCCCTGTAGACACGGCTGGAGATGTAACAGCAGGTATGCAACATGGATTAGATCCATTAGTAATTATCATGAGACAGATGCAGATGATAACCGAGAGCATGAATAATATGAAAATCGATATTAACGCGAAATTAGCCTCAGTTACTGAAGGGCAGGAAAATTTGAAAACCGACATTAACGCGAAGTTCGCCTCAGTTAATGAGGGGCAGGAAAATCTGAAAGCTGAGATTAAGCAGCAGTTACACGACAGTTTTTCCGAATTAGAGCAGCGGATAGAGGCGAAGACAAAGGAACTTAAAGATCAGGCCGAAGAGACGGAACGAAAATTAACTGCACAAATAGAATTGGTTAAGGCTCAATGTGAGGAATCTACTCACCGCGTACGTGTAGAAATGAAGGAGTATGTGGCTATTAAGATAGACACCGTACGGGAACAGGTGGAAATGGTTCCGCAATTAGTACAGAAGCAAGATGCCATGTCATGTGCAATTGCGCAACTTCCTGAATTGGCACGTACGCAGACGAACTTAAAGGAAAGTGTGGAACATCTGACAGAACGTCAGGACGTTATAGACCACCAAATTAATGTATTAACGGGTAAACTATCCGAAATCACATTAGAAAACAAAAGGCTAATGTGTGAAAACGTTGAACAAAATGTTAAAGCAGCATTCCAGAGTCTATGCGGCAAACAGGAAGAGAATTTGTTTGCGAAAGGACTTGAGGAAGTGCGACAGCAGTTAGGTGCTGATTTTGAGCAATGGAAACAAACGATAGCAGAGTCGATACGCGTTTCACAACAAGGCTCAGAACAAATGAATACCGGCCAGCAGCAGAAGTTGCCAGCGACTATAGAGCCAGTTACTGCACATTCGCACACGATACCGACTTGTGTGAGTAACTCGAATATTAAATTGCCACGAGCTAGTTGTTCGCGCGAAGTTTTATCGGACGGAGATTACGAAAGCCTGTGCCATGCCGAAGAAAAAATGATAAAGCATCGGCAATTTCAGATTTTTAACACTGACAAAAGGGGGGTCCATCCGATTGTTTTTATCAGGAGTTTTAGAGGAGTGCTACCCAGAAATTGGTCGGAGTGGCAGAAGATCAGTTTCGTTACTGGGTATATACAAGGTTCGGGGGCGATCTGGGCCTCGGACATGACGTCTGTTTGCTCGACCTATGACGATTTTGAGAAAGCGTTTTTAGCAAAATTCTGGTCAGAAGGGGTACAGGAACGCCTAAGGCAGGAGGTGCTCTACCCAGAGCCTTTCTCTTTTTCGAAAGGAAGCCTTAGGAAGTATTTTGAGAAATATATAAATAAAACTAGATATTGGGACAGACCTATGCCTTTGCCAGATATAATAAACATACTTAAGGCAAGACTACCAACTAGTATACGGAATCAATTAATTTACGGCAATGATAAAGACTTGGAGTCGTTCCTCACGACGTTAGATCATATAGACATTATAGAAGAGAACAACCAGAAAGCCCGCAACAATAGATTCCAATATAGGGAGATAGAACCTCCGCCAAATGGTAGGCAAGGGAACGCACAGAGATCGATAAATAGTGGAGAAACCCCTCAAAATATCAACAATAATACCGGCAATAGTCTTGCGAGGGGCTATCCAAGGAACAACAGGAATGGGAAACGATACAATCCCGTATGGGGGAACGAAAGGAATTTCAGACCGCAAGCATGGAACAATAACGGTAATAGAAAGTGGAACCAACCGGGGGGAATAAACTCAAATAACCAACATCAGTGGGGACGGACATCTACGAATCAACCGGTGATTACCGAAGTGACGGATGATGTCAACCACCAGGCGAATCAAAATCCAACAAACTAGTAAGGACCCACTCGTGCCCCGGAGGAGCGGTCAACAATAGGTTGAGGGGCAACAGGATATGTGTACCAATGCTAACGTACAATGATGGACGATTACTGGCAGATAAATTGACCGAGGACTTAGAACCCAAAGATGAAGATAAGGAACAGGTGGCAGTAGCCGAAGTGCAAGTCATTTTGGAGACTGTACCTATAACGGCGGTTTTAGACACAGCTGCAACCACGAATGTTATTTCGGAGGCTCTATTCAACAAGATCAGAAATATAAGACGAGTACCAATTTTTCCAGTTCAAAATTGTAGAATAATAGGCGCCGTTGGGGCCAGATCGGCTAATGTAAAAGTGCAGTCACTACTTAGTGTAGAAGTAGGAAATGTAGCAATATTAAGCACATTCCTTGTTGTGAAAAATTTGGTGGTAGACTGCATTATCGGAGTCGACAGCCTACGTCAATACGGATGCAGAATAGATTTTAAAACAGGAAAAATTTGGTTAAATGTAAATAAACAAGAAATTGAGTTGGACTTGTTGAAAAAGGAAAGCCTTACCAGAAAATATAATAGTGGGATCAGCGTGCAAGTAATCAGGACTGCACAGAATTCTAAACAGCACGTAAATAATGAGGTCCAAGTCAAAGGGGAGTTCGGTCAATTAGTGTGTGAGAAATTAAATGAATCCGACTGCATTACTGAAGATCAGAAGCAGCAGCTCAAATAATTATTATTAGTGTGTGAAAAGGTGTTTGACGAAAGGCCAGGAGTTATTAAGGGATACATATGCCATCTCTACGTTAAGCCGCACGAAACATATTGTAGAACTTTCTATCCTGTTCCCTGGAGGCTAAAGGCTCAAGTCCAAAAAGAAATAGATCGCATGTTGAAATGGGGTTTGATCGAACCCTCCACAAGCCCATACTTCTCCCCATTGTTGGTCGTGACATAGCATACCCGGGATCGAACAAAATAAAAGGGTTATTTTCTCATAACGACTTAAAAAAGTATAATGAAGATTAGAAGATAGTGAGTAATGGTGTTCCGAGTGACAGAAATGAACGCTCGTAAAAAACATAACCATAAACTCTGTGTGTAGTGATAGAAACCTTTAAATTGAAATAGTGAATCAGTAACATAGAGTATAGAAATAGTGACTAACTATTATTATCGAGTGTTGTAAAGAAGATAGTGGAGATAGGCTTCACCTGTGTTGGGGTGAATATAGGACTTTAGCATTGCTAATGTCATCAAGAATGATTAAGGATCTGACTGAACTTCAAGAAAATGAAATGTTTCACGCAATTGACGCTGAATAATCTAAAGAGGTTCCGAGTGAATATTCATATATAATCTCATGTGAACGCTTAGATGTGTAAACGTGTGAAGGAATGTGTTGTGGTAGTGAATTGTGAGTGACGGTTAACGCCGCAAAGATAATTTCCCGCGCAAAACAGTTGACGTCGGCGCGAGAATTAAAATCGATATAGACGATACAGAGATGCTTTGTAAGAGACTCGCACCAAATGCGAGGATAAACTGATTCATGTTGCACTTTAAAAGGAATAGGTGTTATAATTAGAAGTTAAGAGTTTTTAATTTATTAATGAATGATTAAAGAAAGTAAATATTCATAGATTCAGTAGTAATTTAATGGTTCGTGTTCGTTTGAGAATTTTTTGTGAAAAATCCATTTCCATATATGAGCATGGATGAACACCGTATGAATCAGAGAGTAAATGAAAGAGGTGAATCCGCATTTCTCAATGCTAACAACTTTTACATTTCAGCGCTCAAACGTAAAAATATATGTATTTAAAATAAAAGGTTTTGAGTATAGCTAAATTATATGACTTATCAAGGAAATATGGATGATGTCTTGGTATAAAATGAACTACACTTTCCATTATTCGATGATTTGAATCCAAAATCTATAGTAAGTTACATGAATCCTTTAAATTACGAAGAACAAATCAGTGATAGAAAATCTGTGAAAACTTTTGGACTTATAAGCACAAGTGGGGAGGCAAAGTAAAAAAGAGTATTCAAACGAGAAAATCGGATGATGCTTTTGGCAACATCATTAAGTAATCGTTGAATTCCGTGAAGTATGTCGTAACAAAAAGGATCCATGAAGCCATAAGGATTTTGCTTTCAAAAAGGAGAATCTTGGACGGTGCAACCTAATCAGTTCTCTTACAGGAAGAGTTTCCCTTTTGGTCATTGCTAATTCTTTTGGAATGAATGTTGCATGTGAATTCGAGTATCCCCGTTCCTTCTAATCTTCCCATTGTGGGCCGCGTAGAAGATCAACTACAGAGTGGGCCGCGTAGAAGACCGACTACAAATGTGGACGTCGGGGACATGCAAGACCCGGGGGAGTTTAGCACCGCAAGATATTGTACTAGAAGCAAGATTGTAAAACGCGAATTCACGTTATTTATTGTAAAAGGTTTTTTTTTTGCTAGAGGCACAAACCACTCTTCTCCAAATTATGATACAAATTGATCCCTGTCTTTCCTTTAGAGATGAATTTCAAAATTATTTTTGTTCTTCTATAGGCTTTCCTATCTTCTATGTACCGTAGGCTGGGGGTCTAAGCTTAAGAGGTTTTCCAAGGTTTCCCTGCTTAAGAAAGTTCCCGAATGGGTAGACCCTCACATCCGTTCATGAAAGATCATCTTCCTTGGTTGTGCACAGCAAACATAACACCTAGATGCACGTAAAAGCAATACAGCCGCGGTACCTGTCTCTTCATTTCTTCTGTCTTCAACCTTTCTTTCCTTCGTCTGTCTCAAATAGAATATTCTTATTCAGTCGGAGGACTGACAATCATCACTTCCGGGTTATCCACGCTAATAGATAGCTCGCGAAGTGTGTTCGGTGAATCAAAATTGAGCTCACAAACTTCGCTCGCTGCGAGGGGCATTGTAATCTACCCACTGGAAAATTACCCTCTATCACGCAATAATTAATAATGGTCAATCAAATCATCCACATTTATTTACGTTTGAAAAGTATCTGATCAGATTTCCTAGTAATATATGCGCCGACAGCTCGTCGACGCCAAGGTATTTTTCTAGTACGTTTATTCCTTGGAACAACAGAGGTACGAAAATGTATGCTCCATGGTTATTATAGAGAGAGAGAGGAAGAGCTTCGGAAGTATTCGTTTGAAGATTATCGGATTGCTAAAAGAGTTTTATTTATTCTTCTTCGTGCTAAAGCGGGATAGGAAAGAGGATAGTTTGTGCCGTTAGCGCGATAGTAAAGAGAAAGATAAACTTGTACAAACAAATTGCAGGAGACTTGGAACCAACACCAAACGGGACATGTATGGAAATGAATCAATATAATTTTGCCTATGAAATAAGGTTTGTAACCATTTTATTCTAGAGTGAATGACGAATGAGTTCTCTGTCTGAGTCATTGATGATTGTCTGGGCCCTGTAATTAATTGGGAAGTTTCAGCTGTGACGAAGAGAGCCTGCAATCTCTGAGTTTAGAAATCGTCCAAAAGGCTTCGTCCACATCTGAAATTTTAGATCTGTCGTAAACTGAACGAATGGTTCAAACGATCGATTTTCCCAACTGAATGCAGCGCTTAATAATAATAACCAATGCAAAGATCTTTTCTAGCAAGCCAGCCGCTGAATATTAAGACGAAGGGCTCCACCAGAGATTCTACTAGGCTGATTTCAAGTAACTAATATAGTTTAAACTGTATACAGATAAAGAACATTTCTGTGTGAGAGTGAAAGAGCGATAAAGGCGACAGATACACTTCTGTACAGACAAAACATTACACCGAGTTAGCGGCAAGCTGCATTCACCACATATAGACTTTCATCATTTACAAAAAAGTAATCAGAATTCAATTATAACATGATACAGGATTTGGGCTGGATATCCTTAAAACAAAGGCGTTTCTCGTTGCGGAGGCATCTTCTCACCAAATTTCAATCACCAACTTTCTCCTTCGAATGCGAAACTATTTTGTTGACGCTGACCTACATATAGAGAAACAATCATCATAATAAAATACCGAGCCGGCCGAAGTGGCCGTGCGGTTAAAGGCGCTGCAGTCTGGAACCGCGAGACCGCTACGGTCGCAGGTTCGAATCCTGCCTCGGGCATGGATGTTTGTGATGTCCTTAGGTTAGTTAGGTTTAACTAGTTCTAAGTTCTAGGGGACTAATGACCTCAGCAGTTGAGTCCCATAGTTCTCAGAGCCATTTGAACCATTTTTTTGAATAAAATACCGAAAATCAAAGCTCGCACGGAAAGATACACTGAAGGGCCAAAGAAACTTGTACACCTGCCTAATATCTTGTAGGGCCCCAGCGAACACACATGGCATGGACTCGACTAATGTGTCAAGTAGTACTGGAGGGAACTGACACCATGAATCCTGCAGTGCTTTCCATAAATCCGTAAGAGTACGAGGGGATGGAGATCTCTTCTGAACAGCACGCTGCAATGCATCAGAGATATGCTCAATAATGTTCCTATCTGGGGAGTTTGGTGGCCGGCGGAAGTGTTTAAATTCAGAAGATTGTTCCTGGAGCCACTCTAGCAATTCCGGACGTTTGGGGTGTGCATTGTCCTGCTGGAATTGCCCAAGTCCGTCTTAGTGTACAATGGACATGAATGGAATTAGGTGATCAGACAGGACGTTTACATACGTGTCACCTGTCAGAGTCGGACCTAGACGTGTCAGGTGTCCCATATCACTCCAGCTGCACATGCGCGAGAGCCATTACAGAGGCTCCACCAGCTTGAACAGCCCCTGCTGACATGAAGGGTGCATGGATTCATGAGGTTGTCTGCAAACCTACATCTGTCCGCTCGATACGATTTGAAACGAGACTCGTCTGACCACGCAAGTAGTTTCCCGTCACCAGCCGTCGAATGTCGGTACTGACTGGCCCAGGCGAAGCGTAAAGCTATGTGTTGTGCAGTCATCAAGGGTACACGAGTGGGCCTTCGGCTCCGAAAGCCCACATCGATGATGTTTCGTCGCATGGTTCGCACGTTGACACTTGTTGATGGCCCAGCATTGAAATCTGCAGCAATTTGCGAAAGGGCTGCACTTGCGTCACGTTGAACTATTCTCTTCAGTCGCCGTTGGTCCTGTTATGGAAGGATCTTTTTCCAGCCGCAGCGATGTCGGAGATTTGCTGCTTACCAGATTTCTGATTTTCACTGTGTACCCATGAATGGTCCCACTGGAAAATGCTTTCGGCTCCGAAAGCCCACATCGATGATGTTTCGTCGCATGGTTCGCACGTTGACACTTGTTGATGGCCCAGCATTGAAATCTGCAGCAATTTGCGAAAGGGCTGCACTTGCGTCACGTTGAACTATTCTCTTCAGTCGCCGTTGGTCCTGTTATGGGAGGATCTTTTTCCAGCCGCAGCGATGTCGGAGATTTGCTGCTTACCAGATTTCTGATTTTCACTGTGTACCCATGAATGGTCCCACTGGAAAATGCCCGCTTTATCGCTACCTCGGAAATCTTGTGTCCCACCGCTCGTGCGTCGGCTATAATACCTGCCATTGTAGCAGCAGTAACCGATCTAACAACTGCGCCAGACCCTTGTTGTCTTATATAGGCGTTGCCGCCGCTGCGCCGTATTCTGCCTGTTTAGATATCTCTGTATTTTAATATGCATGCCTATACCAGTTTCATTGCCGCTTCAGCGTATATGCGTTCGTTTTTTCCGCACTGTTTCAGTGTTTAATCATATAGAACTATTGAGAAGGTTATTCGTGTCTTAAGTGTGATTTGCAGAGTATCCATGTAGATGTAGAGGTAGATATTAATGTTGGTGCCGTTAAGAAACACTTTACAGCGTTAAAATCGAACAAAGCCCCAGGGGCTGATGGATTGTTTATCATGTTCTGTAACCATTTGTGACTGACAAGGGAACCTCCCCATCGCACCCCCCTCAGATTTAGTTATAACTTGGCACAGTGGATAGGCCTTGATAAACTAAACACAGCTCAATTGAGAAAACAGGAAGAAGTTGTGTGGAACTGTGAAAAAATAAGCAAAATATAAAAACTGAGTAGTACATGGGTCTTATAGGCAACATCAAGGAGAACGTGATCACAGGAACACCGTGGTCCCGTGGTAGCGTGAGCAGCTGCAGAAGGAGAGGTCCATGGTTCAACTCTTCCCACGAGTGAAAATTTTACTTTCTTTATTTTTACATAGGTATTATCTGTCCGTTCGTTCATTGACGTGTCTGTTCACTGTAATAAGTTTAGTGTCTGTGTTTTGCGACCGCATCGCAAAACCGTGCGATTAGTAGACGAAAGGACGTGCCTCTCCAAACGGAACCGAAAACATTTGATCGCAAGGTCATAGGTCAACCGATTCCTCCACATGAAAACACAACTGATATATTCTATACGACACTGGTGACGGCGTCACATGACAGGAATATGTTGTCGACCCACCTAACTTGTACACTTGGCGAATGGGTAAAAAGATTCTTCTACCTTGCGCGATTTAGGTTTTCTTGTGGATGTGATAATCACTCCCAAAAAAGTGATGAAAACATAAGAGTTTGTCACATAAACTGAAAATAAAAAATTAAACTTTTCACTCGATGGAAGATTTGAACCTAGGACCTTTCGTTCCGCAGCTGCTCACGTTACCACGACACCACGGCGCTCCTGCCAGCCCAGTCTCCTTGATGTTGCCTATCTTCCCATGAACTACTCAGTTTGTATATTTTGCTTATTTTTTTCACAGTTCCACACAATTTCTTCCTGTTTTCTCAATTGATCTGTGTTCAGTTTTTCAAGGCCTATCCACTGTGCCAACTTATAACTAAATCTGAGTTGGGTGCGATGGGGAGGTTCCCTTGTGAGTTAGCCCCTCGTTATGTATAATCTATCGTAGATCCATCATAAAAAAAAACCATGCCAAGTAGTTGGAAGAAAGGAAAGGTCACTCCCATCTACAAGAAGGGTAGCTGCAGTAATCCACGAAACTATTGTCCAGTATTCTTCACATTCACTTGTTGTAAAATTTTAGGACGTATTCTGAACTCAAATATAATGACGCATCTCGAACTGAATGACCTCCGCCATGCCAACCAGCATGTATTTCGAAAACGTGGATCAAGTGAAGCCCAACTCGCACTTTTGTCACATGACCTACTGAAAGCCATTAATCAAGCCAGTGGTAGATGCAGTACTTCTTGATTTCCGAAAATAATTTGACTGAGTACTACGCCTACGCTTATTATCAAAAACGATCGTGTAGTGTGTCAAGAGAAATTTGTAATTGAACTGAGGATTGTTTGATAGGAAGGACACAACAAGTTATCTTGGATGGAAAATCATCGACAGTTGCTCCATAACTTCGCGTGTACGCCGGGGAAGTGTGTTGGGTCTCTTTGCTGTTCACGTTGTGTAGTAATGACCATGCGGGCAGTATTAGTAAGTTCAGGCTTTTCGCAGATGATGCAGTTATATATAATGAACTACAGTCTCAAATAAGCTGCAAAAATTTTCAAAATTTTACAAAGATAGGCAGCTTACTTTAAATATTCAAAAATATAAAATTTTACAGTTCACAAAACGTAAAAGACGTAGTACACTGTGACTACGGTATCAACGAGTCACAGATGGAATCGATAAACTCCTACAAATTCTGGGTGTAAAATTTGTAGGGGCATGAAATGGAACGCTCACATAGACTCAGTCGTGGGTAAAGGAGGTAGCAGATTTTGTGTTTATTGGTAGAATACCAAGCAAACACAATCAGTCAGCAAAGGAAATTGCTTACAAAACACTCGTGCGAACCATCCCAGAGTACAAAAAATGGCTCTAGGCAGTATGGGACTTAACGTCGGAGGTCATCAGTCCCCTAAACTTAGAACTACTTAAACCTAAGGACATCACACACATCCATGCCCGAGGCAGGATTCGAACCTGCGACCGTAGCAGCCGCGTGGTTCCGGACTGAAGCGCCCAGAATACAACTCAAGTGTGTGGGACACATACCATATAGGACTAGCAGGGGATACTGAACGTGTACAGAAACGGTCAGCACGAATAGTCACATGTTTTATTACGGTATGTTGATCATTTTTGCTTTTGGGCCATCTAATAACAACAGAATGAAACGAAATTTTCGTGCCATAAACGTTTCGCTTTTATTCTGTGCATGCATCGTCAGTGGCCTGGAATATGAAGATATTTTTGTTTATATTATTTAATTTACATTTTGGGACGATGCATATGGGGGTACGTTGGTTAAGGTGGTTGGCTTTTCTATGATGTAATAAAAATTTAAAATACTATTTACAGCTTCCGTGGCTGTTATTCTACACACTGTGTTTTTGTTCCATTTTTGGTGCTGTTCTTCTTCTTGCAACTGCCATTAGAAATTTTGTTTTCCAGATTTTACAGTACTAAGAACGGATCACTTATTTTGACCCTATGTTTTGGTTGGTGTTGCCGACTGGCGAATGTTATTGCCAAAGATCGAACGTTAGTACCAACTATTGAGTGTAATTTTGTGATATGTGTGATATGTATGTATTCAAGGTGTTAAAAAAAGTGTCTAATACTTTGAGAGGTGGTAGTACTCACTGAAACAAGAATAAAATTCCGGAATTGCACACATTCTGCTATAAAGACATGTCTACAGGTGGTGTTCAACATGTGGCGTCCATTCATGACAAAACACCCCTTTCCCTCTGGCGTAAGGAATGACCCACCCTTTGAAATATACCAGGTTGTTGTACCTGCTGGCATGCATTGAAGTCGCGACTCAATAGTGGTCACACATCGTTGATTGGCGTGGCGTAGACCAATTCCTTCAAGTGTCCCCATAACCAAAAGTCTATCGTATTGAGGTGTGGGGAACGAGCAGGCGAAAGAGATCCACCCCCCTTCCTCATCCCCCCCCCCTCCCGCCCGGACCAACCCTGAAATGTCCGCGTCAGATGTTCGCGCACATTCTGACGAAAGACGAGAGAGTGCTGGTGCCCCATCATGCATGAACCACATTTGTATTCTTTGCTGCAATGGCGCAGCCTCCAGCAAGGTGGGCAATACATTAATGAGAAAGTCCAGATAATGCGAGCTAGTTAACCTTGATGGAAGTACATATGGATAATCTGTCGCCAAGTACGCCTGTGCATACACTGATTGAGAATCAGTGTTGATGCCCTCTTTCCTGAATTCCTTCAGGATTTACACCTGCCCAAACATGCTGGTTATGGAAATTCACAATACCATCTCTTATGAACCCCATCTCATAGGTAAATAAAGTCTTGTATTTGAACAGTGGATCTGCGGCTCACTTCTGCAACAGCCATTGGCAGAACCGCTGTCTGCCATGATGATCCTGTGGCCTTACGGTCTGATCGCACTGTAGATGTTATGGTTACAGCAATTATTCACGAAGTATCTCCCCCCCCCCCCCCCCAGATTATAGACTGACACAGGCGTTCTGCCACTGCTAATCGTCGCACACTGGTTCCAGGTGTTTCTTCCAATGAACATAGCACACATTATTCCTCCACGTCAGGTGTGTGGGCTGTGTGGGGCCTTCCACTGTCACTCTTCCGAGGTGAGAGGGTACCTGTGTCCCTCATACGCTGGGAAAGTCTGCTGAACAGCTTATCAGAGGGCACTCTACGCTGTGGATATTTTTCAGCATCGAGGGCACGAGCTCGCAAGTTATGTTCATTTGCTGAACCACAGCAGATATCGTATTCGCTATTTCACTTGTCGAGTAGTAGGCTTCCATTGCTAACAAATGGTGGAAGAGAGAAAAAGTAAATGTATTACACCATTTGTATGTACAAACAGTGCAATAACAGTATACACATAAGTGAATCCACATTTGGAAGAAGGTAAAACACCATGATATGTACCCAGGGTTGACAATACGGTATGAGGGCATATCAGAAAGTATTTGCCCCTATTTTTTATTAGCCAAAGTAATGTACACACAGGTAATGACAAATATATGTTCTGTTCTCTGTATAGTACACTATTTTTCCACAGAGTCTCCACCCTGGTTCACATATTTGTCCCATCGCAGCACTAAATTTGAGATGCCCCTGCGTTACAATTCGACTGGCTGGCTATGGAAGCACTGTCAGACTGCTTTCTTGGTTTCATCGTTACTTGTGAATCGCTGTCCTGCCTGGAACTGCTTCGGCAGTCCGAAAACGTGGAAATCTCTAGGGGCAAGGTGAGGATTTATGGTGGGTGCTCCAGAAACTGCCAGTGAAATTTCCGGAGCTTTTCGGCAGTTCTGATTGCCACATGTGGTTTCACATTGTCGTGGAGCAGAACCACACTGTCCACATTAAGGATATCTCTACACCTTCGCCTGATGGCAGCTCTCAGACGTGACAGTATGGAACAATAAGTGTCAGCACTGGGTTGCACCTTGTGGCATGAAATCCAGCAGAAGCGGTTCACTGCTATCCCAGAAAGCCGTTAACATCACTTTCCCAACAGAAGACGCCGAACGGAACTTTTTGTCACGAGCGAACCCGGATGTTTCCACACCGTGCTCTGCTGCTTGAAATCCTGCATGAAATGCAGTATCCACGCTTCATAGACAGTAACAATGCAGTCCGAGAAACCTTCACCCTCCTTAGTGAACAGTTCCAGATGATTCAGTGAAGATATCATTCGCTTGCCTTTCATCATGTCATCCAACTGCTTAGTCACCCATCGACATGAAACCTTCCGCTACCCTAAGGACGCATGAACAATGTAGTAAGCACTCCCATACGATATGCCATGCTCTGGGAAATAACCGTGATGTGCACACTCCTATCTGCTTTCTCCATTGCACCCACACGGGAAATGTCGTCAGTCAGCGACGTACGCTGCCTCGCCGACCGCTCATTACCATGCAAAACTTACTGCCTTTGTCGAACTCGTATTGCCTCACAGTTCTCAAAGCGAGACAGTTTTCCCCATATGTGGGTTGTATTTGCCTATAGATGTCGATTGCCCCATAGAAAACGGATCTCACTTCGTTGCTCTAACACTATGGACGTATGAAGCACAACCGCCATCTATGACAACTGACAGCAGCGCCGTAGGGCGGAGCTACCGGCAGATAAGGCCGGCAAGAACCAAGAAAGGTCCAACGCTGGGAATGGATACGTTGACTTCCCATTTACAGCCGTAATTTGGCTAAAAAATAGGGACAAGGACTTTCTGATTTGCCCTTGCACAATAAGGCACACAAACACGACGAAAACTAATGTAGTCTACAAAACGACTCGTACCACACAACTGACTGCAGTCCACCTAATAGTAGGTAGAGCACTGTGAGTAAAACATCATAATATCCTGGCAACACATTTGACGGAGTGCCAATGCAATGGCTGTGCTATTATCCGAAACCAACCGTCGAATAGCCCTCTCTATAAACACGAGTTCATCTCGGAAAATATGCGTTTACGGACCCATGTTTACTGGTTGTAACAATGGAAAATTGTACTGAAATACAGGAGGATCTGCAGCGAATTGACGCATGGTGCAGGGAATGGCAATTAAATCTCAATGTAGACAAGTGTAATGTGCTGCGAATACATAGAAAGAAAGATCCCTTATCATTTAGCTAAAATATAGCAGGTCAGCAACTGGAAGCAGTTAATGCCATAAATTATCTAGGAGTACGCATTAAGAGTGATTTAAAATGGAATGATCATATAAAGTTGATCGTCGGTAAAGCAGATGCCAGACTGAGATTCATTGGAAGAATCCTAAGGAAATGCAATCCGAAAACAAAGGAAGTAGGTTACAGTACGCTTGTTCGCCCGCTGCTTGAATACTGCTCAGCAGTGTGGGATCCGTACCAGATAGGGTTGATAGAAGAGATAGAGACAATCTAACGGAGAGCAGCGCGCTTCGTTGCAGGATCATTTAGTAATCGCGAAAGCGTTACGGAGTTGATAGATAAACTCCAGTGGAAGACTCTGCAGGAGAGACGCTCAGTAGCTCCGTACGGGCTTTTGTTGAAGTTCCGAGAACATATCTTCACCGAAGAGTCAAGCAGTATATTGCTACCTCCTACGTATATCTCGCGAAGAGACCATGAGGATAGAATCAGAGAGATTGGAGCCCACAGAGAGGCATACCGACAATCCTTCTTTCCACGAACAATACGAGACTGGAACAGAAGGGAGAACCGATAGAGGTACTCAAGGTACCCTCCGCCACACACCGTCAGGTGGCTTGCGGAGTATGGATGTAGATGTAGATGTAGATGATTTATTTTTCTTGTTTCGGTAAGTACTGCTACCTCTTAAAGCATTAGACATTTTTTTAACATCCTATCTATACATTGGTGTGATTAGGTGATGGTATGTATATTTTTTTCAAGTGTGCGAATGTGCATGTGTGTGTGTGTGTGTGTGTGTGTGTGTGTGTATGTGTGTGTGTGTGTGTGATCAGAGTGGAGGGAGAAAGGAGGGCGCTTTTATTAACTGTTGTAGAGAGTCTGTATTGATGTGTGTTTACTCATTTATCACATGTCCGTTTTCAGCAATGGCTTTCTGAATGTGGAAGTTTTCTTGCATGTGTATAAGGTATTTGTGCCGCGCGGGGTAGCCGCGAGGTCTAGGGCGTCTTGTAACGGTCCGCGCGGCTCCCCCGTCGGAGTTTCGAGTCCTCCCTCGGGCATGGATGTGTGTGTCGTTCATAGCGCAAGCTAGTTTAAGTTAGATTAAGTAGTGTGTAAGTCTAGGGACCGACGACCTCAGCAGTTTGGTCCCTTAGTAATAGACACACATTTGAACTTTTTAAGGTATTTGTCACCGTTGTTTATTCTGACTGCCTTCAAATCTGGTTCCATGTTTGTAGGATGGTTGTTGTGATGTTTTAATTGCTCTGGAAATGTGTAATGGTTTGTTTCATACTTCCAACACCAGGTGTGTTCTTAATACCGTGTTTTAAAAGCATTACAAGGTGCAAAAGTAAAAATTATCAACATTCCTTAACATTACGCTAACTGAGGACGACAGGACTACAAAAGTTGAAGAGGTCACAAGTTTGTAATCCTCGGGAGAGTGTCACAGAGTTGCTGAAACTGAACTGGCACACACTATCTCGAGAAAGCCTGATTACAAAGATTCAGGAACCAGCTTTAGATGATCAAGTACTACTACCTCCTACATATCGCTTCCATAGAGATCATGGTGACAAGATTTAGACTTATTACAGCACGCGCAGGGACACTTGAACGGTCGTTCTTCCCGCTTTTGATAGGGAATCGAACGGTAAAAAGCCCTAATAACTGATATAACTGGATGTACCCTCTGCCATGCACTTCAGAGTGGTTTTGAGAGTATGGATGTAGATGTAGAAATAAATGTCAGCGATGAAGTTCTATTGCCACTTTTCCTGCTACTGAAATAAAACGAAAAATTTATCATCAGGCTGCCTACTGACGATCGAGTAAGTCCTCGTTTCAGATATAAAACCTTCGTAGCGCAAATAATTTTTCAGGCTGCTGACCGACTGTGCAAGAGACTGGGGACAGGGAAATCACAAAAGCTGGTCCCCCTGCGCAACCAGGAAGGAAACGCAAGCTGGCAGTCGCATGATGCAACGAGTATGTGAGGATTGCAACTGGCTCCTGTATTTCCGTAGATCCTGTGCGAACCGCGTCACAGGCCAGCAACAACCGGAGATGGAACTGTCAGGAAGCCGATTTAACAGAACCTGCTATCCGGAAATAGAAACATCCGTCAACAGGATATTCCATTGAGTTAAACAACAGATCTGTAACCTGTCAATCTTATGTCGGGCGGCCTGTTGTGTGAAATCGGCATCATTGTCCGGAATGTATGATGTTTTGATAGCAAGTGATGTTTTGATCTGGCAATTCAGCAGTGATACAGAGAGATTCAGCTAAACTGTTCACCTCAAATATTTCTGAAACCGTTTTAGGCCGAAGACTTTTGAGTAAGTAGTCACGAAATGACGTATAGTCTCATTTCGTTGCTATATTAGTTACAGAGATATTGCTATCAGTTTCGCTTCTTCAAATAGGAAGCAGAAATTACTATAACTATATTTGAGAAAAGCAAAGATGATAACGATATCTCTGCAATTGTTACAGCTATGAAAACAAATTATTCATCATTTAGTGAGGGCTTTCCCATAATTCATCTAGGTGAAAGCAGAATTACAATATTTTAGACGGTTCGGGAAATATCTGAGGTGTACAGATTAGCTGAATCACTCCGTACTGCAAGGTCAACGGAAAGTGCCTGTTACAGCACTAAAATTCAAAGAAGTTCTTGAACGAAAAAGAATCGGTCACGTTACACGAGATATTGCAAAATACTGACGATAGTAATACCGACATCAAAGCATTACGAGATAAAGGTAGTTACATCAGGTAACAAAATAGAGGCCGGCCGAAGTGGCCGTGCGGTTAAAGGCGCTGCAGTCTGGAACCACAAGACCGCTACGGTCGCAGGTTCGAATCCTGCCTCGGGCATGGATGTTTGTGATGTCCTTAGGTTAGTTAGGTTTAACTAGTTCTAAGTTCTAGGGGACTAATGACCTCAGCAGTTGAGTCCCATAGTGCTCAGAGCCATCTGAACCATTTTGAACAAAATAAAGAGTATATGAAATACAGAGAGGGAGGAGACTAGTAGAACCAGAGATGGACAGGAGCAGTTAGCGTTAAGAGTAATTATGACAATGGTAACAGGTGTTTGCAGTGTTGCAAAAATATTTCAAAAAAATGTTCAAATGTGAAATCTTATGGGACTTAACTGCTAAGGTCATCTGTCCCTAAGCTTACACACTACATAACCTAAATTATCCTAACGACAAACACACACAGCGATGCCCGAGGGAGGACTCGAATCTCCGCCGGGACCAGCTGCAAAAATATTTAATATGGTTGTAGCTTTTGGTATAAAATGGGACAGTCAGGTGTAATAGATGCTTTCAAGTAATATCTAGGACTAGCTATTACAAACAACGTCTTCTCACTGCAACAGTAAAAATAATGTTGGCACTAAAATCTTAAAAAGGTGATATTGGTTATTTTTGTAATCAATCACTTATCAGTGGCTCATTTCCCGAAAGGCTGAAAAATAATGAAGTTAATCCTTCTTATAAGAAAGAAGAGTTTCCTTTTGAGACCTTCCTGCAGCGTCTATGCACGGTAGCGCGACTCCAGTGCGGGTATCAGCGAATTGTAGACAAGGGGTTAGTGTGACATTCGTCTCTTATCGACGTGCGTGAGGTAAATCCGAAAACCAGAACTATGGTGTCGTTGTTACCAAATGCATCCAAACACGACCAGTGTGCTGTTATTCCTTTGTTAGGTGTAGTAGGACAAACGCCGGTAGACATTCATCAGAGAATGAAGAATGTTTATGGTGCAGTATACTTGTCGTACAGCATTGTTGTGGAGTGGTCCTGCTGTTTCGTGATAATGCAGGTCACCATATCGCCGACTCAAGAGGTAGACACTCGAACACCTATCGTATAGTCCCGATCTCTCCCCATGCAGTTATCACGCCTTCGGTCCCTTAAAAAAGGCCTCGAAATGTCGATAGTTCCTGTTGAATGAGGATGTGCAGCAGGCATTTACGGACTTCTTCACGCAGCAGGACAAGATGTTTTACCAAATGGTGCATCGGTGTGATCATTGCCTCAGTGCTCACGACGATTTTGCCTCATTGCCATAACCATTCTGAACTGTACGGCTCTCGAACAGAAACTTTTTTATCGCCCCTTATATCAATCTTAAAAGTATCCACACGACGTGAATTACTTTCCACCTGATATAACGGAACTGTCTTGCAGCTCTTTTAATATCTTTTAGATACAGTCGTTTGGCTTAAATGTTTACTACGAGAGTCTAGTAAAGATTATTGCTCAGCACGGCTATCAGTCCAGATGTAAATTAATATCACGATAACGAAAATACCAGGAAATACGATATTAGAGATGAGACCGTCGTTAACGCTTGTAAACTCAAATTTATTACAATGAATGAGACTTCAAAAAGCAAGTTTCGACTTGAAATAACATGAAAAAAATTTTTGTACTCGGCGGGTATTCGGGAGTCCTACTTACCAGCCATTGTCCCTGTTAACTAAATACGAAAGATCTTAAATATGGCTTCAGTCACAAGTAACAAAGTATGTCCATCTTTAAACTTGAAAGACGTTACATGAAGTTGGTGTTAGACGGGGATTCGAACCAACATACAACCAAACTGTTAACTAAGCAACGTTAAATACCGAATTTTTCACCACTATTGAGCTGACAAACCGAAATGACGGGACAAAAAGTTTTGCCGTAAATGGATTGGAACCCGACATCCATCGCCGTCTTATCTAGCCACGAATTGACATTAAATATCGGTTTATTTCAGCAGTAGCAAGGTATGCGCATGTCTGAACTGGAAATAACGCGACGACAAGTTTTGCGCTGACTGGGGAACAAACCCCAGATATGGTTCAAATGGCTCTGAGCACTATGGGACTTAACTTCTGAAGTCATCAGTCCCCTAGAACTTAGAACTACTTAAACCTAACTAACCTAGGGACATCATACACATCCATTCCCTAGGCAGGATTCGAACCAGCGATCGTAGCGGTCGCGCGGTTCCAGACTGTAGCGCCTACTACCTCTCGGCCACTCAGACCGGCAAACCCCAGATATATCATCGTTGTTAACTAAACACGAAGAGATGTTAACTATTGAATTTCTTTTCACCAGAAGGTAGGAGTGGCATGTTTGAACCTGGAGTGATGTGATGAAAATTTCTGTGTCCGAGTGGGAGTCGAAACCGGCGCCAACACGGATTCGAACCCAGACGCCCCATTATCGTGGAGACCTTGACGAGTTTGGAATCTTGCGGAAACAATGAAACGATGGAACTGTATCGCCCCGAAGGGGTCAAGCCTTGCGTGAGGGGCGGCAGTAAAATAAAGAAATGTTTCTGGTAATAGAGTTTCTACTTGCTGCGAGCCGCGCGGGATTAGCCGAGCGGTCCGGGGCGCTGCAGTCATGGACTGTGCGGCTGGTACCGGCGGAGGATCGAGTCCTCCCTCGGGCATGGGTGTGTGTGTTTGTACTTAGGATAATTTAGGTTAAGTAGTGTGTAAGCTTAGGGACTGATGACCTTAGCAGTTAAGTCCCATTTTTACGCACATTTTGAACATTTGAACTTGCTGCGACTTCCGCGTCTCTCGAGGCTCCTGCCCACGCCAACTCTCCAGAATTCAGTAGCGGTAATGTAGATGTGGAACCACAGCACAACCCTGTGTTGTTCAGTTTCAACAAAGAATTTTTTAATGACTGTAGAATTAGGAGCGAGAAAGGTAAACTTTTGAGGGTGGAACATTAGAAGAATGAATGCAGTAGGGTTGGTTCAAATGGCTCTGAGCACTATGGGACTTAACATCTGAGGTCATCAGTCCCCTACAACTTAGAACTAATTAAACCTAACTAACCTAAGGACATCACACACATCCATGCCCGAGGCAGGATTCGAACCTGCGACCGTAGCGGTCGCGCGGTTCCAGACTGAGGCGCCTAGAACCGCTCGGCCACATCGGCCGGCAGTGCAGTAGGGACTGCATTCAAATTAGGCACCTGGATAGGTACTTAAGTAAAATCTACAGAGTGCAGATGGGCGTTCTCGTACAGTAGCAACACTTGATGCGGTTTTCGTAGTCATTTTTCTTATACAGTGACTGCAAGGCGTCCTAGTTGTTGGCAACGTATGCCAGCTGCGATGGACGCACTACTGAAATGCAGTTGATAACACAAAACGTCACCCGCATTGCATCTTCGTAATGTCATTTTTTCAGCAACACGCAGCGTCCAAGTACGTCACCTGGAACATGGGCAGTTTGGAGAAGGTAAATGGCGAATATATTGTGCTGGTGTTGAAGCCATAGGATCGCCCGGTCAGCTGAAAGAACACTGGTCCGACGCATCCGAGCCTATGCAAACGGAAGCGCGTGCGGCCCTATGACGTAAGAGTTGCGTCATCGCGGAGTCGATCATAGCCACCTGTGCCGATATGGCTAACGTGCGGCGAGTCGCAAACAGGTCGTGAGCTGCTCTGGACCTCGAGGCACCGACCTGCTAACAATCTCGTCGATACGTCTTCCCTCTTGCCAATAACTAACGAGTGTTTTCTGGTCTATTTAGGAGTTTCAGCCATTATATGACGCTTCTGGGACGGGAGAAATGTGAATAACTCACTATTTTGTCAAAAAATTACTTAGTGAGACCCGTCTGTGTGAAAATACTGCTTAATTCGTATAAAAAAGTAAAAACAGTAACCAGACACTGTTAATAAAGACATGTATTAAGAACAAACACCGCCGTTTAGATATTTAAAATTACGTTATCCTGTACGTATAAAGTTCGCTGATCGTGAGGAATGTTCCTTGCGGTGGTGGTGCTCTACAGCAACAAACTACGTAAAAAAAGGACTATTTTATTGTAAATGGAGCTAAAGAAAGAACTATAAACAACCTCCTAAGACAAGAACTGAATAATTTTTATGTTACTTACATCGAAAATTCTACGTCTTTTTATTGCACTTTTGACTGCTTTCGAAGAAGTCCGTATTCTGGTGAATGTCAAGTGAGATTTAACAATTTCTTGATCTTTGAAAACAAAGAGAATGTAGAGCGCAACACGCACACTTCACTATTTTGGCCACACAGACGTTTATGTACAGAGATGACGATTTACACAATCATCTTTGTATAGAAACGCGTCCTAAGAAAGGCCACAACAACACACCAAGACATCGGCTTATTTAGTATTTTAGCATCTGAAGTATTTCGCAAGTTAACGCGGCACTACACCCAGAAGAATTTTAATGTAATTGATACCGAGCGCGTTATCCTACTTACATTGCCACAAAGTCCTTTTTGCACTTACTTTTGGTCAGCATTTTACTAAGCTTTATCATATTGAATTCGTAAGCTGAAATTGTAACGTCCTCTTTCTTCTGATACGTCTCTGACGTTACATAGTTTGAACACTATTAATACCACATTGAGCCATGCTGCCTTTGCAGTCGTCCATAATTGCGAAAATGTTGCCGGTGCAGGATTTTGTGCACGAACTGACTCCTCGATAATGTTCCGTGAATGTTCGATGTGATTAATGTCGGGCGATATGCGTGGCCAGCTCACTCGCTCGAATTGTTCAGAATTTTCATCAAACTGGTGACATGGAGCACTGTTGTCCATAAAAATTCCATCGTTGTTTGGGAAAATGAAGTCCAAGAATGGCTGCGAATGGTCTCGAAGTAGGCGTGCATAACCATTTCCCGTCACACATAGTCCCACCATTATGGAGCCACTATCAGCTTCCACAATACCTTGTTGACAATCTGGGTACATGGCTTCATGGGGTCTGCACCACACCCGAATCCAACAATCAGCTCTTACCAGCTGAAATCGGGACTCATCTGACCAGGCCACGATTTTCCAGTCGTCTAGTGTCCAACTGATAAGGTCACGGACCCAGGAAAAGCGATTTTGGGATGCTCTCTGGGCTGCTCAATAGATGTCGAGCACAGTCTGTCATTGGTTGTTTTGTTTTGGCGCGCGATTCAAATCTTGGCAACACGCTCCCTAGTATTACTAGGAGTGTGTTGCTCAAAAACTCATTTCCGGTGCGATTGCGCAAGCTGATAAGAGTCCACATCCGCTGCGTGCGCCAGGACTGATGCTATAAATAGCACACTGTTCTGTCTAGCGCATTCACTCGGTTTGAGTGAATAGCCACTGAGGCACTGCAGGCTAAAAGCAAAGGCACTCGCGTCAGTCGTCTGCTGCCACAGCCTATTAACACTAAATTTCGCAGCACTGCCTTAATGGATACGTTCGTCGTACGTCCCACGTTGATTTCTGCGTTTATTTCACGCCGTGTTGTTTGTTAGAACTGAAAACTCCACCCAAACGTCGCTGCTCTCGATCGTTAAGTGAAGGCCGTCGGCCACTGCGTTTTCCCTGGTGAGAGGTAATACCTAAAATCTGATATTCTCGGCACACTCTTGACACTGTGTAACTCGGAATATTGAATTCCCTAACGATTTCCGAAATGATATGTCCCACGCCATCTAGCTCCAACTACCACTCCACATTCATAGTCCGTTAATCACAGTCCGGCCATAATCACGTCGGCAACTACTTCACGCGAATCATCTGAGTACAAATTACAGCTCCGCCAAAGCACTGCTGTTTTAAATCTTGTGCACGCAATACTACCGCCATCTATATATTGATCATCCCTATACAACGTCTTTTGACATCTCAGTCACAAGTCATTGGTTCTTCATTTATATTGACCAAGACAATGCGGACCCAGGACGATACACTCTTATACTTCAAATTTCATGTTCCCCCAGTCTGAGATTAGTTCTGTTATTTTGACATGGCTGTCGCGGAAAGATTCAATATCGATTACATTATGTTGAGACAGCGATTCCGAAATTACCTATTGGACTGTAAGTTATGTCCATACTTGGATCACAATTTAGTAATTAAGAAGATTAGGCTGAAATTTGACGAGTATCATCTAGAGGAATCAATGTGTGAATTAGTGGAATAGTAAAGTAGAGAGGAATAATGATGTGCGTTTGAAGTTCTCGGAGTTATAGATACGGCGATAATGGATACCACATTAGGTACTCGATCGAACAGCAACGGACATCCCTTAAAAAGCAAATAGCAGGAATTTTACAGACAGATATGTGTTCAAAAAAGGTAATTTCGAATAAGACTTGAGCAAAAGGAAAATATACTAAAATTGATGGACAAAAGCAGGAAATACAAAAATGAGAGAAATACATGCAGCATAATGTGTCATATATTAATAAAGTCAATAGTAAGTGCAGGGATCTAAAGGTAAATGACTGAAAGAAAATATGAAGAAATCGAAAGGAACTAATCAACGGAACGTATGGAAAAGTAAAAATAACTTTTGGTGAAATTATTGTGTTGGTGCATAAGTTCGCAGCGTTTTCCCATAAATTTAATAAACACAACAGATACACAAGACAGAGACTTTAGTCATCAATATTATATTCTCCTTCATTATTTGCAACCGTCTGCCAACACTGGGGTAACTTCTTGATTCCGTGACTGTAGAAATCACGTGGATTTGAGGCGAAGAGCTCGTCGAGCCATGTTGGGAGCGCATTTTCATCCGGAAAGATAGATTCTTAAAGGTTGTTCGACAGAGAGCGAAAAAGGTGAAAATCTGAAGACGCGAGATCAGGTGAGTCAGGTCGATGAGGAATGACTTTCCAACCTAGCTGCCGTATAATGTCCTTTGTCAATCTAGCAAAATGCGGGCGGGCGTTATCGCGCAGTAGCACCACTTCACGCTGTCTTCCTGGTCGTTGTTTTTGGAGTGCGTCTGCAAGACGTCGCAGTCGCTGACAACAAATGTCAGCAATGATGGTTACACATAGGCGAAGTGATTCGTAGTACACTACACCGTCGCTGCGCCACCACATGCATAACATTATATTTTGTGAGTGCGCGCAGGTCTTTGTAAGAGGACTTGCTGCCTTCTTGGGATCAAACGTTCCTTTGTTTTCCTTGTTGTTGTTGTTGTTGTTGTTGTTGTGGTCTTCAGTCCTGAAACTGGTTTGATGCAGCTCTCCATGCTACTCTATCCTGTGCAAGCCTCTTCATCTCCCAGTACCTACTGCAGCCTATATCCTTCTGAATCCGCTTAGTGTATTCATCTCTTGGTCTCCCCCTACGATTATTACCCTCCACGCTGCCCTCCAGTACTAAATTGGTGATCCCTTGATGCCTCAGAACATGTCCTGCCAACCGATCCCTTCTCCTAGTCAAGTTGTGCCACAAACTCCTTTTCTTCCCTATTCAATTCAATACTTCCTCATTAGTTATGTGATCTACCCATCTAATCTTCAGCATTCTTCTGTAGCACCACATTTCGAAAGCTCCTATTCTCTTCTTGTCCAAACTACACTCCTGGAAATGGAAAAAAGAACACATTGACACCGGTGTGTCAGACCCACCATACTTGCTCCGGACACTGCGAGAGGGCTGTACAAGCAATGATCACACGCACGGCACAGCGGACACACCAGGAACCGCGGTGTTGGCCGTCGAATGGCGCTAGCTGCGCAGCATTTGTGCACCGCCGCCGTCAGTGTCAGCCAGTTTGCCGTGGCATACGGAGCTCCATCGCAGTCTTTAACATTGGTAGCATGCCGCGACAGCGTGGACGTGAACCGTATGTGCAGTTGACGGACTTTGAGCGAGGGCGTATAGTGGGCATGCGGGAGGCCGGGTGGACGTACCGCCGAATTGCTCAACACGTGGGGCGTGAGGTCTCCACAGTACATCGATGTTGTCGCCAGTGGTCGGCGGAAGGTGCACGTGCCCGTCGACCTGGGACCGGACCGCAGCGACGCACGGATGCACGCCAAGACCGTAGGATCCTACGCAGTGCCGTAGGGGACCGCACCGCCACTTCCCAGCAAATTAGGGACACTGTTGCTCCTGGGGTATCGGCGAGGACCATTCGCAACCGTCTCCTTGAAGCTGGGCTACGGTCCCGCACACCGTTAGGCCGTCTTCCGCTCACGCCCCAACATCGTGCAGCCCGCCTCCAGTGGTGTCGCGACAGGCGTGAATGGAGGGACGAATGGAGACGTGTCGTCTTCAGCGATGAGAGTCGCTTCTGCCTTGGTGCCAATGATGGTCGTATGCGTGTTTGGCGCCGTGCAGGTGAGCGCCACAATCAGGACTGCATACGACCGAGGCACACAGGGCCAACACCCAGCATCATGGTGTGGGGAGCGATCTCCTACACTGGCCGTACACCACTGGTGATCGTCGAGGGGACACTGAATAGTGCACGGTACATCCAAACCGTCATCGAACCCATCGTTCTACCATTCCTTGACCGGCAAGGGGACTTGCTGTTCCAACAGGACAATGCACGTCCGCATGTATCTCGTGCCACCCAACGTGCTCTAGAAGGTGTAAGTCAACTACCCTGGCCAGCAAGATCTCCGGATCTGTCCCCCATTGAGCATGTTTGGGACTGGATGAAGCGTCGTCTCACGCGGTCTGCACGTCCAGCACGAACGCTGGTCCAACTGAGGCGCCAGGTGGAAATGGCATGGCAAGCCGTTCCACAGGACTACATCCAGCATCTCTACGATCGTCTCCATGGGAGAATAGCAGCCTGCATTGCTGCGAAAGGTGGATATACACTGTACTAGTGCCGACATTGTGCATGCTCTGTTGCCTGTGTCTATGTGCCTGTGGTTCTGTCAGTGTGATCATGTGATGTATCTGACCCCAGGAATGTGTCAATAAATTCACGGTGTTCTTATTTCAATTTCCAGGAGTGTATTTATCGTCCATGTTTCACTTCCATACATGGCAACGCTCCATACAAATACTTTCAGAAACGAGTTCCTGACACTTAAATCTATACTCGAAGTTAAAAAATGTCTCTTCTTCAGAAACGCTTTCCTTCCCATTGCCAGTCTACATTTTATATCCTCTCTACTTCGACCATCATCAGTTATTTTGCTCCCCAAATAGCAAAACTCCTTTACTACTTTAAGTGTCTCATTTCCTAATCTAATTCCCTCAGCATCACTCGACTTAATTCGACTACATTCCGTTAACCTCGTTTTGCTTTTGTTGATGATCATCTTATATCCTCCTTTCAAGACAATGTCCATTCCGTTCAACTGCTCTTCCAAGTCCTTTGCTGTCTCTGACAGAATTACAGTGTCATCGGCGAACCTCGAAGTTTTTATTTCTTCTCCATGGATTTTAATATCTACTCCAAATTTTTATTTTGTTTCCTTTACTGCTTGCTCAATATACAGATTGAATTACATCGCGGAGAGGCTACAACCCTGTCTCACTCCCTTCCCAAACACTGCTTCCCTTTCATGTCCCTCGACTCTTATAACTGCCATCTGATTTCTGTAAATAGCCTTTCGCTCCCTGTATTTTACCCCTGCCACCTTCAGAATTTGAAAGAGCGTATTTCAGTCAACATTGTCAAAAGCTTTCTCTAAGTTTACAAATGCTAGAAACGTAGGTTTGCCTTTCCTTAATCTTTGTTCTAAGATAAGTCGTAGGGTCAGTATTGCCTCACGTGTTCCAACATTTCTACGGAATCCAAACTGATCTTCCCCGAGGTCGGCTTCTACAAGTTTTTCCATTCTTCTGTAGAGAATTCGCGTTAGTATTTTGCAGCTGTAACTTATTAAACTGATAGTTCGGTAATTTTCACATCTGTCAACACCTGCTTTCTTTGGGATTGTAATTATTATACTGACGTCTGACGTCTGAGGGTATTTCGCCTGTCTCATACATCTTTCTCACCAGATGGTAGAGTTTTGTCAGGACTGGCTCTCCCAAGGCTGTCAGTAGTTCTAATGGAATGTTGTCTACTCCCGGGGCCTTGTTTCGACTTAGGTCTGTCAAACTCTTCACGCAGTATTATATCTCCCATTTCATCTTCATCTGCATCCTCTTCCATTTCCATAATATTGTCCTCAAGAACATCGCCCCTGTATAGACCCTCTATATACTCCTTCCACCTTTCTGCTTTCCCTTCTTTGCTTAGAACTGGGTTTCCATCTGAGCTCTTGATATTCATACAAGTGGTTCTCTTTTCTCCAAAGGTCTCTTTAATTTGCCAGTAGGCAGTATCTATCTTGCCCCTCGTGAGATAAGCCTCTACATCCTTACATTTGTCCTCTAGCCATGCCTGCTTACATTTTGCACTTCTTGTCGATCTCATTTTTGAGACGTTTGTATTCCTTTTTGCCTGCTTCATTTTCTGCATTTTTGTATTTTATCCTTTCATCAATTATATTGAGTATCTCTTCTGTTACCCAAGGATTTATACCAGCCCTCGTCTTTTTAACTACTTGACCCTCTGCTGCCTTCAATATTTCATCCCTCAAAGCTACCCATTCTTCTTCTACTGTATTTCTTTCCCCCAATATTGTCAGTTGTTCCCTTATGCTCTCCCTGAAACTCTCTACAACCTCTGGTTCTCTCAGTTTATCCAGGTCCCATCTCCTTAAATTCCCACCTTTTTGCAGTTTCTTCAGTTTTAATCTACAGTTCATAACCATTAGATTGTGGTCGGAGTCCACATCTGCCCCTGGAAATGTCTTACAATTTAAAACCTGGTTCCTAAATCTCTGTCTTACCATTATATAATTTATTTGATACCTTTTAGTATCTCCAGGGTTCTTCCATGTATACAATCTTCTTTCATGATTCTAAAACCAAGTGTCAGCTATGATTAAGTTATGCTCTGCGCAAAATTCTACCAGGCGGCTTCCTCTTTCATTTCTTAGCCCCAATCCAAATTCACCTACTATGTTTCCTTCTCTCCCTTTTCCTACTCTTGAATTCCAGTCACCCATGACTATTAAATTTTCGTCTCCCTTCACCACCTGAATAATTTCTTTTATCTCATCATACATTTCTTCAATTTCTTCATCATCTGCAGAGCTAGTTGGCATATAAACTTGTACTACTGTAGCAAGCGTGGGCTTCGTGTCTACCGTGGCCACAATAACGCGTTTACTATGCTGTTTGCAGTAGCTTATCCGCACTCCTATTTTTTTATTCATTATTAAACCTACTCCTACATTACCCCTACATGATTTTGTATTTATAACGCTGTATTCACATGAGCAAAAGTCTTGTTCCTCCTGCCACCGAACTTCACTAATTCCTACTATATCTAACTTTAACCTATCTATTTCCCTTTTTAAATTTTCTAACCTACCTGCCCGATTAAGGGATCTGACGTTCCACGCTCCGATCCGTAGAACACCAGTTTACTTTCTCCTGATAACGACGTCCTCTTGAGTAGTCCCCGCCCGGAGATCGAAATGGGGGACTATTTTACCTCCGGAATATTTTACCCGTCATTTAATCATACAGTAAAGCTGCATGCCCTCGGGAAAAATTACGGCTGTAGTTTACCCTTGCTTTCAGCCGTTCTCGGTACCACAACAGCAAGGCCGTTTTGGTTATTGTTACAAGGCCAGATCAATCAATCATCCAGACTGTTGTCCCTGCAACTACTGAAAAGGCTGCTGCCCCTCTTCAGGAACCACACTTTTGTCTGGCCTCTAAACAGATATCCCTCCGTTGTGGTTGCACCTACGGTACGGCTATCTGTATCGTTGAGGCACGCAAGCCTCCCCACCAACGGCAAGGTTCATGGTTCAATGGGGTGGGGGTGGGGGGTTGTTTTCTTTATGTTAGTATAAAGATTCCATTTATCATCACGAATAACGATGCAGAGTACGAATCGTCGGTGTTGTTCATAACCAATTGATGAGGAGCAAGCAGAGATGCAGATACGGC
The DNA here is from genome assembly GCF_023898315.1 of Schistocerca nitens. NCBI lineage: Eukaryota > Metazoa > Arthropoda > Insecta > Orthoptera > Acrididae > Schistocerca > Schistocerca nitens. The sequence goes on along the minus strand of NC_064618.1, from coordinate 580,464,169 downwards.
CCCCACTAATTTTTGTGATTTTGGCTTAGAGTAAGAGTACCCCTACACTCGATTCTTGGACCTTCCCCATTGGATGCAGATATCGCACGATGGTTAAATGATGACTGTTCATCACATCTGCTAGTTCACGAGTAAACTGACTTGTATCATTGTGGACTGATAAGTTTAAACTATCTTCATCAAACCCTGAAGGTCTTTCTGAACGTAGAGAGTCATTAATGTCAAAAGGATTCTCTTTAAAATGAGAAAACCATTTTTTTGCCGAACTCGGTCGAATAACATTATCCCCAAATGTTTGTGACTGCCTCGGCCGCTGTCATCCCTTTTGTGAACTCAAACATAGGAATATACAGGAAATATTCTAGTTTCACTAGGCGCTCCATTTTCTAGCGTCCACAGCTCCACTCACTATATCCAAAGCACAAAATGACAATATGTAAACTCAAATAGCAACAGTGAACTACAAATAAAAATGACGCTCGATAAATGAACCCATAGGAAACGGAATACAAACATGCAAAACAAAGACGCTACGAACTTATGCACCAACCTAATAGAAGCAAAGAGGTCAAAATTAACGGCACAAAAGGAAACACAGAGCAGATAGCTGGAAAGAATACAGCGAAGGTCTCTGCGAGGAGGATGAACTGTCCTGTGAAAGAAGGAAAAATGGAAGTCGATTTTGGAGATGAAGAAGATACAGTATTAAAGTCAATGTTTGACAGAGCTTTGGAAAAGTGGCGAGTAAACAAGACAGAAGATATACAATAACACCACTTCGTAATTCCTAAAATCCTTGGGATTAGTGACAACAAAATCATTTTTAACGTTAGCGTGAAGAAGCTTCACTATTTAGAAAAAAACATGATCGTTGGTATCTGCAACACTGGTTAACGCCTGGTGACGCTGCGGACACGGGTGCTGTAAGGAAAGTATGTAATCGGAGCAGGGAGGAATGGCGAATCATTCTGGCGACTGTAAGAGCCGCAAACGGAAAATCCACTGGTATTATCGACTTTGAATGGCCAGATTGTTATGGCACGCTGCCCGAGAACAAGAAAGTTTGCATTAGAGAAAGATTAGCTGAAAACCTTGCAGAGCTGGCCTCTGTGGCCGAGCGGTTCTAGGCGCTTCAATCAGGAACCGCACGAGCGCTACGGTCGCAGGTCCGAATCCCGCCTCGGGCCTGGATGTGTGTGACGTCCTTAGGTTAGTTAGATTTAAGTAGTTCTAAGTACTAGGGGACTGATGACCTCAGATGTTAAGTCCCATAGTGCTCAGAGCCAGCCACCTTACAGAAAGTTTAATGAGGCCACGAGCACCTAAGATTAAATACTTGTGTTTACTGGAGTCAGAGGCGCAGATTTGTTTTAGGCTAGAATCGGGTTCCAGACAGCCTTGAAAGAAATTAGAACAGAACACGACCATTATATACAGGGTGGTCCATTGATAGTGACTGGGCCAAATATCTCACGAAATAAGCATCAAACGAAAAAAACTACAAAGAACGAAACTTGTCTAGCTTGAAGGGGAAAAGCGGATGGCGCTGTGGTTGGCCTGCTAGATGGCGCAGCCATAAGTGAAACGGATATCATCTGCGTTTTTTTAAATAGGAACCCTCATTTTTTATTACATATTCGTGAAGTACGTAAAGAAATATGAATGTTTTAGTTGGACCACTTTTTTCGCTTTGTGATAGATGGCGCTGTAATTGTCACAAACATATGGCTCACAATTTTTGACGAACAGTTAGTAACAGGTAGGTTTTTAAATTAAAATATAGAACCTAGGTACGTTTGAACATTTTATTTCGGTTGTTCCAATGTGATACATGTACCTTTGTGAACTTATCATTTCTGAGAAAGCATGCTGTTACAGCGTGATTACCTGTAAATACCACATGAATACAATAAATGCTCAAAATGATGTCCGTCAATCTCAATGCATTTGGCAATAAGTGTAACGACATTCCTCTCAACAGCGATTAGTTCGCATTCCGTAATGTTCGCGCATGCATTGACAATGCGCTGACGCATGTTGTCAGGCGTTGTCGTTGGATCACGATAGCAAATATCCTTCAACTTTCCCCACAGAAAGAAATCCGGGGACGCCAGACACAGCGAACGTGCGGGCCATGGTATGGTGCTTCGACGACCAATCCACCTGTCATGAAATATACTATTCAATACCGCTTCAACCGCAAGCGAGCTATGTGCCGGACATCCATCATGTTGGAAGTACTTCGCCATTCTGTCATGCAGGGAAACATCTTGTAGTAACATCGGTAGGACATTACGCAGGAAATCAGCATACATTGCACCATTTAGATTGCGATCGTAAAATGGGAGCCAGTTATCCCTCCTCCCATAATGCCGCACCATACATTAACCTGCCAATGTCGCTGATGTTCCACTTGTCGCAGCCATCGTGGATTATCCGTTGCCCAATAGTGCATATTACGCCGGTTTCCGTTACCGCTGTTGGTGAATGACTCTTCGTCGCTAAATAGAACGCGTGGAAAAATCTGTCATCGTCAGGTAATTTCTCTTGTGCCCATTGGCAGAACTGTACACGACGTTCAAAGTTGTCGCCATGCAATTGCTGGTGCATAGAAATATGGTACGGGTACAATCGGTGTTGATGTAGCATTCTCAACACCGACGTTTTTGAGATTCCCGATTCTCGCGCAATTTGTCTGCTACTGATGTGCGGATTAGCCGCGACAGCAGCTAAAAACTTGGGCATTATCATATGTTGCAGGTCGTGGTTGACGTTTTACATGTGGCTGAACACTTCCTGTTTCCTTAAATAACGTAACTATCCGGCGAACGGTCCGGACATTTGTCCTGAATTAAATTCCAAACGTCTCCGCAGCGTCTCATGAAGTGAGAGCAAGCGACACTGTTGATGTTATCCATCCCTCGGATGGGGATGTGAATCTCGGCGGCCCCCTTGGCTCTCTGCGAGAGGAGTAGACTATGCGCTGGCGCCGGGTCCCCCCCTCTCTCCGTACTCTCATCGTCTCCAACACGAACACGACACTGCACTACGCACACACACACACACACACACACACACACACACACACCATTACAGCCATCGACACTTAACAGGTACACTTACACACAGCTCTCATGCTTCGCGAAGAGAACATATCTGCGTGCGCGAAGGATGGGGAATACCTTTCCAACTATGCGGCTGAACCTACCCTTCAGTCTCCCAGCTTTTCATGCCATACTACTTGACTTACTTCTCTTCCACTTAACATTCATCGAGCAGAACTGGTATTTTTGCACACGATACTAATGTTATAATAAATCCCATTAGACAGAAAACAACAGGGGAGCTTGTTAATGATGTTTTTGAAAGACTTATTATATGGTTCCCTGAAAACGGACTCTCCGTTGATTCTGAGAAAACACACTGCATTCAGCTATGTACAACAAACAGAGGCTTACTAACAATTTCCGTAGCACATGAATAGGAGTCTACAAATTGGGTAGAATGCTTCAAATTTTTGGATGTACATACTGATGAAAACTTGAACTCGAAGAAGCATGTTTCCGAGCTTCTCAAACAATTAAGTTCAGTTACTTTTGTTCTTAGCACAACTGCTAGTTTTGGAAACAAATGAATCAACCCACTGACGTACGTTGAATATCTCCACTCAACAATGTGTTGTGAAAAAATTTTCTGGTTTAATTCACCACTTAGAAAGTAATAACTGAACAAAAGCGAGCAGTAAGAATTTTATATGATGTTCACTCGCTTTGGTCATGTACGTGTCTCTGGGGTAGCCGCGCGGTCTAGGGCGCCTTGTCACGGTCCGTGCGGCTCCTCCCGTCAGATGTTCGAATCCTCCCTCCAGCATGGGTGTGTGTTACCATAGAATAAGTTAGTTTAAGTTAGATTAAGTAGTGTGTAGGCTTAGGGAACGATGACCTAAGTAGTTTGGTCCCATAAGACCTTACCATAAATTTCCTTTTTCATGTAGGTACCTCGTCAAGGAATTAGGCTTTTCATCTGCACCGGCACAATACATACTTTCGCTAGTTCAATTCATTATAAATAATCCATCAGTTTTTGAGAACAACAATGATGTCCTTACATACAACACTAGTGCAAAAAGTGGACCCTTATTACCCATTATTAAAACTGCCAGAGACTCAGAAAAGGGTTCAGCGACCATCAACAAAAATTGTGAATTACAATTGTAGAGGGCATGGGATCATCGAGATTGGACCATGGGTCAATAGAAACGCATCGTCTTGTCTAATTATGGTATTTCTTGTTGCTCCAGGTCTATGGATGTACCGAGTACGCCTTCATCAAGTTTAGATAAGATGTTCTTTTCTATCCATAGATTCATAGTGATAAGATCATCAAGGATGTAGAACATATTAGAAAACAAGAACACACAATACATATTTAAATAGAAAAAAATATGCTAATGTGGTTTCAACAGATCACAATTGAAGTGTTCCTCCTGGATGTGGAATGTATCAAAAAATCGTGGAAGTGTTATCATTTAAAAGGTAATAAAAACTTTGTCGCAAAACATTCAGATGTACAATGCACTGAGGTGCGTATGATAATTCTTTGGTTATTGTGCTCATGTATCTCCGAAGCGACAATCAGTTTACAACGTTTTAAAATTGAATTAAAACAGTTTTGACAGCAATAAAATATTTACTGCCAGTGATAACCGGTTTCCGTCAAAATTTAACCATCTTCAGACTATAACCAAAATGATGGCAGGTGGCGGCGTGAACGAAGTGGGTATCGTGGATCCACGATCGTCAGCTTCTCAGCTGCTGTTCGTGGATTCACGATATCTGCACCGTTCACTGCCACCGCCTGCCATCATGGTGTATGTGGTGTGAACATTGTCAGATTTTGACCGAAACTGGTTACCATTGTCAATAATTATTTTATAGCGGTCAAGACTGTTTTCAAACCAATAATAAAATAGTAAAAATAATAATAAATAATTAAAATAATAATTATTTATTAAAATTATTTATTAAAATAACCCCCCCCCCCATGAACCATGGACCTTGCCGTTGGTGGGGAGGCTTGCGTGCCTCAGCGATACAGATAGCCGTACCGTAGGTACAACCACAACGGAGGGGTATCTGTTGAGAGGCCAGACAAACGTGTGGTTCCTGAAGAGGGGCAGCAGCCTTTTCAGTAGTTGCAAGGGCAACAGTCTGGATGATTGACTGATCTGGCCTTGTAACAATAACCAAAACGGCCTTGCTGTGCTGGTACTGCGAACGGCTGAAAGCAAGGGGAAACTACGGCCGTAATTTTTCCCGAGGGCATGCAGCTTTACTGTATGATTAAATGATGATGGCGTCCTCTTGGGTAAAATATTCCGGAGGTAAAATAGTCCCCCATTCGGATCTCCGGGCGGGGACTACTCAAGAGGATGTCGTTATCAGGAGAAAGAAAACTGGCGTTCTACGGATCGGAGCGTGGAATGTCAGGTCCCTTAATCGGGCAGGTAGGTTAGAAAATTTGAAAAGGGAAATGGATAGGTTAAAGTTAGATATAGTGGGAATTAGTGAAGTTCGGTGGCAGGAGGAACAAGACTTCTGGTCAGGTGACTACAGGGTTATAAACACAAAGTCAAATAGGGGTAATGCAGGAGTAGGTTTAATAATGAATAGGAAAATAGGAACGCGGGTAAGCTACTACAAACAGCTTAGTGAACGCATTATTGTGGCCAAGATAGATACGAAGCCCACACCTACTACAGTAGTACAAGTTTATATGCCAACCAGCTCTGCAGATGACGAAGAAATTGAAGAAATGTATGATGAAATAAAAGAAATTATTCAGATTGTGAAGGGAGACGAAAATTTAATAGTTATGGGTGACTGGAATTCGAGTGTAGGAAAAGGGAGAGAAGGAAACGTAGTAGGTGAATATGGATTGGGGCTAAGAAATGAAAGAGGAAGCCGCCTGGTAGAATTTTGCACAGAGCACAATTTAATCATAGCTAACACTTGGTTTAAGAATCATGATAGAAGGTTGTATACATGGAAGAACCCTGGAGATACTAAAAGGTATCAGATTGATTATATAATGGTAAGACAGAGATTTAGGAACCAGGTTTTAAATTGTAAGACATTTCCAGGGGCAGATGTGGACTCTGACCACAATCTATTGGTTATGAGCTGTAGATTAAAACTGAAGAAACTGCAAAAAGGTGGGAATTTAAGGAGATGGGACCTGGATAAACTGAGAGAACCAGAGGTTGTAGAGAGTTTCAGGGAGAGCATAAGGGAACAACTGACAATATTGGGGGAAAGAAATACAGTAGAAGAAGAATGGGTAGCTTTGAGGGATGAAGTAGTGAAGGCAGCAGAGGATCAAGTAGGTAAAAAGACGAGGGCTAGTAGAAATCCTTGGGTAACAGAAGAAATATTGAATTTAATTGATGAAAGGAGAAAATATAAAAATGCAGTAAATGAAGCAGGCAAAAAGGAATACAAACGTCTCAAAAATGAGATCGACAGGAAGTGCAAAATGGCTAAGCAGGGATGGCTAGAGGACAAATGTAAGGATGTAGAGGCTTATCTTACTAGGGGTAAGATAGATACTGCCTACAGGAAAATTAAAGAGACCTTTGGAGATAAGAGAACCACTTGTATGAACATCAAGAGCTCAGATGGAAACCCAGTTCTAAGCAAAGAAGGGAAAGCAGAAAGGTGGAAGGAGTATACAGAGGGTCTATACAAGGGCGATGTACTTGAGGACAATATTATGGAAATGGAAGAGGATGTAGATGAAGATGAAATGGGAGATGCGATACTGCGTGAAGAGTTTGACAGAGCACTGAAAGACCTGAGTCGAAACAAGGCCCCCGGAGTAGACAACATTCCATTGGAACTACTGACGGCCTTGGGAGAGCCAGTCCTGACAAAACTCTACCATCTGGTGAGCAAGATGTATGAAACAGGCGAAATACCCTCAGACTTCAAGAAGAATATAATAATTCCAATCCCAAAGAAAGCAGGTGTTGACAGATGTGAGAATTACCGAACAATCAGTTTAATAAGCCACAGCTGCAAAATACTAACACGAATTCTTTACAGACGAATGGAAAAACTAGTAGAAGCCGACCTCGGGGAAGATCAGTTTGGATTCCGTAGAAATACTGGGACACGTGAGGCAATACTGACCTTACGACTTATCTTAGAAGAAAGATTAAGGAAAGGCAAACCTACGTTTCTAGCATTTGTAGACTTAGAGAAAGCTTTTGACAATGTTGACTGGAATACTCTCTTTCAAATTCTAAAGGTGGCAGGGGTAAAATACAGGGAGCGAAAGGCTATTTACAATTTGTACAGAAACCAGATGGCAGTTATAAGAGTTGAGGGACAGGAAAGGGAAGCAGTGGTTGGGAAGGGAGTAAGACAGGGTTGTAGCCTCTCCCCGATGTTATTCAATCTGTATATTGAGCAAGCAGTAAAGGAAACAAAAGAAAAATTCGGAGTAGGTATTAAAATCCATGGAGAAGAAATAAAAACTTTGAGGTTCGCCGATGACATTGTAATTCTGTCAGAGACAGCAAAGGACTTGGAAGAGCAGTTGAATGGAATGGATGGTGTCTTGAAGGGAGGATATAAGATGAACATCAACAAAAGCAAAACGAGGATAATGGAATGTAGTCGAATTAAGTCGGGTGATGTTGAGGGTATTAGATTAGGAAATGAGACACTTAAAGTAGTAAAGGAGTTTTGCTATTTGGGGAGCAAAATAACTGATGATGGTCGAAGTAGAGAGGATATAAAATGTAGACTGGCAATGGCAAGGAAAGCGTTTCTGAAGAAGAGAAATTTGTTAACATCGAGTATAGATTTAAGTGTCAGGAAGTCTTTTCTGAAAGTATTTGTATGGAGTGTAGCCATGTATGGAAGTGAAACATGGACGATAAATAGTTTGGACAAGAAGAGAATAGAAGCTTTCGAAATGTGGTGCTACAGAAGAATGCTGAAGATTAGATGGGTAGATCACATAACTAATGAGGAGGTACTGAACAGGATTGGGGAGAAGAGGAGTTTGTGGCACAACTTGACCAGAAGAAGGGATCGGTTGGTAGGACATGTTCTGAGGCATCAAGGGATCACCAATTTAGTATTGGAGGGCAGCGTGGAGGGTAAAAATCGTAGGGGGAGACCAAGAGCTGCATACACTAAGCAAATTCAGAAGGATGTAGGTTGCAGTAGGTACTGGGAGATGAAGAAGCTTGCACAGGATAGAGTAGCATGGAGAGCTGCATCAAACCAGTCTCAGGACTGAAGACCACAACAACAACAACAACAACAATTAAAATAATTTTACCGAGTCTGCTGATATTCTCCACGAGAAATATTCTAGAAAATTACTAGCTTAAAAAATTTATGTTGGTCATTCTACGGGCATGAATATGTTCAGACGTCAGATTTTACATGATACTAACATAATTTGATGTCATTAACAGTGCATACACAACAATCGAATCTATTAAGAGCTTCGTCTACGGAGTAGATGTTGGCAACCAACAAATCCATTAGGCGCATCTTTACTGAATTTTATCGGTAGTTAAACTTTTATGGCTGCGACCGAAATATTGAAAATGTGTGTTCCTGAATAATCGACACCTTTATGGGCAAAAGAAAGTGATCTTTGTGCAGATTATTCTTATTCATAATACTGATTCCATGAACTGAGCTGTTGGTTTGATAAAGAAATATGTTATTAATAAAAAATTTCATTAAAGAATAATTATATTTGGAAGCTGTAGTTAGTATCCCCAGTTTTTTGAACAGGCGTCTGTAGGACGTTCTTGACCACAAACAGTTCGCATAGTCTGTTTTCGACGCGGAAAGCTTTAGTTTGCCTCGATGAGTAACGCCCTCCCCCCGCCCCAAAAAAAGAAAAAAAAACCATATGACATTATGGAATGAAAGTAAGCGAAGTACGATAGATTTTTTTATTTTATTCCACATTTGACAACATCCGCGTAGCAAATAATAATTTGTTTTGCTTCAGCAGTTCTGTGGTATGCTGCTCCCAGCTGAATTTATTATCAGGCAGTATTTCCAAGGATTTAAAATTGTCAACGTTTTCTGTTTGTCGTCATATTTTAGGCACATAACGAAGGAGGAGTGGGAGGGGTAACCTCCGACGACTTCTGAATGCATGTAACGTATTCTTCAAAAGTTTAGTGATGAAGAATTCGCTGTAAACTATTTATTAATGTTCACGAAAATTTCATTAACGGATCTTGGTGATATCTTCTGCCCTGAATTACCGGTTTGTTTCCCATGTAAAGTATATAATGCCACGCGCTATCCAGCCACCGTTCAGGTTCTGTTTAACTTTATCCTCATTCGTGTTAAGGGAAAACAGGATGTAGAACACCTACGCAATGTATCCAAAGAAAGGATTAAATTTTACACCAACAGTGTCGTATTTTTTGTTCTCTTCCCAGTACCTTTTCAGTAAATTTTTTTATGCGATTTGGCAACGTCCATTTTCATTGGAACCTCCGCATAGGGATATGTCCAACGTGATATTGTGCGCAGAACCAGGTCTCGTCTGAAAAGACAACTTGGTGCCAGTCCTTCGCCCAGTGTTGCCATTTCGGGCACCCTTGTCGGCGCAACTCCCTCAGCTGACCACAACAGTCGTCGCCGTGTGTGACGGGTTGTGACGCTCTGGAAGTCACACTGTCCTCGTTGGTACGTGTCTTGCTGCAAACAAGCCCATTTACTCACTGAAGTTGCATGACACAGCTAAACGATCCTACACGGCCGAACGAACACTATATCTGCACTCTAGAGCGCTAGTCGCATGGAGCCGCTGAGATGCATGGCATTGAGTAAGTCCCTCTTGAACCCATCGATTCCATATTCACATAACAGTCGTGGGATCCTAGCAAATGCGAGCAGCAATATTGCGGGACGATAAACGGCAGTAAAGATAAGTCCAATCCTGATGCTGTCCAGCTTGAGCGCCTGCTACTAGAGATTTCTCCTTCTTGCACGAGGCACAAAAATGACCGTCTCACAAATATACAGCAATCAAATGCGATTTCTGAATGAGAAACGTGCTACGTAATCTTTCCTCGTAAACAGAATGTAGGTGCGTTACTTCTGTACACATTGTCTTATTGAGTTGGAATGCTAATACACTGCCGTGACAGAAGTCAAGGGATTTAATATTGTGTCGGATCTGCTAATGCCCGATGTAGTGTAGCAACTCGACGTGGCATGTATCTAACAAGTTCTTGAAATTTCCCAGCAGAAACACTGCGTCATGCTGCCTCTGCAGCCGTCCATAACTGCGAAAGTGCTGCCATTGCAGGATGTTGTGCACGAATTGACCTGTCGACTACTTTCTATCAATGTTCAATGGGTGGCTAAATCAAACCAATCGCAAACAACTGTGGGCCGGTGACATAGCACATTGTGATCCACACAAATTCCATCTATGTTTGGCAGCATGGAGTCCATGAATGGCTGCAAATAGTCTCCAAGTAGACATACATAACCATTTCCAATCAATTAGAGATTCAGTTGGACCAGAGGATCGGGTCCATCCTATGCAAAGGCAGCCCACACCATTATGAAGCCACCACTAACTTGCACAGTGCCTTGTTGACAACTTTAGTCCATGGTATGTCCATCCTTCTGATTGAAGATTCGAGGGACTTCGGACTTTCACTTGTGTACTAAAATGGAACATCTACAGCCGTTCTTTCGGTGATGTTGTATGGCTACCAATTTCAGCGATTCGGTACACCACCTTCAGGCCAGTATGCATAAACAGTAATGACAGCATCATCAAGTTACCAACCATGCAATACAAAGATAGATTAAAACAGAATAAGAATCAAAGACAACACTATACAAGTGCATTTACAGTAATAGCTTGATAAAACCAACAGATATATCCATTGTCCCATACTTAAAGTGTACAATAATGAATTTCCATTCTATACTTTGTACAAATGTACTATTTATTAATAAATTCATTAATTTAATGTGCCATGGTTTTTATTGGTCAGCTGGATCATACAGTATATTAAACTACACAATCGCCAAATAACCTACTTAAGACAAAAATAACTGTAGAAAATGATAGATATACAACTTCAGAAAGAAATAAACCAAAGAAATATGAACATAGGCACAAATAGTTTTTGCACTAGGACAGCACCAACAATATCTTAGTGTTAACATAGAGAAAGCTAGCAAAATGACAGTAAAAATACGAGGGTTGTAACTTAAGTAGTGGCAACAATTTATTCACAACCGATACAAAAGAGTTACATCTTTGTACCTGTTACTGTCCTTCAAAGTAATCATCAGCGTTGTGTAGAACCCGTTGCCAGCGATGTGGAAGGTGTAGTATAGGTCTACTGCCTGTCGAATCTCTGGAATAGTTCTGAAGCGTGCCACGAAGTGGTTCCTTCATCTTCGGAATCAAATCAAAGTCACAAGGACTTAAGTCCGGGGAGTATGGCGGATGGTATAGTACTTACCAGTCCCATCGACCGAACAGAGCAGCCACAGCTTGCGCTATATGCGCCCGCGCATTGTCGTGCAAAATGATGGGTGCGTTGCGCAGAAGGTGTCGCCGCTTCTTTCGCAAAGCTGCGCAGGTGATGCTCCAAAAACGAACAGTAACAAGACTTAAGTCCTCGTGTCTCTGATTTAATTCAGGAAGGAGAACTGCAAAAGCTCGTCGATCTCCATCCTGAATGCGAAGCACCCCTTTTGGAACTCCCGAGTAGCCAACCCCAAAGGGAGAAAACTAGCAGGGCTCGAAGATACTCTTCAAATTGCTGTGCACGCTCCTGAAGACCCCACCCACATATCGCTTACGACTGAACACAGTCCCGATGTACTAGATATCCTAATCACGAAAGGAGTCACCGAAAACATCACCATGGAAGTCAAAGAAGATTTAACATCCGATCACAACCTAGTACTTGCTAAAATTCGCAGAATAACCCCGTCACCACCGGCAGCACAAAAACTCTATAGGAGAGATTGGAATCATCTCGGAGCTCTTCTCACCCAAGATACTCAACCAACGATGGACCTACCAACAGCTGAAAAAACAGACATGGCAATCGACACCCTCACAAAAAGCATGCAAGAAGCAAACCGCCTCACTACCACGGCCGCCATCCAAGAGCAACACAACGACAACTTCCCCTCGCTCCTCCGCGAACTCTGCCATCAGAAAAATCGAGCAAGGCTAACACGGCAGCGCACCCATGACCCTAGATACCGCACAAACCGACTGAAGCGCGAACTAGAGAAACGACTAATAGAATGGCGCGCTGAGATGTGGGAGGACAAAATGAAGTTCTTCAAACTCAAGATAGGGATGAATGGCAGATATTAAACTCAGGTTACCATCCATGGGGAACCCAAGCGGCAAATACGGTTTTAGCAGGGAACCGAGGACCAGTGTATGACGCCTTGTCGAGGGCTGAACTTCTAGCCGACATCTTTGAAGCTCAAAACACTCCCCCGGAATTTGATGTAAGAACTCATGAAGACCACCAGTACGACATGGCAGTAGCTCAGTCAGTCGAAGCAGTCCTAAACAATACCCCAACTACCACACCAAGATTTTCCACACCCACAGAAATCAGCAAAGAAATCCATAAGAGGAAAGGAGGCTCTGCACCCGGTCTTGATAAAATCTCACACAAGCATCTCAGAAACCCATCCAGAACCACCTACAGATGCATACAGTTAAGCTACTCTCCCTCGGCCTGGAAGCTAGCCAAACTGATCACAATTTTCACAAAAAGACCCAAAAATCCCCACCAATAATAGACCTAATAGTTTATTACCAGCCATGGGCAAACTATTTGAAAGGATAATCCTAGAAAGAACACAAACTGTTCTTCTGGAAGACGAAACCGTGAGACCAGAGCAATTCGGCTTTCAGCAAAAAGTCTCAGCCGAACTACAGGTCCTTAGACTGAGTGAGGATATCGCATACAACATGAACGTAAAAAACTCCACTCCAGGCGTCTTCTTGGACGGGGAGGAAGCCTTTGACAAGGCGCAGCACAACAAATTGATCTGGAAAATAATGCAACAAACCACTATTCCAGACACCTACGCCAAACTCCTCGACGACTTTCTCTCCAGCAGGCAATTCGTGGTCGAACTAGATGGCAAACACTCATCTCGCAAATATTCCACGCAGGGATACCGCAAGGATCAGTCCGCTCTTCAACATTTAGCCAACGATATTCCCACCATCGAAGGCGCCCATATCGCTCAATTCGCGGACGTTACTGCCTTTCACACAAGCGCAAAAGACACCTGGCTAATACCAGGAAACTTCAACGACAACACCATACAATGGAAAACTAATACCACCTATACAAGATGACCCTCAACGCAGAAAAGACGAGCCGTCTACTTCACTAGAAAACGAACCACACACTTACAACCACTACATCTCAAAGCACCAGAATTGCCCTGGAGGAAAGAAGTCAAATACCCAGGAGTAACAATAGACAGAAAGTAAACTTACCACCAACACATTAACGAGAAGAAATCCAAAGCGCTCAGCCTTGGTAAAGCCCTATTTCCATTCCTTAAGAGTAAATATATGAGATAAGAAACCAAGAGAACCCTGTATAAAACAGCTGTCCTTCCCACCATGACCTACGGCTGCACACCATGGGGAACAGCCAGAAAAACAAAAAAATATGAACTCCAGACAGTCCAGAATAACGTCCTTCGATGGATCTTAGACGCTCCCATACAGACAAAAATACCAGTCCTCCACAAAGCCTTGGAGATGGACACAGTAGAAACAACAGCAATCAAGCTGGCCACGATAGTCTACAAAAAGCTAGACAACTACAGAGTAAACAGCAGACACCTGAGAAATATTGGCACAAGTAAACCCAAGACATGGCACAAACAACGAGTCCCACGCAGCATCACAGAGCCACATACCTAAAATCAGACCCTCCAACAGCAGAAGATACTGCACTATTACGTGTAATCACCTAGGATAGGTTATTTATTATTTCATGTTAGACGAATCGGACATCAGACAAATTCATGTTTATTATAACCATCTAGAATGGGATATTTGCTAATTCATGTCAGAAAATAAGGACATTAGACTAAGTCATGTTAGATCATAAGTACAAACCAAGAAAACTAGGGAACATTGACCTAGTGACAATAAAGCTAGAAAGCGCATGGAAGAAATACAAAACCAAAGCCTCATCCCAACGAGGCACAGAACCCCATCTGTGGGGACGGGTTGGCGAACTTTTAGTTCGAAAATTAACGATCCTGTCCCTAAAAGTTTACATAAAGAGTGACACCACAGCATGGAAATCAAATCGCACTACAACAAATACGTCAAACCGGCGAAGCCGGTGGGATTGATGTCTTTTATAAAAAAAATTAAAAAATAATAAAAAATAGGAATGGAATCAGTATCAGACAGTATCTTAAGCAGATTGCGAGTCACGCAGTTGAAATATCGTGCAGGAAAGACACGGATGACTGGCAGACACCCAATTATTCAAAATGACTACGCCTCGCCGGGAAAGCCTCAATAATTACAAGGCAGTACATTATTTAGTGTAAGTCAAAGTTCATTTTTTTAATGACTGACAATAGCTTTTTAGAAATAAGAGGGATTTAAACTGTGATAAGTCTTAAGGTGTAGCCTTCACTGCTGTAAAGTAATAGTAACTTTATATTGAAATAGTTAGGATGGAGGTGATTGAGAAATCTTAAGAAGTTATCAACCACCTAGCATGTAATTCATGTTAGATGGCTCAAAGCTGAACAAATGTCCAAACAAATAAGACAGATTCTACATGCTGATGATGTGCTAGTGATTTCTGTAACAGTTCCGCAGTGTTTATATGTCCTCCATGTCTATTGCTCTAAACAAGTTTATATGCTTCCATTGACCCTAATGAAGTGCAATTTGCGTGGCCGCAACCTTGGACGTCGCAGCCTCTCTGAGATTGTGTCGGTCTGTTTCATGCTCCTGTCTCCTCTCTCATCCAGGACTTACAGTGTCACATACTCACACGGCTTATGCCTGAAAAAAGTCACACATTCACATTACATAAGGGAAAGTGAGGAAAGAGTGCGCACTTAAGAAGAAAATTGACACATTCATTATAAGCACCTTAAAAGCAACTGCATAGAAGATTGTTATAGTTTCTCCACTTCTATCAGATCTTTCTTTTTTTTCTTTTTTCCGACTCGAAGAACCTCCTCAGTCCTTATCAGGCCACCTAATTTTAAACATTCTTCTGTAGCATCACATCTAAAAAACTTCGGTTCTCTTATGTTCCGGTTTTCTCAGTCCATGCAACCACTAAACAAAACTGTGCCCCAAACGTACATTCTTAGAAATTTCTTCCTCAAATGAAGGCCTACGTTTGATACTAGCAGACTTGTCTTGACAAGGAATACCGTCTTTGTCTGTAATGAACTGCGTTTTAAATCATTCTTGCTCAATCCTTCATATTTTATTCTACTGCCTTGGTAGCAGAATTTCTTATCTTCGTTTACTTCGTGATTTCCAATTCTGATGTTAAGTACTTGCTGCTTTCATTTCTGCTACTTATCATTATTTTCTTCTTTCTTCGCTTTACTCACAATCCATATTCTGCACTCATTAGTCGTTTCATTCCATTCAACAGACCTTGTACTTCTACCTCCCCTTCACTGTGAATGGCAATGGCGTCACCGAATCTTATCATTGGTATCCTTTCACCCTGAATTTTAGTCCCGTTCTTGAATCTTTCTTTTAGTTCCGTCATTGCTTCTTCGGCGTATTGATTGAATACTAGGGGTGATGGACCGCGTCCCTTTTTTACACCCTTTGTACGAGTAATCCGAGCACTTCGTTCTTGGTCTTCTAGTCTTGTTGTTCCCTCTTGGTTCTTGTTTATACTGCATACTGCTCTTCTTTCCCTATAGCTTACTCCTATTTTACTCAGAATTTCGCACATCTTGTCCCATTTTACACTGTCGCTTTTTCCAGGTCGACAAATCCTATGAACATATCAGGATTTTTTTTACATTCTTGCTCCTATGTCAGGCGTAACGTCAGAGCAGCATCTCTGGTGTCTTTACCATTCCTAAAGCCACATTGAACGTCATCTAAGACACCCCTAGTTTTTCTAGTGTTTTGTACACTGAAGAGCCAAAGAAACTGGTACATCTGCCTAATATCGTGTAGGGCCCTCGCGAGCACGCAGAAGTGCCGCGACACGATGTGGCATCGACCCGATTAACGTCTGAAGTAGTGCTGAAGGGAACTGACACCATGAATCCTGCAGGGCTGTCAATAAGTCCGTAGGGGTACGAGGGGGTGGATATTTCTCCTGAAGAGCACGTTGCAAGGCATCCCAGATATGAAACTTCCCGGCAGATTACAACTGTGTGCTGGACCGAGACTCTGGAAACATCCCAGATATGCTAGGTAATGCTCATGTCTGGGGAGTTTTGTTACCAGCGGAAGTGTTTAAACTCAGAAGAGTGTTCCTGGAGCCACTCTGTAGCAGTTCTGGACTGTGGGGTGTCGCATTGTCCGGCTGGAATTGCCCAAGTCTGTCAAATGCACAGTGGACATGAATGGATGTAGGTGATCAGACAGGATGCTTATGTGAGTGTCACCTGTCAGAGTCGTACCTAGACGTGTCAGGGGTCCCATAACATCCCACCTGCGCACGCCCCACACCATTACAGAGATCCCACCAACTTGAACAGTGCCCTGCTGACTTGCAGGGCCCAGGGATTCATGAGGTTGTCTCCATACCCGTACAAGTCCATCCGTTCGATACAACTTGAAACGAGACTCGACCGACCAGGCAACATGTTTCCAGTCATTAATAGTCGACCGTCGGTGTTGAAGGGGGCAGGCGAGGCGTAAAGTTTGTGTCGTGCAGCCTTCAAGGGTACACGAGTGGGCCTTCGGCTCCGAAAGCCCATATTGATGATGAATCGTTGAATTGTTCGCACGTTGACACTTGTTGATGGCCGAGCATAGAAATTTGCGAAAGGGTTACACTTCTGTCACGTTGAACGATTCTCTTCATTCGTCGTTGGTCCCGCAGGATCTTTTTCCGGCCGCAGCGATGTCGGTGATTTGATGTTTTACCTGATTCCTGATATTCACAGTACTCTCGTGAAATGGTCCTACGGGAAAATTCCCACGTCATCGCTACCTCGGAGATGCTGTGTCCCATCTCTCGTGCGCCGACTATAACACTACGTTCAGACTTCCTTAAATCTTGATAACTTGCCATTGTAGCAGCAGTAACCGATCTAACAACTGCGCCAGACACTTGTCTTATATAGGTGCTGCCAACCGCAGCGCCATATTCTTCCTGTTTACATATCTCCGTATTTGAATACGCATGCCTATACTAGTTTCTTTAGCGCTTCAGTGTATATTGCTCTTGTTGGTCACTCGGACACGTGGTATTTCTCGCACTTATCTGCCCTTGCTATCTTCGGGATTGTGTGAATGACATTTTTCCGAAAGTCTGACAGTATGTCTGTAGATTTAAAGATAGTATACCCAACTTTAATAGTTGCTTGGTTGCCACTTTCCTCAATGATTTCAGAAATTTCGGAGGAATATTACCTGTTCCTTCTGCTTTATTTGATCGCAAGTCTTCCAGACTTCTATTTAACTCTGACTCTAATACTGCATCCCGTTTCTCTTTCACATCGCCTCTGATTTCTTTCTCAGTCACAGGTCCTCCCCTCGTAGAGACTTACAATGTACTCTTTCCACCTATACGCTCTCTTCTTTGCACTTAGCAGTGGAATTCTCTTTGTACTCTCAATGTTGACAGCCTTTCATTTAATTTCGTCGAATGTGTTTTGCCTTTTTTATATGATCAATCAATCTTTCTGTCGGCTACTTATTTTTCAATTTCTTCACGTTATTCCTGTACCCATTTCTCTTTAGCTTCCTTACGCTTCCTATTTCTTTCAATAGTAAGTGACTTTTACTTCTTTATTCCTGAGTTTCCCTGAACATTTTTATACCAAATCAATTTAAACATAAAAAGTAACCGAGCAACGAAGTTTTCTTGCAAATATTACAATGATGCGATTTCGCACGCTTCCGCACCCTATGGGTGAATTATCCCCAGTGGTTTTGGAACTGTGCGCTTGAGGAGAGAAGCTTACATTAGATATACGTGATTGATAATCGCCACTTATCTTATATATTTGTGTGAGGAGATTAGAATGATGAAATGCATTTAAAGTGTCGCATGGAATGTGTAATCACTTTCATTTTCACATTTCAACAATTTTTAGAATCATCGTTTCTTGGATAAGCAGTCTTCACATACATAGTCTTGTCATTTCCAGTACATGCTGCTCGATTTCGGGCAGAGCAGCCAACACTACTGTACTACAGTCCTTTGTCTTAATCTTCTTTCCCACAGATGCAGCATGACTCACTAACTTCATTACTACCTGAAGGTAGTGATTTCAATGCGCCAGCAAACTGCTTATCGTAATAATCGTCATCGACACCACCACAAATGCTGGAAATATTCGATGCCTCCGATGTTCCTGGTTTTCCTTTCCTCCTTTTGTGGCTGCTCAGTAAATGAACCACGTACAGCTTCCCAATTCTTGTTCTTTACACTAGTCTATTCCAACTTTTATTTTCAAGTGGGTGCGCACACACTCTGTATGTTTAACTGTTATATTTAGAAAGCAAGTCCATGAAATGATACAATGAATTGTTGGTTTTAATTATATATTCTTATAGAAGTAAATCGATAATAAATGTAAACCTATCTTTTCATTTTCTATTTGCTAGTAAACGACAAAATAACTTGACGATTTTAACATGGTTTTCATTAGAGACGAAGCACTGGGGCAGCCGCAGAAAGATTTGATTGGAAAAAAACCTGCTTCAGTGAGCGACGTATTTCTGATCTTCTTTCAGTAAATCAGGTAAAATTCAAATCACTCTGCTCCTTTAAGAAATAACGAGTACAGTGTTCAAGCACTGTGCGATCTCATTACCAGTTTAATAAAACGGAGGACAGCGGATGCTAGCCTTTCGTATGCCCTGGTGCCTTGCAAGAAGCTTTACTTCGAAGGCGTTTTATAATAGAGATCAAGCGTTGTATTTCCCAATCCGATGTTAACCTAGTTCATGCCGAGGTAATTCTACTTGCGGTCTATATGAAATCTGGTGCAGGAAGAAGTCTAACGTATACTTGTTACTAAACATCTCTCAAGGCTTATTACTCTTAAGCGTTACGAAAGTGTTTGTTAAATGGGTTTCTGGGCATTTCTTTCTTAAGCAAATACAGCCTTCTGCTAAGTCAGTAACTTTCCAGCAACTTACGTTTTCTTTTTTACCATACACTTTCAGGCACAAATCGTTCATCTTCGTGGAGAACCTCGTATATGATATCAATTTATGCAAGTCATATGAAACACCAAATGCGATAGTAACTTATAATAAAGACAATTACAGCAAATCATTTTTTTAAGTGCTTTATGCTACCAACACTGCAACCTGCTCTTACACGGCAAGCTGAAGATATCTGTAATATTTGAATATTTCAGGAGTATCCAACTTTAAGTGTAGCAGCAAGATATCCGAGCGACATGGAAGAAATGTATGGTCATGTCAATTATTCAAATGACAGTGACATTCGCATTATTTATTTTGCCGCCAACCGGTTTCAACCCGCGATGGGGTCATCTTCAGGGCAATTTACACCATTTGGTCGCTCGCTGGAGTCGTCACCTTGCCGTGCACAGGCAGGGTGACGACTCCAGGGGCAAGAAAGAGTTCTCCTTCCTTTAGAGTATGAAACATATAGCGTATAAAATGTGTCGTAATTGTTCCTTGCTTGTGTTTAAGATTACTGAACAGAGTAACTCTTTATTTACCATAATTAACCTATTTGAGACAGCGCACTGCTTTTTGGGACGCCGGTTCCACCGGTTAATTTGAAGCTGTTATGAACAGTTGGATTCTATGGGAGAATTGTATCTGATTTGTTATTGACATTGTATATGTCTTACAGAAAAATAATTGGTTCCCTTTGTGACCTTTAGTGTTGTTTTTTAATTTTTTAAGCTCGCCATTTTAATTAGAGTTATTTGATGAAATAAAATTTTGTAAAAGACTGAATATGTTTATTTCTTGGTGTGTGCATTTGGCTCTTTCCACTACCTAGTTTAATGTTCTGTCTTGTGGTAATTTTGAAACAGCATAATGTGGTGGCTGAGTTTTTAAGTTTGCTGGAAGGAGTGATTTAATTATTTGAATCTTACTCTGTATTCCTGGCTGAAAATTGGCTAAAATGTGACAGTAATAACCTTAAGCACCGATTCCTATTGTTCTTTTAACACACCCAGTTATGATTGTGTCGTACCACATAAATAAAATGGCCACACTGTAAACTAAAGTAGGAGGAATTTCTGCCCTGAAAACAAGTAAGACAATTTCTTTAACTTAACGCAGCGGGAACAAGCAGCACAGTATGGCCTATGGAGATAGACATAATGTTTAGCCATACCACATATTTTTCTTGATCTGTTGCCTGAATTGTTTGAAACTGACCTGGGGGACTTGAAATAAATATTGAATACAAACCTTTAAAAGATAGAGTACAAACCTTTGAATTTATTAACAGAAACTTTTACACAAAGGAAATCTGCACCGCGTAACAAGCAATGTTCTTAAATCCTACCGTCGCTACGAAATTATGACTGACAAAAACTTAGCACACAAAGTCAAAATGAGGGGGGAGGGGTACCCCTGTGGGAACAAGGGAAAGGATTTTAGAAGCTTGTAAGCGATCCAACATGCTGTGTTGCTGAAGGCAAAGAACAAGAGAGAAGATAGCTATTACTCATTCACAGAGATTCGTGGGGCTGATAAACTTACAATTTCGTTAACTGACTCCCACGAGACAAGAGGAGAACGAGAGAAAAATGGACATTAGTTACAGTTATTGAATCAAGAGAACAAACGTGCTGGTCAACCTAAAACAGGGCGGCAGAAGGAATCTAACTTACGGCGCACATAATAAAGATTTCGACAATTCGAAATGATTTTGATACAAAAATTGTGAGACCTAACTAGCAGTACACCAGTACAAGTACCACAGTGCGCGGCCTGCTGTACTGCGATTTCCGCAGGTTACAACGCACTGGTCCGACCTAAGCCGCGGTGTGTGGACTAGGTCGGTCATCTGTTCTGCGAGTCTCCTGAAAGTTCATTCTTTGTTAGTCTTTTCGATCAGAATACGGCGGACGGAAGGAATTTGTATATTCAGATTGCCGGCAGTAATAAACCAAAATGGAAGTGTCTGCGGGAGCTGTGACCATTTCGCTCTTGGTACGCGATGTGAGAAAGGAAAGACACCGCTGAAGCAGAAAACACATACATTTGGTGCACCCTTTCCTTCAGAAAAGAAATATCAATGGAGCTTTTGTCATCTTGTACAAGGAGATAAGAAAATATGAGGATTTTTTTTCTTAATTATATCAGAATGCCAACATCTTCCTTTGACGAATTACGTTCGAAAATTAGAGGAACAGTAACTGCAGTGACAGCAAACTTGCGTTTATGTATAGACCCTGAAGGAAAGTTACTGGTAACAAACAGGTAAGCGTGTTGGTATTCTATTTAAGTATTTTAAAACCATCAAGTTTCACTTTGAAAATAATGGAGCACAGCAATCAGTCGTCATTTTATTTCAGGTTTTATTAACCAAATCTAGATTTCGGCTAGTGCATAGGCATTATCAATGCACTATACGATAGTATCAATGTATGTCCTAGTAAGTCAGTCCCCTGTTCGGGCTTCTGTCACAATTCGTTCAAGACTCGTGTATAATAGTATATTTGTCATTCGATGTACTCGCATTAATGAGACCTCGAAATATTTACCCATAAAGGTTAGATAATCGGACTGGTTATGTGAATACCTAGGAAATAAAACTTGTTTTTAAGGCTGTGAGCAGCGTTTACTCTGCGTCTCACATTCAGCAGTGCCAGATGACTATTGTTCTGCACATGGGGCTATTTAAGGAACGCGCGTTATTTGCATTTCTCATATACTGAACAGAACCTAAGCGAAGAGGTACATGTATGTAGCTTAGATTGAGTTCCAGATACACTTTAGGTTTACGATAATACAAAATTCAAAGAGGACTAACGATGAATATGCTTATCTGATAAGAGCATGTATCGAGAGCTATGGAGGAAGTTTAACATAGCAGCCTGCGCATCTACCTCCTGCTTCTGTAGTTGTCGAACAATGTGGCGCAGTGGCTTCGATATTAGATTTCTGTTCGGGATAAGCAGGGTTCAGATTATGTCTTCTTCTTCTTTTCCCTAGCGACTTCCTGTCGGAACGATGTCCGCCTTTTATTACGATCTAGTGATTCCCTTGGTAAAAAAAAATTTTTTTGTTTATTTATAGACACAATCACATATTTATGACACAGTCATAACCGGTTTCGGCCATACAATGGCCATCTTCAGATGCTTATGGCGGCATGCACTGAACACAGGTTCATGAGTTTGACAATAAAATTTTTACAAAAGAATCAATCACGCACTCCATAGACAAAAGGTCGTTTTTTCCATGATTCCCTTGGCATTAGGCTTTTTGATTTGAGATCTACGTTTATAGTGTCCAGCTATCGTAATTTGTATTTTCCACGTTGTCTCTGGTCTTCGACTGTGAGGTGATGGGTTGAGCTGATGACTGAGCTGGGCGGTACCGGCACTATATGTCCATACCAGCCAAGTCTCCAGTCTGGCATCAGCTCATTTAGTGGAACCATTGCCGCTAGTTATCCAATCGTTGTATTATTAATATGATCGAAAAAGAAATGGCTAACGATCCTCTTAGTATCCGCATTTCCATGACGTGTAGAGAGTGCTCAGCACTTGTAGGTGCGGGCCAACACTCGGTACCATATAATGCGACTGGCCTAATAATTCATGATCATCTCCTTTGAAGGGGCAGGCTATTGCCCGTTCCAAACTCACAAACAAGATCTTTGCCATCTTTTCCGAGATCTGCCAATATTTGTTTTCACATTCGGTTTATGGTTCGGAATACTTTACAGAATTCTATGACCTGACATTCTCATGAGGTGTTACCTTCAATTTTGACAATGCTTTTAAAATATTTCATTTAAATTGAAAATATTTAATTCTGTTCCAGTTTCTTCATTCCTTATCCTTGTGCAGCTCCTCGTCCGCCTCAGGAACCGGATTTCTGCTGTTTGAATTTTATTTTCTTGATTTCCATGTGGTAACGCAGCTTTCAATTCCATAGAATAAGACAGGAACCGCCTTTGCGTTGTAGAATTTCATGGTGGTCTCTTTTTGTATTTGATTGCCCAGTCTTCAGCTAATGGTGCCATAGCTTAGAGTTTGTGTATTTTATCTTCAGTATCGGAGTCAAAATCAAAACTTATATCTCAGCCTAAATAAGTGATTCGAGAGATTTATTCTAAAACTGAACTATCTAAAACAATTTGTGATCTAACTGGATATTTTTCTCGGAATGAAATTATTTTCATTTTATTGCTAGAAACTTTTAAATTGTGTTTCTTGCACTTTTAATTCAACTGGTATACTGATCTCTGGAGATCATCTTCATTGTTTTGAATAATATAGATATCCGCAAACAGGAGCACATTCAGGTAGTCATCATCATCATCATCATCATCATCTCCATCATTGGCTCTGTGCGCATGGCCTTCTGCAGAAGACTGTTCAATTGTTCCCTGTTTAGTGCCGAACTCCTCCAATTTTGAATTCCAATTTTTCTAGCGTCCTCTCTGACACCTTACTTCCACCTTAGCTTTGGTCCTCCTATTCTCCTGCTTCCTTCAGGCACTGCACTGAATATCTTCTTAATCACTCTGTCGATTGCTCTCAGTACACATCCTGGCCACTCCGCCCTTTTAATTTTAATGTAGCTGTCGCATTTTGTTGAGATTCCTCTTTCAGCACAGTATGTTACCACCGACTTCGCCAGAACTTTATACATCATAAATTTAGTTTCCCTGAACAGAAACAGACATTTCACATGTTTTCTGAGGTCATGGTAGCACTTGTTGCGGATGTTATTCGTTTTTGTATTTCAGAGCTGACATCGTTCTAATAATTTACTTCTGATCCAAGGTAAGTGAAACTACGCATGACATCAAACTCATATGAAGCAGTTTCTTGGGATGGAGGGGGGTGGGGTGCAGGGGGGGGGCATCTGGATAATCTTCCTTAGTTACAGTCATATAATTAGTTTTCCATTCATTTATTTGTAGGTTCATCTTTCTAGTAGCTCTTTCAAGACTTGTAGAGGCTTCTTTAATCTCTCTGGAAGTTCTGGCAGTTATGTTAATGTCATCTACATATGCCAGCACCTGAACTGATTTATACAGGATAGCCCCTCTTGAATTGATGCCCGTATCTCTTATAAATCTTTCGTAGGCTATATGAAACATAAGGCAAGATAATGCATCTCCTTGTCTTACTTAGTTTTTTGTGATCACAGCACCCAATAACATACTCTCTATTTTAATTTGATTCCGGGTGTTTTCCATAGTAGCTTTCACTAAGGCAATAATTTTTTTGGGAATTTCTAACTTTTCCATTGGTGTACACAGTTCCGGTCTGTCAATACTATCGTAGGCTGATGTGAAGTCTTTAAAGAGGTGATGTGTATCAATCCACGATTCTTTGCATTTTCCTAGTGTTTGCCGTTTTGTGATGATCTGATCAACAGTAGATCTCCTATGCTATAGGTAGTACGCAAATTCCCCTGCAGTTAGAGCACACTATAGCATCGCCTTCTTGTGTATCGGGCACCTATGTTTCAATCATAGGGGACACTTTCATCTATACAAATCTTAACTGTAAGCTTGTGGAAATGTTTGACAAATTTCTTTCCTTCATTTTTTTGAGTTCTCCTTGTATTAGATCCGTCCCTGGGACCTTAATATTCTTCAGCTTCTTGATGACTGCCTCCACTTCCTCGGCAGTCGCTGCTGGCTCCTCTCTTTCCCAGTTCCATGTATTTACAGAGGGTAAGATTCCTGGGTTCTCAGCTCTACCATCATTCAACAGTTTATCAAAGTATTGAACCCATCTTCTAGATATTGTTTCATCACTAATCAAAATTAAACCATCTGGATTTCTACATAAATTCGACCTTGGCTAGAAATCCTCCCGGCTCTTATTTAACGTCTAAAAATGCTCTCACTTCTTTCATCCCTTTCAGCTATTCCGTTTCTTCCAGTTCTTTCCTTTCATGCTCTCTCTTTTTCTTTTTGTGCAGCCTCTTTTGTTCTCTTCTTACTCTTCTAAAATATTTTACTTATCTTTTGGTATGATATACTTGATGTATTCTCCTGTAGGTTTCATTTTTAATTCCTGTTACTAGTATACACTCTTTCATGTTCTCTCTCTTTCTTCTTGTGCAGCCTCTTTTGTTCTCTTCTTACTCTTCTACAATCTTTCACGTATCTTTGGGTATGATATAATTGATGTATTCTCCTGTAGGTTTCATTTTGAATTCCTGTCACTAGTATACACACTATCATGCTCTCTCTTTTTCTTCTTGTGCAGCCTCTTTTGTTCTCTTCTTACTCTTCTAGAATCTTTTACGTATCTTTGGGTATGATATACTTGATGTATTCTCCTATAGGTTTCATTTTTAGTTCATGTTACTAGTGTACACTCTTCATCAAACCAGCCATTGTGTCCGCCCCGATGAACTCTTCTAGGCCTTCATCAGCAGCTTTTGTAAGGGTGTCTTTTTTAGGTTTTTCCATATTTCATCGATACTCTCAGTGTCAGGAGAACGTGGCAGGTCTTCCTAGAGTAAGGCAGAAGATTCGGGGTCTTTGAGCTTATGAATATGGAATTTTCTTGCACGAGAGCCACGTACCTTCCTTGCGTTAGATATTCGACTTTCGATTGTTCCTATTGCAAGGTGATGGTCAGAGTGAACATTAGCACCCCTATAACTTCTAACACCCTATAGAGTGGACAGACGTCTTGCATTTATGAGGAGATGGTCAATATGGTTAAAAGTATTTCCATCTGGAGATTTTCACGTTATTATATATACATCTTTCTGGCTACAAGTTTTGCTGCCCATTACCACATTTCTTGAAGAAACAAAGAATACAAGTGTGATGCTATTGTCACATGAGTTGTCATGTAGGCTGTATTTTCCAATACCAGACTGGTATTCAACTTCTTTTCCTGTTTTATATACATATCTCCAAAAATTATCTTTCAGTTTCTTCTCGGACATTCAGTGTATATTTCATCTAACTCATCATAAAAAGCATTCGCCTTCTCTTCTTCACTCCTATCTTCAGTTGGGGCGTGAGCACATATAAGAGTATAGTTGAAAAACTTTCCTCTGGTTCTGAGTTCGCGCAATGATTTCGCCTGGAAGTTCATAACAAGATGTTTTTTTCTCTTGGTTACAATAAAACCAATACCAAACCTGTGATCTTTCTTTTGGCAGCTATAAAAAATCATGTGATACTTCTCTATCACTCCCTCACCTTACCATCCCACCTGCTGCATAGCTGTAATATCCAATCTGTACTCATCCAGCTGATTAAGTAATTTCTTTAAAGCTCCAGCTTGATAGAAAGTTTGAACATTCCGTGATCCCTGTCTCAGGTCTTTAAGACATGCGCCAGTTTGTTGCAAAAAAGGTCAGGCTGGCTGCTCCTTTGTTATATTTAGGAATATTTGACTTTTACAGGTTAGGTTATAAGCCTAACGCCCGCCCTCCATCCCCCCCCCCCCCCCTCCTCCAGCGATCTTGGATTGCCTATGTTTTCTCTCTCTCTCTCTCTCTCTCTCTCTCTCTCTCTCTCTCTCTATATATATATATATATATATATATATATATATATATATATATATATATTTTTTTTTTTTTTTGCCCTTATGCACCGAGTGTACTTGTTGCCCAGGAGACTTGACGTGGACGTGGGTTCATAGGACTTGGTAGAGATAGATGGCGTTCCCTGTGTTTTGTTAGTACCCCTACACTTTTGCCCCCTCCCCAAGTACTTATCATTCGCTAAATTAATTCCTTTGTATAGCTTACATTTCCATTTACGAAGAACGAGATCAATATTAATATTAAAAAGAGTTGGCGATACCCCACATCCCTGTCTTACTTCTTGTTTAATAGCTATTTCCTCTTATTGATTCCTACTTGTGTATTACGATGTATAGATTCTCATAAAGACTTTTCGCTACCTCTATTAGTTGATAAGGATATCTACATTTAGACATAATCTTCCCTAGGATATCACAGCTCACACGGTCGAAATCCTTCTCAAGGTCGACATAGGCCATATGGATTCCTCGTTTAGATTCTCTTTTCTTCCTATAATGTTCTTCATTACAAAGACATTATTCGTGCACGATCGACTTGATATAAATCCATTTTGTTGCTTGTAAATAACAAGTTCTGTGATATTCTTCATGCAGTTATTGACTATCTTGGAGTACGGGTTGTAGACAGTGTTTGGAAGATTGATGCCACGATAATTTTTACAGTGACAGCATTTACCTTTCTTGAAGACAGAGGTCACTTCTACTGTATACCAATGGTCTGGGAGCTTGCAATTCCTTCGACTTCCATTTATTAATTGTAAAATTAATTAGTTCGACCTTTATTCCATCCATTCCAGTAGCTTTCCTGTTCTTCATATCTTTCAAAGCCTCTTGTAGCTCTTCCGTAGTAATAGGATCTAAAGTTTTTTGTACATACTTTCTCCAGTATAATTTTCGGCCTTCTGTGGAACGCAAGTCTGTATAATGATTTATCCATTACCAACTGGTTGTGATGTTCACTGAGGCAAAGTCTTTTTCTTCCTTGATCAGGACTTCGATGATTTTGTACGTGTATTGCTATCTACCGCGTATTTTGTGTTTCAAGACACTAATGAACGTGCACACAATTTGTTTTGTTTCGCAGCGTTCCTTTTTATTTTACGCGTTTTCCAACACTCTGATGTTTTTGTTCTTTTCAAATGAGCTACTTGATTTTCTTGAATCTCTTCTTTTATTTCTATGGTCCAAATTATTTTACCGTCTGTTTTCTTCCTTTTGGCAATTGAATCTGAAACTGCGTCGATGGTGAACGTCTTAATATTATTCCACTTTATATCGATGTCTCTACTGACTGATAGCGAAGCAAGCTTTTCTTGGAGTATGTGCTGATAAAGTTTTCTTATACTATATTACGACACGTGATGTACTTTGAACAACCCATGTTCTTGCTTGTTTTAAAATTTCTTTCTTTTCTTCCATTTGGATAACAGCGCTATCTTAGTGCCTAAAGGGAAATCGTCGCTACCTATGACTCTTCCGCTGTGAACAAGTACATGTTTCATAAGAGTCTTCATTTTAGCCACTATTGTACGGCGTATCATTTACGTTAGGTGCATACGCATCTTATTATCATAAAGAAAACTGGTGTCTCTGGATCGCATCTTGGACGCTTTTATTCTTGTTCGAAAATCGCACAACTTTCACATAGCTGTCACACTGTAGTCGAGATCTTACGTAACGGAGCGTATGCACCTTGATGAGAAGAGCTCCATTTATTTATACAGTAGCAGGAGATGGAATGGTTTGAGGTACTTAGTTTTGCGGATGTTTAAACGGATGCCAAATCTTTGCAGATGGTCAGACCATGTTTGAACTTCTTCCTGGTGTCCGCCACAATTATAGTTGTAGAATTACCAAAAACTGCCGTAGATTACAATAAGTAAGCGTACACTATGGTAGTTTTCCTTGTACCTTTGGTCAGTTAAGGTCGGACCCGCCTGTATGTTGGGTGTGTTGCGTACCTATCGAGCATTACCTAATAACGATAGCTTCCTTTACATAAGCGATATTGTCTTACATGTTGTTGTTGTTGTTGTGGTCTTCAGTCCTGAGACTGGTTTGATGCAGCTCTCCATGCTACTCTATCCTGTGCAATCTTCTTCATCTCCCAGTACCTACTGCAACCTACATCCTTCTGAATCTGCTTAATGTATTCATCTCTTGGTCTCCCCCTACGATTTTTACCCTCCACGCTGCCCTCCAATACTAAATTGGTGATCCCTTGATGCCTCAGAACATGTCCTACCAACCGATCCCTTCTTCTGGTCAAGTTGTGCCACAAACTCCTCTTCTCCCCAATCCTATTCAGTACCTCCTCATTAGTTATGTGATCTATCCATCTAATCTTCAGCATTCTTCTGTAGCACCACATTTCGAAAGCTTCTATTCTCTTCTTGTCCAAACTATTTACCGTCCATGTTTCACTTCCATACATGGCTACACTCCATACAAATACTTTCAGAAATGACTTCCTGACACTTAAATCTATATTCGATGTTAACAAATTTCTCTTCTTCAGAAACGCTTTCCTTGCCATTGCCATTCTACATTTCATATCCTCTCTACTTCTACCATCATCAGTTATTTTGCTCCCCAAATAGCAAAACTCCTTTACTACTTTAAGTGTCTCATTTCCTAATCTAATACCCTCAACATCACCCGACTTAATTCTACTACATTCCATTATCCTCATTTCGCTTTTGTTGATGTTCATCTTATATCCTCCCTTCAAGACACCATCCATTCCGTTCAACTGCTCTTCCAAGTCCTTTGCTGTCTCTGACAGAATTACAATGTCATCGGCGAACCTCAAGGTTTTTATTTCTTCTCCAAGGATTTTAATACCTATTCCGAATTTTTCTTTTGTTTCCTTTACTGCTTGCTCAATATACAGATTGAATAACATTGGGGAGAGGCTGCAACCCTGTCTTACTCCCTTCCCAACCACTGCTTCCCTTTCATGTCCCTCGACTCTTATAACTGCCATCTGGTTTCTGTACAAATTGTAAATAGCCTTTCGCTCCCTGTATTTTACCCCTGCCACCTTCAGAATTTGAAAGAGAGTATTCCAGGCAACATTGTCAAAAGCTTTCTCTAAATCTACAAATGCTAGAAACGTAAGTTTGCCTTTCCTTAATCTTTCTTCTAAGATAAGTCGTAAGGTCAGTATTGCCTCACGTGTTCCAACATTTCTACGGAATCCAAACTGATCTTCCCCGAGGTCGGCTTCTACTAGTTTTTCCATTCGTCTGTAAAGAATTCGTGTTAGTATTTTGCAGCTGTGGCTTATTAAACTGATTGTTCGGTAATTCTCACATCTGTCAACACCTGCTTTCTTTGGGATTGGAATTATTATATTCTTCTTGAAGTCTGAGGGTATTTCGCCTGTTTCATACATGTTGCTCACCAGATGGTAGAGTTTTGTCAGGACTGGCTCTCCCAAGGCCGTCAGTAGTTCCAATGGAATGTTGTCTACTCCGGGGGCCTTGTTTCGACTCAGGTCTTTCAGTGCTCTGTCAAACCCTTCACGCAGTATCGTATCTCCCATTTCATCTTCATCTACATCCTCTTCCATTTCCATAATATTGTCCTCAAGTACATCGCCCTTGTATAGACCCTCTGTATACTCCTTCCACCTTTCTGCTTTCCCTTCTTTGCTTAGAACTGGGTTTCCATCTGAGCTCTTGATATTCATACAAGTGGTTCTCTTTTCTCCAAAGGTCTCTTTAATTTTCCTGTAGGCAGTATCTATCTTACCCCTAGTGAGATAAGCCTCTACATCCTTACATTTGTCCTCTAGCCATCCCTGCTTAGCCATTTTGCACTTCCTGTCGATCTCATTTTTGAGACCTTTGTATTCCTTTTTGCCTGCTTCATTTACTGCATTTTTATATTTTCTCCTTTCATCAATTAAATTCAATATTTCTTCTGTTACCCAAGGATTTCTACTAGCCCTCGTCTTTTTACCTACTTGATCCTGTGCTGCCTTCACTACTTCATCTCTCAGAGCTACCCATTCTTCTTCTACTGTATTTCTTTCCCCCATTCCTGTCAATTGTTCCCTTATGCTCTCCCTGAAACTCTGTACAACCTCTGGTTCTTTCAATTTATCCAGGTCCCATCTCCTTAAATTCCCACCTTTTTGCAGTTTCTTCAGTTTTAATCTACAGGTCATAACCAACAGATTGTGGTCAGAGTTCACATCTGCCCCTGGAAATGTCTTACAATTTAAAACCTGGTTCCTAAATCTCTGTCTTACCATTATATAATCTATCTGATACCTTTTAGTATCTCCAGGGTTCTTCCATGTATACAACCTTCTATCATGATTCTTAAACCAAGTGTTAGCTATGGTTAAGTTGTGCTCTGTGCAAAATTCTACCAGGCGGCTTCCTCTTTCATTTCTTAGCCCCAATCCATATTAACCTACTACGTTTCCTTCTCTCTATTTTCCTACCTTCGAATTCCAGTCACCCATGACTATTAAATTTTCGTCTCCCTTCACTATCTGAATAATTTCTTTTATTTCATCATACATTTCTTCAATTTCTTCGTCATCTGCAGAGCTAGTTGGCATATAAACTTGTACTACTGTAGTAGGTGTGGGCTTCGTATCTATCTTGGCCACAATAATGCGTTCACTAAGCTGTTTGTAGTAGCTTACCCGCGTTCCTATTTTCCTATTCATTATTAAACCTACTCCTGCATTACCCCTATTTGACTTTGTGTTTATAACCCTGTGTTCACCTGACCAGAAGTCTTGTTCCTCCTGCCACCGAACTTCACTAATTCCCACTATATCTAACTTTAATCTATCCATTTCCCTTTTCAAATTTTCTAACCTACCTGCCCGATTAAGGGACCTGACATTCCACGCTCCGATCCGTAGAACGCCAGTTTTTTTTCTCCTGATAACGACATCCTCTTCAGTAGTCCCCGCCCGGAGATCCGAATGGGGGACTATTTTACCTCCGGAATATTTTACCCAAGAGGACGCCATCATCATTTAATAATACAGTAAAGCTGCATGCCCTCGGGAAAAATTACGGCCGTAGTTTCCCCTTGCTTTCAGCCGTTCGCAGTACCAGCACAGCAAGGCCGTTTTGGTTATTGTTACAAGGCCAGATCAGTCAATCATCCAGACTGTTGCCCTTGCAACTACTGAAAAGGCTGCTGCCCCTCTTCAGGAACCACACGTTTGTCTGGCCTCTCAACAGATACCACTCCGTTGTGGTTGTACCTACGGTACGGCTATCTGTATCGCTGAGGCACGCAAGCCTCCCCACCAACGGCAAGGTCCATGGTTCATGGGGGATTGTCTTACAAGGTTAAGGTTCCACTAAAAACCGGAAGCGGTGAACCATCTAGAAACTGAATGAGTAGGCTCTGAGCACTATGGGACTTAACATCTATGGTCATCAGTCCCCTAGAACTTAGAACTACTTAAACCTAACTAACCTAAGGACATCACACAAACCCAGCCATCACGAGGCAGAGAAAATCCCTGACCCCGCCGGGAATCGAACCCGGGAAGAGCAACTGAATGAAGATATGGGCCGAGTAACCTAAGGAACATTTTTGATTCACGTAACTGCTCTCCCGTCTGTTACTTAAGAATAAACAGTATCTATAGCAAAACTGAAATAGTTAATGGTTCAATTAGGTTTTATTCGAAACGTAAAACAGAGGGATGTTGTAACGAAAATTGAGAAGACAATACAGATTTATCATATAGCGGTAGAAGACGCAATTTCCTCAACAAAAAGGTAAAATAAAAAACTGCAGAACAAAAATACGTCAAACATCACATATTTCACTGATATACTCCCGTCAACGGTCCAGAATCATCTTGCTGTAGTGAAGCCTCAGACCAGTCTTATCTTTTACACACCCACAGTGTTCTGTATACTGACCTGTTATACAACGCTCTCGGGTCAGTCGATGGATGATCTTTGTTACAGTATTTAGTTGTTAATTGGTTATGTATAAGTTCATACTACGTCTGAACTTCTTAATTTAGATTTTCGTGGTTTCTCTAAATTACTTCCGACGAAATCCGGTATATCGCCTCAGGCAAAGGACGGGATAGTCCCTTCTTCTAGTGACTGTCTATTTGGTTCTCCAGCACCGTGCAACTGCCCTATCTCTAGCCACTTCGATGGCGTCAAAACGTTAAATTCTGCCTTTCTTCTCCGTACGTGGGCAGTGAGCGGAGTTTTTTGTAAAGTTTACCACGCAAAACGTTCACAACTCTTACCTTGCCGTCCGTGAGGATGGGTTTGGCTTTGTGCATTATTGCCTTCCGTGTATGGATTAGTCTTCCTCTCGCACATGGGATTAAAAAGGGGGAGGGAAGGAGGAAGGCTGGAAGAAAGGAGCTCTCCACAATGTTTTCCCTAATTTTACAGTTACCGTATTTTCTCGAAAGCATTTTCTTCTTACTATATAATCTGTATTTTCACTTGGCTATTTGTTTCTTCTCTGTGGTTTCTCTTGATGAATGTTGTTGTCGCACATGTTGAAGTACAGTGAGAGACAGCATTATCGGACGCTCGTCCCGTCGCCTTTGTGTACCAGCTGGGCACGCCATGCCATTGTAATGTTAAATAAGGTGCTGAGGCTGGCGGGCTTTATAAGGACTGTCCAGGAATTCTAAATTCAAGGCACACGTTCACGCGTGACTGAACTGTACATTACGAACTTCGGCAGTGACACCTGGTGAATCACTCGGGTGCGGCGTTCAGGCAGTGCGAAAGCTGTGGATTAATCACTGGCTACAACTTCTGCCTTTCACAAATTGTTGTGTTTAAAGATTTAAAAAACATTTACAGTGCTTTAATAAGAAAATGCATATAGTGTTTACATTTACTTGTGTGAGATACTGAACGATGACTACACAATGAAGCTATAAACAATTATTATGTTTCCCAATATAAAGTGCCCCATACAACAGCGTATTTTACGTGGCCTAGGCGCGATTACTTGATTGTATTAAAACAGTAACTAGACGCTACTACATACGAAGTTCAAAAACATATTTGACAAAACAGAACTGCATGAGTTACCGCGTTCCAAAAACTTGTTTACATATCCGTATTCGCAGATCCTCCTATAAAGGTCGGTACGAAGAAGATATTTGAAGATACACTAACTTTGCTGTATATCGAATCAACAGATGGAAAGTAGGAACTAAATCTCCTCGAACAGGCTTTTGGTGTCAATAAATTTTTAAAACTGTTTCGGCGCGGTTATACTTTAAGTAGAAAAATATAAACTATGTGTTTGTGTTGTGGGATAATGTTTCGTGAATAGATAGACCTTAAATGGCTGCACTAACATCCACAATCAGAAACATAATCTTTGTTTACAGTTTCTAATGCCTTTAATCGTTATCCTTGGGTTTCTCTATCATAAGCAAACTATCATTCATGGAAACTAATGGAGAGGAACAAGTGGAAATTTTAAACCATGCGACGATCGTGGACATCGTAATATCGCTCAGGTGATAGGAAATATTTCGTAAAAGCCAGGTGTACGGGCTCGAGTTACAGTTCCACACAGAACTTTAATTTATGATGCATAATCAATACGGTTTATACCACGCCAAGACTAAAATAATTCTGAGCCATTTTTCTTTATTGTTCTGTCTTAAGATGAATATTCTTCACATATTCTTTTTAGTTATTGCTATTCAAGCACTGCATAATTTATTACATAAATTATAACCTTCGTTTGTAACTCTTTCTACGTTCAGTTTGAAAAATAATGTTTCACTGCGGTACTCCGATTCACTGCGTATGACGGACATAGTCAAATAAACTTATTACATAACTTTTAAGGAACACTTTTTCAGCAACAATTATTTCTTTGAAATCCTGTAGTAACCTAATAAGACGCCAAGAAAATTTCTACCCCTGCTACTTACCTCATTAATTCTTATTCAGAAGCACATAGCGAATTCCTACTGACATGTACTCACATCAGTTAATCTTATGTATATGTTTATACTCCAGCAACAATATCGAAACCAATATCCTTTCTTTATAATTACTTTTCATGATTTTGTCACCTAAATGAGAACCGCTGTTGATTCTTCATCGCTTACGCTCGTTTTCAGAGTTAATACCGGAAGAAATCGATTAGAACACAAGAAGGTTAAAATCCTATACTTATTATCGTATGTTCTCTGCAAATTTTATGATTAACAAATAACAATGTACCGAAGTACAGGGCGTAGACAAAAATATGGAAATACAGGATGATTATGATTAAGTTAACATTCAAACGTATGTAGAAATAACACCACTGGTCAGAATGACGTCAAATTGCAAACTGTACTACTCACTGTGCATGGGTGTACAGATGTGAAACTGTTAGATATGTAAGCCCATCCACCACGGCAAGGTCATATCACATCGGATGGGAAAATTTTTTTAACTGTCCTGAGGCCGAAAACCGCATAAAAAGCATCACTCATATTGGTTTTCAATTGTCTTGAGGCCAGAACCTCACAAAAAGCATCAATCCAAATCAAATCGGATTTTCATTTCCGTGTGACTGGCACAATACATGTTCAATATGCTGTCCACCGTTTTCTGCAACAAGTTGAAACCGAGGAACAGCATGTGCCACAACTGATCGAAGTGTTTCCGGGGTTACGTTCAGAATGTGTTGCGCAGTGCCTGCCTTCAATGCAGGTAAGATTGCATTCGGAACACTGGACACAACATCTTTCAGATAGCCCCACAGCCATAAGTCACACATATTAAGATCAGTGATAGGGACGGCCAGGCTGTAGGGAAATGGCGGCTGATAATTCTAGCATCTCCAAAATTGTGCGTCAGCAGCTGCTTAACTGGATTTGCAATGTGCGGAGATGCGCCATCTTGCATAAAACTGATCCCATCCACACATCCACGCTGTTGGAGAGCTGGAATGACGTAGCTGCGCAAAAGATACTCATAGCCCTTACCTGTTCAAGAATCACAAGAGGAGGAGGTATACTTGGAAAAGGCCGGGAGATACGGGAAGATTTCAATTAGATTACATCATGGTCAGACAAAGATTCCGAAATCAGATACTGGATTGTAAGGCGTACCCAGGAGCAGATATAGACTCAGATCACAATATAGTAGTGATGAAGAGTAGGCTGAAGTTCAAGACATTAGTCAGGAAGAATCAATACGCAAAGAAGTGGAATACGGAAGTACTAAGGAATGACGAGATACGTTTGAAGTTCTCTAACGCTATAGATACAGCAATAAGGAATAGCGCAGTAGGCAGTACAGTTGAAGAGGAATGGACAACTCTAAAAAGGGCCATCACAGAAGTTGGGAAGGAAAACATAGGTACAATGAAGGTAGCTGCGAAGAAACCATGGGTAACAGAAGAAATACTTCAGTTGATTGATGAAATGAGGAAGTACAAACATGTTCCGGGAAAATCAGGAATACAGAAATACAAGTCGCTGAGGAATGAAATAAATAGGAAGTGCAGGGAAGCTAAGACGAAATGGCTGCAGGAAAAATGTGAAGACATCGAAAAAGATATGATTGTCGGAAGGACAGACTCAGCATACAGGAAAGTCAAAACAACCTTTGGTGACATTAAAAGCAACGGTGGTAACATTAAGAGTGCAACGGGAATTCCACTGTTAAATGCAGAGGAGAGAGCAGATAGGTGGGAAGAATACATAGAAAGCCTCTATGAGGGTGAAGATTTGTCTGATGTGATAGAAGAAGAAACGGGAGTCGATTTAGAAGAGATAGGGGATCCAGTATTAGAATCCGAATTTAAAAGAGCTTTGGAGGACTTACGGTCAAATAAGGCAGAAGGGATAGATAACATTCCATCACAATTTCTAAAATCATTGGGGGAAGAGGCAACAAAACGACTATTCACGTTGGTGTGTAGAATATATGAGTCTGGCGACATACCATCTGACTTTCGGAAAAGAATCATCCACACAATTCCGAAGACGTCAAGAGCTGACAAGTGCGAGAATTATCGCACAATCAGCTTAACAGCTCATGCATCGAAGCTGCTACGAGAATAATATACAGAAGAATGGAAAAGAAAATTGAGAATGCGCTAGGTGACGATCAGTTTGGCTTTAGGAAAAGTAAAGGGACGAAAGAGGCAATTCTGACGTTACGGCTAATAATGGAAGCAAGGCTAGAGAAAAATCAAGACACTTTCATAGGATTTGTCGACATGGAAAAAGCGTTCGACAATATAAAATTGTGCAAGCTGTTCGAGATTCTGAAAAAAGTGGGGGTTAGCTATAGGGAGAGACGGGTCATATACAATATGTACAACAACCAAGAGGGAATAATAAGAGTGGACGATCAAGAACGAAGTGCTCGTATTAAGAAGGGTGTAAGACAAGGCTGTAGCCTTTCGCCCCTACTCTTCAATCTGTACATCGAGGACGCAATGATGGAAATAAAAGAAAGATTCAGGAGTGGAATTAAAATACAAGGTGAAAGGATATCAATAATACGATTCGCTGATGACATTGCTATCCTGAGTGAAAGTGAAGAAGAATTAAATGATCTGCTGAACGGAATGAACAGTCTAATGAGTACACAGTATGGTTTTAGAGTAAATCGGAGAAAGACGAAGGTAATGAGAAGTAGTAGAAATGAGAACAGCGAGAAACTTAACATCAGGATTGATGGTCACGAAGTCAATGAAGTTAAGGAATTCTGCTTCCTAGGCAGTAAAATAACCAATGACGGACGGAGCAAGGAGGACATCAAAAGCAGACTCGCTATGGCAAAAAAGGCATTTCTGGCCAAGAGAAGTCTACTAATATCAAATACCGGCCTTAATTTGAGGAAGAAATTTCTGAGGATATACGTCTGGAGTACAGCGTTGTATGGTAGTGAAACATGGACTGTGGGAAAACCGGAACAGAAGAGAATCGAAGCATTTGAGATGTGGTGCTATAGACGAATGTTGAAAATTAGGTGGACTGATAAGGTAAGGAATGAGGAGGTTCTACGCAGAATCGGAGAGGAAAGGAATATGTGGAAAACACTGATAAGGAGAAGGGACAGGATGATAGGACATCTGCTAAGACATGAGGGAATGACTTCCATGGCACTAGAGGGAGCTGTAGAGGGCAAAAACTGTAGAGGAAGACAGAGATTGGAATACGTCAAGCAAATAATTGAGGACGTAGGTTGCAATTGCTACTCTGAGATGAAGAGGTTAGCACAGGAAAGGAATTCGTGGCGGGCCGCATCAAACCAGTCAGTAGACTGATGACCAAAAAAAAAAAAAAGAAAAAAAAAACGCTTACCAGTGACGGTACATGTAACAGGACGGGAAGCACCTGTCTCTTCGAAAAAATACGGCCCTATGATAAATGATGCCGTAAACTTGCACCACACAGTGACCTTTTCATGATGAAGTGGTACTGGCTGACTTGTGTGTGGATTTTCCGTTGCCCATGTTCGACAATTCTGTGTATTGAAATATCCTGTCAGATGGAAGCAGGCTTCGTCTGTCCTCAAAATCTTCCACGGCCAATCATTGTCCACTTCCATACGAGCAAGAAATTCTAAAGCAAAGGTCTCTCTTGCTGCCAGATCAACAGGAAGCAACTCGTGCGGACATGGGTAATTTTGAATGGATAGCAAAGAAGGACGTTTCGTAGGATTTTTATGCACCGTGCTCACCGGTATGTCCAATGTTCGGGCAATTCTCCGTGCACTAAAAGTTTGCACACCAACACTCGTCTCCTCCTGCACTGCTGTGGAAACTGCTTTCACTGACGTCGAATCAATTCGTTTTCTCCCTCTACCTGGTTGCACACCAAAAGGACGCGACTTTTCGAATTCCCGAATAATTTTCTCCAGCCCCACGGCAGTCATCGGACCAACGCCTTTTTTCAAACCCTTCAGTGACCGGAACTTCCGCAGAGCGACGTGAGCACAGTCATCATTCTTGTACTACAGCTTTACAAGCAGAGCGCGATCTCGCATTGAGACAAGAGGAGGAAAAAACCGTGTACCCGGCGTGTTTATACCAACTTCAATGGTTCGTGCGCATGACAGATGTTTTCATTTACATATTCTGACACATACAACGCCTTGTATTGATCAATTTTCACACTATTTTTTTCTTCTGCGAGACGTTTTCCCCATCTCCGTTAATATTCTATTGCAATTTGACGTCATTCTGACCAGTGGTGCTATTTATATAGCGTTTTGAAAGTTTAATTATAACTACCCTGTACTATAAACACAAAACATTACCATCCCTAATTCGGTGCAGACAAACAGTTGGTATTCAAAACAACTTCCAATTGACTCGGAATGTATAAATACATGTCCTGTGTCATTTTCATGCGAATCTTATACCATTCTTCTCTGCAAAAGGCTCTTAGCCCTGTGGTGCACGAATTTCACTGCAATCGACAACTTATAATGGTCAGTTTTCTGGCGTTTTCGATCAGTAATGAGGCTGCAAATGCATGCATGACACAACACTAGTAGGGAGTGTCCACTGCAGTGAACTGTTGCATTTGCAGCCTCAGGACTGAATGAAAATGCTAAAGAAGCGACCATTAACAGCTGCCAATTGCAGTGGACGCCATGCGCCCCAGGGTTCATATTGAGGTGTGGTGACTAGCGGACAGAGAAGATACGACAATAATATTGATCTTCGCTCTCACAGAACCACGCGAGCTGTGTGGCCAGGGTCCTTATCGTCTTGGAACACAGTATCGCCATTGAGGAACGAACATTGGACCATGGGATGGACCTTATTAATATCACATAATCCTTGACAGTAATGTGACCTTGCAGCGTAACCATGGAGCCCATGGAATACCACGATATGGCTGCTCAGAACATAACTGAATCTCCTCCGTGCTTGACTCTTGGGGTATAAACTGGGCCAGGAGTTGGAGATAGTGTGAAACAAAAGTCTCTGAGCAAATTACTGCCTTCCATTGCCCCTTAGTCCAGGTTTTATGGCTTCAGCATCACGTTTTCCTGTGATGGGCTTTTGAATTACTCGAGTGCTTTTGTAATTCCAGCTGTCCCTGCAATTCCCTGCTTATGGAACTCCTTTCGGGTTGTTTTTGTGCTGACACGGTTCGCGAGTGTGACACTTCAGTTTGGCAGAGCCTTTTGCAGCTGTCGTCCTCTTATATTTCGTCACAATCCTCTTCACCGACCGTCTATCACGATCATGCTTTCCTAGTATCCAGCATAAATCTTTGGTTCGGTGCCTCTTGAAACACCAAACACTTCGGCTACCTTGGTTACGGAAGCATCCATCAGACGCGCACAGTTTGCTCACTGTCGACTTCACTTAGCTCCGATATAATGCACTCACAACCACGCAGAACACAGTTCTAACCACGACTGACACTTACAACTTATTAAGGACATTGCACAGGCCCGTTCATGGTCAAATACAACAGCGCCACCCGCAGGCTTGGCTAATGTTCTAATGTGTGTGAAATCTTATGGGATTTAACTGCTAAAGTCATCAGTCCCTTAGCTTACACACTACTTAACCTAAATTATCCCAAGGACCAACACACACACCCATGCCCGAGGGAGGACTCGAACCTCCGCCGGGACCAGCCGCACAGTCCATGACTGCAGCGCCCAAGACCGCTCGGCTAATCCCGCGTGGCGCAGGCTTGGCTAGCATTGCATTTATGTTCAAGCATGCATTTCTCGCTGCGTTTCCATACTTTTGTCCAACAGGTACGTTTACACTAAGATACATATATCGCAACTTGTATGAACGTCATGTCAGTTTCACATGTGATACTTCATCTCATACAGAAGTTCACAAAACTTGTATCCGTCGTTCCCGCGTATACAAGTCGCATATACATTTTGTTTATAGCTTTTTCGCGGTGTACTCGACAAGTCACAGAAGTTGCGCATGCGCAGTACCAGTCTTTCTTGGAGCTGTGCCGCCATGTTTACAAATGCCTCTTTGATGTTGAAAGTTCTGTGGAGTCCGTTGTTATATTCGTTGCGTTTCATGGCATCGCGAGTCTATGTTCATGTAATTAGTGGAAGTAGTAGTGTGTTTTGTGCGTCTTTTTTTCGTTGTTATTCTTGATTAGTTTAATAGGCTGGCAAAGGAAACTTGATCGTCGATTATCATCATTCGATCGCCACATCTGTTAGGCTCTAGTGAGCCTTTGTAATCTCAAGACAGGGTTTTCATGCTGATTACTGTGGATAAGTCTAAAGAAATGACGATTGAGTTAGCAAAGTGGCTAAGTAGAGTTAGCTCCATTGGATGTGATGTGATCGCATCTTCCTCCGACCGGCAATCTGGCTTTAACAATCAATTTAACATGACATTACAACTGGTGCAACGTGCCGTTCTTCAGACACAACAAACTTTTCCTGTTTTGAGGTTTACATGCAACGTCAGAAAACGAAAACACTTTAATGTAAAGAAATATTCGTTGTTATTGCCTCGGTCACGTATAGGTACACTGGATTACTAATTTCTACAGGACTAAGGTGCCGTCTTCAGATCCACTGTGTACAGTTTACAACTCTAGCCAAGTGGAGAGTGGAATCCAGATCTTAAACGAACAGTATCCTACCGAGCGGTCAATCCACAACATGATAAATTCCACTCCCCGCCACTGTTTGAAAGAAATCAGAGCGGTTGACAGTGCTGCGTGTGAAGACGGAAAGTGTACTTCTTGAGCACTAACTACGGACTCACGAGTTACAAGCTCTGGCTGTTGATATAGGAGCGCGAATTGGCCTACATCACGCCTCGTGATGCAACGCGTTTCCTCCTGAGTTCCAGAGCAGCATAAATAATCGCAAACCGAGATAGCAACCTTGCTCTACTTAAAGTCGTGAGCTGGTTCCTTTCCTTTACAGATCAGCAGTGGCTGTTAGTAGTACGTCTAATCTCTACATCTACATCCGTACTCCACAAGGCACCTTACGGTGAATGGCACAGAGAAATTTTGTGTACCACTGTTATTTCCCGCTTTTGTGTTCCAGCTGACGAATGGTCCACGGGAAGAACGATTGTTAGTAAGTCTTCGTGTGCATTCGATTCTATCTAATTTCACCTTCATGGTCTTTTCGTGAGATATATGTAGGAAGAAGCAATATATTGGTTGACTGTTGTAAGAAGGTACGTACACACTCATAATTTTAACAGAAAAAACTCCGTGTTGCAGAACGCCTGTCTTGTAGCTTCTGCGACTCGAATTGGCTGAGCATCTGCCTGACGCTTTTGTTGTGGCAGACGAAATAACTCTCGTCGGCACTGTGGTACGTTATTAGATTTACTTCTGGAGGAATCCCAGTTGATACGGTAACACATACAACATGTTAGATTACTTTATTATAACAAGACGAAATACTTAACTTTGAAACGATCCATTGCCAAAGAAATGTCATGTATAACTGTTACTCTCACAGAACAATAACATATCACTTGATACATTGCAAGGTAATAGTCCCTACGCTGTTGTATATAAACTTTGCTGCATCGTCTGTCTATTAGAGCTCTCCCACTGCTGACTACAGAGAGACGATGCTGTCATCTTCGGCGATGATTGCAAACTGAGGCTGAGCAGCACTCAGCTCTGGCGTAGTTAACCTTCTTCAAAGGTGGCGCATGGAAACACTTGCACGTGCGTCTAATCCAACATCTATGATTCGTAGTTGCGTCTAGCAGCGACTGTGTTTACTTGTGGTTCCGTTGCGAGGTACGAATCTTGCCTTGGGACTTCGTTCTTAGGAGAAATGGCTCTGAGCACTATGGGACTTAACATCTGAGGTCATCAGTCCCATAGTCCAGACTGAAGCGCCTAGAACCGCCCGGCCACACCGGCCGGCGTTCTTCGGACAACAATACAGCTTTTGCGCTTACTTATTGAACCGATAACAAACCGCTCTATACTTCTTTTGTTTCTCTGTTTTACGATTAGTCTTAGGTTGTCGTTCCACTTTAAATCGTTCTATACGCATGTCTCCTAAATACTTAATAAATGTCTCTACTTCTAATACCTGTTCCTGCAAACTTAATCATACAATAAGACGACTTTCTGTGTGTTAATGGACAGTACATTAGATCTAATTATGCTGATGATCAGCTACCAACCTCTACACCTTGATTCTCTTCATCTTCCTGGATTTCGCTCCAATTTTCTAGCACTGCGACTTCTCTGTATAAAACAGTGTAACCCGTGAAAGGCCTCATTCACCTTCTGACGTTACCCACTAGATCATTTACATATATTGTGACCCTTGGGGTGCCCAAAGCTAATTTTACATCTGAAGACTTCTCTCTCGACACTACATTCACTACAAACTGCTCAGTGATAAATATTTTATGGATAGCCTTCAGAACCAACTGATTATGTCAGGTAACCACATTCTTACATCCGTATCTGCCAGATTCATGCGCAGATTCGAAAACTGATTATTGTATTAGTTTAAGAACAGATTTATCAAAAAAAAAAATGGTTCAAATGGCTCTGAGCACTATGGGACTTAACATCTGTGGTCATCAGTCCCCTAGAACTTAGAACTACTTAAACCTAACTTACCCAAGGACATCACACACATCCACGCCCGAGGCAGGACTCGAACCTGCGACCGTAGCGGTCACGCGGTTCCAGACTGAAGCGCCTAGAACCGCACGGCCACACCGGCCGGCCAGATTTATCAGGCCGTGCCTATAAACCAACAATCTGTTCTCTGATCCACTTGCTTGTTTTTCTATATCTCCTAATAATCACCAACATGTCTCTCTCCACTGACGGCAACACTTATTTCTTGAGTGGATTTAGCATTAAAAGCCCATGTCTCAATGCCGTAAGTCTTAAAATCTAATACCACACTGACAAGTTTTCGGAGTTGAGAATACAGTTGTGAAAATTTAGTTTACCAAAATAATTGCAACCGTGCGGGGTAGCCGTGCGTTTTAGGACGCCTTGCCACGGTTCGCGCGGCTTCCTCCGTCGGAGGTTCGAGTCCTTCCTCGGGCTTGGGTGTGTTGTCCTTAGCGTAAGTTAGTTTAAGTTAGATTAAGTAGTGTGTAAGCCTAGAGACCGATGACATCAGCAGTTTGGTCCCATAGGAAGTTGCCACCACCAAAAAAACAATTACAGGCTATTTTTACTCTTCTATTTGCCCCATGTGTTCTCCATCTAGTCGCTGCCTCTATTTTCCCTAAACAAAAAAGTCTCATAATTTGGTTCTCCAACTTATAGTGCGTTTAAAATTAGTTGCAACTTTTGACGCGTGTCTCACCAGAGGGGCTTCACGCCGTTCCCCAAGTAACAGCAATGGCGAGCCAGCTTTCCCTACCGCGCCGCCAGCAGTTTGGTTGGCAAAGCGCCCCTCTTGCCACACCGTGGATAAACAGTACAACTTGTTGTCGCGCTTTAGATGCACCTACGTTCATTAACTCTCGTTGTACAGTGGTATTTTCTGGCATCGAAATGTTCTGCAGTAATCACGTATTGTGAACAAGTGTTTTGTTTTGGCGTCGCATTAATAATGACAGTGCAGCACGACTGAACACGAGATTCGCAATAAAAGTGTTCGCCCAAGAACACGTTCGCCGGCTGTGAAGATAATTCTGTGGTGCAGAATATATTACTCCGAATTGTGCAATAATAATGGGCAATGCGTCTTACCATTCCGTTGTGATGGATAAAGCGCGAACAGCACATGAAGGAAAGCAGACATT
This sequence comes from Schistocerca nitens, assembly GCF_023898315.1. Lineage (NCBI taxonomy): Eukaryota > Metazoa > Arthropoda > Insecta > Orthoptera > Acrididae > Schistocerca > Schistocerca nitens. Next base: position 580,419,476 of record NC_064618.1, on the reverse strand, counting down.
TTGCTCTGGGTACAAAGAAACATTCCATTGGAGATAGGTGAACTAGACTGTGTAAGGCAGAGTTAATGGAACTTTTGTACAAGCTAAAAACTCCACACTACCAGAGAGACGAACTGACTAACGCTAAAGGGCATGGTTTAATCAACCTTCCTCCGTATCATGCTCATTTAAATATCATGCTCATTTAAATCCAACTGAGAACATATGCGCTTAGGTGAAAAATAATGTGACAAACAAACAACATGAAATTTATGTTCAGCAAGGTAGAAGTGCTGCAAATTCTACAACACAGCCATACCAAGAAGGTAGTTCAGGAGACACGAATTCATGAAGGACTGTGACAAGTTTTAAATAATACATAACTTCCCTTGTGCCAAGCCTCAACACGAGTTTACAAATATTCATCTCACTAACATTCTAAGCTGCTGAAATTCTGACAGAATCCTAAATTGTGTATTATTAAACTAACAATTGAGGGCAACACAGGTCAATAGTTATGAGAAAGCCCCTTCTCAGTACAAAAATAAACGTGTAAGTTCTTCACTTTTATCTGTCTATTCAGATTTATTTATCCTATTGCCAACTTCATGATTAAAAATATGTCTCGTTAAGTTTCTTGCTGTGAACGCCAACCAGACGTTGTATCGCTGAAAAATACTCGCCGGTTTCTGTGAAATTTTCTAAGAATAAGGTAAAGTGACGATCTTCTTATCTCTGGCTATTTCCTCTTTCCGTTTCTTCTTCCCTCTGTGGAAAAGACGATTTTCATTACACCATCATTTAACCTGTCATTTAACCATTCGAACATTATTAGTTCAATTCACTAAGTTTCTAAACTACACATCTTTATAAATTTGCGGGTTGCAAGACTGGTTGGGAATCACAACATCTGTTGTAGTTCGCTTTCTGAAGATCTTGAAGGAATGCGATTTTTCTTGTCTAATTATTTCAAGGTCCAAGAACGAAGTACGACCGTTATTTGAAAACTCTAGAATAAAACAGATTTTTTCGTATTACCAAATGCTTTATCAATCATAAAATGAAGGCTTTTACGGCCGGTTGTCACATTCGCTGATGTGTCTTCCGGACTCTAAGGCCGTGGTCGAAGAAATTTTCGGTTCGTGATGTTTCGTCTAGAGCTGCGTTGGACATCTTCGGAAGAGCTCCTGAAACATACTCTTCCCGGTTAATAAAAATGGGGGAGGGAGTGCCACGGATATGATGTGTGGATTGGCGTGGCAATCATTAAAACAAATTGGTTTTCGCTGTAGTAGGGTCTTCCCACGGAATTCCAATCATCACCTTTCTCCTCAGCGTGTAAAAAATTTTGTTATTACCCATCTACATGCAAATGACCATCATAAGAAAATAAGAGAAATCATTCACAGAGAAAAGTATATATTCGTTTCTTCTGCAAGCTGTTAGAGAGTGGAACGGTAGAAAAATAGGTTGAACGTGGTTCGATGAACCTCCTGCCAGGCATTCAATTATGAGTTACTTAGTAATAATGTAAATGTAAGCGTAGAAAATATCCATCATTATACCATAATACTTGAATCCATAACCAGCCAATTTTTGTGAATGTAAAATTTGTTTTCAAATGAGAAATAGTTAAAATCAGCGACAAGTCACAGCAGCTTTATGTACTCAAATGTTTCCTGTTTCGAGACCTTCTCACGCTTGAGAAGATTATTTTTAAGATTCTCGATCATCTCATCCACTGGAACATACGCTTAAGAGCAGTATTGAGTCAGGTAAAGGGGTTGGTCTAGTAATCGTTAAAGAAGACGAATGCATCTGTAAAAGACTAGAATTTTTGGTGAAAATGACATCTTCAGAATACCTAAAGATTTAACTAACGAGTTTCAAAAGGAACTACTAGAGTTCTTAACCATAGGTGAAGACATTCATAAAAGAGATGATAAATTTAATGGGTTTCATTAAAAAATCGATTTCACTGTAGAGTTCAAAAATAATGGTCGTATGTGAGACAAGACATGTGGCATACCATCACGAAGCTAACTGCAAAGATGTTCTGCAACAGATGTGATTCCCGACTAGCCAAACCAACCGAAAATTTACAAAAAAGAGGAGTTTAGAAGCTTAGTGAACAGAACCTATAATGTTCCAGTGGGCGAAGCAGATAGGTTAAATGAATTAAACATTGATAAATAGATAGCTGTAAGTAATAGGCATAGTGTACAGATGGCATATCGCCTTATCCGTAGAGGCAAGAGGAAATAGCAAGGGATAAGAAGATCGTCACTTTACCAAATTTGGGGAAAATTTCACAGAAACTGGCAAATATTTTTCGGCCATACAACGTTCCACTTGGCGTTCACAGCAAAAAGCTTAATGAGAGATAGACTAAAGCATACATTAGCAACAGGATAAGTAAATCTGAACAGCCAGGCGCTTATAAAATACAGTGTACATTGTGTGAAACGAAATGTGTAGCACAAACAGGCAGGAAATTTTTGACATGAACGTTTTTATGAGACTATTCACCTCCTGAAAGTGTTAGAAGAGAACTGATTCATGCAGATAAGAAAGCAAAGAAACTCGACCTGCTTAAGAAACTTGAAATAGCTATCCACAGGTTTCAGTTTGACAAAGGTTTAAGGAAACGACGGAAAACTGGCGACGGAAAACTGAATTCTGAACTGCCAAAAGAGGATATGAACTACAGACTTCCAAATAAGTGTACAGTATATTGAAATATGCACCATTTTTGAAGATAAAATCTTCTAGGTTGCTAGGCTTCATCATGTTCCATTTCTTCCCCAACTGACGTTTCGACGCTTCTGCTGAGGTTTTCTAGAGGATCTTGTGGTGGTCACGGTTAGCTGAACACTGTCAAAGAACAGTGTTCGTTCACGTCTAAAAGGGAGTTTTCCCGCGCTTATGCTGAAGAAGTGGGCTTATTGGGTAAAATTCTTCCAGCTACTATTGGTGGGCCACTGTCATTGGATAGAAGCGGACCGAGTCTACTTCTGCATCTGACACAACCAACACTAGGCACAACGGCTACAATCAATAAGAGTACTTGTTGCCAACAATTAAACTTTCTGTAATGAAGCTGTTCGTGCCTTTTGGCACTATGTTTTATGAGAAGTTAGGATAATAACGATGTGTGTGGTTTGATAATGGTCCTGTCAGCCCGAAACCAGTAACCACTGCAGCAAAAATTGTATATCAATGCAACTGAGACGGACAAAATAAAAAAAAATACCCAATTTCCTCCGTACTGAACAGTTGCGGACCTACCGTCCCATGGCATCATGCCTCGAAGTGTATCAAAATATTATTGTCGCGCCGCATACGTAGCTTCCTGGTCGTTGTTTGTGTTCCTCACGAACCGTGGCTGCGTGTTTACTTCCTCGATGGCGGGAAGCCACGAATCTGGAAGCCTTTAGCCGTCTTCTTCGTTTCTGGAAGTCGTAGTCTCTTCTCGGAATTTTCTTAATGCAGATTTCACACTTTTTTTCAACCTTGTATAGCGTGTGGTGTTCTCTGTACTTGTTCAACGGTCCACAAATGTCAGATCAAACAGGACAGACATGGAGGACACAAACACAGCACTCTCCAAGTCATCGAAGAAGACAGTACTCGTACATGTAACGCGAAGAAGACTACCACCCTCTTCGCCATCAAAAGTAAAACGTAGGTTGAAGAACGATACCTTCAAAGTTATACCGTCGCTCGCTAATTCTCTCAACGAGTGTCAAGATCACATGCTTGCCGAAACCATATAACCGGGACTCCTTTTGTCACTGCGTTGCTCCCCCCCCCCCCCCCAACCCCACCCCCACCCCCCTCTTCCCCGTAACCGACAGAAGGTCCTCAGCAAATGATCAAAAACTTCACTGTCAAGTTTGCTCCCATATTGCAGTGGAACATGAACGAGTCAAGATTCATGTAGAGGAACTGAGATTCTAAGTGCAGGGGGTGCAGTGAGTGTGTCTGCTCAAGATACAAACTGTAAAGAGCCTGTCATCCTTGTCTGTCCTGAATGATGTATCCTCCTTAGGAAGGACGATCGGAGGGGGACAGAGATGAAGTTGACACAATTGTTAGTAGCAGATACTGCTCCATTTTTCCCTTAGTTTACGGGCAGTTTCCAAAAAGGCTAGGCCTCACCTGCCGCTACTGAAGCTTCTGTTTCAAAAATATATTTAACTTGTAACTGGTTTTTGATCATACTTCTACTTAATTTGATACCACTTTCTAATTGTTGAACACAATAACAACAAGATTTTGTCGATTTCAGTTCTTTTACAGTTCGGTAGAATTTTTCTCCTAGTTACATGTACATTTTATACCGTTGATCATTTCTTGACATTTGGGAAAACCTTATTTTTCCAGAAACGAAGCTGCAAAAACGGTCGTCTAACAGAGCTAACTAGACAATGTACAGCCAACTCGTTATTTTTCAGTATTTTTGATAGCGTCCAGAGACTGTTTGATCGTATTATGTACACGAGAGACCTACCATTTCAAAGTCTTCAGATCATCTACGAAGACGGCCTGTGCCCTGGTCGAGAGAGGGTTCCGCCCTGCAGTCAGAAGCAGGCGACGTCCAGAAGGCAACAGCAGAAAACCTCACAGCCTTACGAGTAGTGCGGGAGAAAATCAGGCATATTGTTAGAGAGTAAAATAAAATTTTGTCATGAGCTCCTGGATTCATTCAAGTTACGCTAAAGAAATGCAAGCTATTAGGAAGATCTCCCACACTAATATTTCTAGAACAATGGCAGAGCATTACGCTTGCCTTATTGCCTCTGAACTCCCCCTCATTTCTTGAAATACTACAGTTAATTTATTTGAAGGCAACAAGGTCTTTCTAAGGGAGGCAAGTTACAAACGGATCACTCCCGGTAACCTGTACGGAATAGTTCTTACTGTGGAGGTGCAAATAAAATAAAATGCCGTCCTGTGTCACTGAAACTGCTGTTATTTTATTTTTGACGCCACAGTAAGAAAGTGGCTACACAGGTTGATGCAAACAATTTTACGATAATCGGATGATCGAAACTGTATAGATTTATTTTGTCAGCAGCTGTGGGTGATTCTGAAATACGGCTTTGTTTTTCAAATATTTCCGAGCTGTGGGGCACCACGTGCAATGGAATGTGATTTCTTGTGGCACGACGTCTTAATCTCCCACCTTAAACCAGGCAAGGACCGCACTTGACCAAGTGGCTACCGTATCGTCTCAGGCGTGATGAACAGACGACTAACTTGAATTCTTGAAACCGAGAAGCTCCTTAGTTACTTCCAGCGTATGTTCAAAACGTGAGCCAACTGGAGGCAGTTGTATTCGTACAAAAGGCATTTGCTGCGCACGAAACACCTGCCAGATGCTTTGATACAGCAAGCATACATGGTTGGTATTTCTGAGGACGGTTCCCTATGTTCTTACAGTCCTTAGAGCACAAGCGTTTCGAGCCTATACAAGACTTCATGTTGCTCACGTCCTGTCTGATTGTATTAAGCATATCCAGTAAGAGACCGTCTTAGGAGTGAAACTGTATTCGCGGTTACTACTAATAGTGTGTCACCCACGGTAAGAAGGCCCTCAAACCTTTGCCTCTTGTGGAGCATTTTGACACCATCTGCTTCTCCTCAAGCTTAAAAACCACGACTCATCAGCTTGAGCTAATCATAGCTGATTCCCTCGCCTCCACAGATGCTTCCAATGGAAAGCGTGCCTTGCATTTCATTCGCTTTATCAGCCCATTATTACCTCGTAGGATACCGCAGGGAAATTAAGGAAGCTTCGATCTCCAGAATCTCATCTGTGAAAATAGATTAAGTCGCATGAAATTAGATTCAGATTTGGTTGATTCGAGAATCCTTTTCCACCCGTCACTCAGAAAAATACGTTCAACAGCCAGTTGCTATGCTCCCAAGAATTGTTGTAACGACGACAATACTACAGTTTTGTGAATAATTCCATAATCTCTTATGCTTGCAGTGCAGCAGTGTTCTTTAAAAAGTCATACAACGTGCAGTGCACTCAGCGTCATTTCTTTTGGATAGGCAGGTGTCAACAAAAACTCAGTTTACTTGAGCTTTCTTCCTTCGTCTTGAATGCATAGAGCAGTATCACGGTGCTTTTGAGCGACTTTAAGAGAAGATGTTAGCACATCTTGATTCGCTAGTCACAGCTCATGTTTGTAGATTAGTATTCTAATTAACCTATCTTCTCGTCTGAGTTACATCACTTGCAATAATTCCACTAAATGGCTACAACAGATTACAATTTGTATTTAGAATCTTTGGCTTTGTTTCGTCTTAATCTTTTCCTGTGACTTACGGGCTTTCTGCCACCAGTGTTTCCTGTGGCCCTTCCCCGTTCCTCTGCCACGCTCTTGTATATCAGTCCTCCGGCCTTTCCATAGACCAAAGCGTTTTACAAAGTGCTGTACAGATTTTAGCTTAGGGCGTGCCAAAGAGTGGTCTCTCTTGCTACGTCTAGGTATTGAGCACAAAATTCGACAAACCTATTGGCTCAAAAATGTGATGACAAAACAGAGTGCAAATATGATATGCATCTGTCAGTGAGTGATCACTGCAGATTAATATCCTTAAAGTCTGGTTGCTGCAGAATTCTTGAGCGTATTCTCATTTTGAATATAATAATGTTCTTTGAGACGGAAAAGCTTCAGTCCACGAATCAGAAAGCATCGTGCGTGCGAAACTCAACTTGCCCTTTTCTCACTTGATATCCAGCGAACCATGGCTGAAGGACAACAGGCAGATTCCATATTCCTAGATTTCCGAAAAGCATTTGACCTGGTGCCCCACTGCACGCTGTTAACGAAGATAAGAGCATACAGAATAAGTTCCCAGATGTGTGGGTGGATCGAAGATTTTTAAATAACACAAACCAATGCTTAGTTCTCGACGACAAATGTTCATCAGCGACAAGGGTATCGTCAGGAGTAACCAGTGAAGTGTGATAGGACCGTTCTTTTCTCTATGTGTATAAATGATTTGACGAGCAGGCTGAGCAGCAATCTGCAGCTGATTGCTGATGATGCTGTGGTGTCAGGGAAGATACCATTGTTGAGTGATTGCAGGAGGATACAAGATGACTTAGACAAAATTTCCAGTCGATGTGATGAATGCCAGCCAGCTCTAAATCTAGAAAAAAATAAGATAATGCACACTTATAGGGAGAATTTTGGGGAAGTGTGGTTCAGCTGTAAGGGAGAATGCATATAGGACTCTGATACGCCCCATTATTGATATTGCACGAGTGTTTGGGGTCTGTACCAAGTCAGATTGAAGGAAGACACAGAAGCAATTCAGAGGCGGGATGCTGGATTTTCGAATAAAACGCAAATATTACGAAGATGCTTCAGAAACAAATGAAAATCCCCAGAGGGAAGACGACATTCTTTTCGGGTAACACTACTGAGAAAATGTAGAAAACTGGGATTTGAAGCTAACTGCAGAACGATTCTAATGTCACCAACGTGTATTTCGCATAATGATAATGAAGATAAGAGAAATTATGATTCGTACAGAGACATATATCCTTGTGAACTAATAATGTGTCTTCTACTTAAAATTCATACTGCTCCAATTAATCCCATTCTCATTCCTAACACCCTCCCCATACATCCCAATAGCCTTATTATTCGTATCTTTTCCTACCGTGCTATTAAAGTCTTCTGCCAGTGTCAGTTCATGGTACAACCTTAAGACAATTCATGGTATAAACATACGAGAGGGTCGAAATCAATTAGTGATTATCTAATCTTGAGGCAAAGGGCCAATTTAAAAATTAAGGCTGTCAGGGTTGAAAGAGGGACAGATTATGGAAGTGTCCATCATCTGATGGAAGTTAAAATTTATATCCCCTACGCTTTCAATGTAGTGGCGAACAGAACTCTTCGCAATATGCTGACCAGCCTGAAGTCATAAGATATAACTTGCACTGTTTAAGGAAAGATAGTACTAAGCACTTACATCAACAGCGACTGGCAAACAAATTGGAAAGTGCAGAGAGAACGATAGCAGAGAAATCTGAGCATATAAAGAAGGCCGTATATGAAGCAGTTAAAGAAGCACTTGCAGAGTATGAGCAGAAGATGAAACCAGTTTGGTGGGATGCAGAAATAGCAGAGATGATTGAAAGGAAAAAAGAAGCTTATTTCACTTCCCGAATGCGAATGACAGTCAAAGTAGCGATGGATATAGAACACTAAAAAGAGAAGTAAAAAGAAAATGTTAAAAAGGAAAACAAGGCATGGGAAGAAAGATGTAAATATGTCGAGAGGATGATTAGTGGGGCTCGCAGTGCTGAGGCATGAAGAACCATCAGATCAATGCGAGTGTCAATTAGTGAAAAGATACATTATTATAAAATTAGTCATGGTCAATGGACAACGAATTTTATGGGTTTATTCCAGGAAAATCGGCGTGAGTTTTCACATAAATATGAGGTAAGGATGCAACAGCAGGAATTATGGCGTTTAGGCATAAAAGACCTTCAACATGCTCTGAGGAGCTTAAGATGATGAAGACACCAGCTTATGGATCAATATATCCAAAGCACGTGAAGTCTGGTCCATCGAAATTGTTGGAGGTGCTAAGGAGGTTGTCTGAAAGACTTCAATCGAAATGGAAAACATGTTACATTAGACCAGTGCATAAGAAAGGGTCACGTAATGATCCAAGTAATTATAGGGGACTGGTAGTGATCCCTTTCGTCGGAAGACTATTTTAGAAGGTACAGAAAGAATTGGCAGAAAATGAAACAATTCACCAGCAATAAGAAGAACAAGCAGGATACCGAGCTGGAAGATCGGCAAAAGAAATCTTCGCAATGAGACTAATATTTGAGAAACTCACAAACGTTGTACTTGAGCCGGATGTTACATTCATTGGCCTAGAGAAGGAGTACTATAATGTACCTATCAACAAACTGTGGGAGAAGTTTAAAGAGACAGAGTTAGATCAAAAACTGCTAAAGACTGTCATGAAATTTCATGAAAATAACGCAGCAAGAGTAAGGATTGGGAATAGTCGGACAGAAGAATTTGAGGCCAGTAGGGGTCTGCGGCAGGGATGTGGGCTGTCACCGACCCTCTTTAAGCTGTATCTAGGAGCAGTGCTGCTGACTTGGCATAGAAAATGCCAGATTATGGGAGTGTCAGTAGAGGACGGCAAGATATTTAGGCTGTATTTTGTAGATGACCAGATGGTACTATTAGAAGATGAAGATGTTCTGGGCTATATGGTAAGAAAGCTTAAAGAGGAGTACAATAAGGCTGGCATGAAGATGAGCATGAAGAAGTGTAAGTACTTTGCTGGAACATAGAAATAAATTATTGGGAGTTAGATGGAGAAGTAATTGTAGGTGTGGAAAAGGCAAAATACCTTGAGATATTATTTAACAAACAGGACACAACCAATGATGAAATCACTAGCAGGATTCAGAAAGGACGAGCTGTAACAATGAATCCTGTTCTATGGAACCAAAAGATAAGAATAACAACGAGGAAGGGATTGTATAAGACAGACTACAGCCGAAAAAAAAAAAGAAAAACTGCTTGCCACTGAGATGGGTTACTTAAGACGAAGCTCAAGCTGTACTTGAATGGACAGGATAAGAAATGACGTAATCCCCAAAGGATTAAAATGGACAGAGATATCTGTGACGACATTCAACAGAAACAGCTGATATGGTTTGGTCATACGAATAGGACTAATGAAGACAGGTTGGCAGATAGGATACTACGATGGATACCATCCCAGCAGCAGAAAAGGGCTCGCCCATGAGCCAACCGGCAAAATGATGTGGAAGAGGGACGGCAAACAAGGAATATGAATGTTAAGAAAATTCAGGACAGAAGAAGATGGCGACAGGGGACGGAGAAACGGTGCCAGTCGTAGATAGTCCGCAAGAAGAAGAAGACGGAGGCATATAGACAGTCGTTTCTCCCTCGCTCTATTTGCGAGAGGAACAGGTTAGGAAATGACTAGTAATGGTACAGGGTACATCTACATCTACAACTACATCTGCAAATTACATTTAAGTGCCTGGCCGAGGGTTCATCGAACCACCTTCACAATTCTCTATTATACCAATCCCGTACAGCGTGCGGAAAGAACGAACACCTATATCTTTCCGTACGAGCTCTGATTTCCCTTATTTTGTCATGGTGGTCGTTTCTCCCTATGTAGGTCGGCGTCGACAATATATTTTCGCAGTCAGAGGAGAAAGCTGGTGATTGGAGTTTCGTGAGAAGATTCCTCCGCAACGAAAAACGCCTTTGTTTTAATGATGTCCATCCCAAACCCTGTTTCATTTCAGTAACGCCCTCTCCCCTATTTCGTGATAATACAAAACGTGCTGCCCTTCTTTGAATTTTTTCGATGTACCCCGTCAATCCTATCTGGTAGGGATCCCGCACCGCGCAGCAGTATTCTAAAAGAGGACGGACAAGCTTAATGTAGGCAGTCTCCTTAGTAAATCTGTTACATTCCCTAAGTGTACTGCCAATAAAATGCAGTCTTTGATTAGCCTTTCCCACAACATTTTCTATGTGTTACTTCCAATTTAAGTTGTTCGTAATTGTAATTCCTGGGTATTTAGTTGAATTTAGTACTTTTAGATTTGACTGATTTATAATGTAACCGAAGTTTAACGGATTCCCTTTAGTATCATGTGGTTGACCTCACACTTTTCGTTATTTAGGGTCAATTGCTAATTTTTGCGCCATACATTTATCTTTTCTAAATCGTTTTGCGATTTGTTTTCATCTTCTGATGACGTCACTAGTCAATAAACGACAGCGTCATCTACAAACAATTTAAGATGGCTGCTCAGATTGTCTCCCAAATCGTTTATATAGATGACGAACAGCAAAGGGGCTCTAACACTACCTCGGCGAACGCCAGAAATCACTTCTGTTCTACTCGATGACTTTCCGTCAATTACTACGATTGTGACCTCTCTGACAGGAAATCACGAATCCAATCACATATCTGAGACGATATTCCATAGCCACGCAATTTCACTACAAGCCGCTTGTGTGGTACTGTGGCAGAAGCTTTCAGGAAATCCAGAAATACGGAATCAATTTTAAATCCCTTGTCAACAGCACTCAACACTTTGTGCGAGTAAAGAGCTAGTTGTGTTTCACGAGAACGATGTTTTCTAAATCCGTGTTGACTGTGTGTCAATAGACCGTTTTCTTCGAGGTAATTCATAATGTTCGAACACAATATACAGGGTGTTACAAAAATATACGGCCAAACTTTCAGGAAACATTCCTCACACACAAATAAAGAAAAGATGTTATGTGGACATGTGTCCGGAAACGCTTAATTTATATGTTAGAGCTCATTTTAGTTTGGTAGAGGCGGACCAATTCCACGGCCTCCACGCCCTCCTGACCTCAACCCTCTTGACTTTCATTTATGGGGGCATTTGAAAGCTCTTGTCTACGCAACCCCGGTACCAAATGTAGAGACTCTTCATGCTCGTATTGTGGACGGCTTTGATACAATACGCCATTCTCTAGGGCTGCATCAGCGCATCAGGGATTCCATGCGACGGAGGGTGGATGCATGTATCCTCGGTAACGGAGGACATTTTGAACACTTCCTGTAACAAAGTGTTTGAAGTCACGCTGGTACGTTCTGTTGCTGTGTGTTTCCATTCCATGATTAATGTGATTTGAAGAGAAGTAATAAAATGAGCTCTAACATAGAAAGTAAGCATTTCCGGACACATGTCCACATAACATATCTTCTTTCTTTGTGTGTGAGGAATGTTTTCTGAAAGTTTGGCCGTACCTTTTTGTAACACTCTGTATGTTCCAGACCTCTGCTGCATATTCACGTTAATGATATGGGCCTGTAATTTAGTGGATTACTCCTACTACCTTTCTTGAGTATTGGTGTGACCTGTGCAACTTTCCAGTCTTTGGGTACGGATCTTTCGTCAAGCGAACGGTTGTATATGGTTGTTAAGTATGAAGCTGTTGCATCAGCATACTCTGAAAGGAACCTATTTGGAATACAGTCTGGACAAGAAGACTTGCTTTTATTAAGTGATTTAAGTTGCTTCACTACTCCGAGGATATCTGCTTCTACGTTACTCATGTTGGCAGCTGTTCCTGATTCAAATTCTGGAATGTTTACTTCGTCTTCTTTTGTGAAGGCATTTCGGAAGGCTGTGTTTAGTAACTCTGCTTTGGCAGCACTATCTTCGATGGCATCACCTTCGCTATCACGCACAGATGGCATTGATTACATCTTGCCGCTAGCATACTTCACATACGACCAGAATCTCTTTGGATTTTCTGCCAGGTTTCGAGACAAAGTTTCGTTGTGGAAACTATCATAAGTATCTCGCATTGAAGTCCGCGCTAAATTTCAAGCTTCTGTGAAAGATCGCCAATCTTGGAGATTTTGTCCGTGTTTAAATTTGGCATGTTTTCTTCGTTGTATCTGCAACAGTGTTCTGACCCGTTTTGTGTACCAAGGAGGATCACCTCCGTCGTTCGATCATTTACTATGCTATATAAATCACTCAATTGTTGCTGAAATTATTTTTTTGCATTCAAGCCACATTCGGTCTACACTTACATTGTTAATATGAAAGGAGTAGCGATTATCTCTCAGGAAGGCGTTAAGTGAATTTTTATCTGCGTTTTTGAATAGGTATATTTTTCGTTCATTTTTGGAGGATTTGGGGTTACAATATTCAATCTCGCTACGACAACCTTGTGTTCACTAATGCTTGTATCCCTTTTGGTGCTCGTTATTAACTCAGGATTATTTGTTGCTAAGAGGTCAGGCGTATTTTCACAACCGTTTACTATTCGCGTGGGCTTATGAACTAACCTCCGTCACGCATAGTAGGTGGCTCGCAGTGTATGTATGTAGATGCAAAACACAAATAAGATTCAGCGCAAATCTTGTGGAATTTGTTTGTACCCTAACGAAGAGTCATACTGCGGATCACTAACGCGTCAGTGTATACCATTGGTCTTAAATGCTGTTTATTATTTTATTTAATACAAAAATCGACTTTATTGGTATTAATACATATTTACAATAGTTTCTCTGATAGCTATGAATGCCATTTTTACTTTTATAAGTCGGTTGGCTCGAGATGTCACCGAAATAATGAGTGATGGCATGAGTATTTACCGACTGACTTTGAGACACTGGTCATGAGAGCTGCTTTTGTATTCAGCTAGCACTTTCCACCTATGGATTTACTTTCCTATCATCTTCTGATATAAACGATGTGAAGTTCAATTCACAGTAACATTTCTTACAGCATAAAATATAAAACCAATACGGGAATTGTTTGTAAGCACATTTACAGCTGGTTTTCTTCCGCGTCGTACATGGAAACAATTATATCGTCGTGAATTCAGGTTTCTAGTTACATCGAATTTTGCTATTTATGTGCTGTGAAATGCTTATTCTAATGAAGACTGAACATTGTACATAATAATGTTCCACAAATTATCTCGCAAATGCTAGCCGCTGAGTTAGTATAAATTACTTCCGCTGACAGTGCACGAGAAAATCATTACTGAAAATATGCAACTTGATGAAAACAGTTTATGCACACACTTGAATGTAATAGGCACGTTATTTACTCATTTTTTGTAGTTTTTATAGTTAGAGGGATCATACTGACTTTCTTGAATATTTATTATAGATTTATAAGAGTGGCTTCATAAAGAAGGTATAGTATCTTGGCAGATGAAGCTCTCGTTGGTCGTGTAATGAACCGCTGAGAAGAGGTTATAGAAGAAAACGCACGCGACCCAGAATTAGGTTGGCTCTGAGCACTATGGGACTCAACTGCTGAGGTTATTAGTCCCCTAGAACTTAGAACTAGTTAAACCTAACTAACCTAAGGACATCACAAACATCCATGCCCGAGGCAGGATTCGAACCTGCGACCGTAGCGGTCTTGCGGTTCCAGACTGCAGCGCCTTTAACCGCACGGCCACTTCGGCCGGCCCAGAATTAGGAGGAGACTCTGATGCAGATGATGTAATCACTATTTGTACAGTTCCAAACACCACTACAGTAACTGATGGTAGCCTTAGTAACATAGTGTGAAGTGGGCCGGTGGGTGAAACGTCTAGTACAGATGCAGCAAAACGCAAACAATACTCGGCCCTGGATTTGGCAGCTGGAGGAAACTGGTAACACACTAAGAAGAGATACACATGGCCGATGCAGGTCCATCAAAACAACATAAAATGTGCAGCTGATGAAAGCAGCAGTTGAGCAATTGCCAAGACGTTCTATTCGGAGGCGTGCTGTTGATGCTGAGATGGTCTGAAGAGGATTCTGCATTTCGATTTGAATTTCCATCGCTTCAAAATAGTGATCGTTCGAAAATTGAACCCAACAGACGATGCCAACTGCTGAAATCTGTGTGAGCAAATATTTGTACAGGTCCCTCCAGAAGAAGCTTTCTTCAGTAGTGAAGAGGCACATTTACGCTCAATGGTACTGAGCCGTGGTAAAAAATGCTGTTTTGAAGAGCGCGGCGCAGCGCGTAGTGTGAAGCAGTCGCCCTCCGTTTCTGGCGGTGGCGCCGCTGTGGCAATCGCACCTTTGGTGTCTCCCTCTGGTGGGAAAGGGGAAAGGTTGCCTGTTCACGTGCATTTAAGGGGCGCTATGAGCTCGCCAGTCGGTCTGGAGGAGGAGGAGGAGGAGATTAGTGTTTAACGTCCCGTCGACAACGAGGTCATTAGAGACGGAGCGCAAGCTCGGGTGAGGGAAGGATGGGGAAGGAAATCGGCCATGCCCTTTCAAAGGAACCATCCCAGCATTTGCCTGAAGCGATTTAGGGAAATCACGGAAAACCTAAATCAGGATGGCCGGAGACGGGATTGAACCGTCGTCCTCCCGAATGCGAGTCCAGTGTTCTAACCACTGCGCCACCTCGCTCGGTAGTCGGTCTGGGTCAGTCCTTCGTCCCCAGCTTGATAGTCTGTCTCTCGTCCGCATTTGTTAGGCAGTTACTGTCTGTCTGTCGTTCAGAGTGCTAGTATGTCTGTCGTTCGGATCAACTTTTAAGGCCGGCAAAATGAGTCTTTCCACTCCGCCAGTAAGAGAACTCAGCGAGTGGTCGCCCGGTCGGGGCTTAGTTCCTGTATCTGAGTCTGCGCGTTAGGCCGCCAGTCTGCTCGAGTTTGCTCAGGCAATGGTCATTGGCGGTTGGATCGATCGGTTGGTCGGTCGCGCACTGAGACACAAGATGACTTGTCCGTCTCGAGCGTCTGCGCATGTGAGGCCGCCACGTGAGTCCAGTGGGCCGCGGCGTATAGCGAGCAGCAGGAGTCAACCCACGACATCAGTCTGGCCGGTGCGAGCTGCGACAGGAGATCGGCGCGCCTTCCTGCGTCGGTTGAAGCGGACGGTTCGGGAGAGCGATTTGGGGGTGCTGCGCCAGGTCTTCTCGAGAAATCGCAGTTTCTTAGAAGTTAAGTGATTGGTGATATGTTGTTTGATTTTCTCTTGTTAAATTCTACTTGTTTTCTTTGTGAGGTCACCAGCCGTTTTGCTTTGGGGCCGTTCCACCATTCTTCTCCGTTTGCCCACCCGCGGGATGGTGGTTGTTTATAAATTGGATGGTCCGTTTTTCCCCTTGTGGAGTAGGGGCGGGTTAGAGCAACCTGCGGTTCGGATTTTTCGGTAATCTCCCTATCAATCTACCGTACGTTAGTAGCTGCCTCTGTAATGTTTGTCGGATTTGGTGTGTTAACGAATTTATTGCTTGGAGTGTAACGGCCTAATACCTGAAATATGTTTTGATATTTGGAAACTTTGATATTATTGCCTATGATCTTGTGAGGCGGTATCTGTGTACTGTAGAGCATCTTAACTGTTGTTTGGCCAACCTTGTAGAATTTTATATAAGATTGCATTTCATGGGCTTTTATTTAAATGATCATTTTAGTATATAAAGTTGCCTCCCTTTCACCGTAAGACTTTTCTTAGAAGTTAAAATCAAGCTGCATCTTCGGTAGCAAGGTTAATATTTTTTATTGTTAGTATTTTGTACCATTTACATCCCTCCTCCAGGGGGTGCATAGTTTGTGTGCTTGTGTAAATTGTTAAAACTCTTAGTTTAAAGTTATCGGGTGTGTTGCAGATTTGCACCAGTGTAGTCTTTCAGAAGCTGTCGTGAGCGGTCGTAACTACGGCCGTGTCAAAAGGGAGCGGCAAGGTTCTCTGCCCGAAAGCTCATACAGTCACAACTTGTTTCTTTCTGCCTCTGAATAAATTGTAACTTTGATATTTATAGGGCGCTTTCAGATTATAATTTTAAATCTGTTTCTTTAAAAAAATGCTTTTAGGCACTATTAAAGTGAATAAAATTCCCATTTGTTAAAAGGAATGTGGTTATGATTTCATCAGTTACTCCTTGACAACTACTTCCATGCTTACATAGTGTGATGAAATGTATTAATTTTCTTGATGAATCGCTCGTCAATAAAATAAATTCTTAAGAATATTCTTTGAAAATAAATCACGGTTCATACATTAAATAAACAAAACTTTTCACTACTGGGCTGAAAATAACCCCAGAATTATTCACGAAAGGCCGCTACATTTCCCTAAGCTAACGGTGCGGTATGCCGTATTACAATCTGGCGTGACAGGCCCGTATTTCTTTGAGGAGGAAGGTATGACAACGGCCATGAATTCCGGGAATTATATTTCAACCCAGAAAGGAAGACACTGTTGTAGAAGAGAGATTGAGGGCTTGTGGTTTAGGACTGTTTAGGGCTACAGCTCACACAGCCCGGAATTTTTTTAATGTTTTGAGAGAAATTTTTCGGGACGTCTGGTCTCTTTGAAAGGTAATATAAGGTGGCATGCACGGTCACCACATTTGAGCGTTTGTGACTTCTTTCTTTGGGGATATCTAAAGGAGAAGATGTTTCAACATCACATTCACACCCACTAGATCCAAGGTAGTGGATTAATTGGAGAAGTGAACTCAGTACCCCGCGGTATGTCTAAACAAGCTATTCAGAACTTCCGAGATCGTCTCCAAATGTGTACCGCTGCTAACTGCCACCATCTTGTGGACATTATTTTCAACACTGAACGAAAATAAAATGTTATGAATTGCTAACTTCTAAAATAAAGGCAATTCTTCTGTATATACCGCAATTTCTTTTTTATAACTGCTCAAAAGTGCTTATTTGTTTCTACCGCTCCAACACGATCCTCCTTTGTGTATGATATCTTAAACACGAGATCTTAAACTTCGACTTTCCTTTTACTGTCTTCTGTTGCCACATAAGAGTGGTCGATGAATGACTGGATAGAAGTTTTTACGCACTTAGCGGTTTTACGTAGTACCAGAATTTTCTCAGGTTCTCAACATTATCAAGGTATACCGGTGGTATTTTTTGTATGCTTCGCTCATCGATATTTCTACTTATTCGGTGTGTACTTCGCGAGAATGCAGTCTTAAATCCGATGAAACTTTGCCCATAATTCCTTTAGATCCATTATACTGGAACTAAATGATGTCCATTCATTGTCAAGTGGGATGCTAACAACTGTTCTTCTGCTCTTTCTAGAAAATGTTCTCTCCTAGCCTTCATTATGGATTTAGTAACTTTAGCAATCATAGTTACTTTGATGGCATCATTACCATTAATCCCTGTCTCTATAATGACATCGTTGATATTGTCAGATCTGTTTATAGCTACAAGGTCTAAAATATTTCTATTTCGTGTGGTCTATCGACTGCTTAAGACTGCTGAACCACCTGCAATGAATCCATAGACATCTGAGTCTAAGCTTCGTAGCTTAAAGTCGCCTCTAACTAATATTGCCTGATCTGGGTATTTCCGCGCTACTGAGTGTAGCCTTCCTATGAATGATTCTGAGGCTGTCACGATGGAGCCGGTTGGCGCGTAGGACTATCCGATACTTAACTTGAGTTCACCTAGAGCTGTTACAAGCAACCAGATAACTTAGCAGTCAGATCAGTGGAGATGCGACAATTCATCCTCGTGCTTACAAAAGCTGCCTTGTACGATGTGAGCTGTGTGAACATGGGCTCTGTCGCCTTGGAACACAGAATCATCTTTGGGGAACAAATGTACCGTGGGATCGACATGTCAGTAATGTGATTTAGCAGAGTAACCATTGGGCCCATTGGTTAACATGATGCAGCTGCCAAATCATCACCAAACCCGCGCCAGTCCAGTGGCGGATACATATGGGGGGAGGGGGGGCGCTTCTCCCTCCCCCCACCACCCCCACTCCCCCCTCCCACCTCCACCACCACCCCGCCCTCTTGCGGGGCCACCCGCATTGCCAACCGCACTGCCCCCTCCAGTCAACCCGCACGCTATTACTTCGTTTCTTTCGTCAGTCGAGTTATCGAGTATTTGTACTTTCCTATGTAGCACGCGCGTCCGCGTCATTGTATTTTATACGTTTCTGTCTGGCACATTCAAGTGATCTCGATGCGTTATTCTGTCTGGCATTTGTTCGAGAAAAGTCACGAGTATTGTAATGTTTTCTTGCACAGAGAAACTGTCACTGGAGAACTGTGTGGGTATAGGTTGTGATGGTTACTCATTTAATATGTCAGAATTGGAAGGAGCTATGGTTACAATAAAACAGGAAGCTACCAACGCACAAGTAGCATCGTGCCGAAGTCATCAGCTTAACCTCGCTGTCTCTCGCAGTTGCAGAAGTACAAGTGTGAGGAACTCAGTACTCTTGAAGAAGTAGTATCGTTCTTTACAGCTTCTAGCAAGCGGTTCAGAACATTGAAGAGTCACCTAAAACACTCGCTGCAGTCACATTGTCAAACGAGATGGGTTGAGCGACATGATGTTGTTATTAAATTCGCAGCTGATCTCGGAACAGTTTTCAAAGTCCCTAAAGAAATACAGTCTTGGAGGGATAGAATAACGGCCGCCAAAGCCAATATTCTCCTTCGAGCTCTCTCTAATTGCGAGTTTATTACCACTCTGTCTACATTGAGTGACATTATGAGCATAACATATCTAGCCAGCAAAATCTTACAAGACCCTAACTTGGACGTCGCAATGGCAAAAGCAAAATTTGATTCGACGCCCAGGGTGTACGACGGCATGAGAGCTAAAGCTGATAGACACTTTGCTCAAATTGTTGAAGATGAGAAGGCAGTTATGGAGGAGCTAGACGTGGAGATGAGTGTTCCTTGTCTTACAGACAGTCAAAGACGCAGGGAAAATTGCGATCATAATGATGACGCTATGACATACTGGAAAAGAACTGCTTTTATTCCAACACAGGACCATGTTACGACTGACATGAGAGAACGTTTCGCTGAAGAAAATATTTATCTATTAAAATTCAACATACTTTTGCCCTCACAACTACTGAAACATAACGGTAATGATCTGGCACATAAATTGAATCAGTGCTTAACTGAACTACCGTTCCTTGAAGAAGAATCACTCTTCGTGATTAAAAAGAGACTAATGGGAGAGATTGTTCAGTACAAGCAAACGAGCATAAACGCCCTTAATGATCGTGATTCTGTTATGCAAGGGTTGTCTGTTTGTCCTACATCTGACTGTCCTACTCTGCACACGCTGTACAAAATATTTGCTTGTCTATCTGCATCTGTTGCTACAGTAGAAAGAAATTGTTCAACATTGCTGCATAAAAAGAAATGGCTGAGGTCAACAATGAAGGAGGATCGACTTAATGGCTTAGCTCTGTTGAACACTCACCCTGATATTGATTGTCCTACTGACGATGTAATTAATCAGTTTGCCAGGAATAGGCGCATAGAATTTATCATTTAAGGAAGAGAACCACAATTGTAACTTCTTTATATCATAGGATGGAATTGTCTTGGACATGTGTATAATAGGTTTAAATAAAATTTTCTTAAACTCTGCATGTGACTTGATTATTTTTTATTACGGTAAAAGTAAATCTAGCTCAAGATATCTTTAGCCTCCCCTCCTTGAGGTTTTCCTGTATCCGCCACTGCGCCAATCTTGGGACGTAAACTCTGCCAGAAGATGGAAACTGTGTGGAACGAAACTCTTCCTACAACTGCTCCATGGTCCAGGTTCTACAGCTTCGGCACCCCGTTCTCCTGTAACCACCGTTTGCATCACTGTTGGATGGTTTTGGGATATCACGTCGCTCTGCTTACGGAGCTTCCTTCATTTTGTTTTCGTACTGAAAGGATTGGCGAGTGCGACATGCAGTTCTGCGGTGACTTTTTGTAGCTTTTGTCACCTTACTTTTCGTCACAATTCTTTTCAGTGACTGTCCTTCACGATTACTTAACACGCAGTTTCGTCTGCGTTGTGACTTGCATTACTCCTTTCCGTTTACGGGGTACAAATCTTCGATAGGGTGCCTCTTGAAACACCAAACACTTCGTCTACCTCGGTTGCAGAAGCACCCACCGTATGAGTATCGACGATTTGCCCACGTTCGAATTCACTTAGCTCCGATATAACGCACTCACAACTACACAGAGCGCTGTTCGGACCACGACTGTGACTTGCACCGTATTAAAGCATTCCACTGGTGCCTGACGTGGTCAAATACAGTAGTGCAATCTACAGGCTTGACTAACATCTGCATTTCTAGCGGTGTTTCCATATTTTTATCCACCCATTATACAGTCTATTTCTGGTTAAATATTTCAGGGCATTCTACTTCAGGTTTCAGTTAGCTCTCGGTTCGAGAATAATTGGAGTGCGAACTTTCCTGGAGGGCAGTAAATTCAGGAACTTTGTTACGAGTACTTCGACCGTTTACTGTTAAAATTTTGACTGTTGATGTGTCTTTACTTTAATAATGATGGAAGCTGAAGAAATGAATTAAAATTTGTTCCACAGCCAGGACGTGAACCAGGGTCTCCCCGCTTACTAGGCAGGAATGCTAAATATTACACGACTGCAGCATTGTGTATGATAGAGCTGCATGGATTACATAAGTCCTAGGGTGGTGTAATGGTTAGCATTCCTGCCTAGTAAGCAAAGAGACTTAGGTTCATGTCCTAGCTGTGGCACAAATTTTAATTCATTTCTTCAGCTTCCTTCATTATCACAGATAAATATGCGACTCAAATATCTCGAGGAAAATTTAATTGTCAGATCTATAAGATCACTTAGATCTGAGGTACTCAATTTCCCCATTACGTCCAATGCTGGGGTACTATTCCAATGCCGGAGGACCTTTGCAATAGTGACGATCTGAGAAGGGGAAAATAAGCTGAAGATATGAATTGAAGTTTGTGTTGGGGAGGGCATAGGACTTAAATAGTCCGTGCTGCAGTGGTATAATGGTTTAATGGTTACTCTTCCTACATAATAAGCAAGCACACCTAGATTCAAGTCCTGGCTGTGGTACAAATTTTAATCCATTTCTTCGGCTTCCATCATTATCGTAGATAAAGATGAGAGTCAAATGTCTCGAAGAAAATTTAATTGTGTGTTTGCTTTGTTCACAGTCTGATTTCGGTCTTTGCGTATCGTCTGGTGAGCATTCATTAGAGCACCTCAAACTACCGCCTAGCCTAAAAATACCCAATTCCTTACCCCAAAACACTGTTCCGGAAACCTATAGCCAAGACTGTCACAGAATCGGGGGGTCTTTGATTGAGACCCTCCCCCTGCCGCGCCCCGAGTATCCTGATCGTTTCTGGGAACGATGCTGCAAATTGTGAGCCTTGCTTGCGCCACGTTAGGGAGTTCAGCTCTCTTCACCATCTCTGCCAGCCGCCTGTACGAACTGAAGATGACCTCAGAACCCCTGGTGGCAACATGAGCCACAACTTGCGTTCTACTGCACAGGCAGGGCCTCTCCCGGCAGTCATAAAGAGCGCGTCTTGGATTTCTTTACGATCCTGGACACCATTTTCCTAAGGAGCTCCATGATGAACCTAACATTGGAGCTCCCGGTAACTAGCAAACGCCTTCCCCCCGTGTGCCTGCTCGCACCCTGCTGACGGAGCGGCCACGTTTCCACTCACAGGGTGAACGGACGAGACCAGACGGCCAGCCGCCAGATTGACCATCTGCCACTGACTCAGCGGCGTCGGTGAATACTCCGAATCGGGTACATTGCAAGGTGCCTTGATAGCAGAGCCCGTTGGCGATACAAGTGATATACTAAATTATCAAAAGTATCCGGACACCTGGGTCAAAATGACTTACCAGTTCGTGGCGCCCTCCATCAGTAATGCTGGAATTCAGTATGGTGTTGTCCCACCCTTAGCCTTGAGGACAGCTGTGGTGTCGCAGGCATACGTTCAGTCAGGTGCAGCCCCTTCCTCACGGAGTGCTGCACTGAGGACAGCTATCGATGTCGGTCGGTGAGGCCTGGCACTATAAGTCGGTGTTCCAAAACATCCAAAAGGTGTTCTATAGGATTCAGGTCAGGCCTTTGTGCAGGTCAGTCCATTATAAGGATGTTATTGTCGTGTAACCACTCCTCCACAGGCCGTGCATTATGAAAAAGTGGTCGATCGTGTTGAAAGACGCCATCGGCATCCCCGCTTTGCTCTTCAACAGTGGGAAGCAAAAAGGTGCTTAAAACATCAATGTAGGCCTGTGCTGTGATAATGCCACGCAAAACAACAAGGGGTGCAAGCCCCCTCCTTGAAAAACATGACCACACCATAACTCCACCGCCTCCGAATTTTACTGCCGGCACTACGCAGGCTACCAGATGACGTTCACCGGACATTCGCCATACCCACACCGTGCCATCGGATCGCCATATTGTGTGCCGTGATTCGTCACTCCACACAACGTTTTCCCACTGCTCAGTCGTCCAAGGTTTACGCTCATTAAACCAAGAGAGGCGTCGTGTGGCATTTACCGGCGTGATGTGTGGCTTGTGAGCAGCCGCTCGACCATGAAATCCAAGTTTTCTCACCTCCCGCCTAACTGTCATAGTACTTGCAGTGGATCCTGAAGCAATTTGGCATTCCTGTGTGATGGTCTAGATAGATGTATATTACACATTACGACCCTCTTCAACTGTTGGCGGTCTCTGTCAGTCAAAAGACGAGGTCGGCCTTTACGCTTTTGTGCTGTACGTGTCCCTTCACGTTTCCACTTCACTATCACATCGGAAACAGTGGACCTATGGATGTTTAGGATTGTGGAAATCTCGCGTACAGACGTATGACACAAGTGACACCCAATCACCTGACCACGTTCGAAGTCCGTGAGTTCCGCGGAGCGTCCCATTCTGCTCTCTCCGAAGACTAATGACGACTGAGGTCGCTGATGTGGAGTATCTGGCCGTAGGTGGCAGCACAATGCACGTAATGTGAAAAAAGTATGTTTATGGGGTTGTCCGAATGCTTTTGATCACATAATGTACCTGAGGTGCCTTGTGATGCGCCACATTTTCAGCCACAGCTGTACTGTTGAAGACAGCTGACTGTGACCAATAGCATCTTCAGCTGTGGCCAGCTCCTCCTGCATCCTCACACAGCATGCATGTATTCTATCCGCCCTAGTACTACTAACTTCAGAAGCAATTATAAATGCACACAGAAAAACCTAAATATGTAACTTTTTACTCCCCTGATGTGCCACCAAAGGAGGTTGACGCCTCACTGAGCTGTGTAGTTGGCCATTCCAAAAAAAAAAACGCAGCTGTGCTACAGACTGCATGAAACTACACTTTTTAGTTACTAAAACGGGATATTACACCTCTTAAATACAAAAACGCGCAAAGGATTTGAGAATTAAACCAAGAAAAAAGTACAGAAAAAGCTAAATATGTGACTTGCTGCTCTGATGGTGTATCGCGAGCGGTAGATGGAACCTCGTTATTCGGATGTCTCCCTTACGTGTTATTTCTAAGGTCTGTGATAAATATAAGTTACTGCTCTAGCTGATACAAAGCTCAAAAATACAGGATAACTGTTTATTTTCTTAAATTAACTGGAAGATTGAGTACATAATTTATTCAGATGATAAACAGCATCAGAATTTATAGATGTTCTCAACGAGAAGGTTGCTTTGCTAGGAATGGTCCTACTGCATATGATACGACCGTGCCTTCTTTCGATCTCTGAACTGATTGCTGATTGCCAGGCGGCCTACAGTTTAACGTCAACTCCGAAGCTTGGTACAACGTGGTAATTTTTACATTGAGAAATAACTGCCCCTGTGAGAGTATCGACAAGTAGCAGAAAGAAATTACAAGCTTAACCGACGACTGTATTCCGGGCCTTTCTATTAGTTATCCACTTAGCCACAAGCAATTTGTTATTCATGAAGGATTCTACAGTTTTAGTTTTGATGGACATCAGAGGCACATGCCTCAACGAATTGAAAAATAAAAGAACAATTATTAATAAACAATTGGCCGGCCGGAGTGGCCGTGCAGTTCTAGGCGCTGCAGTCAGGAACCGAGGAACCGCTCCGGTTGCAGGTTCGAATCCTGCCTCGGGCATGGATGTGTGTGATGTCTTTAGGTTAGTTAGGTTTAATTAGTTCTAAGTTCTAGGCGACTGATGACCTCAGAAGTTAAGTCGCATAGTGCTGAGAGCCATTAATAAACAATTATTTAATAAACAACTACAAAACTTTCAAATCACCTTTACCCGAGCTAAACTGAGATATGCTCAGGCTCGTTTGTAGAGTGAGATTTACTGTGAACAAATCGAGTTCTCGTTTAAAGCGTAGTCTAACTCGAGCAGCACGTAGTCTCATTGGCCAGTTGTGGAACTTGGTGCCGATGTAAGTGCATTACGGAGGCGTCTACCAGACCCTTGGAGATCAAGTCGCGCGTCCGCGCAACGACTTTCTACTGGCAGCGCTGGATAGTTGCGATGTTCTTCCCACGGCTGTTAGGTTCCAAATACTCTGCTCCACTATTTTTACCTCCGTCCTAGCTTCTAGCAGATATTTTCCTGTAAGCTCAGCCACGTCTTTTCTGTAGATATACCTGGTTATCTGCACTAATAAGATATTTGTCTCTTCGACGGAAATTTGGAAACCTTCTCTCCGTACCTGGTGTTGGACAGCATTTCCCAACGGTTTGACAGCATGGTAAGCCAGCCTGCGGCGGTCGCGTTTACAGTACCGAAGCGAGCTGATGGGGAACATGGCGCGTCCATTAAGCGTATCAAGAATTCCCTTAAGTCTGGAAACAAAGTGCACAACACAGCAAACCAGATTTTGATTTCACGTTTTTAGATGAGATTGTAGCTGTACTCAACGTGAATGATAAAATGTAGGCTCAGCCACACACACAATGCAATATCACTAATTTAACGTGTTTCGACGGTACGTGCCTCATCGCCAAGACTATCTAATTACAAGAATCTGCATTGCGTGTAAAACGATTACAAACGTTCGTTATCGCAACGTCCTCATAGTAGTGTTATTACTGTATAAAGATAAAGAACACAAAAGTCAGTAAAATTTCGTACTTGATTCCCATGAAAACTAACCCGTCAGAATGTGTTCAAAAGCAAAAATACATCAGTACGTGCTAATCGTGAACGTTGGTAGTGACCCAGTGTTAAAAATTAGTGAGCGTGGCCGTTCCTCCACCAAGAGGTGATGCACTGCTTGCCACAGTGGTCTCGCATTCTGGAGGATGACGGTTCAAATCCCAGTCCGGTCATCCAGATTTGGATTTCCATGATTTACCTAAATCTCTTAAGGCAAATGCCGGAATAGTTCCTTTGAAAGGTAGTGCCGTATTTCCTTCCCCAGTTCGAGAATATTTTATGTTTCTAATGACTTTGTTGTCGACGGGACGTTAAACTCTAACCTTCCTTCCTTCCTGTATCTTCGAAAGGCATTATATCAATGATTTTTTTATTGTGTTTGGAGAGTGTATCTTTTATCTTTCAACAAGAAACAAGACTGTTATTCATCAAAGCTAGGTTGCTTCTACAAAGCACATTATTTCACCCAGCTATCCCTTTAGAAATATTATTTCAGACGTGTTCCACTACACAGATTCCTGACTAAACAAAAGAAAAGCCTATAACAGTTTTTGAAGTCAGCATTGCCAATCAACGTACTGTTCACCTCAGCTAGTGCCACGAGGGGTACTCTACTGCAAGATCAAACTGTAAACTCACATTTACAGCCATGTATAGTTTTCTTTTCTCTTCGTGTCGTCCAAATCGAATGACTCATGAACCTAAATTTCTCTTATTTCTTATTATTTTCTAGTACTACAGTAATCCTTTGTTTTCCCTGTGTTGCCTTTCTATTTCTTGAGTCCAAAATTTTCATGACTGCTTATCTTGCTGTCTTGGCAGCCACGTAAATGCATTATTTTATTCTTAGTTTCCATTATGTTATTTTCACTCATTCGATCTTCTTTCTTCCCACTTGCTTCTCTTTTATTGCTCATATTCAGGCTACCGTAGGTATCTTTTTCACGAAATGCTCTTACATGTGTTTTGGAAGCATTGATGACTTTACTTAGACCATATGTTCTTATAGTTTGGCAAATTCTTAAATGTATGGTTGATATAAAATTTCCAGAATGAGATTTTCACTCTGCAGCGGAGTGTGCGCAGAGTTCGAGTCTCGGACCGGCACACAGTTTTAGTCGATATAAAATTTATTTGACCATTTTGTATCTTCAAAATATTGAAAATCTTGTTAAATTCCTATTTGTGTTCCTATGTCTGCAAAATACTAACACGAATTCTTTACAGACGAATGGAAAAACTGGTAGAAGCCGACCTCGGGGCAGATCAGTTTGGATTCCGTATAAATGTTGGAACACGTGAGACAATACTGACCCTACGATTTATCTTAGAAGCTAGATTAAGGAAAGGCAAACATACATTTCTAGCATTTGTAGACTTAGAGAAAGCTTTTGACAATGTTGACAATAGCGAAAGGATATTTACAATTTGTACAGAAAGCAGATGGCAGTTATAAGAGTCGAGGGACATGAAAGGAAAGCACTGGTTGGGAAGGGAGTGAGACACGGTTGTAGCCTCTCCCCGATGCTATTAAATCTGTATATTGAGCAAGCTGTAAAGGAAACAAAAGAAAAGTTCGGAGTAGGCATTAAAATCCATGCTGAAGAAATAAAAACTTTGAGGTTCGCCGATGACATTGTAATTCTGTCAGACAGCAAAGGACTTGGAAGAGCAGTTGAATGGAATGGACAGTGTCTTGAAAGGAGGGTATAAGATGAACATCAACAAAAGCAAAACGAGGATAATGGAACGTAGTCGAATTAAGTCGAGTGATACTGAGGGTATTACATTAGGAAATGAGACACTTAAAGTAGTAAATGGGTTTTGCTATTTGGGGAGCAAAATAACTGATGATGGTCGAAGTAGAGAGGATATAAAATGTAGACTGGCAATGGCAAGGAAAGCGTTTCTGAAGAAGAGACATTTGTTAACATCGAGTATTGATTTAAGTGTTAGGAAGTCGTTTCTGAAAGTAATTGTATGGAGTGTAGCCATGTATGGAAGTGAAACATGGACGATAAATAGTTTAGACAAGAAGAGAATATAAGCTTTCGAAATGTGGTGCTACAGAAGAATGCTGAAGATTAGATGGGTAGATCACATAACTAATGAGGAGGTATTGAATAGAATTGGGGAGAAGAGGAGTTTGTGGCACAACTTGACTAGAAGAAGGGATCGGTTGGTAGGACATGTTTTGAGGCATCAAGGGATTACCAATTTAGTATTGGAGGGCAGCGTGGAGGGTAAGAATCGTAGAGGGAGACCAAGAGATGAATACACTAAGCAGATTCAGAAGGATGTAGGTTGCAGTAGGTACTGGGAGATGAAGAAGCTTGCACAGGATAGAGTAGCATGGAGAGCTGCATCAAACCAGTCTCAGGACTGAAGATCAGAACAACAACATGTCTTCATGACTTTTTTTAACCCTGCGTTACCCATTTTAATTTTTTTAATTGCAGTTCTGGGATCAATTCTGTTGCTGTTTCTGTCTTGATTGTTGTACTATTTTATTTTTTACTGTCTGCCCTTTTTTGTCTCAGTTACTTTTCTACTCTTCTATGTCATCCTTCAGAATTCCACTACTATGCTTTATTTTCTTTATTTCGAAAATAATCTCTTATAGATGATACCAGAAATTAAGATTGTTTCCGCTTCTTTGTTTTCAACGGAATTGTCTTTTTCATCCTTCAGGGATGTCGTTCCTTCTCTTCTTGTCCGCTTTCCTCCAGTTCTTGTTGTTTTACTGCACTGAAAGCCTGCCTTTTTCTATTGCTTATTCTAAAGCTGTTCTGTTTCCTATTGTGTCCATGTCAACTCCCCATTTTCGACATTTCTTCCTACCTCTTTCAGCAGTGTGAGATTGGATTTGCAGTTGTTTAATGAGTCAAAGATTTGTTTAGTTGTTCTGTCATTACTCATCTTGCATATGTGTCAACAGAATTGTAATCTTCTTCTCGTTACATCTGTTAATTTTTCAACTTTCACATATAGTTCTCTATTAGATCTTAATTTTTATTCTGATTCACAGCTGCTTTTGGGTCCTACTATTTTTCAGGGCTCTTCTTGCAGTTGTTTTCTAATTTTTCGAGTTCTCCCTTCGTATTCAGTTTAAGAGTTTCCACTACATAGTGTATTTCTGGTCTGACCACTTTTTCATAGTGTTTCAGTTTTGTGTTTCATGATAAAGATATGTTTCATTTATTTTATGTATTCTAGTGTCTATTGAATTTCTTTGTTTGATATCCGTTATCCTAGATATTTATTTCAGTCTGCTTTAAATGGTTCAAATGGTTCAAATGGCTCTGAGCGCTATGGGACTTAACTTCTGCGGTCATCAGTCCCCTAGAACTTAGAACTACTTAAACCTAACTAACCTAAGGACATCACACACATACATGCCCGAGGCAGGATTCGAACCTGCGACTGTAGCGGTCGCGCGGTTCCAGACTGTAGCGCCTAGAACCGCTCGGCCACCGCGGCCGGCCTGCTTTAAATACTGTGTTGTTCTTTATTTTAAGGTTTTGATGCGCATTAATGATAATTACCAGGAAAAGCGTTTCTTTCAAATGATAATTGTAATCATACTTTGACTGCTTGACGTTGTAGTTCTATGATTTGTTCTTGTACACTTCAAGAGAACGCCACTTTTTTATACCTGTACAGACTGAGTTAAATACGAAGAGCGGACAGTCTTTTACTGTCCTTCACAAACAATATGCTCATTTATTGACCCAAATTAGGTTTTATGGAATATTTATCACCTACGTTTTCGCACACTATAAGCAAAAATAATCATAAACTCACATTAAGAGCTGCTCCCTAATATATGTATTTGATCCAGAATTGTGGCAGCAGTAGTAACAAGAGAAATATTTAACCTAAACTGAATTCTAATATTCCTCTTGCTTTCGCATAACATAGATGTTTAATCGTTTATAAACATATGCCTTTGGAGCAATATTCACAATCAGCTAAAGACTTTTGTTCTTTTAGTTGTACCATCGACTTTTTTAACCTAAAAAATAAAAATATCAGAATGAACCAAACTGCAGAGTATTTCGTAATTTATATTATGAGCGTGTAACCATATCTCACACAAAATTTCGCGGACTCTAGCTATAAACCGGGTTAACGTTATCAGTGCAGAAGAAGTAAATGAACTGCAAAGTGGAGTATTGTTGCAAAACTTATCATTTTCAGAGATACTTCTTTACTGTTTCTGTACTGACAGGCGAAACGGAACGGTCCGGAAAGACTGGAGAAACACGTGATTAGTTGCACAACACGGAAACGGGAACTCCGCCTTTATCTTACAGCGGTCTACAACTGTCGCATCACATTTTGCTGCATGAATCTTACATCTATCGACTGCCATTCAGTTTACAAATATTTATTAAAAGTTATGGCGTTTGCCTAACATGGTAATATCGGGAAAACCAACGTTAAGTGGGAGAATTACACTCCTGGAAATGGAAAAAAGAACACATTGACACCGGTTTGTCAGACCCACCATACTTGCTCCGGACACTGCGAGAGGGCTGTACAAGCAATGATCACACGCACGGCACAGCGGACACACCAGGAACCGCGGTGTTGGCCGTCGAATGGCGCTAGCTGCGCAGCATTTGTGCACCGCCGCCGCCAGTGTCAGCCAGTTTGCCGTGGCATACGGAGCTCCCCCGCAGTCTTTAACACTGGTAGCATGCCGCGACAGCGTGGACGTGAACCGTATGTGCAGTTGACGGACTTTGAGCGAGGGCGTATAGTGGGCATGCGGGAGGCCGGGTGGACGTACCGCCGAATTGCTCAACACGTGGGGCGTGAGGTCTCCACAGTACATCGATGTTGTCGCCAGTGGTCGGCGGAAGGTGCACGTGCCCGTCGACCTGGGACCGGACCGCAGCGACGCACGGATGCACGCCAAGACCGTAGGATCCTACGCAGTGCCGTAGGGGACCGCACCACCACTTCCCAGCAAATTAGGGACACTGTTGCTCCTGGGGTATCGGCGAGGACCATTCGCAACCGTCTCCATGAAGCTGGGCTACGGTCCCGCACACCGTTAGGCCGTCTTCCGCTCACGCCCCAACATCGTGCAGCCCGCCTCCAGTGGTGTCGCGACAGGCGTGAATGGAGGGACGAATGGAGACGTGTCGTCTTCAGCGATGAGAGTCGCTTCTGCCTTGGTGCCAATGATGGTCGTATGCGTGTTGGGCGCCGTGCAGGTGAGCGCCACAATCAGGACTGCATACGACTGAGGCACACAGGGCCAACACCCGGCATCATGGTGTGGGGAGCGATCTCCTACACTGGCCGTACACCACTGGTGATCGTCGAGGGGACACTGAATAGTGCACGGTACATCCAAACCGTCATCGAACCCATCGTTCTACCATTCCTAGACCGGCAAGGGAACTTGCTGTTCCAACAGAACAATGCACGTCCGCATGTATCCCGTGCCACCCAACATGCTCTAGAAGGTGTAAGTCAACTACCCTGGCCAGCAAGATCTCCGGATCTGTCCCCCATTGAGCATGTTTGGGACTGGATGAAGCGTCGTCTCACGCGGTCTGCACGTCCAGCACGAACGCTGGTCCAACTGAGGCGCCAGGTGGAAATGGCATGGCAAGCCGTTCCACAGGACTACATCCAGCATCTCTACGATCGTCTCCATGGGAGAATAGCAGCCTGCATTGCTGCGAAAGGTGGATATACACTGTACTAGTGCCGACATTGTGCATGCTCTGTTGCCTGTGTCTATGTGCCTGTGGTTCTGTCAGTGTGATCATGTGATGTATCTGACCCCAGGAATGTGTCAATAAAGTTTCCCCTTCCTGGGACAATGAATTCACGGTGTTCTTATTTCAATTTCCAGGAGTGTAGGTAGGACGAATCTTTTAACACAATTGAAGCTCACTAAAAATTAAACGACAAGGCTCCCTCTTCAGTGAGTATTCCGAGGCCTTTTTATTACCAATCACAATGAAGTTTGTGAGGGTATTATGCTGTTTTACGGAGGATCACTTGAGATACCTTCAAACACCTTGACTGTACTTGAATCGAATAATGGTTGCTGCTAATCGTATTTCTGTCCTGTTGACATTCGCTAAAAGAATATTGAACATTATATGGCTGAAAGAAAGAATTTGGTGCATGGTGGCAAGTCAGATGCTGAAACTTTCTGGCAAAAAAGAATGGTTCAAATGGCTCTGAGCACTATGGTACTTAACATCTATGGTCATTAGTCCCCTAGAAATTAGAACTACTTAAACCTAACTAACCTAAGGACATCACACAACACCCAGTCATCACGAGGCAGAGAAAATCCCTGACCCCGGGAACCCGGGCGCGGGAAGCGAGAACGCTACCGTACGACCACGAGCTACGGACTAAACTTTCTGGCAGATTAAAACTGTGTGCCGGACCGAGACTCGAACTCAGGACCTTTGCCTTTCGCGGGCAAGTGCTCTACCAATTGAGCTACCCAAGCACGACTCACGCCCCGTCCTCACTGCTTTACTTCTGCCATTACCTCGTCTCCTACCTTCCAAACTTTACAGAAGCTCTCGTGCGAACCTTACATAACTAGCACTCCTGAAAGAAAGGATATTGCGATGGCATGGCTTTGGCACAGTGTGTGGGATGTTTCCAGAATGAGATTTTCACTCTGCAGCGGACTGTGCGCTGATATGAAACTTTCTGGCAGAAGTAAAGCTGCGAGGACGGGGCGTGAGTCGTACTTGGGTAGCTCAACTGTTAGAGCACTTGCCCGCGAAAGGCAATGGTCCCGAGTTCGAGTCTCGGTCCGGCACACAGTTCTAATCTGCCAGAAAGTTTCATATCAGCGCACACTCCGCTGCAGAGGGAAAATCTTATTCTGAAGTCAGATGCTATTATACTATACTATGGTATGGAGTGACGAGTATTAAATAAATCGTGCTGCTAGTCGAGGTGTACAGGCCGGCAATACTACTGACAACGCGGTAGCTATTTCTAAATAAGCTCTAACTTTCGTCCTAGGATTCTAATTTATTATCTCTGCCAAATTTCATCTCATTTGTGAGAAAAAATAAGAAGAATTAGAAGGGCCTAAGCCTTGTTTAGAACAAGTTATCGATTGTATCCGGATGTAGTTCTCCCTAAAACAACGGTTCACAACGCTGTCATCTGACGTCCAGGTAACTCTTAACTCTTTATTTGTCGCTTGTGTGATCTGTTATCGTCGCTAAAGCGGGAAGTCGTTACCCTGCGATGTTTGCGGAGCGACAATCAGGTCCAGTTCCAAATTAACAACATGAAATTGTATAGTTCGGACATCTCTGATATGTGGCTGTTACAAATACGAGGCGGGAAATAAAAAGTCGATATTTATCTTTGTACAGTATGTACTTCTAACTCAGTAGATATACCATCATCTGCTCCATTGCGAAAGTGTACACTAATGAGCCAAAAAGTTATGACTACTGCTCATTGAAAAATTGAATCCGCCTGGTAGCCTGTACGTGACGCAGAAGACGTATAAGAGGATCAGAGACTAATGGCCCATCATTCTAGCGAAAATGGTAAGCCACTGACGTAAGCGACTTTGACGAAGTGGAGATTGTTACGTAACGACGAAAGGGAGCGAGCATCTCTGAAACGCCAAAAGTGGTCGACGTTTCGTGTGCTGCTGCCGTGAGCATTAACGGTAAGCGACCGTAGGACAGTGTTGGCGGCTAGGTATTGGACATACACTCTTCATCGCTCTATAAAGTAGGATACGTGGCGATCTGTGGAAGATCTCGATGGAGTACAATGCTGGTACAGAGCAACTGTTGAACATGGGTCTCTGAGCTGACGACCCCCACTTGTTCAAGTTGATCCAGGGACATCGCCAATTGCGACTGCAGTGCTCACTGAACTATCGAGATTTGATCGTGGATAAACGGAAACGCATCACCTAGTCGTGTGAATCATGTTTATTGTTATACCGCGTCGGTATTCATGTCCGGAGGGATATATTGTCAACCAGCCGAAAGGCTGTTCGAAAAATGCACCGCGCCAAGGGCGCTTATCAGTGGGAGCGGTATTTGGGAAATTCACCTAGGCTTCCATGGGACGTGTGGTAGTAATCAAATGCACCATTACAACTGTGGACTATGAGAACAGTATTGCGGAGTACCGGCATCTCTTCAAGTTTGATATCTTCCCTGGCAATCACTGCATCTTCCCGTAGGATTAGCCGCGCGGAGTGGCCGCGCGGTTCTAGGCGCCAAGTCACGGATTGCGCGGCCCCTCCCGCCGGAGGTTCGAGTCCTCCCTTGGTCATGGGTGTTTGTGTTGTCCTTAGCGTAAGTTAGTTTCAGTTAGTTTAAGTAGTGTTTAAGTCTAGGGACCGATGACCTAAGCAGTTTGGTCCCTTAGGAATTCACACACATTTGAACACTTGAACACGCAGGATAACTGCCGGAATCATCCGACAGCTGTTTGAACAACGTGGTAAGAAACTCATGTTTATGTCTTTCCCAACAAATTCGTCTATTCTGAACCCGCTACTATTAGGCATCAGATCCGCGCCCATGAAGCACTGGTCCGTAATTTTACGGTAACTTTGTCAGCTGTGCGTAGGCATCTGGTGACATATACCTCCAGATACCTACTAAGGACCTGCCGAATCCAAGCCACGCAGAATCGCTGCTGTACTGTGTTCAAAAGGAGGGGCAACGCGCCATTAAACAGGAGGTCATAATGTTTTGGCCAATCAGTGAATGTAGCTGTTGTTATGTACACTGATGATCAAAATTAAAGCAACAATCGGAATTTTTCCAAGGTTGCGTTTCTTTTGCCACAAAACAGTGTAAACATGTGATAGTAAAGTAGAAACAATGCAAAGAATGCAGAATGTAAGCAACTGCAACATGCATAACGGTACACACAAACGTTCTTCGTTTTTCTCCAACTTAACGGATTTGCACACAAATTCTGACAACTGGTTAATGGGCTCAGTATGGGTTGTGACCACCTCTGGCAGCAATACAGTCTTGATAACGACGGGGCGTACTGTAAATGATGTCAGCAATCTCATGTTGAGGCAAATACGGCATTCTTCCTGCAGAACTGCTAGCAAGTCTTAGAGAATGGTTGGTGAATGATGACATGATGGAACCCTTCTCCCTAGTGCATCCCATACAAGATCTAAGGGCTTCAAATTGAGAGAGCGAGCAGGCCTCGCCGAGTAGCATCTTCCGTTTTCAAGAAAACAAACCACCCCTGCTTTATTAGGTAAAGCATTATCGTCCATCGGTATGGACTCTGGGCCCACAGCATGTCGTGACAACCACACATGGGGTCCGAAGATCTCGTAACAATACCTGACAGCAGTTAAACCTTGCCGATTCACACGTACAATTTCACGAAGATGTGTTCGATCTGTCAACATAATTCCTGCCCACACCATTAGGGATCCTCCTCGATATCGGTCTCTTTCCGCAATGTTGGGTCCAGAAATCGTGTTCCTTCGGATGTGAATCCGTCGAGATTCATTCTCCAGATGAAATCAGGGCTCATCTGTGAAAACAACATTGGCCCACTGTTCGACCGACCAGGTGGCATATTGACGACTCCAATCCAGACGTTCTCTTCTGTGAAGACGCGTCAGTGGTACACATACAGCTAGTCTCCGACAATAAACGCCACTCTGCCGAAGCCTTCTGTACACCATTTGCGTCGTTACAACATGTCCAGTGGATGCTGCGGTCAAATGCCAGTTGCCTTGCAGCACTAAGGCGGTACCGTCGAGTCATTACGGCCAAAGAACGGTCCTCTCTCTCTGGTGTTACACGTGGTCTGCCCTACCCTGGTCTTCGGAATACAGCTTTGGTCTCTATAAAATGTCGCCACATCCGAGAAACAACAGAACGATTCACATTAAGCCATCGAGCCACATCAGTTTAAGGCTGTCCTATTTCCATTCTTTCTACGGCACCGCAGAGAGTGTGGTAGGCGTCTTCTCTGTGCCATACTGCACTGTCTATGACTGTATACACAGCGATTGCGGATGTGGTGCCTTGGTGCCTTGACGTCATTACTGGCATGGTTGTACGTTGACCGGAATGCCATCTTCCGTGCAGAACACATGATTATATCGTGAATTAGACACAGAACGGGGAAATAGCGGTTTGTTACTTTAATTTTGGACACCAGTGTATTTCATAAGGCTCCTTCCTGAAAATTCCAATGTTTATAAACGATTTGGGTGTTTTTTGAACCGACTCAAGAGTTTCCTACTGTTGTTTGTTTGACGCGTTTAGCATTACTTCTGTGATTACTCGTTTTCGCAATCATTGGCCGTATTCGTGAAATAATTTCATATTGTGCTTTTATGAATCAATCCACGTCTGCCAAGACTATAGTTCGTATTTGTAATATCTCTTCCACTTATTAAATGTTTATATACTTGATTCAGTGGGCAAATCTTTTTGTTTCATATCTTACGGTGATACAACAAATTGTTATGCTGTCCTTCAGTTTCTTTTTGCAGTTTGATGGACCCTTTCGTTTATAGATCCGCGTGAAGTGTGGTACCCATACTTTCATGATTAACTGAGGCACCCTTAATGATTTGCATTTAATAAGACGTTATTCATTGTGTGACAAAGTTTCTCTTAAGTTTGCGTGATCTCATGGGGAGGTCCTCTTCGTTGTAGGTCACCAGGAATCGGATCTGTAGCTTCTTAGGAGTATACTAAACAGCTCAACTGACACCTCACAGTAGAAATGCATTTTGTGTTATTAGTTTCTGTGTACCGGCAAAAATTTACTGTTGCCATTAATAACTTGTGTAAGAACGAATACAACCTTTGTTTATATTGTAGATAAGAAGCTATTATGCATTAAATAAATAATTAAATGATTCTACCTGGTGACTCATTTCCATGTATCCATGGCCTAATCCCGATTTTTGTGAACATCTATGTAAAGTGGTTGAAGTACGGTGACACTAAAACAGGCGACAGACTCCACTCCTCATTACAGATCGCAGGGCCGGCCGGAGAGGCCGTGCGGTTCTAGGCGCTACAGTCTGGAGCCGAGCGACCGCTCCGGTCGCAGGTTCGAATCCTGCCTCGGGCATGGATGTGTGTGATGTCCTTAGGTTAGTTAGGTTTAATCAGTTCTAAGTTCTAGGCGACTGATGACCACAGAAGTTAAGTCGCATAGTGCTCAGAGCCATTTGAACCATTTTACAGATCGCAGGCTTGCCCGCTCTGGAAAGCAGGATAGGCGATGATATGTAGCAGATCTGATTACAGAATACAGAGCTGTTGCAGGCACAACTGTTCCATTGCGTTGTCAGTGACAACGATTGCATCATGTGTTTTAGGTATTATTTTATTCTCCTTTATCATTATGTACAAAGCTACGTCGCAGATTTTACAGATCCGTAATGTTTCTTTGTTTCCTCTTTTGATCTGTTGACAATGCGAAGATCACCACTGGCTGGTTCAAAAAAATTGCTCTGAGCACTATGGGACTTAACATCTGTGGTCATCAGTCCCCTAGAACTTAGGACTACTTAAACCTAACTAACCTAAGGACATCACACACATCCATGCCCGAAGCAGGATTCGAACCTGCGACCGTAGCGGTGTCGCGGTTCCAGACTGAAGTGCCTAGAACCGCTCGGCCACACGGGCCGGCCCACTGGCTGGTCTAAACTGGTTACGGTATTATGAAATGCTCATGCGACTGTGTCGCAAGGGAATATAAAGAATAAGAGAAGACAATCAATTAATATCCATGGACATTACGACTTGTTTTGACCAAATTTTTGAGCAGAGCGAAAGCAAGGCTTCCTACAAATTACGCAATTGATTTTTGTCCGAATCTTCACAGCCACAAAAAGAGTGGGAAATGGCCAGTGGGGGTGAGCTCTAATTTTGCAAAGCAATATTTAATTGCCTTAAAGTAATAAGAATAATTAAGAGAAAGTTAACAGTTTTTTTCTCAGTAGAGCCTGCAGTACGTCGAAATAAGTTTTTAAAGAAATCAGTTCCAGTAGCTACAGTGTAATAATATATTTGCTTTTATTTATATATTTCTGCACAAAAGCTTACCTGTTTCGTGTTACACTACTGGCCATTAAAATAGCTACACCACAAAGATGACGTGCTACACACGCGAAATTTAACCGACAGGAAGAAGATGCTGTGATATGCAAATGATTAGCTTTTCAGAGCATTCACACTAGGTTGGCGGCGGTGGCGACACCTACAACGTGCTGACATGAGGAAAGTTTCCAACCGATTTCTCATACACATACAGCAGTTGAGCGGCGTTGCCTGGTGAAACGTTGTTGTGATGCCTCGTGTAAGGAGGAGAAATGCGTACCATCACGTTTCCGAATTTGATAAAAATCGGATTGTAGCCTATCGCGATTGCGGTTTATCGTATCGCGACATTGCTGCTCGCGTAGGTCGAGATCCAATGACTGCTAGCCGAATATAGAATCGGTGGGTTCAGGAGGGTAATACGGAACTCCGTGCTGGATTCCAACGGCCTCGTATCACTAACAGTCGAGATGACAGGCATCTTATCCGCATGGCTGTAACGGATCCTGCAGCCACGTCTCATTCCCTGAGTCAACAGATGGGGGCGTTTGCAAGACAACAACCTTCTCCACGAACAGTTCGACGACGTTTGCAGCAGCATGGACTATCAGCTCGGAGACCATAGCTGCGGTTACCCTTGACGCTGCATCACAGACAGGAGCGCCTGTGATGGTGTACTCAACCACGAACCTGGGTGCACGAATGGCAAAACGTCATTTTTTCGGATGAATCCAGGTTCTGTTTACAGCATCATGATGATCGCATTCGTGTTTGGCGACATCGCGGTGAACACACATTGGAAGCGTATATTCGTCATCGCCATACTGGCGTATCACCCGGCGTGATGGTATGGGGTGCCATTGGTTACACGTCTCGCTCACCTCTTGTTTACATTGACTGCACTTTGAACAGTGGACGTTACATTTCAGATGAGATGCAACCCGTGGATCTACCCTTCATTCGATCCCTGCGTAACCCTACATTTCAGCAGGATAATGAACGACCGCATGTTGCACGTCCTGTACGGGATTTTCTGGATACAGAAAATGTTCGACTGCTGCCCTGGCCAGCACATTCTCCAGATCTCTCACCAAGTCAAAACTTCTGGTCAATGGTGGCCGAGCAACTGGCTCGTCACAATACG
This sequence comes from Schistocerca nitens, assembly GCF_023898315.1. Classification (NCBI taxonomy): domain Eukaryota; kingdom Metazoa; phylum Arthropoda; class Insecta; order Orthoptera; family Acrididae; genus Schistocerca; species Schistocerca nitens. The sequence continues at coordinate 580,380,766 of NC_064618.1, read as the reverse complement.
CCAGTCACTACTCTTGATGAACTGTGGTATCGTGTTGAAGCTGCATGGGCAGGTGTACCTGTACACGCCATCCAAGCTTTGTTTGACTCAATGCCCAGGTGTATCATGGCCGTTATTACGGCCAGAGGTGGTTGTTCTGGGTACTGATTTATCAGGATCTATGCACCCAAATTGCATGAAAATGTAATCACATGTCAGTTCTAGTATAATATATTTGTCCAATGAATACTGGTTTATCATCTGCATTTCTTCTTGGTGTAGCAATTTTAATGGCCAGTAGTGAATAACAGCTACGTGAATATAATAGCAGTACTTCACAATAGACAGCTCACATTTGGCCCTTAGATGGCATATGATCATCTACTTCATCTAGACTTGCATTGGAAAATGGCACTGTAAGCTGTTACGGGCAAGCTTCGTGTGCGGAAATGTCCAGGTACAAACAAATAAATATTACATTGCCGCCACTGACAATTATTTCCTTACAAAATTCTTTAAGATAAACTTGATTACTGATTTGAAGGAAAATATTTGTCGTAATTTTCAAAGCCAAACGAAGAGTGGAAAATGGACAAATCGGGTATCAAAGTGGACTAGTTTGAGGTCTAGTTTTGGAAAAAATATATTTCATTGCTTGAAAGTATTCGAGTAGTTAAGAAAATATTAATTAGTGAATTGAGAGGAAATCACAAAATGGATTTTTGTCCAAATTTTTGTGGCCAAACAAAGAACAGGAAATGGACAAGTTGGGCAACATAAACTCTGGTCAAAATCTGAAAAGGAAGAAAAAAAACAGTCAAATGTTTTGTGAAATCATTTGTCAAAAAGTAAGAAATAAAATAGATTAGAGGAACATTTGACGCACCTTTAAATGATCTAAGTTCACATAAGAGCAGATTGTACACTCTACATAATCCACCATCCAGATATGCTCTAGTACTCTTTAAAAATCTAAATTAAACATTGAGTTTTAAATTGTCAGTCGGCACCTCATTTGCTGTTCATGATTTCGAGCGTCTTTCAAAGACGTGTCAAATGATTCTCTATTTTATTCCTTACTTTTCGACAAACCAGTTCACAAAACAATTGACTGTAATTTTTTAGAAATTTATTCCACATACCCTTCAAGATTTGAGCGAGAACGGGCCCTCGTAAAATGTTGACGAGTGGCGGAGGGAGAGGAGGCGGTGTTGTTGTTGTTGGCGCGCTCAGGGCCTGGCGGCGGTATCGCGGGATATCTGCGCGGTCGCGGCCGGCGTGTGAGTCGGCGCGGTGACGGCGCCGGTGCGATAAGCGGGCGGCGCAGCAGGAACACGGCGCAGGAAGAGCGCGCTGACGCAAGCGGTGGCAGGCAGGCGCAGGACGCGGCGCGGCGCGACGCGACGCGACGCTGCAGTCGCCATGTCGGCGTCCCGCCGCAGGGCCGTCTTCGGCAGCGTCGTCCGCCGCGGCAAAGTGAGTACCGCGCCTCGCCGCCCACCGCCCAACGCGTGCCACTTCCAGTCAGCATCGTTCTCGTCGCCAACAAACGTCGCCGGCTCCGATTCTGTGTGACACCAATGCTTGCTGCAGGACTCGTTTCTCTATTTCGAGGAGGATCTGTGGAGTGTTATAAGTCGTGAAATCTGTTATGCGGGCATGCTATTACAGAATGGACAGTGATGGTTTTCGAGTTATTGGATCCACGCGATCTTCAGAGATTCGTTACTAAGAGATTGTGTTCTATTCTATCGCTTGAGCCTTGTCCAAGTTACGCAGGATGAGCCGTCGTTAATCGGATTTGGCATGTTAATGTGTAAGGGGTGCCCGGACGCCCTTCCTGCCGCCAACCCTTACCCCCTGGGACGGAATTAGTGTACCCCAACTATCTGCGACGAGGGTAATCCATGGAATAGTTGCGAAAGTGTTCAGATGTCTGCGAGCCGTGTAACTGAGGCGGAAGATGGGAACCAGCCAGGTATTCACCTAGTGGGATGTGGAAAACCGCCTAAAAACCACATCCAGGCTGGCAGGCACATCGGCTCTCGTCGTTAATCCGCCGGGCTGATTCCATCCGGGCCGGCGCGCCTACCCGAGTCCAGGGAGCAGTGCGTTAGCGCTCTCGGCTACCCTGGCGGGTTTACTAAGAGATTGTGTTATACTACATCAAATACAACCCTCCACCACCCTCTATATACATAAAGAATGATTCAGCTACCCCTGCCTATGATTTTTATGCATCCTGCAACGTCTTCAAAACCCAAACACGAAATTTTACATTCTCTCGCTCGTTATGCGCGAACTGTTAGGCCTACAGAAAAAGTGAACAAGATCTCTCAGTAGGAAATTTAATGTACTTAATGGACTCTAGCGAAAACGTGTCCTATTACAAAATAACTACATCAAATTTCCTGCAAAAACGCCCTGTTCATTTTTTCTGTAGGGCTAATACTTTGCATATAACGAGCGAGAGAATATGACAATCTTGTGTGTGGTATGTGGAGGCGTTACGAATTGCATAAAACCCGTGGGTAGAGACAACCGAATCACTCTATATGAAATGATTTGAATTATGGAATCCATGTTTTTTAGTGGTTCATTACTGAGAATTTGTTTTTGTATATTACATCAAATACAACGATCCCGTTCTCTACCCCTTCTTTTTCCTCGCGTATATAGTGTAAAAACTACTTATACTAACTTGTAATTGGAGCAGATAGAAAGAAACGCTTCTGTTGTGTGGCACAAATGTCACACACGCACCGTTGAAGGATATGACGCTGGACTTCCCTCAGACCAATGTTCACAGTTGTTTTGACTGTTTCGTATGCAACACGTTGACACTGGAATCTGGAATGCAGCTCGTGTGTTCCACTGTCAACAGAGAATTAACATAAACGTGTCGGCTGTTCTTGTACACGACCATTTGATTGGCTCGCATCGTCTGCCTAAGACTATAGGTGGAGGAAACTGCGTGTTTTTCTCCGTGAAGTACAACTGGTAATGTTGGAGAATGCTCCGCTAGTACGCAGGTAACAATAATTGTCCATCAAGAAGGCCCCCACTCCTTTCTACCGTTGATGTCAGAGACCAAGCAGCCAATGTTTTCCCCGACTCCTGGACTGGGAGAGGTCCACCAGTACCGTGGTCACCGCGTTCTCCCGACTTCATTCCTATGGATTTATTCTTGTATGGGGAGGACAAATATTTGGTATACAAAACTACAACAGACACGTCAGAAGAACTGGTTGCCCGTTTCGCTGAATATTAGTGTTGTTTTGGGCGTGTTAGACTATCATTAATACACAGACGCCAATTCTGAATAAACGTAGACGAATGAAATTTTCAGCAACATATCTGAAACGATATTCATCACCCAGTAGTTTGAGCAACATCTCTGAAGATCATTTGTGTCAAAACGTTCTTAGATCCCTAGCGGGGTAGATCTGAAACACTTTAAAAATTAGAATACGTTGTTTTTTTGTACATCTTATGTGCATGTTAATATATGGTGAGTAGCTTAAGAGATAACACTCCTTTTATTTCATCAAGTTTCCCAGACTTCGAAACGGTGTTTTCAGCAAACGATGGTATGCAGAGTGGTACGTTGTTTTGTCTGCACTGTTGCACGGGCCGAGATACTGAAGCAAATTTGTGTATATGTCTGTCTGTGCGTGTGTTTAATGAAGCACATACTTCTTTAACAGCATTGGAAAGCTTTCGAAAAAGTCAGTAAGCTTGTTATTGTTCGTGTTCAAACTTTTCGCAAAAAGTATCGGAGAAATGAGCTAAAATGTAAAGGCAAGGCATCCAGAATCAGCTGTTGCTGTGTAATAACGGCCAAGAGTTGTTCTCACACCAGGTTCGTAGTTATATGCAGCAACAAGATAGGCGTACGGTATTAACATAAAACATATTTTCTCTTGGCCCTTCTTTATACGATATAAATATAGGGTCAGCTACGATTATTGTAAATGAAACTACACACTTCCTTCTAGTGATCAGATAAAGCTAAGGAAAACTATTTGAGGTGCGTGTACACAGAAGAAGAAGGAAACAGCAGACTCGACAGGCCTGATACAACGAGGGAGCCTAGCAAGGAAATCCCACTCAGCGGTGTTTATACAACAATATCCGATTCCAGCCGTTTTGCCTTTCAGTCTTGGCACTTGACTGAAATACTTAATAAAAAAGTCTCAGAGCCAACATCAACAACCCACAAATCCCTATAGTTAACTCTTTAAGTGATTACTAATAGCCGCGCGGGATTAGCCGAGCGGTCTAGGGGCGCTGCAGTCATGGACTGCGCGGCTGGTCCCGGCGGAGGTTCGAGTCCTCCCTCGGGCATGGGTATGTGTGTTTGTCCTTAGGATAATTTAGGTTAAGTAGTGTGTAAGCTTAGGGACTGATGAGCTTTTACAGTTAAGTCCCATAAGATTTAACACACATTTGAACATTTTTGATTACTAATACCGTTAAAAAGTATATCGTTCCATTTAAAAGAACTGTGATTGTTTCAGTATCCTAGTTGACACAAAAGGCAAAAAGATCAACAATGCAACAACATAACATGTTCCAGTTCGTACTATCATTTGCCGAAAATCTAATTTCGAGCTGTCAAACCTTTCATGAAATAAAAGTGATGTTACGTCTTACTTGCAAAGCAAAGCTCCGCGTTCTGGCCCTGAAGGGCCAATCGGGATCGACCGACCGCCATGTCGGCCTCTTTCACTGACATCATGGATGCGGTACGGCGTGACATGGGGCAAGCGCACTGCCCTCCCGCCCTTTGTCGGCTTTCTTGTCCTTGGAGCCGCTAACTCGCAATCAGGTAGCTCTTCATTTGGCTGCACGAGGATCAGTGCACCCCGTTCCAGTCGTCTCATCAAGGAAATATCCCTGGCAGTACCGGGAGTTGAACATGTGTCCTCCGCAAAGCCGCCAAACCCACAGCCGCCAAACCAGCTCACCGCTGAGCTACGGATGCGGACTCGATGCATATAGAATGTATCATAATAAAAAGCGAATATTAACATGGCTGAACGTATATGAAAATGGAAGCGAATTCCCTAGAAGGGGGATCCCGGCCACAATTGCCGTACGCTCATTCCGATAAACATGGGTAAGCAAACCAACCGTTTAAGGGGTAAATGCGACTTCGTCATTTTCACCACCACTGACTTCGGTATGAACTATTGTTCTGTTCAGTACGACTGCGTTTGAAATGTTAAGTCAGTAGCGGCCGTAACCACACATTCGTAATCGTTTCCCGAACGCCTCGTTGGTGGATCCACTCTTATTGGAACTTCTTCGCTTCTATTATCGTGCACTTTCACCTGTGTGAGTTCTCGCTATCAATTTCGTTTTCGCTTTGAGTGAGAGAGACTGAAGCGAAAAATTATCATGGGACATTACACACCATGTCTAATTTCAACGTAAAACTTCGTTTGGCTGCTACTTACAATCAAAATATCGTCTAGTGAAAGCAAAACAAGAGGAATAATCAATTTTTCCACGAGCAACAGAGTACGGCCAGTCTACCAGCGACAAGTATTTCACTTGCTTTGCTAGGTAAACATCGCACAACAATCTGTTGTTTACGGATCAGACTGTGAGGAGCTCGTGGCCTTGTGGTTAGCGTTGCTGCCTCTCGATCTCGGGGTCCCGGATTCGATTCCCGACCGACTCGGGGATTTTTTTCTGCTCGGGACTGTGTGTGCGTGTGTGTACGTGTGTGTGTGTGTGTTGTCCTCATTATCATTTCATCATCGAACGCAAGTCGCCGCGCCGAAGTGGTGTCCACTAAAAGGGCTTGCACCAAGGCGGCCGAATTCCCTAGAAGGGGTATTTCAGCAACGATTGGCATACGTTCATTTCTTTCATTTCATGGATCAGGCTCGTATCATTAGTTTCAGTCGATGACAAGATGAAGGCAGGTGTCCACGACAATTATAACGTTCCTGTGCACAAAGCAATGGCCAATGGATCGGTATACGATAAAAATCTAACAGATTTGCTGAACTGTTCTCCTTAAACTTCTGACATCGGCCCCTTTGATCAGCCCCTACAGCTTTGCTTTCGGCCTTGCCACTGTGGCAACACCGGTTCCCATCAGATCACCGAACTTTTATGCGCTGTCGGGCTCGGCTAGCACTTGGGTGGGTGACCATCCGGTATGCCGGACTCTGTTGGCAAGCGGGGTGCACTCAGTTCTTGTGAGGCAAACTGAGGAGCTACTTGATTGAGAAACAGCGGCTCTGCCATTGTAAACTGACATACGCCGGGAGAGCGGAGTACTGACCACATGCCCCTCCATATCCACATCGAGTAACGCCTGTGTGCTGAGGATGACACGGCATCCGGTCAGTACCGTTGAGTCTTCATGGCTGTTCTGGCGGAGTTTGTACGTACAAATAGCGCAATAACAGTAAATACATAAGAAAATTCGCGTTTGGAAGAAGGTAAAACACCATGATACGTACCCTGGATTGGCAGTACGATAAGAGTACAATAAGGCACACAGTCCGCAGCTCGTGGTCGTGCGGTAGCGTTCTCGCATCCCACGCCCGGGTTCCCGGCTTCGATTCCCGGCGGGGTCAGGGATTTTCTCTGCCTCGTGATGACTGGGTGTTGTGTGCTGTCCTTAGGTTAGTTAGGTTTAAGTAGTTCTACGTTCTAGGGGACTGATGACCATCGATGTTAAGTCCCATAGCGCTCAGAGCCATTTGAACCAATAAGGCACACATACTCGACGAAAACCACAATGGTAGGTAGGGTACTGTGAGTAAGACAACATAATACCCTGCTGACACATGTGCCAATGCAACGGTGTGCTAATATCCACAACTAAGAGTCGCGCAGACCTTCCTATAAACACGTGTTGATCGGAAAGTATGCGTTTCCGGACCCACGTTTACTGGACTTTTTTTCTTTTCTGATGAGTATTACCACTCAAAGCATTCGTCACTTTTTTGAACACCCTGTATATTTTCATATGACATATATTAAAAATATGTAGCTTATGTCTATCTGAAAGTTTTTTAGAGGATCGTGTAACATTTTAAGTAAATCTATTTAGAGCGTTTCGAGAATTTCGGTAACAATGTTTCCCTTTAAGTGTTACATATTTCCTTATATGTATATATCAATTTTTTTGGGTCATCAGTCTTCTGGCTGGTCTGATGCGATCTACCACGAATTACTCTTCTGTACCAACCTCTTCATCTCAGAGTAGCACTTGCAACCTACGTTCTCAATTATTTGCTGGATGTATTCCAATCTCTGTATTCCTCTTCAGTTTTTGCCCTCTACAACTCCATCTAGTACTATGGAAGTCATTCCCTGATATCTTAACAGATGTCCTGCCATCCTGTCCCTTCTCCTTGTTAGTGTTTTCAAAAAAAATGGTTCAAATGGTTCAAAATGGTTCAAATGGCTCTGAGCACTATGGGACTCAACTGCTGTGCTCATAAGTCCCCTAGAACTTAGAACTACTTAAACTTAACTAACCTAAGGACATCACACACATCCATGCCCGAGGCAGGATTCGAACCTGCGACCGTAGCATGTTAGTGTTTTCCTCATATTCCTTTCCTCTCCGATTCTGTGAAGAACGTCCTCATTCCTTACCTTATCAGCCACCTAATTTTCAGCATTCGCCTGTAGCACCACATCTCAAATGTTTCGATTCTCTTCTGTTTCTCCAGGGTTCGATTCCCGGCGGGGTCAGGGATTTTCTCTGCCTCGTGATGGCTGGGTGTTGTGTGCTGTCCTTAGGTTAGTTAGGTTTAAGTAGTTCTAAGTTCTAGGGGACTTATGACCACAGCAGTTGAGTCCCATAGTGCTCAGAGCCATTTGAATCTCTTCTGTTTCGGTTTTTCCACAGTCCATGTTTCACTACTATACAATGCTATGTTGCAGACTTACATTATCCGATTTTTTTCCCTCAAATTAAGGCCAAGGTTGGTACTAGTAGACTTCTGTTGGCCAGGAATGCCCCTTTTTGCCTGTGCTAGTCTGCTTTTGATGTTCACCTTGCTCCGTCTGTCATTGGTTATGCTGCCTAGGTAGCAGAAATCCTTAGGTTCATCTACTTCGAGACCATCAATCCAGATGTTAAGTTTCTCGCTGTTATCATTTCTGCTACTTCTCATTAATTTCCTCTTTCTCCTATTTACTCTTTAGGTTGTTCATTCCAGTCAGCATGTCATGTAATTCTTCTTCACCTTCCCTCTGGAAGGCAATGTAATCAGTGAATCGTATCATTGATATCCTTTCACCTTGAGTTTTAATTCCACTCCTGAACCTTTCTTTTATTTTCATCATTGCTTCTTCGATGTACAGAGTGAACAGTAGGGGGGTGGGGCTACATCCCTGTCTTACACCCTTTTTAATCCGAGCGCTTCGTTTTTGGTCGTCCACTTTTATTATCCACTCTTGGCTCTTGTATATTCTGTATATTACCCGTGTCTTCCTATAGCTTACCCCTACTTTTCTCAGAATGTCGAACATCTTGCACCATTTTACAACGTCAAACGCTTTTTCCAGGTGACAGATCCTATGAACGTGTCTTGATTTTTCTTTAGTTTTGCTTCCACTATCAACGGCAACGTCAGAATTGCCTCTTTGGCGCCTTTACCTTTTTTAAAGTGAAACTGATCGTCATATAGCACGTCCTCAATTTCCTTTTCCATTCTTCTAGGCATTATTCTTGTCAGCAACTTGGATGCTCGAGTTGTTAAGCTGATTGTGTAATAATTCTCGCACTTTTCAGATCTTGCAGCCTTCGGGATTGTGCGGATGGTCCTTTTCGAAAGTCAGATGTTATGTCGCCAGACATTCTGCACATCAGCAAGAATAGTCATGTTGTTTTCACTTGCCCCAATGATTTAGAAATTCTGATGTTAAATATAGGTACATAAAAACAAGTGCGATATGAATTCAACATTATGTCAAAACTTCTAGTCAATCGGACGACGACTTTTCGCGTTTTACGAAAACAAACGCACACAGGCTGACTTTTTATAGATTTAGATTTGTTGTTGTAGAATATATTTTGTAATCTCACTTATCATTTCTTTTTAAATCTTGCTTTAAATTCATATTTTTCTGCTTCTCTTAATGTTACAGCAGTTATCCTATGATAAGTAAATAACAGGTCTGGAAGAAGCCAGCGACGTGAGGTTGTATGATCACAGTGAACTGGGGGCGCTGTGTGGAGCGCTATGAGGCATACTCGTGTGTTTGACAAGTTTTATCTGATAACAGGTCTCAGTCGCGTCGGCGCAGGGACGTAACAGATTTTACAGCTCCTGCTTTAGTCTTCCTGTCGAAGCCATGTCTGTTTTTCTCGTAGGCTGTCCAAGAATATCATGAGCAGAGAAAACGATGAAACAGTTACAAATATTCTTTGGAAGCCAATATATAGATCACTCATAACATTACAAGTAGCTTCCATTCCTGTTTCGTGCACCTCGAATGAAAGAAAAATGACCGTGTTACTCCTCACATGTCCTAGCCTCTCTAATCTGTTCGTTGATCTCACTAAAATTATGCAAGCATGCAGCACATATGTTCTACATTCCTTATGATATACTGGTTCTGTAAATGTTACTCAATAGCGCCCAGCGAGAAAGCCTCGATTTCATCCAACAGTAACACATGTCTCTGAATTTCTTCTGTCTCCTCTTTAACCCACACTTGATGAACATCCCGCAATAACCTCATATGCGCGGTTCTTTCCTAGAATTTCTCCAATAAAATCAGTCTTCGATTCTTTTTTTTTTTTACAATTTATTTAATCTGTTCCACTTCATAGAGCTTTTACCATATTTATTAGGCATTTACTCATTCAGTTCAGAGCTTCTTCGTTACTAATGATGTAACTAAAGTCACTGGATTTTTCTTTATTTACTTTAAGTACATCAGATTTACTTGCATTGAAGACTCTATGACATGCGAATTTTTAAAATTGTTACAGTAAATTGGACTTCTCTGTGAATTGGACTTCACCGCCATGCACCGTGTGGTGACTTGCGGAATATGTATGTAGATGAAGATGTAGAACAACACTCTGTTTGTGCGTACAACAGAAAATGGTTGAAATTCTTCTTCTGACCGTTCTCTCCATAAGGAACCGCAGTAGTTTGCATGGGCACTGAAGCAACTGATATTCGCAATCATATACTTCACAATATGCGTGAACTTTTTTCCTGTGCTCTGAAACACTGCGCACATGTGAAACGACATCTTATCTTTTGTCATAACTGACGTTAAGGTTGCATTAGTACGAGAAATGAGAGCAGTTTTTCTTTAAAAATTATGACAGAACACATAAAATAATACACACTTTCTACGTAATGCAACGGGTTTTGTGGCGAAAATAAAGAACTTTAAAACTTACAGCGTTCGCTAAAGTAAATCCGCCCTATTGTCAGAATTTTATGAAAAAGGCTTTTCTAATCGCGTTACTATTTTTTTAGTTGTAAAAGGTTGGGGTGTTGTGTTTCATTCATCCAGTTTTTGCCTTAGAGCACATCTTCGGTAACAACATAATAACAGAAGATCATTAAAGTGGGGCATTCAATGGCACCAACTTGGAATAGACCATCTTCCATATAATATCATGCACCATGTTCTGGTTATTGTAACATCCTTATACCGTATGTAAAGTTCTCCTCTGCCGGGACAGCTATTGTAACGAAAACTGTAGCCTCCATGTCAACCAGTATTAACACTGATTATGGGAAACCCAACTCGCACTTTTCTCATATGACATTCTGGATCAAGGAAGCCAGGGAGATGCAGATCTTGATTTTCGAAAAGCTTGTTATCAAAAGTACGATCGTTCAAGCCAAGTTTGTGACTGGATTGACGATTTTATCTCGGATTTCAGGTGTGCGCTGTGGAAGTGTTTTGGAAGACTTGGTGTTCAGGTTGTGTATTAATGACCTTGTGGACAATACTAATACGAGGGCGTACTGAAAAGAATTTCCTCCGAATTTAGTATGTGAAAACTATGAAGGATTTTTAAATAAAACAAACCTTATTAACATTCTGCATCTTTATTCTGCATATCTACATACTTATTTCTCAACATAATCACTCTGGCGACGAACATATTTCCCCCAACGAGTGATCAGTTAGTTGATACTGTCACTGTAGATCGTTTGACTTTGTTGAAACACAACCTCACATCTCCTTGCATCGCTTCAGAACTATGGAAGTGAGGTCTTCGAAAGTGTTATTTAAGTTTCGGAATCAGATGAAAATAGGATGAGGCCAAGTCAGGACCGTATGGAGAATAATCGATGACAATGAACCCAAGACCTCGGATTGATGCAGATATCGCAGCGCTCGTGAGTAGTCTGACATTCTCAGGCTGAAGGAGAAGATGTGCCATTTGTGGGCGAATTCTTCGAATTCATGCCTTCAGTTAATTTACACACCGCCCTATTATACACTACAATTCGGAGGCGTCTAGCGGCAGAAGTCTACACTTTGCGTCAGCGAGGCTGGAACGTCGACTGAGTGATATGCATGATACGTAACACCTGAACAGACGTACACTGCGTTTACATGCGGCACATCTTCCGGAAGACGCTGGCCGGGGTGGCCGAGCGGTTCTAGGCGCTACAGTCCGGAACCGCGCGACCGCTACGGTTGCAGGTTCGAATCCTGCCTCGGGCATGGATGTGTGTGATGTCCTAAGGTTAGTTAGGTTTAAGTAGTTCTAAGTTCTAGGGGACTGATGACCTCAGAAGTTAAGTCCCATAGTGCTCAGAACCATTTGAACCATTTTTGAATCGGAGGACGAAAATCGGATTTCGCGTTTACATGTTAAGGCCTATTACCCGAGTCAAATGTTACGTATGGAAATCAGTTGTTCCAATTTATAATTTAGCAAGCACAATCGCTAATTCTCTTCGGTTAAATATTTTATTACAAATAGACAGCTTCATTTCTAGTTTTCATTCACTGTGCAAAAAGTTACTCCGTCCTTATTAACCGAAATTTTTTCGAACAAGTTGTAACCTGCCAGCACAAGCACGTTTCAAAAACAGTTATGCGTTTACGTGTTTGCGAAAATCAGTTGCGGAAGTATAAAACCGGCAGCAGGAAGCGGATTTGTAGAATAGATTTTGGAGTGTTTACATGATCAACAAAAAGCGGTACTGGGAAATCGATTTATGAAATTCAGTTAATTGATCATTTATGTTAACACTAATCATGTGTACATGTCCTGTAAATTCACAATTTCCTTATCATTTCGATTAAAGAATCACCAAATGATCTATCGAAAATGTAACTAGGTAACTGAATAACATACACATAAACATACCTATTGTTGGTCAGACCCGAGCTGTTCATGAAAGTACTGTGACACTACTCGGAGGACCTGCTACTGACAGATGAAGCACATGCTTTTAGCCTGAAGACGTGCAATCTATCAGAAGCGATTCGCCATAAACCTCCACAGGGAAATTCTCTCACTATATGACTGAACACCTGGCTTGCTTACACAATAAAGCGCCAAAGGAACTGGTACAGGCATTCGTATTCAAATACAGAGATATGTCAACAGGCAGAATACGTTATTGCGGTCGGCAACGCCTAAAGAAGACAAGTGTCTGGCACAGTAGTTAGATGGGTTACTACTGCTACAATGGAAGGTCATCAAGATTTAAGTGAGTTTGAAAGTGGTGTTATAGCCAACGCACGAGCGATGGGACACAGCATTTCCGAGGCAGCGATGAAGTGGGGATTTTCCCATACGACCATTTCACGAGAGTACTGTGAATATCTGGAATCCGGTAAAACATCAAATCTCCGACATCACTGCGCCTGGAAAAAGATCCTGCGGGACCAACGACGACTGAAGAGGAACGTTCAACGTGACAAGTGCAACACTTCGGCAAATTGCTGCAGATTTCAGTGTTCGGCCATTAACAAGTGTCAGCGTGCGAACCATTCAACGGAGCACCATCGATATGGGCTTTAGGAGCCGAAGGCCCACTCCTGTAACGTTGATGACTGCATGACACAAACTCTACACCTCGCCTGCGCCCGTCAACACTGACATTCGACTGTTAACGACTGGAAACATGTTGCCTGGTCGGACGAGTCTTGTTTAAAGTTGTATTGAACGGATGGATTTGAATCCCTGGACCCTGCAAGTCAGCAGGGGACTGTTCAAGTTGGTGGAAGCTCTGTAATGGTGTGGGGCGTGTAAAGTTAAAGTGATATGGGACCACTGATAATTATAGATACGACTCTGACAGGTGACACGTTCGTAAGCATCCTGTCTGATCACCTACATCCATTCATGTCCATTGCGCATTCCGACGGACTTGGACAATTCCAGCCAGACAATTCGACACCCCACAGTCCAGAACTGCTACAGAGTGGCTCCAGGAACAATCTTCTGAGTTTAAACACTTCCGCTGTCCATCAAACTCCCCAGACATGAGCATTACTAAGCATATCTGGGATGTTTCCAGAGTCTCGGTCCAGCACACAGTTTTAATCTGCCAGGAAGTTTCATATCTGGGATGCCTTGCAACGTGCTATATAGAGATTTCCACCCCCTCGTACTCTTACGGATTTATGGGCAACCCAACAGGATTCATGGAGTCAGTTCCCTCCAGCACTACTTCAGACGTTAGTGGAGTCCATGCCGCATCGTGTTGCGGAACTTCTGCGTACTCGCGAGGGCCCTACACGATACTGGGCAGATGTACCAGTTTCTTTGGCTCTTCAGCGTATGTTTCCTACATGCAGTGAGTTTTCTATTGTCACCGATGTGTTGTATTACAGTTACTATGCAAGAAAGATGAACTCCCGGATATTTTATTTAGGATTACGTTAGAAAAAAATACGAGGGTTGGAACTTTAATAGTGGCAACTATTTATTTACAGCTCGTACAAAATAGATACGTGTTTCAAAGTTTTACTGACCTTCAAAGTAGTCACCAGCATTGTGTATAGCCCGTTGCCAGCGATGTGGAAGTCGTAGGATACTCTTAGCAGTGCCAGGAGTGTTGACAGTTGGAGCGGCGCGGTCTATTGCCCGACGAATTTGTAGCAGTTCTGAAGCGAATGCCGTGAAGTGTTCCCTTCAGTTTAGAAATCGAGTTGAACTCACGAGGGCTTAAGTAAGGGGAGTACCGTAGGTTGTATAGCACTTAGCAGCCCCATCAGTCAAACAAATCAGTAACAGCTTGCACTGTACGTGCTTGAGCATTGTTCTGCAAAATGATGGTCAGGTCCGGTAGAAAGTGTCATCACTTACGTCTCTATGCTGTTCATTTTTGGAACACATCCGACGACCAGCTTAGAGACAGAAGTGATGTCACTTTGTGCAGGACCTGACCATCATTTTGCTCGAAAATGCTCAAGCACGTACAGTGCAAGCTGTTACTGATTTGTTTGACTGTTGAGGCTGCTAAGTGCTATACCACCTACGGCACTCCCCTGACTTTAGCCCTCGTGAGTCCAACTCTATTTCTAAACTGAAGGATACACTTCACGGCATTCGCTTCAGAACTGCTACAAATTCGTCGGGCAATAGACCGCGCCGCTCGAACTGTCAACACTCCTGGCACTGCTAAGAGTATCCTACGACTTCCACATCGCTGGCAACGGGCTATACACAATGCTGGTGACTACTTTGAAGGTCAGTAAAACTTTGAAACACGTATCTATTTTGTACGAGCTGTAAATAAATAGTTGCCACTATTAAAGTTCCAACCCTCGTAGATAGTAGTTTATTTTCCTTATCTTCGAATTTATTTTCCAGTAAACTCTGGTGTCATGAAAGCCTGTCTGTTGTTGATACTTCTAAATCTGCTGTCTTAAATGTCACTTGTTATCTAAAAAAGAATGGTAATATATTTAGCGTCTGTCAGAATTAAAGGAATTATATGGCATATTATCTATTTTTTATTCTCATGTCCTGCAAAACTTCAATAAAAAATGTTCGTAATTGATTATAAATATAGTTGACAAGTTTACAAATTTTCACCTTCGTTCTTGATGGGCTTGTAACGGAAATAAATGTGTGATCTGTAGGAAACGAAAATTAATTCTCCTAGAATTTATGTTACCCTTGTGTTATCACTTCCACAACATGATTTGTATATTTTAACGTTAATCCACAAAACTGGTTTTGGGAACGTGCTCCACGTTGCTGGTTATGTGTCTGTTTATCTCATGGTACACTGAATTACGTAGAAAATGTATTTCTACAATCATTTCGGGGTGATACAGTGGTCTGGAGAGTCAAGAGCCACAGTTCTTCTCGAGATCGTGGTAATGCATTAGACTGACACTGAAAATAGTATTATATTCATTAATTACACTAGCAATGTTTAGTACTCCTGCTTGGGAAATAAATGTGTATCCTTAAAACTGATTCTTTCACATGCCAAATCCAAAAGCAGAAAGTTTCAGCTGTAGCTCAGGAATAACAACATGATCGCACACTGTTGAAGGGTCTACCACGAAACAGGCATCACTCGACGCCGTGCAGTACATAGAAAATAAACATAAAAAACATGTTGCAGTCAGATTACATGATTATGAATTAGTCAGGATGACGCTGAATGGAGCAGCAGCTTTCCCATTTGTCATAACAGCGCTATCATTAGGGTAGCCCTGAAATGAGAGGAAAACTAATCAGAAACAGTCCTTTGTGACAGAGAGTGGAAAACATACCACTAAGAGGGTTCTTTTTGCATTTGTTTCTAAATTAGCAAAGCTTGCCGGGGTTCACCCTTAGACAACAGTAAACCGTGTACACTGGAAACCGGTTTGCAAAAATACGTGAGTAACGACAGAAGACAAAGAGATTTGCGGTTTTTATTCTTAAATTAAATAAACTCTAATATACGGATTTCACAACTAAAAGGAATAAACATACGAAGTTGTCCTATGGCTTGATAGCTAGTATCTACAATTTTTCTACATCTATATATTTTTCTACATCTATATCTGTATCATATCCTGTAAACCACTGTGAATGGTATGCTACAGGGTACTTCCAATAGCAAGAGATGTAAGGGTTCTTCCGGTGTAGTTCACGTATGGATTGCGGAAACAATGACAGTTTAAAAGCCTCTGTGCACGTTGTAATTAGTGTAATCTCGACCTTGCGAACTCTACGGGTATGATACGTAGGGGCGTGTAGTACATTTTTACAGACATCATTTAAAGCAGGTTCTTGAAACTTTCTAAGTAGGCTTTCTCGGGATTGTGTGTATCTTCAAGTGTCCGCCAGTTCAGTTTCTTCGGCACCTTCGTGACATTCTCCCACAAGTCAAACAAACCTGTGGCCATTCCTGCTGCCCTTCTCCGTGTACGTTCAATAACTTCTGTTAGTCCCATTTTGTATGGGTCCCATTCACTTGAGCAGTATTCTAGGATGGGTCGCACGAGCGATTTGTAAGACATCTTTTTTGAAGTCCGATTGCATTTTCCTTCGAGTGATTCTAGAAATCGTACAAAAGTGATACTACATGTGTTCTATCTCAGAAACCAGTCAGAACATTGTATTTGTCCATGCGAAGTTTTTTATTCCGAATCACTAATGCTATCACCCCTCAATGCATGTACCTTTCCTCCTGACTCGCCCTGTATAAGGAACAGAAGTGGACGCAAAACTCAACCCTGGGGGCTCCCTTTGTGATTTTCCCCCATCACTAAAACCTTCTAACCTTCCAACATTCAGCACAATTTTTCCATTTTGTTTCTTAAGTAAGATTCAAATCACCTGTGTGTAAAGCCCTGAATTGCGAAAAACTTTAGTGTCTCAAAGAGTGTATCACGAGATACAGAATCAAATACTTTGGAAAGATCACAAAAAACACCGATGACTATTTTTATCATTTCAGGTTTGTAATATTTGATGAGTGAATGTATAAATAGCATTCTCAATCGAGCAACCCATCTCGAATTCAAACTGTGATATGTCAATTAAAATGTTTCTACTTAAATGTGACACTATTCTTCAGTACATTCATTATTTGAATATTTTGGAAAAAGATTTCAGTAAGGAAATTGGACAATAATATTTAAGTCATTCTTGTCACCCTTCGTATGAAGATGTTTACAGTTATATACCTTAATCCATCAGGAAAATTTTCCTGTGCCAGTAATGCATTACAGGTATCATGAAGGATATTACTTATTAAGGTAAAACAACTTTCCAGAATTTTGTTTGAAATTCCCTTAAAACCAAACAAATGTTTGTGTTTTAAAAGTTTTTTAATTCTAATAATAGCAATGAGGGATGTTAGTGCTTCTTCTAATTGCATAATATACTGTATTATCTTGCTTCTTCTGCTGAATCATTTAATCCGATTATTGCCACTACATTTGGTAAATGATTGTTGAAAGTGCTTGCAACTTCTGAATTATCAGTCAGAAGAACGTCATTTAGTTTAACTGTTGTGGTGAATTGTACACTGACTAGCTGTCATGTCTTCCATTTGGTGAAATCCCTTACAGTTTTTATCTTATTATCTGCTCTGTCAAGACGTACATAATTCTTGATATTTTAATGACTTTCCTTAAAATATTAAAGTACGTTTTTGTAGCATGCAAGTAACGTCAGATCTTGACTTATTCTGAACTTCTTACAAACTTCTCTATTTCTTTTACATGCGATTTTGATTCCATCAGTTACCCACAGCTTACTTGTTTTTTATTGGATTTTCTGGATAACTTTTTGGTAACGTCACTTTCAGATATAGACACAAATTTATTATGGAATAAATTGAATTTGACATTAGCTTCTCTACATATCTCATCTCATACCACCTCTTACATTTAAAACGTTGTAGCCTGTTCTCATTAATAACTTACAGTTCCTACAAGTTTCATAGCCCGTCATCGACCACATGACTATTGGACGGTCCATGCATTGGTATTATACAGTTTTATTTCATCTCATATTTGTTGCGCAGCATCACTAAAACGTCGTACCTTGATCATGACATATATAACAGTGAGTAAATATTAATATAATTTGTTGAATAAATAACGTGAGAATGACAAGTAAATTTATTTAAAATCAGCACTAATCAGCAGGGAATGGGGAAGAGGGCGATCGAGTCTTTATTATTGTGGAACACTCTGACATTAAGCTGAACTTATTTGAAAACCCCGCGGAAAGCCGAAATCGACAGAGCTGAATCACGTAACAGTACTCAGTCCTTATTGTTTGAAATAATTATCAATAGAGCACAGAAAATTATGGCGAAACACGAAATAATGCTTACAGTATACGTCGTTTAAAAAGCGGGGGTAAATCAATCTTTTCAACATGTTCTACTAGTCAACTGAAAATTCAGGCTGCTAAAGCCCGTTTTACACGAGCGACGTTCTGTTCAAGATAGCATACTCGAAGTGCGTGCGGTTTTCGTGCCTGCGTCCGAAACCAACGACGACGCGAATGTCTCTGTGCTGTCAGTGATCTATAAGCAGTGCCGAGAGTGGAGCTCTAAACTTCAGAGTATGCTGCACACTGTGCATCAGCAGAAACAAGAGACTGTGGCAGCATCTGATAATAGGGGAAGTTAACATATTGTGGCCGAGCTCACACCTACTACAGAAACTGATTTTGTGCTTTTGTGACTTCTTAATCTTTATTGTATTGTTTGGTTTGTTTTGTTTCGTTTCCGTTACACATTGAAAAGTTACACAAGGCGCTCGTTTTTTTCCTACTAGTGTCCTCTTTTTTTTTTTTTTTTTTTTTTTTTTTTTTTTTTTTTTTTTTTTTTTTTTTTGTCATCAGTCTACTGACTGGTTTGATGCGGCCCGCCACGAATTCCTTTCCTGTGCTAACCTCTTCATTTGCAACCTACGTCCTCAATTATTTGCTTGACGTATTCCAATCTCTGTCTTCCTCTACTGTTTTTGCCCTCTACAGCTCCCTCTAGTACCATGGAAGTCATTCCCTCATGTCTTAGCAGATGTCCTATCATCCTGTCCCTTCTCCTTATCAGTGTTTTCCACATATTCCTTTCCTCTCCGATTCTGCGTAGAACCTCCTCATTCCTTACCTTATCAGTCCACCTAATTTTCAACATTCGTCTATAGCACCACATCTCAAATGCTTCGATTCTCTTCTGTTCCGGTTTTCCCACAGTCCATGTTTCACTACCATACAATGCTGTACTCCAGACGTATATCCTCAGAAATTTCTTCCTCAAATTAAGGCCGACTTCTCTTGGCCAGAAATGCCTTTTTTTCCATAGCGAGTCTGCTTTTGATGTCCTCCTTGCTCCGTCCGTCATTGGTTATTTTACTGCCTAGGTAGCAGAATTCCTTAACTTCATTGACTTCGTGACCATCAATCCTGATGTTAAGTTTCTCGCTGTTCTCATTTCTACTACTTCTCATTACCTTCGTCTTTCTCCGATTTACTCTCAAACCATACTGTGTACTCATTAGACTGTTCATTCCGTTCAGCAGATCATTTAATTCTTCTTCACTTTCACTCAGGATAGCAATGTCATCAGCGAATCGTATCATTGATATCCTTTCAGCTTGCATTTTAATTCCACTCCTGAACCTTTCTTTTATTTCCATCATTGCTTCCTCGATGTACAGATTGAAGAGAAGGGGCGAAAGGCTACAGCCTTGTCTTACACCCTTCTTAATACGAGCACTTCGTTCTTGATCGTCCACTCTTATTGTTCCCTCTTGGTTGTTGTACATATTGTATATGACCCGTCTCTCCCTATAGCTTACCCCTACCTTTTTCAGAATCTCAAACAGCTTGCACCATTTTATATTGTCGAACGTTTTTTCCAGGTCGACAAATCCTATGAAAGTGTCTTGATTTTTCTTTAGCCTTGCTTCCATTATTAGCCGTAACGTCAGAATTGCCTCTCTCGTCCCTTTACTTTTCCTAAAGCCAAAGTCACCTAGCGCATTCTCAATTTCTTTTCCATTCTTCTGTATATTATTCTTGTAAGCAGCTTCGATGCATGAGCTGTTAAACTGATTGTGCGATAATTCTCGCACTTGTCAGCTCTTGCCGTCTTCGGAATTGTGTGGATGATGCTTTTCCGAAAGTCAGATGGTATGTCGCCAGACTCATATATTCTACACACTAACGTGAATAGTCGTTTTGTTGCCACTTCCCCCAATGATTTTAGAAATTCTGATGGAGTGTTATCTATCCCTTCTGCCTTATTTGACCGTAAGTCCTCCAAAGCTCTTTTAAATTCCGATTCTAATACTGGATCCCCTATCTCTTCTAAATCGACTCCCGTTTCTTCTTCTATCACATCAGACAAATCTTCACCCTCATAGAGGCTTTCAATGTATTCTTTTCAACTATCTGCTCTCTCCTCTGCATTTAACAGTGGAATTCCCGTTGCACTCTAATGTTACCACCGTTCCTTTTAATGTCACCAAAGGTTGTTTTGACTTTCCTGTATGCTGAGTCTGTCCTTCCGACAATCATATCTTTTTCGATGTCTTCACATTTTTCCTGCAGTCATTTCGTCTTAGCTTCCCTGCACTTCGTATTTATTTCATTCCTCAGCGACTTGTATTTCTGTATTCCTGATTTTCCCGGAACATGTTTGTACTTCCTCCTTTCATCAATCAACTGAAGTATTTCTTCTGTTACCCATGGTTTCTTGGCAGCTACCTTCTTCGTACCTATGTTTTCCTTCCCAACTTCCATGATGGCACTTTTTAGACATGTCCATTCCCCTTCAACTGTACTGCCTACTGCGCTATTCCTTGTTGCTGCATCTATAGCGTTAGAGAACTTCAAACGTATCTTATCATTCCTTAGTACTTCCGTATCCCACTTTTTTTCGTATTGATTCTTCCTGACTAATGTCTTGAAATTCAGCCTACTCTTCATCACTACTATATTGTGATCTGAGTCTATATCTGCTCCTGGGTACGCCTTACAATCCAGTATCTGATTTCGGAATCTCTGTCTGACCATGATGTAATCTAATCTTCCCGTACCTCCCGGTCTTTTCCAAGTATACCTCCTCCTCTTGTGATTCTTGAACAGGGTATTCGCTATTACTAGCTGAAACTTGTTACAGAACTCAATTAGTCTTTCTCCTCTTTCATTCCTTGCCCCAAGCCCATATTTTCCTGTAACCTTTTCTTCTACTCCTTCCCCTACAACTGCATTCCAGTCGCCCATGACTATTAGAGTTTCGTCCCCCTTTACATACTGCATTACCCTTTCAATATCCTCATACACTTTCTCTATCTGTTCTTCAGCTTGCGACGTCGGCATGTATACCTGAACTATCGTTGTCGGTGTTGGTCTGCTGTCGATTCTGATTAGAACAACCCAGTCACTGAACTGTTCACAGTAACACACCCTCTGCCCTACCTTCCAATTCATAACGAATCCTACACCTGTTATACCATTTTCTGCTGCTGTTGATATTACCCGATACTCATCTGACCAGAAATCCTTGTCTTCCTTCCACTTCAGTTCACTGACCCCTACTATATCTAGATTGAGCCTTTGCATTTCCCTTTTCAGATTTTCTAGTTTCCCTACCACGTTCAAGCTTCTGACATTCCACGCCCCGACTCGTAGAACGTTATCCTTTCGTTGATTATTCAATCTTTTTCTCATGGTAACCTCCCCCTTGGCAGTCCCCTCCCGGAGATCCGAATGGGGGACTATTCCGGAATCTTTTGCCAATGGAGAGATCATCATGATACTTCTTCAATTACAGGCCACATGTCCTGTGGATACACGTTACGTGTCTTTAATGCAGTGGTTTCCATTGCCTTCTGCATCCTCATGTCGTTGATCATTGCTGATTCTTCCGCCTTTAGGGGCAATTTCCCACCCCTAGGACAAGAGAGTGCCCTGAACCTCTATCCGCTCCTCCGCCCTCTTTGACAAGGCCGTTGGCAGAATGAGGTTGACTTCTTATGCCGGAAGTCTTCTGCTGCCAATGCTGATTATTTATCAAAATTTAGGCAGTGGCGGTGATCGAACCCGGGACCGAAGACGTTTTGATTATGAATCGAAGACGCTACCCCCCGCTTTTTTTTTTGTAATCTCATTTTTTGTTCGTTAGTGTTCGTTTCAATTGTTCGTGGCGGACGTCACCTGACGCCCGTTGAAGTTCGTTATTGATCCATTCACTCAATTTTTTTATTACAGGGGGCAGGTAACCCTCTGACCGAGGACGCTGAGCTACCGTGCCGGCATCCCTAGACCTCTTACAAGCGACGAAATATCTGAAACCAAAAAGGTACTTACGTTTTCCGGAGTAAAAGTCAAAACTATGCACAAATAAGAACTTAAAACGGATCAGCTCCGCGCACCGGGCAGCACCCCGAAAGCGGAATTGTTTACTTGCTCGTCAGGGCATTTGTGTTATATAGCGTTCAGCAATATTGTATCCTATGGCACTTTTTTACCGCCGAGTGACACTTAAAATTACATTCCAAGCCGAACAAGGACGACCAAGCGCTTATGAAATCGAACAATTCATTCGCGAAGAGCTACGTCTGGACCCACAGGAACTGACAGGTATTCACTTCTCTATCGCCGGCAACATCCAGAGTGAGATTTTCACTCTGCAGCGGAGTGTGCGCTGATACGAAACTTCCTGGCAGATTAAAACTGTATGCCGAACCGGGCAAATGCTCTACCATCTGAGCTACCCAAGCACAACTCACGCCCCGTCTTCACAGGTCTACTTCTGTCATTATCTCGTCTTCTACCTTCCAAACTTCACAGAAGATCTCCTGGGTTCGATTCTCGGTCCGGCACACAGTTTTAATCTGCCAGGAAGTTTCACCGGCAGCATAGTCTACATTAAAACATATGCGCTAATGTAGTTCGACATTTCGCACACTGACTAAAGTTTAAACATTCTGACGGGCATATTGGGGAGGTGACGGTAGACCACATTGGTTTCAGTATTCGAACAATTCAGGTGTTTGAGCTCCATTTCGAGGTGCCACAAGACGTGGACGTTGAAGCCTTCCGACCCTACGGCAACGTTTTGGGCCACATCGCGGAACAATGGCAGACGTTCACGACATACCATATGTCAAATGGTGTCCCACAGATCAAGGTGGGACTGTCCAGGCACGTACCATCCTATTTGCTGATATGTGGTGTGCCGGCCATCGTCATGTGTGATAGACAGTCGCAGACATGTGCAGGATATGGAAAATGGGCCATGTTAGGTACGATTGCTCCGTCGCCGTTTGCTTCAGATCCAGTCCGGTGACGCAGGTCCTAAAGCGATAGTCACTTCTTTACCAGAAGTCAATGCCTCGGTAGAATGCAGCCCAGACTCATCACTTCAGGAAGACCCTGTTCTCCTGCCGGCACTCCCCTCGGGAACGATGGTGCGGACGAGAGCTCACGGGCAACATCTCCTCTGACAACGACGAGACCAACAACTCTACAGAGCTTGATTAAGGGCTGCGATGGACATCAAACTGAGTGTTGTGCCTACCTCTGCTTTCCTTCAGACGGGCTGACTTTGGACGACGAACTGCCACATACCGTCACGAAACATCACCTCTCCCTGAAAGCAGTGGTCACCCCGAAAACAGAAGAAATGAAGTCGAACGCCCTCCAGTGACACAGTTCTTCATATGGCATCATGGTTAGAGGACCAGATACCAGACAGTGATCTCCCTTCAACGACTTGAGTGGCCTCCCGATCCGATGTCCCATCTGGGGAGCGTCCTTTACACCGCCTGCATTCCTCTCTGACACCAATACATCCCATGAAGGGAGGTTTGGTGGGGCTGACCTGAAAACTAGCGCATATTCATGTAAAAGCAGTCTGGTGAGAGTCGTCAGGCCATGGTGTCAGACTTCCAGTTGGGAGCTAACAAAAAGTTCTTTGTGGCACATGGAATAAGCCAACGCCACCACCCTACTGTGGGAGGGTAAGGGAGGCTTATTGAACTCTGAATAACATCCAGATACAGATAAAGGACCCTATCACCGTTAACATACGATGGGCGAAGGTAATCGGGACAAGGAACACTTGTGCCATGTGAGGAATATGAAAGTAGTGGTAGAATTCACGTTTCACACACGCTGTACAATGTCAAGAGATCGAATCCATTGATCAACGAGGCCAGCAATGATCATTTGAAGAAGACCTCTGCTGTTTGTTGCCGCCAAACAACGGAGATCATTCATAAAATCAATGACCAAGCAGCAGACAGTGGCTGCCACACTTGGAGGAGCGACACATGTCCCAGGTATAGCATCACCAATGAGCAGAACCTGTGATTTGGAAACATTAAGAGAAATGACAGATGCATCCCCATATGTCGCCACACATGTCAGAGACATGCGGACATCATCTTCTCTGCACTGATAGAGGACGAGATCGTCAGCAGAGGCCTTGCAACAGAAGTACTGTCCATGCAATGACAGACCCACCAGGCGTTGGCGTAGTCCCTGGAGGCATCTTCATCGTACAGGTAGAGAACGAAGTCGTCAGCATAGGCCGTACAACAGAAGCGGTGTCATACAGTGAGAGGCCCATCAGGGGTTGACGGCGTCCATGGAGTAGGGGTTCTGACTCCAAAGCTTACAGTAACGTGGAAAGCTGGCAATTTGCTGGACAAGCGCTCGATCGCTAGAGGCGCGGTGAGGGGTTCGTTATAGAGTATTCCCGAAGACGCGCCGCTCAAGAGGGGCATTAAACGAGCCGGAAAACCCCTGTGCTGGAGGACCATATTCAAAAAGGTGTGATCAACATAGTCGAATACCTGACAGATGTCGCGACCCGGCGATTGCGACCATGTTCCTGTGACGGCAAAGGGCTGTATAAATGTTGCTGTTACAACCCAGGGAAGTCTGATCAAGGACAAGACATATCGCGCTGCCATCTTCAGTCATGATGCCAACAAACAGGTGAAAATTTTCATGCCGCTATTGAGTAGAGTGATCGGCTGGTAATCACAAACCCGCGATCGCCTATGTGATTTAGGAACTGGGATGACGATCCCATCAAGAAAGGTGGCTGGGATCATCGTTGTTGGGGGCATCATTTCACTACAGATAGACGTCCAAGTAGGTACCAACTGATAACTAAAATACTTCTAAGATTCGAGGGGAGGCCGTCAGGTCCTGGGGATTTATTGGAAGCGTCTAGGACTGCATCCGTGGTCACGTCTTTCTGAAGTTATTGAGCCGTGTTCTCCAGTAAGAGGTTTATGATGAGTGCCGCTACATCCTTAATTAAGATCGGGTGATGCGGGACGGCAACATACAGCCAGGTGAAATGGGAAATGGAGGAGTGACCAAAGGCACGTTGGGTAGTACCTTGTCGTCCTTCCACATCGATGAGTTGGAGTATGAGAGCTTGACGACGTTGCTAGCGTTCTGTGAGGAGGTGGTCCATCGACGGTGTTTCGTGAGGCTTAAGGTCATTTGTGTGGGACCTGACAAGGGTCGTTTTCAAGCGTCGTCGTATGAGTGAAGTGATTGTCACTTTACATGATGCACAATTGCCTGACAGACGGGAGAGAATACCATGGAAGTGTAGTTACGTAGGTTCGCGTAATAAATGTCCGTGGTGCTCGCATGCCAGGCCTTGACGTCTCTGCCATATCCCATCAAAGCCCTGCGTGGAGCCGGTTTCGTGCCGTATAGCCAACAGAATAGGGTGGATGTGTAGGTTGGGTGACATCGACGACAGAGGACCCACGCTTCCTCAGTGATCTTTAGGCTGTCAGGGACAGTCGGATGGGCTATGTTTAATTTCCACATGACACAACTGTCCCACACCTGTTGGCTGGCAAGCGCAGCATTGCAGATGTAACCCAAACTTCGGCATGTCGAATGTAGCCAGCAAGGGAACGAGTGAAGTATTTACGATCGAAACGACTGGACGAGTCCACCGTATAGTAAGTGAAACTTGCACAGATGCCATGAATCTTCGCCCTTGTATCAGTAAGCTGAAGTCGGTCGATGATGACAGAGAAGGCCACACATGGAGAATGTCAAGGGAGTTGATCAGTGCAGCTCAAGTCCTCACCGGTGATCAGATCATCCAGGGGGTCCTCAAAAAACGGCGTTAACTCGTCAACAACGTCTACTAGAGTCAGATGGTTCATATACAAGGGTTGGAACTTAAATAGTGGCAACTATTTATTCACAACCGATGCAAAAGAGTTACATGTTTGCACCTGTTACTGCCCTTCAAAGTAGTCACCAGCGTTGTGTAGAATCTCTAGAACAGTTCTGAAGCGAATGCCACGAAGTGGTTCCTCCATCCTTCCACTAACGCGGCAACAGCATGCACTTCTTCTTCAGAGACGCTAAGACGACCTGCCCGATGCATGTCTATCACAGTTTGCCGACCTTTGTTGAAGGCATTTACCCAACGTGCCACTGTTATGTACGACAATGCCGATTCCCCGCACACCTCTTGAAGACCTTGATGACACTGTCGTGCTGCACGACCTCTGGCACATCCAGTCTTGATCCAACTCTGTTGTTCCTGTTTCGAAAACATGGTGACACCGTTACGGTAGACCGATCGCTCACAAGTGACTGCGTTCCCCTCGACTGTGCGCACGCCGATGACGTGTCCATTTGCTCTGAGGTAAGGTACGTATGTCAACAACGTGTGCTATCAGCGAAAATTTTGATTCCATTGCATAGTGTCACCACAGCAGTGTTGTCACTATTTAAGTTACAACCGACATACATGCGGACGTCAAACAGCGTGAGGGCCATACCCTCGCATTGGAAGCCTAGGGCGGAGGAGAATAGCCACTTTACTATTGCTATCAGAGGCATGGGAGATGTGGGCCAAGCAACCGGTGGGAGCGTAGAAATTAGCGACGATCACTTCTTGGAGAAGGGCAATGTCGACATCAGCAGCATAAATGGTGTCTCTCTATGTTGTCAGTTTATGTGGAGCCTGAATGGCGGCCAGATTCATCATCAAAATGTGGTATTGTTGTGAACGGGCTCCCCTATAAGAATGGAGGATCCTGCAGAAAAGTCCGGCTGGCGTGAAACATCCGGCACAGTCACTGCGGTCGGAATTGCTGGGTTCAAGCAAGGTCGGGCGCCATCATAGTGCACTCCCTGTCGGGTGGTTCAGCGAACTGATCTGTTCCCATCGACATCGTCAGCCCAGAAAATCGAAACCGGTGGCAGGCGATTGTCGCGCCCACCGAGAGCTACGGGTGCTGTCGCCGTTATAAGACATCTTGTCAGACATTCTACCCCCATTTTGTCACTTTCGGCTTTTCTTTCTGGAATGAAGTTACATTGCCGGCCGGAGTGGCCGAGCTGTTCTAGGCGCTACAGTCTAGAACCGCGCGACCGCTACGGTCGCAGGTTCGAATCCTCCGTCGGGCATGGGTGAGTGTGATGTCCTTTGGTTATTTAGGTTTAAGTAGTTCTAAGTTCTAGGGGACTGATGACCTCAGAAGTTAAGTCCCCCCCAGAGCCATTTGAAGGCTGGAACGCCCAAGTCATGAGATGCTGAGGCTTATTTTGCTGACATAATGCTCTGAACGAACTTCAAGCGAAATCTCCATTAAAATTTCGAGAAGATACGTTTGGATCTTCCACCATCTGAAGACGTGAGCGACTCCCGGAATTTTGATGTATAAAGAAAAAAGAAAGAAAAAATAAAATAAAAAAGCCCCATCACAACTCCTTTCATTTTCATCGCTCCCCTGTGTGTTCTCTCCCCTACCTTCATCGTTTCCAACCCCCGTTTTAGTAATAGGTTAGTTGTTTTGGGACAAGCATAGACAGGCGCCAACGTCTGAAGTGGTGCATTCCTTTTCTTTCCCCCTGGGAAACAAGTGGCGGTGGCAAGAAGGTTTTTTGTAGATCCATTTCATGCTCAAGGTCGGAAAAAAAACTTGCCCCCGAAAGCAAACGTACCCAGTTCGTGTCTCGGTCCGGCATGCAGTTTTAATTTGCCAGGAAGCTTCACATCAGCACACACTCCGCTGCTGAGCAAAAATTTCATTCTGGCACATTGTCTTTATTGTTCTGAGAAAAAAAAAGCAATGATGTCGATGAAACTTTTACTTCGCTACAGTCCTCTAAGAAGTGGTAATGTATAAATTAATTACATCGTCTTCTGCCACTAATGTTATCTGTAATATTGCAAGAGGACGGCGAATGTGTGCATGTTAGAAATCGAGGTTCTTGTTCAGACGTATGGGAATGACTCCAAGAATCCCTGTGCTTCTCGATTAAGAGAAAAAAATTGAAAAAAGGAAAGGTCAAAATTTTGTTAAACGATGTCTAGAAATAAGAAACAAAATAAATTGAAAAACATTTGACTCACTTTTGAATAGTGCTCGAAATCATATACTGCAATAAGGTACGTCAAATGATTCATTATTTTTAAACAAATCTTTTCACAAAACCTTTGACTATTTTTTCAAAGTCTTGTTTTTATGTTCAAGTTTCGTTCAGAAAACATAAACCATAATATATTCAGTCGTATATTACTATTAAGAACATACAGATCAAGAGAAATCACAGAAGTTTCAATTTACGAAGTAATTTCAACTTTATTCTATGTTTTCAACATATAAGAAAGGGTTCCACAATTTCATTTGTAACTTTTTATGTGCTAGATAGCTAGGGCCCTGAGGAGATACAGTTTTTGCCTATTCATTTACATAGCTAGCGACAGATGTTTGTGAAATATTTCAGTTTCCTTTAGTTCACTAATATTATGTTTTTGTTAATTACCCTCATTATTTTTCAGCAATTAAACTTTTCTTTACAGACATCACACTAGTAAATTTGATACACCATTTGTCCATTTCCCACTCGTCGGTTGGCTATTAAAATTCAGATAAAAATCCATTGAGTAATATCTAGGGAGTCTTGTTTTTCGCACAAACATTTGACCAAAAGTTTTAGAATTCATTTCCAGTGATTAAAACTAACATTAACAGAGGAGGAACGGCGTGGGGTAAGAGTCTGCCTCTCCGGAAAAGGAATCCATAATCTTGACTTCTGCCACAGCCCTCTCCCTACGCCTCAGCAACATGTTGTACTTACGAGACATCTTCTTGTGCTGATGAAAAGTTGCAAAGGTTACTGATGCAAAAGCACTGTCACGTGGCTGCCATCGCTGCGGAAACAGTTCAGTAGAGCGTCATAGTGCCACTCTTTCGTGTCATTCCCTGAATCCGTACAAGATTTGCATATCCTCTAACCTATCCGTTAGTGCAATATAGGTACAAAGATAAATGAGGATAAGAAATCAGACGAAGTGCAATTACTCTGTAATGAGCCACGGGAAACTACGGGTCCCTTATACCAAGATACTCAGAAAATGGCACATGGTAACGTTAGAAATTTTGCCAGTGCAGTCCTGAGTCCAACCCACCATCCGATTTCTATATGAAATTTCCCATTTAGGAGCAACAACTCTCCTCTATAGTTTGTGACGAGGCTATTTGTAACCTTTCTAACTAATTAATCTATATATGAACTACTAAATATTCTTTTTCGAAAAATTTCTCCTCGTGTAACGTATCCTTAAGATATTGCATTCGACTGCTGAGCAATACTGCCTTTTGGTTGGCCCTGTATTGCGCTTGTCAAGTGTTCTCAAAAAACTGAAACTCAATACTGAAGTACGTTACGAAAGTTACATATAATGAAATCCAAACCTAACTTGAAATATTCACAAAATAGAGTGCTGCTCAACTCGGAATGAAACTGTTTAAGATAACCTTTACTGTTCACTGTAAATTAATCTGCTTACTTAGTACAACACCTGAAAATTCTGACTACGTAGTTTACCCTCACGCGAATGCAAAGCGAGACCTGCCATTAAAGAAAAGTTACACTACTAGCCATTAAAATTGCTACACCAAGAAGAAATGCAGATGATAAATGGGTATTCATTGGACAAATATATTACACTAGAACTGACATGTGATTACATTTTCACGCAATTTGGGTGCATGGATCCTGAGTAATCAGTACCCAGAACAACAACCTGTTGTGACGAGTCAGTTGCTGGGCCACCATTGACCAGACGTTTTCAATTGGTGAGAGATCTGGAGAATGCAACATGCGGTCGTGCAATATCCTGCTGAAATGTAGGGTTTCGCAGGGATATATTGAAGGGTAGAGCCACGGGTCGTAACACATCTGAAATGTAACGTCCACTGTTCAAAGTGCCGTCAATGCGAACAAGAGGTAACCGAGATGTGTAAAATACCCCATACAATCACGCCGGGTGATACGCCAGTATGGCGATGACGAATATACGCTTCCAATGTGTGTTCACCGCGATGTCGCCAAACACGAATGCGACCATCATGATGCTGTAAACAGAACCTGGATTCATCCGAAAAAATGACGTTTTGCCATTCGTGCACCCAGGTTCGTCGTTGAGTACACCATCGCAGGCGCTCCTGTCTGTGATGCAGCGTCAAGGGTAACCGCAGCTATGGTCTCCGAGCTGATAGTCCATGCTGCTGCAAACGTCGTCGAACTGTTCGTGCAGAAGGTTGTTGTCTTGCAAACGTCCCCATCTGTTGACTCAGGGAATGAGACGTGGCTGCAGGATCCGTTACAGCGATGCGGATAAGATGCCTGTCATCTCGACTGTTAGTGATACGAGGCCGTTGGGATCCAGCACGGAGTTCCGTATTACCCTCCTGAACCCACCGATTCCATATTCGGCTAACAGTAATTGGATCTCTACCAACGCGAGCAGCAATGTCGCGATACGATAAACCGCAATCGCGATAGGCTACAATCCGACCTATATCAAAGTCGGAAATGTGATGGTACGCATTTTTCCTTACAGGAGGCATCAAAACAACGTTTCTCCAGGCAACGCCCGTCAACTGCTCTTTGTGTGTGAGAAATCGGTTGGAAACTTTCCTCATGTCAGCACGTTGTAGGTGTCGCCACCGTGCCAACCTAGTGTGAATGCTCTGAAAAGCTGATCATTTGCATATCACAGCATCCTGTCGGTTAAATTTCGCGTCTGTAGCACGTCATCTTCGTGGTGCAGCAATTTTAATGGCCAGTAGTGTACTTACTTCTTGCTCAGCTTGCAGTTTTGCGTCTGGTGTGCTGACGTTGTCGAAACGAAATTGAAATTAGCAAATGCAGCGGCTGGAGGAAAAAAATCTTCTCACTACTAAATTTTTCTTTGTTTGTCATAAACTATCTGGGGCTACTTGTGCCATAAGGTTCAATGCAGACACGACAAAATATTTAAAAGCTTTACTAAGAATGATTGAGGAGACTTTTACTTTAAAGAAAAACATTCTTGAAAAATTGACCTTTGGTAGTTGTCAAAAAAACTGTACAGCATAAGAAGTCTCTAATAATTACAACATACACTCATTACAAAAATTATGAAAACAAAGAGTTAAAAAAATGATCAAATGTGTGTGAAATCTTATGGGACTTAACTGCTAAGGTCATCAGTCCCTAAGCTTACACACTACTTAACCTAAATTATCCTAAGAACAAACACACACAGCCATGCCCGACGGAGGACTCGAACCTCCGCCGGGACCAGCAAAGAGTTCAAATTAACACCAATCATGAATATTATTAGTTATCTAAGGTAAAAAGAATTCCTTAAATTAATACTTCTAACAAATAAATATTTCATGCTTGCGATTGAACTGGTTATCTTAAAATATGCATCCTAAAATGTTCACCATCCGTACAGCCAAGGTAATATCTTTACAAACAAGTTTTCATCTCCGTAAAAAAATATGCCATATAATTTCTTCCAGATTCACAAATAGCAGAACTCTTTCCTTAAAACTCAAATTCTCGGTACTCTGCCTCTAATAAACATGCCCTTACGCCTCACATTTGACTTGCGACCAAGAACACCACAGAGTACACTAAACACAGAGTCAAGGAACTGATCTACTACTCGCGGAGCGCGCTCATGTGGCATTATTCCAGTACGGCAAAGATGAAATCTCAATGGCAGAAATATTCTGAGAGTGCAGTTCTGGAGAGCTTAGATCCAATTACATGATCCAATTTATCAGGGAAGCTGACGCATCTTTATTTTCAATGAGTAAAGGAGTGTTCATTGCACAAATCTCTGTAATCAGAAAAATTGCTGGAGCTCATCCAAGATCATCCTGCAGACACTTATTTAAAGAGCTAGAGATCTTCACTGTAGCCTCGCAATATATATATATATATATATATATATATATATATATATATATATATATATATATATATATATATATATTCACTTATGAAATTTGTTATTAACAATCCGAACGAATTCAAAAGTAAAAGCAATGTACGTGGCTACAACACTAGGAGAAAGGATGATCTTTACTACTCAAGGTTAAATCTAACTTTGGCTTAGAAGGGGGTAAATTATGCTGCCACAAAAGTCTTTGGTCACTTACCTAATAGCATCAAAAGTCTGACAGATAGCCATATAGCATTTAAAAGGAAATTAAAAGAATTTCTTACTCATTAGATGAATTTTTGGATGTAGTAAGTGAGTAATTTCCCCAACCCAAAAAAAAATTAAAAATATTAAGTGTCATGTAATATTTTGTGTAAGGTAATATCTTGTATAGACAGATTTTATTAACCTGACACGTTCCACATCATTACGAAGCGTCGTATTCATGATCTATGGAACAAGATCTATGGAACAAGTACTAATCTACTCTAATCTAATTTTTACTTCAAATGATATGCTGTTTTTATTATATTGCAATTTAAATGGCAGATTTGAAGTGTTTCCAGTCACAGAATTTTCCAGCATTTTGACATAATTCAAAGAGTGATTAATTTTTGCGGTGTCTTAGTGGCTTAAAAACAGTTTGCACATAATCGCGTTTTTTGCAATAGCAGCGCGCTGTGTTTTCATTGGGAGAGCTATGTGTAGAAAGTTGTGCAAACAGTCTAGGCAAGTCACGAAGTTACAACTACGAAGCTGTGGGATGATGATGAACAAGACCCAAAACAAGACTGTATATTTGATTCTGTGTAGCAGCGGCCCCATACCGGAGGTTTGCGTGAAAGCTGTTATTTCCAACCGACGTCCTCTGTGCTGTCGTATTTCCTGCTTTTCTCCGTCGGCTATTTCTGTTTTTCCGCTATTGTCGCTGAACTAAGGAAATGTCGTGGGATTCTGCCCAAAGTTTACTGTGTCTGTAACTAACTCAAAATTTATAGGACATCGTCTAGCGATGGTTCTATTGAGGCTTGGTACTTGTGTACGGACGTTATATCGGGTGCTTATCGAACAATACAACCTCTTTAACGGAATCAGGTTATGAATATTTCAGCACGGTCATTTGAATACATACTGTGTGGAGCTAAAATGATGGTTTAGACCTTTTCAATCATTAATCCACTATTGGTATGGTTGTTGATTTTTACTCTTATTGACCTTTACTTCACCAGCTCAGCTGCAAATATATTTTTGTGAAAACTGTGAGGGTCGCTTTTTATTTCAAGGTCTGATCGGTCGCGAAATAGAAACTACAGTTGAAATCAAAAATATTTTATTTGAAACGTTTAACTACACCTTCCAGCTGATTCTGTACATAGTCACCACTCCAGCTTAGAGTTTGCTCTCATGAAAAGCTGGCAAGGAGGGCAGCATTTTGCTACAGACAACGAGCTGCGAAACGCAGGCGGTTGCGTTCTATGAAGAGGATATTGGAAATCTCGTACTACGCTACGGCAGATGTCTTGGTTGGAGCGGTGACTACGTGAAGAAGTAGCTGGAAGGTGTAGCTACATCTTTCAGATAAAACATTTTTGATTTTCGCTGTGGTTTCCATTATGCGATTCATCAGACCTTGAAAAAACTCCCTTGCAGTTTCAAGCAATATTTGACACTCTTCACACCTGCATTTACCTGTGTAGATAAATGCGATAGTTATCCGTAATATTTTCCAACCTATTATAAAATAATGGAAATATTTTTTTTACTTTTTTTAAATCTGAAAATGATTAAACACTGATCGTACTGATGTGTGAAAATGCAGAAGTTATCTGTAATAATTTTCTACCTAGTGTAAACTAATGTAAAGCAAATACCTAACTTTTTTTTTACTTTGTTTCATTTTTTGATCTGAGACTGATCAAATATTTATCGAAACTAATCATTATAAAAACAAATGTCGGACTGGCACTGTGAAACGAAGGATGTATTTTAAATTTATAGAATTTTAGGTGAGAGAACAAAGTATAGGTTTTACGATTGTGTCATGTCGATAACATTTCACAAATTTCAGTACAGAACATCTGGATCTTACAGGGGATATAGCTTTCGAAACGAAATAGCGCTTCATGAGAAAATCACGATAGAAACAAAGATTTTTCAATATCTGTGTAGAAGTGATGCACTCGACGTACGTATAATTCCCAACTGCCCTCGATTTCTGATTTTGTGGAAGCGTTGCCGTGGCTACTGATGCTGCTAGTTGTTGCTGAAGGATGGTCATCTTTAAAATAATTCTCATTTTTTAAATTAAATGAGATGGTATTGTCTATTCAGAGAGTCAGGTCAGAGAACTGAATAGACACGTTGGGTTGCTGACGCAACTACTTAGATCTGAAGACGATCCAGAGTGATCTAAACATGCCATTTAATTTAAAAAATGCGGCAACTAAAACTGAACAATAAACGAGAATTATTTTAAATAATAAAGTTGCTGTGTCTCTCAAGACAAATGTGTCGGCAATAGTGAGGATGGCCATCTTGACACTGTAGTTTAGTACCTTGTCTGCGGCATTTCCAACTGCTGTTTGCTATACTAGTTTTCCCACCACTGCTACTTCTATCTTGAAACATAGGGGAGTTGGATCTCATCTTCGTCACGATTGCTGTGCCGTACATCCGGCATTCTTTATTTTCAAAAATGGACACACATATAGTACACATACTAAAAATAACTCATACGAAGTCGCGTCCAGACCAAGACTAGACAGCGAAAATAATAAGCTACAAAAGACCAATTTCGTAAGCGATTATAGTGATAAAGTAGATGGCTACAGCTGCACAGGAGAACGTAAGCACCGGAGACAACGAAATCAGTCGGCTGTCATCCCGACACACCCCTTTATACAGCCATAGGGAGCACAGCAGCCATAGGCGGCACGGCATCAGATCACGTGATATGATGTGGAGGGCTTGTCTGTTGATTGGATAGACGCTCTGGTGTGTCCCCTGTTCGGAGCGCCTCTAGTGGAGAGAGCTGACAACCCCAATCGCACTTGCTGGTGACACTGTCGTCAGTAGCAGTATTATTCTGAAAATTTCAGGACCTATCAAGTCGAATTAGCTTAGCCAAACTGCTCGAAGAAAAGTTAACAATTTAAAATATGACATCAAAAATAGCTTCAGCTGACTATATTTCGGTGTGATTAGTTTATGCGATCATATTCGGCGTTTCACCAAACTATCTTCACCCCCCCCCCCCTCCACACAAGTACACATACCACTTTCACTCCCATGAATTACGTCAGTGATGGAGGGTCATATGACCAACTTTCACGACGTCAGCAACGTGTACAGTAGTGGAAACTGGAAACTAACCAGTGTGTTCTTTTAAGGTTGTGACTAGTATTTAGCGCAGAGAGGTTATTAGTACAAGTAAGACTCCGCTATTACCGCAGGAGAATGTGACCATAACACACAGTACTTTTGTTCGTACGACATTTCCTATCCACTTGATCTCTATTCTTCACTGTCATTTAACGGAGTCGCACAGTAAATCCCCGTTTAACCGAACTCGGGTCATCCGAAACCCGGGTTATCCGAAACGCCTCCGAAAATCGCAAAACCAGAAATTAATATTGTACCGCACGCACATAATTCCAGCGCGAAAATGTTCTGAGCTATAGCCCTATAAAGGTGCGCGCCGACCTGGAGTTGCTTCCACATCGGCCGACTCACCAGTCTAAATGCGGTTACGCTGACAACTACAGTGTATTGAAGCGGTTATTTAATTCCGCTGTAAGTGTATTTTTGTGCTAAGGCGACTAAGCGGAAGTGTTTTGGGATTACTTTCGATGATAAATTAGCTGCTATCAAAGAAGCTGAAAAAGGAAGCTTACTGAAAACTGTTGCGGCTAATTATGGAGTTGGTGTTTCTATTGTTTTGGAATGGAAGAAGCCTAAAGTTCTAAAGCAAGCTACAAAAAATCTTCGCAGGAAAACTTTGAAAACATCTGATTTTGAAAAAGTAGGTGACGCTCTTTATTTTTGATTCACCCCATCACAAGAAAAAGGCTCGCCTTTCAGTGGGCCGACAATGCAAGAAAAAGTTAAAATGTTAGACGAGGAACGAAAAGATTCTTTTTCAACCTCTGGGTGTTCAGATACAATTAAAAACAGATAAGGCAGTCGGCAGTTTAATGTATAATGAGAAAAGTTATCTGTAGACATAGATGCCGCTGATGTTTTAAAAACAGAGTTTAAAGATTACAGCCGAGGCTACACTAAGGACCATATTTAGGGTGCCGATGATACGGATGCTAACCTTTAAGATGTTGCCTACAAGATCCTTAGCATCCATAAAAGAAACATCCTCCTCAGGACGCAAAACGACGTCAAAAACGGAAAACGGTTCTTTTAGCATCAAATGCTTCTGGCATATGTAGACTGCCCCCAGAACGTATCAGGAAGTTAAAAAATCTTGAGCATTGAAAGCTGTTGCCGGTACACACTATTAGTTTTTTACGAACCCGAAAAAAAATCTTGGATGTCTTATTAACTCTTGGCCGAATGTTTCAGTGATCTTTTCTACCAAAGCTGAAAAGTTTTTAACTTAAAAAAGGTCTCCCTAAAAAGCCAACTTACGACTGTACACCTAAGGATCCTTGCGAGTTAAATAGTGTCGAGTTATTGTGTGTTTCCTTCCCCCAAATGTTGCCAGTCTAATTCAGCCACTGGATCAGGGGATAATAGCGACATTTAAAGGACACTACCATGGACTGTTTCGCAAAAATGGTTGAAATGGCTCTAGCACTATGGGACTTAACATCTGAGGTCATCAGTCCCCTAGAACTTAGAACTACTGAAATCTAACTAACCTAAGGACATCACACACATCCACGCCCGAGGCAGGATTCGAAACTGCGACCCTAGCGGTCGCGCGGTTCCAGACTGAAGCACCTAGAACCGCTTGGCCACAACGGCAGGCGCCCGTTTTTGAGGACTATCTTGTAAGATTGTGAATAAGGCGCTGAAGGCAGTAAACATGAAACAGGTAATTTACTGGTTTTCCCAAGCCTGGAATAATGTGAAAGCAGAAACTCTTAAAAGGTGCTGCGGAAAACTATATGATGCTCTGGAAGAAGACGACTTGGAAAATTGACAGAAATGGTAAAAAGAATTTGCGGATGCGAAGACTTGGATACGTACAAGGATGATGAATGGGTTGTTGCGGACGATTCGCAAGAAATCACGAATCAAGAAATAGTAGAAACAGTTTAACTCCTGTCATAACCATTCAAAAATATGTACTGTAATATTATAAAACAAAATAATTACTACTTATGAGATGGTCACGACTTACCCGAAGAAACTGTTACCCGAAACGGCTGCTCCCCTCCCCCCCACCCTCCATGTAGTTCGGTTAACCGGAGTTTTACTCTATTTACACGTTCGTTAACTGACAAGTTTTTCAGTGTAAATATGAAATTCTCCTAAATAGCCAACCATCCTCTTTGCAGGGGATAACTGGTGGTGGATCAGGCACGTGACCTTCTCCACCGTTGTACCATTTTCTCTCAGGATTAGGAAGACAGGCTTCACTTCGTCTTCCTCATGTTTTGGCTCCTCTGCCAAGGCCTACTCGGTTTGAAACACCGTCAGTGTAGATAACGCTATTG
This sequence comes from Schistocerca nitens, assembly GCF_023898315.1. NCBI lineage: Eukaryota > Metazoa > Arthropoda > Insecta > Orthoptera > Acrididae > Schistocerca > Schistocerca nitens. Next base: position 580,342,926 of record NC_064618.1, on the reverse strand, counting down.
CAAACATTGCCCTCACACTGGAAAACAATCTTGCCTTGACTATAGAAGTGCTAAAAAAAGATATAAACAAAAATCCAAGGATATGAAAAATAGCTTGACAATAACTACCCATAAGGAAATTATGACTATGGCGATCACTGGAGAGATTGCAGTGTGACTGAATTATAGTAGCTTTTCGAATGTCTTTCGGGTCTCGTAATCACTTCAGACACGTGTTGCAGGTGGAGTTGTGGAGTTTATTTTCTGTTACACATGATTAGAGTGTCTTTTCTGTTATACACTGACTTGTAATCAAAATATGTACAGAAATCGCTACTTTGAGGATCAAAATTATAAATATCGTTACACATGACTTCAGTAACCACTATGGCGCCAAACAAGGAGGATCCCAGTCATCAGTTTACTCTAGTAATAGAAAATATGACCTGATAGATCTGACAACTACACGAGAGCACAAAATTAGAAAACAGAGTTGGCATACGCCGATGACGTAAATCATAGAAAGTCAATAACAGAAGAAGGAATATAACGCTTACAAGGCAATCAATCGAAGTCTTCAGATGAGCTAGTTTGCAATTAAATGCCAACTAAATAAAATATTTTGTGCTGACTTATTCTACCAAAGTTAATGATAACTTTAAAAATCAAGATGAAACATTTGGAACAGTAAATCAATTTATATTTCTGACGGACCTTTTTAAAACAGCAAATATAAGGGTCGGTCGAAAGGTTTCCGCTCGAGGGCGCTGCTGCAGCGTACGTGCAACCCAACGTAACTCCAATGCTGTTATATAAGCAACAATATGTAGACAAGGTGTTAGCATTGCATTCGAATGGAAATTTTTGATCACCGCTTATGATATGAAGGATGAAGTAACGTTTTTAATTCAAAACGCAAGTAAAACTTATTATCTCCTTTCAAATATCTTAAAGAATAGAAATGCTTCTAGTGAGAACAGAATATTCATCTGCAAGTCACTTTTACTACAGAACTGACGCATACATTTAAAATCCGGGCTCTGAGAAAAAAAAATGAAGCAGCAGTAGATACTCGAGAGTAAAATGCAAGGTCAGTTTTTTGAGCAGTGAAAGACACTGTCAGGGGAAAATACCAATTCCAGAAAAACTTAGAACTATCTAACAAAGAAACTGGTATCGCTTAAGACTATTGTTGAAATGGCTTCTTTGGCAGGAAGACGCCTGATTCGCTTCCCTATTCTTTCCCATCCAATTTTGTGCTGCTCCTCTAATGACCTATTACTCGGCGAACCGTTAAACACTAATTTTCCTGTCTTCTTTGAACACCTGTATGATCCACCGACTGCTTTACTCGTAACTAACAAAATCATTTCTTCTCACTGTAGCTGTGAACATTAATATTTTTTTTTTTTTAAAAAAAGTTACTTGCCGGCTATGGGTGAACATGGCATGTTACGCTAATCCATTTTTGTAATAAGTACTTCCTTTCTAAGTGACTGGTTGCTGCAGAATACTACGCTAAAGCCGTTTGTGAGTCACATTATGCAGTGTCTTAAAATGTTATTTTTTTCCAGAGCTAGAATTTATGCGAAGAGCAAACGCTTCTAAACTTAAGAGAATTTCAGTTTAAAATTTTCATCAGTATGCACACCCAAAATTACGGAACATTCCATCCTAGTCTCTGAACCACGTTCATGTTCTACATACTCTGTCGGTATCATTATTCAGTGACAATGAAAGAAATTATTCTGAAATAGAGTGTATTTCCCAACTCGGTGACCGAAAGTCAAAGCTAATGCTAACTTTTAATGTGATAGTAGCGTCAGTGGCACCTATACTATCTCAGGTCTCAGAAAATAAATGGGTTCAGCATAATTTTCATAAAAACTTAGACCCAATAACGTAATTTAAATTTATTCTACAGTTACCCATAGTGAAGCAACAGCTAGCGCCCACTACGAAGCTCGCACAAACAAAATACAAGCCCAAAATGGTTCGAAACTGGTAAGGAATGTAATATATTTCAATAAATGACCGACTGGAAGCGTTTGTAGCTATACGTGCCTCAGTATAAGGTCATAGTGTTCAAAAAATTATTCATTTGGTAATACGGAACTCTGACACTTTTGACCTTTATACACTGCAGTAGTTCACACACAAGCTGCAATTAACCGCGTTCTAACAATCCGCTGTCGCTTCGCTTCCGGTTTTCGTAGAGTGCGGATGTGTATGTGTGGTGCTGAGTGCCTGTTAACTCGTGTATCATTAAGACCACAGTGACTATAGCATTCAGTGTGGTGTCGTCGTCTGCGCTGATAGCATCAAAACAGTCACATTGCGAATCGGAATTTTCTGTTAATGTTTAGGAGTTGCTTCGTGTGATGTGCCATGAGTGATGAGCTACATGGGGAAGGAGGTGATACACATGCTTTGTCGAATATGGACATCGATCAAGGTACTGTTACTGCGGCCATAGGCTATGTGTTTTATGATGCGGGTAGCCACCGGGAGTAAACAGTCTATAGGGAGTAAACACTTCCGGGCTAAGTTGCCGTGGTCGATCTGTAGAACTTCTTCTCCCTGACGTTTCGTTCTCAACTACGGAGAACATCTTTCGAGGTGAGTCATAATTTTCATAAAAACTTCGACCCAATAACATAATTTAAGTTTATTCTACAGTTAACCATAGTGAAGCAACAGCTAGCACCCACTACGAAGCTCGCACAAACATAATACAAGCCCAAACTCACCTCGGAAGATGTTCTCCGTAGTTGAGAACGAAACGTCAGGGAGAAGTTCTTCAGATCGACCACGGCAAATTAGCCCGGAAGTATTTACTGATGAAGACGCCGGCCATGAAAGCCTACATGGAATGAGTGTATAGGGAGGTTCATTGTGTGATAGAAAGAAGGAAAAGAGACAGCGAGACAGACAAACGGCAATTTCGTGAGAAAATATTGCCAGATAAAGATATCTTAAGGATGCTGCAGTTCGTATAGTTAATACACAGGATAAGGGGAAGTGTTCGTGTTCGTGTTAGTGCAGCCTCTCATAACAGACACACTGAGATTAAACGCAACAGACGGAAGCAAAATAATTGTGGACAATCGTCTGTATACATTGAAAACACAATAGGAAGTGTAAACAAAACGCATCTGTTATCAACTGAGAAAGTAATACATTAGAGGCATTCAAAAACAGGTTGTTGAACACCTGTTGCAACAGTAGAATAAGGGTGAGAGTAACTTACCGATCTGCCACTAAAAGATTAGCGCAATCCACGCTGTTTACCAAGTAATATTTAGTACCTTTCATCGATATTTATAAGCAAAGAATAAATATGAGAGTGGCATAAGAATTTGTTCAACTGAAAGTATTATTTTAAACTGTGTCAATTTTGGAAATCCTCCGAAGCCAATCACTAAGGAAATATTAAGTACAAACATTCATCAGCAAACATGTAATATAGGAAGAATGACTGCCTAAATATCTCCGTGCTCACTGTAATTTGTTTTATCTTGTCCTCACAGTTGCTATGGGGGCTATACTTATGAGTCTGCGATACATTCCTAGATTCTTCACTTATTGTTAGTACTGTTTGTTGAAGTGTTTTACGTAGGATTTTGTACCATAGTTGCTTATCCTCAAACATATGCAACTTACGTTTACCAGCATTTCCGTGACACACACTGGACTCGCATTCGGGAGGACGACGTTTCAATCCCGCGTCCGGTCATCATGCTTTAGATTTTCCGTGATTTCCCTAAATCGCTCCAGGAAAATGCCGGGATGGTTCCTTTGAAAGGGCACGGCCGACTTCCTTCCCCATCTTTCCCTAATGCGATGAGACCGATGACCTCGCTGTTTGGTCTCTTCCCCCAAACAACCCAACCCAACCGTGACGCTTTCCGTGAGAAATACTTATGAACCTTCACCCGGCCGTTCTTTATACAGTGCGGTCAGATACAGTCTAAATAGCTTGTAAGGGTGTTGACTATGCTGAGAACTAATTGTTTCGAGTTATTTAACATTGAAGTTAGCCAATCAGTTCATGCGCGCGCAAAATAAAGCACTCGCACGCTCTAAAATGTGGTGATGCCCAGACATCTGTGGGCCCCTGAGGTAACACTTGTTCAAATGCTCACTGCGAATTAAAAACGTGCGTTTTTTGGATGTGATCAATTTAAGCTAGATGAGCAAAAGCTACGTTTGTTTGGTTTCAGGAAATCAAGCGAAGTACACATTTGCCTGGCTGCTTGAATTTGCGCGCTCGACGGCCTTATCGACTAAATTCAATGCTAAATAACTTGGAAACACCGTAACGTATCAAATTTTTTCTTAACAATTATTTCACAGCATAGCCTCCCTTTCGACACTCTTTACAAGCTTTTCACACTATTTCTGACCACTTTGTTTAAGTTCAGAATCGGTACTGTATGTTGTATATATGTTGAATGTTAACCGGGGACCTAGGAACGATGGAGAGGCTCCGTCCCCGCCGCAGCCGCAATGGTCCACAACCCCATGACAACGACAGCAGTCTACTTCACCCCTCCGCCGCCTCACACCGAACCCAGGGTTATTGTGCGGTTCGGCCCCCGGCACGAATGGATACGAGTTATTTGACGTGATAAATCATACTGTAGCCTGTGCTAATTCAATGGAACGGTTTGTGTTCGGGAAATACCTGCATAACGTTACCTACCGTCATAGCAGTGAAGTACGGAGAAGGTGGTGGTGTGGTATGAGGGTGTTTTTCGCACTGCGTTTAAGAAAACGCTGAATGCAGAAGGAGATTAACACATTTTACAGCAGAAAATCGGTCAAGCTGGAGAATCGTACAAATATAACGTCGTTTGGCCATCGAACAGACTCCTGTTTAGACGACATAGTAATAAGCATTCGTGGCGTAGGGAAACAACTGAAAGAGTTGAAAACAGATAAGTCACCAGGTCCGGATGCAATCCCAGTTTGATTTTTCAAAAAGTACCCTACCGCAATGGCCGCTTACTTACTTTGCATTTATCTTGAATCTCTAGCGCAGCACAAAGTCCCAACCGACTGGACACAAGCACATGTGACTCCTGTGTATAAGAAAATTACAGACCAGTTTCGCTACACGCGAACGGCAAGATGGCGTAATTTTCTCGATCACTAACAAAGTGCGAAAGTTTAGTTTTTCTGTGTGTAGAATCAGCTACAAGCCGTCAAACGAACGTGAGTACACGAATAACTAACAGCCCAGCACACACCAAAACCGTGTTCAACAACACAACCGCAACCCCAAGTGTATAACGCTGACATACTAAGTTCACCTTTTAGTATTTGTTTACTAACAGCCGCTCACGTAGTTGCAGATGACATTATGTACGCTGAGAAAAAACGGCAACAAAAAAAGCACAGAACATATGTCGCAGACAGCGACAATAATTCTTAAAAACATTCCATAACCTATCAAAATTCTAAAAACCCGCCTCGATTGCGAAAAAAGCACCTAGTGTTAAGTGTTAACCCAGGTTTCGGCGTAGATAACTACACCTTCTTCAGAACAATAATAAAACCCACCAGTGCCTAAGAAGACCTTTGTCAATGATTGAAAGAACACCATAACTATACATTTGTCAATGATTAAAAGAACACCATAGCTACACATTTAATGTATAGCTATACATTTGTCAATGATTAAAAGAACACCATAGCTACACATTTAATGTATAGCTATACATTTGTCAATGATTAAAAGAACACCATAGCTATACTTTTAATGTATAGCTATGGTGTTCTTTTAATCATTGACAAAGGTCTTCTTAGGCACTTGTGGGTCTTATTGTTGTTCAGAAGAAGGTGTAGTTATCTACGTCGAAGCCTGGGTTAACACTTAACACTAGATGCTTTTTTCGCAATCGAGGCGGGTTTTTAGCTTTTTAATATATTAACCAACGATTGCTGACGCGATGCGATGTTGAAGGTTCTTAAATTCAATAACCTACAGTAAATAAGGTTGTATGAAAGTATCCATAGAAAACTTTATTTCAATAAACGAACAATAAAAAATCTAATAATGTGTTACTGTGTTCGTATAACTGTGCTACTTTCTGCATGTTTTTCATTTTAAAAAAAACCACTGACGATGGTGACATTTGTCGCCGAAACTAGTTTGGGAAATAAGTAAGTAAACAAATACCAAGGTGTTTTGTATCAAGGCGGTCTCAGTTCTGATATTGGTGTTTTTGTTTGCAAACAAAGACCAAATGGAACAATTCCAAGATGAAGTTTTTACCTCAAGTGTCGCTTAGAACTGGCTACAGAACTGTGTGACTTATGAGGAACTGCTGGAGCATCGCACCCTATTGGTTTTGCTTACTGTTTCAGTGAGTGGTTCAAATAGATCTGAGCACTAAGGGACTTAACTTCTGAGGTCATCAGTGCCCTAGAACTTAGAACTACTTAAACCAAACCAACCTAAGGACATCACACACATCCATGCGCGAGGCAGGATTCGAACCTGCGACCGTAGCGGTCGCGCGGTTCCAGACTGTAGCGCCTAGAACCGCTACAACAGCATCATACACACCAATGTGAAGTGTTTGTATTTCAACAAACACAGTGTTATGGATTCTTGATCATATAACACTATTTACACTTTTATTGGGGTTTTGAGTTTTTCCATGAACACATTTTTTCAACAGTTCAGGCGCTGCTAAGTCTTTGAAAATAGGTTTTATCACCTCCATTACCGCATCAGGCAGACTATGTTTATGAGTGTACACTTCGCCAGTTAGCAATCCCATGTTGACCTTACACCAACTGTTTTCTCCTTTGGGACACAAGTAATGATGGGAACTTTCATCGGTTGAACAAGTGTGAAATAAAGAGCCCAAACAGTGTGTGTGTTTTGCCTAATAGCCATTCCATAATAGTTCTGTATTTTGTCAATTACACTGTTAGTTAACGTTCGCTTCCCATCCAAACCTTTACCATCACCGAGTTTTTGTTTCTTGAACGAAGCTTTCAGTCGTCGAAGTCTTGTTACCATTCGTTTCTGTATATGTTCAGTACACTCAAATTTCTCCACTGCAACATCATCACCATAGGGTTTCAGTTCTTGAATATGTCTCTAACCTTTAGAATCACCGTTACTAAGAAATTCACATATTGCGCTTTATCACACGTAACACAACGTTGAAATATACGAGCCACTTCCATTCCTCCGCTACTGCCACTACAGTTGGCTGTGCAATTATTTTCAGGTGTACCTTCATTTTTTTATGGACACCTACAATATTTAGATGTTACTACTACATCTAAAACTTTCGCTGTATACTTACTGGTGGCAGATACTACACCATGAAGAGTTGTGTGTCACCGTTTATGCCAGGTACCATCGAATGCTGCAGTCAAGTCTCAGTTACCACTGTTTTCTATTACTGCCTCTTTCACAGCTTTCTTCATAGATTCTATACAGACATCTTCTACTTTAGACCCTATAAATCTATTATAGTTCGTAAACTTGGTTGGAGGATTTGGAAGATTCATCATGCCGCAGAAAACAGCACCTACAGTAGCATCCTTACCAATTGTACGCAAGGCATAAACAAATCTTTGTTTTCATAGATTTTACCACCATTTTTTTCATTTGGTGTTACTGCAACACTGCTCCAAAAGGTGGTCATATATGAACACCATTTCACTGGCAAGTCCTACGTGATTTTTTATAGAGAGTTCCTGACATACTTCACTACTCTGAAAACATCTTACACAGTTTATAAAAATATATGAACACCATTTCACTGGCAAGTCCTACGTGATTTTTTATAGAGAGTTCCTGACATACTTCACTACTCTGAAAACATCTTACACAGTTTATAAAAATTCCGTTGAGAACTTACATGTCAAATGTTACATTCACATCCGATTTCCCCATACAGCATTCATACTTTTCACTAACTGAACCAAGCTTGCTCTGCGAAGTACTTTGTATCTCACTTTCATTGCAATGTGCAGGTGTACCAGCCAGGTTAGATTCACTCATTGTGTTATCGTCTTTATTGTGTACGGTAATAACACCTACCTTTGACTTTCCAGTATTTATACTTTTCTTAGAAGTCTTCAGAGGATTTCTAGTCACCTTGCTTTTACCCACGATTATCCTTCAATAAAACAGAGACTTCAATGAACAGAATTCAGTACGAATATTTTCGGGATTACAAAAGAGTAAATAAACGCAAAACAGTCGAGCCAGCGATATATATCAAACTATCACAGATTAGCCACAACACTTATTTTGTAAAACTTATTTTCTCTCACATCACTAAAATGTACATGATGAGCATGTACAGCCATGAGTACAACATTTGACAGCAGTTTAACAGCGCCACGGTGGCTCACGCCCATGCAGAACATATTTCAGATATATTTTAAGGATAGTTGTAGTTTTCTAAACTCAGTAAATTATACATCAATCGAAAGGGAAAAGTCTGCAGATTTTTAAAATGCAAAAAAGTAAAAATTGAACATTTCATGATTTTGAACCTTTCCAGAGCCTCTTGAATAAATCACCCAGTTTTTCCTGACATTGTTGTCGTTTGTTTGTCTGTACGCGTAATCACACTGTCTGGATCTGCTACGTCTGTTACATTCGAAGAATCTTGTTTTTTGAACTTTTGTTAGTTGGTCTAGGCTCCGTGTTCCCAACATTGTAGCTTACTTGGGCCACATTTTCAGAAAAGGTGAAATACTGGAAAGTCAAAGGTAGGTGTTATTAACGTAAACAATAAAGACGATATCCGTCCCATTCGGATAATCAATTCGTCGTGTGCCGATTTTTTTAAAGTGTATGTTACATCCTGGACGACTCACAGAATCGTTCCAGTCCGTAGAGCAGAAGTAACACCAGCGTCGTCAGCTGTCCAACATCATGCAGGCTTATAGTGGTATCATTGTGCGTCGTAAAAACCGTGAAAATACTAATTAATATCAGCCTAGTGTAGTTCTGCAATTTAGAGGGCCTTTTAGATTTATAGAAGGAAAATGCATCAATGGACTGTCAGTGTGTACTGTTTTTAGTGAAAAAATACAACACATTACAGCAGAACATTTTTATGGTAGGGTTACATTTTAGATGACGTGCACTCTAAAACAGATAAGGAAGGGTGTATAAGGGCACATCAAAAAAATTTATTTGACCTTCAAACCCCTCTCGACCAGAGAACAATATGTATATACACTCCTGGAAATGGAAAAAAGAACACATTGACACCGGTGTGTCGGACCCACCATACTTGCTCCGGACACTGCGAGAGGGCTGTACAAGCAATGATCACACGCACGGCACAGCGGACACACCAGGAACCGCGGTGTTGGCCGTCGAATGGCGCTAGCTGCGCAGCATTTGTGCACCGCCGCCGTCAGTGTCAGCCAGTTTGCCGTGGCATACGGAGCTCCATCGCAGTCTTTAACACTGGTAGCATGCCGCGACAGCGTGGACGTGAACCGTATGTGCAGTTGACGGACTTTGAGCGAGGGCGTATAGTGGGCATGCGGGAGGCCGGATAGACGTACCGCCGAATTGCTCAACGCGTGGGGCGTGAGGTCTCCACAGTACATCGATGTTGTCGCCAGTGGTCGGCGGAAGGTGCACGTGCCCGTCGACCTGGGACCGGACCGCAGCGACGCACGATGCACGCCAAGACCGTAGGATCCTACGCAGTGCCGTAGGGGACCGCACCGCCACTTCCCAGCAAATTAGGGACACTGTTGCTCCTGGGGTATCGGCGAGGACCATTCGCAACCGTCTCCATGAAGCTGGGCTACGGTCCCGCACACCGTTAGGCCGTCTTCCGCTCACGCCCCAACATCGTGCAGCCCGCCTCCAGTGGTGTCGCGACAGGCGTGAATGGAGGGACGAATGGAGACGTGTCGTCTTCAGCGATGAGAGTCGCTTCTGCCTTGGTGCCAATGATGGTCGTATGCGTGTTTGGCGCCGTGCAGGTGAGCGCCACAATCAGGACTGCATACGACCGAGGCTCACAGGGCCAACACCCGGCATCATGGTGTGGGGAGCGATCTCCTACACTGGCCGTACACCACTGGTGATCGTCGAGGGGACACTGAATAGTGCACGGTACATCCAAACCGTCATCGAACCCATCGTTCTACCATTCCTAGACCGGCAAGGGAACTTGCTGTTCCAACAGGACAATGCACGTCCGCATGTATCCCGTGCCACTCAACGTGCTCTAGAAGGTGTAAGTCAACTACCCTGGCCAGCAAGATCTCCGGATCTGTCCCCCATTGAGCATGTTTGGGACTGGATGAAGCGTCGTCTCACGCGGTCTGCACGTCCAGCACGAACGCTGGTCCAACTGAGGCGCCAGGTGGAAATGGCATGGCAAGCCGTTCCACAGGACTACATCCAGCATCTCTACGATCGTCTCCATGGGAGAATAGCAGCCTGCATTGCTGCGAAAGGTGGATATACACTGTACTAGTGCCGACATTGTGCATGCTCTGTTGCCTGTGTCTATGTGCCTGTGGTTCTGTCAGTGTGATCATGTGATGTATCTGACCCCAGGAATGTGTCAATAAAGTTTCCCCTTCCTGGGACAATGAATTCACGGTGTTCTTATTTCAATTTCCAGGAGTGTATAAGAGGCAAGAGTAAACTTCCTAAACATTTTTGTACTTCCTTGTTTCGTCGATCAACTGAAGTATTTCTTCTGTTACCCATGGTTTCTTCGCTGTTGTCTTTTTTGTACCCACGTTTTGTCTTTCCAAGTTCTGTAATTGCCGTTTTTAGAGATGTCCATTCCTTTCCAACTGAACCGCCTACTGATCTATTCGTTATCCCAATATCTATAGTTTCACGAATGTCAAGCGTATTTCTTCATTCCTTGGTGTTCCAGTATCCCAATTCTTTGTGCATTGATTATTCTTGACTAGTCTCTGAAACTTCAGCCTACTCTTCACCATTACTAAATTGTAATTTGAGTCTATATCTGCTCCTGGTTACGGCTTACTATTCAATATCTGATTTCGGAATCGCAGCCTGACGATTATGTAATCTGAAATCATCCCTTATCTCCTGGCCATTTGCAAGTATTCGCTATTATTAGTTGAAATTTATTGCAGAACTGAATTAGTCTTGCTCCTCTCTCATTACTAGTACCAAGCCCATATTCTCTTACAATTATTGCTTCGCACGTTCTTCTTCTACAACCGCATTCAGATCCCCCATGAATATTATATTTTCATCTCCCTTGACGTACTGAATTTCATGTTCAGTATTCTCATATACTTTGTGTATCTGTTCATTTTCTGCTTGCGACGTCGGCATATATGACCGTTGTTGTCGCTGTTGGTTTGCTCTCGATTGTGATGAGAACAACGCTGTCACTGAACTACCCACAGTAGCTCACTCTCTGCTCTCCCGTACTATACGTAACGAGTCCTACCCCCGTTAGATCATTTTCATCTGCTGAAATTCTGACCAGAAATCTTTGTATTCTCTCAGTTTCACTTCGCTGACTCTCTGTCTATGTAGACTGATCTTTAGGAATTCCATATTTAGATTGTCTAGCCTCCCTACCACGTTGAAACTTCTGCCATTCTACGCCAAAACTCGTAGAACGTTACCCTTACTGTGGTTACTCAGTCTCTCTCTCATCGTTACCTCTCCATTGCCGACCCAGCCCAGAGATCCGGAATCTTTTGCCAGTCGAGAGATCACCATGATACTTTTTTCAATTATAGGCCATGTTGTGGCGTAGTAAGACAACCACGCCACTTGGAAGTAGCCGAAAGGCACGCGTTAACTCACGCAGGCTAGTAGATAGGTCTGAAACAGGATACGTAATGAATGCTATAAAGAAAAGTACGTAGCTCCTGGAATACTTAACTTTAATCCATCCTTGTGGTACATCGCTCTTGACGATACAAGTGAGACTCTTTAGATACAAGCTATGTAATGCTAATGGCGCCTTGCTAGGTCGTAGCCATTGACTTAGCTGAAGGCTATTCTAACTATCGGCTCTGCAAATGAGCGAGGCTTCGTCAGTGTGCATCGCTAGCTACGTCGTCCGTACAACTGGGGCGAGTGCTAGTCCGTCTCTCGAGACCTGCCGTGTGGTGGCGCTCGGTCTGCGATCACTGACAGTGGCGACACGCGGATCCGACATGTACTAATGGACCGCGGCCGATTTAAAGCTACCACTTAGCAAGTGTGGTGTCTGGCGGTGACACCACAGGCCACATGTCCTGTGCCTTTAATGCAGTGGTTTCTATTGCCTTCTGCATCCTCAAGCCGTTGATGACTGCTGATTTTCCGCCTTTAGGAGCAGTTTCTTACCCCAAGAGCAAGAGAGTGCCCTGAATCTCTGCCAGCTTTTCTGCCCTATTTAACAAGGTCGTTGGCAGAATGAGGTTGTTTCTTATGCCGGAAGTCTTTGACCGCTATTGCATACCCGAAAAAACTTGTTGACCCTGTTCCTCGCCAGACTGAAGTAATATTTGTCAGGTGTGCTTAATATTACCAGCAGTTGTGGATTGGCGTATCAGCAAGATTAAACCTGTTGCTACGTGTATCTCTGTGAAAATATAGTTTCGGAATAATAGCATCTTATAATCTCACAGCACTGCACGTTCGTCATTTAGTCGTAAGTTAAATTTGGGGACAACGTTGGTTTTCTAATCTACTGAGGAAAGTGCGACGGCCTTGGCCGCAAAGCGATAAAGTCCCAACCTGTGTGCTAACTTCCGCCTTGGGGGCAGTAACGTCGTCTTCTGTAGCTTACCCTCATAGCCACGTGACGTAACAAAAACCGTGCCCAGGAGTTGGAAGAAAGCACAGGTCACACTGTTTACAAGAAGGGTAGCAGAAGTGATCTACAAAACTACCGTCTAATATCCTTGACACCCGTTTATTGTAGAAAATTAGAACATGTTCTGACCTTCAACATAGTGAGGTATCCCGTACAGCACGACCACCTTCACGCCAACCAAAACGGATTTCGAATCACATGAAACCCAAGTCATAATTTTCTCACCTGATACAGAAAGCCAATGGTCAAGGCAATCAGGTAGATGCTTGATTCCTCGATTTACAAAAAGCAATTGTCTTAGTACCACATCTAAGCGTATTATCAAATGTTCGCTCATATAGGGTAGCAAGCGAAATTTGAGACTGGGGTGACGACTCTTGTTAGGGAGCACGCAGCATGTTTTCTTGGATGAAGAGTCATGGACAGATATAGAAGTAACTTTAGGTGTGCTCCAGAGAAGTGTGCGGGAACCTTGCTGTTCATGTTGTATGTTAATGATCTTGCGGGCAACATTAATAGTAACTTCATACATTTCGTAGATGACTCAGTTATCTTTAATGAAGTACTGTCTGAAAAAAGGTGCATAAATATTCAGTCGTATCTTCACCAGATTTCAAAGTGGTGCAAAGATTACAACTTGCTTTAATCGTTCAGGTACGTAAAACTGGGCACTTTACAAAACGTATGATTATAATATCAGGGCGTCACAGTTGTAATCGGTCAACTCATATAAAAACCTGGGTCTAACGCTTTGGAGGGATATGAAATGGAACGATCGCATAGGCTCAATGATGGTAAAGCAGTAGCAGGATACGGATTATTCGTTGAATACCAGGAAAATGTAATCATTCTACAAAGGAGATTACTTACAAAACACTCGTCCGACCCATCCTAGGAAACCGCTCACGTGTGTGGGATACTTACCAAATGGGACTAACAGGGTATATTGAACGGATACGGAGAAGGCTGTGCGAATGGTCACGGGGTTTCTTTCAAACGCGGGAGAGAGTCATGAAGATGCTGAAAGAACTGAACTGTCAGACTCTTGAAGACAGACGCACCGAGAAAGCCTACTTACAAAGTTTCACAAACTGGTTTCAAATGATAACTTCAAGAATATACTCGTGTTCAAACTCACTGCATATCACTCCCATAGTGATCTAGACGACAAGATTAGCTTAATTACAGTACGCACAGAGGTATTTAAAAAGCCATTCTTCCCACGGTCCGTATGTGAAGTCAACGCGAAAAATCCCTGATTACTTGTACAATGGGACATACGTTTCGCCTTGCACTTCACAGTGGTTTTCAGACTATGTATGTAAATGTAGCTGCAGAATACACTTTCAGATGCACTGACGGGAATGAAAAGCGTTACACCGCGAACACTTTGACGCACGCTACCAAACTGATTAACTTGTTTTCATTACAGAAAGAAGCCATTAGTACACATTAAGAGTATTGTGATTGCTTTTGCTGTTGTGTGTGTCTAACGTTTTCAGAACTTCTTAGGTGGCAGCCGCAACGTAGCATTCCAAGAGGATGCCGGGCGGTGAATGGTCGCTACCATACTTTAACTTTGGAAGGACTTAGTTTTCGCGAGTCTGAATGTGCTCCGGTGCAGAACACTTTTTCTGATGGCATTGTGGAATTGAGAGCAGTCAGAATATGAGTTTCTACTCTTCGTTTCTCATGTGTTATTGTGTTAATTGTCATGCTGAATTCTGAATTATTTTGAGTTGGAAAATATTTCACGTACTGCGATCACGAAGTATACTTACTTTTTCACGCATCGTGGATCAGTATTTACCCTGGATATTGTGCTAGCATTCTCGTAACGCTCTCAGCGCAACTTTACTGCATTTGATAAGGTTATTTTCTGTCTGTATGTTAACTGGATGTTGTAAGAACACTTAACATTTATTTGAGATACACTTTCTTGAATAAACATTATTCGACATAATATTCTATCGTCTACATCAATTACAGACGTTAGAATAGAAACCTTTTTACCAAATTATTCAATGATCTTTTGTTTTATATTCCTGTATATTTTATTAATTCGTAATTGTAGCCAATGCATGTACTATTTGACTGCAGGATCATAGCTTCAGGTCATTATTTGCAGCGAGTTAACTGCTGGGCATGAAAGCAGACGTGTGCAGCTCGCCTCTATGACTGCACCACCCTACCCTCCTTTTAAACAGTCTCGTGCGTTGCCCAGTTACCTAAGTACGAGTAACATGTAATGTGTGAGACGATGCAACAGGACGACGTAGAATTTCTTTCTAACCTCCAGTCTTCGATCTTCACGAACTGACACGTCTGGTGTTTCAGGAATGGAGAGACGTTCCTGGAGATGACAATCATAGATTGTTTGCTTCCATTACACACCGATCACAGAAATGGATCGTAAATGTGGGGCTAAATCTCGCGCCCATGTTCACGATGGACATCAGTTTCGAATCGAATGAAATTTTAATCAGCAATACCCATTACGTCACTAACATCGTCACAAAGTTTAATAAACATCGAACTGTTGCTTCATGGAGTTAACAAAAATGGTTCAAATGGCTCTGACCTCTATGGAACTTAACATCTGAGGTCATCAGTCCCCTAGAACTTAGAACTACTTAAACCTAACAACCTCATCACACACATCCATGCCAGAGTCAGAATTCGAACCTGCGACCGTAGCAATGGAGTTAAAACTTCCCTTTTCCGTCAGTGGGCCCGCATCTCGTGGTCGTGCGGTAGCGTTCTCGCTTCCCACGCCCGGGTTCCCGGCTTCGATTCCCGGCGGGGTCAGGGATTTTCTCTGCCTCGTGATGGCTGGGTGTTGTGTGCTGTCCTTAGGTTAGTTAGGTTTAAGTAGTTCTAAGTTCTAGGGGACTTATGACCACAGCAGTTGAGTCCCATAGTGCTCAGAGCCATTTGAACCATTTTTTCCGTCAGTGGAACTACTAGTTCACACAGTGATCACTCTCTGACTGATCGTCTACTAAAACAATCAATGACTCCTGTCTCAGCACTTCACGTCACCTTTTAACTATTACCCGATTGCTGAGCGGTCAGCGCAACGGACTGTCGTGCCAAGGGGCCCGGGTTCTATTCCCGGCTGAGTTCGAGATTTTCTACGCTCAAGGACTAGGTGTTGTATTGTCTCTATCATCATTATCTCATCCCCATCGATACGCAAGTGTCCGAAGTGGCCTCAACTCAAAATTCTTGCACCAGGCGACAGGTCTACCCGAAGGGAGGCACTAGCCACGCGACATTTCCTTTCCATTACACGAGATTAATTATCCTTCTCCTGCGACAATCTCACATGTGTGCCCCCAGTACTTCAGATACGTTTTCCTTTCCTTAGCCTATTTTAGTTCCATCAGTACAACTACAAGAAGAAGCTTGTTTTTTTCACCAGACGCGTTTTGCTTTATTGAGATAAAGCATCATCAGTGGTCTCTAATTAAAGATATTTACAATTTGATTTGTTTTTAAGATCAAAAACTGTTCGGTAACAATTTGTTCGTTTCTACTTACGGTGTTTTCTGCTTGGTTTTCACATACGGCAGGAAATGCCGTCCTCTAGCCCGTCTTTGGTGTCTTTCTCCATTAAACACTGGTACTTGTAGTCTAATTTTTCGTTGCTCTGCAGAACTACGCGTTTATTGCGTTTCACACAGCACACTTTTTCGTATAGCACTGTTTATTCTGTATTTTACATACTTGTAAGTGTGTACTGTGTTTTGTAGTATTTTCAACATAACGTTTTCATGAGTTTTTCTTTCATCTATACTTTATTGAGCTAATTTGCCTTGCTTTGTCTGGAAGAAGACATTCCCAACTTCTTGAGACACTTCTCATCCTGCAGTACTTCCAGCTATTCCAAGTAATATTGCCCTGCGGCAGTTTATCTGAACAGATTTAACAACAGAAACTATGTGTAACTGATATACAACTAGGAGAGACGTAGCAACTCACATGTTCCACCCATAAGAAATCCGCAAAAATTCAATGATCCACTTCATTGCATCGGCGTCAGTAATTGTCACACAGCCCCGAAACTTTCCTCGATATGCAGTTTTTCCTGGTTATGTGACTCAGCCCTGCGTATACACACATGGAGAAAATACTTATACTCTTCTATTTGACTGGAAGAAGACACTGCACCATTACTCATTCCTGTTCGACAATGCCTCACTAATCTGTGTTTGCCGTGTTCATGCTGATTCTGCTATTGGTTAGTAATTAGAAGTTTTTAATGTTCTTAATTTTTTTATGTTCTTTATTTTCAGTTGTTTATATTTTTAACTTTGAAAGGTTCCTAGAATAAAGCAGCTAGCTATTGTGTTTTACTGGTCAGCTGACATCGCTTTTACTCCAGGAATAAAATCGGTCTCTGAACTTCTTGGGCGCGAAAAGTTTGGATGTAATTATAGACAGGAATACGGCCTTCTTATCTTCCAAGGACAGGTTAAGCTCCCTTCAGTTGTATACGTCATAGCACTGTTTCATCATAGTGTGAATGAACTCTGTTAATTTGCATAATGATGCCACTTAAGTCTATTTCAGTAAAGACTAATCTTACACATGCCATTCATGAAGATACTTGCGCGACGCTCTTCCTAAACAAGGTTTTCGGCACATTTCGTAACACTGTTGTTAAAGTAATTAAACCACGCTTTGCACGTACAAATTATAAGTTCTTTTCTGTCTTCCCTGTTTTCTGTCTGAAGGTTAACACCTCGTGCACAACTTGGATCTGTCACCTATTCACCTTGCGTTCTGCTACATATTTTGAAGTTTCCTTATTTTGAACAATCCTTTTACTTTCGTCAACGCACCTTCCGCTTGTATTAGTGGCGATAAATTCCACCTTCCTTATTCAGTCATTTGAGTACTACTGAGTGTTTCTTGACCTCTTTCCTTTGGTATTGCCACTTTATTTCTATAGGTACTACCGTGCGTAAAACTATCCGAACGTCCTGAATTGTGAACCGCCTGATTTGCATGCAACCAACATAACGTAGCTGTCTACCGGGTCCTCTAATCACTTTGCGGTACAGTCGTTGGACTATACAAAATGGATACCACGAGAGACCACTAGACAACACTGTTCTTTAAGGCAATCAGTGCGATGTAACATCACACCATGATACTGCAAAAAACTATAAAAACACTTAATTAGAGATGAGTTAGTCCCTAACGCTTGTACAGGTTACACTTGTTTTCAAAAGCGTTACCATCTCAGTACAAACTGAAACAAGTAACTAGGGCACATAAACTATGTAGCAATCCTTAAACAAAGTAAATGTTTGTATGAACTAGATATTCTGAGACAATGTCTGGACTAATAAAGGTCTATGACAGTTCGAAGTATTTTTCCTCTGTATAAGGTTTTCCCGCACCTGCTAAATGTCCCAGCGACGATTGGTTTTTGCACAAACTGGTCGTTAAAGGAACTAGTTAAAGAAAATGCGATAAACAGCGGTAAACGCTCTATAGAAACCGCAATATTAATGGAGTATAATCAGTAACGTCACTCATCATCATCATCATTTAAGACTGATTATGCCTTTCAGCGTTCAGTCTGGAGCATAGCCCCCTTATAAAATTCCTCCATGGTTCCCTATTCAGTGCTAACATTGGTGCCTCTTCTGATGTTAAACCTATTACTTCAAAATCATTCTTAACCGAACCCAGGTACCTTCTCCTTGGTCTGCCCCGACTCCTCCTACCCTCTACTGCTGAACCCATGAGCCTCTTGGGTAACCTTGCTTCTCCCATGCGTGTAACATGACCCCACCATCTAAGCCTGTTCGCCCTGACTGCTACATCTATAGAGTTCATTCCCAGTTTTTCTTTGATTTCCTCATTTTCGACACCCTCCTGCCACTGTTCCCATCTACTAGTACCTGCAATCATCCTAGCCTCTTTCATATCCATAACCTCAACCTTGTTGATAAGGTAACCTGAATCCACCCAGCTTTCGCTTCCATACAACAAAGTTGGTCGAAAGATTGAACGGTGCACAGATAACTTAGTCTTGGCACTGACTTCCTTCTTGCAGAAGAGAGTAGATCGTAGCTGAGCACTCACTGCATTAGCTTTGCTACACCTCGCTTCCAGTTCTTTCACTATGTTGCCATCCTGTGAGAATATGCATCCTAAGTACTTGAAACCGTCCACCTGTTCTAACTTTGTTCCTCCTATTTGGTTCAAATGGTTCAAATGGCTCTGAGCACTATGGGACTCAACTGCTGTGGTCATAAGTCCCCTAGAACTTAGAACTACTTAAACCTAACTAACCTAAGGACAGCACACAACACCCAGCCATCACGAGGCAGAGAAAATCCCTGACCCCGCCGGGAATCGAACCCAGGAACCCGGGCGTGGGAAGCGAGAACGCTACCGCACGACCACGAGATGCGGGCTCCTATTTGGTACTCAATCCGTTTATATTTCTTTCCCACTGACATTACATTACTAACGTCACTGTAATAATTATTCATGAAGAATTATTGGCCCACATGTTTGAACTATAAATGACATGACGAAATTTTTTGTTCTGGATCTGGACAGAAACCCAGCAGACGTAGCCGCTACTAACTAAAATACACTTTCGCACCTGCCAGGGACTTGATCAAGGAAACTTTCATCAATGCTGACTATCCGTAAAGAGACGTGAAATATAAAGGTTTTGACCAGTATTAGTTAACAGATCTGAACTTGAAACGAAATGACGAAATTATTTCTTCTACATCAAAACCATTATCGCCCTGTTAACTAACCACGAAAGACGTTTAATATACTCTCCTTCACAAATAACCAAGTATGTCTGTGCTGAAAATTGGAATTATTCTGTGATTTAAAATTTTGTGACGGGATTTTCTACCCAGCTCGTTATCGGATTGTTAACTAAGTAAAATCAGATGTTAGAAATCGCATTTATTTACCAGCAGCGAGCTGTATCAATATGAGATGAGGGTACCATTTGCTTTGCTTGCCCAGAAATCGAACCCGGCGCGCACTGTCGCTGTTTCCCATCCATAAATAGATGTTAAGTATCAACTGCTTGCTCAAAAGTAGTGAGATGCTCGCATGTTTCACTAGAAATAACGGTACCTATCGTTATTGTTGACTATTCATGAGCAGACATTAAATACGCAAATTATTTTTCGGTGGTAGGTCAGTAAGCACATGCTAGGACGTAATATGAAATTATGAATATGTTTGTGCTGGACCAGGATTGCAACCCAGATACGTTCCATTCCTAGAGATCCGACCTCTTACAATCTTGACTTCTTATAATCGTTGACCAATACTTAAATACTGTTCATCATTCTGAGCTCTGTACCAGGTAGGATAGCCAAAATAGAGAAAATCCAAGTAATCCTTTAGTTATTGGATTATTTAGTAAGCACGATAGCGCCAGAGAATTGCTCATTCAATTCCAGGTGAAGACGCTGCAAAAGAGGCAGTCTCCATGGCGGTATGGCTTACTGTTTAATACCTACACCAAAGCTAACTTGAATAGTCGGGCAATAAATTGCTTCTCCCTACTTATATCTCGCAGAAAGACCGTGAAGGTAAAATTAGAGAAAATAGAATGCGCATAGATGCTTACCAGCAATCTTCCTTCCCACAAAACATTCGTGCCTGGAGCAAACAATTGGAGAAATGATAGTGATGTAGAAAGTGCCCTCTATCACACACCATAAAACGGCTTGTGAGATGTAGATGAAACAATGTGTTGTTCGTAGTTTACGAAATGTCTTTGTTAATGTTCGCGTTTTGTAATCAGTGTTATGTTGTGGATTCATCTGTTTTATTATGTGTCAGCAGTAGTGCCAAAGAAATCCTACGTAATAAAAATTATTTTCACGTATTTAATAGCAAAAAGAATATTATTTACTCATTCTGTTAACGGCTTCAGTTGATAGTACAGAACAGAATCGCTTCTGGAGAATTTTTTTTTTTTTTTTTTTTTTTTTTAGTTTGCAGTTCTTGTAAGACATAATAATAAAAATTGCTACGACAGCTACTTAAAAGGAGGGCCCCGTAAATTATTCCCCCGGTATTTATATCTGATGTTCGAGTTGCATTCGGTAGCTAATTGGCCTTTACGTTGTTAATTCAGGTCCTCATCAAAGTGGTAGCAACCGGCGCTAGCGCCAACGCCGGCCGTGCCACGTCTGTGCTGCGCAAGCTTGTCCTATGGTTACAAGCTGAAGAGACTTTTCGCGTTAGCAGGCGTTTTCTGTCTGTCACCAGTCTAATGGAGAACTGCCAACATTGCAGCATACATTTGGCCAATGTGGCCTTCGAAATACTTCCTGGACTGGTGCCAAAGCTTCCTTCTAAATTCACTCACTAATATGTTATCATTCTCATTAAATATCCTGACTGAATCTCCCTTAGAGGATGATATAGAAGGTATCAAATGAATAATTTTGATTATAGGAAGCTCGTTTCAACAGAAACTGTAGCTGGTTTCACTATTTACGTTGCTGTTTAGCTGACGAATCTAAGATTGAGGCGACAAGAGGACAGTTGTTGCAGATGGCGATTAGTTCAAAAGGCTCTGAGCACTATGGGACTTAACTTCTGTGGTCATCAGTCCCCTAGAACTTAGAACTACTTAAACCTAACTAAACTAAGGACATCACACACATCCATGCCCGAGGCAGGATTCGAACCTGCGACCGTAGCGGTCGCGCGGTTCCAGACTGAAGCGCCTAGAACCGCTCGGCCACTTCGGCCGGCTGGCGTTAGTGTAGGGGTAAAATGTTTGGACGTGAAATTACAAACTGTGCTTGCTGTCGGTTCAAATAGTGATGGTGACAATACTTTTTCCTCTTCTGTAAAATAGAATCTCGAAGGCAGATCAACAATCAGTAAAGATAGTGAATGAAAACCTCTTTGCCATTATATCGCTACCTCTATTCTCTAGTCCGTAGATATATAGACATAACATTTACAGAATTGCACACATGTTAACCCCTTTTTTCTGCTTCTGTCAATAATATTGACTTGAGTATGGCACTGAATGATTTTTTAACTTTCTCTTGATAATTCGTAATAATTTGGAGTATTTTGCCATAAGAAGGCAGGCTTTTTCATACCGTTATAATGATAAGTTGTAATCAATTTTTATTACTATATTGCATACTGCATATGGTCTTTTCGGTATTGCAGGGAGATATAAATCAGCAGCAATGTAACTCCCATATGATTCACAACAGTCTGACAAAGTCATCTGTGAAGCATACATTTGTCATTTAACGGCAGACATTAACATCCCTGCATTTTGAATAGTGTTTTACCTCAAGAATTCGCATTTTACAAGCATCGTTGCTAAGGGCAAATAAATAAAGAAAAGCAACACGATTTCTGCTCTCAAATAAAGGTTTCAGCAGTTAATTTAATTTTAATGTGATTAACGAAGAATTGGATATTTCTGACATTAAATCGAAAAGTATTCCCTATACATGGAAGGAACTGCATAATTACTATATTTGGGCAGATGGTTCTAAAAATGGTCAAAGAGCATATACCTTTCCTTCAATCACATGTGTAGTAGCAGCATAATGAAGATAATAATAGCAATCATGACAGTAATCATCGAATTATCTGGTAACCTCACACACTGCAGTTGTATTTCTCGAACTAAAACATTAGTTGTCATAGAAAAAATTTCATATTGGCATCAAATCGGAGCTATGAAGACTAGAATGGTCCTTATATGACGCAGTCATGAGATTGGAATAATACCCGCATTAGAAACTAGTAGGTAATTAACCAGTTAATCGAGAGAGTCGGATTTTTTCACACCTTCTAGGCGCATCATCGGACGCAACAACGCAAAACTGCGAGTTGCAGTGGTCTGCTGGGTTGGTCGTAGTTTGATAACTGCGGGGCACAGGTTCGTTTCTTGTTCATGGCGTCCATTTTTAACATTCACGGAAAGATCTCATTCACCTATGGTAACGTCAAGTCCAGAATGTTAGGTCGCACAGTGGTTCAGAATCCGCATTAAACACAATATCCCTTCACTACCAACAGCGTCAGAGCCTGTTTAATTGGCGCCATAACAAAGGCGGTAGCCGCCGAAGCCACAAACTCTGTCGCCAGTAGACTAGCACTAAAACGTTTATTTCATTTAACTTAGGAATGGTTATTTCGTTCCCAGTGTTCATATTTAATTTGAACTTGAGATGTTGCAATTTTTGGTCCTCGACTGGAATTGGAATTCGGATCTCTAGGAATGGAACGTATCTGTGTTGCAATCCTGGTCCAGCACAAACATATTCATAATTTCATTTTACGCCCTAGCATGTTCTTACTGACCTAACAACGAAAAATAATTTGCATATTTAATGTTTGTTCATGATAGTCAACAATGACGATAGCTACCGTTATTTCTAGTGAAACATGCGAGCATCTCACTACTGTTGAGCAAGCAGTTGATACTTAACATCTATTTATGGATGGGAAACAGTGACAGTACGCGCCGGGTTCGATTCCTGGGCAAGCAAAGCAAATGGTACCCTCATCTCATATTGATACAGCTCGCTGCTGTTAAATAAATGCGATTTCTAACATCTGATTTTACTCAGTTAACAATCCGATAACGTGCTGGGTAGAAATTCCGTCACAAAATTTTAAATCATAGAATTCCAATTTTCAGCACAGACATACTTGGTCATTTGTGAAGGAGAGTGTATTAAACGTCTTTCGTGATTAGTTAACAGGGCGATAATGGTTTTAATGTAGTGGAAATAATTTCGTCATTTCGTTTCAAGTTCAGATCTGTTAACTAATGCTGGTCAAAACCTTTATATTTCACGTCTCTTTACGGCTAGTCAGCATTGATGATCGTTGCCTTGATCATGACCCTGGCAGGTGCGAAAGTGTATTTTAGTTAGTAGCGGCTACGTCAGCTGGGTTTCTGTCCAGATACAGAACAAAAAATTTCGTCATGTCATTTATAGTTCAAACATGTGGGCCAATAATTCTTCATGAATAATTATTACAGTGACGTTACTAATTATACTCCATTAATATTGCAGTTTCTACAGAGCGTTTACCGCTGTTTATCGCGTTTTCTTTTACTAGTTCCTTTAACGACCAGTTTATGCAAAAACCAATCGTCGCAGGGACATTTAGCAGGTGCGGGAAAACCTTATCCAGAGGAAAAATACTTCTAAATTTCATAGACCTTTATTAGCCCAGACATTGTCTCAGAATATCTTGTTCATACAAACATTTACTTTGTTTAAGGATTGCTACATAGTTCATGAGCCCCATTTAGTTGTTTCAGATTGTAATGAGATGGTAGCGCCTTTGAAGATCGTTGTAACCGGTACAAGCGTTAGGGACTAACACTTTTCTAATTACGTGTTTTTCTAGTTTTTGCAGTATCATGATCTGATGTTAGATCGCACTGAATGCCTTAAAGAACTGTAACGCAAAGCGATTAGAGGATCTAGTAGACCGCTAATTTATGTTGGTTGCATGCAAATCAGGCGGATAACAATTCAGGTTGTTCGGATACTTTTGCGCATGATAGTACTTTTCATTTACACCTTTGCCTGTGTAATGCCTTGACATTTTATTTTACTTTATGTTATCTAGTGTGAAGAATATTTTTTAAAACCCTTCCTTCCGTTACTAATTTTCTAGCAACGTTAAAATTAGCCACATAATATATCTGGACAACGAGTCCGACGAAATGCATTCTACATTCAACCTACCGCGATAAGTCGATTCTTCAAGCTGCGTTCTCAGGTTAAGGAACTGAGGAGTTTTGCACTTTCGCTAGGAGTAAGCTAGCAACTTTAATTTGAAGTTGCTGTAAAGTGTTACACCCCAATAGTTGGTGTGAGCTAAATATCTAGAGCAGAAACACTTGGACGTACGACGTGTTTTCACTAATTTTTCTTCCAGAATCTTCTAATTCTGGATAGAAAATTTCCCTTCCCGAAGTGCGTCGTGCAGTTCCTTTGAATTTATTAACAGAAAGATTAATATTTTTCAGCATAAGCGTGCAGATTGTCTCACAATACTTGCATTTAGTTATCGGGGAAAAGAGGATTTGCCTCACAAGTAAATAATAGTAGTCCTTGCTCTGTTCGCACTCCTGATGTTTTTTTCCGTTTTTCTCAGTCCTATCTGTGACTTCATTACTTATTTTGAAGTCATTTTTATGTCAGAGGACAAATTGTAAACTCGGAAGATGACACTGTGTTTTATGTTTAATTACTATTTGAGTCAACTTCAGGTAAATGACCTTAGCTGATGTTAAAAAATCCTTCTGTTGCTTCTTGGTAGAACAACTTCACATTTATTACTGAAAAGTTCACAAATGTGGATGCCATACATCATTAATTTATACAGTCAACTGTCAGCCGTAGTTTGATGGTGGCCATGTGTCGAAAGCCGGTTAAATTAATTAATACTGCAGAAGAATAAACGATATATACAATGGGTGTCCCTCCTAATGGTCGTCAGTCTCATTTTCTCTGGAGTTCATGTGTAGACAGAATCGGCCCAAGCAAATAGTGCTCATAATATGTTTCATGACACACCCAGTTTCAACGTAAAGCATCATCGGTTTGTATCCCAAAACAAATAAAATGATTTTTGAAGAGGAAATTCACGTGTCCACTTGGTATAGAGGTCCCAGATTAGTGTAGTTCGATATTCGGTTTAGCGAAAAGGGACAGTAAAACACGGAAAATAACCAGTACCACAGCGGCGACTGAGTAGCGCTGCTGCGTGGCGGTAGCAAACAGCGCGGACCGTGGCGGCACAGGAAACAGGGCAAACTGGTCGAGAACTGCTGCTCGAGTAGCGGTTGTTCTTCGTGTCTGACAGTTCCTGTTAATAAATTACGATAAAGCGAATAGGCGCGTAAAATTCTGCTTAAAACCATTTTGTTGGTATCGGTTTCTGTTGACACTGGACGTCGCATAGAATATGTGATGAGCAATACTTATCTGGGCTGACCCCAGCTACGCAGTGCGAAAAAGAAATTGCAAATACAGGCCTAGGCACCAGATAAAATGCGCCTGACGACTCTTAGGAGAGAAGTGTAGTAACTTCTTTTTTATGTTTGTACATTGAATGTGAACGAAGGTGTTTACGTACACGTTTTGACTTCTCTTGTAGGAACAACAAATATTATGTTGTAATGCCTCTGACGATAGTTGTATCACAAGCCATTTAGGTCTACGTTTTTACTGTTTCAGAATATAGGCTTGTTTATGTGAATATTGATCTTAATCTTTCAGTTCTAGTTGGTACGTCTCAAAATTCATAATTACTAGAATAATATGATCGAAAAATCTTCGCCAAAGTACGTTCAAGGCTTAATGAATTTGGTAGGTAGGTAGCCGAAAGTGATTAGTTTTGACACTGTTTTGCAGATCACCAAAATCGAAACTGCTCTTGTTGCGTCGGGCAAACATGGACAGTAATAGAAATATAATACCCAGGGTGATAGGAGGTATCCAAACAATCACCGGCTCCACCTCCCAATCACAATGTTATTATTTCTGGGATGACAAGAATGTGCACAAATGTTTTGTGTGGATGAGGACGGAGAGGAATGTTGCGGAACTGTTAAATGATTTCTGTAGTGGTGGATAAGTAGATACGTAAAACGACGCCATGCGTATACTATTCAAGGAGTACGAGTGAGTTACAGATGCATGATGAAGCAGAAATCTAGGCATCACCGCCGTACGAGAGAAATTTCAAATCAAAGCATAGGATTTGGGAAGATTTTTTGAGTCATTGGTTACCTTAAGAGGTAAACTGGTTGAGATGAAGTTGGAGGGATCCTTGGTATTTCCGGGGGTTGCGTGTAAGACTGCGAATAAGCGGTGTCATCTGCTTGCTTGAGGAGATTACAGGAGAAGATGGTTCAGGCGAATTAGATGTGTAATGATTGTATAGGAGTGCAGTGAGGACGGGGGCTGGGTACACACCCATAATGGATTTAAAGTTATGAGGACTGGTGTTGATCTAGGAGAGCAACAAGGTGATGAGGGTGCGTTAAGGCAAACAGTATTGATTGTAACAGCGTAGATCTCGAGTGTAAATGGACAGACCACCATGTAGTGTCTTAGGTATTTGCAAGGTCAAGCTGGTGATGTAAGGACTGGAGTTGGTCATCGCAAAGAAGTTGCGGCAGAAGCCCCACTGGTTAACAGGAATTAATAATTGCTTATTTAGGTAGTTAAGAATGGATTCGAAAACCTTGCTGTACGTCGAGGTAAAGGCGATTGGTCGTTTGAAAGAGCTGTTAGAACTTACAAAACGTATTAAGAAATGACATTAAGCAGATACTCCTCAAAATGGCATACCACTTCACGTTACACCTGCATTACCTATGACTCCTGAAAGTAAGCGCTCACTCTTTTCTAGTTATCCTCGCAGAAACCTATAATGTGGTCATTCACTCGGTTTGGAATCGTTTACCGTGGAAGACATCAATAATCATTTTTTTCATTAACCTCAACAAACTTGCCATGCTACAGGTTCTATTTTGAATCGCCAATTTTGGCATAGTTATCACATTTGATGATGATATGTCGTTACCGAATACTGTATTTTCCTTCGTTTACTGAGATGAACGTTAAATTAAAAATTTCACTTGACCATTTCGTCATTTTTAACACAAACGTAACTCCGACAATGTATGGATTATCAAAACAGAGATTAATCGCCACAAGTACCTACGAAATCAAGATAAATGTAGTGGCACTGACTGTGATAAGAAAACTTAAACTACAGTCTCAGACAAAAACACGACGTACCACAAAGAATTTATGCAAACTGGTCACAAACTGACAATCTCACAGCTATCGACGAAAAATGCAAAACTGTGAACTTGGGCGGCCGATGGATGAATGCATGACACTAGCGCAGTTTCACTGCACAGCTAGCAAGGATAGTAAACAAGTGACATTTAGATATCAGAGCATAAACTCTTAGCGAGTTTCATTCCATGTACTGAGTTGGACAGTAATTATACCTCGCAGACAGGTGCCAGAACAGTATACGCTGATGTCAGCATTTAAGATAGGACGTGTAGTTGGGCTCAAAGAAGCTGTTTGGGAGTCGGTGAACCCATTGACATTTAAATAAGAGCGATGCCACTATTCGACGATGGTGGCAGGAATAGGTGAACGATGATCAAACATAGCGTCAACAAGAAGACGAGAGAACTTGAGGAACGAGCAATCGTCAGAGAGGCATTCACAGCCACGGATTCATCACTATCATCGTTCCGACGTGCAGCTGATGCTTCAGTGACCCGAAGGATCTTTAATAGTCGGCTCACAGAAAGAGGGCCAAGCTCATGGCGCCCCTTGCGCCGGGCCATTGACCTCTGCACACCAACAAGCCTGTTTGCAATGGTATCGGGCACATTCAGTCCGTAATCTCATTGACTGGTATGGAATTGTCTTGAGTGATGACTCTGGCCTCGAACTGAGTCCGATGATCAGCGAGGACGTGTCTGGACATGCCCTGGACAGCGTTGGGATACCAACCTGTCGCCCGCCATACGGCCTGACACCCAGGAGTGATGGTCTGGGGTGCTATTTCATTTCATAACAGCATCTTTTTCATTGTCATCTTCGGCACCCTTACAGCACAGCAGTACGTCCACGGTATTCTATGCCTCGTTTTGTTGCCCTACATGGTCAGCAGTTCATTAATAAGATGCCCGCCCGCACGCGGCGAGTTTCTACCGCTGGTCTTCGTGCTTGCCAAACCCTATCTTGGCCAGCAATGTCGCCGGATCTCTTCCCAACAGAAACTCTTGATCTAAGTAAATCATAATTTTTTTTTCTGAAATGGTAATCATTTCTTTGTCTGTACATGTACACTTGACAGCAAAAAAAGTGGGTCACTGCCGAATACAACCAACATAGCTGTGTTGCAGGTCCTCTAAACACCAAAACCCCGTGGGGTACAGTCGTTTATCTATACACAATGGGTACCGCAAGAGACTACTAAGAGATCAAATTTCTTTATGGCAGTCAGTCTAAGCGTCAACTAATATCGTCATACATAACATATTAGGAAACACGTTCTTAGCGATGAGACACCCCATAACACTCACAAACTAACCTTAATTACAACAAGTGACATTCCAAAAGTTCTGAGGAAACGGATTATTTTACATATATCGTACAGTAATCCTTAGTCAAAATTAAACACTTAAGACAATATATGGAGTTACAAAGCTGTACGGCAATTGGAAAAAAGTTTGTCACTCTATAAAAGGTTTTCCATCCACGCTGAAGGTCGCTCAACGGCGAGTGGCTCTGGAAACTGGATATTGGACGAACCAATAGAAAAATACAATTAACGGCAACAAGCACTCTAAGGAAATCTCACCATTAACAGCGAATCACCAGTAATATCATTGTTCTCGTAACACATCAACAGCTACATGTACACAAATTTGAACTTTAAATGACATGACCAACGTCGTCGTTCTGGACCTGGATTCAAACCCAGCACCTATAGCCATTGCTAACTAAGCTAAGCTTTGTTTGTGCCTTATTGAGACCGGATCACTTGCATGAAGAGACGTGAAGTATAGACGTTTGCACCAGTATCAGTTATCAATTCAGATCCTGAAAATAAATGACGAAAATGTTTGTACTGAACTGGGAATCCTGTCATAACAGTTACTGTCCTCGGAACTACCCCCAACGACGTTTAATATGGTGACATTCAGAAGGAACAAGGTATGCTCATGTTTAAAATTGAAATGCCATCATGTAAAGCTTGTGACAGGGATGCGAACCCAGCAACTAATCGGATTGTTAACGAAGTATAGTCATGATCAAAAATATCCGAACGACCTGGATTGCATTTCGCCTGATTCCCATGCAACCCACATGACGCAGCTGTCCAGCAGGTCCTCTAATCGCTCCTTGATACAGTCTGACTATTGAAAATGGTTCCAACAAGTCACCACTAGAAAACACTGCTCTGTATCGCTATAACTCAGGATGTAAAGTAATACCACGAAACTAAAAATATCAGGGAACACCTCATCACAGATAAGACTGTCCTTAAGGCTTGTAAGCTCGCATTTATTGCAATAACTGACATACCTGAAATGTTACCACTCTCATTATTACGTCAGATAGGCAATGAACATAGTAAGTTCGTCGTATCATGATTTCCTCTTCAAAGTAACATACCATACTTGTTATTAAACACAAAATGTCATTAAATATTTACGTTATTCACGAGCAACTAATTGAGAATATGTATGAACTTCAAATGACACGAAGAACCGACTCGTTCTGCATATGGATTCAAACCCAGGTCATGCAAACTAAGATTTCGTGACTGACGGAAATTAACAGTCATTCCTGACTAGGCATAAAGAGAGTGATATACCTCGATTTTAGATAGTATCAGTTAACAAATATCAACTTTAATTACATAACGTAAACATTTTTAACGGTCGCGAATTCCTAGCCAGAATCTATTGTCCCTGTTAACGAACTACGAGAGATGTTAAATACTGTTTCTTCACAAGTAACTTACTTGAAATGCAGTGAGGTAAAGCTTTATGTTGGACAGGGATTCGAACCCAGAACCTAATCGGATTGTTATTGAAGCACAATCAACTTTGACATATCGGATTTTCTCGGCAGTAGCTAGATGTATTAACTGAAATGACGAGACGAAACATTAATTTTTTCCTTCCCAGGACTCCGACCCGGCACCTATCGCTGTTATATTCTAGAGAAAAGGAACGTTAAGAATGGGTTTGTTACACCAGCAGCGACATGTGAGCATGTTTGAACTAGAAATAATATGACAAACAGTTCAGTGCTGACTAGGAATCGAACCCCACACATACCGTTGTTGACTACACACAAAGAGACGACACTTACCTAATTTTTTTCCACCAGCAGCTCTGAATAGCATCCTTGAACTTACAGTGATCTCGCAATATAGTTCTGTGTCTCACTGGGAGTCAAAAACGTCAGATATCGTTAGTGTTGACAACTAATGAAAATGCATTAAAAATAAAAATTATTATCCACCAGAAAATAGGTGTTCTCATGCTAGAGCTTGATAATATAGAGTGAAAAGTTTAGTGCTGGAGATGTTGAGGAATCTGCAGTTTTGAAAAAACAAGTTGTGGTCGAGCTGTATTGTAGCGAAAGGATTAAATTCCGTGTTAAGGGCGGTCTGAGTTGCATTCCCAGTTCAGAACCAGTTTTATCGACATACAGAAGCTCAAATAAAAGACGGAATAAGTGTCCTGTGACCATACACAGGGTTTGTTTCGTCACTAGAAATAATTAACTAGTATAAGAAAGGTTACTGGTGATAGAGTTTCTACATGTCGCCACTCCATACTTTATTGTGGTTCTACCTAACGTCTAATTGGTAGAGAAGGAATATCATGTTTAATGTGATTTTCAGACCACAATGCCATAATACCCTCTTCACTTGGCGTAGCCAGAAGAGAATAGACTCTTCCTCCCCTTATCAAAAGACATCGGCAATATCAATTTAATGGAGCTTTGAACATAATTCTCTTCACTTCTGAACCCAAATTAGTCGCATGTGGAAAAAAGGCTAACTTCTGCGTCATTTTGTGTTGTGTCTAGTTCATACAGCATAGACACAATGAGGTAGCTAGGTGCACGCTAAACTAACGCAGACGGGCTTGAAGTTCTGGAACATGAGACTTATTAATGAATAAGAAGAAAAGTACGTAGCGTTTTTAATACTTATCTTTAATTCTCTTGTTGGAATACATCTCTCTTGAATATTAGTAAGCTATAAGCACTGATACAAATGGTGCCTTGCTAGGTCGTAGCTATGGACTAAGCTGAAGGCTATTCTATCTGTCTCTCGGCAAATGAGAGGAAAGCTTCGTACGTCTGGTCGCAAGCTATGTCGTCCGTACAACTGGGGCGAGGTCTAGTCCGTGTCTTGTCACCTGCCATGTGGTGGCGCTAGGTTTGCGATCACACAGTGGCGACACGCGGGTCCGACATGTACTACAGGACCGCGGCCGATTTAAGTTACCACCTAGCAAGTGTGGTGTCTAGCGGTGACACCACATTCCTCCCCCGCAAATCGGCGAACGCTCGTGAGATAAGGCTTCCGCCCGCCGTGGGGAGGACCCCATGTTGACGTATGCGATGAGGTGGGGAGCCTAACAACAGGCGAGGCCGTGCCACCCGCACCCGGCCATTCGGTCCGAGGGGAGCTAGGAAACGCCTGCAAACCTAGTCCAGGGTGCACGTCAACATGAGGTGTATGCGCACGTAATGAGACAGGAGGGGCCGAAGGGTCGACCTCCATGTGGTCGGAGCACCCGACGGGCGAAGACGACATCTGGTCCGGAGCGATCAAGAGGTCCATGGCGGAGGACGGCTGGTCACGGGAAGCGAGCGGCGGCGCGTGACCCAGGGAGGCGCGTGGCGGCTGCAGCGAAGCGTCCCCTGCGGGCGGCGCCGGCGGCGGCTGCGGCGGCGGCGGCGCGACGCCATGAGGCAAAATGGAAGGCAGCGTCGGTAACACCTGGGGATGAGGCGAGCCAGTAGATGGGTCCCCAAGGCGCTGACCGGACGGCTCCGTCGCTGAAAGCGGACGGGGAGCGGCAGAACCCAGGCGACGACAGAGGCGCAGCTGATTGAGATGCCGACGCACCTCACCAGAGGCCCCCAAAACCAAATACATCGCGCGGCCGAGGCAGCGAAGAATGCGCCCTGCGAGCCAACGCTGTGAACCGCGATAGTTGCGATAATAGACAATGTCGCCAGGAGCAAAAACCGGAGTCTGCCGCTGCACAGGAACCTGATGCGGCGGATGCAGCAAAGACACCAGGGTGCGATGAGATCGACCATGGAGCAATTCAGCCGGCGAGCGGCCATCGCGGGGCTGAGAGCGATACGAAGACAAAAAGAGCAACAAATCGTCCTCCCGAGAATGCGACTCTTTCAATTTCAACATCTGGGACTTGAAAGTCCGGACCAATCGTTCAGCGGCACCGTTTGACTGAGGCGAAAACGGCGCGGATGTCAGATGTTGAATACCATTGGCCTTGCAGAATGACTGGAATTCTGCGGACATGAATTGTGGGCCATTGTCGGAAACAATAGTCTGCGGAAGACCCTCAATGCAAAAGATAGCAGACAAGGCTTGGATTGTGGCAGAAGACGTCGTGGAAGACATTCGGACAACAAAAGGAAAATTACTGAAAGCATCGACCACAACCAACCATCGAGCATTCCAGAATGGACCAGCAAAATCGATGTGCAAGCATTGCCAAGGGGAAGTGGCTTTCGGCCATGCAACGAACTTCCGCGGCGGTGCGGAGTGTTGTTCGGCACACGCCACGCAAGAGGAGCACATATTCGTAATCGCAGCATCGATTCCGAACCAAGTACAGTGCTGACGAGCAAGTTGTTTCGTACGCACTATACCCCAATGTCCTTGGTGAAGAAGCTTTAAGACAGAGGACTGTAACGATCGTGGGACCACGACTCGGGATTGATCATTATCAGAACGCAACAACAAAACACCACGTCGTACAAAAAGTCTCTCCTTGTGAGCAAAAAAACGGCGAACCAAAGGATCTTCGATCCGTGACTTTGACAAGGGCCATTGCGTAGCAACAAAACGCAAAACAGTAGCAAGGACAGGATCAGCAGCTGTGGCTGTAGCTACACGACGAAAATCAATCGGAAACGATGCGACCACGTCATCGGCTTCCGAATCAATGAACATGCAAGCAAGTTCGGAAGAATCGAATGCTTTATCCTCAGCAACAGGCAAACGGGACAACGCATCAGCGTTTCCGTGCTGAGCAGTGGACCGATACAAGATATCGTAGCGGTACTGCGAGAGAAAAAGTGACCAGCGAATGAATTTCTGCGCTGTACGTGGAGGTACAGGCTTGTTCGGATGAAAAAGCGATGTCAAAGGTTTGTGGTCCGTGATGATGGTAAAGTGACGACCATACAAGAAATCATGGAACTTGGTAACACCAAACACGAGAGCTAAAGCTTCTTTCTCTATCTGTGAATAATTTCTTTGCGCAGATGAGAGCAATTTTGACGCAAAGGCAATAGGGCGATCATGCGAGCCATCTTTGTGCGCAAGCACAGCCCGATCCCGAAATCCGATGCATCGACCATCAACAAAAGGGGTTTTCGGGGATCGAATGGCGTAAGGCAAGTATGTGAAAGTAACGCCGATTTCAACTGGCGAAAGGCGCGTTCGCATTCCGTCGTCCAGACGAACGGAACACCTTTACGGCGTAAGCGATGAAGCGGAGCTGAAATGGAAGAAGCGCGCGGCACAAACCTGTTTGGAAATATTGCTAAAACAATGCAGGGGCGGATGCACACCCGAATGGCAGTCTTTTGAAGCGATACAAGCCAAGATGCGTGTTTACCACCAAGACGCGCTGGGATTCTTCGTCCACAGGTATTTGCAAGTACGCATCTGCTAGGTCCAACTTTGAACATGTCCTTCCTTTTGGCAGTAAAAGCAAATAGCTTGGCGTGACGGGCAATTTTCACGCGAATGTCTAGTTGCACACCGCGGGCATGATTTCACTGCAGTTGCTTGCTTACGCGGCGCACGTGTTTGCAAGGTAGGCTGCCGCTGCTGCGATGGGCGCGAGGGCCGCTTAGCGTCCCGTGCAGCGGGCCCGGCGGGCCGGTTAATGTGACACACTGCTGGCGAAGTTTCAAACGAGGCCTGAGCAAAGTCAAGTGTGTCTTGCCTATCCAATATGTCTATCACTTGTTGAAGGGAGGGATTTACGAGTTTCAAAATCTGTTCCCGTATGCGAACATCAGAAACGTTCTGTGCTATTGCATCACGCACCATAGTATCTGAATAAGGAAGTCCACAGTCACATTCAAATGCACACTCCCTAGTAAGTCCTTGCAATGTTGCAACCCACTTCCTATTAGTCTGACCGGCCGTACGTTTTGTACGAAAGAACGTATACCGTTTTGCAACTACATTTACTGTTTCTTTGAAATAGGCATCTAAAGCAGACAAAATTTCTTCGTAGGACAGAGTTGCTACGTCGCGTCGGGGAAACAATTTCACTATCACACGGTAGGTAGACACACCGACACAAGAAAGCAAAAACGGCTGCCGCTCATTACCTTGAATTCTGTAGGCTGCTAGATGGAAGGCAAATTGTCGGGACCACTCAGTCCACGACTCTTGAGCTGCGTCAAAACTACGAAACGGAGGTGCAACAGCGTTTTGTGGCAGCGGTAGCGAAGAAGCGGCGGCTGCCGCATCGTTTTGTAGCGCACGTTGACCCTGGACGAGCTGTCCAAGGGCTTCCAATAACGCCTGCGTCTGCTGATTCTGCAAGCGAAAAAAGTCGGACAGTACATCTGGAGATTGTGGCGAAGCCATGACACAAACGAATTAATACAAACTCTTTTACTCGTCGCCAAATAATGTTGTGTCTAGTTCATACAGCATAGACACAATGAGGTAGCTAGGTGCACGCTAAACTAACGCAGACGGGCTTGAAGTTCTGGAACATGAGACTTATTAATGAATAAGAAGAAAAGTACGTAGCGTTTTTAATACTTATCTTTAATTCTCTTGTTGGAATACATCTCTCTTGAATATTAGTAAGCTATAAGCACTGATACAAATGGTGCCTTGCTAGGTCGTAGCTATGGACTAAGCTGAAGGCTATTCTATCTGTCTCTCGGCAAATGAGAGGAAAGCTTCGTACGTCTGGTCGCAAGCTATGTCGTCCGTACAACTGGGGCGAGGTCTAGTCCATGTCTTGTCACCTGCCATGTGGTGGCGCTAGGTTTGCGATCACACAGTGGCGACACGCGGGTCCGACATGTACTACAGGACCGCGGCCGATTTAAGTTACCACCTAGCAAGTGTGGTGTCTAGCGGTGACACCACATTTTGTTCTTTCCAGGTTTAATAGACGGCCAGGCAGCAGATGCGCTCGAAGCTTTTGTTTTATGTATGGGGATAGCGCATCGTGCCAAAATAGTCAGAAAAGTATTTACTAGATTAGCTGTCCTCTGGTAGTGGCATTTTATTCTTCTTCAAACCTTGTTTGACAGCATTAACTCAGAACAAGTTTTCTACATGCATGTAATCAATAAACTGCATGTGCATTGTCAGACTGTTATAGATAACATCAGAGAAATCGCATATATCGTTGATGATTAATTTTTCTCTTGTGTTTAGTATTGTTTTAACAACACTAAAAGAAACCTTACGAAAACTGTGCACTGTATTGTAAGAAATGAAATAAAACTACCCATGATAACCTTACGACGAAAGTCTGTTTTAACAAAACTGAGTATCTGCACACAAGCGTGCCTCTATCTGCACTAATTAGTAAAACACTACTCACTTAGATTTCGATTGGGTTTGTGTTTAAATGGAATGCTGTGTCATACTCAACAGGTATGCAAATGTGGCATTTCATAAATAAAGTTACGTATTCCTAGAAACCCAAAATTTGCTTGTCAGCAGCGGAAAGAGGCGTTACCTGTTGTGCAGCATTGTAAGTTTTCACCATTGCACTATGAGCTGAAAGTATTTTCTTACGATTTGTTTATTGATGTTTGATATGACTGCTTGCAGCTCTTACTCAGAAAGGGATAAAAACGTTACATTCAGCGAGGCTGGAACCGCGACCATAACATTCGCGTTTCCACAGGTCAGCACGTCAACACAGAGCTAGCTGATAGGTATGGTTTGCGTCTTCCTCTTACGAGGCCAATAGTGGCTAGAACTCGGAAACCGCTATTTACAGGACGAGATTAGTTGCGATTGCCACGTTCAATGACTTTGCTGGGCTGAAAACCGTAAATTTACAATCTTCTGTTACACCACAAGCGATAACAACTGAGGTTATTCAATGGAAATGACACGAGAAATCAAGTGAACTTTGAGGCTTAATTCCGTGCACACCAGGAAGTAACTCGTCGATCACAGAGTTGCCAAACATACTCTGCGTTGTTGCCAAATCTCAGTTACATTACCAGCAGGAAGAAGACGAACCGATGTGATCCTACAGCGGGCTGGGAAGTGGCCATAGCTGGTGCCTCAAAGACGCGGCTGCTACGGCCTGGAATACGTAATGCGTCTGATTCGCATTTCTGTAACTAGGTTTAGGAACTGGAGCTTAGTTACTAATAATACTCAAAACTGACTGCTACTAAGCATCAGAAATCAGTAACTCTCATAGTTGTTTTTATATTTCTTTCGTAACTCTACTCAAAACTAAGAAACGGACGTTTTCGTGCCTCGCCCATAGTCGAGCACAACAAACAAATAAAAATAGAAAGAGAATGTGTGTGTGTGTGTCTGTGTGTGTGAGAGAGAGAGAGAGAGAGAGAGAGAGAGAGAGGGTAAAAAATCGTTGTAAAGAAATTGAATACTGGTATGTAAAGAAACCTTTCATTAAAATGACTCGTTCCACGTCATTACGAAATGTCGTGTTCATGATCTATGGAACAAGTATTAATCTAATCTAATCTAATCATATCATATTGCTGACTATCCATGAAGAGTCATGAAGTACCGAAATTTTCACCTATATCAGTAACCAAATCTAAACTTGAAAATAAAAGACGACAGTTTTTGTAATAAACCGGGACTCCTATCAAGACCCTTTCATCCCTGTTAACTAACCATGAAAGATGTCTGATATACCTCAATTCAGAAGTACGAAGTGTGTATGAATTTAAAGATGAAGCGCATGATGTGAAGTTATGCGACGGAGATACGAACCCAAGACGTAATCGAATTGTTAACTAAGTAAAATCAAATGTTACGTATCGCTTTTTGTTGCCAGCTGCT
Organism: Schistocerca nitens; assembly: GCF_023898315.1. Classification (NCBI taxonomy): domain Eukaryota; kingdom Metazoa; phylum Arthropoda; class Insecta; order Orthoptera; family Acrididae; genus Schistocerca; species Schistocerca nitens. The sequence continues at coordinate 580,305,238 of NC_064618.1, read as the reverse complement.
AGGTGTTTGAATCTAAAATAAGGACACAAATGTTTGTGTCTGAGCGACTATCGAACCGCACTCCTATCGTTCTTCTTTATTGTCCACGAATATTGCTTAAGTATCAATTGCTTACTCACCAACAGTAAGATGTTGCGTGTTTGTCCAGAAATTGATGGCAACATGAACAGACATTAATAATGCACGTTAATTTTCACTAGCAGGCCGGTGTGCACGTGATAGGGCTTGAAATGAAATTATGAATATTTTTGTACTGGATCAGGATTCGGACCCACATTACCTTTGGAGGAGACCTAGAGAAGACTGCAGTCTTGGGAAGAGGAACGAAATGATTGAACTATACTGTTCCGAGAGATTCAGATCCTCGAAAGAGGAGATACGAATTCTAATCACAGTCCAGCACCAAATTTTTCAACGTTTCTAGTTCAATCAAGTACAAGTAAAATAAGAGCCCTGTTCCTTTAGACGGCTATCAGTTCATCAAATAAAATAAAATTTTCTAATGTAAGTAAGTTTACTGGTGACAGTATTTCTGTTTACCCTGACCTCCACTTATGTCATTTTCCAACGTAAACCGGCTCTGCCCAGTTTGGAATGAAGGAACGTGATGTTTAATGCGGATTCTAGATTATAACAGCTTTCTCTTGAATCATTCCATGTAGGCTTTCACGGCCGGCGTCTTTATCAGTAAAGATGTAAAGTAAATCTGTTTGTGCCTCTTAAAAGTAAATGCCTGAACCCATGCATTGCACTTGTCATAGTTCGTTCCACCAAACCATTGTGGCCACATTTCCCAGCCCCAGAAGCGCTGTAATGGATGATGTGCTTAGCTTACTAAACTAGTCACGGTGGAAAAAAACGCGAGTCTATTAAATGGTTAAGTAGAAGCAAGCTTCTGACGTGGAGATTATGCTATTCTCAAGTCAGCAAGATGTAAAGACTTTTCTAGGCGTCATAGCCTCGATTTGAAGCCATTTTGAGAGTTTCACTAATTCAGGAAATTTATTAGTTCGAGAAAATCCACTGTGAAGTGTGAAGTTGCCGGGTAATTCGATTATCACCGTCATTATTACTATCATTTTCTTCATACCGCTGCTGGAACACATGTGCTTGAAGATCATTTAAGTCCTTTTGGTCATTATAGAAGTAGTTGCCCAAGAACAAGTTCTTTCCCTGTCTACGGAATCCTTTTCATGTTAATATTAAACATCAGCAATTACTAGTAGATCACATTAAAGCTAAAGTAATTGATGAAGACGTTACTTGATAACGAAAACGCGCTGCCTTTCTTCATTTACTTGCACCTAGAAGTGGCTGTCGAATACTGCCAAACCAAAAGCCAAGGGATCTTACTGCCTTCCAATATACGTCGCTGTCGGTTCTTCCATATGATTTGGTCGACGTGACCTGTTTCAAGTTGTGTATGACACAGAATGTTTTAGAAAATCAATTTTTTCCGTTGCAATAAACAGAAAGATTTTCATTCTAAGCTACCCAAGTCCAAAATTTTCGCAATATTAGTTCAAATTTAATATTCGCTTCATAATGTAAGGAAAGTATTTCACAGTTGCAAAACCCGCATCCGACTCACTGTCCTTACACTTAGTCGCTGGCCATGAATTCTAGCTCAAGGTGACGCCAGTTTAAGTAACCTAATGTAGCGAAGACTGTTTGACAGTGCTCTTTCTCACCGGAAAATATGCAATTCACTCATTGGGCTCCATAAGTACACTGTAACAGTAATTTATGTGTGTATGCAATGCATACGGATTGTAGAATTTAGTGGTGCTCTCTCTTCCACTTCTGTATACAATATGCCTGACCTAAACGGGCCCTTTATCATTACAGGCCCTGGGTGGTGCAGCATCATATTGACAACAGTAATGTGCTTATACTGTCTACCTCATTGTTCGTTTTACCCGATTTTGTAATCATTTAAGTAAAACAACATGACCTTTGAGTGGGAGACATTTCGTCCCCCTTTTCCTTGTGTGAAATTTGTCAGTAAGCTTTTTGCCTTCGAACCAGCGAAATGCGGCAGAGTACGGCTGGTAAACGATTTACAAACCACAATTTAGTGCCGTTAACACGATTTATTTAAACATTGGCGTAGCTGAAGGAATTTAGTTTCTTCTTAAATCATCTTATGCAGCAACGTTCACAGATATCTCAAATAGGAAAAGCTCTTTATCCAGGTACGAAGGTTGTAAAACAAACTTCCCACAGTTTGTGTCAGGTTGATTTTTTTGTCTGATAGCACTGCGTAAGTATTTTGTGTAAGAGTTATTAAAGTAGTGTTCCTGTAGCTGTGGGAGTCATTGGTTGAAAACGAGTTTAACGCCAACGGGTACAGTATTGCTAAATATTCAAAATGATTATCAACCTAAGTCTGCGTTCATCCAAAAACAGAGGCGTATTTGTAATATTGAAGCTAGACTAGGTATCCTTGTCTTCCTTGAGTGCGCATTGGAAGGCGTTTACACACACGCATACGAGGGTAATCCCAAAGGTAAGGTATCCTAAGGAACACGCAAGTGCCAACGCAGGCAAAAACGAGAGATCCTTAATTTTAATTGCAAGCAGAAACCACAGTGTTGGCTGCATGGTGGCAAGGTGATAAAGAGCAAGACTATGGATACGAAGGTCTCAGGCTCGATCCCTCACCAATCCCACGAGTTTTATGTGCCGTTTTACTCATATTTCCCCTGAGGCAGTGTTTGTTGATGTGAAAAATGCCGAGTTGCACTGTGGTCCGAAAGCCACGTAAAACTGTAGGTTCCCCTATTAACTGGCTAGGTAAGTCAACTCGAAGGTCGGATGAAAGCAACAGCATACCACCTCCAACAAGACCGTGCCTATTAAAGCACTATGGTGTTCAAACCACTCTTCCGACTCATGACTGCTTTAATTTCTATGGGTTCCAAAACTAATGATATTCGGGTTATTAACATTTTTATGTTTTCATGCTGTAGCTTTGATACCAGTTAACTTAAGTAACCGGCCGAGCACTGTCACCGTTCGAGTTGTCAAGGTGGTAGACGACGATGCTGTCGACCCCAGTTACAATTTTGGTCATGGCTATGTTTCAGTCGAATACCTCTATGGGCCTTTCTGCGTATTTCAAGATATACTTTTATCCACTTGGTACACTCCCAAATTGATATCTGATAGAGCTGTATTTGGTAACATGAATCAGATATGTTTTCCGTGCAGTATATCGGACAACACGTCAGTGCAGCGAGATTTCGTTTGTGTTGCGCATGGTGCAAGAAATATTTGTGTTTTGCTTCCTTCTGTGATAGGTTTCACCCCACTGAATGCGAGCAAGCTCACAAATAGACTGTCAATAACTGGAATTACGCAATAACACACCTAAAAGTTGTATTTTTGCATTATGTATCCCGATGAAAATAAATGTAAACAGGTTATATGCCTACTTGCTTATTATCGCGCTTCTCGGTGCTTTCCTCAAAAAATTAAAATAAAAATAAAAAGAGAGAGTGGGACAGAGACAGAAATCAGAAATGTATTTCAAATATCAGCTCGGTGACGCCATGTTTGTCTCGTGATGTAAAGCAAGGATAGTTGATAGGTAATATCTCGTTATACTAGCGATATGTATGGCTACGGGGTTCTTTGTTTTCTCTCTGCAAACAACTAGAACAGAATTCAGTAACAAAGTGGTAAGAACACCTACTCAGTGCGCCAATTAAACACTCAGCCATTCTTGGTTATTTTGTTAATCGTCTGTAATGCAGTAAACATCCTTGATTATTGATTTGTAATTACTACCATTGTTATTCGTCACCCCACAACAGCTTTCCTATCACTCATTGCCGCCGATGCACGTAACGAATGGATCAGGATGAGTGGAATGTGGGATGTTTCGTCACGGAGAATATACACATGTATCTCGGCGTCTTGTGTCAGGGTAATATGAAAATCTCAATAAGAAAAGACGACAATAACACCCAACTATTTCTGTACACTTAACACCATGACGACAGACAAACTGGCGTCTCACTGTATTTTGATTATAATTCGTTAGCCTTTTTTCGACCTCATTTTAATACCTCGTGGGAGCAGGCATAATATTTTGCTTTTTGAACGCCGAATAATAACACACAAAGATAGAAGATGGAAGGATACAAAGAAAAAATCGGACTCATTGGTGTGGATCCAGTTCATCATAAGAAGACTAAACAAGAGGGAAACATTACGAAAGCAATGAATACGCTGGTTAGTATACATTATTTGTATAGATCTGAAGATGAAAAAGCGCAGATCTGCACAGTGCCCCTATCTGCACTTTAGTTTCTGTCTTAATGGGCATAAATTTTAGTTTCTTCTGTTCTGAATTATCAAATGAACTGATTATTACGTGGTACAGAATAATTAGGTAACTGTGTTTCTTACAGCTTCCATTCGCATCAACATTTTTCTACATTCTCGTGCAATTCACGAAATTCTTCTTGTATGATCACAAGAGTGCACATATATGCAATCGATTTCGAGGTGCAAAGTGTTTGTTATCTTACTTTTCGTGATAGGTTGGCAAAGTTCATTTCCAAAGACTTTTTATTGTACTGAAATAATTTTTTGTAACAAAGTAACAAGGTAAGTGTTTTATTCGTATATATTTTGTGGGAAACTGTAATCGTGATGGAAGATTACACACCTGAATGTTTGACACAGCTGGTAGGAGAAAACGCTGCATATTAACCAAACCCCGCGCCTCCTCTCCGTATCCTCCTATGACACTAGCACAGGATTCTCCTCCTATAACGCTACAGAGCTGTTCCTAGCACAGCTGAGAACTGGCAACATCGTCACAAACATTTGGCAACACTGTAACAGTGCAATCACTTCCGCGTATGGTACTGAACTGACTCGCTAAATTCACTTGATATTCCCTTTCCATTTGAATGACTCGTGGTATATAATTCTCACGTAAACTAAGACACTGAGACAGAAATTTCAATTTTTTGGCTAAAGAAATGCTATTCTTAACATAAGTGACAACTTTTAATATCTTTCACGATGCGTTATGAGGCTGAGCGACCAATACCATGACGAGAGAGGCATGCTAGCAGCAGTGTGTCCGTAGCCCCATGGTACCGCATGGTACCGCTCATGTCTCATGTTCCACCGGTTAAGAAAATCGTCAGTTCTAACCGTGATAGGGGCAGCGCGTGCGAGCTTTTTTTGTGTATTATTTCATGGAGCTGCGAATTCCCAGAAAAAATTCTGTAACAAAATCAGAAGAAAACCTTTACACATCAGATCCTCTTGGCAGCTCGACTCAGTAAGTTGTGTTAATGGTCGTATATCTTGGCTTTCTGACTGGCAAGCTGCTATACAATACAAGCGTCTGTGAAGAAATTCGAATCGACCGTCAACGATACGAAATTCAATAAGGTTCTTCACTTAAGACTCCCATGCCAGGGCGATAAGTATGAAGGAAATAAATTGATTAGCAAATCGCAAGAAAATAATTTCAGCTCAAAGTGCAATGGTGAAAACTTACAATGCTGCACAACAGGTAACGCCTCTTTCCGCTGCTGACAAGCAAATTTTGGGTTTCTAGGAATACGTAACTTTATTTATGAAATGCCACATTTACATACCTGTTGAGTATGACACAGCATTCCATTTAAACACAGACCAAATCGAAATTTAAGTGAGTAGTGTTTTACTAATTAGTGCAGATAGAGGCACGCTTGTGTGCAGATACTCAGTTTTGTTAAAACAGACTTTCGTCGTAAGGTTATCATGGGTAGTTTTATTTCATTTCTTACAATACAGTGCACAGTTTTCGTAAGGTTTCTTTTAGTGTTGTTAAAACAATACTAAACACAAGAGAAAAATTAATCATCAACGATATATGCGATTTCTCTGATGTTATCTATAACAGTCTGACAATGCACATGCAGTTTATTGATTACATGCATGTAGAAAACTTGTTCTGAGTTAAAGCTGTCAAACAAGGTTTGAAGAAGAATAAAATGCCACTACCAGACTACAGCTAATCTAGAAAATACTTTTCTGACTATTTTGGCACGATGCGCTCTCCCCGTACATAATACAAAAGCTTCGAGCGCATCTGCTGCCTGGCCGTCTATTAAACCTGGAAAGAACAAAATGACGCAGAAGTTAGCCTTTTTTCCACATGCGACTAATTTGGGTTCAGAAGTGAAGAGAATTATTTTCATAGTTCTATTAAATTGTTAACTTCAGCAGACAACAGAATTGCGTTTTAAAAAAATGTAGTAGCGAATGTAACAGAACAAGCGAAGTCTTATCAATAGTGCGCGGCGCTTACCATTACGCTACTAGCTGTGATGTAGCTACAGCACCTCTGGAAGTGAACAACAGTTCCTCCAGAACTTCGGCATTCCACAGTGCTTTGAGATAATGCATATGCCGGATCTAGACTTTTGACAGACAGACAGTTACAGCATTTCTTTTGCACTGCACGGTGGTTTCAACAAACAGATAGCGCAATAGAGTAGCTCAAATGGAAAGGAACACTTCCTTTTAAATTTCTGCATCCTACACTATTGGCAGTTCTGTGTAGGTGGCAGTTACGTTATTTTATTTCTCTGATATACAAAATAGAGTCGAATGTATGCACTGGGTAGCCAAGGCAGCTAGCTCATGGCGATTCGATCAACCAAGTAAATGAATGTACTGAACATCCTGCAAACCACTACAAGGACCCTGTGTGTCAGAATTGGTTCAAATGGCTCTGAGCACTATGGGACTCAACTGCTGCGGTTATCAGTCCCCTAGAACTTAGAACTACTTAAACCTAACTAACCTAAGGACATCACACACATCCATGCCCGAGGCAGGATTCGAACCTGCGACCGTAGCAGTCGCACGGTTCCGGACTGCGCGCCTAGAACCGCGAGACCACCGCGGCCGGCGTGTGTCAGAATTCTCATCTTGTGTGCCGCAACGGTGTTATGATTGAGAAATGAGTCGTAGAGAAGCGGGTTTGGTGGTCTGTTGGACTGATGATAGTTTCATATGATGTTGGTCTCGGTTCGATTCCAACTTCTGCTGAAGTTTATTGATAGGGAGAGGCAGATTCTACTCTCTTCTGGCTACGCCAAGTGAAGAAGGTATTATGGCATTGTGGTCTGAAAATCACATTAAACATGATATTCCTTCTTTACCAAGTAGACGTTAGGTGGAACCACAATAAAGTAAGGAGTGGCGACATGTAGAAACTCTATCACCAGTAACCTTTCTTATACTAGTTATTTATTTCTAGTGACGAAACAAACCCTGTGTATGGTCACAGACACTTATTCCATCTTTTACTTGAGCTTCTGTGTGTCGATAAAATTGGTTCTGAACTGGGAATGCAACTCAGACCGCCCTTAACGCGGAATTTGATCCCTTCGTGACAATACAGCTCGACTAAAACTTGTTTGTTCAAAACTGCAGAATCCTCAACACCTCCACATATTGCGCATGAATGGGTTGGAATTCTGGCCCAGCACTTAACTTTTCACTCTATGTTATCAAGCTCTAGCATGAGAACACCTATTTTCTGGTGGATAATAATTTTTATTTTTAATGCATTTTCATTCGTTGTCAACACTAACGATATCTGAAGTTTTTGACTCCTAGTGAGGCACAGAACTATTTGCAAGATCACTGTAACTTCAAGGATGCTATTCCGAGCTGCTGGTGGAGAAAAATTCGGTAAGTGTCGTCTCTTTGTGTGTAGTCAACAACGGTATGTGTGGGGTTCAAAAAAATGGTTCAAATGGCTCTGAGCACTATGGGACTCAACTGCTGTGGTCATCAGTCCCCTAGAACTTAGAACTACTTAAACCTAACTAACCTAAGGACATCACACACATCCATGCCCGAGGCAGGATTCGAGCCTGCGACCGTAGCAGTCGCACGGTTCCGGACTGCGCGCCTAGAACCGCGAGACCACCGCGGCCGGCTGTGGGGTTCGATTCCTAGTCAGCACTGAACTCATTGTCATATTATTTCTAGTTCAAACATGCTCACATGTTGCTACTGGTGTAACAAACCCATACTTAACGTTCCTTTTCTCTAGGATATAACAGCGATAGGTGTCGGGTTGGAGTCCTGTGAAGGAAAAATTAATGTTTCGTCTCGTCATTTAATTTAATACATCTAGCTACTGCCGAGAAAATCCGATATGTCAAAGTTGATTGTGCTTCGATAACAATCCAATTAGGTTCTGGGTTCGAATACCTGTCCAACACAAAGCTTTATTTTTCAAGTAAGTTACTTGTGAAGTAGCAATATTTAATATCTCTCGTAGTTCGTTAACAGGGACAATAGATGCTGGGTAGGAATTCGCGTCCGTTAAAAATGTTACGTTATGTAATTTAAAGTTGATATTTGCTAACTGATACTGTCCAAAAATGAGGTATATCACTCTCTTTATGCCTAGTCAGGAATGACTGTTAATTTCCGTCAGCCACGAAATCTTAGCCTGCATGATTGGTTCAAATGGCTCTGAGCACTATGAGACTCAACATCTGAGGTCACCAGTCCCCTAGAACCTAGAACTACTTAAACCTAACTAACCTAAGGACATCACACACATTCATCATGCACGAGGCAGGATTCGAACCTGCGACCGTAGCAGTCACGCGGTTCCGGACTGAAGTGCCTAAAACTGCACGGCCACCGCGGCCTAGCCTGCATGACCTGGGTTTGAATCTATATTCTGAACGAGTCGGTTCGTCGTGTCATTTGAAGTTCATACATATTCTCAACTAGCTGCTCGTGAATAACGTAAATTTTTAATGACATTTTGTGTTAAATAACAAGTATGGTATGTTACCTTGAAGAGGAAATCATGAATACGATGAACTTACTACGTGCATTACCTATCTGACGTAATAATGAGAGTGCTAACATTTCAGGTATGTCATTTATTGCAATAAATGTTAGCTTACAAGCCTTAAGGACAGTCTTATCTGTGATGAGGTGTTCCCTGATACTTGTAGTATCGTGGTATTACTTTACATCTTGAGTTATTGCGATACAGAGCAGTGTTTACTAGTGGTGATTTGTTGGAACCATTTTCAATAGTCGAACGACTGTACCAAGGAGCGATTAGAGGACCTGCTAGACAGCTGCGTTATATAGGTCGCATGGGAACAGGTGAAATCCAACGAAACTTCCTGGCAAATTAAAACTGTGTGCCCGACCGAGACTCGAACTCGGGACCTTTGCCTTTCGCGGGCAAGTGCTCTACCAACTGAGCTACCGAAGCACGGCTCACGCCCGCTACTCACAGCTTTACTTCTGCCAGTACCTCGTCTCCTACCTTCCAAACTTTACAGAAGCTCTCCTGCGAACCTTGCAGAACTAGCACTCCTGAAAGAAAGGATATTGCGGAGACATGGCTTAGCCACAGCCTGGAAACATCCCCCAGGCGAGTAAACATAATATGAAATCGTTGGCGTATTGTGTGGAGGACGGAGGGTGTATTCATGGATGGAGGGGAAGAGAGTGACGTATTTGAAATAACAAAAACTACTGTGACAGAGTCCATCTACGCTGATTAGTTTGTAAGTATGTAGACAGGGTATAAATGAAATCAAAATAGAATACTTAACAAACTATATATTCAAAAGAAACCCACTTGAATTAAAAGGGCAACTCAAAGGAAAGCTAACCCATATTGTATCTTTTCTGTTGCCACGTGATCTTCCACTAGCTCCCAACGAGGAAAAATGACGAAAAAGAAGATATAACAAAACATTTTAAGAACTCTAATATTTTATCCAGAATCCTTCATTATTTTGTACTTCTGTCACGCGTCTTGGTATAGAATGTATAAGCTGTCGGACGTAACAGCCTGAAGAAGCAACTTCCTCCCAGGCTTCCAGGACGCATTCCCAAAGACCGTCCGCAGTAGTTGGTTGGTTTCGTGGCCAGTTCTCTGTTAATGTTCTGGCGACCTCAGCCCACATGTTTTCCATGGAGTTCATATCAGCCGCCCGTGGCGGCCAGTCCATGACGTTGACGCCAATTTGGAGAGCCGCTGCTGAACAAATGCAGACTTTTGAATGGGAGAATGGTCCTCTTCCAATGTGACGACCCCTTCTGCGTACATCATTCGCGCTGACGGAAACATCACATTTTCCAATATGTGGGCATACTGCGCGCTGTCCAGAGTTCCTTCTATCCTGTGAAGAATTCCCGCCCCTCTCGCAGAATTCCAACCCCAGCAGGTAACAGATAGCCGGCCACTTCTTCTCTTCATGGTTACATATTCGCGTCGATGGCGAGTCCCTTTCGGCCTGTAAACGACTCGTGGACCGTCGTTATTGGTGCAAAACACCTTCTCATCAGTGAAAATGACGTTGTCCCACGACGCCCTCAGATGGAGCTCCGCAAATGCTGGCCGGTATAAAACGTTGTCTTCGCTGAGCTCTTGTTTCACGGCAGATCGTCGTGCATGCAGTCCAGCGTCCCTCAGCCTTCGGCGAATCGTGTTACTGGAGCCGGGGAAGTTGGTCTCCCGCCGCAACTGCTTCGCGTTCAGAAAGGGATTTCCGCTGCTCCTAGACACTAGGTCCCTGTCTTCCTGCTGTGAGCTCATTCTCTTCCTGCCTGAGCCAGGAGCCTTGTTGGTGGTGCCTCTTTCAAGGCAGATCCTCCACAATCTCGTTGCAGTGGTATGTGGTACACCATACCGTCTGCCAGCTTCTCTGTTGGAACATCCTCCTTCCTCAATGAGAGCGACGACTCTACCTCGGCCGGCCGGAGTGGCCGAGCGGTTCTAGGCGCTTCAGTCTGGAACCGTGCGACCGCTACGGTCGCAGGTTCGAATCCTGCCTCGGGCATGGATGTGTGTGATGTCCTTAGGTTAGTTAGGTTTAAGTAGTTCTAAGTTCTAGGGGACGAGCCATTTGAACCATTTTTTGTGTATTTCTGCTTGCCGCTCTTATACTGATTCCAGGAGAGGAGGTAAACATATTTACGTCAAACGGAGCGGCAGAGGCAGAGGCATGCGGCGCAGCCGTGCTGGCTCGTCCCGGGCTGTTGGCCCACCAACGCCACCGCCAGCTCGCTCACTTGCGCCTCGCCTCGGCCAGCCTGGCTGGCCCGTAGCTCGCGAGCCGCGGCTAGTACAGACCCGGGCCGCATGGCCACGATCACCCCTTGAAGGATCAAAAGCTACACCTAACCTACCCAAGTCTGTAGTACAAACTAACACAGCTACAGCTACTATGCTATAACATGTGCAGGCACACCTACAGTTAACGAACAGGTTTGGCGGCAGCTTCTCCAAATAATAGTGTATACTTAGTATATAATACACGTTTTGTGCACTTATAACATGTACTCAGTGTCTCTGAAACAATACGTGCTGCACGACGGAAATTACTTTCTTCTGAGGCACTTCATTTACATCTCAATGATACACGACTACTAGAGAACATTGCTCTTTACGTCAGTCAATCCACTTGTAAATTAACATCATGATATCGCAGATATTAGGCAACACGTTACTAGGGATGAGTAAGGTTTGCAACTAAACATGCTACTCCTAGCTACTACTGAATATGAAGTTGATCATTAACGTGTCTTCATAACCATGTGTGCGGCGTTCGACTCTCAGTCAGCATAGACGTTTTCATCACATTATTTCTAGTTAAACGTGTGCACATCTCGCTGATGGTGGACCAACATTGGACATTTGTCGTCTATTCCTGGTTAGACAACGACGGCAGAGGCGCCAGGTTCGAATCCCGGTCACGCAATACAACTTCAGTCGTCATTTAAGGTTCCAACCCCACTACTGGTGACAAACTGTGATATCTACATTCTGATTATACGTACTTATTCAACAATCCGATTAGGTGCTGGGTTCGCATCCTTGTCACCAGCATTACATGATGGTGTTTCAATTTTAAACATGTGCATCCGTTATTCCTTGACAATGCAACACTATACAACGTCTTTCGAGGCTAATTACCAGGAAGGTAATTGTCATGTTAGGGTTCCTGCTTTCGTACAAACATTATCGCCATTTACGTTCAAGTTGAGAATTGATAACTGATACTGGTGCAAACGTCAATATTTGACGTCTCTTTCTGCCTAGTGATCGAGTCTCGATAAGGCACAAAGCTTTGCTTGGTTAACAATGGCTTTACGTTCTGGGTATGCATCCAGATCCAGAACGAAGACGTTGGTCATGTCATTTAAAGTGCAACTTCGTGTACAAGTAACTGTTGATGAGTAATGTGAACAATGATATTACTTGTGATTCGCTGTTAATGTTGGGATTTCCGTAGTGTGGTTGCCGCCGTTAATCACGTTTTCTTTTAACTGCTTAGTATTACATAAAGTTGATGCGAAACCACTCCCCATTGAACGTTGAACGACGTTCAGCGTGTGTTGGGTAAACCTTTTAGACAACAAAGAACTTGTTTCCAATTGCCATACAACTTTATAAATCCATATACTGTCTAAAATATTTAATCGTGCCTAAGGATTACTGAACGATTTATGTGACAAACCTAGTTGTCCCATAATATTTGAAATGTCACTTATTGTAATTAAGTTTAGTTTACAAACGTTAAGGACTGTCTGATCTCTTCTGTACTATCGTGGTGTTACTTTACATCTGGACGGACTGTCATAAAGACCAGTGTTCTCTAGTAGTCTCTAGCAGTACCCATTGTGTATCTTACAACGACTGTACTGTGGAGGGTTGCGACTATGTGCAACACAGATATGCTATGTTGGTTGCATACATTCAGGTGCAGCCTACATGTTGGAATTCAGGGGTGACCCACTTTTTTTGCTGTTGAGTGTACATCACAACTATCTGTTTCCGTCCCATTTAGGACAATTCCTTCGTGGTGCATCGTTTTTCTTTTCTTTTTCTTTTTTTTCTTCAGTGCTATTTTAGACATCAACATAATTACATTTACTGAATTCTAAAATTCTGACCACAGCCAGTTTAACATGACACGAAAACTTTCGTCTGAAAAAATATATAAGAATAAACTCATAATCTGAAAACGAAATAGCATTATGTGCTTTGGACGGCGCATTGGAGACAAACTGAAGAATTCAAACTGTAGATTTGTTCTTTTTTTGCACACAGGTGTATTCTATAAATTTCTATCTGTTTTATAAAACGTGAATATGTATGCTATGTCAGACACAGTGCAAAGCTAGGGAAGATCAGAATATATGTTGTTGTATTTGGTGGCAGCTACAAAGAACAAGTAAGAGTGTGTTAAAACAATTCACCGAAAACTTATTCTCAGCACTCGAAAAAGAGAGAATACTTTGGTATCCTGGCTGGGCGTTACTAGTTCCGAGGTAACGTCTTCAGAATTGAGAACGTCTTCATTGGTTCTAGCATTCCACAGGGATACAGAGTATCCTGTCGGGACAACAAAAAACATTGTGAGCTAACAATGCACACTATCTCAGTGTGCTTGCGTATTCAGGAAAGCTCTGTATTACATGCTGTTGGATAAAGTGCAAAGATTGACATCATCTTAGTGAATAAGTTACTAAAACACTTAAATTTGAAAATGATATGTTTTTTATTTCAACATTTATCTTCCATCAACATCGATGGACAACAAGAGCCCCGAGGACACTGTATCCAACTGTAAACACTTTTACGTTATGCCTACTTTAAGACGCTGTTGCTAAGTGTTTCGATGTCGGCCGGGAAATCATAAAACTATAAACTGGCGACAATAAAAACTATGTTGCACAGTGTTGTCTCTTCGTAACAATAGTAGGCGCATTTTGTCTGGTGTTTCGGCAGACACATGTAATTTTATTTTTAAGTCAGTGTGTAGATGGGTCAGCCGAAACAAATATTGCTCAGCACATCTTTCATACGACGCCCGTTTCCTGTTACAAACAAAATTATTTTTAAAGCGAAATTTTACATTCCCGTTCGATGGAGCGGTGACATATTGGGCCAGTGTGATATTCGTTTTATCGAGGTGTCTTAACAGGGACGGTAAAACAGGAAGAATAAGCAGTGCTCTGGCAACAATTCGCGTGCCACCTCGCTCCGCGCTGTCTGCTGCCGCCATGAGCAATGCTACTCAGGTCACGTAATATTTTATAAATATAACTGGAAGACATTTATAGAATGGACTTAATACCACGAATGGATCAAGAGACACGTATAACTGATTCGATTACGATGGCAAAAGATGTTATGATTTCTCCTTGTATTAACAACGTCTTTTTTTCTGGTCTGACGTCAAAGTGAAGCGCCTGAACTTACACAATTTTTGACAGTTGTCTTTCATCTTAGGATTTCTTGATGGCTTTTAGCACTGATATAACATTAAGTGACATTTAATTGTGAGCTTCAAATGACACTAGCTGGTCCCTTACAAAAACATACCCTAAGTGCTGCCTAGGTATCAAAACGATCACAATAGTGCGTTCACCGTTGGATCGGAGACCTTGTCACTACCGGCTGGAGCACACAATCACCTTCGAGTGAACTCTCCAGCCCACTCAGCCTGCTACCTACTTCACACATGTCACCCCCGCAAAGCTCGATACAACCACGGAATTAGATAGCAGCCGAGAAATGTGTTGGACAAGAACCCGTCATTATGTCGCCACTCCCCAGTAAGCTTCCACTGAAATTAGCTTCTCCCTCATAAACAAGCAACGGTAAAACTCACTGTTGAGAGCAGAGGTGCTGAACCGCGCGTTGTCGTATCTCACAGAAGTTGTATTGGTACTTGTATCGATCGGCATGCAGCAACGGTGGTCTCACAAATGTATGTATTTGAACTTTAACTCATTATCCAAATTCGTCCTCGGTTTGCTTTATTGCATGATCAGTGCACAGACTGAGTAACGTCGACGATACGTTACAACCATGGCTACAACATTGTTCCACTTGTTTCTCTACTGATCATTATTAAGAGTACCGTGCGATGGATCAGTGGTTAAATGACAGACTAGATATTCACAGATCTCAATCACGGCCCCTGTTCAGTGCTAGTATTTTTGTCACTTATAGCTTGTTTCCCCGTCCGGGAAATGTACGTTAATGTGACAAATGGCGAGCTGCACCATCGTTGGGAGTCTACGTTCAACTGGTTGGATAACTCAGTCAGAGGAAGACAATGGCGTACCATCTTCAATAGGGCCATATCTAGTAAATCTCTGTGGTGTCCAAACCTACATTTAGGTTAATGACAGCTTTATCTTTTTACTGTAATAACGAAATATGTTATAATAGTGCGCTGCAAAATAGATTAGTTAGATAAAGTATTCCAAATACTTCCTGTTGATGACATTGGTAGACGTACGCGAATAGTCATTAACATGGAAGTGGAACATGGACAAGTTGTGTTCATGGTCGTAGTGTGTTAGTGAAATACTGAAAATGATGCATGTACATTTCAGATTTGTGTTACGTAAATTACAATGGTACCAAAGTTATAGTTATTAAAAGTGTAATCCACGTTCAGGCCCTGGACACCATGCGGTAGTCGACTGACCGCCGTTTCGTCCTCACTAGAGCGGCCGTAAGCAAATTAGACACCTCAAGGTCATACCCGCTCTCTGCAGTCATCCAGTTCTAAGCGCTGGGATTTCGCCCACCTCATAGATTTGTTGCTGTTTGTACTCTGTTAACAGTGCAATTGGTCAGCGCTAGATGAAAGTCTGTGTTTCTATACGATATCCTATGTTCATGGGTGGTTTCAGTCCTCCGTGAAACGGTGCTTTGATTTGTGTTTTGTAGGGAGTAAAAAGCGCGAGCAAGGGCCTATTTGTAGCGCTACTCCGGTTGGTGTGCGTAAAGGGCGAAAACATATTCGAAAAAAATCTACAAGCATCTAACGTACTCAAGATTTATTGCTGATCAGATCAAGAGTGAAGAAGCCAAGAATAATATAAATTTTGCGCAAGTTCATAAAGTAACGAAAAAACCTAGTGGTATTTCCGGACTGACTATATTCCATACTAACAGCCCAGGAACATTGGTAGAATCTCTAGATGCGAGCAGGGAAAATGAAAACAGAAATTATAGAATACGACGATTTCTACACGAAATTAATGTATTAAGTGAGATGAGAAAATCCGACGGCTAGAAAAATACAGTGCAGAATGCTCTCAGCGAAAAAATTGATTATTCTGGCTCAGAGACTTCCGTTCTTTATCTTCTCCGCTCATTTAGTTTTTGATTCGGAAAGTATAATGATGGTCAAAAATTTTGAATGGAATGCCGAGACAACTGCTGAAACAAGAGCTAAGTTTTGTGTAAAATGCACTTACTGCGTGCTGAGGACAATAATCTAGTAGTATATTTGGAAAAAACTTTCAAAAATTTATTTTTCTCGATTTCAAATGAAACATTGGGCAGAAATTACCTACAGTTACTTTTGCAGGACGTAATCGGAAAGTTGGGCGATGGGTGCAGTGACTAAGTGTCAGAAAGAGTTGCAAATAAATATTTTTCAGGAGATGGGGAATATTCTCGGTAGTTTTAAGGCGAGCCGTCGGAAATAAAATCCTGGCTGCATACAAATGCTCACGCACGGAGTCCCTCGTAAATAAAATGCGTTCATACGTGACACAACAGCAATGAACTTTCTCATTGGAAGTTTCCATAATGTCCAACAGAATGCAAATTCATCAGCGATGACTTTTTCGTTTCGAAGACCGAACAGTTTAACATTTATTACGGTATTTCATTTTTTACCCCATAATACTTTTATCTTTTCTCGATAAAATATGTGTCAGATGCATCTATAAACTTTGAGAGTGTTCGTATATTATTTTCAGTCCAAATGTGTCAGTAGTTCTGTTTCTTTCATAGGTTGAAGTTTCGTAGCAAGTGGTAAGAAATGTTTCTTTTGAAAAGTAATCCATTATATTCTAGATTAAAAACAGTGATGTGTACTATTTTTTTCAGAATTTTTACTAATATCTGAAATCATCACTAACTAGAGATACTGTAGAACGGTGAGATGACCGTAAGTTTCCCATTTTCGTGACGGGCACTATAGTCATCATCAGATGTGATGTGGACAGGCATGGGGTTAGCACACCGAGGGTCTGTCGCATTAACCACTTGGCTAAGAGGGCGTTTGTTGCTATTTTGGTTCTTTAATTAAAGACATTCACATATGCCGCTCAAATTTTCAGACGTATACTTTTTAGGTGCTTTATTTGTCTGAACTGCTTGTTCTCGGACGTTACGTTATGTTAAAAAGATATACTAAGCGTTGATGTAAAGAAAATTATCGCTACTATGTTAAAACATTATATATATATATATATATATATATATATATATATATATATATATATATACTTTATTATTATGGTATTAAAACATATGTTTTATATTTCTTATCATAAAAACTGTAGCCATTTGTGACATGTCGGAAGTGGGGGTGATGACTAGTTATATTTCTGTGGATGGGAGAGGGGGAGGGAGAGTGGAGAGGCTGCCAATAACGAACTGTGATCCGCTTCCACTCCCTGCCCCGCTCCTCCACATCTAGACTCTAGTGATTTTATTTAGATGCCAGTCTTAACCTGAAAGGTTTACCATATTATCCCGTCAGATCACCGAAGTTAAGCACGTCAGACTTGGTTATCACTGCTAGCACTTGGACGGGTCACTGTCTGGGTCTGCCGAGTGCTGTTGGCAACCGGGGTTCACTGAGTCCTTGTGAGGCCAACTGAGGAGCTACTGGACTGAGAAGCTGCTCGGGTCACGAAAACTAACAACGGCCTGGAGAACGGTGTGCTGGCCACATGTCCGTCCCTATTCGCATCCGGTGACGCCTATGGGCTGGGGATGACACGACGGCCGATGTGTACCGTTGGGTCTTCAAGGCCTGTTCGGATGGTTTTTATCTATTTTTAATTCTGCTTTCTAAGTTTGACCCCCTGCTTCCTTGGTGAGATCGGGACGGACCCCTCACCCCTCACGTAAGATTTACCCTATAATTTTTAAATAATTAAATTTATTTGATATGTTCTTATTGTTGCTTCATACCACTAATAACACTTATTAAGGTGATCTGCATTAATTTTATAAAACAAAATGTTATCCGTTATGATATTGCATATTCTCTGAATATTTTCTGCCTTTTGGCAGCTTTCAAGACAATTAACTTAATTAAACTTGGTACAGTGCCATTTAAACGCAGTTATCATTTTCACCTCTGATTTCACAAAAAGAAATGTAGTACCTAAATTTAGGAAGTGTCTTCTTATCGCGTGTATTTTATACATTCCAATCCTAAGTAGTATTTGGACGTACAGACTCAAAGACAGACAGATGGACAAAAAACTCCGATAAATACTATTAACCATTTTGACGGATCCCTAAAAAATTAACCTTTTATTAATATATTATATACATGAAATGAAATTAGACCTTTACTAACTTCGCAAATAAAGGACAACATTGCTTGTACCTTCCTTTGGGGCGTACATTTTCGCAGCTTTTAAATCTCTTGATTTAGGTCAATGTAATCACTAAGAGAATTCCTGTCGGTGAACTTCGGCTTAGCTTTCTTTCACAAACGATTAACTTCTTGCTGGCGCGTTTGTCTCGACTTGTCGGCATGCTACTTATGTACACACTGTAAAAGTTGTGATACAAATTCATTTAGAACGCAGTAACATCGGCTATATGGGCGTTATAGAATATCATGACTCACCCACTCACTGACAGGCAGTGATTTCGGCCGGCGGGTGGGGAACTACACTCGTTTCAAAACGAGGAATGCACAAGAGTGAAACGTCAGTTTAAGAGTGGTCTTTGATATTATCTATGCTCGGCATTAATTTTAAACAACAAAATGTTATCCTTCATAATATTGTGCACTTCTGGCCATTAAAATTGCTACACCAAGAAGAAATGCAGATGATAAACGGGTATTCATTGCACAAATTTATTATACTAGGACTGACATGTGATTAAATTTTCACGCAATTTGTGTGCATAGATCCTGAGAAATCAGTACCCAGAACAACCACCTCTGGCCGTAATAACAGCCTTGATACGCCTGGGCATTGAGTCAAACAGAGCTTGGAATGACATGTACAGGTACAGATGCCCATGAAGCTTCAACACGATACCACAGTTCATCAAGAGTAGTGACTGGCGTATTGTGACGAGCCAGTTGCTCGGCCACCATTGACCAGACGTTTTCAATAGATGAGAGATCTGGAGAATGTGCTGGCCAGGGCAGCAGTCTAACATTTTCTGTATCCAGAAAGGCCCGTACAGGACTTGCAACATGCGGTCGTGCATTATCCTGCTGAAATGAAGGGTTTCGCAGGGATCGAATGAAGGGTAGAGCCACGGGTCGTAACACATCTAAAATGTAACGTCCACTGTTCAAAGTGCCGTCAATGCGAACAAGAGGTGACGGGTGATACGCCAGTATGGCGATGACGAATACACGCTTCCAATGTGCGTTCACCGCGATGTCGCCAAACACGGATGCGACCACCATGATGCTGTAAACAGAACCTGGATTCGTCCGAAAAAATGACGTTTTGCCATTCGTGCACCCAGGTTCGTCGTCGAGTACACCATCGCAGGCGCTCCTGTCTGTGATGCAGCGTCAAGGGTAACCGCAGCCATAGTCTCCGAGCTGATAGTCCATGCTGCTGCATACGTCGTCGAACTGTTCGTGCAGATGGTTGTTGTCTTGCAAACGTCCCCATCTGTTGACTCAGGGATGGAGACGTGGCTGCACGATACGTTACAGCCATGCGGATAAGATGCCTATCATCTCGACTGCTAGTGATACGAGGCCCTTGGTATCCAGCACGGCGTTCCGTATTACCCTCCTGAACCCACCGATTCCATATTTTGCTAACAGTCATTGGATGTCGACCAACGCGAGCAACAATGTCGCGATACGATAAACAGCAATCGCGACAGGCTACAATCCGACCTTTATCAAAGTCGGAAACGTGATGGTACGCATTGCTCGTCCTTACCGCAGGCATCACAACAACGCATCATCAGGCAACGCCGGTCAACTGCTGTTTGTGTATGAGAAATCGGTTAGAAACTTTCCTCGTGTCAGCACGTTGTAGGTGTCACCACCGGCGCCAACCTTGTGTGAATGTTCTGAAAAGCTAATCATTTTAATATCATAGCATCTTCTTCCTGTCGGTTAAATGTCGCGTCCGTAGCACGTCATCTTCATGGTGTAGCAATTTTAGTGGCCAGTAGTGTATATTCCCTCAACCAAAAAGTTGATGTAAGATTTTCATTGCTCCTCCTCCTCTTGAAAGAGATTTGGTGAGATTTTGCCGGACCCTTTCCGCTTCCCCCCAACCCACATCGAGCCACGTAACCACGACAAACAGCCGCTGGCTGCCAAGTCGAGGCGGGCAGCAGCAGGCCACGTGGTCCGCCGCGGCTGACCCGCTAGTAGCGCGGCGCGGCCGACGTCTGCGGCGCAGGTAGTAGGGCGGGCCGTGACGCCAGCGGCCGCGCAGTTGCGGCGCGCCGGTCGGCCACTTCCATTACGCGACCCGGCCAGGCCCGGCCCGGCCTCCTTATCGATTCCACGTCCGCCACTCGCGTAATGCAATTTTTCCTTCCTTCTTAGCACGGACGCGTTCCGTTAATTGGACCGAAAGGCTCTTCTCGCGTGACTTAGCAGTCGGTATTCTTTCGGAAGCAGTGAGCTTCGATAAAGGTCGAGAAACTCCAAACTGTTCGCTGGTTGATAGCGCGCCTCCTTTGTAGCGATACAAGGCGTTTTCCCTCCTCAGGCTTTCAATACCAGGACACTGCGAATAAACGGTTGTTTACAAACCGGTCTTTTTCGTGTACTGACTCCTAACCAATGATGTTATTTGCAGTACCGTATTTCCCCTCGCGTCCGTTCCATTGCACTTTTTATTAGTCACGTAACCGAGGCTGTTTCCAGACACTTCCATTCGTCTATGGCATTGTGTCCTGTCTCACATGACCATTATTTTACTATTAGATATTACTATGGAGTGATTCCCTAATGTCTTAACACATTGTGTTCCAATAACAATGCGCAACACTAAACGCGAACATTTTAGGTTAGGCTTTTACTCTGACAGTCACGAATACCGACGGAAACTTATAATCTTACCCTCCCACACATCACTATTAAAATTCTCTGCCTCTTCACAAGTTTTGAAAGCTTTGTGAGGCGTAAGATATACAAAAGAAAAACTTTAAACTTATCTTCATTTTCTCTTCTTGCGGATGAAATTTTGATTTATAACATTGTGAGTTCCTGATGATCAAATAACTGATGAAGATTTGCCTGTATTATACTTGAATTTTATTCTTTGTCACATTTTTCAATATTACACCGTCTTTACAATTTCTACTTCTATCACACCACAAATTACATGATTAATGACACAATCAAAAACACGTCTGATTCCATTAGAGGCATGCCCACTACTCCTAACATTCTGCGGTGCTTACAATATTCCAAAGAGTTTACAAAGCAAAAGAGCTTACATACTTTATTGACAAAAGAAGAATCATTACATCATCAAGTTATAACATTATTTTATAAATGAATCGAGAAATAAATTTAGTAATTAGCGTTAGATTGTGCAATTAATAATATGAATTTTAAGTATATCAGAAATTTCGTAATTCCAAACATTTTTAAAATAAGAGTAATTTTAACTGTAGGTCCAGAATACTAACAAATTAATTTCTTTTTATACCTTTCAGCCTGAAATATTATACATCGTATATAGAATCAAATGAATTATTCTATTGAAACAGCCGAGAATGTTCACCTATACCAAATTAGGGATTAATTCTGGATCGACTACTTCTAACGAAAGGTTATGTTAGAAACGGGTGTCCTATTACAAACTAAAAGTTTACTGTGACCATTCACAACTATTTTGTTCCTGCTACGCATTTCGTAGATTTAAACCTCCATCATCAGTTGGGTTTATGTAATACGATGTTTGAGGTAAGCTATGGCACTGTCTGCAGTGTTCTTTTGTGTCGTATTTACATCACTAACAACATCACATACACTCTGTATCCCGTCTGTATGCAACGATGTACACGACGTAAACACGACAGAAAACGAGCCTGTGATCACTGGAGACACTGCTACAGGTTACCCAAAAGTCGTATTCGCAACACATAGATGTCTTTTTAATTGATATTAACCCGCTTTACGAGGGAACTTTAAATCTCCGAAACACATATGGAAATAAAAATAAATTGTGATCGATTACAGTAAACTTGTCGTTCCAGTTGAAGAACACACTATCCAGTATCCGGATAAAATACATCAGTTACTCGGGAAGTTCGAATAGTTTTATTTTAAACTCATCAGTTACAATGCAGGTACCTTGGAAAACAATATAGCACCAATGTCCACCAAAACATTGTTGACTAAATCTCACTCGTTTTACAGAAGTGTTCACACGTTTACACGTTTCTGGATCGATTCCCGTAATGAAGTGCTCAATTTGATACTTCACCTCAAGAACTGTTCTCCGTTTTCTACGCATAACCACAGTATCACTAGAAATACTCACAGGTAGTCGGGTCGCAATATCTTGATCGTCCGTATTGGACCCCGAGGCGCGGTATACACGACACAGAAATTTCTCTGGCAATAATTAGCGTGATACGATGACAGGTGGCGCCATCTTGATAGAGCTACTTGCTCTCGAGGTTCATCTCTTCCGGCTGAAACCGGAGAAACTCATTTATCATGCTGCGAAAACGAACATCATTCACTATCAGTGCATTATCTGCGGTTTTCTCGAAAAAGTAAGACCTAATCAGTTCGCCCGCCCAAAATCGACACTGAACAGTGGCTCGTTGCGCTCTCATCGGTTGTTGAAGAGCTCTGCGGAGATTCTCGACGCCACAGGTCTGGCAGTTAACCCTTGTTGACATAGTCATTGCTTTGAAAATGCGCCTCGTAGCTAAAGACATTCTTTGCAAAATTGTCTACCACAATTTGGTTTCCCAGCAATCAAATGGGGAATTCATACTGTTATAAATCGTCGGTTGACAATAGCTGCTGTGTCAGTTCAAACTTCCAAGGGTGGTGTTTGTAAGAATTAGCTTAATGGCGTTCCTCGAAATGTTCATTTCTAGTGATTGACAAGTCGAGGTTCGCGGACTTCGGGCTAGATTCTCATTTATTGAAGCACTATTTTTATCAGACCGACCGGTAAGATGTCGGTTTGGTGTCTGTAACATTAGCAAATGAGCACTATCTGTCAAACTTTTCAGTTATTCATCGAATTGAGAATGAGTCAGTTTCGTTTCGCTGACAGAAAATTTTACGCAATTTGCGAAGTGTCTCTAAAAATTAATAATAAATTTTCACAATGACAACGCGATGTATAACGGTAAAGCGATTCGTATTCCCTGTCGAAATGTCTCTAGACGACATGAGAGAAACAGCAAGCGTTTCCAACAAATCGAAACATATATGGTGTCCGATTAAAACTGTGGGTTCTTACTGCGACACCTTGTAGTTAGAGTATAGCACATATTTATTTTTCCACCTATTCTGTTTAGAAACTCTTCATTTGTTTTATTCATTCTATCTGAAAATATTAACATGGTAACAAACTGAGGGGATGTGGTACGATATACACTGTCTTCAGTCTGCAAATATCAATATTTCATTGTAAAAACTATGCATGTGTCGCCATGTGAATCCACCCTGAAATCTAATTTGAATTTTGCATGGCTTCTTTCTTTTGTGTCAGTTCAATTCATAGCGTGTTTTGTTCCAGAAGAGGACCCCACTGTACCACGATTTTTTTTTTTTGCTCAAACGTAACAACAATGATGTAAATAACAAATTAGGCCAGAATGGGTATCCACAGGCCCCAAAATGTCAAGTGTAACAATGAAAGAAGAACATATTTCGTTTCTGGGGGCCATATTTTTTTAATCTTCACTATGATTTCTATATTTGTGAATTACATGTAAAATTAAATAACAACCAGAGTAGTTAGGTGACTGATTGTGTAACTGTAGATAAGAAATTCAGAGATTCAGTATTTGAGGGTATTTATCCCTTCTTTCACCTCCTCCAGAGATTTTTATTTTGTATAGATTACTACGTTGTTCCATACCTTGGAGTTCACGTTAATATGAAGGTCCTCCAGTAATTCGGTATGTAAGGTAGTTTACAGGTTGGAGCAAGCTGAGGACGTATTGTGATATGGTTCGCCATCGATACGATGCCGTGCAGTTCACGTCTAGAAGTTGGCTGTATCCCATGTGACTGCACTGCCGATCTGCAGCCTGCTCCGTGATACACCCTCTGCTCGCGCGGCCAATGCCACCACGGAGTCAAGGAACGTTGCTCCGCTCCAAGCTCTATTCTCTGTCTGTTAGTTCAGTTCTGTCCGTCCCCGGTAGTTGAGTGGTCAGCGCGACAAATGTCAGTCCTAAGGTTCAAATGGTTCAAATGGCTCTGAGCACTATGGGACTTAACATCTGAGGTCATCAGTTCCCTAGAACTTAGAACTACTTAAACCTAATTAACCTAAGGACATCACATACATCCAAGCCCGATGCAGGATTCGAACCTACGACCGTAGCGATCGCGCTGTTCCAGACTGAAGCACCTAGAACCGCTCGGTCACAACGTCCGGCTCAGTCCTAAGGGCCCGGGTTCAATTCCCGGCTGGGTCGGAGATTTTCCCTGCTCAGAAACTGGGTGTTGTGCTGTCCTAATCATCATCATTTCATGCCCATCGACACGCAAGTGGCCGATGTGGCGTCACATCGAAAGACTTGCACCCTGCGAACGGTCTACCCGACGGGAGGCCCTAGTCACACGACATTTACATTTACATTTAGTTCAGCTCTGTCTGTATACAAAGCGTTATCAGTAGCCTCTGTTGTTATTGTGCCTGGCGAACCTGCCTATCTCAAGGACACGCGTTGGATTGTTTCTGGACTTGCTGTTGCTCAAGTGAAGTAAAAGGAGTTACTTAAATATTAATTGTTCATCTCATTATTTTTGCTCTCTGACATAGAACCCACCAACTTCTTAGTATCCACAACGGACCGACCAAACACATCATCTCGTATAGGACCACAACTTTTGGATTAAAGAGGTGTTTACTTTTTATGAGGTTTAATGTTAGCTACAGAATTAAAAACCGTCACTGATCAACCAGAACATTACGACAACCTACCTAATGACCGGTATGTCCACCTCTGACACGGATCACAGCGGCGACGCGTCGTGGCATGGAAGCAGTGAGGATTTGGTAGGTAGCCTTGAGGGAGTGGGCACCACATCTGCGCTCACAAGTCACCTAATTCCCATAAATTCCGGGGAGGATGGCCATGAGCTCTGACGCCACTCTCAATTGGTTTCAGATATGGCGAGTCGGGGGGCCAGCACATCAATTGGAACTTGCCACTGTGTTCCTCGAAACACTCCATGACACTACTGGCCTCGTGACATGGCGCATTATCTTATTGAAATATGCCACCGCCGTTGGGAAACATGATCGTCATGAAGGGCAGTACGTGGTCTGCAACCTGTGTACGATACTCCTTGGTCGTCATGGTACCTTGCACGAGCTCCACTGGATCCATGGATACCCATGTGAATATTCCCCACAGCATAATGGAGCCGCCGCCAGCTCGTCTCTGTCCCGCAACACATGTGTCAGGAGCTGTTCCCCTGGAAGACGACGGATTCACGCCCTCCCTTCGGCGTGATGAAGAAGGTAACGCGATTGATCAGACCATGCAACGCTCTGTCACTGCGTCAACGTCCGCTGCCGATGGTCACGTGCCCATTTACGTCGTAGTCACCCATGTAGTGGTGTTAACATTGGCACATGCATAGGTCGTCGGCTGCAGAGACCCATCGTTGAGAGTGTTCGATGAACTGTGTGTTCAGACACACTTGTACCCTGCCCAGTATTAAAATCTGATGTTAGATACGCCACAGATCGCTGCCTGTCCAGTTTTACCAGCCAGTCTGTTCAGCCTACGACGTCCGACATCTCTAATTAGCCGTGGTCGCCCAACCCCACGACGTCTGGACGTGATTTCACGTTTGTTTCGCCAAGTGTTGAACCAATAAGTCGTGCAGCTTCCGAAATGCTCGTGCTGAGCCTCCGGGCCATCACAATGTGCCCTCGGTCAAACTCAGATAGATCGCGCGCATTCACATTCTAAACACGGCCAGCAACATGTGTGTGTCTGACTAGCAGTCATTCCTCGCCAGGTGACGGTGCTATCATTTGGAGGGGTTTGTATCGATAGTATGTCGGTGGTCAGTGTAAATGTACATTTCTAGCCGCTAAGACAGAAACACAACAGTTTGTTGGTCCACAATCGGAATCTAATACAGCAGCAGTTCTGCGTATCATGGGTGTTAAGAGTTCCTGGTACCGGATGCCTACACAAGGGTCACGTGATTGCGGTAAATTACGGGCCAGTGCTTTGTGGACGAGGAGTTAGGCCCAGTAGCGTGCCAGATGCGGTGAATTTGGTAGCCAAGAAAGGTGTGCTATTTACTAGTAACGGTGAGAACCTTGGACACAAGTGTCTATCGAAAACCGACACACCTGGATAAACTGTTAAATAATCACCCAAGCCAGAAAAGAGGAATGATTAACGCGCTTGTAACACGCGCAAGTCGAATATGTGACCCACAGCTCCTCGGACGCGCGCAGCAACACCTGCAAGATGTTCTGAGGAGAAATGGGTAATTCGGCAGTTGCAAGAGAAGTGACACCAAATCCAACACTCGGCGAAGTGAGACGACGGAATAACAAATGTGGGGTACGTCCTTTCTGCCATTTATTCCTAGGGTGACGGACGGAATCGGCCGTATATTGCGCTAACACGGCGTAAAGACTATGGCCAAGGCCTACTGCGAGACTGAATGTCACCTGGTAGCACTGCGGCACGTGATGCGCTAAGGAAAGTATACAAGCGGAGCAGAGACGAATGGAATCGTTATAGCGCTTATGTGGTGCGCAAATGGGAAATACCACTGACATAAATGACCTTGACAACGAACGGATTGTTTCAGTCGGCGCCTGGAGACGGCGAAATTGGTCGGCTGTTCATGTGCTACGGTCGATAGCATCCATAGAAAGTCGTCGAAGAACTGTGAACCACGGGTAAGATGTTGGGTGTCCACACCTCGTCTCAGAACGAGGATGGTTCAAATGGCTCTGAGCACTATGGGACTTAACATCTAAGGTCATCAGTCCCCTAGAACTAAGAACTACTAAAACCTAACTAACCTAAGGACATCACACACATCCATGTGCGAGGCAGGATTCGAACCTGCGACCGTAGCGGTCGCGCGGTTCCAGACTGAAGCGCCTAGAACCGCTCGGCCACACCGGACGGCTTCAGAACGAGGAGCTCGGAGCTCTACTAGCTCTGTAAGGGTATCTGTGGCAGCTGAGACGACACAGTGCAAGGCTGGTGCAAGAGCATGTGCTTCGTACCACACCGTTCGGACCATTTGTTGAACACTTAGTTCCACAGCAGACGGTTCCTACGCGCTACCATATTGACACAACATCGGCAGTTATTACTGCAGTAGGCGCAGGATCATCGAGTTTGGTCCGTGGATCGACAGAAATGTGTCGTCTGATTGGTTGAATCGCGTTCCTTGTTATACCAGGTCGATGGTCTTGATCTCATGGACCGTCGTTCAGGCGAATGGCTGCCACGGACACAGGTAGGTGAGGGCAGCACTATGCTATGGGAGAAATCCACTTAGACTTCCACGAAACCTGTGGCAGTAATCGAAGGCACCATGATAGCTGTGCAAGCACCGTGATAGCTATGGATTACTTGAAAGTTATTGTGGACCACCTGGATTCCTTCGTGCTTGATGTCTTGTCCGAAGACAGTGGCACCTTTTGTCAGGGGCAGAATCGTCCTACAATGGTTTAAGGAACATGATAATGAACTAATGGTGATGTCTTGACCACTGAATTCACCTCATATCAACCTATGCTAACGCTACTGGCTGACAACTTCTCGTCCACAAACCACTGGCCCGTAATTTACCGTAATCACGTGATCTTTGTGTAGACATCTCCAGAAACCTACCAGGAATTCTTAGAATCCATGCCACGCAGAATCGCTGCTGTATAGCATTCCGAACGTGAACCAAAAAGGCGTTAAGAAGGTGATCATAATGTTTTTGTCTCATCGGTTTATATGTCCCATGAGAGAATGCTTCCATGCACTGATTTACAGATGTTCGCTTTCTAGATAGAAGAGCTTGCTGGGCAGTTTGCATCGGTTCACGTCTATCTAATGTGGTTGTATTCCAAGCTTCGCTGACTTTGGTCAAGAGTTAGCGAAATGGCACACAGGCCAGAGTGAAAGTAGTGCCTAGTCACGAAGTTTTAGGAATGGTGTGACTGGATGCGGACGGTTTGATGAGGACTGCATATCATTCAAAATCCAGTCAGGCATTTGTCTTTCAATTTCACCCCATCGCCGAGCCGAGTCTTTCCGTATCTGCTACTTCAAATATCACGCGATGAGCTTAGTAGCGTGACTCAACGTTTTCCGCGATGCTTTGAAAGAAATAAAGGCGAGGCCTCCGGTCCAGATTGTATACCAGTCAGTTTCCTCACAGAGTATGCTGATAAAATAGCTCCATATTTAACAATTATATACAACCACTCGCTCACAGAAAGATCCATACCTAAAGACTGGAAAAATGCTCAAGTCACACCAATACCCAAAAAGGGAAGTAGGAGTAATTCGCTGAATTACAGGCCCCTATATCACTAACGTCGATTTGCAGTAAGGTTTTAGAACATATACTGTATTCGGACATTATGAAGTACCTCGAAGAAAACGATTTATTGACACATAGTCAGCGCGGATTCAGTAAATATCGTTCTTGTGAAACACAACTAGCTCTTTATGCTCATGAAGTAATACGTGCTATCGACAGGGGATGTAAAAATTGATTTCATATTTTTAGATTTCCAGAAGGCTTTCGACACCGTTCCCCACAAGCGTCTTCTAACCAAACTGCGTGCCTATGGAGTATCGCCTCAATTGTGCGACTGGATTCGTGATTGCCTGTCAGAAAGGTCACAGTTCGTAGTAATAGACGGAAAGTCATCGAGTAAAACAGAAGTAATATCCGGCGTTCCCCAAGGAAGTGTTAAAGGCCCTCTATTGTTCCTGATCTATAATAACGACATAGGAGACAATCTGAGTAGCTGTCTTAGATTGTTTACAGATGATGCTGTCATTTACCGTCTTTTAAAGTCATCAGATGATCAAAATGACTTGCAAAACGATTTAGATAAGATATCTGTATGGTGCGAAAAGTGGCAATTGACCCTGAATAAAGAAAATTGTGAAGTTATTCACCTGATTACTAAACGAAATCAGCTAAATTTCGATTACGTGTAAGTCACACAAATCTGAAGGCTGTAAATTCAACTAAATACTTACGGGTTGCAATTACAAATAACCTAAATTGGAACTCTCACATAGATAATATTGTGGGTAGAGCAAACCAAAGACTGCGATTCACTGGCAGAACACTTAGAAGGTGCAACAGGTATATCAAAGAGACTGCTTACACTATGCTTGTCCGCCCTATTCTGGAGTATTGCTGTGCGGTGTGGGATCCGCATCAGGTGGGACTGACGGATGACATCGAAAAAGTACAAAGAAGGGCAGCTCGTTTTGTATTATCGCGAAATAGGGGAGAAGGTGTCACAGACATGATACGTGATTTGGAGTGGCAATCATTAAAACAAAGGCGTTTTTCGTTGCGACAGGAACTTCTCATGAAATTTCAATCACCAGTTTTCTCCTCCGATTGCGAAAACATTCTGTTGGCACCCACCTACATATGGAGAAATAATCATCACGATTAAATAAGAGAAATCAGGGCTCGCACAGAAAAATTTAAGTGGTCGTTTTTCCCGCGTGCTGCTCGAGAGTGGAACGGTATAGAGACACAGCTTGAAGGTGGTTCATTGAACCCTCTGCCAGGCACTTACTTGTGAATAGCAGAGTAATCACGTAGACGTAGATGTAGAACCACTCACCTCCTTTAATCCTAGATCACTAAAGCTTCGTAAAATTTACGATATAGAGACACAGCTTGAAGGTGGTTCATTGAACCCTCTGCCAGGCACTTACTTGTGAATAGCAGAGTAATCACGTAGACGTAGATGTAGAACCACTCACCTCACCACTCACCTCCTTTAATCCTAGATCACTAAAGCTTCGTAAAATTTACGATTGCAGTAAAGTATAAAGCAGGACATTTTGTTCTTAATTTGGTATGTAACATACCACTGGAGACCTAATAATGATAATTACCTAACACATAAACTACAAATTGTGACTGCCTTTGAGTAAAACTTGGAGCAGCAAACTTGACGATGGTTTAGTAGCAGTATAACATTTCCACCCCTTTACATTCAGTACCATGTATTAGCCTTCCTATTAGAAACATGTCACTTCAGCAGGTAATGCCGCGGGAAGAGTGGCAGTTCAGTAGCTTATTTATCTCGCCCACTGCTGGTAAGCGGTAGGCGGCGGGGGTTAATCTGGAATTTCGGAGATGTGAGATATACTGGCGAAATCTAAAGTAAATCCAGTGTTCTATTACATCCGTAGATACTTTAGATAGGGAAAACGGTGATCATAGCCTGTGCATGTTAGTCCTAACAAAAATGCGTGAGTAAGCTATTTTGTTGATAAAGAGATAATGTTGTTATTTCTTCATTTCCTCCGGTCAAGATATAAGTAATTAGTATACAAAGGTGTTTTTGCCACGATTACACAGCTTTAATACAGAAGCAAAGGGAACATATGTAAAATAATTGTAATGCGGTTATGTGTTTAAATCGTAATTCTACATCGGTACTCTGCACTACTGAACGCTGTAACTGTGGAAAGAGAAACATCTCTTTAAATACATGAGACCAATTGTTAGGATTAAGTACTGTTTGTTCAATTTTATTTGAGCATCTGTGTTTTTATAGCAAAAAAATTTCAATTTCAAGGTCCTGCTGTATGTTTAAGGCAAATCTTTTCGGTGTTTCGTGCATTTCCATGCTTTCACTTATCTGTACCAACCAGTACTTCTGCGTCCTGATCCTCTGTAATACTGAACAAATACAGTGATTTAGTCCTAACTGGCTGTCAGAAATGTTTCGAGAACTGCTGATGTGACGCTTACTGACTGACGTGCTCTTCTGTTCGCCTCGCCTCAGCTAGCGTTGGTGGCGCCGGCGGAACAGCAGCTGACTGCGCGGCAACCGATATACTTTTGGGAGCAAAATGGCTCTGAGCACTATGGGACTTAACAACTGAGGTCATCAGTCCCCTAGAATTTAGAACTACTAAAACCTAACTAACCTAAGGACATCACACACACCCATGCCCGAGGCAGGATCCGAACCTGCGACCGTAGCGGTCGCGCGGTTCCAGACTGTAGCGCCTAGAACAGCTCGGCCACCCCTGCCGGCCTTTGGGAGCAAGATACCGGTCTTACAACAATACGGAGCCCCGTTTCGAGAATGTCCTAGTCCATTAATTAAATTACTTATCCTCTGGAATCTCTCTTACAAGCCCACACAATTTATTACGATGTTTGGCCAAAGTTCAGCAGTAAGCGAGCCGTTTTTTAGGTGTCGAGAACGTGTAGTTATAAAAGCAAGAACGATTTTTGGACATACAGCAGGATGTTAAGGGAAAATTCACTTAAAACTAAACTTTTACAGAGTTGATCCTTAATAATCAACATGTGTTCACATCGCCTGCCGATTGATAGTCGCACAGGTATATTGCATGCATCGAGCAAGTTGTAGTGACTTGTCTGTAGTTGATGAACGATATGAACAAAACTGAGGAAATCACTGCCTACCACCGTTTCGCTATATGACAGGTAGTAGCATTCAGCTACTAATCTGCTGTCCCCGAACCGCGTAAACGCTGGGCTTCTCCTCTTGGCAGGTGTCTAATTGCCTAATCGATAGTTTAATTAAAAAAAAGGAAAAAGGAACAGTGGGAAAGCTACAGAACAGTGATAGCCAGTAAATCTGATTGAATGTGAATACATATTGCAGGAAGGCACGTAATGCGAGGTAGCCTGTCTCAGCGTTTTATTGAAAGCATCCACAATTCTTGTAGACTTGACGAGATGCCGCATTGCGGTAGGGACAAACAATTGAGAAATATAAACGAGAATAAGTCCAGTCCCTAGAGTTATCGCGGAATGTTTGGCTGAAATGAATAAAAAAAACTGAGAGAGGAGCAGGTAAAATGGTGTTCTGGCATGTAATTTGGAAAAAAACCAGGCGCCTCTACTGTTGGAGGGGCTACCCGGTATGGCGGAAGCGAGAGCATACCACACATACTACACACACACAAAATTATTATAACTTGATCCACTGAATGAGGTGGCGCAGTGGTTAGCACACTGGACTCGCATCCAGGATGAAGATGGTTCAAAACTCACGTCTGGCCATCCTGATTTATGTTTCCTGTGATTTCCCTAAATCGCTTCAGGCAAATGTCCGGATGGTCCCTTTGAAAGGACACTGGCGACTTCCTTCCCCATCTTTCGCTAATCCGATGGGACCAATGACGTCACTGTTTGGACCCTCCCCGATATTAACTAACCAAAATTGATCAAAAATAGTTAAAAGAAAGCCTGCCACATGATTACAAATTGAAAAATAAGAAGAGCGCATGTTCGAAAAAGCTAGCCATGAGTTCCGTATTACGTGCGCAGAGGCAGGGGCCGAATGACAGAGCTTACCACATTGTGATCAGTGGAGTTGCGATGCCGGATGTCGGGGTGAAAAGTAGCGTGATCGCACGGAAACAACCACTGAAGTGCCTGCAAGTCACCTACCCTGAACTTGCTCACCAAATCGGGCGATCGTAACATAAGGCTGTTCCCAACGTGATGGGAGACAACACTTCCGTACCAAAATGGCGATAACTCCGACAGTCCTACTACTTGCGATGAGTACACTACCAAGATCAGCAACCGAAAGCGGCTCGACAGTACCTCTCCTTGCTATTTGTAAACCCGGATGCCGCACCATAGTGTGCGTCCGCAGTTAACAAATGGGTCCTCGCAGCCAGCACGATGGGGGAGGAAACGCACCGTCGGGACAGCCTTGTCGCACAGGGTGGCTTGGTCTCTTTGACTTTGAAATTTGGGACACTAGTTTCGGTGCCAGTTCTTTTAACTACGGCGAAACTGATATGACTTCGCCAGCGTGTGGGTTCAAGTTAAATTCAAATATAACAGCCAGGAAATTACGCCATCTTGAACACTTTCTACATGAAACAAATGGAGAATGTGGAATGTACTTCGCTTCCTCCATTTGATAGTCCTCCCTGTAGGTAATACAAAGGTAGTATTCGTCGGCCGGCGAAAATTAATGTAACTGCATAAAATGATCGATTAAGTTTTAGTTAATAATCCATCCGGTCTGAGATTATTATGAAGAAGCTCTAAATTTTGTTGGAAACTCGAATCTGTAATTGAAATTACGAAATTAGTTTATTTGCCTGTCTCTGTTTGAGATAGGGACTGGCCTGGACAGTCATTGTGGCCAAGGCATGTGCGTTGTATGCCGTCAAAAAGTCTTTTAACTTTACTCGGTATATACAAAAACAAGTACACTGTTACGTACACTAGACTTACAACTCTTTGTCCGGGCACGTTGCCTGATACTTAAATTAAAAATAGTTCTCATACTCTACTTCTACGATTTTCTGGAGGTTGGTTGTAAGGCAAATGACGGAACCGGAAATCGCCCCCAAATATTGTCTACTGGAGTTCCCCTTACCCAACCAAGAGCTCGCTCAGTATTTAGCTGAAAAGTCCCTGACTCTTCAGCGTGTCATTAGTGGAACATCCAGCTCAACCTATAGCGCTACGGAATGTCAAAGCAGATACAATGAAGGCTTGCTGTTATATGTAGGTGAACTCAGTGTGTACTTATTGCTGCCACCTGAAAAACTACTTTTATGAATGTGTAGCTGTATCCAGTGAAATCATAGTTTATCATACGACATACGATATCTGTACTTTTAAAGATTTTCTACCATTTTACATGTATGTGAAGTGAAAAACGAAGGCAACGTATCCCCTCTCGGCCAGCACTTCTATTGTTATAAACTTTTGAGAAGAGTTGTACTTGACAACCCAGTTATACATAGACGTTATTGCAGCTGACAATGAACTTCTTTTTACGAGTTATAAGATTTTGTAAGTGTATTTTTACGAGTACTTTTTTACTTTTTTGACTGCCAATATACACTAACACTTTTCATCTGCGCTAAAGGAATTACCTGGTTGAATACATCGTTTCTCATCAGATCACCAAAGTTAAGCACTTTCGGATGTGCCCAATACTCGGATGGGTAACCCCTTGGGTAAGCCATGTGCTGTTGGCTCCTTTCCGTTTGTCTTTTCGGCAGAGCGGAGGAGGGGTGGTGGCCTAAAGTCTTCATAACCGGACTTTGCGCCCAAGTCCTGGATTAAAATCCGAACATTTTGGCAATGTCTAGTGAAGTGACGATATGTGACATTATTGACGGTGATGCGTCCATGGGATGGGTGTGCCGGCACCGGATTTCCCCCCCTCTCTTCATCGGACAACAGTCACCTACACTTGCCAGGTACACAGACACACAAATCTGACACTTAGCGAAGGAAAGGCACCGTTATGCGCCAAGGATAGAAAAAACTTTCCAATTAGGCGTCTGAACCTGCTCTTCAGGGTCTCACAGCCAACAGTGCCATATACCTCAACTTAACTTTGCATTCTTACGCTACCTAAATGTTCACTGTAGATTTGATCAGTACACTAACCAACACGTCGTAATACATCAAACGACCTAGAAAGTCTTACCGCAGTTTGGGGAGTTTGTTTCCTTTATTAATAAACAAAAATTGTAAATCGGACAGTGCGACGTCTCCGACACATTAATTGTTCCGCAACCTGTTCTATCCCGAAGAGAGGTCTTGTCGCAGCCACCTACATCTACACAGATTTTATCTCCGTCGTAAAACTGCGGCCGCAGCAGAGTGCCGAATGTAGGCCTCGGTGCCGGAGGCTGACATACTGACCACAGGGCCACCAAGACACTGTTACACAACTGGAAGGCCACTGACAACGAATAAGCGCGTTTCACATCGCGTGAGCCGGTGTTCTGCCAGAGCCCGCCCGGTAGGTCTCCAGTATTGTGCGTAGTTCCAGGCTCCTTGCAAGTTTCTCGTGATTGTACTCTGCGCTGCAATTCAGTCGATGCCTGGCTTATCTCCTTCCATCGCAAAATGGCACGTTACGCAATAAATTATACTATTCGAGCGCTCCAAATTTCCATCAATTTGCGTCTGAAGCCGCAGGGGATAGAAGAACAGTGTTCCTCTCACGAGGGAAGTGTACACCCAACAGGTCACCGATTTTGCTCATCTCTCAATTTTATAGTGTGTACTTAGATGTAGCAAATGCTTCTCTGGTACGACACGCGTTTTAAACATTATCTTAGATCAGACTTTCACAAGCTTGTTAAAAACCATTAGAAAGGGTTTGAATGATTCTTTCACCATTTGAGTGTATAACTTCTTTAGTTTATATTACGATCATTATCAAGTACCGCACTACAATATCGGTAGTCATTCTTTGGCTCAGTTGTCTTATGCCTGGAAAGTATGTTTGTCAACCGTCTGCCATATACTTCGTTGTTTTTGGACTTATCTACAAGCTGGTTCACCCAGTACAATAGATCCTGATGATGAATTCACTTAGCAAAGTCTAATTATACACAACATTGTTTTACTTCGTAATGGCTTAAGGCCGAAATCATGACAGTAATATAAAATAATGAAGTTGTACTTTCAAATGGTGTAAATATCAGTCACACATTGTTAAATAATAAGTGCCGTGTGACTAGGGCTTCCCCTGAGGTAGGCCGTTCGCCTGGTGCAAGTCTTTCGAGTTGACGCCACTTCGGCGACTTGCGTGTCGATGGGGATGAAATGATGATGATGATAAGGACAACACAACACCCAGTCCCTCAGTGGAGAAAATCTCCGTTGTTACATGACATGTAGTCCAAAAATATGAAAAGATTGTCATTAAAAGCGGCAGAATAAAATTCGTGTATAAAATATTCTCGGACTTCTTGTCGCGTCATTTCTGGGTCAAACCCAAGTTTTCGCCGATTATCACTATCGTCTTTTTGTGAAGAGCAACTGGCTGTCGTCTCTGCTACTGCGAGGACCTTACATAGGATATACCTGGCGGAATGGTCCCTATTCAGGGACATGACAGGAACGAATATTCGACGCAAAAGAATCTAGTAAACATGGTGCTAAAATTAATACCTTAAGAGCTCTGAGCACTTCTTCAGCCTCAGTACTATGAAACAACTATCTTTTACTGCTTTCCATATTTTGGGAGGAGACGGTGTGGACCAAAACAAGAAAAAAATTGTCTGATAAACAAAGGCTCTAAAATGTCTACTTTTTAAGAGCTATGAGCATTTCGTCACTGGAAGAGATGAACAAGTGCTCATAGCTCTTAACGTAGACATTTTAAAGTCCATGTTTACTGGAGTTTTTCTTGTTTTGGCCCGCACCGCTACTTCTCAAAACATGGAAAGCAAAAAGCTTCCATTACGAGAGATTTGTTTCAAAATATCGAAGATGAAGAAGTGGCTGTTACGCACAAAACACGGGGCGGTGAAGGGGTGGGAGGATGCGAGCACTGTTGCAAGGAGCGGACGCCACCTTCCTCTCACCGCTCGTTTCGCCGGCAGCCGTCATGCGGGGGCTCGCCCGTTCCCTACAGTCGTCCCGTTAATCGTCAACTTATCGTGGTCAGACAGAAATGGCTCACCCTGTCTACTGCAAGCCGCACCACACTGGTTTATATCTCCGCACACAGTGGTTCAGCCTTCTAGTTCAGAAGAGAGCCGTTTTAAATACACTGATATGCACAGCTAAAACTGTTTTCTACGAACATCTCTTGGATTCTGAAATTAATCAAAAATGGCTCTGAGCACTATGGGGCTTAACTTCTGAGGTCATCAGTCCACTAGAACTTAGAACTACTTAAACCTAACTAACCTAAGGACATCACACACATCCATGTCCGAGGCAGGATTCGAACCTGCGACCGCAGCGGCCGCGTGGTTCCAGACTGCAGCGCCTAGAACCGCTCGGCCACCTCGGCCGACGGAAATTAATCATCTGAAGTACATGTTCCGAAAGAATGGCTACATTTCACGTCATATAAAGCTGGTACCCTCCAAAAAAAGGCAATATGAACTTATTGAACAATCACGTGATAAGCCGTGTATTCCACGCTTTCCTTTCTACGGTAATACGTCTAGCACAAATAAGCAGAGTCCTGGGATTTCGAGGAATAAGGTCTATTTTCCAACCACCTAACAATGTAGCAGACATGCTGCGCTCAGTTAAGGATAGTCTCGGCCTGATTCACAGATAAATACAAAATACTGTTTGATGAAACAAAAGTTTTGTCCCAAGCTCCTACAAGCTGGAGCTCTGTTATTAAAGAAGCGCTATAAGTAGGAACGTGCAAGAATAACTTCAACTCGGACAGCGAACATAATCTTAGTGGTGCGTGGAAGCGAGCTTTCGACGTAGAGAAGCAGCACATATATTCGTCGTAGTGTTTACGCTACTACAGGAGCGGTGGCGCCACCAGTGCTGGAGCTGACGCCATCTACGGCAGCGCGACGAAACTGCCGACCAATCAGAGGCCGTTCTTGGGTCGTATGAGACCACTATAGCAGCAACGACGACAGTCACTTGATCCTGACGAAGATGACGGTGACAGAGGTCTAAAACTCTGGGTTTTACTCTGAACTCACGCGGTGAGAAGTCCGTGAGTATCTACACAAGAGTGTCGTCGCGAAACATTCGTTCTCAGAATAAAATTCTGCCTGTGCTGCATGCAAAACTCGTTATGTTCTTTCTTTTTTTTAAAATCTTCGACCAAACATTTGTATTGTTACAACGAATCTTGTTTCTGCAGAAAAGAACAAAATTAATAATGATAATTATTGTGGTAGGTTCATAACAGAGTTTAATCAAGCTTAACCGTGATGCAACGTGGATTTATTTATCAATACATTCGTGGAAGTATCGCAAATACAGTATACAGTGTTGAGAGCATTATAATGTTTATGACTTCACTGCGATATACACATGAAGGTACTGTTAAGTAGATATTCATTTATTCGTGATCCTCATTATACCTTGTTTCAACCACACCACGAATGTAACTCAGGTAATATCATCAACTAGTATTATTGTTCCTTTCAGGACAAACACGATTCATTGTAACGATACAAATGTTTTATGGAATAGGAAAAAATAAGGAAAAATAACGTTACTCGAACGCAGAACAGGCAGAATTCTAGACTGCTGACTTAGCAGATTCCGCTAACGTCACAGTTGTATAGGAGGGGCTTTCATATGATATCTAACAGGTTCGCAAAGATCTGGGTAAGATCAGAAGTGGCAGCAGCGACAGAGAAGCTTAAGCAACTAGTAGACCAGTACCACTAGCTTCTGCAACACGATAAATAATCTGTCAGGCATTGATCAAAAGCGTCCACCAAGCTGCCCATCACAACTAGGAATGCTTGATGACTCGTCCCAAACCTTGCAACAGAGCTTTCACTAGTGCTCCCAGCCCAAAACCATCGGGAAGCTCTCACCTCTAAACCAAATCAGCACCGAGGACAGTGGCCTGTCCTAAATCGCAGAAGCAGCTCATCTTAAAATAATGTCGACCTAGTAGATGGCAATTCACATGATCCGTTTCTGAAAATACACTAATCAAAAATAGTTTTGCATCACGTCGGCTGCGAGAGTTCCGGAATCTGTACAGAAAATTGGAATAAATATTAACATAATCATCATTTCCGCCCTTTTTATTGCTCATGAAAACCACACATTGCATGTTGTACCACCATATAGTGAGACCTTCAGAGGTGGTGGTCCACATTTCTGTACATACCGGTACCTCTAATACCCAGTTCCACGTCCTCTTGCATTGATGTATGCCTGTATTCGTCGTGGCATACTATCGACAAGTTCATTAAGGCACTGTTGGTCCAGACTGTCCCACTCCTTAACGGCCGTTCGGCGTGGATACCTCAGAGTGGTTGGTGGATCACGTCGTCCATAAACAGCCCTTTTCAATCTATCCCAGGCATGTCCGATAGGGTTCATGTCTGGAGAACACGCTGCCCACTCTAGCCGAGCGATGTCGTTATCTTGAAGGAAGTCATTCACAATATGTGCACGATGGGGCGCAAATTGTCGTCCATAAAGACGGATGCCTCGCCAATATGCTGCCGATATGGTTGCACTATCGGTCGGAGGATGGCATTCACGTATCTTACAGGCGTTACGGCGCCTTCCATGACCACCAGCGGCGTACGTCGGTCCCACATAATGCCACCCCAAAACAGCATGGGACCTCCACCTTGCTGCACTGGCTGGACGGTGTGTCTAAGGCGTTCAGCCTGACCGGGTTGTCTTCAAACACGTGTCCGGCGATTT
Source organism: Schistocerca nitens (assembly GCF_023898315.1). Classification (NCBI taxonomy): domain Eukaryota; kingdom Metazoa; phylum Arthropoda; class Insecta; order Orthoptera; family Acrididae; genus Schistocerca; species Schistocerca nitens. The sequence goes on along the minus strand of NC_064618.1, from coordinate 580,265,612 downwards.
TCTGGTTGAAGGCATATGCGACACTCATCGGTGAAGAGAACGTGGTGCCAATCCTGAGCGATCCATTCGGCATGTTGTTGGACCCATCTGTACCGCAATGCATGGTGTCGTGGTTGCAAAGATGGACCTCGCTATGGACGTCGGGAGTGAAGTTGCGCATCATGCAGAAGCATTATTCTACATAGTGGCGTTGCTGTCAGGGCTCCTCCGAGCCATAATCCGTAGGTAGCGGTCATCTGCTGCAGTAGTAGCCCTTGGGCGGCCTGTGCGATGCATGTCATCGACAGTTCCTGTCTCTCTGTATCTCCTCCATGTCCGAAAAACATCGCTTGGGTTCACTCCGAGACGCCTGGGCACTTCCCTTGTTGAGATCCCTTCCTGGCACAAAGTAACAATGTGGACGCGATCGAACCGCGGTGTTGACCGTCTAGGCATTGTTGAAGTATAGACAACACCTCCTTCCTAGTGGAATGACTGGAACTGATGGGCTGTCGGACCCCCTCCCTCTAATATGCGGTGCTCATGCATGGTTGTTTACATCTTTGGGCGGGTTTAGTCTGGCTTCAGGAGTTCTGGGAACCGGGGTGATGCAAAACTTTTTTTGATGTGTGTACTTAATATGAAATGATAATTACTAGAAACGGAAAGTAAAAAGAAGTGCAAGGACATGCCTGAACTTAATACTCGGGTGTAAGCGTTGACCACCAATTCCGCATCCAGTATCGCCTATGGGATGACGATGACATGGTGGCTGGTCGGTACCGATGGACCTCCAAGGCCTGTTCGTTTTGTCGCCCGTTCGTGGCTGAAGATAGACTGGCAACGCCAACAATAAATACGACAGTATTTCAAGCCCCAACAACTTCTGCTAAAACACTCTATGCAACACCATGAATTCGACTTGTAACAAATTTGAAATTGGCATGATGTGCACCACCAGCTTCTGCGGAACGATCAATAGCTGTGCCAGCTCCAAGGTAAACGGACGTTGCCATCCTCGCTTATCACTATAATCTGTGTGCGCTACCTAGCGTCGTTGGTTCACAACACAGTCACTTCTGAAATTACAATGAAATGAACACCCTTAGCTGCTTACAGGCGTTGACATACGTCAACAGGGACAGATTAAAATGTGTGCCCCCACCGGGAATCGAACCCGGGATCTCCTGCTTACATGGCAGACGCTCTATCCATCTGAGCCACCGAGGACACAGACGATAGCGCGACTGCAGGGATTTATCTCTGGCACGCCTCCCGCGAAACCCACATTCTCAACGTATTGTCCCGCACTACATTCGTAAGCAGCTAAGGGTGTTCATTTCATAGTAATTTCATTCTAACGAGCTGCGTGGTCACCGATGGTAACTGTTCATTCGGTCATGTCCGAAAGAACAGATACCATCTTACAAGGGAACCTCCCCATCGCACCCCCCTCAGATTTAGCTATAAGTTGGCACAGTGGATAGGCTTTGAAAAACTGAACACAGATCAATCTAGAAAACAGGAAGAAGTTGGGTGGAACTATGAAAAAAATAAGCAAAATATACAAACTGAGTAGTCCATGCGCAAGATAGGCAACATCAAGGACAGTCTGAGCTCAAGTGAGCCGTGGTCCCGTGGTTAGCGTGAGTAGCTGCGAAACGAGAGGTCCTTGGTTCAAGTCTTCCCTCGAGTGAAAAGTTTAATTTTTTATCTTCAGACAATTATTATCTGTCCGTCCGTCCGTCCTATGCGAGGTAACTGCGCCGTAGTATGGGGACGCTACACCTAAACAAACATCGAAACACACGACGACAGTCGACTACAGCGCACGGAAGAGAGAGTATTCCTGCTAACGAGGCTACCTGGCTGGCAGTTGACTGTTCGCTACTTTGGACGAGAGTGCAATAAATAGGTGAGATGTATACCGTGAGCAATATGAATCAACCAAATATAGCTCGCGACTTCAATAACAAGGTCAATGAATATTTTCGGAACTGTAAGGAATCGGAAAGCTCCTTAAGGGATCGAACGATTGTCGAACATTTGTATGATTATGTGAACAGAGACGTCAATGAACGAAAGGACAGATCATAACTTTGCGAAAATAAAGAAAGTAAACTTTTCACTTGAGGGAAGACTTGAACCAAGGACCTCCTGTTCGGTAGCTGCTCACGCTACCACGGGACCACGGCGCTCCTGAGCTTATACTATCCTTGATGTTGCCTATCTTGCGCATGGATTATTCAGTTTATATACTCGTATTTTGCTTATTTTTTTCATAGTTCTATATAACTTCTTCCTGTTTTCTCGATTGATCTGTGTTCAGTTTTTCAAGGCCTATCCACTGTGCCAACTTATAACTAAATTTGAGGGGGGGTGCGATGGGGAGGTTCCCTTGTTAGTATATATATAGTTAAGGCTCACCGGCCACTTGACCATCTTCTTCTTCTGTGCGAATGCACAAACAGGGCCCGAACTCTTACGGGAATCGGCATCGCGCCGCGAGTAATGAATATAATGGGCGGGGGCACTACGAATGTAGTTTTACATTGGTATATTTTTAACGAGTTTACATATAAAACCTTGGTGTACGTATCTCAATTACGTTTAGGATCAACGTCTTAATTTATCTTCCAGAAATGTTTAATGTGCCTTCCTCTGGACGAACAACAAACATCCAAACGAGTGTTAAACTCGTCTAGTTATTCTGCGAGCAAGTCTGGTGTTACAGCAATAAGTGCTGTTGCTATGCGACGTCGTGGATTACCCAGAGTTGTGGGAAGGCGAATCTGTCACAAAACCGCATCAAAAATCACTTACTGTGAGATCAGGCGATTTTGAAGGCCACTGATGTTTTGATCTGTCAGAGATGAGGCACCATGCTCTAAATAGACGATAATCACGCCGCTCCTGTTGAAACGGAGGTAACAAAACGCCCTTTGTTATCATATCTCCATCTGCGCTCGACGCACACTGGTTAACGCACGAGCGAGGAAGCCAACTGCATAAATAAACCCCTACCGGCAACCACAGGAAACGACAGATTACAACTGGTGCCAAGGTAAACGTGTAGCTCCGATGCGTATGTTAAAATCTTCATTCGTGCTGAAGATATAGCCTTGTGAAATCTAACGAATCTTTTTGAAATGTCTTGTATTTAGATAGTTGTCTAAAGGAGGTTTGTACTTGGAGGGTTGTGGCTTTTTAGGTGCTAGTGAGGTGAGTTATTTGAAGACAGCAATAAGTGCTTTACGAGCAACACGTAACTACGGTGCTTAACGGGCGGAAGAAAAGCTCCAGTCCGTAATGAAAGATGAGAAATAGTGACCGCAAGATATCCCGAAACTGGAAACCTTAGCCAGTAGCATCAGCGACCTGCTAATGTTTGCATTGTGGGCTCTGCGTGAGCTTGATGTTGTAAATCTACCGCGTAGGCGCGGTGCTTGTAACTACGTTGTACCAGGTGGGCCGTGCCAAGGTTACTAGAAGCTGGTGAAAGGTCTTTTTCCTAACTGTAGATCATGTGCAAGGCTATACCTCACTCCTGCGGGGTTGTAAGTTATAGATCCAAACTGTGGATCGACAGAATGTCCGTGAATGAAGGCACTTCACTTGGCTGGGCAGTACTCACATGTAACCTTGCGTGTATAATTTTTGCGTATTATCATCCTTCCGGTGGGTGAAATAAGAGTAGACCTCAGCCGTAGTCGTGATCCTTCCAGTTAAACAGTTCTCATCTTTATACAGTGCCACCTCAGTCTTTAAACAGCGGAAGCTCGAGCATTCAACAACTTTGCCACCTCGTTCTTGATTTGTTGAGATCAGTCTACCAAAGACGCTCTATCACGGATTTTTCGCTAAATGATGCTCGAGGCGCCGTCGACGTATTCGTCTTTCCCAACTGCGTTCTTACACTTTCACTGCGCAGTTGCATTCTCACTCACAACCGTGTAGATGTCTGTTACACAACTGACCAAAAGCTGAGCATAATTGGGGAAAAAAGAAAATCGAAAGAAAATGTATGAGCAATCATTGTATTGGGCTGTTAAGATTATCGCACAAACAGTAACTCATGACACAGTTGGTAACAAGAGCGTCAGTCATACATCACATTTTATGGGTCTAAGACTAAAACAAAGCAAGTGCAGAATGAACGAATCCACAGTCCTCACTGGTTTATTATTAAGGATAGCATGAGGAAAAGGGTGCTCGTGGTCTAGGGGTAGCAATGTCTAGATATTGTAGGTCGATTTCTTAGAATCGGATTTTGTGGTATGAAAAAGTGTGTTAATGGGCTATTGGTGAATACTTAGAATATTGTTGTGGAATACTAATTTGTAATAACAGGAGTAGCGTCTTTGATTCATAATCAAAACGACTTCGATCCCGAGTCCGAATCCCGCCGCTGCTTAAATTCTTATTAATAATCAGCATGGTGGCCGAAGACTTCCGGCATGAGAAGTCACATTCATTATGCCAACGGCCTTGTCAAAGAGGGCGGAGGAGCGAACAGAGGTTCAGGGCACTTTCTTGTCCTAGGGGTGGGAAACTGCCCCTAAAGGCAGCAATGATCAACGGCATGAGGATGCAGAAGGCAATGGAAACCACTGCATTAAAGACACGTACCGTGTGTCCACAGGACAAGAAGTGTCATGATGATCTCTCCATTGGCAAAAGATTCCAGAATAGTCGCCCATTCGGATCTCCGGGAGGGGACTGCCAAGGGGGAGGTTACCATGAGAAAAAGATTGAATAATCAACGAAAGGATAACGTTCTACGAGTCGGGGCGTGGAATGTCAGAAGCTTGAACATGGTAGGTAAACCAGAAAATCTGAAAAGGAAAGTGCAAAGGCTCAATCTAAGCATAGTAGCGGTCAGTGAAGTGAAATGGAAAGCAGACAAGGATTTGTGGTCAGATGAGTATAGGGTAATGTCAACAGCAGCAGAAAATGGTATAACGGGATTAGGGTTCGTTGTGAATAGGAAGGTAGGACAGTGAGTGTGTTACTGTGAACAGTTCCGTGACAGGGTTGTTCTTATCACAATCGACAGAAAACCAACACCGACAACGATAGTTTAGGTATACATGCCGACGTCGCAAGCTGAAGATGAAGAGATAGAGAACGTTTGTGGGGATATTGAAAGGATAATACAGCAGGTAAAGGGGGATGAAAATCTAATAGTCATGGGGGACTGGAATGCAGTTGTAGGGGTAGGAGTGGAAGAAAAGGTTACAGGAGAATATGGGCTTGGGACAAGGAATGAGAAAGACTAATTGAATTCTGTAACAAGTTTCAGCTAGTATAGCGAACACTCTGTTCAAGAATCACAAGAGGAGGAGGTGTAATCCGTAAAGGCTGAGTGATACGGGGATATTTCAGTTAGATTACATCATGGTTAGACAGAGATTCCGAAACCAGATACTGGACTGTAAGGCGTACCCAGCAGCAGATATAGACTCAGATCACAATATAGTAGTGATGAAGAGTAGGCTGAAGTTTAAGACATTAGTCAGGAAGAATCAATACGCAAAGAAGTGGGATACGGAAGTACTAAGGAATGACGAGATACGCTTGAAGTTCTCTAAGTCTACAGATACAGCAATAAGGAATAGCTCAGCAGGCAGTACAGTTGAAGAGGAATGCACATCTCTAAAGAGGACCATCACAGAAGTTGGGAAGGAAACCATGGGTACAAAGAAGGTAACAGCGAAGAAATCGTGGGTAACAGAAGAAATACTTCAACTGATCGATGAAAGGAGGAAGTACAAAAGTGTTCCGGGAAACTCAGGAATACAGAAATACAATTCGCTGCGGAATGAAATAAATAGGAAGTGCAGGGAAGCTAAGACGAAATGGCTGCAGGAAAAATGTGAAGACACCGAAAAAGAAATGATTGTCGGAAGGACAGGCTCAGCATACTGGAAAGTCAAAAAAACCTTTGGTGACGTTAAAAGCAATGGTGATAGCATTAAGAGTGCAACGGTATTCCACTGTTAAATGCAGAGGAGAGAGCTGATAGGTGGAAATAATACACTGAAAGCCTCTATGTGGTGGAAGATTTGTCTGATGTGATAGAAGAAGAAACAAGAGTCGATTTAGAAGCGATAGGGGATCCAGTATTAGAATCAGAATTTAAAAGAGCTTTGCAGGACTTAAAATAAAAAATCAGCTTAACAGTTCATGCATCTAAGTTGCTTACAAGAATGAAATATACAGAAGAATGGAAAGGAAAATTGAGGATGCACTACATGACGATCAGTTTGGCTTTAGGAAAAGGCACGAGAGAGGCAATTCTGAAGTTGCGGTTAATAACGGAAACATGATTACAGAAACATCAAGACACGTTCATAAGATTTTTCGACCTGAAAAAAGCGTTCAACAATGTAAAATGGTGCAAGATGTTCGAAATTCTGAAAAAAATAGGGGTAACCTATAGGGAGCGACGAGTCATATACAATATGTACAAGAGGGAATAATAAGAGTAGACGACCAAGAACGAAGTGGTCGTATTGAAAAGGGTGTAAGACAACGATGTAGTCTTTCGCCCCTACTGTTCAATCTGTACATCGAGGAAGTAATGATGTACATAAAAGAAAAGTTCAGGAGTGGAATTAAAATTCAAGGTGAAAGGATATCAATGATACGATTGACTGATGAAATTGTTATCCTGAGTGAAAGTGAAGAAGAAATACATGATCTGCTGAACCGAACATACAGTCTAATTAGTACAGAGTATGGATTGAGAGTAAATCGGAGAAATACGAAGAGGAGTAGTAGAAATGAGAACAGCGAGAAACTTAACATTAAGATTCATGGTCACAAAGTAATGAAGTTAAGGAATTCTGCTTCCTAGGCAGTAAGATAACCAATGACGGACGAAGCAAGCAGACTAGCAATGGCAGAAAGGGCATTCCTGGCCAAGAGAAGTCTACTAATATCAAATATCGGCCTTAATTTGAGGAAGAAATTTATGAGAATGTACGTCTGGAGTACAGCATTGTATGGTAGTGAAACATGGACTGTGGGTAAAGCGGAACAGAAGAGAATCGAAGCATTTGAGATGTGGTGCTACAGACGAATGTTGAAAATTAGATGGACTGATAAAATAAGGTATGAGGAGGTTCTGTGCAGAATCGGAGAGGACATGAATATGTGAAAAACACTGATAAGGAGAAGGGACAGGATAATAGGACATCTGTTAAGGCATGAGGAAAGGACTTTCATGGTACTAGAGCGAGCTGTAGAGGGCAAAAACTGTAGAGGAAGACAGAGATTGGAATACATTCAGCAAATAATTGAGGACGTAGGTTACAAGTGCTACTCTGAGATGAAGAGGTTAGCACGGGAGAGAAATTCGTAGCGGGCCGCACCAAACCAGTCAGAAGATTGATGAAAAAAAAGCATGAAAACTTAAGACAACACTTCCTTTAAGAGCACAGACATGAAATGAAAACTAGCTGGAAACCCTCCTTCAGTTGAACAGGTTGTCTGCTAATAGTATTTTCACAGCTTTCTTGATCATTGAATCCCAGTAGAATGAGGCTGTGCCCAGCATCTTATCTTTACCATAATCCATGGAATGGCCAGTGGAAATACAGTGTTCAGCCACTGCAGATTTATTAGGCTGCAGAAATCGCTTTATCGCGTGTGTTGTATCTTTTACAGTGCGTATTTTTTTGTCCTATGTGCCTTTTACCACGTGGAATTTCATATACACCTTCCTTTCGTAAAAGCAGATCATCCTTCGTAAGCATTATGGATTCGCTGATTCTGCTCTTGCTTTGTTTTGCTCTTAGACAAATAAAGTTGAATCTGTTACTGACGCTCTTGTGACCAACATTGTTTTGTCTGAGGGATGCGCGTTTCCTCCACAGTGTATAAAATGAATTGCAACTAAAACCTTGAAAGCGACTCACCTTGAGAATGGCTAAAAGGTTGTCAGCCGAAACATTGGGACAAGAATTAAAAATATCCCGCATGCACGCCCAAAAGCTGATGGAGTGATCGATCTGCCGGTAAAACAATAAGAGACATAGTAACTGTGTTATTTGTATAAGGAAGAGTGCTCCTTACTGCGCACAGGCGTGTTTTTAAAGAAAGAAACGAGCGCAGAAGACTCGAAATGTTTCAGTCGTAGAGTTATAAAACTACCATAGGCTACGTGTAAGTAAGCGTAAAATACGGTAGTTTACCAAGTGATAATGGTGAATCAAGATCGTAACCGAGTTACCTAGAGCCTTACGTGTGTTGGATACCTATCGGGCGTTACCTCATTTCGATCGGTTTGTTTGCGTTCGTGATCAATGTCTTACTAGATTCCCCAACAAACTGGTAGCAGTGAAACCTCTAGGAAATGGGTGAGCGTATATTAAGGGCGGCGTAATCTACGGACATGTTTGCCCTACGTAGTTATCATCCTGTTTCTTACTTAAAAGTAAACAGTATTTATAGCAATATTGAATGTTTAATTCTGGTTTTATTCGAAAATTCTTGTTTTGCAACGTGAAACACAGGGATGTTGTAGTAAAAATAAAAAACACTGCAGATTTATCATGCGGCACAGGAAAACTCAATGTCCTGAAAAAAGTTAAAGTTAGGAAAAAATGCAAAACAAAAACTTATCAGACACTGATTCAATATTTCGCCGAATTTATATAAAACATTTTTCTGTTGTTTATAAACATAATAGTAATAACAGGAAGCTCTTCCCTTTGATCATGATAAAGAACGTTCTTCTGAGTACAAAATTGCAACAATAGTTATAGATTTTTTTATATTTGTGCTTGTAAACTGTAGTTGCATCAATAGCAATTGCTTTGGGTACATAAAAGTGCAGAAAGTACGCGATGAACTAATTTTTATTACTTATAAATGTAGTTTATATTTTGTAAGGATGTAAAATAGACAATGGACTAACACTGAGCGATGTGCGGTTCTAAGTATGTGCAAAACAAATAAATAAGTAAAAAGGAAAGAGAAGTCGTCGACTCCCAGTTTCTGTCTCAGACGTTCAATTATGTTTCTTCCCGTTCCATGATCGCGACGCTACTCAGTCGTGTTCGCAGGTTTGTTTTGGGTAGAGATGTATTCTATTGGGGAATTTACTGCTTAAATATAAAAGGGACATCCAGGTATGGCTCACCATATCTTTGTGCAGCTATTGTGGAAGAAGTTTTCTGAAAATGTTTCTTACAAAACGGGTATCTTTGCTTTCAGAAATTGTCTGGTTACTTAATACAGTAACCGCTAAGTGCTTTACTCAGAACCAATAGGACTTTCGACGTCCTTTTCAGCCAATATATTTTCAATTTTTGATTACACTTAACTTTCGGATCCTGGTGTATATACGGATCTTGCAAGTGCACTACAATAGTGCTCCTCTCGATGTGGTTATCACCTGTGTCACTGTTGTGGTATAGCAAGACATTTCATGTCAACTGTTCTACATTTTCTCCAGTTAACGCTAGGTTTTTTTTTTTAATTTGTCGCAAAAGTGCACCCTATCTTCAGTTTTGAACTGATAAAAATAGTTCTACAATTTTCAGATTATGTGCCTTGTGATGGGAAATAAAAAATAATTAATTATAGAAATATAATATAGTAAGATAATTATGCTGCCATATGAACACTCTTACACTAAAATTTACGCGGCAAGTAAACATCGGAGGAATTAGTTACGTGCCCCGTTTTGAAGGTGAGTCTACAGGCTGCAACACGGATGTGTTGGACGGGAAGTATAAGCAACAGGCTATCCGAAAACATTAAACTTAACATTACTCTCTACGTTGAAAGAACGTGCTTGAGATCTAGTGTCGCTGTTACCAGCTTTCAATCGTTAATTGTAAATCGCCGCAACAGTGAGCGAACACTATAGCCGCCAACACTGCAGCGAGACGCACACGTTGGCACAGAATAGTAACAAGATCACCACCGAATTTGGTAGGTGGCAGATACACGTACCAACTGCGCCAGTCCATTTTGATTTTTCTACTCTAATGTTTAAATTCGTTAATATTCATATTATCGTACGGAATATTATACTGGATAAACATCTATAAACCACATCAAAATTATTTAGCATTAATCTTGAATTTCGGACAACTGCGGCCAAATGTCCAAATGAAGCCAAAATCCACTGCTCTGGTTGCAGAAAATTTATTAAGACTGCGACTGGTTTCACGCTAGTTAGGCTCATCCTCTGGTTACAAGCGCTTCTAGCGGGTTTTAATTTATCGGAGACGTGAAGGACGGGGAGAGGCTTCAAGAACGCTAAAATAATGTTCTAAACATAATTTATATCAAATGTACATGAACTGGCGTGAAACCGGTCGTGGTTTTAATAAACTTCCTACATCCAGGGCGGAATTTTTTGCGTTCACATAAAAATTTATCGTCAAACTTTTATTCTGAACTACCCCAGCACCAGGAATTTTATACTGGATGCTAATCACATCCAAGCACACTGCAAATTTGTACGTCAGTCTGGTGATTTGACCTGTTGTCCTGCCATTCATAAACAACATTCCAGGGGGTGTTTTCCAACAGGATAAGGCTCGCCTACATACCGCTGTTGTAACCCAACATGCTCTACAGAATGTCGACATGTTGCCTTGGTCTGCTGGATCACCAAATCTGTTTCCAATCGAGCACATATGGGACATCATCGCACGACAATTCCAGCGTCATCCACAAAGAGCATTAACCTTCCCTGGATTGACCGACCAAGTGAACAGACATGCAACTCCATCCCACGAACTGACATCTGACAATTGTACAATACAATGCATGCACGCTTCCGTGCTTGGATTCAACATTCTGACGGTTTCACCAGTTTTAATGTACCAGCATTTCACATTTTCAATGGCCTATCTCGCTCGTACATCAACCTGTGACCTTGCTATGTTAATAAATTAATACGTTACCTAGACAAATGTATTCCCAAAATTTCAGTACTCTATATTTATTACTTTTTGGTGTTGCGATTATGTCCGTCAGTGCATAAATGATGTAGCTAAAAGGGTTGTCAGAAACATCAAGAACACTTTAACACTTGACAGGGGCATCGCATCACTTACATTTTCGGACACGAAGCTCTTGTTAAAGCGAAATTTTAGTATCTCAAGGTGCTCAAACTGTCAGTGAAGCCGCACATTTTACAGTCTTAGGACTGAGGGTAGTTGGAAGGCTTTCTTGGAAGTATCAGGTTCTTGATCTTGTGCAGCGACTGAATGCTGCTATATTCGTTACGAGAATGATTTCCACTGTCTCCGACAGGAAAAGCGAAGGTTTGGTTACTCTGCTTACTTTCGGTCTATTTCTTGGCATGATGTTTGTATATTTTTTGGCGACCTTGTGCACTCACTAAAATATTCTTAACCTAGAAATGGTGTTCAGACTGATCTGTGGTGTCAGTTCGTGAACTTCGTGTAGACTATCGTTCAGGCGCCTCGAAATTCTAAACTTGCCACCCATGTACGTATCTATACCACTGTGGGACTTGTTGCTGACAATATTGACTCATTCAGAAGAAATCGTAACATACATCCAATGAACACTAGGCGAGTAAACGATATGCATTGTAGAGAAAGCTGTGCACTGTTCCCCAGCTTTCATTTGCAGTAGACTTCCAGTAGAACTGAAAAAAATTGACTGATAAACTAAAGGTATTCGGATCTAAGCTGAAAGGTTTCCTTGTGGGCACTCCTATTCTGTACAAGAGTTCTTCACAGTAGTTGAGGCCTTTTCTCTGTAACATGTTCTTCACTCGTATATTGTCTCAATTAGTTCCGTGTTTTATTAATTTTTTGATTCATTTGTTTATATATTTTCTAATCAGCTTCCTGTAAATTATGTGTTGAATCGTTCCGTGACTAACATGGGAACGGTCCAAGACATGTCGAAACCTGTCCTGAAATTTTTCACACGAGAAGAATACAACGAAATAAATGCACTGACAACATTTAAGCTGCTAAGGCCCCACAGAAAATATTTATTTTTAAATGTTATAGTTATTTATTTTTGCCGCACGAAGAATCGCTTGTAACAGCAGTTTGTACAGCCTTTCCTGCCTAGCGCGGAATCGGCGAATAAGCTGACGCAGCCATAGCAAGAGACGGTAGCATTGCGTAGTGCGAAGTCCAAAGTACACACATACGCAAATTTTAAGCACTTAAACCGCACCAAAAAAGTCTCAAACCATTAATTTTTTGAAAACTTGCATTTCAAATCGACGGTTAAAATGTTGCAGAAGTAATTGTTACACAAGTGAATGACTGAGGAAAAAAAAATGAAGAGAGTGCATGATATTACATTACAGACGATTTACATCAATTGAAACTTCAATTTGTTGACATGCGATTTTTATTACTTCCTGTAGCAAAGCTCTTATAACTTTTGAATAGTGTATATTTTACTAATTTCTTTGTTCCGTTGTCGTCACAAAACTGTGAAGTGTCTATTGGGTAAAGAAAATTAACAATTTCCTTAAACCAGGCACATCTGTGAAAGAAAATCTGTACATTCAGTTATTTTTTTTTTTTTTTAATTTCGATTACCCCCGAATGGGGCGGGCTGGCAGCAGCTTGGTACGCTGTTCTTCAGCCTACAGAATTTTTTAAAACATAAGAAGATAAGAAACAACAAAAGCAGGCGATAAAACGGTGACTTAAATTGTAAAACGGCGGAAAATTGTGGAAAGTTAAAACATAAGCAAAGAGGGGAGAGGAGGTGATGCAGACAGATAAAGTCGTAGACAGACAATTAAAAAACACGGCAACAGTATGGTTTCTGTTCGCAAGAGATATAAAAATCACATCCAGCGACAGTATGATGTCTGTTCGCAACACTTTGGAAAAGATGCACAACACTTAACAATCACTGGAAACACTGCACTAAAAAGTCGGCACGAAGATGACACACCACAGACAAGGGCAGATGGGGGCGGGGGGGCGGCACAGATGAGGGAAAAAATGGAGGAGGAGAGGAAAAACGAAAGGGGGGAACCAACGGAGGGAGAGGACTCAGAAGGGGGGGCAGGGCAGAGGGGAAAGGCAGAGGAGGGAAATGCAAAAGGACTTGGGGGAGAGAAGGGAGGCAGAGAGAGGGTAGGCAGGGAAAAAAACAGGATGGAAGGGGAAGAGAGGGAGCCCAGGAAAAGGACAGAGGAAGGGAGGGGGAGGTGAGGATCAGAGGTGATAGGAGGGATAAATGAAGGGAGAGAGGGCATCATCTGGGAGGGGGAGTTGATGGAAGCCACCTTGGGAAAGGAGATGAATGGTGAAGAGATGGAGGGTAGGGGGGGACACAACAGTGAAGGTGTGGCAGAGGGCAGGGGTTGGAGATGAGAGGAGCAACCAGCGGATGAGGGGGATCAAGGCGGCGGGAGGGGTAGACTATGCGGATACGTTCGAGGAATAGGAGCAGATGGGGGAAAGGAATCAGGTCGTAGAGGATCCGCCTTGGTGACGGGAGGCATACACGGAAGGCGAGGCAGAATGCATGGCGCTCGAGGATCTGGAGGGACTTATAGAATTTGGAAGGGTACATTCAGGCACGTTACAGCAATTACTAGTTTTATTTCGACAGCACTGGGATGGGGTAGAAATGGTCGTCGCCGTTTTTCTGCATAGTGTGCTGTGTACCTAGGCTTGTCGTCCATCCCAATACGTCAAGATCGTCACCATTATGAATCTTCTTGGCCCAACGTCCCGGTAAGTCCCAATTGTGTCCTGATTTTCAAAATACTGTTAAGAGCTTGGCTCAAGTACTGAAGTAAAGCCATCTGTTAGCGCAACATGTAAATGCAGCCTCGGTTAGTTTTATTTATGTGAAAGAGTTTATGTTGACAAGGTCGCCCAAAGACGAATTTGCATGTTGCGTATCCTGCATCGACGATACAAGCACCTTCTAGATCTAGCGCCATAATTCGAGAAAACACCAGCCTTCCCCAGTAGTACGAGGCGGCCTTCAAGCAGCATCACGAGGAAGAATCGGGCAGTTTCCATTTGAACAGCAATCTGATAAGACGATTCTTTCTAAACGTAATACGAACAACAACTGCAAGTTAGTAATGTCTGAAGTGTTTACTGCGGGTATATAGAGCGTGAAGTGTATAGTTGGTAAAGTGTTATTGGGGACTGTTTACCATCTAATAAAATAAGCTTATCACAGCTCAATAAAATGTCACTTCCAGGATAATTACACAAAAGAGTGCTCTTTTGTCAAGAAAGGATGTACAGATCTGGAAGTGTTGTGTGAAATTTGTTGCTATTTCATGTCAGTAGCTCACGGAGGTAAGGCAGATGTAAGGCAGCACATTTCTACAAAAAATCATACAAGTAGATTCGCGGCAGCATCGACATCAAAGAATAATTCTACATTCATGCTTAAAGAAGACACTCAAGAAGAACAGCTCGTTGCTGCTGCAAAACTAATAAAAGCCTATGCAGTTGTCAGGCATCATCAATCCTTCAGTTCTCTTGACTGCACCGTAAAACTGAATGTTGCGATGTATCATGACTCCAAATCCGCCGCAAACCAGTCTACAGCCAGGACCAAAGCTACAGCGATTGTTAAAGATATTCCCGCACCACACACAGTGTCCGAATGCATAGAACAATTCCAAGAAGTTTCACTTTACGGCATACGCACCGACGCATCAGACCACAAGGCTGAAAAGATTTTTGCTACGTAAAAAGGAAAAAAAGACTTGCTGAAAAAGGTGAAATCTGCCGCAACAAGTTCCATGTATATGTGTTATAAATAAAAAGTAATTATATTAAATAACATTTTACTTCATTTTTACACCCTCATCTCAAGAGTGTCCTTACAAGGTCCTAGTTAGATATGGCAACCCTACGCGTACCCCGACGTTTATATTGCTGCTTGTCACATATATTTAGCTGTAATTCGAATCGTTAACAATATTTTCGTAAACCAGCGATCACGACAAACGTCTCACCACACATCGGATGATGATGAGCTTTGTGTAAAATAGGATATGAGCATGGAGGTCATGGTGTCCGTCGTGATTTGTACCATAATTTCCATAATTAATGTTTTACGTCTCACTAAGTGATCATTAAAGGACAAAATATACACTCAGTTCTAGCAAGAAACATCATTCGCCAAGAAAGCTTTTCAATTCACTGATTGCTAAAAATTACAAAAAAAGTTTTTGTTGCAGCTTTACAATACATGAATGTTCCAGAAGTAGAAGCCAAGCAACACGAGCGCTCATGTATTGAAAATATGGACCAAGTTTTATTTCTCCTCACCCCCTCCTTATTCACAAAAATTAATGCAGTGGCAAAATACACTGTCCCATGAATCACTTGCTGACAAATTGATCCAGCCGAGTTTCACATGTAAACATACTGCTTTCGTAATATCTGCCAAGCGCCCACAGAACAAAAAATGGCTCTGAACACTATGGGACTTAACTTCTAAGGTCATCAGTCCCCTAGAATTTAGAACTACTTAAACCTAACTAACCTAAGGACATCACATACATCCATGCCCGAACCTGCGACCGTAGCGGTCGCGCCGTTCCAGACTGTAGCGCCTAGAAACGCTCGGCCACTCCGGTCGGCCCCCACAGAACAGCAAAGATAAAACGTTTACAACAGACTGCACACGAGCTCATCCGAATCGAAAAAATCCCGTTGGTTCTCGCTACCGTGAAATGGTTATTCTTATTTAGGGCCGTTTTCTTTATCTGAGCCATTAGTCTTCGGACTGGCTTGATGCGACCCGTCACGAATTCCTCACCTCTGCCAGCCTTTTCATCTCGAAGTAGCACTTGCAACCTAAGTCTTCAATTATTTACTGAATGTATCTCAATCTCTGTCTTCCTCTACAGCTTTTACCCTCTACAGTTCCATCTAGTACCATGGAAGTTATTCCCTGATGTCTTACCAAATGTCCTATCATCCTGTTCCTTCTTCTTGTCAGTGTTTTCCTTATATCTTTTCCTCTCCGGTTTTCTGGGGAACCTTCTCATTCCTTACCTTATCAGTCCACCTAATTCTCAACATTTTTCAACAGCAAACATCTAAAATGCTTCTATTCTCTTCTGTTCCGGTTTTAGAAGAATCCATGTCTCACTGACACACAATGCTGTGCTCCAAACGTACATTTTCAGAAATTTCTTCCTCAAATTAAAATCAATGTTAGATACTGCTAGTAGACTTCTCTTGACCAGGAATACCGTTTTCGACAGTGCTAGTCTGCTTTTTATGTCATCCTTGCTCCGTTTGTGGTGGTTTATTTTGCTGCCTAGGTAGCAGAACTCCTTAACTTCATCTACTTCGTTATCACCAGTTATGATGTGAAGCTATTCTCATTTCCGCTACTTCTCACTATTTTTGTCTTTCTTCTGTTTACTCTCAATAATTAATCTGTACTCATTACATTGTTCATTCCATACAACAAGTCCTGTAATTCTTCTTTACTTTCACTGAGGATTTCAATGTCATTAGCGAATCTTAACGTTGCTATCCTTTCACCTTCAATTTTAAACCCACTCTTGAATATTTCCTTTAGCTTCTTTATTGCTTTTTCGAAGTACATTGATCAGCAAGCGCGAAAGACTACATCCCTCTTACACACACTTTTTCAATCCATGCACTGCCCTGTCCTGTCCCTAACGACATGTAAAAGCTGGTGAAACGTGACAACCAACATCCTTGGAAGCTATAGCTCTAAGGTATGTTACACTACTGGCCATTAAAATTGCTACACCAAGAAGAATTGCTGATGATAAACCGATATTCATTGGACAAATATATTATACTATAAGTGACATGTGAGTACATTTTCACGCAATTTGGGTGCATAGATCCTGAGAAATCAGTACCCACAACAACAACCTCTGGCCGAAATAATGGCCTTGATACAACTGTACATTGAGTGAAACAGAGCTTGGATGGCGTGTACAGGTACAGCTGCCCTTGCATCTTCAACACGATACCACAGTTCAAAAGAGTAGTGACTGGCGTATTGTGACGAGCCAATTGCCCGCCCGCCATTGACTAGACGTTTTCAATTGGTGAGAGATCTGGAGAATGTGCTGGCCAGGGCAGCAGTCGAACATTTTCTGTATCCAGAAAGGCCCGTACAGGACCTGCAGCATGCGGTCGTGCATTATCCTGCTGAAATGTTGGGTTTCGCAGGGATCGAATGAAGGGTAGAGCCACGGGTCGTAACACATCTGAAAAGTAACGTCCACTGTTCAAAGTGCGGTCAATGCGAACAAGAGGTGACCGAGACGTGTAACCAATGGCACCCCATACCATCACGCCGGGTGATACGCCAGAAGGGCGGTGACGAATAGACACGGATGCGACCATCATGATGCTGTAAACAGAACCTGGATTCATCGGAGAAAATGCCGTTTCGCCATTCGTGCACCCAGGTTCATCGTTGAGTACACCATCGCAGGTGCTCCTGTCTGTGATGCAACGTCAAGGGTAACCGCAGCCATAGTCTCCGAGCTGATAGTACATGCTGCTGCAAACGTTGTCGAACTGTTCGTGTAGAAGGTTGTTGTCTTGCAAACGACCCATCTGTTGACTCAGGGATCGAGACGTGGCTGCACGATCCGTTACAGCCATGTGTATAAGATGGCTGTCATCTCGACTGCTAGTGATACGAGGCCGTTGGGATCCAGCACGGCGTTCCGTATTACTCCCCTGAACCCAACGATTCCATATTCTGCTAACAGTCATTGGATCTCGACCAACGCGAGCACCAATGTCGCGATATGATAAACCGCAATCACGATGGGCTACAACCCGACCTTTATCAAAGTCGGAAACGTGATGGTGCACATTGCTCCTCCTTACACGGGGCATCACAACAACGTTTCATCAGGCAACGCCTGTCAACTGCTGTTTGTGTATGAGAAATCGATTGGAAACTTTCCTCATGTGAGCACGTTGTAGGGGCCACCACCGGCGCCAACCTTGTGTGAATGCTCTGAAAAGCATATCATTTGCGTATCACACCATCTTCTTGCTGTCGGTTAAATTTCGCGTCTGTAGCACGTCATCTTCGTGGTGTAGCAATTTTAATGGCCTGTATTGTATAATGAATGAGTGGTTTCAGCTGGATGTGACATACGTGAAGAAAGCTATAAACTCTCTTCCTCGACGAACTGAGATCACGCTATTAACGTGATGTCTCCCAGGGGTGACTGTTTTTTTTCCGGTGTACATGGTGCTCATGTGGCTCTTGGCAGACTCGTGAAGCTTTTCTTAAGCCACTTAGTTTATTTAAAAAATGGTTCAAATGGCTCTGAGCACTATGGGACTTAACTTCTAAGGTCATCAGTCCCCTAGAACTTAGAACTACTTAAACCTAACTAACCTAAGGACATCACACACATCCATGCCCGAGGCAGGATTCGAACCTGCGACAGTAGGTGTCGCGCGGTTCCAGACTGTAACGCCTAGAACTGCTCGGCCATCCCACTTAGTGTGTTCCTAGATTTCGGATAGTACTACAGACACGTGCCTTTGGAATCAACGCGTTGTCGGCTCTTAGCAAGTGTGAGGCAGCGGAACGGGCAGTGGTAGTGGTGGGGGGGACTCCGTCTTGCGCAAGCGAGCGGTGGACGCGCGCCGTCCCGTTGCCATGGCGACGCGGTGCGGCGCGCGCCCGGCTCCCAGTCTCGACGCCTGCCGTGTGAGCGCCGCCGCCGCTGCTTCTGCCGCTGCCGCGACTCGCTATCGATTCCAGCTCGCGTGGCGCGCTTGTAGTGGCGAGGGCGCAGGGTCTGCCAGTCTGCTCTCAGCTGCTCGCTTCGCTGGCCGACCAGCGTAGAAGGCGTACCTGCGGTCTGCGATGGCCAGCCGGCGCGCGTCTCTAGCCGTCGCTCTCCGAGGACTGTAATCGCTGTAAGCCTTTTCATTTGTACCGTGAAATACGTTTGCATTGAATTTTTTTATGGCACGTCATTTCTATTTATAACCTAGCTTTGTGCATGGAGGAGTGATGCTAGATTTGGGGGCAGACAAAGTTATCTGTATTTGTTTCCCTTTTCTCCACAGCATTCGAAATCCCTTACTGACTTTTCAGACAAGAACTGATAGGCACCGGGCAAAGATACCCCTCTCACAAAATATTAAGATGCGTTCTTTTGTTTACTTAGTATTAACTACAAATTCGTTCGTAATTGCTCGAGCAGTTATCTGTAACAAAGATCTCCTTTAAGAAACTCGGCGTACTTGCATAATTTTCAGGGTTTTCAGCAAAAACCCAACACAATTAAAAGTTACAAAGATATTATTTTGATTGGTAATAAACATCTACATTACACAACGTTGAGCTTTTGTAAAAAAATTCGCACGCCGTTTTCTTGCCGCAGTATATATTTATTTACGCTCCAGACACGTTTCACCTTTTGTATTAGCCGTGCGCTCAGTGGATTACATCTGGTATAATATAGTTTTGTTTTCAGTGTTATACTTGCATATTAGAAACAGTTCATACCATATTTTTGATATGAATAAAATGTTACTTACCGTCACTCGTCCTGACAAAATCTGCGTCTCTCCTCGTCAAGATCTTCTGATTTTACAGTTCCCACTTCGTTTTTCATTCGTTAAATTATGTGAAACACTTCACTGGTAATGTAACAATAATTTAAGCTTCATCTTGCGTCAGCCGTTCACAAATATGACCAAATAAGAGGAAACGTAGATTTGATAGGAAGGGTGCGTAACTGTAACACTTCATGTACACGTTATGGTGTAAAATGTATCGAATCTACAGTTATCACTGGTAAAAACAAAATTGTATCATTCCAGAAGACTCCACAGAAGATGCCTTTAATATAAAAGGCGAAACGAGTCTTGAACGTTAATAAATATCATTTTGTAGCAAGAAAAGTCATTTGAATTTGTAAAATTAATAATTGTCTACTTGCTGCGAAAAATGACTCACCAACAAACTTGAAACCCTTAATTATTTTCAAAGATAGAAAACGCACATATTAGCACCCCGAAAATTTTGTAACGTCTTTGTAGCGTCACTTGTGTCACTTTCACTCCATTACTGTTTGTAAACATGTCTTTATCTACTCACATAGCTACACAGACTTTTTGCGCTCTAGAACTTCAGTGCCTTGGTCGTAAGTCAATGCAGGAACAGAACATGCGTTTAGGCATGTACATCTGTTTAAAACAGTTATTTATAATGTATGTAAAAATTAAGTGCACCACATTAAGTTAGTAGATTATGAACCAAATTTGTACTACTCATGGACAACTACATATTTCCACTGAAGAGACACTATGATCACGTCTTTGTGGTTAGGACGATTATTTGTATGGAACTGGCATTGCCGTAGCTCTATTAGCTTAAGCAGTATAAGCTTTCTCCATGCCTTTGATGCCAGAGACTGTGGTCATGTTTGTGTGAGTTGCGTTTGCGTGAGTGTGTGTAAGTGTGTGTGTGTGTGTGTGTGTGTGTGTGTGTGTGTGTGTGTGTGTGCTGTCTATTTCTGACAAAGGCCTTGTTGACCGAAAGCTTATTTTGTAACAGTCTTTTTGTTGTGCCTATCTGCGACTCAGCATATCCCCTATATGGTGAGTAGCAACTAAACTTTCCATAATATTGTTACATTCCATCCTGGATTTTCCATTGTTTGAAGATGTCAGTTATTGTAGATACCTTCACTTCTGAAATGGTCCCATCCTTTTAAACACAACTGTTTTATACATCCAATTGTTCTATATGATATTTAAAGCGTTTGAATGTGAAATTTATGTTTCATAAAAAATCTGACTTCAGTCTTTAGTGAGTTAGATCTACGTAATTCTGAAAGTTAGTGTTGACTGTTAACAGAGTTCCCGATCGTGGTCTCAAAGTGTGTGGAAGACTAAGTAAAGTCCAGACATTTCATTGGGACCTAAACTCTAACATTTAAAGTCATTTTAATATAGTTTTAACACTGTAGTCAATAAAAGAAAAGGAACTAATCACATATCTAAAGGCCGATGAAGAATCAGGCTGCACTTGAGATTTGACGATTGTATTTGTCACATACTCATATTTTCTGTACAAACCACAGTTAACATGAATTGACAATAACAGTTAAAACTTATATAATTACGCTGAACATACTTTTTTTATGAAGCAAAGCGAAAATGTGGTAGCACACAGAAATATGTTTCGTCCACTGTCATCAGAGCATGTGGGTTAACTGAATAAGAAATTATTTTGAGTTGTTTTTAGATTTCGTTAATTATTCGCCCTTCATGATTTCTCTCCTATTAAAAATTCATTCGGTTTCTTGATGCCGTGTTTCACAAATCAAAAACATGATCTCGCTATGCGTCTCACAAATGGGAGTACCCTGCTAATTATCCTAAGTAAGTTATTGTTTTACCCTTCTGACGTTCCTATTATTAATACATCAGTTCGGTGCACAACGCTTGATACTATAGTGAATGCGACTACATTTGATGCCGTCCTACATGTGCCGTTTTGCTGCTCTCCTTGTTTACATTTACACCTCATTTATTGCGCCAAACAGCACCGCAGCCACAATATTTCCGAAGGTTTTTGTAATTTTTTGGTAAACGCCACAGCTCTCCATCTTTGTACGTGATTAGTCTGATGAGTTTTTACCAATGTTTATCTAATTTTTACAGTACCAGTGTGTCTGCGTTTGCCTTATTTAAAAACATTACTGAATTAAAGTTACGTTTTACTGAATACTGGCAGATTTTACTTCTGTCTGAGAATTCCTTCTTGCGGGATTAAATAGCTTAACTTTCGGACTGTGGATTAAAGTCGCTCCTGTCGCATGCCTAGCGAGACGATTGCACTTGTGCGTCGATGACCTTTCGTCTGCCACGTGGAACATCTCAGGCATGTTGGCGCCCGTTCTTGCTGGTTGTACAAACCAACCGCCCAAATAGCTGTCTAGTAGTTATAAATACGTCACGGCTTCAGCAATCGACGAACGTTTTGCAATTTATGGGACGTAATGAATACTACGCCTCGTAGGAATTGCTGAACTTCTTTAAAAATTGTACAATTTTTGCTTTTGAGCCCACTGGTTTAGTGATGATCTACTTATTTACGTACAGCGCGCATCGTAATACATATATATTCATATAGCACTAAAGTCAACATAGTCCATGTGTACTTCTAAAGCCTATATTACGTGCCAAACTTAGTTACAAATTAACATCCGAGAATCGGATATAATGAATCGCCTCATCTGTTGCTGCAAGAAAATCGGTAAAGTGTCTCTTGTAGGCTCTATTTGGGCATTCTTACACCATGTGCTGGTTTGCTTGTTTTTTGGCTCCGCAGTCACATTTTGTGTGTGGTATCTTCTCCCGTTTAAGGAGGGGGTTTGCACTTCTGTCATTGCCAGTGCGTATTTCGTTTAATGCTGTCAACATTTCTTGATTTCAGTCTTTTGCGGTTCAGGTCAGCTCTGTCAGTACGTACAGGTTGCTCAGTGATAACAATCTTGCAGTTCTCTCTAAGAAGGCATTTATTTATTTATTTATTTTATTTATTTATTTATTTATTTATTTATTTATTTTTTTTTTTTTTTTTTTTTTTGCCGAATCTGTGTTGACGGATATGTGACTCAAGGAGGGCAAACATGCAGAAGGGGGGAATTTTATTGTGCCACTATCAGTGCGCATAATGTCATTTGGTACCACATCAATTTATTTTATATGTGAGCTATTAATCCATACATGAGCGCAATATTCCGCCATCAACTGGTGATGTAGGAAGCATATATACTGTGAAGCTGAAAGAAATGCCGCATATTTTTGTAGAAGAGATTAGTCGTTGTCCTCATTTTACGTGCGGTCTCTATCAGATGTTCCCTGTAAGAGAAGGTCCCATCCAGCGTAACATCTAAATATTTACTGTAGTTGTATTGGTTGAGACGCTTCCCTTCAGCGTTTAAATTCTTGTTGAGTGGCTACAAAGGTAAAAGATTCATATTTATGGCTTAGGTTGGTTCATGTTGTGCGGCTATAGCTCAGTCATACGCTTAACCGAACTTCCTGGACTGTGTGTCCAGGATACTGGAAGTATAAAGATTGAAGAATAGTGGGGCAAGGATTGAGCCATGTGGCAGCCCGCTGTTGAGTATTTTGGCAGGGATAATCCCTTCTCCGGTAGTCACTTTAAAAGTACCTTCGGCGAGCATATTACCAATTTATGATGGTTAGACACTTATCGATCTCTGATGGATGATCTGGCTAGTTGTACACCTATATGAGAGTACCGAGCAACTCAAAATCAGAATTGGTGGTCACGTAGTAGATGAAGTTAAGGAATTCTACAATCTTGGCAGCAAAGTAACCAACGACGGACTTAGCTAGGAGGACATCAAAAGCAGACTAGCGTTGGCAAAAGGGGCATTCCAAGCCAAGAGATGTCTACTGGTACCACACATAGGCCTTAATTTGAGGAAGAATTTTGGAGCACAGCATTGTATGGTACTGAAACATGGACTGTGGGAAAACTGGAACAGAAGAGAATCGAAGATGTGGTGCTACAGAAGAATGTTGAAATTTAGGTGGACCGATAACCTAAGGACCGATGAAGTTCTCCAAAGAAACGGCGAGGAAAGGAATATTTGGAAAACACTGACAAGAAGAGGGAACATGATGACAGGATATCTGATAAGACATCAGGGAATAACTTCCACAGTATTAGAGGGAGCTGTAAAGGGTAAAAAGTGTAGGGAAAGACAGAGAGTGGAATTTTGTTGTTGTGGTGTTCAGTCCGAAAACTGGTTTGATGCAGCTTGCCATGCTACTCTACAATGTGCAAGACGCTTCATCTCAAAGTAACTACTGCAACCTACATCTTTCTGAATCTGCTTACTGTATTCATCTCTTGGTCTCTGTCTAAGATCTATAACCCCCACGCTGCCCTCCAGTACAGATTGTGCCACAAATTTCCTTTCTCCCCAATCCTAATCAGTGCCTCATCATTAGTTACGTTATCTTCCTATCTAATCTTCAGCGTTCTTCTATAGCACCACATTTCAAAAGCATCTAATCTCTTCTAGTGTAAGCTGTTTATTGTCATTGGTTCACTTCCATACAAATACTTTCAGAAAAGACTTCCTGAAATTTAAATCTACACAAGTAATGCTGGAGGGAACTGACACCCTGAATCCTGCAGGTCTATCCATAAATCCGTAAGAGTACAAGGGGCTCGAGATCTCATCTGAACAGCAAGGTGCAAGGCATCACGATACGCTCCATAATACTGATGTCTGGGGAGTTTGGTGGCCAGCAGAAGTGTTTGAACTCAGAAGAGTGGTCCTGGAGCCACTCTGTAGCAATTCTGGACGTGTGGGTTGTCGAGTTGTCCTGCTGGAATTGCCCAAGTCCGTCGGAATGAACAATGGACATGAATGGATGCGATTGGTCAGACAGGATTCTTAAGTACTTGTCACTTGTCAGAGGCGTATCTATAAGTAGTCAGGGGTCCCATACCACTCCTTCTGCACACGCTCCACACCTTTACAGAGCCTCCACCAGCTTGAACAGTCCCCTGCTGTCATGCTGGGCCCATGGATTCACGAGGTTGTCTCCATATCCGTATGCGTCCATCCGCTTGATACAATTTGAAACGAGACTTGTCCGACCATGTAACATATTATTTTTCCCGTCATCAACAGCCCAATGTCGGTGATGAAGGACTCAGGCGAGGCGTAAAGCGTTTTGTCGTGCAGTCATCAAGGATATACGAGTGGGCCTTCGGCTCCGAAAGCCCATATCGATGATGTTTCGTTGAATAGTTCGCACGCTGACACTTGTTCAAGGCCCATTACTGAAATCTGCAACAATATGCGGAAGGGCTGCACTACTGTCATATTGAACGATTCTCTTCAGTCGTCGTTGGTCGCGTTCCTGCAGGATCCCTTTCCGACCGCAGCGATGTCGGAGGTTTGATGTTTTACCGGATTCCTGATGTTTACGGTACGCTTGTGAAATGGTCGTACGGGAAAATCCCCACTTCATCGCTACATCGGAGATGCTGTGTCCCATCACTCGGCCGCCGATTATAACACGTTCAAACTCACTTAATTCTTGATAACCTGTCACTGTAGCAGCAGTAACCGAACTAACAACTGCGCCAGATACTTGTCTTATACAGGGTGTTACAAAAAGGTACGGCCAAACTTTCAGGAAACATTCCTCACACACAAAGAAAGAAAATATGTTATGTGGACATGTGTCCGGAAACGCTTACTTTCCATGTTAGAGCTCATTTTATTACTTCTCTTCAAATCACATTAATCATGGAATGGAAACACACAGCAACAGAACGTTCCAGCGTGACTTCAAACACTTTGTTACAGGAAATGTTCAAAATGTCCTCCGTTAGCGAGGATACATGCATCCACCCTCCGTCGCATGGAATCCCTGATGCGCTGATGCAGCCCTGGAGAATGGCGTATTGTATCACAGCCGTCCACAATACGAGCACGAAGAGTCTCTACATTTGGTACCGCGGTTGCGTAGAAAAGAGCTTTCAAATGCCCCCTTAAATGAAAGTCAAGAGGGTTGAGGTCAGGAGAGCGTGGAGGCCATGGAATTGGTCCGCCTCTACCAATCCATCGGTCACCGAATCTGTTGTTGAAAAGCGTACGAACACTTCGACTGAAATGTTCAGGAGCTCCATCATGTATGAACCACATGTTGTGTCGTACGTGTAAAGGCACATGTTCTAGCAGCACAGGTAGAGTATCCCGTACGAAATCATGATAACGTGCTCCATTGAGCGTAGGTGAAAGAAACTAAAATGAGCTCTAACATGGAAATTAAGCGTTTCCGGACACAAGTCCAGATAACACCTTTTCTTTATTTGTGTGTGAGGAATGTTTCCTGAAAGTTTGGCCGTACCTTTTTGTAACACCCTGTATAGGTATTACCGAACGCAGCGGCGTATTCTGCCTGTTTACATATCTCTATATTTGAATACACATGCCTATACCAGTTTCTTTGGCGCTTCAGTGTATATTCCATGTTAACAAATTTCTCTTCTTCAGAAACGCTTTTCTTGCCATTGCCAGACTACATTTTATTTCATCTCTACTACGACGATCATCAGTTATTTTGCTGTCCAAATAGCAAAAATGGTCTACTACTTAAAGTGTCTCATTTCGCAATCTAATTCTCTCAGCATCACCTGATTTAATTCGACTACATTCCTATTAACCTCTTTTTGCTTTGGAGTCCTCCTTTCGAGATACTGTACATTCTGTTCAACTGCTCTTCCAAGTCCTTCACTGTCTCTGACAGAATTACAATATCATCGGTAAACTTCAAAGTTTTTATTTCTTCTCTTTGGACTTTAATTCCGATTCCAAATTTTTCTTTTGTTTCCTTTACTGCTTGCTCAATACATGAATTGAATAACGTCTTGGATAGGCTACAACCCTGTCTCACTCGCTTCTCAACCACTGCTTCCCTTTCATGCCCCTCGACTCTTACAACTGCCACCTTGTTCCTGAACAAATTGTAAATAGCCTTTCACTCACTGTATTTTACCTCTTCCACGTTTAGAATTTGAAAGAGAGTATTCAGGTCAATATTGTCAAAAGCCTTCTTTAAGTCTGCAAATGCTATAAATGTAGGTTTGCCCTTTCTTAACCTATCTTCTATGCGAAGTCGTAGGATTAGTATTGCCTCGCGTGTGCCAAAATTTCTCGGAATCTTCACCGATCTTCCCTGAGGTCGGCTTCTATCAGTTTTTCCATTCTTCTGTACATAATTCGTGTCAGTATTTTGCAACCGCGACTTATTAAACTGATAGTTTGTTCTCTAGCCATTCGTGCTTGGGCATTTTGCACTTCCCGCCAGACTCATTTTTTAGACGTTTGTACTCCCTTTCACCTGCTTCATTTACTGCATTTTTATGTTTTCTCGTGCTTTCTTTGTAATTATATTCTTCTTGAACTCTGACGGTATTTCGCCTGTCTCATACATTTTGCGCACCAGATAGAAGACTTTTGTCATGACTGGCTCCCTAAGGCAATCAGTAGTTATAAAGGAATGTTGTCTACTCCCGGTGCCTCGTATCCAGTTAGGTCTTTCAGTGCTCATCAAATTATTCACACAGCATCATATCTCCCATCTCACCTTCATCCACGTCCTTTTCCATTTCCATAATATTTCCCTCAAGTACATCGCCCTTGTATAGGCCCTCAATATACTCGTTCCACCTTTCTCCTTTCCCTTCTTTGTTTAGGACTGATTTCCCATCTGAGCTCTTAATGTCATACAGGTGGTTCTCTTTTCTCCAAAGGGCTATTTAATTTTCCTGTAGGCGGCATGTACCTTTCCCCTGATGATATATGCTTCTAAATCCTTACATTTGTTCCCTAGCCATTCCTGGTTAGCCATTTTACACTTCCCACCAATGTCATTTTCAGACGTTTGTATTTCCTTTCGCCTGCTTCATTTACTACATTTTTATACACACCAAAAAAAAGTTTTGCATCACCCCAGTTCCCAAAATTCCTGAAGATAGACATTGACTGTGGATATTGTATCACAGACACAGTCCCTGTAGACTGTTTAGAGATGTCACTGAAACCGCACAAAAATGTAAACAACCTTGCATGAGCAGCGCCTATTAGACGGAGGGGGTCCGACAGCCGATCAGTTTGTCATTCCACCAGGAAGGAGGTACACGGGTCGTGTTGTCTGTAGTTCATCCATCCCTCGACGGCCAATACCGCAGCTCGATCACGTCCACATTGTTACTTTGTGTCAGGAAGGGCTTTTAACAAGGAAAGTGTCTAGGTGTCTCGGAGTGAACCAAAGCGAAGTTGTTCGGACATGGAGGAGATACAAACAGACAGGAACTGTCGATGACACGCCTCGCTCAGGCTGCCCAAGGGCTACTACTGCAGTGGCGACCGCTACCAAAGGATTGTGGATCCGTGGAACCCTGACAGCAACGCCACTATGTTGAATAATGCTTTTCGTGCAGTCACAGGACGTAGTGCTACGATTCAAACTGTGCGCAATAGGCTTCATGATGCACAACTTCGCGGCTTCCATGGTGAGATTCATCTTTGCAGCCACGACACCATGCAGTGCGGTACAGATTGGCCCAACAACATGCCGAATGGACCGCTCAGGATCGGCATCACGCTCTTTTCACCGATGAGTGTCGCATATGCCTTCAACCAGAAAATCGTCGGAGACGTGTGTGGAGGCAACCCGGTCAGGCTGAACGCCTTAGACACACTGTCCAGCGAGTAAAGCAAGATGGAGGTTCCCTGATGTTCTGAGGTTCTCTGCTGTTTTGGGGTGGCATTATGTGGGCCCGACGTACGCCGCTGGTGGTCATGGAAGGCACCGTAACGGCTGTACGATACGTGAATGCCCTCCTCTGACCGATAGTGCAACCATATCGGGAGCGTATTGGCGAGGCATTCGTCTTCATGGACGACAATTCACGCCCCCTTCGTGGACATATTGTGAATGACTTCCTTCAGGATAACGACATCGCTCGACTAGAGTGGCCAACATGTTCTCCAGACATGAACCCTATCGGACATGCCTGGGATATAGATTGAAAAGGGCGGTTTACGGACGACGTGATCCACCAACCACTGTGAGGTATCTACGCCGAATAGCCATTGAACAGTGGGTCAATCTGGACCAACAGTGCCTTGATGAGCTTGTGGATAGTATGCCACGACGAATACAGGCAAGCTTCAATGCAAGAGGTGGTGCTGCTGGATATTAGAGGTACCGGTGTGTACAGCAATCTGGATCATCACCTCTGAAGTTCTTGCTGTATGGTGGTACAACTTTCAATGTGTGGTTTTCATGAGCAATGAAAAGGGCGGAAATGATGTTTATGTTGATCTTTATTCAAATTTTCTGTACAGGTTCCGGAACTCTCGAACCGACGTCATGCAAAACTTTTTTTTATATGTGTCTTTTCTCCTGTCATCAATTAAATACATTTACTAGCCGTTTCCTTTTTACCCACTTGATACTCCGCTGCCTTCACTATTTCATTTCTCAAAGCTACCCAATCTTCTTCTACTGTTTTCCATTCTCCTGTTCTCGTCAATCGTTCCTCATTGCTCCATGCGAAACTCTCTAGAACCTATGGTACTTTCAGTTTATCCAGGTCCCACCTCATAAATTCCTACTTTTTTGTAGTTTCTTCAGTTTTGATCTACAATTCATAACCAATAAATTGTGGTCAGAGTCCACATCTCCCCTTGGAAACGTCTTACAATGTAATGTCTGATTTCGTAATATCTGTCTAACCGTTACATAATTAATCCTAAACCTTCCGGTGTCTCCAGTTGTCTTCCATGTATACAACCTACTTTCATAATTCTTAAACCAAGGGTTAGCTATGATTAAATTATGTTCTGCGCAAAATTCTACAAGGCAACTTCTTCTTTCTTTCCTTTCCTCCAGTTCGTATTCACCTACAATTTTTCTTTCTTTCCTTCTCTTACTGTTGAATTCCAGTCCCCCATGAGTATTATATTTTCGTCTCCCTTAACTATCTGAATAATTTCTTTTATCTGATCATACATTTCTTCAATCTCTTCATCATCTGCGGAGCTAGTTGACATATACACTTATATTGCTGTGGTGGGTCTATCTCGGCTACAATAACGCATTCACTGTGCTGTTCATAGTAGCTTTCCCTCGTTCCTATATTTTTTATTCATTATTAAACCCACTCCTGCATTACCACTATTTGATTTTGTATTTACAACCCCATATTGACCTGACCACAAGTCCTGCTCCTGCCACTGAACTTCATTAATTCCCTCTATATCTAACATTAACCTATCCATTTTCCTTTCTAACCTGCCTGCC
Source organism: Schistocerca nitens (assembly GCF_023898315.1). NCBI lineage: Eukaryota > Metazoa > Arthropoda > Insecta > Orthoptera > Acrididae > Schistocerca > Schistocerca nitens. The sequence goes on along the minus strand of NC_064618.1, from coordinate 580,235,760 downwards.
CAATTAAAGGATCTGTCATTCCACTCTCCGATCCGTAGAATGCCGGTTTTGTTCCTCCTAATGACGACGTCCTCCTGAGTAGTCCCCACCTGTAGAACTAAATGGAGGACTATTTTACCTCCGGAATGTTTTAGCCAAGAGGATGCCATCATCATTTAACCATACAGTAGAGCTGCATGCCACCAGGAAAAATTACGGCTGTAGTTTCCCCTTGCTTTAATACATCCAGCAAGTAATTGAGGTCGTACGTTGCAGTTGCTGCTACGAGACGAAAACGTCGGTGGGCCGCATCAACTAATGACGTAAAAAGCAGAAAAGGGGTGTCCGTTCTACCTGCACAAATTTTCACCTGTCACTATTGATTCATTTCAATGCCCAAATGCTGCTAGCGTCATTCAATAACCTTTGAACAATTGTACATCGTCCGTTAGTGATGAAACATGTAGCATAAAAAGAAAGTTGGAACATGTTAAGGTCTTGAAGACAGAGACAGTGTTAAGTAAACGAAAAATCCAAACACAATAACAGAATTGAAAATATGGACAACGCTCTTTGTAGAGGTCCTCTCCTTGGTTCGATCGTAGTGATGCATAACCTAGATTTTGCTTTTTCTGAAGTACTGAGTGAGCCATTAATTTTTTCCTTTTCCTTTCCCTTTCTTCTCTTTAAGATTTTCGTTCAGTTTTGACGTTCCGACATGAACGAGAATATCAAGTTGCACATGAAACTTCTTGTCTGAAAGAAAGAATATTAAACGCAGTCGTGTGTTATTGTCCGGGACAGGGGTTATTTTTCTGCTCACTTTGTTAATTATTCGAATGTACACGACATGTTATAACAAGTGGGAAGTCCGTCAGTGGGCCGTTCTTATGTACTGTTCTTCGAGTGTCCTCCACAAAATTGAACCATAGAAAGAGGTTGAGGAATTTTTTATTGTTGTAAAGTTTACAAACATCCAGTTTGATAGATGTTAGTAGAAAATATTATCGTGAGGCTCGAGAAATTTGAGAGTCATTGTATGACAGACATTGTACCTCGGATGGTAATTTACTTTGAGAAACAGCAAGCGACATAGTGAACCGATCGCCATGACTCCGTAACACATTTCAAGATGACAAAAGAACTCGAGCACGGTAGAAGGAATGTAGTCATTTTTCTCTCACTAAATTAAACAAGAGAGAACACATTAGAGTAGCTTACCAAGTGTATAAAATGTACTTTTCTTGTCATCTTTACTCTGTTAATGCAGTTCACAAACTGAGTTTGAAAATCTTTACTCCTTTGTTCCGCAAATAGTTATCCAGTTCACAGCTTCTGTCTCCATCTGTCCTAACTGTATTATAGCGTAAGCTGCTCTTCGTTGGTCAGTATTTCTCTTCTACAGTACCTACGATTTTTTATCTCATTTGTTAAGTATGTCTCCTAGGTTAGAATTTTATTTCTTCCATTTTATTATACACAAGACGTTGCGTTTCGCGTGGGAAATGAAATATTTCAAGGACTTCTAGTACATCTGCCACAATTTTTATGTTACATGAGGACATGGAGTTTTTCTAACGAGACGTGTCAAACGCTCTTTGTTACTAAAATCTTTTGGACAATGAAGATAACGCACAGGTGTTTCATTTTACCATTTTGATTCATGTCCAGACTGTCATCAGAACCACTATCTCCATGCTGTAGCCCTTGTAAGAGTTGCTGCCTATTTTTGTTTTTTCAGATGAGGTTTATTATGAGAATCGATCTCCAGGCCTGTTGTGATCATGCTGTGTTGTCGCCAGCTGAAGATGTTCTTTCACGATTACGTGAGTATCCACGATACTCTGCCCTACTCCAAGGCTTGTGGTGCGGGCTGCAGCAACATCCCCGCTTCAAAAGGTTTTGGGGAAAGTCCTGCTTTGAGGCAACAATCAGAACAGTGCTGTAGTATATGTACCTAACAACTGAACGCTTAATGCTCTTTGTGGTGAAATGTTTAACGATTATGGCGGTGCATGTGGTCTGTATGATATTAGAATGTTGCAGTATTTTTTGTCTGTTCCTTGCTGAAACGCGTTTCCGCTCGAGGAGTCTACCCCTTCGAACCGATATTCTCTTCAACGGGCAAAGAGTGGCAAAATCTGGTAAAAATACTACTTGCAGCAAGAGACCATCTCTGGTTTAGAACAATCTGTTGAATTTACCATGTGAAAAAATACATTCGTAACTACTCAATCTAGTCTGATGATTTTTTTCTTACAAGACACTGAGTGTTCGATTATATTTTGTGAGCTTTTAAATATAAGTCTTAGTACATTTATATATTCTTCGAGCGGTTTATATTTTTAATACGTCATAGCGGTATGTATTGACTTTTTGCTTCTGTATTACGTCAAACTGTTTATAAGTATGTAAGAGACATGTATTCTCTAACAAGTCTCATATCCTAAATAATTTTTAACTTACGTTAGTAGACAAACGCATTATTTTGATAATTAGTGAAAAAAATAAATTACTAGGTCATTAATAAATAAATTTTACCTATGTAAAAATATGTCAGTGGTGAAATAAATTGCATTTGAGTGTTGTGCGATTGCGCGTAATTTCTGGTTTCGTAGCTGTTTATTCCCTTACCAGATTATCGCTGGACTGGCTAAGTACGGTACTTGTACAAACCGAAGTGAACTTTTTGCATTGAAAATGAAGCTATACTGCTTCTAAACTGCTCTGCAAAAGAAACATATTTAGTAACTGTATAATGGAATTCTTTTTTCTTATACAGAGTAAATTCGCAGTCGACAAAATTTCGCAGGTTGTTCCGGGCTATTTTCTCACTATTTTGGTCCGCTCGTGGTCTACAGTGGTTCGTTGCACAGTATCTTCATTTCAGTTCTCACCATTTTCTATATTTCAGATTAGTTTTGTTATCTGAACAGGAAAATAACTGTTGATGGCCAAAATAGTTAGTTTCTGAAAAAGAGGAATTCGTTAACATCGAATATAAATTTAAGTGTTAGAAAACCTTTTCTGAACGTATTTGTCTGGAGTGTATCCTTTTATTGATGTGAATCGTGAACGATAAACAGGTCAGACAAGAAGAGAATGGAAGCTTTTGAAACGTGCTGCTATAAAAGAAGCCTGGAAATTAATTGGGCACGTGGAATATAAAATGAGGAGGTACAGAATCAAACTGGAGAAAACAAGTAATTTATAGTATAACTTGACTAAGACAAGGGATCAGTTGATAGGATATATCCTAAGGTATTCAGTTTCGTAATGGAAGGAAGTGTGTGTGTATGTGCGGGGGGTGGGGGGGTGTAAAAATTGTGGAGAGAAACCAAGGCCTTGAATACTGTAGGCACTGTAAGCAGATTCAAATGGATGTAGGTTGTCGTAGTTATTCAGAGACGAAGAGACTTGCACTGGATAAAGGAGCATGGAAGCATGGAGAGATGCATCAAACCAGTGCTTGGACTGAAGACCATAACAACAACATTTGTACTGCACTGAAAATATTTGCATTACCGAGCGAGGTGGCGCTGTGGTTAGCACACTGGACTCGCATTCGGAAGGACGACGGCTCAAACCCTCGTCGGCCATCCTGATTTGGGTTTTCCATGGTTTCCCCAAACCGCTTCTGGGAAATGCCGGTATGGTTCCTTTGAAGGGGCACGGCCGACTTCCTATCCTGATCCGATGGGACCGATGACTTCGCTGTTTGGTACCCAATTCGCAAACAAAAAAAAAAAAAAAAAAGAACGTAACACAGAAATAGCGAACACCAATAAGGCGTCGGGAGTGGGTGATATGCTGTGGTGGCCCATTGTTTAGGATCACTCCCAGGTCACGGGACGAGACTATGCGACTGTTTGTAGTGGAATCCGTGGCGCCACTTGCGCAATGTTAGGTTCAATTTTCCGATGATGTTTCTTTATCCGTGGTGCCATCTGTACTTCATTAGTGCACATAGTGTCTGATGAACCACCTGAATCACTATCGGTATTGGACGCAGGAGGAAAAAGTACGCCGTGCTAAAGTGGGAAAACTAGTAGAGTGAAGAAGAACCGGTGCCACTCGCCACGGGTTCATTTTGTCAGCGTGAGGCCATCAAAGAGGCAGTCAATGAAGTACTCTGGGAAACGTTACAGTTGACCGTCGCGGAGACCCTTACTCAGAAATTCCGAAAGCCCATAATCCAAAACCACTAATGAAACTTCCTGAGTCGGTCGCTGTGGATGAGCGGTTCTCGGCGCTTCAGTCCGGAACCTCGCTGCTGCTACGGTCGCAGGTTCGCTTCCTGCCTCGGGCATGGATGTGTGTGATGTCCTTAGGTTAGTTAGGTTTAAGTAGTTTTAAGTCTAGGGGACTGACGACCTCAGATGTTCAGTCCGATAGTGCTTAGAGCCATTTGAACCATTTTTGAAACTTCCTGTTTCCTCAACACAAGTCTCAAATAATGACCGCATCCCCAAAATGCGAGAAATTTCGGGATCATACGGAAGGGTAGCAACAGTAATTCCTCGTAAGAACATCCGTGAATGAACAAGGCAGTGACCCGGCCGGAGTGGCCGAGCGGTTCTAGGCGTTACAGTCTGGAGCCGCGCGACCGCTACGGTCGCAGGTTCGAATCCTGCCTCGGGCATGGATGTGTGTGATGTCCTTAGGTTAGTTAGGTTTAAGTAGTTCTAAGTTCTAGGGGACTGATGACCTCAGAAGTTAAGTCCCATAGTGCTCAGAGCCATTTGAACCATTTTTTTGAACAAGGGAGTGACGACAAACACACTGGCCAGATAACCTGCGATGTTCGTGAATAAAATCTGCAACTCTACCGCATGCAGAGTAATGTCTAATGCAAGACAGAAAAGAATTAAAGACATTAGCTGCCAGTGTGCATCAATTTATATCAATGGAGTAAGTTGAAAATTTGTGCTGGACCGGTATTCGCATCCACAGGCCTCCTGCTTACTAGACAGATGACGTAATCACCATGCCATCTGGACACAGTGGTAACCACAACCCCACGGACTACCATAGCACGCCTCCCGTCAGTCAAAATCTCTCAACTTATATCACACACAACTGATTTAATGCCCTGTTCATTAGCCTCATTACTCGCGGCATCTCACGACTACCGTAAGAGATCGAACTTGGTGTGCATCTTCACTGAAGGGATGATTGGCCTTCATCACCTTAATTATATATATATTGTTGCGTTCTTCATCCGATTGTGCTTGGAATTGTACAACAGCAGATGTATCAGTGCGACTCAATAGTCTGGCATTTTTGAAGGTGACTCCTTTCATAACCAACTAGCCTATTCTTTCCTGTACAGTGTGTAATCAATCATTCGCCTTAAATGCTCGAGGTGTGTACTGCTAACATCCACTGCTGAGTCAGAAAATTATACCCACTTGCTCAATAGGGTGTTGGACCACATCTTCAACGGTGCTTCCATATACACACATCAAAAAAACGTTTTGCATCACCTCGCTTCCGAAAGTTCCGGAACCTGTACAGAAAATTGGGATAGAGCTCAACATAAACAACGTTTCCACCCTTTTTATTGCCCATGAAAACCACACATTGCACGTAGTACCACCATATAGCGAAACCTTCAGAGGTGATGGTCCAGATTGCTGTATACAATGGTACCTCTAATACCCAGTAGCACGTCCTCTTACATAGATGCATGCCTGTATTCGTCATGGCATACTATCCAAAAGTTCATCAAGGCACTGTTGGCCCAGATTGTCCCATTCCTCAACTGCGATTGGCGTAGATCCCTCAGAGTGGTTGATGGGTCACGTCGTCCATAAACAGCCCTTTTCAATCTATCCCAGGAAAGTTCGTTAGGGTTCAGGTCTGGAGAACACGCTGGCCACTCTAGTCGAGCGATGTCGTTATCCTGAAGGAAGTCATTCAAAAGATGTGCACAATGGCGGCGCGAATTGTTGTCCATGAAGACGCATGCCTCGCCAATATGCTGCCGATATGGTTGCACTATCGGTCGGAGGAAGGCATTCACGGATCGTACAGCCGTTACAGCGCTTTCCATGACCACAAGCGGTGTACGTCGGGCCCACATATGCCACCCCAAAACAGCAGGAAACTCCACATTGCTGCACTCGCTGGACAGTGTGTCTAAGGCCTCCAAACACGTCTCCGACGATTGTCTAGTTGAAGGCATATGCGACACTCATCGGTGAGCGGTCCATTCGGCATGCTGTTGGGCCCAACTGCACCGCGCTGTATGGAGTCGTGGTTGCAAAGATAGACCTACCATGGACGTCAGGAGTGAAGTTGCGCATTATGCAGCCTATTGCGCACAGTTTGAAATGTTACACGACGTCCTGTGACTGCACGAAAAGTGTTATTCAACGTAGTGTCGTTGCTGTCGGGTTCCTCCGAACCATAATCGGTAGGTAGCGGTCATCCACTGCAGTAGTAGCCCTCGGGCAGCCTGCGCGAGGCATGTCATCTTCAGTTCCTGTCTCTCTGTATCTCCTCCATGTCCGAACAACATTGCTTTGTTTCACTCCGAGATGCTTGGACGCTTCCCTTGTTGAGAGCCCTTCTTGGCACAAAGTAACAATGCGGACATGATCGAACCGCGGTATTGACGATCTAGGCATAGTTGAACTACAGACAACACGAGCCGTCTACCTCTTTCCTGGTAGAATGACTAGAACTGATCGGCTGTCGGAACCCCTCCCTCTAATAGGCGCTGCTCATGCATGTTTTTTTACATCTTTGGGTGGGTTTAGTGGCTTCTCTGAACAATCAAAAGGGACTGTGTCAGTGATACAATGTCCACAGTCAACGTGTATCTTCAGGAGTTCTGGGAACTGGGGTGATGCAAAAGTTTTTTTGATATGTGTACATGAACTACCCCTATGCTTAAGAACTATGTATCTGTTAAAATTACATCTGCAAGCAACCCAAGCACGACTCACACCCGTCTTCACACCTTCCCCAGCTTGTGGCTTAGCCATGTCTCCGCAGTATCCTTTCTTCCAGGAGTGCTAGTTCTGCAAGATCTGCAGGAGAGCTTCTGTGATGTCTGGAAGGCAGGAGACGAGGTACTGGTGGAATTAAAGCTGTGAGGATGGATCATAAGTCGTGCTTGGTAGCTGAGATGATAGAGCAATTGCCTGCGAAAGGCAAAAGTCCCGAGTACGAGTCTCGGCCAGCCACACGGTTTCATATCAGTGCACACTACACTGCATACTGAAAATTCCATTCTAGTGGCCTGTCGTTCGTGGATGTCCCGTAGATATATGCCATCGGATTCAGATAAGGTGAGTATATTGCCCAACACAAGAATGTGAGTTCACTATCATGCTATTCAATCCACTGTGGCACGATTCTGGCCTTGAGACAGTGGCAATCATTGTGCTGAAAATGTCATCGTCGTCAGGAAAGGCAGATTGTCCGCAATAAAGTTCACGTAGCCCACAGTTGAACCTCTGATTACTGCCGATGACCCCATATCACATAACACTGCCACCGCCGGCGTCTAGGGCGCGGTGCGTGTTTCGAGCCGCCGTTCGCCCGTTTGACGGGGTATCAGAACACCACCATCGACCAAGTATAGCAAGAAAAGTATTTCAGCCGACTAAGCGATACGTTTCCATTGACTCAAAGTCCAATCTCGATGAGCCCATCCCCACTGCAATCGTAACTGATGATTCGTTGAGTCGACATGGGATCACTTAGCGGTCGTCTGCCGTGAAACTCCATGTCAACAATGTATGCTCCGAAACACCAGCATTTTGTCTGTCATCAGATCTACCACAGATGCCTCCTATCCTGCTTTGCAGAATGATCAATCTCCAGACCTACAAGTTTTTTAATAACGCGTGGACGTCCGGCACCTTATCGCAAACGTGTTGTTTCTCCTCCTTCGACCACTTCCCATAGATGCTCGCGACAGTACCAAGCGAACAGGTGATCAGCTTTGTCGTTTGAGACGCTCGTTCCAGGCGCCGGACCATAACAACCCGTCCTTACTCAAACTCGCTTACGACAGTGGTTTTCCCGATTGGCGGGCCGTATCATCGCTAGAATGATTCCCCATTCGTGTCTTCTACACTTTTACTTGCTGCGTCACGTGCTCACAACTCCATCGGGGGACATTCAGTCTTGCGGTGGCCATCGGTATTAATATTTTGCTCGTCGGAGTACATGTTGTTGGTGACGAGCAGAGGTTTGGAAGCGTCATCCTGCTTCTGATGTTCAACCCTCAGACTGGGGTTGCAAAAACAAGTTGTTAAAGTCACATTAGTTGCAGGATAGTTTGTGAGAGTCCTCTTCAGTTTTCGACCACCGAGAGTTGCTATTTCCTTCTGTCTTACAGTTTTCATGCTAAATATCAAACATCAACAACAATTTTGCGACAACCGTGAAAGGTAGTGGCCTGACTTGATTAAAATATTGGCTCTTGGGTATAAATTAACTGCTCAATCGCATATGGGTAGTGCCTTCTTTTATCCTGTTCCTCAGCCAGAGCGGTGATATACCCATTCTCAGAACATTTCGGTGATTACAACACAGGCAACGGTCACCACGCAACAACTCGATTTCGACAGGTTGCTTGGAATGGACAAAATGTTCGTCATATCTGACTCTTTAAGTGTGCTACCGACTCTGCACGCACTAGAAATATGGAGAGTCAACAACGTTCATCACGTGAACTGAATGTAGATGATAGTTGAAAGCTACGGAACTTCAATGAACTGTCTATTGACAGCAACACATCGAGGCACTCAGCAAAATACTTGGCTGTGCTCGCAAAATACTTCGAACAGCCTCATTTTCTTAAGACCGATTTCCATTAATCCGGCATATCCTCACGATGAATTGAAGGCATAAATGAACGGGAAGAATAGTGGGAAGAAACACGATGGCAGAGAGTCACCAGTATTATAATCTGAAACCTGCTCCCGCACGAGGTTATAATTCACGGATAGAAATAGTGGCAGACAGTACCTAACGCCATCATTTTAATTGCTCGAGTAGCTTTCACAAGACAGGAGGCAGAAACTGTTCAACTTGTTAAAATTACATGTTCCTTATGCGTGAGTGGTGCTGCAATCAGCAAGACACTATGTACACCGGACTAACCAAGTTGAAATGTCAGCATCTAATAGTATCAACACAATCTTCGTATTATAAAATACAACTTACAGACGCATCATTTACTTTATTTAAGAAATTCGAACCGGCGCATGTAATTGGGTGTATATCGACATAGAGCTTATGTATCATGTGTCCTGTACATTCTCACTTTTTTTTTAAACCGTCAGATGTTCCACTTACGTAATATGCCGCTGGCTGCATGGTATGTACATCAAATGAAAATGAAATTTTTTTAAATATCTAAACTTTTCCTACACTACAGCGATTAAAAACAATCGTAATACATTCTACGACAAAAAAAAGCACCACGAAGAAATTATCCGAATCGGCACAAGTGACGTTCACAGACAGACAAATGATTACAATCATCTTGTGGTGCAGTTCTTCTTGTTGTCTCCGTGCCTGCTAAGAAAATGGGATGAGAAGTTCCGCCTTATGCAAGACACCTTTTTTGTTTTGTCTCACCCATACATGTTTCAGCACTGTTGTGCTATCGTCAGTGGATTCTATTTTTTATTTTTAACTGTAAATTTGTTTTAACATATTAACATTTGTGTTGTTTACAACATTATGTCGAAGTTGCATTTATAACTTAACTGGCGAAAAGTGGGTGTAAGCATTAGTTAACATACCTTACATTATGTTATTGTCCATTTATTTTGGTAGCTGTTCTGCTACACAATATACAACTTGTCATCTGCAAACAGCAAAACGTAATTTATTTTTCTGTTTGTTATGCATTTACGAACGGAAATAAGACTGTATCACGTTTTCTGTTTGTAACTTACAGTTTTGAAGTTGTGGTGCGTTCTCCTGCGTTGTTGGCGAAGTAAATAGGTTTACTTCTTTGCCTATGTTCGCGTGGCAATGCACTTTTTCCGATTACTCAAAACATAGGCGGAGTTTTCGCTGCCATTACGTGTTGTTGTGGCTGTGTGGCGTTCATTTGTTTCGTAGCGTGTTTTGCTGGGTGAAACAAAACAAAAAAGGTGTCTTGCATAAGGCGGAACTTCTCATCCCAAATGATTACAATTTCAGAAAAACTGAATGATTTATTCAAGAAAAGAATTTCACAAATTGAGCATATCTATAACGCATTCGTCCATCTCTGGCTCTTATGCAAGCAATTATTCGACTTGGCAGTGAATAATACAGTTGCTGGGAGTCCACCTGAAGACTATCTTGCCAAATCCTGTCCAGTTGGCGTGTTAGATCGTCAGAATCCCGAGATGGTCGGACCGCCCTGCCCATAACGCTCCAAATGATCTCAGTTGGGGAGACATCCAGTGACATTTCTCCCCAACGTAGGATCTGACAAACTCCAAGACAAGCAGTGGAAGCTCTCGCCGTGTGCGGGCGGGCATTATCTTGCTGAAAAGTAAGCCCACGATGGTTTGCCATGAAGGGCAACTAGAGTAGTAGAATATGATCGCCGTACCCCTGTGCTGTAAGGCTGCCGCGGATGACAACGAAAGGGGTCCTGCCGTTAGATGAAATGGCACTCCAGACCATCGCTCCTGGCTGTGGGGCCGTATGACGGGCGACGTTCAGTTTGAATCCCACAGCTGTCCGGAGCGTCTCCAGACACGTCTTCGGCCTGGAATCTCATTGAGTGCCGTAGAACTGTCTTCAGTGATGAGTCCCGCTTCGAACTGAATCCCGATGGCCAGCGAAGACGGTCTGGAGACACCTCGGACACTGGTGGGATGCCAACCTAAATGTTACCTGCCATACGATCAGGTCACCAGGAATGAAGGTGTGGGGTGCCATTACATTTAATAGCAGGGCCCCTTCGATTGTCATCCGCGTAACGTTATACCACAGTGATACGTCGACTATGTTCTTTGCTCCATTTTGTTGCCCTTCATGGTAAGCCAATCCGGGCTTATATTTCGGCAAGGCAGTGGCCTCCCGCACACGGCGAGGGTTTCTACTGTTCGTCTTCGTGCTTGCCAAACCCTCTTTTGGCCAGCAAAGTCGTTGGATATCTTCCCAACTGAGAACGTATGGAGCATTACGGGCGGAGCCCTCCAACCAGCTCGAGATTTTGACGATGTTACGCTACAAATGGACAGAATTTGGCACGATGTTGCTCACGAGGACTTACAACAACTCAGTTATTCAATGCCAAAGCGAATAACTTCCAGCTGAAGGGACATAAACAGACCAACGTGTCATTGAGTTGCTCAGTGTGTGAAGCTCTTTCTCTTGACTAAATCTTCCAATTTTTCTAAAATTGTAGTCATTTGTTTGTCTGTGCATGTACATCACATCTACCGGTTTCTGTCACATTTGGATAATTACTTTGTGGTGCGTCGCTTTTATGTCTCAGAGTGTACATGAATATCAGTCTTACTGTTTCAAGGAGGTACTATAAGTCGAAACTGTCTCCATCATTTCGATAAGCATATGCCACACATGCCGCCTACATGTTGTAAATAAAAACTAAAATCAGAGCAATCAACAGGTACGTCAGAGTTGATTAAAAATGAGCAGGCTGTCTTTCGCTAACTCGTACGCTGATCATCTTTAGTTCCAATCGCTTTCAAGGGAACAGGAAGAAGAAAATAATCTTTTTGTTGAATCGACTATAGTAATTACTTAGCTAAGAAGGAATCAGTATAATACATCGCGAGACGTAAAGGAATCGTCAGGTTGATAATGGTGGTAAGTGTGGAGGCGGGGGTTACATAGGGAGACCAAAGCTTCACTACAATAAGCAGGTTCAAATGGATGTAGATTGTAGTTATGCATTGCTGAAGAGGTTTGTACAGGATATACCGACATGGGGACCCGCATCAAACCAGTCTTTAGACAGAAGACCATAACAACAACAAGCAACTACCACACCTATTGTACAGCATGGTGTGACTGTCTTTCAAAATTGTTTCAAAAGAAGTCATTTCGTAGAGGAAATGCCTGTTAAAATTGGTTCTGACTGTGCAAAATAAATGGCTACTCTTCTCTCTCTCTCTCTCTCTCTCTCTCTCTCTCTCTCTCTCTCTCTCTCTCTCTCTCTTCCTTTTTTCAGTTCACAGACTTTGAGTGACTTGATGCGACCCACCACTCTGGTGCCATCCTCTTCATCTGGAGAAGCACTTGCCCCATTTAAGGTATCACATTATTTTTTTTTTATTTTAAGCTGTCTGATGTAAACTGATATATGGAATTTTATTGCAACATCGAAGATAATGTCCTAAGTATTTATGTAATGTCTGTGTAATAATCGGTGCGCTTATTAACTGATACTTCTTTCTGGTATTTGCATTCTGAAGTTCGGCGAAATTAGTCCTCTGCTGGCCGACGTCCCGCTGTTAAATTCACCGTAGGCTATAGCACCAAAAGAAATTAGACTTCTCCTAATAGAGCGTTCGGAAGTTGTCTGTGTAATGACATCACTGTAGATTTTAATGTGACAGAGTTATCTGTTCAAGAAAATCTTCAAAAAGTAGAAAAACACTTTTACGTTGAATAAAAATTCTTCCTGAAAGGTTCTGAACGAGCGCAGGCTCCAGCATTTGCCATCAACGTCCATCCGCCCTAACGTCTATTCACATGTGCAACACATCTGGATTCACATATACTGCATCACTTAAAATAAATTCGGAGTTATCTTTTCATGTTAAACAATGACGTACTTTTCTATATTCTTCTTAAATGGTAGGAATTAGCGGTCGTATTTAACTTATTTCGACTTTGTCAATTCATCAACTCTTAAACTCGAAAATACTGACTTTCAATAATACATTCAATTAGTTCGGTACAAAATTCAGTACACGTCTACTCCGTCGTATAATTAACACCAGAGTGGGTCATTTCACTTCATTCATTACTTATTCACCACGTCTAGAGAGATAAGCGCTGCGCACCATAGAGCGCGTAGCTTCTCTTTCGCAGACAGAGATGGTCCGTTATGCAGCATCTTTTTGGTTACGGTTTACGCGTCACAGTGTACTCTCACTACATTGTTAGCTTTCACACGATGTCTCAGGAACTTCATTCATTGCAATGTAAACATCCGCAACTCACAGATGGAAGAGATATTAAAGATGAGATGTTACACACCCAACATCCTCAATTACATTCTAATCTATGTCATCCACTAAAGCATTTTTCCCTCTGCAGCTCACTCAGGTACAATGGAAGTCTCCTCAGTCCTTACCTTATCAGTCCACCTAATTTTCAACATCCCACTTAGATTCTCTTCTTTTACGGCTTTCTCACTGTCTGTGACTCACTCCCATAGAACGCGATGCCCCAGATGCACATTCTCAGATATTTCTTCCCCAGATTAAGACCGATATTTGACACCAGTAGACTCCTCTTGGCCAGTAATGCTCTCTTCGCCTATGCTAGTCTGCTTTTTATGCCCCCTTGCTTCGTCTGTCATGTGTTATTTTGCTTCCAAGGTAACAGAATTCCTTTACTTAGTCTACTTCTTGGTCACAAATTTTGATGTTAAGTTCAACGCTATTCATTTCTACTGCTTCTTGTTATTTTTGTCTTTCTTCGGTTTATCCTCAAACCATCATTAGACTTTTCATTCCATTCAACAGCTCCTGTAGTTCTTCACTTTTATTGGCAATAGCGTTATTAACAGCGAATCTCATCGATATCCTTTCACCCTGAATTTTAATCCCTCTCCTGATCCTTTCTTTTAGTTCCGTCGTTGCTTCTTCGATGGCCAACGGCCTTGCCGCAGTGGTAACACCGGTTCCCGTCAGATCACCGAAGTTGAGCGCTTCGGGATGGGCTAGCACTTGGATGGGTGACCATCTGGTCTGCCGAGCGCTGTTGGCAAGCGGGGTGCACTCAGCCCTTGTGAGGCAATACTAAGGAACTACTTGATTGAGAAGTAGCGGCTCCGGTCTCGGAAACTGACATAAGCCGGGAGAGCGGTGTGCTGACCACATGCCCCTCCATATCCGCATCCAGTGACGCCTATGAGCTGAGGATTACACGGCGGCCGGTCAGTACCGTTGGGCCTTCATGGCCTGTTCGGGAGGAGTTTTGAGTTTTTTCTTCGATGAATAGATTGGACATTAGAGATTCTTAGTCTCCCATTCATATTATTGCCTCTTGATTTTTATACGTACTGTGCATCACCCGTCTATCCCTGAAGCTAACGCAATTGTTTTGAGAATTTCGACCACTTTACTCCATTTTATCGTGTCGACTAATACTATGAAAGTTTCTTGATTTTTATTGTCTTGCCTCCATTATCAATAGCAGCGTCAGAACTCGCTCTCTGGTGCCTTTACCTTTCATGAACCCAAATCGCTCGCCTTCTGACATATCCTCAATTTTATTTTCCATTCTTCTGTATACTGTACTTGTCAGCAACTTTGATGCATACGCTGTTAAGCTTATTGTCTACATCTACATCATACTAGGCAAGCCACCTAATAGTGTGTAGCGGAGGGTACTTTCGGTACCACTATCTGATTCCTCCAATCCTGATCCACTCGCGAAAAGTGCGTTGGTTGAATTATTGTCGGTAAGCCTCTGTATTGGCTCTAATTTCTAGAATTTTCTTCACGTGGCCAATACGCGAGATGTATGTGGGGGTGAAGTAATATGTTGTCCGACTCCTCCTGAAAAGTGCTGTCCCGAAATTTCAATAGTAAATCACTGCGTGACACCCCTGTTATAACGTCTGCCAGTGGAGTTTGTTGTTTGTTTAGCACCTCTGTTACGCTTTCTCGCCAGCTAAACGATCCTGCGACGAAACACGTTTCTCTTCGTTGGATCTTCTCTATCTCCTCTATCAGTCCTACCTCATAGGGATCCCAGATAGATGAACAATACTCAAGACTCGGGATAGTAAGTGCCTTATAAGCCACTTCTCTCTTGGATGAGTTACATTTCCTTAAGATTCTTCCGATGAATCTGAGTCTGGTATCTGCTTTTCCCACTACCTGTTTTATGTCTCAGCCAGGCACTTAAATGTGATTTGCAGAGTGTCCATGTAGATGTAGATGTATGTGGTCATTCCACTCAAGTTCGCTCTGTATAGTTACACCTTGATATTTTACGGCAGACGCTGTCTCCAACCGTTTGTCATCAATAGTGTAGCTGTACAGTAATAGATTTCTTTTCCTATGTATGCACAATATGTTTCAATTATTTACGTTCAGGGTCAATTGCCTGAGCCTTCACCATTCATCAATCCTCTGCAGGTCGTTCTACAAATTCTTACTTTCGTCTGGCGTTGGTACTTTGGTTATAGACAACTGCATCATCTGCGAATAGCCTTAAAGAGCATCCGACGCTTTCTGCTACATCATTTATATATATATTTTAAACAGCAACGGTCCTATCACACTCCCCTGTGGTACTCCGGATATTACATTTAAATCTGACGATTTAGTTCCGTTATGAGCGACGTGTTGAGTTCTGGTTGCAAGAAAGTCTTGAATTGATCTGCAGTTATCGCACTTACCTGCCCTTGCAATCTCCGATATTGTTTGGATGATGATTTTCACAAAGTCTGATGGACAGGGTGCCCCACATAAAACCGATACGCTGCACGTACCAGTTAATTATCTTTAGTCGGATTGCTTGTGAAGCGGCAACATTGTCTCGAAAATTGGCTTCCGGCATCTCTTATAAACAGGTAACTACATGTTTTTAACGTTACTACTGTTTATTCTATTTTAGTTAATTCATTGTTACTTGAATCTCGGGCGTGAGGCATACACCCTGTATGACTCCAGTCTCACGAATTTGCAAACTAACTTGAATAGTCGTTTGGGTGCCACTTCCTCTAATAATTTTAGAAATTCTGTACGAATGTTGTCCGCATCGTCTACCCCATTTGATCTAAAGTCTTGCAAAGCTTTTCTAGCAGCAGTTACTCCTAGATTTCTGCTTCAAGAACGTCAAATACGTGGCGACAAGTATATGTTACGAGTACAGTAATGAAAAATGTCGCACTACAGATGCGTATCATTAGAGATTTAAATCATTGACCTCGATCTGTTGCAGAATCATTTTGTGGAAACAAATGACCCTTTTAGCGGAAAAATTCCTCTGTTATAATCAGCATCGATTACGTAAGTAATGATCGCCTGAAACTAAGCGTATTCTTCTGGTTCGCGAGATTTGTAAGGTACTAGACAGTCTACCGCAAGTTGACAGCCTGTTGCATGACTTCAAGAAAGTTTCGTTGCAATTTCACTGTAGCAAAATTAACAAAAGACGTGCTTCCGATTTGTCGCGCAGGGTATTCGACAGGAGTGGAGGATCCTAACAAACAAATTACTTTCCAGTTCTCATAAAGAAACATGGGCATAAACGAAAGTAGCATAGAGTGCATCTCGAGGAAATGTCTGGTACCGTCCACTATCCATTGATAGTGATCGGGCCAAATATCTAACGAAATAAGCATCCATCGAAAAAACTACAAAGAACAAAACTCGTCTAGCTTGAAGGGGGAAACCAGACGGCGCTATGATTGGCCCGCTAGATGGCGCTGCCATAGGTCAAACGGATATCGACTGCGTTTTTTAAAGTGGGAACCACCATTTTTTATTGCATATTCGTGTAGTACCTAAAGAAGTATCAACGTTTTAGTTGGACCCTTTTTTCGCATTGTGATAGATGTCGCTGTA
Source organism: Schistocerca nitens (assembly GCF_023898315.1). Classification (NCBI taxonomy): domain Eukaryota; kingdom Metazoa; phylum Arthropoda; class Insecta; order Orthoptera; family Acrididae; genus Schistocerca; species Schistocerca nitens. Next base: position 580,219,030 of record NC_064618.1, on the reverse strand, counting down.
GTAGTCGGAAACGTATAAGTACGTGGAATCCCGCAACATTCCGCCAGTGCAGACAGTATTTGCTTCGTGATACATTACCCGTGTTAAAATGGACCGTTTACCAATTGCAGAAAAGGTCGATATCGTGTTGATGTATGGCTATTGTGATCAAAATGCACTACGGGCGTGTGCTATGTATGCTGCTCGGTATCCTGGACGACATCATCCAAGTGTCCTGACCGGCCGCCGGATAGTTACTTTATTTAAAGAAACAGGAAGTGTTCAGCCACGTGTGAAACGTCAACCACGACCTGCAACAAATGATGATGCCCAAGTAGGTGCTTTACCTGCTGTCGCGGCTAATCCGCACATCAGTAGCAGACAAATTGCGCGAGAATCGGTAATCTCAAAAACGTCGGTGTTGAGAATGCTACATCAACATCGATTGCGCCCGTACCATATTTCTATGCACCAGGAATTGCATGGCGACGACATTGAACGTCGTGTACAGTTCTGCCACTGGGCACAAGAGAAATTACGGGACGATGACAGATTTTATGCACGCGTCCTGTTTAGCGACGAAGCGTCATTCACCAACAGCGATAACGTAAACCAGCATAATATGCACTATTGGGCAACGGAAAATCCACGATGGCTGCGACAAGTGGAACATCAGCGACCTTGGCGGGTTAATGTATGGTGTGGCATTATGGGAGGAAGGATAATTGGCCCCCCTTTTAACGATGGCAATCTAAATGGTGCAATGTATGCTGATTTCCTACGTAATGTTCTACCGATGTTACTACAAGATATTTCACTGCATGACAGAATGGTGATGTAGTTCCAACATGATGGATGTCCGGCACATAATTCGCGTGCGGTTGAAACGGTATTGAATAGCATATTTCATGACAGGTGGATTGGTCGATGAAATGGTTCAAATGTCTCTGAGCACTATGGGACTTAACATCTGTGGTCATCAGTCCCCTAGAACTTAGAACTACTTAAACCTAACTAACCTAAGGACATCACACACATCCATGCCCGAGGCAGGATTCGAACCTGCGACCGTAGCGGTCACGCGGTTCCAGACTGAAGTGCCTAGAACCGATGGTCGTCGAAGCACCATACCATGACCCGCACGTTCACCGGATCTGACGTCCCCGCATTTCTTTCTGTGGGGAAAGTTGAAGGATATTTGCTATCGTGATCCACCGACAACGCCTGACGACATGCGTTAGCTCATTGTCAATGCATGTGCGAACATTACGGAAGGCGAACTACTAGCTGTTGAGAGGAATGTCGTTACACGTATTGCCAAATGCATTGAGATGGATGGACATCATTTTGAGCATTTATTGCATTAATGTGGTATTTACAGGTAATCACGCTGTAACAGCATGCGTTCTCAGAAATGATAAGTTCACAAAGCTACATGTATCACATTGGTACAACCGAAATAAAATGTTCAAAGGTACCTACGTTCTGTATTTTAATTTAAGAAACCTACCTGTTACCAAGTGTTCGTCTAAAATTGTGAGTCATATGTTTGTGACTATAACAGCGCCATCTATCAAAAAGCGAAAAAAGTGGTCCAACTAAAATATTCATATTTCTTTACGTACTACACGAATATGTAATAAAAACGGGGGTTCCTATCTTAAAAAACGCAGTTAATATCTGTTTGACCTATGGCAGCGCCATCTAGCAGGCCAACCGTAGCGCCATCAAGCTAGACGAGTTTCGTTCTTTGTAGTTTTTTCGTTTGACGCTTATTTCGTGAGATATTTGGCCCCGTCACGATCAATGGACCACCCTGTATATAACAGTTAACATCGGTCAAAGTCTGTGGACATTATCGAACGAATCAGCTCAGCTCTACGCAAAGAAGTACGTAATCAGAAAATGAACAATGTCAGGCTTCAGCGATTTGTACAAGGACTGTCTACTTACCCCCAGCAAAAATTAATATAAGCGTAAGGGCCTAAGTTGTTGAAAAAAACCGATACCGATTGGCATCGTCAAAAATCTAAGGACATATAGTCGGAGCGACCGAAGGTGGAACTGTCTCAAAAATCTAATCGTGGACTCAAACTGGGACTCCGTAGAATAACCGCAAGGCGTGTTTCTTTCATGCACAACGATTTCACATGTAAAATGTACATCTGACCGATTTCTCATTGTTGCTTGTATATCTGGGATATTTAGAAGTACAGATTTTTTTTCAGTCATCAGTCGTTCGACTGGTTTCATGATTTATTCGCTTTTAACTATCTTGTGCTAATCTCGTCGTATTTCCAATGGTCGCGTTTCTCTTCCATACATCGCTCTGCTCTAAACGTACACGTCCTCGAACTACTTCATTATTTGCACGTCAGTAACTGATAACAGTACGGCTCTCTTGCTTTGCTTCGTATATGTCCCTTGTTTCGGCCTCCTTGAATAATCTTACTGCGCAGACACGGTAATCGTTTCACATCTTCCGCTCTAGGATCCACTGAAAGCTTAGAGAAACTTCAAAGAAAAGTTACATAATTTTTCACAAGATAGTTTATTGATTGCAAGAGCGTCTTAGAAATTCTCATCAACTCCAAGAGATGAAGAAAGGTTTACCTTAAAAATTCCAATAGCGAAAATTTCGAGACGATTTCACAACTGAATTACTTCCTCTCACGTAATAATCATGATGGAAAAGATAGAGAGATTCTCGTTAATCGGAGGCTCGCCGTTAGTTGTTATTTACGTACAGTGATAATGGGACCGACAAAGGGTTAAAAATGTTCAAATGTGTGAGTGAAATCTTATGGGACTTAACTGCTAAGGTCATCAGCCCCTAAGCTTGCACACTACTTAACCTAAATTATCCTAAGGACAAACACACACACCCATACCCGAGTGAGGACTCGAACCTCCGCCTGGACAAAGGGTTAAACGAAATTGATACATTGTATAACTTACCCTCCATCACGTTGGATAACGTTATTGTGTTTCTGTTCCCAACGATGTAGCTGATCCCTTTTGGGTGGACAAACAGCAGCGAAATTGTTGCCTCGCTGATCAAGGAAGCATGGTGCAACACTTCCTTAACGCTGTCGGCACTTAACGGCCATGTCGCCGTATCAGCTGCAGGAGCGGGAAAGCGGGTCTGTGGCTTCTCTGTACGACGTTCACGCTGCTCAGCAGACAAACTCTCGGGGATAGGCTCCGACGAACGTGTTCTGACTACAGAGGAGCTCTGACCTACCTTTGTTGTATAATTGCTTTTATTTGCTGTGATACAGCGAATACCAAGAAAGTCGTCCCCAAAAAAAAAAAAAAAAGAAACGACATTTTAGGTGTTTTAAAATGAAGTTCTCTCTGCCAACGAGTCTCATAAATCAAGTTTTTGGGTTTCTTTCCTAAATTCCGCATTTTTCCAAGACGTACAAGGTTCCCCAAAGTCCATTCCTTAGTCAAACAAGGCAGTTCCAAAGCAGAACTTTGCTGATCGAATCACATTATAATGAGCTTCTGCCAGTTCGCGGAGTAGTCAGCGTTAGCCGTTCACGTATCAATTGTACCACTTTAAATGGGAACATTTTAGGCTAGGCTTTATCGTGATAAGTTTAATGTTACCAGTCACTGTTTATTTATCTCCACGACGCGTTTCAAAGGTTTAAACCTGATGATGGAGGTTTAAACTTTTGAAACGCCTCGTGCAGATAAATAAACAGTGACTGGTAACAGTAAACTTATTGTTTTATTTAATGTCAGTTGTACCAGTTCGTTGTGATTCAGTCAGGATCTGAGCATCTTCATTAGTACTTGAAACCAAGTTATCAGCTGAGCGTGTGTCACTATTGAAGAGTGGGTAGCAACGAAATCACACATTGATCATGACGATCAAGGTTTGTAATTACTGTGTGCGCACAATGTGGTACTTAGTAATTTTTTGAGGCCTCCTAACGCTGCCGGCCAAATACGGTTCATGAATATTTCTTCAAATTTTATATTCAGATGGACTTCCTCTGACACAGCATCGCTGAACTAGGGTACGTTAGCGACCTCAATTACGGACTGAGCTGCAGATTCATCTGATACATATTGAAGAGCCTTCAGAATTCAACGGCACATTACAATGTGTGCTGTGAAAGGCGATTCCCCTCTTGCAGGGATGTCCTGGTGCAGTGCTCTAGTTGCTTCTTACTGGATCCATGTCTCGCATATTGTCGAACACGTTTTCCTACTGATGATTATACTTCACATCTGCCCTGTAGTTATCCAATTGGACACATGTTGACTCGTAGGCAAGCGCTGTCTTCCACATTCCACCAACTAACTGTTACCTCAGTTTTGAGCGGCGTTGGAGACTCACCAAAGAGCTGTTTCGTACGTCAGTGCTCCGTTACGAATAAGCTCTTGATGATTCGAGTAGTGGCTTTAAAATATAATGTTGTCAGAGGAATAGGAAGTGGAAAAAGGAACATAATATATACTGGACGTAACGAGTGTAAATGCAGATGTTTTTATAAGTGGTACCTTAATGTACACACTTTACGGTGTTGGTTGGTTTTGCTCTGCGTTGAGCAGTCTTCCCACAAACACGTCACAAACTTTATGACCTGACGTTTTCTGTATGGTCGTAACTGCACCACTAAGTGGGCTACGCCTGTCAGTATAGACTAATCATTCTGCGTCCACATGTCCACATTTCAACACATGATCTACCACCCAGGGGAAAATAAGCGTTAATGGCTCGCTCTTGATACATGTATTTGGAGGTACTAACCAACCTAAAAACATATGGCTGTAATTATTAGTCTGCAAATGTTGTAAATACTGATGTAATTTTGTTCAGTACATTGTCCCCAGTCATTCCCCAGGGCAGTAGACCAAATGTTCAAGTGTGGACTTGTGGATGCAGAACGATTTAGTCTATACTGACAGGCATAGCCACTTAGTGGTGCAGTTACGATCATGCAGAAAACATCATGTCGCGAAGTTTATGACGTGTTTGTGTGAAGACTGCTCAATGCAGAGTAAAACCAGCTAACACATTGATGTGTGTACATGAAGGTAACACACAAAAATTATATGCACTTTTGCACGTTACACATATACAGGGTGCCCCACTAACTATTGCCACCTAGAATAACTCCGAAAGTATGATAGTAGCTGAAAAGTTTGTGGGACAAATGTTGCATGGGACAATGGGGGCCATAATATGACATTGGTTTTTTGTTGCTAGGTGAGGTCGCTTCAGAGATATGGTGAACTTTGTTTATTTAAATGGGATGTTATAGTTTGGAACTTATTTTCTGACAGTAGCTATCGAGACGAATCCAATGGTGTCCAACAGTAAGGTCTGTGAAGGTCAACGAAGGTCGAAAGGGTAGCATGAACGTCCATTTACAGAAGGTGTTCGAAGTGATAGCCACTGGTATCAATGCAGTGTTGAAATCTTCTTATCATGGATTGAGTGGTATTCCTTATCAATTTGGCACTTATCAAAGCACATGCTCTGACAATTCTGTCACATATCGTGCAAATAGTAAACATTCGCCGAATATGGCGTATCCATCTAATGTGCCATTGACATGCAAACATCATTCGATGGTTTCACAATACAACACTAGTAGGAAAGGTAAGACGAATCAAGCAAATGCAAATGATGTATTCCTTCGAAGAACAAGTCAATATGCTTCTCATTTGTGGAGAATGCCAACGAAATTCAGTGAGAGCTAGAAGCTTATACCCTGAAAGATATCCTCAACGTACTCACCTTACACATCGTACATTAAAAAAAAAAGGTTCAAATGGCTTTGAGCACTATGGGACTTAACATCTGAGGTCATTAGTCCCCTAGAACTTAGAACTATTTAAACCTAACTAACCTAAGGACATCACACATAGCCATGCCCGAGGCAGGATTCGAACCTGCGACCGTAGCGGTCGCGCGGTTCCAGACTGAAGCGCCTAGAACCGCTCGGCCACACTGGCCGGCTGTACATTTAAATATGTGTAGGATAAATTGAGAACAAATGGATCTTTAACGCATCGGAAACATATCCGGTAAAGCAAAGTTACTAACGAGGAAACAGAAATTGGTACTCTCACTGTGGTTCGAAATCCTTGTGTTATCTCGTGTCAAATCGCAATGGAATCAAGCATGAGCCAGAATAGTGTTGTTCATGTTCTACATCGCTATAAACATCATCCTTACCATATCAGTCTCCACTAAGAATTAACTGGTACATATTGTACGCACCGCATTGAATTCTGGCGATGGGCTCAACTTCAGATTCAGAGGGACGACATTTATTAATTTTTTCTTTACTGATGAGTCTACATTCACGAACAAGGGAAATTTTAATTTACATAACATGCATTATTGGACAACTGAAAATCCATGTTGGCTGTTGCAAGTTGCACGCCAAAAACCGTGGTCAGTGAATGTATGGTGTGGGGTTCTGGAGGACAGAATTATAGGCCCCTATTTCATCCAAGGAAAACTTAATGGTAGGAAGTACATCCCATTCCTGCAAGAAACGTTAGATCTGTTACTGGAAGAAATACCTTTAGGAACAAGGAACAGAATGTGGTATCAACACGATGTGTGTCAGGCACATTTTTCGCTGATGGCTAGAAATGAGTTGCAGAGACAATTCCCAAATAGTAGGATTGGACAATGAGGAGATGTGTCGTGACCGGCTCGTTCGCCAGACTTGACGCATCTGGATTTTTTCTTGTGGGGATTCGTAAAAGACATTCTTTATAAAGAAGTTCCAACTACACCTGAAGATATGCGAGAGAGAATTGTCAGAGCATGTGCTTCGATAAGTGCCGAAGTGATAAGGAATACCACTCAATCCATAATAAGAAGATTGCAAAACTGCATTGATACCAATGGTCATCACTTCGAACACCTTCTGTAAATGGACGTTCATGCCACCTTTGTGACCTTCGTTGACCTTACTGTTACACATCATTGGTTTCGTTTCGCTAGCCACTATCAGAAAATAAGTACCAAACTGTAGCACCCCATTTAAAAAACCAAAGTTGACCTTCATATCTCTGAAGCGACCCCACCTAGCAACAGAAAACCAACTTCATATTACGGTAACCGTTGTCCCATGCGACTTTTGTCCCACAAGCTTTTCAGCAGCTATCGTGCTTTCGGAGTTATTCTTGATGGCAATAGTTAGTGACTCACCTTGTACACAGGGGGTGTCTCTCCTAAGAGTCGTCAGGCTCATTTATCTGTTTCGGCATATAATTTCAATTACTTTTTTGCATTGTGTAGCTGGCGTCAGCCCAAATAATTATTTTTCGACATATCTTTCATGCGATGTGCGTTGGTAACAGAAAGCGTCGGTTTGTTTCCCATTACGAACAAAATTATTTTTAAATCGGAACCTTAAAGTGTCTGTTCGATAGAGCGCTCCCAGATTAGTCTAGTCCGATATCCACTTTATCTTTATGTATTAACAGCGACAGCATAACCGGAAGAATAAGCAGCAATCGAGTGGCGACTCAGCAGCGCTGCATGTTTGGCGTTAGCAGTCAGCGCTGACCATGGCAGGGCCGTCACTGCTAGATGGTTCAAATGGCTCTGAGCACTATGGGACTTAACTTCTTTGGTCATCAGTCCACTAGAACTTAGAACTACTTAAACCTAACTAACCTAAGGACATCACACACATCCATGCCCGAGACAGGATTCGAACCTGCGACCGTAGCGGTCGCGCGGTTCCAGACTGTAGCGCCTAGAACTGCTCGGCCACCCCAGCCCGCTCACTGCTAGAGTACTGGCTTTTCTTCGAGTTTCAGTGTCCCTGTCGATAAAACTAATGTCGCACTAGATTAATTCGGGACCGCTCTATTGAATGGGTAGGAAAAATACCGCTTAAAAATTGTTTTGTTTCTAACGGGAAACAAATCGACGCTTTCCATCGACACTGGGCATCGCATGAAAAACGTGATGAGCAGTTTTCGTGTGGGCTAACTCCAGCTACACTGTGCAAAAATGAAACTGCAATTATCTTCCGAAACACCAGAGAAAATGCGCCTGACAACTCTCCGGAGAGACACCCTATATACAGTTTGACTGTTCGTCTCAATGTATTTGCAGAAACAAACATACAAAAGCGCTGCAGTCCTATTGCTACTACATCATTCTCACTTCTTCCCCCTTCCACGTCCCACCAATAATATTATTATCTCTGTCCACCACTCACTTCATAGCATAGATTACCGTCAGAAAAATAATTCCAAATTAAGAGTAGAGTCACTGGAATAACAACAAAATATGACCAGACATACAAATGTACGCTAAATTTCTTTAAGGGAGACGTTAATGTCACTTGAGTTTGGCTACAGTATTACTATGGTCTGGAAAACCACAGTGACCAGTTTCTGTAAAATAATCGTGTACGGTGTATTAGAACAGTCGTTTAAACAAAATCGTATGTACGCATGAATATTCTCGGAAATTTACAAGCGCAGCGAACTACTTTAAAACCGCAAGAAATTCACAGCTGCGTACAACGGGCGTTGTTGAATAAATACTGAAAGCTATTTACAATAAAAGTCTAATTTTAAGTCGATGACGCAGTTTCAGGTAGTAAAAGCAAAAGTAGTTTTGTGTAAATAAATATTTTTGGATACGTAGTAAACGATAAGGTACGCTACGCTATAAATTCTTCTCAAGCAGCCAAGATCAAGGGGTATGACAGTACGTGTTTAATAATACGTTCTTACTAATAAAAAAATAAGTTATAATTCATTAAAAATTTATAGTCAGCAGTTGACTCAGTTACAACTGTGCGCGATGCTCGCGAAGGTAGAAAGCACATTCAGACGGGTTTATCGGATGGCCGATATATCGCAGGGATCTGCACTTCCTGCTTCCAACGGCTTTCTTTTGTTCTCTCGGCGCCGCCTTAAGGGGGATATCCTGGCCAGAGCCGCCTCGCTGGCTTCCCTCCTATCGATTCGTCGCCCCCAAAGATTCCGCTGCCTCTGCCGCCTGTGAAAGGTACAGAATCCATTGCTTTGTTGACACTAAGTGGGTCTTTACGGAATAGTCAGTGATACGTTCTTCTGTTCTCTGTCTCTGAAGATGTATTTTAGTCTGAAATTCATATTAACTTTCCCTTTCAAATCCAAATAAACTGCAGCATTATTGCCACAAAATTGATATCTAACATTGCATCCTAACAGCACTGAAGATTATATGGCGCGGAAAACCAATGGAGAAATAAGATTTATTATACTCCGTTCATCAGGTAAGAAGCTATTTGTGTTTAAATGGCGACGGAATCACAGTTAGAAATAAGCGCACTGGAGGAAATATCAGTGACACGCATGAGGCATCATGCTGATATCGTGGAACAACGACTCGAGCCCTGACAAGGGCCTGGGTTCGTCTTCATATACGAGATTTCCAGCTGAAGGCGCACATTGAAAATAAGCTCACAGAGAAAAGAAAAAAAAGTCATCCCTAGAGAAATCATTACATACATCATTTACTACCGTGTAATTCCGCACTGAATTTGATAAGTGCCTGCATTCGGTTACGAAGTGAGTCCAGAAGGCTGTGCAGGTACGTCGCATCCAGGTTAAGTCACTCGCTGAGGATTTGATCACGCATTTCCACCATATTGCGGGGATGCTGATGTGGGCGTTTTACCCGCTGTACCAAAATGTCCCACAGATTTTCTACGGGGTTCAAGTCAGGCGATTTTACAGGCCATTTGAGATGTAATAGGTTGGAGGAGTGCTCAGAAAATGCCACATATTCTTCCGGCCAACTTTGCTGTTACCGTCTTTATGTGCCTTTCTGAACAATAGCCCCTTAACGAGGTGACCGACTGCAAATGTTCATTGAAGTTTACTCTCGCTAACAGGTTGGGATGAACCTTCGTTCACTGCCGACAGCAGCCGATTTTAATTCACAAGTCCTGAAATGCGTCTCCGGTCGCTCTCAGTCAGCATATTTTTGCTATCAAAATTCTGACGTCGTGTTTCGTGACCATGTGCTACATCACTGCCTTCAGGCACGGTGAACAGTCCGCAGTGAAACACCAATAAATCCGGCAACTTCACACGCAGTATGGCCATGAGCACGGCTAAACACGATTGCCGCCTTTTGTCACTCTGTCACGTCCTTATATTTACCCATTTTTACGTACAATGTCCGCTTGAGACATAAATGCCTCAGTGATCGCCACTGCTTATGCTAACGTACAGGAAACGCGTGCGCGTGACTCGATCGCTGCGACGTGTGTAAAGGCTTAGCGATTCATCTGTCTGTGCGCACTGGGGTGACTGATTCTTTGTCCGTTGAGCTTAAATCACGCACGGCTACCAAACGGAGGTGGGGGCGGAGGAGGGGGGGGGGGGGTGAAACAAACAGAGGTATCTGCCTCGCACGGCAATTTCAGGGAGCGCCAAATTCATATTCTTGAAGGAAAAATGCCTTGTTTCACAAAGCGCCTAGCATCCAGCGCACGTTGGTCTATCGATTGTTCATATGATTTTGAAGCGCATCCCTGTCGGTTTTTGAACATTTTTGAAAACATTCTAAGTTGATTTCTGAGCGAATCATAAGTTGATTTTTGAATTCGTGCATAGTCTACGTGATGTCGCTGCCAGGTGAATCTCTGTCGCATCTAGAAAATAAAAACTTCCCCGCACACAAGAGGCGACGGGGCTCTACGAACTGAGCCGAATAAACCCGAATGGGTGAATGTCAATCGCTGATTGTTTACATGATTTACTGGGTCTGCGAATGATAAGCGTTGTTATAGCTATTAGCGAAATCCATAGATTCACACAACCAGTGTGGAAATAAACCACTACCAGAAACATGTAAGAAAGATTATATATTATCTTCTCGGTGTATCCAAGAAAATAAAATTTTGACAGAAAATGTTAGCCAGGTCTCTACGCTACTAAGGGTCAGTCGTACATTCCCCGCTTAGCAGCTGTTTAATTCTAGTCTCGGAATAGCGCGAAAAACGCGCTGTGCGACGACGTAGAAATGCCTAACAGGAAAATAATCGCTGGATAACTAAACCCGTGATTCTGGCAGGGTTAGTGAAGTTAACTGGAGAATAAGTTTTGACAATGGTAGGAATAGTTACAGAATTAGTGATGACAAGCTTATCTGTTAGAACGACGAAGGAGAAGAAGTGGGGACATCATACAAATTATATGGAAGAATATGACGATTCCAAATTTGTAAAAAAATTTCGTACTACTACTACTTTTCGATCTCATGTTTGAGGAACTGGAGCATACGAATGAAACGTAAAACTATTTTCTAACACTAAACTTTTGTTGTTAGTAGGCCTAATAGGCATTTGATATTGGTACTTCGTGAATTATATTCTGTCGAGTTATTTATGGAAATGAGTTAGATAAAAATGACCATTTGTGCCAAAACAGTCTCCCTTATTGGGCGTGTGTAACAATTGCCGCAATATTAGAAAGGTCTATTTTGTTTTACCTAGCAGACAGTGACGAAATACATGTAAACAAACGGAGAAACCACACCGGTCATTGGTACTATTCGTATTAACAGCTTTTTCAGTATTAGAGGACGACATTTTGATTTTTCGCGTAGATAAACATTTGACAAACTCTGATGAGGTACTAGATTCTTTCGGAGAAAGGAAAGCATGCTATGAACAGCTCTAGGAAGATAGGGAGGAAAAAATGCTGTGACCTAAGGATTTAAGGACTGTGTAGGAATGCTGCTTGTCTCTTGTCTTTACTGCTTTTATATTTGCTATATTTGATTTTATGTCACACAAAAGAGATAGTTATTAGCTAATAGCTAATAAAGAGTGCCAATTTTCTGAAGAGTTCTTAGTCTCCCGATCACAAATAATCCCACCCAGTATTAATTGTGAGGTTTTTTTAAGGGGTAGGGTGTCAAACAGGCCGCCCGGGAGCAGGAAAGGCACCAACGGACATTTTAATTTCCTCTGTCATGAATATAGGTTTGATGGCTTCAGTTACAAAATATATACGTTTGGATTTCACAGAGCAAAATACAGTGACGTGCGATAGACGAATGCTGCACAGAGAGGCGTAGCACTACACTGTGGCACACATAAGAACGAATAACGTGTCTTACATTTCATCGAACACATACGCTTTATATATCAAGCTCTTCAGCAAAATGTGCTCTACAAAATGAACAAGTGATTTTTTTTTAAGATTTGACGTCCTATTGCAAACGCCCGTGGGTGAGGGGAGGGGGCAGGGGCATCACTATTAAGTTTTTGCCCGTGTTCGGAAATATAGTAGGTCCGGGGCTGCAAATAGCGCGGTTGTTGACTGCTACATTTCACCCTCTTTTCTACATAGACCCACACATCTTCTATGGGAATAACATAGGGCTTAAAGGCTCACTGATTTTGAGCGTGCATATTCGCCCCTACTCATTTTCATTCTCACGAGCAAAGTGGCGGCGTGGTGGGGAATGAGGGAAAAGTGTGCGCACACTGTGGTTGCGACGACACGGGAGAAGTGTCAAATGTGAAATAGAGGAGTTTCAGTTTTTGGTTAGGTTTAAGTAGTTCTAAGTTCTACGGGACTGATGACCTCAGATTTTAAGTCCCATAGTGCTCAGAGCCATTTGAACCATGCCCTGCCACGACATAGAGTAAGGAAACGAAAAATGTAAGGATCTGAGCACGTATTCCCACTGGCCAACCCATCGATTATGGGAAGGTCAAGATACTTAAAAGCAACCGCTCTGAAGAAGATGAAGAAATGGATGAAAAATGTATGTGGCGTTAGGATGATCTGCAAAATTGCACTACTCTTAGCAAAGCTCTTGCATCGTTTCACGGATGATGATTTAGTAAAGAAGCATTATCGTAGTTGACCATTCATGTTCACTTTCAGGTAGAATAGTTTCGCATGGTGGCGTTAACAAACGTGAGAATCAGATATCTCACGCGAGCTAAGGCAGACGAAGTTCAGAGCCAGCTTGCAACATCTTTGTAAAGTATTTGTTGCAAATTCCTTAGCGCACTATGAAAGTGCAGATATCACAGTTACGTAACTGGATGTACGAAGTCGATGCTGAAAACAAATGTCTCCTAATTTTTTATGTGCAAACTGTTAAAGCTTTTTCAATAAAACCTGCCTCGGGCATGAATGTGTGTGATGTATGGCTAATGGTTCAAATGGCTCTGAGCACTATGGGACTAAACATCTATGGTCATCAGTCCCCTAGAACTTAGAACTACTTAAACCTAACTAACCTAAGGACATCACACAACACCCAGTCATCACGAGGCAGTGAAAATCCCTGCCCCCGCCGGGAATCGAACCCGGGAACCCGGGCGTGGGAAGCGAGAACGCTAGTGTGTGATGTACTTAGGTTAGTTAGGTTTCAGTAGTTCTAAGTTCTAGGGAACTGATGACCTCAGAAGTTAAGTCCCATAGTGCTCAGAGTCCATTTTCCAGTAAAACTAACTTTATTCACATCCAACATCTGTTTTCTTCATCTCTACATATTTACCTCTCAACATAGTCGCTCTGGCGACGAACACATTTCTTCCAATGAGAGAACAGTTTGTTGATACCGTCACAGTCACCTCTACCTTCATCATATCAAAAGTGAGGTCCTTGAAAGAGTTCTTTAATTATTGGAAATGGATGAAAATCGGATGGTGTCAAGTCGGGACTGTATAGAGGATAATCGATGACGGCGAACACAAGGTATCAAATTGTTGCAAATGTCGCAGTTCTCGAGTCTCGTCTGGCGCTCTCACGCTTCAGTTTTCTGAAGGTCTCGCAGTACCTTGCAGAGTTTATGGTGGTGCCTTTAGGAATTAATTCCAAATCCACCACACTTTGCACATCCGACAACACTGTATGACTTTGCTTACTGGTAGCATGGTCTTGAAGTATCTGACGTCGGTGGTCCTTTGTGGCGGAGCCCCGTTGATGCTCTCTCGTTTACTTCACTACGAGCACGAACTATCCAACGTCCGCATATTGTTTGATATCGATACAATCATCACCGTAGACAGCTTTCATTTTTCTATGGATTCCAGTTCCAGGCACGTTTCTTGCGCTTAGAAAGTCGATTACAGGACTTTATTTCTCACGCACCGACATAGTTATTGGGTTGGTGCATAAGTTCCTAGCGTTTTTGTTTTACATGGAGATGGTGAGTGGAGCTGTGGACGCTAGAAAATTGTAGTAGCAAGTGTAGAAATCGGAACATTTCTGACATATTCTTCTGTTCAATAAGGGCGAGGGGGGGGGGGGGGGTGACAGCAGCTGAGGCAGCCAGAAACATTTCATTTGCACCCTCTATGGGGATAATGCCATTGGACAGAGAATGGCAAGAAAATGGTTTTTTCGTTTTAAGGAGGCTCGGTTTGACATTGACTCTACACGTTCAGGAAGATCGACGAGGTTTGATTACGGTCGTTTAACCGAATTAATCCACAACGACACGCGTCACTGCTTTCGAGAACTGGCAAATGTGATGAAGCGTGATTATTCCATAATCGTGCGACATTTGCAAAAACCGGGTGTAAGTGTTTCACTTGCTCTAAGAAAAATAGCAAAAATCACTGGGTGGTCTTATGTGCACCTCTGCTTGATCGTCGTCAATTGGCTTATGAACAACACCTACTATTACTACTCTATATCGTTACTGCTGACGAAAAATGGTGTCTTTATGCTAACATAACGAAAAGAATGGAATGGTTGAGCCCAAACAATGCAGCAACTCTCCCCCACGTCTACCCATCACTGCTGGCATTTTTTGTCAGCAAATGAGACGTCTAGCAGATGAAATACAAGAACAACGACCGGGAAGACCGTGTGAAATGAAACTACGCCACTATAACGCCCGCCTGCATTCTGCTAGACTGATAGAAACACTTTACAGGAGCTGGGTTGGTACGTCATTTCGCATCAACGTTACGAGGTGGAATCCAAACTTTTCTGGACTGGTGCTGCCATCTGGAAAGTAGGAGTAGTAGGTCTTTGCACTGCTAGGTGGTGAGAGCTGCATATCTGATGTGTCAGCGTGCGGAGTGGCATTCAGCTGGGAGGATGTGTAGCGTGTCCACAGTGATGTCCGTAATAATCTGTGTTCGCTGTGTGGCGATTTTACGATGGATCCGCGAACAGAACAGTGCGTGTGTATCAAATTCTGTGCGAATATCGGGAAATGTGCTACGGAGACCCTTGCAATGATTCAATAAGTGTTTGGGGGAGAGCTGGATTTACGGTTATAACCCAGAGATAAAGCAACAATCGTCCCAGTGGAAGAGCCCGGGTTCTACAAGACCCAAAAAAGCGAGATAGGTGAAGAGCAAAGTGAAGAGCATGATACCAAGGGAACTGTGCTCAAAGAATTCGTCCCACCCAAACAAACAGTGAATTCCGCGTACTACTGTGACGTTTCGCGACGGCTCCGTGAAAACGTGCGGCGACGACGGCCCGAACTTTGGCGTCAAGGGAACTGGCTGCTGCATCACGACAACGCGCTCTTTCAAACGTCCTTGCTCACCAGGAACTTTTTGACAAAAAAATAACATGGCGGTTGTACCCCACCCACATTACTCGCCAGATTTGGCACTTTGCGACTTCGCGCTTTTCCCAAAATGAAACTCAAGTTGAAAGGCCGTCGGTTCGACGCTCTAGAGAGGATTCAAGAAGCATCCCTGCTGATGATAAACATCCTCAAAGAACAAGACTTCCAGAAAACGTTTGACCAGTGGCAGAAGCGCTGGGACCTGTGTGTATGTGCGGATGGGAACTACTTCGAGGGTCATGGTGACCATTAGTCCAAAGGTAAGGTTTTCAATAGATGGCAGCACCAGTCCCGAAAATTTTGGATAGCACCTCGTGTTCACGTGATTTTGAGCTCTCAGATTTTCACCTTTTTCCGCCCTCTGTCCAACAACCCTCAATGAACTTCCTTCCCGCGTGAAAATGCGCACCGTACGTTTTCTTCGCCTCAAAATCACGTGATTTCTACAATCGCGGTACCTAAAAGTTACCCAAGCGTTGTCGGACCATTGTAAATAGTGAAGGAGAGTATATTATGGACGACTAAAGTCTCTGTTATGTGTATCTGCTGTTTTCATTACACCTATAGAAAAATGCTACAAACTCATGCACCAACCCAATAGTTACACACCCTCATGTTACACCCTACAATTAGCAGTCCTCAAGCTGCAGGGGCTTGCAACTTGCGTCAGCGAAGCGGGAAAATCGACCCAGTAATATGCACGACGTAGTACCTCAACTGATATTGAGAACAAAATAAAAAATTCGCAGTCATTAATTTTAAGCACGCCCTCGAAGCGTTCATAGCAGCGTTGGAGAAAGTGTAAAAAAATACAAGGGTGTCATGCAATTAATTGGTTTATATGTCGACAGACGGAGCGCCACTCATTTGGGGGGAGTAAATTAGGACTCGCATCCCAAATGAGTGGATAAACGAAATACCTACCACTGCCCAATTCGGGCTGATCTGTAGCTTGAATTACTCGCTGCTCGCAGGCCTGCCTTCACCGTCTGCTAGCGGAGCACGTTTACTATGAATCTCTGGAATGAGATCATATGATTTATCGGGGCAGTCGAGGTATAATATGGAACCTGAATGCTACTGAAATATGGAAAGCATGGGTACAGCCTTATGGAATCCCTGTCGTCATTTTGGAAGACTGATCATAAAGGTGTACAAGACTAGGTAACACTTTGACAATGTTCACGGTAACCTGTACGAATAAACCCAGATCATAAACTGCACCCAGAACATCACAGATCCACCTACGGACTGAACTGGACCGTCCACACACTGCAGCTTAAACGTTTGACTACGCCATCGACATACCAACACGTTGCATTATTTTCACGGAGACAAATTCGCGACTCGACGGACCACATTACACGTCTGCAGTCACCTACTGTTCAGCGTCTGGGTTGTTTACGGTACAACTGTGTGCCACTGTGAGAAATAGCCTTCCGCGAGGCAAAATTTTCTTGCAAAGTTGTCATCCCAGCGCTCCTCTGTGCTGCCTAGTATCACTTCTTTCCTGGGCTGCCCGTGTACCGATCGGATTCAACATTCAAAAACATATTTTATTCTCTTACAGAAGTAACGGGTGGCGTTGTCTGACGAGAAAGTCAGAGGCAACTCTAAACAAAGCGCAGTGTTAACGACCACTTGTTCTCTCCTCTGGGCAGTTCGAGGGTATTTTGACATGAAAACGTCTATTCGCACGTCTGTCGAACTATCTTGTGTGATAAAATACCGTCAGATTTAAATCACTAACAAATATGAGACTAGTAATGCATAAACGGTGGTCGAGGCCAGAAGTAAAGTCTGTGCGTCTTTGTAAAATAGTATTTGTTCTGCCTCTGACGTCGTCGTACCACTATAGGTGCATGCACGATTGTTACAAATTAGCTTTCTGTAACGTTATAAATTACTGAAGCGTGGAAACACGTTTAGCTAGGACACTGATTCTGGTGATGTTGCGAAGAGTATTACCAGAACCCAAAGCGAAGCAATAAAAATATTCGCCAAAAAACTTGTTTAAAGCTGGTGGTAGGCATAAAACGTCGTCAGAAATTGTACTTAATTGTATACCAGTCAAATTCCTTTCAGAGTGCTTTGATACAATAGCTCCATACTTAGTAAACATATACAACCGCTCGCTCGTCGAAAGATCAGTATCTAAAGATTGGAAACAGGCACAAGACACACCGATACCCAAGAAAGGAAACAGGAGTAATCCGCTGAATAACACAACGTACGTAACTAACGTGGTTTCCAGTAGCATCTTAGAACATATACTGTGTTCGTACATTATGTATTACCTCGAAGTTAAAGATCTATTGACGAACAGACAGCACAGATTCAGAAAATATCGTTTTTGATTCACATCTAGCTCTTCATTCTCGCGTAAGTAATGAGTGCTATCGACAAGGGATGTCATACTGATTCAATATTTTTAGATTTCCAGGAGGCATTTGACACCATTCTTCCGGTCAGAAAGGTCACAGTTCGTGGTAATTGATGGAAAGTCATCGATAAAAAACAGAAGTAATGTCTGGCGTACAGCAAGAAAGTGTTACAGGCCCTCTGCTGTTCCTGATCTACGTAAGCGACATAGGAGACAATTTGAGTAGCCTTCTTAATTTGCAAATGATGCTATCATTTACTGTCTTGTAAAGTCATCAGATGATCAAATCCAATTGCTAAATGATTTAGATAAGATATCTGTATGGTGCGAAAAGTGTCAATTGACTCCACATAATGAAAAGTGTGAAGTCATCCACATGGGTACTAAAAGTAATCCGCTAAATTTCGGTTACACAGTAAATCACACAAATATAATGGCTGTAAATTCAACCAAATACTTTGGGATTAGAGTTACGAATGACTTAAGCTGGTACGATCACACAAATAATCTTGTGCGGAAAACAAATTAAAAACTACTTTTGATTGACAGAACACTTAGAAAGTGCAACAGGTCTACTGAAGAGGCTTCTTACTCCACGCTTTTCCGCCTTCTTCTGGAATGTTGCCTGTGCTGTGTGGCATTCGCATTAGATGGGACTGACTGAGGATACCGAAAAAGTTCGAAGAAGGGCAGCTGGTTTTGTATTATGGTGAAATATGGAAGAAAGTGCAACGGATATGATACGAGCATTGAGGTGGCAATCAATAAAACAAAGGCATTTTTCGTTGCGACAGCATCTTCTCGTGAAATTTCATTCACCAACTTCCTCCTCCGATTACGAAAATATTCTGTTGGCGCCCACGTACATAGGAGAGATGATCATCATGGTGATAAAATAAAAGAAATTAGAGCTCACACCGAAAGATTTAAGTGCTTGTTTTTCGCGCGCGCCGTTCGAGAGTAGAACGGTAGAGATATAGCTTGGAAACACTTAGTTGTTAATTGCAGAATAATCATATAGCTGCAGATGTAGAGAATATAAGTGAAAATAGGTATTAAATAGAAAATTACAAAATAATGAAAGATGTCGTCCCATATGACACGTAAAAATGCTCGGAATTATAGAATTGTGGTGGTAAGTTTCTATGGGACCAAACTGCTGAGGTCATCGGTCCCTACGCTTACACACTACTTCATCTAACGTAAACTAACTTACGCTAAGGACAACTCAAACACCCTTGCCCGAAGGAGGACTCGAACCTCCGACGTGGGGAGCCGCGCGAACCGTGGTAAGGGGCCCTAAGACCGCGCGGCTACCCCGTGCGGCTCGGAATTATAGAAAACGCAAGTTAGAGAAAACCTCGAGTCGAAAGGAATCCAAAAAGCCTATTAAGTAGAGAGCCGAGCGATTGCGAGACTTACGACAGCGTCGAAAAGGAAATGAAAAACCGGTGCAAAGCGATTACTTAGCTGGCCCAAAGGGCATAAGAGGCCAAAGACAGTCCAAACTTGTGGTTTGTGTGTATGTTACATATTAATACCAAACACTTCTTACTATTCTATCTAGACGCTTTCACGAGGAAATCTACGTCGCGGACCCGGACTGGGCACACAGAATTTTTTACAGCCTTTGCCAGATCTGTTTCGGCTAATGCTGCTCTCGCTCATTACTTCTTCCTTGTAGTTGTTGTCGAGACAGGATTGATGCTGCTCTCCATGCTACGCTATCCTGCGCAAGCCTCTTTATCTCGGAATAACTGCTGCAACCTACATCCTTGTGAATCTGCATACTGTATTCATCTATTGGTCTCCAGTACTAAATTGGTGATCCCTTGATGTCTCAGAATGTTTCCTATCTACCGACCCCTTCTTCTAGTCAGGTTGCGCCATAATTTTTTTTCCCAGTTCTGTTCAGTTCTGCCTCAATAGTTACGTGATCTATCTACCTAGTCTTCAGCATTCTTCCTGTAACACGACATTTCTAAAGCTTCATTTCTCATCTTGTCTTAACTGTTTATTGGCCTTGTTGCACTTCCATACATGGGTACATTCTATACATCCAGAAAAGACTTCCTAACACTTAAATCTATATTCGATGGTAACAAATTACTATTCTGCCTTGCAAATAAAATACACAAAAATTAATACAGTTAACGTACAGAACAGTACCGACATAGTTGGCCTACAGATGGCATACACAACTTACATCTCCTAGAGGAGGTACAGTCGTCCTCAAAAGTATCCGAACGACCTGAATTGCATTTCTCCTGATTCGAATGCAACCCACATAGCGCAGCTGTCTAGCACGTCCTCTAATCGCACCTCGGTACAATCGTTTGACTATTGAAAATGGTTCCAACAAGTCACCACTAGAAAACACTGCTCTGTATCGCAATAACTCAAGATGTAAAATAATACCAAGGCACTAAAAATATCAGGGAACGTCTTGTCACAGATAAGACGGTTCTTAAGACTTGTAAGCTCACATTTATTACATTAAAATGACATACATGAAATGTTACCACTCTCATTCTTACGTCAGATAGGTAATTCACGTAGTAAGTTCGTCGTATTCATGATTTCCTCTTCAAAATAACATACCGTACTTATTATTTAACACAAAATGACATTCAAAATTTAAATTATTCACGAGCAGCTATTTGAGAATATGTATGGACTTCAAAAGACACGACGAACCGTCTCGTTCTGCATATGGATTCAAACCCAGGTCATGCAGACTAAGCAAAGACTTCGTGACTGACGGAAAGTAACAGTCATTCCTGACTAGACATACAGAGAGTGATATACCTCGATTTTAGACAATATCAGTTAGCAAAAACCAACTTTAAATTACATAACGTAAACATTTTTAACGGACGCGAATTCCTACCCAGCAAATATTGTCCTTGCTAACGAACTACGAGAGATGTTAAATATTGCTTCTTCACAAGTAACTTACTTGAAATTCCGTGAGGTAAAACTTTGTATTGGACAGGGATTCGAACCCAGAACCTAATTGGATTGTCATCGAAGCACAATCAACTGTGACATATCGGATTTTCTCGGCAGTAGTTAGATGTTTTAACTGAAATGACGAGACGAAACATTAATCTTTTCCTTCCCAGGAAACCAACCCGGCACCTATCGCTGTTATATTCTTGGGAAAACGAATGTGAAATATAGGTTTGTTACATGTAAGCATGTTTGAACTAGAAATAATATGACGAAGGGTTCAGTGCTGACTGGGAATCGAACCCCATACATATCGTTGTCGACTACACACAAACAGACGTCAGCTACCGAATTTTTCTCCACCAGCATCTCGGAATAACATCTTTGAACTTACAGTGATCTCTCAAATAGTTATATGTCTCACTGGGAATCAAAAACGTCAGATATCGTTAGTGTTAACACCGAAAGAAAATGCGTAAAAAATCAAAATTATTACCTACCGGCAGATAGGTGTTCTCACACTAGAGCTTGATAATTCACAATGAAAACCTTAGGGCTGAGCCAGGATTCGAACCCATTCACGCGCAATATGTGGAGATGTTGAGGAATCTGCAGTTCTGAACAAACGACAAAATGCAGTCGAGCTGTATTGTCACAAAGGGATTAAATTCCGCGTTAAGGGCGGTCTGATTCGCATTTCCAGTTCAGAACCAATTTCATCGGCATACAGAAGCTCAAATAAAAGATGGAATAAGTGTCCTGTGACCATACATAGAGTTTGTTTCGTCACTAGAAATAAATAACTAGTATAAGAAAGGCTACTGTTGATACAGTTTCTACGTGTAGCGACTCCTGACTATTGTGGTTCAACCTAGCGTCTACTTGGTAGAGAAGGAATATCATGTTTAACATGAGTGTCAGACCACAATGCCATTATACCATCTTCACTTAGCATAGCCAGAAGAGAACAGAATCTGTCTCTCCTTATCAAAAATCATCAGCAGAAGTTGGAATCGAACCCAGACTATAAGTATATGAACATAGCATCAATCCAAGAGACCAGCAAATTCTCTTCTCCGTCACTCATTTATCTATCATAACAATGTTGCGCCCACACTGAATGAGAATTCTTACACACAGGCTCCCTGTAGTGGTTTGCAGCATGTTCAGTACATTCATTTACTTGGTTGACCGAATCGCCATGAACTAGCTGCCTCGGCTACCCAGTGCATACATTCGACTCTATTTTGTAATCACCGAAATAAAATCATGTAACTGACACCTACACAGAACTGCCAACAGTGTAGGATGCAGAAATTTATATAGGAAATGTTCCTTTCGACTTGAGCTACTCTATTGCGCTATCTGTTTGTTAAAAACTTCGTGCAGTGCAAAAGAAAAGCTGTAACTGTCTGTCTCTGAGAAGTCTAGATCTTGCCATATGCATTATATCACAGCACTGTGCAATGCGGAAGTTCTGGAGGAATTGTTGTTGAGTTCTAGAGGTAGCTGTGTGTCAGCTAGTAGCGTAACGGTAAGCGTCGCGCACTATTGATAAGACGTCGCGAGTTTTGGTACATTCAATGCTACAGTTTTTAAAACGCCATACTGCTGTCTGCTGAAGTTATCGATCTAATGGAACTATCCCTTCACTTCTCAGCCCAAAATAGACGCATGTGGAAAAAGGGCTAACTTCTGCGACATTTTGTTCTTTTCAGGTTTAATAGATGGTCAGGCTGCAGCTGCATCTCGAAACTTTTTTATTATATATGGGGAGAGCGTATCGTGCCAAAATGCGTCAGAAAAGTATTTTCTACATTAGCTGTCGCGTGGCAGTGGCATTTTATTCTTCATCAAACCTTGTTTGACAGCTTTAATTCAGAACAAGTTTTCTACATGCATGTAATCAATAAACTGCATGTGCATTTTCAGACTGTTATAGATAACATCAGAGAATTCGCATATATCGTTGATTATTAATTTCTCTCTCATGTTTAGTATTGTTTTAACAACACTAAAGGAAACCTTACGAAAATTGTGAGCTGTATTATAAGAAATGTAATAAAACTACCCACAATAACCTTACGACGAAAGTCTGTTTTTATAAAACTGAGTATCTGTACACGAGCCTCTATCGACACAATTGGTAAAATACTACTCACTTAGATTTTGATTGGGTCTGTGTTTAATTGGTATGCTGTGTCATACTCAAGAGGTATGCAAATGTGGCATTTCATAAATAAAGTTCTGTATTCCTAGAAACCCAAAATTTGCTTGTCAGCAGCGGAAAGAGGCGTTACCTGTCGTGCAGCATTGTAAGTTTTTCACCATTGCACCATGAGCCGAAAGTATTTTCTTGCGATTTCCTTATCGATGTGTGATCTGACTGCTTGTAGCTCTTTCACAGAAGGCATAAAAACGTTACAGTCAGCAAGACTGGAACCGCCAACCATAACACACGCTTTCTCAGAGGTTAGCACGTTTCCACAGAGCTAGGGAAGAGGCATGCGTCTAGGTTTCCTCTTACGAGACCAGTAGTGGTTAGAACTCGTAAACCGCTATTTAAAGGACGAGATTAGATGTGATTTTCACGTGCAACGGCTTTCCTGTGCTGAAAACCGTAAATTTACAATCTTTTGTTACAACTCAAGCGTTAATAATAACTCAGATTATTCAATGGAAATGACAGGAAAAATCAAGTGAACTTTGAGGCTTAATTCCGTGTTTGGGCGAAGTTTATTTCCAAAAACTTTTTATTGTACTGAAATAATCTTTTGTCACAAAGTAAAAAGGTAAGTGTTTGATTTGTATATATTTTGTGGGAAACTGTAATCGTTATGGAAGATTATACACCTGAATGTTTGACACAACTGGTAGGAGAAAATGCTGCATATTAACCAAACCACACGCCTCCTCACCCTATCCTGCATGGGATTCTCCTCACATACCGCTACAGAGCTGTTCCTAGCACAGCTGAGAATTGGCAACATCGTCACAAACATTTGGCAACACTGTGACAGTGCAATCACTTCCGCGTATGGTACTGAACTGACTCGCTAAATTCACTTGATATTCCCTTTCCATTTGAATGACTCGTGGTATATAATCCTCACGTAAACTAAGACACTGAGACAGAAATTTCAATTTTTTGGCTAAAGAAATGCTATTCTTCACATAAGTGATAACTTTTAATATCTTTCACGATGTGTTATGAGGCTGAGCGACCAATACCATGAAGAGAGTGGCGTGCTGGCAGCAGTGTGTCCGTAGCCCCGTGGTACAGCCCGTGTCTCGTGTCGCAACGTCAGTTCTAACCGTGGTAGGAGCCAGCGTGTGCGAGCTTTTATATGATTTATGTTGTGGAGCTCCGAATTTTCAGAAAAAATTCTGTAACGAAATCGGAAGAGAACCCTTTACACTTCAAGTCCTCTTGGTAGCTCGACCCAGTAAGTTGTGTTAATGGTCATAGATCCTGGCTTTCTGACTACCAAGCTGCTTCAAAATACAAGAGTCTCTGAAGAAATTCGAATCGACCGTCAACGATACGAATTTCAATCTTGTTCTTCACATAAGACTCACATGCCAGGGTGATAAGTATGAAGGAAATGAACCTCTTGATTACTGTAGGGCCTCTATGCTAAATTTCCACAGTAGCAGTTAGGAACTCTCTGCAGACATTTACTAACAGTGGCTCTAGCGACTTACTTTTTCTCTGGGTAGCTTCAAATATGAAAAATTTTGTCGCCTTAAATCCAATTGAATATTTTAAATATCGCTTCTGAACAGCGTTCACTTCTCCATTAATTAATTTATAGACCTCAAAACAAGCAATATGCCTGAGTAGCTATGTAGCAGGTTCTGAAAGGTATTGCCACTTTGTTTTGCATCCATTTACCATAGGGAAACAAAGAAAGGAACCCAGCACATTACACTGCATTTACTCTCTGTGCTTCCACTAACACATCTGAATTCATGAGAAAAATAAATTATTTGAAGAATCTCCTGTGAAAGGAAAAAGAACAGGATATGACACTTTAATTATAGCGCACTGGATCACAATGAAATTAAATCTGTGCCACATTGATGTATTGCATACTAGTGTAATAGAATACTCACCAAATAAAAACAGTTTTGTGCCCCCGTTGCAATAGAGTGTGAAACACAAATCGTAGACATATTTTATGGGTCTCCACTCAACAGCATTAAAGCATTTTACATCGTCGAGAGTGAGGAGTGGAGCAGATGTTGCCGGCAGAAGGCAGCGCAGTGCCTCAGCCCCCGCCTGTAGGCGGCAAACGGGTCACAGAGAACTCAGACGCATGCGGTGTTCAGAGGCAGATGTTCGGCCAAGAAATCTCTCGCTAAAATATTGTTGAACCAACCTGTTTTTACGAATGTGACAAAAAGCGAAATATTTTGTAGATTCGCTTGAAATACACTCATAGCTTCAGCACCGAGAGGAAAGGGGTAATAAAAATTATGTCGACGTGTCGCTCTCGGTTGCGGGATGTCTTATTAGCTAGTCTTGCGTTTTACCTCAATACTACAGTCGCAGTGGAAAGTGATGTACTCATACTACACTCAAGACTTCCTCCAGGAAGTGACGCAGTCTACAATGTAGCCATATCGAGCATATTGCCGGACATAGAATTCTGATGGCAGCACGACTGTATTGTCCACCTTACGGACAATATTTTTCTTTAAGACAGTATTTACAACACATATTGCACTCTGAATACACAGAAAATTAACAAAACAAAATTATTTTATGAGAGCAACGTTAGCTACAGCGTTCTAAGTATTCATAGTATTGTATACGGCCGGCCGGTGTGGCCAAGCGGTTAAAGGCGCTTCAGTCTGGAACCGCGCGACCGCTACGGTCGCAGGTTCGAATCCTGCCTCGGGCATGGATATGTGTGATGTCCTTAGGTTAGTTAGGTTTAAGTAGTTCTAAGTTCTTGGGAACTGATGACCTAAGATGTTAAGTCCCATAGTGCTCAGAGCCATTTGAACCATTTTTTTATTGTATACGTGTGTGTAAATGCCTTCCAAGGCCCATTCAAGGAAGACAAGGATACACAGTCTAGCTTCAGTATTATAAATACGCCTCAGTTTGTGGCTGAACTCAGATTTAGGTTGATAAACATTTTGAATATTTAGCAGTACTGTACCGATTGGTGTTAAACTCGTTTTCAACCAATGATTCCCACAGCTACAGGAACACTACTTGTGATACCTCTTAGACAAAATACTTCTGCAGTGCTACAAGACGAAAAGATCGACCTGACACAAACTGTGGGAAGTTTGTTTTACAACCTTCGTACCTGGATAAAGAGCTTTTCCTATTTGAGATATCTGTGAACGTTGCTGCATAAGACGATTTAAGAAGAAAGTAAGTTCCTTCAGCTACGACAATGTCTAAAGAAATCGTCTTAACGGCACTAAATCGAGGTTTGTGAATCGTTTACTGGCTGTACTCTGCCGCATTTCGCTGGTTGGAAGGAAAAAAGCTTACTGACAAATTTCACACAAGGAAAAGGGGGACGAAATGTCTCCCACTGGAAGGTCATGTTGTTTTATTTAAATGATTACAAAATCAGCTAAAACGAACAGTGAGGCTATCAGTATAAGCACATTGCTGTTGTCAGAATGATGTTGCACTGCCCAGGGCCTGTAATGATAAAGGGCCCGTTTAGGTCAGGCATGTTGTATACAGAAGTGGAAGAGAGAGCACCACTAAATTCCACAATCCGCATGCATTGCATACACACAGAAATTACTGTTACAGTGTACTATTGGAGCCCAATGAGTGAAGCGCATATTTTCCGGTGAAAAAGAGCACTGGCAAACAGTCTTCGCTAAATTAGATTACTTAAACTGGTGTCACTTTGCGCCAGAATTTATGGTCAGCGACTAAGTATAAGGTCAATGAGTCAGATGCGGGTTTTGCAACTGTGAAATACTTTCCTATATTATAGAAGTGAATATTAAATATGAACTAATAATGTGAAAATTTTGAACTTGGATAGCTTACAATGAAAATCTTTCTGTTTATTGCAAAGGAAAACAATTGATTTTCTAAAACATTCTCTGCCATACACAACTTGAAACAGTTCACGTCGACCAAATCATGTGGAAGAACTGACAGCGACGTATAACGGAAGGCAGTAATATCCCTTGGCTTTTGGTTTGACAGTATTCGACAGCCATTTCTAGGCGCAAGTAAATTAATAAAGGCAGCGCGTTTTCGTTATCAAGTAACTTCTTCATCAATTACTTTAGTTTTAATGTAATCTGCGAGTAATTGCTGATGTTTGATATTAACGTGAGAAGGCCTCTATAGATAGGGAAAGAACCTCTTCTTGGGCAACTACTTCTATAATGAGCAAAAGGCATTAAATGATCTTCAAGCACATGTGTTCCAGCAACGGTATGAAGAAAATGATAGTAACAATGGCGGTAATAATCGAATTATCCGGTAACTTCACACTTCACAGTGGATTTTCTCGAACTAATAAATTTGCTGAATTAGTGAATATTCCAAAATGGCTTCACATCGAGGTTATGATGCCTAGAAGAGTCTTTACATCCTGCTGACATGAGAATAGCATAATCTCCAGGTCAGAAGATTGCTTCTACTTAACCATTTAATAGACTCGCGTTTTTTTCCACCGTGACTAGTTTAGTAAGCTAAGCACATCATCCATTACAGCGCTTCTGGGGCTGGGAAATGTGGCCACAATGGTCTGGTGGAACGAACTATCACAAGTGCAATGCATGGGTTCAGGCATTTACTTTTAAGAGGCACAAACAGATTTACTTTACCTCTAGTAACCTCAAGAGAAAGACGTTATAATCCAGAATGCGCATTAAACATCACGTTCCTTCATTACCAATTGGGCAGAGCCGATTTACGTTGGAAATGACATAGGCGGAAGTCATGGTAATCAGAAATACTGTCTCCAGTAAACTTACTTACATTAGAAAATTTTATTTGATGAAACGATAGCCATTTAAAGGAAAAGGGCTCTTATTTTTCTTGTACTTGATTGAACTAGAGACGTTGAAAAATTTGGTGCTGCACTCTGATTCGAATTCGTATCTCCTCTTTCGAGGATCTGAATCTCTCGGAACAGTATAGTTCAATCATTTCGTTCCTGTTCCCAAGACTGCAATTTTCTCTAGCTCTCCTCCAAAGATAAGTATGTGGGTCCCAATCCTGATCCAGTACAAAAATATTCATAATTTCATTTCAAGCCCTATCACGTGCATACCAGTTTGCTAGTGAAAATTAACGTGTATTTTTAATGTCTGTTCATGTCTTGAGAACAATCGCAATAGGTGTTGTTATTTCTAGTCAAACACGCACACATCTTACTGTTTTGAGTAAGCAACTGTTGCTAGCTATGTTCGTGGATGATAAAGAAGGACGGTAGGTGTGCGGTTCGCTTGTCGCTCAGGCACAAAAATTTGTATCCTTATTTTAGATTCAAACATCTAGCAGCTGGTAAGAAAAACCGATACGTAACATTTGATTTTACTTAGTTAACAATCCGATTGCGTGTTGGGTTCCTATCTCCGTCACAGAACTTCGCATTATGCGCCTCATCTTTAAATGCATGAACACTTTGTTCTTTGTGAATGGATGTATAGCACACATCTTTCGTGGTAAGTTAACAGGGACGAAAGGGTCTTTACAGGAGTCCCGGTTTATTACAAAAACTGTTCTTTTATTTTCAAGTTTATATTTGCTTACTGAAATTGGCGAAAATTTCTGTAATTCGTGCCTCTTCATGACTAGTCAGCAATATGATATAATTAGATTAGATTAGATTAATACTTGTTCCATAGATCATGAATACGACATTTCGTAATGTTGTGGAACGTGTCATTTTAATGAAAGGCGTGGAAAACTCGTTGTTTTAACCGAATCTCCTTATAGGAGTGAAATATCTGAAGAAATTAAACGAAAACGAGTCCCCAAAAGTGCTGCATGTAAACGGAAACTCCTCTCAAAGACGTTTAGTAAACCTGGGATACCACCAATAGGACATAATGACAACGAAAAAGTGACGAATGTTACTGATGTCTTAACCACCCCTTCGTGCTCAAGGGATAATAAACTGAGGACGAATGACGACGAGGAAGAGAGTGAAGAATGTTTATACTGCTATGACTTCTCTGAAGGAGGCTGGATACGGTATATAAGCTGCAGACGCTGGGCCCACAACACTTGTGCAGGGATAGAAAGTGATGATGTCGAGGCTGTCCACACTTGTGTACTACACTCCTGGAAATGGAAAAAAGAACACATTGACACCGGTGTGTCAGACCCACCATACTTGCTCCGGACACTGCGAGAGGGCTGTACAAGCAATGATCACACGCACGGCACAGCGGACACACCAGGAACCGCGGTGTTGGCCGTCGAATGGCGCTAGCTGCGCAGCATTTGTGCACCGCCGCCGTCAGTGTCAGCCAGTTTGCCGTGGCATACGGAGCTCCATCGCAGTCTTTAACACTGGTAACATGCCGCGACAGCGTGGACGTGAACCGTATGTGCAGTTGACGGACTTTGAGCGAGGGCGTATAGTGGGCATGCGGGAAGCCGGGTGGACGTACCGCCGAATTGCTCAACACGTGGGGCGTGAGGTCTCCACAGTACATCGATGTTGTCGCCAGTGGTCGGCGGAAGGTGCACGTGCCCGTCGACCTGGGACCGGACCGCAGCGACGCACGGATGCACGCCAAGACCGTAGGATCCTACGCAGTGCCGTAGGGGACCGCACCGACACTTCCCAGCAAATTAGGGACACTGTTGCTCCTGGGGTATCGGCGAGGACCATTTGCAACCGTCTCCATCAAGCTGGGCTACGGTCCCGCACACCGTTAGGCCGTCTTCCGCTCACGCCCCAACATCGTGCAGCCCGCCTCCAGTGGTGTCGCGACAGGCGTGAATGGAGGGACGAATGGAGACGTGTCGTCTTCAGCGATGAGAGTCGCTTCTGCCTTGGTGCCAATGATGGTCGTATGCGTGTTTGGCGCTGTGCAGGTGAGCGCCACAATCAGGACTGCATACGACCGAGGCCCACAGGGCCAACACCCGGCATCATGGTGTGGGGAGCGATCTCCTACACTGGCCGTACACCACTGGTGATCGTCGAGGGGACACTGAATAGTGCACGGTACATCCAAACCGTCATCGAACCCATTTCTACCATTCCTAGACCGGCAAGGGAACTTGCTGTTCCAACAGGACAATGCACGTCCGCATGTATCCCGTGCCACCCAACGTGCTCTAGAAGGTGTAAGTCAACTACCCTGGCCAGCAAGATCTCCGGATCTGTCCCCCATTGAGCATGTTTGGGACTGGATGAAGCGTCGTCTCACGCGGTCTGCACGTCCAGCACGAACGCTGGTCCAACTGAGGCGCCAGGTGGAAATGGCATGGCAAGCCGTTCCACAGGACTACATCCAGCATCTCTACGATCGTCTCCATGGGAGAATATCAGCCTGCATTGCTGCGAAAGGTGGATATACACTGTACTAGTGCCAACATTGTGCATGCTCTGTTGCCTGTGTCTATGTGCCTGTGGTTCTGTCAGTGTGATCATGTGATGTATCTGACCACATGAATGTGTCAATAAAGTTTCCCCTTCCTGGGACAATGAATTCACGGTGTTCTTATTTCAATTTCCAGGAGT
The DNA here is from genome assembly GCF_023898315.1 of Schistocerca nitens. Taxonomy (NCBI): domain Eukaryota; kingdom Metazoa; phylum Arthropoda; class Insecta; order Orthoptera; family Acrididae; genus Schistocerca; species Schistocerca nitens. Next base: position 580,188,453 of record NC_064618.1, on the reverse strand, counting down.
GTATGTGAAAGTAAGAGGCCTAAATAAAACGTAATACCTGATTCTACAATTCGCAAAACCATGTTTCGAAACCTTATCGTCATATGGTTTCGTTATTCCAGTCCTTATTTAAGCTTTAGAGATGAATTCAATGCTAGTTCCCCATCTTACCCCGCATATGGGGCAAGACGGGGAATTGGTAGTTTATGTTTAAAATCGAGATATTTCTAACTAAATGTAACAAGTTTGTAGGTTTCTTTGCATGCTATTGTAATTCAGTGGTTAAGTAAACAAATGATAATCAAACCTACTTGAATTTGTTTATTTTTGTCCCTTTTGTAAGGGTTTAAAGTTAGCTTCCCCATCTTGCCCCGTCTTCCCCTATATATTATAGTCTTTCAAATTTGTGAATACTTACTTAAAAACTCAAGTTTATATGGGTACAAACAGCAAAGAAATTTTTTGTTATTTGACAGAAAGGAAATCAAAATAAAATACCGATTACACTCCAAATTCAGCAAAAGCTACGATAAAAAAAATTTTTGCTCAATGTGGATCCGAGCCGAAAACAAATTAGTTCTAAGATATTTAATGATCAACGTGTGGCTCTGGCTGGATATGTTGTACTTGAAGAAACTTGTGGACATCATTATCCGACGAACTGGGACTATTATCAAGGCCAGAGGCGGCGTTGCTCGGTATTAGCGTGACGTCTCCTGGGGGTGGGGGGAGTAGTTTTTGTTCGGTGTGCGTAGTATGAAACTGTAAACTTGCGAGATACTTTCCCTACTTTATTATCAATCCTTGGCTTACGCATTTAGCACATTGCACACCTGATGTACTGCGTATTTCTTATACGATGTGAGTCTTGTTCAATGAACGTAAAGATATACAATCTTGTAGAGTAGGATATTCGAGATACGTAACCTTCGCGATGTTTCATAACGTCGATTCTGAACCGAGTTCAATAACATTCGTTCTGTCTTCGTGCAGTTTACCTCGTAGACATTCCAGTATCCTTACAACCACTTAACAATGAAGAGGTCGTCACATAACATCATAACCTAACTGATAGGTTCCATAATGGGTGGCTGCGACTTCGGTCGTAAGATACCGACAGCCTATGGAACAGCCTGTGGAATACATTGGACCATAAGACCGTCAAAGCATAAGCATTTTGTAGAACTACAACGATACTAATGAGTCGTTGTACTGCCATATTCAGTGACAAATCATGTTTTCGTAACCATCTCCGTTACATTAACAACTACATACTTCGCAAGTCACTATATCATTCATGGCGCAGGGTACCTTGTAAAACTGCTAATGATAACTTTCCTGACCCAGTCGCAAACAGAACGAGGGAAAAACGACTATATATACGACTCCGTGCTAGCCATAATTTCTCTTGTCTTGTCGTCGCGGTTAAGCGAAATTAGAGCAGAAGTGGGTAGCTAGATTCATCAGGATATTTCGTACGTTTTTATTTCTACATCTAATAACTGCGTATGTGGTCCACTAGTTACAGAAGCTTACTGAATCTCAGCGTCTGGTCACGGGGACTACTTCGGATATTTCTGGGGTGGTTATGTTTGTAACAAGGTGCACTTAGCCTCGTAAATTCATAAGAGAAATTGCTTGACTATGTCGGTGGCGAAAATGATGAGCAAGCCGTCATAGTGGTATGCAAACGATACACTAGCATCTGGGTGGGAACCCGAAGACATTTTGCTTGTGCGTAAATGTGACAGTAGCTTCCCATTGCTGTTGTGCCAAATGTTTCTCATGATCAATCGAATATCGTAAACCAAGTCTGCAGTCCAGATGCTTTCCAACGACTGGATCGACTTTGAAAAGGTTGTAATTGCAATTTAGGTCACATAGTGTGTCTCAGGTTACAGGCATTAACAACAGTACCTCGTAACTTTAGAATACCTCGTTCAACAAATTTGTCCATCGTTGTACAAGCTTCCTGATGCCCTCATAAAAGAAGGTTCTCGGTTGAGAGGCGAGCCAGGAATGCACCGCTTCATTCACTGCTTCGTCCGATGCCCCTTAATGTCTGTTTGAGTGGACCATACAAGTGATAGAATGGGCAAGATTGGGACTATATGGAGGATGATCCAGTACCTCAAATTTGAGTTTCTGCAGCGTTTCAGCAGTGTGGGCAGCAGTATACGACGGGCATTGTCGTGCAGCAACACAACACCTTTTGACAGCAATCCTCGGCGTTTGCTTCAAATTGCAGGCTTTAGCTTGGCAGTAAACATCTCACTGTAACGAACACTGTTTATTGTTGTGCCCCTTTCCCCATATTGTTCCAGTACTGGGCCTCATTCGTCCCAAAAAAACCGTAAGCATCAGTTTTTCTGCGGACGGTTAGGTCTTCAACTTTTTCTTGCACGCCAAATTTGGACGTTTCCATTCCATACTCTGCCGTTTACTCTCCAGCTCGTAATTATGGATCCATGTTTCGTCACAAGTAATGATCCTGTCTAAGAAGTTGTCCCCTTCGTTACCATAGCGATCCAAATGTTTTTTGCAGATGTGAAAGCGCGTTTGTTTATGCAAGTGTGTGAGTTGTTTTGGGACCCATCTTTGCACAAAATTTATGAAACCCAAGTCTGTTGTGGATGATTTCCTAGGTAGTACCGTGACTAATTTGCAGACGATGTGCCACTTTGTCAATAGTTAATCGTCAGTCCAAAAGAATCATTTCACGTGAACGCTCAATGGTTTCTCCATTTGTGGCACTAAACGGTCGTCCGGCTCCTTCATCGTGCGTAACACTTGTGGGACCATTTCGGAATTTTTCAATCGTTTCGTAGACACTGTTGTGGCAAAACACTGTTCCCGTACTGTACAGAAAGTCTTCGATGAATTTCGGACTCTGATACGCCTTCCGTCACAAAAAACGGATCACTGACCGTTGCTCTTCTTTGGTGCAAATAGACAGCGGAGCAGCCATGATTAATAGCACGGCAGCGATAACGAAACTAAACTAGAAGCTTGAAAATTGAAAAGATATAACTCTTTCTCCACGTAGCGGCCAGCGTTGAAAAAGGTGGTTATTTAGGCTTTTGACAAGTGGTCACATTAATGTTTCTAAACACTGTACATCCCTGATGAGGTCGTACATGTTAAATAAGTCAATGGCTTCCGCACCTTCACTGGATGGTTGTCGATAAGATCGTAGGTGAAGATTGTAATTTGTTCTTTTGTATTGAGACGGTGAGACGTGAAGATGTCTTGCCGGAGAAAAGATTCGTTACGCAATGTGTAATGTAGCAGTTACCGAGACAATGACAATAAAGGTGAGCACTGTTATAAAAGAGACTAATTTGTTACTTCAGAAATGAACTCCAGATATTTGATTTTAATTTATGATTTCATCCAGAAGAACTAATATCTTTGTTAACAACGGGTTCTTGAGCAAGGGGAAACATAGACAGGGAGCTCGTCGTCTCACTGTCATCTCCTTTCTAAAAAATAAATCTTAATCACACCTAAGGTTATTATTATTGTTATTATTATTATTATTATTATTATTATTTCCTTTCTCAGACGTTATGTCTCGTTAACAATGGAAAGTGACGCGGACCTTGATCAAGCGTGACTTCCTTTTAACTGTACGGTATATGTTACATTGCATTTAGGAAGTTTCGGGTAATTGAACATGTATCAATAGTTGCAGATTTCTGTAGTTGTATATATACGTTTGGATGTAGCTGTATTGCGTTGATGTACTGGTGGATATTGTGTGGTATGACTCCTGTAGTTGATAGTATAATTGGTATAATGTCTACTTTATCCTGATGCCACATGTCCTTGACTTCCTCAGCCAGTTGGATGTATTTTTCAATTCTTTCTCCTGTTTTCTTCTGCATATTTGTTGTATTGGGTATGGATATTTCGATTAGTTGTGTTAATTTTTTCTTTTTATTGGTGAGTATAATGTCAGGTTTGTTATGTGGTGTTGTTTTATCTGTTATAATGGTTCTGTTCCAGTATAATTTGTATTCATCATTCTCTAGTACATTTTGTGGTGCATACTTGTATGTGGGAACGTGTTGTTTTATTAGTTTATGTTGTATGGCAAGCTGTTGATGTATTATTTTTGCTACATTGTCATGTCTTCTGGTATATTCTGTATTTGCTAGTATTGTACATCCGCTTGTGATGTGATCCACTGTTTCTATTTGTTGTTTGCAAAGTCTGCATTTATCTGTTGTGGTATTGGGATCTTTAATAATATGCTTGCTGTAATATCTGGTGTTTATTGTTTGATCCTGTATTGCAATCATGAATCCTTCTGTCTCACTGTATATATTGCCTTTTCTTAGCCATGTGTTGGATGCGTCTTGATCTTGTGGCTGTGTTAGATGATATGGGTGCTTGCCATGTAGTGTTTTCTTTTTCCAATTTACTTTCTTTGTATCTAGTGATGTTATGTGATCTAAAGGGTTGTAGAAGTGGTTATGAAATTGCAGTGGTGTAGCCGACGTATTTATATGAGTGATTGCTCTGTCTATTTTGCTAGTTTCTGATCGTTCTATAAAGAATTTTTTAAATTGTGTACCTGTCCATAATGTAGGTTTTTTATGTCGATAAATCCCCTTCCTCCTTCCTTTCTGCTTAATGTGAATCTTTCTGCTGCTGAATGTATGTGATGTATTCTATATTTGTGGCATTGTGATCGTGTAAGTGTATTGAGTGCTTCTAGCTTTGTGTTACTCCATTTCACTACTCCAAATGAATAGGTCAATATTGGTATAGCATAAGTATTTATAGCTTTTGTCTTGTCTCTTGCTGTCAATTATGTTTTCAGTATTTTTGATAGTCTTTGTTTATATTTTTCTTTTAGTTCTTCTTTAATATTTGTATTATCTATTCCTATTTTTTGCCTGTATCCTAGATATTTATAGGCATATTTTTTTCCATCGCTTCTATGCAGTTGCTGTGGTTATCCAATAAGTAATCTTCTTTTTTAGTGTGTTTTCCCTTGACTATGCTATTTTTATTACATTTTTCTGTTCCGAAAGCCATATTTGTATCATTGCTGAATACTTCTGTTATCTTTAGTAATTAGTTGAGTTGTTGATATGTTGCTGCCAGTAGTTTTAGATCATCCATGTATAGCAAATGTGTGATTTTGTGTTGGTATGTTCCAGTAATATTATATCCATAATTTGTATTATTTAACATGTTGGATAGTGGGTTCAGAGCAAGGCAGAACCAGAAAGGACTTAATGAGTCTCCTTGGTATATTCCACGCTTAATCAGTATTGGCTGTGATGTGATATTATTTGATTTTGTTTGGATATTAAGTGTGGTTTTCCAATTTTTCATTACTATGTTTAGAAACTGTATCAATTTAGGATCTACTTTGTATATTTCCAATATCTGTAGTAACCATGAGCGGGGTACACTATCAAAAGCATTTTGGTAATCAATGTATGCGTAGTGTAGCGACCTTTGTTTAGTTTTAGCTTGATATGTCACCTCTGCATCTATTATCAGTTGTTCTTTACATCCTCGTGCTCCTTTGCAGCAGCCTTTTTGTTCATCATTTATAATTTTGTTCTGTGTTGCATGTGTCATTATTATTATTATTATTACTATTGCCAGTTTAAATTCGTAATTTTAGCAGTTGCGATTTATTTGACTTTATGTTTCATGATATTTCACGACACTCTAGACTTTCGTTCTCGAAAGCAGATGAGACAGAAGACCAGTCATTTAGTACAAAAGTAACAAATGTACTTGGTGGTCGAGCGTCGACTGCTTGTATACGTAAGATGATCCCTAAAGCGATAGCAAATCGTGCAATAAATCTTGCAGAAATGATTTCCGTTCAGGAGGTGGAAATTAAGACAAAGAGAAAAAGGTAAAACGTATACTATAAAAGCTTAGCTGCAGAGACCACCATGGAACATAGAATGTGCTTCTCAAAGAAACCGTAGTTAGAGACTCAAAATAATATTTTTCCACATTCCTTCAATTTTCTGCTAAAAAAAATAAAAATCCAGCGTACTGACGTTTATCTAAGAGAAAGCAAAGTGCAACCACAGAAGCAGATGCAGTGCTATAATGTCTTGTAACTAGATACATTTCAAGTTCCTCGACAAAACTGTTTACTTTAGAAAAGGGTAACTGTGCAAAGCGTATTTTACATTTCAGAAGCACTACTGTTCCGCGTAAGCGGTAAACAACTTGACTGTTGTGTCGTCATTCCAAATAACCGTAATAGCTGTCAACAAGTAACTGAGATGGCAGATATGAGAAAAGCGAATGAGAACGCCCTGCCAACCAAGTCTACTGAAGTGGCGGTGGGATGCCAGTAATAACTAAGGCACTAATCACTGGACTAAATTAATGGACGACTATGAACCATCCTTTACCTTGCCTCTACCGACAGAGGCGAAATGCCCACAACAGTCTACTCTTCTTTATAGTCTGTTCCTTGATGCTGCTGCTGCTGCTACCACCTACTACTACTACTAGTAGACTGTTGTGGGCATTTCACATCTACCGGTGGAGGGAATGTAAAGGATGGTTCATAGTCGCCCATTAATTTGGTCCAGTGATTAGTGGCTAGTAATAGTAGTAGTAGTAGTAGTAGTAGTAGTAGTAAGCGACCGACGGCAGAAACAATTGCTTAAAATGTTCATGGTAAACAAATCCGCCACAGTTGTAGAACACTTTATTGATCGACGTCTTGCACGACAAAGACGGTGTAAACTACCACGGTTTCGGAGTTTTAGCCCCTTCGTCAGGTATGTCTGAAATCTAAAGTAAAACAACAGTTGTAATATACTCCATTAAGCAGTTAAGAATTTCTTAAACAACTGTTTTGCTTCAGGCTTCAAATAGACGTGATGAAGGGGCTAAGACCCCGGAAAGATGGTAGTGTACAGTGACGTGTGTCGTGCAAGATTTCGGTCAAGAAAATATTTTACAACTGTGGCGGATTTGTTTACCATGAAAATGTTGCAGAGCAATTGCTTATGTCCCACAAATGAAAATGTATGCTAGGCGCTTAACTTCTCACAGATACGACTGTGATAGCTCCATTGCGTAAATTAATCTTTGTTTAGTCAGTCTGATCATTTCTTTATTTCTGTTTTCTGTGTGAACACTGAAGCCCCGTAACTCACCCGAAGCCTCATGCTTTGTCACATTACTTTGCATTTCCAGTACAGCTTTCAGGAAAAGCAACTTAATACGAGAAAATATTTGTATACAAACGCAGTTTATTTGAGGTCAGGTCGAAGTGTTAGCATAACAAACGAATACTGATAAAGTGTAAACCCCGCTGACATTAAGTTAAAATTTGTCATTTCCCGCTGTGACGAGCACTGACAAGCGATAGTAAGCTCAAATGCGATAAGGAAAAGCGTGACTCCAGTTCTTTTCTTTTAGAAGGTGACAGTTCATAGTGACGTATAGAACTGCGAAATTGTTTACATTGTGCAAAGCATTAGGTCACTGCGAAATTTTCACTCATTTCCCCTTCTGTAAATGGCCGGACGAGTTACTTCATTTCCCGGAAGAATGTGGGAAGACTGCAGCAGACATGTTATAGTTAGCAACAAATCGGACAGTATAAAGAACTGCTCTACCACTGCTATGAATTCAACTCAGAAAGACGAACGCCAAGGAAATTCCAGCGTTCAATGGTGAACCTGAGTGCTATATTTGTTATGTAGAGGGAAAGTTAAGAAAGAGGGGAAATTTGCATACCATAGGCTATCTGGTGCGTCATATGGCAATTGCAGATGGTGCGCTTGGGAGCAATTCACTGTCTTCACAGAAAGGTTGAATAAGAGACTCGGCTACATGAGGAAACTGACTGCTGTACTGTGGAAATAAGATCTGAAATCCTTCGAAATTCGATTTATGTCACTTTACGGATGAAATAATTCCTATCAGATTATTATTATTATTATTATTATTATTATTAATCTCATTAATTAATAATATAAAACTAAAACATACGGCACATTTGAAACGAAACTAAAAGTACCATATAGTAACAAGTTAGGGGCTGAAAACAGTTTTAGCCCAGAAGCGGGTCACGTCTACTCAACAAAAGTAAATGTATGTAACTATCTGTATTTCACTAATTTCCTGTCGTTTTGAGAGGTTCGAAAAAGCCACAACCGAGCAACTTTGCGTTACGTGTACCAACAACAGCTGTAAAACACGAATGGAATATCCACGAAAAATTACCAACTACTTGGTACAGCGCCCCCTGGAGATGCCATTAGCTGGCTAATGCATTCACTCCAGAAGTACCCGATACATCAAGAAATAAGTGTTAGTTTTTACCCTGTATTTTCATGCAATCATTCTGCCGAACTACAAAATAAATTACTGCCATTTCTCGTTCCGGAAATCCGCATTTTCATGTCTTTATGTGAACGCCCGTATTCTGCGAATCAATGCAAAGTGTATACTTCGTTCAAGGGCGGATCTGGGAAATGATTACTTTAGAGTGCCTATGCCAGTTAACGCTAATTAGATGTTGTTCATACATTTCAAACAATTTGGCCGCAGGATAAACATTTCCAATTCTTTATTTTTGACTGCTAGTTGTGGAAACATCTGCACCAGCACAACTCTAGACGAAACGAAGTTATAAAAAGTACGGGTACGTCATTTCGGTCACTTATGCAGCCAGAATCATCAGACAACGATTTGTAGAAGTCTCCAGCAGAGCAAAATTTTATCGTATAGCGAGAAAACTTCTTTGAGACAATGAATTAACTCAATACTTAATAGAAGACTTAGTCTAGAAACCCGCACAAAACCGACAGAAATGTCAGCGAACTAAATTCAATGGGATGGACTTTCTAGGAACTACAAGTCAAAATAAATAACGAAACACACAATTTTTCCCAAAAGAAACAACCTTTTAGTGACATCTCTGTTGAAATAAAACTAAAGTAGGTTGATCTTCTCAAAAGAACGGATCCACGAAGAACAGTTAGAGCGTAGTTTGAGAAACTCAAGGTCAAGAGCCCATGAAGGAAATTGATCAGATTACGAGTGATTTAAAAAAGCGAGATCTCGATTCCCAATACATCATGGGTAAAGACACCTGCTTAGACAGGTAGAAGTGGAGTGCGCTAAGACTATTACAGGAACTTGTTGATGATGGTCTTTACATAAACGTCAAGTGTTGACCTAAATAATATTTGTAGATTCTGCCTTAAAACTAGATCTTAGTGCATTCGAATAAGGTTTTAGATAGATTTCCCCTTATTTTATTCGTCTTTAAACCAAAAATTTTTGTTACTCGTTGGAAACAAACCTGTGACTATTCGTGCAGCTTTTCTTTGTAGTTGCTCGATGTGCCCTGTTAATTCAACCCCATATGGATTCCATATACCTGAGCACTATTCCAATACAGGCCTAATTCTGTTCTTGACACCCTCGTTGTGATGGACCGCTAAACCCTCACCTTCCATCCTTCTTATGTACCGTAAAAGTGTGGTGTAAGCAGTGTAGTTAGTGCACAAACCGCTGTTTCCCAGCATAAATAAGCGAAACCTGTTATTCTGATTTGCCAACAACTAAGAGGACGTGTTAATAATTCCAAACACTCAAAGATATTCATAAAGAAGGCTAACTGGCTTCCTTGCAAAAACTTTTTGATCTAGTGATTCGATAGTTGCGAAGAACGTTATTTGTAGTAAAAGTCGTCATTTGTCCAGAAAGTCGGTAATTAACGAATCAAATTGCGAATACTTTCAGATCGTTATTATTATTATTGTTATTATTATTATTGACATAAGCGACAATGGAAACTACAGCAAACGAGCTAGCCAACTGGATTATTTACTTTCTCACCCGTCGCACACTTCCAAAGAGCCGGGGACTGTTGTGTCGGTGTATTAATGCGCGCAGATTCCAGCGATGTGGCTTTTTGCAGTCGGCAGTTGCATATTTCATCGAAGACAAGTGTTTTCAATAGCCCACTGCATTTTTTCGGTCCTTTACCCAGTGTCCCAAGAACCAATGGGACTACTTGTGTTTATTTGTCACAGACGCTGAAAATTCCGTTTTCAGGTCTTCGTATTTTTAAGCTTCCCCAAATTTTCCTCGTTTATTCTGCTGTCGTCGCAAACAGCCATTTCTATGATTCGTACTTTCTTCTCCTACAAGAGTGAGATGTCTGATTTATTAGACACCAGTGTTCGATCGATCTGGTTCGTTGATTTTCAATCACTTTTCCTGGCTTACGATCCACTAGTTCTGTGACACTGGCAGATAATGTCAGTGCATCATTGGCAGTAAATGTTGCTTGCAGTCCGTTAATGTGATCTTTTTGCAACGTCTGCCTGCATAGCTAGGTGGTAACGTGCTCGTCTCACATGCAAGCGGGCCAGGATTCGATTCCCGATCGGGTTGCAGATTTTCTCCGCTCTGGGACTGGGTGTTGTCCTAATCATCATTTCATCCTCATCACCGGCGCACAAGTCGCCCAATGTGGCGTCGACTGAAATAAGACTTGCACTTGGTGGCCGAACTTCCCCGGATGGGGCCTCCCAGCCAACGATGCCATACGCTCATTTCATTTATCTTTTTGCAACAGCTCAGGATGTGGTCAGGTGCTTCATCAGAACTTTTGCAAAGTCGCACTTCTAGTTTTCTGCTGATTTATCAGTTTTAATTTTGTTATAATTCATTCTGACCCACCGAGCGAGGTGGACTCGCATTCGGGAGGACGACGGTTCAATCCCGCGTCCGGCCATCCTGATTTAGGTTTTCCGTGATTTCCCTAAATCGCTCCATGCAAATGCCGGGATGGTTCCTTTCAAAGGGCACGGCCGACTTCCTTCCCCGTCCTTCCCTAATCTGATGAGACTGATGACCTCACTGTCTGGTCTCCTTCCCTCAAACCAACCAACCAACCATTCTGACCACTTGCTCCTGAGCTGCCAGAATCAGTCCTTCTCGTTCTCTTTTTAGGATCCCATTTGCCAACCACAACAAGGCCATTTCTTTGTTCATTTTCCCTTCGATCTCCCCCAAAAATGTCGTTCATATAGTACTATATTGTACTAGGTATCCATCCAAGTTTGTATAGAGTGCTCAGGAAAACTGATAAACTCAAGACGGTGCAGCAAACGATGCAATACCAGCGAATTACAGGCCTATAACATTCGCCTACAATATTGCCGTTGATGGCGGAATAAGAACGGCATTCATCAGGTCGGTAAGACGCAATATGTTCAGTGGGATACGTTCCAATAACTGCGGCAGCGGCATGTCTTAGGAACTCGAGATTCTTGAGTGTATTTAGATACCCAACGATAGAAACAGGGACCAATGATGCAGATCCTGAAAAACACGCACCAAACGTTGATAGACCAAGAGCATTGATTTTTGCCATTTCTTCGCGTCAACATATATTTTCAACTGACGATTAGTGTGTATTGCAAAACCTTATTGGCGCATGCTTTGTAAACGAAGCTCCTTCCTTAAAAAAGTTTTTGGATAGGAATGACGCATTACTTTGCACTTCCCGTATCTAACATTCGGAGAGCTGTAACAGACCTTGGAAGTCATTGCCATGAAGCTGTAGATACAGCGAAGTGTGAAAAGGGCGAGATGCGATGGAATGTAGTGCTCGCAAAACACCCATTTGGTTCATCTCTCTCGTATTTCCGAGGTGTCTCTTAGTGACATATGCATTGCGTGTTACTGAAATGCTGGTTTCATTTCTTTCAACATCTTTTTCTTGGCGTATTTTATTCTCCACCTTACAGTTTTTACAGCTTCTTTTTTATAATGTTTGCGAATACAGATAGCGAGTGCTTGGCATGATGTGGATACTCTCCAGCATACAAGCGCATCACTGCTCTATCAGTTTGGTGACATTTGCCATAAACTATTTTCACTTTTTCCACTATCGTATACTCTATGAATGTCTCGATAACTTTACGAGCAAGTTATGTGATTGCTACAATAGCAGAACACAGTGACGGGCTTCAGGCGCAGAGGTTAACACAAGAGCCATGCCTGAGTTACGTGTTTGTTTACATTTGATATAATAAGACAGACATTTCTGGAAATTCTTCTGATGGCGGCACAGTGGCTTGCGGCGCTGTTACCTTGTTACTGCTTGATGAAGCTCCATACATGTTATGTAGGTAAGTTCTCTTAGAAGCTTCTTTTAAATTCAACAGAAAAAGTAACTACATTCTAGGGAAAAGAAAAAAAAGAAAAAGAACCAAACGAAGCAACACGAAGGAATTATCCGAATAGGAATGAAGTCGGTAGATGTGATATACACGTACAAACACATGATTACAGTTTCAGAAATATTGGATGATTTATTCAAGATGAGAACTTAAAAAACTGGGCAAGTCAGTAACGCATTGGTCCACCGCTGGACCTTCTGCAAGCGGTTATTCACCTAGCCATTGATTGACAGAGTTTTTGGATGTCGTCCTGGGAGATATCTGCCAAATTCTGTCCAACTAGCCCATTAGATCGTTGAAATCCCGAGAGGCCTGGAGGGCTCTGCCAATAATGCTCCAAACTTTCTCAATTGGGGAGAGATCCGGCGACGTAGCTGACCAAGGTAGTGTTTGGCAAACACGAAGACAAGCAGTAGAAACTTGCATTATCTTGCTGTAATATAAACCCAGGATGGCTTACCATGAAGGGCATCAAAACAGGGCGTAAAATATCGCCAACGTACCGCTGTGCTGTAAGGGTAACGCGGATGACAACCAAAGCGGTCCTGCTATGCATGGCAGACGACAATCAGGTTGGTGTCCCACCGCCGCCGACTGTCCTCGCACGTCACTGGGGTTCAGTCCGAAGTTGGACCCATCACTGAAGACATTCGGGACGACTACGGTTCAAACCCGCGTCTGGCCATCCTGATTTAGGTTATCCGTGATTTTCCTAAATCGCTTCAGGCAAATCCCGAGTTGGTTCGTTTTTAAAGGGCACAGCCGACTTCCTTAACCATTCTTCCCCAATCCGATGGGACTGATGACGTCGCTGTTTGGTCCCCTGGACATAAATCAATCAACCAGTCAGTGAGATTCCAGGCTGAAGACGTGTCTGGAGACTCCACCGTCAGCGGCGGGATATCAACCTGACGGTCGCCCGCCCTATGGTCCGACCATCAGGAGTGATGGTCTGGGGTGCAATTTCTTTTCTTTGGTTGTCATCCGCATTATCCTTACAGTACAGCGCTACGTTGACGATAACCTAATCCCGTTTTGTTGCCCTTTATGGTAACCCATCCTGGTCTTACATTTCAGCCAAGATAATGCAAAGTTTCTACTGCTTGACTTCGTGCTTGCCAAACCCTACCTTGGTCAGCAAGATCTCCGGATATCTTTCAAAGTGAGAACGTTTGGAGCATTATTTGCAGGGACCCCCAAAGCAACTTGGGATTTTGACGATCTAATGCGCCAATTGGACAGAATTTGGCATGGTATTCCTCAGGGGTACACCTTATAATTCTACCAACCAATGCCAAGGCGAATAACTGCTTGCGTAGGGGCCAGAAGCTGACCAACGTGTTACTGAATTTTTGACGCTCTTTCTCTTGAATAAATCATCTAATTTTTCTGAAATTGTAATCATTTTTTGCCTGTACATGCACATCACATCTATCGATTTTCGTTCCATTCAGATAATTTCTTCCTCGTGCGTCGTATTTTTGTCTTAGAGTGTAGTTCCATTAGAAAAAAACCAAGTCGGTGTCTTAATTCTGTGACTGTGAACAATAAAAATTACTTGCATACGTCAGAAAATTTTCCATATTGTCCGCTATAACTTAACGAAACCCGCACCTCTATATACGTATTTATTCATTGTGGATATATTTGGTGTGACCTTTATTAGCTACGTCACCCTGTATGTACTTACAATTTTTCCGTTGGCTAGAAAGATATTGACATTTTTTATGCCTTATAACTTAGTAAATTTTTTCAAAATAGAATCTGATCCCACAGAGTTAGAGGTATTGCTTTCAATGGCTGAAACTGTGAATCCGCACAATCGTTCTTGACAAAGTGCTCACCTAAGGTACGACTTGAGTTTTCAAAACTGCTTTCGCCACTAGCCACAGATGTAGGTAAAGTCAAGCGGATTCGCAAGCTTACGAAAGTACCGGGAAATATGTCAATACAGTTTCTTTTTCTAACATCAGACAATGAGCTTTGTGGAATTCTTCCAGCAAAAAGAATGGGGACTAACATCAAAATTTCATCGTCATATGGGGACTTAACCAGGCAATGGTGTACCTGGAATTCTTAAGTTAGTGATGTCTCGGTATAGCACACCTCACGTAGTTTTTTTTCTGTATTTTGAGCATTTTAACATTCAAATTAGAATTATTATTCACATACAAATCACAAATGTTGAGTCATATTATACTGAAATGGTTTTGTGTCCAAAGCTATTGTACTGAAGTAACTCATATAACAAACAACAACAACATATCTTTTATGTATAGGCGTTACCACAACCCACTCATTATGCAAAAAACATTTTCATGATTCATCGAATTTTTCCTTACGAACACAAGTCTTTTTTCCAGGTAATAATTTCATCTTTTCGCAGACAAAAATATCATTGACCTCATGTTCGTCGTCTTCATCTCCTTTCTGCTCTGATGTGTCGTGATCACTGACAACAGCACCTTCTTCATCTCCATCAGAACCAGTTGGCCCCTCGTCAAGTACATCACCAATCAGTCTCGCACTTGATCCCCTTCTGGGCCATAAGGATCTATCTACAACAATATTTGCTATTAATTATACAAACAAATATCATATCTTACGCAAAATACGCACAAAAATGCAATGAAATAGCTACCTTGACTTTTCCTTCTTGCTGGACGAGAGTGATGTTAGTATTTCACAAACCCCAGGAACCTCAAACTTGATTCAACAGCACATCACGAAGTCCTATGCGCAACTAAACAACTAAATTTCCAAAAACACAAATGTACCACCCTACTGACATCTCATAGCAGTTACCTGGAGCTACAAATTATTATGATATGCCATGTAGCAATTAATTCTAGAAATTCATCATAAGGGGTATACAACACCGCGCACACCACTGCCGGTTTAATACAAAATTTTACATTTCAGATTTATTTCTAGGACAATATTTGATACTGAAGCAATATCTAGCAAATGACTCGTTAGCGGAGACATATTTACTGGAAAGTTGTAGTTTGTGTTACTCAAACTGTCAGCCGTGTAAATTTTCGTTACTAATTACGATACACCCCGCATACACATTTTGCACTCTCAATTTGGTTCCCCAAGCGGCCTCGACGAACCGGCCCTGTCTCTGCTACAACTAGCTCGCTCGCTCTCTCGTTCATTACCCAGCGTGCGTGGAGCAACTCACTTATAAACTTGCGACGAGATTTTCGTCGAGTGTACTCCGCTGCTTCGGCCATATAGGGTGTACCGATCTCGCATTGCACGACTGGCCTCTAAGATCGCTTCATCTCTTGGTATGCTCTTTTTTTTTTGTGGCAGTTTGCGAAAGACTCTGTCTATGTGCTCCGATTTCTAACAGTTTTCGGTGAACTGTAAAGCCGCATACAAGAACTGTGGCTGCAACAAGACAAAATAAGATATACTCGCTGAAGTACCTATAGGATGAGTTTGGCTATCGTCTGGATGTTTATCATGCATCCGATGGAAAGCACATGAAACGTTGGTGGGAGATGTTTCCAGAATAAAAATTTCGCTCTGCAGCGGAGTTTGCGCTGATATGAAACCTCCTGGCAGATTAAAACTGTGTGCGGGACCGAGACTCGAACTCGGGACCTTTGCCTTTCGCAGGTAAGTGCTCTACCAAGTGAGCTACCCAAGCACGATTCAGGCTCGTCCTCAGACCTCCCCCAGGCTGTGGCTAGGCCATGTCTCCGTGGTATCCTTTCTTCCAGGAGTACTGGTTCTGCAAGGTTCTCAGGAGAGCTTCTGTGAAGTTTGAAAGGTAGGAGACGAGGCACTGGCAGAATTGAAGCTGTGAGGACGGGTCTGAGTCGTGCATGGGTAGCTCAGTCGGTGAAGCACTTGCCCGGAAAAAGCAATGGTCCTGAATTCGAGTCTCGGTCCAGCACACAGTTTTAATCGGTCAGCATATTTATCTTACTCGTAGTTATCAACATATTCTCGGATTTGTAAAAATCGTCCCTGAAAATCATATTCTGACGAACACCACGCACATTACTACTATTAGTTGCCATGTTTTTGGCACTTCCATCGTATCACTGCTTACTTGCAAACATCCTGCCGAAGTTGCCATTAGTGAAAAATCTGAAATTAGAAATATAGCTGCTATTTCTAGGTTTAGCATGGAACTCTCAACTAACGTGACTAAAGCACATCACATACTATGTTTTACATGCAATAACTTTCACATCGTCAGTCCTTTACCCTTGTTTGTAGCTGGGGCTTTCATGTATTGCACACATCTTTGCTTCCTTCCCCTGTCTCTCCATCTGTTCCTCCTCCCTCTCTCTCTCCATCACCTCCTTCCCTGTCTCTCTCTTCATGTCCTCCTTTCTCTATCCACCTCCTCCTCCCTCACCATTCTGTTCATCTCATCATCTCCCCATCTCTTTGTCCATTTCCTCCTTCCCCCCTCTCTCTGGAAGTTTCCTCCTTCTCCTCTCATTGCCCCCCCACCACTGTTAGCCCTACTGCTCCCCCATCTCTTTCTCCACCTCCCCCCTTCTCTCAGTCCATCTATTCCCCATCTCTTTCTCCATCTCCCCTCCCTCTTACTCCTTCTCCCCCTCTTCCTGTTCCACTTGCCCACTCTCCCACTCCATCTTTCACTTGCCTCCTACACCTCACTTTGCCCCCTTTCTGTCCATCTCCTCCTCCCTTCTCTCTGATCATCTCGTCTTGCCATCTCTCTCTGCCCATCTTGTCCTCCCCCTTCTTCTTTTTCTGTAGCAGTAAAAAGGAACACACAAGGATCACATGTTGGCAGTACTGGTATAACTTGCAAGTTAAGCAGCACTTGTTGACGAGCTTAGTTTTATCTTTGTATCATGCATAAAAGAAATCATAAATCGTATTATTTATCAAAATACATAGTTTTCTTGTATAACATTACAAAACACACATGGCACCACTGATCTAACTTACAGAGTTAAGTACATTTCACGAAATTAATTTGATCTTTGTAGCAAAGTGAAACAAAGTTATTACACCGTGTAAATTGTCTGTGTTATTTGCCAAAGCATCGTCTTAGCTTTGTGGCAAAAAATTTATTCCTGGTGTGAGGTTGGGATGGGTGTCACAGTTTGCTGCCGAGGCAGTGTAGCGGTGGGTCTGAACTGGGTCTAGCGCTGGCGCAGTATGGATTCCTTCCTTCGCACAACAGAGCAGCGTTCACGGTGACAAGAGCCTGGTGGAGGACAGCAGCATGCGTTACCTCGCATGGCCAACGATGTATTGCGCGACTGAGCCTATCACGTGCAGCATATTTGTAAATAAATACTGGTATGTGCGAGCCCTATCATGTGCTACAAACGTTCCTACGTGTTTAAATAAACGGACCATGCAGTATGTAAAATGCTGAAAAACTCGGCAACCACTTGCACAATAGAAATTTTTTTGACTAGTTTTAGGCAGTTAGTGCTCGTCTTCAGAAGACTGTACGGAAAATACTGTATACCACAATGTGCCATTTCTTTATCTTTAAATTTTTATACGTCTTAAATTTTAATGTTTTATCTGGCTTATAGTTATTTGTGGTATATTTTCCAGTAATCATGAACAAGGTTCTTTTGTGTACCTGGTTGCAGAGTTTTTCAACAATTACTCTTACAGATGATAAATCAATATGTAACTGTTTAAAACAAGCGTAGCCTTCCTAGTCCTCGCAGTACAGCACGACCGATAAAAAACGCAATTGTAAGAACAAGTAAATGTCCTGATAATTAGATACACTACACACGTACCTCTTAAAATGTGCGACCTGTTAAAAATGTTCCGAAATGTTTAAAACCTGTCAAACAAGCTATCTCATCATAGTACAGCGCCACCAACGTCTTGTGTGACCTGCAGGGTGTTTTTTAACATAGTACTGTTATGCACATATCTGGAGAGACCCAATGACTTCTCTAACTCTTTAAATAAATGCAACTGTTGAAAATATGTTAACCAAGCTGTCTCACATGGATATATATATATATATTTTAATTTTCGTGATTTCAAACTGGGTTACGTCCATTGTGGCATGATAGTGTGGGGAAAATTCCTTTAAAATGTCTAATACCAAAATTTGCGTAACTGTCATTGTGACAATCATTGAGACAGCCATCTCGACCTTCAGCGAACCAGCAGGATAATTGCCCTTGGGTGGGGAACTGGGGAGTGGGAGAGGGACAGGAGAAGGGAGGGGCAAGGAGAAGTTAATAAGTTACCCTGGTTATAAGGGTGGCAGGAAAACAAATTATCCTAGAAGGGTGATAAATTTACTAATTCAGCCAGTGATAAGGACAAAGGTGACAGTATGGTCATAAATTATCCTAATTGGGTAATTAACTATGACGATAAGGATCCTAAACAAACACCCTTTCCTGCCCACCAACCAATCCACCCTGATTGGGTAATAAATTATGGCGATAAGGATTCTAAACAAACACCCTTATCTGGCAACCAACAAATAGGATAACAGACTTGCATTTACACGTTAAGGCAGTTGGTCTAGAAATATGGAGAAGAGGAAGAGAAGGGGGAGATAAGGCTGGCAGGTCATCAATCACTGTATTCACACTCACTTAGCTTCCTGGGCTTTGCAGCAGACGACCTCTACTTATTGTACTGACCCAGTGCACAACTGCAAGCGTGCTAGATCACCGAGATTGAACCATGGATCAATGGAAACAGACCACTTGCTCAGAATAAACACGTTCCTTGTTACACCAGATACACTTCATCCAGATACACCGGCATCCAGCCAAATGGGTGCTCGAAAATGCACCACACCACAGGCAGTGGTGTGGGGCACATTTGCATGGGCTTCCAGGGGACCTGTGGTAGTAGTCGAACGCACCATGACAACTGCGGAATACGTGAACGTTATTGCGGCCCACTTGCATCTATCCACGCTTGATGTTTCCCCAACGGCAGTGGCAGCTTCCGGCAGAATAACTGTCCACTTCACAAGATCGGAACTATTCTACAGTGATTTGAGGATCATTACAGGTAACTGATGCTGATGCGTTGGGCAACACATTCACCTGATCTGACACCGACCGTTTGGGACGATACCCAACGCCAGCTCCGCGACCTCACACCATCGTCTTGCAATTTACGGAATTTTTGTGAGCTTTGCGTTGACATCTTTGTACCACATACCTCCAGAAACTTGTGAAGGACTTGTCGAATCCATGCCACGTAGAATCGTTCCTGTATTAAGTTCTGAACGTAGACCAATGCGCTACTGAGCAGCTGGTGATGTTATGGTTCATCAGCGTGTGTCGCGAAAACGTCCCAGTTTTCGACCTCAGACGTCAGAATCCAACAAATTTTAATCAGACTATACACGCTCGTTTTTTGCGAGAACATCTGTTTACCTTGTGCAGATACTGACCACGGCAGCTGACGGGAATCACACGGCAGCACGTGTCAAGGGCGTGACCGCCCTGATGTAAACGAGTACGTGCTGGCGAGCAGCGGAACGGACTTCGGGTACTTGCTAGGGGTGGCGCGGGGTGCCCGCAAGCCTCACACTAGGTCGCAGCTCCGTTCTATTTTAGCCGGGCGGGTTGCATCGATCGGCCGCGCAGATTCTCTAGCCGCGCTATTAATAGTCGCGTCCACCTTCTGCCCAGACACGACTGCGCTAATGTCCAGAAATAGCAATCTCTCGCCCTTATTCTAGCCACCCCTCGAGAACGGGAGCGAACCGATAATAAGATGTTTATCTCGACCTACGTATCACGCAATCACGTACACGCTGAGGCTGAAAAAATTCCATCGCGGAAAACAATACTGTTAAATCCCAGCTGTTCTTGTAAAAACAGGTGACTCAAACTTCTTCAACAATTATTGTAATTTTTACTATCACCGGAAAAACACGGGTTGAACCAAAGTACTGTCTGACGTCCTCATATTTATCAAGTCAAATACTTTAATGGAAAATACGCATTACGTTACGCACAGTACTGGCATATGGTAGAGAAATGTTCGCAACAGGTGCATGTAGTACTCGAAAACATATTTTTGCCATATCTCAAGCAAGAAGTGTATGTAACTCTTCAGGCTTTCCCGGCAGAACACCCGACAACCCAAGAAGTGTATGCATTATTGCAAAACTACTTTTGCTGTATCACACGATTAGGGTGATTTATTATCACAAACACTATAATAAGGGATGAAATATTCATCGTAAAATCAAAACTCACTTTTTGTGACTATGTCTGTCTGTCAGCAAATAAGTTTTGAAAAGGATTCTGTCTGCAGCAAACACAACTTCCTAAGTGTTTTCCCAAGTACGTGTTTGTCAAGCTTTACAATTCTATGGTATAAATGGAACAGCATGCGAGTAGTTTAAGTCATACCTACAGAACAGAAAGCAAAAAGTTTCTTTATATGTGTTACGTGATTTAAGGAAGTCTCCCACTTCATCTAACTACGGTGAAATTACATTAGGCGTTCCACAGTGTTCGATCATGGGTCCCTTTCTGTTCTTGATGTATGTGAATGACCTCCCTTCTTATCTGAAACAAGAAGCTAAAATGACACTGTTTGCTGATGATACAAGCATATTTATTAATCCAGTAAAATGAATTCCAATAGAAAATGATAGAAGTAATGTCTTTTGAAAAGCTATTGGTTGGTTTTCTGCGAATGGGCTTGCTCTGAACTTGGCAATATCACAGTACATCCAATTTTCTACTGCAAGGAGTACAGTTTCTTCAATATATATAACACATGAACGGAAGTCAGTAGCCAGGGTAGAGCATACTAAGTTTTTGGGTGTACATATAGATGAGAATCTTAATTGGAAAATTCATATTTTGGATCCCCTAAAGTGAGTAGGTTCAGCAACTTTTGCAATCAGAATAACTGCTAATTTTGAAGATAAAGAAATTAGCAAGCTAACATACTTTCACTCTCTGATGTCATACGGAATAATATTTTGAGGTAACTCAACACTTAGGCAAAAAGTAATCACTGTTCAAAAGAAAGTGGTTAGAATAATGTGTGGGGCTCATAGTGGCACATCATGTAGGCATCTCTTTAAAAGGTTAGGATTTCTTACAACAGCCTCACGGTACATTTACTCAGTAATGAAATTTGTTTTCAACAACATGGACCAGTTTAAAAACAACAGTGACATTTGTGATTATAATACCAGAAGAAAGGAGGACTTACACTGTCCTCTACTTAACCTTTGACACAGAAAGTGGTTAAATATTCTGCTGTAAAAATTTTCAATAAATTACTAGATGAAATAAAATATCTAACAGGCAGCAGTAACAGTTTTAAAAATAAATTGAAATCATATCTCATTGACAATTCCTTCCATACCATAGATGAATTCTTGAATAGGAATAAATAAATCTATACGTATAATATAAACATTTTGTGCCATTTAAGGGAATGGGGTAGGTAATAAAAATTTTAAGCTTTTTTTTTTAAAAAAAAAACCCTTCATTCATGCGTGCATTTCTTACGCACTTGACACGTTCCATATCATAACGGTTACCGTGAGATTGATCAATGGAACATGTAACTAACAAACTAACTACCATCATCACTGGGTTCCCAGTTTATTAATGGTGCAGTTTGTTGTCCAGGTAGCTGCCTCCCATCTACGGCACAACTGACGGTGATATAGTATGTGTTTGTGGGTACAGCTTCACACAGTCGTGACAACGTGGAAACTGTAGAAATACGAAATATCAGATGCAGCGTCACTGTTGACAACAGACAGCTACAGGGACAAAGTATGTGGTATTCCACAAAAAAAAACAAAAAAAAATAAAAAAATAAATAAAATAAAATAAAATAAAAAAATAAAAAAGAGGAACACAACGATGATGTTAAAACTTCAATCAACATGTATTGGGGAAAAAGAAGAAAATTCTTTTTTCTCAAGGCAATATCCTTTTCAATATCCTGTAGCGACGTGAGCCGGCCGTTGTGACCTAACGGTTCTAGGCGCTGCAGTCTGGAACCGCATGACCGCTACGGTCGCAGGCTCGAATCCTGCCACGAGCATCGATGTGTGTGATGTCCTTAGCTTAGTTAGGTTTAAGTAGTTCAAAGTTCTATGAGACTGATGACCTCAGATGTTAAGTCCCATAGTGTTCAGAGCCATTTGAGGGACATGAGATATAGAGGCAGATCCAATGAGATAGCTGTATACACGACACGTGCAACTCGTCCATGTATCATCGAATGTCTTTGTATAAACACTATGTGATCGAAATTAGCCGGACACCCCAATGCAATGCAGGATTGACTACTAAATGCCAAGAGAGATGGACCCGCCAGTAAGAAAGGTGTAGTCAGTAGGGAATCAGTAACAGCAAAATGGGAGAATGGGTCCACCAGCAGAGCTCAGTGAATTCTAACGTGGACTAGTCTTTGGATGCCACCTGAAGGAGAAATCCATCAGGGACACTTCCACCTTCCACCCTTCTAAAGATGCCCAAGTCGACTATTAATGACGTGATTGTGTAGTGGAAACGCGAAGGAACGACCACAGATAGAACAAGACCAGGCAGACCACATGTACTCACGTACAGGACCGTCGAATATTGCGGAAGGGAGAAGAATCAGCGGAATTACTTACTCTTGAGTTCCAATCTGCTCTCAGCAGTCCAGACAGCACAACAACGGTGCGTAGGGACTTAAAAATAAGGGGGTACAGTGGTCGAGCAACTCCTCTACACCACACTTTTCTCTAGTCACTGCTAAGCGACACTGAATAACTGAAGATGAGCGATTTGGAGGATGAATCACGCTACACCGTTGGAAGGGTTTGAGTTTGGCGAATGCCTGGAGAACGTTATCTGCCATCACGTGCAGTGCCAACAGTGAGACATTGAGGAGGTGGTGTTCAGGTATGGAGACTTTTTTATAGTTTTGGTGTGGTCGCCTTATTCCGATTACGAAAACCCTAAACACGGAAGGATATTAACACATTTTACAGCGTTGTGTATTGCTTAGAACAGAGCAACAATTCTGAGACGATGATTGCTTGTGTCAGCACGACAATGAACCCTGCCCAAAAGCAGCATCTGTGAGTCGGTTAATGGACAAGAACATTCGTCACATGAACTGTTCTCCACGGAGTCTCGACCTGAACCCAATGAGGCACCTTTGAGATAAATTAGTGTTGAGCTCCCTGCAGACCCCAGTGTCACCCATTGCTACCTTCTGTGGTTTCTGCTCTTGGGGAAAATGGGCTGCCACTCCTCCACAGACATGCAGATAACTCGTTGAAAGTGTTTCCATCAGAGCTGAAGCCGCCATAAAGTAGAAGGGTTGACACACACCATATTAATGTCCACTAATAGGTGTCTAGCTGAAGATCAAGCAATGTAAATTACTAGAAGTAAAGTTTTCCACCAGCCTTACGACATGTGTAGTTCGTGATTTGTCATCAGAAACCTTCTTCTAAATAATCATTTCATTGCATAAAATAGCCTGCGCAATGAATAAAAAAGTAAACATACATTCCCACTGCAGTTCATTAGAGAGCTCTCTGTCTGAAATTCCAAACGAGATAATATGGCTTCTGTACACTGTCAACATGCCTCTAACGGTGTTTAAACCTTAGTTCGTGCTCATATTGTTACTTTATGTCAAAGTGTGTTGTAAGCACGGTAAGCTCCCCGCTGGTTGATTAGTTGGTTGATTTGGGAGAGGGGACCAAACAGCGAGGTCCCAGCGGATTCGGCCGTGTCCTTTCAAACGAACCATCCCGGCACTTGCCTGAAGCGATTTAGGGAAATCACGGAAAACCTAAATCAGGATGGCCGGACGCGGGTTTGAACCGTCCTCCTCCCGAATGCGAGTCCAGTGGGGTAACCACTGCGCCACTTCGTTCGGTCCCGCTTGTTTGGCGTGTACCACAGCGACGTCGTTCGAACATTCAACCACTATCGCGAGACATAAGGCACTGAAGATCTGCCTCGTAGTGGTCCGTGAGTTCAACAGCACTTGCTGATAACCGAGCATAAAAACTAATTATGAGTCGTAGATACCCTCAAGAGAATGTAGCTCAACTGCGCACTGTTTTTTCAGCTTCCTTTTTGGCAACTAAGAAGTCTGTGCCGACCAGGCAGGACGCAGTTGTCTCCTTACAGTCCATGTAGCCTATAGGCATGCATTGTGAACAGTATAAAGCATGCAGCACGATGGTGTTCGCTTAAGGTGGGACAGGGATCACCTAGAATGGAACCTGCTTCAGTGGCCTCAAGTTCTCTTCACCGATGAGTGCAGGTTTCCCTGACTCCTGTGTGAACACACAGGTACCAACGCATGTCCCACGTGTTTCATTCGGTGAGTCCTCGCGTTCAGCGACGATGTAGCCTGTAAACCCCACCTGCCTCGCTTTGACTGTGCAGTCTCTGACCTTCCACTCTGGTGGCAGATTCGTACGCTTTGAAACTATACGCCGGGTTAGAGGTTCCTTGGCCAACAAATAAGACCCAAACTCATCTGGTAAAAACAGGCTATAGACTATTATTGAGGAGAAGTGTCCGCCAATTAAGCTGGTACACATACGAGGCCTACTTTTTATTTTTTTATTTTTTTTTTCAGCATCCGTTCAGTCGCGAAATGGAAAACACAGTGAAAATCAAAAATGTTTTGTTTGCAGCATTTAGCTACACCGTCCGACTATTTCTCTACATAGTCGCCGCTCCGACTTAGACATTTGTCGTAGCGTGGTACCAACTTTCCAGTCCCTCGTCATAGAAGCAGCCGCTTTTGATTTCCGCCCTGCTGTATTCATAGCCAGCGATTCATATGAGCGAAGAGATGAAAATCAGAGGGAGCAAAGTCCGGGCTGTGTGGTGGATGAACAAACACTTCCCATAGAAAACGACGTATCTGCGCCTTCGTTGCCCCTACTGTATGTGGCCGAAAATTGTCATGACGTTCCGTAATGTGGGCTGCGTGAAATCAGGCGAAACCTGTCAACAGTCATTCCACTTAACGCGAGACGCTATTTTCTAGACATATTTATGTGCTCATTGTGCACTCCGAACTGACAAGAGCGATATGAGCATCACACCAGAGCTCAAGGAGCCTTTACCAGAGCCACCAGTTCACACTAATCGTCTCCCCAATGTACTCCATGCGAACGCGCGTCACCAGTTGCAGATAAAATAGCCAGGTGAACATTACTAACATACATTTAGTGAGGCCTGCACAAAATCTTCTGCCATATCGGACTTTTACGCCAAACGCCACTTTATTTAAATACTGCTGGGCACTGTTCACAGAAGGATCCTAGACTCGTAACATTTTTGCACCCCCACTCCCCCGCCCCCCCCCCCTCTCAGTCATGACAATAAGGCCATCCCCAATTATCTAAAACAGTGGTTTCGAACCTTTCTGAGACCATTACCCCGGAGCGCAATCAGATATTAGCTAGCGCCCACCCTCCTTCCCCCACCGTCATCAAACATTACAAACATTAGCGCTTAAATAAACTTTAGAATTAAAAACAATTTTCCTTGAATACTTTTATTTTTAAAATAACGAAAGTTGATATTTAATTTTTAGGTGTTTTATTAAACTACGATTTGATCAGTCAATGACACTTTGTGCTCACACAAATCCTTCTCTGGAAAGAAGACTAACTTCCGACATTGCACCATTTCTCTCCCTGGCGACATTTGCTTCATCCAAACCCAGCAACGGAATCTAATCTACTTAAAATCAATCAAGTAAAGTTGTGTGCGCTATATTTACTGTTTTTAAATTACTTAACTGCTGAACTCATTACTTCCGAACTGACAGAAACTGGAAGACCACTGCCACAAATTATAATAATAATAATAATAGTAATAATAATATGTAGCCGTTACAGTTGTATAGCAGCCGTTACATAGTTATTGTAGTGTTGAACTTTCAATTGCTTCATTTATAGTGGTGAAATCAATAATGAGACAACTTCTGGTTATTGCGGGAACGACATACAATTAGTAAGAGGCATTTTAATGAGATATTTAATCATGAACGATGTACATTTCTCTCTCAATTTTAATATCATATACGCATGGTGCAAAGTAAGTGTGACTATGTGAGGAAGATGATGATCATACATTCATTTCATAAGCCGTATCTTCCTCCACATGGTGATCACGAAGTAGACGAAGTTAACGGAGTCTGCTGCCTTGGAAGAAAAATAACTCATGACGGACGGATCAAGGATATAAAAAGCAGACTGGAGCAGGAAAAGACGGCTTTTCGAGACAAAGGAAGTCAATTGGTATCAAACAAAGGCCTTCATATAATGAAGAAATTTCTGAGAATGCCCGTTTGGGGCACTGCATTGTACGGTAGTGAACATGGACTGTAGGAAAAGCGGAAAAGAGGAGAATCGAATCGTTTGAGTAGGTAGACTGATAAGTTAAGAAATGAGGAGGTTCTCCGTGGAATCAGCGAAGAAAGGAACATTTGCAAAATACTGACAAGAAGAAGGATTTGGACATTAAGACATTAGGGAATAACTTCCATGGTACTGGAGGAAGCTGTAGAGGGTAAAAACTGTAGAGGAAGACTGAGATTGAAGTAAACTTCATTTATTTCATCAATAATTCTTTCCTGATCAGACTGTATTGTCGTATTAAGTTAAATGAATGTTAAAACAAATTATCCTGCTACAACGAAATTACTCTTAAATATTTTCGCAGCATGTATTTAATGCTGGACAGTTCAACATTTAGTCACTGAGTAGTGACCCATTTGGTTATAAGTGCCAGATAAAGATACAGACGCGTTCACCTCTCCTCTTCTGCTGTATTTATATGCGTAAAACTGTCGTTCATTGGGTAATGGTCTGACCAAGAACTTAGACATCGCCATCTGAGTAGTTTGTGGGTTTTGTCATATCGTTGCTACCATTTATGTATATATTACTTTCTCAACAGCATAAGGAAAACGCCCATAGCCAAGAAATCCCCCCTCCCCCCCCCCCCCCCCCCCCACACACACACACAGTTGCGCGCGCACTCAACATTTTCTGGGGTTTCTGCTTCTTTACACCCTTAGGTGTCGTGCTTAGCCATTTGGAATAGTATTCAGAAAAGCTTCCATGTTTCATTTGGAAAACATTGTGCTAGAAAAATGGATCAACTTACTGTTCTTGCTTTAGTACAGTTTCACAGTTCCGCCGTCTACTCCATTTTTTTCGTTTCTCCGAATCATTCGTCCGGCTACCAATTTAGTACTGTCACTCATAAATCAGCCAACGTCAGCCTTCAGCTTGACACTTTGATGGCTGATTTCAGATTTGGTTGACACTATAGTAGTAAGAAAACTCGTTTGTCTGTCGTCTGCGGTCTGAAGGTCGACCGGAGGAATGCCAATAACAACAAACACAAAATCGACAGAAGCCGTGCCAAAGTCATCAGAGTGGCGCAACAGCAAACACCTCTGTGCTCTCCGCGCGGACCTTGCCGGCTTTATCATCCATACGAGTAGGCAGTGGGCGAGCACACATTCGTGCCATACGCAGTGGTATTATCCAGAAATGCAGATTATTTTACCTAGTTTTCATTGTAAACAGAGCACAATTTTCGCTATGTATAGCTCATTCCGGCTTTTTTGTTCTTTTTTCCGAAATGCATTTAACTGCATAGTTTCTGCCTGCTATTCTCAACTTGAATGATCGAAGCTCTCCTAAAAATAGGACCAGTTTTTTATATGCCGATATCTTCGATTTCAGTCATGCCAAGCTCAAAATTTCAGTTAATGTCTTGTAAAATCCTTCTAGAAAATTTGGCTCTTAGGTCGTTACACCTGCACCACATGTTCCGGGTGCACAGTTGTCAACAGACAGGTCCCTGATCATTTTGTAGTAGGTTAAGTGCAGCCAGGCAGCCAGGTTAAAGGTGAATGTGTCGCGATATCGAGGTCATCGGAGATATTCTGAACACTTCCGGTAGGTATGTACTTACTAACGTTAAGAGATCAGGCTAACTCGCGATCTGTTACTCCCGCCACATCAATCAACTTGGTGGTCATTGATCTTGGACATGAGCATGAGCAATAACATATGCCGTTTTCTTTTAGATGAACAGTACGACGTTCTCGATGAACGAGATAGCAATGTTGAACTACTGGTGCCACAATAATTCTCCCAGGTGGACACACAGCTTGGATGTCGTTCCTGACAAATTGTACTTCGTCGTCTCAGAAATCTTTCAGTAGCGTCCAAAACTGTGGTCTTTGTGGGACAGTTCATCTTTGTAATTGCCTCTGGATGTTACTTGTCTTAAACAGTCAGAGTTTTAGCCCAATGGAAGCGAGGACCGCAATAATGGAACACAGAACTGATAAATAACATGGGCATCGTTACGGCCAATCCGCGCCAGTAGCCGATGTCACTAACGCACACCGGCCGTTGTGGCCGAGCGGTTCTAGGCGCTTCAGTCCGTAACCGCGTTGCTGCTGCGGTCGCAGGTTCGAATCCTGCCTCGGGCATGGATGTGTGTGATGTCCTTAGGTTAGTTAGATTTAAGTAGTTCAAAGTCTAGGGGACTGATGACCTCAGATGTTATGTCCCATAGTGCTTAGAGCCATTTGAACCATTTGAACTAACGCACCCCTGTGTGGTTGCACTCGACTCTGAGATACCCGGTTCAAATCCCGGTAGTGGAAGAAATTTTCGCCGCTAATACTGGGCCGGCGAAGGAAGGACAGGTTGTGTGAAGTTCCTGATCCCCAGGCTTCGCGCCCATACCCAGGATTAAATTCCAAAGATCTCTAAAGTGTATCACGTAGTGAGGGCTTGTGATTCAGTGGATGGTGATCCGTACTTCGGACAGGTAGTTAATCCAAGCGGTCCTTTTGGTATCATTCGAGAGAAGTAGTTTGTGTGCTGGCACTGAGTCTCACCTTCACCATTCACTCGTGTATGTATAACACAAACTCACCAACACTCAGCATACACATTTATGATAGAGTTCTCATCCACCGTCTGAAAAGTGGCCATTGTGTACGGGTGGGAGGGGGGGGGGGGGGGGGAGGAGAAACCTTCTCAGATTAGGCGTCTGAACAGCTCCTCAGTCTTCCAATCAATATTTCTTCCTGGTTGCCGGCCGGTGTGACCGAGCGGTTCTAGGCTCTTCAGTCTGGAACCGCGAGACCGCTACGGTCGCAGGTTCGAATCCTGCCTCGGGCGTGGATGTGTGTGATGTCCTTAGGTAGTTCAAAATGGCTCTGAGCACTATGGGACTTAACTTCTGAGGTCATCAGTCCCCTATAAGTTAGAACTACTTAAACCTAACTAACCTAAGGACATCACAAACATCCATGCCCGAGGCAGGATTCGAACCTGTGACCGTAGCGGTCGCGCGGTTCCAGACTGTAGTGCCTAGAACCGCTCGCCCACTCCTTTCCTGGTTGTCTCTCTGTGTGGTTGTTATAGTCCGGATACCTTGCACATCATTCAAATTACTCCTTTCACCGTAATTTAAACATTTCGAGAAGACTCCTAATCCTCCTTTTGTTTGAGCCACCCCGAAGGTTTTGTCGGGTTGCAATCTTACGCAGGTTATGTCCGAGAAAATATAAATGCAAAGCTGTTTCTGTAATGTTCCACTCCCGAATAAAATCACAAGTGACAGCTAACCAGGTCAGTGAAATTTCTTGTCATAAATCTTTACCGTAATTTTACGATAAACACCCACAACCGTCGTATTTAACAGATACTTCCTTCAACTATAGTTTTCTGTTGTTAAATCGGACTTCATCTCCAAATAACACATTTC
The DNA here is from genome assembly GCF_023898315.1 of Schistocerca nitens. Taxonomy (NCBI): domain Eukaryota; kingdom Metazoa; phylum Arthropoda; class Insecta; order Orthoptera; family Acrididae; genus Schistocerca; species Schistocerca nitens. The sequence goes on along the minus strand of NC_064618.1, from coordinate 580,158,488 downwards.
ATAGAAATAAAAAATGTATTGAAATAAATATCCATTTGAACTAAAATTCCTGTATTTCACAAGTTATTCTCAACTCTGAATCCAATTCAACTATTTTCACAGATACTGTCTTCTTTGCACTGAGAGGTGAACATGCGAATTATTTGAGTAAAGTGACAAATACATTCCTTGATACTTAGTACGAGTATTGTTGTTGTCGTTGTGGTCTTCAGTCCTGAGACTGGTTTGATGCAGTACGAGTATACGAACAAGAAATCTGAATTATTACTTGTCTAACGTGCAAGATACAGCACAGAGTTTACGATAAACACACCATACACAATTACACCGAAGGAAAACTGTAGTTCCTTTCAGTCGATAACACATTTTCATTTCTCAAATGTGCACTGCTGCTGTCTCCGGCCACTGTACTCGGTTACCTTGATGGGACCGGTACGGTCACAGGTTCGAATCCTGCCTCGGGCATGGATGTGTTTGATGTCCTTAGGTTAGTTAGGTTTAAGTAGTTTAAGTTCTAGGGGACTGATGAGCTCAGAAGCTAAGTCCCATAGTGCTCAGAGCCATTTGAACCATTTACCTTGACAGGCAGAAATAAAGTAAATAAATATTACCTCCGTTAACATTACATTAGACAAAATTAAACTACCTCGCTTCTCTAGGTTGCAATTCTGCTCCAAATGTCTATGCGATGCCATTTCCTCTGGAGTTTTCTCTCGGAAGCAGACCGAGGATGGCCTGCACCGACGCCGTGCAGTGATGTGCCCACCCTGTAGTCAAAGGATTTTTAAATACGAGCCAGGACAAACAGCGGCAGTACTCTTCGTCATGATTGTCTGTCAGCCGCAGTCCTGACGTGAATTCCTTGTGGACAGCGTTTCCTGACAGTGGTAATAAATCGACAGGATTCTACTTGGCGACACATCTACGATTTCCGTCGTGTTCTGAGAATAACCTTCGCCGCTCTCATGTACCAGTATATCAGGTCGTTCCAAGTCGCACGTAGTAAGCTTGCCTGGCAGTGTGCTGTACCGTCTTCTTAGACACTCTTACACTTATCTACATTCCCCATGTAGTTGGATGAAGAGTAGTAGCGCAGTGGACAAGTCTTCAGGCCTGGTCATCTAGGGTTAGAGTTCGTGCCTGGAAACCCAAAGGGTGCTGAATCGCAGTCGGACCACAGAGTATTTCAGTCTGCCTTTAACCAAGCCTTCGCCTCTCACTGATATGAAAATTCGCCAGGAACAACACATGTTTCAGACTCCACGTTAAGCTGCAGATCCCTTTCTCCGTGTGATTACTGACTGTAGGCTAGGGAGATGCAAGATGTCAAAGTGGCGTCCAGCTGAAAGACCGCAGCAGGCCATTGAACCACAGACGAAATTAATAGTCGTTAAGCCACTCAACTACTATTCTCTACGAGCGTGTTTCAAATTCCTGTCCGGCTATCTAGAGTTTGGTGTTTCTGTGGCTTCCCTAAATCTACAATCAAATTGACGTTAATTATCTGTCCCCGTCCGTGTTTCGTTTCTACTGACCACGTCGTCGACGCGACGTTAGAGCCGTCACTTTCCTTCTCTGATTTCCACGAAACTGCCACCGCTTCACCTCGCTGCACGTCATTAGCAGGTGAACGAATTTATTCTTGGCTTCGGTATGTCAAGTGATTACTTTTCGTTACAACGAGCTATATTATGATTGTAGTTGGTGATATTATTTCAAGAGAACCTGCTACTTTAAACTATGTCTTAGCTTTCGTGATTTGCAAGTTACTGTTTATACATTCCAATAACCAAGCTATTCATGAAGTTACTCAAAGCAACGTAAAAGAAGTAAATGTGGCGATTACTTAGCATTAACCTGGCAGCACGATTCGAAACTATTTCAGTATCGGCCACAAACGTTCAGGTACTTGAGGTGCAGTTGAGTACTAATGTTTGTATCGACAGAGTAAGTTGAAAGATACACCTGCTTTAACATCTTGCTTGCGTGCAGTTTCGTAGTTTTTCTGTTTCATTTGGAAAGGCAACGAACATAAAAGTACGTAAGATAAACCAAAAAATTTTTCTTAAAAATGATAGCAATTTCGTGTTAGAACTTCTCTATCTACAGCATAAACCTATTGTTAGCACTAGCTAAGAATGAGTGTTCATCTGTTCTTATGACACATGTGTTTCTCTTTACAGGTGTCTTTAGTCCCTGAACATACTGGTGATGACTTTGACGCTGAGGAAATGGCTACATCTGCAGATAAGCACGAAATCGGTGAGTTCTGTCGTAGCGGTTGTATCATCACACGTCGCTGTATAAGAGTGCATGTTAACGTAGTCAAAAGGTCTCCAAGAGTACTATACGATTCACATTATATCTGAGAATAATCTAAGGTCCTTTTTTCCCTTCGTAACACTTCGCTCCAACAGACTTCCAAATACGTGTCTCGTATCTTGTAATAGTACGAGCATAGTAGGCGTTTCAGTAACATTTCTTCGACAGTCACAGTTATTTATCCATCTGTGTTAATGTCACTATGAATGATATCCAAAGTGAGGCTGTAGATATCGAAGTCCCATCCAGATCAGGGATATCACTGGACGCTGGGCCTGTAGATTATCTTTGCCGCCCAGATCTTGCCTAGTGTAAAGTCTCTAACAGTTCCGCTGTAGTTGCACCTCGTGAATATTCTCTTAATTCCAGTACCACTTCAACAAACCCTTATGTTACACAAATGACAACCACATCTCACCCACTGTTACTCGATTGCCTTGTCCACTCATGGCTTGTCGCGTCATCCCTCACCACCCGCACCGAGCGAGGTGCCGCAGTGGTTAGCACACTAGGCTCGCATTCGGGAGGACGACGGTTCAATCCCGCGTCCGGCCATCCAGATTTAGGTTTTCCGTGGTTTCCCTAAATCGCTTCAGGCAAATTCTGGGATGGTTCCTTTGAAAGGGCACGGCCGACTTCCTTCCCCATCCTTCCCTAATCCAATGAGACCGATGACCTCGCTGTTTGGTCTCGTCCACCAAATCAACCCAACCCAACCTCACCACCCGCGCATGCGCGCAGCGAGTTGCCAGCATCATTACTCTTGACAAATTTGATAGATCAGTACACTTAAGAATAAGATTAATAACTGTAATTAATTGTATTTCAAATTTTTTGAATTACAAACACTGAAAACCTTTCTTTGCCCCTGCACCCGTATTACGTTCTTGTATTTCACATTGTGCTCATGCCATTAGCGTGTGCATTTGAGGTTTAAAGTGTTACTCTTGTATTTTGCTTGCGCGTACGGATTCCGTAACTCACGAAAACTAGCGGACCGATATCTGCTCTGTACTGTACAAACACAATTGACCCCCACCTACACTTTTGCCTCTGTGCCTTGTTGCACAACGATGACACTTAATACTCTACATACAGCATGTGCAGCAAAAACGAAAATAAAAACGTCAAGGTCGCCACCAGGTTCCCAACCCGGAATAGCCAAAGTTGAGACTGTTTTTAGGGTTCCATAACTCAGTCGGTGACAACGGAAATCTTATAGGATGACTTTGGTGTCCATCTGTCCGTCCGACTGTTAGAAATGGTGGACTATCAAGTTGAAATTTACGTCGAATATTGACGTCCCTTGGTGGTGGAAAAAACTGAAAGTCAATACAATCAAAAGATACGGCCATTTATTCGACATACGTCTACGTATATTCGCAAACGCATTCATGAAAACTATGGGGTACATCCCGTTGACCTACAACGATGAAATTTGGCAAGTAGCTTGGTTTCACAGTACAAAAAGGGGAAAAATATCCGAAGTCTGTTAATTTGTAATTATATCACACGAAAAAAAAATGTTTTGGTCATTTTTTATCCACCTGTCTGTCCTTCTGTTCACTTTTTTTCAGGAATAATATATCTTGCTTGTATCGATATCGATAACAGGAAAAAATCGTCGACAGTCTAGATTCCCGGGAGGTATGAAGTATCTATATATATATAATTAAGTTTTACGGAAACCTACGGAATCCTACTCTCAATTATCCGTACTGCTTATTACAATTTTGTGACACCCCACGGGAAATACATTTGAATTAAAGTGTTGGAAGCACTTTTTATATCTTCCACTAATTATCTGCACGTAAATGGCTAGGCTATTGATTGTTTCTGGATAGGGAAAACTAACGCCACTGGAGCAAGATAACTGCTACACAACATCTAGCACTACAGTCAAACTCATCCGCCAGCTGGTGAGTCCGAGGAAGAAGAGTGGCGCGTCCGCTGTTGAGTGCCCAAGTGGTTTCTCGTCTGGTATGTCTTCTGAACAGCTCGCACGTCCTTTGTTTGAGCCAGCCAATCAGGGACGGGTACTTCAGCTTTTTATGTCTTTTATAGTAACCGCGGCTTTGAAAAGCAATTAATATTTCCAGATATCTTGCTGGGAGACTGATTCTCTTTGCCTGTGTGCCTTGAATTTCAAAAACAGTTTTTTATATTAAATAAGAGATATCAGTTTGGATTCCGTAGAAATACTGGAACACGTGAGGCAAGACTGACCTTACGACTTACCTTAGAAGAAAGATTAAGGAAAGGCAAACCTACGTTTCTAGCATTTGTAGACTTAGAGAAAGCTTTTGGCAATGTTTAATGGAATACTCTCTTTCAAATTCTGAAGGTGTCAGGGGTAAAATACAGGGAGCGAAAGGCTATTTACAATTTGTACAGAAACCAGATGGCAGTTATAAGAGTCGAGGGACATGAAAGGGAAGCAGCGGTTGGGAACGGAGTAAGACAGGGTTGTAGCCTCTCCCAGATGCTATTCAATCTGTATATTGAGCAAGCAGTAAAGGAAACAAAAGAAAAATTCGGAGTAGGTATTAAAATCCATGGAGAAGAAATAAAAACTTTGAGCTTCGCCGATGACATTCTAATTCTGTCAGAGACAGCAAAGGACTTGGAAGAGCAGTTGAACGGAATGGATGGTGTCTTGAAGGGAGGATATAAGATGAACATCAACAAAAGCGAAACGAGGATAATGGAATGTAGTCGAATTAAGTCGGGTGATGTTGAGGGTATTAGATTAGGAAATGAGACACTTAAAGTAGTAAAGGAGTTTTGCTATTTGGGGAGCAAAATAACCGATGATGGTCGAAGTAGAGAGGATATAAAATGTAGATTGGCAATGGCAAGGAAAGCGTTTCTGAAGAAGAGAAATTTGTTAACATCGAGTATAGATTTAAGTGTCAGGAAGTCATTTCTGAAAGTATTTGTATGGAGTGTAGCCATGTATGGAACTGAAACATGGACGGTAAATAGTTTGGACAAGAAGAGAATAGAAGCTTTCGAAATGTGGTGCTACAGAAGAATGCTGAAGATTAGATGGGTAGATCACATAACTAATGAGGAGGTACTGAATAGGATTGGGGAGAAGAGGAGTTTGTGGCACAACTTGACCAGAAGAAGGGATCGGTTGGTAGGACATGTTCTGAGGCATCAAGGGATCACCAATTTAGTATTGGAGGGCATCGTGGAGGGTAAAAATCGTAGGGGGAGACCAAGAGATGAATACACTAAGCAGATTCAGAAGGACTGGGAGATGAAGAAGCTTGCACAGGATAGAGTAGCATGGAGAGCTGCATCAAACCAGTCTCAGGACTGAAGACCACAACAACAACAAGAGATATAGACTGTAAACGAAGGTCTGCGATTCGCTGGTTCAGTGTTCGGTGACAGTTGACTATCACTCCAGCCTGTCGCTGGCCTACCACTGAATACAAGAAGTAGTAATAGTAGTAGCAGCAGCAGCAGATTTATTCATCCGTACAATACTTTTACAAGGATACTGGAAATGTCTCGGTATTAAAATTTAAAAACAACAAAAAATCGTAATTTTTACACACACGCATTTATATATTCACAGGTCTAGTTTGACAAAGATGTAACTGGTAGTCGGACATGCCCTTAAAGTAGGAATCTGCCTGAAGTAATTTAGGGGAATGACGAGGCACCTACTCGGCAGCGGTGGCCGAGCGGTTCTAGGCGCTTCAGTCCGGAACCACGGGGCTGCTACGGTCGCAGGTTCGAATCCTGCTCCGGGCATGGAATGTGTATGATGTCTTTAGGTTAGTTAGGTTTACATAATTCTAAGTCTAGGGGACTGATGACCTCCGGTGTTAAGTCCCATAGTGCTTAGAGCCATTTGAACCATTTTTGAACGGGGCACCTAAATCAGGATGTCTTTCAAAAAATTGGAGTTACCGCCCTCCAAAATACAAGGGCTACCGTAATCTTTTTATCGCTAGTGTACGATACAGTTTCGTAAAGAACTTGTTTAACAAGGTAAAAGGCTAGGACTCCAGTGTTTATTCGTTTCTATTCGTTTCTCACTCCCACTCAATACAAACTACGTGCACTACACACACATCGTTTCATAATGTAACACTATATGCTATCACATGACGTCAGGGCCGTAGCGACGATGGTTGTTTCCATTTTCTGTGCCGCGGCTTCCCATTTGCTAGCCTGAAAAACTGAGTTAGCATACCTCTGTTGTGAGTAAGATGTTGAGCTTAGAAACAGGAGAGGGTGTTAGTATTAAGCACTGCGTGGCTGTGGGAGTAAGTTTTCTCCAGGAAAGAAGAAGAAAGAAGGAAAACACTTAATATGAAAGTGTTAAGTGAAATGATAGGTATTTTATTATCGTTATTATTAGTTATGCTACAATTTTTATTAAACTACTACTGTGTTATCTAAGTAACCCTTCACTGTACAGAATGCGTTGTCTGACAGGTACTTACTTTTTAGTTTCAGAGGAGAGATCGGCTCCAGTCGCAGTCGGGAATAGAAATAGTTCGATGGCGAAAGTTGAAAATTTTTGCCGCACCCTGATCTCCCGCTTAACGCGAGCAGTTGTCTTAACCGTCTCAGCCATCCAGACACGCTTCCCGTCCGACGCAATTTCTCAACTTGTTACGCGGTAGTAGAGTCCGCTGTCCATTCACTTACTTGCTCGTAGCGAGTCCCGTATTCCTGCAAGAGGCACGGACCCTGTTGTGCATCCACACCTAAGTTATTGAGATACGCATGCCTACATATATCGTCACAGAGCCGAAACCCCTCTAACAAATATATCTGAAAAGGCCACAAGCAGGATCGCTATTTTCGGGAGGGGGGGGGGGGGGGAGAAGGAACGTAGTGTAAAAAGTATTTTTGGTTTAGCCCTAGCAGCGGCAATTTGTAGAGCGATTTGAACATTTATTATTCTGTAGGTATTTAACAGTATGTTAAGCAATGGCTGAGCAACGAACCGGAGCTGGCACCCAGGCAAATTGTGCGAATCGATTAACTCTTTTTGCAAAAGATTTTAATTGGGCTCAAATTCATACTCAGCTAATGGCTCCATTTGTTTGTGCACTGTTCGGATTTTACGCGCAAAAACCGCCGGTCTTAAATAAGTCCGGATTGGAGCGAGACTGGCGGTTCAAATTTTGTCCATTGGTACATTGGACCTGTGAGATAAATTTCAACCGTTCGAAAAAATATTGCTTCGTTTGAATTTTGCGTGCAAAAATAAAAAAAAAAAAACACGCTCTTCTGAGGCTTTTCGAAGTGCGCCGATTCTATACTTTAAACTTGTACGAATCGGTTCAAACGTTGCACAAAGGCAGATAGTGAGTCAAGCCGTCAAAATATTGTAGGGAACGACGCGAACAACTGGCAGAAGACACCGATTATTCAACAAAAAATGGCTCGGAGCACTATGGGGAGCACTTCTGAGGTCATCAGTCCCCTAGAACTTAGAACTACTTAAACCTAACTAACCTAAGGACATCACACACATCCATGCCAGAGGCAGGATTCGAACCTGCGACCGTAGCGGTCGCGCGGTTCCAGACTGTACCGCCTAGAACAGCTCTGCCACTCTGGCCGGCCGATTATTCAGCATAATTAATGGTTGTCACATTGTTATGGGAAAGCTTTATCCGTTGCCACGGTATAAACAACATCGTTGGAAAGACAATAAGAAAACCTTTATTGGATCAGTCGTCGCCCGAATCAATAAGCATCTACGTCGGTTTCCAAGCCGTACCGGTGCAATGTCAAAGTTATAGTAGAACAAAAGTTGGGAACTAGGATGAAAAATTCTCCTGTCATAGCACAAAAAGGGCGGAATATGTTCTGGGCAGAGTTAGGGATGTAAAAGAAGGGAACTAACTTTTCTACTTCAAAGACATTTAAAACTAAACATCTTGACATATTCGCGCTTTTTTTCGAGTTAACCCTACTTTCCCAGAGCAGCGACGTCTCTTAGCTGCAAGATGGTGGCACGCCTGTACTTTGCAATTTATAGGCTAAAGTCTCATATCCTGTGCCCAAAATTCAGAAGATTCGCTTCTTGTCACGGTCCGGGTGGCTTCCCCCGTCGGAGGTTCGAGTCCTCTCTCGGGCATGGGTGTGTGTGTTGTCCTTAGCGTAAGTTGGTTTAAGTTAGATTAAGTAGTGCGTAAGCTTTGGGACCGATGACCTCAGCAGTTTGGTCCCATAAAACCTTACCACAAATTTCCAATTTCCAGAAGATTCGACAGCCATTGTAAACAATACATAATAATATTATGAGGCTGAAGAGCATAAGTTTAATAGCTAAAAACGTTTATGTGGGGAGATAAAATTTCTGGAGGTGGATTTGTTCCTGGGGATACACTAGAACATTTTTTTTATTTCTGAGCGAAGGGGGGACGGTGATTTTTTTTTTCCCCCGAGGGGACTATTACTCCCCCAAACTCATACCCTGTTGCAAGTGAGGTGAGGGGTGTCAGAACAAATAGACGCAAATTTATGTGCTTCTACAGCGTGCGATGCACGTACAATAGGACTTATCCGAGAATGGAGGGTGCATCTAAACTTTGACACGATGTATCATACTGCAGGACATGACAAATGGCGCATTAGATGACACGATGGCATGTGTCATGTTATACAACATGAAATCACGTATCATGTTACATTACTTGACACAGTGCGCTATATTGCATGACATGGGTACTAATACTAACAAATAAAAAAGCGCGAATATGTCAAGATGTCCTTGAAACTGTCAGATAAGTCGAAAAGCTAGTTCCCTCTTCCCTGAACATATTCGCCATTTCTTGTGCTATGATAGGAGCACGTTTCTTTCTCGTACTAAACTATATTGTCCAACACAACAGACACCACACTGTTGTTTGATACAGTGGCTGTAAATATAAAATTTCAAAGAAGAGTCTGACTCTAGCCGCAACTGGGCATCTAAATAATTCAGTTGTGAAAGTAAAAAAATGTGCTGGACCGAGACTCGAACCTGGATCTCCCGCTTAACGCGAACAGTTGATTTAACTGCCTCGCTATTCGAATACACTTCCTGTCTGACACAAAATCTCAACTTGTCACGCTAGTAGCGTGCACTATCCATTGTAGATACACTACGATGGGTTGTAGAGGGTGTCTTGAGAAACAAATTGAGGATAGGAACCCACGTCCGGAGACGTTATCCAACGTCACTACAGTGTGTCAAAATTATAGGCGCCGACGCCTGCCACTTGGCTACCCCTTTGGCAGCAAACGTGACTTTGTGTGCTGATTGAACGTAGGTGGAACGTCTCGCAATGTTATTTGTTATTCAATGATTGCGACTGATTGAAACGATCGCCAGAGGAGAAGATGGAGCTAACTGCTGGGCAGAAAGGTCTTGTCTCACATAAATGAGGCGATCTGTTGCTACGGTTTTGGACACGGGTTTCCATCTGCAGCCTATTTTTCTTCTGTATACCGAAAACATTGGAGGGTTCGACTGTGACGCTTTTTATCCTGTACTGTAATGAACCAAGTTTTCAGACCAGTGAATCACGTGGTCTATTTCTGTTTACGTCAGTTGCTGTCAGGTGAGAATTAAAAAATGTTGCATAAAGTTTTATGTAATATTGTGGCACAGCTCTGTGCTATATGCAATTTGTTCTTACGTCGTCAATCATCCAAGAGCCCATGAAGACAAGCCTAAAATATTACAATGAACTTGCCTTCAGTGATTCTACTACGGTAATGTTTTCTTGTCTTGGGCCCTCTCACTATCCATTATAGTTATGTACTTTTCGTATTTTCTTTGGAGGAAGTGGTGTAAGGGGGGGGGGGGGGGGAGGACAGGCGGTCATCAATCATCAGACTGGTTTGATGTGACTCACCACATCCTCTCGTGTGACAACCCCTGCTTCCCCTGTAGTTTTTGTCCTTTAGCTCTCCCTCTAGTAGCCGGCCGGAGTGGCCGAGCGGTTCTAGGCGCTACAGTCTGGAACCGCGCGACCGCTACGGCCGCTGGTTCGAATCCTGCCTTGGGCATGGATGTGTGTGATGTCCTTAGATTAGTTAGGTTTAAGTAGTTCTAAGTTATAGGGGACTCATGATCTCAGCAGTTAAGTCCCATGGTGCTCAGAGCCATTTGAACCATTTTTTCTCTCTCTAGTACCATGGACCTGAGTCAGTGAAAGTCTTAACACACGTACTATCACCCTGTCTCCTCTTCTCGTCGGTGTTTTCTAAACATTTCTTACCTCACAGATAATGCAGAGGACTCCATCATTCTGTGACACATCTGAAATGTTTCGATTTTCTTTTTCCCATTTTCCACAGTCCATGAATCTTTCCCAACAACGCTATGCCACAGACATATATTCTCAGAAACTTTTCGCTCAAACTAAGGCCCTGTAGACTATATTTAGCGAGAAATTCCACCTTTGGCTTAGCTAGTTTACGGCTTATATCCTCCTTGCTTTGTCCAAATTTGGTTATGTTGCTTCTAAGTTAGCATAGTTTCTCTATTTAGTGTAGTACTTGGTAAGCAATTTTAATGTTAAGTTTATTGCTAAACTAATTTTTGCTGATATTCATCAGGTTCGTCTGACTTTTACTCTCAGTCCGTATTCTGTGCTCATTAACCTGTTCGCAGTGTCATCAACGAATATTATCATTGATATCATTTGCACACAGTTACAATACCACTCGTGAATCTTTTATTGTCATCATTGCTTCTTCGGCGTATAGGTCGAACTCTAGAGGAGAAAGAATGCAGTCTTGCCTTATAACTTTCTTTAATCCGAACACTTCCCTATTAGTCTTCAATTGTTACTGCCCCTCCTGTTCTTGTACATATTGTATGTTTCTCTATTATATCTATTTTTCAGGGAGTTTCAAACATCTTGCACCGTTATACGTCATCGAGTGCTTTTTCGTGGTTGACATATGCTATGAAGATGTCTCGATTTTTAAGTTTTGTCCTCTGTCGCCAAGTGCAACATGAGAACTGCATCTGGTGACTGTGTCTTCCCTAAAGCCAAACTGATCGTCATCCAACAGATCCTCAATTCTTCTTTCCATTGTTCTACGTATTATTCATAACAGAGATGTCTGGCCTGTTAAGCTGATTTTATGATAGTCCTCGCAGGTTTCTGTCTTTGCAGTCTTAGTCTCCAGTCGTTAGGTTGCAAGTCCCTCAATAATTTCGAAATTGCAAAGGAATCTTATCTACTCTTTCTGCCTTGTTTGTTCGAAAGTCTTCCAAACCTCTTCAAAACTCTTTCTCTAATACTAAACACTTTATATCCGCCAAATTGACATCCATTTCTTCTAACATGACGCCAGGACCCAGTTCTTGCGCTTCGTAGATACTGTCCACTCTTTCCAGCGATCTGCTCTCTCTTCCGCGTTAACGGTGGACCTGCTCTTCCAGCTTTGCTTTCAATTTCCCCGAAGGTTATTTAGACTTTTCTGAATATTAGATCTGTTCTTCCGAGGACCATTTCTTTAAGAGGAGAGAGGAGGAGATTAGTGTTTAACATCCCGTCGATAACGAGGTCATTAGAGACGGAGCACAAGCTCTGATTAGGGAAGGATGGGGAAGGAAATCGGCTGTGACATTTCAAAGGAACCATCCCGGTATTTGCTTGAAGTGATCTAGGGAAATCACAGAAAACCTAAATAAGGATGGCCTGAAGCGGGATTGAACCGTTGTCCTCCCGAATGCGAGTCCTGTGTGCTAACCACTGCGACACCTCGCTCGGTATTTATTTTTCTTCACATTTCTTTTTCTTTGCATAGTCAATTCGCTTTAGCTTCCCTGTTCTTTCTGTTGATTTCATTACCAAGAGACTTAAATCGCTGTATCCCTTTATTTCTCAGATCATTTCTATATTTTCTGCTTTCATCCATCATTTAAGCATTTCTTCTGTTACAGAAAAATTTCTTCTCCCTAGCTGAAACTTACCTTAGGATTCAATTACTCTTTCTCCTACTCATTTCTATTACAAGCCTATGTTGTCCCGTAGCTGTGTCTTCTGTTCCTGCCCATACTGTTCTAATCCCTCATGATTACTAGATTTTCGTCTCCTTTACATACCGAATTGACCGTTCAAAGCCTTCTATCATTATCCTAATTCCGATTACCATTATAATGGAATAACTTCAACAGCCGACATTTTCTACTTTCCAACAAAACATTGCCAGAACAGAGCAATTAGTAAAAATCTGCATTGCTGATAATTTCCCGGAGTATTTCGAGATGTATACTGACGATTCGAAAACTATAGGTAATGACAGGATGGCTTGCGCATTCTTGTGTCCCAGCACAATTACAAGGAACTGATTACGTTTCTCAGTGAAACTTCTAGTTTTTCTGTAGAAGCCACAACTATACCTGCAGCTTTACATTAAACGCAGAACCTCACAGAACCAAACGTTTTGATTTTAACGGATTGTACAGACTGGGGCAAATAAAAGTGGCCTGGACGAGTGCATACGATTAGACTGTATATATGCATGTAACCACACCCCTCGACGCTCACACCACGCGTATGCCCGACACGCGATCCACATCAGTTCAGAGCGCAGTGCGGTTTGTTTACACGATACTCGGACAGATATAGGCTATATATTTTTAATGTATATAACACACTGTCCAGTCGCATTAATGATACTACCTGTCGAAAGCCTGAATAACCACCTTATAGACATATAAGTGTGTCAGTGAGGTTCTGGAAGGTACAGACAGCGATGTGGGGCCATGCCGACTCAAGTGCCGTGACCAGCTGCGCTAGGTTTCGTAAAAGCGTAAGCAGCATGATCTAGGGGATTCCACAGATTATCAACTGGACTTAAATAAGAGAGTTTGGTGGACAGGGGAGGTTGGTAAACTTATCCTGGTGCTCTTTGAACCACTGCGAGTTGTATGACACGTTGCATTCTCCTGCTGGTGGATGCCATCGTGCTGACGAAAAACAAACTGCATGTGAGGGTGGTCATGATCCCCAAAGATAGATGCATACTTGTTGTGATCCACTCTGCCTTCCACAAGTACGAGAACATTCCTCAGACAAAAACTCCGTCCTCCGGCGTGGACCCATCCGACGACTGTCGCAGGGTATTAGCTTTCAGACACGCAGTACACGCCGACGGCGATCTGTCCGATGGAGCATTAAAAGTGATTCATCTGAAAAGAACACCTGTCGCCACTCAAGTTGCGGTAGCGACGTGCAAATTCCAGCTTTCTTCGCTGATGAATAGCAGTCAGCATAGATGCATGGACCAGGCGTCTGCCGCGGAGGCCCATGTGCAGCAGCTGTCGCTGAATGGTCGTTGAAGAGAAGAGTCACTGTTGACAGTCCTTGGTTTATCTGGATGGTCATCTGGTCAACAGTTGCGCGTCTATTCGCCCGTACACATATTCGCAAGCGTCGTTCACCCAGTCGTGCACCACAGTTGCATCAGCTACGGTTGTGGATAGCGCCATTTTGCCATACACGGTACACTTTAAACACAGGGGCATGCGAACAGTTTACTAACTTAGCCGTTTCGGAAATGCTTCCTCCTTCGCCCAAAAGCCTATTATATCATATCCTTTTCGGGCATCAAATAAATCTTCGTTTCTGCATTACGACAACGACTGCGCTGTTTCCCGCGTACCTCCGATGTTGTTGTTGTTGTTGTTGTGGTCTTCAGTTCAGAGACTGATTTGATGCAGCTCTCCTGCGCAAGCTTCTTCATACAGTAAAGTTGCATGCCCTCGGGAAAAATTACGACTGTAGTTTCCCCTTGCTTTCAACCGTTCGCAGTACCAGCACACCAAGGCCGTTTTGGTTCGTGTTACAAGGCCAGATCAGTCAACCATCCAGACTGTTGCCCCTGCAACTACTGAAAAGGCTGCTGCTCTCTTCAGGAACCACACATTTGTCTGGCCTTTCAACAGATATCTCTCCGTTATGGTTGCACCTGTGGTACGGCTACCTGCACCGCTGAGGCACGCAAGCCTCCCCACCAACGGCACGGTCCATGTTTTATGGGGGGACGGTTTATATATCCTCCACCGCTAATGCTGCCACCTGCGGTCTGTGAGTGGTTATTGCACGCTGACGTCGAACACAGGTGGTGGTCACATTAATGTGGCTGGATCGTGTATAAATGTATGTAATATATATTTAATATATTTAACGGAAACGTTATCAAAAATCACGACAGATTTACTACAATTTTTTACGCGATACTCTAATGAAGATTTGCACAGACGTACGCTATGTATTTTTAATGTATTCAGGGTGTTTGTTTTAACTTGAGACACTTAAATATCTCTATAACGACGATAGATGGAAAGTTAATATTACTAAAGGGGATATCTGTCTGTGTTGCAACTGGCCACCACCTAACCACCCCTCCTGCGTGGGCGGGGTCAACTTTGTATTTTCACATTGGATCTCTCCAGTTTTATTACATATTCGGTTTCTAGTCAAAAAGTACGTAGTGTTTTCTCAAACTATTGTTTTCCATTCGTGGTAGATGGAGCAGTAACTGACAAATATCAGTGTGCCGGTTTTTGCAATTAAGAACCGATGTAACTGATTCCTTTGTTTGTTGTACAGTGAAATATGGGTAACTGTTTCAGTGTCTGTCTAGAAGCTACCTTTAGTCTGATCCAGGAACAATTACGTAAATGTAATACTTGTCTATTCCCATCGGGATGCTTGATTTTTTGTGAGCCCCCTTTCCTCTCACCGCTGGGGTGCTTGATTTCGGTGAGTCACCTTGCCTCTCACCATAACTGTAACTCTAATGCTTTTAAGTTGTGTATATGCGTTCCACGCTCGAATTAATACATCTATCGAAATGCAAGGACTAACATTTGAGCATTTATTGTTCATTATAATCATGGTGAGAGGCAAGCGAACTCACTGACATCAAGCATCACGATGAGAACAGAAAACTACACTGAAGAGTCAAAGAAACTGGTACACCTGCCTAATATCATGTAGGGCCCCGGCGAGTACGCATAAGTGCTGCAACACGATGTGGCATGGACTCGAGTAAAGTCTGAACTAGTACTGGAGGGAACTGACACAATGAACTCTGCAGAAAAAAATTGGAAATTTGTGGTAAGGTCTTATGGGACCAAACAGCTGAGGTCATCGGTCCCTAAGCTTACGCACTACTTATTCTAACTTAAACTATAGACAACACACACACACACACACACACACACACACACACACACACACACACACACACACACCGATGCCCAAAGGAGGACTCGAACCTCAGACGGGGGTAGCCAAACGGACCTGGAAGAGATCTCTTCTGAACAGCACGCTGCAAGGCATCCCAGATATACTCAATAACGGTCGTGTCTGGGGAGTTTGGTGGGCAGCGAAAATGTTTAAACTCAA
Organism: Schistocerca nitens; assembly: GCF_023898315.1. Lineage (NCBI taxonomy): Eukaryota > Metazoa > Arthropoda > Insecta > Orthoptera > Acrididae > Schistocerca > Schistocerca nitens. Next base: position 580,142,763 of record NC_064618.1, on the reverse strand, counting down.
AAGAGTGTTCCTGGAGCCACTCTGTAGCAATTCTGGGCATGTGGGGTGTTGCATTGTGCTGCTGGAATTGCCCGAGTCCGTCAGAATGCACAATGGATACGAATAGATGCAGGTGATCAGACAGTATGCTTACGTACGTGTCACCTGTCAGAGTTATATGTAGGCGTATCTGGGGTCCCATATCACTCCAACGTCACTCACCCCCTCGCCTCACATCATTAAAGAGCCTCCACCAACTTGAGTAGTCGCCTGCTGACATGCAGGGTCCATAGATTCATGAGGTTGTCTCCATACGCGTACACACGTTTCCACTCATCAACAGTCCAATATCGGTGTTGACGGGCCCAGGCGAGGCGTTAAGCTTTGTGTCGTGGTGTCATGAACAGTACACAAGTGGGCCTACGGCTCCGAAAGCCCATAACGATGACCTTTCGTTGAATGGTTCGCACGCTGAAACTTGTTGATGGCCCAGCATTGAAATCTGCAGCAACTTGCCGAAGGCCTGCACTTCAGTCACGTTGAACGATTCTCTTCAGTCGTCGTTGGTCCCAGTCTTGCAGGATCTGTTTCCGGTCGCAGCGATGTCGGAGTTGTTGTTGTTGTTGTGGTCTTCAGTCCCGAGACTGGTTTGACGAAGCTCTCTATGCTACTCTATCCTGTGCAAGCTTTTTCATCTCCCAGTACCTACTGCAACCTACATCCTTCTGAATCTGCTTAGTGTATTCATCTCTTGCTCTCCCTCTGCGATTTCTACCCTCCACACTGCCCTCCAGTACTAAACTGGTGATCCCTTTATGCCTCAGAACATGTCCTACCAACCGAACCTTTCTTCTAGTCAAGTTGTGCCACAAACTCCTCTTCTCCCCAATTCTATTCAACATCTCATTAGTTATGTGATCTACCCATCTAATCTTCCGCATTCTTCTATAGCACCACATTTCGAAAGCTTCTATTCTCTTCTTGCCTAAACTACTTACCGTCCATTTTTCACTTCCATACGTGGCTAAACTCCATACAAATACTTTCAGAAACGACTTCCTGACACTCAAATCAATACTCGATGTTAACAAATTTCTCTTCTTCAGAAACGCTTTCCTTTCCTTTCCTTGCCATTGCCAGTCTACATGTTATATCCTCTCTACTTTGACCATCATGTGCAAAGCTCCTTTACTACTTTAAGTGTCTCATTTCCTAATCTAATTCCCTCGGCATCACCCGACTTAATTCGACTACATTCCATTATCCTCGTCTTGCTTCTGTTGATGTTCATCTTATACCCTCCTTTCAAGACACTGTCCATTCCTTTGCTGTCTCTGACAGAATTACAATGTCATCGGCAAACCTCAAACATTTATTTCTTCTCCATGGATTGAAATACCTACTCCGAATTTTCCTTTTCTTTTCTTTACTGCTTGCTCAATATACAGATTGAATAACATCGGGGAGAGGCTACAACCCTGTCTCATTCCCTTCCCAACCACTGCTTCCCTTTCATGTCCCTCGACTCTTATAACTGCCATCTGGTTTCTGTACAAATTGTAAATAGCCTTTCGCTCCCTGTATTTTACCCCTGCCACCTTCAGAACTTGAAAGAGAGTATTCCAGTTAACATTGTCAAAAGCTTTCTCTAAGTCTACAAATTCTAGAAACGTAGGTTTGCCTTTCCTTAATCTTTCTTCTAAGTTAAGTCGTAGGGTCAGTATTGACTCACGTGTTCCAAAATTTGTACGGAATCCAAACTGATCTTCCCCGAGGTCGGCTTTTACCAGTTTTTCCATTCGTCTGTATAAAATTCGCGTTAGTATTTTGCAGCTGTGACTTATTAAACTGATAATTCGGTAATTTTCACATATGTCAACACCTGCTTTCTTTGGGATTCGAATTATAATATTCTTCTTGAAGTCTGAGGGAATTTCGCCTGTCTCATACATCTTGCTCACCAGATGGTAGAGTTTTGTCAGGACTGGCTCTCCCAAGGCTGTCAGTAGTTCTAATGGAAAGTTGTCTACTCCCGGGGCCTTGTTTCGACTTAGGTCTTTAAGTGCTCTGTCAAACTCTTCACGCAGTATCATATCTCCCATTTCATCTTCATCTACATCCTCTTCCATTTCCATAATATTGACCTCAAGACATCGCCCCTGTATACACCCTCTATATACTCCTTCTACCTTTCAATTGGTTCTCTTTTCTTTAATTTTCCTCTAGGCAGTATCTATCTTACCCCTAATGAGATACGTCTCTAGATCCTTACATTTGTCCTCTAGCCATGCCTGCATAGCCGTTTTCCACTTCCTGTCAATTTCATTTTTGAGACGTTTGTATTCCTTTTTGCCTGCTTCACTTACTTCATTTTTGTATTTTCTCCTTTCATCAATTAAACTCAGTATCTCTTCTGTTGCCCAAGGATTTCTACTAGCCTTCGTCTTTTTACCTACGTGACCCTCTGCTGCCATCACTATTTCATTTCTCAAACCTACCCATTCTTCTTCTACTGTATTTCTTTTCCCCATTCCTGTCAATGCTCTCCCTGAAACTCTGTACAACCTCTCGTTCTTTCAGTTTATCTAGGTCCCATCTCCTTAAATTCCCACCTTTTTGCAGTTTCTTCAGTTTTAATCTACAGTTCATAACCAATAGATTGTGGTCAGAGTCAACATCTGCCCCTGGAAACGTCTTACAATTTAAAACCTGGTTCCTAAATCTCTGTCCTACCATTATATAATCTATCTGAAACCTTCTAGTATCTCCAGGGTTCTTCCATGTATACAACCTTCTTTCATGATTCTTGAACCATGTGTTAGCTATGATTAAGTTATGATCTGCGCAAAATTCTACCTGGCGGCTTCCTCTTTCATTCCTTACCCCATTCCATATTCACCTACTACGTTTCCTTCTCTTCCTTTTCTAATGTCGAATTCCAGTCAGCCATGACTATTAAATTTTCGTCTCCCTTCACTACCTGAATAATTTCTTTTATCTCATCATACATTTCATCAATTTCTTCATCATCTGTAGAGCTAGTTGGCATATAAACTTGTACTACTGTAGTAGGCGTGGGCTTCGTGTCTATCTTGGCCACAATAATGCGTTCACTATGCTGTTTGTAGTAGCTTACCCGCACTCCTATTTTTTTTATTCATTATTAAACCTACTCCTGCATTACCCCTATTTGATTTTGTATTTATAACCCTGTATTCACCTGACCAAAAGTCTTGTTCCTCCTGCCACCGAACTTCTCTAATTCCCACTGTATCTAACTTTAACCTATCCATTTCCATTTTTAAATTTTCTAACCAACCTGCCCGATTACGGGATCTGACATTCCACGCTCCGATCCGGAGGACGCCAGTTTTCTTTCTCGTGATAACGACGTCCTCTTGAGTAGTCTCCGCCCGGAGATCCGAATGGCGGACTATTTTACCTCCGGAATATTTTACCCAACAGGACGCGATCATCATTTAATCATACAGTAAAGCTGCATGCCCTCGGGAAAAATTACGGCTGTAGTTTCCCCTTGCTTTCAGCCGTTCGCAGTACCACAACAGCAAGGCCGTTTTGGTTAGTGTTACAGGGCCAGATCAGTCAGTCATCCAGACTGCTGCCCCTGCAACTACTGACAAGGCTGCTACCCCTCTTCAGGAACCACACGTTCGTCTGGCCTCTCAACAGATACCCCTCCGTTGTGGTTGCACCTACGGTACGGCTATCTGTATCGTTGAGGCATGCAAGCCTCCCCACCAACGGCGAGGTCCATGGTTCATTGGGGGGGGGGGGGGGGGGGGGCGATGTCGGAGATTTGATGTTTTGTCGGATTGCTGATATTCACGGTACACTCGGGAAATGATCGTACGGGAAAATCCCCACTTCATCGCTACCTCGGATATGCCGTGTCTCATCGATAGTGCGCCGACTAGAATACCACGTTCAGACTGACTTAAACCTTGATAACCTACCATTGTAGAAGTAGTAAGAGGTGTAACAACTGCGCCAGATATTTGTTGTCTTATATAGGCGTTTCCAACCGCAGCGCCGTATTTTGCCTGTTTACTTATCTCTGTATTTGAATATGCATGCCTGTACCAGTTTCTTTGGCGCTTCGGTATATTACATCCACGTGGTTGCTCCTGGATCACGGTAAACATAGTTTCTAGCCAGGTATAGAAACAGCTAACCATACTGTACTGTACTATTAAATATCCAACTCTAAAATAAGTTGTAAACATAAATATCAACCGTTTGAACATTAAGGTTTACATTTACAATATAAATGAAGTGTAAAATCAACTGTTTCGTTTCTATGATAATAATCAAAACAGAAGAAATGAATTAAAATTTGTGGTACGGCCAGGACTCGTACCTGGGTCTTCTTGCTTAATAGCCAAAAATGCTAACCATTACAGCACCATAACACAATAGCCAACATTCCTGCACAATCTACACAAGCTTAGTTCCCTCCCCAACACAAACTTTATGTAAGGGATGGTGCACTTGATATTTATTGATTACAGCACCATCTGCCACGAATGGAAAAGAATGGTTGGAATAAACAGTAAGAAACGTTTGGCATAGAATCCGAATATGCAATAAAAATGGGAGACTGCCATTTGAACATAAAAAGTTGACCCCGTCCACGCAGGAGGCGTGGTTAGTAGGTGCCCAGTTGTAGCACAGACGGATGTCCCCTATACTGATATTAACTTTTCACCTAAAACATTTTTTCGTACGATGCGTCGTTTCCGAGATATTTAGTTATCTCAGGTTCAAACAAACACCCTGTATAATATATGGCAACTTTCCGATTCCACGACTTTGAGGCGAAGAACTTGCCGAACCATTTTCGGAGCATATTTTCATCCAGAAAGAAAGTTCCTTCAAGGTTGTTCGATAGAGGGCGGGAAAGGTGAAAATCTGTGGACGTAAGATCAGGTGAACAAGGTGGTTGCGATATGACTTCCAGACTCAACTCTTCTGTAGTGTTTTTTGTCAGTCTAGCAGAACGCGGGTAGGCTTTGTAGTGGAGTAGCTCCACTTCACAGAGTTTGTTGGTCATTGCTCTTGGACTGCGTCTGCAAAACATGTAAGTAGTGATGGTAAGATTAGATTTAGATTAGATTTACTTTCATTCCAATTGATCCGTAGTGAGGAGGTCCTCCAGGATGAGGAACATGTCAGAAAAACAACAATACATGACAAATATTTACAACTAAAACAAATAAGCTAATGTACCATTCCACAGGTCCCAAGTGGAATGATCGTCATTTTTTAATGAACACTAAGAGTCATTTTACAAATACTAATGCACTGAATCGGGCAGGTAGGTTAGAAAATTTAAAAAGGGAAATGGATAGGTTAAAGTTAGATATAGTGGGAATTAGTGAAGTTCGGTGGCAGGAGGAACAATACTTTTGGTCAGGTGAATACAGGGTTATAAATACAAAATCAAATAGGGGTAATGCATGAGTAGGTTTAATAATGAATAAAAAAATAGGAGTGCGGCTTAGCTACTACAAACAGCATAGTGAACGCATTATTGTGGCCAATATAGACACGAAGCCCACGCCCACTACAGTAGTACAAGTGTATATGCCAACTAGCTCTGCAGATGATGAATAAATAGATGAAATGTATGACGAGATAAAAGAAATTATTCAGGTAGTGAAGGGAGACGAAAATTTAATAGTCATGGGTGCCTGGAATTCTTCAGTAGGAAAAGGGAGAGAAGGAAACATAGCAGGTGAATATGGATTGGGGGGAAGAAATGAAAGAGGAAGCCGCCTTGTAGAATTTCGCACAGAGCATAACTTAATCATAACTAACACTTGGTTCAAGAATCATAAAAGAAGGTTGTATACCTGGAAGAATCCTGGAGATACTAAAAGGTATCAGATAGATTATATAATGGTAAGACAGAGATTTAGGAACCAGGTTTTAAATTGTAAGACATTTCCAGGGGCTGATGTGGATTCTGACCACAATCTATTGGTTATGAACTGCAGATTGAAACTGAAGAAACTGCAAAAAGGTGGGAATTTGAGGAGATGGGACCTGGATAAACTGAAAGTACCAGAGGTTGTAGAGAGTTTCAGGGAGAGCATAAGGGAACAATTGACAGGAATGGGGGAAAGAAATACAGTAGAAGAAGAATGGGTAGCTCTGAGGGATGAAGTAGTGAAGGCAGCAGACGATCAAGTAGGTAAAAAGACGAGTGCTAATAGAAATCCTTGGGTAACAGAAGAAATATTGAATTTAATTGATGAAAGGAGAAAATATAAAAATGCAGTAAATGAAGCAGGCAAAAAGGAATACAAACATCTCAAAAATAGGATCGACAGGAAGTGCAAAATGGCTAAGCAGGGATAGCTAGAGGACAAATGTAAGGATGTAGAGGCTTGTCTCACTAGGGGTAAGATAGATACTGCCTACAGGAAAATTAAAGAGACCTTTGGAGATCAGAGAACCACTTGTATGAATATCAAGAGCTCAGATGGCAACCCAGTTCTAAGCAAAGAAGGGAAGGCAGAAAGGTGGAAGTAGTATATAGAGGGTTTATACAAGGGCAATGTACTTGAGGACAATATTATGGAAATGGAAGAGGTTGTAGATGAAGACGAAATGGGAGATAAGATACTGCGTGAAGAGTTTGACAGAGCACTGAAAGACCTGAGTCGAAACAAGGCCCCGGGAGTAGACAACATTCCATTAGAACTACTGATGGCCTTGGGAGAGCCAGTCATGACAAAACTCTACCATCTGGTGAGCAAGATGTATGAGACAGGCGAAATTCCCTCAGACTTCAAGAAGAATATTATAATTCGAATCCCAAAGAAAGCAGGTGTTGACATATGTGAAAATTACCGAATTATCAGTTTAATAAGTCACAGCTGCAAAATACTATCGCGAATTCTTTACAGACGAATGGAAAAACTGGTAGAAGCGGACCTCGGGGAAGATCAGTTTGGATTCCGTAGAAATGTTGGAACACGTGAGGCAATACTAACCTTACGACTTATCTTAGAAGAAAGATTAAGAAAAGGCAAACCTACGTTTCTAGCATTTGTAGACTTAGAGAAAGCTTTTGACAATGTTAACTGGAATACTCTCTTTCAAATTCTGAAGATGGCAGGGGTAAAATACAGGGAGCGAAAGGTTATTTACAATTTGTACAGAAACCAGATGGCAGTTATAAGAGTCGAGGGACATGAAAGGGAAGCAGTGGTTGAGAAAGGAGTGAGACAGGGTTGTAGCCTCTCCCCGATGTTATTCAATCTGTATATTAAATACAGAAGAATGCTGAAGATAAGGTGGGTAGATCACGTAACTAATGAGGAGGTATTGAATAGGATTGGGGAGAAGAGAAGTTTGTGGCACAACTTGACTAGAAGAAGGGATCGGTTGGTAGGACATGTTTTGAGGCATCAAGGAATCACAACTTTAGCATTGGAGGGCAGCGTGGAGGGTAAAAATTGTAGAGGGAGACCAATAGATGAATACACTAAGCAGATTCGGAAGGATGTAGGTTGCAGTAAGTACTGGGAGATGAAGAAGCTTGCACAGGATAGAGTGGCATGGAGAGCTGCATCAAACCAGTCTCAGGTCTGAAGACCACAACAACAACAAAATGCACTGAATTTAAAATAAAGTTTTTTATTTATTTATAAGGTAATACAACTGCTGTAATACTTAAATTACAATGAACACATTACTGCACTGAAATGGTTCAGAAGTTAGATTATACTAACACACACACACACACACACGCACACAGACCTCGGGGAAGCAGTTCGTAGTACACCACACCGTCGATATTCCATCAGATGCATACCATTATCTTCTATGGATGCGCGCTGGTCTTTGTACGGGGAGTTGCTGCTTTATTTGGGCTCAACCAATCCTTTCTCCCCCTTACGTTAGCATAAAGACACCATTCCTCGTCACCAGTAACGACACAAGATAGGAATGATAAGTGTTGTTCACGAGCCAACTGATGACGAGCAAGCAGAGATGCACGTATGGCCACCTACTGATTTTTGTGATTTTGGTTTAGAGGACGCGGTATCCATACATCCGGTTTTGGAACCTTCCCCATTGGATGAAAATGTCGCACAATGGTGGAATGATCACTGTTCATTACGTTATCCAGTTCTCGAGTATACTGGCGTGTATAATTATGCATTAATGCGTTTAAATGATCTTCGTCGTACCCCGAAGGTCTTACTGAACGTGGAGAGTCATTGATGTCAAAGAGATCCTCCTCAAAACGAGAAAACCGTATTCTTGCCAAGCTCTATCCAATGGCACTACGGGGCAACTGTTTCTGTCTGTCTTGGCTGCTGTCACCCTTGTGCTGAACTTAAGACAGAAGTATAATACCGAAAATGTTTCGATTTCTCCAATTGGCAATCCATTTTCTAGCGTCCACAACTCCACTCACTATCTCCACATGGCAAAATGACAATATGTATACTCAAATAACGACAGTGAACGACAAATAAAAAATGATAATAGTAATATACATACCATATAAATACGTAATATATAAAGTGGAAACGTTTGTTATCTATTGTAAAATCTCTAGATATTTTGACTGTTTTACTTCAAAATTTGAAACGTTGTTCCAATAAACGTTCGCACGGGCATCTCCTCATTCTCCTCTCTATGCCTATTTTCTCCTCCCTCTCTCTCTGACTTTGACCCTTGTTTATTGTTATTCAGAATACAGATACTATAATAGTATTCTAACCATAGTTGACAAGACATAAATATATTGTCTGTTTTTTGTGAAAACCGCCTGCGAGGAAAAAAAAAAGAAAGAAAATTTTACGAATGCAATTTTTTACATATAAGAAATTATATGTGTGGAAGTAACATTTTGTCTAACGGTTTAAATGCTCTGCTATCGTTGTTAAAACGGACAGCGAGAAACAAAACAAATCCGCACATTTTCACAGCAGAGCATTTTCTTTCTTGCAGTCGGTTTTAACACAAAATCTGTACATTATTGTTAAAAAAATTGTTTGCTTAATGTCCGCTTTCACACGTACGTTTTAAACACTTGATTTTATCCGCGCGTAGTGATCGCGCAGTTTGAGGCGTCATGTGTATTGCGAGGCCCCTCCCGCTGGAGGTTCGAGTCCTCCCTCGGGCATGGGTGTGTGTGTTGTTCTTATCATAGGTTTGTTTAAGTTAATTTAAGTAGTGTATAAGTCTAGGGACCGATGTCCTAAGCAGTCTGGTCCCTTAGAAATTCACACACATTTGAACTTCATTTTGATATGTTGCCATCTTGGCGACTCCGGACAACATTGACACACTACGACTGCACGTCCACTGCTTATCACTGTCTGCCCATAACTGACTACTCGAATGCACAGTTGTTGTTTACAGTTGTTAGTTCAAGCTGCGAACGTTGTTACAGCTCTGACTTCACTTGTAAGTCAGGAATAAAATGAGTCTCAGAACGTTTTGGACGGACCATGTAGATGTATCTTTGCATTTTCCTTTCCAGATTTTCTAGTTTTCCTACCAAATTCTTACTTCTGACAGTCCATCCACTGCTTCATAGAATGTTATATTTTCGGTAGGTTTTTAATCTTTTCCTTACGATCATCTCTCCCTCGGTGGTCCCCTCCTGGTTATCTGAATACGAGAATAATGCGTAAATTTTCGCCAGTGGAGAGGTCATGACGCCGCGTTTTCAACTACAGACCACATTGCCCATAGAATCGCTATGTGTGTATCTAAGGAGTTGTTTCCATCACCTTTTTCGTCCATAAGCAGCAAATCATTGCTGATTCTTCCACCTTTAAGTACAGTTTCCCACTCCGTTAGCAAGAGGGTGCCTTGAACCTCTATTAGCACTGACGCTCTTTGACAAGACCGTTGGCGGAATGGGGGTGACCGTTGCAACGAATAGCTAAATTTAGATAAAGTAGAAGCCTTTCAACGTACCTACGGCGCAGGGCCGGTTTAAGGCCCTAGCGAAACAAGCTGACTTTTGGTGCGCCTAGCTGAGAGGATCACCAGAGGTGTCACAACAGTAAGATTTCTGTACAGGAGTATCACAGTAGTAGCGGCCGCTTGAGGCACCAGTTTGATGGGTACGCCCCTGAGCATCCAAGTGCAGAATTTCTATAGACTTTGTATCACAATTAACAGACGAAAACTAACATAGGCGAAAGTATGCGTCACAATGATACCTCACTTGTGTGGAAAACCGTTCTCGGACCAGACCTGAAAGGTGACAAGCCACTCTCCCACTTTAACTGTTCTGATGGTCAGATTAACATTCGTATTTTACATCGTGATCTAAGTGTTCCCCAATACTGCATTTGATATGTGTGGCTTACGACTTTTTTACATGAGGAGATTGTGAACAGATTGTTCTTATAACTACATGGGTAGCTTGTGGAGCACTTGTACCCGAGGAGGCGATGGAGAACAGGGAGAAAGATGGATTGGGTGCCACAAATGTTGCTTCCAGCGACCTGGCTGAAAGCTGCGCTCTGTGAATTGTACCTGCAGAGGGACCTCGGGCCGTGGCACTCTACTCTTCCCACTTAGGGTCGGAGAAAGAGAGCGTCAGCTCCCAAAGCATTTTACCTGGGCCAGGCAGCAGTCCATCACGAAGGTGCGCAGATGGCGGAAAATGCGCGGAGGAAGCCGTTTTAGGGAGACTGCTGCAATCCAAGCTTTTGTGCAAACGGAAGGACAGTCATAAAACTATAAGCATTTTCATGATAGAAGCTGGGATGATATGATCAAAACGGATGGGGCACGTGTTTAATGGAGGCAGGACTGTAGCTCGGCTGACGCCAAGAGGTCGCCAGGTTCTTTTAGCGAGAAGAAAAAAAAACACATATTTCACAGACACGACTGTCTGGGAAGCTTAACATCCTTCTTTCATAAATTGGAAGTGGTCGGCCTGGAAAGATTAGATCTCTTTGTAAATTAGGGACTGTGGTCCCATCTATGTAGACATTTTCTGCGAAACTTGACCTGCTTATTGTAAGAACGACGCCTAATCTAAAATCTTTTTTTTTTTTCAGACAAGAGAGATTTTGAGTCACTGATTGGTTCCCCACAGGATATGGAAAGCAGAGGCTTGCTCGCCCAGCGTGGGAACACCTGTGCTGTGTCTTGATTGGATACAAGGCTAGCAGTACAATGAATTGAGGATAGTTTGGTTGGTTTGTACAATGTGGAGGTGGTTTTTTCTGCTAATTCGGCTCCTGTACGACGTTTGGTGGAAAGTGATTGTGATCCTTTGCCTTCTTCGTCTTCTGGTCCTCACCTGCTGGAGAACGTCAGGCCTCCCCTACTGGGTGAGATTTGTGGTATTCAACTTGGGGTGGAGTTAGAGCCAGTGGCAGTTTCCATCTGTACCGACAGTGGAGCTGCATATCATCTCGGACATATAGTCTGTCACGAGAGTGAACTTATTCATCCTGAGTCGGCCGTCTGACGCTTGACAATTCCAGCACGCGCCGTCGTGCCTCTGAATCAAATTAGTTGGCCAGACCGGCGAATGGGTGCACCTCACGCTAAAATCTGCTGGGATCTCAGGGCTCTGATAGGGAAGTTTCCCACGTTCTAATTATTAGAACGCCAGTCCGCGTAGTTTGCAAGTTTTCGTGTGCTAGTCAGAATATTACAGCTGCCGGCGCACCCCGCCCCTCGCCCGCTGCATGCCGTTTTCTGCTGCCTCCCGAATCAAGCTGAAAGGGTGAAGTATTGCTGCACCGGCGCGGGGGGTGTTAAATGATATTCACAGCTCTCTGTACTCCGAGAATCACAGTTTGTGGTGAAGCTGGTCTATTCCATTTGAATAGAATTTGGCCTCACGGTGGATTCATGTAAATGAAATCTGATTGCGTCGTAAAAAGGATTATTTAAGGGGAAAACTTCTATAGTTTCCACCCCAATTAATGCTTTGCCAATGAAGCACCATTACTTTCCTGATTTATGTTTGTCATTTTTTGTAAGATTTATAGCTCGATTGTAGTTATAAGAGAATTAAAAAAAACTTGTTATTATTTTTGTAAACTTGAATACACCACTGTTCTCATTCATACTCCCCCAACCATTCACTGTTTTTATTTTATTGTGGTGATACATGGATACACCAGCAATTCAGAATGCAATCGTACTAAATTAGTTAATTTGATGATTAATTAGAGTTCTGAAAGTGACCACAGACAGCGGCAACAAAAGAGCAGTGAGTAAATTCACTAATTTCATAAACAAAAATTAAGGGTGTAGCTCACGATCTGATGATTGTTGAGGAGATATACTACTGGCCATTAAAATTGCTACACCACGAAATTGACGTGCTACAGACGCGAAATTTAACCGACAGGAAGAAGATGCTGTGATATGCAAATGATTAGCTTTTCAGAGCATTCACGCAAGATTGGCGCCGGTGGCGACACCTACAACGTGCTGACATGAGGAAAGTTTCCAACCGATTGCCTAGTGAAACGTTATTGTGATGCCTCGTGTAAGGAGGAGAAAGGCGCACCATCACGTTTCCGACTTGATAAAGGTCGGATTGTAGCCTATCGCGATTGCGGTTTATCGTATCGCGACATTGCTGCTCGCGGTGGTCGAGATCCAATGTCTGTTAGCTGAATATGGAATCGGTGGGTTCAGGAGGGTGATACGGAACACCGTGCTGGATCCCAACGGTCTCGTATCACTAGCAGTCGAGATGACAGGCATCTTATCCGCAGCGCTGTAACGGATCGTGTAGCCACGTCTCGATCCCTGAGTCAACAGATGGGGATGTTTGCAAGACAACAACCATCTGCACGAATAGCTCGACGACGTTTGCAGCAGCATGGACTATCAGCTCGGAGACCGTGGCTGCGGTTACCTTTGACGCTGCATCACAGACAGAAGCGCCTGTGATGGTGTACTCAACGACGAACCTCGGTGCACGAATGGTAAAACGTCATTTTTCGGATGAATCCGGGTTCTGTTTACAGCATCATGATAGTCTCATCCGTGTTTGGCGACATCGCGGTGAACGCACATTGGAAGCGTGTATTCGTCATCGCCATACTGGCGTATCACCCGTCACCTCTTGTTCGCATTGACGGCACTTTGAACAGTGGACGTTACATTTTAGATGTGTTACGACCCGTGGCTCTACCCTTCATTCGATCCCTGCGAAACCCTACATTTCAGCAGGATAATGCACGACCGCCTGTTGCAGGTCCTGTACGGGCCTTTCTGGATACAGAAAATGTTCGACTGCTGCCCTGGCCAGCACATTCTCCAGATCTCTCACCAATTGTAAACGTCTAGTCAATGGTGGCCGAGCAACTGGCTCGTCACAATACGCCAGTCACTGCTCTTGATGAACTCTGGTATCGTGTTGAAGTTGCATGGGCAGCTGTACCTTTACACGCCATCCAAGCTCTGTTTGACTCAATGCCCAGGCGTATCAAGGCCGTTATTAGGGCCAGAGGTGGTTGTTCTGGGTACTGATTTCTCAGGATCTATGCACCCAAATTGCGTGAAAATGTAATCACATGTCAGTTCTAGTATAATATATTTGTCCAATGAGTACCCGTTTATCATCTGCATTTCTTCTTGGTGTAGCTATTTTAATGGCCAGTAGTGTAATAGTATTCTATATGTGAAGATAATAACATTTGGCATCACTTGGACATATGTTTATGATAAATCTAGAGACCGCTTGCAGCCCCGCTACTACGTTCGTCATTTTTCCTTGGTTCAAGGAAACTGACATACTTGCTGACATTTATCTGGAATCTCTCCAAGGAAGATCTGTATTTTGAAGTTCGTAATTTGTTCTCGTGGCATTTTTCCCCTCTGTGCTGTCATAGCTCAACCGCAATGATCTGTTAGTGCCTGTTCATATGTAATTTCTTTCACTACACTGTCGTTCAACGTAAAATATTTAATTTATAACACTAGAGCCGACAGTGTTGGCTTGGATGTTCAACAAAAGTGAAAAACTCCGTTTTCTCTGTTCGTCCTTGAAATCCAGAGCGCAGTAGGGAAATATGTGCAGGTTGATGCAGTGTTCCTTGACTTTAGGAAAGTATTCCATGCAGTTTCTAGTGTCATTTAGTAAACAAAATTCTAGCTTACCGATTATCGGATAAGATTTGAGGTTTGTTCAGGGCTTGCTGACTGACAGAGCTCAACACGTTCTTAATGGGACGAATTCGACAGATGTTAAAGTTATTTTGGCAGTACCTCCAAGGAGTCTTAAAATATATATGAAAGATGTCGTCGGAAGCTCCATGACGCTGTTCACAGGCGAAGATGCTGTATATAGGAATGCTTTAACGCCTTAAGATTGTAGCGAAATGCAGGAAGATCTGTAAAGGATAGCTGATAGGTGCAGCACCTGACAGTTGACCCTGTATACAAATTAATATAGGGTATTGTGAATAAATAGGAAGAGGAATGGATTACTGTTCTATTTCGCTTTTTTTCTTCTTTCTTTGTCCTCGCTTTTACCCGTTACCCTGTGTCGCTTTCCTAATCTTGCAACGCCATCTACCTCCCTGGTGGGCATGATCTTCGCTGTGGATTATCTTATTCATATAACTTTCTACTTCGTCAGGCATAAAGATAAGAAAATCAAATACCAGGCTGAGATTCGTTGGTAAAACCTTCATTCAGGAAGTGGAACTGATTCTTGAATGACGTGTCTTGCGAAACACTAGTTCAACCGAATTTTTAGCTTTACTTGTCAACTTGGAACATTTCCCATGGTGAATTAGCACAAGACAGAGAGAGAAGATGCAACGACGACCGGCCTGTTTTGTCACAGGAGCGTTACGGAGATGCTCAATACACGTCGGTGACAGACGCTACAAGAGAGGCGTTGTGTATCATCGGAAAGTTTATTGCTGATATTCCGAGAATGTTCGTTCGAAGAAGAGTCGGACAACAACCTACCACTTCGTCGCGAAATGACAACCACGAGAAAATCAGGAAGATAACTGTTGCTTTTGCTCACGTTTCCCCGTCAGATCACTGAGATTATGATGTTATCTCCAGCAAGCGTGCCTAAAAAGTATCAGATATCCGCTTTCATCAGTAGATGTTGTTAAAAAGAAAAACTTAATTCTGCATCAATCAAGAATGGTGAACTACAGCACTTTTGGTCAAGCGTGGATGGTGGAATAGATATAGCTGGCATATCAGTTCAACAAGCTCATTTCTCTGCGACAGCATGGTGCAATTTTCCAGGCGCGTAAGTGGCATTAGGTGCGAGAAAGCTTTTTCGCCGCTTAATAACGCGAGAGAGACGTGTTTCGCTAAATGGCTGCCACAGCGTGCCTGATGGAATGTGGACGCAAAAAGCAATCATCTAGCGGCATACGTCCTGCTGATGAGTACGTTTCCGAAAATATTATGGAAGCGTTGCGATGTGCGCTGAAGGTGAATTCCTCTCTAGTAACAGTAACCTACTTTGAGATCGTTGTCAAGTTTCGGAACATTATAGTTTTGTTCAAATTTTTGGAGCTAGGAGTTGATGTACCATAATCCAACCGTGAAAATATGTCACTAATCTGATATCAAAACGTATACATAAATAGTTTGGTGTTAAGTACTAAAGTAGCAGACCAGTTGGTTGTAAACTGTATTAACTCTCCCACAATCTTCCTTATCACGCCTCGCTTCTTTTAAGAAATTTAGAGATCAAACACATCGAAGTCGCCATCTCAGCAGACATGAAAATGTAATTTATAGTTAACTGCATGTAAAATCAATTAGTATGAGCTATATACAACGTAGTGTGTTCAATAAATCACTCACCAGTTTTCATTTAGACACATTTCATTGGAATATTAATTTGGAAGAAGTATCTTATACACAGTAGCCGCTAAGTTATTTCGAACAGCATGGGGAAGATTTCATCGGAATAACTGCGTAATACTGTTATCTCCCACCTCCTTCCTTCTTCCATCTATTGCCCATGTTAAACAATGCCCAGTCCAAGTAATTAATAAGTCTTTTATGAAGATTTGAGAGGAGCGAAGATTACAATAAACTTACAAGTTTACTGAGCTCGTCATGTTGAGATGGCGCCAGGTCTTCTTGTCTAGGGGTCTGATTCTTGAAGCTGAAAATCTAACACCAGGTCCTCGCGGCTGGTTTGAACTAAATAAATTGGAAGATTGTTGTTGCAGAATTTTTTACGTAATTATATTTTCCACTAATTAGTATATCATACAGTGTTTTGATTTTTCACATTAACAAAGCCGAAATTACATTGTTCGCATCTATTATACAAAAATACGTCCGATCACATCAGGGGCAGACTTACGATTCTCACACTCTGGGGAAATAACAATATTCCAAAGGTTTACAATTTTTCTTAACAAATGAATTCCTTCTAGTTTTCGTTTACGTTATTAATTTCGATTATTATTGTATAAATTAATCCAGAAGTAAACATAGTAAACAGTACAGGATTGCGTAATTAATAATAGAATTTTAAAGTGTGCAAAAAATACGTAATTTCAAATGTTTGTAAAAAAATAATTTTAACTGTTTGTTTGAAACTAGTACTTACCGATTGTAACATCGAAATTAAAATATTTTGTAAAGTACTTCCTTTTCATAAATTTTAGCTTGAAATCTAACATACTATGTATAAAATTATATGAAAGTTATCAGAAAAGCAACTGAGATAATACTGACCTGTCCAAAATTCGAAAAATAATACTGGTATCGAGAACTACTGTTGAGGAAAAGTAATACTAGAGGAGGATGTCCCGTTACAGTATGCAATTCACTGCAGGCAAAGGTCACTTTTCTCTACGAGGACTAGCCACCAGTAGCCCAAATCCAATTGAAAGTTATTCACAGGTTATTCGAGACCTACTGCAAATTTTTAACGCTGGTAACTTCGGTAGATTTCGAATAATTTGGGTATGGAATAGCTGTAGGAAACCATTAATGCTCATCAGCATGGCCGTGGGATCCAAAACGAAATCTGTGCCACGGTACTATGAAAAATCTTTGGCCTGGGACAGATATCACGTCGAAACCAATAAAAAAAAGGATGTAACACTGGAAATTTGTTAGTTCTACTTATCAAATTCTCCATTTTTTTCCAACAGTACATGATTTGGCGGAGACCTTCATTGTAGAAGTCGACAAAATGCTGCAAGTCATTCCATACTAAGATAAGGCGGCTGTCATGCCTCTCTCCATCTGTCACTCAGGATGTGACCTTTACAACGTCACACTGAGAGTAAATGAAGACTACATCAAGGTTACAGATCTCATCGACAGGTAAGGGCTCCACTGGTAGACTAATTCATTGGGGCCGTTTCTGAAGGTGTTCTTCAGACACTTCCCTATGAAGATGCCTCCAGACGATCTCAGGGAAGACCCAGAGAACCTCAGCTTTGGACTGAATTCAGCCTCACTCATGAAGTCACTCAGACTCCATTAGAACTTTCCACTTTTCCTCGTTGTTATTGTGGACAACATCAAAAATGGCAAGATTTTCCAGTTTGTCCAAACTCGGGTCACCTTGGAGCCCCTATCTGCCAAGTGTCAGAGGATTCGGTGCATCTCAAGCCAGGGCCTCAATCACACTGACCGCTATTACTCGAAGCTGATCAACTGCGTCAAGTGCGCAATATTGCATCAAAGCGAAGACAAGACCGAGTCACGAGAGGAACAATCACAGCGCTGTAGCAGCAGTGAGCTAGACATTGCAAGATGCTGCAGATGAAGTGCTTTCAAGCAGAACAATGCCAAACAGAGCAACAAGGTGGCTCAGTCCTGATGTATGCAGCTCGGTACAAGCTTTGTTGATGCCACTTGAGGATGTGGAGCAGGATAGAACCCATCCCCATCAGCAGATGGCAACGACACTTATACCAATAGCAGTCCAGCAGCCAGCAGACCAGGATCAGCCACGAACACGAGAGCACGCTGCCACATCAGATGCTGGTGTGCCAGCTCCATCACTGGTACCTAAGGATGTCCAGAATGCTACATCTACATTTATACTCCGCAAGCCACCCAACGGTGTGTGGCGGAGGGCACTTTACGTGCCACTGTCATTACCTCCCTTTCCTGTTCCAGTCGCGTATGGTTCGCGGGAAGAACGACTGTCTGAAAGCCTCCGTGCGTGCTCTAATCTCTCTAATTTTACATTCGTGATCTCCTCGGGAGGTATAAGTAGGGGGAAGCAATATATTCGATACCTCATCCAGAAACGCACCCTCTCGAAACCTGGCGAGCAAGGTACACCGCGATGCAGAGCGCCTCTCTTGCAGAGTCTGCCACTTGCGTTTGTTAAACATCTCCGTAACGCTATCACGGTTACCAAATAACCCTGTGACGAAACGCGCCGCTCTTCTTTGGATCTTCTCTATCTCCTCCGTCAACCCGATTTGGTACGGATCCCACACTGATGAGCAATACTCAAGTATAGGTCGAACGAGTGTTTTGTAAGCCACCTCCTTTGTTGATGGACTACATTTTCTAAGGACTCTCCCAATGAATCTCAACCTGGTACCCGCCTTACCAACAATTAATTTTATATGATCATTCCACTTCAAATCGTTCCGCACGCATACTCCCAGATATTTTACAGAAGTAACTGCTACCAGTGTTTGTTCCGCTATCATATAGTCATACAATAAAGGATCCTTCTTTCTATGTATTCACAATACATTACATTTGTCTATGTTAAGGGTCAGTTGCCACTCCCTGCACCAAGTGCCTATCCGCTGCAGATCTCCCTGCATTTCGCTACAATTTTCTAATGCTGCAACTTCTCTGTATACTACAGCATCATCCGCGAAAAGCCGCATGGAACTTCCGACACTATCTACTAGGTCATTTATATATATTGTGAAAAGCAATGGTCCCATAACACTCCCCTGTGGCACGCCAGAGGTTACTTTAACGTCTGTAGACGTCTCTCCATTGATAACAACATGCTGTGTTCTGTTTGCTAAAAACTCTTCAATCCAGCCACACAGCTGGTCTGATATTCCGTAGGCTCTTACTTTGTTTATCAGGCGACAGTGCGGAACTGTATCGAACGCCTTCCGGAAGTCAAGAAAAATAGCATCTACCTGGGAGCCTGTATCTAATATTTTCTGGGTCTCATGAACAAATAACGCGAGTTGGGTCTCACACGATCGCTGTTTCCGAAATCCATGTCGATTCCTACATCGTAGATTCTCGGTTTCCAAAAACGACATGATACTCGAGCAAACAACATGTTCTAAAATTCTACAACAGATCGACGTCAGAGATATAGGTCTATAGTTTTGCGCATCTGCTCGACGACCCTTCTTGAAGACTGGGACTACCTGTGCTCTTTTCCAATCATTTGGAACCTTCCGTTCCTCTAGAGACTTGCGGTATACGGCTGTTAGAAGGGGGGCAAGTTCTTTCGCGTACTCTGTGTAGAATCGAATTGGTATCCCGTCAGGTCCAGTGGACTTTCCTCTGTTGAGTGATTCCAGTTGCTTTTCTATTCCTTGGACACTTATTTCGATGTCAGCCATTTTTTCGTTTGTGCGAGGATTTATAGAAGGAACTGCAGTGCGGTCTTCCTCTGTGAAACAGCTTTGGAAAAAGGTGTTTAGTATTTCAGCTTTACGCGTGTCATCCTCTGTTTCAATGCCATCATCATCCCGGAGTGTCTGGACATGCTGTTTCGAGCCACTTACTGATTTAACGTAAGACCAGAGCTTCCGAGGATTTTCTGTCAAGTCGGTACATAGAATTTTACTTTCGAATTCACTGAACGCTTCACGCATAGACCTCCTTACGCTAACTTTGACATCGTTTAGCTTCTGTTTGTCTGAGAGGTTTTGGCTGCGTTTAAACTTGGAGTGAAGCTCTCTTTGCTTTCGCAGTAGTTTCCTAACTTTGTTGTTGTACCACGGTGGGTTTTTCCCGTCCCTCACAGTTTTACTCGGCACGTACCTGTCTAAAATGCATTTTACGATTGCCTTGAACTTTTTCCATAAACACTCAACATTGTCAGTGTCTGAACAGAAATTTTCGTTTTGATCTGTTAGGTAGTCTGAAATCTGCCTTCTATTACTCTTGCTAAACAGATAAACCTTCCTCCCTTTTTTTATATTCGTATTAACTTCCATATTCAGGGATGCTGCAACGGCCTTATGATCACTGATTCCCTGTTCTGCACATACAGAGTCGAAAATTTCGGGTCTGTTTGTTATCAGTAGGTCCAAGATGTTATCTCCACGAGTCCGTTCTCTGTTTAATTGCTCGAGGTAATTTTAGGATAGTGCACTCAGTATAATGTCACTCGATGCTCTGTCCCTACCACCCGTCCTAAACATCTGAGTGTCCCAGTCTATATCTGGTAAATTGAAATCTCCACCTAAGACTATGACATGCTGAGAAAATTTATGTGAAATGTATTCCAAATTTTCTCTCAGTTGTTCTGCCACTAATGCTGCTGAGTCGGGAGGTCGGTAAAAGGAGCCAATTATTAACCTAGCTCGGTTGTTGAGTGTAACCTCCACCCATAATAATTCACAGGAACTATCCACTTCTACTTCACTACAGGATAAACTACTACTAACAGCGACGAACACTCCACCACCGGTTGCATGCAATCTATCCTTTCTAAATACCATCTGTACCTTTGTAAAAATTTCAGCAGAATTTATCTCTGGCTTCAGCCAGCTTTCTGTACCTATAACGATTTCAGCTTCGGTGCTTTCTATCAGCGCTTGAAGTTCCGGTACTTTACCAACGCAGCTTCGACAGTTTACAATTACAATACCGATTGCTGCTTGGTCCCCTCATGTCCTGACTTTGCCCTTCCTGTACTTGCCCAAGGCCAGCTAACCTAAAAAACCGCCCAGCCCACGCCACACAACCCCTGCTACCCGTGTAGCCGCTTGTTGCGTGTAGTGGACTCCTGAGCTATCCAGCGGAACCCGAAACCCCACCACCCTATGGCGCAAGTCGAGGAATCTGCAGCCCACACGGTCGCAGAACCGTCTCAGCCTCTGATTCAGACCGTCCATGGCTCTGTACCAAAGGTCCGCAGTCAGTCCTGTCGACGATGCTGCAGATGGTGAGCTCTGCTTTCATCCCGCTAGCGAGACTGGCAGTCTTCACCAAATCAGATAGCCGCCGGAAGCCAGAGAGGATTTCCTCCGATCCATAGCGACACACATCATTGGTGCCGACATGAGCGACCACCTGCAGATGGGTGCACCCTGTACCCTTCATGACATCCGGAAGGACCCTTTCCACATCTGGAATGACTCCCCCCGGTATGCACACGGAGTGCACATTGGTTTTCTTCCCCTCTCTTGCTGCCATATCCCTAAGGGGCCTCATTACGCGCCTGACGTGCTACTCACGAGGGTCGACATAGGACAGAGTGACTTACCTGCACAGCCACCAAGGTCCCACAAACACGCTGTCCAGCAGCCAGCCAGTCGAGCCTTAGCACCAGTGTTTGTGGCGATCTACAGTGACAGAACCACAGGTGGCATCAATGGAGATGAGCTCCAATCACTGAAGCAGTCTCACCCTGAGGTCCTGCAATCCCACTACTTACTTCAGCCAAGGTTCTGGACGTCTCCAGCCTCAACAGCGCCGTCTAGTTTACCTTCGCATCAATGCACTGCTATAACCTGACCACTTCAGTGGTGTTCTATGTGGACGCTGAATGCACAGTACAGCCCTGCTGATGCAACCACTGCTTTGGACTTGATTGAGAGTAGTTCTGAGCCCAGATGCTAGACTCGCTGGACAGTGCACCGAGCCTAGCCATTGTGAGGATAGGCGAGCCATTGGCTTGTCTCTCCCATCAGACACTGCAAGCAACAGAAGCAGCCTCGCCAAGATGGCTGCAGATACCGCAAGGCTTCCCTTGGGATCTCTTGCCCTTTATCTGGGTGTCCATTACACAGATGAACCATCTCTTTCAAGAATGATAGTTCACCCAACAGCTGGTAAGTAAGAGGCTTCTTATTCACATGCTTTGTGACATCAATGCAGCTGTGGAAGAACATCAGAATGTGCCTGAGCTGGTCTAGCAGTGACACTTGGTCGCAAGGATGGCAGCACCTTGCAAATGATTAAACAGTTCCTGTGTCGCTGGTAACAGATCTCGCCGTTGCAGATCGGGAAATTTGTCATGTGCGGGCCAGATGTCAAGACTGACCTCTTTATGGCCAATTTAACGCCTGTGGCCGACCCAGTCGACCACGAGCTCATCTGCCTGGTGGAATAGTGACTACTCAGCTTCCTGGTGGGCAGAGCAAAATATGATGCGATCGAGTCAGTCACAGAAGAGGAAATGAATCAACAGCTTCAGCAACGCAGTAAGAAGAGGATGAGGAGGAGGGACAGGTCGACAACTTTCTCCAGCAATAACTACCTCCTGTGGCCCTCCACACACTGGCAGCCATCTTCAACCTGGGCTTGCAATCTAGTACCTACCCTTCTACTTGAAAACTTGTGGAAGTGGTAGTCATGCCTCCTGATATGCTGCCAGTCACGATCATCGGTGGTCCCATTCTGTGGCCCAGGACAGAAAAATATCTGGGGGTAATCCTGGACAGACATCTGACTTAGTTGCTCCATGTTTGGGATTTCGAGAGAAGGCGCTGAAGCGCCATCGCGCTCACTATCCCCTTCTCAATGTAGAGTCGACCGTGTGTCCACATTGCGGCATCACACTTTATCTGGTTCTGGTCAGGCCAGCGCTGGATTATGCGGCCGTTGTGTGGGTAAATACCATTATAATGCTCATCGACAAACTCCCGAGGGTGTAAAACTGAGCCCTGAAGTTCGCCAGCGCCTTGAAAACACTGCCATGACACACATATATTTGTAACATATTAATGCCTTCAAAACGTGTATAATCTGTGCGTCACTTTCTCAACGCAAAGAGTATAGATCAACTACCACATTCGACTACAATGGCATCTCTAGTTTTTTGTCAAATCTGCTTAGAGTATTATTGCATCTGATTCTAGTGATTTTCGCATCCAATTCGATGTCTGTCGATAACACTGAGGCCTATGTAAACGACACTCCGTAACATCCTTTCTTTTAGGAATACTAGTCCCGCAAGGTATGCAGAACAACTTCTGTGAAGTTTGGAAAACAAGAGAGAGATATGAGGCGACTTCAGAAAATAATTTACACATTTTGTAGCATACCGAGTAAATGTATTGTAATTGAATGCTGCACTACGTTTCAAAGTGACAAAGACACATGACATTATTTTCAACATAATCACCAAATCTCCGTAAATAACGGTCGGAACGTTCTAGCAATCGTTCAGTTCGTCGACGACAGAAATCTGTTCGTTGGTCACGGAGCCATTCAAGAACGACTGTGTGAACTTCCTCATCGTCGGACACACTGCGATTGCTGCGAATCGCTCACGCCACTGCCTGGACATTTTCGTCTGTGGTCGATGTCGATGTGGGTCAGCGTCACCCATGTCTGCGCGGCCTTGGTCTAACTGTTGGCACCATTTCACTGCAGCTGGACGCGACACTGCATTTGGTCCACGTATTACTAGATCTACACGACGAATCAGTGGGCTATTTAGACATGTTACCCACAAGAATCGTTATTTCCCGCGTACTTCAACTTTGGAGTACGTTTCCAGTTGCCGCCTCCATTTCGCTCGGACACTGATGCACTGCAGCAGAAATGTCTCTGCAGGAAACCCTGAACTTCGCGCCACTCTTGTTGTGCAACGGCCTTAGCGTAGGATGACAAGTGCAACGTACTTTCTGAAGTCACGATTTAGTGACAGAAGTTTAGCTGTAAGGGTTGTCGTGAGTTGTGTTTGAATAGTTGAGACGGTAAGAGCTTTGCCTTCGAAAGGAAAGGTTCCAAGTTCGAATCCCGCTTCGACATGTAGTTTCAATGTGGTAGGAATTTTCAAAACAGTGCACACTTCACTTCAGGTTGAAAGAGTTATCGTGGAACAATAACATGTCCGTTCTCCATATTGTTACTTCAACAGCTCATTTTAAATTACTGGGAGCGCTCGGAGCTGTAATGCCGTAGATAACCCCACGAGCTCTGTTTGGTTTCAGAATCTCTGGCACGAGACAGAATTTAAAAAAAAAATCTTAGCTTGCCTACAAAAAACTTGAGCTAATTTCGCAAGTGAATAATACACGGCTCTGCCTCTATCGTGTGGGTGCGCCAAGAAGGTCGTGCTGCTTCTCCACTGATGGGGAGCATGTGCAAGCGGAGAGAGGCCAACTTCTCCTCCTGCCCACAATGAAATTTACTGCGCCATATCGTGCAGTAATTGCGTTCGCTGGAAGACTTCCCTGCGTGATCTCATCTCATGCCGGCGCCAGCACTTGACACAGGCAAATTCATGTTCCAGCCTCCACATCCACTCCAACACGTTAAGCTGTAACATTCTTTCCTTACTTGTTTCCTTCCTTCCTTCTTCCTTTCTTTCTTTCTTACTGTACAGCACCACTGTTGTTTTCACAAATGACAGTTATTTTACTACAAAAGCTCGCCGTATTTTCTTGCAATGCCTACAAGACGAACGTCATATTCAGTTCCACCGAAATTAAAAATGCAGAAGATAAGCTGGACAATTTAAATAAAATTTGTTCGCTTAACATAAAATGGCTGTAGACTTGTAGTGCACCGGTCGTATTCAGTCAGAATCACTCAAAGCAGGAAGTAGACTACAGCAGAGGCCAGCCACAGGCGAGCACGAATGTCATGCCTAACAAAATACAGCACTACCATCACATTGCGAGGCTAGCTGGTTGGGCGAGGTGTGAAAATAGTTGACATAAAAGCACCTACACGGAAGAAGGCGGAGATAGGCTATGCTCTGACAGTGAAGACAGCTGCCAGAACAACAGGTTCATATACTGGTGGACAATAAAATTACAACTGGAAAACAGCAAATAATAAATTTTTATTCGCCATATACAGAACACATGATTAAACTTGAAGGTGATTTGGAGAAGTACAAAGCGCAAAATGTAATACATAGAGCCGCCGCTTTCGACCGCAACAATGGCTTAAACTCGATGTCATTGATTAAACTATGAGCAGGAGTTCATCAATAGAAGTGTGTAGCGACTGGTGGTGTGTGTGTTTCTCAGCAACCCATGGCCAAATGTTTCCAGCAGGTGAGAGGTCTGGTGAATGTACTGGTCACAGCAACAGTCTTTTCGATCGAGGTAGGCCAGAACAACATCCGTTATCTTGTTGAAAGATAAAGTCATAGAAACCTGAACTTTAATACGTCAGAAATGTAATGGCTGCCATCCAAATTACCAGCTATGCGAACTAGAGGCGATGACGTTGTGTAGCCAGTGGTGATATCATGATGATCACGAATGCATTCTAGCAAAGTTCGTTCTCCTCGGGCTCTCTACACACGGAGACATCAATCGTGATGCTGTAGACAGTACTGAGGCTCGTCTGAATTGCCCACGTTTTGCCACTACTGTGTCCGGTGTTGTCTCTGGGCGCACCACGCTCTGCGTACTTCTCCCCGCTGCAGTTGTAGCAGAGCCGCAACAATGGTCGCCGTGCTGGCAGTCCGTGGTGCTTCAGACGTCGTCCCGATGTCTGAGAGGGTAGTTGCCTTGCAGACAAACCACAAACCCATTTTCTGAATCAAGGTACGAGGCATGACTGTACGATCCTGCACGGTCGAGCTAACAGTATGTCTATCCTGGGGCCATTGAGATCCTACATGGTGTCGATCATGGACCTCCTTAACCCATCAATTCTGTATTAACAGGACAGTCGTGAGATCGCGAACAGCGCAAGCAAAATATTGCAGCATAATAAATCACTGTCTCAATAGTCCATGATGCTCCTGCTGTCAGGTACCAATCTATGCTAGTAGATTTTTTTTCGATCTTATATGGAGTATAAGACGATCTTCTTGCAAACAAATAACATTCTAATGCGATTTCTGAACGAAAAACCCGTTGCATGACCCGTCCTTATACTACATGCTAATAAATCGCATATCCTAGCATGTAGTGCACTTCATAAAAACAACTTGTTTGTTGGAGGCCATCTTCATGGTACTGTAGTTTTAACGGCCAGCAGTTCCTTATATCCAAGGATCCCTAAGTGCACGTTATGGCTAAGAAATTCATTCAGTGAAGATAGTGGTCCAAAATGACGTAGAAAACTTCCTCATCCAACGTTAATTTTGATCCACACTTCTCCCTTAGAGGATATTCGCATCCCAGTCGATTTATTTGCGTACGTCTGACAACTTATGTAGCATGTGTAGCGAAATGTTTTACATGGCAATGTTTAATCATCATTGTTTCTTTAGTAGCCCCTTCTAGTAAGCCTATACTGCTAAACCTTTGAATATCCCTCAAATAGAAGCTAGGATCTTTTAACCAGACACTATAGACATCTCATTTTTGCAGCAGTTAAAGCACATCCTGTACCCATAATGATCCGTTCGCTTTCGGCTACAGTTGTTTCATTTGCTTGCATATTTACTGTCGTAGAACGATTTTCTTCAATTCCAGCTAAGATCTGAGGCGAAAGATGTGACGTATCTTAACGTGGGTTGAGGGAAACAACTAGGATAGATTCCAATGTCCGCGCCATCTCTCTGTTAGTACCCTGTTTCACAGATCGCTTTGTGACGAACGAAGGTAGATTAGATACTCAGCGAATGCACCACAGACAACATGGTGAGACTATAGGCAAGTGCATAATCGGCGAAACAAAGACTCGCTCACTGACATATACCAGTATTGACTTGAGGTCTCTGCAGGTGGGTGATCAGCAAGCGAATTGATTACGTTGACCCTAGGCTCTGAGCGTGGGCGTCTATAGAAATGTATCCACATATGGTGTGGGACGTAAGATTTTGAAATTGCCGTTCCTTAAGTAGCTGACTCAGTAACTCTGAAGACGAGTCAATGCTCAAGAACTAATCTTGACGAGAGAGACACGAAATTTATTACATACTGTATGTCTGATAGTCACCCACTCCATATCTATTGTAGGCACTTAAATATGATAGCTAAAGGGTACTCACTAACCATTAGTATACAGAGTGCTTTAGCTTAACTGCTCATCTCAGACATTTCCTGAACCGTTTGAGATATCGTAATTTTGTTTTCACCCACACGAATTGTGAAAAAGACCTCACTAAACGACATAAAGTCAATTTTCATAGCCATTTTAGCCACAGAGAAATATGTATCAACTTCGCTTTTTGAACTACAATTATTCTGCTGCTGGTATCGTGGTCCTGACTGCCACTATAACGGAATGCTTAGCGTGGCTGTGTGCCACGTGAATCACCAGAGTTCGCTTCCTAGTGCTGCCAGAGGTTTTTCCTTGTTGGCAGAACTAGAACGAGGTGTGCACAATCTCGTGATGCTAAATGACGAAGTACACTAGAACAATACTTTAAAACTGATAGCATAATTGATTTACGTAAAATACTTCGAACTCCATCCGTCTGGAGCTCCATCATGCATAAAAACCACCTGTTTCTTGTTCTTCTTAACCGTCTGCTATTACATCACAACACTTACAAATCGGTTACTATACACCGATAAGGAGTGCTAACCTTCTCAACAGGGTGCATCTGGAGAAATCTTGTGCACTTGGATGGGTGAGGACTCGGCAAGGTCTATTCATTCACGAGACGCAGAATTTACTGGTCTACTTCTGGTCAGCCGCAGGTTAAATCAGTAACAGTGCTGCAGGGCGGGTTGTTCAAAAACAGTGCGAGAGGGTCTTTCAGTCTCTAATTTTATTCCAAGATTGCGAGAATGCTCTGTGACTCCCATCCGCATAGAGATAGATTGTAAATTATGCACTATGCTCGAGGTGCTAGAAATATGTAGAGCGCTGTCTGGTATACCTTGATGATGTATGTGTTCGAGAATTAACAGTGAATGGATGCACTGCATAGTCATCTATCTACATTCGCAATGATACTCGCAAAGAAGAGAAGGGGTAGTTTAGCTATGATACTGAAATTGGGAAACATGCTGTAACATCCTTGGTCGGTGTTGAAATTACTGTAAAATTGCTAAAATTGTTCGCACTATCAACTGTGATGCCTATTATTACAGTATGTCGATGGTGTCTTTTCCATCCCATCCGTCCACTGGTATGCTGGTGGTTACCACATGAAGATTGACTGGCATCACTTGTTTGAGATGGAGAAAGAGTTTTGGTGGAGGAGCAAGACCTTCTGGGGATGGCTAGCACCGAAACAGTGATCGCTTATGTGACTGCAATATCAGAAATCAGTCGAAACGGAATGCGCAGCCATCAGCTATTCCGTCACCATGACAGATGAATTTAAATGTAGAGGTCGTCAGTCACCTTCGGACTGCAGTTTGGAAACTTTCCACAACGCTGCCAAACTTTTCCAGTTTCCTTATGTTGTAATTGTCTTTTATTGAAAATCATCCAGTATGTGTGGTAGCAACAGTAACAATATGATTTACACCGTGTGACGTCTAGTTTTCTGCAAGAGGCAATGGATCAAAACGTGTTAATGTCAGTTTAGAACTTGACACAGACCTCGAAGTCATGGTGGGAAAAAACAAATGTATGGCAGTGTACAAAGCGTGATACAGCAGAGAAAACAATGTTTCAAACAATGACACAGGGTCACAGGGAGTATCTCTAGTGACTTAGAGTATAGTTTGAGGGATACGGTCATCCTCCTACAGTACAGGTGATAAAACTTTAAACTGGTCTGTGCAGTGGATCAATACCCGTATATTTAATAGGGTCGCCACATGTGCTCAGTGCCGGCATGCATGTGGTATTTGTTTTCAATATATGGGAGGAGAGAGATGCAGTAAAAGTCTTATCGAGTTCTCGATTGGATTTAGTGTAGCTTCCATAGTTCGTAATTTTCTCTGTTGGATGGTACAAAATAACAATGATGGAATGTTGGGGTGATAGACATGAATGGGCCCTGAGGGACGCAAATCTTCTTCAGACTGCAGTATCTGTATGCAGTAGCAAAATCCTCATCCTTCTCCCAGTTCCCGTACTGTATTTTATACTACCTAGTGTTGCAGGAGCGGGCTTCATTTGGTGCTGACCTTATACATTATGCACAGTTGGCGTAGCTATGACAACATCTTCCCATTTTCATCGAATGGTCAAAACACAGTCCTGTCCCACTAACTCAGCTTAGCATGTTTCTAGAAGGGTTGCAGCAGGTGGTGAATATAGCTTTCACCGACTTCTACTCAGTTGTGACTTAAATCGGAACGTTCACATCCATGAAGCTGCAGAAATGGTAGCAGCTGCGTAGGGACTATCTAAAATTTTACTGTAGCAGATAGGTTCGAAGAAGGTGACTCGTTTTGAGATATGAGGGCGCCCAAAATATGATTCACTAGTGGCTGTAATCATTAAAGGACTTCTCCATCGGATACAATGCAGGTATGTGGTTGAATGGAAAGACGTGATTCCAAATCATAGACATCATTTCTACCGAAAGAGTAGCACTAGAGATCTGGAAAGCTAGTGTACATTTCTTACGACTTCAATCAGCACACCATCTATCGTTTGTGATCCTTCACAATCAACCATTGCCTATAACCCAGTCGATATATCACCGAAGCTCTGACATGGCACCGGGACAGAATGCGTTACAAATACTGGAGAAATATCTAGCAGCAGCCTGAGGAGTTGCAAATACCGGTTTCATACCACATTCCTTAGCTGAATCACTTTCTAAATTCGGTAATTTTATTACGAGGGTGCACCGTCAGCGACATGTAACCGTACTGATACAATCCGGCGATCACTGTCTATATTCAGTGTCGTGGTATTTGTCTGTCATTACCTCGATTTATAAAACCGGTATAGCTTTTAACATTGACACTTATGTGCACCTGTAGAACCAAGACCGCTTGTGATAGTATGGTCGTGTTTTCTAACATCTGGCGGTTTGTAAGACGATTACACCTCTCGTTCTAAGACACAGTGGTACCACTTTCAAGAAGAACTTATGAGACATGTCCACCCATCGCTGATTTTCTCTCAGTATTATTTTGTATCGCCAGCAATCAGTTATTGGAAAAGAATTATACTTAGTAGTAGGGGATGCTTGATAGGTTCGCCATGAGCATCAGGCTTCTAAAGTATGTATGTGTGTTCCGGCTTGGGCAAAGGAAATGACTATGTCCAATCGCAAGGAAGGTATGAATTTGATGTGGAATACTGCGACAGCAAACGGGAGAGTGTGTCAAGTCATAAAAATGGTACAGATATTTCTACTTCCAGATCCACAGCTGTCAGCAGGGTGTATTTCCGATACTTTGCTCACTGCCAAAGTCGTCCAGTTGAGACCACGATCGTAATATTGTAAGTATAGCAATCAAATATGTATGTGCCTGGTTTCCTAGGATAATTCGGTCTGAGTGTGCTTGGCGTACAGCGCCAGTGACCTGTGGCGGAAATGATTCACATTTCCGGCTGCAGTAGGAGCTGCCAGAATGGAGAGGCCTGGTGATGCAGGAATGTAGCGGACTTAACTGTGTCGTCCTCTAGACGGCCGAATAGCGAACTAATACTTAGTATGTGTTGTTAGTCATTCCACACCAACCTTATTCACCTGACCTTGCCCCTTAGATTTTCACCTTTTCCGCTCTCTATCGAACACCCTTCAAGGCACTTCCTTTCTGGATGAAAATGCGCTCCGAACATGCTCGACGAGTTCTTCACCTCAAAATCACGTGATTTCTAGTAGCGGGATCTAAAAATTACCCCACCGTTGGCAGACTGTTTTAAGTGGCGAAGTCTCTGTTATATATGCCTGTTGTGTTTATTGAACTTATGGGAGAACGCTACTAATACTTGTAGTTGAGCGACATCATCAAGAGAGTGCTGGATTACTTCTTCGGTTGTCACTTTTACCG
Source organism: Schistocerca nitens (assembly GCF_023898315.1). NCBI lineage: Eukaryota > Metazoa > Arthropoda > Insecta > Orthoptera > Acrididae > Schistocerca > Schistocerca nitens. The sequence goes on along the minus strand of NC_064618.1, from coordinate 580,111,846 downwards.
ACACACATTTTTGCTTACAACTACCACCACAGGTGTACAATAAACCCAAATAGACAAGAAACGCAAGGAAAGAAAAGTGATGGATAAAAAAACACAATCTGACAGGCCCGAAACAAAGAAAGTGGGGTCTTCTTGAAATCATGCGCTGACTGGCACTGCTCCTCTTCGAGTCTGCCCTCAGCTGGTCCAACAGTACATCCTTCAAATGTAACGGGGTTTTCCTTCGGCGAGGTGTGGACGAGCGGTTCGATGCTGGAGGTGGGTGAAGGTGCAGACAATGTAGGCAGTGAGTCTGTTGCTAAACTCTATCAACAATCATACATGAACGTACACTACTGGCCATTAAAATTGCTACACCAAGAAGATGACGTGCTACAGACGCGAAATTTAACCAACAGGAAGAAGATGCTGTGATATGCAAATGATTAGCTTTTCAGAGCATTCACACAAGGTTGGCGCCGGTGGCGACACCTACAACGTGCTGACATGAGGAAAGTTACCAACCGATTTCTCATACACAAACAGCAGTTGACCGGCGTTTCCTGGTTAAACGTTGTTGTGATGCCTCGTGTAAGGAGGAGAAATGCGTATCATCATGTTTCCGAATTTGATAAAGGTCGGATTGTAGCCTATCGCGATTGCGGTTTATCGTATCGCGACATCGCTTGGTCGAGATCCAAGGACTGTTAGCAGAATATGGGATCGTTGGGTTCAGGAGGGTAATACGGAAAGCCGTGCTGGATCCCAACGGCCTCGTATCACTAGCAGTCGAGATGACAGGCATCTTATCCGCATGGCTGCAACGGATCGTGCAGCCACGTCTCGATCCCTGAGTCAACATATGGGGACGTTTGCAAGACAACAACCATCTGCACGAACAGTTCGACGACGCTTGCAGCAGCATCGACTATCAGCTCGGAGACCTTGGCTGCGGCTACCCTTGACGCTGCATCACAGACAGGAGCGCCTGCGATGGTGTACTCAACAACGAACCTGGGTGCACGAATGGCAAAACGTCATTTTTTCGGATGAATCCAGGTTCTGTGTACAGCATCATGATGGTCGCATCCGTGTTTGGCGACATCGCGGTGAACGCACATTGGAGGCGTGTATTCGTCATCGCCATACTGGCGTATCACCCGGCGTGATGGTATGGGGTGCCATTGGTTACACGTCTCGGTCACCTCTTGTTCGCATTGACGGCACTTTAAACAGTGGGCGTTACATTTCAGATGTGTTACGACCCGTGGCTCTACCCTTCATTCGATCCCTGCGAAACCCTACATTTCAGCAGGATAATGCACGACAGCATGTTGCAGGTCCTGTACGGGCCTTTCTGGATACAGTAAATGTTCGACTGCTGCCCTGGCCAGCACATTCTCCAGATCTCTCACCAATTGAAAACGTCTGGTCAATGGTAGCCGCGCAAGTGGCTCGTCACAATATGCCGGTCACTACTCTTGATGAACTGTGGTATCGTGTTGAAGCTGCATGGGCAGCTGTACCTGTACACGCTATCTAAGCTCTGTTTGACTCAATGCCCAGGCGTATCACGGTCGTTATTACGACGAGAGGTGGTTGTTCTGGGTACTGATTTCTCATGATCTATGCACCCAAATTGCGGAAAATGTAATCACATGTCAGTTCTAGTATAATATATTTGTCCAATGAATACCCGTCTATCATCTGCATTTCTTCTTGGTGTAGCAGTTTTAATGGCCAGTAGTGTAGATCAGTGCACCTGCAGCAGGCAGACAGTAGACGGCGCGAGCGACGAGCCAGGTGTACCCAGGGCTAGGCAGGCGAGCCTAGTAGTACTACCCAGGTGATGAACACGAAGCTGTAGGCTGGAGAGCGATGGCAGGTGACGTCCGTTGCTGGGCTGTCTGGGACTCACGGCTCGGCTTGAACCACGGACGCTGGCGGCCCCGGGATCAAGCAGTCACAAGGCGGTCGCTGCTTCTCGGCAAACGTAGGCGCGCCGTACAACTGGCACAAGCTGTACGTCATAGTAGGGCTCAGGTTTGCCTATATCAAGGGGTTTAAGTAGAACGACCGAGTGCTGAGTTTGAGGAAGAGCCATGTTTCTGTATCGCCTAGAGAATTCTGGAGTGGAGGCGAATGATTAGGGTGTAGCTGCCGTTAAGGCGGCAGACGGTCAAACTGCTGAAGCTGCCTGAAGGCTGATCCACTCCCAGGTCGTTGGCACACTAGCACGACAGTACTGAATGTTGGCACCTGCTGAACTGCAGTATCAGCACGTGTGTGCTCTAGCAGGCAGACTGGCTGGTCGCGGTTCTTGTGTGGTTTCTCAGCTGTTAGGGCTTTGGGCCGCTACAGTACAGCAACATCATGTAGTATTGACTTCCCTCGTACAATGCAACACCGTGTTCCCAGCACGGCGTCGTTATCGCGGCTTCCCTTGACTTGGCTGCAGTGAGGCGCACCGACCGTGGTGTGCACAACGATAACACTGGACACAGGAGTTGCTTCACGTTGTCTTTTTAGACGAATCCTGGTTTTGCATACAGCACCATGATGGACATATCCTTTGTGGAAACTCCAAGGAGAATAAACATTTTCAGATTGCGTTTGTCATCATCATATGTGCACATAGTGCGTTGGAAAAGTGTGTTCCTAGATACACAACACGATCACCTCTGGTTTGCATAACTGGTAATTTGGACAGCAGCCATTACAGTCCTGATTTTAAAGCTGAAGGCTGCACCTCATCTCTGAGGTCTTTGTGACGTTATCTTTGTACAGGATAACGCAAGACGACTTGTTGCCCGTGCTCTTCTCACATACCTCGTTACAGTGTGTGTTCCACTGTTGCCCTGGCCGTTATGATCTGATGTGGCTTCTGTTCAACGGTACAACTATGGATTATTTGATTGCCCGGGAGTCGAACTACAACATATGACGCTGATGACCTCGATGTTGAGCGCCCATAAGCCCCCCCCCCCCCCCACAACATATGAAATACTAGTTCACTTTACTATAAGAATGATAAAAAGATTTACTTAACTTTATACAGTCCATTGCCACAGGAACGTGCCGAATATTTGCAACTATCTTTGAATACGTTAACTAAACTCTTCTCTTGAAGTACAAAGTTATCAATGACAGTTCAATCTAACAAGGGCCCCTTGAGTGCAGGGTTGCAAGTTCAATCTGTAGTAAGGCTCATTCGACAGTGTTGTTGTGTTAACAATTACGACAAGAAAAATATTAGCTGCTGATGACTCACCACGTGCGTCAGGAGGGCGACAGAAAATGAGTGTCCGGGAGGCGCAGAGATCAAAAAAATTGTAAATTTGTGGTAAGATCTTATGAGACCAAACTGCTTAGGTCATCGGTCCCTGAGCTTACATACTACTTAATCTAACTTACGCTATGGACAACACAGACACCCATGCCCGAGGGAGGACTCGAACCTCTGACGGGCGGGGGGAGGAGAGGGGGGGAGGGGAGCCGCGCATGCGCAGAGATCAACCTTCTACTGGAGGTATGTGTTACACATCACAAAATGGACATCGTGGACATTCGACAAAAGTTCAAAACAAACCATTAACTTGTACCATGAACAGCGAATGAAAAATGGCGCTCCACAGTGGTCACAAAAGTTCGCACCACTAAGAGCGAAGGCGAACTCCATGGGAGGTACAAACCGTGCAGGACGTTATATCATGAAACCGGCTGTCCTTAAGGCGTAGCTGCAGATAGCGCGATAATATATTTCACAGGCAAGGAACGAAAACATCCAGAGGCTGAAATTTGTGCAGTGATTCCAGGTGGCATTTACTGCAATGTCACTCACTTTCACAGGAGAAATAGTTTCCTCTAAAGGAGTATGATTTTTATACACAGACCATCAATCAACCAATTCAGGTTTTTTGACCAGATATTGGCCAATAGCAGTGCTCAAACCATAGTTTTCTTACGCCCGTTCTTCCGCTCTTCTTTACTGTGACGTAAATATTCCTACTGCTGCTGCAAGATCACGCACACGAGAAAGAATCGTAGGGAGCAGAGCACCTCTAGCTTCTCGCAGCACAATAACTAACCCCCCCCCCCCCTGCAGGTCTGGGGGTTAGAATAGGCCCGAGGTATTCCTGCCTGTCGTAAGAGGCGACTAAAAGGAGTCCATCCCCCTCAAGGGGGTAGTTAGCGCCTGCGTCCGGAGACGGACGGTTCCACGACCTATATTTGTGGTCTTTTTGGTTTTTCCCTTCTCGTTCCTTCCTTCCTTTGGTTGGTTCCTTTCTTTGTTCTTCTCCATCTCACTGTCTTTCTTACTCTTTCCCTTGCCTTCTTCTGCTTGCCTTCTTCTGCTTGCCTTCTTCTCCTTGCCTTCTTCTCCTTGCCTTCTTCTCCTTGCCTTCTCTGGTCTCCGCCTCGGCGTTTGAGACAGTCTGTCCTCTCTCTCTTCCTTTTCCTCTTCTCCCTTCCTCCCTGTGCGCGCCTGAAGGCCGACCCACGCGTTCGCACGCGTAGCCGGTGACGGGGTAACGCGTAATTCCCCACCCTGGGTAGACAAGTAAGGCACGCACGTACCCCCTGGTAAAGGCCAGGCCCGGGGAGGGGTGATTGCCTGAGCTGATACCTTCTGACCATGCCGATTGGTCCCTCCGTCTGTTTCTCGGGAGGTGTGACCTGAGGTGTAAACATTCACCTAAGGCGGGAGTGCCCTCTGAGAGGGTCCCCATAAGGAAGGAGCGCGCCATCGGAGACGCTGGCAATCATGGGGGATTCCTCCGCAATGGATTTTTCTTCTTCTCTCTCGACTTCTGCCCACAAACAGAAACATGACCAGCCACCAGTGACAAAAGTACTACCGCCTGCCCCACAGTTCCTCGTCGTTTCTCGATCTGAGGACGGAAAGGATTTCTCCTCTGTCAACCCTTTCGTTATCCAGAACGGCGTAGATGCCATAGCCGGATCTGTCAAGTCGTGTACCAGGTTGCGTAATGGTACCTTGTTACTAGAAACTGAGAGCGCCTTTCAGGCACAGAAACTGCTTCGAGCCACACTCCTGTACACGTTCCCTGTCCGGGTGGAGGCTCACCGAACTTTGAATTCGTCTCGTGGTGTGGTCTATACTAGATCCCTCGACGGATTGACTGACGAGGAGATTCAGTCTTTCCTCGCTGAGCAGGGCGTGACGGCTGTCCATAGGGTCTTGAAAAAGTTCAACAATGACCTTGTACCGACCCGGACACTTTTCTTGACCTTTGATAGTGTTCAGCTGCCATCGCGCATCAAAGCGGGCTACGAGGTTATTTCTGTTCGCCCCTATGTCCCAACACCTACGCGCTGCTACCAGTGTCAGCGTTTTAATCACACTCTCCAGTCTTGTTCCAATGCGGCTAAATGTGTCACTTGTGGCAGGGATGCCCATGAGGGTGACTGTCCACCTCCATCTCCTCGTTGTGTGAACTGTCAGGGTGACCATGCAGCGTCCTCCCGCGACTGTCCCATCTATAAGGAAGAACGCTGTATCCAAGAAATTCGGGTCAAAGAGAAAGTGTCCACCTCGGCTGCTCGCAAGCTGTTTGCTAGTAGGAAGCCCACGCTGCTCCCAGCAGGGAAATACAGTACTGTCCTCGCCTCTCCTCGAACTACCAGGGAGGTGGCAACCCAGACATGCGATCTGACCTTCAGCACCACGGTCGTCCGTTCGGCCAGTGCTAAGATCGCGGGGTCGACGTCCCCTCCTCCTCCCATCACCCCACAGACGCAAGCCCCTTCATCAGCTTCTGCTAAGACGAAGACCCAGAAGTCAGATGCACGGGCCTTCAAGAAGGAACCGTCCCGTGCAGACTTCCTACGTACCTCGACCTCCCAGCCATCGACCAGTACTTCCACCAAACGACCTTCCAAGAAGGCTCATAGGAAGCACAGTTCTCCTTCTCCGCCACGGCGCATTTCTTCTCCTGCGCCACCCAGCGGTTGCCGCCCCAGGCCGTCATCCGTTTCGCCTGGCCGCACCGCTGGTAGCCGAACATCTGGCCGTTCACCGGCGGAGGAAGCTCCCCCTCCCGGCCATCTTACCAAGATGGCTGATGAACCTATAGAACCAATGGACGATGACTGTCCGCCTACTGATAGTGGCGGCAGTGCTCGCTCGAAGCCAGGCCCTCAGCGGCCTTCGAGGTGACCCCTTCTTTCATCTTCCTTTTCTTCTTACGATGGCACTTATTCACTGGAATATTCGCAGCATTCGCTCCAACCGAGAGGACTTGAAGTTGCTGCTCCGCTTGCACCGTCCGCTCGTCGTAGCCCTCCAGGAAACGAAGCTACGCCCATGCGATCAAATTGCCTTGGCACACTACACCCCTGTGCGTTTTGACCTACCCCCTGTGGTAGGTATTCCGGCTCATGGAGGGGTTATGTTGCTGGTCCGGGATGATATTTACTACGATCCCATCACATTTCACACCGGCCTGCAGGCAGTTGCCATCCGAATTACTCTCCCCACTTTTACATTTTCCATTTGTACTATTTACACTCCATCGTCATCTGCCGTTACCAGGGCAGACATGATGCAGCTTATTGCTCAGCTACCTGCCCCATTTTTGTTAACTGGAGACTTCAATGCCCACCATCCCCTTTGGGGCTCTCCAGCATCCTGCCAGAGGGGTTCCCTGTTAGCAGACCTTTTCAACCAGCTCAATCTTGTCTGCCTCAATACTGGCGCCCCTACTTTTCTTTCGGACACATCTCACACCTATTCCCATTTAGACCTCTCTATATGTACTACCCAACTTGCACGCCGGTTTGAGTGGTATGCACTTTCTGATACATATTCGAGCGACCACTTCCCGTGTGTTATCCATCTCCTGCAGCATACCCCCTCTCCGTGCTCATCTAGTTGGAACATCTCCAAAGCAGACTGGGGGCTCTTCTCTTCCAGGGCGACCTTTCAGGATCAAACCTTCACAAGCTGCGATCGTCAGGTCGCACACCTCACGGAAGTCATTCTCACTGCTGCTGAATATTCCATCCCTCACCCTACTTCTTCTCCACGTCGCGTACCGGTCCCCTGGTGGACCGCAGCATGTAGAGACGCTTTACGTGCCCGTCGACGTGCTTTACGCACCTTTAAACGCCACCCTACAGTGGCGAATTGTATCACTTATAAACGATTACGTGCACAGTGTCGTCGTATTATTCAAGAAAGCAAGAAAGCCAGCTGGGCTGCTTTCACAAGCACCTTCAACAGTTTTACTCCTTCTTCTGTTGTCTGGGGTAGCCTGCGCCGGCTATCTGGCACTAAGGTCCACTCACCAGTTTCTGGCTTGATGGTCGCGAATGACGTCCTTGTGGCCCCTGAGGATGTCTCCAATGCCTTCGGCCGCTTTTTCGCAGAGGTTTCGAGCTCCGCTCATTACCACCCTGCCTTCCTCCCCCGCAAACAGGCAGAGGAGGCTAGGCCACCTAACTTCCGCTCCTCGAATCGTGAAAGTTATAATGTCCCATTCACCATGCGGGAACTCGAAAACGCACTTGCCCGGTCACGGTCCTCCACTCCAGGGTCTGTTTCTGTTCATATTCAGATGCTGAAGAACCTTTCTCCTGCGGGTAAAGGTTTCCTTCTCCGTACTTATAATCGCATCTGGATTGAGGGACATGTTCCCGCATGCTGGCGCGAGTCTATTGTTGTCCTGATTCCTAAGCCGGGGAAGGACAAGCACTTGCCTTCCAGTTATCGACCCATCTCGCTTACCAGCTGTGTCTGTAAGGTGATGGAGCGAATGGTTAACTCTCGTTTGGTTTGGCTGCTCGAATCTCGACGCCTACTTACCAATGTACAATGTGGATTTCGTAGGCGCCGCTCTGCTGTTGACCATCTGGTTACCTTGTCGACCTTCATTATGAATAACTTCTTGCGGAAGCACCCGACCGCGGCTGTGTTCTTTGATTTGGAGAAGGCTTACGAGACTTGTTGGAGGGCGGGCATTCTCCGCACCATGCATGCATGGGGCCTTCGCGGTCGCCTCCCTCTTTTTATTCGTTCCTTTTTAATGGATCGACAGTTCAACACCTTTCGCCAGGAGAATGGGGTGCCACAGGGCTCAGTTTTGAGCGTCGCTCTCTTCGCCATAGCGATCAATCCAATAATGGATTGCCTCCCAGCTGATGTATCAGGCTCCCTTTTCGTGGACGATTTTACCATCTATTGCAGCGCGCAGCGAACACGTGTCCTGGAGCGCTGTCTTCAGCGTTCTCTTGACCGTCTTTACTCCTGGAGTGTCGCCAATGGCTTCCGTTTTTCTGCCGAGAAGACGGTCTGTATTAACTTCTGGCGCTACAAAGAGTTTCTCCCACCGTCCTTACGACTCGGTCCCGTTGCTCTCCCATTCGTGGAGACAACAAAATTTTTAGGTCTCACATTTGACAGGAAACTTAGCTGGTCTCCACATGTGTCTTATTTGGCTGCCCGTTGTACCCGTTCTTTAAATGTCCTCCGTGTTCTCAGTGGTATGTCGTGGGGAGCGGATCGAACCGTCCTACTTCGTCTATATCGGTCGATCGTCCGCTCCAAGCTGGATTATGGGAGCTTCGTATACTCCTCTGCACGGCCATCCATCTTACGCCGCCTCAACTCCATACAACATCGGGGTTTACGACTTGCGATCGGAGCGTTTTATACTAGTCCCATAGAGAGTCTTCATGCTGACGCTGGCGAATTGCCACTCACCTACCGGCGCGATATACTGCTTTGTCGGTATGCCTGTCGGCTACTGTCAATGCCCGACCACCCGTCTTATCGTTCCTTTTTTGACGACTCTCTCGACCGTCAATACGGGTTGTATGTCTATGCCCTGCTACCCCCTGGAGTTCGCTTTCGTCGCCTCCTTCAACACCTTAATTTTTCACTCCCTGCAACCTTTCGAGTGGGCGAGAGCCACACGCCACCTTGGCTCCAGGCTCAGGTTCGCGTTCACCTTGACCTCAGCTCGCTCCCAAAGGAGGTTACCCCCGGTTCGGTCTACCACTCCCGTTTTGTCGAACTTCGTTCGAAGTTCATTAATATGACCTTCATTTATACAGATGGCTCAAAGACCATTGACGGGGTCAGGTGTTCCTTTATTGTCGGGGCACAAAGTTTCAAATACCGGCTCCATGGCCATTGTTCGGTCTTCACAGCTGAGCTCTTTGCCCTCTACCAGGCTGTTCTTTACATCTGCCGCCACCGCACATTCTGCTTATGTCATCTGCTCCGATTCCCTGAGCGCCATCCAGAGCCTCAGTGATCCGTATCCGGTTCACCCTTTCTTGCACCGGATCCAACGCTCTCTTCAGCAGCTGGTGGACGTCGGTTCTCCGGTTAGCTTTATGTGGGTTCCTGGCCATGTCGGTATCCCTGGGAACGAAGCTGCAGATGCCGCGGCCAAGGCTGCAGTCCTCCAGCCTCGGACAGCTTCTTGTTGTGTCCCTTCGTCGGATTGTAGCAGGGTAATTTGTCGGCGCATTTTATCGCTGTGGCATGCAGATTGGGCTGCACTTACGGACAACAAGCTTCGGGCCTTGAAACCTCTTCCCGCGGCTTGGACGTCCTCCTCCCGCCCTTCTCGGCGGGAGGAGGTCGTTTTGGCCCGGTTACGAATTGGACACTGCCGGTTCAGCCATCGCCATCTGCTGACGGCTGCGCCGGCGCCGTTCTGCCCATGTGGGCGATTGCTGACGGTCCGCCACATTTTAACGTCCTGTCCGGATTTTAACACACTGCGTCTTGATCTTGGCCTGCCATGTACTCTAGATGCCATTTTAGCGGATGAACCACGAGCAGCTGCTCGCGTTCTTCGTTTTATCAACTTGACGAACCTCTCTAAGGACATTTTATTATGCTGTTTTTTTAATCCTATGCCTGTCAGTCTGTCTTTTATCGTGTTTTCCCTTTTAGTTGCTGTTTTAAACTTGTGCCTCGCGGTGCATTCTTAACGTAGTCTGGGCGCTAATGACCATTGAAGTTGTGCGCCCTAAAACCACAAAAAAAAATAAATAAATAACTTTCCCGCCAATCGACCGTCCAGATTAACAGTCGGCGTAATTGTTAAGGCATTGATGTTAGTTGATCTTGATACAACTCTCTTGGTACCTCTAATTTCCAGGATGCCTTCCATATGCATTTCACCTTCGTCGAAGTTGTAAACAAATTCCTTACTGAACGATGGGGTAAGTTTGTTTACCACATCTACAAATTTTCTGGCCGATTCCGTTAGTTTGCTGTGCATCGTCAAGTCGACGCTTTGTTTGAAATTTCGTTTTATTACGTCTTCCAGTTCTGTAGCACTGTTCGACGTTATTCAACCATCCACTGCTCCCCTTGAAATCACTGTAATCTATGTCGCGCGCAATTTGTTGTCCATGACGTAGTATGTCGCTACCGTACACATCCTGTAAATTGTATCCAGAATCCCTGCAACGCGCAAACACCAGTTTTTGTAATAAGTGCACCTTGTCTTCCCTCGAAAATCCGTAGTTTTTCTTATTCACTACACGACCATATTGCTGTGTACGTATGCTTGCTTCCATTTAGACTCATAGTCAAGAACTAATAAACTCGTCTGAAATAGATACTCGCTCTCTGCGGGAGACGGCTGCTGGTACTCGTAAGACATGCAGTGTCACGTGCTGTAATGTACGCACCATGGTGTGTCTTTCTCGTGGGCCTCGGGCAGCAGGGAATGACGTACCTTTATCCGTCATCCAAGCTCCGTTCAATTCGACGCCCTGCCGAATTACAGCCATTGGTGTTGACAGAAGTTCACCATTGTGTACTAAATTTCGCGCTCTATGTACCCTCAAATCAGCTTCAAATTTAATAACCTATTCTTTCCACTATAATGTATGCACACAATGTGTGAAACGATGTTACATCCTATCCTGCCTGATGTTGCAGTTTTAATGGCGAGCCTTGTAGCGTTAATTTATGGTGGAGTTTCTGTTGGGTGGTTAGTAACTGGAGTTACAGGCCAGCTTTCGCTCCAGATTTAGAGCTGGCTATATAGTGGTTTACTAGAGGTCTAAGCACACAGAAATGGGAAATTTTCTGTCAATAACCTGACGAGACTATACCGGTCTCTGTCATTATGTCTAAGAGTTTCGGAATTACGAATATGGAATACGAATGTGACAAGTTTTCCTAATCAACGTCTCATTCAGTTGTCTCTTAAACCTGTGCGAGTGGTAGTCATTCGATTAATTAGCGCCTCGAAAAAAGTCTGGTTGAGACCGTGAGATTTGCTTATTGTGTTAGTCTTTCTCTACATATTCACCCTTCAATATAACACATTTTCCCCAACGATGGCTGACTTGTTGGAGATCTTGGTAGGAGAAATTTGCATTTTGGCTCTTCTGAAGAAAATCATCTCGGCGGCATTCTGAAAATGTAGTAAGAACCCTGTATTTTTATTGTCTGCCTGACAGTTAAGATTTTCCCATGGAGTACGTACATGTGTAAGTAACACGAACAAGTGTATATAGTGTGATTTCCAGTGGTGGTTCGGACTTGAAGTGGCGTTTTAATAACGTAGAAATGCTATTAATCTCGTAAGCACTATCATGTCATTTTAGATGACGATCTTTCATGTTTTAGCGCTCTTCTTTTATTATGTTGTGTTATGTTTTTTACCTACCCTTGACAACGGACAGTGCCAGAAAGTAGTAGTGCAAATAAAATAATATACGAGGATTATTCGAAAAGTAAGGAACGATCGGTCGCGAAATGGGCAAATACAGTGAAAATCTGATGAAGCTTTGAGCAGATGCGTTGAGCACTGTGTCTAGTACGCCCGTCGATCGCATCATGTCGCACTTTTCAGTTCTGAGCTTACAGTGAGAACGTAAAGACGGCTAGAAATCAGCGTCTCCCTCCAAGTATGAGGGCCTGGCCGGTTAGCTGTGCGGTCTAGTGCACGGCTTTCCGGATTGGGAAGGAGCGCCTGGTCCCCGGCACGAATCCGCCCGGCGTACTCGTGTCGAGGCCCGGTGAGCCGGCCAGTCTGTGGATGGCTTTTAGCGGTTTTCCATCTGCCTCGGCGAATGCGGGCTGGTTCCCCTTATTCCGCCTCAGCTACATTATGTCGGCGATTGCTGCGGAAGCAAGTTCTCCACGTACGCGTACACCACCATTACTCTACCACGCAAACATAGGGGTTAAACTCGTCTGGTGTCAGACGTTGCCTGTGGGGTCAACCGGGTGCCGAACCGCACAATAACCCTGAAAGTGTGTGTTCGGTGTGGGGCGGCAGAGGGGTGAAGTGGACTGCAGTGTTCGTCATGGGGTTGTGGACGATTGCCGCTGCGGCGGGGACGGAGCCTCTCCATCGTTTCTAGGCCTCTGGTTAACATACAATACAATACAATAAGGGCCTGGCGAAAAATTTCGCCTGAAGCTATGCAATCTACATAAGATAAGTGTCATGTGGTTCATTCTACACGACAATTTCGGCCGCACTCTGCAGGGGCAATGAAGATGCTCCTCCAGCGTTTTCGATGGGAAGTGTTTGATCACCCAGCATACCCAGAATAATTGGCTACCCCCAACGTTCATCTCTGCTTAAATGAACCGCTGGCTATGAAGGCAATATTTTAACACAGACAACGAGCTGCAGTCCAGAGTAGAAAATTGTTGAAAAGCACTGGCGGCTGTCTTCTACAACGAGGGAATTGAAAAGTTGGTACAACGCTACGACAGATGTCTAAGTCTGAGCAGCGACTGTGTAGAGAAGTAGTTAGAACGTGTAGCTAACCGTTTGAAATAAAACAGTTTTGATTTTCACTGTGGTTTCCATTTCGCGACCTATCGTTCCTTACTTTCCGAATAGCCCTCGTATAATGCATCCTGGTGCAATAATGTCCACCCCAAAGGTGTTCTATTAGCTTCAGGTCGGGACTCTAGACAAGACAGTCCACATCAGAGATGTTATCCATTTCAGGGATGTTATTGTCCACAAACCTTTGCCTCACATACGCTGCTTTGCATTGTCATTCTGATACAATCATAGGCTCCGAACTGTTCCTCTGCTACATGCAGTATACAATGCTGTAAAATATATTAATATCCTCCCACATTTAGCGTTTTCTTAAGCGCAATAAGGGGTTACACTCTAACCACGAAAAACTCCCCCTATTGTAATATCACCAACTCCATATTTCAGTGTTGGCACTTTACATGATTATCTCCAAATCCAGACCCTTCCGTCGCATTACCACAGGATATATCTTGATTGATCACTCCAAATCATTCGTTTGAAGTCATCCACTGTCCAGTGGCGCCGCTCTTTACACCCTCTCAGGCATCGCTTAGCTCTGATTACAGTTATGACGAGCTCGTCGACTATTGTATTCCAGTGCTTTTAACTAATTACACATAGTCATGGCACTAATGGACTGCTGGTAGGACTAAGTAATTCGCAAGTGATTCGTTTCGCTTATTTCATGCGATATTTTGTAACCACCCCCGCAATACTTGACGGTACTGGTCCGCCAGTAAATGACATTTGCATGATGTTGATTTAGATATGAATGTTCCTTCACGTTTCCACTTCACAATCAAATTGATTTCATTTCATGTTTTGTAACCACCCCCGCAATACTTGAAGTTACCGGCCCGCCAATAAATGACGTTTGCATGATCTTAATTTAGATGTGATTCTTCCTTCGCGTTGCCACTTCACAATCGCATCACAAACAGTTGGCGCGGGTAGCTTTAGATTGTTTGAAATATCCCTGATGGACCTGTTGCTCAGGTGATATTCAATGCCTACGCCACGTTCGAAGTCACTGAGCCCTCCTAACCGATCCATTCTGCTGCTACTGCATTTCGTTTGACGGCACAGTACTCCCAACCTCCTGTTATACTGTCGGGTCCACTTGTCGCGACACCTAGTAGTCAGCTTCACAGTACACAAGGTTGTCTGGATATTTGTCATCACATATTGTATATGAGGACTGCAGACATATACCTGCAAAAAGGCAAAAAAATGACGTAATCTGTTTTTTTTCGCTGTGGTACTATGCTATTTCTCTGCATGAAAATTCATGAACAGTTGGCAGCACTGGATCTGTATCTGACGGGGGCATCCGCATCTCGTTGCAGAGGCAGCGGCAGCGGCGAGGGTGCTGCCGGAGACGGAGCGGCCGGCGCTGCCCGGGCTGTCCGTGAGGGCCGCGTCCTTGCCCGCGCTCGTCAGGATCTTCGTCGACGCTTTCGGTGAGCCACCAAATAGTATCGTCTACCTCACAAATATTTGTAACGCCTGCCTACATAAAATTTACTTCCCCAAACCATGGAAACTTGTTAAAGTTATAAGGGCCAGTCAAATGAAAACGAGACAGATGGCTCAAATGGCTCTGAGCACTATGGGACTTAACATCTATGGTCATCAGTCCCCTAGAACTTAGAACTAATTAAACCTAACTAACCTAAGGACAGCACACAACACCCAGCCATCACGAGGCAGAGAAAATCCCTGACCCCGCCGGGAATCGAACCCGGGAACCCGGGCGTGGGAAGCGAGAACGCTACCGCACGACCGAGACAGATGGAAAAAATTTAAGTTAACGGTTCATTAGTTCAAAATTAATCTACATAACTGTTAATATACACTCAAACGCCAAAGAAACTATTATAGGCATGCGATTCAAATACAGAGATACGTAAACTGGCAGAGTACGGTGATGCGGTCGGCTATGCCTGTACAGGGTATTACAAAAAGGTACGGCCAAACTTTCAGGAAACATTCCTCACACGCAAAGAAAGAAAATATGTTATGTGGACATGCTTCCGGAAACGCTTACTTTCCATGTTAGAGCTCATTTTATTACTTCTCTTCAAATCACACTGATCATGGAATGGAAACACACAGCAACAGAACGTACCAGCGTGACTTCATAACACATTGTTACAGGAAATGTTCAAAATGTCCTCCGTTAGCGAGGATACATGCATCCACCCTCCGTCACATGGAATCCCTGATGCGCTGATGCAGCCCTGGAGAATGGCGTATTGTATCACAGCCGTCCACAATACGAGCACGAATAGTCTCTACATTTGGTACCGGGGTTGCGTAGACAAAAGCTTTCAAATGCCCCCCTAAAAGTAAGTCAAGAGGGTTGAGGTCAGGAGAGCGTGGAGGCCATGGAATTGGTCCGCCTCTATCAGTCCATCGGTCAACGAATCTGTTGTTGAGAAGCGTACGAACACTTCGACTGAAATGTGCAGGAGCTCTATCGTGCATGAACCACATGTTGTGTCGTACTTGTAAAGGCACATGTTCTAGCAGCACAGGTAGAGTATCCCGTACGAAATCATGATAACGTGCTCCATTGAGCGTAGGTGGAAGAACATGGGGGCCAATCAAGACATCACCAACAATGCCTGCCCAAACGTCCACAGAAAATATTTGTTGATGACGTGACTGTACATTTTCGTGCGGATTCTCGTCAGCCCACACATGTTGATTGTGAAAATTTACAATTTGATCAAGTTGGAATGGTTCAAATGGCTCTGAGCACTATGGGACTCAACTTCTGAGGTCATCAGTCCCCTAGAACTTAGAACTACTTAAACCTAACTAACCGAAGGACATCACACACACCCATGCCCAAGGCAGGATTCGAACCTGCGACCGTAGCGGTAATGCGGTTCCAGACTGAAGCGCCTAGAACCGCACGGCCACACCGGCCGGCGATCACGTTGGAATGAAGCCTCATCCGTAAAGAGAACATTTGCACTGAAATGAGGATTGACACATTGTTGGATGAACCATTCGCAGAAGTGTACCCGTGGAGGGCAATCAGCTGCTGATAGTGCCTGCACACGCTGTACATGGTACGGAAACAACTGGTTCTCCCGTAGCACTCTCCATATAGTGACGTGGTCAACGTTACCTTGTACAGCAGTAACTTCTCTGACGCTGACATTAGGGTTATCGTCAACTGCACGAAGAATTGCCTCGTCCATTGCAGGTGCCCTCGTCGTTCTAGGTCTTCCCCAGTCGCGAGTCATAGGCTGGAATGTTCCGTGCTCCCTAAGACGCCGATCAATTGCTTCGAACGTCTTCCTGTCGGGACACCTTCGTTCTGGAAATCTGTCTCGATACAAACGTACCGCGCCACGGCTATTGCCCCGTGCTAATCCATACATCAAATGGGCATCTGCCAACTCCGCATTTGTAAACATTGCACTGACTGCAAAATCACGTTCGTGATGAACATTAACCTGTTGATTCTACATACTTACGTGCTTGATTCTAGTACTGTAGAGCAATGAGTCGCATGTCAACACAAGCACCGAAGTCAACATTACCTTCCTTCAATTGGGCCAACTGGCGGTGAATCGAGGAAGTACAGTACATACTGACGAAACTAAAATGAGCTCTAACATGGAAATTAAGCGTTTCCGGACACATCTCCACATAACATGTTTTCTTTATTTGTGTGTGTGGAATGGTTCCTGAAAGTTTGGCCGTACCTTTTTGTAACACCCTGTATAAGACAAGTGTCTGGCGCAGTTGTTAGACCGGTTACTGCTGCGAAAACTGCAGACTATCAGGATTTAAGCGAGTTTGAACGTGGTGTTATAGTCGGCGCACGAGCGATGGGACAGAGCATCTCCGAGGTAACGATGAAGTGGGGATTTTCCCGTACGATCATTTAACGAGTGTACCGTGAATATCAGGAATCCGGTAAAACATCAAATCTCCGTCATCGCTGCGGCCGGAAAAAGCTCCAGCAAGAACGGGACCAACGACGACTGAAGACAATCGCTAAACCTGACAGAAACGCAACCCTTCCGCAAATTGCTGCACATTTCAATGCTGGGCATTCAATAAGCGTCCATGCGAACCATTCAACGAAACATTGTCGATGTGGGCTTTCCGAGCCGAAGACCCACTCGTGTATTCTTAATGACTGGACGACACAAAGCTTTACCCCTTGCCTGGGCCCATAACACAGAAATTGAACCGTTGATGAACATGTTGCCTGGTCGGACGAGTCTCGTTTCAAATTGTATCGAGTGCATGCACTTCTACGGGTATGGAGACAACCTCACGAATCCATGGATCCTGCATGTCAGCAGGGGACTGTTCAAGCTGGTGGAGGTTCTGTAATGGTGTGGGGCATGTGCAATTGGAGTGATATGGGACCCCTGATACGTCTAGATACAACTCTGACAGATGACACGCAAAGTGTATTCCGACGGACTTGGGCCATTCCAGCAGGACAATGCGACACCCCATACATCCAAAATTGCTACAGAGAGGTTCTAGGAACACTCTTCTGGGTTTAAACACTTCCGCTGGGCACCAAACTCCCAAGACATGAACATTATTGAGCATATCGGGATGCCTTGCAACGTGCTGTTCAGAAGTGACCTCCACACCCTCGTGCTCTTACTGATGTATGGACAGCCCTGCAGGATTCATGGTGTCACTTCCCTCCATCACTACTTCATTCCTTAGTTGAAACCATGCCACGTCGTGTTGCGGCACTTCTGCGTGCTCGCGGGTGACCTACACGATATTAGGCAGGTGTAACCAGTTTCTTTGGCACTTCAGTGTATTTATCCCACTGTGAGACAAGACGGTCAATGTCTTCATGGGAATACGGTAAACTAGCCATTTAGTGTTGAAACTAATTTACTCCCCTTCAAATGAAACTAGCTTACTCCTCTTCAAATATAATTTCACCGTTCCACAATCACGCCGCACTCGATCATGATTTTGCATTGTCAAGCCCAGATTTTTAACTTAACCCAAAATATTTACTGATCACTGTTCTTTAACTCAGAACTACGCATCAAATTACACAAATATCACACCAACTTCGAAAAAGACATTACTTTCCAATTGGCCTTGTCGTCTACACACCACTGCTCCATTCTCTCTCCGTTAGAATCTTCTGACTACTACTACTACTACTACTACAATTACAATGCCTCAGTGCAGAAAGCGCGGAAAGTCGAAGTTCATCTCTTAACTTATCGAGTACTCACAGAGATTTTATAAAAAAAAACAGCGCAGCTATTATACTTTCTAATAGTACATACAATCACGATACCCTCTGATGCGAAAATTGTTACCGTTTGAAAGCTGGGGCGACACTAGCGCTCCAAACTGTGAGAATGTTGTCAGTCACATGGTCATAAGGATAAGTTTTGTTTTTAATTATTTTCTACTTAAATAACGAAATTGTTGTTATATTTTTACGTTCCATGAATTAGTAAATTGCTAAGAGACAAGAATTTTCGTGACGTAGACGTATAAACACCCAATGACACTGATTCCATGACATAAGCTACGAGGATCACTCCAAAAGAAATGCGCACTATTTTTGTAAAAATACAGTTTTCATTCTGTATGTGTAAAAGTTTTCCAGTGTGTAGATACAGGGTGTTTCAAAAATGACCGGTATATTTGAAACGGCAATAAAAACTAAACGAGCAGCGATAGAAATACACCGATTGTTGCAATATGCTTGGGACAACAGTACATTTTCAGGCAGACAAACTTTCGAAATTACAGTAGTTACAATTTTCAACAACAGATGGCGCTGCGGTCTGGGAAACTCTATAGTACGATATTTTCCACATATCCACCATGCGTAGCAATAATATGGCGTAGTCTCTGAATGAAATTACCCGAAACCTTTGACAACGTGTCTGGCAGAATGGCTTCACATGCAGATGAGATGTACTGCTTCAGCTGTTCAATTGTTTCTGGATTCTGGCGGTACACCTGGTCTTTCAAGTGTCCCCACAGAAAGAAGTCACAGGGGTTCATATCTGGCGAATAGGGAGGCCAATCCACGCCGCCTCCTGTATGTTTCGGATTGCCCAAAGCAATCACACGAGCATCGAAATATTCATTCAGGAAATTAAAGACGTCGGCCGTGCGATGTGGCCGGGCACCATCTTGCATAAACCACGAGGTGTTCGCAGTGTCGTCTAAGACAGTTTGTACCGCCACAAATTCACGAAGAATGTCCAGATAGCGTGATGCAGTAATCGTTTCGGATCTGAAAAATGGGCCAATGATTCCTTTGGAAGAAATGGCGGCCCAGACCAGTACTTTTTGAGGATGCAGGGACGATGGGACTGCAACATGGGGCTTTTCGGTTCCCCATATGCGCCAGTTCTGTTTATTGACGAAGCCGTCCAGGTAAAAATAAGCTTTGTCAGTAAACCAAATGCTGCCCACATGCATATCGCCGTCATCAATCCTGTGCACTATATCGTTAGCGAATGTCTCTCATGCAGCAATGGTAGCGGCGCTGAGGGGTTGCCGCGTTTGAATTTTGTATGGATAGAGGTGTAAACTCTGGCGCATGAGACGATACGTGGACGTTGGCGTCATTTGGACCGCAGCTGCAACACGGCGAACGGAAACCCGAGGCCGCTATTGGATCACCTGCTGCACTAGCTGCGCATTGCCCTCTGTGGTTGCCGTACGCGGTCGCCCTACCTTTCCAGCACGTTCATCCGTCACGTTCCCAGTCCGTTGAAATTTTTGAAACAGATCCTTTATTGTATCGCTTTTCGGTCCTTTGGTTACATTAAACCTCCGTTGAAAACTTCGTCTTGTTGCAACAACACTGTGTTCTAGGCGGTGGAATTCCAACACCAGAAAAATCCTCTGTTCTAAGAATAAACCATGTTGTCTACAGCACACTTGCACGTTGTGAACAGCACACACTTACAGCAGAAAGACGACGTACAGAATGGTGCACCCACAGACGGCGTTGTCTTCTATATCTTTCACATCACTTGCAGCGCCATCTGTTGTTGAAAATTGTAACTACTGTAATTTCGAAAGTTTGTCCACCTGATAATGTACTGTTGTCCCAAGCATATTGCAACAAACGGTGTATTTCTATCGCTGCTCGTTTAGTTTTTATTGCCGTTTCAAATATACCGGTCATTTTTGAAACACCCTGTACATCTTTCCCACTTGTTTTCAAACTTAGTTCAACCTGTTCCCGCAAGTGGCGCCGTCATAGCATGTCTTCAAGAAGGCTGCTACACTTGACGCTCGTAAGAAACAACGTGCTATCACAGAATTCCTGTGCTGTGTAAATGAGACCGTGGGAAACATCCACAAGAGGTTGAAAAAGGTGTATGGAGATGCTGCTATCGATCGCAGTGCAATTAATCGGTGGGCAAGCAAGTTATGTGATGAAAACAGGCACGGCAATATTGAGGACTGTCCTCGCATCGGCAGGCCTCGTACTGCACACACTCCAGACAATGCGCAGAGTGTTAACGAATTGGTGACTGCTGACAGACGCATCACAGTGAACGAATTGTCACGCTACATTGGGATAGGGGAAGGAAGTGTTTGCAGAATACTGAAAGTGTTGTAGTTAAAAAAGGGTTGTGCAGGTGGGTTCCCAGGATGTTGACAGTGGCTCACAAAGAAACAAGAAATACAGTATGCAGCGAACTTTAGGAACACTACGAGAATGGTGGAGATGAATTTCTTGGAAGGATTGTGACAGGTGATGAAACATGGCTCCATCATTTTTCACCAGAGGTGAAGAGGCAATCAATGGAGTGACATCATGCAAATTCACCCAAGAAAAAAAAATTCAAAACCACACCTTCTGCTGGAAAAGTTATGGCTACGGTGTTTTTCGATTCCGGAGGACTCTTACTTTTGGACATCATGCCAAGTGGAACCACCATAAATTCTGATGCATATGTGACAACACTGAAGAAACTTCAAGCCGACTGAGTCATGTTCGACCACATTGGCAAAAGCAGGATGTTTCGCTGTTGCACGATAATGCACGGCCACATGTCAGTCAAAAAACAATGGAAGCGATCACAAAACTTGGATGGACAACACTGAAACACCCGCCTTACAGTCCTGACCTGGCTCCATGTGACTATCATCTCTTTGGGAAACTGAAAGACTCTCTTCATGGAACAAGGTTTGAAGATGCTGACTCGCTTGTGCACGCTGCCAAACAGTGGCTCCAACAGGTTGGTCCAGAATTTTACCGTGCAGGTATACAGGCGCTGGTTCCAAGATGGCATAAGGCAGTTGAGACGGATGGAAACTATGTGGAGAAATGAAAATATTGTTCCTAAACGATGTATCTACACACTGTAAAACTTTCAAACGTGTAGAATAAAAGATGGATTAAAAAAAATAGTGTGCATTTCTTTTGGAGTGACCCTCGTACAACCTCTTCATGAAGAAGTACTTTCAAATAGGTGTATATTTTCTGTGTGTTCCACTGAAAGCAAGATAATATAAAAAAATGTCATATGAATAGGGCCTCCCATCGGGTAGACCGTTCGCCGGTCTTTCGATTTGACGCCACTTCGGCGACTTGCGCATCGATGGGGATGAAATGATGATGACTAGGACAACACAACACCGAGTCCCTGAGCGGAGAAAATCTCCAACCCAGCCATGAATCGAACCCAGGCCCTTAGGACTGACATTCTGTCACGCAGACCAGTCAGCTACCGGGGGCGGACAGCAAGATAATATGAACATGTTTCGTGTATGAGAAACATGTGCTTCTCTTGTTATCTGCCGTTATTATCGCAGCCAGTTCACATGATTCTTTTTTTTTTAAAAAAGTATATATTGCCAGTCATTTAAACGACGTACACACCGCTAGAGTTCAGATCGAACTGTTAAAAAAATCACTGAACAAACTGTTCTGCAAATATCATTTGAGAAAATAGAAGTCATGACTAACATTAAAGACCCACCACCAAAACTCCGTATGAAATATGGGGTCATTGCCCAGGTAGACAAATTCAAGTACCTCGGTGATATCATCATGAAAAATGGACAGACAACGAAGCACTTAGGGAACGGATACGCAAACTAGAAACAGCTTACCAAACATCCCGCACGATCTACAACAAGAAATGCCTTTCCCAGAACACTAAGAGACGTCACTACGAAACAGTTTTGACGCCAGTAGTTTTGTTTGCAGCCGAAACCTTATCCCTCAAGGCTGATAAAAGACTCCTCGAAGAACTGGAGGAAAAAAGAGCTTAAAAACATTAGAAGAATCTTTGGATACTAGTACAAGAATGGCATCCACCAAAACACATCCAACAAGGAAGTCTACAGTATAATGGAAAAAAATTACAGACACAATGCGTAGAAGACGGGCACGATTTTATGGTCACCTCAAACGAATGGACAGAAATAGGTTGATCAAAAATATGTCTCTTTTTTTATTCAAAACCAGCAAATACGATTCCATGGTTTAAAAACACCAAAGAAGACCTCCAGATGCTACATATAAAACCCGAAGATGCTTTTGACAGAGTTCTTTTCCGAAAGAAGATAGTGGCAAACGGAATAACGCGAGACGAGCAACCAATAAGAAGACATGGTGTCCTTTGGAGAGAAGAGCGCAAGCGGACACACTCACAACGAATGAGGGAAATCTGGGCTCAGAAAAAAGCCAGGCTCAGTGCTGAGTGCAACAAGACTTAACGTGGTCGTAGATGAGCCCAAAGAATAAATTATATATATAGTTTAATGATACGCCCAATCTTACACTTAATTAAACTTCCCAATACGCGTAAACGTTTGTGAATTTACCTTGTTTTGCTTCAAAAGCGAATGTGTTGAAGATTCTTGCCGTTTGCCGCTTAGATTTAGCAACGGTTGCGAAATCGGTTACACCTGTGTTCGGAAAGAGTTTTATTGCTTTTGAAGTTTTATATCCACGTCTGTGTGGTTTTCTCTTAAGTTACAGTTGTGGTGGCTTGTTTGGTACGTTAAATAATGTAGGCATTAGATTCCATATAGGTTTCCTCCTTTCTTCATTCACTAATTTGGTTGGAAGTGTAGCGAACAAAACTCGGTTTCGCTGGGTAGGTATACGACCTCTTTCTGCAAAACGTCAGGTGTTCTGGAGTTTATTATCAACTGTTTGTTATTAAAGGAAAACGATATTATTCAGTAAATGGCTCTACATTACAAGGGAATCGTAAATAAACTATCCTTTGATGTGTTTCGTACCTCTCAGGGTTCTTAGGAACCTAAATGATGACAAATGTGATGTCATGTTTTACTACTGTCGACTTTTTTGTGGCACAACATACACTTCCTATTGTAAAAGGTATGTTACAAGTTAGTGTTAGTATTCGCACTTATCCGATGCAGAACCGTCGCTTGCTGACCGCTTGAGATGCTGCTATCGCTGTGGATAACAAAAGCGGGACGGAGTGTCGCGTCTGTTGGACACTGGTTGCATGCGAAGATCGAAAATGAGACCAGCTGCTTGGAATGTTTCACCATGTTTGCGACTGTCTACGGAACCATGATTGTACCCAAGCGTGCACCTCTTCTCCCGAAGCAAGTCAGCGGCCATGAATGTCTTGCTTTACGGCTCCAAAAGTTGGAAATCTCATGGGTAGAGATCGGGACTGTAAAGATGATGCGTAAGGGCTTCCCAGCGGAACTTAATGCATCGTACTTGAAACAACGTCGGCATCACGTAGGTGAGCATTCTGTTCGCAAGTTGTTTCCACTATGCTGCAGAAGTTTCGCTGGGAAACCCTAACACACGCTCCATACAGTCCCGATCTCTCCAGTGCGATTTCCACATTTTTGGAGCCCTGAAGAAAGACATTCATGGCCGTTTATTTGCTTCGGGCGAAGAGGTGCATGCCGTGGTTCCATATGCAACCGCAAACATATTTCCATGAAGACACTGGCCGTGTTGTCTCCCAGTGGGATAATATATTAACAGTTATGGCGATTACTTATGAAATAATAAACAGTTTACTTAATTTTTCCATGTGTCTCGTTTTCATTTGACTGTGCCTTACATAACCCCGGCAAAGCAAGGATGATTAGTTATTTTCACGAAATTATCAACCAATATCTCTTTTAATCTGTCTTGGAAAAATTCTAGAAAATATTGTACTAAAATTTCTCCATGATTTCCTAAACTACAGATAAATGGTCATTCAATACAATTCGGTTTCCTGTAAAGCACAGCACACCATTCATTAAGCAACGAAAAAAAGAAATGGAAATGAGCATTTGGCGTCATTAGCCGGGAGGTCCCTTACGGGGCAGGTCCGGCCGCCCTGGTGCAGGTCTTATTACAATCGACGCCACATTGGGCGACCTGCGCGCCGGATGGGGGTGAAATGGTGATGAAGACGACCCAACACCCAGTCCCTGAGCGGAGAAAATCTCCGACCCAGCCGAGAATCGAACCCGGGCCCCTTAGGACGGGAATTCAAATGAGACTTATTGAACACGTCTGCTCGACTCGTGAAACTAAGCGCAGAAGCTGTTTTTCCTCATACCGAAAAAGCGTTCGATAACGTATGGTATCTAGGACACGTCTATAAATTATTTCAACTCAACCATCCACGATATTTAGTAAAAATGGTATTACTATTTTTAAAAAAGAAAACATATAATTTTACGTAACAGTTCAAACGTCCAATAGCCAGCAGAGGCAAATTGAAGCTGTAGTACTTCAAGGATCAGTCATGGGCCCAACCAGCACCCCCTTCAGGAGGGACACAGCTATTTACAGAAGTATTCATCTTCGTCAAATTACACCATCAGCTCGAAGAAATCCAGAACAGAGCTCTTCTTTGGAAAGGCAGCCACTTACCACCCTCGCCCTGTCTAAATGCTAGTGAGGGCAGTTCGAGAACCGAAGTCTTCTCGATTCCAAAGTGTACTCGAAAGTTAGCATCGAGTCTTGGAATATCACATACGAGAACCTTGTGGTTCGACTCGTGTCGGCAGCACTCGAGGTCATATGGATTTTCGATAAGAATTGTTCCCTCAGTTTTAAATAATGGTTATGAAAATGTAAGAAGATAAAATATTTTGAAAGCAAACTGTGATGAAAATATTGAGCTTACTTAATTCAGTGCATTATAATACAGTTATGACCAATAACTAAAAGATGGTTCATTACCAACGGTGATGTGAGGCTCTAATAAGCGAAAGAATCCATATTTTGTTTCGGTTAGTACACTTAAAATCTCGGGAGAAGTACTGCTTAATAAGAAAGAACGTAAATCCAAATACAGCATTTGTTATTTTTATCTAGTTGTAAAGTGTTTTCTCGAAAGCCAACCTCAGAATCCCTTTGCTTTATCTACATAGAAACGTTTTTTTCAGAGGGCCAGCAGAAGTGCACTTGGTGCAGATAATTGTAGCTATACATATCGAAGGAACGGAAGCACGCTGGGAAATGGGATATGAAGCGCTGTGCTGCAAAGGGAACGAGAGAGACAATTCGTAACGAACACTGAAATTCAACGCCGCTGCTACTACCATCTCCATAGAATTCTCGTCATGCCATAACCACAGTGTGACTGGGGAGATCCAGGACGCCAACCAAATACACTTATGATGCCCCACATACAGACAAATTGCATGTAGGATTCTTGTAAATAATTGGGATTAAAATATAATCGAAAAGTGTGTGTGTGTGTGTGTGTGTGTGTGTGTGTGTTTTGCTTATTTAGAAACAAGCATCTCAAACTAAAATTAAGGGGCTTTTTAAATTAATATATATTTAAATGATTTTCTTAACGTCATTGGGCCGCCCGTTGTAGCCGAGCGGTTCTAGGCGCTTCAGTCTGAAACCGCACAACCGCTACGGTCGCATGTTCGAATCTTGCCTCGGACTTGTAGTTAGGTTTAAGTAGTTCTAAGTTCCAGGGGACTGACGACCTCAGATGTTAAGTGCCATAGTTCTCAGAGCCATTTGAACCACTTTTTAACATCATTGAAATTCATATTTTAGATTACTTAACAGTTTGCGGAAAGAGATATCTGTAAGTTTGAACTGGATGTATTGGTGCTCGAAGAGGTCAGAAAAATGAAATAAAATTGAAATAAAATGAGAAAACGTCGCACATTATAGACGTATGCACGCTAGTTCATTATCAGGCGGTAATGTGAGGCTCGATTTCTTCTATCCAGTAGGTTCCTTCAAATCTCATGAAAAATACGGTAGAAAAATTAATTTTTTCGAAAACCTAACTTCAAAAATGTTTTGCTTCATTTACTTAGAACTATTCTGTTTAGACGGTCAGCATACAACATGACATTCCACATTTTACACATAGGCATGCTAGATACACATCCAGCTACTTTATGAGTAAAACAGCTACTGCAAACGACCGTTTTAACAAGTTGGACTAGACGTTTAGATTCAGTAGTTTCTCACTAGAGAACCACAAAATAAATAACTTCATGAACAAATGACCAGTCAAAACAAAAAACGTCCGACCACAGGCTGCCGGAAAACAAAAAAGGTTTACCAAATTTTCAATAGTGGACAACATCACTTGCTACGACACTGACAAAGTAAAATAAAAAGCGTGTCATATGGAAATCATGTGACAGTCCTCTGACAATCTGCTCGCCAATATTACGTAAATATAAAATATTCTTCTCCTTCTTCTGCATCTTTCCTTAAGTACTGAAGCCTTCGGCTTGTAACTGTTTTCCACTCTTTCTTCTCTTTATTGTGCGATTAGAATACACTGACGGATAAAAATCACAACACCAAGAAGGGGATGGTGCGACATAACGAAAGCTGGTTGGCATGTGTCTATTCGGATTTCGCCCCAGTCGCATAAGAGCAAATCAGGTTTGCTTTCAATACACATTGTAACAGTCTTGATCGTTAGATACCTCCGAGACTGGGCGTGGTGAGTAGATGTTAGTCAAGGAATCCTTAAAGGCAGGGCCAGCGCTCAGCCTCGCTGCACATTTCCCATATGGCCACGGCACACTGAGTGCTTAGTGGGGGGAGAGGAGGAAACT
This sequence comes from Schistocerca nitens, assembly GCF_023898315.1. NCBI lineage: Eukaryota > Metazoa > Arthropoda > Insecta > Orthoptera > Acrididae > Schistocerca > Schistocerca nitens. Next base: position 580,085,036 of record NC_064618.1, on the reverse strand, counting down.
GTGAACACGTCTCATCTAAACGGCAATGCGGTCGCACTGAATGCGACTTGGTTCTACACTCCACATTTCACATCAACTTATACCTCAACCAAAACAAATTTTCATTATTACTATATTCTTTTTGGCGCAATGAAGACCTTTTTTTGCCGCGCGGCGTAGACGCGTGGTCTGGGGCGTCTTGTCACGGCTCGCGCGGCTTCCCCCGTCGGAGGTTCGAGTCCTCCCTCGTGCATGGGTGTGTGTGTTTTCCATAGCGTAAGTTAGTGTAGGTTAGATTAAGTAGTGTGTAAGCTTAGGGACCGATGACCTAAGCAGTTTAGTCCCATAAGATCTTACCACAAATTTACAAATTTAAAAAAAAGACATAATTTTTATCTGGTACACACTGTTGGCATAAGGACAGAAGAAGACCTTCACTGATTTTCACACTCAAGTTTCCATGTAATCTTGGCTTATGTTTCATAAGCGAGGAAAGTTTTTTCACACAAATATGTCGATCGAAATATTGTAGCACATTTGCAACCTCGTTGTAGAGGCAAGGAAACTCTACCTGAAAAAAGCAATGTAGACATCCTGGGCAGTATAGACGTAAAAGGATTTGTCGTGAAAACGGGAATTACCTTTCAGGTGAATCAGTTACATCTGCACATGCACTTCCAACTGAAATAACAAACAGTGAAAACAGATGTAAGATAGTGTCCTCAAAACGTTTAAGAAACTGTCCTTGTAACTCTTTCAAGGTCACAATGAATCCTCCAAACCTCAAGTTTTCTATAACAAGAGTGAGATTAGGGAAATTTACGATGTTCCTTGACAGAAATTGTCCCTTTCACAATGTGATTTTGTTTCTAAATGCTTCTCTATCAGATCATAAGTAATTTGTTTCTCACCTTGTAATGTCTTAACTGTGAGCAATGCACAGTGAAGTCCACTTTAAATGCGAGGTCTGGAATCCATTCCAGATATTCTAATTTTCGTACCTGCACTCACTTTTCCTTCGTAAAGACAACAACAACGAGTTTCAAATCGAAAAATCGTTCCAGGCACGCCCCTTGACTTAACTTTGCAGTACAGTCACCATACTCTTCGTTCGGTTCCATCGAAAACTGTTGCAACTCACAATGGAATAATGCGTGCATTTCAGAAATGTTACTTACTATTCGTGCCACCAATTTTTTTCACGTGGTGCATGTCTGCAAATATAGCACAAAGTGCTTCTTAATGTATTGAACAATGAATCCTGTCTGTCGATCATCGTACTTTTTTCTCTTTCATCGTCGATTAAATCTTTAAATTCCTTCTCGATAGTACTGCAGTATCGTTTCATAGCAAATTTGCAGTATCCGTCGCTTATGCGACTGCATATTAGATGTCCAAAAGTCTCGTCCATCTCTTCTCTCATTTTCATTTCTTTTCAAAGGCTTGTGGCTATAGATCGCTAGACGACCTCTTTTTGTGCAAACGTCTAGTGGAAATGTGAGCGTCCTTCAAATCACTAATAAATAGCGAAGAGTAAACAGCGTCTCCACGATTTTGTCAGACTGAGAAGTGCCATACCACTTTCCGGAAGGAACGAGCAAAGCTGTAGCAAGTCCAGCCGTGGGTCGCACAATCGGCCACTCCCTGAGTGGCCCTGCTTTAAGGCGACAAAGACGTAGTACTAGTAGTAGTTTGATTCACACATAGATCTCTTTTTACAAATGGTTCAAATGGCTCTGAGCACTATGGGACTTAACTTCTGAGGTCATCAGTCCCCTAGAACTTAGAACTACGTAAACCTAACTAACCTAAGGACATCACACACATCCATGCCCGAGGCAGGATTCGAACCTGCGACCGCAGCGATCGCGCGGTCCCAGACGGTAGCGCCTAGAACCGCTCGGCCACCGCGGCCGGCTCTCTTTTTACAAGAATATAGGACATGTCAAAGTATCTACAAGTTTAGACCAATTTAAAGTAAGCTAATTCGTATACACATATATTTACAGACTTCGAGTGAGACATAAACATTAGATTTACTCCTGGTATACAATACTTTTTTTACAAATAACTTATTAAATAATGTAATGGCACATCGTTCACTCATATCTCACTGTCGGTCACTGCACACACTATACACACATTGTTTCATAACATTTCACTCGCTACACACACACACACACGCACACGCACGCACGCACGCGCGCGCGCGCGCACACACACACACACACACACACATATATATATATATATATATATATATATATATATATATATATATATATATGATCTCTGGGCCATTTTCTGTACAGCAACTTCCCATTTGCTACCCTGAAAAACTGAGTCAGCATCCCTCCATAATGAGTGAGATGTTGAGCTCAGAAAGAAGAAGCGGTGTTAGTATTGTACTATGCATAGCTTGGGGATAAGTATTTCTAGAAAGGGAAAAAGAAGGAAAGAAACATAAAATGAAGGTGTTTGTGGAATGTTGGATGTTTTATAATGATTATTATTATTATTTATTTGTACAACATTTTTTATCAAACCCCTACTCTGTTTTATCTAAGTTATCCTTCAATGTATAAAATGTACTGCATAACAGGTACTTTTTAGCTTCCTTTTTAAATAAGTGTATTTTTGCAATTTCTTTAATCTCTTTTGGTAATTTATTGTACAGTTTTATTCCTTGGTAGAAAATGCTATTTTGAGTTTTATGTTTATTTTTTCTTTGTAATGTAAGTTGAGTCTATCTCTTGTTGCATGGTCATGGACAGAGGTGTTTGTGCAGTAATTACCATTGTTATTTTTTATGTGAATAACTGACTGGTAAATGTATTCATATGGAGCAGTTAAAATTCCCAGTGTTTTAAACAGATCTTTACAATGACCTCGACTAGTATTTTTGGTTATTATTCTTATGGCTCTTTTCTGGAGTTTCAAAACTGTGTTCATATTTTGTGCATTTGTTCCCCAAAAAAGAATGCCATAGCCAGTGTGCGATTTGTGCTTTTACCAGTGGGGGGGATGTCTTAGGGGGTTAGTATAATTACATATGTTACTAGCTTGGACCGTGGCGTTACCCATGGTTAAACAGTTATTTATAAATAAATGTTAATGCCGAAACTCACTATTCACGCGTATGCACTATCAGAAAAGCCATCCCTTGTTATATCTTTAAAAGTACATTATAGGTAAAGCTTATTTACAAAATCATCTACATACAGGTATACGAGGGGAATCCAAAAAGTAAAGGTACATTTGTGAAAAGCTGTACTTATTCTGATGATAGAAAACTGAAACATGCGTTATTTTTCTACGTAACATCCCTCGACTTCAATGCAGTTTTCCGACGTTTTACGAGTTTTTTTTTTTTATTTCATCAGAAAATACGTTTATCGGTTGCATCTGTAACCAATTTTGCACCGCAGCAATGACGTCTTCATCACTTTCAAATCTTCTCTCCTGTAGTGCTTCCGTTAAGGGTGCAAACATGTGAAAATCGCTTGGAGCCAGGTCTGGACTGTATGGTGGATGTTCCAGCACCTCGAATCTCAACTCCTTTATTGCGTCGGCTGTCCGTTTGGCAGAATGTGTGCGATCGTTATCTTGCTGCAGGATGACACCTCTTCACAGTTTTCCACGACGTTTGGACCTGATTGCAGGTTTTAGTTTCGTACGCAACACATCACATCCACCATACAATACAGACCTGGCTCTAAAGCCTCGTTTACGCTGGGGCGACGTCTTGCAACATTGTGGCATGTTGCGGAAATGAGGCGTGCGTCGTCTTGTCATTTAGTTCTAAATGTTTTGAAATGCTTATCTACTACATAACACGTCTTCAAAATTAATAAGCAAACATATTAATAGTATTAATAGTAAGGCTGTATTAAAAACTTCCAGTGTTCGTCTCCGCAAATTTAAATTATATGTAAAGTTTTACTCCAGTGAGTGGGAAATAAACATCCCAGGTTGGGATGCATAAACTAAAACTAGAGGAGGGGATGGTCTGATGCAGAGGGGGGGAAATCCCCCCCATCCCCGCCCCCCCCCCCCTCGCAAATCGCACACTGGCCATAGCTAAGAATTGAGGGTACATATGAATAATACGTAACTAAAAGACACTGCGTTTTATATACTGTTGATAGGATCCTAAGGGCATAACATGCTGATGACATTCTGCTTGCAAATACCTTTGTGTGTTCACACCACTTCAACCGAGAATCAATATTCATTCCTAGATATTTTGCATTTGTTACACAATCTATAGAGGTGCCATCGACATTAAATTTAACATTGTCATTTTTCCTCTTCAAACTGAAATTCATGGCATTAGTTTTCTTTACGTCCGTTGTTGTGGTCTTCAGTCCTGAGACTGGTTTGATGCAGCTCTCCATGCTACTCTATCCTGTGCAAGCTTCTTCATCTCCCAGTACCTACTGCAACCTACATCCTTCTGAATCTGCTTAGTGTATTGATCTCTTGGTCTCCCTCTACGATTTTTACCCTCCACGCTGCCCTCCAATGCTAAATTTGTGATCCCTTGATGCCTCAAAACATGTCCTACCAACCGATCCCTTCTTCTAGTCAAGTTGTGCCACAAACTTCTCTTCTCCCCAATCCTATTCAATACCTCCTCATTAGTTACGTGGTCTACCCACCTTATCTTCAGCATTCTTCTGTAGCACCACATTTCGAAAGCTTCTATTCTCTTCTTGTCCAAACTAGTTATTGTCCATGTCTCACTTCCATACATGGCTACACTCCATACAAATACTTTCAGAAACGACTTCCTGACACCTAAATCTATACTCGATGTTAACAAATTTCTCTTCTTGAGAAACGCTTTCCTTGCCATTGCCAGTCTACATTTTATATCCTCTCTACTTCGACCATCATCGGTTATTTTACTCCCTAAATAGCAAAACTCCTTTACTACTTTAAGTGTCTCATTTCCTAATCTAATTCCCTCAGCATCACCCGACTTAATTTGACTACATTCCATTATCCTCGTTTTGCTTTTGTTGATGTTCATCTTATATCCTCCTTTCAAGACATTGTCCATTCCGTTCAACTGCTCTTCCAAGTCCTTTGCTGTCTCTGACAGAATTACAATGTCATCGGCGAACCTCAAAGTTTTTACTTCTTCTCCATGAATTTTAATACCTACTCCGAACTTTTCTTTTGTTTCCTTTACTGCTTGCTCAATATACAGATTGAATAACATCGGGGAGAGGCTACAACCCTGTCTCACTCCTTTCCCAACCACTGCTTCCCTTTCATGCCCCTCGACTCTTATAACTGCCATCTGGTTTCTGTACAAATTGTAAATAGCCTTTCGCTCCCTGTATTTTACCCCTGCCACCTTCAGAATTTGAAAGAGAGTATTCCAGTCAACATTGTCAAAAGCTTTCTCTAAGTCTACAAATGCTAGAAACGTAGGTTTGCCTTTTCTTAATCTTTCTTCCAAGATAAGTCGTAAGGTCAGTATTGCCTCACGTGTTCCAACATTTCTACGGAATCCAAACTGATCTTCCCCGAGGTCGGCTTCTACCAGTTTTTCCATTCGTCTGTAAAGAATTCGCGTAAGTATTTTGCAGCTGTGACTTATTAAACTGATAGTTCGGTAATTTTCACATCTGTCAACACCTGCTTTCTTTGGGATTGGAATAATTATATTCTTCTTGAAGTCTGAGGGTATTTCACCTGTCTCATACATCGTGCTCACCAGATGGTAGAGTTTTGTCATGACTGGCTCTCCCGAGGCCATCAGTAGTTCTAGTGGAATGTTGTCTACTCCCGGGGCCTTGTTTCGACTCAGGTCTTTCAGTGCTCTGTCAAACTCTTCACGCAGTATCTTATCTCCCATTTCGTCTTCATCTACATCCTCTTCCATTTCCATAATATTGTCCTCGAGTACATCTCCCTTGTATAAACCCTCTATACACTCCTTCCACCTTTCTACCTTCCCTTCTTTGCTTAGAACTGGGTTTCCATCTGAGCTCTTGATATTCATACAAGTGGTTCTCTTCTCTCCAAAGGTCTCTTTAATTTTCCTGTAGGCAGTATCTATCTTACCCCTAGTGAGACAAGCCTCTACATCCTTACATTTGTCCTCTAGCCATCCCTGCTTAGCCATTTTGCACTTCCTGTCGATTTCATTTTTGAGACGTTTGTATTCCTTTTTGCCTGCTTCATTTACTGCATTTTTATATTTTCTCCTTTCATCAATTAAATTCAATATTTCTTCTGTTACCCAAGGATTTCTATTAGCCCTCGTCTTTTTACCTACTTGATCGTCTGCTGCCTTCACCACTTCATCCCTCAGAGCTACCCATTCTTCTTCTACTGTATTTCTTTCCCCCATTCCTGTCAATTGTCCCCTTATGCTCTCCCTGAAACTCTCTACAACCTCTGGTTCTTTCAGTTTATCCAGGTCCCATCTCCTTAAATTCCCACCTTTTTGCAGTTTCTTCAGTTTCAATCTGCAGTTCATAACCAATAGATTGTGGTCAGAATCCACATCTGCCCCAGGAAATGTCTTACAATTTAAAACCTGGTTCCTAAATCTCTGTCTTACCATTATATAATCTATCTGAAACCTGTCAGTATCTCCTGGCTTCTTCCATGTATACAGCCTCCTTTCATGATTCTTGAACCAAGTGTTATCTTTACGTCCAATATCACTTTATTCCTTATTGACCAATCCTAAACTTCCTTGAGAGTTTCATTTGCTTTCTCGGCAAAGAGTTCTCTTGTTTTCTCAGTGTCTATAATATTGCTGTCATCAGCGAAGAGAACTTTTTCACCATGGGTAAAACTAGTGGGCAAGTCATTGATGTATATCAGGAATAGTATTGGTCCTAATATGCTACCTTGGAGAACCCCTCTGTTAATGTATTTTGGTTCTGGTAAGTATTTTACTAAATGTTTAGATCTATTTGAAGTATGTGTTATGTCTACTCTTTTTGTACCCTATCTGCTAGGTATGATCGAAACCAGTCATTAGCTACCCCTCTTATTGCTAATGCTTCTAATTTATTTAATATTATCTTGTGGTGACTGTATCAAACGCCTTAGAAAGATCCAAAAATATGCCTGTGACACACTCATCTTTATCATGAGCATCAAGTACAACTTTTGTGAATTCTACTATGGCTGACTGTATTTTTGCCACTTCAGAAACGAAACTGTGATTCGCTTAAAAGATTGTATTTATTCAGGTAATTCAGTAATCTGTTTTTCATAATTGCTTCTATTATTTTTGAGAATGCTGACAGCAGGGAAATGGGCTGGTAATTTTCTATGTCTTCTTCATTACCTTTCTTAAACAAGGGAACAACTCTTGCCTGATTTGACTGCTCTGAAATGTCCCTGATGTGAAGGATTCATTTATTATATTTGTTAAGGGACCTTGTATAATCCATATGCATTGTTTCAGTACACGCATTGGTGCTTCATCTAAGCCTACTGACATTTTATTTTTTAGTTTTTGAACAGTTTTATTGACTTCATTCTCTGGGGTTGGAAGGAAAATCATTGTATTTCGTGCAACATTATTTACAGTTGTTATATTCGTTTTGGGGAATTTTTGCTGTAACTTCTCTGCAATACTTGAAAAATGCTCGTTTACATAGTTTGCTAAGAGTTGTGGTTCATTTACTACCTTACCCCCCTCCCTTAGCAGCATGTTATTCTGCGATTGTTTGCCTCTCCCCGTTTCCTTTTTTATAACATCCCAGACTGCTTTGCTTCTATTCTCTGCATTATATATTATTTTGTCATTAAATTACTTTTTTGCAGCGATCATCGCCTTCCTATAGATCGTTTTGTATCTGTGATAGCAATTTAAGAATTCTGGATCATTGCGAATCTTTTTCATGGAACTGAGGTGTTTAAGTGTTTGGGAGGACTTCTTAGTACCTGCTGTTATCCATCTGTTTTTGTGAGATGTTGATACAGACATGCATGCTTTTGGAAATTCCTTTTCAAAGTTCATTTTAAACAATGTGGAGAATTTAGAGAATTTCATATTCACATTGGTTTCCTTATACACTTCATCGCAGCTTTGTTTTTCTAGTTCTTTTGAAAAATCTTTTATTTTGATTTCTGATAGATGTCGTTTGTAGGCTCATAGTTTAGGGAATGGTTCAATGCCTGATTTTACTGTTGTTATTTGACAGAGATGGTCTGATAGTCCGAGATCTTTGACAGCTACATCACATTTTTCCCTGTCCATATTTGTGGCCACAACTGATGCAGTCATTATAGTAACTCTTGTTGCACTGTTGATCATTAGGGACATGCCAAAACTTTGAAGGATGTTTATTAACGCCTCACTGAGTTTGAACGGAGTCGTGTAATAGGGCTACCAGAAGCTGGATGTTTCTTCTGCGATACTGCACAAAGACTCGGCGGGAATGTAGCCACTGTACATGACTGGTGGCAGCGATGGTCACTAGAATGTACGGTCGCAAGAAACCCGGGCTCCGGACTGCCACGTGGCACTAGCGAGAGGGAAGACCATTGTCTTCGGCGTATGGCTTTGGCGCATCGTACTGCGTCTGCAGCAGCAATCTGAGCAGCAGTTGGCACCACACTGACACAATGAACTGTTACAAAAAGGTTACTTCAAAGACAGTTCCGAGTCAGATGCCCTTCATTGACCCCAAACCCTCGCCATTTGTGATTCCAGTAGTGTCGAGCGAGAGATCGTTGGATGGCAGGGTGGAGGTCTGTTGTGTTTTCTGATAAAAGCTAGCTGTTTCCGCTTTCGTGTCAATGATGGACGTGTGTCCGTTAGCAGGAAGCCAGTTGAGGGCCTGCAAGCGGCCTGTCTGCTTGTTAGTCACACTGAACCTGCTCCTGGAGTTATCGTCGCGTGCGATTTCGCTTGACAGCAGAAGCACCCTCGTGGTTATCCCACACACCCTGACTGCAAATTTGTACGTCAGTCTAGTGATTCGAGCTGTTGTGCTGTCATTCATGAACAGCATTCCAAGCGGTATTTCCCTACAGGATAACGCTCGCCCACATACTGCTGCTGTAGCGCAGCATGCTTACAGAGTGTAGACATGTTGCCTTGGGCTGCTGGATCACGAGATCTTTCTCCAGTCGAGCACGTATGGCATATGGCACATCATCGGACGACAACTCCTGACATCCACAAGCAGCATTAACCGTCCTGTATTCACCGACCATGAGTAACAGGCATAGAACTGCATCCCACAAACTGACGTCCAGCACTTGTAAAACACAGTCCATGCACTTGCATTCAACATTCTGGCGATTACACCGGTTAATAATATAGTAGCACTTCATATTTGTAATGGCTTATCTCGCGGTTACATTAACCTGCAGTCTTGCAATGGTAATCACTTAAACATGTTGCCTAGACAAATGTATTCCCGAATGTCATTACATTGCATTAATTTGTGTGTGTGTTGCGATTTTTCCATCGGTTTAGTTAGCAATTTCTGCACCTCTCTCCAATATAATTTTTAATGAGATTTCTACTTCTTCATTTGCCTCCTCTGACATACATTTAATGGCGCTGTATATAATCACGTATCCCTGGTTATGAAGAACTTTCCTTGAGCCTTCGGCGCACACGGCAGAACATCAAATTATAAGCAGTACACTGCCTGTGTTGCGGTACGGGAGCAGACAACAGCGGCGCTCCTAGTTACCTGGCAGTGAACTTCGAATAAGTAACAATAGGCGCGAAAACGTGTATTCTTGTTTTACGAGTAGAAATATTAGATTTTGATGACGATACTTATCTATTCTTTACGGTTGGGCCTCATAGTCTACTGATAAACTGTAAAAAAAAAAAAAAAAAACGGAGATTAACTTCTCGTAACCGGGATTCACATGTAAAATTTTGTAAATGACACTGTGGTCACATTTTGACTTTAAAATTATTTATTTGTAAACCCCAATATTCCAATTTAGACCTTGCGACCATTATCAAGTAGAAGTAGTGAAACTTTGGAACATGTCAAAATCTAAAAATCATGTGACATGACACGACACAGAAGCCGGTTTCATCGTACTGCATTCTTGATTACGACTTTTTGTGTGTATTGCGTTCTTTGAATTTCAGTACAAGTATGTTACTCATATTCTGCTTGATTTTTGCTTGCATCGATAATGTTCGGTGAAGTAAATGATTCTATATTAGTTTTGTTTCATACAAAACAGAAGCTGGTTTCTCCGCATAGTGTTCTATGGATCCAAGTACAATTGTTCCCGCTTATGACTCCACATGTATGCTGCTCGATATAACTGTGCTGTGTAAGCATATTCTACTTTATTTTTGTTCACTTTCCCTCATTTGACGGAGAGCCTGTTAGCAGCTCTTGACAGAATTGGTATTCGACTTTATTACATGTTGTCGCAGAATGAGCAGTATGTAATTCTGTTTTGAATGATGTTACTTTGTAGACTTACTGAGAGAATGTGTAGTTAATACGCCAGTCACTGTCACACAGAGAACATTCTATATCAAATTGCAGATTTGTACGTGGTATTGTATAGTAGGGTGTGCATTCACTTACACTGTACAGAATCCTACTGTATTTAGTATACTCTAGTTATACAGAATTCACTAAGCGAAGCATGAGAGTGTGTATTATTTACTTCGAAATTCCCATTGGAGTGAAAGATTATTCTAATACATTGATGTCTGCTGAAATGTATTATTTGTAGTACCTGTTAATAACGTGTGAAGACATCTGTGTAACTACCGTTGCATTTTTAGCATTTGCAAGGAAGAGTGCTCTAGCCACAAAGACTGCGAACCATACTCAGCTACAAGAAGTGACACCATTCAAAGCAGAGTTACATACCATCCTCAATTCACGACAAGATGTAGTTAAGTCGGATATTACTTCCGTAAAAAGTCGTTAACATGGAGTTCTTTATTAAATAGGAGAAAGTCCAAAAAAATGGATGTGAACAAATAAAGATTAGAATACGAGTAATATACTTAAACCACTATTAAATCGGGCAGTTCAGACACAGATTCCCAAGCAGGAACAAATACACATGAGTCAGAACACCTTGCAATGAAACGAGCTTCTGATTTATACGAAACGAAAACAAATATTGGATAGTTTACTCTACCCACTATTATGGGTGCGAGCAAAATGGGTGCAATACACGTAAGTAGTAATCAGGAACACAACACGTTGAAACCAACTTTTGCGTACTATAAGACCCATGAACCATGAACCATGGACCTTGCCGTTGGTGGGGAGGCAGGCGTGCCTCAGCGATACAGATGGCCGTACCGTAGGTGCAACCACAACGGAGGGGTATCTGTTGAGAGGCCAGACAAACATGTGGTTCCTGAAGAGGGGCAGCAGCCTTTTCAGTAGTTGCAGGGGCAACAGTCTGGATGATTGACTGATCTGGTTTTGTAACATTAACAAAACGGCCTTGCTGTGCTGGTACTGCGAACGGCTGAAAGCAAGGGGAAACTACAGCCGTAAATTTTCCCGAGGACATGCAGCTTTACTGTATGATTAAATGATGATGGCGTCCTCTTGGGTAAAATATTCCGGAGGTAAAATAGTCCCCCATTCGGATCTCCGGGCGGGGACTACTCAAGAGGACGTCGTTATCAGGAGAAAGAAAACTGGCGTTCTACGGATCGGAGCGTGGAATGTCAGATCCCTTAATCGGGCAGGCAGGTTAGAAAATTTAAAAAGGGAAATGGATAAGTTAAAGTTAGATATAGTGGGAATTAGTGAATTTCGGTGGCAGGAGGAACAAGACTTTTGGTCAGGTGATTACAGGGTTATAAATACAAAATCAAATAGGGGTAATGCAGGAGTAGGTTTAATAATGAATAAAAAAATAGGAGTGCGGGTCAGATACTACAAACAGCATAGTGAACGCATTATTGTGGCCAAGATAGACACAAAGCCCATGCCTACTACAGTAGTACAAGTTTATATGCCAACTAGCTCTGCAGATGATGAAGAAATTGATGAAATGTATGACGAGATAAAAGAAATTATTCAGGTAGTGAAGGCAGACGAAAATTTAATAGTCATGGGTGACTGGAATTCGTCAGTAGGAAAAGGGAGAGAAGGAAACATAGTAGGTGAATATGGATTGGGGAGAAGAAATGAAAGAGGAAGCCGCCTTGTAGAATTTTGCACAGAGCATAACTTAATCATAGCTAACACTTGGTTCAAGAATCATAAAAGAAGGTTGTATACCTGGAAGAATCCTGGAGATACTAAAAGGTATCAGATAGATTATATAATGGTAAGACAGAGATTTAGGAACCAGGTTTTAAATTGTAAGACATTTCCAGGGGCAGATGTGGATTCTGACCACAATCTATTGGTTATGAACTGCAGATTGAAACTGAAGAAACTGCAAAAAGGTGGGAATTTAAGGAGATGGGACCTGGATAAACTGAAAGAGCCAGAGGTTGTAGAGAGTTTCAGGGAGAGCATAAGGGAACAACTGACAGGAATGGGGGAAAGAAATACAGTAGAAGAAGAATGGGTAGCTCTGAGGGATGAAGTAGTGAAGGCAGCAGAGGATCAAGTAGGTAAAAAGACGAGGGCTAATAGAAATCCTTGGGTAACAGAAGAAATATTGAATTTAATTGATGAAAGGAGAAAATATAAAAATGCAGTGAATGAAGCAGGCAAAAAGGAATACAAACGTTGAAAGGTGGCTACACTGAGCCACAGCGCCAGAGATCGCTAGAGAGCATTGTTCCGCCGCCTCCACTGGCAGTGATTATTGAGATGTCGTAGTGGCAGTGCTTGTCGAGGACTCGTAGTAGTCAGTTCGTGTTCAGATGTGCTAGTAGGGAGTGCTTGCTGAGATGTGATACTGAAAAGTTCTTGTTGAGATGTGGCAATAGCGAGTCGGTGTGGAGATATATTGTAATGATTAGAGTGATTTTGGTCAATATATGAAGGTAACGAAACTTGATTTATTTTTCATTATTTCCATGTTTTAAATAATGCGTCATTACAGGTTCAGTCAACAAAGCATCTGGCTTGTGTTCTTGTATTAGAGTGTAATTCTGGTTTTCTTGAGTAATTATGGTATTTTTATTTTCTTTAATTCAGTATAAATGATATTTAAAATTTCTTGTGTTATTGAAGAAGAACCGTGCCAGATGCGTACGTTGAGTCATACATCCACACACAGAACAGTTACACTTGTGCTTTGGTTTCGTAGGTTTTTATAGTTGCTGGGGACTTAATTAATTAATTGTGTTAATGAAAATTTCCATTTTATTCTTTGTTATTGTTCTAAGCAGTCAGATTGCGTAATAATACTAGTCAGGGCCAACCGTTTACGAGACTTCGTAATCGAACAGACAGCTACTAAAGCAAAAAAAATAAAATAAAATTATTTGCATTCTATTTTAATTACGCCCCCATGCACGTGGCGACCGCTGCTTCGGATCGTCCCTTGGAATTCTTCTGATTGTAGAAATAGTAGACAGTAGGATTGTTGTAGTAATTTGTAGTTTAGTAATTGTAGTCTATATTGCATGTGTAGATCTGGTAATTGTCATTCTTCTAATGGTATTTTTTTTGCAAAATTTCATTTCTGTTGTCTTGTCTACGGGTTTGACAATTAGTGCAATTATTTCAATTGTTCGATGATCGTGTTTGAGGGAAACATCTCGTGTGAATGATATTGTTGATGATAAAGTGTCATTGTGTGTAATTTTTTTATAGTGACGAGTTTTGTATATTTTGTAAATGATCACGCGATCAATAAAAAAGGCAAAAATGATGGATAGTGAGAATGACGAAATTGTTAACATGGCGAACTCGCTAACAGAGGAAAACAGTATGATGGATAATGAAGTGGAAAACAATGTAATAAGTCGGGAAAATAGTCCGGAACCATTTCAAAATTTTTCTCAATCAGAAAATTCACAGAATACGAGATTAACGACAGAAGATTCTGTAATAGTATCGAACACAGATAGCTTTACAGCTATGACGAAGGAAACTGGTTTTGCGAGAAATGTTAGGGGCGAAAAGAATTTCGAACCAGATCATACGGAGCAGTTGATGAGTGCAATATTAAATTTGGGATCACAGTTACGATCTGAATTAAAAACAGAGATGGAAACTTTGGCAACACGGTTAGACTCACAAATGGAAACACGGATGGGAACAATGGAAACTCGGTTAGGATCTGAATTAAAAACAGTGGCAACACGTTTAGAAACAGAGTTGGAAACAATGGAAACACGGTTAGACTCACGAATAGGGACATGTTTCAAAAATATGAAAGATGAGTTAAAGAAAGAAATCAGAGAAGAAGTACAACCGATTTTGAATTCTCACAATAATAGATTAATTGCAGTAGAGATTAGACAAAGGGATCGGGATAGAGAACAGGAAGAAAGAGATCGCGTGATAGTACAAAAATTTTCAGAGTTAAATTTACAACGTGCACACGATAAGAAAGAAATATTTGAGAGAATCGAGGAATCCGTACCAAATGACAGAATAAATAATCTAACACAACAATATGAACAGTTAACTACCAAATGTGTCAACACTGAAACCCGAGTCGCGACATTTACGGAAGACGTAAATAATCAGAAAGAACAATTAGGTGATTCATCGGAAAGAGTTGAGGAAATTTCAGATAAATTGACAAATCTTAGTTTAAATGGGGACAGAGATTCAGATGATACAGCACCATTGCTATTTGCAGAAACCGAAGAGTACCAGAACATAAATAAGCATGTTGAAAATCCGGCAAAATTTAATGAACGCGTTAAAAAGGAATTTGAGGCATTACGAATGCAAGTCAAACAAACTGAAGGCGAAATCGTAGGAAAAGACAGTAGAAGAAATTTAGAATCACAGATAGCAGAGGGGTTTCAAGAAAGTAATTTGTTTCATTTACGGGATGCAACAAGAGAGCGCCAGGCGCGCGAACTTGACAATAATCGACATTGGGACTGGGACAGACGCGGTAGGTCTTTGTCGCCACGAGGCGAAAACTTTGACTATAATCACTTTTTGACTGTTCGGAAATTTAAGATCTTCCGTAATTCTAAGAATGACATACATCCATGTGCATGGTTAGATCAATTTATGTATGCACTTCCGCCGAATTTGCCAAAGTCACAAACGGGAAATTATGTGCGGCTATTAATGTCCTCAGGGGATTCACTACACTAAGTGAATATGTGCCATAGCGTTCACAGGGCCCCGAGCTGTAGTGGTGCTATTTCCCTTTTAGTTTTCTGCACCGCTGCCTACTCTTTCACTATTCTTTGCATCTATAAAAAACAACTCTTCTACTATCCATCTATCTAGACAGTAGGTAAAGAATAACCGGATTTGACTGTTTTACCCAAAAGTGACTTTGGAAATTACCGTTTGGACTTACTGTATCTTCTGCAGCATTCATGCGTAGCTTAAATGAAATTTTACCTGTTTATCTTCGTGACAATATTACTTCATATGTTGACGATATTCTTATTGCTAAACGTTCTTGGAGTGAGCATAACAAAATTTTGGATTCATTATTACGTATTTTTGCACGAGTTGGCATGACAGTGAACGTGGAAAAATCTGAATTTGGTCGTTCTCAGGTGAAATTTCTCGGTCACATTATTTCTACAGAAGGTATTCTTCCTGATCCAGAGAAACTAGACGCTATTCGTAATTATGCTGTTCCTACCACAAAACGTGATGTTCGTAGTTTCCTTGGTGTTTGTAATTTTCTTAGACGCTTTGTTAGATTGAATGATTTGGCCACACCTCGTTTACATATTTCAGTTATGCACACTTTGGTCCCAGAAAATGCTTTCATAAATTACGAGAAAATTGCTACTTCAGTAAAATGGAAAAACGTATTCGATCTGTTCTTGCCAAATGCAAATTATGTCAACAGGCAACGTTAAAATTTTTGTGGAATGACATACTTTAGAGAAACCAACAGTTATACGTAAACATGCGGAGAGTACAAGGATACCGCGCTATGTTTTGGCGGCGGCAGATACTCAAAGCAACAGTGAAGTCTGCGCGGCGCACAAGGCTGTCGTTGACCGCAAACAATCACCTCCTACGTCACGCGCCTACAGCTGATCGAGCGCTCAGTACGAATGCACTGACAGACGTAAACAAATAAACAGTCTAATTTCTCGGATTAAATTCAGTATAAAGCTATGGTGACTTTATAAATTATGTTATTAACGTTCAGTATTTTTCAGGATACGGTTGTGTAAAATATTTAAGACCTTTAGGTAAATTCTATGTGTGTCCGACGTTAAGAGGACTTGCTATGGAGAAAATTTCAGGAAGAATGTAATTTCAAAAAAAAAAAAAACCAAAAAGGTAACGATTAATTGAGTTTATTTTTCAGGTAACATATTTCCACTTAGGTACGTACTTTAGACGTAATTTGCTGCTCGCGATTACGTGATTCATACTTTGTGCTAAATTTCATGTTCTATGAATTTAATAGTGAAGCGACGTGCTTGCGCACATTAACTGATTTTGACAATGATTGACTAATGAACAGGGTTGTTATTTGTATTATGCATTGCTTGGCTGCACTGCTTTTTCACTGATGTCATATTTTTTAATTATGTGCCTGCTGTGCTTATTTATTTAAATTGTAATTGTCACCTGATTAATTGTGCTGATATGGTTATGTATGTAGGTTACACTTTGTGATTTCTCTGCTTGCGCCTTCATGTTTACTTATTAAGATAACATATAAACATTTATTTGCTTATGCTGATATGATGCTAATGACTTGTTTATTACGTAAGATATATGTTTGCTGCTTTTTGTATGGATTGCATATTTACACATTTCTGTTTTGTTGTCATAACTACTCTTCAATTTAGAATATAGCAATGATGATGTACAGTGTACGAACATAGAGTTTAGGTTACACTGTGGTATTAATTATAGATTGTTCGCTTGGCAGAGCCTCGTTGTAAGAATTGTGCTGCATCCACTTGTTGACATTCTGTTCTCTACTGGTATATTTACTCGCTATTGCATGTTTTGCTTATGCTCAGTGCCTTATATTTTTAAGATAAGAAAATGAACTGCTATAATTCGACGAACGACATGAGTACAAGAAACTTCATAGAAGTCACATGAGCTGAGGTTTTATGGAAGCTGTATAAATTTATGCTAATAGGAAGGAAGCTAACGACATGACATACCAAAACTAGGTTAGACCATTAACAGTTATTACACTGCATTCTTCGTGAGCAATTGAAATAGGAAGTGACACTTGACACAAAAATTCTCCACATGTTTGCTTCTGTTTGCCATAATTCTTGAAGTGGTGTACACACTGTGAAATATTATGATTATTCACACTCCGTAATCGTACTTAATTACTGAGAGTTATTCGAACTAAGTCTGTTAGAGGTCATGTATGCATTTCTTTTATTTAATGATGGACAAGGAACCAAAATGTATCTTATAGTTTATAATGAGTAGAAAATTTGGGTCAGATGGATTACACAGAGGTTGTGTGTGGACACTGTGTCTTCGGATTGTATTGGATGATGAATTGAAGTTTGCACTAGGATTTGTCTGTACTTGTTCGAGGAGACTGACTAGAGGAAAGAGTTGTTATGGAAGTGAAATGATATTGGTGCTGAGGTTTATATATATATCGACATAGTGAAGAGGTATTATTGAAGTATTAAGATTAAGTGATGATTATTGGAGTTTTCGTGGACAAGAGATAAGGTAAATGATATTGATGATAAGGTTTATATGTATCGACGTATTGAAGAGGTATTAGTGAAGTATTGAGATTATGCTGATGATTATTGGAGTTTTGGTGGATAAGAGGTAAAGTAAGTGAGGAGCATATTTTTTTTGTTGGTCCATATGGAACAAGGAGGATGAAGATGGCAGACTAGAACACTCAAGTAAAAGGAAGATTGTCTACACACACACTTTGTCAAATCACAAAGCAGTATATACTTTTTTTTGAGAGAGGAAGCATGTGCATATCTTGGCTCACTGACAGTTGTTCAGCAACCGTACATTTTGATCTGGCTTGGCAAACATTGGTCTTGACATGATGACTATGACGTTGACTTAACTATTATTGACTGTTATACATTGCTGCCACTACTACTTGGTACACATGATAAACATCAAATCTTGGACAGAGTTACATTTACACAGTTAACACTATTCAATTACACAGTAGTACTTAATGTGGATGAAAGATGAGTGAGTGTGTTTTGTGTGTTTTCCTTTCCTAATCCTACCCACCTATCTCCAAAATATTATTTTATTTGTTGGTGGTGGCTTGCACTGACACCCATAAATGTTATAGGTTTACTGGTATTTGTGTATTGTAATAGTTAATAGGACAATTATCTGATATCATTTGTGTGTTTGTTATGATTTGTATGTTTAGTGTAAAAGCATTGTATGTGTATTCAAACTATTGTTCATGCCTGAACTGTCTGATTAAAGTGGTGGTGCTGCACTTTTCAACATGATGTGTGACATTTAGTCATGTTTAATTTCTGCTGATGAACTGTGTGATCAGTGATTGTAAAAATTATGGACTGTTACGTGTACCTTTTCTACATGATTGGTGCCACTAGGACATGTTTAATTTCTGCTTATAAACTCTGATGAACAGTGTGATCAGTGATACTGAATTTTATGGAACTGCTTCTGCTGAGAAATGTGACTTGTTGCTGTGTGTACCTGCTCAACATTGCTGGGTACCACTGATGGACTGCTTCTACTGAAATGGTGTTACTTGTTGGTGTCTGCACCTGCTTAACATTGCTGGGTGCCACTGATGGACTGCTTCTACTGAAGGGATGTCACCTGTTGCTGTGTGCATCTGCTCAACATTGCTGGTGCCACTAATGGAACTGCTTATACTGAAATGCTGTTACTTGTTGGTGTCTGCACCTGCTCAACATTGCTGGGTGCCACTGATGGACTGCTTCTACTGAAAAGATGTCACCTGTTGCTGTCTGCACCTGGTCAACATTACTGGGTGCCACTGATGGATTGCTTCTACTGAAAAGATGTCACCTGTTGATGTCTGCACCTGCTCAACATTGCTGGTGCCACTAATGGAACTGCTTATACTGAAATGGTGTTACTTGTTGGTGTCTGCACCTGCTCAACATTGCTGGGTGCCACTGATGGACTGCTTCTACTGAAAAGATGTCACCTGTTGCTGTGTGCACCTGTTCAACATTGCTGGTGCCACTAATGGAACTGCTTATACTGAAATGGTGTTCCCTGTTGATGTCTGCACCTGCTCAACATTGCTGGGTGCCACTGATGGACTGCTTCTACTGAAATGATGTCACTTGTTGGTGTCTGCACCAATTCAACATTACTGGGTGCCACTGATGGACTGTTTCTACTAAAAAAATGTCATTTGTTGGTTTTTGCACCTGTTGACCATTGCTGGGTGCTACTGCTGGAACTGTCAACTGCTTATTCTTGGGCTATGGAAAGCGTTTATGTGAATATTTGTATAAACTGATTTTTTGTGTATTACTGTTTGTGAAAAGTTATGAGACTCTTACCTGCACATATTCGTCATTGCTGACGCTATTGATTGAACTGTTTAACCACATAATACTTGTGTAAACTGTTATGTAAAGTCACATGTATGAAAGAATTTGTATTGCTTACTGTATTCTATATAATAGGTTATTGAAAGGTCAGTGCAAAGCCAAAATTTTATCTAGTTATATGATATTTACGTATTAATATTATCTTTTATTTTTGTCTGTATTTTTTTGACGAATTTGGTGGTATTTTCACCACCAATGCTGGCAAAAAATACCATCAAATTCTAGCCGTGGAGGAAGGGCATATGAAAGGTGGCTACACTGAGCCACAGCGCCAGAGATCGCTAGAGAGCATTGTTCCGCCGCCTCCACTGGTAGTGATTATTGAGATGTCGTAGTGGCAGTGCTTGTCGAGGACTCGTAGTAGTCAGTTCATGTTCAGATGTGCTAGTAGGGAGTGCTTGCTGAGATGTGATACTGAAAAGTTCTTGTTGAGATGTGGTAATAGCGAGTCGGTGTGGAGATATATTGTAATGATTAGAGTGATTTTGGTCAATATATGAAGGTAACGAAACTTGATTTATTTTTCATTATTTCCATGTTTTAAATAATGCGTCATTACAGGTTCAGTCAACAAAGCATCTGGCTTGTGTTCTTGTATTAGAGTGTAATTCTGATTTTCTTGAGTAATTATGGTATTTTTATTTTCTTTAATTCAGTATAAATGATATTTAAAATTTCTTGTGTTATTGAAGAAGAACCGTGCCAGATGCGTACGTTGAGTCATACTTCCACACACAGAACAGTTACACTTGTGCTTTGGTTTCGTAGGTTTTTATAGTTGCTGGGGACTTAATTAATTAATTGTGTTAATGAAAATTTCCATTTCATTCTTTGTTATTGTTCTAAGCAGTCAGATTGCGTAATAATACTAGTCAGGGCCAACCGTTTACGAGACTTCGTAATCGGACAAACAGCTACTAAAGCAGAAATTAAAATTATTTTCATCTTTTATAATTAAGCCCCCATGCAACGTCTCAAAAATGAGATCGACAGGAAGTGCAAAATGGCTAAGCAGGGATGGCTAGAGGACAAATGTAAGGATGTAGAGGCTTGTCTCACTAGGGGTAAGATAGATACTGCCTACAGGAAAATTAAAGAGACCTTTGGAGAGAAGAGAACCAATTGTATGAACATCGAGAGCTCAGGTGGCAACCCAGTTCTAATCAAAGAAGGGAAGGTAGAAAGGTGGAAGGAGTATATAGAGGGTTTATACAAGGGCGATGTACTTGAGGACAATATTATGGAAATGGAAGAGGATGTAGATGAAGATGAAATGGGAGATAAGATACTGCGTGAAGAGTTTGACAGAGCACTGAAAGACCTGAGTCGAAACAAGGCCCCGGGAGTAGACAACATTCCATTAGAACTACTGATGGCCTTGGGAGAACCAGTCCTGACAAAACTCTACCATCTGGTGAGCATGGTTTATGAGACAGGCGAAATACCCACAGACTTCAAGAAGAATATAATAATTCCAATCCCAAAGAAATCAGGTGTTGACAGATGTGAAAATTACCGAACTATCAGTTTAATAGGTCACGGCTGCAAAATACTAACGCGAATTCTTTACAGACGAATGGAAAAACTGGTAGAAGCCGACCTCGGGGAAGATCAGTTTGGATTCCGTAGAAATGCTGGAACACGTGAGGCAATACTAACCTTACGGCTTATCCTAGAAGAAAGATTAAGAAAAGGCAAACCTACGTTTCTAGCATTTGTAGACTTAGAGAAAGCTTTTGACAACGTTAACTGGAATACTCTCTTTCAAATTCTGAAGGTGGCAGGGGTAAAATACAAGGAGCGAAAGGCTATTTACAATTTGTACAGAAACCAGATGGCAGTTATAAGAGTCGAGGGGCATGAAAGGGAAGCAGTGGTTGGGAAAGGAGTGAGACAGGGTTGTAGCCTCTCCCCGATGTTATTCAATCTGTATATTGAGCAAGCAGTAAAGGAAACAAAAGAAAAATTCGGAGTAGGTATTAAAATTCATGGAGAAGAAGTAAAAACTTTGAGGTTCGCCGATGACATTGTAATTCTGTCAGAGACAGCAAAGGACTTGGAAGAGCAGTTGAACGGAATGGACAGTGTCTTGAAAGGAGGATATAAGATGAACATCAACAAAAGCAAAACGAGGATAATGGAATGTAGTCAAATTAAATCGGGTGATGCTGAGGGGATTAGATTAGGAAATGAGACATTTAAAGTAGTAAAGGAGTTTTGCTATTTAGGGAGTAAAATAACTGATGATGGTCGAAGTAGAGAGGATATAAAATGTAGACTGGCAATGGCAAGGAAATCGTTTCTGAAGAAGAGAAATTTGTTAACATCGAGTATAGATTTAAGTGTAGGATGTCGTTTCTGAAAGTATTTGTATGGAGTGTAGCCATGTATGGAAGTGAAACATGGACGATAACCAGTTTGGACAAGAAGAGAATAGAAGCTTTCGAAATTTGGTGCTACAGAAGAATGCTGAACATAAGGTGGGTTGATCACGTAACTAATGAGGAGGTATTGAATAGGATTGGGGAGAAGAGAAGTTTGTGGCACAACTTGACTAGAAGAAGGGATCGGTTGGTAGGACATGTTTTGAGGCATCAAGGGATTACAAATTTAGCATTGGAGGGCAGCGTGGAGGGTAAAAATCGTAGAGGGAGACCAAGAGATGAATACACTAAGCAGATTGAGAAGGATGTAGGTTGCAGTAGGTACTGGGAGATGAAGAAGCTTGCACAGGATAGAATAGAATGGAGAGCTGCATCAAACCAGTCTCAGGACTGAAGACCACAACAACAACAACAACAAGACGAAAACAAATATGGAAGAATCTAAATCATCCAATAAAAAATAAATAAAAAATACGAGATGATGAAGGATTGATAAACTTGTAGCACTCAAAGTGACTTGGCAGGAAACAAAGGTCGTGTTACCGGAAGTCCGTATATGAGTTTCACTTCCTTTGGCGTGAGCAAACTGTGGTGCCAAGCTATGTAGCAAACAGATACCAATGAGAACGCTTGAAGCGTGCTTGTCGACAGGCGACAGTCAACTGCTGTATTTTACGTACAATTTGATACCCAAGCTACTTTTCTACGCAGTCAACGTTCAAATTTAGGCAGTTGTCGTACTGTTATACCAGCCTCTCTATGCCTTTTGCATACTCGGTTTCCAACAAACTGTTGAACCACTGATTAATAGTTTCTTGAAGTTCATCATTACTTCTGTCGCATTGTGCACTCAAAAAATCTTTCATTTTGGGGAATTAGTGACAGTTGCTTGGGGCTAAGTCCGGACTGTATGGCGGATGTTGAAACAACGCCCTCGGAAAGCGCTGAAGCAAGTCCTATGTCAGACCCGCTTCATGCGGACGCGCATTATCGTGAAGGAGGATGACTCCACTGGTTAGCAATCAGTACCGCAGGATTTTAATGGCGCGGCGAAGTCATTGAAGCGTCTGAGAGCAAGCCGTTGCATTTATAGTCTCACATCTAGGTATGTAGTCGATGAGCAGGGCACCATTACGATCACAAAACTCCATAGCCACAATCTTTCTGGTGCTCAAAATTTGTTTTGCTTTTGTCAGTTTCGTTAAGGGTTGCGAAAGATGCCATTCCATTGATTGGCATTTTGTTTCAGGTGAGAAATGTGATATCAAAGTCTCATCACCAGTGATAATGTGATTCAGAAGCGACTGGGACATGTCAATGCAGCTGCCACTTGTTTGTTTTTGTGTTCGTGTGTCGAAATTTGACCAACCCACCTAGCTTTTCATAGCCCTGATCTGCATTACGTCTTTTATAACACAGTTCTTGAAATGTCTGGAAAGAATGAGTGCATCCACTAATTGTGAAACACCTGTCTTCTTGGCTTTTTGTTTCAGTCCTCGCTTTGAGTCCGTCAGTCGCCTGTGAGGGCCAGCCCTAGTGAACTTCGTCTTGGATGTTCTTGCCTTCGCCATTATACATTCTAACAATACCACCACTTGCAAAGTAGGTTAGAAATCGGATTAATAATGTTGCTCATGCAGCATATGTTCGCTTTATCGGGCAACAACAATGTTATTGATTGTGGATGGTATCATCAGAATGGAAATAATGAAGCCACTATAAAAAAGTCATTAATTTTGGCACTTATCTTGAATGGATTCCCACGTAGATTTCGTCGAAGTTGTTATGGCTCATCTTGTTGATTCTAGGGTGATTCCACTTTGACTGCTAAAAGGTCCAAATCTGTATTTTAGCAATATCTGAAGACCTAACAAATTCGTTTTTCAGGAAATTCTTAATAATCAAACAATCCCAGATCAGAACAATGGTATGGTAGAAATAATTTTTGATTTGGTGTTCACGATCCACATTTTTATTAAACGTCTTGTAAATTCATATATACTTCTTCTTAATTGTCACATCATCAAGAAAACAGTTTTGTATCAATCTTCATATATTTAATTTCCACTTTAACCAAAACACAAGACTTGACTGTTCTTTTACAAAGCGAAATAACAACTTAACTTCTGCAAAGTGAAACAAAGACTGCTCTGTGCGCATTCGCGCCAAAACGGTTACAAGTAAGTCAAAGATTATGACAGTCTCACAGAAATGAATACACACAAGAACCATATCACTGTAATATATCGACACATCGGAGTACCTATACATTAATAAAACCAAATGTGAATATTGTCACAAAAATATGTCTGTTACTTCGCAGAAAAGTAGTACGATATTACTGGTATCGAGAAATGGGGTTGGAGTGTCGTAATGGTCACGTAAATAAAGAACCATTAAGCCTACAACATTTCTCGGTTCTCCCCATCACTAATGTGCATCACTTTGTGCAAGAAACTAACAAATGCAGTTTATTGCTACACTAACTAGTTTCTACCGTAACTGTTTGTAACAATACTTTTTTAATGGGTAACGCTGGCCTCTGTATGTTCCCTCATTACCTATACCTAGATCGGACTAACAAAGTAACTCACAGCTACAGCATAATTTTGCTTACAGCTTCTCTTCTGTGCTTTCTCAGCTGTCGGTTACCAATGAGTTACGGACGACACTGCAGTCTGTAACATAACTTCTGATTTGTTTATACAGTGTGAACCAGAAATCCACCCACAAACTTACAGAAGTTGTTCAGAGACGCTTTCTGAGTATTTTGCTATAACGGACCCTTGGCCCCTGCCGGCTCGTTACAGAGTAATAATGTAATTACGATAATTGTGATTCATTCGGTTTATCACAATCACTCTTGTTTCGTAAAAACACCCTGATAACTGTGAAGAAGCCTATAAAATGCAATAACAAAAATTCACAATACCCAACACAGAGCTATGCTACAGCCATAAGATGAAACACTATGCTTGTTGAACTGTGGCTTGGTTTGAATAACTGACGTTATGATTTCCTACGTGCTGGGTAAGATGACAGCTATGGCTATCTGCTAAAACTGCTGGCAGTTGGCAGTCAGTAGCGTCTCCTACTTGTAGGTATGGGGTTTCGTTCCAGTATATGACCATGGCTGGCACACCTGACCCGAGAACATTTTTTTCACACAAGCCACTTATCGTCCCCCATCTTCCCTCGTACCTTTCATCCACGTCAGTTATCGTTACTCATTGTGATACGCACTGCATATAAATCCTGCAAGTGAAATCTCATGGCGCCCCTCTAAGCATGGCGCCCCAAGCGGCCACTACGAATTATGATAAGTCCTGCATAGAAATCTTTTAGTTGCAGTGCATCTGACGCCCCTTTCAGCCTGGCATCGGACAGCGGTGGCTTGTGTTGCTTGAGCCTTTAACCGGCCTTGATGGTTGGATTAATTACTCAGCAGAAAACAAGGAGCTATCAGTATAGCAGGTTCAATAAACACAATAAGATCGACATATGGAAAAGCAACACAGTTGTATTGTTAAAAAACGATGAGCATTACATAGAAAGTAAATCGCTGACAAATAACAGCACTGTCGCAAGTATTTCTTCGAAATGATTCTTGCAGATTTTCCACAGAGAACTTAATTAACCATTGGAAATATGGTCTGACCCCTCCATGGGTGAGGTAACTGGCACAATAATCATGGTTTCTGACCCAAGCCTGCTACTAATTTGAAGTACGCACTTTAACGCACTGTAATGTTAATAGTCGGAGCCGAAGGATAGAGAAAACATTGAAAAGAACAAGATGCAAATTGTGAAGAACCGAACATCCAACACACATTCTTACTCAGCGTGGCTGTGAGTTATCAAGGAAAAGGAACGTAATGGAGTGTTATGACAGCGTCGTCTGTGGTGAAGTTTGAATACCCTCACGGAGCGATTGGTGAAATTTAACATCCTACACTACATGGCTGAACGCACCCAGGAACGCCTGATTTACTTATCTTGCCAACATTTGCTAACCATATCTGTATGAAACAGACAAACATGGGCACCTTATGCTGAGACTAATGTCCTATCGGTCCATCTCCTTTGTCATACTGAGACTATTGTCTTCGTGGTCCATTTCCTTTGTCTTATGCAGAACAATTCGTATCTACCACGATCTGATCTTGACGAGGCCAAAAAAGCAAGTGAGGATGAGGCTAGACGTGGCCGGAGTTTTATCCGTTCGATTTGTGAAAAAATATGAGACTGCCTTAATATGCGTGTTACCAACTTTTCTCGTGACCAAGGAGCCAGCGCCTGTATCCACCCCATTAGGCACAGGAGTGGCCGTTGAAAAACGTATTCAGTTAGTATCAATTGGCTCCGGTAGAGGGGGAGTTTTTGATAAACTAGGTGGGTTCAGACTTTGTACCAGCGTGGGAGGAAGGCTTTTTACGAAGTGGTCGCTCTCGAACTGGGTAACGGTTGCTTCTTTTTAGGAGTCATCATGTGGATTTTAATTAAATAATTAGATTTGCTTACTTGCTCCACTCCCTGCAATCCCTTCTGGCTATTGGCCGCCTTACAGTTAACACACTGTACCTTTGTTTGGTATGCAAGTGGAAGTAATAAGAGTCAACTGAGATGGGAAGTTTTGGTGTGTTGAGAAATTACCATTATCTCTGTCATATAATGGTTCATAAATCAAGATCCACAGCGTCTTTTACTGACTGAAATGGTAAGGTAAAATGTAATTAGACATCACCTTCAAATATCATATGGGAAAAAAACTTGTTTACTGGTACATATTGCTGAATAGAGCCTTCATAGCTTATCAGTGCTGCGAGCCCTGCATTACCTTCAGCCGGCCCTGCTGCATATCCGTGGTGTGCACAAAGCGCGGATTGTCAATAATGACGTGTGATATCTTGATCTGAGTGACCTGCAGGAGGCGTAGATTGATTCTTTCAACGTATCTAGGGTCACCAACTCGCCCATATTTCCCAGGATCTCCCGTATTATAGCCATATTGTTTTAATCCCCCTGGCTCCCTTACCGACCATCTGTTTCGCCCGTATATTTCGTCAGTTATTACTGTTATAAATATTAATTCTGCGAAGTACCATCGATAGTTCAAGTTCCATGGCCGATTGTTCTCAAAAAGTTTTCATATATTAATGTACACTATTGTCGACGTATAGTCTGTTTCCCATTCGCGCTTCTAAGCGAAGAAGATAGTTTGGCTCAAGGGAACGCGAGGATCGAAGAAAGAATGACAGAGGCTACGTGTCTAGAGGCGTCATGAGAGCGGTAATGTTAACTTGTTTCTCCATCAGTGCTGGCAAACAGCAATGTAGTCACCTCGTACCAATCAGGTGTGGTACAAACAACAAGCAGAAGTACTAAGGACCCGTGAAAAAGGATTACAGAGACGTTCATGTTTAAACACCCTCGTTCTAAACTGACTCAGACAACGCAACACTTCGAAAGAGTCTTTTCTCTTATCAACAGTAAGTGGACTGCTCAGAGAAACAGCAGCAGTTTGAACCTATTAATTGACTGAAATCAATTTCGATTATCACTTCACAGAATTTTAAATTTGTGTAGGAAGATAAAGAATTTCAGAGTTATGCTGTTCCTATAAATAAGTGCTTGTAGGGTACACACAACACTTAGGTGCAAATTTGTTAAATGTCATTGTAATTATATTTGTGTATTACACGCAATGAACAAATAAACTGTTTTGGTTGGATTGGATTAGATTCATTTTTCTTTCTGTAGACCCAAATATGAAGGGAACCATGTAGGTCTGGAACATGTCAGAAAACATACTATAACAAACGTATTTATAATACTTGAGTTTAATACTCTTTCGTCAATTTACGCCACAAATGGGTGTTATTGTATGCTCTTGCACTCTAAAAATTTTCTCCCAGTTTTGCGAACTATGCTTGTTTATTTGTATTTAGATCTCCATTGTCGCCCATTTCAAGAAAATGTGACGTAGGTGTGCAGCGGAAGTTTATTGTGGCCAAACCTCCCTTAAAATTTTGGTCAAATGTTGGTCGCCCTAAATGTATACGCTGCTTGGACCCTTTATTTTGTAAGAGCACAGTCTGCAAAACATGTACAGACATTCTGTTAGTATCTTTATTATATGCATTATCATTACAGATATTGTATGTAGTTATAGTATTGCAACTCATCAGTCTCTCTCTAGTGAATGATTAATGTAACTGTTGTGAGCGTCTAGGTATTATTTGTTTGAGACTGAAGTGACTTTTTGCTGTTGTACAGAGTCAGATGGCTCATTGCGGCAGGAGGGCGAGACAGTGGCGAAGGTGCTGCTACTGATGCACCGCTGGTTCACGACCTCAGTGTCTCTGGCAGGCGAGCTGACGCGGCTGCACGCCAGCGCCGCCCAGGAGGCACCCTGTCGCCGCGCCGGCTGCACGCATGCGCACACGCGCAGCCTCGACTCTCCCAGCGCTGCCAACTGCTCGCAGCTGCGCCTGCAGCTGCGAGTCTGCCATGCCATCAGGTACCACCTAAACCACAGTCTCAGTTGCGACACTCACTGCTGCAAAAGTTGTTACCGTTTGACAGATGGAGAGACACTAGCGCTCCAAGCGGCGAGTAAGATGAACGTCAGTCGTGTCGTAAGCATAATGTTTGTTTTGCATCCATTTCCTACGTAATTTACGAAATATTTGAGTTATTTTCTTTCCTCTATGGGTTTGTGTAGTATCAGAAGGCATATATGTTTCTAAAAATGATTCTAAAATAAGCGCAAGTATGGACAAAAACCGTGAATCGAGTGGCAAGCTACAACATATTCGTGAAGAAACACTTGTGACATTGGATAGAATTGTAATTTACCACGTTGATATCAAAAGAATATAAACACACAGATTCACACGTAAGAAACACAGACATGTACCCCTACATGCAAAAGCGATCGACAGCTCATTTATCGTTCTGTAGGCCTACTCTGTTTGTCATTGTTGTCGCCTGTTGCCAGAAGTACGGCCTTCATCTTTATATTATTCTAAGTGGGACAAGCAACAGCCAAATAGTGGGAGAAATATGTTGAAAACATTATAATGAGCTGCTTACATTAAATTTCACGCAAAACCAAATATTTGAATAATTTTCAGACAATCTGTCAGTGAACAAGGTGCTAACAAAACAATGTCATCACACGAAGGAAGCAAGAAAAATTAAGTGACTAACAACAGAAGTGAATGAAATACATACCAAACGCTTTTGTAAGACACGGATAACTCCACTTAATCTAACCACTTCATCGTCAAAGCATGTCTGTGTTGACGATTCACACGAATTTGGCACTGATACATGGAGAGTTGAACTGGCTGCTTCTGTTTCATAGGACTGTGTTACAGCTTTAGATGGATTGTCGAATCTTTGTGGCAGTTTCCTCTTCATCGTCAGTTGAGGTGGCTTATTTGGGATGTCAAATTAGTGTGGGTACTGCATTCTACACGAGTTTATTATTGTCTACGTTCATGAACTGGCTGTGTTCTGAATGTAGCGAACAAAACTTAATATTATTATACAGTTAAACTGGGTCTTTTTTCATTAGGTCTGCTACTAACTAACCATTTTCTGCTCCTAAAACGAAACATTAATCATTAATACACATGTAGTTTGCAAGTGAATCCTGACGATACAGTTTAGTAACATGATGGTATATACCTCTCAAGATCCTTAGGAAACGTAAAAAAAGACAGCTGTGGTGTCATCTTCCTGTTGTTGGTGCAATTTATTGCGCTACAAACGCTCCAGCTTGTAAAAACCATTGTAGAAATCAAAATAAACAACCACTATTCGCTTTCACGATCGCGCCGAACTCACAGTTTAAGTTACTGGCCGCTTAGGGCGCTGCTGGTGTGGTAGGCAACAAAATTGAGGCGAAGTGTGACTGTAATGTTAGACTGTACCCAAACTTCACACTCACTTGCAAGGACGGCTCGAAAGCTGTGGTCTCTGAAGCGGAACAACCACAAAACATATTTGTCAATAATTTGTTACAGAATTTGAAAAGAGCATTTCGAGTATGGCGGACAACTTTCTTAGAACTGTTGATATGAACGTACTAGTAGTTAACCTTTAGGCTGCGCCTTGAAATGCTGGTTAATTCTAATCAACAGATACGATATTGCAGTGCCCGTCTATTTACTTATACGTAAATAATTTACAGTCAAACTAGAGACGGCTAAAGCTGTTTTCAATTTTACAGTTTATTGATAAAGAGCGTTATTTAATCCACTACTTGTGTGCATTTGGGCAGTTTTTGTAACGTGTGTTAGATATAATTGTAGGAGACAAAAAATCGGTAGGGTGCTCCAGCACTTGAGAATTTGACTACATTGGTAAGATATTCACAGCCTTCCTCAACAGAGAAACCATGAGCCGCATAATCTCATTTTTCTCCTAGATGTTCTGGCCTTGTATTAGCCAGGCACAGGCATCCATATCAATTTCCGCAGCCTGGAATCTGATGTACAGCTTTCTTGATTTATTATAGAGTCTTCATGCATTTCTAATGGTTCAAATGGCTCTGAGCACTATGAGACTTAACATCTATGGTCATCAGACCCCTATAACTTAGAAATACTTAAACCTAACTAACCTAAGGACATCACAAAACACCCAGTCACCACGAGGCAGAGCAAATCCCTCACACCGCCGGGAATCGAACCCGGGAATCCGGGCACGGGAAGCGAGAACGCTACCGCACGACCACAAGCTGCGGACATGGTTATGATTCTATTGAACATTGATAAGTGCAACCAGAAATACCATTGCTTTATCCATTGTATCATAACCTTTTTTTTTTTAGCCATTATCGTAATTCAGAAAAGAACCAGCTCAACATCCTAGTATGAGAAGCCCAGTGCCAATTCCAAGCACAACATAAATGTGGCAGCAACATATTTGCCAACACTAGGTTTCATTTCCACTGAAGACACCGTTAGGCTACTGCACAACTTAATCACAGTATTAATTTGCCGCACTATTTGTCTGTAGTCAAAGAGAACCTGTTACAATTTCCTGGGACTACATGCAGTTTTGTATAGCAGAGTGATTATAGTAGATGCTGAAGAAAACTCACTCTCATACTGTGATCATGTATAGCCCACTTCTATGGATGCAAATTCCGTGTCTTCAGGAGCTGAGAGCTTCTCAAACTATGTAGAGTGCGACACAATGCAGTATGCCATCATCGAATTATAAATTCTGCAGGCCACTTGGCACATAATGTGTCAAACTATGGAGACACTGATCATTTTTCCAGTTATAGGTTGTTAAGAGTCAGTTTAATGGCCAAGTTGATGGTTGCTTAAAGAGGCTTCATAAATTCATCCTGTTGAATTCTGGCACTGCCTTACACTTTGCTCAAATAATGCAGAAAATTTAGCTTTCAAAACATATTTTGTTACGCTGTATGAAGGTCAACATAAAAAATAGAAGGCATGAAGATAAAGTAATAAATCCATTGACATGATCACACTTGACGTTTTCTAAACAAACAAAGCGCTATACATGCCATCGAAGTTGACTAAATGTTTCTTTAAAATATATTTCCCATTTCTCCTCTTTGAAGGTTCTTAATCATTCTGGATTTGTGTGTGTGTGTGCAACAGAATTTATTTCGATGTCCTGTAAGATTGTGCTCACTTGTCTTTCTGTTTCAGATTTTTCATTTTCAGTGTTAACTTAGTATTTTTTTCCATGCAAATAAAATATATTTTATAAATATGCTCTGGCTCTATTGCCTGACTCATTGGATGCATTGGACTTAATCATATGAGGATGTAATTCCAGGCCATGTAATAAAAAAGTAATATAACAAAAAATGTAGGAAGTAAATATACATGTTGTGATTAAATTCCCTGTACAGACTTTCAGAACTTTCAGTGGAGACCAAAACAGTTATGTTTAGCATAGGAACTCACATCCGGAAACATATCATTTTCCTGATAAATGCAGAATACCACAACACACGTTGCTCTCTGACTCCTGCTGCTTGTCATCTGGATCCACTTACAAGTTGGGCTCAATGTGACAACTACTGATCCCGTCATGGATACACTACTTCTCTACTATGTTTGCCAAGCCCTGGTCCTCTAGTATCTGCTGCAGCCATAGCCTGCACCAGTGTGTCTTCCTCGGATGCCAAATTGTTTTTGAAAATCAATAATTTCTTGTGACCCCCACAGGTAGCAGTCTAGTGGATTCAAATCAGGAGAATGTGCCGCCATACAATCAGATAACCGTGATCTAGCTGCTGTTACCCAAATCGCTGGTCCAGATGATCCCAGACGGCATGTGAAAAATGAGCTAGTGCATCATCGTGCTGGAACCATATGTTCTGATGCATTTGCAGAGGCAGATCTTCCAAGAGCCCATGCAGTATGCCATCAAGGAATCACAAGTATGCAGCACCTAAAAGATGTGGTGGAAGGAGATATGGCCCAGTCACATGTCCATCCAGGAACCCTGCCCAAATTTTCAGACCAAATCATTCTGAAACCCATGTGGGGTGTGCAGCATGCTGGCTTTCATCAGACCACATGACTTGTGGAAACTGAGAAAGTAGGAATTGAGAACACCTCCCCTGGTGAACTTGGCTTCATCTGTGAAAGGGATCCTATGTGAGGAGTCAGGTTCATCCACATGGTGGTGCAAGAACCATTTGTAGATGTGGACACATGATGCAAAGTCATGTGATTGCATTGACTGTACCTTCTGGGAATGGTAAAGGTGTAGCTGCAGCTCAGGCAGAACATGGCAAACAGTTTGGTGATCCACATTCAGTCTTCCAGGTACATATTTTTTACTCATTGTTACATCCTCTTCCACTGCATGAAGTAGAGCCTCTTCAAACTCCGATGTGCAGCACCACCGTGGAACACATTGGTCATCTCTGCTGGTGATGAATGTACTCTGGTGATGAATGTACCCATCTCTGAGGCCTGCCAGTACACCATAACATAGGCGGAACGTGAAGATGTCTGATGATGTGGAAAAATGCTCTGCATATAGCTGACAAGCAGCCCTCCCATTACACCACACTTCACTGTACAACGACATTATGTAGGGGTATTCTACAAACATGCAGTTCATCATAGCAACATAAAACAGTAAAAATGAAATGTATGTACAGCTTGCAATCTGTACTGTAGTGAATGATTACTTATGTACAGCAGTACAGAATGAACTAAGACCACAAGTACAACAGCAGGTACAAACCTCTCTGGGCAGATCAGAAACTCAACTGAATGGCATGTAAACAGTCCTATAGTGGGCAGGGCATGGAACATCAAGTGATCAGTGAATGATGTACATAATACCCTAGTCAGTGGAAAAAAAAATGTGGGAGATCTGAATGTGGGGTGTTGTATTTTGTGTGTAGTGGGAATATGGTATGTTTCCCTACATGAGTTCCTATGCTCAGCGTAACCATCTTTATCCTCAATGTTTGTAAAGGGAATTTAGTTACATCCTATACCACGTGAGTGAAAAAGGACTTTAAAATTTTGGAGTGATATAGAAATTTATTGAGATAACTTTCAGAATTGGTAGGTGCGTCATTCTGCAGCTAACAACCTCAAGCCTGATTTACGTAGTCCATCAGTATCCCATCCCAGCACCAGTACCGCCGATGTAAAGACAGTTAAAATGGTTGCATTCACTGGTGTGGAGTGTGCTTACTGTGTGTTTTGGTTTCATGAATAGGCCTCTGCAACAACTGTTCAGCATAAATTTCACACCAGATATACTAAAGAACTTCCAAGGAGGCCTACAATTTACTCTCAACACCAGTATTGTGTTGGGTGGTTCACCGCGACATGATAAATCACCAGGAAGCCTGTGTGTTCACAGTTACCTCGCATGGCCACCGTGGTCCCCGGACTTGGCACTACTGGATTTCTTTCTCTGAGTTTTCAATAAAGACTGTGTATTTTCTTCCCCTACCAAACAGTTTCACCAACCTAGGAGAATCAAATCTATGTTGCCATTGCATGGGTTATGACAGATTTGCTGTAACGAGTGCAGGACAAAACTGATTACCTATGGGATGTTCATCACATCACAAATTGTAGTCACTTCAAACCAAAATGACATCTGACACATTCACATGAAACTTGAGGTTGTTTGCAACAAAATAATTTGGAAATTTGTGGCAAGGACTATGGGACCAAACTGCTGAGGTCATCAGTCCCTAGGGTTACACACTAATTAATCTAACTTAACCTAACTTACGCTAAGAACAACACACACACCCATGCCTGAGGGAGGACTCGAACCTCCGACGGGGGGAGCCGCGCAAGCCACGACAAGACACCTCAGAAAGCGTGGCATAGCCGCACAGCCAACAACATAATACATCTACCAATACTGTAAGTCATCTCAATAAATTTCTATATAACTCCAAAGTTGTAAAGTCCTTTTGGACCTACCCTGTATAAATGAAGCTAAATAAATACCAATATATGAAATAAAAATAAAAATGTGCTTTGACATATTACTGAAAAGTTATTATCTGATGGGTATCACACTGTCTCCCATCAAAAAATATTGATTGAATAGAATCATTAGTTTGAAGTGTAATAATATTTGTACACTTCCTACCAAATTTAATTCTTGGGGCAGAATATTTTCTCAAACTCAGCGATATAAAAAAAATCTACATTACAATCTTGCCTGCTCTTTCAAAAATTTCTGCAGACCTTTCTATGACCTTGCTGGAGCATTTGATTCTGTAGATCACAAAATTCTACTTTGCAAACTTAAGTGTTATGGCTTTAATGGCAGTCCTCTTACATGGACAGAATCTTAACAGAAAGAACAGGGACTCATTAACAGACTTTGTCTCAGGCAT
The DNA here is from genome assembly GCF_023898315.1 of Schistocerca nitens. Lineage (NCBI taxonomy): Eukaryota > Metazoa > Arthropoda > Insecta > Orthoptera > Acrididae > Schistocerca > Schistocerca nitens. The sequence continues at coordinate 580,050,166 of NC_064618.1, read as the reverse complement.
GGTAATGACCTCAGAATATGATAATATAGTATAACATGTCAAGAGCCACAAGGATTGGTACTGGATCCATTCTTGTTTCTAACCTGCATAAAAGATGTTCCAATGACTTTTAAGGTCAGTTCAAAAACATTAATTCTTGCTGATGATACAAGCATGTTAATCAAGGATCCAAACTCAGACACAGCTCAGATGATAACCAGACAAACCTAATTACTTCCCATATAAGATACACATATAATATTTCATCCCAAACAAGCAACCAATATTGTAATGTATGTTAAAAATGACGAAATTCCTCCAGCTGTATTTAGGTGTTGGTTTTATTGGCAACTAGTTTCGATGTTGTAACAACACTTTGCCTAGGCTATCCTGTTCATGTTGAGGCCCATAGAACTCTAAATTTTTCCCTTGGTTTTATTGGCAACTAGTTTCGATGTTGTAACAACATCGAAACTAGTTGCCAATAAAACCAACACCTTAATACAGCTGCAGGAATTTCGTCATTTTTAACATATATTATACTAGCTGACATCCTAAGTCATCCGTTTCAATTATGGATATACGAAGAATATTGTAATGTATCTCTTTCAAAACAGTGATAACAATAAAACTGAATGTTAATTATTGTAAATGCATTTTTGGTAAATCTTAAGGAAACTGATGTTGCACTATATATTCATTAATGGGCAGAAATAATTATAAATACTAGAAGATTTTTATTTGTCTTACCTGGTTTCCTGTAGATCGTTTTCAGTTCATTTCCATCTCATTGTCTATAGGAGTGGGTCTGTTATTGTACTGATGGAACACTTCTCAAAATTTTAATTCTTGACATTTATTTTCATCCATATCTCTTATCAAAAATAAAAAAATTAAAATATATGTCAGAATAACATTTGACCCCCAGGGGGCTAGCCACTCTTTGGCAGGTTTGTGCTTGGCTATCATGGGGTCCAGCCTTTGCAGAACCTTTCCCCTCTGCATTGCATGTCTATCTTACTGCTGTTCTTTTTCCCCTCCCATGGGGAACATGTCTGGAGTTTTCCGGGAATGTTCCGCTCTGTCTTTAGCTGGCATAGCAACAATCTCACATTCCTTTTTTTTCTTTCGTTGTTCACCTTCTCCTGTCCTTCCTCCACTTCAGCATTTGAGGCTCCTCTCTTTTCTTCTTCCTCCTTGTGTGCTCCTGAAGGCTGGGCCACGCATCTGACACTTAACAGGTGACTGGGCAACGTGTAATTCCCAGCCACGCATTGACAGGTAGGGTTCGTTCTTTTCCCCTGGTAAAGGCCAGGCCAAGGGAGGGGTGATTGCCTCATCTCATACCTTTCCAAACTGACAATTGGTCCCTCTGTCAGGTGTTTAGAGGTGTGATCTGAGGAGTGAACAATTACCTAAGACTGGTGCGCGTTCAGTTAGAAGGAGTGTGCCCTCGGAAAAACTCACAATCATGAGGGATTTTCTCACAATGAGCAAATCATCATCTTTGTAGCCGACAATTACCAAATGTAAACAGAATGAAGCTCCTGATTCAAAGGCCCTCCCAGCTGCACCACAGTTCCTTGTGGTTTCACATACCGAAGATGGTCAGTCCTTTGGAACAGTAAACTGTTTCTAACTCAGAAAGGCTGTGATGCAATTGCTGGCCCTGTGAAATGCTGCTCTCGTTTACGCAATGCCACTTTGCTTTTGGAGACTACTTCCGATTCTCAAGCACAACTGCTTGCCGCTTCACTTTGTCTAGGCTATCCTGTTCATGTTGAGGCCCATAGAACTCTAAATTTTTCCCTTGGTTTTATTTACACTAGGCTGCTTGACGATCTGACTGAGGTTGAAATCCAAATGTGTCTCTCTGATCAGATGTCACTGCTGTCTATGGGTGAGGAAAAGGGTAGATGCCTCCTTAGTGCCCACACGCATTCTTTTTCTCACATTTGATAGCGTGGCGCTTCCATCCTAGATCAAAGCAGGTTACAAAGTTATCACAGTCCGAGCGTACATTCTGAACCCAATGTGCTGCTATCAGTGTCAGCCACACTCAGATGTCTTGTCGACAACCAGCCAAATGTGTAACCTGTGGCAGGGATGCACATGATGGTGATTTTCTGCCTCCTCCTCCCTATTGCATCAAATGCAATTGGGACCATGCCACCTCCTCTCGAGATTGTCCCATGTATCTCAATGAGCAGGCAGTCCAATAGATCTGGGCAAAGAAAAAGGTACCTTACCTGGTTGCTCACAAGTTATCGGCTAGTCACAAATTCTGTGTTCTGCTGTGTGGCACTTACAGTACTGTTTTTGCTACATCTCGCTCCATAAACGACATGGCCACAGAGAGATGCAATCTCAAATTCAGCTCTGACTTTGTGAAATCACCTAGTATCATGGTAGCATCACTGTCTCCTCATCCAGCTGTGCATCAAGCCATCAAACTCTCACCTCATGTGGTGAAGACACCAGCTACACAACCGGCAGGTCGGAAAGGACAGAAGGAATATACCCATGAAGACTTCCTATATCCCTCCTGCCAACCAACACCTGAGTCTTCCTCTGCTAATCAGAAAGGCTTGAAGAAGTCCAACAAAGGCAAATGGTCTTCTCCTTTGCTGACTCGAAGGTCCTCTTCGAAGGTATCATCACATGATACCCTCACACAGCCAGCCTACATGTTGCCAGTGCATGCTACCAACCATTTTTCTGTGTTGGACTCCACAGGCTGGAAGCAGAAGAGAGCCGAAGCTTATGTGGACTTCATGGAGCAGGATCCTTTGGCCTCTGTGCCCTCTAGCAGCAAGTCTTCACAGGCTGGCTCTCAGCAGTCATTGAGGTGACTCCCCTTTATTTTTCATCACAACTCTCCTCCAATGGAATATTCATGGCCTTTGATCCAACAAAGAGGATTTACAGCTGCTTTTAGAATCACAGCATCACTTGTTCTCTGTCTTCAGGAAACAAAATTGGTCCTCTCGACTGCTTTGAGCTTTCACATTTCTTCCCAGTCTGTTTTGACACCCCTCCCCAAGGTCAGCATTCCATCGCATGGAGGAGTCATGCTGCTCATATGGGATGATGTTCATAGCTAGCTCATCTCCCTGACTACCCATCTTCAAGCTGTTGCAGTTCGCCTTTTGCTTCCTCACTTGACCTTTTCCCTTTGTACCGTCCGTCCGTACCCCTCCATCCTTCGATGTCACCAGGGCAGACTTCATCCAGCTTATTGGACAGCTACCCTACCCCTTTCTGCTGCTTGGTGACTTTAATGCACACCATCCCCTTTGGTGATCTCCCATAACCTGTTCGAGAGGTGCCGTCTTGGCTTACCTTCTTAATCAACTTAACCTCTTCCCCAATGTTCCTCTCAGACTTCTTGCACACCTAGTCCCATTTGGTCCTATTCTTCTGCACTGCCCAGCTTGCCATCTCAAGTGGCCTATTCTCATTGACATATACTCAAGTGACCATTTCCCATGTGCTATCCGTTTGCTGACTCCTACCCTACCTTTGTGCACACTCAAAGGGCAGCTCATTAAGGCCAACTGGAGGCTTTACTCCTCCCCAGCAACCTTTGACAAACAACATTTCCCCAGTTGTGATGACTATATGGAATATCTTATAAACATTATCCTTACCACTGCAGAACATTCCATTCCTCACACTTCCCCTTTACCATGCTGTGTCCAGTCCCTTGGTGGACTGAGGTATGCTGCGATGCAATTTGCAGATGGAGATGTGGTCTCTGTGTTTTAACCATAATCCTATGATGGATAACTGCATTCCTTATAAACAGATGCATGCACAGTGTTCTTGTGTTCTTTGGGATAGCAGTAAAGCCAGCTGGATTTCATTCACTAGTTCTTTTAACAGTTCCATGTGCTCTTCTGTTGTGTGAGTCAACCTGAGATGACTCTCTGGGACCGAGATCCATTCTCTAATTTCCTGCCTGCCAGTAGCAGACCATGTCATTGTGGACCCTCTTGGTATCTCAAAGACTTGGGTTGCCATTTTGCGGAGATTTAGAGCTCCTCCCACTATCACCCTGCCTTCCTCCATCAGAAATGAGCAGAGAAGGCTCAGGCAATACCCTCTTTTTCCGAATCGTGAGTGTTACAATGCCACCTCTACTATGAGGGAGCTAGATCATGCTCTCACTTCATTCTGATCCTCTGCCCCAGGGCCAGATGCTGCTCACATTCAGATGTTGCAGACCCTTCTCTTGTGGGCAAGTACTTTCTGCTTAATACATACAACTGCATCTGGACAGATGACACAATTCCCACACGTTGGTGTGAAGCCACTGTCATACACATACCTAAACCCAGTAGGGACAAACACCTTTATTCTAGCTACTGTCCCATTTCTCTCACCAGCTGTTTGCAGGGTGATGGAACATACGATTCATGCCCAGCTGATATGGTGGCTCAAGTCTTGCAATTTACTAACCACTGCTCAGTGTGGATTTCAAGCACATCTTTCTGCAGTTGACCATCTTGTCACTTTGTCCACCATGTAATGGACAGTTTGCTGCAGAAATCCCAGACTGTGGCTGTGTTTTTCGATTTGGAGAAAGCCTACAACACCTGCTGGAAGACTGGTATCCTCTGTACTCTCTAGATGTGTGGCTTCCATGACTGTCTGCCCAGTTTCCTACAGGAATTTTTAAAAGACCAAGTTTTCAAGGTATGTGTAGGCTCTGCCTTGTAAGACATCTTTATTCGTGAAAATAGTGTGCCTCAGGACTCTGTCCTCAGCGTCATTCTCTTTGCTATCACCATTAACACTATAATCACCTGTCTCCCACCAGGCATCTTCGGCTCCCTTTTCATTGATGATTTTGTTATCTATTGCAGTTCTCCATGGACTTGTCTCATTGAGTGGCATCATCAGTGGTGTCTCGATCATTTTTACTCATGGAATATTGACAATGGCTTTCGTTTTTACACCAACAAAACTGTTTGTCTGAATTTCTGGTGGCACAACTGATTTCTTCCCCCATCTTTTCATCTTAGGTCTGTTGCTCTGCCATTCATTGAAACTATGAAATTCCTGGGGCTCATGCTCGAGAGGACACTTTCTTGGTTCTCCCATGTGTCTTACCTGGCAGCCTGCTGTATACAGCCCCTCAATGTCCTACGTATCCTCAATGGTACTTCCTAGGGTGCAGATCGAACCACCCTCCTCCGTTTGCAGTGGTCCTTTGTCCATTTGAAACTAGATTATGGGTGTTTTGTTTTTGCATCAGCACATCTGCCCCTCTTATGTTGGCTCAATACTATCCACCATTGTGGCATCTGTTTTGCCACTGTAGTGTTGGCTGAAGACCCAACACTGTGTTACTAGAGGAGGCCAAAATGCACGCGTTTTAGCTCACGCAGGCTGGCATGAGGAGGGAAGAACTATATTGACGTGAGGTCTGGAACATGACAAGGAATTAGAATTCAGAAAGCGAACGTAATTGGTTGCATACTTAAATTTAATCCATTAATGACGAACATCGCTCTTTATGGTACATGAGTCACAATATTATCTGTTCAGAAGACATAGTAACTCAATATGGCGCCTTGCTAGGTTGTAGCAAATGACGTAGCTGAAGGCTATGCTAAGCTGTCGTCTCTGCAAATGAGAGCGTATGTAGTCAGTGAACCATCACTAGCAAAGTCAGCAGTACAACTAGGGCGAGTGCTAGGGAGTCTCTCTAGACCTGCCGTGTGGCGGCGCTCGGTCTGCAATCAATGATAGTGGCGACACGCGGGTCCGACGTATACTAATGGACCGCGGCCGATTTGAAGGCTACCACCTAGCAAGTGTGGTGTCTGGTGGTGACACCACAGCCACTTGTGCCTTTTACACTAGCCCAGTTATGCCTCCTCCTTTGATGACTCCTTTGATTGCCAGTATGGCACTTACATTCCTGTTTGTTTTTGCTGTCTGATTTATCGGTTGATTTAGTGAATGGCACATGGGCTGTTGACCACATTTTACTTTTTATCTTTTGTACAAATATGGTAAAGGCCATTTAATTTTAGCTCTGGACTTCCATTTCTCTATGACATATTTTATAGACCTTTCTCCACAGCCCTGGTTTTAGCTGCCTTATCTCCTGTCAATTTGGATTGATGTGTAGTCATTTTTAACTTTTCTCTTTGTCGTCATTTTCTACAGTTTTGAAGTTTTAAAATGGGCGTGTATGACCCTAGTTTTTTTGCACCCTAAAAAGAAAAAAGAATAACATTTGACAAAGCCCAGCAGAACGAGAGTGACTGAACCTAAGACTCTGAACATATGACCTTCTGAGTAACTTCTGAATGCAGTTAGCATTATTTGGTTCCATTTAGAATCTTCCTGAAAGAAACACTTTTTAATTACAACAGTTTCCTAATTAAAACATAAATTTCAATAATTGTATAAATGTATAAAAACAGTATTTGTTATTTAAATTAATTTCAAATTTATATTTGAAAGCTCTAGAATTTGCAAGTTTATTTTGAAAACAATGTTTCTGAAAGAAATATTTTTTAATAAAAATCAATTATTCTTTTGTCAGGAGATGACAACGTTTTCCTATTAAAATATGTGACAGTTAATTCAAATAACTTTTGTTTCTGTAGAAATCTGACATAACCTCTATTTTTTTATGTTGTAATTTTGTGATTTTTAAAAATTAATGTGCTGCAATGAAACTAATTACATTCCGTCAAACAAATGACAGAAACCTAAATCACAATTTTTTTCCAAACAATTTTAAACTTAACTTTTTTAGTTTCGGAAATTTGTTTGTCCTTCATTACTCCAACAGATTTTATAATAGAGGACAAAAGTGTTTAACAGATAGATAGATCTTTCTTTTTTATTTCTAGGTAGCTCCTCTGTTTGAGAATCAATGATGAGACAATGAACCTTTATTACTATGTGTTATACATAGGGGAGAGTGTTGTACTCAGTGTGCCTACTAGCACATGATGTTCTTTGGTGAGAACGTCAGTCTAGTAACTTGCTTTGGAATGACATGAAGGAGACCAGCATTACCTGTTTCTGCCATGTTCTAAAGCTTTTGTAGTTGCTAGACACAAGACTGTGTTTTGTGCAGCATTTATAAACATTTTGCATTATAGTTCTGTATAATATGATAAAGCTATATTGTTAATTTTTCAGTTACAGAATTTTATGGCAAGTAAAATTCTATGAATTTTTTAAAACTAGTTATATAGCACAGGTTCTAAAGCCTTACTTTGTTGTTTGTGCACCATTTTTTACTTTGCTACAGGAGAAGGTCTTTAATCATGGAACTTGTGGTATGTGCAGATTAACCAATTTACTTGTCCTGAAAATGGAAATTTGTATTTGTTCCCAATAGCTTCAATTTGCATTTAACATGCAAATTGTTTTTGATACTTCTGGTTAATTTGATTTCTATTTCTAATGTTTGGTGTGGTAGAGTAATAATGTAACAGACAGATGACTAAAACTACAGTACTGACATGACTTTCTAGATTGCAACACTCTTAAATTTCAACAGAATATTTGTTCCTGGCTACATATTGTACCTTGTAACATGTTTTTGCACTTGGAGAAAGCTTAATTTTGTAAAATAGGTTGTGTAGTTGCAGAAAAAGACAGTAGCTCATAAAAAGTGGATGGCATCATTTAAAACTAATGTAAGAAAAGATATTAAACTTCTATTATGGAGCTGGATAGAAGTGAGAATCTGAATAGCATTGCAAAATAAGACACTTCCCTACAAACTGCACATGAGTTACCTAAAAGAAAATGCTTCTGTTAGTTACAACCCATACTGTGTGAAATGATTAAATTTTTATGTGATCATCCGTATCAGAGCATAAACACACAACTTCATTTTGTACAGTATGCCAGATTTAGATTGACTACTTCATTAAAGGAATTTTGCCTATCCCCTGAGACACTTCACACTTTAAATCCTAGTCTCACATAGTGTTATTTTATACAATTTCAGCTAAGCAATAATGAGCTTTCAGCATCAGAATATTTCTGGTCATACTTTGAATGAAGTATAGTGTAGAATTCTTTGGGGCTCCAGCTGGATAACAAGTTAATACGGAGTCTATACATGTATAAACTAATTAAGAAGCTCAATTCAGCATGTTACACCTTTACAGGCAGCTCCCATTGTGCCAATGAAAAGAAAGGGTTTTGTGTTATGTTGTATATTTTCACTCCCTGTTGCTGCTTGAATTATCTTCTGGGGCAGTGCATATAAAGCAAATAAAAGGTTTGTTAAGCAGAAGCAAGCAGTAAGAATATTGGGTAAGGCAGATAATATTATATCTCGCAGAAGCCTTTTTAAGAATCTTGAGAGTCTAATACTCACCTCCCAATACATATACTCCTTAATTGTTTTTGTTGCTGGTAATAAAAATAGTTTCAGCCAAACAGTGGCAAAAAGACACCAAAAATAATTCCCATATAGGCTCTGCCTCCATGTCTAGGTTTCAGAAAGGAGGTATGTACGGTACTTTGATCCTAAGTTGTTCAACAAGTTCCCATACAACATAAAGCAAGAAACTGAGAGCCCCTACCACTTCAGAAAAAATTGAAGCATGTCTGTTTACTCACCTTTCCTAAATATTTTCTGAATATCTAGATTCAGATCAAAAATTTCTGTTAACACCACAGCATATGACACTGTTTTATACAGGGTGGTCCATTGATTGTGACCGGGCCAAATATCTCAAGAAATAAGCATCAAATGAAAAAACTACAAAGAACGAAACTTGTCTAGCTTGAAGGGGGAAGCCAGATGGCGCTATGGTTGGCCCACTAGATGGCGCTGCCATGGGTCAAACGGATATCAGCTGCATTTATAGGAACCCCCATTTTTTATTACATATTCGTGTAGTATGTAAAGAAATATGAATGTTTTAGTTGGACCACTTTTTTTGCTTTGTGATAGATGGCGCTGTAATAGTAACAAACATATGGCTCACAATTTTAGACGAACAGTCGTTAACAGGTAGGTTTTTAAAATTAAAATACAGAACATAGGTATGTTTGAACATTTTATTTCGGTTGTTCCAATGTGATACATGTACCTTTGTGAACTTATCATTACTGATAACGCTTGCTATTACAGTGTGATTACCTGTAAATACCACATTAATGCCATAAATGCTCAAAATGATGTCCATCAACCTCAATGCATTTAGCAATATGTGTGGCAACATTCCTCTCAACAGCGAGTAGTTCACCTTCCGTAATGTTCACACATGTATTGACAATGCGCTGATGCATGTCGTCAGACATTGTCGGTGGATCATGATAGCAAATAACCTTCAACTTTCCCCACAGAAAGACATCCAGGGACGTCAGATCCGGTGAGCGTGCGGGCCATGGTATGGTGCTTCGACAACTAATCCACCTATCATTAAATATGCTATTCAATACCGCTTCAACTGCACGCGAGCTATGTGCCGGACATCCATCATGTTGGGAGTACATTGTCATTCTGTCATGCAGTGATCTTATAGTAACATCAGTGGAACATTATGTTGCCATCGATAAAATGGGGGCCATTTATCCTTCCTCCCATAATACTGCACCATACATTAAGCTGCCAAGGTCACTGATGTTCTACTTGTCACACCCATCGTGGATTTTCCGTTGACCAATAGTGCATATTATGCCAGTTTACGTTACCGCTGTTGGTGAATGACGCTTTGTCGCTAAATAGAACACGTGCAAAAAGTCTGTCATTGTCCCATAATTTTTCTTATGCCCAGTGGCAGAACTGTACATGACTTTCAAAGTCATCACCTTGCAATTCCTGGTGCATAGAAATATGGTACAGATGCAATCGATGTTGATGTAGCATTCTCAACATCAACATTTTTGAGATTCCTGATTCTCGCACAATTTGTCTGCTACTGGTGTGTGGAGTAGTTGCGACAGCAGCTAAAACACCTACTTGGGCGTCATCATTTGCTGCAGGTCATGGTTGACGTTTTACATGTGGCTGAACACTTCCTGTTTCCTTAAATAATGTAACTATCTGGCGAATGGTCCGGACAGTTGGATGATGTCGTCCAGGATACTGAGCAGCATACATAGCACATGCCCGTTGGGCAGTTTGATCACAATAGCCATATATCAACACGATATCGACCTTTCCACAATTGGTAAATGGTCCATTTTAACACGGGTAATATATCATGAAGCAAATACCATCCGCACTGGCGGAATGTTATGTGATACCACGTTCTTATATGTTTGTGACTATTACAGCGCCATCTACCGCAAAGCAAAAAAAGTGGTCCAACTAAATCATTCATATTTCTTTACATACTACACAAATATGTAATAAAAAATGGGGGTTCCTATTTAAAAAACGCAGTTGATATCCATTTGACCTATGGCAGCGCCATCTAGCGGGCCAATCATAGCGCCATCTTGTTTCCCCCTTGAAGCTAGACAAGTTTTGTTCTTTGTAGTTTTTTTGTTTGACGCTTATTTCGTGAGATATTTGGTCCAGTCACTATCAATGGACCACCCTATATAAAGCTGTATGACAAGTAGGTATGTATATCTTATAAATGGTATCCAGTATTTATGGATGTAGAAGTATTTTCTCTCAAGAATACCATTGTCATCAAGTAAATATTAAGCTACTGATAGCAGATAAACAGCAGCTACATGGTATAACTCAGGAGACAGCAGATTTAATCAAAGTAGCAGCTTTCTTAATAATTTACTTCATTAATTTTAGAGGGCATAAGTGTGAATAGCATTAAGCTGTACAGTGGTAGTTTATCATTAATGCGGTATGCAGATTAACTTTCTAAGACACCTGCATCCCATATTGACATATACCTTGACCTGGGATCTATGGAACACATGACAGAATGAATGGATCAATCAATCAATCACTCAATCAATCAACCAACCAAGGCAGGTCAGATATTTATGAATTTTATAACTGGAGAAGTAATTTTCCACATTCATTGATATAGTGACTTCGTTGGTTGTAGCTTCACACGGCTATTAACTGCCACAATAAAAGTCCCACTGTGATGTCCTCTGCATATAAAAGTCTGTGAATGCCATTTTGAACATGCAGTATGTTCATTACATGCAAGATAAAGAAGTTTCTGTATGTAAATGAAAAACCACCCATGCTCTCTTGTACTGTGAACTACTTGAGAAGGATAAATAAGAAATGCAACATAAAGAATATAAAGCTCTTCTGCCATGTCTTATGCCTACATAACAAAATGAGTGTTCATTAACACAAAGGAGAATGGAGGAAATGCACATGGAACCCTTACACCATTTACCCTGAAGTCTAAATTCATCACCCTCAAACTATAATATGTGTATACTTAGATGCAGAGAAATTTTAAAACAAAGATGGCTCATCATTTGACATGATTCATATGATGAATACTGTAAAATGCAAACTTTCATGTCCAGAAAGATTCAAGTTATTAAAATTCTCTGCACTGTGCTCAAGCAACCAATCTTCTGTAATGCAAAATATCTAGGGACAACCACTGGCATGAAGTGTGCAGTTAGTGGAGTTCTTCATAACACCTGTACCTTTCATGGTTTGTACTTCACAGTCAGCTATGCCACCAGTTATCAACTATTCTTGTGTACAGTTTGGAAAACTCTCTACACTCAATGTCTCTTGATGAGACTCTAAAGGCCTTTTCATCTACATCCTGTTTCACAGCCAACTGTCTTGTTTTCAATAAACACTAATATAGGCAGCACATGAACATTCAGAAAACATCATCATTTCTATGATCTTTGTGATCAACCTGTGTCCTGTCATAATCTTCATTTTATCAAAGTCATTTAAATCTTCAGCTTTCACTACTTTCTGTACACAGAGTTAACCAAATTGTTTATATGCTTCCTTGTTGTCAGTGGCATAGATAGGTAGTTTGGCAGCTGGTGCAGAATTTTGTCACCCCCACCCCCTTCCACCCCGTCTCCATCAACTACACAAAACATCAAATGCTTTTTTTCATGTGGAAGCATTTTTTTGGTAGCAATGCATAATGCTAACTATTTTTCAAAAAGTTTTTACAAACAGAAATAAATAAATAAAACATATTTTTATTAATATTACAGTTGAAGTGGTTATTAATTAAGCATAGAAATAACTAAAGATCTGTTTAGTGGTATGTGGCTTTAACATGTACCACAGAATCTCTTCCTTCTAACTTTTTCTGGTGTAAATTTTGAAATTGCATCATCAAAGTCAATATATTTAGCTAAACTATTTTTAGTTGACAAAACTGCTAAACCATAAAGTTGTGCTTGACTCATAGTAGACCTAAGATAATTACATGGGACAATTCATAAATAATGCACACTAATTTTTCTTACTTACACGTTTATTTATTTATTTCAATATCTCTTTATAGTTCTTCAATATAGTGTCCCTGCTGTCCTATGACTGAATTCAAACATCTCAGAGGTTCTATCCAGGACGCTACTTCTGGTTCATCTGTTGAATGGCTCAGGTGACAGTGGTAGAAAGCTCTTCCAGAAAAAGATAATAACATCCATGCATAGGTTTTTTCAACTTGTCAAAGTCTGGTGGACACATATCCCAGCTGTAGGGTGCATGTGGCAACTTTCCCATCTATATTTGTGAAGTTTTTGGCTACAAAATCACCAACATATGGGTTAGCATTGTAATAAAGAATGAGTGGCCCAGCCTCAAGCAACTGAGGATGGGTTTTGTGCATTTTCATGTGCAGGTTTTGCATGTAGTTATGATAATACAATGCTGTGACACTTGTTCCACATGGGACTCTGTCATGATGATCATAAGTAAAAATCATCATTTGCCTGAGCTTTGATTGAGCACACCAAAATTTTTTTGGACATGGAGAAGCTGAAGCTCTCCACTCACTGGACTGTGATTTCAGCTGCAGTTCAAAGTTTCTAATCCACATTTTATCAGTAGTGACAATTCAATACAAGAATCCTTGACCTTCATGGTCAAATCATTGTCTGAGCAAGGTTGCAATGTCCAAGAATTTCTGCTTTCCTTCAGCAGTCAAACCATCTGTTCTTCATATCATGTCTCAGAATAGGGAATACTGATGTTGGGGGAATTCCTGTGACTTCAGACAGTTACTCAAAAGTCACATTTCAATCCTTTTCAAGAGCATCTGTCACAAGTTTCACACTTCATTTATTTTCTGTCATTTTTGGCCTTCCAGGTCTTGGATAATTGTCTATGCTGATATGAACACCACAAAAATTATTAACCGAATGTGACCATACCCGGCCATCCTGATGTAGGTTTTCTGTGATTTCCCTAAATTGCTTCAGGTAAATACCAGGATGGTTCCTTAGAAAGGGCATGGCTGACTTACTTCCCTAATCTGATGAGACTGATGACCTCACTGTTTAGTCTCCACCACCAAATCAGCCAACCAACCAACCAACCTAATGTGAAACTGTACTACAACCCAGTATAATATCACCACAAACTTCATTTAACCCACTGTGAATTTTTGTCAGGTTTTTGCCATGTAAATTTTGTTCTTGGTGTACTATCTCTGGTCTTCATGAATCAAAGTACATAACTTTTAGAAAAATCTTGATGCCAAAATGAGATTAGGAACAGATTCTCAAAATTCTTGTTCAGCCACAAACTGTAAGAATCTTAAATATATCCAATCAGGAGACTTACTTTTGTAATTTCAACAGCTTCCAGAAATCTTAGGAGTGAAATTTTGTGCAAGGATACCATTTTGAGGAATCTTATCATAATTTTCTAATGAACTTTTCATGGTCATAGGAGGCACCATTTCTGAAGTTTTAATTAGAACCATGTGCTCCAAAACAGCAAAACTATCTTATATATGTTCCATGATTTGCAATAGGTGTCAATTTTGTGTAGAAAGCTGCTATTGAAGGAAGCTGTAATTTAACATACACTGGTGTCCAAAAATACAGCAACAAACCACTATTTCCCCATCCTGTGTCTAATTTCAGAATATAATCATACAAATGTCAACAGATACAATCATATTCTGCACAGAAGACGGCATTCCGGTCAATGGACAACCAAGTCATCTATGACATCTGGACACCTATCAAATGGGTTAGTGTTTGCTGGATAGTCCCACATCTGCAATCTCTGTATATACAGTCACTGATGGTTCAGCATGGCACAAAGAAGACACCTCCCAGACTCTCTGCAGTGGAGGGCTACAAGAAGAATGGAAGCAGGACAGTCACAAACTGATGAAGAATGATGGCTTAATGTGAATTGTTCTGGTGTGTCTCAGATGTGGCAACAATTTATATAGTCCAAAACAGTACCCTAAAGAACAGGGCAGGGCCAACCACATGTGATATCACAAAGAGAAAACCATTATTTGGATGTAAGTGTACGATGGTACTGCCTTAGCACTACATGGCAACTGGCATATGATGTCACAGCATCCATTGGACATGTTGTATCAAGACAAGCACTGTCCAGAAGGCTTCACCAGAATGTCCTTTATTGTTAGAGACCTGCTGTATGTGTACCTCTGATGCATCTTCACAGAAGGGAATGTCTAGATTGGAGGTGTCAACATGCCACCTGGTCGATCGAACAGTGAACCAATATTCTTTTCACAAATGAGTCCCAGTTTGGTCTGGAGAGTGAATCTTGATACATTTGCATCACGAGGGAATGTGGAACACAATTTGTGACCCAAACATTATGGAAAGAGACAGATATCGAGGAGGATCCCTATTGTTGTGGGCAGGGATTATGTTGACCACATGAACACCTCTTCATGAAACTGTGTGGGTGAATCGGCAAGGTTTAACTGCTGTCAGGCATCATGACAAGATTTTGGGACCTCATGTGCAGTTGTTGCAAGATGGTGCATGCCCAGACTTCGTCTTAATGGATGGTAATGATCAACCTCATAAAGCAAGAGCTGTTTGCCTCAACATCAGACTGATGATATCATTCAAAGCATTCCCCATCATTGTCAGGCCTGTATTGCTGCCAGAAATGGTCATACCCCATCCTGAGCACATTAACCAGTTATCAGAATGTGTGTGCAAATCCATTAAGTTGAAAAAAAGAACATTTTTGTCTACCATTATGCCTATTGCAGTTGTTTATGTCGTGTACTCTTTACATTATTTCTACTTTACTATCACCTGTTTATAAAGTTTTGTGGCAAAATAAACACAATCTTGCAAAATTTCCATTTGTTGCTTTAATTTTGGACACCAGTGTACTTACATTGACTCATTTATTCAGTTTCACATTTTGCATAAAAACATATTTTTGAATTCAGGTGATGCTAAACTGGATATCTCCTCCATTCACAACCTGAATTATTTTACAATCACTGTACCTTTGCTAATAATGAATACGTTTTCTTTATTTTGCGATCTCTCATCTCTCCTTTCCACATAATAGTAATATCACAAAAACATTCACAGCACAAACAGCTTGTAAAACCAGTGAAAAACTAGTGAATGATTAGCTATATTGACAATAACTACTGTACAAAAAAATTATCTATTGGTCTAAGATTATTGACATCACAGTCTCACATATTGTGCGAGAATCATTTTTGTTTACACACTATTTTAGTGATAGAAGACTCCTACACATGCAGAAGTGTCAGACTCAGTCCATAAGCTCTCTCATTGCCCACCTGCTCCCACAAGAATGAGCAATGAGAAAAAAAATTCACAACTTATGCTATAGAGCCTAGTAAGTTTTGTCACCTGCTTGGAGTTGGTACTCAGTGTGAAATGCACTTCCTCACTCCTCCCTAGTTACATCTTGGCTTATTTTGTATCTTCAATATCACACCATGTCCTCTCTATGTTTCTGGAAACATCTTTCCTATGGCAGAGGGATATTCATAATTTTTGTAACTCACCAGTATCTGAAATCAATGTTACCTATGTTCATACATGTTTCATACTACATACAAATTTTACTAAAATTTTGATGTATTTTGATAAAATATATTTTGTTACAGGTACTGGATTCTATCATTTCCCATGCATTTTGATCTGGAATATGAACTGGCAGACACATTAAAAGAATTCCAAGCAGTTCTCACTCCAACTTCAGCTGAACTCGTAGACCTGTCCCAAGTACAAACATATGACTGGATGCGTCATATGTCAATACGAGACAGCCATTCAGCACATCTGCATCAACATGGCAATAAAGAGCACAACAGAAAAGTGTCTTTAGTGTTCAGCCATTTGGAACCATTACAGATAGCTGAGCACATTACATACCTGGAGCACAAGGTCATAAGAAGGATAACTGTAAGGAAAATTTATATGTTTCTTATTTTTTCAGTTTATTGATTGTTAATAATTTTTCAGTTTATTCATTATTAATAATTAGATATTTGGAAGTTGTAGCTTATGACAATAACCTTTAATGAAGTTTCAAACAGCTGAATAATAGAATAAATAAGGAGAAAACAAACATCATTTGAAACAATAGAAACTCTGGGTTGGAATATCAACAATGTAAGGAAAAGATAGATTGCTACTTTCCATAAAGATAGTACATTAAGTTGCAGACAGATACAGTTAAGACACTTACACTTTAGCTTGCATGAATGAATATGTATTTGTTTCTCTTTCTTTTTCTGATGAAAGCTGTGGCTGAAAGCTAATGTGCAACTGTCTTTTAATTGTATTTGTCTGCAACTTAATGTGACATCTTTACAGTAAGTAGCAATCTATCTTCTCCTTACATTGTTGAAACATCATTTGAGTTATGTTACACCTGCATCAATCCTCTTCAAACCACTGTAAAGTGCATGACAGAGATTCTTCCCATTATACCATATATTTAGGTTTCTTTACATTCCATTCCAATATGGAGCACAGGAAGAATGACTTATTAGATTCCTCTGTACACACCATGATTAGTCTAATCTTGCCTTTACAGTTCCTAGGGTAACAACACATAGAGACTATTGTATATCCCTAGATTCCTTGTTCAATACAGTTCTTGAAACTTTGTAAATAGGCTTTCACAAGATAGTTAACATCTATCTTAATGTTCATACCAGATACAGTTTTTCAGCTTCTCCATAGCACCCTCCACTGGTTAAAACAGGGCTTTGACCATTGATGCAGTCCTTCTTTGTATGGGTGCAATATCCCTTGTTAAACCTTTTTGATATGATTGATCAGTATTCCAGTATGGGTCACACTGTTATTTTGTTACAAGAGGTTCATAACTCATTGCAGAGTTCAGGCACATGTACTGCATGACAGGAAAATCTTGAGATATTTGGAAGCAAGAAAAGCACCAAAAAACTAGCCTTTTTTTTAGATTTCCTAGATTTCCAGAAAGCATTTGACACAGTGCCCAATTGCAAACTGTTAACAAAGGCCCAAGCATGTAGCATATGGGGAAACCATCACTGATGAGTGACTGTAAGAGGATATAGGATGATTAGTCAGAATTTATATTTAGTATGATGAATGGCAGCTTGCTCTGAATGTGGAAAAAAGATGAGGTAATGTTTATGAGTAAGGAAAACACTCTTGTAATGTTCAGATACATTATTTACATTATTAGCAGTGAGTGACCTGACACAGTCACATCAATTAACACTGCAAAGCATTATGAAATGGAATGAGCAATAGGAAAGACAAATGATCAATTTTGGTTTATTGGAAGAATTCTAGGCAGAGTAGCTCACGTATAGAGGAGGCTGCATATATAACACTTATGCGACCCATTTTTGAGTACTGCTCAAATGTTTTGGATCCCCATCAGGCTGTATTAATTCTTTATGACCATTCAAAAGAGTTTTGGCTATCCTTGTCTTGTGGGTTTCTGTGTACCAGGTTCTCCTCATTGTAGCCCATGCTTTGTGCCTTTACTGGCCTGTCTGGTGCCTCCTAAGTCTCACCAAAGTTCTTTTTCACCTTGCTTCTTCTTTATGATTACTAGGAAATTTAAACAGTTGTAAAATGACTGTACACAATGAAGTAGGGATTAATTTTCACTTTATGTATATTTATTGTCTATAAACACTTCAGATGATCATCTTGGTTCTTATTAACTATTTCAACTTAATATCACAGGTCAGTAAGTCACACAGGGTATCATTAGCCTGCTGAATGTTTACAAGTGGCATCATAAACAAATTGTTTTGAAAAGAATTTTGCATATTTACTCTAAGACAGTTTGACTGACATAGAACATTACATTAAGATCACTCAATATTCACTGACTAAAATGTAGTAGCTGGTTAATTGAGTACTAACCACTGATTGGCTTGAAGTTCATGTGTTGAGTATTTTGTGCATAGTACTTATACAGGGTGTTTCAAAAATGACCGGTATATTTGAAACGGCAATAAAAACTAAATGAGCAGCGATAGAAATACACTGTTTGTTGCAATATGCTTGGGACAACAGTACATTTTCAGGCAGACAAACTTTCGAAATTACAGTAGTTACAATTTTCAACAACAGATGGCGCTGTGGTCAGGGAAACTCTATAGTACGATATTTTCCACATATCCACCATGCGTAGCAATAATATGGCGTAGTCTCTGAATGAAATTACCCGAAACCTTTGACAACGTGTCTGGCAGAATGGCTTCACATGCAGATGAGATGTACTGCTTCAGCTGTTCAATTGTTTCTGAATTCTGGCGGTACACCTGGTCTTTCAAGTGTCCACACAGAAAGAAGTCACAGGGGTTCATGTCTGACGAATAGGGAGGCCAATCCACGCCGCCTCCTGTATGTTTCGGATAGCCCAAAGCAATCACACGATCATCGAAATATTCATTCAGGAAATTAAAGACGTCGGCCATGCGATGTGGCCGGGCACCATCTTGCATAAACCACGAGGTGTTCGCAGTGTCGTCTAAGGCAGTTTGTACCGCCACAAATTCACGAAGAATGTCCAGATAGCATGATGCAGTAATCGTTTCGGATCTGAAAAATGGGCCAATGATTCCTTTGGAAGAAATGGCGGCCCAGACCAGTACTTTTTGAGGATGCAGGGACGATGGGACTGCAACATGGGGCTTTTCGGTTCCCCATATGCGCCAGTTCTGTTTATTGATGAAGCCGTCCAGGTAAAAATAAGCTTCATCAGTAAACCAAATGCTGCCCACATGAATATCGCCGTCATCAATCCTGTGCACTATATCATTAGCGAATGTCTCTCGTGCAGCAATGGTAGCAGCGCTGAGGGGTTGCCGCGTTTGAATTTTGTATGGATAGAGGTGTAAACTCTGGCGCATGAGACGATACGTGGACGTTGGCGTCATTTGGACCGCAGCTGCAACACGGCGAACGGAAACCCGAGGCCGCTGTTGGATCACCTGCTGCACTAGCTGCGCGTTGCCCTCTGTGGTTGCCGTACGCGGTCGCCCTACCTTTCCAGCACGTTCATCCGTCATGTTCCCAGTCCGTTGAAATTTTTCAAACAGATCCTTTATTGTATCGCTTTTCGGTCCTTTGGTTACATTAAACCTCCGTTGAAAACTTCGTCTTGTTGCAACAACACTGTGTTCTAGGCGGTGGAATTCCAACACCAGAAAAATCCTCTGTTCTAAGGAATAAACCATGTTGTCTAAAGCATACTTGCACGTTGTGAACAGCACACGCTTACAGCAGAAAGACGACGTACAGAATGGCGCACCCACAGACTGCGTTGTCTTCTATATCTTTCACATCACTTGCAGCGCCATCTGTTGTTGAAAATTGTAACTACTGTAATTTCGAAAGTTTGTCTGCCTGAAAATGTACTGTTGTCCCAAGCATATTGCAACAAACGGTGTATTTCTATCGCTGCTCGTTTAGTTTTTATTGCCGTTTCAAATATACCGGTCATTTTTGAAACACCCTGTATAAAGGCATTTGTAAGACAGATATTGCACAATACTAACATTTAAAGGTATTATGCTTTTCATATTTATTTTCTTTCTTTCTTTCTTTCTTTCTTGTTCTGGTGATCCATGTTGTGACAGTATCACAGGATATGGAACGTGTCAGAAATCTATGGTAGCACATAAAAACAAAACAAAATGATTTCATATTACAGTAAACAGCAACTTAGGTTCCACTACAGAAAATTAATTTTGAGAGATAAATAAATACTACAAAATAATAAGTGTTACAGAAAATAAATATTGCAAAATATGTTTACAATAAACAATAGTCAGGATTACAAATATAGATTTGGGCACATATTTGCATTTAACAATATAAGAAATGTTAAACACTGCAGTTCTGGAACTTTTCTATCATATTAAATGATCCTTGTAATAGGAACTGCCTTACAGTTTTTTTAAACAAGAGCTTATCTTCTACCAAACACTTAATTCTTGAAGGGAAGGTGATAAAAATCTTACAGCCAGTGAAGTGGACTCCTTTCTGTACCATACTTAGATTTGCCTGTTCATAGAGGATATCATGTTTCCTTCTTGTCTCATGACTATGATACTCACTATTCAGTTTAAAAATGGATTTTTCTTTCCTTATGAAGCACATCAGAGAGAATATATATTGTGCAGTGGATGTAAGGATTCCAAGTTTCTTAAAAAGATTCCTGCACGTAGTTGTAGGATGGACTCCACACATGATCCTTATGGCTCTTTTTTGTGCACATAGTACTTTTTTAGCCAGTGACTGATTACCCCAAAATACAATTCCATATGCCATAATGGCATGAAAATAAGCATAATAGGCTGACTTCTATAAGAAGAAACAATGCATAATGTGTAAGTTGCTGAACTCAATCTTTTGCATAGATCCAGGATGTGGTTTGACCAGTTCAGTTTGCTGTCAATATGCAAGCCTAGGTATTTTGAGGTATCCACCCTGGTTATCAACTGCTCACCTATTTTTACTACTATTTCTTCATCTTTGAATGTTGTGTGGAATTGAATGTAGTTTGTTCTACTGTAATTTAAAGAAATGCCATTGATATTAAACCAGTTCACTGTTTCACTTAAAATCTGATTTGCTGTTTCCTCAAGTTTATCTACTGAATTATCAGTAAGTAGTGTAGTGTCATCAGCAAAAATGGCAAATCTACAATGTTCCGTACAGAGAGGCAGATCATTTATAAAGATAATAAAAAGTAGGGGGCCCAGAACTGAGCCTTGGGGCACTCCACATGTGATGGTACCCTATTCTGAAGATAATGGGACTCCATTTTGACTATCCAGTACAACTTTCTGTTTCCTGTTTCACAGGTATGATTCAAGCCATTTCCCTGATGAACCACTTATACCAAGATGTGCAGCTTTTTGTAAAAGAATCTGGTGACTGACACAGTCAAACGCTTTAGTTAGGTCACAAAAAATCCCAACCACCTCTAGTTTTTTGTTGATAGATTCTAAGACTTTGCCAGCAAATGTAAATATTGCATCTTCTGTTGACAAACCTTTCTGAAATCCAAACTGACTTTCGATGAGGATATTTTGATTCCTGAGATGCTTAACTATCCTGGCATGAATTAGTTTCCCTAAAACCTTTGAAAAACTTGTCAGTAGTGATACTGGCTGATAGTTAGCACCATCCATCTTATCTCCCTTCTTATACAGCAGTTTTACAACTATATATTTAAGCCTCTCAGGAATTATTTCTTGCTTAAGCGATGCATCAAAAATGTGGCAAAGGACTCACTTACACGGCTGCAGCAGTATTTTAATAATTTGTTAGAAATATTGACAATCTGGGTAGAGTTTTTACTTTTCACAGATTTAATAACACTTTCAATTTCTTGAACAGTGACTGTTGTTACCTTCATGTGTTGTACTGAACTAGGTACTCTGGCTTTCAAAAGATTTATGGTTTGGTTCATGGAGTGTTGTAAACCTATTTTTTCTGTTACTGTTAACAAATATTTGTTTAATTTGTCTGCAACTATTTTTGGAGTGCTAACAAGATGACCCTCACTTTTTATTTGGATATTTTCACTACAAACTGCATGTTTTCTTGTTTCCTTCTTTACAAAATTCCAAATAGTTTTTACTTTATTTCTCAAGTAATCAATTTATGTCTTCAAGCTCATGTTCCTTGCTGCTTGTATGGTCTTATTCAGAACTTCATTGTAGATTTTTTAATACATTCTCCTACTGGGATCATTTGATCTCTTGGCTGTTGCGTATATTTCTATTATTGATTTACAAGAAATTTTGGTGCCTTTAGTAATTCAAGGCTTGTTTTCAGATTTTAACAGGGTTTTTCTCACTCACATTTTTGGAAAGGTTTCTTCAAAAAGACTTGTAACTTCATTGAAAAATATGTTAAATGTTGAGTTAACACCAATTGCAGTGTACACAGGAGACCACTCCACTAGTTGTAATTGCTGATTAAAGCTTTCAATGGTGTGTTCATTTATAATCCTAAAGTTTTTCCAAATGAAATTTTCTTTCCTTTCTACATTTATTTGGTTTAGAGTGAGGAATTGCCCTTCATGATCAGGGAGGCCATTTATAATATTTTTCACAGGTCAATTATTGTAAATATCCTTATCTACAAATACATTCTCTATTAATAATAATAATAATAATAATAATAATAACAAAATTTTATTGTCATTTGGCTGATTACAGCAATAGACAGTCACGAGCATATATTTCTACATAAACAACAATATTGATGTAAATTGGTTTACATAAAATAGGTACACATTAGAATGCAGTATTTTCATCTTCAAAAAATTCATCAGTGGTGTAAAAGGGATTGTTCACTAGTAGCTTGTATAACTTAGCTTTAAAAATATTTACAGGCAGTTCTTTAAAGTCAGCACTTAGTCTATTAAACATCCTTAGTCCAAGAACTAGGTAGGAGTTCTGCGATTTTGATAATCTGTGATATGGCACATCTACAGATATTCTGTTTCTAGTATTGTGGCTATGAATATCACTTCTCAACACAAAATTAGAGACATTGTTTCTAATGTAAAATAAAACATTGTAGATGAATAAGTTTACTACTGTAAGATACTGCAATTTAATAAACAGAGGTTTACAATGTACTGTTTTATCAGAATCTGTTATTATTCTTATTACTTTCTTCTGTAAAAGTAAAATGTCATTTACATGACAGCTACTACCCCACAGTAAGATTCCATAAGAAATGATGCTTTGGAAGAAGGCAAAATATGCTGATCTCACAGAAACATTGGCAAAATGTCTCTTTAAATTTCTAATCAGATAAATAACTCTTGAAAGCCTAGCCAATATATTTTTAATGTGTGGTTCCCATGTCAATTTATTGTCAATAGTAACACTTAAAAATTTGACAGTTTCTTGTTCTTGGTCATTAGGAATCTTTTTGAGGCTAAAGTAAAGTGTCTGGGTTTTGTTTTCATTTAGTAAGAAGCCATTAGCTTTGAACCACAATGAGGACTGAGCAAGGGTATTTTTGGTCAGTGTTTTCAGTGTACCTAGATCAGAGTTTTTATGTATAAAAGTTGTGTCATCAGCATACAATATTGTGTGAGAATTTATGAACAAGGGCGGTCACTAATCATTAGTATAAACAGTAAAGGTCCAAGCACCGACCCTTGAGGCAGTCTGTACCTAACATTAACCAAATTTGATTTCTCCCTACCAATGCACACAACTTGCTGATGGTTCTCTAGAAAATACCTGAACATCTTTATACTGTTGTCATCAAAACCACAGTAGACTAGCTTATTCAGCACAGTGTCATGCTCTACACAGTCAAAAGCTCTGCTCAGGTCACAAAATGTAGCCTAGGCGTAGTCCCTAGCCTCAAACACATTAGTACTAATTTTACGAGGGAGTCCATTGCATCTGATGTGGATTTACCTTTCATAAATCCAAACTGTTTATCACTAATTATATTTAGTTTACCCAAGTAGACACTAACTTGCTCATACATAATTGTTTCTAAAATTTTTGAAAAAATTGGGGTTATGGATATAGGTTCGTAACTAGCGGGACAGTTCTTTTCCCCTTTTTTATATATGGGCACAACTCTAGGAATTTTTAGTATGCCGGGGAATTTACTTTCAACTAGGCATTTGTTAATACAAAAAGTTAAGGGATAAATCACACAATCAATAACATCTTTCAACAAATTACATGACATATCTTAATAATCAACACTAACTGAAGGTTTGAAATTTTTCACTATTTTTAGGATATTATTTGGGCTCACTTCTGTGAAAGTGAAGGTGCTTGGGGGAAACTTTTCAAAGCAGCTGTCCATAACACTAAGTGCATTTTCAGGGGGTTTGTTTATTGAGCTACTGATTTCTTCAATGGACTGAATGCAATATTCATTAAATTCTTCTGGGGTAATGGCAATTTCCTCTTTGTGTTTAGCGTGAGCAATGGAGTTTCTTACACTCCAGGCCTTTTTGCATTTATTGTTAGATTTTCAATATTTACTATGTTATTCAGTTTCTTTGCTTTATTTATTGCCTTCCTATACTTGTATTTGGCTTTAGGATACAGTTCTTTATACAGTTCTGATATACTGGTTTTGTACAGAGTAGAATATAGTATAACAGTATTTTTCAATTGCCCTAACTGTAGAGTATACCATTCCTTCATTTTCCTTTTCTTGTAATTACTACTAATATTCACTGTACATTTTTCCAGAGGGATGTTATTTTCAAATATATTTAAAAATATGGAGTAAAACCATGTGAAAACAATATCAGCTGAACAGTGTTGAAGCCTAATAAAATGTGTGTCCCAACTGAAATAAGTGAGGGCATGTCTAAACCTATCCATCTTCTCTCTGCTCACAGTACTAGTAATCACAATTTTAGATTCTGGTTTGGCGCAGTCTGAAGTTACATTATTAAAACTAAGATATACTGCATCATGGTCTGAGTAAAGGAAACTAATTACATCAGTGGACATACAAGTTCTCTTAATATTTGTAAATATATTGTCTAGACAGGATGAGCCTCTGGTAATTTTGCAGTTAATATAATACAGGTTAAATTGTTGAAGCACATTTTTGAGCTCTGTCACAGTTTTTCTGTCCTTCAGAACATCAAAACTTGAAATGATATCCCCACCAATGACAATATTGTATTTTTTCCATTTCGGTATACGTATGTACATTAAGAGTTCCTCATGTTTCTCCTGAAAGATGTGGGGCTGTACACTACTACTATCATTAGCTTAAGGTTCTCAATTAGTAGACCTAATATTTCAAAATGCATTTCATCACAAAGGGTTTTGAGATCCATCCTGCCACAGTTTGGTGCAAGAGGTGTTTTTGCATGTATTGCTACTCCACCACGTAAGTGCTGTTTTCTGCAATAGCAACTAAGTAGTGTGTAATCATCCAATACTTTGTACCCATGCTCATCCTCTTTACACCAATGTTCACTTAAACATAGAATATCTACCACGTTTTCATTTGAAAATTCGTTGACTATTAAGTTTTTATCTGCCATACCCTGAATATTGAGGTAGCCTATTTTAAACTCTACTTTAGGCATTTCTTTTTTTACATATTCTCTTAGTTGACATGACCTAATGTTACCACATGAAAGTTGACCAGGTTGTGTCCTTATATTACTAGAACACCCAGCCTGGTCTATGGCTCTGAGCACCATGGGACTTAACATCTAGGGTCATCAGTCCCCTAGAACTTAGAACTACTTAAACCTAACTAACCTAAGGACATCACACAACACCCAGTCATCACGAGGCAGAGAAAAACCCTGACCCCAACGGCAATCGAACCCGGGAACCTGGGCACGGGAAGCGAGAACGCTACCGCACGACCACGAGCTGCGGACCTGGTCTATGCATACAAGTTTTTTGTCATCTCAGTTGAAACATAATCCAAACACATTACTGGTCTTTTTTCCTTCTCTAGCTTATCCAATACTATTCCGAGAATTGTATCACTTAAAACACATTTACCTAGACTATTGAAATGTTGACCATGCTTGCTATGCCATTCTCTGCTACAACTACTGGTGTTAATTGAGGAAATGTTCTTAAAGTGCTTACAGATAACTTTGTTCTCCTTTTTGGTCTGTTCCACTTCCTTATTCACACATGACCACTGGGGCGAATCATGTCGATGTGGCACATTAACGACAATCACGTTGGTGTGGGTTAACACTCCGAGAGTCTTCTTCAGTGTCGAAGTAACTATCTTCCTTTCGTTTCTGCTGACGTCGTTTGCTCCAGCCATTACCACTACAAAGTCTCTGTCCACAAGGGCTGTGCTTTCTTTCTTGATTGATGTTGAAACATCTCATATACCAGCACCTGATTTAATGGTACCTTCTATTTCAAACTTGTTAATCACACGAGGTCCACTTTCCATTAACATAGCTGCTAATCCTCTTGCATAACTGTCTGAATAAATCTTGATTTTACATTTTTTCTTATACCTTACTTGGCTGTTCACTAAGTGTTGAGTGTCCTGCACCATCTTATCAGATGAGTATGCTGATACAGTTTCTATGTCATCTGTGTTTTGAAGCGAATTATATTTGTTATTTAATGGTAGCACAAAGTCCAGCCTATGTTTTTTGTTAACATGATTGTAAGAGTGCTACAACTGGCTGTTACTCTAGTTGGAGTGTCCACAACTGGTACTAAGTTGTAACAGTGCATCAGGTGTTCAAAGTGCATTTTATTTCTATTTTCTGTTAAGGGGTCCACATCGAAGTCACCAATAACAATTGTTGATTTAGTTTTCCTATGCAGGTGGGACAGAAGTGATTCTATTTGTCTCGGAAATACATTCAGATTTCCAGCAGGTGCCCTGTAAATAGCCAGTACAATAACTGTTGCACTGTCTGCTGTTAACTCAATGCCATACACCTCAAAATGCTGTTTATCACAGTATTTGCATAAATCTAGACGTTTATACACTACATTGTTTTTTACAAATATTGCAACTCCACCTTTTCTCATAATAGATCTACAGTAATGTGCAGCTAAACTAAAGTTCTCAATTTGTATCATGTGGACTCTGCTCATAACTGTAAGAGTAAAAAAAATACTAAAACACATTATAAAGAAATGTAGTTTGGTTTGAACTGGTATAGATAATGGTTCTGGTTTATGTGACAAGTTTGGTGCAAACGTGTATTTACAAAAGCCTGCCAAGAATTTTCTAGAAAGTTAAGTTTTACTATTTGAATGATTAATAAAGTAACATGTTACTTTAGTAAAGCCATACATTTTGGGAAATAGAAAAATTGTGGCTACAAAACTATAACAGTAGGATTTTGACGGGACTAAATTATAAGATTCAAATAGTTTGGAATACTGTAATTTTTAATAAGTATAACTTCTGAAATGTAGCATTTTTAGAAAAAGTAGAATATTTTTCTGAAAGAGAAAAGTGAGAGCATTCGAATAAGCTACATCAGTCTTGAAACAAACAATTTTTACTGGGCTCAGATTTTGAAATGCACGTGGTTTACAGGTACCAGAATCATAAATTTAGAATATTTCTTTAAATAAATAGTTTTCATATAAACTAAATACACCATTATCATCAGTAACCTGAAAAGTATC
Organism: Schistocerca nitens; assembly: GCF_023898315.1. Classification (NCBI taxonomy): domain Eukaryota; kingdom Metazoa; phylum Arthropoda; class Insecta; order Orthoptera; family Acrididae; genus Schistocerca; species Schistocerca nitens. The sequence continues at coordinate 580,022,657 of NC_064618.1, read as the reverse complement.
CTCTGAATAATACAGTCTACTGAAATACTGCACAAATAAGAATTTAACAATTTTGTGTCATCTCTGTATATAAAAGGAAATGTCCTGACTGACTGACTGACTGATTCATCATTGCCTAGCCCAAACCACTAAGGACAGAAATATGAAATTTATCCTGTGCATAACAATATCTCATTCTGACAGTGTATTTATTCTGTAAATATTAGCAGTTCCAGTTAACTGCGATGTATTCACCTATTTTGACAATCTCCTGACAATTGGCCAGGGTAGTAAGTATTGTATTCAAATGTTATATGTTTTAATATTATACTTTGACATATTCAACACCCATGAGAATCATCTCATTTTTTGGGTCTATGGAATGAAAACTGAATCTAATCTAATCTAAGGATTAATGAAGGCCTCAGACTCCAGCTACTAGAATAATTTTTTGGATAGAAGTACATTTGGAAAAGACCATGCTCCTATTGCCTTAATTAAAGTGAAAATTTTGTGAAAAACATAAACTGATTGTAGAAAAAAATTAACTGTGCAGACCATACAGTCTACATCATGACTGAAGCAGTGGGTACTAAGCTAGTTGTAGTACATACATTGCTTCTTTAATGAATAATATGGGAAGAGGCATTATTATAGCAAGTAGAACCATTCCACCTTGCTATATCTCCCAACCTATGAGAAACTAGTTAACTTTCTCTTGATCTAAGCATATTAGTATTCTTACAATTTAATTTCCCTTCAAGACTATAACTTTAGTTTTGGTTTCATGATTTTGTAGTTGTATGTTTTGACTACATTATGCATTAGATAAACTGGTTTCTGTAAGTTATCTCCAGGGGAAGTGATAACACCCTACTCATCAGGAAAGAGTAACACATTATAGCTTTATGTTGTTAGATCTATGGACTGAGAAGATACTGCTTTCCCTTTTTTCACCATGTTGTCTAAGTACAGAATGAATAGGACTGGGGGTAGGAAGTAACCTGGTCTAAGATCTTAATTGCTTATTATACACAAGATGGTCTCTGCACTAGAATTACCAAACAGAATAATGGCATACTAGTACTGACTTTTAAAAACTGGCATCAGATGTTCTGGCAATTAATTTTCTACAGCCTACTTTATCTCGCCCTGTCAAATGCCTTGGTGTAGTTAACACGTAAAGTGTATGTTTTACAATTAAGTCTGCATCTTTTTTATGATAAATCAAGGCATGCAGGAGCTTTACAGCAACCATTTTAGTCTTCTTCTAAGAGGCGTGGTGTTATAATACTTCCATGTATTTTAGACCTGTTTTCATCAAACCAATTGCCTCTAATAGACCAATCTAATTTTGTCCCTCACTCTGTTTACAGGCGATTTTCTTCTGTCTCCAGCACATATTTTTAAGTGCATGAGTCAAGGCTTTGAGGTCACCACATTCTTAATACAAAACGTATAGTTTAAAGGAACATTATCACCATGGTATTTATATAGTTCTTTTCTTTATGTCATTTGATATTGAGACTTCTGGAGTAACCCAGGTTTTGGTTGGACATAGTCTAAAAACATACCAGCACCTGCTGGAGACTATGTGTCACTAATCCACTAAGCAGAAGCTTCTGAAAGAAAAATAACATAGGCATCAGGAAAGCAATGCTACTTCTATATCTGCACTCGGAAAGCACCCTTATGGGGTCTGACGGGGGCTACCATTATCATTTCCCCCTCTTCTTTTCCATTTGTGAATGTAGGGGAAGAATGATCATTGATAAGCCTCTGTATGAATCTAATTTCTCTTATTTTCTTGTTGTTGTCATTTGACAATATATACATGGGGGTGAAGCAGTATACTGCCTGACTTTTTCTGGAAGGCACATGCTCAGAAATACAGGTATGACAGTAAACCTCTCAATGATACACAATGCCTTCTTGCAACATCTGCCAATGGAATCAGTTGTGCATGTTCATATGCTCTCACAATAAGCAAACCTGTGATAAAATGCTGGATCTTCTTCCTCTTCTGTTTATCCAGCCTGGTGATGGGCCCAGATTAATAAGCAATACTCAAGAATCAGTCAAACAAGTGTTTTGTAAGCCTCTTCTTTCACAGATGAGTTACATTTTCTTAATATCCTTTCAATGAATCTCAGACAGACATCTAACATAACTGGGTGGATAAAAAATCTACACAGCAAGCAGTGACAGGAGAAGGCACATATAAAAGATATGGAACATGCACAAGCTTTCCAAGCCAGTGGCTCCTTCTAGCATAAGGGTTGAGGGGAAAGGAAAAGAGATGAAAGAAAAGGACTGGCAAGGTTTAGGAAATAGGGAGAGTTAAGGAAAAGTCACCCAGGACCAGGGGTCAGGAGAGGCATTCCGGAAGATTGATTATATGCACTTGCACCAGACAAGATTTGAAAACCTGAGGACTAAAAGGTGGAAGATATTATAATAAACATGACATAGTTTGCTGAAAAAAAATCACACAAGATGTGAGAGTAATTAAGAGTGGAAAGCTAAGTTCTTTATAGGTGGTATGTGAGGGGGGGGGGGGGGGGCACAGGGAGGTTGGAAAATAAGATAAGAGAGAGAGAAGAAAATAAAAGAGAGAGAAGAAAAGTCATTGCTAATGAAAAGAAACGCTGAGGGCACAGAAATTAACATAAATTTAGGCCAAGTGGGTGGCAAGAGACATAAGCACATGTTGTATTGCCAGTCCCTCCTGTGAAGTTCTGAGAAACTGGTGTCAAGTAGGAGAATCCCGATGACTAATGTGGTGAAACAGACATCAAGGTGTGACTGACAGGTTGTAGAGAATACTCTGCTATAGGATATTGTGTGTTGCCAGTGAATGCCACCTCCTGTAGCCATTCGTCCTAACTGATAACTTGGTGGTAGTTGTACCAATGAAGAAGGCCAAACAGTCTTTACACAACATATGATATGTGACATAGGTCATTTCCCTGCCATAGTATATTTTTTGCCAGGTATTGGTTTGGGAAAGATGGTGGTAGGAGGGTGCATTGGGAAAGTCTTACAGCCAGGACAGTCACAGGGGTAGGCCTGATGGGGTAGGGAAATGGGTGCAAAAGGAGCAGAGACCTCGACCAGGATATTATGGATATTGGGGTGGGGGTGTTGTAGAGGAAGGAGGAGGGGCAAGAAGCTATTCTACGTGTCATGGGAAAAATTTCAGAGGTAATGGACCTCATTTCAGGGTTTGATTTTAGTTCAGGATCAGAATAGTATTGAGTGACAAGAGGTGTTCTCCTAAGCTGTTTTTGGATGGATCGGTACTACTAGGACTTGATATGATGGCATGGGAAACCTGCTTTTGAACTAGACTGGTGGGATAATTATGTACATTGAAGACTGAGGTGATGATAATGGTTTGTCATTATAAAGAGTCTGCATCTGAACAAATACATTTGCCTTGATTGCCAAGGCTGTATGGTGTGGAATGTGTGACTGGAAAGGATGGCAACTGTCAAAATGTTGTGTACTGTTGTTGGTTTGTAGGTTTAATGTGGACAGAGATGCATAGTTGATACTCAGTGAGGATGAGGTCAACATCAAGTAAAGTGGCATGAGACCCAGAATAGGAACTTATGAATTTAAATTGGGAGAATGTATTTAGAGGTGTCAGCCTCACCATGAGTACTTATGGTGAAGATGTTCTTAATGCATCTAAACCAAACCAAAGCTGAGGCTGAAGGCTTATGGATCCCAGAGAAGTCACCTCAAGGTCACCCATGAGAAGGTTGTCATAGGAAGGAGCCATCTGCGTTCACAATACTGTATCCCTCTGAGAGGCAGATATACAAACAGATCAAGGGTGGCTCTCTCCTATGCCAAGCTTTTCATGGGTCGCTTGGAGGGGCCTCTATGACATCTTTACCAAATGGACTCACAGTGAGGTTGACCTCTTGAAATTTTTGGTCTCTCTAAATACATTCTACCAATTAAATTTCACAAGTTCCTATTTTGAATCTCATGCCACTTTCCTCGATGTTGATCTCATCCTCACTGTGGGTCAGCTATACACTTCTGTTCACATTAAATCTACAAACAAACAATGGTAGCTACATTTCAACAGTTGCTGACCTATTCATGTCAAACATGCCCCCCATACAGTATTGGCATTCAAGGCAAATGTATTTAATCAGATGCAGACTCTTTTACTGCAAAACACTACCATTCTCACCTCAGCCTTCACTGTATATAATTATCGCACCAGTCTAGTTCAAAAGCAGATTTCTTGGGCCATCACATCGAATTCTGGTGATGCCAGTCCCTCCAAAAAATAACTTAGAAGTACAGCTCTTGTCACTCAGTACTATCCTGGTCTTGAATGTATTAATGAGCAACTCACTTACTACCATAAGGCTATGTTGTCCTACAATCATGTCCTGAACTGAGGTCCATTCTTAACAAGATATTCTCAAGTTTCAAGCCATGTCAAGTGGTTTCCTGCTCATGAGGTTTTGACAGAATCTCCTCTGCCATTGCCATGCGGTTGACTGTTGTGTGAATGCTGCTACCATACTTATACAGCTGCGCCACTGCCACTGTCATCACTGGTGCCCAGACCCGCACCATTTACAGCAATGTTTTGGTGGTATGACTGTCATGCCTGCTTCCTAAGGATCCAAGGTCCATTCGGTCTGACATTTCACACACCACACTGTTAACAGCTAGGATGAATGGGTATAGACAGATAGTGTTTACTGGCAACAAACAAGAATTTAATTTATTGACCAGCTGTAAATGTAGTTTAAACAAATAGTTCCTGGAAATGTAAAAGATGACCTCAATTAATGCAATTCTGAGGTTCATCAGATTCTGTGCCAAAGGTGCAAAACATATATTGGACAAATAGTGAGCACCACTGTGGATTGACACCAAGAGCACCAGCGGCACACTCAACTAATGTATCCCAGTAAGACAGCAGTCACAGGGCACTGTTTGGCCAAGAGTCATGCGATGGAATATGAATGTACTAGAATTTTAGTATGAACTTCAAATTGCTGGAACACAGTCATTTGAGAGGCTGTTGAGCACCAGAGACAAAAACCTCTTTGCAAAAACATTTTGGCAGCTATGGTGACCAGAGTAACTACACCCATGTTACTGCAGCCAGGGTCCCTACTGTGCAACACCAGCCACAGATGCTGATGCAACTGCATCCTTGTCTACCAATGCATGACCTTGGGTGTTGACCGCATACAGAATGGCTTTTGCAAAGGGGGTATAAGTCTACTGTGCGTCCACAGGAACCCAGTTCATCTGCACACCTGATTATGGTCACATGGTTGATCACCAAAATATTGTGTCTGTTGGACACAATACACCTGAATAAACTGAAGAATCAGATCTCAGTTTGTTGACAATAAATTATTAGCCAATAGACAGAACCTTTGTGACAGAGGTGTTTTTCTTAAAATATATTTCTACATGCAGAAACAAGAGAATTTCTTTTGGAATATCAGGTACTGTCAGAGTGAGCATAAATGTGATGAAAATGTTGATGATATTATTACTCTAATACTTACAACCATCTTTAATCTCTCTCTTCTTAGTAGTACATCTACTGCAGATTGGAAATAAAGCTCAATTTAACCAGTACCTAAGAATGTAACTAAAATCAACAGGCAGTTATAGAATGATTGACATATTTCTGCCAATATCTAATCCCTTGGAATAGACAGTTAATGAACTACTGACGAACTACCTTAAAACATAAAACATCTGTGATAAATATCGTTCAGGCAACTAGAAACACCACAGAAAGTGCATTAGTCATATATGCTTGGGACAGGTGAGAACTGAATATTTTAACACGGTTGTTGATTTTTATGTATTACAGAAATGAATCACCAGAATTTGTCATATAGCGGTGGTTCAATACCTGCCTTAAAAACTTACTGACATTATAGTGAAAAGGACAGAGAGCTACTCACCATGTAGTGGATATATTGAATCACAGAGATACAACAGAAAGACTGCTAATCAAGTGAGCTTTTGGCCGAAAGGCCTTCTTATAAAACTGGCAACACACACACACACACATCCATGCAAATACAACTCACACACTCATAACCACTGTCTTTGCAAGCAATTGTGCATGATGGGAGAAGCAGTTTGGGTGGTGGTTGGGTGGTGGGAGCAAGGAGGAGGCTGGGGCAGGTCAGGGGAGGGATAGCAGGTTAGGGGTGGGGGTTGGTAAACTGCTGCTTGCAAGAGCATACAGGGACATGGTGGAGACAGAGACGGGCAGGTAGATGTAGTCAGGAGGTTAGATGGGGGGTTGGGGAGGGAGGAGGGGAAGAGAATGGAAAAGGAGAGAAGTAAGGAGACTGGGTGTGTTGGTGTATTGGCTGTGTAGTGTTGGAGTGGGAGCAGGGAAGGGGATAAGTGGGTGAAGGACAGAGACTAATGGAGGTTGAGGCTATGGGGCTTACAGCAACAGACGCTATATTACAGGGAGAGTTCTGACCTGCGCAACTCAGAAAGGCTGGGGTTGGTAGGAATGATCCAGATGGTGCAGGCTGTGAAGCAGTCACTGAAGTGAAGAGCATTGTGTTGGACAGTATGCACAGCAACTTGGTGGTCCAGCTGTCTCTTGGCAAAGTTTGTCAGTGGCCATTCATACAGACAGGTAGCTCACTAGTTATATAGGTGAACTTGTTAGTTATATAGTGTCTGTTCTTAGCTGATAGATCACATGACTTCTTTACAAGTAGACCCGCCCTTGATGGGATAGGCGATGCTTGTGACTGGAGTGAAGTAGGTGGTAGTGGGAAGATGTAGGGGACAGGTCTTGCATTGGGGTCTATTACAGGGATATGAGACATGAGGCAAGGGGTTTAGAGTGGGTGTAGAGTATGGATGGATGAGGATAATGTATAGGTTCAGTGGGCAGTGGAACACCACTGTGGGAGGGATGGGAAGGACAGCAGGTAGGACATTTCTCATTTCAGGGTACGACAAGAGGTTGTCAAAACCCCGGCACAGAATTACTTCAATTGCTCCAGTCCTTGGTGATACTGAGTCATGAGAGAAATGCTCCATTGTGGCCAGATGGTGTGATTCTGGGAGATGGTGGGTGACTAGAGAGATAAGGCACAGGAGATCTGTTTCTGTACAACACTGAGAGGGCACTTTTAGTCTGTGAAGGCCTCAGTGAGACCCTTGGTATATTTGGAAAGGGACTACTTGTCACTACAGATGTAATGGCCATGAATGGCTAGGTTGTATGGAAGGGACTTCTTGGTATGGAATGGGTAGCTGCTGTCAAAGTGGAGGTGTTGCTGGTGGCTGGTATGTCTGACATGGATGGAGGTACTGATGTAGCCATCTTTGAGGTGGAGGTCAACATTAAGGAAGGTGGCTTGTTGGACTGAGGAGAACCAGATGAAGTGAATGGGAAAGAAGATGTTGAGGTTCTGGAGGAATGTGGATAGAGTGTCTTCATATAGACATCAATGAATTTGAACCAGGTGAGGGGTCTGGGATTCTGGTTAGGTAGGGTTTCTCAGTGGTCCTATTGGCATAGGATGGTGCCCTGCTGGTGCCCATTGCCATACCATGGAGTTATTTGTAGATGGTGCCTTCAAGTTGTTTATTGGTTGGAGAAGTCATCAAAGAAAAATGAGGTCAGTCCTTGGTCCATTGCTTTTCTGGCTGTATATCAATGATCTTTCATCCGTACTAAATTCTTGTAACTGCCATACCTGTGTGCTGATGACATCCAGCTGTATTCAACTGTGAGTCCTATGAACATTGGTGCTGCCATACCAAGTATGAATGACGACCATTATTCAGTATCACGATGGGCAAAAAACTTGTGTCTTAAACCGAACTCTAAACTGAGATCCTCACATCACACCAAAAGCTAGGCAGTGAGAGTTTTGTCCTACACTCATTATGCTACCCAGTGATCCTGTCATAAAGCAGTAAAATATATCAGTGTTAAATGAGCAATTAAACAAAGAAGTACAAACTATTACAGTATGCAGTAAATATCTCTCTTGCCAAAAATTTAGAACAATATTTTCACTCAAAAACAAGCAAAACTTAGTTCACTCTTTAGTTTTCTATGATGAAGTTCGAAACAAAACAAATAGTGAAAACTGCTGATGAGTCGAGCTACCCACAAATGTTTGCTTAAGATTGGTGTGTACATTTGGTTGTTTGTTCATGCCAGCCATTCCTGTGGTCATCTGGGATGGATACAGCTGGATAGTTTGCTTTCATCATTGGTTTCTTAGGCACTAGTGTCCCTCATACATCTTCTTGCATGTCAAATACCTGCCATCACTCCATAACTGCAATCCAGTATCTTGTACATCCAATATCTTGGCTGTACTTGTGCATAACATTAATTCTTTCTACATTTAAGCCATACAGCTCTTGAAAAAATACCCAGTAACCTGTCTCACCCAAAAGCACTGAGTATATAAGAGATTAAAGCTTTACCTGTTAGCATTATTGTAGTCTCTCTATACATCCGACTTGTTTGCCTGTTGTCTAACAGAGAACCATTATCTCTATCACAATGACAACACTATCATGCTTTACTCATGCATATTTATTTCTGGTTTCGTTTGCGCACCTTACCTACTACCTTACTCAATAATTTCTCACTCTCCTCCAGACCTATCAACTTCTTTTCTAGATTTGAATCCATATGTATTGTTGACATATACTTCTGTTAGATGTCATTATTCATTTTCAACAAATATATAATGAAGATATTAATTAACAGTATATTAATTAGACTGGCATTACTGAAATATTGTATGGTCACTGCTGTATTTTATTAGTTTTACTGTTATAATAATAATAATAATTATTATTATTATTATTATTATGTCCTGTTCACTTGTTACTCATTTTATGAAGTTAACTTACTCAGTGTGCCTGGTTAGTGAAATATATGCATAAATAAATAATTATGCCATGGTTCTTCACAACTCTGGTGTTAACAGTGAATTAATATTAAAAATCTGCATACATTTTCTTTCTTTCTTTGTGACTGATAGTTCAGAAAATTTTCCAGTGAGAAATTTATTATAATAATGAAAGATATGGTTGTCAGATTTCAAAAATTCACACGCACAGGCATCTAAGTGCATGTCTGAATAAAAATAGCTTATTTTTATAGATTTGAATTTGTGGTTTTTTTAACATATATGCCAACGTGTCCTTTCTCAGTATGTCTCCTATAGAAATAAACTGCTAATTTCATCCTCAGTATCCAATTTCTGTATTTCTATGTTTACGTGTCAGTCTGACAGACATAATACATTAATATCCATTTTATGTTCCACTGTAATACATTTCTATGATACACTGCACTTTATTTAACCCATTTCAAACAACCTGGCAGCAATAAAAATAGAAATTTTAGTCATTTTAGATCACAGGCTTCTGCTGTCCCACTCAGACCACAAACTGCAGTGCCTCCACACTAATTCAAACTAACTAGCCTGCAGCTGCATGCAAACTGAGAAGTCATTATAATACATTAACATGTATCATACTGATATTAAAAAATTGTAGTTCTAATAGTTCTCCTTTGTGAAGCTGAAAACCTGAACTGATAACTAATTACTGCGAACATTTAATCTTCTGCTTGTACTTAAACAGATACTGACAACTAGTTTCAACTCTCTACACTTAATGAAATTATAGTAATAGCTATCACACTGACAATAATAATCAAATATGAGGTGTGTTTTTAAAGTAAGTATCATTTTTAAATTCTGCTGCTGCAGTCAGCATTTGGCACATGCACATTGTGTACCACACTCTGTTGACAAGTCACAGATGCCATTACAGACTGATCTGATGCATTTACATTTATTTGTGAGTATTTTATATGCCTTCTCCAGTTGAAAATCCTGCCGACTGTGAAACACACACTGCAATTCATTTTATTAGTGCTAAAGGTATGAAAGCAGCCAAAATTCATCATCAGGTTAATTAATTATATGGAGAAAACAATGTGAGTGATGGGATGGTACAGAAGTGAGTGAGAGCTTTTAAAGATGTACGTACAAATGTGTGTGATGAGGAACAAAGTGGACGACTTTCAGTTATTTCTAATCATTTGGCTGGTAACAACTTGATCACCCTCCATACAGCCCCAAAGCAGTACCCAGTGGGTTCCATGTACCCCTACACTTGAACAAGCATTTGGGTGCACAGAGCCACGGCAGTAATGAAAATGTCAAAACGACGATTTTGCAATGTTTGTCTAATCAAGTGACAGATTTCTATGAGATGGTATTCAAAAGCTGGTTGTACAGTATGATGAGTCCCTTAATACTGGTGGGAATTATGTAGAAAAGTAGAATAAAGTACAGGCTTTCATGTAAAAATAACACTGCTGAGAAAAGCCTACTTGTTTTATTTATATTTCAAAATGGTACTTCCTTAAAAAACATATACCATGATAAGATTAAGTATAAGTACTAACTTGAAATACTTGGAATATAATGCCTGCCATGTGATAATGAACATTTGTCTTTATTCTGCTGTAAAGGAGGAAAAAATGAAAAAAAAATCATGCAATATATATCAGTTCCATAACTTGTGCCTCTGTAGTTTCTCCTTTAAAAAATACTTATGTACTAGTTTTGATGAATAATCTCAAACTTATTTTTTATTCCAGTTCATGGATTTCAAAAAATATGCTGAAACTGGATCTCTCCGGGAGACCCCAAAACTGGAACGCTCTGTAGCTTTGTTTAATGGGCTTACTCAATGGATACAGTGCATGGTCCTCAGTAGAACAACACCTCTACAAAGAGCTGAAGTCATGGTGAAGTTCATTGAGGTTGCAAAGGTGCAAAAAGTTCTTTTTCATTTGCTATTGGTAGTTTAAAGTAGTTTAACAGTTCAATAATTATTATGTTACAGAAGTAAATGTCTTCTTGATGTCCAACAAGCTGAAATTGTAGAATTCAGATAATATTTTGGCGATCTATGCCATCATTAGGTGATGTGATGTATTGGATGGAGCAGCACACATGTGGAAAAACTATATAGCATCCTCAGAATTGTGGTGCCTCCCAGTACATCAGCTCTCCTGATGACGGAAGAATGAGTTGATGCCACAATATAATGCAAGTTTCACCATTTTGCTTTGCTGGCCACCTGACAACGAATCAATTACGTGACATGTCAGAAAGCCTCATAAATTACCTTTTCTATTAGACTCATTGAGATTTGCCACTATAAAATGTTAATTCACATCATAATTGAGCTCATTTCTTGTATGTAAGAAGACAAACAGATAGTGTAATATATTTAAGAATAAAGAATGGAAACTGTAAAGGGTGTTCTACCAAAACTAACACTGGGCAGATAGGGAGTGGGAGAACTGGGTTGAATGCATGAGATATATTTTACAGTAATTCTATGCAATGGAGATATTACAATTATGCCTCCCAGCTCTGTTTTCTCCAGATTGGGAATTCAGTATATAAACAAATCAAATAAGTAACACTAATGAAGTCAAATAACTTTTAAGTATGATGGAACTATGGCATTACAACCATTTTAGAAAACAAAATTCATTTAGCAAGATTTAAAATAAAAACTGTAGAATAACAACACTTTGTTAATGATGAGAACTTGCCAGTAATGACAACAAATACCTTTACACAGAAGCTACTCCTTCAGCAGGGTCCAAACGGGCACATAGTGGTAGGTATGAGGGGAGGGGTGAGGGAGGGGAGGGAGGGGAGGGGAGGGAGTCTTGGTTTGCTTGTTATCAGGAGCTCCAATGTTAAGCACATTTTGATGGAGACCCTTAGGGAAATAGCATTTAGCACTAGAAAGATGTCCAATGTGCACCCGGTAAGTGAGATGAGGAGAAGGTCCTACCAACAATTATAGAGAGCAGCATGGCATCATCTTCAAATTGTAGCTCATGTTGGCACCAATGATTCCTGTCACTTGGGTTTTGAGACCATCATCAGTCCATGTGAGTGGCTGGCAGCAGTGATTAAGAATGGTGGCCTTGAGGGATGCAACCAGAGCTTAGAATTTGCAGTATTGTACCCATTATTGATTGGGGTCACTTGGTTTAAAGCCAAGTGGAGGATCTCAACCAGGAGCTCCATCGATTCTCTGACAGTCTTGGCTGCAAATTTCTGGACCAGCTACATGGAAAGCACAGTGATTGTGCAGAGCATCTGATTTTTTTTTAGACTGTGTCATAATTTAAGGTGCTCTGAGTGAATGCTCACCAGTCAACATGCAGAAAGTGAAATCAGATTGTGTACAAAACAGTCTTGAGCAGTTACTTAACAACACAAACCCAATGGAAATATCTTAGACCTTCTAGCTACAAACAGACCTGACCTTATTGACAATGTCAGTCTAGAGACAGGGGATTATTGATTATGACATCATCATAGCAGCAATGTTTACTACTGTTAATAAATAATCCATCAAGGAGGCTAGGAGAGTTTTTATGCTGGAAAGAACAGATAAGCAAGAAAGGAGGGAAGGAAGATGAGGGTTTGACAATGAGGCCATTAGTGATGGAGCACAAGTTTGGATTGTTTTTGTTAAGGATGGGAAAGGAAATCAGCTGCGCAATTTTGAATGAACCATTCCAGAATTGGTCTGCAAGGATTGAGGGAAGTCGTGGAAAATCTAAATGTGGATGGCCAGATGCAGATTCAAACTGCCATCCTCCCAAATGCAAGTCCATTGTGTTAAACATTGCACCACCACATTTGGTTTGGACATTGAAAGGATATCATTTAGTTCCAATATGATGAACATAAAGGAATTATGGGCAAAGTTTAAGCTGATTGTAAATTATAAGTACGTTCCAAGTATGTGCCAAGTAAGTATTAAGGATGAAAAAATACCAATGTGTTTTACTAACAAAATTCTGAAAATGCTGAGGAAACAGATATTACTGCACACTCTGTTCAAAAAAGAATGTAGGAACACTGACAGGCAGTAAGGTAGTAAGAATTCATGCATCTACAAAAATATTGATGCATGAAGCATACAGCAACCTCCATCATCATACATTAACAAAATATCTTGTCAAGAACCAATGAAAATTCAAATCCTACATAAATTTGCTACTAAGTGGGTCAAAAATTTTTATTTAGTCACTCATAACACAGTTTTGTGGGGCATTAAAAGACAGCTAAAAGAAAGCTGACGTTTTAAATTTCAGATCAAAAAATCATTCACATGGGACTGTCATAGAGATATACCTGTACTTTCATTTGACCACTTGCACAGAAACCTATAAGGAGGACATATAAATAGGAATCCCTGGCATTAAGAAGCAACTGAAAAGGTTGACAGCAAATAAGTCACCAGGCGCAGATGGAATCCCAGTTTGGCTTTACAGAGAGCACTCTTGAGCATTGGCCCCTTGCTTAGCTTGCATTTATCACGAACCTCTCATCCAATTCAAAATCCCAGTTGACTGGGAAAAAGTCAGGTGGCTCCTGAATATAGGAAGGGGAAAAGAACTGACTTAAAAAATTACAGACCAATATCCTTAACATCAGTTTGCTGCAAAATTACTTGTACATAATGCAAGTTCAAATATAATAAATTATCTTGAGTCAGAAAATCTTCTGTCTGCAAATCAACATGGATTTAGAAAGTATCACTCAAGCAAAACTTAGCTTGCCCTTTTCATGCACAATATCCTGTGAGCCATGGACAAAGGGCAACAGGCAAATTCTACATTCCTAGATTCCCAGAAAGCAGGTGTGACAGTTCTCCACTGCATTCTTTTAAGGTAGGTCTAAGCATATGAAAAAGGTTCTGAGACATGTGACTTCTTAAGTAGTAGAAAGCAGTATATTATTCCAGACATTGAGCATTCATCAGAAACAAGTGTATCATCAGGAGTGCCCCAGGGGTGTGTGATAGTATTGCTACTCTTCTCTATATGCATAAATGGACTGATGAATAGTGTCAGCAGCAATCTGCAGCTGTTTGCTAATTACACTGTGCTGTAAAGGAAAGTGTCATTGTTGAGTGCCTTAGACATAATTTCTATTTGATGTGATGAATGGCAGCTCACTCTAAATGTAGAAAAATGTAAGTTATTGCACATCTTGTAATGTTCAAATGAAATATCGTTGGTGTACCACTTGACAAAGACACATTCATTAAATATCTGAGCATAATGGTGCAAAGTGATGTGAAATGGAATGAGCTTGTAGGGTTGGTAGTATGGAAGATGAATAGACAACTTCAGTTAATGCAGAGAATTCTTGGAAAGTACAGCTCACCTAAAAAGTAGATTCTTGAAGACTATTTAAGTGTTTGGAAACAGCACCAGATAAAATTAAGAAAAGACATAAAAGCAATTAAAAAGCATGCTGCTAAACTTGTTACCAGCAGATTTGATCAACATGTGGGTATTGCAGAAATGGTCCATGAACTCAAATGGGAATCTCTGGAGGTGAAACATTATTGAGAAAGTTTAGAGAATTGGCATTTGTGGCTGACTGCAGAATGATTCTACCACCACCAATGTATACTTTTTGCATAAGAACCCCGAAGACAAGAGAAATTAAGGCTCATAGAGGCATATAAACAGTCATTTTTCCCTTACCCCATTTGCAATTGGAACAGGAAAGAGAATAGCTAGTAGTGGCACGTGGTATGCTCTGACATGCGAAACATGGTGGCTTGCTGAGTATGTATATAGGTGTAACCGTAGATCAGCTAAGGCAACATATTACCTACAAATATTAAAGTAACAGCATATATACGCAGACAAGCAAAAAGTTTTGAGATTTCTCAGTTCAAAATACTCTTTTTCCCAGGTGAAAAGTACACTTTTTCCATGTTAAGTGACAGTAGCAGATATTTTGAGCACAGGACACGTTATGCAGTCAGCCAATAGCAACATCACTGTTCAGTAGCATGGACACACAAATAGGAAAAGTTAATGGTTTAAATTAATACACATGGTGTAGCTATAAGAAAAGCCAAGCTTGCACATATAATATTGGTATTGGGTTTGGTACAATAGTGGGGAAGTGCATTTTAATTATTTATCCTTTCAAAATAACAATGTGTATGATGATGTATATACTGTACCAACCTGACTTGTCCTACATCGTTTGTGCAAAATATGTACCTAAACACAATTTACAGGACCAATAAAGAAATACAAATACAAATACAATCAATCTATGAAGAAGATTGCTTAGAAAGCACTTGTGTGACTACTTCTTGAATATTGCTCAAGTATGTGGGAGCCGTATCACATAGGATTAACAGCAGATATTGAATGTATACAGAGAAGGGCAGCATGAATCATCACAGATTTGTTTAATCTGTGGGAGTGTGTACAGAGATATTGAAGGACTGAACTGGAAGACTCGTGAAAATGGATGTAAACTATCCCAAGAAATTCTATTAACAAAATTTCAAGAACCAGCTTTAAATGATTATTCTAAAGATATACTACAACCATCTATGTATTACTCACATAGGGAACTTGAGGGTAAGATTAGAATAATTACTGCATGCACAGAGGCATTCAAACAATCATTCTTCCTGCATTCCATATGTGAATGGAACAGGAAGAAACCCTAATCACTGGAACAATGGGATGTACCCTGTGCCATGCACCTCAAGATGGTTTGCAGAGTATAGATGTAGATGGTCTTGAAGATTAATAAGCTACACAAAAAGTTAATAAATATCTAGTCTTTTGGGCTTGAAATTCTTCTAAGTGGCTGGGCCTCTAAGTGTTAAGTTTTAAGTGAGAGTCATATGCTCTGTGATTTAAGAAAGTCATCATATATCTAACATAATTCATCTTTCATAAAAGGAAATTTACTTTGAAAGTAATGCTTGTCAAACCACCATTTGCAAAATTTTCCTGTGACCTGTTAGAAATAGGTTCCTTTCAGTAGTTACCACAGACAATGCCACAGAGCACCAGAAAATGGGCATTATGGCACAAGTGCAACTACAATGATGCAGAAGTCCATATGTTTATATGTATATGGCCTTATAAGATCTTCCATTACATCATAAAAGAAACAGGACATCAGAGGATACTCCAAGAGCATAAGAACTTCATAAAACATACTAAAATTCATAATTCAGCTTAAAGTACACATTTGTATGTCCAGATTCACAATGAAGTAGGCCTCAACCTGATATCAAGCTTTTCAGTGTGGTTTTTGGGATGCAAATTTTCTTGGAGTACCAGTACTGTATTATCTCATGTTCAGTTCTTATTGTGGCATAATGTTATACATGCTAGAAGATGAAAAAGTGCACTTGAAATTAAGTGAACAGTTGAAATTAGCCAGTAGTGTGTAATGAAACGCTTTGTTTCAAAGAAATTGACTGCCTTTGTGGAAAAGATTAATAAAAGCCACATTTCTTTAGCAAATTGACAACAATAACTTCATTTTCTGCAAGGCGATTGATGCCAAACTGCTGAAAACATGGAAATAATAAAAATTAGAAAACAAACTAATAACATATTTTAACTTTCCATAACTATGTGAATGTATTTTAATTTACTTGATAGCTTCCGGCTACAGAAATCTGTTTTCTTTAAATTTAAACAAAGAGGAAACAACAAAATTCACTAAATGTAAACACAGGTATCATGGAGACTACCCCTTGCACTATAACCCAGACTGCCCTGCTCATGCATGAATCTAACAACTTGGGTGCACCAAAATTTTTTTTTGTAGGATCTGGCTGTTTGTTGCTACTGCTGATATAGTTAACAGTAGCCAGAAGTGGGAGAAAGTACCACTGATATGCAACTCAACTGCGCATGTGTGTGAGCCCACAGTCAACTGCTCAAATGATGTAAACAGTTGTGATGTCATATTCATCAAAAGCAGTTTGTTGTTATGAAGTATTTGCCCTAAAGCCATTGAAACTGTGGGGTCTTGTGCACTTGTCGCTAACAGGGTACCTATGGGATGCAGCATTCTCAGATTGCTATACAACAATTCAAACAAATAACATTAGTAGTTTTATTTCTAGAAAGCTACTGACAATACTTAACTATGGAGATTTACCAGTAGTAGTCACAAATGAGGGTAGACTTGCAATATTATTATAGACTTGCAATATTATTTAGGCAAGTTGACATGTCACTGATAACTAACGCCCACAATCTGGTGCCAATCTGTGCAGCCAAGGCTAGCAGGAGCGTCGCTTATATTCCCTTCTTCCAGGTGTCGCACTTGGCGTGGCGCAGTCCAATTCCGCACACCATTGGCTGACGTTTCCTCACCACCTTCTGTGGTCTTGCATACTGTGTCTTTGTTCCAGTGCTTGTGGTTACGCCAGAACATTCCTCCCTCCCAAAGCAATTGACCGTTGTTGTGTCTAGAGTGTGACCACAGTGGGGGATGCAGGAGCTTGGATGCTCTGATGGGCTGGAAGCTGTGGCTGCAGAGGACATCCAGCTTCCAGCCATACCCCACCATCTGGCCTATGCTCTGGCAGAAATGTCCCCTAGAAAATGACCAAAAGGGTACACGTCTACCTCCTGCTGTCATGAACCACATTAAGGCAGTGACTGCTACAGTGTGAGTGGTTCCAGCTCCATCGGTAGGCTGAGAGGAGGCAGAGGAAGTGAAGGCTCCGTCTCCATGGGGTCATCCCGCAGTGTCGTGTTGACACCCTCTGGTGGCTGCTGTGGCCGCATTGTCCTCTGGAACCATGAATCTGGGGGAAGAAAGACTGAAAGATTATCATGTACATGACAGAGGTGAAGTCGGTTTTGATGGCGGCACTGCAAACCATCTGGACCTGAAACAAGAAACTTGCAAGCGCAAAGTCAATGGGCTATCTCACCTTGCACCCACCATCTGTTGCCACTAAAAGCTCTGTAAAAGACAATATCATGTGTCGTGAAGTGATACTTGCGGCCTTCCTGCAGCGCTGGATGCTGAGGAGGGTGGATCAGGTGGAGAAGTGTGTGGTGGCAGTGGCCATGAAGCACTTCTGCCAGCACTGGTCCATCTCATGGGTGCAAACAATACGAGGTGAGAAACAGTTGCAATGCTTGATCCCTGGTGTGTGCAGAGTGAAGTTTGGCCATCTGCTGCTTGAATGTTCTGACAAAACGTTCCACTTCACCATTTGACTGTGGATGGAACGGTGCACTAGTTAGATGTTGTATGCCATTGCCTTCACAGAACATTTCAAATTCATTTGACGTGAACTGAGGACCATTGTCTGACACTAATACTTCAGGTAAACCTTCTAGGCAAAAGATCAGTGACAACACCTGAATTGTGCTACATGATGCTTTTGAGTTCATTGGCATAGCAAAAGGAAACTTTCTATATGAGTCAACCACAATTAACCAACGAGTGTTCCAAAAGGGTCCCACAAAGTCCATGTGCACATCTTGCCATGGCGATTGTGACTTTGGCCAAGCAGAGAACTTTTGTGGTAGAGCAGACTGATTTTCTGTACATGCATCACATTGTGACATCATCTGTTCTATTTGGGCATCTATACCCTGCCAAGTACAGTGTCAATGCGCTAACTACTTCATATGAACAATCCCCCAGTGTCTTTGGTGAAGTAACTGTAACATTTCTTTGTGCAAAGCTTTAGGGATCAACACATGTGACTGTCCACTGACATTTTGTACAAGAATCACACGTTTTTGTACAGTGAGGCTATGCCAACATGTAAAGTATCAGCACACTGCAGAGTTATTTATGCTATGCAAGGAACGAGGCCACGATGTGCAAATGTATTTGAGAAAATGTTCACATGTGGATCAGCTTCTATGGCCTATGCAATTTTCTTATAGTCCAGCAGAAAAGACTGAAGCAATTTGAATCTTGAGCATCAATGTGACAACAAGATGCAACAGAAGTGTCAAAGTCTGTATCAGGGCCGATTAGAAGGCGTGAAAGTGTGTCCGCATTACCATGTTCAGCAGTTGGATGATACACAATCTCGTACTGGTATTGAGACAACAACAAAGCCCATCTTTACAATTTTTGGGCAGTCTGTACAGGAACCAGTTTCATTGGATGAAACAAGGACTGCAAAGGCTTGTGATCCGTTACTAAATAGAATTTTCTGCCATACAAATAGTGGTGGAATTTTGTGATGCCGCACACAATAGCCAAAGCCTCTTTTTCAGTTTGCGAATAGTTACACTGAGCTTTGGACAACACTTTTAATGCAAAAGCAATAGGTCTGTCTTTAACATCAATTCTGTGTGAAAGCACTGCACCGATTCTGTAAGAGGAAGCATCAACTTGTAATGAAACTGGTTTTTCAGGATCAAAGTGAACTAAGCATTTATCACTGAGAAATGCATCTTTAAGTTTTTGAAAAGCTACTTGGCACTCATCTGTCCAAAGAAAGGGTATATTCTTGTGATGCAAGTGATGCAATGGAGCTGAAATCTGCACAGCATTTAGTATGAACTGAATATAATAGTTCATTTTCCCTAAAACTGACTGAAATTCTGTGATATTGCAAGGAACCAGCAAATCTCATATGGCTAACAAATGTGATTGCTGATGATGTACACCTTGACTGTTTATGATGTGACCAAGATACTGCAATTCACGTTTTAAAAAATCACATTTGTCCAGTCAACACTTTAGTCCTACATCAGATACCACATGAAATAAAGCACACAAATTTGCAATGTATTCTTCAGGTGTGTGATCTGCTATTACAATATCGTCCAAATAGTTTGAACAGTTTGGCACTTGTGCAATGAGCTGTTCCAAATATTGTTGGAAAATGGCGGGTGCAGAAGCACTGCCAAAAGGCAAATGCAAATATTTAAAAAAGCCCAAATGAGTACTTACTACACACACTGTTTGAGATTCTTCATTGAGTGGTATTTGAAGATACGTGTCACACAAATCAAATTTTGAAAAGTAGCATCCAGTGCTTCATTTGTCCATGAGATCCTCTGGGTGTGGCAATGGATAAGTATCAATTACAGTTTGTGGGTTGACTGTAAACATAAAATCAATACAGAGGCGAATGCAACCTGAAGGTTTGGGGAGCAAAACCAGTGGACTTGCCCATTGACTAACTGATATGGGTGCAATAATTCCACTATCTTGCAATTCTTTAAGTTCAGCTGTGACTTTGTCTCGTAATCCAGTGGGAACCGTTCTGGCCTGGCAAAATTTTGGCTGAGCATTGCTTTTCAGAGTAATATGTGCAACAAAATTGTTAGCTTTGCCTAAACCTTCAGAAAAGAGTTCCGGGAATTATTTTAGCAAGCTAGCTACACTTTCTTTTACATTGAAGTCACTCACAACACATTGTCCTGAATGTTAAAGCCAAACAAGTCAAAAGAATCAAGTTCAAAAATGTTCTCACAATCACATGATTGTAGCAGTGTAAAAGTCACTGTTCACACATGTGAGCGATACATGGGAGGCGAAGTACATGTTCCGAGAACGAGAATGTCTTGTCCATTATAAGCCATCAGTTGTGTGCTATTTTTAGACAGGTGTGGGGAGCCTAACAGTTCATATGTGCAACGATTTAGCAATGTGACAGAGGCACCCATGTCCAACTGAAATTTCCCACGTTTCCCACAAATAAGCAAATGAACAAAAAGTTCGTTTGACTGACGTATCCCAGATGAAACTGCATGCTTGCTAGTTTCAGACTTGGAAAATACTGCATTAATGACATGGCCTTGTGATGAAATTTTTGTGAGGTGACTGAATTCTGATGTTTGTTCCATTGCAAACATACAGATTGCAAATGTCCTTTCCATCCATAAGTGTAACACTGAGCTTGTCGGGAGGGGCTGTCTTGGCATTTGTGCCATGTATAACAGCAAGGACAAGGCTTAATTCAGTTTGTCTGTGTAGCACCTGTTTAGCGAACTGCTTATGCAGCATCAACAATTGTTTACTTGGCATGGCTAGCATGCACCACTGGTGCGGAATGGGCAAGTGCAAGCAGGGGACTCAACCCAACAAATAGTTGGCTGCTCAAATATATGAGCCAACAAGGCACCGGAATCGTACTGATATAATGTTTGCACTACCTGCTGAAATGATGGATTGGACTGTTTCAAAATTTGTTCCCTGATTTTGACATCAGGCACATTGTACACGATCACATTGCGCAACATTACATCTGAATATAAAGCACTGCAAGCACATTTGAATTTGCATTTTCTTGTTGTACCTTGCAAATCTGTTAATCACTCACGATAAGAATACCTAGCTGCTACCACATTCACTTGTTAGTCATAATAGTTTGTTAGTGAGTCTATCACTGCATCATATGACAGTTCACTCGAAGTGATGTTAGGAAAGAGTTTCTGAATTAATCTGAACACTGCACTTCCCAGTGTTGATAATAGATAAGGAAGATTCACAGTATTTGGTACATTATGGGCGAGTAAATGTGCCTCAGACTGTGAGAGCCACTCGAGCTATTCCTCTACCTGTTCACAAAACTGTTGCAAAGGTGGTATAGCTGCTGTAGTAGGTGGTACTTGTTCTGGCAGGCATGCGGCATTGGCCAGTAGCTGCTGCACCATATTGAGCAGGGTAGAAATCTGGTTCACCTAAAACTGAAGCATCTGAATTAGCTTTAGCTTTGTGGCATCTAATGCTTACAGCTGTGGCACCTGAACCGAGGAGGGAGGGAGAGGGGGGGGGGGTAATATTGGAAGACAAAAATGCAACAGATAAAAATATGTACAAAGAAATGTTCTGCAATGCCCACCTGAAAACATGTATAGCAAAAATGACAAACTGTTAAAGTTATATGCACCCCTGCAAAGTAAAGACAAGAGAGAATTAAAGCACCTTAAAAAAAAATGGCCATGGCCATTGACACATAGTTTGGTTGATGACTCTTCGCCAGTTGTGGGGTCATGTCCACTTGTCGCTAATAGGGTGCGTTACAGGATGCAGTGTTCTCAGAATGCTATATAAAAATTCAAACATATAACATTAGTAGTTTTATTTCTAGAAAGCAATTGACAACACCTAACTTTGGAGATTTACAAGTAGTAGACGCAAATGAGGGGTGACTTGCAATATAATTTAGAGTCCTTGATATGTGAACTGTTCAGCAAAGTTGACACACGTAACTGATAACTAATATTCATGATCCGGTATTGATCTGTGCGACCGAGGCTAGCAGGAGCATTGCTTATATTCCCTTCTTCGAGGTGTCGCTCTTGGTGCAGCACGGTCTAATTCTGTGCACCATTGGTTGACTTTTCGTCACCGCCTTCTCTGGTCTTGCATACTGCATCTTCATTCCTGTTCTTGTGATTATGCCAGAACAGAAACATTTTGCAGTTGACAGACACTTGTGTGTGCACTGTGCTTTGTTGTTGTAAATGGCACATTTCTTTTGTAACCTAAGTTTTATTTTAGTTTTTTTCTCTTGTTTACATTTTATTGCTGCAGTATTATTCTGCAATAGTGCAGTACAGTAAAATTCTTTGTTAGGGTATCAGTCCTTACCAGTCAAAATTACAAAAAATTAACTGAAAAATAGAATAATGAAAAATTCATGGAATTCTAAAAAAATCCCATAGTTCACCTGGTTTCCTTCCAGATGAAAAAAAAACCTGTGTTTTTTCCGGGTTTCCCAGCTGGCCCAGGGTGTTTATACCATGAATAAACATCAGTAAGGACAGGAACAAGATTCTCCAACAGAATGTTAAAATAAGTAATTGCCACTTAATTTGGTGTGTAACTAATGACTGTGGTGTTAATGGAAATGATACACACAAGGACAAACAGGAACTCTGGGAAATACCTGGAATTTTTTCATCCAGGAGAAACCCGAGATTTTTACAGAATGCCAGGAATTTATCATTCTTCTATTTCTCATTAATTTTTTGTAATTTGGCACACGGTACATCCCACTGTACCAGTTATTAGAGTTTCTTCCTGTTCCATTCACATGCGGAGTATGGGAAGAATAACTGTTGGAATGTCTCTGTGCTTGCAGTAATTATGTAACCTTATCCTCATGATATAGGGGCTTGTAGTATGCCCTTAGAATAATCATTTAAGGCTGGTTCTTGAAATTTTGTTAGTAGAATTTCTTAGGATAGTTTACGTCTATCTTCAAGAGTCTTCAATATCTCTGTGACACATTCCCACAGATTAAACAAACCTGTGACCATTCGTGCTGCCCTTCTCTGTTTATGTTCAATACCCGCTGTTAGTCATATGTGGTATGGGTCCCGTACACTTAAGTGGTACTCTAGAAGTGTTGCACGAGTGATTTGTGAGCAGTCTTATTTGTAGACCGATTGCTCTTCCCCAGTATTCTACCAATGTCAATGTCAATATTATATGTGCAAGCTTGGCTTTTCTTGCAGTTACACTACATGCAGGGTGTACCAAAAAGAATCACCCGATTTGGCATGTCTATATTTCTGGAACTAATAAACATATAGAATGAATTTTGTCTTTTGATGAATGTGACATTCAAAAGGGGTTTTTCTTTTTTTTGTACCTTTTCATGTGTTCGATATCCCTCCTCGCATATGCCAATGCGGTATTCAAATTGTTCCCACACTGCAGCAAGCGTGTCTTGAATTACAGCTTCCACAGCTGCTGTTATGTGATGTCTCAAGTCACTCATTGTTGTTGGTAATGGAGGCACATAAACAGAGTCTTTTATAATCCCCCACAAGAAATAATCACATACAGTCAGGTCTGGTGACCTTGGAGACCAGTAATGTAAAGCTGCATCGTTTGGTCAATTGTGACCAATCCATTGTTCAGCAGTCCTCTTATTTAAAAATTCTCACACTTCCAGATGCCAGAATGGTGGTGCCCCATCCTGTTGGTAAATGAAGTTATTTGAATTAGTTTCCAACTGTAGGAAAAGAAAGTTCTCAAGCATATCGAGATATGTGCTTCTTGTAACAGTGTTCTTGGTAAAGATAAATGGACCATCCACCTTTTCCCGTGAAACTGCACAAAACACATTAAATTTTGGAGAGTCCCTCTCTTGTTGCACAACTTCATTTGGCTATTCTGTACCCCATATTCTCACATTATGATGGTTCACCTTTCCACTTAAATGGAAGGTTGCCTCATCACTAAACACTAAAAGTGGAAGAAAACTGGCATCCTCCATCTTGCCAAGAACGAAATTAAAGAGCTCCACACATTGTTGTTTGTCACATTTACAAAGAGTTTTCAGTAGCTGAATTTTTATGATTTCATGTGTTAAACTTCGATGAAAAACATGCCACATGGACATCAGGTCATGTTGAGCCACTGAGCTGCATGATGAATGGATTTCTGCTGACTGCGTGTGAAACTAAGGTGGATCTGTTCAACATTTGTGTCAGACACTCGGGGATGGCCCAGCAATTTGGCTTTACACAAACAACCTGTTTCTTGGAATTATTCATGCCATTGTCTAATGCACTGTGCTGTAGGAGGATCTACACTATACCTAGTATGAAAATCATGCTGATTAGTTATTACTGACTCGCACTGCCCAAAACATAGAGCACAAAATGCTTTCTGTTGTCCTGACATCATTTTTACTACAACTCAAGTGGGTGCACACTGCTGCTACCTAGTGGGAACTGTGTGAAAGCCAACAGTATGTTGTTCACACACATATCTGAAATAACATAATAGTTATGATTTTTTTTAAATCAGATGATTCTTTGATCCTCACTGTATAAACCATTAACTTTTCCGATTTGTGTGTTCACACTACTGAGCAGTGATGTTGCTATTGGATGACTACATCATATTTCCTGTAATCTGAATATCTGCTGTCATCAGCTGGTGGGATCAGGTGACATGACCTATTATTGGCTTACAAAAGCACATTGTGATCTCAATTTCAATGCTTCATAAACTAATGTGCTGTGTGCGGTGGAACTCGAATTTATACTTTTTTTAATGTGAAAATATGGAACTTGTGTGTTGCTCCACATCAAAGCTCTTTCCAAAACGCTTTTGAGAAATCTGGAAAAAAATCCAGGATAATTTTTTGCTTGTCCCAGTGTACACCCTGTCAGTGCCTTTTACGACATAACAAGAAATATAGTAAATATAACTAGAAATATAGTGAAGCCACTCCTATGTAAAATGCCCTGTGTAAAACACACTTTGTCTCCAGCCCCACAGAATCTTTCATAAAGTTAGTTTGAGACTTTTCAGACACTAACAAAAAAATATTTTTGTAAGTTACCACTATTAGTGTTTTGCATACATTATTTATTTTGTAGTGAATCAGTATTTGTGGTTCACAGTTATGTTGAAGAATACATCACCCCCTGAACTTCATTGTATATCCACACAAATAAACATGCACTTCTGAGAATTTTCAGATGCTGCCATTGTCCTTTGCATAATGTATGAGCAATTTGTAGCAAATTGGCATCTGTGACTTAGTTACCGTAGCACATTTTCTAACATGTTGTGTTACACATAGTTTTCCCTCAAAGAGGAGTAGCCCTATATAATATCTGCATTTATCATAAATTAACTTTGTTTTCAAGTTTTCTAACAACTATAATTAACCTCAAAACATTTTAGGAAACAAGTAGTTTTTCCACAGGTTTATGTATTACCTTAATAGGAATCTCAATTTGTGTTTTTGCTTCAATTATTACAGGTAATTAGCAACTTTTTAGCTCAACAGGTTAAAGGATAATCAATGAGCTTAATTTAAAGTTATTTGTTTACTGCCTTGCAATAGATTGCTCCAACCAAAATGCAGCCCCACTGTGAATGCTGTTCCTGAACACAGGATGAGTTAGTTGATGTTCATAAGCAGCTGGAAATCACCCTGACTACTGTCAAATGATTGGCAGCTGCTACGAATTGGTGTGTTGGAAGAGCTGTCAAGAGTTGTGTACCTGTGATACCTGTACCAGAGGTACCTCAAGTACTATCCTCTCCCATGGAGCCTGTCTCCTCTGTAGAAAGTACAGTATCTGTCATTACTCATCCACCTGACTGTGAGTGGCATGTCAATGATGGATCTAGGCATCCTGTACAGGGTAGGATGGGGACCAGGGAGGACTCAGGGTGTTGTACAGATCACCCTAACCAACAAATATGGGGTGCTGTCTTTCACTGAAACTGAATCAGTGGGACTCACTTCACCTGTTTCGAGAAAACCTGTATTGTCTTGAGAAGACAAATCCAAAAGGGTAGGGTCTATTAATTGTTGGCAGTTCAAATGTTTGATGAATGATGGTATCCCTTAGGAAAATGCACTCAGTGTGTATGCCTGGGGGCCTCATTCAATTTGTTGATGAGACTATTCCAGCAGCCATTGAGGGAACATTGTGCAACCAACTGCATATTGTGATGTGTGCTGGAACAAATAATGCCTGTCACATGGGCTTGAGGTCAATCTTGGGCCATTCCAGTGACTGGCAGAGAAGGTTGAGAAGACCAGCCTTGCACATGGAATTTCAAGAAGCTCACAGTTTGCAGCATTGTCCCCAGAACGGATCATGGTCCTTTGGTTCTGAGTCAAGTGGAAGGACTGAACCAGAGACTTCCAAAGTTCTTTGTCAAACTAGGCTGTGTCTTCCTGGACTTGCAAAACACAGGGTCGAGAACTGTTGGGACCCCGAAATGGATCAGGTGTGCACTACACATCAGAGGCTGCTACTCAGGTAGCTGACTGTGTGTGGGGTGCACACAAGGGTTTTTTTAAATTAGGCAACTTCCCATCCAATCCAGATAATGACAGTTGTAGGAAACCCAGCAGTATCATTGTGAGATTCAAAGAATACCTCCCACGAGTGAGAGTATTAAAATACTAATGGTTAACTGCCAAATCATTCCCAAGAAAGTGCAGGAGTTTGAAGCTCTCGTGAAAAGCAGTGAATCTTGTGTAACACTACTTACAGAAAGCTGGTTGAAACCTGAAATTGATGACAGTTAAATTTTTGGGGAAAATTTAATCATATTTCAAAAGGATAGGAAATGGGAAATGGATGTGGTGTACTTGTCAAAGTAGACAAGGAACTGAAATCCACTGAGGTAGAAATTGAAGCTGTATGTGAGACTGTTTGGACAAGGCTCAGTAATAGGGGTGGACATAAAATGATAATTGAATCTTTCTGTCACCCATCAGACTCATCTCCTGATGTAGCAAAACACTTTAGAGAAACCCTTGGTCCACTTGAATGTAAGTTACCCAGTCATACTGTAATCATCAATGAAGACTCAGATCATCCAACAATTAATTGAGAAAATTATAGTTTTGTTAGTGGTGTGCATGGTAAGACATCCTGTGAAACTTTACTAAATGCATTCTCAGAAAACTACCTAGAACAGATAGTTAGGAACCCAACTCGTGATGAAAATGTATTGGACCTAATAGCAACAAATAGACCTGATGTCTTTGAGGATGTCCACATCAAAACTGGCAAATTACAAAGGACAACTGAAACAAGCAGATATATTAGCATGTTTCAAGTTCCTCACGGCAATACGAATCTACTAATTTTTTATCTATTTTACTGAAAAAAAAAAATGTAAACTAGATAAAAGATCAGTAGTGTCATATTGCAGTGAAAACTTGAAACATGCTTCTTCCCTGCCACCAGCAGTGCACATGTGTTTCCATGCTAATTTTTGCTATAAAGCTGACACAATCAACTAGTAGTCTCCAGTGGTGGATACTCACCTGAAGATGGCACAACAGTTGCCTGCCAAAATATTGTGGCAAGAAGTCAATATGTTCCAGCTGCTATCCCAGAACTTCATAGAACACAGACATTACAGTTTGCCTGGGGACAGACCATTATTCAATGTCAGAGTTAACCTTTTCATGAAGTTAACCCAAACTACAATGAGTTGATAAAAGTTAAACAATACAAAATACAAAAAATGCAGTGTCACATGGCTCAGGGATCATTATAGAATCAGAATGCATGAAAATTACTTTTAAATATAACTACTGTGACTCAGCCTAAGAGAAGCAGTCATTTAAAGTTAACAAAACCCCTCCATGTAGGTAAGTTAACCTAAATAAATGAAATTCAGAGTGTATCTAACTCATAACACATAACATCGACCATTGGTTCTCTAATAAAATATGAAACTTGCATTGAGCAGTAGGATGGCTACAATGCAGCCTTAAGTCATCAGTGGCATTCAGGTGGTCATCAGGAACCCAGAACATTCAATAAAGTTGTGTAATTGACAGGTGTACATCTGATTTCTTGCACATAGCAGTATTGGAAGCCCCTTCAGTAGCTGTGGTAAAATTGAAATAATGATGTGGAGTCCAGAATAATGAATTCTGAACTCTACCACAGAAAAACACACACTAACATAAAATAATGCTTATAATACAGAAAAAAATGTAAAATTAAACAGGTTTTACAGTCACCTGAAGTTGTCTTATATACTAAAGAAAGAGGCCCACATGGGTGAAAACTGAACGGTGGGAAGAATTGATAAGTTTATCAATGAGGCAACCTTTATTCATTTTAAGTATCAGGGAGAACCTCCAGAGGGGGGACCAAAGTGCTTCCAGTAACCTTGTTTACATAAAAATCTCAATTACTCCTATCAGTAGTATGGCTAGTAGTGAACAGACAGAGTGAAACTGTTGGTGATAAAAATCAGCAATGTGCCACAGAGCACAGTTCAAGACTCCCCATGCAGTGTTTAAAAGCACATTTCAACAACAGCCACGTGTAGGCAAAATAAACTGAGAGGGTAGGAGGCTGTGGTGGTGGTGGTGGTGGTTAGTGTTTAATGTCCCGTCGACAACGAGGTCATTAGAGACGGAGCGCAAGCTCGGGTTAGGGCAGGATTGGGAAGGAAATCAGCCGTGCCCTTTCAAAGGAACCATCCCGGCATTTGCCTGAAACGATTTAGGGAAATCACGGAAAACCTAAATCAGGATGGCCGGAGACGGGATTGAACCGTCGTCCTCCCAAATGCGAGTCCAGTGTGCTAACCACTGCGCCACCTTGCTCGGTGTAGGAGGCTGTGATAGGCCACTAATCCATTGGCTGGTTGATTGATTTGGGGGGGAGTGGACCAAACAGCAAGTTCATCGGTCCTTTCAGATAAGGGAAGGATGTGGAAGGAAGTCGACCACGCCCATTAAAAGGAATCATCCCAGCATTTGCCTGAAGCGGTTTAAGGAAACCATGGAAAACCTAAATCAGTATGGCCAGATGTGGGTTTGAACTGTCATCATCTTGAATGTGCATCCAGTGTGCTAACTGCTGCGCCATCTTGCTCAGTGCCATTAATCCATGATAGTGGGCCCAAAGAGAAGCAGGAGGAGGAGGGGGGGGCACTCATATAGCAGGAGGGGAGGGGTAAGGTGGCGCACTACTGTAGAAGGGGAGAACATGTACTTGTGATTCTTACAGCATAGCATCTGATACCTGTTATGCAATATTTGCCTAAGCAGATCAGTTGTGTGTGAAGAAATAGCACCAAATTCACAGGAAACATGAACTTTTTACAATATTCACAATAATTATCAACTTTCTCAGTCTGTGGTGCTTTCGTGTTTCACCAATACAAGATGTTCTGTCACATCTGTTTAACCTACCTAAACCTGCTCCAACCTACTGATACCACAGAGATTAAAAGGCATTGCGGAGAGTGCTTTGTATTTTTAAAACTTCAATCATGTGAACCAAACCACCATATCCTTGATTTTCCATTTCTTTAATAGTCTGTTGTCACATGCCTGCAAGGTACTCTCAGATAGTTTGCCAACTGCTGCCTGAATGTGAAATAATATGAGACATACTGAAAAGCATGAGCTCTTGCATGGTGAAAGTAACAAAATTAATGGTGAGGCAAAGAAAGGAATTGTCATATGTGTATTTGCCTCATTAAAAGACACCTGAATGCTTAAGTATACTTTTTGATCAGATAGAGGCTCTTGTTTTGCTTGCAGTTGTTCCTGCAGTTCAAAATTTTTGAGGGCAACAGCCACTATCTGATCCTGCAAAGCTTTATGTGGATCTTCAATTATCCATTTGAGAGTAGGTAGTGGGCACCGTGAAACATTAGATAAGTACAGCAACAGACTTCTCACCTAAATGACACCAACATAAAAATACCAATCATTTCTCTGATGGCTGCTGCATATTCATCACCCCCAGATGAAATGGTCACAGCTTTAAGTAGTGTTTTACCAACAGTTACAACCGTCATCCTGATGCTGAGGTGGTAGCAATGCGGTGAGATGTTTCTGGTTCTTGTGACAAGGCAGGGTCCCCAAGATGGAAATGAGCTGGATTAATCTGTCTCACAGCACCTAGCAGCCCGCTACCTGTGTTTGATGGAGCAGAATATACTGATACCATAGTCAGCCCACAGGGATGCATCAAAATACCGCTGGCAACATAGTGAGCAACAGAAAGAGCTTCAAAATGCACTGTGTATGGACACAGCACAACTGCCCTATCTATTCTATTGCCAGCCAGCTAGATTCTGACACATTAATTAAGGCAGATGTTATCATGATGAAACTATGGTCTTTGGGTGTAGATCAAAAGGTGGGAGATCCCACTTCTGACACCAGTTTATGTAGATGCAGAGGGGCCTGGTCAGGATAGATATGGTATAGGCAACTGTTAGGGACTGTTGAATTATAAGATATTTCCATGAACAAAAAGGAAGTTCATTCTTTGTTCAGAATACAAGTAGGCTTGTCCAGATTGGTTTGTGAAGTCTTAGCCAGTCTTGGCGGTCATAAGAAGACACTAATTTTGGTGTCAGAATGAAGTCCAAGAAAAAAGGAGTACAAAAGAAATCACATCATTGCTGTGGGAAAGCCAGAGCGAGGGAGAACAATGCCACTTGACACTTAGGCCAACATGAATTGTACTTGAACATTACAGAAGAATATTAAAATGAAAAATTAACAATAAAATAAAAAAATTTAATGATAGACTGGCTAGGTAACCCTCACCGTTTTCTCAAAGCATGACTCCACACTACTAATCTCCTACAGAGATCATTTGGAAGGTGGTTTGTAGAAATAGATACCTACCAAACATTTGCTTTGATTTATGCAATTTACGTTAACTCAAATGGATGGCTTTAATCAGGCAAATGCACATATTTATAGGCAGCAAAATGTTCAAATTTGGCTTGGTAAGCATTTTTGTTTATTTCAAATGGTACACTACTGCAGTGATCTGACTTGGATGTTTCTGTGATCAAATGAAAAACAGAATGAAGACAATTCAATTACAGAAAAAAAATAAGTTCAAAAATGAAAACAGGTGACATTCATATTTAAGATATAAAAATACTTTATCTTTGCATGTTTTCATCATTTTCTTGGCCTATAATTCATACTTGGTTTAATTTGTTACAGAAACTATTAGAACTGCAAAATTTTAATTCATTGATGGCTGTTGTTGGAAGTGTCAGCCACAGTGTATTGGCTCGTTTATCAAAGACAATGGCCTGCATACCCTCTGAAAGTAAAAAGTCACTGACTGAAATGACAGATCTGTTGTCTTCCACAAACAATTTTAGCAATTATAGAAAGTTGCTGCATGAATGTTGTGGTTTCAGGATACCAATCCTGTGAGTATTTCTGTTCCATAAAATTTACTTGTTAGAGAGTCCTCTAATGTATGCTCACTGGTTGTAATATTTTGCAGAGGAATACATCTCAAGGACATGATCGCCTTACATGTGGCACTGCCAGATAGTTTGGATGGAGAAATGATAAATTTTCGTAAAATGGCACAGCTGTACTTGATATTTAAGGATTTAGAAGAGGTTCAGCTGAGCACAGCACCTATCAATGTTAACATGGACCTTGTCAACACTTTGAGAGTAAGAATCATTTTCTATCTTGTTCAAACATAATTTCACATGAATCAGTGAATATGACAATGAAAAATTAATAAAGTAAAGAAGATAATATAATAAGAGGGTGGATCTGGTATTTTTCTTTGTGTGTGTGTGTGTGTGTGTGTGTGTGTGTGTGTGTGTTTGTGTGTGTGTGTGTGTGAAATGGCTGCAGCATGTTAGAGGGATGTTAGATATGGATAACACAGGACCCAAGTTAGGAAGGATCCACCTTTGTCTCAGGAGGATGCAAAGCAAGGCAAGGCAAGGATGTGTAACTTGTGACAGTCTTCACAGAAGTGGAAGATTCAGGAAAATTGTTAGATAAGGAATATGATGTAATATCATACCCTTCCTGCAGAATTTAAAAATATTTAAAGGTTACAAATTTAAAACTTTTCTACCATTTGTCTTAAGCAGGTACCTCAACTGTTGTGTGAGACATTACAAGTGTCGTATGTAATTAGACTTCATCACCTCTTCTTCCTCTTAATGCCTTTGCCATTTTTCTATCTGCTTGCCCCAATAGCCTTCCATAAACATACTTGTCTTCTTATCCTTATGTTATTATTGCTCTTAAATTCTCACCAAATCAATAATAATATTATCATGTAAATGAAAATGTTGGTGGAAGTTATTGTATCTCGTATGTCCTGGATATGGACTTGTCAGTGAAGATGAGTATATCAGAAGGACAAGCAATGACAAGATATGCCAGCAACAGAAGAGATTAAGAAACCTGAAAGTCAAAGTATTCTCTGAACCAGAGTAATGTGAGTTATCAGTCTAATATAAACTATAAAGTGTCAATTCATGTTTACTGATAGCTTAGTAATTCCTTTGACAATACAGAAAGCTGGTCAGTAGTTACACATCAGTTTATATGCAGCTTGACTCAGCTCTGAGCTGTGGTATTTGCTGATATTTTTGATTGAGGTGTTCAGAAAACTTACCACATTTTTCCCTTTCTTTAATACTGTTGGTCAATTTTCTTATGGTGTTTCTTATTATGTTTGTTCTTTATTTTTTTACATCAATTATCTGTATTTAAGTTAGATTATGTAACATTTACCTATATTCATGTCACATGAGTCATCAAGCATCCCAAACACTAGTAATAAAATTTTATTCTATATGCACTATACATATCACTGACTATTAATGCTATTTGATGGTAGACCACATACTCAAAGAAATGCTCTTGATTGGTTGTTATCCATCTTTTGCAAAAAATTTATAAGAACATTCATTTCATAATGTTCTAATTAATTTTTCCACAAGAGGAATAACACCCAATTGAGAGCATTTCTTTTCATTTCATTTCATAACCCACTATGAACCATGGACCTTGCTGTTGGTGTGGTGGCCTGCATACCACAGCAATACTGATAGCTGTACCATAGGTGCAATCACAATTTGGGGGGGGGGGGGGGGGTATCTGTTGAGAGATCAGACAACTGTGTGGTTTCTGAAGGGAGTCAGCAGCTTTTTCAGTAGTGGCAGAGGCAACAGTCTGGATGATTGACTGATCAACGTAAATGGCCTTGCTGTGATCATAATGTGAACAGCCGAAAGCAAGTGGAAACTACAGCTGTAATTTTTCCCATGGGCATGCAGCTCTATGCTATGGTCAAATGATGATGGTGTCCTCTTGCATAAAATATTCTTGAGGTAAAATAGTCCTCCATTCAGATCTCCAGGTAGGGACTGCTCAGGAGGATGTCATCATTAAGAGAAACAAAACTGGTGTTCTAAGGATCCAAGTGTGGAATCTGAGGTCTCTTAATCAGGCAGATAGGCTGGAAAATTTAAAAAGGGAAATGGATGAGTTGAAGTTAGATGTAGTGGAAATTAGTGACATTCAGTGGCAGGAGCAACAGGACTTCTGGTCAAGTGAATACATGGGTATAAATACGAAGTCAAATAGGGATAAGGAAGGAGGGTTTAATAATGAATAAAAAAATAGGACTGGGTAAGCTGCTATGAACAGCAGAGTGAATACATGATCATAGGCATGAATCCCACACTTACCACAGTAGTATACGGTAAGTTTCCATGCCAACTAGCTTCACAGATTATGAAGAGATTGAAGAAATGTGTGATGAATTAATGAAATTAAGATAGTTAAAAGAGATGAAAATTTAGTTGGGGTGGTGAACTGGAATAAGATAGTAGGAAAAGGAAGAGAAGGAATAGTTGGTGAATATGGAATAGGAGAAAGGAATGAAAGAGGAAGCCACCTGGTAGAATTTTGCACAGAGCACATTTTAATCATTGCTCACACTGGGTTTAAGCGTCATAAAAGAAGGTTGTACATACGGAAAAAATGGTTCAAATGGCTCTGAGCACTATGGGACTCAACTGCTGAGGTCATAAGTCCCCTAGAACTTAGAACTACTTAAACCTAACTAACCTAAGGACAACACACACATCCATGCCCGAGGCAGGATTCGAACCTGCGACCGTAGCGGTCGCGCGGTTCCAGACTGTAGCGCCAGAACCGCTCGGCCACCAGCGGCCGGCTACATATGGAAGAGACCTGGAGATACCTGAAGGTTTCAGATTGATTATGTAATAGTAAGGCAGATTTCAGAACCAAATTTTAAATTGTAAGACCATTCCAGGGCCAGATGTAGACTCTGCCCACAATTTATTTATTATGAACTGTAGATTAAAACTGAAGAAATTGGAAAAAGATAGGAAATAAAGGGGACCTGGGTAAACTGAAAGGACAAGAGTTTGTTGGGAGTTTCAGAGGGAGCATTAGACAACAGTTGACCAGAACAGGGGAAAGGAATGTAGTAGAAGACAAATAGGTAGCTAAATTAGTGAAGGCAGCAGAGGATCAAATAGATAAAAAGACAAGGCCTTGCAGAAATCCATGGATAACACAAGAGATATTGAATTTACCTGACAAAAGGAGTAAATTTAAAAATGCAGCAAATGAAGTATGCAAAAGGGAATACAAACATTTAAAAAATGAGAGTGACAGGAAGTGCAAAATGGCTAAGCAGGAATGGCTAGGGACAAATGTAAGGATTTAGAAGCATAGGTCTCTAGGGAAAATACAGATACCACCTACATGAAAATTAAAGAGGCCTTTGGGGAAAAGAGAAGCAGTTGTATGAATATCAAGTGCTGAGATGGAAGACAAATGCCAAGCAAAGAAGGGAAAACTGAAAGTGGAAGGAGCATATAGAGGGTCTATACAAGGGAGATGAATGTGAAGGCAACATCATAGAAAGGCGAGAGAACATAGATGAAGATGAGATGTGAGATATGATATTGTGAGAAGAATTTGACTGAGCTCTGAGATGTCTCAGTCACAACAAGGCCCCAGGCGTAAAGGATATTCCATCAGAACTACTGGTAGCCTTGGGAGAGCCAGCCATGACAAAACTCTTCCATCTTGTGTTCAAGACATGAGAGACAGGCAAAATACCCTCAGACTCCAAGAAGAATGTAACAATTCCAATTCCAAAGAAATCAGTTGCTGCCAGGTGTACAAATTATGAAACTATAATTTTAATAAGTCATGGTTGCAAAATACTAATACGAATTCTTTACAGGGGAAATGAAAAACTGGTAGAACCTGATCTCAGAGAAGATTAGTATGGATTCTGGAGAAATGCAGGAACATGTGAGGCAATACTGACCCTACCACTTACCTTAGAAGATAGGTTACGGAAAGGCAAACACACATTTATAGCATTTGTAGACTTAGAGAAAGCTTTTGCCAGTGTTGATTGGAACACTCTCTTTCAAATTCTAAAGGTGGCAGGGGTAAAATACAGGGAGCAAAAGGCTATTTACAATTTGTACAGAAACCAGATGGCAGTTATAAGAGTCAAGGGGCATGAAGGGGAAACAGTGGTTGAGAAGGAAGTGAGACAGGGCTGTAACCTATAACAACATTATTCAATCTGTGCATTGACCAAGCAGTAAAGTACACCAAAGAAAAATTTGGACTAGGAATTAAAGTTTGGAGAAAGGAAGTAAAAACTTTGATATTCGACAAAATCAAAACAAGGGTAATGGAATGTAGTAGAATTAAATTAGGTGATTAGGAAATGAGACACCTAAAGTAATAGATGAGTGTTGCTATTTGAGCAGCAAAATAACTGATGGCCAAAATAGAGAGGACATAAAATGCAGAATGCCAATGAAAAAAAGAACATTTCTGAAGAAGAGAAATTTGTTAACAGTGAATATACACTGAGGGTGGCAAAGAAACTGGTATAGACGTGCATACTCAAATACAAAGATAAGTAAACAGGCAGAATACAGCCCTATGGTTGGCAATGCCTATATAAGATGAAAGTGTCTGGTGCAATTGTTAGATCAGTTATTGCTGCTACAATGGCAGGTTATCAAGATTTAAGTGAGTTTGAACGTGGTGTTATAGTTGGTGCATGAGCACTGAGACATACCATCTCTGAGGTAGCAATGAAGTGGGGATTTTCCAATACAATCATTTCACAAGTGTACCATGAATATCAGGAAACCAGTAAAACATCAAATCTCTGACATTGTTGTGGCTGGAAAAAGATCCTCCAAGAATGGGACCAACGACGACCAGAGAGAATCGTTCAACGAGACAGAAGTGCAACCCTTCTGCAAATTGCTACATATTTCAATGCTGGGCCATCAAGTGTCAGTGTGCAAACCATTCAATGAAATGTCATTGATATGGGTTTTTGAAGCTGAAGGCCCACTCATGTACCTTTGATGACTGCATGACACAAAACTTTGTCTCACATGGGTCCATCAACACCGGCATTGGACTGTTGATGACTGGAAATGTGTTGCCTTGTCAGACAAGTCTCATTTCAAATTGTATCACATGGATGGACATATACAGGTATAATGACAAGCTCATGAATCCATGGACCCTGCATGTCAGTGGGGGATTGTTCCAGCTGATGGAGGATCTGTAATGGTGTGGGGCTTGTGAAGTTGGAGTGACATGGGACCCCTGATACGTCTAGATACAACTCTGACAGGTGACATCTACATAAGCATCCTGTCTGATCACCTGCATCCATGCATGTCCATTGTGTGTTCCGACAGATGTGGGCAATTCCAGCAGTACAATGTGATACCCCACCCACACATCCAGAATATCTTCAGAGTAGCTCCAGTAACACTCTTCTGAGTTTAAACACTTCCACTAACCATCAAACTCCCCAGACATGGACATTATTGACCATATCTGGGATACCTTTCAATGTACTGTTCACAAGAGGTCTCCACCCTCTCTTACTCTTACGGATTTATGGACAGCCCTGCAGGATTCATGTTGTCATTTCCCTCCAACACTACTTCAGAAATTAGTCGAGTCCATGCCACATCATGTTGCAGCACTTCTGCATGCTCACATGGGTGTTACACAATATTAGGTGAGTGTACTAGTTTCTTTGGCTGTTCAGTCTTAGAAAGTCTTTTCTGAAGGTATTTGTCTGGAATGTAGCCATGTACTGAAGTGAAACATGGATGATAAATGATTTAGCCAACAAGAAAATAGCAGCTTTTGAAATGTGGTGCTACAGGATAATGTTAAAGATTATATTGGTCAATCATATAAATAATGAGGAACTATTGAACAGAATTGGGGAGACAAGGAATTTGTGGCACAACTTGACCAAAAGAAGGGATCAGTTGATAGGACACATTCTGAGACATCTAGGGATCACCAGTTTAGCACACATGGGGAGGGGGGATATAGGGGGAGGCTGGGGTTAGTAATAATCATAGATGAAGAACAAGAGATGAATACAGTAAGCAGTTTCAGAAGGATGCTGGTTGCAGTAGTTATTTGGAGATGAAAGGATTCACACAGGATAGAGTAGCACGTATAGCTGCATCAAAGCAGTCTTTGGACTAAAGACCACAACATTTCACAATATCTCACTATTTTCATTTAAATAAATGTATTATAAGTCATTACAGTCATTATTCATTAATGTTGTAGTCAAAAGAGTTACCATTTTGGGCACATAGGAATGAAACAGTAGGTTTCTTGTAGTACTACTGCTACTATTACTACTACTACTGGCTTTAATCAAGCTAAAACATTCTCAAAACTTCCTTCCTCAGTCACATTTGTTTCTTCCTGGTAGTTCAGTAGCTGTAACAATTTATCTACTTTGACCCATAATTTCTCTACAATCTAGCTACTAACATACCTCAGCAATTGAATGACTCCATACTATTTCAGTATTTAACTACCACCTATCATTTCTCCCTTTTTTATTGCTTCAGCATATTATTCTGCAGTGAATATATTTCCTCATCAGTGGCCTTATGTGAGTCCCTAAATTCTTTTCAAATATACCACCAATCATTCATAAGATTGTCATGAAACTGGATTCCTCAGTGGCAGTGTTTGCACCTTATTTGTCCTGTTCCCAGGTTCCACTCTCAATGCAGGTGTGACTCTTCAGCATGGAATCAGTGTGACAAGAACATTTTGGGAGCTATTTGGCTGATCAGTAAGAAAGGTACAATATTAAAAAGTGATGAGAATCAAAATTACCAGTCCTTTGTTACCTTTCTCAATTATTTGGAAACTTTACCCCTTATTTGCATGCTCGGTGACTCTTTTAACTGAGTGTCAGAGTCGTATTACAAAGTTATTGGGCTTGATTTCTTATTAGTCCTTGGAAGTTTCTATGTAACTTTCATCTCTCATGATGCAACTTCCATCCTTTCATCTCTCATAAAAATGTGTGTGTGTGTGTGTGTGTGTGTGTGTGTGTGTGTGTGTGTGTGTGTGTGTGTGTGTGAAAAATGTAGTTTGGATTTCAAGTCAGACTATAGGTTCCCTCACAACAGTGAAGATGAGTGGTGACTGAAATTATTAAGCAGCCTGATAACACTTATAGAGAGGATGGCTACAAACTTCCAGCATCCTGGCTGCAGCTGTCCCAGTCTGCAGGCCCTCTTCTCTCACACACAGAAGCTGGAATTGCTAAAGAAGAGTAAGATGAAACTGCTGAATGACCTGTCATTCCTCTAAAGATGCCATGATCACCACATCATCCTGAAATTCATCAGGACATGACTACAAATTGATACTAGAAAAGCAAGAACCATTTATCATCAAGCCAGCCATGCTTTACTAAGGGAAAGATTACAACATCTCTGGAGCTTCATAGATTGCAATAACAGGCAACAGCATTTATGTTTGTAATCAAAGTTATCAGCTGATGACTATGATAACATTGAAAGAATAACTCACAAGTGAGCCTTCATGGAGAAAGATTTGGTCAGCAGTCAACACGAAAACAAGTTTGAGGAGCCATTAGGGAACAAATAACATACACAGCCACTTCTAGGTACAGTGATACAGTAGTAAACATCCTGATGCAGACCACCAGTGAGGCAGCAAAATCAGTTCTGTCCAAAGGGTTTAACTTTACAGTTACTCACACAAAGATTGCCACAGAGAAGATCATTCAGTCTGTGGAAGCATTGCTTCAACAAGTATCACATGTTAAAGCTGAAAAGATTAGGCAGGAAACTTTAGAAAATTAAAAGGAGCGATGCTACCCTGACATAATACGACAAGTTAAGAAAGACAGAGTTGAGGAATAACAAGGATATTGTGGTCCTACATCTGGACAAAGATGTGACAGATATGTCTGAATATGAAAAGAAAATGGACGAGCTGCTGAGTGACCCCATTTACAGAGAATTAAGCAATGATCCAAAGGTGTGATAGTCAAGAGTATGAAGGCTCTCATATAGCATTAGACAATTGATCCTGATACAGCCATGAGACTTGACTCCAAAGTTCCCACACCTCCTAGTACCTAAACTCCATAAGGAGCATTTTCCACTGAGGCCTATAGCGAACAGAGTTGACTCACCTCCCTATTACATAGCACCCTATTACGTCGCACCACCATCTTGTGAGACAAACAGACTCTTACAACAAAGATTCTTTGCATTTTGCACAGCTGATGAAGGAACTGCTGATAAAGGAACAGCAGGTACAGTCAACTAAAATTATGGTTGATCTTGATATCGAGTCTCTCTTCACCAGTATACCTGTAGAGCCTATAGAGGAGACCATTTGCGTCCCAAGGAGCACATCACAACTGATATTTGTGATATGATGTGCTTCTATCTGTCATCAATGTACTTCACATGGTGGGGAAAATATTATGAACAATTAGATGGAATGGTAATAGGCATCTTCATAGAAGCTTCTGAGCAAATGGCCCTAGCTTCTACATTGTCAGGCCATTGTTGTTGGCTACAGTATGTAGACAACACATTTGTTATCTATCCATACAAGAAAGCAGAGTTGGGAAACTTCCTTCAGCACTTAAACAGCATGCAAAAGAATATGAAGTTCACAAACGAAACCAAAAGCAATGGCGCATTACCAGTTTTGGACATGGACGTATGTAGAACCACCAGTGATAGAAGGGAACACAAAGCATACTGGAAGCCAACCCACACAAATCAGCACCTGTGCATGGAGAACTATCATCACCCAGCTCAGAAATATTCTGTTCTGCATGCACTGACTGACCGGCCTACTGGATAAGTGATACTAACATCAAAGGAAAATTGAGCTACAGCACACCTTTCAAACCAATGGTTATGATAACAAAATATTAAGAGAAACATCCAAGGACAACTGAAATAAAACAAGAGAGGAAGGCAAGGATAAGAAGCTTTCACTAGTGCACTTGCCATAAGGAAAGATATCAGTTAATGGCTAGGCAGTGTCCTCGACCGATGAGGTTGCAACTGATTTTTTGCAGCAGCTGCAGGATCCACGATATGAGAGGTTCCACCAGGGAGAAACTTAATACTGCAGGAGTATATGAGATTATTTTCGAGTGCAGAGCTGCCTACATAGGTTAGACAATGAGGCCAGTCAGCACACTAGCAGCAAAACATGAACACTATATAGGGGCACAGCACAATGAATCGTTGAGAGAAGAACTGTGGACAACCTATTATGTCCCAGGAAGCCCATGCACTGGCAAAAAAGTTGTGGATGCACCAACACAAAATACAAAAGGCAGATGAAATTATTAAGCAGCCTAACAACTTAATAGAGAGGATGGCTATAAACTTCCAGCGTACTGGCTGGTGGCTATCCTAATTCAGCAGTCTGCTTATGGGCATGGGTCTGAAGCCTTACCAGGCATGGATGTGACAGTGCAAACAAAGAGCTTTAGAGGCATTGTCCATGCATTTCCACATACACCGGGAAGAAAACATGCCCACCAAAAGCCAAGCACTGGTTTTCAGACTGTTGCCAATCATTCACAAGGTGGATGGTCCACAAATAGCTTCCTTCCTACTCTCTCCCTTTTGTCATAACTGCCTATTATATTGTAGAGCCAATAAAGTTTTACAGATATGATGTATTGACACTGACTGTCTGCAGTAAATAAGAGCACCTTGCCTCCTGCAAAACCTATCTTGCTCTGAAGAAGGCCATTGCAATTTTTTTTATCTTAAGAACACTTTTCAGTTCTGTTACCATAGGTCCATTTTTGCAGAAAATTGATAAAATGTGGTTATATCTCATATCCTTGCACTTACATTTGATGCATTAGGAAATTTTATTTCATTGTAGGTTATATTACAGTACTTAGTTACACTGTCCATGAATTTTTAGGCGTTCAATTGAAAATCATAGAACAAATAAACAATAATCATTCTAAAAAGTATTTATATACTTATCATTACAGTTATTACTTGTCTTTGTTTTCTTTTGTGAAGTATATTTCCCTCTCCTTGGCTTAATTAGTTACAATTCTGTCACCTCCACATAGCTGAGGGAACTGCAACCCCAGCTTAATTTCGTTTAGAAATCTGTGATTTTGCTGCATATTCTCAGTTGATACTACCTAGCACACATGCCCTGCCATAATAAAAGAATTGAGAGTTCTGGAATCTTTGTGGAAAACAGTGTAAAAGATTATTATGCTATTTGGAAAAAAATGTAGATTCCCATTATCATATAAACACTTATACATTTCCTCTGCCTGCTTTAATTGTGCTATTTGCCTCTCCTTTTATCTCACCTCTCCTCCCTCCTGTCTCTTAACTCTTCCAAATCCTCTCTACCTGTAGTGTATGAGATCATTAATTATCTATGCTATTTGCAATTCACAATTGAGTGCCTGGCAGAGGATTCATCAAACTGCTTTTAAGCTACTTCTCTACTGTTCCACTCTCAAACACTGTGCAATAAGACACTTAAGTCTTTTTGTGTGAGCTCTGATTTCTCTTATTTTACTATGATGATCATTTCTCCCTATGTAGGTGGGCATTAATAAAATATTTTCACATTCTGATTAGAAAGTTGGTGTTTGAAAATTCATGAGAAGGGCCTACCACAGTGAAAAGCACTTTTTTTAATAACTGCCACCCCAGTTTGTGTATCACACCCATTGCACTCTCTCCCTTATTTCATGATAATTCAAAATGACCTGTCCCTCTTTGAACTTTTTCGAAGTCCTCCATAATGCTATCTGATGCAGACCACACACTGCACAGCAATGCTCCACAAGAGTGCAGAAGTGCGGACAAGCATACTGTAAGCAGCCACTTTAGTAGACCTCTTACATTTTCTAAGTATTCTGCCAATAAATCACAGTCTTTAGTTTACTTTCCCTAATCAACACCTTTCCCTACATTTGTCTAGTAAAAATACCTCCACTTTGGGGTAAGCAATTGTCTTTTCTCTGACAACTTTCATTTATTTAATAATTTGTTTAATGTATGGTACTGTTTAAGTTATCATGAAGAAATCACTTTAAACTTCATTTATAAATTTTTATCTTGGCCATAAAATGTTTTATTTTTGTGGGCAGATGATTAAGTAATTTTGTGGGCCTATACTCGACTCATTCTTGCACCAGTACCACTGGAAGCCAGAGAAGATCAATTTTCTTTCTAGTAATTTACTGTTATTCTCCAATTCAATTGAATTTTGAGAATAAATTTCGCCAAAGAATAATTTTCAACCTCTGCTGGATATTTGTACAAATCAAATTTATAATTTTGATTATTTTTCCAGAATCACCCTAAGCAGTATCCACACAGGAGCCTCAAATATACCAAACTCTATGTCCAAACTGTAAAAGCATATTAGAACTCTGCACTCCAATTTTTTTAATTTATTTATTTATTTATTTTTTATTTTTATTTTTTTTATTTATTATTATTATTATTTTTTTTTAATAGTGCAAAAGGAATCAATCACAAACAGGG
This sequence comes from Schistocerca nitens, assembly GCF_023898315.1. Classification (NCBI taxonomy): domain Eukaryota; kingdom Metazoa; phylum Arthropoda; class Insecta; order Orthoptera; family Acrididae; genus Schistocerca; species Schistocerca nitens. Next base: position 579,979,596 of record NC_064618.1, on the reverse strand, counting down.
ACAAGCATATCATAAAAATTGTGCTGGCCGGCCAGTGTGATTTATCATAACAACTGCTAAAATCCAACTTCTAAAATCCTGTAAGATTTGACAATAAAGAATGATTTTGTAACCTTCTGAAATGAAGCTAATTACATTTCCCAGCCATTTAATTCTAGTAAGTCAATAAATAAATTCAAATGATATCTCAATAAGAATAACAGTGCATTTATTAATCATCAAGATCTTGATTCACTCAGCATGTCATATGTGATGTCATGTAAAATACAGAAATTCATATGATGTGCTCGTCCGCAGTTCATGGTCTAGTGGCTAGTGTTGCTGCCTCTGAATCACAGGGTCTCGGGTTCGATTCCTAACCAGGTCGGGGATTCTCCCTGCACAGGACTGGGTGTTTGTGTTGTCTTCATCATTTCATCATCATCATTCGTGACAGTGACTAGATTGGCAGTGGACTGTGTAAAAATTGGAACTTCATACGGGCACTGATGACTGCGCAGTTGAGTGCCAAATAAACCAAACATTCATCAAACATATGATATGCTTAGTGAGTAGACATATTTCTGTTATAGTGGAAGAAATAAGACCTGAACATGATTTTATAACAAACCAAAGTCAGTATATATGCATAAATTGCACTGTGATACTGATCGTTCATAAATGCTCTGTCGTAATAGGGAGTTACCATAGGTTCTTCTAGACTCATCAGGTTTTCAGCCCAGAATTTTATGAAATTTCCTTCAATAATCATATGCAATTTAAAATTTATAAATAGGAAAATTAATTTAACTGACTGTGTTGATTTCAGTTGTCACTTGACTTGGCCTACACTGAAGATGAAATATACGAGTTATCACTTGCACGAGAACCCAGAAATTCTTCTTCAGTGAGTATATGCAGAACGATTATGTATACACTACAGAATCAAACTTAAGCCACATCTACCACAATCTTCCCTATTATTTTCAGCCCCAGTGTTCACCTACTCAGTCTGTGCTCTTTGCTGAATGGGCATCTAATCCATGCCCTCCTCCAGATGCACAGACAATTGAAAAACATGTCAATGCAATGGTTGAAGCTGTTTTCAAGAACTATGATAATGACCATGATGGATACATTTCTCATGAAGAATTTGAAGCTGTTGCAGAGAACTTCCCTTTCATTGCATCTTTTTGTGTATTAGATGCTGACCAGTGAGTAGCTTATTATAGAAAATATTAGTTTTAGTCCAATTTATGTGTGTTTCCCTAACAAAATTGAAATTTTACTTACTTTCAGTGATGGTATGATTAGCAAAGATGAAATGAAAACATACTTTATTCATGCTAATTACCATGCATTGAAAAATGGATTCAAGCATGAATTTCATGAAACAACTTACTTTAAGCCAACATTCTGTTCACACTGTGCAGGGCTGGTAAGTTTTTAATCTTGTATATGCTATGTAAAGTGATGAGATGATAGTAACTTCTCCCCATGATTTGCTTTACTACTTCTTACTTTTCAAATGGAGTATCTCTTAAGTAGGTTTTCCATATATTTGCAAAGAGAAAATTACAATTTTCTTGAGTTTGAGGAAATCAACTTTAAACAAGGAAAAAAAGCCTGACTTGACAATCAATTCTCTTATGTGAGTTGCCATTTTATTTTTGAATGATTTTACACTACAGAACATCAGAATAACATTTATTCTAATAAAACTGTCTGTTGCCTAATAGTCTAAATGTATTTATTTACACATAACTAACCATCTGTGGAGGTGATATAAGCACAGATAATATTGTTTCCTTATTCAGTCACAGATATCTGTTTTTCTTGTTGTATTGTCTTGTTATAAGATCAGAAAAAATCACCAATTTCTAAAATTGTGAGATGAAAAGTGACAGACAGAAACTTTGTGCAGTAAAAATGATATACATGAACAGCCCATTTAGTATATAACTACAGATACCACCTTAAGACAAAGATTCACATTCAGGTCCTGCTACAATATTGTTCTAATCTGTCATATTGCAACATGTTTTCTACCGCAAAGTGTAAGATACACTCTGAAGCAAAGATAACACAATACCTGTATACCAGGCACAATCATATCATGAGAAATGATTGTTGTTGAACCTGCACAATTAGTGAAAGCAACACAGATTGCAGGGTTTCCCCAACTACCAGTGCTGTACATCAGCAGATGTAGGATCATTACCTGTCTATGTGGTAAATAGCTTTATTTGCTATTGCACCCATCATGTTACACTCAATATAACAATGTGACTCTGATCCTACTCTGGTCTATAAATATGCCTTGTTGGTCTTAATGTGTACGACACTACCTTCAAGACACCCTTATTCATTAGCTGTTAAAAACTAATTACTGAGTGTAACATGCTGGGTCAATGGTAGAGTAATGTTAGTCATTTTATCATTAGTAATTCTATTTATTAGTCTAGTGTAATCTTTGCAGTATATTCATTGTATAACACATATTGGACATACATTTTATGCACATCATATCTTAGTGTAGCATGCTTTATAAATAAAACAGTAAGTGTTAGAGAACTAATGAATATGTAGTAACAGTTATAAGTTTGTGCCAGACCAGGAGACAAACCCAGATTTCTTTCTTATTGTAATGAGTCATCTAAACCATTAAGTTGTCTGAGTAAATGTCCACACCTGCCCCGAACTTTCATTTCCACTGATATTTTCACCCATTATTTCCAAACACTGCTACCACAGGTTATCCCATTATTGCTGCCTATGTTTCCTGAATGCTACTATCAGAGATACCCCGTGAGTCATGTGCAGCCCAGAGATCCATATATTTCATTTCAGCTCATTTAATTCATTACAGGTTTACAACTATCCTGACAAATATATATTGTAACTTTACATGTTTTTTTATAGCCATGATAAAAGCACTGTGAGATGTGTGAAAACAATTTCACAGTTATTACAAAGTAGAACTATTGCCTAATTTTATTAGAAACAGATTTTAAAGGATCAGATTTTGTTTGTAAGTTCATTCATCCTTTTGCTTAAAGTGGTAATGCAATGGCTATAAAACTGCTCCAGAAAGTTGTGCACACCATTTCCATAACTGAAAACATGTGTGGACTTAGATTTCAGGAGAGCAAGAATTCAAAAGTAAGCCTTGTGAAACTAAAAAGTAACTGTACAGTGAATAAATGTAAAACAATAACCGAAATAAGGACAGTCTATTCAAGAATGCATATGAAGCTTCCTAGGTTAACTGTACACCACAGTGGGACATGAACCCAGACCTTTGCCTTTTCCAGTAACGCTCCTCCTGACTGAGCGAACCAAGCATGACTAACAGCTGGTGACTCATGAGTCATGCCTTGATAGCTTAATTGGTAATAACATTGCACATGAAAGCCAATGACCTGGATTTCAGTCCTGGTCTGGCACATATCTTTAACGTGCCTAGAAGTTACAGAACAATGCACACACCACTGCAGAATGAATAATTCATTCTGAAAAGTGCAATCTATGAAATCAGAATCTGATGTTGTGTAACACTCAATACTGTGATGCTCCATACTATTCATTATAACATAGTTGTATCCTCTCCAATGTGTTATCCACAAGATCGTTGAATTGATGCTGCTCAATTCTGTTTCCCTTCTTGAAAGGCAGCCATCCTCAAGTGAAAAGGGGAGAGGGGAGAGGAGAGAGGTAGAGAAGGAAAAGAGAATGTAATTGTGTTGGCAGAACAGAAGGCATGAGTGGGAGCAGGGAAGGGTATAGGTAGGTGGGGGACAGGGAGTAGCAAAAGCTGAGGCCAATGGGTTTTTCAGAAAAAAGGATATGTTGTATGGAGAGTTCCCACTTGTGCATTTCCAAAAATCTGGTGGTGGCAGGAAGGATCCAGATGGTGCAGTCTGTGAAACAGTCACTAAAGTGAAGCACATAGTGTTGGGCAGCATGTTCAGCAACTGGATGGCCCAGCTGTCTCTTGCCCACAGTTTGGCAATGGCCATTGATAATGGCAGGCAGCTTTGTTATTTATTTAAGAGGTGGTTGTTCTTTCAGATAATTTTGGCCATACAGCCACTATGAACTAAGACACACAGGAATTAATGACATTGGCTGCCAGCAGGCATTGATTTAAATCAAATACCCCTGTGCCGTCTGGACACAGACCCAAATTCTCATCTTATCCGCACACTACTAGCTTCCTTTCAGACATCTCTGAAAGAACAGACATCATTTTGATTTTCAACTTTCACCATTGATATAAATCAATTCCCACTGCCAGCCAGTGTCATTAATTCCTTTGTGTCTTAGCTTGTTAGTTTTCACATCCATGTAGAAAGCAGTACAGTGGTTGCAGCATTGTGTGTGGATCAGTGGACAGCATAATACTTCAGTGGGATTTGTGAAGAGGATAGTGGATAGGATATTCATAATTTCAGGGTGTGACGGGAGGTAGTTGAAACCCTGGCAGATAATGTGGTAGTACTGAGTCACTCCTTCTTTGTGGGTGGTCAGTCACTATGTAGGAGGTGGTAGGCGGCTGGAGATACAAGGCATGGGAGATCTGTTCTAAGCAAGGTTGAGAGGGTAATTTTGATCTACAAAGGCCTCAGTGAGATCATGGTTTATTCACAGAGTTAGTACATGTCGCTACAGATGCAATGACCATGGATGGCTAGACTGTATAGAAGAGACTTCTGGCTGTGAAATGGGTGACAGTTGTTGAAGTGGAAGTATCATTGATGGCTGGTAGGTTTGATTTGGACAAGGGAGGTACTGATGTAGCCATCCTTAAAGGGAAGGTGGCTTGTTGGGTTGAGGAGGATCAAGCCAAGTGAGGGAGGTGTTGAGGTTCTGGAGGAATGTGGATAGGGTGTCCTTGCCTCTGGTCCAGAACTTGTAGTTGTCATCAGTGAATCACAACCAGGTGAGAGTTTTTGGATTATGGGTGGTTAGGAAGGATTCTTCTAGATGGGCCATGAATAGTTTGGCATAAGCTGGTGCTATGCGGGTGCCCATTGCTGTACCATGGATTTGTTTGTAGATGATGCCTTCAGAGGAGAAGTAATTTTCAGTGAGGATATAATTGGTCATGCTGACCAGGAAGGAAGTTGTAGGTTTGGAGTAAGTTGACAACTGGGAAATGTAGTGTTCAGTGGCAGCAAGGTCATGGGTACTGGGGATGTTAGTGTAGAGGGAGATGGTATCAACAGTGATGAGGAGGGTGCTAAGTGGTACAGGAAAATGAAATGTGAAGAGTCGGTGGAGGAAGTGGTTGGTGATTTTTTATTGTAGGAAGGTAAGCTACATGTAAAATAGACTGAAGGTGTTGGTCCACAAAAGCAGAGATTCTCTCTGTGGGGGTACAGTAATGGGCCGCAATGGGACATCCTAGGTGGTTGGGTTTATGCACTTTAGGAAGCATGTAGAAGATAGAAGTGAAGGGTGTGGTGGGGGTGATGGGAGAGATACACTCAGGGAGAGGTTCTGAGAAGGACCTTAGGATTTGAGGAGGGTCTGGAGATCTTGCTGTTTTTCTGGAATGGGATCACTGTGACAGGGTTTGTAGATGACATATCTTATGGCCGGCAGAGTCCATCCACCAGGTAATCCCTGCAACTCATAGGCAAATATATGATTCCTAAAGTCCATAAACCCAATCAACAAGGATACCCCATTGTGGGCAGTTACGTGCACCAACAGAGAGGAACTCTGCTCTCATGGACCAACATCTTCACCTATTACTCTTAACCCACTTTCCTATATAAAAGACATCAAGCAATTCCTCCACCAACTATCCACAGTTCCTACTCCTGTACCATTAGGCACACTGCTCATAACTGTCTCTGACACCTCCCTCTGCACTAACATCACCAGAACCCATGAACTTGCTGCCATTGAACACAACATTTCCTAATGGGCAACTTACTCCAAAGCTACAACATCCTTTGTAGCCACCATGACCAACTATATTCTCACCCGCAATTACTTCTTTTTTGAAGACATAACCTGCAAACACATTCATGGTACAGCAATGGTCACTCATGTGGCACCATCCTATGCCAGCCTATTCATGGGCCATCTAGAGGAAACCTTCCTAACCATCCAGAATCCCAAACCCGTAACCTGGTTCAGACTTATTAATGACATCTATGTGATCTGGACTGAGAGTGAGGACATCCTTCAGAACCTCAACACCTACCTCATTTGCTTCACTCGATCCTCCTCAAACTAAAAGCCACCTTCCTTGATGTTGACATCCACTTCAAGGATTGTTACATCAGAACCTCTGTCCACAATAAATCTACCAACCACCAACAATACTGATACCAATTCCATACCAATAAGACTCTTCTACACTGTCTAACCACTCATGGTCATCACATCCATAGTGATGAGGAGTCCCTCTCCAAATATACCAAGGGTCCCTTTGAGGCCATCACAGTTCGAAATCACTCTCCCAATCCTGCTCGGAAACAAATCTGCTGTGCCTTGTCTCTCTAGTCACCTACTGCCTCCCACATACCCACTGACTGATCACAAAGGAGCATTCCTCTCGTGACCCACTATCATCCAGGACTGGAGAAGCTGAATCACATCCCCCGTTGGGTTCTGAATACCTCTTGTTGTGCCCTGAAATGAGGAATATCCTACCCACTATCCTTCCCACCCCTCCCACAGTAGTATTCTGCAACCCACCCATCTACAAACTAAGTTGCAGCCACTGTGCTACTTTCTATGTGGGTATGGCAACAAACAAGACGCTTGTCTGCATGAATGGACACCACCATACTGTGGCTAAGGAACAGCTGGGCCACCCAGTTGCTGAACGTACTGCCCAATGCTATATGCTTCACATCAGTGAATGCTTCATAGCCTGTGCCATCTGGATTCTTCCTACCAACACCAGCTTTTCTGAAATGTGCAGGTCAGAACTCTACCTACAACATATCCTTCATTCACACATCCTGTCTGGCCTCAATCTGCTGTCCATGACCTCAACTTGCCTATCACCTTCCCTCCTCCCACTCCAAAACTGCACACCCCTTGTATTCTGCCAATGGACTTAGTCTTTTCCCTTTTCTACATCTCTCCACTTCCCTCTCGCTTTTCCACCTAAAACAAACTCCATCTGAACACACCTCAGATGGGCCAATGGCACCAATGAACCGCCTTGTCATATTCAACTAATAAGCATCACTGGATGTGAATATGGAGGGGCATATGGTGAGCACACTGCACCCAGCCATTGTCAGTGATCAGAGCTACTACTTCTTAACCTTCTTAACCAAGTAGCTCCGCAATTGGCCTACTAAGTTCTGAGTGCACCCTGCTTGCCAACAGTGCTCAACAGACACAAACAGTCACTCATCCAAGTGCTGCTCAAGCTAGACAATGCTTCACTTTCATGATCTGATGGGGACCAGTGTTGCCACTACAGCAAGGCTGTTACCACCTAAAATAAAACAAAACTAATCTAGATATCAGTCCTGCCTAAGCGTAACTACTGTGATGCCATTCAAGATGACACAAATAATGACAAGTTCTGAAAACTCAAGCAAGTCATGACTGCTTCAGTAAGATATGTGTGTGACATTCAGTTTTGTAATCATGGCAGTTCTTCTTGCACTCTGCTCTGTTTACTATATTAGTGCCTTAATCGCTGGGGTTTTGAATATTTGTCCTCACATATCAAATCTACATCTATGCCCATATACTGCAGACTATTCCCATTATAATATGTATTAGGGTTCCTTCCTGTTCCATTCACATACAGAGCACAGGCAACTGTTTAAATGCCTTTTTGTATGATGTTATTAGTCTAATCTTGCATTCATTGTCCTTATGAGAGCAGTAATTGTGATACTTTGGTATCTTCATAGCCTGTTCACTTGATACTGATTCATGAAACTTTGTAAATAGGCTTCTGCAGAGTAGCTGGTTTCTATCTTTAAGCATCTACCAAGTCATGTTTTCAGCATTTCCAGGACATTATCCTGGGAGTTGAACTAACTTATGACCATTCATGCACCCTTATTTGTATACATTCAGTACCCCAGTTAGTCTTATTTGCTACGGAGCTCGCACATCTGAGTATTATTCTAATATGGGTTGTATGAGTGTGGTAGACTGACTACATTTTTCCATATTATCCTGATTAACTAAACTTTATCACCTGCTTAACCTTGGATTGAACCTATCCAATTATTCCATTTCATATTCCCACATGTTATTACAAACCAGGTAGTTGTATGAGTTGACTGATTCAAATTGTGACTCATTAATATTGTAGTTACAGAACACAACTTTTCTGCATTCTTGAAGCACACAGTTTTATGTTTCTGAGCATTATAAATGCTATCCATGCTCCCCTAACTTTTTTGTGTTTTTTTTTTCATCTTATTTCGTACCCTTAACTTATTTTTCATTCTTTCCTGGACCAGTCAACTTCTTCTCAAGATTTAATTACTTCTGCACAGCCACCATGCAAGGCTGTATGTTGTTACTCACATTCAATAGGAACATAATGAAGAAATTTTTAATATAATGGTAAGGAAGCTGACACTATTGAAAAATCATATATTCATGACTGTATCCATAATAATAATTATTATTATTATTCTTATTTTCTACTCATTTTTACATATTACTGATATATAGATAAAGATTTGAATAAGTTTTCACTAAGATAACTATGTCCCATGAGTATCTGACAAACTATTGCGCAGTTTTTCACTACAACTGCTTTCCGAAATTACCGACAGGGGGGAAGCTGCAGTTTTATGTCCAGTAAGCTTCACACAATCCATTTTGGGATAATTCCAGTCTCTGATATTACCACAGGGATGATGTGTACTGATATTTGTTTCCACTTGGTTTTTACTTCAGCTGCCAGATTTCTGTATTTTGTCATCTTCTCATTGTAGGTGGTTGGCACTGCGTACACCATAATGTGTGTGAGAAAAGTAACTTGCTCTGCTTAGTTGAGCACTTTTGTGTCAAGTTGGTTACATGGAACATTTTATTGGTAATTATGCCACAGTTCCAGTAAATTTTGAATTTTTCTTTGCCTACAGTGATGATATTAATGTCACAACTTTTGGTCGACTATTTTGGTGACCTCATCCACCTTTACAAATATTCTGTGGGTGCCAGGGTTTTACATCCAGATGTACTGGGTGATATGGTCTCATTTTGATCATCAAACTTCCTGTAGCTTATCATCTATTCCTTACTCCTTCAGGATATACGTCTGGTAGTGCCTTGTTCCAAAGACCTGATGTATTGCTGTCAGAAATCCATCAGTTCCTGTAAGTGAAACTGTGCACATCAACCAGTAGCTTGATGCTTGCAAATTTACATGATCCTGGCTGACATGGTTTGCATGTTTCCCAGGTAATTATTTTCTGATCCAGCCTATTGTTCATGTCTTAAACCAAGGCACTGTTATGGATGTAATGCCAGATTGAGTGGAGTGTAATTAGTGTCTGCAGTTGTTACTGCTTTGTGGATTAATAAGTTGTTGCTGCTTAAAATTCCAAAGTTACTATTTGTGCAGCTGCTCCATTTTTGTTAGCTTCTGCCCTGTTTTTCATGAGGAACCAGCCTTTCAATAGCTAATTTAGGATGATGGTTGCTAAACTTCATGAAAATTCCCTTTGTTTTCTTCTAATTTTCTTCTGTATCATTTTTGTCCAGTTAATGAGGCTAAGCATTTAAGTCAGCACTGAAACAGCATATGTATTAACGTCACTGAAGATGTTTTTGTTTTCATTTAGTTTTGTGTATCACTTGTCTTCCTCATTGCTTTAATTACATTCCTGTGACTCATATAAAACCCAGTAGCTAGGATCTTGCCTTCATGATCATTCCCTGCATTTTTCCAGGTCAAATGACGTACTTGTGTTTCTAGAAGAGCTTTTTAAGTCATCTATTTTTCTCTTGTGAAATGTAGTTGGTCATCCATGTACATCAAAAGATTTAACAACAAATAATAATAATAATTTTTTATTATTTATTTATTTACATAGTTTACACCCACAATGGAGCACTAAAATCAAACATAATACAACAGAGTCTACAATTATTTAGTTTAAGTCTTAGCAGTGAGCAATTTCTTCGTTTCCCAAAATTTCTTCAGTTGCTGTGATCTGGCCGCTCGTTCTTCTGCAGGTATGACACACTTCTTCCATTCTGATGGTTTGAATGTCAGCCGTGTGTATTTGTTCTTCAGAAGCAGTTTCTCTTCTCTGTGTTGAATTTTGTGTGTGGTGATGTTCAATTCATCCAGATCACTTTGTACTTCTTTTAACCAGATGTTTTTGGTTTTACTGTCCCAGAAGCAGTCAAAAAGTTGCTTCAGGATTCTAGTATTTGTTAGGCAAGATATGTGGCCAAAAAATGCAATCCTTCTTTTCCGCATTGTGTCAATAATGGATCCACTTCCTTTATACACTACTGAATTGGGCAAAAGTCTCCACTGCTCATTAACTTGATGTTTTTTACTGATAATTGTTCAGAATATTCTTCTATCAACTTTCTGCAATTTGTGAGTTGTTGCTTGAGTATTTAGTGTGAATAGTGTTTCACTTGCATACATTGCTTTCAGTTTAATGATGTAGGAGTAATGTCGAAATTTAGCATTTATTGACAGTGATCATTTTTTGTAGGTTGGCCATGTGGTTCTCTGCACTCACTATAGTTTTAATGTTCTACTATCTATTGATGCTCTTTCATTAGCATTCCAGGTAATAATCTCACTAAGATATTTAAAGTTTTTTACTACTTTAATTTTTTAATCATTATGGGATGTGTCAACTAGGAAGCTGGGCATCATTTCTGTTTTCTCAAACGAAATTTGCAATCAATACTTTGCCGCTAATTGTTCTAGTTGTTCTATCTTAACCTTTGCTTCATCAATATTTTTTGCTAACAGCACCAAATCATCTGCAAATGCAAGGCAGTTAAGTCGAACATTTCTTCCAATCTGTTTCAGTGTGCTTCTTATGGTCTCTCTCATCCAGTTATTGCACACAGATCAAAATACTATCTCATTTGATTTACTAAGTTTGTCCTCCAGTGTGACAATTATACCACCTTTATCCTCAGCTAATTTATCTTTCAATACAAGTTTCTGTTCACAAATAAACAAACTGATCATACATATCTTCAGGAGACACTTCTCCCAGTATAGTTGACAGATACACAGAAAAAAAGAAAAAGAAAACTGAAGGGGCTATCCTAACTTTTGGAACTGCCTTTTCAGTGGAGAAAAGAGGGAATAGTTGGGGGAGGTTTAAAATGGAACAGGGAAATCATGAAATTTGACCAATATTTTTGCCTAACAACACTGCTTACATACGGCTATTTTGCAAGATTTTGTTTACACTCTAATGTGTGTGTGAACCCATGACTTTTCGAAATAAATCAATGATTTTTTTGAATTCTGACACATTTTCTTGTAAAAATTTAATGTAATGTAAAGCCCCTCTATGCAACTGTAACTTATTCCATGTTGTTGTTGTTGTGGTCTTCAGTCCTGAGACTGGTTTGATGCAGCTCTCCATGAACTTATTCCATATACTAACATATAATGATAATTTGAACTATAGGGAGAAAAGTGCACCCCTCCTCATGCCTTTCCCATATAATACAGAGAGATGCCAATCATGATCCTCGTAATCTACAGCACATTATTTCTAATCTACAACACACTTACAAAGTACACTGCCCAACTTCATTTTTTCCTGTGTAACTGACCTATTACTAAATACGGTCTTCATAAACATACATCTGTACCAACTACACCGTTAGCATCTAAAGCCTTCTCTTCTGTTCCTTTTTTATTTTTGCTGCAGGTGATGAAGCCTTTGATTTTGAAACATCTGTGTCTCTTAAATAATTTTGTCTCTTCATCTTTGATCATGCTGGCTACTAACAGGACTTTGTTTATTTATTACTACTGTATTTTAAACTTCTGTTCCATGTACCTCCTCAAATTCATACTTTCCAAAGGGAGAAAAAAGAAATATGAAAAGAGAATATGTTCTGACTTTCATCAGAATAAGATGTTATCAACACACAAAATAACAATTTCAGATGTCAATTCACATTTTTAAAGGAATTCTGAATTTGTAATGGAATTTTAATTACAATGTTACAGCTATGGGGACTTATACGACAAGGCTATAAATGTCGAGACTGTGGAATTAATGCACATAAGCACTGTAAAGATCTTGTCGTAATGGAATGCCGCATAAAATATCCTTGCTTGCAAGTTAAGTACTTTTATGTTTACACTTGTCATTGTTAAATGCAAACAGTGTTGACAATTTTAATAATTTTGGAATGCTAAAGTTCAAAGACAGTTTCTTTATACAGGTGAAGTTAGCTCACATGCTGCTACTTCGAGGAGGATATTTCGGCGCAAGAAAAAGTCTAGTGCTTCAGAATCTGAGTCATCCCCTCCAAGTCCTAAATGTTCAGTGTCATCTTCCATGACAGGTGACCATGAATCTAGTCAAGACTGTGGTACAGGAATGGTATGCTCAGAGCTTGGAGGGGGTTCTCTTCCACCAAGCCCAAAGCCAGCTGTTATGTGGACAGGACCACGGCGCAAAATTAGTGATTCCCTCTTAGTACCTTCACACAGTCGTAGCAGTGCCAGACTCAGGACTCAAAACAGCTGCCCAGAGAGTAGTTGTGCACATTGCTACAAACCTCTGGACAGCATGCCCAACCACTCTTCACAACATCACCCCACTACAGGACATCATACTTCACCTGTTCACCAAGCTTCAGTAACAAGCCTCAAGAACTGCTGTCATAGTGAACAGTTAAATGAGGTCAATCAAAAACTTGCTGCTGCTGAGGAGGTATTATATGTGTGGTAAATGTTGTGTTTTATGTTTTTATTATACTTTGCAACTTCAGATTGCGTGCATCAAACTATTATGTTTTTATAATTCTGACTTATTAGTTTCTCAAAATAACACATTTGTACTTAAATATATTTTGAGAGTCTCCATAATGTTGCTTTATATATGCTGACCACAGCCAGATTTGGTAAAGAAAACATTTTCATTTAATATTCCCTTATGCTTTCTTTCCATCTGCAGAGATTAATGTTTACCTGTTTGATTATTTTAAACATTTTGAATTAAACATTTTCTTGTTTTCTTGCTTATTATACTAATGAATAGATGGTCTCAATGCCAGTAGAGTGCATGGCTGCTGTGTGCAATTACATATGAAATAACTGAATTTAACGTGGAGTTAACTGGAGACAAAAAGAGAATATCTGCATAATATGTAATAATAGATAAACCAAATACACAGATTTCTTCTTATTATTATTATTATTGCAGCTCATATTAGTACTTATATATGACATAGAGAATGAGGAAAGAAAGGGAAGAGATGGGTGGAAATATGTGACTTTCAACCACACGGGGCAATGTGGTAATGCAATGGCAAAAGTTGAAAATTTGTGCAACACCAGGCCTCACATCTGGACTTACCATTTCTCATGAATGGTTGCGTTAACTGTTTTGGCCATTCAGACATGTTCCCTGATCAACTCAAATTTCTAACTTATTGCACACTGCAATAAGCATCCCTTGTCCATTAAACCCCTACTCACAAATTACTGATTCTTGTAGGCTTTCAGATGATATTATTGCATTCAAACTGAAACATACCTCAAGGAGCCATCACACTCTTACAGAAATTTATATATTTCGGCAGTGTCTGTTCTGTCAAATATGTCCGACAGAACAGACACCATTCAAATACACAAATTTCTATTACTACTATTTTTAAAAATGTCCACTTAAGTAGTTCCAGATTAAAGTTGGCTAAGAATTAGTAACATACACAATGATGTGGAAGCCAGCTACAATGTAAAAATACTAGTTGAATGACAATGAAACAACACTCACAGGAAACTGTCTGTGTCTTATTGCCAATCGACATAGTCATTTTTAATGTTGAGATACCAATAGCACATGCAGCTTTTCAGTGTTGACCCAAATGGCAACTAACCACTTACTTTCTATGCGAAGAAACTGTATGCTGACATTTTTTGTCTTTTGTGAGACAAATATACACACAATATTGGGTAAGGAAAATGTATCTGAAATACTTATTGCAACATGGTCATCGTGCGAATATTATTGAGTGGTTCTCGTCACCATCCTTTTTCATCATATTTTCAATTTTTTCCAATTCTATATTCAGATGGAACATGGGGAGAATGATAGCTTACATGGCCCTGTAATAGCTGCAGGTAATCTAGTCTGGTCTTCACAGTTGCTGCAGGAGCAGTATGTTGAAAGAATTAAGAATGTTTCTTCCCCAAAAATTGATTGTTGGAGTTTTATAAGTAGGTTTCTACACTACTGGTCATTAAAATTGCTACACCATGAAGATTATGTGCTACGAATGCGAAATTTAACTGACAGGAAGAAGATGCTGTGATATGCAAATGATTAGCTTTACAGAGCATTCACACAAGGTTCGCGCCAGTGGCGACACCTACAATGTGCTGACATGAGGAAAGTTTCCAACTGATTTCTCATACACAAACAGCAGTTGACCAGTGTTTCCTGGTTAAACGTTGTTGTGATGCCTCGTGTAAGGAGGAGAAATGTGTACCATAACATTTCCGACTTTGATAAAGGTCGGATTGTAGCCTATCATGATTGCGGTTTATTGTATCGCAACATTGCTGCTCGCGTTGGTCGAGATCCAATGACTGTTAGCAGAATATGGAATAAGTGGGTTCAGGAGGGTAATACGGAACGCCGTAATGGATCCCAATGGCCTCGTATCACTAGCAGTCGAGATGACAGGCATCTTATCCGCATGGCTGTAACTGATTGTGCAGCCACGTCTCGATCCCTGAGTCAACAGATGGGGACGTTTGCAAGACAACAACCATCTGCACAAACAGTTCGACGAAATTTGCAGCAGTATGGACTATCGGCTCGGAGACCATGTCTGTTACCCTTGACGCTGCATCACAGACAGGAGCGCCTGCGATGGTGTACTCAACGTCGAACCTGGGTGCGCGAATGGCAAAATGTCATTTTTTCGGATGAATCCAGGTTCTGTTTACAGCATCGTGATGGTCGCATCCGTGTTTGGCGACATCGTGGTGAACGCACATTGGAAGCGTGTATTCGTCATCTCCGTACTGGCGTATCACCCGGTGTGATGGTATGGGGTGCCATTGGTTACACGTCTTGGTCACCTCTTGTTTGCATTGACGGCACTTTGAACAGTGGACAATACATTTCAGATGTGTTATGACCCGAGGCTCTACCCTTCATTCGATGCCTGCGAAACTCTACATTTCAGCAGGATAATGCATGACCGCATGTTGCAGGTCCTGTACGGGCCTTTCGGGATACAGAAAATGTTCAACTGCTGCCCTGGCTAGTACATTCTCCAGATCTCTCACCAACTGAAAATGTGGTCAATGGTGGCCAAGCAACTGGCTCATCACAACACGCCAGTCACTACTCTTGATGAACTGTGGTATCGTGTTGAAGCTGCATGGGCAGCTGTACCTGTACACGACATCCAAGCTCTGTTTGACTCAATGCCCAGGCATATCAAGGCCGTTATTATGGCCAGAAGTGGTTGTTCTGGGTATTGATTTCTCAGAATCTATGCACCCAAAATGTGTGAAAATGTAATCACATGTCAGTTCTAGTGTAATATATTTGTCCAATGAATACCCGTTTATCATCTGCATTTCTTCTTGGTGTAGCAATTTTAATGGACAGTAGTGTATTGTATATATTTATACTAGTTATTAGGAATGAAAATGAAAGATGAACTGTGTTTGTAGTGCAATAATGAAAAAAATTTCATTCTCACATATTCATGAAAATGCCTTTGAAGTTATGAAACAGTTGAACAAAGAAATATGCATAATGTACAAATGTAAAAGACATTACCCAAATTAAGAAACATAGTATGCAAAACACAAATTCTCTGTAATGTTTATTTAATTCAGAAATTGAACATGAATACTATATCTAGTATGCTTGGTGCAACTGCTTCATATGTCTACAATACGATTTTGTAAATGTCTCTGTGGCATCGACTCTTCATAGCAGTATAGATTACAGCCATTTGCACTTTGCAGTTGAAAGTTGTCAAAAGCACTACCAGGTGCCAGGGATTTCTCAAGCTGACTTGACTATAGGAGCATCTTAGTAATAAAGAATAAATGTATTAAAACTTCATACAGGATGTGGCATTTTTTCATGCATCTCAGTGTTCATAAAGTCATATCTCTTGAATTATAGCCCACAGAATCATATTTGCAGAGGTACATTCAAAAGCATTTGTGGATACTGTCTGTGAAATACATTGCAAATAGATTTAGTAGCAATGGAGTAATAAATTCAAGCATCATGTATGATACGCTCTAAGCCCAATACTTGCTCATAATAGTGCTGTGGAAGCTTTTCCATTCCAGCTCCCCAATATATTTTTACTGCTATTAGTTTTCTTCTTCTTCTCCTTTATTCTTTTCCCCACAATGCTCTGCCAATTGAGACTTTCTGTATTTCGGTAAAACTCTTTTGTTATTTCAACAAAACCTTTTGCCATTCACACTGCACTCCTAATGTTCCATGTTAGTTCACTCTGCTCAAGACCCCACACACACTTGCAATATTCCAATATTGGTCAATCAAGTGTCTTAAAAGTAATCGTTTCACAAATCAACCATAGTGTCCCAGTATGCTGCCAATCCAGTAATGCAATGAAGTATGACATTTGCTTTATCCCCGGGAGAACTCATGTGATCTTGTCTGGCCAAAATTTGTGTGTTTCATCAATATTTGAGAACAAAAAGCTGAGGGTTTAGAAACATGACATCCAGAAGTCCAAAATTTCTGATAAATTGTAGAAGTGGTTAATGAGACATGCTTCTTTTTTGTTTTTGAGTATTTCAGGTTTTCCAATTTCCAGCCTTATTTCTACTGGCAATGACTTTTGCACCAGAGTAGAAAACTCCATTCTGAACCCTAGTTATTGCTGCTGTTGTGGTCTTCAGTCCGAAGACTGGTTTGATGCAACTCTGCATGGTATTCTATCCTGTGCAAATCTCTTCATCTCCAAATACACTCCTGGAAATGGAAAAAAGAACACATTGACACCGGTGTGTCAGACCCACCATACTTGCTCCGGACACTGCGAGAGGGCTGTACAAGCAATGATCACACGCACGGCACAGCGGACACACCAGGAACCGTGGTGTTGGCCGTCGAATGGCGCTAGCTGCGCAGCATTTGTGCACCGCCGCCGTCAGTGTCAGCCAGTTTGCCGTGGCATACGGAGCTCCATCGCAGTCTTTAACACTGGTAGCATGCCGCGACAGCGTGGACGTGAACCGTATGTGCAGTTGACGGACTTTGAGCGAGGGCGTATAGTGGGCATGCGGGAGGCCGGGTGGACGTACCGCCGAATTGCTCAACACGTGGGGCATGAGGTCTCCACAGTACATCGATGTTGTCGCCAGTGGTCGGCGGAAGGTGCACGTGCCCGTCGACCTGGGACCGGACCGCAGCGACGCACGGATGCACGCCAAGACCGTAGGATCCTACGCAGTGCCGTAGGGGACCGCACCGCCACTTCCCAGCAAATTAGGGACACTGTTGCTCCTGGGGTATCGGCGAGGACCATTCGCAACCGTCTCCATGAAGCTGGGCTACGGTCCCGCACACCGTTAGGCCGTCTTCCGCTCACGCCCCAACATCGTGCAGCCCGCCTCCAGTGGTGTCGCGACAGGCGTGAATGGAGCGACGAATGGAGACGTGTCGTCTTCAGCGATGAGAGTCGCTTCTGCCTTGGTGCCAATGATGGTCGTATGCGTGTTTGGCGCCGTGCAGGTGAGCGCCACATTCAGGACTGCATACGACCGAGGCACACAGGGCCAACACCCGGCATCATGGTGTGGGGAGCGATCTCCTACACTGGCTGTACACCACTGGTGATCGTCGAGGGGACACTGAATAGTGCACGGTACATCCAAACCATCATCGAACCCATTGTTCTACCATTCCTAGACCGGCAAGGGAACTTGCTGTTCCAACAGGACAATGCACGTCCGCATGTATGCCGTGCCACCCAACGTGCTCTAGAAGGTGTAAGTCAACTACCCTGGCCAGCAAGATCTCCGGATCTGTCCCCCATTGAGCATGTTTGGGACTGGATGAAGTGTCGTCTCACGCGGTCTGCACGTCCAGCACGAACGCTGGTCCAACTGAGGCGCCAGGTGGAAATGGCATGGCAAGCCGTTCCACAGGACTACATCCAGCATCTCTACGATCATCTCCAAGGGAGAATAGCAGCCTGCATTGCTGCAAAAGGTGGATATACACTGTACTAGTGCCGACATTGTGCATGCTCTGTTGCCTGTGTCTATGTGCCTGTGGTTCTGTCAGTGTGATCATGTGATGTATCTGACCCCAGGAATGTGTCAATAAAGTTTCCCCTTCCTGGGACAATGAATTCACGGTGTTCTTATTTCAATTTCCAGGAGTGTAATTACCTCAACCCCACAGCAGCTCTACATGCAGATACAAATAGCCCCGGAAGGCCGCCAAGTGCGAGCCACAGCGCCTCCGACAATGCTCCACATTGCTACACACTCTGTCAAAGGACAGCACTGCCTGCAGAAAGCACTTCTAGATCCTTTTCAACCTGCTTTTTGTATTCATATCATGGTGTCCCTCTACAATTTTTACTCCCCCAGACTTCCCTCCAGTACTAAATTGGTTAGCTGTTGATGTCTCAGAATGAGTCCTATCAACCAATACCATCTTTTAGTCAAGTTGTGTCACTAATTTCGTTTCTTATGATTTTCTTTCAGTGCCTCATCATTAGTTATGTGATCTACCCATATAATCTTCAGTATTCTTCTGTAACACCACATTTCAAAAGCTTCTACTCTCTTCTTGTCTAAACTATTTATTAGCCAGTTTCACTGCCATACATGCTACATTCCAGACAAATGCACCAAGTGAGATGGTGCACACTGGACCCACATTCGGGAGGTTGATGGTTCAAACCCACATCTGGCCATCCTGAGTTAGGTTTTCCATGATTTCCATAAATTGGTTCAGGTATATGCTGAGATGGTTCACTTGAAAGGGCATGGCTAACTTCCTTCCCCATACTTCCCTAATCCAATTGGACCATTGACCTCACTGTTTGGTCCCTCCTGCAAATCAACCAACCACCCAACTAGAAAAAGTCTTTAGAAAAGAAAGACTTCCTAACATAAAAATGTATATTCAATGTTAACAAATTTCACTTCCTGAGGAATGCATTTCTTGCCCTTGACAGATTACATTTTTTATCCTCTTTACTTTGATCATCATCAGTTTATTTTGCTGCCCACATATCAAAACTCATCTACTGCTTTTAATGTCTCATTTTCTAATCAATTCCCTCAGCACCGCCTGATTTAATTCAACCACATTCCATTAACCTTGTTTTGCTTTTGTTGATTGTTTGTTTTGTTTTAGGATACAAAACCAACTAGGATCATATGTGCACATGTCAAAATTGTGAAACACAAAGGCAAAGAGAGGAGTTTAAAATGACTATATATCAATCCCAACCAACAGAAGGGACATGGAGAAAGCTCTATAAAATATGCCATAAAGAAACAGAGGTCTAGAAGTAAAACATAAATGGTCTTCACTGTACTGCTACAATGAATAAAAAGTAAAATGCGGTCTACAGCCCATGCATCGTTCACTAAAATGGCCGATAACTCAGATGGCAAACCCAAATGGGAATGTAAACAGTTAAAAACAGGACATTCCATTTGGCAGACAGTTAAAAGTTGGACGCAGTGTGCAAAAAGTGGTGGAGGAGCACTACAAAGACAGTGTCGAATACGCAACCTAGTTAAAATGACCTCTTCATGGCAGGAGATCCAAGAGGAGGTACTTCAAGCCACTGGGAGAGGATTAATAACACGGAGCTTATTCCCATGAAGGGGGGACTAGTGGTGATGCCAAAGTGATTCCACTACCTGACAGACAGCAACACAGGGATCATCAGAGGGAATATCAGAGCTAGTGGGCTAAGAGACAAGGACTGCAGCCTTCGCAGCAGCATCAGCAGTGTTGTTTCCTGTCAGACCAACATGAACAGGAACCCACATAAAAATCACAGTGGCTCCATCAAGAGTGTGCAAGTGACAGTTTTCCTGGACCTGTTGCACTAAGGGATGGATGGTTTAAAGTACACAGAGGCTTTGAAGAGCACTAAGAGAGTCTGAACAGATGACACAATTGAAAATACTGTGTCACCAGATTTACTGCATAACATGATATAGGGCAAAGAGCTCTGCTGTAAATATGGAGCAATGTGCTGGAAGCTAATACCAAAAAATGTCAGTGCCAATGTTGAAGGCACACCTGACACCATGGTCAGTCCAAGAGCAATCAGTGTACACAAAGGACCTATTGCGAAGTTCCATGCAAAGGTTGTCAAACTGAAGGCAACAGATTGAGGCTAGAGTAGTGTCCTTAGGAAGCGAATGAAGGCCAAGGTGAACTTGGGCCACCACATGAAGCCAAAGGTGGTGAGGGGTTCACACCCACTGGGAAAGTTACACGGAGTGTGGGGTTAATCTGCCAGAGCAAGAGCTGAAAATGAACTCCAGGAGGTAACAGTAAAAAGGGACGCACTCCATGCTGGTGATCAAAGGAGGAGGCATATGATGGGTTGCCAGATATGGCAGACAAATGGCATGCATATCTGCTGAGGAGAACGTCACGGTGGTACGACAGCAGTAGTTTGGCAGCTTCTGCTTACAGACTCTCAACTGGGCTAGTGTACAAGGCACCAGTGACCAAACGGATGTCATGATGGTGGACAGTATTGAGACAGCATAAGAGGGGCGGATGTATAGATGAATAAACAAAGCACCCATAGTCTAGTTTCGAATGGACAAGAGACTGGTACAATCAGAGGAGGGTGGTTCGCTCTGCACCACAAGAAGTACCATTGAGGACAAATAAGACATTGAGGGACTGCGTACAGTGGGCTGCCAGGTACGACACATAGGAGGACCAAGAAAGTTTCCTATCAAACAGGAACGAATGGCAGAGAAGATGTAAAGGCAGTGGAAGAAACCACTGCACCACCAGAAATTCATACAAACACTTTTGTTGGTGGAAAAACGAAAACCAAAGGTGTTCAAGACATCACTGATGATGTCACCCAATGAGACAGGTCCATGGAGAACTGCAATAGATGGCAAAATTGTCGAAAAAAGGGAACCTGAGATGCCTAGCAGGAGGGTTGATGGTGATAGCAAACATGATGACACTCAGGGCAGAACTCCGAGGCACACCATTTTGCTGGATAAAGGTGTCCAACAAGGCAGAACCCACACATACATTGAAAACTCGGTCTTTTAAAAATTCCTGAAGAAAATGGGGCAGGCAACCACAGAACCCCCACATGTAGAGAGTATGGAGGATACCAATCCTCCAGCAGGTGTCATAGGGTTTCTTCAAATGAAACACACAGCCACAGTCTGGGATTTCTAGAGAGAACCATTCATGACATAGTTGGACAAAGTGACGAGATGGTCAACTGCACAACAGCACGTTCGAAATCCATACTGTGCAGTGGTTAGTAAATTGTGAGACTCGAGCCGCCATACTATCCAGGCATGAATGATACATTCCATCACCTTGCAAACACAGCTGGAAGGAAGATGTTTGTTTGTACCAGGCTTGGGTATGGTTATGACAATGGCTTCACACTGGCATCTGGGAAACATGCTCTCTGCCCAGATAGGGTTGTACGTATTTAGCAGAAAGTGCTTGCCTGTGAGAGAAAGATGCTGCAATTCCTGAATGTGAACAGCATCTGGCCCTGGGGCAGAGGATTGTGATGAAGTGAGAGCATGAGCTAGCTCCCTCACAGTAAAGGTGCATTTGTAGCACTCCTGATTCTGAGAAGAGAAGGGTATTGCCTGAGCCTCCTCTACTCATTTCCAATGGAGGAAGGCAGGGTGATAGCGGGAGGACCTCGAAACTTCCGCAAAATGGAGGCCCAAGGTGTTGGACACAGCAGTAGAGTACATGATGACATTGTTTGCTACTGTCATGCTGGAAACTGGGGAATGGATCTTCGTCCCAGAGAGCTGTCGGAGGTTGGCCCACACAATGGAAGAGGGAGTGGAAGTGTTAAAAAAAATAGTGAATGAAATCCTGCTAGCTTTTTTGCTATCCTAAAAGAATGTGATGACACTGTGCATGCATCTGTTTATAATGAATGCAGTTTGCCATCATAGGATGATAATTAAAACTGCAGAAAGCATGTCTCTGTGCGCAAATTGCATCGAGGCATGCCTCAGTCTACCAAAGGACCAGGACATGGCATGGTAAAGAGGAAGTGTGAGGAATGGAATGTTTTGCAGTGGTAAGGATAACATTTGTAAGATATTCTATCTGGGGAAATATTGTTCATCGAAGGTTGCCAGCAAGGAGTAAAGCCTTCAGTTGGCCTTAGTAAGCTGCCATTTGGGTGTGCATGTAGGTGGGGTAGGAGGCAGCAAATGGACAGCACATGGGAAATGGTTGCTTGAATATGTGTCAGAGAGAACGGACCACTTGAGATGATGGGCAAGTTGGGCAGTGCAGAAGGTTGGTAAGGTTGGGTTGGGGATGTTTGGGGAAGGAGACCAGACAGCGAGGTCATCGGTCTCATCGGATTAGGGAAGGACGGGGAAGGAAGTCAGCCGTGCCCATTCAAAGGAACCATTCTGGCATTTGCCTTGAGCTATTTAGGGAAATCACAGAAAACCTAAACCAGGATGGCCGGACGTGGGATTGAACTGTCGTCCTCCCGTGTGCAGAAGGATAGGTCCAAATGAGAATAGGTGTGTGAGCAGTCTGAAAGGAATGTGGGTGCTCCTGTGTTCAGGCAGAAGAGGTTTAGTTGATTAAGAAGGACAGCCTGGAGGGCACCTCCCAGACAGGTTCTGGAAGAACCCCAAAGCAGATGGTGCATATTAAAGTCACTGAGCAGCAGAAATGGGTAAGGTTGCTGCCCAATAAGTTGGAGAAAGTCTGCCTTGGTGACATCGAATGATGGAGGGATGTAAATGGTACAAAGGGTAAAATGTCAAGTGAGGAAGGAAAAGGCAAACTGCAACAGCTTGAAGGTGTGTAGATGGGTTGACCATGAATGTCACCTTGTATGAACAGCATGACTCCCCCATGAGATGGAATGCCGACCTTGGCAGGGAAGGTCAAAATGGACCGGGAAGAAATGCGAGAGCTCCAAGTTTCCTGAAGGCAGAGAACAAGTGGACACTGCGATGCTAACAGCAGCTGGATCAAAGACTGTGAACGCTCCATTGGAGGAGAGTCACGACAAGAAAAAATGAAGGGGTGTCACTTTAGTGGCTACCGAGTCCCATTCTTCGAAGACTGCTACAGAGCACAGAGGCAGGAGAATCCTGCTCCATGAGTTCTACAGGAGCACAGCATTCTTCTGCTATCTGACTGTGGAGTCCAGTGCAGCAAAATGTTTGGTAGTGTGCACCGGCGACACAGAGGTCAGCCAGGCGAGGGTATCATGTGGCAACACTGTTGCAGAGGATCTTCGATTAGGCGAAGGAGGAGATTGTTTGCCCTTGTTTCACTTCTTCAAGCCTTTCTAGTTAGCAGAGGAAGACTCAGATGTTGGTTGGTTGGAGGGATGTAGGAAGTCTTCACAAAAGTATTCCTTCTGTTTTTTCTGGCCTGCAAGTTGTGTAGCTGGTGACTTCCTCCCATGAGGCAAAAGTATGGTGGCGTGTTGCACAGCTGAAGAAGGAGACAAGGATGCTACCATGATGCTGGGCGATTTCACAACCACAGTACTAAATTTAAAGTGGCATGTCTGCGTGGACATGTCCTTCATGGAGCAAGAGGTACGAGGTTGATTTGAAAAGTTCTCGGAACAGAATAGAAAAAAAGTACTTACATCACGGAAACTTTTTTATTCTTCACTGTAGTCTCCTTGTACATTAATGCACTTGGTCCAATGATGTTCCACTGCCTTGATCCCATCTCAAAAATGAGTTTCCTCCAGGCCTGCAAAATAGTTGTCAACTCTGGCTTTCAATTCTTCGTTTGAAGTGAATCTTCATCCACCAAGAAAAATTTTCAGTTTTGGGAAGAGATGGAAGTCTGGCGGAGCCTTATCAGGTGAATAAGGTGGGTGTGGCAACAATTCATACTTTAGTTCATGTAATTTTGCCATGGCGAAGCACATGTTTTTGATCCACCATCAAGAGTCGCGGCACCCATCTTGCAGATAATTTTTTTCTTTTCTAATTCTTCAGTTAAAATGTGATACACCCTTTCAGATGCAGATCATCATCTAAGCTCTCCTGACCAAATTTAAATTCATTTATCCCTGGAAATTGGCATGAATGTCCTTTGCTTTCATACCTTTCCTTACGAACTACTTAATCACTGCTCGAATCTTGATGTTTTTCCATCTTTGCAAATCACTATGCGACAACAACAACAGAGCCACATCACCACCACAGCTCTCTTCCAAGAACACTGAGCACTGATGTGGCATGTGTTTATAGGCAACAGTCCAATGAATATCATGTGATCAACTCGTTGCACTAGTGCTGACCTCTCATGGTGATTCCAAGAACTTTTCAAACCACCCTTGTAGGAAGGACAATACCGTAGGTGCCAGATAGTAGAACACAGTGTTTTCAACTAGCCAACACCATGCGAGCAACTGGGTAAGGCACTTTATCCTTCACTCGAATCTCCTGGACAGCCTGCTCATCAAGATACACAGGATAATTGTGGGAGGAGGTGGCATGGTCGCCATTGCAGTTGATGCAGCGGGGAGAAGGAGGTGGACAATTGGCCTTGTGATAATCCCTGCCACAGGCTACATATTTGGCTGCATGTTGACAGGACTCTCAAGTGTGCTTGTAACAAGCAATGCATCAGGTTTGGAATATATGGTCTGACTGTGATAACATCATAACCTGCTTTGATCTTTGATGGAAGAACACTCTATGAAAAGTGAGAAAGAGGGTGTCCGTGCGCACTAAGGAGAATCTAATTTTTTCATCAGCTAATGGACAACAATGACATCACGGACAGAGAGATACATTTGGATTTCTGCCTTGGTCAGACAATCAAGCATCCTAGTGTAAATAACATCACAGGAAGAATTCAGAGTGTGATGGGCCTCGACACAAACAGGATAGCCGTGGAGGAGTGAATCTGCATGCAGTTGTTGTGCTTGAGAGTCAGAAGTAGTCTCCAAATGCAAAGTGCCATCACATGAAGAAGAGAAAGGTTTCACAGGGCCGGCAATTGCATCAACACCTTTACAGTTGCAAAGGACTGACCATCTTCAGTATGGAAAACCATGAGGAGCCTTGGTGCAGATGAGACAGTCTTTGAATTGTTAGCCTCATTCTGTTTATGTTTTGTAGCATTGACTGTGAAGATGATTAGCTCATTGTGAGAAAATCCCCCATGATTGCCAGCATCTCCGATGGCACGCTCCTTCCAACTAGGGGCCCCCTTCACAGGGGGCACACCTACCTTAGGTGATAGTTCACACCTCAGGTCACACCTCCCGAACACCTGACAGTGGGATCATTTGGCAATTTGGAAAGGTAGCAGCTCAGGTAATCAAACCTCCCTGGGCCTGGCCTGCACCAGAGGGTATGTGCAAGCCCTACCTTTTGACACGGGGCTGGGAATTATGCATTACCCAGTCGCCTGTTCCGCATCAAATGCATGGGCCGGCCTTCAGGAGTGCAGAGGGAGGAAGAAGAAGAAAAAGAGGAACCTGAAATGCTGAAGTGGAGGAAGGATAGATGAAGGTGAATGAAGAAAGAAAAAAAGGATTGAAAAAACAGTGGTGAGACTGTTACAATGTCAGCCACTGGAAATGAGGAACACATTCCAAAAAACACCCTAAGACTTTTTCTCCAATGGATGCGAGAAAGAATAGCAAGAGGATAGACATGCAGCACGAAATGTCAAAGATGCTGCAAAGGCTGGGGCCCCATGGTAGCCAAGCACTTACCCACCAAGGAGCGGTGAGCCCCCTGGGGGGCTTCTGTTGATGTTCTACCTCTACATCTACTACTCCACAAGCCAACATATGGTGCACGGTGGAGGGTACACTCTATCACTACTAGTTATTTCCTTTCCCGTTCACTCAAAAATAGAGTGAGAGGAAAACGACCATCTATATGCCTCCATATGAGCCCTAATTTCTCATATCCTATCTCTGTGGTCCTTACATGCAATGTACATTGGTGGCAATGGAATTGCTTATCACTCAGTTTCAAATGCCATTCACTACATTTTCTCAATAGCGTTTCTCAAAAAGAACACTGTGAAGCATCTCTGTAACACTTACATGTTATTCAAACCTACTGTTAACAAATCTAGCAGCCCGCCTCTGAATTGCTTCTATGACCTCCTTCAATCAGACCTGGTACGGATCCCAAACACTTTAGTACCCAAGAATAGGTCACACCGGTGTCCTATATGCATCTCCTTTACAGGTAAACCACTCTTTTCTAAAATTCTCCCAATAACCCAAAGTCAACCATTTGCCTTCGCTACCACAGTTTTCAAATGCTCATTCCATTTCACATCACTTTGCAATGTTGTGCCCAGATATTTAACTGACTTGACTGTGTCAAGCAGGACACTACTTTAACTTACATTTTTCCACATTTAGAGCTACCTGCCATTCATCACACCAACTAGAAATTTCGTCTATATCATCTTGTATCTTCCTACAGTCACTTAAGTTTGACATCTTACCATAAACCAACAGCATCATCAGCAAACAACTGCAGATTGCTGCCCACCCTGTCCACAAAATCAATTATGTATGTAGAGAACAACAGCAGTCCTATCACATTTCCCTGCGCCACTCCTGATGACACCCTTATCCCTGATGAACACTTGCCATTGAGGACAACACACTGGGTTCTATTATTTAAGAAGTCTTTGAGCCACTCGTATATTTGCGAATGTATTCCATATGCTCGTACCTGTAGTGGGGCACTATGTCAAACCCCTTCCAGAAATTTAGGAACATGGCATCCACCTGTTGCCCTTCATCCATAGTTTGAAGTGTATCATGTAAGGAAAGGGCAAGCTGATATTAGCACAAGTGATGCTTTCTAAAACCATGCTGATTGATGGACATAAGCTTCTCAGTCTCAAGAAAGCATAAAATATTTGAACTGAGAATACATTCAAGGATTCTGAAGCAAACCAGAGTTAGGGATATTGGTCTGTAATTTTGTGGGTCTGTTCTTTTACCCTTCTTATGTAAGGAGTCACCTGCACTTTTTTCCATTCACTTGGGCCTTTGTGCTGGGTGAGAGATTCATGATAAATGCAGGCTGGGTAAGGATCCATTGCTGTAGAGTACTCTCTGTAAAACCAAATTCAGATTCCATCCAGACATGGTGATTTATATGCTTTCAAATCTTTCAGTTGTTTCTCTACATCAAGGGTGCCTATTACTATGTCGTGTATATGGGAGTCTGTCCGATGGTCAAATGACAATATGTTTGCATGATACTCCTGTGTGAACGATTTCTTGAACATAAAATTTAAAACTTTGTCTTTTGTTTTGCTATCTTCAACTACCATACCAGACTTGTCAACAAGGGACTGAATGGAAGCCTTAGACCTGCTTATATCTCCCTTTAAAGACCTTATCTATTCTGTTCAATTACTCTTCTAAGTCCTTTACTGTCTCTGACAGTTTTACAATGTGACTGGCAAACCTCGAAGTTTTTATTTCTACCCCCTGAGATTTAATTCTTTCTCCTAATTTTTCTTTAGTTTTCTTTACTGCTTGCTTGATGTACAGATTGAATAATGTTGAGAATAGGCTGCAACCTCCTTTCACTCCCTTTTCAGCCACTGCTTCCGTTTAAAGCCCCTTGACTCTTATAAATGCTGTCAGGTTTTTGAACAAGTTGAACATCACCTTCACTTCCTTTATTTTACTCTTGCTACCTTCATAATTTCAAAGAGTGTATTCTTGTTGAAATTGTTAAAATCTTTCTTGAAGTGTGCCAATTTCTCTAATTGGCACTCTCTTTTTTAGTGTCCACAGCTCCACACTCTATCTGCAAATGATAAAATGACAATATGTAAACTTAAATGGCAACAGCGGACTACAAATAAAAAATGAAAGTTAATAAATAAATCCCTAGCAACCAGAATACCAACAGGCAAAACAAAAACAGTATGAACTTATGCACCACCTAATACATTTACTTTAGGTGCCGCACTGGCCCATAAGGTAATCTCATAAGACAACAAGTAGTAAAAATATGAAGAAAAAGGTGCAAAACATGCCAAACTGAAATTATTGATTAGTTTATGTGTTTGTTGACTTCATTTCAACTTCTTCTCCAGGTGGACCCCATTGGAATGGCTCTGAGCACTATGGGACTCAACATCTGTGGTCATAAGATCCCTAGAACTTAGAACTACTTAAACCTAACTAACCTAAGGACATCACACACATCCATGCCCAAGGCAGGATTCGAACCTGCAACCATAGCAGTCGCGCGGTTCCTGACTGAGCGCCTAGAACCGCTAGACCACTGCAGCCGGTGGACCCCATTGGATTTTATACGCAGTGTTCCCTTTACTGAACAACCATTAGTGTCCACTTTTGGTGCCATCAAGTCATTTTTGTTTGTTTGAAGCATCATAATATGAATCGTTGTGATATTAAGACTTAAAACTACTTTGCTGTGAACTAGTTGTGGGCCTGTTTAGTTATCATCTAATCCGTGCCCAGAAAAGCTAAGCTTAAACACTTAATTACCATTGATTATTTGTGTCATCAACAAACACTATAGGTTTTGAACCACTCTTTCAAGTCACTGGGAGATCATTTATATATGTTAAAAACAAGAATGAGCCCTGTTCTGAACCTTAAGAGACCCTATAAGCCATATTTTCCCCATCCTAGGGTTATTTTCATGCTTATGACAAAGTATATCAATGAGACCCTGCTTTCTGTTATGAAGGCAAGACTACATCCATACAAGAGGAATGAGGTCATAACACTTTAGCTGGGCAAGCAGAATTTTGTAATCCACAAAAAAATAGCTAAATTGAGTTCGGATAATACATAAATAGGTTATTTTTTCTCATTTATCTATGCCATGACTTCATATCTGTGGTCTTGTATTGCTCTATCTATGGAGGACCAAGAAGAAAGTCGAGCTGTTTAGTTAAATGAGTCAGCATTTCATCATAGGCCACTTTCTGAAATATTTTTCGAAGTATCGGAAGGAGTGAAGTAGGTGGTGGTTTCCTTACCGGCAGTTTTAAAGATAGGTATTACTATAGCATATTTAAGTCAGTTGGGGAATATGACCTAAGTCACTGACTTATTATTAAGCTTAATATTTTAATTCTTTCCCCTGAATGTCATCATATGAAGCAGAATTGCCACTTATCAGTGACCTGATGAATTTTGTAATCTCCTCAGGGGTTGTATTTATAAAACTAGTGTATATTGCCGTGAAAGAGTGGTGTTCTGCAGCCAATCATCAGCAGGATCTCATATACAATTTCCTTAGCACAAGCCAAAGACTTTTGCCATCAACACAATCAAAACCCTTGGATGTTTAGAACATTTGTCAGTTACAGGTATACAATATCCAAAATTAATATGCTGATTAAAACTGCCATATAATTAAGTACTTTTATAGCTGTTTCCGAGGCTCGTCTGTGTTCTGAAAGCAATATATGAAGACTTTCCTACTGGCTTGCTAGGCCTAATGCAAGAAAGGATTTTCTGTTGGGGTTGTCTCCCTTAGCCTTTGGAGTTTCTCCTCCACCACAAGCCGGTGGTTTCCTTCTCATTTAATTCCCAGAAAGGAGGGTTGCCTTATCTGCCAGCTACGCCGTTCCGAAGCCTTCCATCTCCGCTGTCACTGCCATTAATGTCTTCACCCATAACTCTGGGCATGGGTTCCATGTTATACCCCACGGGATTGGGTCCCTGCCTGAACTCAGCCATCCTAGCACTCCGGCCTACTGAAGTGTAGGATGCCCACCCCTGCAACGTGGACGCGCCAGGCAGGAATTACCCCAGGGAGGAGTAGGGAAGGGCACCCTACCTCCCTGGAGCTGGGTTAATGATTGTGTATGGTGCCACAATCAAGAGATTAAAAAGGACCTCAAACAAGAAAGTATGAAAGAAGAAACTGAAAGAAAGAAATTAAGATGGTATGGGCATGTTAAGAGGACGCATGGGCAGACTCTCCCCAAAATTATGGAAGAACTAAAGATGGATGGGAAAAGATCTAGAGGGCGCCCAAGAACACGGTGGAAAATGGGAGTGAGAATATCTGTAGAAAGGAGAGGTGTGACCTGGCAGCAAGTGGAGAAAGAAAAGTGGTGGGAGGACTGAGCCAAATGGAGAGGACTCATCAGCACCCAGACCCGGCAGTAGCTGGAGTGGGATTCAGATATAGATAGATAGATAGATAGATATAATTGTTTCCATTACCATCATTACTCCTGTATGATTTTACTGTTATTCATTTTAGGGGAGAGCAAGAGACAGTGCTGAGAGAATTCACTTAAAAAAAAAAAAAAAAAAGTTACATTTTACATCAACACTGTCTGCTTCATAAATTTCTTCAGAGCATTCTTCCCATGATTTCTTCCCAACAAGCATTACTGAGTCACTGTTTATGACTCTGTGGTACAGTACTTCTCTTATTGATCTGCACCTAATCGCTCAGCATTTTTTTTTTTTTTTGTTAACATCTGTCTTTCATGCCCAGATAAACCATTAAGTTTGTGGTCACAAGATACAGTCTGTCTTCCACTGCCAGGATGAGGATTTTCACCTTGCTATTGAAATAAAAGCAGAAATTCAATGATTTACATAAAAATATTTTTATTTATATATGTACACAAGGACCTTACTCAGTAGAAGCAGTCTGACAGATATTACATAGAGGTTCATGAATGCAAACCACATCATTGAGCTGAACATCACATGAGAAAGCATGCTTGTGGCAGACTGTTCTGACAAGTGGTAGCAACAGCCTACAAAATAATGAACCATTGAGCAATTTGCTGGATGTATTATGCCTAGATCTACACTGGTGTCCAAAAGTAAAGCACCAAACAGAAATTTTGCAATTTTGCATTTATTTTGCCACAAAATAGTATCGACAGGTGAAAACAAAGTAGAAACAATATAAAGAAACAACTGCAAAAGCAGAACAGTAGACAAAAATGTTCTTCGTTTTTTCCAACCTAACAAATTTACACACACTTTCCAACAACTGGTTAATGCCTCGCTACAGGATGTGATCACCTCTGCCAGCAATAGAGGCCTGACAACAATGTAGCATGCTGAGAATGTCATCAATGTCATATTGAGGCAATAACACCCATTCTTCTTGCGAAGCTGTTTGCAAGCCTTGGAGAGTGGTCAGTGAATGTTGACATGATGCAACCCATCTCCCTGGTGCATCCCAGACATGCTCTATGGGATTCGAATCAGGAGAGTGTGCAGGCCACACCATGTGTGCAATATCTTGCATTTCCAAGAAAACATCGCGAATCCATCCAAAATCACTCTCCAGCCCAAATCGGGGCTCATCTGTGAAAAGAACATTGGCCCACTCTTCAACGGTACAGGTGGCATGTTGACAACTCCACTTTAGATATTCCCTTCTGTGAAGACGCATCAGAGGCACACATACAGCAGGTCTCCAACAATAAAGGCCACTCTGTCAAAGCCTTCGATAAAACACATCCAGTGGATGCTGCGAGGTCTGATGCCAGTTGCTACGCAGTACTAAGGCCACATCATTATGCTTACAGCCAAATAATGGTCCTCTCTTTCTGATGTCATCCATGTTTGGCCCTGCTTGGGTCTTCAGGGTACAGTTTCAGTCTGTATTAAATGTTGCTGCATCTGAGAAACAACAGAAAGACTAATGTTAAGCCATTGGGCCACGTGAGTTTACGACTCTCCTGCTTCCATTCTTCCTATGGGCCTCAAATGCAGACCGTCTGGTAGGCATCTTCTTTGTGCCATACTGCACCATCTGTGACTGTGTACGCACTGACTGTGGATGTGGGACTACCCGACAAACACTACTCTGTTTGATAGGTGCCCTGACATTATTGCTGGCATGATTTTCTGTTGGCCAAAATGCTATATTCCATGCAGAACATGATCGTATGGTCATCTGTTGCAGTTTGTATGATTATATCATGAATTAGACACAGGATGGGGAAACAGTAATTTGTTGCTTTAATTTTGGATACCAGTTATACAATAAACTCTATAAGCGACTATACCATGTATGACAGCAGGTACTTCACACCAGTATTGGTGACTAGCCTGTTCCACTCGTGTGCTGAGTGAGGGAAAAATGTCTGTCTCTGTACTAGGTCAAAGAAATATCAGATGGAGCCTACCACAAAACATTTCTAACAGCAATCCTGGTACTGAACCCTGCCTTGAACAGTTCCAGCTTGATCCACCACCACTGCCCAAAAATCATCCCTTTCAAGCATTTTAAGAATTCCTAACATCCAGCACTGCTTTGCAATCCTTCCTCAGGTTGCTATAACATGACCCTCACCCTGACCTTTGCAGGACTCCAGGCTCTTCATTCCCTAAAAACTGATGACTCCATCACTATTCTCAAGGCTGACAAGCATCTTCCATTATGGTACTTGACTGGCAGGATTATGTAAGTGAGGGTCTGTGCCAGTTGTCTGACATATCTGTGTACAGCATCTACCATCAAGACCCCATCCCTGCAATACTAACTGAACAACAGTGCCTCCTTATAACCTCTGGGCCCTCGCAAGGACTAATACCTCAATCCATAGAACTTCGTACTCCAACCAAACCACACACCACCACCTTTTGTCTTCTTCCTAACATTCACAAACCCAATCAACCTTGGACTGTATATCTGCCTTAGTTGATCAACATCTGAAATCTATTGTACAAAGACTTCCATACTATATTGAAGACATCAACCACTTCCTACATCGTCTGAAATCTGTGCCCTCCTATTCCCACCAAATACCTTGCTCCAGAAGTATTTGTCCTCTGGTCTGGTTTAAATACATTGATGGCATCCTTGCCGTATGGGCTCATGGTGAGGATGACCCATTAAAATTCTTCTAAATACTCTCTCCCACTTAAATTTCACATGGTCCTGTTCTGAATCCTATTCCACTTTTCTTGATATTGACATTGTCCTCACCATCGGTCAGTTTCACACTTCTGTTCACAATAAACCTATCAATAAATAACAGTACTTATATTATGACAGTTACCATCCTTTCCATGTCAAACTTTCCCTCTCATACAGCCTTGGCATTCAAGGCAAATATATTTATTTGTTCAGTTACAGACTCTTTACAGCAATACCCACCACTCCCACCTCACCCTTCATTTGATGTAATTACTCCACCAACTTACTTCAAAAGAAGCAGATTTCCCACATCATCTCATGCAATCCTGATATTGCTGATTCTCAAAAAAAAAAAAAAAAAAAAAAAAAAAAAAAAAAAAAGAGAACAACTTAGGGATTCACTTCCTTTCACTCAGTATTATCCAGGCCTTGAATGTAGGAGGTGTCAGGAAAAAGTAACAGGTACTTTCGTTTTTCATAAAGAACTTTTATTTATTTATCAACATCAACTTTGTCCCCTTCAAGGAAATTCCTCTCAGATACAATACACTTGTGCCAGCAATTTTTCAAGTCATGGAAGCACTTCAACATACCAGTTTCATTTTTTGCCAAAAAAATCATGAACAAGCGTTGAGGTGGGAGCAAGAGCATTATCGTGATGCAATTTCCATGAGTGGTTTTGCCACAATTCTGGTTGTTTTCTTCAGATTGTTTCATGCAAATTGTGCATTACTTCCAGGAAGTATTCCTTATTGGCCATATGACCAAATGCAGGAATTTATGATGCACTATCCGCTATAATCAAAGAAAAACGTGAGAAGATACTTCACATGTGATCAAACTTGTCGAATTTTTTTCGGTCTTGGATCTTCAGGCAGTTTGCATTTGGACAATTGGGCCTAGGTTTTGACATCATACCCATGTGTCATCACCTGTTATAACCTTCTTTAGAAGTTCTGAATCATTGTCAACTTCATTCAGCAATTCCTGAAAGATGCCTATGCAATGTCATCAAATTCAACAATTTTGGAATGAACTTTGGTGCTACAGGTTTCATGCCCAAACCATCCTAAAAAATTGCCTGGAATGAGCCAAAGGATTTGCCACCATCATCAGTAATTTCCCTCATGGTGATTTGGTGATCCTCAAGATCCATTTTTTTTTACTTCTTCCATGTTGTCATCAGTAATTGATGTGTTAGGGCATCCAGGGCAGTCATCATCTTCAATGTCTTCTCAACCCTCTTTGAAATGTTTATACTGTTCGTAAACTCTTGTCTTACTCATACTCAATTCACCACAAGCCAAAGTCAACATTTTGAATGTGGTGCTGCACTTTATTCCATTTTCAAGCAAAATTTAATGCAAATTCTTTGATCCATTTTTTTTTTTAAATAAATATTCACCAAGCACTCAAAAACACATTTAATCTTTTTGACTGTCAACAAGAAACTAAATATTGAAAACATCTGAAAATGCAATCATACAGTAGGAACATGTGTACCAACAAGATAAAAAAACAATCAAAATCATATGTACAAAGCCCACAAAATTGAAAAAGTCCTGTTATTTTTTGATAATACCTTGTATTAATCACCTACTTTGACAAGGCTGTGACTTCTTAAAATCATGCCCTTAAGTGAGGTCTGTTCTGTCTGACACAGATAGAATAGCCTTTCCTCACCTTCCAAATCACCTCAATAACCTTGTCAGTTCCTATGCACCTTCCACACCCCTCTCCCTACACTGTAACTCCTACCCCTATGACTGTTCCCACTGTAAGACTTACCCTATGCACCCTCTTACCACCACCTATACCAGCCCTGAACTGGCAAACATATACTATCAAAGGGAAAGCCATCTGTAAAATTACACACATCCTATACCAGCTGTTACATGAACACTGTTCAACCATTTACACTGGCATGACAACTATCACATTATTAATTAGGATGAATGGGGATAGGCAGAGGCAGAATTTGTATATTGACAAGATGATATCCAATTGCAGAGTATGTCTACAATGTGACAGTTGTGATCTTGATGCCTGTCTCACCACACAAACTATCTGGATTCTTTCCCCAGACACCAGTTTCTCAAAAATCTGCATGTGGGAAATGGCGTCACAACATGTAGTTGGTTCTTGCCACCCACCTGGCCTTAATTTCTAAGGTCTCAGCATTTCCTCTCAGTAACTATTCTTTTCTTCATTCTATTTATTTTCCTATATCTTTTATTTTCTGATCTGTCTATTTTTCACTGAGCTCCACCTCTACCACATACGGTGCAGTTAGCTCTCAGCTCTTATTATCTCATGCACAATGTTTTGTCAGTAATCTCTGTCTTGCACATTACCCTCACATTTAATCTCTCATATTTTCAAATCTCATCCAATGCAGTACCCCAACAATCAATCTTTGCTGCTCATCCCATCCAATAAGTGTCCCCTGACCCCGAGTTCTGGGCGACTTTTCCAAACTCTCCCCATTTCCTACACCTCACCAGTTCTTTCCTTCACACCTCTTCTTGCTCCTCCTTCCTGTCTGGCAGAAGGAGGAGCCACTGGCTCCAAAAGTTTGCATATTTTAGTACCTTAATACGTGTGTTCCCCTGCCACTGCTTCGTGAATAGACATTTTTATCTATCCAATTGCATTATGTAACAATATTATGAAAAGGAAAGACGCTACTCACCATATAGCGGAGTAGCAACTTTCTTTTTCACAATATTGTTACATTCCATCCTGAATTTTCCATTGTTCAATTACATTATATTTATGTATTAAGATAGACATTCTCTCTTTTTTTTAATTCTATTTGTCCTTAGTCATGATAAGCAATGTGTGTACATAATAGAATTGCTGCACAGCCTGTCTTGAATATCAGTTCTCTAAATTTATACAACAAAGTGTCCCAAAAACAGTGATAACTTTCTTCCAAATATCATTACTTGCATTTTCTGAACATTTCTGTTGCACTTTTGTACAAACCGTATTGTGCTGTTACAATTCTTTCTGTGTAACATTTAAATTTTTCAATGTCTACAGTCATGCCTCCTTGATAATCCTCGAAATGCTGGAGCAGTATATTAGAATTAGTCATTTTGGGGCCTTGTATTAAATCACCATCTCCTCCCAGAATTTTCCTGACAAAGCTAAAGCTCCCATTCATATTTCATGCAACTACCCCTAAATATTTATGTGACATGAGAAACTCCAGAAGTTTATTATTAGTCCTATTGCTGGATACTATTGAATCTCTTTGTTACGGGTGTTATCTTGTGTCCTTCCAAATTTTAAAAAGTGCTACTCAGAACACAGAGTAAATACCGTATTAGTTATACTCCATATTTCTTACAATCATTCGGCAAGTATACTTTGCTGTAAAAAACAGTATAATCAGAGAGCAATCTTAAGAGTGCTGCTGACTCTATTTAATTTATCATTTACATATGTTGATAAGCTTATTGATACTGTTATGTATTGTGTTACATTCACTTCTGGCTGGTACTGAGTCATAGCTGCTTGGAAATGTGTAATTGCGTGAGAAATTGGCCAATTCACATAATTGCATAATCCACAGTGAGGTGATAAAGGTAATCTTCCAAGGGATATTGGTTCATCCAGGTATTATTGACCTACTGCAACCCCTTTATACCTTAATCAGTGCCCTATCCTACAGATAAAATTTTTCTTTTGTGTGTTGGATATTAGAAACTAGCCTTAATTCAGTAATACAAGGTGTGTGATTGCTTTATCTACTATAGTTTTCTTTCTTTTTTTTTTTTTTTCAAAATAGTTCCCTTTGGTTGTTATACACTGGTGAAGTCATTGTTCCCAGTCTTGGCAGCAATACTGAAAAACCTTTAACATATCAGTCACATTCTTTTGAATATCCTCCACAGTCCCAAAACAACATCTTATTAAGACATTTTTCAATTTTAGGAAAATAAAAAAGTCTAAGGACTCTGATCAGATGAATAGTGGGCTGTGGAACAATAGCAATGCCTTTTGAGGTCAAAAATTCCATGATGGAAGTGGCCATGTGACATGAGCCATTGTCATGATGCAGTATTCACTTGTCTGCAATGTCCGGTCTCACTCAGTTCACTATTTTCCTGAACGTTCCAAGTACATCTTTCTAGAATACTTGGTTGTGTATTCATTCTGGAGGAACATTCTCACTAGAGCCTGCATCCATTCAATGTTTTTGAAGCTGATGGTCTCCCTGAACGAGGTTCATCTTAAAGGTGTTCTCAGCCTTTCAGAAATGATTTGCACCAGCAACAAACTTATGCTCTTGATAAGGAATGTACCTCACAGACAAGTTTCAAATTTTCAAAGGTCACACATGCAGATTACCCCAGTTTAACACATAACTTGATGGCATAATGTTGCTCTAAATTTTGCAGTTCCATTTTTGTAACACCCAACAACAACACAACTTCACTGATGGCACTCTCAAACATCATGTGATGGCTGTATGGAGTTCGGAGAGAGCATCTGGAGGAGATGAACATTGGTCCCAAGCAGAACAACAAAGTTTTACTAGGTTGCTCATGAAGTTGTCATTCTCATTACTTTTGACACATCTCATATACCACGTGAACCCAAATTACACTGACAAAATGCTGGGGAAAGGTCAGAGATATTTCCGAGTATTTTGTTATTTGGCCTCATGGTTCGTTACAAAGTAATTGCACTTGATATTGATTTGTTGCCCCTGTAATCTTTGTGTATGTACAGGACTGAAAATATCTGGACATCAGTGCAATGAGAGGTATTGCGTGTTTTGTTTGGAAACAAACTTGTTCTATTCACTCACAGTACTAGCTGCTGACATCAATAATGTCCACTATACTCTTCACCCTCCAGTCTGCATTCAATACTGCTTGGTTCTGTCTCAGACTCATTTTTCTGGCAGTGTTAGTTGTCTATTAATAGTGACACACAACATTATGACTAGTATTACTAAAAAATGGAAATGTTCTATGGCATAGTTGGCTGAGAAATCCCATGGGATGGGTTCAGCTGCCTATTGGAAAGGGTGTTCTTGCTCAATGCACATTGACCATCCTTTCCATGTACCGGTGAGAGAGCTGCGTCATATGTGAATTTGTGTGGTGTACATGAGGATAATGCTTGTATGTATAATGGAGAGTTATGTTGATATTGTTTTATTATTATTATTATTATTATTATGTAAGAAATGAGAGGGTGAAATCTGGCACCATAGATAGCCTTTAGCTATACAACACAGAGTGAACAAACTGTGATAAATATGTACGTGTTTCATATGAGGATTGTTGCATTACTCTGTGTTTTGTGTTGTACATTTTGATAATTGCGTATTACAGACTTTTTCACTTTTGTGAAGGCATTGTAACAGAAACGAATCTAAGTGGTGTAACAAATTTAATAAATCATAGTTACATTATTACTCTGTAAGAAACAAGTAGAAACCATGAGTCCATTATGCCAAAATATGCAGTAGATATCCCTCAACAACCTTCAAAATTCTGTGGTGGTGTTCAGGTTCACCCTGTATACGTTGTCTACAAGACATATATATGTCACGTTTGGGTGGATAGAGGTCTACAAGATCTGCAGACTGGTTTGGAGTTCTATCAAAATTCCACTGTATATTTGTGGTCATAGTCTTTTATTCTGTTTTCACTGCAATGGGGAATAAAATTAGATCGAGATAACAAATGATGGACGAAGTTTGATATATTAAGACACATTACTTGCTGAATATGACAGAACTGTAAATGATCATAAATGCACATGCTTCTATATACTAAAATAATTATCAGTTAAAAGAAACTGAATTTGAGTTTACAGGGACTTGGTCTAATCATTACCTACAAAAAGACACACATACTTATAGCAAGCTTGCAACGTATGCTGCTTATTTGCTTGTCCAGTGTGCCTGAAAACTTAAATCATATGTAAGTTGCTTGTATAGCCACTGTCAGTAACCAGTTGTAGCATAATAGTACATACTGCAATATTTTCATTTTGCTGAAACTACCGTCTATAAATGTTTATAAAGGAAAGTCACATGTCACTCATTTCTGCACAGGCAAAGCAGCGTCTCATGAAGGAAAACCAATTTCTTCTTCAGCAACTGGAGGCTGCCTACAAAGAGCTCCATTCCTTGAGGGACCATGTGGGAGAAGTCCGGCAACAAACTGTTGCTTTCATCCTCAGTCAGATGGAAACATTACATATTCAGAAAGACACTCATTTGTAATAAGTGACCTTCTGACTTCCTATTTCAACACATTAGACTGATCAAGAAGCTATTACATAACTATTTTGTTGTAAATTTTAAAAGTGTTCAAAGGAAGAAACTAACTAAATGTATGATAAGAATGAAGTCTGTGGTAATTTTGTACAATGTATATACATTTGTATATATAAGAAAATAAGTAAACAAGTCATTTCATTTGTATATATGCATAAATGTACTTACTAACTTCACCAGTGATGGAAATAAATCCCAGTAATGCTGTACATCTAGCTTACAAAGAACTCGGTGTTTTTTGCAACATTCTTGCATTTCAGGTAACCAACAAGGCAGCATCAATTCAGCTATTCCTTGTTTTTTTCTGATTTGTGGATTGCTTTAGGAGACAAACTGCTTCTGTGCATCATATTAATGTGTTTCAGCAGTACATTTTCTTTTGTGATATCAGTCTCTTATATTTGTGTCTTGTGTGTTGATGCCTTTTATCACTGGTAATGCATTTCTTGGTATTTGTACAAAAAGTTGGTTTGAAAAAAGCCTCAGCCTCACCAGATATATTACTCAGTTATGATTTATTTGCTAATGTATGCTGCACTCTTTTGTTCTATTGATGATGTCATTGGAGAGCTTGAACTAGGGCAAAGATAGGGAAGGAAATTGGCAGTATCTTTTACAGAGGAACTTTCCAAACATTTACCTTAACAGATTTAGGAAACTCATGGAAAATTTGATCTGCATGAGTGGATGGGGATTTGAGCTGTGATCCTCCCAGTTGTCAGCCCAGTGTGCCGTAGCACATCACTCACTACTTGTTGAAGAGATGTTGTTATTCTTGCATGTATGGGTATTTGTTTTACTGTGTGATTCTGATACATATTCACAGTTATAGATTACTGACACTCACAAAATTTATTTAATGAGCTGGTGGCAATTTCTATTTATTTATTTATTGCCTATTGTTTCTAGTCTCTTATGTAGTGTTTCTTGACTGTTAAAGAGATAATTCATAGCTACATGACAACATTCTAGAACGGCACTCTAATTGAGTAACAGTAATTTACTTTGTGGAATATCTGTAGGTCTTATTGCTTTTAAAAATAAATTATGTATGGACATTAACTACACTCTCCTAGAAAATTGTTAGTCACTACAGGCTATAGGAAAAATGTAAAATATCCTGCTACTTTTGCACACATGTAAACAATATATTTGTTTAGCCCGCTGAATCTGAACATTTTTACTGGGAAAAACAATATAAAAATGAATGTCATGAAATTCCAGCATATTTTAATGACATTCACTAAGCGGTAGGTCCCCTACATTCAACACACCATGGAAATTACTGTAAGGGTGAAATGAAATGACTGTGAGGCATTGTTGACTGGGAGGCCCTATCCGGGGAAGTTCAGCCACCGGATTGCAAGTCTTATTTCAGCAGACGCCACACTGGATGATTTGTGCATTGGCCATGATGATTCTTATCCTTAAGCATGTCAAAATGTCTTGTTATGTCAAAAAGTAGCAGCTGTGGAAGTCAAAGCAAAAAGCCAGAATGAATTTACATATCTTAAGTATGGTTTTTCCTTCTTTTCTTTCTTCCATCTGCGTGCATCATTAACATAAATATAATAATGATAGCAGCTTCAGGTACTTTTATTTTAATAGTGATGACATGGGCAACAATGAGATCATCTCAAAATTTCCCAACAATAAGTTCAATTATGTTTCATTGAGACAGCAACATAAGAATGAAGGTTCGAAAAAATGTGCCTCCGTATATCATGAAAGGTGGTGCTGTGTGTGTTTGAGGGGGGGGGGGGGGGGGGGGACAGGAGGGAGGGAGGAATGTGTACTAGCAGAGTTTTAGCCCAGGGTGATTGGGGGAACGTAGTATATGCTGCATTTCAGAGGACATGATGGGGAGTTAGGGTGATTGAAAGTTTGTGATTTCCATGTTGCATCTTAAGTAATGAATCTGTGTGGAAACCATTATACTCATTAGTGATGGTAAACTATTCATTTGTTATGTTCCAATCTCATCAAAAAGGAGAACCTCCAGGTACGTGTTAAGAGTCAGTGTATACATTAACAAAAGGACAACTCTTAGAAAGTTTACTCTGTATGCTGCATTAACAAAGAACTATTTCCATCTGCTTAATGCAGTTCTTGCTTGTGTCAACTAAATTTAACCGAGAAAATTAGAAAGGAAAGTGCTTCATTGAAAAATATGTTTCTGCTTCCTCAAATTATATTAAATGCCTACTGCTTATCTCTTATTGATAGCTTAATATTTACTTGATTACAATGGTGTAACAGAAAATAATACCTACATCTGTAAATAGAGAGGCCTGTTTGCAGTACATTACTCCTTGACACATAGCTTTGTAATGAACACTATTACTTGCCGTACAGACAACAGAACTTTTTGGTTGAAGAGGCTCTCCCTTAACTAACGTTTACCTCAGAGTATGGAACCTGCTGTTTTTCATTATTTAACTTTGTTGTGAGACCCCCCACACTCACACTTTTCAGTCATAACAGTCATCAACTATGTAGAGGTATTTTTAAATTACCGCTACCAGTCACAAACTTTGTCAACTATTGTATTACTTATTTATTTAGTGACATATTTTGAGGGTTAAACCTCATCTTCAGGCTAAATGGCATTACAAAAACAACTTTACAAGAAGGTCATACTGATATTACCACAGCATTTATGAAAAGACTATGTAACATCAGTATGACCTTACTGTAAAGTTGTTTTTGTAATGCCATTTAGCCTGAAGATGAGGTTTAACCCTCAAAGCATGTCACTAAATATATATATATATATATATATATATATATATATATATATATATATATATATATATATATATAGCGGCAATTTAAAAATACCTTTACATATTTCTTGAGGCAGTCATAGTCGAAAAATAGTCAAAATGGCTTCAAATTCAGTCATCAGCTAATTTAAGGGAAGGAAGTTGTTGTGTCAACTTCTGTGAATCATGTAAACTTTGTTCTGTGTGATACCATATTTTTACTGACTGTTTCTATGAAGCAGAGACTGAGGATCAGCCTAGGAATTGCCCAAATGAACATGTAAAAGTTCTAAAAACCACAATCAGGCTTGTTAGGGTACTAGACCAACAGTCATTAATCTTTCATGAAGATTCAATCAATGTTGATTCCCTTACCTGCCTTGCAAGCTACTGCACTTGCATAATGCTATGCAAGAAGGTCTATTGGTTGATGGCACTGCTGCAACATAAATAAACAAGATACATTTTGTGTGAGTAATGAGGAAGTGAATATTGTGAATCTGATTTTTTTAAAGGTGGAACAGAGGCTTATGTACAAAAATAATTTACGATGATAAGAGAATGTGGGATAGAAAGTTTCCTGAAGGCTCTAGATGGCACCAGTCACACTACTTATCAGACAATGAAACAAACAATTTTCATTGAGTAAACTTTTATTTTTGTTAGCATATTAAAATGCACAAACATAATTATCATCATTTTTATGGCATCTTACATCAGTTGACAAATTTCCAGTTCAGTACTGTGACCCTTACCAAACAAATTACAGGCACAGTGATGAGTTCTAAGATTCTCGCACTGTTATCCTGAAAGCTATGTAAATAAAAGTCTTGGATATTACTATGAAATGTTATCACGCTATACTGACAAAGTTGCACAGCAATATTTAGAAAAAGAGGAAAGCAATGATGGGAAAAGGTGTGAACAGCCCCTAACAATTCAGTCATGTGTTGACCATGAAAAACTTGAGACTTCTATCTCCCTGTGTGCAATTTGAATACAATTATACCCTTAGATTTTGGAACTAAGAGGCATTATTTCAATATTGGTATATTTCACAACAGCAAGGCTATT
This sequence comes from Schistocerca nitens, assembly GCF_023898315.1. Classification (NCBI taxonomy): domain Eukaryota; kingdom Metazoa; phylum Arthropoda; class Insecta; order Orthoptera; family Acrididae; genus Schistocerca; species Schistocerca nitens. The sequence goes on along the minus strand of NC_064618.1, from coordinate 579,936,179 downwards.
GCTACAGAACAAAAAAACTAACATATTCACCACCTGTTGAGCATCTGTTTTCCAAACAAAGGTGTAGTATTTCTGTTTATACTCATTACGTATGTGTGATACAGTTCTGTGCAAACACATTGTAGTGATTGCAAGGTCAGGTAATTGACCATATATAGCTGTCTGCACAGTGTTATCTGTTGCTTGTGAAAATAGCAAACACGAACAAAGTAAATGAATTGTTAAAAACACCATTTAGTGACAGGACTCTCAGATAAAAATCACTAGGTAGGCCACTCCCGAATCTGAATCTACAGAAGCAAACAAAATATCAATGCCCTATGTTCAAACCAGAAATTTGCCAAAAGAAGAAATGGATTTGAGGTTGTGAAGAAAGCAATGTTGTTTTTTGTTTTCTTTGTGTGTGGTTCTTTTTTTTTGGGGGGGGGGGGGGGGGGATATTCACTGGTGTAAGACCGGAATAACTGATATTGGGCATATATTGTCTAAAATAAAACTACATGAAATGTCAAAGGGACACATGAATAATATGCTTAGTCTTTCATTTCTAGACAAAACTAACATTCTGCAGAAATTAGATTCACAATATAGACAAACAATTAACAGCCACAACAAATGTGTAGAAAAGAATGGATATATACTGAATTTAATTGTAAACTGTATTCAGTTCTGTGGCGCTTTGGAACTGGCTCTCACGGGCCACAATGAGTCTGATGCCTCTCAGAATAAGGGAGTTTTTAGTGAGCTAATTCAGTTCAACATGGAACTGGATAATGATCTTCAAATTCATCTCATTCAAGCATCAGAGTTCAAAGGCATTTCAAAGACTGTTCAGAACAAACTACTGCAATGCATCTTAGAAGTGTACCATGATGAAGTTCATAAAGAAATAAAATGTGCCGATTATGTTGCAATAATTGTGGATGAAAGCACAGATGTGTCTTGTGAATTTCAATTGTTTATTGTTTTGTGTTATGTTGTTGAGGGAAAACCTGTTGAAAGATTTTGGAACTTCGTTAATCCAGAAAGTCAGAATACCCGTACTATAGCTGAGAGTATTCTGAAAGAAACTGAACCATTAATTGGCGATTATCGAGCAAAACTAATAGCTCAGAGTTATGATGGTGCAAACGTCGTGAGTGGCAAGTTGAATGGGGTTCAGAAATTAATTAAAGATAAATATCCAAATGCAAACTACATCCATTGTTATGCGCATGTGTTCAACCTTATGTCTATGGCAGCATCTGTTAGTCACAAATCCCACACCTTTTTTGCACACCTTTCAGGTAATTCTTTCTTTTCTAACTTGCCACAGGGATCAAAAGTGTTGGGCAGCATTATTCAAAAAAGCTTGCCCTGGGTGTGTGACAAGATGGAATTACCATTCACTAGTAATAAAAGATGTTTTGAAAACAGGGAAAAATCTTATTACTGTTACGGAAGTCACTGCAACAAGTGAGAGCATAAAACTATCTTCCACTACTGAAAAAGCTGGTTCATACAAACAAAGACTGCAAGATAACGAATTCATTTTCAGGCTATCATTTTTTATAAGGTAATTCCTCATACAGACGTACTTTTTAATCAGCTTCAGAAGAAGATAACCGAATCAACAACAGCAAGGAATTAGCATATTTCTTCAAAATATAAGAGGTATTAGAGATAAAGTTAGTGAACTGCTAATAGATTTTAACTCTGAAATTATTGGTATATCAGAGCACCACTTAAATAATTTGATAATTCAGAGGTTTCCTTTACCAGGCTACAGATTAGCTGGCTGTTTCTCAAGGAGTTCCTTGCGGGGTGGGGGAGTGGCTCTGTACGTAAAAAACAGTATTTCATTTGAGTCCATAGACGTATCACGACACTGCACTGAACAGATATTTGAAAGTTGTGCAGCATTAGTTGAATTTAGTGAAACTAAACTTCTAATTGCTGTTGTTTATAGGTCCCCTAACTCCGACTTCAGAGCATTTTTGCTTAAGCTAGAGATGGTTCTTGATTCACTTTGTAGGAAGTACCAGAAAGTAGTTATATGCGGCGACTTCAATATTAATTTTGTACATGATTGTGCAAGAAAAAGGATGTTGGTAGATCTCCTAAATTCAAATGATCTGATGCAAACTGTGTTTTTTACAACTAGGGTGCAGGGGAACAGTAGCACAGTCATAGACAATATTTTTATTCATTCTTCATTACTAGATGGGCATTCTGTTAGTAAAAGGGTGAATGGCCTTTCAGACCATGATGCAAAAATTTTAACACTAAAAGGTTTTTGTACTCAAACCAATGTGATATTTAATTACAAACTACGTAGGAAAGTTAATCCAACAGCAATAGAGAGTTTTTCAAAACTTGTCAAGGAACAAGAGTGGCAAGATGTTTATAGTGCCAATAATATAGATGATAAATACAATGCTTTCCATAACACATTTCTCATGCTCTTTGAGAGTTGCTTTCCATTAGAACATTCTAAATGGGGTATTAGCAGTAATGGACAGCCCGGTTGGCTGACTAGTGGGATAAGGATATCATGTAGAACAAAGCGGGAATTATATCAAAATGTTAGAAGTAGTCACAATCAAGCTACAGTAGCCCATTACAAGCAGTATTGTAAGGTGCTTAAAAATGTTATTAGCAAGGCAAAAAGTATGTGGTATGCAAATAGAATAGCTAATTCACAGGATAAAATTAAAGCCATATGGTCAGTTGTGAAGGAAGTGTCTGGTCAGCAGCACAAGGTAGATGAAATAAAGTCAGTTTGCAGTAATAATATTTCTGTTACTGATAAATCAGATATATGTACAGTATTTAACAACCATTTTCTGAGCATTGCTGGTGAATTAAATAAAAATTTAGTTTCTACAGGAAATCATATAAATTTCTTAGCAAATGCCTTTCCGAGATTGACGTCTGTAATACTCCTCTGTGATACAGACAAGAGGGAGATTGAGTCAATAATTAAATCACTGAAGACTAAGGACTCTCATGGTTATGATGGAGTGCTAGTAGAATATTAAAGTACTGTGCTGCACATGTTAGCCCTGTATTTAGCCATATTTGTAATTTTTCCTTTAGGAATGGTCAGTTTCCTGAGCGATTAAAGTAGATAATTTTAGACCTATTTCTACGCCATCAGTGTTTGCAAAAGTTATCGAAAAGGCGGTGTATGTAAGGTTAATTGATCATTTTATATCACACGATTTGCTATCAAATGTACAGTTCGGCTTTATAAGTCATTTGACAACTGAAAATGCTATATTCTCTTTTCACTGTGAGGTACTGGGTGGGCTAAACAAAAAGTTTCGAACGCTTGGCGTATTTTTTGATTTAACAAAGGCATTTGACTGTGTTGATCTCACAATATTGCTCCAGAAGTTGGACCATTACGGAATAAGGGGAGTAGCTCACAATTGGTTCACCTCTTGCTTTAGCAACAGGCAGCAAAAGGTCATTATTCACAATGCTGATAACGGCTAGGATGTGGGATCTGAGTGGGGTACTGTCAAGTGGGGGGTGCCCCAGGGATCAGTGTTGGGGCCGCTCCTGTTCCTTATTTATACACTCCTGGAAATTGAAATAAGAACACCGTGAATTCATTGTCCCAGGAAGAGGAAACTTTATTGACACATTCCTGGGGTCAGATACATCACATGATCACACTGACAGAACCACAGGCAAATAGACACAGGCAACAGAGCATGCACAATGTCGGCACTAGTACAGTGTATATCCACCTTTCGCAGCAATGCAGGCTGCTATTCTCCCATGGAGACGATCGTAGAGATGCTGGATGTAGTCCTGTGGAACGGCTTGCCATGCCATTTCCACCTGGCGCCTCAGTTGGACCAGCGTTCGTGCTGGACGTGCAGACCGCGTGAGACGACACTTCATCCAGTCCCAAACATGCTCAATGGGGGACAGATCCGGAGATCTTGCTGGCCAGGGTAGTTGACTTACACCTTCTAGAGCACGTTGGGTGGCACGGGATACATGCGGACGTGCATTGTCCTGTTGGAACAGCAAGTTCCCTTGCCAGTCTAGGAATGGTAGAACGATGGGTTCGATGACGGTTTGGATGTACCGTGCACTATTCAGTGTCCCCTCGACGATCACCAGTGGTGTACGGCCAGTGTAGGAGATCGCTCACCACACCATGATGCCGGGTGTTGGCCCTGTGTGCCTCGGTCGTATGCAGTCCTGATTGTGGCGCTCACCTGCACGGCGCCAAACACGCATACGACCATCATTGGCACCAAGGCAGAAGTGACTCTCATCGCTGAAGACGACACGTCTCCATTCGTCCCTCCATTCACGCCTGTCGCGACACCACTGGAGGCAGGCTGCACGATGTTGGGGCGTGAGCGGAAGACGGCCTAACGGTGTGCAGGACCGTAGCCCAGCTTAATGGAGACGGTTGCGAATGGTCCTCGCCGATACCCTAGGAGCAACAGTGTCCCTAATTTGCTGGGAAGTGGCGGTGCGGTCCCCTACGGCACTGCGTAGGATCCTACGGTCTTGGCGTGCATCCGTGCGTCGCTGCGGTCCGGTCCCAGGTCGACGGGCACGTGCATCTTCCGTCGACCACTGGCGACAACATCGATGTACTGTGGAGACCTCACGCCCCACGTGTTGAGCAATTCGGCGGTACGTCCACCCGGCCTCCCGCATGCCCACTATACGCCCTCGTTCAAAGTCCGTCAACTGCACATACGGTTCACGTCCACGCTGTCGCGGCATGCTACCAGTGTTAAAGACTGCGATGGAGCTCCGTATGCCACGGCAAACTGACACTGACGGCGGCGGTGCACAAATGCTGCGCAGCTAGCGCCATTCGACGGCCAACACCGCGGTTCCTGGTGTGTCCGCTGTGCCGTGCGTGTGATCATTGCTTGTACAGCCCTCTCGCAGTGTCCGGAGCAAGTATGGTGGGTCTGACACACCGGTGTCAATGTGTTCTTTTTTCCATTTCCAGGAGTGTATAAATGATATGCCCTCTAGTATTATGGGTAACTCTAAAATATTTCTGTTTGCTGATGACACTAGCTTGGTAGTAAAGGATGTTGTGTGCAACATTGACTCGGTTTCAAGTAGTTCAGTACACGACCTCAGTTCATGGCTTGTAGAAAATAAACTAACGTTAAATCACAGTAAGACTCAGTTTTTACAGTTTCTAACACACAATTCAACAAAGCCTGACGTTTTAATCTCACAGAACGGACATATGATTAGTGAAACTGAACAGTTCAAATTCCTAGGTGTTCAGATAGATAGTAAGCTGTCATGGAAAGCCCACGTTTAGGATCTTGTTCAAAGACTTAATACTGCCATTTTCACTATTCGAATGGTATCGAAAGTGAGTGATACTTCGACACCTAAATTAGTCTACTTTGCTTATTTTCATTCACTTATGTCGTATGGTATTATGTTTTGAGGTGAAGGATATTTTTGGCTCAGAAACGGGCGGTTCGGGCAATAAGTGGTGTGAGTTCATGAACCTCTTGTCGACCTCTGTTCACGAGTCTGGGTATTTTGACATTGGCCTCTCAATATGTATATTCCTCATTGTCGTTTCTTGTTACCAATATTAGTTTATTTCCAACAATAAGCAGCTTTCACTCGGTTAATACTCGGCAGAAATCAAACCTCCATTTGGATCGGACTTCCTTAACTCTTGTGCAAAAAGGTGTGCAGTATACTGCTGCATCCATTTTCAATAAGCTGCCACTCGAATTCAAAAATATTAGCAGTAACCCACGTGCTTTCAAATCGAAACTGAAGAGTTTCCTCATGGGTCACTCTTCCATTCTGTCGAGGAGTTCCTTGAAAAATTAAGCTGATTCTGATTGTATTGCTGATAGCGTTTGCTTAAACTTACGGACTGATTTTCTTTCAGGTTCATGAACATTTATTTTTATCTGTTATTACTTTTATGTTGTAAGTTCATGTACTGACACGTTCCATGACCTTGGAGATTTGCTCCTCAATTTGCTTTAGAAGTGTGCAATGTCATCCTTTCTGAAATAAAATTACATTTTCAGTTCACTGGACACCTCACTGCAGCCAACTTATTTGACATAAATCAGTCTGACAAATACATCACAGGTTTTCCAAACAAATACCTTGAAATTAAAGACACATATACATTTCTGGAAAAAAAGAAAGTTGAAGGGTGAGCTTCAAGTCTTCTACACTAGGCCTGAGTTCAGAGCAGTTGCTGACGCAGTTCCATTTCTTTTGTTGATTCCACAGGATGAACTTCATGAGACATTCGACAAAACTGTTAAACTTTCAAAACTGCTAATCATGATGCCTATCTCGACATCAGAAGCTGAGAGGTGCATTTCAATGCTCAAGAGAATTACAACGTTCCTACGAAACACCATGAAAGAAGAATGACTGAGTGCCTTAGGGATGCTACCCTGTGAAAAGTCATTCTTGTGTAAAATTGAACATTTCAATTTGAGATGTCAGATTTATTTGCCAACAAGAAGGAGGGTCAAACAAACATAAAATGAACAAGGAGTTCTGGCTGTCAAGGGGAGAAGAGTGGAGTGGGGGGACAAGCCATGCCTTCCTCTCACAGGGCTGGCAGCCTATGTCCATGTTCTGTGCTCCTGGGATGGCAGAACCAATGTAATAATGGGCATATGGGTTGCTGATTCCATGTGGTGGTGTGAGAGCCATATTCAAACCCTGTGACAGAGCAAGATTTCTCTCTGCACTCATTTCAAAATAAGAAAAGGAAATAAGCAGCAAGCACAACTCAAAGCAAAGGGGAGCACATAAATCATTTGGTAACGGCTAGAGCGCAATTGTTAGCTGTGGTTGGTAGTGTCATTACGTGGTAGTTCAGGCCCGAGCTCCACTGGTAACTTAAGCAACTCCACGTAAAAGTGATCGAACATACTCTGTGAGGAGTGAAGAATTGTGCTATTGACATGTGTGCACACAAGTGCATTTGTGTGTGCGAGAGAGATTTTTGGAGTTAGTGTTACATTTTATATCTCATGCAGACATGCGAAACACACACACACACACACACACACACACTCACTCTCTCTCTCTCGACATTCCACGTGCGAAAAATATATATAAAAAACATAGATGCTGTAACTTACCAAACGAGAGAGTGCTGGTACGTTGATAGGCACAATAAAAAACACAAACACACACACACACACAAATATTCAAGCTTTCACAACCCAAGGTTGCTTCATCAGGAAAGAGGGAAGGAGAGGGAAAGATGAAAGGATGTGGGTTTTAAGGGAGAGGGTAAGGAGTCATTCCAATCCCGGGAGCAGAAAGACTTACCTTAGGGGGAAAAAGGGACTGGCATACACTCGCGCGCACACACACACACTTATCCATCTGCACATATAAAGACACAGGCAGACATATATGATTGTTACATATATCTGCCTGTGTCTGTATAGCTGGAATATTTGTGTGTGCGTTTGTGTTTTTTATCGTGTCTATCAACATACCAGCGCTTTCTCGATTGGTAAGTTACAGCATCTTTTATATATAAACACTTACTATCATGTTCTCCAGGAATATATCAAACTCTGTGTGTAAGAAGGGCACTATTGCATGCAATAAGTGTTTATTTCTGTTTCTCTATACATTTTGTTTGATATATCATCTTCTGAAATATATGAATTATCGAGAAAATTCCATAATATGGTGATGCTACCAAACTAAGTTTTTTTGGCACCACCAATGGAATGCCTCAGCAGTAGACATTGCGTAATGACACAAAAGGACAAGGCATACTCCAAGAAGAAAATAGGCTGAAAGTGGAAAGGCTACCCCCTTCAGAACAGCTACATTTCTGAGAGCTGCTGCCATGACACACATACATGAGAACCTCTTTGCCATCTCGGCATTAATAGAGTTTGTGATTACTGTCCTAAGGTTGAAACACAAGCCTAGAACAGAGACTTACATGTATCTGTAACCATGAGCATCATCAGCTTTATTTGGAGATGCAATCCACTGCATTTCAGTATTTCTCTCATCTCTGCCTGAAGAATATGTCTCTTCACCTTATGCACAACCTTCCTTGTTTCCTCATCAAAAATTATTTCTGCCACAACAGCAAAGCCGTTTTCCGGGTGTTTTAATTTTTGAGTATAATTCATCTGAGTTAGGATGATTTAAAGACTAAGTACACATTGACATACACCATATCATTTGCTTGTTCCTTAATAAACATGGCTTCAACATGAACTGAACTTACATCATCATTAGACAGTGAATTAACATAACCAATTCCTGTATATCATCGCTGTGGAAGAATTCCACCCTGTCATGATCCCCCTTCGTCTCCTTTAAAAACTGTAGATGTAAGAGTTTTCTCTTCTTGGTATTTAGGAAAGCAGCCTTTAAGTAAGTTATAGCTGAGTTCAATTTCAAAAGTTCCTTGCAAAAAAAACATTTATGACTGATTCAGCCTGCATGCCCAACACTGAACATTGCTTCAATGGTCTCCTGTAACAGTTTTCAATGAAGTGACACATTGTTCAGATGTCTAGCACTGGCACAATAGCTTTACCATTATCATATCAAATATTATAGTCTTGCAAAACACCCAATACTGCACGAGCACAAGGAGTACAGTTTGCTGGGTCAAGAATTTGAACTCGCAACAAAAAGTTTCTGGTTGTTCCATCCCAAACAGTCTTCACTACCACAAGAAAAAGTGACCTCTTGTTAGTGGTCTCATCTGCTAACACTACAACATCCTTGTCGGCTAGCTGCTCCATTAACACACTCTTTCATTGTTTTTGTATAGAAGGTACAACAGTTTCCCCTCATTGTCTTGATGCATAGAATGTAACTAGCACCTTAAACAAAATTAACCCCACTGTTAGCATTCTGAATCTGTGTTAAGAAAATTTGTTTCTTTACTAAATATACAGTGGCAAGCTGAAAACTAAAATCTGATCAACATGCTGTTTACTATCAGTAACCACAGCTTAACTTTGATGAATTCATTCACCCACTGCCGAAAATCTTCATTTTCCAGTTTGTGAAGCAGAACGTTCACTCTCAAAAATTTTTCAGTGATCCTTTGAGCAAGGTATTTACAGTCTTTTTTCTTTTTTTTTCGGCAGCTTCAAAGCTGCTGCTAATCGAAGCTTATCGTTCGATTTGCACATCAGAATTCTTGGAGTTATTTCCACTGTGCTTCTCACTCTGCATGTTTCAATACACTACCTTTTCCATCTCACTGCATCCTGCTGTTGCAGTAATAACAGAATACCATAGATTTATTGGAAACACACACATCATCAACTTCAAATTCCCATACTCTATCATTGGCAGTAACTGCACGCTTGGGCAAGTTTTACAATTACACAAACTGTTCTGTGAATGAGATCAAAGGAAACAGAGAGGAAGCACAAGAAAATGTGGACACTACTGCACAATTTGGACAAAGATGTGAAACATAACAACCTCTCTGCACAAAGGCATCTAGAGCTAATAGAAATCATCCAGAGCTAATAGAAATGGGGATACTCCACCACCGACCAGTCTGACAGCTGTATCTATGGTCACACTACCATGATCCTTTGCAAGTCCAAGTTGCCCATTTCTGCTGTTCAGCTCAGGAAGTCGAGAAGCCAGTTCATAACAGTAGCGCACTGAATATTTTTCACAAACATGCCACTTCCTTTTACAAATTCTTACAATTAAATGTCAGTTAATGTCACCCATGTCATGGCATATTTGCCATTTCACTTGTTGAAATGGCAAATATACCATGTCATCAAAGTGTGTTTGATGTGTGACTACCACCACAGAAGACCATAGCAAAATATGAAAAATATGAACTTTTCACAACACAACATGCTGATTACAGAAGCCGCAACAGGCAGTTAAATGTTGTAAAGAAACAGCTGCAACAATCAGCTGTATTTCAAGTGACTGCACAGTATATGATGTAAGGATTTTAAATGGACTACAAGGAGATGCGGGATCTCAAGTATTGCCAAATAAAGTTTAGGCTACATAATGGAAATAAATGTATTTATTTGAACTCTAAATAACTTAATCTGACCTTCACAAATTCCTCATTAAGTGATTTATATTTTCGTTCACAGTTCTGGAAAAATATGTGGAAAGGTAGTCTACACTGGTAGGATTCTAATTCAATATTGCAAACCCAGATAGCTTTCATCCATTGATAAAAATCTTAACCTAACCAAGAGGCCATCTTCAGCAGAAATCATATTAATGGTTAAAAAAAGAGAACACAGGACCAGTTAAATATTTTGTCATGCTATGTATGATGGATTTCTAGCAGCTATTCTCGTAATTAAATACAAATATTTACATACGTATTTTTTGTGATGTTTGGGAAAATCTGCCAAAATTCATTTGTCTGATTTTCCAATTGCAGTAAATAATAAAAAGCCAACTGCAGGGCATGAGAGGTAGAACAACACATATATAATCAACATACAGAATGCCTATTGTTCTTGATAATGAGAATAATTGTTAATTCTTGATAATGAGGATATTTACTTGAAACACATATTTTAAGCAACACTCAATTCTACCAATACAGTTTGAGGCCTCCCAAACATACGAATGAAATTCAGAAATGACATTTCTTCAAGGAGTAGCTTGTTTGCAAATATGGGGAGGCTACTTTCATAAGGGCAAACTGAAATGCTTATTCACCCATTCTCAAATGATATCTTAGTATATGTCCTACACAGCAGCTGATCAGTCTCACCCACAACTGTAGTGAAGGGAGACGAAAATTTAATAGTCATGGGGGACTGGAATTCGACAGTAGGAAAAGAAAGAGAAGGAAATGTAGTAGGTGAATATGGAATTGGGGAAAGGAATGAAAGAGGAAGCCACCTGGTAGAATTTTGCACAGAAAGTAACTTAATCATAGCTAAAACTTGGTTTAAGGGGACCATGCCGTGGTTCAAGTAAAAAAAAATCTATTTTCGGTTTGCATCATATTTCGATAGATAAAGGTTTTATTTAAGTACTCTGAAAAGCATTTTGCTGAAAAAAATTTTTTTTCGAGCATTTTCCTACCATGTGCGTTTATGTGCCACGCCCGCTTTTCTGTCACCCACTTTTCTGCATATATTTTATATTTTTACATCCTCTACATTGCACATTAGGGAATTTTTTTTTTTTTTACTCCAGAGCATTTTTTACTCCATCGCTATCCTTGGAATGCAACAGTCTGTATTCTTTTGTTTCTGCTGTTTGTAAACAACATGCTTTCAAACACGGGGCTAGTTTTGTTCAAGTGTGATTGTGAGTAGTTGTTATACTTACGTTTGTAGTGCTTCTTTACGTGCGTTTGGTTGTGTTTATTGAAGATGAAGAAACATAAAGGCGCTTTCAAGAAACGGCAATTTAGAGGAAACTAGTTTAGAAAGCTTTCTGTACAAGAGGTTATGTCACCTGGCAACGATGTTTCTAATTGTAATTCTTCAACAAGTTCATCATCAAAGAAGCTCTCACCATTTCAAGATAGTTACAACGAATTTACTGTAAGTGACAAGGGGTGCAGTAACATTATTATAAATTTGAGAATATTATCAGATGTAATTTCTAAATTTGTACAATGTAGACAGTGTGGTGAGTCACAGAGCATGAAAATTTGTGAGAGTGCCAATGGGAGAAAAGGCCTAGCAACTGCTTTGGATTTAATTTGCACTAAATGCTCAGCTGCGATTTCATTTATGAGTTCTTCAAAACCAGATGCAAGTGGCCATTATGAAATCAATACTAGATTAGTTTATGCCTTACGATCTATTGGCAAGAGCATGGCTGCAGGGAAAACATTTTGTTCAGTGATGAACTTACATCAACCACCAAATAAATTTGAAAAACTGACTGCAATATTTGAGTAAGCTGTATGTGAGGTCAGTGAGGAAAGTAAGAAACTGGCTGATAGGGAAGCAGTGGAAGAAAATGATGGAGGTTTGGATATTGCAGTTGCACTTGATGGAAGTTGGCAGAAAACAGGACATACTTCTCTGAACGGAGCAGTGACTGCCACGAGTGTAGACACCAGTAAAGTGTTAGATGTAGAGATAATGTCTAAATGTTGCAAAGTCAATGAACATAAAGGACACAACTGTGTGGCTAATTTTAGAGGAACAAGTGGTGGTATGGAAGTTCATGCGGTACAACAAATATTTTATCACTCCGTAGAAACAAGAGGCGTACGGTACACCAAATATTTGGGTGATGGTGACAGTAAGGCATATCAACTAAAACTGAAATAGAAAACTTGCAGGTATACTATGGGCAGGCAGTTAGGAGAAATAAAGAAAATCTGGAGGCAATGAAGAGAGATGTTTGGACCACATTCTTCCATAAGTCCTCTACTGATGATAAGCCATGTCATGGATTGTGTCCATCTGGAGAAAATTCGTGGTGCAGACAACTGCAGTATCTTCTTCTCACCAGCATTCTCTTCCTGCTGCTGCTGTTATTACAGCAATGAAACCTATTTTCAGAGACTTGGCTCATCCTGACCTTCTAAGGACATGCCTGCATGGGCAGATACAGAACCCAAATGAACGTTTCAACACCATAATTTGGAACTGCCTTCCTAAAACTGTATTTGTAGGCATGCCTACAATGAAACTAGGAGTTCATGATGCTGTTATTACATTCGATTGTGGTAATATTGGAAAGTGATGGGTACTGAAAAAGCTGGGAATTTATCCTGCTGAAACTATAATCACTGGGCTGCAACATTGCGACAAAATGAGGATAGCCTATGCAGACAGGTCTGCATCTAATATGGGCAAGAAAGCGAGACAAACATCCAAGAAGGTGAAAAAGAAGCTGGAATACCTACTAGAGGCCAAAGAAGGGCCATAATATGCAGCAGGACAGTTTTAATTAACTGTAAGTAACAAATTTCAAAAGTTTATTTCTTTAAAATCAATTCCCCGCAAACTAAAAGTTTCAGTACATATGCCCGATTATATCAGAAACTATCGTAGATAAAGGAATGAAATTTTGAGAGACTCTGAATAACATAAAGAGCCACCTCTGGTACTACATTCATTAATATTCCCCATCAGGAAGTTCACAAAAAAAATATTTTCTGCAGAAAAGACTTAATATTTTTTGTTAATAAATTTAAAAAAGTATTTCTTAAACACTATAAAATGGATAAAGTAGATTTTAGTACAGTTGACTCTATTAGCATCATGTAACTTACAGCAAAAATTTTAAGGTCCTGCATCAAACAGTTTTATTTTCAGAAATGGGTCAAATACTTTCCTAAATTAACACGGGTCAGATAGGCAGGGTGTGGTCCCCTTAAGAATCATGAAAGAACTTTGTGTACATGGAAGAGGCCTGGAGGCACTGGAAGGTTGCAGATAGATTATACAATGGTAAGACAGATCTAGGAAACCTGATTTTAAATTTTAAGACATTTCCAGGGGCAGATGTAGGAATTAAAATCCACGGAGAAGCAATAAAAACTTTGAGGTTCACCAATGACATTGTAATTCTGTCAGAAACAGTAAAGGACCTGGAAGAGCAGCTCAACGGAATGGGCAGTGTCTTGAAAGGAGGATATAAGATGAACACCAACAAAAGCAAAACGATGATAATGGAACGTAGTTGAATTAAATCGGGTGATGCTGAGGGAATTAGATTAGGAGATGAGATGCTTAAAGTAGTAAATGAGTTTTGCTATTTGGGGAGCAAAATAACTAATGATGGTCGAAGTAGAGAGGATATAAAATGTAGACTGGCAATGGCAAGGAAAGTGTTTCTGAAGAAGAGAAATTTGTTAACATCAAGTATAGCTTTAAGTGTCAGGAAGTCATTTCTGGAAGTATTTGTAGGGAGTGTAGCCATGTATGGAAGTGAAACATGGACGGGACATAGTTTGGACAAGAGGAGAATACAGTAAAACCCCATATTAACGAACCCACTTTTAAGGAATACTTTCGTTGGTCCCGATCATAACGCCATAAAAACAGTGTTCCTGAAATTTGGTTTTAACGAATCATACTTTCTTTTAAATTTCGCTTTTAAGGAGTAAGTGTTACAATTCTCAAATTAAAATTCGGTCTGCAGCTGCACTTCTTGTTTTCGGATATTAAATCATAATGTTAGGCTTTGATCATTTGCATTCTTAAAATCAATATCCGTATTAGCGTTCGGATATTGGTCTCATATCAATAGTTGTGAAGTTATCGAGATTGGTGAATGTTAAACTGATCATTTGAAAACAAAATTCTTCTGCACTACCACACTCCAGCTGTTGTGTTTGACGCTATAAAGTGAAAGCATTAAGTGTATACTGTAGCTGTGTAGTCTACTTACAATAGTGTTTTTGTACATGTAATATGGCCAGCAAACGAAGAAAACTGATGATACAGCAGAAGCTAACAATTATCTGGGATTTTGAAGAGAATTGCAATACCTGTGTGAAATTATGCGACGTTGCAAAGAAGTACGATTTGGCACCATCATCTTTGTGCGGAATAATAAAAAACAAGGAGGCTTGATTAAATTTAGAAACACACGGTTCACGTTCATCAAAAAGGAATAATATTCGTTAGTCGTCTTTCAAAGCCGTAGAAACTGCTCTTTCAGACTGGTTTCAGGGAATAAGAGCCGCAATTATTCCCACAGGTGGCAATGTGTTGCGTGAGAAGGCGCGAGAAATTGCACCGAGGATGGTATATGAGAACTTCAGTGCATCTAACGGCTGACTAGATCGTTTTAAAGAAAATGTCACACTCTCTCAACCCAAATTTTAAGTGGAGAAAGTGCGTCTGGACAATGAAAGTGTGGGTCATTCGAAAAGTTATACTTTGCCATGTCTGATTCCAAAAATATTTTTAATGCCAATGAGACTGGTGCATTTTATAACCTCCTTCCATCAGAAACACTTTCAATTAAGGGTGAAAAATGTCATGGGGGACAAAAAAGTAGAGAGAGAATGATAGCATTATTGTGCGTGAACAATGACGGAAGTGAAAAGTTGCCACCTTTAATTATTGGCAAATTTAAAACTCCGAGGTGTTTTAAGAACATAAAGACACTTCCGTGCAAATATGAGTTTAACAAAAATGCTTGGATGACGACATATTTTTATAGGGTTTCTGAGGAGCTTGGACTCAAAGATGGGTGCAGCAGGAAGAAAGATTGTTCTTATCCTAAATAGATGCCCTGCTCATCCCAAATATACCTCATTTTTAAGAGATATAAATGTTGTGTACCTTCCTGCTAACTGCACAAGTCACTTGCAACCACTGGACTTAGGCATAATCCATTCAGTTAAAGCTAAATATAGAATGGCTCTAGTGCAGAAATCAATTTCATTCTTGCTGAGGAAGCAAGCTATGAAATTGAATATTTAACAGGCCATGCATATGTTTGTTGCTGCCTGGAAAGCAGTCACACAGCAGACTGTCAAACTGCTTTGCAAATGCTGGCTGTGGTGCAACATCGTTTGTGGAGGACGATATCCCTGAAGAAGATTGGGATGTTATAGATGTTCCTGAAACTGTGACATTCCAAGATTTTATTTCGTGTGATGATAATGCACTTACTTCTACATCCACTATGGACATGAGTGAGCTGTTTGCAGCTGTATTGGTGAAAAACTGAAATTGGTGGTGACGACGACTCACCAATACCCAAGTTTTTTCTGCAGCTGTGGAAGGACTTGAGACTGTTAGAATGTATTTCTCATCCTTCGTTGTGGATGAGTCAGTTCTTAACAGTATTAACGACAACTTCTAGGAGTACACTGTGCTGGAAGTAAGCAGCAGACTACTCTTCTAGATTTTTTTCAGAAATAAAGACAGTATAGCAGTTGTAATCATTATTGTGATATCTAATTCATTGAGTGCCATTAGCTAAACCAAATTTTCTCCTTTTAAATCAAGATACCAGTTGATGACTTTTGATGTGACCTAACATTCAAAATATCTTGAAATTGAAGAAGAAGAAGAAGAAGAAGAAGAAGGTCATTATAAATATATTAGGTAGTTTTAAATTTGCAAAGAAACATTTTCATGTTCACTGTATTTTTGTATGCAGCACAAGGTGAGTTTGTGATTATGTAGTATTTATACGGCCTAAATAGCCTAGGTTCCAATTTTGATTCTGGAACACTTATTTAGTGCATTTTGACTTAAACTCTTATTTAAGGAAAACCCTCTTTTAATGAACAAATTTTTTGGTCCCCTGAGATTTGTTAAAAAGGGGTTTTACTGTAGAAGCTTTCGAAATGTGGTGTTACAGAAGAATGCTGAGGATTAGATGGGTAGACCATGTAACTAATGAGGAGGTATTGAATAGAATTGGGGAGAAGAGAAATATGTGGCACAACTTGAATAGGAGAAGGGATCACTTGGTACGACATGTTCTGAGGCATCAAGGGATCACCAATTTAGTATTGGATGGCAGCATGGAGGATAAAAAACGCAGAGGGAGACCAAGAGATGAATACACTAAGCAGATTCAGAAGGATGTAGGTTGCAGTAGGTACTGGCAGATGAAGAAGCTTGCGAAGGATAGAGTAGCGTGGAGAGCGGCATCAAACCAGTCTCTAAGACGATGACAACAACAACATGTGGACTGACAACAATCTGTTAGTTTTGAGCTGTAGATTAAAACTGTAGAAACTGCAAACAGATGGGAATTTAAGGAGATGCAACCCGGATAAACTGAAAGAACCAGACGTAGAGTGTTTCAGAGAGAGCATTAGGGAACAACTAACAAGAATGGGGGAAAGAAATATAGTAGAAGATGAATGGGTAGCTTTGAGAGGTGAAATAGTGAAGGCAGCAGAGGATGAAGTAGGTAAAAAGATGAGGGCTGGTAGAAATCCTTGGGTAACAGAAGAGTATTGAATTTAATTGATGATAAAAGAAAATATAAAAATGCAGTAAATGAAACAGGCAAAAAGGAATACAAATGTCTCAAAAATGAGATCAACAGGAGGTGCAAACTGGCTAAGCAGGTATGGTTAGAGGACAAGTGTAAGGATGTAGAGACTTATCTCACTAGGGGTAAGATACAATATTGCCTAAAGGAAAATTAAAGAGACCTTTGGAGGAAAGAGAACCTCTTGTATGAATATCAAGAGCTCAGATGGAAAACCAGTTATAAGCAAAGAAGGGAAAGCAGAAAGGCAGAAGGAGTATATAGAGGGTTTATACAAGGGCAACGTACTTCAGGGGAATATTATGGAATTGTAAGAGGGCATAGATGAAGATTAAATGGGAGATACGATACTGTGGGAAGAGTTTGACATAACACTGAAAGACCCAAGACAAAACAAGGCCCCGGGAGTAGACAACATTCCATTAGAACTTCAGATAGCCTTTGGAGAGTCAGCCATAACAAAACTCTACCATCTAGTGAGCAAGATGTATGAGACAAGCAAAATACCCTCAGACTTCAAGAAGAATATAATTCCAATCCCAAAGAAAGCAGGTGTTGACAGATGTGAAAATTACCAAACTATCAGTTTAATAAGCCACAGCTGCAAAACACTAAAATGAATTCTTCACATACGAATGGACGAACTGGCAGAAGCTGACCTCGGGGAAGATCAGTTTGGTTTCCGTAGAAATGTTGGAACACCTGAGGCAATATTGACCCTACGCCTTATCTTAGAAGATAGATTAAGGAAAGGCAAACCTATGTTTCTAGCATTTGTAGACTTAGAGAAAGCTTTTGACAATGTTGATTGGAATACTCTCTCTCAGATTCTGCAGGAGGAAGGGGTAAAATACAGGGAGCAAAAGGCTATTTATAATTTGTACAGAAGTCAGATGGCAGGTATAAGAGTCGAGGGACATGAAGGGGAAGCAGTGGTTAGGAAGGGAGTGAGACAGGGTTATAACTTATTCCAAATGTTAATCAATCTGTATATTGAGCAAGCAGTAAAGGAAACAGAAGAATAATTTGGAGTAGGAATTAAAAGTCCAGGGAGAAGAAATAAAAACTTTGAGGTTTGCAGATGACGTAATCCTGTCAGACAGCAAAGGACCTGGAAGAGCAGTTGAATGGAATGTACAGTGTCTTGAGAGGAGGATATGAGATGAACATCAACAAAAGCAAAACGATGATAATGGAATGTAGCCTAATTGAATCAGGTGATGCTGAGATAATTAGATTAGGAAATGAGACACTTAGGGTAGTAGACGAGACATACTATCTGAGGAGCAAAATAACTGATGATGGTCGAAACAGAGAGGATATAAAATGTAGACTGGCAATGGCAAGGAAAGGGTTTCTGAAGTAGAGAAATTTGTTAACATCGAGTACAGATTTAAGTCTTTTCTGAAATTATTTGTATAGAGTGTAGCCATGTATGGAAGTGAAACATGGATGATAAATAAAAGGGGCATTCAAATGAAATCCGCTCACTAGTGTAAAGTAACGGTAGCGATTTTATTAACTCAGAAATGTAATTATACACAGTACACATACTTAAAAATACTCATCAAAACCGTTGACACATTTATCCCATTGCGACACTAGCAGGTCGATTCCATCCTTGAAGAAGCTAGTAGGCCGCTATCTGATTCAGGTCTGGACCCAGCCACACACTTCACCATCCGTTGCGAATTGATGTCCGTGAATAGCTTGTTTTAGAGGTCCAAACACACAGAAGTCATATGGTGAAAGGTCGGGACTGTACGGTGGATGTTCCAGCATCTCCCACCAAAACTGCTGCATTGTCGTCTTCATCGGCCGTGTGAGCAGACATTATCATGCAGGAGGATAACCCCATTGAACAACATGCCTTGGCGTTTCGAGTTGATGGCTCGTCTAAGTTTCTGTAAGGTGGCTTCATAACACTAGGCATTGATGGCGGTTCCCCATTCCAGGAACTGTACAACCAGTGGGGCCTTGTGATCAAAGGAGGAGGACATCATGACCTTACCAGAACTGGTGTGATTGCCTTCGATTTCTTTGAAGGTAGTGAAATCATATGTTTCCACTGCTTTCTCTGACACTTGCTTTCCGGTTCTAAATGGTGACACCATGTTATGTCACCTATGACAATACATGACAGAAAGCCGTATTCTTCCTCAAGATAATGTTGCAGATGACACGAAGACAGCGCCAATCGAGTATTGCACTGTTCGGCGGTCAGTTGGTGAGAAACCCACTATGCACAGATTTTTCTAAAGTTCAAGTGTTGATGCATTATGGTGTGGGCGGTGCCCATGCTAATACCCAGTAACTGATGGATCTTGTCCACGGTGATTCTGTGGTTGTCCAAGACTAAAGCATTAACTTCCACAACCATTTCTGCCGTGATGACAATATCAGCCTGTCCAGGAAGAGCATCGTATTCCAGTAACTCATGCCTCTCAAGGAATCATTTGCACCATTCCACAACACTGGAACAACTTTGACTGTGCTCCCTATACACAGCCTTCATCCGTCGACACACTTCACGTTCTCTTCAGCGTGAACCACACTGGCGCTATACAACATCAAACGGTGCACACACATCATCAGTCTCTCTACCAATAAATGGAACCACAATACCTGCAATTACGTGGTACCACCTCAGTGTAAGGCGAAGGTAGATGCACTGACTAGGTTTCCTTTGAATGAACCTCATAGTTTAGACAAGAAGAGAATAGAAGCGTCCAAAATGTGGCGCTACAGAAGACTGCTGAAGATTAGATGGGTAGACCACGTAACTAATGAGGTGGTACGGAACAGAACTGGGGAGAAGAGAAACTTGTGGCACAACTTGACTAGAAGAAGGGATCTGTTGGTAGGACATGTTCTGAGGCATCAACGGATCACCAATTTACTATTGGAGGGCAGCATGGATGGTATAAACGTCTCTTGGCCCATACTAGCGGTTAGGAGTCTTTAATCGATCAACTTATTGGTTCAACGACCTTCCTCTTGTTATTGGTTCAATGTTAAGATATTATCACGAGGCAGCATGTTTTGTCTGCGCAAGCGAAATATTTATTCCTTGACTTAGTGTTGCTCCATAGCAAGCGAAGCAATGTAAGAAAATCAATATGTGACTGGACTTTGTTGCAAGACAGGATAAAACAGTCATAGTTAGCCGCCATAGTACACAATGTGTGTTTTTTGAGATTCACAACTGACATACAACATTAATGTGGAGTTTAGTAACAGCCATAATACAGTCTGGTACACGTAAAAGATTATTTCGCATATTTATTTTTGATCAAAAGATCATGTGATGAACTGTAATATACAACAAGCTTGTACAGGACTTCGAACATTTGGTGGTCAATGTTGCTGTAGAACCTGCTTCAGTAACACGGTCAAAAGCATAGAGAAAGTTTTCGCTGCTAAAACTAACTCATTTCACTCGCAGACAATCATTGAATGACCAAATGTGAATGGCAGTAACCCAATTCGTGAAGATCCTACAGAAGTTTTCTTTCTCTTATATTTCAAGAATTTCACAGGCGACCATTGGAGTTGGCAGCTGCTTCTACACCATGAGAGTAACTTGCCTACATGTAAAAAATTACATATGCTGTGGGAGTAGTCGACGCCGCTCTGGAAACTGATACTGTCCTCCACAGACATACAGACACTGCACACACTACTTCAATAACAATGAGTTTAATATTATCCTGCTTAAAAACATTAATTTCTTCTTTTGAGCCATAATATTATAAAAATGGCGACCATGACAGGACTCAAACCTGCACTCTTATAATATTATGGATCAAAAGAAATTAATGTTTTTAAGCTGGTAATATTAAAAGGGTAAAAATGGTAGAGGGAGACCAAGAAATGAATACACTACGCAGATTCAGAAGGATGTAGGTTGCAGTAGTTTCTTGGAGATGAAGCTTGAACAGGATAGAGAAGCATGGAGAGCTGCATCAAACCAGCCTCTGGACTGAAAACCACAACCATAGTCACAACAACAACAGCTCAAGCAAATGATGATTTTTGCTTACGATCACGAAGGAATCATCATAACAGATAAGAGGCCCCATGTGGAACAAGTGCCACAGCAGTGTATTATTGTAACTTCATGCAAAACCTGTGCAGAAAAAAAGTGCAAAACCAAACCTCAGTTGCTCAAGGCTAGGCCACTCGTTTACCATAACAATGCTTGTCTACATATCAGAAGTCATGTAGTCCAAAAACTTCGCAAATGTGGATGGGAAGTTTTGCCGCATCCTCCTTACAGCCCAGTTACAAGCCCATCAAACTTTGATTTGTTCCCAAAGTTGTAAAAACCTATGCATGAACGTAGTCATCTTTCTTTGGAAGAGCTGTCTACCACCATTACCAGAGCCATTCGACAATGAACAGAAGTGATGCCCCGAATGGAATAATGGAGCTTCCGAGGTGTTGATATTCAGTCATAGAGAAGACGGCCTAGTACAGACTGAAACTGGTTATTTTAATAAAGTACCTTCGCGATTTACACTTTTTTTTTTCAATGATTTTATATTGATTACAAGATCACTGCTTCCTGAAAATGTTACCAAAAATTGGGTAAAATGCCAAATTTCACAACAATTTGTTAAAAATAGCCAATTTTGTGACATGTCACAAAAACTCGCCATTTTTGCGTTATCATTAACACAATATCTTCCTGTCCCTAGCAGTGAAGAAAAAGGGCACTTAATACAGAAATCTGTGGAACATTATTCTCCTGGGTCCACAGAGAGCTGAGAACAGTGCCAACCTGGACTTTGAATGACAATTTTGGCAGGAATTGCCAAATAATAATCAAAACAGTGCCCTGAAGAAATCACTCATAATGTATATGTAATATGCAATGGCACCTAGCGGCGTCGTAGGGCTTATAAATATTGAAGAAAACTGTGACAAGATGGCAGCAGTCATAAAAGCCCTGTTGAATTGTGATTTCCAAACAAAGCAGATCATCGTTCAGCAAGCAACCCTTCCAAAAGCCCCACCGGCAATGGGACTTAAGGTCCCGAGTTTCAAGGACGCAACAGAGCCAATAATCCAACCCATCCAAATAATTTTCAGGCGATGTTGGTCAGACTGATCAGCTGCAATTGAGGAATCATGGATCATTACCGGGTCCAAGGACAGGAACCACAATACTGTCCCTCCAATGTGAAGGGAAAACACCTTGGACCCAAATGTGGTTAAATACCCGGAGGAGATATTGTCACTGTGGAGGATTCAGGTGCTGAAGCAATTGGTTATAGATGGAATTGGGGCCAGGGGCTGAATTGCAGGAAGAGGAGAGGGCCAGAAGTTCCCATTCAGTGAGAGATTCATTGTAAGATTTCACCTGACAAGGTATAAAATGTAATTGGGGAAACTTGGGACTGCTGTTTCTGGAGGAGGAAGGCAGCCAGATATGAGGCTGACACAGATGCCATCGCAAAATGGGTTGCAAGATGTTCCGCAAGAACTGATGGATCTCTACATAGGCCATTGGGGAGGGCCTGGGATTGAAGATGACAGTGGCCAACCTTGGAGGGTGCAGAGAGTAGTCCACACTCATGAGGAAGGGATAGAAGAACTTGCTCTGCCTGATAATGTAACACATCTGGCATTAGACCATTTAAATGTAATAAGACCAGAGGAGGATAGGTGCCACTTCAGACATTGCAAGGCTTGACGGCAATCACAGATGGCAATGGCAACAGCTATGCTCCACCGTGGGGCCAGCCGGCAAGGGACCCAAGTCGTGTAAGATTTTATAAATACAACCTGACAACAGGGGGGGGGGGGGGGGGGGTGTAATCACTACCTGGCAAGTACATAGAGGCCAAACTGCATTTTGGGGAGCTCAGTGGGGTAACCTGGCCGTCAAGAGGCGGGAAGGGAATGGGGGAATTCAGAGGAAGTGGTCACAATTGCGGAGGTCATTGCGTGGAACCAGTGTAATAATAAAGGGAGATGGGGAGCAGAAGTGAGCAAAAGATCAATGGCAGAGAAAGTGCCACAAGTGGCACTAAAATAGGTAGTGGAACCATTGTTAAGAAGGCAAGACTGTGGCCCACAAGAAACTTGTCTATGAGGATATCCCAACAAGATGAAAAAGCACTGCTCCACAAGTGGGAAAGACATAGCAGAGGCAAAGTTAGATGTCACAGACAAAGGGCGAAGGTGGTAATATTTCTGTTGAGTCTCAATGTAGGATAAAAGATCAAGAGACTTATACTCCTGTACTTTCTTTTCCTTCTTATAAAGCAGGACATCAGGCAAATGTGGAGAGCAATGTTCATGACAATGAACGCACACAGGTGGCAGAACACATGAGCTCCAACCATGGAGTGGGAGTCCACATTCACCACATACAGGGTCCGCTGTACAGCGGAAAAATGTGCCCGAAATGTAAACACCGAAAACACCTTGTGGTTGGTGGGATACACTGCTTTACATGGTATCAATAAACCATAACCTTGACCTATCCCAATGGGATATCTCAACAAATAACAGAATAAAAGCACCAGTAATAATGTAGTTCCTTGCCATTCTGGTTTTTCCCAGAGATCCTTATCGGATTGAAGGATGAAGCCCCTATGAAAAATGACACCCTGAACTATATTCAAAGACTATTGAGAACTAATGGACACTGCGATGTTGCCACGGTGGTCGCAGACTCTAAGAGTTGCAGATTTGGTGGCAAAAATAGTTTTGATCAACAGCAACCTGACTGCACCTTATCCAGAGAGTCCACTTCACCAAACTTGTCTTCAGCGGTTTCCACGAAAAATTATGGTGTGGTGGCACTGACAGTCTCCCCATCACTCCTGGCACAGACCACGTACTGGGGAAAGTGTTTCACCCCCAGGTAAAGAGCACAGCCCGCCTCCCAGGGGGAAGCAAAGGCTGTCGACATGCTGCCTATATAGCATTAAAAGGGCGACAACATTGAAGAAAAGATGGAAGAGATAGTAAGGCAGAAGGTGCTAATTAAGGTGTTCTTCCCCAGTCAGCTCACATTACAGAAACAAAATTTAAAAGAGGAGGTCAAACCCCCAAGGGGCACTAAAAATGCCACAATGGAAAGGTGAAAAAATACAAGAGGAACAAATCCATAAGGGAAAGCAGATACTGGAGGACAGCTGGGCCGATGTAAGCAAGACCAAAGAGACAGGAGATTGGTTGATTGTTGGCAATGGGAGACCAAACTGCGAGTTCATCAGCGCCTTAGTCCTATAAGTACTGAACCAGGAATAGCCCTCAGAAGAAGCATTCCGTAAAGCAAATCCTGGGAAGCCTGATTGTCAGCAACAAGATACAATAAGACAGAGATAAAATCAAGGAGAAATAGGAGTAGGGTGTGAGAGGGGGTAAGGTGGGCAAGCCACTATGCCCATAATGCAGCTGGCAGTCCCCAGAGCACAGTATGCGTTGGAAGACACACCTACTGCATCCCACCAGCACCACTTCACTATCCATTTCCTCGAGAAAACGAGAAAAACAGACAAGATGATAAAAGTTTAGGAAAGATAAACCATTAGAAGTGGCAAACATAAAAGAACAAGGACAATGAAAAGGGGTGAAGAATAGGGGCCAGGTCAGATTGTCCAGTAAAGGCCACCATGGGACCCCTGGCCCAGAGCAGGTGAGCAATGCCCCTCCAACCCCTCAGATGGTCAATGAGACGAAAGTGTCCCACCTCACAGAGACAAGTAGAAATCACCTTAGCACATAAAATGTAAAACTAGGTCAGCTGCTTTGGTGTTATCTGCTAGCACCAAGGTAGCATGTCACGAAGTTTAAGATATCACTGCAAAGGAGCCAAATTTGGAAGTCTAGTAGGATGCAGGCCACCGTCAGGTGGACACCACTTCGGCAGTAAAGTAGGTCCTCACGTTGAAGAATATGGTTGTGGATAAGCCAAGTGTGGTCAATGCGTAGTCACAAAGGACAATGGATTCCCTGCGAGAAGTGCAAAGGGAAAACTTCTACATGGTTGTGGTAGCTCAATTTGTTTGGAGAAACCAGGCATCCAACAACTGATGGCGTAAAGTCTACCGAAGATCCAGTTCTGAAACAGAGGGGAAGATGGGAGGACATGAAGGGAGTGAAAGGGAATGCAGCCTAGGAAAAAATGAGAGAGAGAAGAATTCCCCCGAGAGACTAACCAAGATCGAGGCTTTCCATGCCTCTATTGTGATAGGAACAGGAAAAGGGGGTAAGTAACTATCATTATCTAAGTAACGTCCATATAACACAATTAGGTGGTTAGTGGAGTGCAGATGTATGTGTGATGACAGCTCTTGCCCTTAAAGACTTCAATTCTCTTATGTCACAAATTTGCTTGGATTTTCAACTGTGGTACAAATGACATAAATTACCCAATTGGAACCAAATATATTATGTACTTACTGTTTGGTAGTGGTGATGACTACCCACTCCAAATCTAACTTAATGGTGCTGCTCAAATGTAGTATCCTTAAACTGATGTGCAAGGAGATCTAGTATATGTGTTTAGCAATTATGGAAATTTATGTTCAATCTCACAGTAGTGCACATCAAGCTATTGTTATTACAAGCAATATGTGAAGTTCAACAGGTGTCCCAAACATTTTATGAATATTACGGTATATAGATAATTTTTACTTATGGACCATCTGACAGCAACTGAATAAAACACAATTTTAGTGCCATACGCGTTTCACCTTTATTTTCTGCAAGGCATCATCAGTGGCAGGCTGCGTGGACAATTTCTTACTGTTGCATTTTTGGTGTTTTTCTTCTTATGAATGCCAATTTGCGGTTTTTCCCCCACATTCCATAGCACTATGTTTGGCATTGAAACAAGCGTTCAGTTCATAGTGCTGTGGAATGTGGGGAAAAAACCGCAAATTGGCATTCATAAGAAGAAGAACAACACCAAAAATGCAACAGAAGCGTAATATGTAAGAAATTGTCCACGCAACCTGCCACTGACGATGCCTTGCAGAAAATAAAGGCGAAACGCGTATGGCACTAAAATTGTGTTTTATTCAGTTGCTGTCAGACTGTCCATAAGTAAAAATTATCAATATACCGTAATATTACACGCAACTGAGGAAGACAGGACCACAAAAGTTGAAGATTTTATTAATATGTTAGTCTAAATCACAAGCTAAAATTAATTCTGACTTTGGTTTTAATTTTTTTTTTTCTTGTAATCTAAAGCATTGGGTTTAAGCAATCATTCTTCCTTTGCTCCACTGACAAATGGAATGGGATGAAGTCCTAAAACTGGTGCAATGGGAAGTACCCTATGCCACGGACTTCACATTTCAGAGTTTAGATGTAGATGTTTAACATATTAGGAGTAGCCTGCCAAAGGCAAGAGAAGAGGAATTTGATCCATGGTTGATCTGCTTACTTGTTACACTACTTCGTTTAGCACAAGTGGTATCATACTTTATAATGGCTTACATCTAAACATAACAGAGCACTATAATTCATACTGCAACTCTGATCATTTCATGTTTCATAAACCACTGTTGATATATCAACAAATTAAGATACAAATAAAGCTAGAGATACAGTAGTCCATTATGCATATGAATTTTGGTATTACTTGTTCACTTTATGAAGGGCTACAACATGGTGACTGCCTCAGTGTCAGTGCTGCTTTTCCGGCACAGCCATAGTGGACGGCAATGTGTGTGATTTGTCTACATATTTGATGGGGGTGGGGCTGGACCTGATTAAGATGTGGAGTTATAAATATGTTACATGAATTTAATTTGAAATGGTTTAAATTTGGTGATATATTCAACAGAGATACTCTTCACACATTTTACTGACCACTAAGGTTCGTAGAGCACGGAAAGAAAATGAATATCAGTCAGAAGTCATATACCTATCTAAACTGCTGCTCCTGTGAGACAATGCGCCATAACTCTTCAAAAAAGGAACAAGTAGTACTTCACGAGTATATTTTGTGGAACATTTTAATAAAATGAAACAGTATTAATAAAGAGAATATAATATTGCTTTTTCTGTACTTCAAAAAATATCTTAAACTTAACTTAAAGGAATGTATAACAATGAAATTATATATGACCAACAATCAACTGTCAGATCTTGGCACACAAATATATGTCAAAAATGTTTACATGATTATTTACAAATTATTTGAAACACACAAGTCTTGCTTATTCCAGCGAATTCAGCATCAGGAGCTGTTTTAAAACTTTTGTCTGGCTGGTTTCTCTTATTTCTCCAGCTAGAAACATTTCATCCACAACTGTGTACACCTGTAATGTTTAACAAGTTTGTAAGACATGGAAGTTTCCTATTCTGAACATATACAAACAATATTTCAGAAGTAATCTGCAAGCACAGTAAAAAGAGATTAAATTCATTTATTGGATAAGAAACAAATCCATACCTTATAAAAATTGAAGACTAGATCCAACTCACAGACATTGTGGAAGTACTCATTTAATACTTCTACAAAATTATGAATAGCTTCCAGATAGCAGAGATTATTGTCATTCACATCTACACAAATGCAGAAATAAAGGCCAGCATATCGCCTGTACACAATTTTGAAGTTTCGAAACTGGAAAATGGAGCAAATAAATTACTCACTAATGATATACAACTTTGTGATGTAGTTATAAAAGCACAAAAGTCTTCAAATCCCAATAACTTTTATACACACCATGAAAACTAAAAATGCATTATACAGTGAAACCTCTTTATAATGTTCCTCCATATAATGTTTTCCTCTATGTTACGTCTGTTTTCTTCGGTCCTGACTAAAAGCCCATTTAAACAATGTTAAATTTTCCTCTTTACTGCATTTCCTCTATATTACAATTTCCTCCATGTAACGCTCATATTTTTGTAACCCTGGTCAATTATTTACCTCTTTATAACGTTTAAGTGACTGGATGTAGACGCATCGTTTTCTGTTCTGTGGATCACAGTTTGCACTGGCTCGGAAAGCCCGCGCTCAGCGTGTTTCATATGTCAGCAGCAGAACCCGGTCACGTGACATGTGACACACAATCTGCTTGTGATCTTTTTGGCGCCATTTCAGTCAATGCTTTGTATTCGTAGTGTACTGTGTGAGCTGAGCAGCAGACAGTTAGCGTGTCTAGTAAGAGTGTGTCTTCGATATAACTTTATTTAAGGTTTCATCAGTGGACATGAGTGAAAAGCGGAAGAACATTTATCTGGAAGAGAAGGTTTCTGTTATTAAAAAAGTGGAGGCATCTCCTGGTGAGTCGTATGAAGCTAGCGAAGCAATTTGAACTGCCCCCCCCAACACACAACACTATTACGAGAAACAGATCGTCGATAATGGAAGGGTTTGACAATTGTGGAAATTCGAAACGTATGCGTTTGAAACCATCGATTTGATTTGCAAGACTTTCAGGAATTAATAGGCAGTGATTGTGTCACTTTTGAGGACTTTGTGGCTGTGGATGACAATATGGCAACCATAGGAGTACAAAGTATTGAGGACTGGCTCATATTCTAGAATTGGGTCAACTGAAGAACAGGATACCACCTGTCAGCTTTGGACAATGATGTCATATCTTAAGAATCTGTTATAACTTTTTACAGTACAAACTGATCCATTTACTTTCAGCCATCCACATACCAGGCCCCATGTTTTAATTACAAAAAACTAATCATTTGATACATTGATCATTTGCAATGAGTATCATATTACAGTGTTATGAAAATTTAAAATGTCATCTATGGCACCATTTGTCAAAGCTGATTAGTGGTATCCCGATCTTCAGTAATGCCCTATAATTATTATTTGGAAGCCTTCCTCTTTATAGTGTTTTCCTCTATACAGTGTTCAGAATTTGTGGTCCCTTGAAAAACGTTATATAGAGGTTTCACTGTATCTACCAGAGCAGAATTGGTAAACAAATCTAAAGGTCAATTAAGCATATTAATTCATTCCAAGTCTGTCACAGGGCTGTTCTAGAACATGTTTAGAGTCAGTGTACAAACCTCAACAAAGTTGGTGTGTTTGGCATCCCTTACGGTGACCACAGCATGCACTTCTTCAATTAATTTTTGCTTTTCATCATCATCAAAATTCATATACCATTTGGCCAACCTAGTCTTGCCAGCTCGATTTTGGATCAGTATGAAACGTATCTGCAACAATCATTCCTTTTCAAATGCTTTTCCTCCTACAAAGTGTCCAGCATACATTATTGCGTCAATATCCGAATGTTGTTGAAAGAAGAGAAAAGACAATTTCTTATTCATTCTCTCTCTTACTTTTGTACTGTCCAGACAGTTGTCTTGTTAAACTTTGAGGGATTTGTAGACTGTATATATGGAAAAATGAATGTGATAGTTTCTGACGGACCAAAAGGTGTCAGGCTTATGAAAAATGTTTTAGTTGCATGAAAACTGCTATGTGCGATGAAAATACGGTGAGACTGAGTTCAAAGTATTCTCGAGTGTGTGGAGTTATTTTAAAAATATAAAAAATTCCTCCAAAGTAGCATCTTATCTTCGGAGAAGAAGTTGTGCAGGACATTGCAGCCGGCCCAGAAAAGAAGATCGTCGAAGCAACACCAAGTAAGTTCGATAACCAAGGGGGGGGGGGGGGGGGAGAGTGTGTCTTACACACCAGTACCACACTGCCACCCTTCATCACTGGAAACCGCCAAAACATGGCGACCAATGTGAACAGGACACAGAGAACAGGAATTTTTTGAAGAAGATTGAGATGAGAGAACGTTACAAGTTTCCATAGTAACATATAATAATGAGATGAAAAAATTGGTCTGCAAGATTCGATTGAGAAGATTTGGTGGTGGGGATGAAGCAATCCTCACACACGCAGTAACCAGTTTATGCCGACGCAGTCGCAGTAGCCCGCCATCGTAGCTGGTTGCTCTTTGAGTTGCTGACTTCGTGCCCGCCGACACTGCGACCAACATTTCACGCTGCTGACACCCGTGCGGTTCACCAGTGCTGTTTCTACACCACACCGACGCAGCCTACAATCCTATGCCAGATGAACTCAAGATAATAACTATTTGAATATGAACTAAGGTGGTCATTATTTACAGAGGTGATTTTTTTTAATGATAACAAGATCGAAGAAAATTAGGTCTATGGAGAAGGAACAACAACCTATAGAAACTGTAGGAACAGCCATGGCGATGACAGTGACTGAGGTCACGCCAGACTGAACTGAAGTAGCAAATTTAATTAAGGGATTAAGTCTGAAGTTAGACTCAGTGAATACAAAGTTAAAAACAAAGATGATGTGACTTACTGAACGAAAGTGCTGGCAGGTCGATAGACACACAAACAAACACAAACATACACACAAAATTCTAGCTTTCGCAACCAACGGTTGCTTCGTCAGGAAAGAGGGAAGGAGAGGGAAAGACGAAAGGATGTGGGTTTTAAGGGAGAGGGTAAGGAGTCATTCCAATCCCGGGAGTGGAAAGACTTACCTTAGGGGGAAAAAAAGGACGGGTACACACACACACACACACACACACACACACACACACACACACACACACATATTTAAAGACAAGGCACACACAGACACAAGCAGACATATTTAAAGACAAGGAGTTTGGGCAGAGATGTCAGTCGAGGCGGAAGTGCAGAGGCAAAGATGTTGTTGAATGACAGGTGAGGTATGAGTGGCGGCAACTTGAAATTAGCGGAGATTGAGGCCTGGTGGGTAACGGGAAGAGAGGATATATTGAAGAGCAAGTTCCCATCTCCAGAGTTCAGATAGGTTGGTGTTGTGCACTTGCTCAAGCGAGGTTTAGAGCAGATCCATGGGATCCGGGCGGAGTCACATCATTCCCCAGGGACATTAACATTCTGTGTTAACGGGCGGAGTGACGACCGTCAGATCCCGAAGTGGGTTCGGTGTTACTTTCATCTTCGTTTTCCCACACCGAATTCTCCTGAAGTCTTATACTATCCTGTATTGTGTTCTCATCCTCTTATACTGTCATATAGTTTAGTACTTACAGCATACTCGTCTTGACATGGCGGACAACCAAGAGTTGCAGCAAATCACTGATATCAAGGTCATACTGCTTTTGTGGAGGTAGCTGTAAGTTATCTTGTCACTATACGCAGTCTTACTTGTTTTAATGGCGCTAGGATCCCCAGTTATATAACCGCCTTGATGGATTTGTTGTTGTATCAAGTCAAGACTTAAGCATTTGGTAATGCCTCGTAATATGTAAGTCAAACGCATGCTCCACTCTAGTCTCAATGTGAGATTGAGTTCAAAGTATTCTCGAGTGTACAGAGTTATTTTAAAAGTATAAAAAATTCCTGCAAAGTAGATTCTTATCTTCGGAGAAGAGGTTGTGCAGGACATCGCAGCCAGCTATCCGGAAAAGATCGGCGAAGCGACTCCAAGTAAGTTCAATAGCCAAGGGGGGAGTGCGAGTCTTGCACACCTGTACCACCCTTAATAACCAGAAACCGCCAGAGCATGTTATACCCTCAGGGAGTTGGGAATTATTTTCAGAGGATCAAATACACAAAACAGGGATACAATTTTCAAATTGCAGGAAAGGGTAATAAGAATAACTCCAAATAGTAAAGAAATATTTCAAAAACTTAGTATCCTTACTGTACCAAATGAGTTTATCTACCAGTCTGTTGTATACAGCAGGAAAAGAAACAAATGTGTCCAAATAGTTCCACACGTCATCGTGGAACAAGATAATTTGGACTAACATTTACCAAGGGAATAAATGAAAACTCTAAAAAGCATTTTATATCCGATTGAAACCATATAACAATTTGCCCAAGAAGTTGAAAGACATGAAACATTGATTCAAATCAAAGGGTATGCCCCAACTACTTTAACAACTCAGACTACATAATTACCTCAAGAGCTCCAAGAGGAGAATGACCTGGAAGTCTTGCTCGTTTCTTTCAATTTGACGTCTGTCATTGATTTTCCTACTCGGGTAGTAAAGGACAGCAGCACATTGATAGATAACACTTTTATAGACCAAGATAAGTTTGAAAACTTAAATTCTTGTCCTGTTGAGAATGGCCTTTCTGATGTGGTGCTCAGCTAGTTACAGTACATGACATAGCTCCATTCAGTAATTCAAAACTACACTCCAAAGTTGCACATTCAATTAATGACTCAACAATTAGAAATTTCAGGGAAAATCTTCAGCAGTCAGACTGGGGCGAGGTGTACAAGGAACCCGATGCTAATTTAAAATATAATTTATTTCATAATACACTTTTAAGAGAATTTGAAAACTGTTTCCTCAAGAAAGTAGTTTAATCTAATTATAAGAAACCATGCAAAAAACCTTGGCTTACTAAAGGAATAAAAATACCTTGTAACCACAAAAGGGAACTGTATCTAACAACAAGGAAGAGTAAGGACCCAGAAACAGCCAAACACAAGGTGCATTCCATAAGTAATACGACCAAATTCATAAAAAATCATTTATTGAATATATTCATACAAATAATCAAAAATTTTCAAAATAGCACCCTCTTGCGTCGATACACTTCTAGAGGTGGTGTTTCCATGCCTGGAAGGCATCCTGGAATGCCTTTTCCGGAATGTCCTTTAGAGCTGATGTAACATGCGCCTGGATGCTTTCAATCGTGTCCCAATGTTTTCCTTTCATGACTCCTTTTAACCGAGGAAACAAAAAAAAGTCAGCAGGAGCAAGGTCAGGACTGTAGGGAGACTGGGGAACCAATGGGTCTTGGTCCTGGCCAGGAAGTCCTTGACAATGAAGGCACTGTGACTCAGCATGTTGTCGTGGTGAACTTTCCATGTGTCCTCGATGTCACTTCGGCAGTGTGAGACCCTCCTTTTCAATCTTTTGAGCACTTCCAAGTAGAAAGTTGAGTTCACTGTAGTTCCGGTAGGTATGAATTCGTGGTGGACAATGCCTCTGACGTCAAAGAAGACAATGAGCATGGTTTTGATCCTGGACTTGCTCATGTGTGCCTTCTTGGGATGGGGCGACGATGGGGTGTGCCACTCTGAACTCTGCCTTTTTGTCTCAGGGCCATACTCAAAAATCCAAAGCTCATCACCAGTGATACCCGAGTTTATTAAATGAGGATCATTTTCACACATTTCCAACATTTCTCGGCATTGAAGCACTCACATGTGCTTGTGTTCGTTGGTCAACACTTTTAAGACAAGTTTGGCACACACCTTTCTCACATTCAAATCTTCAGTCACAATGCAGAAAACGGTTGTTTTTGACATGTTTAGAGTTAGTGCTATCAATTGAACGCTCAGCCGTCTGTCAGAGTTCAAACAATCACGCACACGCATCACATTTTCGTCGACTCGTGCGGCTGATGGCCATCCGCTGAGAGGTTCGGCGGTGATCTCCTCTTGGCCCTCCATGAACTACTTGTGCCATCGGAAAACTTGTGATTTGGACAGGCAATCAGTCCCAAAGGCATGCTGAAGTAAGGGAAACGTTTCGGTGGCGGACTTCCCAGGTTGAACGCAAAATCTGATACCGTACCATTGCTCTACAAAATGATCCATTGTGCTGTGTTACATAAACTCAAAACAGAGTTGATGGAAACGCATGTCCTGACTCTCCGGCAACTCGCAGCCGAATGAGACAAAGAGCGTTTTGAAGCTAACACCCCCCTCCACTTAGCACAGCCGGTTACAACACGCAGTGGTGTACCATTGCATCAGAAAAAAATTGGTCGCATTACTTATGAAACGCACTCTGTATTATAAAAAGTACTGTGCTACATTAAGAAAGGTTATTAAAATATCCAGAAGCATGTGCATTATGTCTGAGATTAATACCTCTGATAACAAAATCAAAATAATTTGGAACATTATTACAAGGGAGACAGGGCAACCAAGAGTACAGGACGACGGCATTATCATCAAAGCGAATGGAAACTTGACAAACAACAAGCCAGAAGTCTAAAACTTTTTGAATAATCATTTTTTAAATGTTGTAGAGAAAATAGGATCTAAACGTTCATTACAAGAAGCAAGGCAGTTAATGGAAGAAGCCTTACCCACACAATTTCATACAATTGAAATTCCACCCACCTCTCCTCCTGAAATTAGGAAGATGATAAACTCTCTCAAGAATAAAAGCTCACATGGAATTGATGGCATTTCTAGCAGGATAATAAAAGCTTGTTCCCAACAGATAAGTGGGATTCTTAGCCACATATGTAATAGCTCTCTGAAGAAGGTTATTTTCCCCAGAGAGGCTGAAGTATGCCATTGTTAAACCATTGCATAAATAAGGGGATACGTCTTATAACAACTACCCCCCAATCTCCCTTCTGACTGCCTTATCCAAAATTCTCGTAAAAGTAATGTATTGTACAGTAGCTTCACATCTATGTAAAAATAAAGTTTTAACAAATCGTCATTTTAGTATCCAGAAAGGTTTTTCAATGGAAAATGCTATATATACTTTCACTAATGAAATATTCAATGCTCTGAGTAACTGGAAGGCACCCGTTGGGATTTTTTGTGATCTCTCAAAGGCTTTTGATTGTGTAAATCATGAAATACTTCTAGATAAGCTCAAGTATTGTAGTATGAAAGGGACAGTGCTCAAATGGTTTAAATCATACATAACTGGAAGAGTGCAGGAAGTTGAAATGAGCAGTTCCCATAAAATGAAAAAACCGGTGATATCTCAAACTGAGGAACAATCAAGAATGGGGTGCCGCAAGGTTCGGTCTTGGGTCCTCTGCTGTTCTTAATACACATTAATGACTTGCCAGTCTATATTCACGAAGATGCAAAGCTGGTACTTTTTGCCGATGATACAAGTATAGCTATCACACCCAACAGACAAGAATTATCTGATGAAATTGTAAACAATATTTTTCAGAAAATCATTAAGTGGTTCTCTGCAAATGGGCTCTCATTAAACTTTGACAAAACACAGTATATACAGTTCCACACAGTAAATGGAATGACACCATTAATAAATATAGACTTTGATCAGAAATTGGTAGCTAAGGTAGAATACTCAAAATTTCTAGGTGCATGCATTGATGAGGGGTTGAACTGGAAAAAAACACACTGAAGATCTGCTGAAATGTTTGAGTTCAGCTACTTACGCTATTAGGGTCATTGCAAATTTTGGCGATATACATCTCAGTAAATTAGCTTACCACACCTATTTTCATTCTCTGCTTTCGTATGGCATCATATTCTGGGGTGACTCAACATTGAGTAAAAGAGTTTTCATTGCACAAAAGCGTGTAATCAGAATAATTGCTGGAGCTCATCCAAGATCATCCTGCAGACACTTATTTAAAGAGCTAGGGATAGATGATGTGACTTACCGAACGAAAGTGCTGGCAGGTCGATAGACACACAAACAAACACAAACATACATACGAAATTCAAGCTTTCGCAACAAACTGTTGCCTCATCAGGAAAGAGGGAAGGAGAGGGAAAGACGAAAGGATGTGGGTTTTAAGGGAGAGGGTAAGGAGTCATTCCAATCCCAGGAGCGGAAAGACTTACCTTAGGGGGAAAAAAGGACAGGTACACACACACACACACACACACACACACACACACACACACACACACAGATATATATCATCCATCCGCACATACACAGACACAAGCAGACATTTGTAAAGGCCTTTACAAATGTGTGTGTGTGTGTGTGTGTGTGTGTGTGTGTGTGTGTGTGTGTGTGTGTGTCCGCGCGCGCACGAGTGTATACCTGTCCTTTTTTCCCCCTAAGGTAAGTCTTTCCGCTCCCGCGATTGGAATGACTCCTTACCCTCTCCCTTAAAACCCACATCCTTTCGTCTTTCCCTCTCCTTCCCTCTTTCCTGATGAGGCAACAGTTAGTTGCGAAAGTTTTAATTTCGTGTGTATGTTTGTGTGTCTATCGACTTGCCAGCACTTTCGTTTGGTAAGTCACATCATCTGTGTTTTTAAAAATGGTCATTAGCACCCGGTCCGTGACTTAGGAAACAGTAAAAAACGAAAATGGAAACCAGCAGCAATGGGAACGAAACTCAATAGATTGGGGAAACTAAAAGCAGAAGGAAAGCTTAAAAATCCACTACAGGAAGGGGTTGGTTGTCCCCAAAAAAAGCTTCAAATGACTGACGTCATATCACTGGCACTAACACTCGAGAACGCGATCGGCGAGCGCGTGTCGTCTGCTAAAATGGACGATATATCAGGCGACAGCTGTAGACGGGCGCGTAACGGAGTAAAATAGGGGCACTCAATTAAAAGGTGTCTTACTGTCCACAGCTGAGAGCAGTGGGGACAGAGTGGGGGAGGATCGCCGCTTAAAAGATGTCGATGGCTAAAAAGACAGTGCCCTATCCGAAGCCTAGTTAAAATTACCTCCTCCCGACGACGCGTTCGGGAGGAAGAGGTCGAAGCACAGGGAAGAGCTTTCACGTCCCGCAATTTATTATGGGGAAGTGTCGACCAATGTGCGTACCATAAAAGAACAACACGACGACATAAAACGCTCCATAGATCAGCGAAGGGAATCGATCGAATAGCTGGCCGAAGAAGAGAGACTGCAGCGTTGGCCGCTATATCGGCCGCCTCATTTCCACAGATATCAACGTGTCCTGGGAGCCAGAGGAACGCCACCGAGACGACCCCCCAGGTGGAGCAAGCGCAGACAGTCCTGAATCCGGTGGACCAGAGGGTGGACAGGGTAGAGAGCTTGGAGACTGAGTAGAGAGCTGAGAGAATCTGAACAGATAACATACTGTATCCACTGATGGCGGCGGATGTATTGGACAGCCTGGAGCACAGCTAAAGCTCCGCAGTATACACCGAACGCTGGTCGGGAAGCCGAAATCGATTTGGGGTGTCGCCAACAATATAGGCACTCCCTACACCTAACGATGTTTTCGAGCCATCAGTGAAAATAAATGTGGCTTCCTTAATTTGTGCACATAGAGCAGCAAATGCCCGACGATAAACAAGTGAAGGGGTACCATCCTTGGGAAATCGACAAAGGTCACGGAGCAGGCCGATCCGGGGACGGAGCCAAGGCGGTGCTGTACCCCAAGTTGTCAAGAAGGTTTTAGGAAAGCGGAAGGACAGAGAATGGCGCAGTTGACGGAAGCGGACTCCCGGTGGTAGTAGGGAGGAGGGGCGGCCTGCATACCCTACATCAAAGGAGGTGTCGAAAAAATGTCATGGGCTGGATTAGCAGGCATGGAAGACAGATGGCTAGCATAACGACTCAGAAGGACTGCACGCCGATTGGACAGCGGAGGTTCAGCAGTCTCGGCATAAAGGCTTTCCACAGGGCTGGTGTAAAAAGCTCCAGACACTAAACGTAATCCACAGTGGTGGATAGAGTCGAGACGCCGAAGAATAGACGGCCGAGCAGAGGAGTAGACTATGCTTCCATAGTCCAATTTCGAGCACACTAAGGCGCGATAGAGGCGGAGAAGGACCACTCGGTCCGCTCCCCAGGAGGTACCATTCAGGACACGGAGGGTGTTGAGGGATCGCAGACAGCGAGCCGAAAGAGAGGAAACGTGAGAGGACCAGCACAGTTTTCTGTCAAACATAAGACCCAAGAATTTAGCGACGTTGGAAAACGGAAGGTTGACAGGACCTAGATGTAAGGAGGGCGGAAGAAACTCCTTACGTCGCCAAAAATTAACACAAACGGTCTTACTGGAAGAAAAACGGAAGCCGGTTTCGATGCTCCAAGAGTGGAGATGATCGAGACATCCTTGAAGACGTCGTTCAAGAAGGCTGGTCCGTTGGGAGCTGTAGTAGATCGCAAAATTGTCCACAAAGAGGGAGCCCGAGACATCAGGAAGGAGACAATCCATAATTGGATTTATGGCAATGGCAAACAGTACAACACTCAGCAGGGAGCCCTGGGGGTACCCTGTTTTCTTGGGAGAAAGTACGGGAGAGAGTACGGGAGAGAGTAGTGTTCACCCGCACTCTAAATGTGCGCTCTGCTATAAATTCGCGAAGAAAAAGGGGCAGCCGACCTCAAAAGCCCCAAGAGAACAGTGTGCGGAGGATGCCTGTCCTCCAACAGGTATCGTATGCTCTCTCCAGATCAAAAAATATTGCTACTGTTTGGTGTTTCCGGAGAAAATTGTTCATGATATAAGTGGAGAGAGCAACAAGACTGTCAACTGCAGAACGATGCTTTCGGAAACCGCATTGGGCAGGTGTTAAAAGACTGCGGGACTCCAGCCACCAAGCTAAACGGCAATTCACCATACGCTGCAAAACCTTACATACACTACTCGTGAGAGAAATGTGTCGATAGCTAGAGGGGAGATGTTTGTCATTTCCAGGTTTCGGAACAGGAACGACGATAGCTTCCCGCCATCATCTGGGAAAAGTACTGTCGGTCCAAATTCGATTATAAAGGCGAAGGAGGTAACGCAGACTATGGGCTAATAAATGCAGCAACATTTGGATGTGGATACCATCCGGTCCTGGGGCGGAGGAGCGAGAAGAAGAGAGTGGATGTTGGAGTTCCCGCATTGAGAAAACAGTATTATAGCTTTCGTGATTTTGAGAGAAGAAAGCAAGAGATGCAGTTCCACTGCACGTTTCTTCGGGAGAAACGCTGGCGAGTAATTTGAAGAGCTCGAAATCCCAGCAAAGTGTTGAC
This sequence comes from Schistocerca nitens, assembly GCF_023898315.1. NCBI lineage: Eukaryota > Metazoa > Arthropoda > Insecta > Orthoptera > Acrididae > Schistocerca > Schistocerca nitens. The sequence continues at coordinate 579,897,603 of NC_064618.1, read as the reverse complement.
CCAATGAGTTAGAAATTGCGACGGGGTCCACTAACTTATCACGGGCGACAGTGAGCCCAGAGACCGGGGAGAAACTAGGCGCACCTGATAACCGTCGAATCCGAAACCAAACTTCCGAGGAGGGAGTGAAGGTGTTAAATGAGCTAATAAAGAATTTCCAGCTTGCCTTCTTGCTATCGTGGATGACGCGACGGCATCGCGCACGGAACGGCTTATAGCGGATAGTTGGCCAAAGTAGGATGGTGGTGGAAAACGCGAATAGCACGTCACTACTCACATATTGCGTCACGGCATGCCTTGTTCCACCAAGGAACTGGGGGGCGCCGGGGCAATTCGGAGGTGCATGGTATTTAACGTTCCGCAGCTGTAAGAATAACGTCTGTAATATGTGTGACCTCATCGTCGACGCTAGGAAAGTGACGGTCATCGAATGTCACTAGAGACGAAAAAAGTGTCCAATCGGCTTCAACAAACTTCCAGCGTCGCGGGCGCTTATATGGCAGTTGAAGCTGCAGTCTAAGGACACATGGAAAGTGGTCACTCGAGTGTGTATCATCAAGGGCGAACCATTCGAAGCGCCGAGCTAGCGGAACAGTACCAACCGAAAGGTCCAAATGAGAGAAATTTGTCGTGGAGGCAGACAAAAATGTAGGGACCCCAGTGTTGAGGCAAACTAGATCCGCTTGGTGGAAGACGTCTAGCAATAGTGAGCCACGTGGACAAGGATGTGGAGATCCCCAAAGCGGGTGGTGGGCATTGAAGTCCTCAACCAGCAAATAGGGGGGCGGAAGCTGACCAAGAAGATGAAGGAGATCAGCTCGTCCCATTGGTGTGGACGATGGAATGTATACAGTACAAAGAGAAAAAGTATATCCAGAAAGGGAAAGACGGACAGCGACAGCTTGGAAGGAAGTAGTATTAAGGGGAGTGGGTGATAATGGAGAGTATCATGGAGAAGAATCATGAGTCCTCCATGGGCTGGAGTGCCTTCAACAGAGGGGAGATCAAATCGGACGGACTGAAAATGGAGGAAAACAAAGCGGTCATGGGGACGCAGCTTTGTTTCCTGAAGACAGAAGATGACCGGCGAGTAGGATTGTAAGAGGATCGACAATTCATCCTGACTGGCTCAAATGCAGCGGATATTCCAGTGGATAATGGACATAGGGTGAACAGAAAATGGAGGAATGTGACCAAGGTTTCCGTCAACTCAACGACTGCTCAGAGCTTGTGACCGACAGCATGGAATGGCATTCAGCCGAAGGCAGAAGATCCTGATCCATAGGTTGTTCAGGAGCAGCAATCGGCCGGTTGATCAGCCGCCAGCAGTGCGTCTCGGCGACACAGAAGACGGCCGAGGGCGATTTCCGCCAGGTGGTGCTGTAGATGAGACACGCCTTGGCGGAGAAGGAGATGAACTGGGTTTCTTATTAGCCTTCTTGGAAACATGATGTTTAGATGAAGGAGGAACCGATGGTTGTGAAGTTGGGGTACGTAAAAAATCTTCACGAGTATGCTCTTTTATCGAAGTCTTGGTGTCTGACTTTTGGGCTCAAGATTTAGCAGAACCCGATGAAGGGTGAGCCATAGAGTGAGCAGTCGAAAGTGGGAAGGTTTAAGGGGCGATCTTTGCGCTGGCCGATCTGACTATCGTGTCACTAAAGGTGAGATCACAAGTATGTGTGGCCACCTCCTTTGTTGGCCGAGGAGAGGCAAGGACAGTGCTGTATTTTCCTGTCTGAGGCACAGTGGGCTTTCGACTTGCGAATAATTTTCGAACAGCAAAGGTCGACACCTTTTCCTTCACTCTGATTTCCTGAATGAGCTTTTCGTCTTTAAAAATGGGACAATCTCGAGAGGAAGCAGCATGGTCACCCATACAGTTGATGCAACGAGGGGATGGAGGTGGACAAGCACCCTCATGGGCATCCTTGCCACACGTAACACATTTGGCCGGATTGGAACAGGACTGGCTGGTGTGATTGAACCGCTGACACCGATAGCAACGCGTAGGGTTTGGGATGTAAGGGCGAACGGAAATTATCTCATAGCCTGCTTTGATTTTCGATGGGAGTTGAACTGTGTCAACTGTCAAGAAGACAGTGCAGGTTGGAATGATGTTCGTGTCAACCCTTTTCATAACTCTATGAACAGCCGTTACGCCCTGGTCAGACAGGTAGTGCTGAATTTCCTCGTCAGACAATCCGTCGAGGGAGCGTGTATAAACGACTCCACGTGAGGAATTTAAAGTGCGGTGCGCTTCAACCCAGACAGGGAAGGTGTGGAGCAGTGAAGTACGCAGCAATTTTTGTGCCTGGAGGGCACTGACTGTTTCTAACAACAAGGTGCCATTCCGTAATCTGGAGAAAGACTTTACAGGACCTGCAATTGCGTCGACACCTTTCTGAATAATGAAAGGGTTGGCCGTGGAGAAGCCGTGACCTTCGTCAGACCGAGAAACAACAAGGAACTGTGGCAACGATGGAAGAACTGTCTGTGGCTGAGACTCAGTGACCTTACGCTTGTGAGCAGATATAGTGGAAGATGAGGAAACCATTGCGGAAGAATCCCCACGATTACCAGCGTCTCCGATGGCGCGCTCCTCCCTTATGGGGGCCCGCTCTGAGGGCACTCCCGCCTTAGGTGATTGTTCACACCTCAGGTCACACCTCCTGACAAACGGACGGAGGGAGCAATCGGCACTTTTGGAAGGTATCAGCTCGGGTAATCACCCCTCCCTGGGCCTGGCCGTTACCATGAGGTACGTACGTGTCCTACCCGTCTACCCGGGGCGGGGAATTACGCGTTACCCCGTCACCGGCTACGCACGAAAATGCGTGGGTCGGCCTTCAGACACGCACAGGGAGGAAGAAAGAGAAAGGAAAAAACAAAGAAAGGGAGAGGAAAGAAGAGAGGTCTCAAACGCCACAGCAGAGAAAAGGGTAAAGAGAGGAGGTAAGAAAAAGAGAAGGACAAAGGAAGGATGAAGACATAGAAGCAGAGAAGGCGAAGAATGTGTTACATTTACGAGCATCCATCTCTGGACGTAGGTACAAACCATACTCCCAGAGGGGGAGAAAGGGAAGTAAAGAGCCAGAGGTGAGGGGAGGGGGGCGAAGATGGGGGATAGGGAAGGATGCGGAAAAGGAAGGTATGCAGCCCGGAAAGGAAGGAGGGCCACATTAGCCCGGGCTCCCGTGCTCGCTACTCACGTATCCACAAAAAGAGTTGTGGACCCCCTGGGGGGCACAATATATATATTCACGTATGAAATTTGTTATTAACAATCAGAATGAATTCGAAAGTAATAGCAGTGAACATGGCTACAACACTAGGAGAAAGGATGATCTTCACTACTCAAAGTTAAATCTAACTTTGGCTCAGAAAGGGGTAAATTATGCTGCCATAAAAGTCTTTGATCACTTACTTAATAGCATCTAAAGTCTGACAGATAGCCATATAGTATTTAAAAGAATTTCTGAATGGAAACTCTTCATTAAATGAATTTTTGGATAATTTCCCCACCCCCACAAAAAAAAAATTAAGTGTCATGTAATATTTTGTGTAACGTAATATCTTGTACAGACACCTTTTATTAACCTGACATGTTCTACAACATTACGAAGTGTCGTATTATGATCTATGGAACAAGTACTAATCTAACCTAGTTCATTAACACTTCTGTTGCATAATAGTCTACAGTATTTGTAGGAAAAGCTTACAGTGAAGTCTGATAGCACATAATTCTAATGTCTCAGCTTTTTTTCTGAATTTATCATGAGGAGGCTCGGAAATACGGAAGCGTCCGATCCTGCCCGTCTGCTTTGACCCATGACGTCACAAATATGGCGGAAACAAAAACAAACACACACACTTTCCACAAGAAGCCTAATGACACTAACGGGACAAGTGCGGGAAATGGGGTGTTTTGGGTGGGGGACAAACTAAAAATAAACAAATTTAGACACCTTGCGTAGCTACAATGTATAAGTGAAGACAGCCATGCATGAATACCCACCCACCTCCCCAGGGGTCGTAACCCCTGCAACCCATAGAAGATAAAGATGCTTCAGTAGCTGATTAGTGTTTTTTGTCTTTTTTAAAAAAAATCTCACGGGATAGAACGAACAGATCAGAAAGATAAATATAATAAACTAAAACAGAAATTGGAGGAAACAGATAATTAAAATAAGTAATAAGTGTTTTTAAATTTAAAAAAAAAATCTCACGAGATAGAACGAACAGATCAGAAAAGTAAATAAAATAAGATAAAACAGAACTGGAGACAGCCACACTCAAACCAAACTCCGCGCCGTCATGACGCCACACACGACAACAGCCTTACGTCACGGGTCAAAGCCGACGCGTGGGATCAGACGCTTCTGTCGACCCGGGGACTCTAAGGCTACTTTTCAGTCCAGCAGAGAGGAAGACATGAAACTGTAAGAGAGGCCTAGCAGCAGTGCCATGGTTGTAACCATCTGCAAATGTGTGTGTGGTGAGCACACTGTGGATAATTATTTTTCGTGTTATTAAGTTAACTTGTTCCCAATATGTACAAACATAAGAGAATTGTATGTTATCTAAACCCATGGAAACAGTGCCGTCACTAAGACTCTGACCTCAGGTTTAGGAGGATACAGGCTTATGTCTGAGGAGACAAAGTACTAATCAACTCAAATGAAGTGCCCCATGTAGGCAAGAGTATTAAAATCCTAGTGACCAGTTGCTGAAATATTCACAACAAAGTGCCAGAGTTTTAAGTGATCCTAAAAAGCAGTGAAGCTCACACAACAGGGTACAGAAAGTTGGGTAAAACCCAAACTTGATAGCAGTGATAATTTTGGGGAAATTTAAGCATATATTGAAAGGACAGGCTAATGAGAAATTGAGGTGGTGTATGTCACAGCAGACCAATTCAAATCCAGCAAGACAGAAACTGAAGCTGCCTGCAAGACTGTTTTGGCGAGACTCACTATCACGAGTCAACATAAATTTGTAGCTGGAATCTTCTATCAACCTCCAGATGCAACAAAAAATATTTAAGAGACAACCTCAGTCCGCTAGTATGTAAGTTCCTCACTACAACTCTAATCGTTAGAGGAGATTTTAACTGCCAAACAATCAACTGGGATAATTGCAGTTTTGTCAATAAAGGGTGTGAAGAAACATCCTGAAAAACATTAGTAAATACCTCCTCTGAAAACTATCTACAATATACAGTTTGGAATCCCACTGAAGATGAAAATATTTTGCATCTAATGGTGACAGACAGACTTTACCTCTTCGAGGATCACAATAAGGCCAGTATCAATGACCACAAAGCAGTTGTAACAACTATAATTACCAAATTAGCATTTAAACCAAATGGAAAGATTCAGTTAACCAGATAAACAAGCAGCACTGTCACATCTCACATCTACTGAGGAACATGAAACTTTTAGTTCATGATAGAAGCATTTTAGTGAACTATGGCTCAAGTTAAAAAGAATATATGATCATGCATTGGACAGATATGTACCAAGCAGAACAATTCTTGATGGGAGGGACAATCTATAGTATGCAGTAATGTTGAAAAAACCACTAAAGAAATAGATGCAAAACAAAGCATCATGCTATGGATACCCAGATGGTAAATGAGACACATTCACCTGTCAAGAGGGCATTGTGTGAAATGTTCAATGACTACCTTAACATTATTATTAAAGATCTTTCACAGAAACTACAGAAATTCTAGTCATATGTAAAGGCTTTCAAAGGCACCAAAATTACTACCCAGACACTCATGGATGTGACATGAATTTAAATGTAGGGTAGCAAAGCAACAGCAGAACTACTTAACTCTGTTTTCAAGTGTTCCTTTACAAACCCAGAATCGGTTAGATTCTCATGCCAATGGTAAGAGGAGCGAAATAGATAGAGCTGAAAGCTCTACAGCCTAATGGAATACCAATCAGTTTCTATATCAAATCTGCAGCTTAGTTAGATCCTCGTAATTATAAGATATTGAAAATCCCTAAAAAATAAAAATAAAATAAAATTCAACCTGTGGGTAGAAGAAAGCTAAAGTCATTAGTCAACAAGAAGGGCAGCCAAAGTGATCCACAAAACTGCTGTTCAATACCCTTTACATCCACTTCTTGTTGAATTTTTGAACATATTTTGATGCTCAAATGTACTGAGATATCTAACAGAATTACCTTCTCATGCCTATCAGCACAGATTCTGAAAATATTGATCACATGAACTCCAAACTCCTGCTTTTCTCACATGACACCCTGAAAGCCATTGATCAAAGCAGTCAGATAGATAGTACAGTGTTCCTTGACTTCTGAAATGCAGTTGACTCATTACCAAACACGTGCTTATTATCTAAAGTACAATCATATGGGAATCAAGTTAGGTTTGCGTCTGAACTATGGATTTCTTGGCATGGAGAGTAATCAAAAGATGTTAGAAGTAATTTCAGCAGTGCTCCAGAGATGTTGATACCCTTACTGTTCACGTTGTATATTGGTGACCATGCAGACAATGTTAATACTTCTCATACTTTTTGGAGATGATGCAGTTATCTATAATGAAGTACTCTCTGGAGGGGAAAAAGAAAAAAAATATTCAGTCAGAACATAAGATTTCAAAGTGGTGCAAAGAGAGGCAAATCACTTCAAATGTTCAGAAATGTAAAATCGTGCACTTCACAAAATGAAAAAAGTTCGTATCCTATGGCTACAGTACCAATGATTAACAGCTGGAATTGGTCAACTAATACAAATACCTGGGTTTAACAATTTGTAAAGATAGGAAATGAAACAACCACTTACGCTCAGTCACAGTAAAGCAGGTGACAGACTCAAGCTTATAGGCAGGAATATTAAGGAATCGCAATAACTCCACAAAGGAGACTGCATCCTCATTGCCTGGGTTTACTGGGACAATTTTAGGAATGTCTGTTAACCTGCACAGAAGACAGCGTGCAGCATACTACAGTGACCCATTCTTGAGTACTGCTTGAGTGTCTGGGATCCCAAAAGGTCAGAGTGAAGGAAATCATTGAAGCAATTCAGAGGTGGGCCATTATGTAAGGCACCAGTCGCTCTGATCAACAAGCAAGTGTAATGGAGATGCTCTATGAACTCAAATGGCAATCGCTGGAAGGAAGACAATGTCATGTAGGGCTAATATTACTAATAAATGCAGTAATTTAAAATCTACATTCAATCCCATGTTGCAAATGAATGTTTATAGAGTATAGGTCACATCTGGCCTAGTTGAAATTCTTGACAACAGATACAGTAACACACACGTTTATTAACCCAATATATAAAACAATAAGTAGGTCTACGCATATTGCACTTATACATTTTCACAGAAATTTTCTGAAGCTTTTCACATACAACAAAAACCTTAATAGAGAAAGCTAATGTGTTCACATAATATTCAGTGGAGATATTGAACACACAGATGACTAGAAATATTGCTACAATATTTTCACTTAAAAAATGAACATAATTTGATATTATGAATGAATGATTTCACAATCTGCCTCCCCACCCCAATTCGACTTACTCTGCGAGCCAATTAAGAGTGTGACAGGGTCAACATTAATGACAGCAGAACAACCACATCCATTTTTAAACACAAGCAATGGATTAACTTCTTGCATATAAACATAATTTATATTTTGATCCCCTCTAACATATTATTCAGCTTAATTACTTGAATCTTTACATGTTAACAGACACTACATAAGCAGCAACAACTGTTGTAATGACAAGCGTGAAGCACTCAAATTTGCAATACAGATGTAATGCACTTAAGTTAATGTGTGACATGGGCTATCAATGTCTATTAATTCATATCAATTCGCAATCTGTGAACTCAAAGTCTTCGAACGACGACGTATATAGCAAATGAAACAAAGATGTATCATCACACACTGTCAAATTAGAATTTTATGGTGCCATTGGCATTGCTGCAAAATGGTTCAAGTCTTACTTAACTAATAGGAAACACAGTGTGTCAATGACTTGTCTGTTACATTGCCAGATGCTAAGTCTGTTTTGTTTGCATATGATACAAACATTGCAATAAACAGCACGTCAAGTACAGATTTAGTAATGGCTACTAATCAAATTTTAAACAATATTAATAAATGGTTTAAAGCTATCTCACCTGGCATTAAGCTTTGACAAGACCAACTATATGCTGTTCAGAATATGTACAAATTTCCTCCCAGCAAGTGCATAACATATGAAGACAGGCATATAGAAGAGGTCGACAGTTTTAAATTTCTTGGATTACAACTCTATAATAAAAGCACCTGGGAATGGCATACCACCAAAATGCTGAAGAGCCCAAACAAGTCTGTATTTGCAATGTGAATGATGTCAGATGTGGGAAAAAAAACCTTGCATACTTTGCTTGCTTTTATTGTATTAAATCATAGGATCATATTAAGGGTGACTCGTCAAACCGAGCAAGTTTTAAGAGTGCAAAAGCATTTAATAAGACTCATTTGCGGTGTAAATTCAATATCACATAGCAATCGGTTCAAGGAACTGCGTATTCTAACCACTGCTTCTCAGTACACTTATAAATTAGCCTAATGAAAGTTGTTATAAATATTGTGTTTGTTTCCAACCAACAGCTCTATACATAGTATCAGTACTAGGAATGAGAACAATGTTCATAAAGACTAGGTCTTTACCTTGGTCCAAAAGGATGTCCAATATTCATGAACATACATTTTCAATAAATTGCCAGCAACCATTAAAAACTTGGTTTCACATAAAGCACAGTTTAGATGGAGTTTGAAAGACTTTTCAGTAGGCAAATCCTACTACTCCATAAATGAGTACCTTAGCAGGGACTGTAATACCAGCTTAAATAAAATATTTGTTTGGTTTCATTTATGACCGTACTTGCTCACAACAACACACATTAGACATTTTGTGTATAACTTTATTAAAAGTGGATAACAATGTTTCATTCTGACAGTCTATCACTTCTGCAAATATCAGCGGTTTCGGTTTACTGTAAAGTGTTCACGAAGTTTGACAGTCAAGTGACAAATGATTTGGGAAACGAGTATTTTATTCAAATGTTCTATGTTTTATATTATACTTCCTAACGCGTTCCACAGCCACTACTATCATATCATTCTGGGATCTACGGAACGAGAAGTGAATTGAATCCAATCTCATGGAAAACACAGATGTAAAAAAATAAAAATAAAAATAAAAAAAGGATATATAACTTAAAACGGACGTACCATTTTTCTTCCACCTTTCCCACAGTAACAACGCCTCCTTTCGAATATCCGTCCGACTCCAAAGATGATTTGGATTCCGAGGCGACACCGAAATGTATATAAGTAGCACTTCGCCAGAGACAGGCTGTAGACCATGGACCACCAAAGGCACTGATAGATGTCTCTGTGGTCAGGACATCGTTAGAGAGCCTATATTCTCCGTATGCATGGGCCCTCTAGGTATAGTCACAGTCTAACATAACCATGGAGGTAAGATTCTTACCTCCATGAACATAACAGTCGCGACACTTCGCCTCGATTTTGTTGCCTACCGCGCCAGCAGCGCCCCAAGCGGTCAGTAGCTTAAACTGTGAGTTCGGCGCGATCGTGAAAGCGAATAGTGGTTGTTTATTTTGATTTCTGCAATGGTTTTTACAAGCGGGACCGCTTGTAGCGCAATAAATTGCAGCAACAACAGGTAGAAGACACCACAGCAGTCTTTTTTTTGGTTTCCTAAGGATCCTGACAGACATATACTATCATGTTACTAAACTGTATCGTCAGGATTCACTTGCAAAATACATGTGTGTAATGATTAATGTTTCGTTTTAGGAGCAGAAAATCGCTGGTTAATAGCAGACGAGATGACCTTTTGAAAAGACCCAGTTTACCTGTATAATAATATTAGGTTTTGTTCGCTACATTTCGAACAAAACCCGTTCATGAACGCAGACAATAAAAAACTCGTGTGGAATGCAGTACCCACGCTGTTTGACATCCCAAATAAGCCACCTCAACTGACGATGATTAGATTAGAGATTAGATTAGATTAATACTAGTTCCATGGATCATGAATACGATATTTCGTAATGATGTGGAACGAGTCGAATTTTCCAATACATGACATAATTAGGTTAATTTAACAACATACTTAAGTTAATATAACAACTTTATTTTTTTGTGTTTTTTGTTTTTCTTTATTTTTTTATTTTTTTTATGAAGGGGAAACTGCCACAAAGATTCGACAATCTATCTAAAGCTGTAAAACAGTCCTACGACACACAAGCAGCCAGTTCAACTCTCCATGTATCGGTGCCAGATTCGTGGGAAAAGACCTGCTTTGACGATAAAGTGGTTAGATTAAGTGCAGTTATTCGTGTCTTACTAAAGCGTAATGTTTAGTACGTATTTCGTTCACTTCTGTTATTAGTCACTTAATTTTCCTTGCTTCCTTCGTGTGATGACATTATTTTGTTAGCACCTTGTTCGCTGACAGAGTGTCTGAAAATTATTCAAATATTTGGTTTTGCGTGAAATGTAATGTAATCAGCTCATTATAATGTTTTCAACATATTTTTCCCATTGTTTGGCAGTTGCTTGTCCCACTTATTAGGATATAAAGATGAAGGTCGTACTTGTGGCAACAGGCGACAGTGACAGACACAGTAGGCCTACAGAACGATAAATGAGCCGTCGATCGTTATTGCATGTAGAGGAACATGTCTGTGCTTCTTACGTGCAAATCTGTGTGTTTATATTCTTTTGATACCAATGTAGTAAACTGCAATTCTATCCAACGTCAAAAGTATTTCTTCACGAATGTGTTGTAAGCTTACCACTCGATTCATGGTTTTCGTCCATACTTGCGCTTATTTTGGAATAATTTTTAGAACATATATGCCTTCTGATACTACACAAACCATTGGAGGCAAGAAAATAACTCAATATTTCGTAAATTACATAGGAAATGGTTGGAAAACAAACATTATGCTTACGACGCGTCTGATGTTCACCTTACTCGCAGCTTGGAGTGCTAGTGTCGCTCCATCTGTCAAACGGTAACAACTTTTACAGCAGTGAGTGTCGCGACTGTTATGTTTAGACTGTAATTTTAGTCTTGTAGACGAGAGCATTGCCACAGCTAGAATTATACTTGCTTGTATTTTTCGTAATTGATTTGTATATGTGCTCCTAACTCAATAAATTTTGCCCTGCAGCTCAGATATTGTCAAACAACCTATGTTATGGTCGCACAAGACGGTCTCATCGACAGCAAAATGTTGCTTATTTTTGTAACTGGAATCACTGAACTCCAACAAACACCTATGCAAAGCATATATATCCAAAAAACGAACATTATTCTCCGTTCCCCACTTCATATTTCAGTTTGGTTGCACTCTATGAACATACATAACATCAAAACTCATGCAACTAGTGTCGCCAAAGTTGGAACACGCCGAAGTGTTGTTTCACCAACGAGTCACGCAAACGCGCGGCGCGCATGCGCAGTGGCCGGTAGCGCAGTTGCCTGTAACCTAGTGTTGTCGTGTAAACTAGGCTTAATATCCACATTGGTAACCCCAGACTGCGTTCGTCGTTCATTTCGTCTCCGTGAAATTTTTTCGATCAGCAGTGTTGTCTACCATGCACAATAAATCTACCGCCTTTGGCGGCTGCTGTGTAAGATTGGTTGGTTGGTTTGGGGAAGGAGACCAGTCAGCGAGGTCACCGGTCTCATCGGATTAGGGAAGGACGGAGAAGGAAGTCGGCCATGCCCTTTGAAAGGAACCAACCCGGCATTTGCCTGGAGCGATTTAGGGAAATCACAGAAAACCTAAATCAGGATGGCCGGACGCGGGATTGAACCGTCATCCTCCCGAATGCGAGTCCAGTGTTGCTGTGTAAGAGAACAAGAGAACATGAACACCCATACTTTTGACACCTTGCAGATTTATTGATTTTGAATCCCATTAAACATAGCGTAGATGCGGTAATATGTGGAACTTAAATTTTCCGGGCTATGCTACATTGCTACTCCATGAAAGTTGGCATCAGTGGCGCGAGCAGCGTTGCCAATGCTTGTCAATTAAATTACCCACCCAAGGTCGTCAATTACGTGATTTTACTTCAAAATACCCTCCATTTCAAAAATAGTGTATGGTGTAGTTTTTAGACTAGCTACTGCTGCTGCAATGTTATCAAGATTTAAGTGAGTTTGAGCATGGTGTTGTAGTAGGCGCACGAGCGATGGGATAAGAATCTCCGAGGTAGCGACGAAGTGGGGAATTTCCTGTACAAACGTTTCACAAGTGTACCGTATCAGGAATCTGGCAAAACATCAAATCTCCGATAGTGCTGAGGCCGGAAAAAGATCCTGCAAGAACAGGACCAACGATGACTGAAGAGAATCGTTCACAATGACAGAAGTGCAACCCTTCCACAAATTGCTGCAGATTTCAATTCTAGATCATCAACAAGTGTCAGTGTGCGAACCATTCACCAAAAAGTAATCGATATGGGCTTTCGGAGACAAAGGCCCACTCACGTATCTTGATGACAGCACGACACAAAGCTATACTCCTCGCCTGGACCCATGAACACTGACATTGGACTGTTGATGACTGGAAACGTGTTGTCTGGTCTGACTGTTAAGATATAGAACAACCTCATGAGTCCATGAACACTGCATTTCAGCAGGGGACTGTTCAAGCTGTTGGAGGCTCTATAATGGTGTCGGGGTTGTGCAGTTGGAGTGATATTGGGTCCTTGATACATCTAGATACGACTCTGACAGGTGACACATACGTAAGCATCCTGTCTGTTCACCTCCATCCATCCATGTCCATTATGCTTTCCAATGGACTTGAGCAATTTGAGCTGGGCAATGCGATGTCCCACACGTCCAGAATTGCTAGAGAGTGGCTCCAGGAACACTCTTCTGAGTTTAAACTTCGCAGACATGAAAATTATTGGGCATATCTGGGATGCCTTGCAATGTGCTGTGTTCAGAAGAGATCTCCATCCCGTCATATTCTCAGGGATTTATGGACGGCCCAGTTGGATTCATGGCATCAATTCCCTCCAGCACTACTTCAGACATTAGTAAAGTCCATACCACGTCGTGTTGCAGCACATCTGCATGCTTGTGGGTGCCCTATATGATATTAGGCAGGTGTAAGTCTTTCTATGGCTCTTCAGTGTAAAACGAAACAAAAAAAAAGTTAAAATTAAAATGGTCGTCGTAAAATTATTAGAGTAAAACAGACAAGCTGCACAGATATAAATAAGAAGCTACACAGATAAAAGTTCTTGCAGATGACACAACGTAATAAAACTTCTTATTGAAACAGAATCACTAATGGCATAATAATTTGTGTGTGATAATAAAGGTTTCTCGGACTTCCAGCTGTGCCAAGTTGTTTAAAATCGACGAGCTTTTGGCTGAGTTCTTCTCAGCCATTGTCAAGTGGTGACTGTCTTATGGTTGCTGCTGCTGTCCTCGTATAGCCGCTCTGCCTTCCATGACATCACTGGTACCCACTCCAGCATCATATATGGTAATGTTTGCGTTGAGCGGCCGCCGTACCCGCTTCAGTCTTTGGATGGCCGGATACCACGTTGTGATTAGCTGCAGGCCGTCGTTTTTATTGAGCATGTTGTCACAAATTTTTCTTTTGATCGCTTCTTTTGTTATGCTATTCCAAAACCTGTTAGTTCATGTGATAACAGGTGTCTTGTCGAATGCAATACAATAACAGTTTTCTAATGCATAATCTGCTACCGCTGATTTCTCTGGATACCATAGACGAAAGCATGTCTTATGTTCTACACAGTGCTGTTCAATGGTACGCACAGTCTGTCCAATATAGAACCAACCGACCACACCCACATGGTATTTTGTACACTCCTGGCGTTCTGAGGCCTAAGTCGTCTTTCACAGGCCTCAAGAGCTGTCGAATTTTTTCCGGTGCCCTAAAGACCAAATCGATTTAATGCCTCTTTAGGAGCCAGGTTATCTTTCTGTTGTTGAGCCACACAACGGCAAGACCACAAACCTCTTAGAGTCCTCCTTGGAGTCTTTCTGCTTATGTAGTTTTGGAAAGATAGCTTGCAAAAGCTGGCAGTTGTTGTAGCCATTTTCCTTGAATACTTTCTGTAAGTGGCTCAGTTCCTTTGGCAAGTTTTCAGTATCTGATACGGTTTCAGTTCGATGCACTGAGGTCCTAAAGAAAAGAACTTTTCTGCGTCGGATGGTAATAGTTATTAGAGTGCAGATATTGGTCTGTGTGGGTGGGCTTCCAGTAAACCCTGTGGATGAGGCACCCATTTGCTTTGCGGTGGATGAGGACATCAAGGAACAGCAAGGCACCATCTGTCTCTATCTCCATCATGAACCTTTTTGGTATAGGTGAACTTGGCTGATAAATAGTTTTCAAAAATCAACATTCATTGAAATAACAGATCCCTTTCTGTGCACTATCAAGTAAGTACAAAGTGAAGCTAACTGAGATATGTAACAGGATCAGTATTCAACTCTGTCGACCCACAGACAGGCTGATGGGATTAAAACCAGCCTTTCTTAGATCAGTAACAGCACTACCAGTGTCTAAGAAGATTGCAAAGAGGCACGTTATTAATTTTGCAGCTTATGAATGAGGTCTGATTTCACTCTTGAGTCTGCATCCCACAGGTCACGGCTGTGACCAATTCGTTAATCGAAGTTGTATCCTTGCAGTACTGTCATCTTGGTTCTCATCTTCTCTCTCTTACATACAAACTCGTTTAAAATTTCTAACCTTCACATGTAAAGCAACTAATTTGTTGCTTGCATCATCCCGATTTCAGGGGCCCTACCGACACTAACTGCTTCTCTCCTGGCCCACCAACAATGAACGACATATCTAACACCTTCGTTGTTGTGTGCCAAGGCTCCCTGTTTCATAAAGTTCTTGAGCAGCTGGGCAAACGTCGTTCGTTATCTCTCCTGTGGATTATTGCCTTCTACAATGTTTGACACCACCATCAGTTCCCTATATGAAAAACAATATTTCTGCATGTTTCTCTATATTTATGTATCCTCCAGAGGGTTCCCCATCACTTCATTCGCATCTATAATTTATGTCAGTGGAATGCCAGTTGCCCTGATGAGAATTACCTGTTAGCAAATCTCACAAGAAAACCTTCAACAGCTTCCTGTGGTCTTATGCCCTGTTCACTTGCAACTCAACTGCCTTTTATGTACAGGTAGATAATTTGCCGGATTTCAGTATACTGGAGCACAAAAGTGTCTTTCTGCTCTTTGAGGGGCAAAAAGTAATACAGAAACTGTATAGTATGGGATAGTATCGATCGAGAATAATTTCCCTCCGTCATCCTTCCTAAAAGAGGATGAAATAACCTTGGAAACTGATTGCCAGCCGCGCGGAGTGGCCACGCAGTTCGAGGTGCCATGTCACTGACTGTGTGGCCACTCCTGTCGGAGTCTTCCCTCAGGCATGGGTGTGTGTGTTGTTCTTAAAATAAGTTAGTTTAAGTTCGGTTAAGTAGTGTGTAAGTAGTGTGTAAGCCTTGCTCCCTTAAGAATTCACACACATTTTGAGCATTTGAACTGTTTGCCACACTGGAGAGCAATTAGATGGACTTTTGCTATTTCCCCACCCAGACAGCATTCAATATCCTATTATGTATTTATTGAAGTCCTATTCTCCTTACTTAAGTTAACTATGACATGTCATTTAATGTTAACTACCTGTACAGGCCTTCCATGAAGACCCTCCACTACATCACAGTGCTCCCTGTTGCTCAAAAACTTCAACGCACTATCATGGCATGCAACCTCCTCACTTGGAACTGTGAAGACATCTCTCCTTCCAGAAGTTTGATCAACGAATCAATTTCGGTCAAAGAAAATTTAACTATTGGGCTGACCGTAGCTATATCATGTTGCCCCTGAGAAGTTAATTGACTTAGTTTTTCCAGTACCTGGCAAGATGGTTATGTTAGCTCAGGCACAGTAGTTCCAGGGGGTCTGGTCATGAATAGAGACGACATATTCCAATTCATCCTTCTAAAGCAACCTCATTCTGACAACATCTCTAACAGTCATATTTGCAACAGTACAGGAGCAGAAACAGAGAAAGTACACACTACAGTTTGCAGTAGCATTGAAAGTGTGGAGTGATAAGGCTGAGTATAACTTGAAAGTTAAAGTTGAAATATGTCACTATGGAATTTAATAAACATACCGAAAACATTGTATTTCTCCCTAAGACAGAATAAAATGGACATCTTTGACTTTAAACATAACAAAAAACATTGTTCTGTAGCAGAAATGTCCACAGAAAAACAAATATATTGAAATAGTAGAGGTCAGAGGAAAATCCTATTAGGCAACAGTTGACTTGTCTAGAGTTGCACAAATGGAACAGAATGTCCCGAAGCATGCATTTTAGCTGCAGAATAAAAATACAACTACACAAAAATTTAATGCCTAGATCACTGTTTGTACATACATTCAGTTAATTACCATTCAACCTTCACTCAACAAAAATGTTGCCAGTTTAGACAGATGGTATCCATTACTGCAGCACTACACCGGCCAGTGACTTTTGCAGCCACCAGGAAATTAAATCGACCAGAAGACTGCAGCCAACACTCTTGTATCCAGTCCATCCTACATTCACGATGCCCTCCAAACCGCACAGCCCTTGGGCTACGCTGTTCCCTTTCCCCACTCAGTCGCACTGTGTGCCATCAGCAGGGAAAGCATTGTATACAGTACTGACATGATCTTCTCCTTTTACTGCTGTAGGCGTTTTGCTCGCCTTAGTGGCCTGAGAAACTCTTTCACCGATCATTTCATCTGTCATTCATTGACTGCAGTGGCACTAGGTCTTGCCCTACTCAGTGTTATGGAAGTCCTCTCACATGTAGCTAGAGAATTGCATTCGCATTTAGCGCCACTTGACGAGCAGACCTGGACCTCCAATCATGCGTCAGTATCACAACTAACTGGTATTAAGGTAAGAGAGCATGATTTGTGGTAATGTAACATATTCCAGAAGTGCTGTAACCTAGAATGGTCCACATTTCACAGAAGCGTTTTTAATAATATGTACCTAGCAACAACATGTAGTAGCTGACTCCAAACTAACTTAAGAGCTTCTTAAGGCCGATGTTTTCCCGCTCAGCAACAACCAAAAATCCTCACACAGGCAGTAATGTTTCAAGATGTACTTCATTCATTTTTACTGCTGTTGCTGAATTCGGTCGTGAGCTAAGTAAAGCTGACTACCTCAGGGGGAAGACAGGTAAGTAGTTCTGTCGCTGCACTGGTTTTTAAGATGTGGGAGGGGGAATGTTTTCTTGTTTGTCTCCCAGCGCTGACTACTCATAGGCATGTGAGCCTTGTACCGATCAGTTGCTCTGGTATAAACTTTGATGTGGAAGTAACAGGAATTCTTAAATGCTCATTATAGTGACATTCATCTTCAAATATGGTACAGATCTGTGCCAAAGAGTATGAACATTCAAAATATTTAGAAAACATTTGTGATCATGCCTCATGTTGCATAATGCATTTAGATATAAATGCTATTACTTCTATTAATCAGTTAATGATCTGGTAACACAGAAGCGTAACACCACTGCATCAGACAATTACACTGTTACAACTTTGATGTCACTGAGTGGTGGCAGCAATGAGAAACAGAGAACAGTCGATACAAACTGTTCTGAATGAAACTGAATTTAACCATCAGTAACTGCGTCTGGCGGCCAACTTGTCTTACCCGTATGATAGCAAGTCTATTGAGAGCTTATAATACACTAATTTTTGTCGCTTGCCAATTAGTATTCGGTACAGTATGTATGGTTCTAGGTGCCACCCTGCAATGTCAGTATTGCTTCTTGAGCAAAAAAGCTTGACAACCACTGACCTAGAGTAGTCTCTTGTCAGTATTCACATTAGTGCTAAACTACCAATATTTTAAAGCTATTTTGATTTCAGCATAATTTTACTACATTGTGGCTTTTATTATTGAGTGTAACGATTAAAGTGAAATGAAAATATAAAACTTATTTGTGACTTCACAGAGCTGCTCATAAGCTGAAATGAAACCCATATAAACTCAACAGTATTGTTATTGATGCAATCACTGAAAAATGAATTGCGTTACTGACTAGTACTAATTTACGAGATTGAGTAAGGAAAAAATATTGTTTCAGCATCTGTGACATTACAGACCCCTGGCGGATTTTAAGAATAAAAACAAAACAGTACTTTCCAGTTAAGAGCCTTACTTTCCAATGTACATTCAGTATGTTATAAATAGTAAACATCATCTCACATGTCTTTTTTATTACTGGTTTTGAAGTTCTTGTTCTGCAATCTTCAAAACTGCATTTACGACTGCACGAATTATTTCAGTTGATTTCATCTTAAGAACTATAACAGTAGAAATTCTAAGCACGCACTGCCATACGAAGGCTTTGGGTGCAAGCATGTGCAGTTGTTCAATGCATGTGGAAGCGCGCTAGGTGGATTACAATCAAAGATGCAACACAAAGTCCACTTCATTGGCAAGATCTTTGATCTGTTTACATATACTGTCGCCGGTCCGCTATACGCATTATTGTTTCATTACGGAGTGGTTGACGTTGCATACAAACGGTGAATAAAATCGGGTTGCAAAACAAGTCAGCTGCCAAGGTTTGTAGATTACGATATGGCGTTTTGCGTGTTTTTCTCTTCTGGCAGTCTAATGTTTATGATAGAATGCCGCGGCATATGTCATGTGTCATAAATCTTTTTTTTTTCCAAAAAAGTAAGGCATTTAAAATTGTAATGCAGAAATAAGTGCACAAATGCTACGTGTCATTGACCACATGTGCTTGCAAGAATTATTATGTGGTAAAAGTTACGCAGTGAAATCCCTCACCACGTTACTTTTTCGTAGTTTATGCACAAAATGTAATAGCCGCACCTCAAATCAATCCCTTAGCACTAGCTTTATTGCGCATTCACATTCATTGATATCGTCGAAACATAAATTAACATCTTCCAAATTTACCTGAAGTTCGGACTAAACAACGGTTAAATTTGTCACCACAGCCGAGATATCGAGCAGGCTTCACTATCACACCCTAGCCTGCAATCTTGTGCGATTTTATAAAAAAACATGGTATCATTGCCCAAATTTCTGGGTGAAATGCTGTATTCAAGTGCTTCACCAAGTGACACACTTGTATCAGACGTTGTTTTAGTAATTCGCAAACGTCAAAATAAAAGTAAAGGAGTAGGTACCAAATTATAGGCCTACTTCTTTGGCACTGTGAACCTTGTTAGTACAGTATTGAATTTATAACATACAGAAGTGCCCGATTCCACCCGTCTGCTTTGACCCATGACGTCAACAATATGGCGGAAATATCCATTCTCGGCGTCTCCAATATGATGCTTATCCGTCACTACGTACACACGGCAACAAACACGAAAATACATATAAATAAGACAATAACATCCCCTCCAAAAATACAATCAAACTAACGGTACAACAGCGGGAAACTGGGGGTTTTAGGGTGGGGACAAGTTAAATAGGAAATACGGAAGCGTCCGATCCCGCCCGTCTGCTTTGACCCATGACGTCACAAATATGGCGGAAACAAAAACAAACACACACACTTTCCACAAGAAGCCTAATGACACTAACGGGACAAGCGCGGGAAATGGGGTGTTTTGGGTGGGGGGGGGGGGCAAACTAAATATAAACAAATTTAGACACCTTGCGTAGCCACAACGTGTAAGTGAAGACAGCTATGCATGAATACCCACCCACCTCCCCAGGGGCCGTAACCCCTGCAACCCATAGAAGATAAAGATGCTTCAGTAGCTGATTAGTGTTTTTTGTCTTTAAAAAAAAAAAAAAATCTCACGGGATAGAACGAACAGATCACAAAGATAAATATAATAAACTAAAACAGAAATTGGAGGAAACAGATAATTAAAATAAGTAATAAGTGTTTTTAAATTTAAAAAAATCTCACGAGATAGAACGGACATATCAGAAAAGTAAATAAAATAAGATAAAACAGAACTGGAGAAAGCCACACTCAAACCAAACTCCGCGCCGTCCTGATGTCACACACGACAACACCCTTACGTCACGGGTCAAAGCCGACGCGTGGGATCGGACGCTTCTGTCGACCCGTTAAATATAACATTAAAAAAGACACACCACGATCCCAAAAACACAAAATGAACTAAAAAAAAATAAAAAAAAAAAAAACGACGGCAACATCCGCTACGCAAACAAAATCTACAGGAATCGGACATTTGCCTTGACCTATAATTCAACCGCAGCTGTCGATACCACAAAAACAACATCTACAAATACGAAAATTGGAATTGGACATTTCCTTTGATCTATGTAGGTCAACCACAGCTGACTACCGAAACACCAACATCTACAACTACAAAAATAAAACCAACACACCACCACCGCAAAAACCCAAAAATCATACTTCCCTATAGAAATTAAAACACAATCAGTACACCATATACACACAAAACATTACACCTCTAGAAGAATAGACCCAAAGAAACAATATTCGGCACTGATAGCTAGATCGGCTACTCTAACCATCCACCCACCCTACACAAACAAACAAGGAAAACAAACAAAAAGACCCCCAACCACCCATAACAAAAATAAAAAATGTAACGTTGTATTTCATCGTCATATCCATGCCTAACAACAGAAGATACACAGTAAATTAAACGTCTTATCGCACCACAAACAGCGCACCAATTATACCTAACAAAAACACCAAACACATGAAAAAAAATTAATTGATAATTCACTGAAAAAACTTCCAATCCTTACGTCCCAAACTGCAAACACTGCCAAAACATCACCAGCGGGTACCATCCCATCAACCACAACAAGATGACGCCTTCAAACACAACCAACTCAAACTCCTCGCCGTAATGACGTCACACACCACAGCACCATTACGTCATGGGTCAAGCAGATGGATGGAATCAGACGCTTCCGTTGACCCCACTACACAGTACCCACGATATTTGTCGTTTCAAGATAGCTGTTATAGGGCTATGCAAATAGACACCATCATACTTACTTATCAAGATCCCCAAACCTATAGGATGTAAATTATACAAATCATACAAAATCATAAGCTGGGAACTCTGATAAGGAATTATTAGTAAGAAATGCGTATTTAGTTTTATATGGACAACTCCCATCGTATGGCATCAACTTTAGTTGTTCATAGTAATGCCCACCAGTCACAATGCATGCATTTTAAGATAATCTATAGATAGAATGACATCATTTGGCCTAATTGGTTGCATTCATTTGTTGTGATGTGGGTGTAATTGTGGCTTCACCAGTCTGTTTCAGATAGTCTATTTCCCAGGCAGTTCAATGGCTGAGTAACCTACGATATTATCCAATACCCATTTCCTCAAATTTTGCTGTGCAACCAGAGGAAATACCGAAAATTCAGATTCCATCTGTCTGCTTTCACAATGTCGCAATGGAGATAGCAGACGTCCCTGTTTCAAGTGTATACAGTATGGTGACCATAACATCACAAAATACACCCATGAACAAATATATAAATGACACGAAATATTTCATTCCAGCAATAAAATGAAACTACTGGGACAAGTGCGGGAAGTAGATGCCTT
The DNA here is from genome assembly GCF_023898315.1 of Schistocerca nitens. Taxonomy (NCBI): domain Eukaryota; kingdom Metazoa; phylum Arthropoda; class Insecta; order Orthoptera; family Acrididae; genus Schistocerca; species Schistocerca nitens. The sequence continues at coordinate 579,875,863 of NC_064618.1, read as the reverse complement.
TAACGTCGTGGACAAGCTAAGGCCTATTTCATTTGACGTATATACCTCAAACAAAAAGTTCAACAGCCAGCCACCTCAACCTCAACCCCCCCCCCTCTCTCTCTCTCTCTCTCTCTCTCTCTCTCTCTCTCTCTCTCTCTCTCTCTCTCTCTCTCTCACACACACACACACACACACACACACACACCATTAAAAATCAGTGTCACAGATTTCACTTGGCCAGTTTAGCTCAAATGAAAACAACGATACCAAAAACATGCAACTAGCAGAACTATTATCAAAATCTAAGGAGCCCCCCCCCCTCCCGCCAAAAAAAAAAAAAAAAAAAAAAAAAAAAAAAAAAAAACCCATAGCAGCATACAAATAGTGACTGTGATTACGGAAGTGTCCGATTCCATCTGTCTGCTTTGGCCCATGGCATCATCAGTATGGTGGAAATGGCTATTCTAAGCATCTCCAATATGGTGCCTATGATGTCACTACATACACATGGCAACAAACACGAAAATGCATATAAATAAGACAATAACATCTTCCTCCTAAAATACAGCCAAACTAACGGGACAACTGCGGGAATGTGGGGGTTTTTGGGAGGGGACAAGCTAAACATAACAGTAAAAAAAAAAAAAAAAAAAAAAAAAAAAACCCATGATCCCAAAACACACAGAATGCCAAAAAAAAAAAAAAATTATATACATGAAGATGATATCTGTTCTTTCGGACATGTGTGACAGAACAGATACCAATGGTGACCGTGCAGCTCATTACAATGAATTTACAATTAAATCAATACAATGAAATGAATACCCTTAGCTGCATACAGGCGTTGATTTACGTCAGTGAGGACAGTTGAAAATGTGTGCCCAGACTGGGACTCGAACCCGGGATCTAGTCTGAGCCACCGAGGACACAGAGGATAGTGTGACTGCAGGGACTTATCTCTGGCAAGCTGCCATTGAGACCCACATTCCCAACTTATTGTCCTGCACAATATTCGTAGCGCCCCTGCCCATTACACTCATTACTCGCGGCTTTACCGATTCCCGTAAGAGTTTGGGCAATGTGTGTGCATCCGCACAGAAGATGGTCAAATGGCCGGTGAGCCTTAACTGTACATATGAAGGTGGTATCTGTTCTTTCAGACATGTCCTCTGTGGCTCAGATGGATAGAGTGTCTGCCATGTAAGCAGCAGATCCCAGGTTTGAGTCCCGGCCGGGGCACACATTTTCAACTGTCCCCATTGTATATCAACGCCTGTATTCAGCTAAGGGTATTAATTTCATTGTATTGATTTAATTGTAAAAAAAAAAAATTACAAGATCTATAGGAATTGGACACTTCCCTTGACCTATATAGGCCAATTGCAGCTGATGATACCAAAACACCAATGCCTACAGCAAAAACTACGAAAATTGGAATCAGTCATTTCACTTGATCTTTATAGGTCAGCCACAACTATTGATACGAAAAAACCAACACCTACAACTACAAAAAACAAACCAAAACCACAACACATCAAAAATTCAAAAGTCAAACATCCCTACATAGATGAAAACACATTCAATACACAATAGATACACAAAACATTAAAACTCGAGAAAAATAGACCTAAAAACCAATTACTTGCCACCACCAAACACAACAAGACAGCATCTACAAACAGAACCAACTCATAAACCCCACGCCATAACGATGTCACACACAACACCCATACATAATGGGTCAAAGCAGACGGGTGGAATCGGACGCTTCTGTTGACCCCAGTGACTAGTAACTTTCGTTGTAAAATCCATGCATGGTATCAAATGAATCACCAAAAAGTAACTTTCAAACTATTAACAACATGACAGAACAACAATTTCAAAACTGCACACAAATCAGTAGCTAATAATTACCGAAACTAAAACTACTCACTGTCAAGGGAATAAAAACAAATTCCCAAAACATTGGTACTGCAGCTCTAAGTTCAGTGCCACAGAAACATCACTTACAATGTAGAGGTATAAACATCCCACACTAGAGTGCACCACCACTTTCTCCAACATGCCCTCTGCACACACAATCCATCCCAAATACGCTGTGCCTCAATGCTTTGAGCTACCCAGATCTTTGGCGATACATTTGTTTGGCTTTTGAGTACTACATTCTTCTACATCATACATTAAATGCATCTCTGTTCGTGTAACAAATCACACCCTATCTTTAGTCAGTCATAAACTGTAAATAGAGCTAAACTTGACTATGAAAGCATCACAGATTATTGTAGTGCCTATACACAGTGTGTAATAATATGTATCAGAAACTTTTGGAATTTGTTCTTGACATCAAAACATTACTAAAAGTTCATATTAACATGGGTCCAAAAATCCTTTGCTATTAAGATGTGAAAGGAAATGTCATCCACAGTACAAAAATGATACATTTACATTTACAAAAGCTGCTTGAAGTGATCACTTCCTATTTCCCTGCATCCCCTGACCCTGCATTCCATGCATTGTCGTATGATGTAAAAAACCTATGGCATGTTCTGTTTTTGGTTGAATCCATTTGTGGATACACTCTCTCAGAACACAAACGTTAATTACTTGAACTGAATAAACCAATGATTTTAAATGTCCCCCAAGGGAAACATCTATTGGATTGAGATCTGGTGATCAGCCAAGCCATGTAATAGATTCCTCTCGACTGACCAACATGTTTGGAAACTGGTTATTTAGCTTTTGGCTAACTACCCTTGTACACTGGAATGGTGCTACATGGGGCATAAACCACATTCATCGGATGACTTCTAGAGGTACATTGTCAAGTAAATGAGGTAGCTCATGCCTAAAGAACTGTAGATATGTTTTTTCAGTGAGACAGTGCAGAAAGAAGTAGAATGCAGTGAGATGATGATGAAAGATTCCATCCCATATATTGAGGCTGAACCTCTGTTGATGTCTATCTCGTTACAGTTAATGAGCGTTCTCATAACCCTAGACATGACTGTTATGATACTGAAGTGCCCATCAGGATGAAAAGCCATCTGATTAATGCCTTCCCTCCTCACAATTATTCTTGTTCTAGTTGATGGAGTTACACCCACAACACAAGAATCCATTCTTCAATCTCAGGCTTTTGTACATGACATGGTCTCCTACCACCTGCAACTCTGTTCTCAAATTGAGCCTGTGTCTTGCAAGTGTTGGTAGAGTGACATCCTAGCACAAGGAAACTGCCTCCACAGGTAATGTTCGGCAGAAAGTTGATGTGCTGCATCTGCATTCCCACCTGTGAGGCCATACGTGTAGTACATATCTATCATTTCAGACATTGAATACCTCTTTTTGAAGTGTTATGAGGGAAGTTACTCTAAAACATAACAAATTAGGCCTGCAATCATACAAAACAAAACAAATGAAATGACCAACTGTAAACAAGAAAGTGAGTAAAAATGCATGTTCAAGGCACATTACACAATCAAGTCACTGCAGGAAAGTCCTACCACACCTACCTAATGAAGAATTTTTGGACCCATGTTCATCATACTTTTTGGAATGGTTTGATGTCAAGCACAAATCCAAAAAGACACATGTTTTTAACACCTTGTGTCGTTTTTTAAAGGTAGTGCCATCAACATGGGCATAGCAAGTAGTTGTGTGTTATTAAATATATAAAAAAAGAAGTTACTCCTCTTGAATATCTTAACTGAGGCTTCTGAGTTTAATGTCCACATTTAACAGATAAACTACTATCAGTAGTTTCACATGCTCTCTTTTCGTGAGACACTGTGGATCGGCTTTGAGTTTTAACAGAAGATATTATGCATGTGAGAAATGTCAAATTGCACTATGGCTTGGTATCCATGTTAAAATTGTTGCTTGCTAAATTCAAAGTTGGACGAAGGTATGTTCATACCATCTCCAATCAGACCATGCCCATAACAGCACTGAACTGTTCAGTCCAACATTTCGATTGTGGACCGCTTCAGTTTTATTGATGGAAGGTCTGGTGACCAGGAACTTGATGCCATCATCTATTATCTCATTGTCAATCAAATACTGGTGATATGGTGGTGACAGTTTCTTCTACCACCAGGATCTGAACTGCCTGGTTATGATTTGAATGCTGCTACAGAAGCATGTTCAACAGCTTAACATGTAGATAATGTAGGCTATCCAGATGACACATCACTCTTATTCTATGGGAGTGAATCTAATGAGCTAGAATCTCTTGCTACTAGTGGTGTAACAGAAGTAACAAAATACTTCAATGATCAGGGACTCAAGGTGAATATCACCAGATCTCAACTACTGACATTTAAAACAGGCAGTTCTCACCACAACAATATGAATAGTGTGTTTAATATCTCTGCAACAGAAAATGGTAACTGTAAATTGCTGGGTGAGTATGTTGATGAAAATTTGGGGTGGACATACCAAATTAATTTCGTATGTGGAAAAGTCAGTAGTGCCATATATCTCCTCAGCCAGCTCGCAAAGATAGTTCCTAGCCAAGCACTGAAATTAGTATATTATGGATCACTTTACGCCTTTCTCATCTACGGAATTGAACTATGGGGCTGTGCAGCTGACATACATTTAAAAAGAATACTACTACTACAGAAAAGAGCAATAAGACATATACATGGGATAGGACATAGTAGAGATTCATGTCGTGAAATGTTTGTGCAGCACAAATATCTGACTATATATTCTCTGTACATCTTCAAAATAGTTGTATTTTTTATAAGTCAACCAACAGAGGCTATCAAGGGCAGTGATGTACATGATCACAACACTATAACTAAGTGTAACTATTTCCATAACAGAACAACGTTAAAAATTACTGATAGAAGTCCATTATCAGCTACCAAATGCTCTAAGAATGTACATGAGAAATGTTTTTAAAACAAAATTAAAATCTTTTCTGATAGAAAAATGTTTATATTCTTTCAACGAATTTTAAGATAGTGATTGTAACATGAGGCATTAGCATATCAGTTGTAATGTGATAAATGTAAAAAATAGACATAAGAAGCAACAGCTACAGAATATAGTGTATTTTATAAGTGTAAATATAACCATAGTATTAAGTCTGACATTTGCAAAAGCCATCATTACAATGGCTCCACACAAAGAAAATGTAAATAAATAAATAAATAAATAAATGTTTTCCTTCTATCTTCAAAATAATGCTCATCTATGATATGAGTGTGATGATGTGTCCCTTTGAAATCTAGGTTGTGTGTGACAGACTGATCTGTAGTTGTATCTGAAGTGTAAGTTGGGTTGGCAGGTGACAATTTGGTTGCTAGTTGCCGAAGCCAACAAATAACAAACGTGAATATGAAGTAAAGGTCGAGATGAGAGTATGATATGTTGCTTAATCAGAGGTCTGTATGCCCACTCTTGATTTGACATGGTTGTCATAATATGTAACTAAAACTGCACGTTAAATCCTGGAAAGCTCTGTTACATAATAGACATATCTGTGACAAACATTTTAGTGCTTATTACATACATGTATTGTACATCAACTATGATAAATGGAATTAAGTGTACTACATAACAGTTCAAATCCTTGTCAAGCTATTCGGATTTAGGTTTCTTTTGTAATTTTCCTACAATGCCTAAGCCAAATGCCAGGATGGTTCCTTTGAAAAGGCATATCCTTCCTGAATCTAAACTTGTTCTCCATCTCTGTAGAGCTCATCTTCAACAGGATATTAAACATTAACATCACCATACAGCAGACATCCCAGGTAGTATGTTCTGTTGTATCTTCTTCACTGCAGGCATATTGGAAGGTTGGTCTTCGATCAGTTCAGTGCCAGTACAAGGCATAAAGCAACCCACCAAGAAGAGTGTCAGGTTTCTTGAAGAACTTGAGTGCCTCATGTCTAGTCTCTGTTTTAGATGTGGGAGAAAACCATAGGTGTGCCTCAACATTTGGACATCGTCCCATTATTTCTACCACAGGTGACAAGTGACTGTAAATTTTCTGTTTGCTTGTAGCCCATATTCCTATTAAATTCAGGCTTTATGGTGTTGTTCTTTTTTCAGCCAATACATCACTTTTTTTCATATCAACAGATTGAGTGACATATGCTAGGTATTACCAGCAACACCTCAGCCGACACAGTACCAAAAGCTCCTGTCAACAGAAGATGTATTCCCTACAGCACACTATTAACTACCCTTGCTGGTGTTATGAACAGAAGTCCATGCCCTGAAGCACTTGCACAATATCCCACGATTGCAGTTACGATAATGTTATGTTCTTGTTGTCAGCATTAGTATTTATAAGTGTACATAACTGGCTAGGATAACTGTTTTTTCATTTTCTTGTTTCTCTTTCTTATTTCTTCAATATTTACACTATAATTCTGTTGCTCATCCGAGAAGATAACTAAATAGCTGTTGATGTACTTCGTCGTTGTGGACCTCCTGCTTAATTTCACGGTCGGGTCACTTTTAACAACTTATATGTGGTCATTTTAGTTGCAATGGTCAATGTAATTACTGAACTGATGAAATTGTGAAGAATTGTGTAGCAGCCATCTTCTAGGTCACATCTGGAGCTTACCTTCACAAGGACCATCAGGCCGTTGGCATATGCCGCTACCCCTACAACTGCTTTATTTCCTGCAGCTTTCGTAATACTGGGTCAAGTACCAGATCCCGGAAGACCAGCTGTGTGGGCAGCCTTTTGAAAGTTCTTTTGTAACAGTCTCTCCTGGGCACAACAGTGTTGCTTCTTTGTTTTGACAATAGTTCTCAAAAAATGGTATAATGGTTGTGAACTAGATGTGGCAAAAAGTAATGTAACTTAATAGAAATAACCAGTTGAAATAAACAGTTACTGAGAAGTAACAGTTACTGTGATAATCGCTCATCTGAGACTGGCAGTTATTTCAATAACTGCCAACAGTGCCTCGCACCATCTGTTGACCGAAGATCGTACTGTGCTTTTGCTTCAACTCATCAGAGATCTGGCTACGAAGGAGAGGGATAGACCATTTGGAGGGCGTTGTATAGGTCATGAAAATAACTGTGTGCTATTTGTTGATAGAACTGTGCACTATTTCGTGAGCCTTCGCTACCTTCAGCACAAACAGTCAAATAAAGTTAATGTCAGAGCGGTGGCTGATAGGAGCTGCAGTACAGGCATCGACATGCACGGTCGTTCCCTTGAGCCACTACCTTATTTGTCAATTTAGTTTGTGCAGGTAGTACAACTAGTGTTACCATAAGGAATTCGAGTGACTGGAAATACCTGACAGAGGTCGGTATTTTTCTCTGGCAGTTAACGTTATTCGCTCACAGTTCTCGTTCTGTGGCAGTTAACGGGCTACCACTACAGGTAACCTGGAAGTTGGTAACTGAGTAACTGTGTTCCTGACTCCAGTTAATGGTGGTAGATCCTGGTGATGTTTCCAGAGAGGATAGTTACTGGAGTGAACAAATATTTTCGTACTGCTACGGAAACAGCCGCTGGCCATCGGGGAGGGTGATTACCAATAACATGTCAGAAAGCATAACATAAAACATTTTAATATAATACTTATTCTCCTCATCATTTGTCAGGAGATTGAAAAATATTTGAATATATTACAGTAAACTGGAGCTTCTAACATTTACAGAATTAATACACTGCCATAATAAAACATAGTTATGCACTTTTAATAAATTTATCGTACACAGAATACTTGATCTTGACTGTTGTGCCCAAGTGCTGTCAAAACTGAAATATAGCAGAATTTTTAGTTAAGTTGGTCTAAGAGTTCCTGTTAAGATATTCATCTATATAGTAGAAGGAGTTGCCTATCAAAAAGTCTTTCAAACTCTGTAAACTGTACATTATCTAAAACCAAGTTTTTAATAGTTGCTGACCTACTGGCAATTTATTGAAAATGTGTGTTCCTGAATATTGGACACCTTTTTGGACCAATGTAAGTGATTTTAGGTCTTTATGTAGATTGTAGTTCTTAGTCCTAGTATTGATATTGTGGATTAAGCTATTTGTTGGAAACACTTGCAACAAATTTCATTAAGGAATAAATATACTAGGAAGCAGTGGTTAGAATACGAAGTTCCTAGAACAGGGTTATACATGATATTCTTGAATTTATCCCCCCATGAACCATGGACCTTGCCGTTGGTGGGGAGGCTTGCGTGCCTCAGCGATACAGATGGCCATACCGTAGGTGCAACCACAACGGAGGGGTATCTGTTGAGAGGCCAGACAAACATGTGGTTCCTGAAGAGGGGCAGCAGCCTTTTCAGTAGTTGCAGGGGCAACAGTCTGGATGATTGACTGATCTGGCCTTGTAACATTAACCAAAACGGCCTTGCTGTGCTGGTACTGCGAACGGCTGAAAGCAAGGGGAAACTACAGCCGTAATTTTTCCCAAGGACATGCAGCTCTACTGTATGATTAAATGATGATGGCGTCCTCTTGGGTAAAATATTCCGGAGGTAAAATAGTCCCCCATTCGGATCTCCGGGCGGGGACTACTCAAGAGGACGTCGTTATCAGGAGAAAGAAAACTGGCGTTCTACGGATCGGAGCGTGGAATGTCAGATCACTTAATCGGGCAGGTAGGTTAGAAAATTTGAAAAGGGAAATGGATAGGTTAAAGTTAGATATAGTGGGAATTAGTGAAGTTCGGTGGCAGGAGGAACAAGACTTTTGGTCAGGTGATTACAGGGTTATAAATACAAAATCAAATAGGGGTAATGCAGGAGTAGGTTTAATAATGAATAAAAAAATAGGAGTGCGGGTTAGCTACTACAAACAGCATAGTGAATGCATTATTGTGGCCAAGATAGACACAAAGCCCATGCCTACTACAGTAGTACAAGTTTATATGCCAACTAGCTCTGCAGATGATGAAGAAATAGATGAAATGTATGACGAGATAAAAGAAATTATTCAGGTAGTGAAGGGAGATGAAAATTTAATAGTCATGGGTGACTGGAATTCGTCAGTAGGAAAAGGAAGAGAAGGAAACATAGTAGGTGAATATGGATTGGGGGGAAGGAATGAAAGAGGAAGCCGCCTTGTAGAATTTTGCACAGAGCATAACTTAATCATAGCTAACACTTGGTTCAAGAATCATGAAAGGAGGCTGTATACATGGAAGAAGCCTGGAGATACTGACAGGTTTCAGATAGATTATATAATGGTAAGACAGAGATTTAGGAACCAGGTTTTAAATTGTAAGACATTTCCTGGGGCAGATGTGGATTCTGACCACAATCTATTGGTTATGAACTGCAGATTGAAACTGAAGAAACTGCAACAAGGTGGGAATTTAAGGAGATGGGACCTGGATAAACTGAAAGAACCAGAGGTTGTAGAGAGTTTCAGGGAGAGCATAAGGGAACAATTGACTGGAATGGGGGAAAGAAACACAGTAGAAGAAGAATGGGTAGCTCTGAGGGATGAAGTGGTGAAGGCAGCAGACGATCAAGTAGGTAAAAAGATGAGGGCTAATAGAAATCCTTGGGTAACAGGAGAAATATTGAATTTAATTGATGAAAGGAGAAAATGTAAAAATGCAGTAAATGAAGCAGGCAAAAAGGAATACAAACGTCTCAAAAATGAAATCGACAGGAAGTGCAAAAGGGCTAAGCAGGGATGGCTAGAGGACAAATGTAAGGATGTAGAGGCTTGTCTCACTAGGGGTAAGATAGATACTGCCTACAGGAAAATTAAAGAGACCTTTGGAGAGAAGAGAACCACTTGTATGAATATCAAGAGCTCAGATGGCAACCCAGTTCTAAGCAAAGAAGGGAAGGCAGAAAGGTGGAAGGAGTATATAGAGGGTTTATACAAGGGCGATGTACTTGAGGACAATATTATGGAAATGGAAGAGGATGTAGATGAAGACGAAATGGGAGATAAGATACTGCGTGAAGAGTTTGACAGAGCACTGAAAGACCTGAGTCGAAACAAGGCCCCGGGAGTAGACAACATTCCATTAGAACTACTGATGGCCTCGGGAGAGCCAGTCATATCAAAACTCTACCATCTGGTGAGCGCGATGTATGAGACAGGTGAAATACCCTCAGACTTCAAGAAGAATATAATAATTCCAATCCCAAAGAAATCAGGTGTTGACAGATGTGAAAATTACCGAACTATCAGTTTAATAAGTCACTGCTGCAAAATACTAACGCGAATTCTTTACAGACGAATGGAAAAACTGGTAGAAGCCAACCTCGGGGAAGATCAGTTTGGATTCCGTAGAAATGTTGGAACACGTGAGGCAATACTGACCTTACGACTTATCTTGGAAGAAAGATTAAGAAAAGGCAAACCTACGTTTCTAGCATTTGTAGACTTAGAGAAAGCTTTTGACAATGTTGACTGGAATACACTCTTTCAAATTCTGAAGGTGACAGGGGTAAAATACAGGGAGCGAAAGGCTATTTACAATTTGTACAGAAACCAGATGGCAGTTATAAGAGTCGAGGGGCATGAAAGGGAAGCAGTGGTTGGGAAAGGAGAGAGACAGGGTTGTAGCCTCTCCCCGATGTTATTCAATCTGTATATTGAGCAAGCAGTAAAGGAAACAAAAGAAAAATTTGGAGTAGGTATTAAAATTCATGGACAAGATATAAAAACTTTGAGGTTCGCCGATGACATTGTAATTCTGTCAGAGACAGCAAAGGACTTGGAAGAGCAGTTGAACGGAATGGACAGTGTCTTGAAAGGAGGATATAAGATGAACATCAACAAAAGCAAAACAAGGATAATGGAATGTGGTCGAATTAAGTCAGGTGATGCTGAGGGAATTAGATTAGGAAATGAGACACTTAAAGTAGTAAAGGAGTTTTGCTATTTAGGGAGTAAAATAACCGATGATGGTCGAAGTAGAGAGGATATAAAATGTAGACTGGCAATGGCAAGGAAAGCGTTTCTGAAGAAGAGAAATTTGTTAACATCGAGTATAGATTTAGGTGTCAGGAAGTCGTTTCTGAAAGTATTTGTATGGAGTGTAGCTATGTATGGAAGTGAGACATGGACAATAACTAGTTTGGACAAGAAGAGAATAGAAGCTTTCGAAATGTGGTGCTACAGAAGAATGCTGAAGATAAGGTGGGTAGATCATGTAACTAATGAGGAGGTACTGAATAGGATTGGGGAGAAGAGAAGTTTGTGGCACTACTAGACTAGAAGAAGGGATCGGTTGGTAGGATATGTTTTGAGGCATCAAGGGATCACAAATTTAGCATTGGAGGGCAGCGTGGAGGGTAAAAATCGTAGAGGGAGACCAAGAGATGAATACACTAAGCAGATTCAGAAGGATGTAGGTTGCAGTAGGTACTGGGAGATGAAGAAGCTTGCACAGGATAGAGTAGCATGGAGAGCCGCATCAAACCAGTCTCAGGACTGAAGACCACAACAACAACAACAACAACAATAATTTTTATTACACCCTTTTACATGGTAAAAACTTTTGCTCGATTTGATGAGTTACCCCAGAATATAATCCCTTATGGCATAATAGAATGAAAATATGTAAGGTTTTTTATATTTATGTCTCCTACATCTGATCATTCTCACTGCAAATACAGACTTGTTTAGGTGCTTCAGAAATTCTGTGGTATGCCCTTCCCAGCTGAATTTATTATCAAGTTGTAATCCCAGAAATTAACACTGTCAATCTTGTCGATCTGCATGCCTTCATATGTCATACACATGTTGTAGCTGGAGAAATCGAGCAGTTTTCCAAATCTCACATAAAACTTGGATTAGCGTACTCACACTTTGCCCAATAGGACTATCTTGTACAAAAGTAAACAAATCTATCACATTACATGTGTTTTTGTGTTGTATTACAGGGCTGTACACTTATCCTGTTAAGTGAACGGCACAAGAAGTTAAGCTTCGAATTCAACCTACAGTATTCAGTTTACCTATTACTTCATACTTAAAAATGCAAGTTGTTAACATTTTACTTAAACAGTGCTGTGGCGTAGTTCCGCGTACTTCCTGTTGCAGCTGCGAGGATAATATTTCTAATAGCGACTGATAACCTACATACATATGATATGAAACACTAATAATCATTCAAACATCAACTGAAATTTACCTGCAGTTAATTAGGTAAGGTTATGGCACAAGTCATATGACATTCCTGCCATTTTGCACTACTCGCAGTTATACTGATAACTAAACTGATGGATTCCACCTACGCCGTTATGTAACTGTAACCCCGTTGGAGTATTCAGTAGTGAAAAGTAAAAATAATGGCTATAAAAAAATTACTGGAACCATGATAACTGTTACTCCAGAATAATCGTTTGGCCCATCTCTATTGTGAACAGTTTAAGTCCCTCAGGCAGTCAAAAAGTTACGGTAACCATAAGTGATTGAAACTTCCAGCGTGTTCACCACTATGGCTGCAATATTTATGCTTAGCAATTGTTGTATGTCTTATCGCCTCATTAACAACATTTTCTGTTGACTTTACATTTCTGAACCCATATTATTGAGAGTCCATTCCATGAAGAAGTCTTTTTTCTTCTGTAGTCTACTGCATAGTAGTTTTCCAGCACTTTCCATAGCATATTGAGAAGGCAAGTTGATCTATATGACTTTGGAGGAAGGAAATCCTAGTGTTCACCTTTTTTTTTTTTAAAGATAATTACAGTTGCTTTCTTCCATATGGGTATGCTTCCCTGCAATAAACATGTGTTATAGAGTTAGCACAGATATAAACTTAAACACTTATGAAACTTGAGCTCCACAGTATGCTTCCCTACTTTTTTCCTACAATTCTCTGTGCTCATCAAATTTGTTCTCTGCAGTGTTATCTGGAAAGAGTGTGTCCATCTGGAATTGTGTCATGCTGCCATTTGCTCCTTTTGTAATTGAACACATTGTTGGATATTTTATCTTTTCACAGACAATTTTATTTGGCATACACCATGGATCAAGAGTTAGCTTCTATGCCACAGTTTGGTTTCAGCACTCTGTTCTTACTTGCCACAGGTGGTTTTTAAATTGCTGCTTACAGCATCTGTATCTGCCCAGTCTGTGAGCTCTTTCTTCTGCATTGTGACCTTTCTGGTAGAATCTTCCTTTCCTTTTGTCTTCTGGCTTCAGATTTGGGAGCCTCCTTGCCCCATAATAGCTGTGAACTCCAGCCTATTTGTCTTATGATTGGTGTTGCACCTTTCATGCTCTCTTGACCTTTTGTGTTCATCTTGTTATCTACTTCCACTGGCTCTGGACTGTGGAAAACACTCCTGACATGGTTCCAGTTGGTTTTCATTATCTTGTATTGTGTCTTTAACATATCTGATGCATTATCATCCCTGAGTTCATTTCTGCAGCCTCAGTTCTAAAGATTATAACTTTGTAGTCACTTAAAGATTATAACGTTGTGGTCACCTGTGGTGACACCTCTTTCAGCTTTCCAGGTTCTGGTCATTCTGACTGCACATTCCTTAACTATTGTGATGTCTGTACCGGACTGTGCACCAGATTTTGCTTCATACATGGATGAATTTCCACTTCTGCTTGCCACTCCCATATTTAATTCCATTATTTCTTTCTTAGTATAATGCCTCTTTCGTCCTTTACTGAACTAAACCACAATATGACTTAGCGTTCACAGCTTCCTTTGGTAAAGATGACTGATTTCTTCAGATTGCACCATGTACTCGTCTGTGGTGTCACTAAAATGGAAATACATTGAGGTAAAAATAAAATTTTTGTGGCTGTCGGAACTTTAACACGTTCGATAGAATATTATTCTATTTTTATAGTTGAGATTTTGTTTTTAAATATGACAGTGGCCGTCATTGGTCTTTGACCGTGTGTGATGACCTGAGCTGCAACTGGCATTCCAGGGATTTTTTGTCCTTTTTTGTATGGTTCCTATACATGTAGAATGTTGAGCTTCATTTCCTCAGGTAATTTGCATATTTAATTTTTGGAAATCTTATGTCTATCTATGTATAGTATATGTGAAAGTACCACTGTGACCACCATTGATGTGAGGGTCAATTGCTGTTCTACCATAACATATAACAAACTGCTCACACAACTCCTCAATATCTTATACTATATTTCTTCTATGATAAACTTTAAGCTCTAAGTTCTCCAAAAGCTGCGAGCCAGAAGGTAGGTTCTTCAGTCATAATTGAACACAATCTACAACGTTGTGTATAGAGGAAATCTTAAATATTTTCCTTTTGATGATGATGATTGGTTTGTGGGGTGCTCAACTGCGCGGTCATCAGCACCCGTACAAGGATCCAATTTTTACACAGTCCAAGTTTTACACAATCTAGTCTAGCCACTGTCATGGATGATGATGATGATGATGATGATGATGATGATGAAATGATGAAATGATGAGGACAACACAAACACCCAGTCCCCAGGCAGAGAAAATCCCCAACCCGGCTGGGAATCGAACTCGGGACCCCATGATCCAGAAGTAGCAATGCTGGCCACTAGACCACGAGCTGCAGACATATTTTCATTTTGGGTGTTTGGTTCTTATTATATATCTCAATGCTGGTAACAGAACTAAAGGTTCTTCCAGTCTGGCAAGGTGAAGCGCATCTTCACATTCTTCCTAGGTTTGTTGCAGATTTATGCATGTTTTACTCTCAGTTAAAGTTGTTGCTGTCAATCCTGTCTCAATGTTTGTATTATGAACTCTTGAGTGTGCTGATCTGAGACTTTAAACTGCATTGGCATCTCTCTCTCTCTCTCTCTCTTTTTTTTTTTTTTTTTTTTTTTTTTTTTTTTTTTTTTTTTTTTTTTTTTTTTTTTTTTTAAAACTTGATATTTCTCTTTGAGGTGATTCTGTTCCTTTATGAGTACTTTTCTGCACTGTGATTGTGCTTTTTGATGTTTTCAATTTTTACCAAGTGTGCTTCACACCTCATTGTATTGAATTTTGACACCTTTTGTTGGAGTGCTGTTGTGCCCTTTTTCTGTGTGAAACACAGATTTCCTGTCATGTAACTGCATCTTGTTTTCTATTTTTTTTGCCAGAAATTCCGTGCTCTTTCCGCATCTTGCTTTCCCCTGAATGGAGATTTCCACCTCCTACCTATTCGACAAGTTATCTTCTCATCTCGTAGTGCTCCATCATCAGGTATCATTAGTCTGGTATGGATAATCAATGTGTAGGATAAGTCTGTCTAGAAAAGTCTGATACGTTGGGCAGGCATTCTGATTTGCATTACACAAACTCTCTCTTCTCAAACATGGTCACACATGAGGCTCTACTTGCTATTTACACAGTCTAGTTTCTTGTGCCCATTTTCCCCACAGTAAGCACACGTAATTGCTACTTCTGGTGCAGTTCTTTGCCACATGATTATAATCCTGACACCTATTGCAGTGGTCTGTTTCTAGGTAATCCTTCACAACTATAACTTCAAAGCCTGCATATACCTTCTGCGTGCTTAGAAGGGCATTCCTCATGTTAGATCCTAACTACAATATGTAATGAACTACTTTCCTTTCTTTCAGTCTTAAAGTTTTAGAATAAACTGTGAGTCTAAATGATCCTTTTCTAGTCCCCTTCAAAAATTTGCTCATATTCTATCTTTTTTTAGTTGCTGCACCTCCACATCAGAAGGGACATTGTACATTATGAAGAGAGATTTTCTCTTTCATGGTAGGTTGCAAGTAAGACTGTTACAGTTTAGTGTTGGTCATTAATTGTGCAGTATCATCATCTGAAGCTGTTTCATCAATAACTCTGTTTTTAGTTTTACTCATCTGCTTTATGCAGATTTCCTTTTTTTCTTTGGGTTGACAGCAGCAGTTAATTTCTGCTGTACCACTATTGCATCATCATTTGTATGAGGCATTATAAAAGTACTGTTGCTCTGTTTCTTAATTGCTATGTTAATTTAGTTGTTTACATTTGCTCGTTCATCGAGAGGAATGGCCCATCAAGCTGTGGGAATAGCATAAGAAAATGTGGTTGTTTTCTGTAAATCGGATATCAGGTTCTCACTCTCCCATTGATGTAACGCTTGTTGAATTGTTCAGAAGGCAACTTTGTTCATTTCTTCTGTCATAGCTATCTTCTTAAGTCTGAAAGCTTCTACTCAATAAAGTTCATAATTTCCTCAAACATTTTGCCCACACTGGGTGTGTTCATTAAATGTTGCTCCCTCTCCATGTTATTTGCTGTGAGGAAGCTGATGATAGTGGGGGAAGTCACTCACCTCTCCGCTAGACACATCACCAGCCACGTTGCGTCAGTTGGGCCAGGTGCCACCAGCAGTGGCAGTCTGCACTGGTTCAATGAAACCGCCACTCGCCAAGTCTGCCCACATGTCACTGATGGTGCACCACCCCACATTCATACAGCAGGCTACTGGTTGCATAGCCAGCCACCTGGTTTTGTCTAGCAGATGCTCTCAGCTTTAACTTTACACCTCCGCACAGTTGTTGATCATTGTTGAGGAGCTCTCACCACAGAAGACTGTGTGTTAACTCACTCATAGCACTGACAATTATATCACATCATCACTATTAACCACACGAGTATCATATTTTTGCGGAGTTGATGTTACACTTGTGGGCTTTCGATTGGGTTGTAGCCCGAAGAAACACACTCATTTCAGTAAGACTTGGTATATTTCATTACAGATGTCCACATTACAACAAATCGTACAGCCAACTGCACAAGCAAGATGGCGTGGCCATTAGGTTAAGAGAGTCAAAGAACTTGGGGTGGCAGAGATATGCTGTTCATGCTTGTCAATGCCACTCAGCCCCTCCCTCCCTCCCGCAGTGCTGAGTACGGTTTGAGCGCAGTGGAAGGGGGACCGTGTCCGGCGGACAAAGTGGTGAGAGGGACAGCAGTGAAGTGATGGGGATATCCATCTCCGGAGGTTGTTGCCGCAGGGACCACGCTGGAAGGTCGACGTGGAACTCCTGTAGGTAAGAGGCATCGGCCCACACGTGAGGATGGAGCGGTGTGGGGTGGGACTGTGTCCCCTGCATGATTGGCTGGCAGCATTCGAACTTAACCCTCCCTAGGGGGATTACCATAGCTCGGAGGAGCATTTGGTCGATTCCATGCGGGAGCGGTCAGGTGGGGTAAGTTGCCTTGCAGCAGGATGAAGATGTGGTTGTTGTCGATGAGGATGATGACATCCTCCACACATTTGGGCAGGACATCAGTTTTGCAGAACCACTAGTGGAGGTATGGGGGAGGAGGTAGAGAGAAAAGGCGAGCACCTGAGGAATGACATTGATGGTGACACAGATATGTTCAGGTGAGGGGTGCGGCGGCAGCTCTGAGTGGTCATAGCTTGAGTGCGAGTCCTCACTGCTGGGAGGCTGCATAACGTCATCAGGCACGAAATGATCACAACGAAAAGATCCGAGAAATTAGAGCAAATACGGAGACTTACAAGCAGTCGTTCTTCCCACGCACAATTCGTGAATGGAACAGGGAAGGGGGGATCAGATAGTGGTACAATAAATACCCTCCGCCACACACCGTAAGGTGGCTCGCGGAGTATAGATGTAGATGTAGAAAGACGCTGGGTCGAGGTGTGCCAGTTTCATGTGGTGGAGAGAAACAGTGAGCGGCAAACCTTTAACCTGGATGTCCATCGTGTTAGTGGTGGGGTTTATGACCTCGTATGGGCCTGAATACAGTGGGGCAAGTGGAGCCCAGATGGTGTCATTGTGGAGAAAAACAAACTTGCATGGAAGAAGGGCACGTAGGAGCAAGGGGGAGTATGGCTAAATGGGGGGGGGGTCAGGTAAATGTTTGCAAAATGCGTTCGGATCCGGCTTACAAAGTCGGAAAGGGGGATGTAATTGTTGGGGGAGATAGGCTGTAACAGCTCCCTATGGAGGACAGCGTTTTCAACATAGACAAACTCATTCGTGTTGCCCTCGATATCTGGTTTGTGCGATGACTGTAGGCCGAGGAGTACCCACGGGAGGGCTTCAATCCAAAGGCTGTTGTGGCACGACAGCGCTGTCTTGAAAGTGTGATGCAACCGTTCTACCAGTCCATTTGCTTGGTGGTGGAAAGCAGTCGTGCGGCATTTGTTGATACCACACAGCCGGCAGAGTTGGGCGAAGAGTGCTTATTGTAACTGCTAGCCCTGGTCAGTGGTGACGGTAGCGAGTCAGCCAAAGCGGGAGATCCAGGAAGACACAAAAGCCTTAGCCACGGTTTGGCTGGTTATGTTGGTGAGAGGTACAGCCTCTACCCACCAAGATAAACGATTGGTGCAAAAAAGAATGTAACAGAAGCCCTCTGAGGGCAGAAGGGGGCTGATGAGGTCTAAGTGTACATGGTGAAAGTGGCCAGATGGAATGTTGAATTTGAGGAGAGGTGGAACAGTGTGCCTGGTGACTTTGTTGCATAGGCAGGTGATGCAGTTTCAGGCCCAGGTTTGGCAGTCACACATCATGTCTTGCCACACAAGTCGTTTGGACATGAGGTGTGATGATGACTTTATTCCAGGGTGTCCTAGAGAATGTAATGTGTCAAACACTGAATGGCAGAGGGGTTGGGGATGAGGGCATGGAGAGTGCTAGTGGAGGGGTTGCACCAGACTTCCTCTCGGATGACTACGAATTTTGCTTTGGTGAAAGACAGCGAAGAGGGGTGCTGTTGAGAAGTGTGTATCCTCGTCCTGGTTCTGTAGGGGCATGAGGTTGGAAAGGTCGACGACCATTGAGATGGTGCTGATAAGGGAAAGGAAATCTACAACGATGTCGCACCTTTGATATGGAGGATGTCCGGAGAGAAATGAGAGATGAAATCGAAATGCTGAAAGTGACTGGGGGGACAGTTGTGCTGGGGGTTGCATATGGGATCTGCTACTGGTTTATGGTCAGTCAGGGTGTGGAAAGGTCAGCTCTCGACGCTGGGGCAGAAGTGTTTCACCACCTCATAAACTGCTAAAAGTGTGTTGTCGAAGGCTGAGTAGTTTTGTTGGACATGTCCAAGTTTCTACGAAAAGAACTGAAATGGCATGACCATGTCATTCTGGTGTTGTTGTAGGACCAAGCCTACCATGTAGTCACTGGCATCCATGGTGGTGAAGAGTTCAGCATCCGAGATTGGATGAGCAAGTGTGATAGTTCATGTGAGAGAGTCTTTGAGGGCTTGGAAGGCTGCGCGCATTGCTTCCGTCCGTGGAACGGGGCACTACCCTGAAGTTTGCTTGCTGGCGAGGGCGACCTGGGTGTTGGCTGAAGCAGGGAAATCAACACATTAGTAGATTATTGTTCTCAGGAACTGATGGAGCTCTTTGTATGTGGTAGGGAGTGGCATGCATAAGATTGATTGCACCTTCAATTCAGGGGGGTGTATACTGGCGGCCGAGACTGTGTACCCCAAGAATTGGACAGATTGTTGGTGCAGTTGCAGTTTGTTGATGTTGATCTTGACTCCATTTGCTGAGAGAGTGTCCTTTACTATCGTGGTGTGGCATTTGTGACCTCGCGCGGATTTGCTGAAGATCAGGATATCGTTGAGATATTCGAAACGGAAGTTGAACTGGAGCAAGAGAGAGTCAGTAAAGTGTTGCCACATCTGGGTGGCGTTTTTTAACCCGAATGGCATGAAATGGTACTCGTACAAACCGACATGGGTGATAATTGCCGTTTTTGGAATGTCTTTGGGTGCAACTGGGATTTGGTGATAAGCACGTTCACAGTCCAGTAAGCTGAAAATTGGAGCACCTGTGGGAGGTGGATGAAGTCAGAAATGTTCAATATAGGATAACTGTCCATCACAGTTGGAGCATTCAAGTGTCTGTAATTGCCACACATATGAAAGGAGGGGTGAGGTGTATGGGTGACGACCAGTTACTGTCAGAGGGCTGTGAAATTCCCGCCTCAAGAAGTTCCCGTATTTGCTGGTGAGCTGAGTGCAACTCAAGCGTATTAAGGCGGCGAGCCTTGTGGCAAAAACATGGGCCCTTGGACGTGATGATGTGATGAATAGTTCTGTTTGTGACGGTGGAAACCAATTGTTTGATGACTGTGTGTGGGCAGGGCGTGGTGTCAGTTGATTTATTAGGGGCGCATGGCTTGGAAGCAGTGTAGTTGTCTGCTCCAGAGGGGAGTGGCAGCGAAAAAGTTACACTTTTGGTATGTTTATGCTGGTGCGGATGGCAGTTTGTGAGTGCCGAGCATGAGGCTACAAATGAGCGGTGCGTGTAGAGGCTGTCTGTTGTCCGTAGTGCGTTAGAGAGGCGCACTCGGTAGTATCGGTGCTGCTGGTGTGCACGGGGCTATGGAGCGAGCCATGCGAGGATGCTTGAGAGGGAGGAATGTTTATCAACTTGCTAGGCAGGCACGTGTGTGGGGGTGGGGGCGTGGTCGGAGCCCAGACGGCTGGATTGTCATGAGGCACGCAAGTGTCAGTTTTCAAAATAGGTGAGAGAGACATTGAGTGGAACACACTGTGTGGTTGAGACTGGAGTCACATGAGATAGGTGTGATGTTCCTAACCTGTGTGAGCTGTCAGGTGCGGCGGATGAAGGCTCGGGTGTCGGTGCTGTCAAGCGGTGTGAATTGATGGTGATCACAGCAAACTCATCCTCGGCACGTGCAATGCAGTTTTTCAAAATGGCTTTCTCACAGTGGAGGGCGCGTGTCTTGGCACTTTCCGCCAGGACGTGATTCACGGTTGCAGAAGTCCTGCTTGCAAGAGCCACAGACTGATGCATTAAACAGTTAACAGCGTTTATGCTCGGAGCAGGTGGCAGAGCATGGTCACATGGGATGTGAGTTGGAGGTGTGGTGAAACAGAGTACCTTGAACAACATTTGGAGACAGGTGGTGGTGTGATAAGAAGTCAATTCCCAGGATCGGTTTTGCGATACTCGCCACATGGAAGATCCAGGGGAGGGAGAGGCCATTAGAGAGGCAAAGCTGAAGCTCGACGGAGCCCCAGGTCTGGAGTGTAGATGAGTTCATGGCTCGGAGGAGAGAGCATGTGCATGTGAGGAGGCATGTGACCATTGATTTAGGTATGACTGAGATGTCAGTGCTGGTCCACGAGGAAGTTGCGACTTGAAGAATAGTCTTTGACTTAAAGGTGGCCATTCAACGGAACAGAGGCATGGACAGACTATAGTATGGGTTGGCGCTTATCGGACAATTGGGTTTTCAGATGCTTGCACAGGGGGGGCGGCATTTTTTTTCGTCATTGCCAAATATGGTGTAGCATCAAGTCAGTGCACATTGGGAAATGAGGGGGCCGATTGTCCTCTATGTGTTTGGGTTCGTACACTGGGGTGGTAGGCACAGACATGATATGCAGTGTATGCAGTGGCTCCAGTGGGCACAGAGTGAGCATGCTGGGTGCCAGGTGGCTCAGCAGTCTGGGGGATGGAGCGCGGCCTGCCCCTGGCTACGGCCGGATGAGCTATCAGAGCAGGAGTGCCAACCTGCTGCATGAGCTCCTGCTGGTGTGTGAGTGAATACACCTGGTCAGCCATCCACAGATGCAAGCCAATGGATTCCAGGGCGTGGGGAAGGAAATGAAACTGGAGATCTGTAGGTTGTTTTGACAACCACAGCGACCACTGGGTTTCATCCAGCATTATCTGATGCTGACCGGGAGGCATAGCCAGTTCTGTATCTGAGTCCTTTGTATCACTCTTGATGTGGATTCTGGACTGGTGTGGTCAACAGAGATGGCATTGCGGAGGGTGTGAGTGAGCAGTCTGTCGAAGCAGTTGGGAACAGCACCAGAGCAATAAGAAATGATGCTGTAGAACTGTCTGATGCAATGCTCGCGGTGCGGAAATCTGGCACGGAAGGCATTGCGGGTGTCATGTGAAAAGCGGGCAGCCAAAACCCCTTGCAAGCTTACTTGCGGTGGCAGGGTGGGAGGAAGAGTGGATGTGCGCGGAGCAACATAATAAATGTTTCCACGGGGCTGTCGACATGACACGCCAGAGCATGTTTGGAGGGGTGGAAACCTCACTTAGTGTCACTATGTGGCACATTGTTCACAACAGGTTGGGGCCTGTAAAGTGTACTGAGGGGCTGAACGGTCACTGGGGCCGGAAACTGGCCTGGAAATGTTCATAATATACACTGGGCATTGTCCACTTTGTAAACCGATGAAGCAGTAAAGCATTTGGGCATCATGAGAGCACGATCGGTACAAGTGGCCTGTCCTGACTTGCCTGGGTGGCCGGTGTCTGACAGTACTTTGTGCATGAAATGCAGAATCCACGCCAGCTTGATGAAATGTAGGAACTTTGCTCTCCTTGTTATCGCTTTTGTAATGCACGTGTTGATGCTCACTCGCTGGAGAGGTAAAGCCTGAGTCTGCAGTCACATGTTGCTTTGTCAAGTGGTGAAAGTCTTAAGGCGATGAACCTGCAGGAAACGTGTTGTAGAATCCAGGTGGTGATGAAGTGATGAAATATCCCATTTTAGGTGCAGGAGCTTCGATATTCACATGCTGTGCGGCAGGATACGTGACCAAGTGGAATGAATGAAGGCGTAAACAATGCCAGTGCGGTAGACACGAAAATACTTGCAATACAAGGAAACAGTGCGTGAATTCTTACTCAGGGTCACTACTGTGTGATTTCGGTTGTGTTGTAGCCCAAGGAAACGCACTCATTTCTGTAAGACTCGGTGTGTTTCATTACAGACGTCCACATTACAACAATTCTTACAGGGAACTGCACAAGCAAGATGGCATGGCTGTTAGGTTAACAGAGTCAAAGAACTTGCAATGATGGAGATTGTCATTCATACTTGTCGACACCACACACTGCAACTGTCAAAGCCACCATCTAGCACTTCTCAGCACTGATGGCAACACCGCTCTCACCATCGTGTCACCACATATTGCATGAATCTGTGACCTGCCAGGTTGAATAAAGGAGCAGAATAGGACCACAGCTGGCTGGTTCCATTGTGTCCAGTGCTAATGTTTCTCTAAATGACTGTGGCCATCTGCTTAACAGTGATCCTCACATACAGAACTTGGTTTTGTGTGGGTTACTGGTTTGGCTGACTTAACTAGTATGCTTTATTCTTGACCAAATCTGAACATAATTACTAATAAGGTCTTGGCAGTGTGTGTACTGTATCTGTGTGCACTTTGCAAAATAAAGACTGTCATATGAATGACACAAGAGTGACAACAAGAGCTTACGACCTTACAGTGTTTTAAAATAGGTACAGCAGTGTTGGAAATACTAAGACTGCTATAACAAATGAAACCGGGTTACTGGTTTTCACATTCTTGTGTTTGGTAAACCAGTGTTAATTATGGGGAAGATGTCAGCAATTAGTGTCTCACTCAATGAGGTTTTGATATGTTTTAAAATCTAATACTAATCATTTGGAGTATTTGTTTTTGCTTTGGAGAGAATTTATTGTATGAAGACTGTTTTCAAACAGAGCCAGTGTAGCTTTTAACTGTAGTGAAACTAAGTGATTATTTTTTTTTTTTATTGTTTCTCTCCTTTGAAGCTTGAATGTGTAGAGATGTACATCATGTGTTTTATGTCAGATGTTATCAGTTTTTTTAAAACATAGTGAGAACATATATTATGATTACAGATTGTCTGTTATGAGGTGGACGTGCATGATGTTGGCTTCAGGCTTCTTCCACGGGAGACGTCTAGGATCATTTTTGAGTTTGCCACATAAGTTACAACAAATAGCTGCATACAATTCCTATTGGCCAGTTATGCGATTTTGCAGCATACCAGTGATACAAAACCACTCCTTGCCTCTGTGTTGCATAAATTTTGTGCCGTTCAGAGGCTATGCTAAAGGAAAAGACAAGAAGAAAGAGAAGAAAGGTGACAAAATTTCAATGTTCATTCTGCAATTTATGCTCATATAATGTAACATTTGCAAATGGTCAACTGCTTCAGTAGCCTTTTTGAAGTATGTATCATATAACATATACTTTGCAAAGTAGAGAGAGAAAAGTGTTATATTAGAAGTGTGCAGAACTTTACATAACTTTTATACTTGTCTCTGGCAAAGATTGAAGTTTAAAATTTAATTGCTGCTGTGTTTGAAAAGAAAGAGAAATATTTATTTTTATGAAGAATGAAGAATTTTTGTGTATTAAAAAAAAAAAATTAAATGGGATGGAATGAAAAATTAGGATTTTAATTAAAAGAACATTCTTGAGCATATGTGTCTTTTATTTCATTTGTATTTTGAGTCGGAAACTACATAGACTTGTTTAATTAACATTTGTGCCCAGTAAAAATAATATTGCCTTGAATATACTACTAAGAAATTTCCTTCCTCATTTCCCATATATTTCTAATTACCAGTCTTTGCTTACTAATTGAAGGTACCTTCTGTATTCATCTATTATACTGGATGAATCAAATATGCTACAAATATATTTCTAGGAAAGAAAAAGATTGAAATTAATGAGACCATGTTGGGAGAAATTGTAGATGTTGAAAGTATGAAAGCTCAGATGAAGAAAGCAGTAGATACTCTGAAGGATGAGTATATTAAGAATCTCTCTCTTCGTTCAACAACAGGTAACATTGTTTTTATTATTATTATTATTTTTTTCACAATATGACTTTGATGTTACGTAATTTAACTTAGCAGCTTGTATTCTTGTTTCATTTAAGGAATCGTTTTTAAGTAATTTTTCTAATGTAGATAACTAAATGAGGGCCTGAAGGTGAAGATTAGTGAGTCCCAGTTATTAACATTTAATGCGTTAAATTCTCATCACACCAATGTGGGTAATGTATGTAGTATCTTTGCAACAACAGGTAACTGTAAATTCAGGTTGTGTACATGAATCTTCGATGGGTAAACCACCTTAATTTTAACTGCAATTGTATTGGTCAGAAATTTGATGAGAACAACACCGACCTTTTCAGGCATATCCTGTCCACCACATATTTCCTGTTTAATGGAGAATACTGTGAACAAGTGGAAGGAGTCACAATGGGCAGCCCACACTCACATGTGGTTATTAATTTGTATATGGAGTACTTCCGAGGAAGCCTTGATGTCGTCCAAATGGCAACCTATGTGTTCTTTCTGTTATGTGGGTGACATATTTCGTCATCTGGTTCCATGGAATGGACAAACTCCTTGACTTCCTTACACATTTGAACTCCATACATCCCAACATTAAATTCACTATGGATACCAAAGCAGAAGGAAGATAACAATTCCTGGACATCATAGTCAAGAGAAGAGCTGATGGCACCCTGGGCCACGGCGTGTATTGGAAGAAAATGCGCGTTGATCTGTATTTACATGCAGATGGTTACCACCAACCTTTGCAGAGAGATGGGGTACTAAAAATACTAGTACGCGGTGCACACACCACCTCAGACGCAGAGATTCTGCTCCAGGAACTGGAACACCTCAGAACAGTATTTTGGAAAAACGGGTACCCAGAATGAAAAATTAGGCACACTTTGTGTCCCACCTCAACAGTACAACCTATGGAGATGGAAGAAGTCATGGAGGAAGAGGTGCCTATTGCCTTTGTATCACACACTGGAGAATTATTGGAAAAAATTGAATGCATGTTGAAATATCACCCAATAAACCTGTCTTTTGCCCGGCCAATAAAACATGAGCATTATTTCGTAGGATCAAAGATGATCACAGGTTTGTGGAAGATCAGCATATACCAGATTCATGTCAGTATGGAAAGACATGAATTCGACAGACAGTATGAACTGTTAAAGATCATTGCCAAGAACATCAGAAAAACACTCGACTGATTTATCCTGACAAGGCAGTTGTTGCAGAACACTGTTTATCTGCGAATCGTGGGATGGTTTACGAGGGGGTGTCAAAAAATCAGAATTATTTTTTAAAAGCTATATATTTTCAATTTTTTTTACAAAACCGCCTTCTCTCTCTCTATTCGTTTAGTCGGTTCCGATTCTTCGTGACCCCATGAACCAAATCACGCCATTTTTTCCTGTCTTACACTTTCTCCCGTAGACCTTCCAGGTTGGAACCCATTGCTTCTGTGATGCCATCGATCCGTCTCATCCTCTGACGTCCTCTTCTTCTAGTTCCTTCAATCTTCCCCAGAATTAAGGTTTTTTCCAGCAAGGCATGCCTTCGCATTGTGTGTCCAAAGTAGGTCAGCTTTTGTTTTAACATTAGACCTTCCAGGGAGAAATCTGGTTTTATTTTATCCAATATTGATCTGTTGGTTCTCTTTGCAGTCCATGGAACTCTAAAAAGTTTCCTCCAACACCACAATTCGAAGGAGTCAATTCTTCGCCGTTCAGCCTTTCTAATGGTCCAGGTCTCACATCCATACATTACAACTGGAAAGACCATAGCCCTCACAATACGGATCTTTGTTGCTAGTGTTATATCTCTGGACCTTATAACCTTGTCAAGGTTTGACATCGCCTGTCTACCGAGCAACAGGCGTCCCCAGATTTCATGGCTGCAGTCGCCATCATCAGAGATCTGGGAACCGAGATAACTGAATGTGGTCACTACCTCCATGGTTTCTCCTGCTATATCCCACGAATTGGTAGGTGTAGTTGCCATAATTTTCGTTTTCTTCACATTCAGCCTAAGACTGGCCTTTTCACTTTCGTCTTTCACCTTCAGCAAGAGTGTTCTCAATTATTCTTCACTTTCTGCCAACAGGATCGTGTCATCCACGTACCTGAGGTTGTTTACATTTATTCCAGCTATTTTAATTCCTGTTTCCTTCATCTAGCCTCGCATTCCTCATAACATGTTCTGCATACAGATTGATTAAGTACGGTGACAGTATGCAGCCTTGCCAGACCCCTTTCTGAACCTTTATCCATTTCGTTGTTCCATACATAGTTCTCACCATGGCTTCTTGGTCAAGGTATAAACTCCGTATCAGATGAATGAGGTGATCTGGTACACCCATGTTTTTCAGTATGTTCCATAATTTGTTGTGATCAACGCAGTCAAAGGCTTTGGCATAGTCAATAAAGCAGAGGTACACATATCTCTGGAATTCTCTTGCTTTTTTCATAATCCACCGAATGTTAGCAATTTGATCTCTAGTTCCTCTTCCTTTCCTAAATCCAGCTTGTTCTTCTGGTAGCTCTCGATCTAGATATGTTGTTGTTGTTGTTGTGGTCTTCAGTCCTGAGACTGGTTTGATGCGGCTCTCCATGCTACTCTATCCTGTGCAAGCTTCTTCATCTCCCAGTACCTACTGCCAACTACATCCTTCTGA
This sequence comes from Schistocerca nitens, assembly GCF_023898315.1. Taxonomy (NCBI): domain Eukaryota; kingdom Metazoa; phylum Arthropoda; class Insecta; order Orthoptera; family Acrididae; genus Schistocerca; species Schistocerca nitens. The sequence goes on along the minus strand of NC_064618.1, from coordinate 579,848,675 downwards.
ATCTGCTTAGTGTATTCATCTCTTGGTCTCCCTCTACGATTTTTACCCTCCACGCTGCCCTCCAATGCTAAATTTGTGATCCCTTGATGCCTCAAAACATGTCCTACCAACCGATCCCTTCTTCTGGTCAAGTTGTGCCACAAACTTCTCTTCTCCCCAATCCTATTCAACACCTCCTCATTAGTTATGTGATCTACCCCTCTAATCTTCAGCCTTCTTCTGTAGCACCACATTTTGAAAGCTTCTATTCTCTTCTTGTCCAAACTAGTTATCGTCAATGTTTCACTTCCATACATGGCTACACTCCATACAAATACTTTTAGAAACGACTTCCTGACATTTAAATCTATACTTGATGTTAACAAATTTCTCTTCTTCAGAAACGATTTCCTTGCCATTTACTCCCTAAATAGCAAAACTCCTTTACTACTTTAAGTGTCTCATTTCCTAATCTAATTCCCTCAGCATCACCCGATTTAATTCGACTACATTCCACTATCCTCGTTTTGCTTTTGTTGATGTTCATCTTATACCCTCCTTTCAAGACACTGTCCATTCCGTTCAACTGTTCTTCCAAGTCCTTTGCTGTCTCTGACAGAATTACAATGTCATCGGCGAACCTCAAAGTTTTTACTTCTTCTCCATGAATTTTAATACCTACTCTGAATTTTTCTTTTGCTTCCTTTACTGCTTGCTCAATATACAGATTGGATAACATCGGGGAGAGGCTACAACCCTGTCTCTCTCCTTTCCCAACCACTGCTTCCCTTTCATGCCCCTCGACTCTTATAACTGCCATCTGGTTTCTGTACAAATTGTAAATAGCCTTTCGCTCCCTATATTTTACCCCTACCACCTTCAGAATTTGAAAGAGAGTATTCCAGTTAACATTGTCAAAAGCTTTCTCTAAGTCTACAAATGCTAGAAACGTAGGTTTGCCTTTTCTTAATCTTTCTTCTAAGATAAGTCGTAAGGTTAGTATTGCCTCACGTGTTCCAACATTTCTACGGAATCCAAACTGATCTTCCCCGAGGTCCGCTTCTACCAGTTTTTCCATTCGTCTGTAAAGAATTCGCGTTAGTATTTTGCAGCTGTGAATTTTGCAGATCTAGATATTGGCGAAGTCTATTTTGTAATATTTTCAACATAATTTTGCTAGCATGTGAAATAAGCGCGATTGTTCAGTAATCTGAGCATTCTTTAGAACTTCTCTTCTTTGGAATGGGGATGAACACTGATCTTTTCCAGTCTTCTGGCCACTGCTGCGTGATCCATATTTTTTGACGTATTGAGTGCAGCACTTTCACTGCATCCTTTCCAGTGACTTTAAACAATCCTGCTGGTATTTCATCATGTCCACTAGTTTTGTTATCAGCCATATTTTCAAGGGCCCACTGGATTTCGCTCTCCAAAATATCTGGCTCTAGTTCTAAATTAACATTAACATCAGCAGTAGGAGCCCTGTCATTATGCAGTTCTTTCTTGTATAGGTCTTCTACATATTCTGCCCATCTTTCCTTAACATCCTCTGCTTCACTCAGATCTTTCCCGTTTCTATATTTTATCATTCCAATTTTTGCCTGGAATTTTCCTTTAATTTCTCTAATTATCTTATAAAGATCTCTTGTCTTCCCCATTCCGTTACTATCTTCAACTTCCTTGCACTGTTCATTAAAGAAAATATTTTTATCTCTTCTAGCTAATTTCTGAAAGTCTTTATTTAATTCAAACATAGCTGATCTATCTCCCTTGATTTTTGCTTTCCTTATGTCCTTCAAAAGACACTCTATTACAACTAATACATTTGTCCCACCGGTGCTTCCACTGTTCAAAATGTTTTTTGTAGTCACCTTTAGAAATGGCTGACAGCTTCTCTCTCGTTTCTTTCTTGACTTCAAAAATGTTGCCCCTTTTCGTGTGTGGAAATAAGAAAAAGTTGCACTGACCCAGGTCAGGCAAGTAAGTTGCATAGGGCAATGGAACCATGTCATTTTTAGCCAAAAACTGTCTAACAGAGATAGGACTGTGTGTGCAGCTATGTTGTTGTGATAGAAGAACCAATCTCCTGTCTGCCCAAATCTTTCATTAACATTCTTCACTGACTCGAGCTCCAAGATGCACTAATCTCTGACAGTTGATCAATTATCTTTGAGCTCAAGCTCTCAAATTTTTTCAATATGTTCATAAATTCATGCAGTTGACGGATGTCAAGAATGAGGTTTGTCATCAGTCGATGTGTCACCATTTTTAAATGGAACAAACCACTTGTATACTTGACTTTTTCCCATAGTGTCATCTTGGTAAGCTGTTTTCGATGTTAGAACAGTTTCAGTAGCATTTTCACTGAGTAGAAAACAAAATTTCCCAGCTGCACGTTGTTCACTTAAACTTGCCATCATGAAAAATGAAACAATCATTGCAGATGAACAGAACAAGTCAGGTCAACAATGCAGGCCTGAACTGGCAATGAGTTGCGCTATAGATGCCTAGTGGCAGAAATGCGTACTACACAAGCTCTGCCCACAGCAATGTTATTCCTTTCTTTCTTTCTTTGTTTCTTTTTTTTTTTTTTTTTCTTTTTCTAAATAATGGGATGGTGTCTTTAGAGAGGCCATAGACATTTGCACCAGGAATGATCTCATCAACCGAGAGTGTGGCTATAATCTTAGCAGGGGTTGGGAACCAGCACTGAGCTTAATTAAGAAGACTGTCAACAAACAAAACGATCTGGTGATCAGAGTGGACAGAGCACCTACGTCAATGCTACTACAGATGCTGACGCTAGTATCTCTGCAACCGTTGACACGTGGCTGCAAGTGCAGACCACAGAGGGAAAGGCTTGTGGGCAGAGGGGATATAAGACAGCTGAACAACGCCCTCAGGAGCTCAGTTTGTCAACATACTTGATAATGGCAACATGTCTTATCACTGAAATATTGTGTCTGTTGGACACATGAGCCTACAGTACACTTGGGGACTGTTTGGTCAACAAATATTCCAGGAGGAACTGAAGAATCATACCTTAATTTAATCATACTTTAATTTTGTGTGTAGCTTGTACTTCCTTAACCAGCTGTCAAAGATAGTCTCTTCAAAAATTAATAATGGTAACTGTATATTATGAGACAATGTATCCTCTGCTTACTGTGGGATTCCATTATGGGGCTTTGTGTCAGAAATACACTTAACCTGAATTTTTCCATTGCAGATAAGGGCAATGAGAGTTACCGAGTAGGTCATAGAGGATATTGCCATGAAGTGTTCATAAAGCTTGAATACTTACGTTTGTAAGGCATAAATTTTAACAATATATTTGTTACACTTTTTTAATGGCCAGAAAAATGGAGCAAATAAGTGTAGTGATTTAGACACACACACACACACACACACACACACACACACACACACACACACACACACATGACTACAGTCTCTAGCTGCCAAGGCCAGATTATCTAGCCAGACAGTCTGGCCTTCGCTGCCAAAGACCACCCACACACACGACCACTGTCTTTGGCAGCCAAGGCTAGATTGTCTGGCCGGATACTCTGGCCTTGGCAGCTAGAGACAGTGGTTGTGTGTGTGTGTGTGTGTGTGTGTGTGTGTGTGTGTGTGTGTGTGTGTGTGTGTGTGTGCGCGCGCCCTGTAACCAAGAGCCTACTTATTTAGCAGTCTTTTTGTTGTGCCTGTGTGCAACTTGAAATCTCCACTATATGGTAAGTAGCAATCTTTCCTTTTCATAATATTATCATTACAGTCCTTCAAAGAATTTTAGATGGAAATTCTTATTTATTACATGATTCAGCCTGTTTTATGAATCGGTTTGAAGCACCTAAATATACTCTTATAATTATTATAAAACTTTTGATAGTTGTGTGTGTATTCTTAATGTTACTTGCAGCTTCCCTTACTATTTAACCCTGTGCCTTATTTCTCAATTCCCATGTTCTCTACCAACAGTTTTACCCTTAACTGTCTGAACCTACACACAACTTACACTTTTACTGGCCCTCAATTCATACAGCTACATATATATTCCACAAGCCACCATACTGTGAATGGCAGAGGGTACATTGTAGTCATTCCCTGTCCTGTTTTACTCGCAAATGGAGTGAGGGAAAAATGACTGTATGCTATCACATGAGCCCTGATTTCTCTTATCTTGTCTTTTGTGTATCTACACAAGATGTATTATAGTGGCAGAGGGATTGTTCTGCAGTGTATCAAAAATACTGGTTCTCTAAACTTTCTCAGTATTGTTTCACAAAAAGAATGTCTTTTTCCCCATGCAAATTCCCATTTGATTTCACAGAACATTTCTGTAATTCTTCCAATTTGGCCTAAGCTACCAGTAACAAATCTAGTAGCAGGCCTTTGAATCGCTTCCATGTCTTTCTCTAATCTGACGTGATGGGGGTCCCAAACACTCAAGCAGTACTCAAGAATGGGCTGCATAAGTCTTCTGTACATGGGCTCTTACAGATGAACAATATTTCCGTAGAATTACTCCAGTAAACCAAATTTGACCGTCCACCAACCGTACATCTGATTTTATGTGCTCATTCCATTTCATGATGTTTGCAGTGTTACCACTAGATATTTAATCATCGTGACTGTGTCGAGCAGCGTTGCTGGTAACCTCGCTGTTGAGCACCCTTAAATTCCTTCCTCCTCAAGCAACACACCACTAATATTATATTCAAACATTACTGGATAGTTTTTTGTGCTCACCTGGATTACCTTACATTTTCCCACATTTAGAGCAAGCTGCCATTCATCATACAAAACAGAAATTATATCCAAGTCATCCTGTGTCTTCCTACAGTAACTAACGATGATACAATGATACTTTTCTGTACACTACAGTATCATCAGAAAACAGTTCCAGATTGCTGCGCACCCTATCTACAAAACTATATTTTTTAAGTTTCTGGTACAAGTGTTTTGGATACGTAATTTATTTTATAGCAAGGCAGCATTTGTGATTCACATTTGCTGCCCAACAATAGATCACTTCTGAATTTCGTTGTATATCAACACAGATAAACTTGCATTTTTGAGAATTTTCGGAAGCTACCATTGTCTTCTGCATAATCAAATTTGTTGTAAATCAGTGTGCGTGATTTAGTTACTGTAGCAGATATTCTAAACAACATATTGTATTAAGTCTAGCTTTCCCCCTAAAGAGGAGAAGCCCTATATATTATCTACTTTTATTGAGTTTGCTAATATTTAGAATTAATCTCAAAAAGTTTTAGGAAACTAGTAATTTTTTTCTGTTGCCCTAATAGAATTCTCATTTTGTGTATTTGCTTAAATTCTTAAAGGGAATTGGTAGTTTTTTTAGCTCAACAGATTCAAAGGTAATCAGCGGACTTAATTTAAAGTTATTTGCTCACTGTCCTGTAGTACATTGCACCAGCTAAAATGCAGCCGTACTATGAATGCTGTTCTTGAACACAGAATGAGTTGGTTGACATTTGTAAGCAGCTGGAAATCACCCTGACTAGTGTCAGATGATTGGCAGCTGCTGTGTGTTGTTTGTTGGAAGAGTTCCTGAAGTTGTGTACCAGTACCAAAGATTCCTCAAGTACTATCCTGTCTCCTCTGCAGAAAATGTTGGATCTGTCATTACTTATCTACTTGACTGTGAGTGGCATTTCGATGGTAGAGGTAGGCATCCTGTATGGCATGGATGGGGACCATGTTGCTGTATCAATCCCCAAACCAACAAATTTTGAGGTGCTGTATTTCTTTGAAATTGAGCCACAGGGACTCACTTCACCCGTTTTGTCCGGTGCCAAGAGGAGGCAAATGCAAAAGAGTGGGCGCTATTAATCATCATCAGTTCAAACAAATGGTGAATGGTCATATCCTTGGTACAGAAAGCTGGTCAAAGCCTGAAATTGATAGCAATGAGATTTTTGGGGAAACCTTAACGGTATATTGAAGGGATAGGCAAATAGGAAATGGAGGTGGTGTATTTGTCACAGTAGACAAAACACTCAGATCCATCAATATAGAAATTGAAGCTGCATGTGAGATTGTTTGTTCAAGACTCAGTATCAGGGTGGGCAAGAAATGATAATTTGATCATTCTGTTGCCCACCAGACTCATCTCCTGATGTAACTGAAAACTTTTGAGGAAACCTCAGTTCACTTATGCGGTTCCCCAGTCATACTGTAATCATCAGTGGAGACTTTAATCAGTTGGGGAAATTACAGTTTTATTAGTGGTGGGTGTGATAAGACATCCTATGAAACTTGACTAAATTCCTTCTCTGAAATATTGAGCGAGGTGGCGCAGTGGTTAGCACACTGGACTCGCATTCGGGAGGACGACGGTTCAATCCCACGTCCGGCCATCCTGATTTAGGTTTTCCGTGATTTCCCTAAATCGCCCTGGCAAATGGCGGGATGGTTCCTTTGAAACGGCACGGCTGGCTTCCTTCCCCGCCCTTCCCTAATCCGATGAGACCAATGACCTCGCAGTTTGGTCTCTTCCCCCAAACAACCCAACCCCTTCTCTGAAAACTACCTAGAGCAGATAATTCGCAACCCTACTCTTCATGGAAGTAAATTGGATCTAATTGCGACAAATAGACCTGATATCATTGACGATATCCACATTTAAATTGGTATCAGTGATCATGATGCAGCTGTGGCAACAATGATTACTGGAGTACAAAGGACAATTAAAACAAGGAGGAAGATATATATGCTCAGTAAAGGAGATAAAATATCAGTAGTGTCATAGCTCAATGGGGAGCATAGGGCAGGAGAATGTAGAAGAACTATGGCTCAAGTTTAAAAGAATAATTGACCATGCACTGGAAAGACATGTATGCAGTAGAACAGTTCATAATGGGAGGAACCCTCCGTGGTGTACAGTCACTGAAAAGAAACTTCTACGGAAACAGTGATTACTGCATAACAGGTGTAAAACAAAGCATAGGGCCATAGATAGAGAGATGCTGAATGAAACATATTTGACTGTCAAGAGAATAATGCATGAAGCCTTAAGTGACTATCGTAGCAGAATATTGTCAAATGATCTTTCATGAAACCCAAAGAAATTCTGGTGGTATGTGAAGACTGTTAATGGCACCAAAGTTAGTGTCCAGTCCCTAGAAAACGAGACAGAAACTGAAGTTGAGGATAGCAAAGCAAAAGCTGAAATGCTTAACTCTTTTTCAAATGCTCATCTGCAAAGGAAAACCCAGGAGAAATGCCCTAATTTAGTCCTTGTACCACTGCAAAGATGAGTAAAATCAGTATTAATGTTAGTGATGTTGAGAAACAGCTGCAACTGTTAAAACTGAACAAAGCTCTAGGGTCTATTAGAAACCATTTTTGGAAATCAGATTTTATACCAAACTTGCAGTTGAATTAGCCTCTCATCTAAATATAATCTATTGTAGATCTCTTGAACTTGTAGATCTCTTGAACAAAAAATAGTGCACAGTTCTTGGAACACGTGTCTGCAAGAAGTGTGGTAGAAGTGGTCCACAAAACTACCCTCCAGTATCCTTGACATCAATTTGTTGTAGAATGTTAGAACATATTCAGAGCTCAAACATAATTAGGTATCTCAAACAGAATGACCTCCTCTGTGACAACCAACATGGATTCTGAAAACATCAGTCATGTGAAATTCAACTCCTACTTTTCTCACACGACACATTAAAAGCTTTGGATCAAGGCAGGCAGGTGGATGCAGTATATCCTGATTTCCAAAAAGAATTTGAGTCAGTACCAAACTGATGCTTATTATCAAAAGTACAATATTATGGGGGATAAAGTGAAATTTGTGACTGGATTGAGGACTTTTCCACAGGGAGGACGCAGCATGTCATCTTGGATGGAGAGTCATTGTCAGATGTAGAAGTAATTTTGGGTGTGCCCAGGAAAGTATGTTGGGACCCATGCTGTTCATGTTGTATATTAATGACCATCCAGGTAATATTAATAATAACCTGAGACTTTTCGCAGATGATGCAGTTGTCTATAATGATGTACTATCCGAATGAAACTGCCTAAATATTCACTCAGATCTTGATAAGTTTCAAAATGGTGAAATGTTGGCAGCTTGCTTTAATGTTCAAAAATGTAAAATTCTGCACTTCATAAAGAGGAAAACTGTAGTATCCTATGACTATAATGTCAATAAGTCTGTTGGAATTGGCCAGCTCATACAAATATGTGGGTGTAACACAATGTGGCCATATGAAATGGAATGATCACATAGGCTGAGTCATGGAAAGCAGGTGGTAGACTTTGTTTTAGTGGTAGAGTACTGGGAAGTGCAATCAGTCTACAAAGGAGATTGCATAAAAATCACTCTTGCGACCAGGTCTAGAATATTGCTTAAGTGTGTGGGACCCACACTGAATCGGACCAACAGGGGATATGGAATATATACAGAGAAGGGCAGCATGAATGGTCACACATTTGTTTAATCCATGGGAGAGTGTCAGGGAGATACTGAAGAAACTAAACTGGCAACTCTTAAAGATAGATGTAAACTATCCCGAGAAAGTCTACTAACAAAGTTTCAAGAACTGATTTTAAGCGATGACTGCAGGAACATACTACAACCCCCTACATATCATTCACATAGGGACTGTGAGGATAAGATTAGAATAATTACAGCACACACAGAGGCACTCAAACACTCGTTCTTCCCATGATCCATACATGAATGGTACGGGAAGAAACCCTAATAACTGGTACAATGGGATTTACGCTCTGCTGTGCAGTTCACAGTGGTTTGCAGAGTACAGATGTAGATGTGACATGTTGTTTATGTTTACAGAGAACAAGAACAGTCCTATGTCATGTCCTTGGGGCGCTCCTGATGATCCTTCTGTTTCCAGAGAACACTCGCTGCCCAGGATGACACGTTGGGTTCAATTACTTAAAAAGTGTTTGTGCTACTCACATATCTGAGAACTTATTTTGCATGCTAGGATCTTTGCAAAAAGTCTGCAGTGTTGCACTGTGTCAAACACGATCTGAAAATCTATGAATAAGGAATCTACCTGTTTCAGTTCATGTATGGTTCACAGGATATTGTGCTAGAAAAGGGCAAGCTGAGTTTCGCATGAGCAACACACTCTACAAAGCTTTCAAGTCCAGGTACGTTAGGAACACCTGTACCACCTCGTACAATTGCTACCGTTAACCACCCATTACCATGTGAGAAAGTGTCATTAATATCTATACTAAAATTAAGTCGACATCCAATGAAAACAGATGGACCATCCAGTACGGCATGGGCAGCGACGGACTTTATTGGTATTCGGTTCTTCTTGTCTCCAGATGTTGTGGACAGTTCTATGTTTTCGATGGTTTTGTAGACTGTTTGCTTAACACGACGACGATATCTTCTGTAAGGCATCTTGGCAGCGTTCAATGCAGTTGCCTGTGCAGCAGCAGCAGCGCGAGTGATCCGCTGCGCGGTGCTCGCTCGCTTTTATAGAAGCGCGATAGCGCGTGACCTTGATTCGGACTTAGAATATTTGAGCCAGCCAGCGGAGCGTTATCCCGGACGGGAGCACTAGTCGTACTAGGTGCTCCCGTCCGCTGTGCGCTAAGTCCCCCGCTGGCGCGCTGCCAGGATGGCGTCAGACAGCCTTATCGGCGCGGGGTCAAAGGTCAACTGGCCAAGAAAATTTGTTGTATTCCAACTTAAAATATGCTCAAGAATCCTGTAGGAATCCAATGTTAAAGGTATCGCTTATTAATTTTATAAGTCCTTTCTTTTTCCCTTCTTATATGTGATGGCCACTTGCACTTTTTTCCAGTCACTTGCGACTTTCCACTGGGTGAGAATTTCGTGATAAATACAGTCTTAGGAAGGGGCCAATGTTGAAGAGTCTGTCTGTAATGTGTAAACAGCCAGTGTCTGTAAAACCAAATTGGGATTCCATCTGGACCACTTGGCTTGTTTTCAACTCTTTCAGCTGCTTTTCAATGCCAGGGATTTCTGTGTCTTCCATGCAGGAGTTTGTGTGGCGATCAAATGATGATATTTTCCTTGGGACTCTCAGAAAGATGTTTCACTAACAAATCACAGTGGAAGTTATTGTATGCTTCATATATCGATCTTTTTGTAGACGCAAAAATATCTGCTAAATTTTGCATATCGACATTTCTACATTCTTTTTTGAACTGACAGTCCACCAATCCCTGTTTTCTCAGCATATTCCAATTTTTTCCTTTAAACTGCCATGGTTCTTTACTGTTCTTAATACGCTTGCTCAGCATATGCTTCTCTAAAGCAACAATCAGTTTAAATTTTAACCACAGTTCTTTGAAGCCTGTCATACTGGAATGAAAAGAGATCTATTCAGTGCCTAAGTAGGACGCTAACGACTTCTTATCTGCTCTTTCCAGCATAGAAACTCTCCTGGAGTTTGTGATGGCTGTATTAACTTTAGTAACCATGGTTGCTATGGTGAGATCACGATCACTAGTCTCTGCACTGACAGTGTCGATAAGTTCAAGCCTCTTTGTAGCTACAAGGTCTAAAATGTTTTGTGTGTGGTTTATCCCAGTAGTTGTGAAAGACAGTTTTCAAAAAAAGTGTTCAGAACTTCTACCTAAGAATATCTGTCCATGCCACATGCATCAAATCCATAGACATCCCAGTATATACAGTAGGTGAATGTTGCCTCCAATTAATATTGTGTCATCAGGGCATGTCTTTTCTACTGAATGTAGAAATTCTTTGAATAATTCTACAACTGTTACAAAGGAACTGGGTGGCTGATAAAAAACAAATTGGATTATGAATATGAGCTCATATAGGGTGGTTATGCCAGGATGACTTCACAGCCAAACTCAATTTCAACTTTTGACACACGCAATAGTTTTGTTGACTGCTATGAACACTATCCCTCCTATGATATCTAAACTGTCATTTCCACATATGTTCCATTTCTTGTTAAATATTTCTGAGCTTTTTAATTCAGGTTTAATTAGCACTTGGTTCTCAGTACAATTTGAGCATGACAATTTCCCTGGAGGACAGTAAATTCAGGGACATTGGTGCTAGTGCTTTATCAATTTAATATTAAAATCTTGTCATTTGAGCTGTCTCTGCTTTGTATTGTGCTCTGTGCATTTTGAAATATTGAGTGGAAAATGTGCATCAGAGAACCTAGCCTTTCGAAAAGTTGAAACCCTTTAGTTCACAAACTACATGTTCCAAAATAAAGTTGAAGAAAGCTGTAGAACAGTTTCTTCTGATCAGTTTTGGTAGTGTGGTTTTCTGTATGCCATATCAAACAGTTATAATTGGATTCAACTGCTAGTCAATGTTTACGGTTGTAGATCTAAACTGTCAATGACATCTTCCCTCACGTATTCAGGAGCTTTAGCTTGTTACTGGAAGCAGTAAATAAATTATCCAGAATGCTGTCTAATGTACTTTTGTGACAGATATTCAGATTCCATGAAGGATAGACGAAGTTAGCTTGCTGTATGTGATAGTACAGAAATTATACAAAATAATTAGGTTTAGTCGCATCAGTTTCTTGCTGAAAAGCATATACCACATGGATTAAAACATTTTGCTCTGCAGAAGATTCTCATTGTTTGCGATAAGTCAGTGACTCAAAGGATACTTCCTGACAGACTTACAGGTGACACATGTCTATAGAAATAAATATGAGAAAATTTGTTCCTAATTACAGACACACCTCACTCTTACTTGTGTTTTCCAAAAGTTAAGTCCTTGCAGAACTTGTAGTGCTATGAGAATTTCCATGTAAATTCTAGAACCACTTGGCCTTCCTCCGTCTCGAACCCACGGTATTTTTAATATAAGTGTGAGAGAGACGAATCTGGCCTACTGCGCATTGCATGTTTGTGTGCGCAGGTCTAAAAAAAGTCATGAGCAAAATGTGGATGCGGCAGCCGAACGGCAGCCGACAAGTACCTGCTGTATGATCCATAGAGTTTCTGTGTATGTGTAGAGAAGAGCCTGTGCTATTCTCTGCTGGTTTAGTGACTGTGGTGATTGATAAGAAAAAATGAAGAAATGAGATTAGACTTCCAGTTAATTCATGTCTTGGACTTGCTGGAGGCAAGACATATTTTGTGATATGTTGGTAGATGAGACATGGTTGTTAAGCCAGCTCTTTTCTAAATGGACTTAAATCTGTTTCTAATGTGAGATGATACGAGTTACTTACGAGAAGTTAAATGTTTATGTGTGAAGTGTGAATTTTGTTCTTATGAAGCTCAAATGTACCAATAGTCATTGAAAAGTATTCATCGAGAACCAAATTATTTCACAAGTGGTAAGAGAGTCTTTAAGGTTCCTGTGACTAGCATCATTCTTTGGAAAATAAGTTAATAGAGATCCCAGAAGCTGGCTATCCAGAGAAGAAGATCAGGTGTATACACCAAATAAGTCGACTCGTATAAGAGAGGTGGGAAGGTTGGAATCCAACTTCACACATTCTTGTCGTCAAAAACCATTAGAAGCTGCATAACGCTCATTGTAAACGAGTCACCATCCTTATGGTTCTTATATGATGTTACAGTTCTTATATGATGAATATCACTGTAGCCTTGGAGATACTAAGCCACTAACAGTAGATAATCTGCAACTATTGATTATAACTGAGTAGGCAGCAGCTTTCCTATAATTTGGCCATATTTACTTTACTAGGTGCAGGTAATCTATAGGATTTTAACGATACATTATTGTTAATGCAATTTCTGACAGTTGCTTCACTATTTTAATATGGAGCTTGACTTGTTCTGCATTGGTAAATGTTGTGCTTTATGATAGGATCTACAGAATACGATGTATGGGTGACATGGTTGTTGTGCTGCCACTCACCTTCTCTCTGTCATCTTAAAGTGCTAGAGGGGCATAACATTTTGCAATAGAGGTGAAAACTCAAGGAAAGTAGAGACCGAGTGGTGTCACACTCATAGGTGTATGTGATTGTATACGGCACATTTGTAAACTGATTGAGGTATGAAAGTCCCTGTCTCATTACAGTACTTGCTATTCATTTTAATTGTCAAGTACCCTATAAAAATGCAGAATAGTAGTGAAACTAGTTCTGTCAAATATATAAAATATTCTGGAAAATTACAAAGAGACAGAATAGCTGGGCGGTAGTTATCTTCAAGATACCTGTCCTGTCATCTTTATTTCCTATTGTCCTTGTTGCAGATAGGTCCATTCCATCCTGGGGTCTGAGTGATCTTTCCTTCTTTCTAACCTTCCCCAACCTATCTCAACCTCCCTGACAAAGCAATTAATAGTTCCAAAAGCAGGGAATAGTTCCGTCTATTTTCAGTGTGTTTATTGGCATTCCTGGAATTTTTCTCCTGGAGGTAAGTAAAGGGCCATCATTTTATAGTTCTCATAGCAAATTTGTGTATTAAATATTTTGAATAATTTATGTTACCAAGTGTCAAATTGATTCTACTTTGTTCAAACTCGAGGAATAGTTTCAGTTGAACTGTTTAATATCTATGATTTCACGTTAATATTCCAGGTTCAATTGAGTCACTCAAAGTACGATTCGAAGGAAAGGATTTCACATTGCAGGAACTTGCACAAGTTATCAGGAAGAACCCAAAAACTGTAATTATTGATGTTTCAACATTTCCTCAGGCCATTCCGTCAGTGCTTCAGTCAATACAGAAGTCGGGGATGAATCTCAATCCACAGCAAGATGGAACAACGCTGTACATTCCTGTTCCAGTGTAAGAACTTAGCATCTTTTTTTTTTTTAGCCTAGTACAGTGACTTCATTAGTTGATTATGAGAATGCAAAGGAGACTTTAAGATGTTGCTGTTCAGTTAATAAAGGATTCTGCCTGCTGTATCAAAAGTTTTTGGAAAAATTAGGGTATGTAGTTCAGTGCCATCATCTGCATGAGGAATGAATTGTAAATTTTTAAGTTACATGATGAGAATTTTTTGTGGAAACTGTGTCTGCCACTTTGAATTGTTCTTTCCATCATTGTTGATACTATGACTTTTACATTGCTTCCATAACAGAAAGGCTGTCAAAAATAGCTCCAATTATTGATCATACTGGCTTTCTGCATGAAAACTCGCATGCATATAGGCAAGGGAAGAAGATACTCATGGTCTTTTATTTATTAAGTTGAAAAAGTTCAGAAATTGAGCCCTTTGTCTTGTCAATTACCAACTGAACCCATTTAGAGTATGTATGTTTGACCTCATGTCAGCAGTTGAAGTTATTTTTAAACATTTAATGTTTGTAATGTTTGTGTCCACGTTACATGGAAACTTGTAGGGGTGAATTTGGAAGTTATCTGTTATTTCTTGTGTCACAATCAGTTACATTACCAACAAAAATACAAAATCAGTGGACAGAATTTCTATTGAATACTGCTTGTGATGCCATAGGAACTGTACTGTAGAAATGAGGGGATGCCTGATGAGACATTCTTACAACACCAATTATTGGATAGGGGAGAGAGAGAGAGAGAGAGAGAGAGAGAGAATCTGGTGAGAAAGGGGCTAGGAATTGTGGTTTGGGGGGAGGGACCAAAAATATACTTTCTGTGTAGGATGGAACAACTTTTGATCATTAGAGCAGGGTTATGTAAAGTGACAGGGGGAAGCTCTGCCACCCCAGTAACAAAAGAAATGGGATCTATGGGAACACCAACCTCTAGTCAAATTAAAAGAGGTATGCAGAGTCAACAAATGCAGTCATTACTGCCTCATAACTCAATATACAGGACAACAAATGAAGTGCACAATTCCCCAGTGACACAGTAGCCACTACTGCGCTTTGCAAGTTTGATTATACACTGAAGCGCCAAAGAAACTGGTATTGGCATGTGTTTTCAAATACAGGCAGAATATGGTACTTGGTCAGCAACACCTATATAAGATAACAAGTGTCTGGCACAGTTGTTAGATCAGTTACTGCTGCTACAGTAGCAGGTTATCAATATTTAAGTGAGTTTGAACTTGGTGTTAAAGTCGATTTACGAGCAATGGAACACAGCATCTCCGAGGTAGCAGTGAAGTGGGGATTTTCCGTTTGACCATTTCACGAGTGTACTGTGAAAATCAGGAGTCCGGTAAAAAATCAAATCTCCAACATTGTTGTGGCCGAAAAAAGATCCTGCAAGAACGGGACCATCGATGACTGAAGAGAATCGTTCAGTGTGACAGAAGTGCAACCCTTCCGCAATTTGCTGCAGATTTCAGAGCTGGGCCATCAACAAGTTTCAGCGTGCAAACCATTCAACGAAACATCATCAATATGGGCTTTTGGAGCTGAAGGCCCACTCGTGTACCTTGATGATTAAATGACACAAAGCTTTACACATCTCCTGGGCCCTTCAACACCGACAATGGACTATGATGACTGGAAATTGGTTACCTGGTTGAGTGAGTCTCATTTCAGATTGTATCGAGCGGATGGACGTGGACGTGCATGGGTATGGAAACAATCTCATGAATGGATGAACCCTGCATGTCAGCAGGGGACTGTTCAAGCTGGTGGAGGCTCTGTAGTGGTGTGGGGCATGTGCAGTTGGAGTGATATGGGAGCCCTGATATGTCTAGATATGACTCTGACAGGTGACGTGCATGTAAGCATCCTGTCTGATCACCTGCATCCATTCATGTCCATTGTGCATTCCAACGGACTTGAGCAATTCCAGCAGGACAATGCAACACCCCACACATCCAGAATTGCTACAGAGTGGCTCCAGGAACACACTTCTGAGCTTAAACACTCCCACTGGCCTCCAAACTCCCCACACATGAACAGTATTGAGCATATCTGGGATGCTTTGCAACGTGCTGTTCAGAAGAGATCTCCACCCCCCTCGTACTCTTACGGATTTATTGACAGCCCTGCAGGATGCGTGGTGTCAGTTCCTTCCATCCCTATTTCTGACATTAGTCAAGTCCATACCGTGTCATGTTGGGGCACTTCTGTATGTTCGCGGGGGCCCTACACAATATTAGGTAGGTGTACCAGTTTCTTGGGCTCTTCATTGTTAATGTTGGTAAAGACTCTGTGCTGCAAAGCCTTCCTTGTCCTGTGGATTCAAGATTAATGAAAAGAGCAGATAATAAATATATGGCATAAGATCGTGATGACTATTGGATTTCATATTTTGTACTTGAGGTCTTTACCTTTGCCATGTGACTTAAGTTGTTCTTCATCTAAGAGTAGTGTTCTATAAGTTGTTCACATTTTAAAATATGCATCAGAAACTCGTTACAGGAAATTACAATCCTTTTCCTTTTTTGTTGTAGATAAAATGTATGCTTGTTATGGTAGAATAAAACACAGTTTTTATTTTCAGGGTAACAAAGGAATACAGAGAAACTCTTGCAAAAAATGCAAAAGTTCTTTTTATCAGATGCCGTGATAATGTGAAAGATGTGCAAAATCGATATATTAAAAAGGTGAAAACTCTTGCAGATGTTTCAGAGGATACATCTCACAGTGTTCAAGAACAGGTTTGTACCATTTTCGTGTATTTATTTTGCTTCTCAACTATTTGGTTGATAGCTTATGTGTACAGTTAGATACTATTCTTATGTCAAGCTGGGTCAAATGAACCTACTGATACCAGATGTCAGATTTCCCCCTTGATATAGTGATGATGTGGCATGTGACATTATGTGTGTTCAAACATAAAGAGAACAAAACATTCACAATATTTTTTGCTTGTATATTGTGTTTTGGAGTATACATTGTGATGTCAGACTAGTTGTAGCAAAAGCCGAAGTATGTTAGTTTGAAAGGTGACCAGTTTGGTTGTGAGTTATTGAAACCAACGAATGTGAATGTGTCATATTAGTTGTGGTGTACTACTGAGCTGTAATGTTGCCCAAGTTTTAGGTTAGGTTGAAAGGTTGCAGTTTTGTTGTTGAAGGTTTCAGTTAGTGTCAAGTCACAGAAGCTTCCTTCAGTTGTCTCAATTCCATTTGTGAGTCTGCATTGCTTTATACACGTATCGAAATGCTACATAAAATTGAAAACATTTCATACTTTTGTGTGTGAAAAAAAGCCGCACCCAACAGCAATAAAGATGCATTTTGGTATAAACAGATTCTGTGAAAATTAAGAATATTTTGACAATAGTTGTGCCATTAGTTTTTCCAGAACAGCCTGTGAAATTAAGAAATTTGCATTTCACTGTTTACCAGTGATCTTGTTAACACGTTTGCTTGTTAGCTAAAAATTGTGGTCACGTTGCAATTGAAAAGCTCAACTACCTATGTTGGTCTTCTGTTAACTGGTATGTGTTGTGGAGAGGATCACAAGGGGTTCTGATGAATTGTGTCACTCACATCGTGTACTGTGTCTGTTACTTTTGTTAATACTTTTCAGGGAGATAGACTAGAATAGACTCTATATTGTCACATGACATGTTATATACAATCATTTGATTGAAACATTGGTGACTCGTCAATGAATAATTTGATGCCTACCTGAGTATATCTAAAACAAGATACATTTAAATAAAGCATATGGATGCTCCCAGAAGCACATTACAACATAAAAAGTTAATTACATGTTAGATTTCTTCCTTTTTCTTAAAATTTTTACCAATCTTTTAAAGTATTTTTCATGTTTGTTTCTGTAATTCATAAATATGGACATATTTCAAAGACACTTACTTTCATAAAAGTAGTACATATATTTACATCTAGATATTTAGATACATGGTTGACACTATACATAGTTTATAAGTGACACATATAAAAAGAACATATACCGCCATTAAAAGGGAACCTAAGCATACACACAGAACATAATGTAGGAAAAACAGGAAAAAAAGACAAATGTAATATCTTCTACTTGTCTTCCTTATTTAAAAAATCATCCACACTGTAGTACTATTTGCTTTTTAAATATTTTTCAGTGTTTGCACTGGTGGTAGCTTGCAGTCCTTCAGCTTTGAACGGATCTTATTGCGTGTTAAATAATGTTGTATCCTGATGAAAACAACTGTTGTTCTTGATTGTGTGGACAGGTTACATCCTGTGTAATATTCCAGTGTAATAAAAGTTTAAAATTCATTCATTCATAGATCAAGTAGGAAGACTTTCAGAGATGGGGAATGTGTGAAGTAATACATTTACATGAGACAAAGAGGTCATAGAAAGTTAATCCATCTGCTGCATTAACAATAAACTATCACTGCACTGCTTAATGCTGTTAATGCTTGTGTGATCTAAGTTTGATGGAGTAAATTAGTAAGGGAGCTGCTACTCTGGACAAAGCTGCTGCCTCCTTCATTTTATAATTTAGCTGAAGTTTGGCTGTGGTTAGTAACTTAATATTTACTCAATTACATTGATAGTTTTCAGGAAAATTGTTTCTACAGCCATAAATACTGAGTCCTATTTGTAGTATGTTATTACTTGTAAAACAGCTTTATAGCCAAAACATCTACTTGCCATGTAGGTAACAGAAATTTGCAGTCTCAGAATGCAGATATTGAGATAATTTGTAGAAACATTTGTAATTTTCTTTTGAACTTGTAGGAATTCTCAGTTTCTTGCTTTATGTTGAACCAGAGGAGCCAGAGATAGCAGTTGTGTGTGCGGTGTGCTTGCTTATGTGAATGCGTGTGTGTTTTTTATTTCCTGATGAAGGCTTTGGATGAAAGCTAAGGGTGTTACAGTCTTTTCATTGTGCCCATTTGCTATTCAGTGTCATCTTTACAGTGAGTATCAGTCAGTCTTTTCCATAATTGTTGATATTCCAACGTGGACTGTCTACTGTTAGAGTTTCATTTACACAATACTATAATACTGCTCACTTCTGCCGAACAGACACTTTATTTACTTTATGTACACTGCTCCAGAAGATAATTCCAGTAGGAACAGGGAGTGAGAATATATTAAATAAGCCAACACTTGTGCCTTTAGGTCGACACAGTGGGAGATGCTAAACTCAGCTTCCCAATTACTTGACTCCATTTTAATCTGTTATCCAGGTGTTATCCAGCTGGACCCTAAGCAATAGTACACACTGTACCTTATTCAATGTATAATCATTAATGTCTACTTCTGGTACTAAAATGTCATTATTGCTTGTTTGAAATTACATAGTATAACTTTTTGATAAATTTTAAATGCAAAACTAAGTTAAGCTGACTTCTGGTATTCAGAAATCTTGAGGCTGCCTCGGACTTACTCAGGTCTATCAGAAGAACATCATTTAATTTAAAATGCATGAATCATAATCCTGTATTGCTTTTTTGGTAGGTTTTTGTCTTCTTGTTACCATTATATGATGTATGACATATAAGCAGTGCTGTGTTGATGACTGATGTATAACTCAGCAGTGTAGTGTAATATTTGTTATGGATGGATATATTATTACAGAATAGGACACGATGTAGCTCCAAGCTTTTCAGTGTGAAAATCACCAGAGAGCAGTAAACATAAGGTAGTTACTAAGCGCTTTATATTGAACATTCTTCTCCCACTGGTGGCTGAGACCAGAAAAAATTCGAGATCGTTGTCCGTAACTCTGCTGAAGACCAGTCTGTACTTTATTTCGTGTAATAATTTTCGTTAATTGCAACAGATTATCCAATCTCATTATATGTTAAAATGTAACACTGAGCAGGAATAAAAACAGTTGACTATGAGATTACAGTGGCAGATTGTGTGTTTCAATCCACACGATGGAATTAATGACACTGCAATACAATTAAAATGGTGTACACAACCAAGTACATAATATTCTGAAGTAAATTTGATAAATTTCTTGCACTCTTCCTGGCGATACCATGGCAAGCACAGCAGAAAAGACAACTAATATAAGAGCTGATTCATAATGCAGCTTGCCATGATTAATCTCATGGCAGTAATCTGGTAATACAAAACTTGTTGCAAATGATGTAATAATTGACTCACTCCCTTTCAAGTCAGATGCTTTACTCATCAGTCATACATTTTATGCACACCCTGAGCATATACACTGATGAGCCAAAACATTATGACTACTTGAGTAGTCCATCTCTGGAACACAGCACAGCAGCGATTCTGCATAGCATCGATTTGATGAGTCCTTGGTAGATTTTGGACATGTGTGGCATGGGAAGTCTATGCATAGGTCATGCAGTTTCCTTAAATTATAGACTGGTGCTTAGTGGGCAGAGTGCTGGCACCTGACAGTGTCCCAGATGTGTTCCATCAGTTTCAGGTTAGGTGAATTTGCTTGCTGAGATACCAACATGAGTACCTGTAACACTGCTTGAGAACTGAGGAGCGCAAAAATGAAAATCACTGACAGTTTAGTGTGATAACAATTCTCATCCAAGTTACAATGATGTAAGGTTCAGGCAGTGGAATATGGAATCTACAGCTGCTGATTCAACATGGAACATGGTCCCCTGTAATGTTGCAATGATCATAGATGGTATCTTCTCATTACATCCTCCCAGTCAAATACACATCATCATCATCATCATCATCATCATCATCATCATCATCATTTGACAGGTCAGCAGTTTTTCCAAACATACTCATCTTCAGTATATTTGTATCCAAACCTTTGGGTTAGATCACGCACATCTTGTACAGAAGTATGTTTACAGTAATACGTTGTTACACAATCAAAACTTATGTAAAATGAATATTGTGATACATCATGCACCAGTAGCATTTACAATATTATGATACTCATCACAAACAACCGAAAACAGAATTTTTCATCTATTCAGTTAATATTTTTCCAGTGATTATGAAATAACAATTTATATAAGTGTTTTAGTTATTACTGACAAATTTAAAGTTTATATATGATTTTGTTGTTGTGATCTTCAGTCCAAAGACTGGTTTGATGCAGCTCTCCATGCTACTCTATTCTGCGCAAGGCTCTTCGTCTCTGAGTAACTATTGCAACCTACATCCTTCTGAATATGCTTACTGTAGTCTTCTCATGGTCTCCCACTATGATTTTTATGCCTCACGTTTTCCTCCAGTAATAAGTTGGTTATCCTTTGATGTCTCAGAATGTGTCCTACCAACTGATCCCTTCTCCTAGTCAAGTTGTGCCACAAATTCCTCTTCTCCCCAATTCTACTTAGTACCTCCTCATTACTTACATGATCTACCCATGTAATCTTCAGCATTCTTTTGTAGCACTGAATTTCAAAAGCTTCTATTCTCTTCTTGTCTAAACTGTTTATCGTCCATGTTTCACTTCCATACATGGCTACACTCCATATACTTTCAGAAAAGACTTCCTCGCACTTAAATTTATATTCAGTGTTACAAATTTCTCTTCTTCAGAAACGCTTTCCTTGCCATTGCCAGCCTACATTTCATATCCTCTCTACTTCGACCATCATTAGTTATTTTGCAGCCCAAATAGTGAAACTCATCTACTATTTCAAGTGTCTCGTTTCCTAATCTAATTCCCTCAGTGTAACCTCATTTAATTTGACTACTTTCTATTATCCTCATTTTGCTTTAGTCGATGTTCGTCTTGTATCTTCCTTTCAAGACACTGTCCATTCCATTCAACTGCTCTTCCAAGTCGGTTGCTGCCTCTGACAGAATTACAATGTCATCGGCAAACCTCAAAGTTTTTATTTCTTCTCCTTGGACTTTAATTCACATTCCATATTTTTGTTTTGTTTTCTTTACTGCTTGCTCAATATACAGATTGAATAATGCTGGAGATAGGCTACAACCCTGTCTCACTCCCTTCTCGACCACTGTTTCCCTTTCAAGCCCCTTGACTCATATAATTGCCATCTGGGTTCTGTACAAATTGTAAATAGCCTTTTGCTCCCTGTATTTTATCCCTGCCACTTTCAGAATATGAAAGAGACTGTTCCAGTGAACACTGTCAAAAGCTTTCTGTAAGTCTACAAATGCTATAAATGTAGGTTTGCCTTTTCTTAACCTATCTTATATGAGAAGTCATAGGGTCAGTATTGCTCCTACAATTCTCTGGAATCCGAACTGATCTACCCCGAGGTCAGCTTCTCTACCAGTTTTTCCATTCTTCTGTACAGAATTTGTGATGTATTTTGCAGCCGTGACAAATTAAACTGATAGTTCAGTAATTTTCACAGCTGTCAGCACCTGCTTTCTTTGGTATTGGAATTATTATATTCCTCTTTAAATCTGAGGGTATTTTGCCTGTCTCATACATCTTGCTCACCAGTTGGAAGAGTTTTGTCATGGCTGGCTATCCCATGGCTATCAGTAGCTCTAACGGAATGTTATCTACTCTGGGGGCCTTGTTTCGACTTAGGTCTTTCAGTTCCCTGTCACGTTATTCACGCAGTATCATATCTCCAATCTCATCTTCATCTACATCCTCTTCCTTTTCCATATATAGACCCTCTATATACTCCTTTCATCTTTCTGTTGTCCCTTCTTTGCTTAGGACAGGTTTTCCATCTAAGCTCATGATATTCAAACAGGCGGTTCTCTTTTCTCCTACTCTCTTTAATTTTCCTGTAGGTGGCATCTATCCTTCCCGTGTTGATATATGCTTCTAAATCCTAACATTTGTCCTGTAACCATTCCTGCTTAGCCATTTTGCACTTTGTGTCTGTTTCATTTTTTAGACATTTGAGTTCCCTTTCGCCTGCTCCACTTAGCGCATTTTTATATATTCTTCTTGCATCAATTAAATTCAATATCTCTTGTGTTACCTTAGGACTTCTACTAGCCCTCATCTTTTTACCTACCTACCACTATTTCGTTTCTCAAAGCTACTCGTCCTTTTTTTTTTTCTCTATTACTTTCCCCTGTTCCTGACAGTCATTCCTTAAGGCTCCCTCTGAAACTCTCTACAACAGCTGGGTCTCTCCGTTTACCCAGGTCCAATCTCCCAAAATTCCTACATTTCTGGAGTTTCTTCAGTTGTAATCTACAGTTCATAACCAATAAATTGTGGTCAGAGTCCACATCTGTCCCTAGAAATGTCTTACAATTTAAAATCTGGTTCTGAAACCTTCCAGTGTCTTCAGGTTTCTCCTACGTTTACAACCTTCTTTCATAATTTGTAGACTAAGTGCAGAATTTGTAGAATACGTGCAGAATTCTACCAGACAGCCTCCTCTTTCTTCCTTTCCCCAGGTCCTTATTCGCCTACTATATTTCCTTCTCTTTCTTTTCCTACTATCAAATTCCAGTTCCCTATGACTATTAAATTTTCATCTCCCTTAACTGTCTGAATAATTTCTTTTATCTCATCGTACATTTCTTCAATCTCTTCATGATATGTGGAGCTAGTTCTCATATAAACTTGTACTACTGTGGTGGGTGTGGGCTTTGTGTCTATCTTGCTACAATAATGCATTCACTATGCTGTTCATAGTAGCTTATCCATGTCCCTACTTTTATTACATTATTAAACCTACTCCTCATTAAGCCTATTTGATTTTGTATTTATAACCCCTTATTGATCTGACCAGAAGTCCTGTTCCTGCTGCCACTGAACTTCACTATCTCCCACTATATCTAACTTTAACCTATCCATTTTCCTTTTTAAATTTTCTAACGTACCTGCCTTATTAAGGGATCCAACATCCCACACTTCGATCCAGAGAATGCCATTTTTGGTTCTTCTGATGACGACATCCTCTTGTTTAGACCCCATCCAGAGATTTGAATGGAGGATCTTGTTTACCTCCAGAATATTTTACTCAAGAGAATGCCATCACCATTTTAACCATACAGTAGAGCTGCTCATGCTTGAGAAAAATTACAGCTGTACTTTTCCCCTTGCATCACAGTACCAGCAGAGCAAGGTTGTTTTGGTTGATGTTATAAGTCCATATCAGTCAATCATCCAGACTGTTGCCCCTGCAACTACTAAAAAGGCTACAGCCTTGCTTCAGGAACCACACCTTTAGCGCCTCAACAAATACCCCTCTGTCGCAGTTGCACCTACATTATGGCTGTCTGTATCGCTGAGGCACGCAAGCCTCCCCATCATTGGTGAGGTCCATGGTTCATTGGGGGGGGGGGGGGGGGGGGGGGAGTGGACAACAGTTTATATATTGTGTATTTCTATATATTTGATCTTTCAAAAAAAAGGACAGTTTCACTACATCTTACTTGATATTCCATAGACATCCCAACTGGTGTTACATTCATTATCTTTCAAAAGTCTCAAAAAGTATGACATGTACTGATCTATTCTGCAGTGATAATTTGTTTAGTTGTTATTAGAACTGTTATCACTACATTCACTGCTAATTTTCTTGAGCTATTGTTGTGCTGTCTACCAGTAAGTTCTTTGCTAGCCTCATTCATTGCATTCCTGACAACTTTACTTTTCTCTTTGTATCTTGCGTAGCTATTGACCCATATTAATTTGCCTAAGCTTCAGATCTGAATACTTGTAGCATTGTTCACTATTGTTGTTGTGATAGGTGGTTGACAGTTACCCTTCTGGCAATGCAGAAGAGCTAGTCATAGTGAGACCTATGTTAAAAATCTCCTGTATGATATTGCATCTACAGAGAGTTATTTTTATTGTTATTGCTGTTGGCTAATTTCACTAGTCTGTCAGTGATATCCTAAATAAAAACTTATTTGCCATCTTTGTAAGAAACAAGATTACAACTTTTATACCAGATTTCTGACTTGAAGCGGCAATTTTTTGACATTGATGCAACTCGGGGATTGAAATTCTGAATTTTTGGAACAGCTGTCTGCTAAGATATCCTCTGACTTTTGCCTATTTCCGCATATCAGTACATCTAAGCTGAAAACGTTTTGAGTCAAGCAGAAAGGTCATGGCAACTGAATTTTTTTCCAGACCTTCCAGAGCTGCTCTTGAGTTACGAAATCTACTGCCAAGAAAACTAATAAACTGTAGTTCTCCACTTGGGTTTTGGGTTGATGGAATTAAAGAAAGGTGAGAGTAAAAATATGTTGAACTGAAGAGGACAGCATCATGAACTGTAACTTCTCTTAAGCAGTGTGGTGAAATAGAAAATATGCATCTGGAAATGAGGAGAACAAATGTTGATTTCTTTTTGGTGTTTCATAAAATAGCTTATCAAATTATCATGAGTTCTGCACATTTCATTACCGAGTCATTCTGGAACAGCACAAGGCAGCCAGGCATTGCAAGAAGTGGAATTATATGCAGAAAATAGTATAAAATACCTGTTGAATATTGAGAAAATAATTTTTGTTAGAATGGGGACACTATGAAGGGAAACAATCATAATTCGAATGTACATGACAAGAAGAGGACATGAGTATTCTAATTTGTCATGATTTATGACGACTGAGAAGAAACTGTTGGGACAATGAAGGAAAATGAAAATGTTAAAAAAAGAAGTTGTGAAAGTTGTATAATTACAAGGAAACAGAATTTATGGCTCGTACTTAGGTTAGGAAGTGAAATTCTAAGTACTAACAATAGTAACAAAGAAAATCTTTGGACTGTGTGTTTCTTTCTCAGTGAGGACACACATATTAGTCAAGGAAGGCCACAAAGAAAGGCAAGGTTTACTCAAGTGGCACCATTTGTGAGGCAAAGAGGAGACAAAATTGTGGGAGATGTATCAAACAGATTTCTGTCATCTGATACATCCCCTCTCACCTTTGTCTCATCTTGTCATCACAACTGGTGGCCCCTAAGTGAGTTGCATCTCCTTAGTAACCTTCCCCAATCTAATGGTGTGTCATCTCTGAGGTGGAAACTAATAGTCAGTAAACTAGGGTAGTTGCCTGTGCATGTTCCTATAGACAGTAATTAAAATTCTGTCCCCTTTAGGTAAGTACTGACTTGTAATTTTGTAGAATTGAAGATGTTGTTACAGTGAGTGATATGAATGCTGTTTTTGGTAAAATTGGATTGAGATCAAGTTATCAAGATGTAAATTTGGAGGCTGGTTTGTGGAATTTAAAGAAAGACTGTTTCAAAAATACCTTTTTACAGTTATCACCCAGTAATAAAATGTAATTGTAAAATTTCTTGAAGTGGTCCCAGGAATAAAACTGAGTTAGTGATAATTAATTAAAGATTTGAAAATTGAGTTAAAGGTATTACAGCTTGCATGGGGTTGGAGGTAGGTAGTGACAATGTATTGATAATAACGAAGACATGATTTTTTTTGTGATGAAAATTTATGAAATATTTTATGGGTACAAAATTGAAAATATTCACCTATTAAATAGTGACTACCTAGAACTAAGTAACAAAAATGTAAAGAACAAGCAGAAAAATCTCTCATACTTTGTGAGACTGTGCTGTATTGGGTGACGAACACATTTGTACATAAATAAGCATCCCAGAACAAAACCTTGTAGTATGAAAAAGTGCATTTGATGTATCATATTGTAAACCCTGCATATTTAAATGAACCCAGATATTTCCCTGTTAATCCACCATGCAGCGTTATAGCAGTGTTACCATTCAGAGCATTAATATGGTGTCAAAAGCCTGTTTACCTTCCAAACTTAGTTCAAATTACCTTTTTGAATGCTGTAAGGACAATGTCAACCTCAGATACTGCACAAGTCAAAAGCAGATCAGAAGTTTCTAAAGTTAAATTTAAAATTTATGTTGGAAACAAATTCTACAAAATAGGATCTGAAGAAACAACTTCTGTATCTAATTGCTGTATGACACGAAAAAGCTCTTAAAAATTATCAGCACAGTATACAGATGCACTTAACTACATACCAAACCTCATGAACAGGGGTCAGAGTGGAAGAGGTACTTCCAAAATCATACTGCGACATTTTAGTGAGCCAAATAATGTGGATCATTTTAGGGTAGCTCAGTTGTAAACTCTTGGCTGTTTTTTCCATACACATGGCCCCAGAAATTGAAAGCAAAACAACAGTATTGTGGTGAATACCATTAAGCCACTGTAATTCTTTGAGTTTATTCAAAACTTGAAGAGCAGAGCTTAACAGTTTTCAACTTTTGAGAACTTAATAGAATGGTGAATAAATTTCCACATCTTCTGTCATTGTACCAATAACAACATTTCAAATTTTCCAGCCAGTTGAGTCACATGCCTTACGAACTTCCAAAATCTGCGTCTTTTGCAAATTTTGTTTGAAATTTGTGATGGAGTTTTCAGTTGATTAATTGGGTTGAACAGTCGGTGAGTATTTCAACCGAAATACATTTAGTTTCAGTCCTCCAACTTACAAGCGCAGTACCACAGTGTGAATGGCTGAAACCAAATAAATTTTTTTTAAAAAATATGAAAATATGTCTATTCCATCACCAATCAGTGTCGTTTACTTATAAAGCTTTACATTTATGTTCAGTCAGTGTGTGAAGTTAATGAATGTTTAAGGACTACAGGAACATAAGCTGCAGAGGAAACTATAACATTTAAATACCAGAAGATTCACAAGAGTCATAAATGAGGTATTATTTGGTAAAAATCGAAATGTTTGCTTGAAACATTATAACTTAAGACATACAGCCTTAACAGGATCATGTTTTCCAAAATAGTAATTGCTGTGTTGTCATATACAGTACCATTATTTGTCATCAAAGTGCAAGTGTGAAGTTTCAGTGAAGTGATGTTAAACTGAAAGTGAAGAAGATATTTAATCTATAGTAACTACAATGGATAAAGTTACATGACGAAAGTATAAGATGAAAATACAGACCAGTTGTTGTGAGTCCACAAATGTCAACCATAGTTGACATTCATGGAGTTGCAATACCTGCTCCATTCACCACCACCACCACCACCACCACCACCACCACCACCTGCCTCATGGTCCAAAGATGGTCACATTCTGACTGAAACCAATAACCATTGGAAATAAATATTTTACTGGAGTCAAGACTGTTTTTAACTCATTTTTAAAGTATTTTAGCAAGACCACTGTTTTTCTGCATGAGAAATGTTCTCAAAAATTATCTTAAAAATGTCCTCCTACCCTACATTTTGAAGTTGCTGTCTGACACATGAAGCTCTGCTTCTTTGCAAGGAAAGCTATCAGCATTTAAAAATTGCTTGCTTTAATTTTTTTTTCCACCCTAAATCTATGAATTAATAAAACATTTTATTTGCAGATTGCTGCTTTCGCAGACCAATATTTGGCAGAAGCAACAAAGATTTTCGAAGCCAAAGAATCTGAGCTCTTAAGATAAGGAAGAACTAAGGTGTCTAGTGTGAATGTTTTAGTTGTATAAATGTCTTTGAATGATATTAAAAATGTGACTAGAGACACTGATAAATGTGTAATTAGTATACACTTGGGTTTTTGTTGTGAAATAAACTTAAAAGAGACATTTGTGTATTAATTAATTGCTCCTAAGGTATCATACAACAAAGTAAGTAATTAACTAAATGCTTATTTTGTAGAACAAAACATACTTTGATATTTTATTTAGCACTGTGGCATTCTGTCTTATCCTATCCGTGTGCGTTGTTGGAGGCATCTATTTGATGTCTTAAATGAGGAAAAATATCTAGAGATTAAGGCATGACTATATCTCAGCTATTGTGCTGTATGTAGAGACACTGTTATGGTGTCTTGTTATAAGACACCATTATTTGACTAATGTCTGTCGTGATTCTTCACTTTTGTAATGTGTAGCTGCACTGCATTAAAAATAATTGTCAAATAAGAAAACAGGCGGGCATCAGCAAATCGTTCTCCATTTTAACTCCATCAGCGCCATCTGTGAAATATTTATGCCTGTTATATATAAAGATATGTGTGTTTTGTAGATTTTCTCGTGTGAAGAGTATCTTTGAACAAATTGTAGCATGCTTTTATATGTTTCTTCCAAATTTTAGTAAGGTTTCGTGATCTTGTAATTATTTTACTTACATGATAAACAACATGTTTAGCATACCTCAAGTGTGTTGTCCACTGGTGTAATACATATGTAGCTATGATGTCATCTGCAGTGTATTTTATTGTGAAATGAATAATGTTCCCTGAAAAGTCAGTTTCATTCCTGAACAAATTTATAGTGTGTGGTAAAAGTCCTCAAAATTCATGTATGATGACCACCAAAATAGAAAGAACTTTCTGTTGCTAAAATCATGTAGATCAGCACTTAATATACATGGTGCAGAAAAACAATTTGGCAAAGCATGTTGGGCAGGAAGAGAGCATCAAACAAAGGAATTTGAGTGTAGGAACTGGGTGTTGAAATCACATATTTACACACTACATGCATCAACAATAACTCCCGCTGTGTGACAGTCTTCAAGCCTGAAATGTGTTTGTGTTTGCCTGATACAAACATACTGCACACTCTCGCTGTTGCTAGGAGGAACTGATGTACAATGTGGAACATTGGTTTCAAGTGCACTTTTATTGTATTCAGTATGTTCAATGGTTTGACTAGAGCAAGTCTCAATGAGTGAGTGAGCGTTGTGAAGCATTAACATGGAATATGGTTTCATGAGAAATGGACTAGGTGACATGCATGTGGTCTGCGACACTGTTAATGGCAATGCAAGGGCAGCTCGTAGGATTTATCGGGAACGTTATCCACATCGCAGGCTGTCTCAGAAAACTACTTTTGTATCAAGTTACAGACAAATGAGAGAGACAAGATGATAGTGGGAGTAGCATGATAGCCAAATCTCTCTGAATGCATGTTGGTTATGGATGAGGCCTTCTTTACCCATGAAAGCATGTTCAATTTGCACAACAGCAACATTTGGGCACTTCAGAACCCTCATGCAATGTATGTCCATGGTCATCAAGAGCATTTCACTAAACGTGGAGACAGGAATTGTGAATGATTCGCTCACTGGCCTCTAAATGTTATGTCAGGGCTTTAATGCTCTCAGTTACCTTGTGTTTTTGCAACAAGTAGTGGCTGTTCTCTTCCCAGACATGACACTGTTGTATTTTTTCTTGTAGGGTACCATGAAATAACAGCACGCAGGCAACACTGGTTGAGTCAGAACAGTACTTGGTGGCTTACATTGTGGCAACAGCAGAAGTGATTCAGACTACTGCTGGTGTATTTCATGGAACACACCAACACCAATCCCTGCATTGCCACTATAATCCATGCCCACTTGAAAATGGTGCTCATTTTGAACATTTGCTACAAAGTACTTATTTTAATTAAGTGGTGGTAAGTCTGTGTATAAGAGAATACTAATTTTTCACTTACTTTGATCTTTTTAGGACATTTTGTAACGTGAAACATGAACGAGTGTCTTTTTTCCATTTCTAAAGAAGTGCTGTATAGTATGTCAATGAAGTTTGATATACCTTTATGTGATGCTTGGAAGTTTTTTTTTTGTTCTCGTCAGGATAATTAGTTAGTCCAAACATTTTGTTTACGTATACATTTTCTGTGAATTACTTTTTATATTGAGTAAAGATATGCTTATGTCAGATTTCAGTTATGTTCATGTAGTGCCGAAAATATGCAACTGCAGCCCATAGTTTCTACACTCAAATTGCTTCGTTTGATGCCATCTGTCTGCCTTACACTTTTGGTCAAAAGTGTTTTGGGGTAGCCTGTATTTCTTATGATGTTACTACCTTCTGGCATATTCAGATCAAAACTTAGAACATGTAAAACGGTATTCATTGTCAGTTTCAATAAAACCTATGCCTACAGGGGATGTGGCAGCTTAGGCATATGTTTTATTAAAACTTACCCTGAAGGTTGCTTTACAGGTTCTAAGTTTTGATCTGATGCTGGGAGCAGCCGAAACATTGTAATAAATGAAGAAATATATTAAGCCATGTAGACGATTTTATTCACAAATGATCACAAACTCACTCAGGAAGTTTATTGTATTATTAATAAGTAAGGGTAACATTGATGTGATTCTTCAGTTTCTCTCAGCATACTTCATGCTGAAATAGTTCACAGGTGAATGATCAGATGTCGGTGTCCAGCAGGCAGAATTTTTTGGCAAACGACCACGTTGCCATTATCAACACACCTGACAATGACAAGGTGGTCATTAACCGAAATATTCTGCTTGATGGACACCGACATCCAGTCGTTCACCCATGGAGTATTTTTAAAAGGATAACATACCAATCAAAATACCTATCCTGTCACAGCTAATTAGCTACTTAGTTTCATATTCTCAAACTATTTTCACACACACTGTTCTAGTTGTCTGTTTGTTTTCTTTAACACAGAGTGGTTATAATTAAATTTTTGCTACCTGAGCTGGTGTAGATGGAAAACTATTTACCCTATGGGTACCCAAGTTTATAGGAATGATGATCAGACTGTGGACTGCAGGATTTGTGTAGTTAGTCGTGTTAGTGTATGACTTGCCATTAGACACAAGTACTGGTATGACAACATTGGATTGAAACACAAGCATCAGTGTGCATTATAATTGCAGTCAGTCAACACGTGTCTGGACAACGTGAGCAGGGCTTTACTTCTAAAGCTGTTTTATCAAACCAAAAGCAGTAGTGCTCCTACTGTTCACGAATTCGACATGTTAAAGGAATATGGAGAGGTACTCTTTCCACATGGGGTTCGGAGAACACGATTCAGAAGTTTTAATTAACTAGTGATTCTTGAATTGCTCCGGGGAGAGGCTGATGAGCAATTGTGCCACAAATTGTTGAAGATGTTACTGTTACTATGACTAAGAATGCTGGACACAATGTGTGATCTTCAAGCAGTGCACGAACTATGTCATGACAGCTGAACATTACATGGTCCACTGTTTGAAAAGTGCTGCAAAAAGTTGTGGAATGTTATCTCTAGTGAGATTACAGGCTGTTGTGTATGCAGATGGTTGTCACACTGAGCAACGTTTGTAACCTGGGACATAAACATGATATGCAGTCAACAAATGTTACCCTCTCACATGGAAATTAAAATGTGTTTTTTTTTTTTTTTCAATAGTTTATTTCTTAGTTCTCCTCAACATGTTCTTACAAATGTTTACAAAAATATTCATTTTCCTACAATCTCTCATTTATTATGGGGCCCTTTTAAGTAGTGAAAGTTTAATATAACCACCTTGTGGATTACCAAAAGGTGATCGTCATGAATCCATCTCTTATTACATGCAGTAAATCTCTGTGTGCACAGCTATTGCTGATGTTACTTTTCGCTCTGTGCTTCACTCCACTCTTTGCCAAAATTAAATCTACTATTTCTTGATATCACTATTGTTCCCATACTATAGTGCTGTGAGGCAATTGTAGGTACTATTGACCACCTAAATAAATGCTTGCCAAATGTATATATGTGATTGCTACACATCAGTATTAATGTGATATCATTATGTATCGTTGAGACAGACCTTATATTTATTCCCTCTTTTGAATAAGTAGAGATTTTCATTTTTGCTGATTTTTGGAGCTGTGGAAGAGGATGAGCATCTCGGCAGAGCTGACACAACAACATTTTACTCACAAATATTTTATTTATGATTTGTAATCAGAGTGATACATAGACATAGATAAGATAAGAGCCACTTGGTATTGTTGTGTTCTATCAGTGCCAATTGGCCAAAGGTTATTATGTGCTTGGAGACACACATTTTTTCAAAGCATTTTAATGCATTTTTATTAGGAATGAAATTTAATTCTCTAATGGAGTGTTTGCCAGTGCTGACTTGGTAACTTCAAATTACACAAAAGATAAATCAAAACAATTATCTGTTTCCTGCAAGACAGTTTCTCACTTCAAGCCCTTCTTTTGCTTATAACATTTATTTTTAAATAAGAAGTAATTGTAATACAGAACATATTTTAAGGTAAGGTGGGCTCTCTTATTTCACAAAAACATAATTGTGTATGGTGTAATAAATTTTCTTTGACAATTTGTATAAGTTCCTCAATTGGCATATTAATGTTCTTGGATTAAAAATAACATCCTTGAGGACAAGAAAGTCTTTCACTTCATATTTGTAGGTATCACTATTTTTGGTACTGTAAGAGGTACTAAACACAAAATGTTTCTTATAGATTTTGTTTATCTCTTTGTTAATTGTGTTTATAGGACAGTCAATGTTATTAACGAGAGTCCAAATATATCTGATCTTGTGTAATTTTATGTGCAAGAATGATGTCTCAGCTACCAAATTTCTCGTATCTGAACCCAAAGGAACACATTTGGGATGCGTTGGGGCACCATATCCACACCCACAAAACACTTGTGTGGAAACATCTGGTGCCCCATATTTCCAGAAACCTAGCAAGGACCTGTTGCATCCATGCCATACAGAATTGCAGCTGTATTGTATTGCAAAGGTGGGTCAAAATGTTATGAGGCAGTAGTCATAAAATTTTGGTTCCCCAATGTACGAGGGGCATGCAGTTAGTAATTCAACACTTTTTTTTTCTGAAAGTGGGTTTGTTTTATTTAGGATACCAATAAAGCATATTATTTTCCATACTTCTGGCTACAAAACCCTATTTTCAACATACTCTCTGTTCAGTGTGTCAATCTTACACCATCTTACTGGGAAGGTCGCATGGTACCACTCCACTGGTCAACGTTGGAGCCAGTGTCTTGCTGCATCAGTAACCTCCACATCATCCACATACTGCTTCTTGTTGGAGTGCATCCTTCATTGGCCCAAACAGATGGAAGTCAGGAGATGTGAGACACGAGCTGTAGGGTGGATTAGGGAGAATAGTCCACTGGAGTTTTGTGAGCTCCTCCTGAGTGTGCAGGCTTGTGTGAGGTCTAGCATTGTCATGGGGAAGGAGAAGTACGTTTGCAGTTAAGTGGCGACGAACATGCTGATGTCGTTTCTTCAATGTCCTGAGGGTAGCACAATACACTTCAGAATTGATTTTTGCACAGAATAACCCCTTCAGAGTCCCAGAAGACATCCGTCATGATGTTACTGGCTGAGGGTATGGCTTTGAACGTTTTCTTCGGAGAAGAGATGGTGTGTGTGGCCAGTTGGCATGTCAGAGATCAGAGAGGTTTGCAGGGCTTTGTTGCGATGATGACAGATGCCTCAGCCAATGACTACCCATTCTTTTGTTCATTGTGAGGTCTCTGCAGACAGTATGTAAGTCCACTGAATATCTGCAATGCCTTGGTTTTTCACCAGAAGAAACTCCATGACAGCTCTCTGCTTGGAATGCACCTTTGTTACTAACACCATTTTTAAGGCCTTGTATAGTGCTGCCACATATAAAAAGTTCATAAAAATAAAGGGCCTGAAGCAGAAATATTCTATGATGTACCACAACAAATTCCACATATTTTCAGCCCAAATTGGCTGAGAAAAAAAAAACTGTTTCCTCCAGTGAAATTTATGTAAATACTTTTTGTTTGCCGAATGTGTAACCGTCAGCCTGTTGAGGACAACCTTGAAAAACTAACAGATGATGTGGCTGCAGTTGTCAGAGACTGCAGTTGTGTGTGTGTGTGTGTGTGTGTGTGTGTGTGTGTGTGTGTGCGCGCGAGAGAGAGATCTATTTTCTATTTTTGACGAAGGCTGTACTGGCCAAAAGCTAGTTTGTGACAGTCCTTTTATTGTGCCTATCTGTGACTCAGTATCTCCACTGCATGGTGTGTAGCAACTTTCCTTCTCATAATATTGTTACATTCCATCCTGGATTTTCCATTGTTTGATTTAATAGATGATGAACTGAGGTATCATTCAGAGTGTGGCCTCAGCAGCCAGAGACTGCAGTCGTGTGTGTATGTTGCCTGTCTCCGATGACGACCTTGTTGGCCAAAAGCTCACTCTCTGACAGTCTGTTTGTTATATGAACATAATTTTCAAACTCCAGAAAAGAGCCATAAGAATAATCACCAACAATAGTAGTTGAGCTCATTGTAAAGATCTATTCAAAACAATGGGGATTTTAACTGCTCCATGTGAATACATTTACCAGTCAGTTGTACACATAAAAAATAACATTGGTAATTAATACACAAACAGCTCTGTCCACGACCATGGAACAGTAGCACACAACTTACATTTACCAAGAAAAAATAAACATAAAACTCAAAACAGCATTTTCTACCAAAGAATAAAACTGAACAATAAATTACCAAAAGAGATTAAAGAAATTGCAAAAATACACTTATTTAAAAAGGCAGCTAAAAAGTATCTGTTATGCAATACATTTTATACATTGAAGGATTACTTAGATAAAACAGAGTATGGGTTTGGTAAAAAGAAGTTATACAAATAAATAATAACAATGATTATAAAACATCCAAAATTCCAGATAACACCTTCACACTATGTTTTTCCTTCTTTTTTCCTTATCTAGAAATACTTACCCCAAGCTAAGCGTAGCAAGGTACTAATACCTCTTCTTCTCTCTGAGCTCAACATCTCACTCATTACAGAGGGACGCTGACTCAGTTTTTCAGGGTAGCAAATGGGAAGATCCAGTACAGAAAATGTCCCAGAGATCACCAGTGAGAGAGAGAGAGTGTGTGTGTGTGTGTGTGTGTGTGTGTGTGTGTGTGTAGTGAGTGAAGTGTTATGAAACAATGTGTGTATAGTGTGTGAAGTGACTGATAGTGAATCATAGTGAGATATGAGTCAATAGTGTGGCATTACATTATTTAATAAGTTATTTGTGAAAAAAGTATTGTATACTAGGAGTAAATCTAATGATTGTCTCTAACTAGAAGTGTGTAAATGTATGTGTATACGAATAAGCTTATTTTAAATTGGTCTAAACTTGTAAATACTTTAATATGTCCTATATCCTTGTAAAAAGAAATCTACAGATGAATAAAGCTACTACTACTACTACTACTACTACTACTACTGTTCCATCTATATGGGGAATAGCAAGTATCCTTAACATAATATTGTTACATTGGTCTTTGTGATATATTCATGGCTTACTACATGTCCAACATCAGAACCAAATATTGGACTGTTCAACTATTAGATTGTCTCACAGGTTTGCCCATAATTAATTCATGGATAATGTGCAAACAATGGTGTTTTAAAGCGACAATACCAAAACAAAAATGGGTGCCCCTTAAACTGTAGAAATCATTTGGCTAATGACTTAATAAATGTTTCAAAAATTTTAGGCACAGTACTGCTATCCAAAGAAATTTCCATGACTATGAGACACGAAGATTCTGGCAATTCTGATGAAGACCAGCAACATTAACCCAAAAAACTAACATTAATTGTGCCAAAGCAAGGTCCATGTTCCAGAACACATTGAGAGTAGTTATGCTTCAAGATCTCGGTTACCATGATGCAAGTCATGAATAGAATAAGTTCCAATTGTGCAGAGATTTTTGTCAAACAGTGGAAAATCCAGGATGGAATTATGACAATATTATGCAAAGGATAATTGCTACTCACCATATAGTGGAGACGCTGAGTCGCAGATAGGCACAACAAAAAGACTGTCAAACAAAGCTCTCAGCCAAACGGGCCATCATAAGAATAGATAACACACACACACACACACACACACACACAAAATACACAAATGCAACTTGCACACATATGAACACAGTCTCTGTCTATCAAGACCAGACTGCTAGCAGCAACGCACAATGGGAGAAGGA
This sequence comes from Schistocerca nitens, assembly GCF_023898315.1. Classification (NCBI taxonomy): domain Eukaryota; kingdom Metazoa; phylum Arthropoda; class Insecta; order Orthoptera; family Acrididae; genus Schistocerca; species Schistocerca nitens. The sequence continues at coordinate 579,812,226 of NC_064618.1, read as the reverse complement.
ACTGGGGGTGGAGGTAGGGAGTAGGCTGGAATGGTGAGGGGTAGTGATAGCAGGTTAGGTGTGGGGGATGGTAAAGTACTGCTTGTGGTAGCATACAGAGCTGAGATGGGGAGAGGGTAGGGAAGGTGGAACAGAGGGCTGTGTAGAGATGGAATGGAAATGGCGAAGGGAACAGGTTGGTAAGACCAATGGCTAATGAAGTTTGAGGCCAGGAGTGTTACAGGTATGTCCCCTACAATGTATCCTACTTTCCCGTAACTCTACTCACTTCAACCTTCGTTAGTCATTGTCCTTCCCTGTTTGCATTCCAGCACCACACAGCCTTCTATTCCATAAACACACTCACAGACTGGTTAGATCTCTCTATTCTGCCCCCCCCCCTCTCCCCCCCTCCCCTCCCAGCCCCATCCTCCATGTAACCTTCTGACTGCACATAGCTTCGATACCCTCTCCCCACCTTGCCCCCCCCCAAACCTTGCATTTCCTCTCCCCCCACCCCACCCCAGTTTCCTCCTTACCCCCACCACCTAACTGCTTCTCCCATCATGCGCTGCTGCTCACAGTCGTATGCCAATGCTTTGAGTCCTGAATTTTTCAATGTTGAGACCCAATGTACACATAAGTGTATAGCCGCCTGTTTCATGCACACATGCTGACTGCTGTCCATCAGCGACTAAGGCTAAAATTTGCATTCCAGTTCCACAACTGGACATCCACTGAGTGGCGACAGGTGGCCTTTCCAGGTGAATCATGTTTTATGCTCCATTGGACAGATGGCCATTGGATCATTGGAAGGGTCCAGGCCAGAGGTGGGAATATTACGGTCTGGGGAATGTTTTTGTGGCATACTCTGGATGATCTTGTCATTCAAGAAGGCAGATTGGATCAATACAAGTATAAATCTATACTTGGGGACCATGTCTACCTCTACATGCAGTTTATTTTTCCTCTGCACAATGACATCTACCAGCAGGACAATGCAACATCTCCCACTTCTTGCAGTGTATGTGTGTGGTTCAGAGAGAGCATCAGGATGAGCTTACCATACCCCCCTCGCCAACAAACTCACCAAGTTTTAAACCCAATAGAGAATCTGTGGGACTACCTCCTTCAGGCTGTTCGCACTATGGATCCTCAACCAAAAAACCTAGCGCAGATGGTCACGGCATTGAAAGAAGAAAAAAAAAAAGAGTTATTCGAGCTTTTGACAGATGGTCACTGAATGTGAGTGGGCAGTGTAGTGCTGGACTACTCTACTATACAACGCTACTATACTTGGTCTCAGAACCAATCTAGATTTTCTGATTTGTCTGGATAGACAATTCCTGATGCACTGAGGCATAATTCAGGATTCACAGGAGCTGTGCTGATGTCGCACCCAAGGAGTAGAGATTGGGGTATGGCTGTCAGGCTCATCTTCTCACTGCTTCCTGAAGGTTGTTGTGGGTGGGTGTTCTTCCATATTGTGTGTTGTCATCTTGGTGTATGGCCTCTTCTTGGATGTCTCTCAGACAAGTAGGCATGCAGTTCATAAGTCAATATTTTGGTTGTCAATGACTACAACTTGTGCAACAGCTCTCCATTCCTTATTATCTTGTAGACCATTGTATTACTTAAACATATACTGAGCAATTCATCTTTGTAAAAGTGTTTCCAGAGATACAAAAAAGTAGCTATTGATCTTCTTTTTAGTAATGTTTCAGTTAACAGCCACGTACTGTAGTATAACTGTTTCCAGTGATACAGAAAAGTGCTTCTTTTTACTAATATTTCAGTAAACAGCCACAAGTTTGAGGCCAGGAGGGTTACAGGTACGTTCCCTACAATGTATTCTACATTCCTGTAACTCTACTCACTTCAACCTTCGTTAGTCATTGTCCTTCCGTGTTTGCATTCCAGCACCACACACTCCAAACTGATTAGCTATTTCTATTCTGCCCCTCCCCCCATCCATCTCCCCCTCTCCCAGCCTCATCCTCCATCTAACCTTCCGACTGCACATAGCTTCGATACCTTCTCCCCACCTTGCCTCCCCCCCTCCCAACCTTGCTATTCCTCTCCCCCCACCAGTTTCCTCCTTACCCCCACCACCTAACTGCTTCTCCCATCATGCGCTGCTGCTCGCAGTCTGACCTTGGCAGCCAGAGACTGTGGTCTTGTGTGTGTGTGTGTGTGTGTGTGTGTGTGTGTGTGTGTGTGTGTGTTATCTATTCTGATGAAGGCCTGTTTGGCCAAAAGTTTTGACAGTCTGTTTGTTGTGCCTATCTACAACAAAGTGTTTTTGTTTGTTTTAAAAACACAGTAGCAAAGACACGGTACCCAATACCTAGTTCAAAGACAGCATTATATGAAACATGCAGAGATCACCTTACAGGGATAAAATCAGTGGTAAAGAAAGGGGGAAACAACTGAAAAGAGAGGTAGGGATGTAGATCCAGCAATCAATACTGCAATTAGGCATATAAGACCACACAATCACAGAAGAAAGTTACTGCTTCCTGTGCACAGTGCCCTGGAAGTCCCTTCAATTATGTCATCAGTAGCTTCAAATATTTGGGAGTTAACTGGATGATTACAAACTAGTTAATTTATATGTATTATTGCTCACAATATCTTGGAAATGTAGACTTACATATGGCATTTTCAAGATTTGCAAAATGCATTGCAATATTGCTTTGCATGCTTTATTCTAATACAGCCAATTTCTGCTAATTTGAATCTCAATAAATCGAGCTTTAGATCATATAACTAATGAGGAGGTATTGAATAGGATTGGGGAGAACAGAAGTTTGTGGCACAACTTGACTAGAAGAAGGGATCGGTTGGTAGGACATGTTCTGAGGCATCAAGGGATCACCAATTTAGTATTGGAGGGCAGCGTGGAGGGTAAAAATCGTAGAGGGAGACCAAGAGATGAATACACTTAGGAGATTCAGAAGGATGTAGGTTGCAGTAGGTACTGGGAGATGAAGGAGCTTGCACAGGATAGATTAGCATAGAGAGCTGCATCAAACCAGTCTCAGGACTGAAGACCACAACAACAACAAAATCGAGCTTTTGAATAAATCGAATATGATGGGTGGACCATCGATAATCTGAGGAAAACCTACGTCTTGTGGTATACTCAATAAAGCAAAGCGATGGCAATTGTTTCGTTGCAACTGTTCATTACAATCATTTTGTTTTCTCAACAATGCATAACTTAAAAACAATACATAAATCAGTTTTAAAAATAACTACAAAGAAGTGTAAGTGTTTGACATCCACAGAAAAGAAGTGGGTTGTTGACCATACATAATATGGAGAGAAAAAAAGAAAAAAGGGCTGTAGCAAAAGGTTTCAAGATTCCATTATCCATGCTGTCAACAATCCTGAAGCAAAAAGGTAAAATTGCTGAAAACATATCATAAGGAGGGAGGAAGTGGACACTGAAGGGACTGTGGGAGGTACTGGCAGCAGTGGTGGTGGTGGTGGTGGTGGTGGTGGTGGTGGTGGTGGTGGATGGTTCACACCCACCTCTTCAAGAAAGCTTGTTGAAATGGGTTTTTCAATGATGCAGAGAACAAAACACATTTGTGAGAAGTTATATACCTTCAAATGTCATCGGCTGTTTGACAATTGAAGGGTTTGTTGCAAGTGTGAAGTGACTTAATAACTTTTTTTAAAAAAACATGTAACTTCAGTTTTAAGATGATTTGTGGAGGAAATGGGAGCATTAATGACTCAGTTAGTTCATCAACGAAAAATTAATGAAACTGAAGTTTTTGTTTGTTTTCTTAGAGACTTGTGTGTGCCTTTTGTTTGAAATGTTAAAATAAATAATAAAAAACTATAAAAAGTAAATATAGTTTTCTTCTAGTTGTTACTTTCTTCGATCCTTTGTAAAGAAAAACATCTTTTATTTGAACTATAGTACCATTTGTAACCTATGTTCTTATTTCAACTTTTTTCAGATTCCATCTTGATCAGTCAACAAACACGCATCAATTGAAATCTCAATTATTCAAACTTGTTGTTAGATCTCTTGAACATCAAATTATTGGTAGTCAACTGCATTTGAAGTATGAACAAGATTGAACAAGATTAAATGACAACCGAACAGTTTTGTTGGATAAAAGTATAGTTTATTTATTAATAAACACTGAAGCCAATACATTTGTCAGTTATAGACACATTGTGACTAGATATGTGTATGTATTATTTTATGAATATAATGTGGGTGGGAAATATCACACTCTAGAAGACCACATGTTTGCTTAAGGCCAGTGCATCTGTAACAGCTATAAAATGCAAATGCATGACCAGAGGTGGAAGGTCCTTCCTTCGATTCTGGTTCTGCTGGAGGTCACAATTTGTTCATGATTTAGAGTGATTTTCCAAATATGTTTGGTGTCTCGTGTGGGCCAGGTCAAGGGGATATTAGTGACAAGTCTCCTTCTTAGTTTTTTCTGATATTCAGTATGTCAGCTGCTTTCACTGTAGATCATCTACATCCACAGTTTCTGTTTCCAGCTTTTCTCTCCTACAAATACAACTTGGTACATCAATACAGCACAACTTCAAAGAAATTTAATTTGAGAAATACTGTTACTCATATGAAAAGCATTTGTCACAAAATTTGACACACATATGGGTCATGCAATAGATCTAAGAATGACAAAACTAAAAGAAAATCAAGTTTAGTTTAAAGTTATTTGTGTCCTGGTCTGAAAAATATTGCACCATACACAATGCAGCCCATTGTTTGTGCTGTTCTCAGGCAAGGGATGAGTTAGTTGCTGTTCATAAGCTGCTCGAAATCTCTTTGACTATGGTCAAGTGATTAGAAGCTATTGTGAATATGTGTGGTGGGAGGGCTACAAGAGTTATGTACCAGAGATGCCAAAAGTACCTCAAGTACTGCCCTCTCCTTTGAATACTGTCTCTTCTGAAGGAAGTACAGGATCTATCACTACTCATCAACTTGATTTGAGTGTATGATGAAGCAAGCTGGGATCTCTGTACTTCCTCTCTTGCTTTGCCATCTGCCTCCTTAAATTCATTTTATTTTCATTTTTGCCTAATTACCATTAACATGCATGCGTATAATCTGCATTTCCATAAAAGAGAAAGGTTGGCCCTCATTCTTAAAGACTTATAGCATCAGCTCTAATTTTGTGCTTACTTTGTGTATGTAAATAATTTCCTAATTTATTTTGATCATTCCTAGTTAATATCTTTGCTAAATCAGTAATTGCTTCATGACTTAGCTTCTATTGTTGACTTATAGACAAATATAAATTCTGTACTAATTGTAAACATTTGGAAGAAGAACTACTAGGATCCTTACAGTTGTTATGTGGCTCTATTTGAAAACTTATTAGTAAAGCCAGTTGTTTGTATAACTACAGCTGTTAATTTCATTATTTAATTAAATAATTCAGCCTAATCTTTGTGGTAGAAGAAACTGTTAAAAAGAAGGAATTTCTTGATGTATTCAGTTAATTGAATGAGTTACATTTTAATTGTAATTTATGTACCTTAAACATTGAACAGTGTATAGTTTCAGTGCCTGTTATTGTGAGGATGTATAAAGGACTGATTTTTGGTCCCAAGACAGTCAGTCCATGGCTGATTTTCAGAAGTAAAACAAGTATTGGTCAGATTAACAAGAGTGCACCAACTTAACAGTGGAATAAGTGTAACACAAATAGGCTGTATGTTAAAACAATTAATGAGAATGTCTGTTTAATTTATTTGAAAAATAGTGTCACATGTACCTCATTATCCTGCAAGAACTGTGATCTGTGTGGCCAGGTTTTTACTGCTCATAGATGTTCAGCAGCAAACTATTGTAGCAGTATGCTGATGTTGGCTGGAACCTATTAATGAGGCTTACCAACATTTACCAATTGTGAACTGGCCATGTAATTGTGTAATATTGGGAGCCAAAGAACTGTGAAACGCAATTGTGCAACTGATGGCTACATTATTTACAGTGGTCAGTATTGAACTTCCACCACCCATTTTTCAGCCAGTATAACAATGCAGTATATTGACACTATCAGTGAAGAAATAAAGCAACCGAACATCACATATAGTGCCCTTTTGGATGAGGACAATAAACAAGGACTTGCAAACTTTGAACAGTGAATGGTGCAGATTGAATGGAGTGACTGATTTTAAAGTACATGTGGCACCAGTATTATTCAGAACAGTGAACAGAGTAATTTACAGTGAAAAGTAAATACAGTATTCCGAAAGTTTGATCACACATGAACAATTAATGAGGTGGGAAGCATCAACAACACAGCATAACAACAGAAGATTGTTGGCCGAGGTTATGGAGGCAGCCATTACAAATGTTGGACGCAGCAGCCAATCTGGAATCAAACTCATCGGAGCAGCCATTATGGATGTAAGCTGCAGCAGCCAACCAGGAATCAAGCTTGTTGAGGTAGCCATTATGAAGAGAAGCTGCAGCAGCCAATCAGAGCAGCAGGTGAACTCAACCCACCTGATGTTAACAAGTAGGTTTTGGATGAGTGAGAGTAACCACAGCAGCAGCAGCAGGAGATGAGTGAATAAAAATAAGGTAATTCATAGCAAAAGCCATTTTATATTAAGTGATACATAATGAGTGGCCTTAACGAACAAGACAGTGTGATAGGGGAGAATGGGCAACAGGGCAGTGATGTGATTGATAACAAAGCTGTAGAGATTAAGTTTTTAAATGAACAGAAAGACTTAAGGGCGACTGACTTGGTAGATGATAGTGGTTATAAATCAGTGATTACTGTAACTGTGGATGATGGGTACGCAAGTCATATTGTGGATGAGATGATAAAAGTGTCATCTACATTGTGTGGTGATGTGAGCAAAATGGACATAAACATTAGTATGAGCATGAAGGAAGACATTATTAGGGTGGAAAATAAAACTAATAGTATTAAAACTGACATGGCTAGCGTAAAAGATGAATTGAAGCAAGAACTTAAAAAGAAAATTGAGGTAGTTAGCTCTAATCTTTCAGAATTAAATAAGAAGGTTGAGGCAGTAGTGAAAAATTGTGATGAAAAGATAAAGAAAGTAGTACAGAATTCTAATGAGAAATTGACATTAATGAGTAGTTAATGTGTAGAAGACAGAAAGAAAATTTGTGATGACTATAGTAGGAGGTTGGAGGCTTCCGAAAAGCAGTGTAAATATAGAGTCAAAGCAGTCAGGAAATTTTGTACTGAAAATAGTGTTAAACTTGAGAACTGAATCGATCAGATTATAAATGATTTAGAAGTGGAGGTAGAAACCAAGTATGCAGTAGTCAAAGAGGAAAAACTGGTAAAAGTAAATAAAAATGTAGATTCAAAATTGGTTTAAATGGAGAAAAAGGTGGAAGAGGTACAAAATATAAGGCATAGAGTGTGTAGTGTCCCAAACAGTCCTTCATTTGTTAGTTGTAAGAAATTTAATAATTTTGAACTATATGTGGAAGTGCATCCACTGGATTCCATTAGGGGATTTAATGATTTGCCTGAAACATGGAATGACAAAAAGAAAATGTCATTTGTGAGAGGTTTTGTGAAAGGGGATGCTTATGGATGGGCAGCTCAGATAACTGATAGTTGTACTTTGTGGAATGGCTTTAAGAAAGCATTTTTAGATGAACATTGGTCCTGAGAGAAACAACAGAGAAATTTGAGTGAATTTTGGGGAGGAGAGATTTGACTGTAGGAAGGGTTCTGTGAAATTTTTCTGTCAGTTTTGGATAAGCAAACTGAAAAATTTGGACAATGAGCTAGGTTGTGAACCCATCAGTGGAAAATCATAGGAGGAATTTTAATGCTAATAATCAATTGGGGGGAGAGTTTCAGGTAAATAGGATGAACAGAACTAATTATGGTAGAAATTCAAGGAATTATTGGGTGGAGGATAGCCAGAATGGGCATGGAAATGATAGGAGAAATTCAAGGAACAGAAATGGAGGAGAAGATGGTAATTCAAGATCATCATCATCATCATCTTCTTCTTCTTCTTCTTCTTCTTCTTCTTCTTCTTCTTCTTCTCAGCCTTTTCCCACGTCATGTGGGGTTGGCGTTGCTTTGCTGGATTCTTCTCTTCCATAAATGCCTATCCAGTGCGTCTTCTCTGAGCCATTGTTTCTCCTGTAGGTCCCCCACTACCTTGTCTTTCCATCTCAGTTTCAGTCTTCCTCTTCTCCTTGATCCTTCGATTTCTAGATCTTGAACTCTTCTCCCCACATAGTACTCTCCTCTTCTCTGCACATGTCCATACCATCTTAGCCTACTTTCTTGGATCTTCTTCCCTGGGCCCCACTTTCACTGTTCCCCTGATGTACTCATTCCTTAGTCTATCCTTTCGTGTCACTTCACTCATCCACCTTAACATTCTCATTTCTGCCTCTTCCATCTTTTACTCTTGGACTTTTGTAATTGGCCAAGTTTCTGCAGTATACAGCATCACAGGCCTCACCAAAGACCTGTAAAGCTTTCCTTTCATTCTGCAGCTAACCTTCTTATCACACAGTAATCTGCTCAATTTCCTCCAGTTCATCCATCCACTATTTATCCTGTGTTGTATTTCAGCCTCCAGTCCTCCATCACTTTGCATGTAAGAGCCTAGGTATTTAAATTTCTTGACCAGCATCAGTTGTTCTCCTTGCAGGTTAATATATAGATCTTTGTCATTTTTGTATACTCTGTTTTCACCCTGCTAATTCTCATTCCCCTTTCCTCTAGAACCTTTCTCCACTGTTCAAGCTTGTCTTGAAGAGCCTCCTGGGTGGGCTCACAGATTACAACATCATCGACAAACATCATGCTCCAAGGTGCCTCTTTTTTCACATCTTTGACTAATACATCCAAGACAAGGTCAAACAGATATGGGCTGAGAGCAGATCCCTGATGTACTCCTACTCTCACTGGAAATGCATTTGTTGCACATGCACTGCTCCTAACTTGTGTCATTGCACCTTCATACATGTCTTCTACCACCCTGATATATTTTTCTGGCAGGCATTTACTTCTCAGACATCTCCACATCTCTTGCCTCAGCACTCTGTCATACGCCTTCTCTAGATCGATAAAGGCCATACGCATTTCGGCTTGTACTTCTCTGTGCTTCTCCATCAGTTGCCTTAGAGCAAATATTGTGTTGGTTGTTCCTCTTCCCGGCATAAATCCAAACTGTTCTTCACATAATTCAGTTTCTAGATGCAGCCTCTTCTCAATTGTCCTTTCCCAGATCTTCATTGTGTGGGACATCAGTTTTATCCCTCTATAATTGCCACAGTTTTGGATATCCCCTTTCCCCTTATATATGGGAACCAGTATACTGCTTCTCCATGCATGCAGCATTCTTTCTCCTTTCCAGATCTTCTGCATTAGATCCCACAGAATATCAGTTCCCTGTTCTCCCAGACTTTTCCATGCTTCTGTTGGGATTTGGTCTGCTCGTAGGGCCTTCCCATTTTTCATTTTCTTCATCGCATGTTCAATGTCTTCCCTACTTACACTTTGGATCATTTCTTCATTTATATCACCATCCTCATACTTCTCTTGTACATTTTCCTCATTCATTAGCCTTTCAAAGTACTCCCTCGACCTACTCAGGATTTTCTCAAGGTCATGTAATACTAGACCCGATTCATCCTTTATCTGCCTCATTGATGTTATGTCCTCAGTCGCCTTATGTCTTGCTTTAGCAATCCGTAGGAGTTGCCTGCCATTCTGTCTTCTTTCCAGCTCTTCATACATCTCTTCCATTGCCTCAGCCTTTGCTTTTGCCACTACTCTTTTTGCCATCTTTTTTGCATTCTTGTAGGCTTCCCTATCCTCCTGTCTTCCTGTTAAGTCCCATTGTTTCGTTTTGCGTCTTTCTTCACTTTTATCGCTTTCGGAACCTCCTCATTCCACCACCATGCCTCCTTATCTTCTGGTGCGCCCTTTCCTGTTGTTACACCCAGCACGTCTTTTCCAGCTTTTGTAATTACATTGGGTAATGACATTGCTATTATAACTCCACCACTCCTGTACACCCTCTAGTAATTTCACTTCTCTTAATACTGTTTCCTTGAATTTTTCTCACAACACCTCTTTTTTCAGTTTCCACCTGTTATATCCCAGCCAGTAATGCCAACCGAGCCCGCTGCCAAAAAGGTTGGCAGCATCAAAGTCCGGACGCCGTCCGCATAAGCAGCGCCAGCGAGACAGGAAATCGCCGCAAGTCTGCGCGCGCCACCGCTGGCTTCTGGCTTCTTAAGCGCTGGAGTCGCGAGCGCTAGGACAGTTCTGGATTCGCCGCTCAGTTGTATACTCGCCACCGAATTGTGTACCTGCTAGTCAGTTGTGTGTTCATCGCAGCAGAGTTGTTGTTTGTCGTCAGCCGACGCTGACCAAGCCGCTCCGACTCGAACTAGACAGATTTCTGTAGACCATGTTCACCACTGTGTTCTGTATCTTCGTTAATAAAGATAAGTACCGACTTTCATTTAATCCGAGTGTTTGGGTTTTCATCTTTCTGTTCACTGTTCCAGCGGACCGGTCGGCCCGCTATTAAAAGTGTGACGGTGACTTCGTAGGCCGTTTCTACAGCGAAGTGTTGTCGCTACGAAGGCCGTCACAAAACTGGCGACGAGGACTTCCGAACTCGTGTGCAGGGCTGGTTCAACTTGTTTCTTGAGATAGAATTTTGGGGGCTGGTTTAATTTGTGTTCACTATGTCTGCCGAACTACAACAGTTGATCTTGTTACAGAGTCAGCAAATACAAAGTCTGGTGGAAGCAATCGCCAAACAAGCGGCTAATCCACCACCACACAAGGAACAAACACAGGCAGCACCGCCTTTTCGTGCTTTTGAGGCATCACGAGAAGAATGGCAAAATATTTCGCGCAGTTGCAGGCGCACATGTCAGTCTACAAAATCACAGGTAATGAGCGGCAGCTTTATTTAATTTCCACTGCAGGCGTGGAAGTCTATAGACTACTTTGTAAGTTGTTCCCGGAATCCAAGCCAGAAGCTTTAGACTATGACGTTGTTGTTACCAAGCTTGCTGAGTATTTCGAGTCACGAGTTCATGTGGCAGCGGCCAGATTCAAGTTCTTCAGATTAAAGAAACTGCCACATCAATCTAATAAACAGTGGTTAACAGATTTACGGGGCCTCACCCGTCAGTGCCGATTTAATTGTGTGTGTGTGGAGCTTCCTACAGTGATGTCATGTTACGCGACGCTATTACTCAAAACATTGCAGATTCTCGTATTCGTGCTGCTATCTTAAAGTTGCCTGACCTGTCATTAGAGACTGTGATGGACATTATTGAAGCCCAAGATACTTTTGACTATGCTGAGTGTGAGTTAGATCAGCCATGTATTTCTCAAATTGCCTGTGCTAAGCAAGTTATGTCACGCCCGCGGCCCCACCGGCAGAGTCAGACTGTAAACACTAGCCGGCCGCGTCATGTTAAACACATTCGTCAGCCGCGTGTGCAAAATGATAGAGTTAAGTCTTGCCCTAAGTGTGTTCTTGCTCATCCTCGTGAACGTTGCCCGTTAAGAAAAGCGGTTTGTCACTTTTGTCAAATGAAAGGACACATCCAGACTGTTTGTTTGCGTAAACGCAAGAACAATTCTAGTGCTGCCCAGCCCATGGATATTCATGTTCTTCAAAGCCAGCCCGCCCAGAAGGTCGCGTTTAAAGACTCTTCCACGGTTTGTGTGGGTAATAAACTTGTTCGCAATAAGCCACCCACCCAGCCCTCTGCTTTGTGACCCAAGCGTAATTCAAATGCTGTAAAAAGTAATGTACAGACTGCAAGTGAAGCGGGAGTTGTTGTTCCACCCGCCCAACCCACGAGTTGTCGTAAGCAGCGAACACGCGCTACACACGCTGATTTTGTGTCTTCCGCCTCCGCTGCACCGATCCAGAGACAGTGTAATAAACTATTTGTGAAGCTACGCATCCAGGATAAGACCTTCAATTTTCAATTAGACACTGGTGCGTCTGTGACTCTCATAAATAGTGCTACGTATGCGGCTATCGGCCGCCCTAAACTTTCAGTGGCAAAACATTCTTTGGCTACTTATAGTGGAGAACAAATTCTTGTGTTAGGTGTATGTAGCGTGCCAGCCACATTCCGGGGCAACACAAAAACAGTTTCATTCACAGTGCTCCATGCTACAGACAGTGTAAACATTTTCGGATTAGACTGTTTTGACTTGTTTGGCCTGTCTATCCAAGACAATGTGTTGCAACTTAATTCTGTTGTTGTTCCTCAAGACAGCATAACCGATTTGTGTAAACGATACAGTGACATATTTAAAGACGAACTCGGTTGTGCTGCGAACTTTGCCGCTCATATTACGTTAAAAGATAATGCTCAGCCTCGATTTTTTCGTGCTCGTCCAGTGCCTCACGCCCTCCGGGCACCTGTAGAAGATGAACTTCGTCGTTGGCAAAACAACGGTGTTATTCAACCCGTTTCAGCGAGCCAGTGGGCTTCTCCCTTAGTTATTATAAAGAAACCGTCTGGCAAGTTACGTTTGTGTGCTGATTTTAAGTCGACAGTTAATCCTCAGACTTTCATTGATTCTTTTCCTTTACCTAGACCGGACGAGCTGATGGATAAGTTAGGGGAAGCTCGTTTCTTTTCCAAAATTGATCTCCGTGAAGCATATTTGCAATTGCCCCTCGACGAGCAATCACAACAGTATTTTGTCATAAACACGTCGTTGGGGTTGTTCCGTTTTCTGCGTTTGCCTTTTGGTTGTGCGTCAGCTCCAGCTGTTTTTCAGCGTTTTTTGTCCCAACTTTTGGCTAATGTGCCATCGTGTTGCAACTATTTAGACGATATTGTTGTGTCCGGTCGGACGCCTGCTGAACATTTCCGTAATTCTGAGTGTTTGTTTACAGTGTTGTCTCAGGCAGGCCTACGTTGCAACATCGATAAATGTTCATTTTTCCTTACGGAGTTGGAGTATCTGGGACATGTTATTAATGCTCAAGGCATTCATCCCTCCCAGTCACATTTAGCAGCTATTCGTGATTTGCCCGCCCCTCGCAATCTGCATGAATTGCAAGCAGTTCTTGGCAAATTGACATATTATATTAGGTTTATACCTAAAGCATCACAGATTGCTGCACTGTTGCATCGTCTCCGCCATAAGAATGTTCCGTTTGTGTGGTCAGCTGATTGCCAATCAGCCTTTCAGCAGCTTAAAGAGGCTTTATTGAATGATCGTTGTCTGGTCCATTACGACCCTAACAAGCCTCTGGTGTTAGCTTGTGATGCCTCTTCTTTCGGTCTCGGTGCTGTGTTGTCTCACCGAGTCGGTAACACCGAACGTCCTATTGCGTTCGCATCTAAATTGTTAAACGAAGCTCAGTGTAATTATAGCCAATTGGACAAGGAAGCATTGGTTATTGTGTTCGGTGTCACAAAATTTCATCACTACCTCTATGGTAGACCATTCTATTTAGTCACAGATCACAAGCCCCTGACGTCACTGTTTCATCCGTCTAAACCAGTTCCTCAGCGGACAGCTCAGAGACTACAACGTTGGGCTATTTTGTTATCACAATACCAGTATGAGATACTGTATCGCCCTACAGCTCAGCATGCAAACGCTGACACGCTTTCTAGATTGCCGATTGCCGCGGCTGATGTCTTCGATGCCTCTGACGACTCGTGCCATCAGATTGACGCCGCTGAGCATCAATCCCTCCGGGATTTTCCGATTGATTATCGTCAGGTGGCACGTGAGACAGCTACGGATCCTCATCTGAGTTTACTATTACGTTTTGTTCAACGTGGTTGGCCGTCCAAGGCAAAGGACATATCGGATCCTGTGGTTCGTCGCTATGATCCGCAACGTCATCTGTTGTCTGTTTCGCACGGAGTTTTGCTGTTACGCACCGAGAATGACCAGCTTCGTGTAGTGGTTCCCCAAGTGCTCCAATCCAAGGTCCTCTTGTTGTTGCATCAAGGTCATTGGGGAGTGGTCCGCACCAAGCAGCTTGCCCGCCGTCATTGTACATGGATCGGCATTGATAAGCAGATTACGCAGATGTCTACAGATTGTTCGACGTGTGCCGAACACCAAGCTGCTCCGCCTCAACACTATTCTGAGTGGGCACGCCCTGCCGGTCCCTGGCAGCGAATACATATTGATTTCGCTGGTCCATATTGGCATTCTCGTTGGCTCATCGTGATAGATGCATTTAGTAATTTTCCGTTTGTTGTGCCCATGCAGTCTACAACGTCTGCACAAACTATACAGGCGTTGACTTCAATTTTTTGTATTGAGGGTCTTCCAGAAGTTTTAGTGTCTGACAATGGTCCACAATTTACCTCTGCTGAATTTGAAAGTTTTTGTTCTGCCAATGGCATTCGCCATGTTCTTACTCCGCCGTTCCACCCTCAATCGAATGGTGCAGCGGAACGTTTTGTACGCACATTCAAGGATCATATGGACCGCCTTCGTGCTACGCACTCTCGTCAGCAGGCCCTCATCACGTTCCTGTCGTCGTACCGGACCACGCCACGCGACGGCCCTTCGCCTGCGGAGCTTCTCCACGGCCGTCGTCATCGCACCCTACTACGGTTGTTGCACCCCCCGGATCGACCCGCCGCTTCTGAGCATCGCACGTGTTTTCAGCGCAACGACACCGTTTTTTTTTTCAGAGTTTATCACGGTCGCCGTCGTTGGGAACGTGGTACCGTGATAAGTGTCCAGGGTCGCGGTTTTTATACTGTTCAAGGTGCTACTGGGGTGCACAGGAGGCATCAGAACTAGTTGCGCCGCGCTGGCCGCCCGGATTCTGCCGCTCGTTCTTTGTCCACAGATTTGGTCCGCGGCGGGTTTCAGCTGCGCCTTCCGACTTCGCTGCCGCCCCCAGGGCAGCAGCAGCAGCCGTCGCCGCTACCACGCCGACAGCCCGTCCCGTTGATGCCTCCCGTGCAGCTTCATGCGGGAGCACCCCGGGTGGTCGCTCCGGCGCCTGCGGTCCCTCTTCAGTCGCCACCGCCTTCGGAGCTGATGGACGTCGACCCCTCAGCCAGGCCGCCTTCCCAAGCGGTGGCTGTGCAGCTTGTACTGCAGCCGCTTTCCTTGGGCACCCCCAAGGAGTCTGACACCGCAGCGCCTTGTCCGGCGCCCATTCAGCAGCCATCGACGCAGCGTCAGGAGACGCTGCCTCTCTTCGTGGGTCCCAACGCCCCGTTGTGTCCAGTACCAGAAGCTGCGCCCATGGTCACAGGCGTGCACCCTGACCTCGGTTTTCAGTCGGTGTTTCCCGAGGCCCCGCGCAGCCAATGCTGGGGTGCGGACCGGGGACTGCCACCGACAACAGTCTCCGCCCCGGTCTCTTCGGCTACGTCTGCGGCCAGACCCCTCCCCCGCCGTCGATGCTCGCCACGTCATTATTCAACGACGGTGCGGTGATTTTGGGGGGAGGAGTGTTATATCCTAGCCAGTAATGCCAACCGAGCCCGCTGCCAAAAAGGTTGGCAGCATCAAAGTCCGGACACCGTCCGCATAAGCAGCGCCAGCGAGACAGGAAATCGCCGCAAGTCTGCGCGCGCCACCGCTGGCTTCTGGCTTCTTAAGCGCTGGAGTCGCGAGCGCTAGGACAGTTCTGGATTCGCCGCTCAGTTGTATACTCACCACCGAATTGTGTACCTGCTAGTCAGTTGTGTGTTCATCGCAGCAGAGTTGTTGTTTGTCGTCAGCCGACGCTGACCAAGCCGCTCCGACTCGAACTAGACAGATTTCTGTAGACCATGTTCACCACTGTGTTCTGTATCTTCGTTAATAAAGATAAGTACCGACTTTCATTTAATCCGAGTGTTTGGGTTTTCATCTTTCTGTTCACTGTTCCAGCGGACCGGTCGGCCCGCTATTAAAAGTGTGGCGGTGACTTCGTAGGCCGTTTCTACAGCGAAGTGTTGTCGCTACGAAGGCCGTCACAAAACCACCACTTTATTCTTTGTTCTCCTTGCTTGATACATTTACATCTTTTCCCTACTAATATTTCATAATTGGGCATTACGAGTTTGTGTTGCGCAGCCACACTTTCACTGTATATAACCTTGGTACTCTTTATTTCCTTTATGCATTTTCTTCTGGACAACAAGTAGTCTAACTGATTTTTGTGATCTCCACTCCTATACGTTATAAGTTGTTCTCTTCTACGAATGAAGTAGGTATTGGCGATCACTAGGTCAAAAGATACAACGTATTCTGCAATCTTGTGCCCTGCTGCATTTCTTTCTCGATAACTCCATCCACCATGAATTCTATTTTCACCACTACTCCTCTCACCAACATGTCCATTGTCTGGTATTTCCATTGTTACTCCAAAATTCATCCTTCTCTTCCTCCGAACACCCTGTCTGGTGTGCATACACTCTGAAATCTCCTCCGATAGTAAGTTTTAAGCTCACGATTTTGTCATTGATTCTGTCCACTCCACAGACTTCCTCTTTTAGATCTTTATCCACAATAATCCTACTCCATTTATGGACTCTTTGTCTGCACTGCTATAGAATAACTTGTATCTTTCTGCCAATAGTTTGGCTTTGTCACCCTTCCGTCTGGTCTCTTGTAAGCACAGGATATTTACCTTCCTTCTTTGCACGATGTTCTACAATCTCTTGACTCTTTCCCTTCAGTGCCCCAGTGTTCTAAGTTCCTACTCTGATTTTGCACTTCATTTCTTCTTGCGCCTTCTTCTTTTGTTGGATTTTTCAGAAAACGTCTCCCCTGGAGATCCAACCGGGAGACTATTACTCAGGAACTTTTACTTTGAGAAGTAACCATCGTTGTTTTGGTTTTGGCAGGGTTTTTTTCTGGCTGGATGCCCTTCCTGACACCAACCCTCCTCCTTTATCCAGGCTTGTGACCGCAACCACAGTTAATGAGCTACTCAATCCACTGTTGCAGGTGGATCATATTATTTAAACTAGATAATGCCCCAGTTTTGGCATGCACTAGGCTAGGTAGTGATGAAGAGCCACAAGTACATAAATGTGCTGTAATCGCAGGTAAGGATAACGTAAATGATAGTAATAAGACGAGTGTAAATTCTAATTCTAGTGAGATGCTGAATGGTGGTGTGTGTAGCAATGTTTATCCTGTAAAAAGAGAGGAGGAAGTTACTATGATAAAATTAAATGATGAAACAGACTGTGTTGCTGTTGCTCAGGATGTCCAAAGTGTCAAAATGGATGATAAGTTTTTAAGAGAACATAAGGAATTCAGGGGTGCGCTTTGTTGTCCAATATTGGAAACAAGGATCAACTAAGTAGCCAAGTATTTGAGGACAATGAAAGTGACAGTGGGTCTGATTCTGACAGTAGTTGTAATAATGATAGCAATGACTAATCCAGTAGTGATGAGGATGAGGTATTTGAATTTATCCTCGATAATGATGGCAACCCCCCCATGAACCATGCCCCCCAGGGGCTCAGCATTCATTTGCTGGGTACAGGCTTGGCGACCCCGGGGTGCCTGAGCTGGGGACTGGTAAGCGCCGCCAGTCCCCTGTCACCGTAACCTCTGAGCATCCTTCAGCGACCACCGTGCGGCGCGGCGGTGGAACGTTGTGTGTCTCAGGGAATGGGGATCTTGGCTTGACCGCCCGGATCGCGAGGATGGAATAAACCTCTATAAACAACCCCTCAATCTCAAGGTGTGCTGCGCGCCGATGAGATGCATGGCTGTTGAGGTGGAACAGTCGATAGCGGGCAACCTCTGGGGAACCTGCCGCACCTCAGTTGTATAAGGCTTACCTAGGCACGCGGGGCTCTGTCTAGGTGGACTTGTAGTTCCCTAGCTGCTCGTGGGACCGCGATGGATCCTTCGAAATCTTCTTTTCTTCCTCCCAGCGGAAAGGGTGGGCCGCTGGAAGGTTCTAACACCCAGTCTCTTAAGAGGGCCCGTGCAGTCAGTCCCCCTGACTCCGGCGCTTCTTTACAAAGTCCAGTCTTAGGTAACAGAATGCATTCTGGTGATCCGAATGTGTTTCTCATTGTGAAACGGAAGGAGGGTAGTTTTGAGAAGGTTTCGCCCTTCTATATACAAAAGGGATTGGAGGGAATCTGTGGCTCCTTAAAATTGGTGAAGCGCTTACGTAATGGGACCTTGCTAGTGGGAAATTCCACTTCCCAGCAAGCGACTAAACTTCAGTCTGCTAAATGCCTTGGAGAGTATGCCATAGCCACTGAACTGCACAGCACCTTGAACTACAGCAAAGGTGTTGTGACGTGCCGGGATCTAGTTGACATTTCCAAGGACGAACTGCAACGTGAGTGGGCTCCGGCAGGTATCGTTGATGTTCAACATATCATGAGGAGGGTTGATGGCAATCTTGTCAAATCCGACTCCTTTATTCTAACCTTCAGTAGCACGAAACTTCCTGAACATGTGAAAGCTGGCTTTCTTCGCCTTAGTGTGAGGCCTTATTTCCCGACCCCAATACGCTGTTTCAAATGCCAGCGTTTTGGGCATACCACCTTAGGATGCAAAGGCGACGCGACTTGTGGAAACTGTGGTCAGGCTGCTCATGAAGGAGTTGGTTGCTCGTCTCCGGCTAAATGTATTAATTGCTCTGGGAACCACCCTGTTTGGAGTAGGGACTGCCGGATCTTTTTAGAGGAACGCAAGGTCCAGGAAATAAAAACAACCAAGCGTATCCCCTATGGTGAGGCCAAGAAGATTTATAAGTCGATGCAACCTCCCACATTTGCTACATCTTTTGCATCCTTGGTGCAGAAGCCTACTCCGAAAGTCGATGCCTCGACGCAGACTGAGGTGGTTAGTGTTGGCACTAAAACCTGTAGCTGTCAGTGCACTTGCAACACAGCCAGAGCCAGAGCCAGTAGCCCCTACTCGAACGGCAGACAAAGGTACAGTGGCAGACTTGGTCCAGCCCCTCGCGCCTCCAACAGCTGAGCTTGTCCCCAAGCCCAGTGCGCCAATTACCACTCCCACATCCGCTCCCCCAAAGTCCACCAAGCCACAGAAAGCTACTGTGCAGCAGCAACAGCGGGTCAAATCCTGTGGTAAACCATCTGACCATGTGGATGTTGTTTTACGCGAGGCTTCATCTGACTCTTCCCCAGAGTTGATGGAGTACGATGTATGTGTGGGGCAATCATCTCGTCCCACGCCTGCCCCTCCACCTGCTGCGGTCTCCCCGCCCCGTTGGAGAGACAGGATGAAGGTGCTACCCCCAACATAGATGGCTCCCATACTCCAGTGGAACTTGCAAGGGTTCAGGACGCATGTGGAGGAACTACGTCTCTTGATTCAGGATAGACCTATGTGTGTATGTCTGCAAGAGACAAATTTCAGTGAAACATACACCCCTGAGCTACGTGGTTATCTCCTCCACAAAAAGGACGACCTGAGTGGACAGAGAGCTCGAGGAGGAGTAGGTATCTTCGTCAACACCGACTACCACTCCTCGCCTCCCTCCCTCACGACGAATTTACAGGCAGTTGCAATATTAGTACATGTGCGTCATATGCTGACAGTATGTTCGCTTTACCTGCCCCCACATGCTGTGCTTGACGAAGAGGCTCTCAGTGATCTTCTTACACAGCTCCCCCACCCCTTCGTCCTCTGTGGTGATTTTAATGCACACAATGTGCTTTGGGGCTCTGTGAGTACTTGCCCCAGGGGTAGAGCAATCGAGAGGCTTCTTCTGTCTTCCAGTGCCTATTTGCTAAATACAGGTCAAAGCACGCATTTTTGCATTGCCACTGGGTTGTTCTCTGCCATTGATCTATCGCTTTGCTCTCCAGCCATCGCCCACACTGCTGCTTGGGAAGTGGTTGATGACTTACACGGCAGCGATCACTTCCCCATCTGGATTCACCTGCCACATGCAGTGGAACCGGAAAGGAAACTGCCTCAATGGGTGCTCCGTAGAGCCAACTGGGCACTGTATAGTCAACTAGCCCAGTTTGAACATCGGGTTAGTGTCCAGGAATGGGTGGATCATATTACTGAATTGATTCACCGCGCCAGTGACGTGTCCATCCCACAGTCCATGGGACAACCGAAGCGGCAGCCTGTCCCTTGGTGGAGCGTCGAATGCCGCTCTGCAGTCAGGGCTCGGCGGGCAGCTCTGCGTAGGTTCAAATGCCGGCCAACTGTAGAGAACCTTGCAGCCTTTCGGGTGGCGAGGGCAAAGTGTCGTCGGATTATACGAGAGAGCAAGAAGAGGTCATGGCAGCAGTTCCTGAACACCATTAATCGTTCTACACGAAGTTCTATTGTATGGGAGACCATAAGGAGGATTTCTGGGAGAGGTGGGAGGTGCCCTATGGCTGCTATAATGTGGAATGGTACTCTCCAAACGACCCAAAATGATATTGCCCAGTCTATGGCGGCTCATTTTGCAGCTATTACTGCAACCGCCAGTCAGAATCCAGCTTTCCAGCCCCACAGAGTGGCTGCTGAGAGGAGCAGTTTTGACTTCCGCTCACCCAATACAGAAGAGTACAACTGCCCATTTTCCATGTGGGAACTGGATTCTGCATTGTGTGGGGCTCGTGATACATCCCCTGGTCAGGATAGAATCCACTATAGCATGCTGCGGCACCTCACAGGGAGAAATAAAGAAATCCTCCTCCGACTTTTTAATCTAGTTTGGATGTCTGGTCACTTCCCCGACTCGTGGCATGAAGCAATTTTAATTCCTCTTTTAAAACCTGGGAAAGACCGCACGTGCCCGGGTAGTTACCGTAGTGTTGCCCTCACTAGCTGCGTGGGAAAGACCTTGGAGCAGATGGTCAACTGCCGCCTTGTCTGGATGTTAGAATCCAGACAACTCCTTAGTCGCTTTCAGTGTGGGTTCAGGAGGTATCGCTCCACCTTTGATAACCTGGCCCTCCTGGAGGTGGCTATACAACAGGCTTTCCTGCGCCAGCATCACCTGTTGGGAATATTTTTTGACGTTGAAAAGTCATACGACACTACTTGGAGGCATCTTATCATCAGGCAGCTCCACGAATGGGGTTTTCGTGGATGTCTTCCCAATTTTATTCGGTCCTTCCTGTCGCCATGCTATTTTCGGTACCGAGTCGGAGACGTACTGTCTAGTCGCTTTGAACAAGAGAACGGTGTCCCTCAAGGTAGTGGTTTTAAGTGTGACGGTCTTTGCTATTGCTATTAACAGTATTACGTCTGTTGTGAAAAGTCCTGTGCAGTGTTCCTTGTTTGTGGACGATTTCTCTGTATTTTGCTCTTCTTCAAGCCTTGCAACGACGACTCGTCAGTTGCAACTCACTCTGCGACGTTTGGATGAATGGGCACAGAAGAGTGGTTTTAAGTTTTCAACTGATAAGTCGGTGTGTGTTCTTTTTAACCGTTCTTGTTCCATTTTTGACCTGCCTGAGTTGCGGATGAGGGACACCGTTCTGAATTTTAAAGACACGGTGAAGTTTCTGGGCCTCACTTTTGATTCTAAGCTTACGTGGCTGCCACACATTAAGGAACTGAAAAAACAGTCTCTTCAGGCGCTGTCTATTTTAAAATGTCTTAGTCACCGCACATGGGGAGCAGACAGGACTTGTCTGCTCCGGTTTTACAGAGCTTTCGTGCGGACCCAGCTTGATTATGGATGCACGGTGTACGGGTCTGCAAGACCCACTTATTTGAAGCTGTTGGATGTGGTGCACCATGAGGGGATTCGGTTGGCCACTGGGGCGTTCAGAACCAGCCCCATACCGAGCCTCTGTGCAGAGGCAGGTGAACCGCCACTTCACCTCCGGCGGCGTCTACTAATGGTGCGCCAGGTCTATCAAACATTATCCACACCATACACACCTGCATACCACACTGTTGCTCGGCCTCCACTGGAAAGGCTTTTTCGCAACCGGCAACGAGCAACAAGGCCCTATGGGATTCGTGCAAAGGATTGCATTTTAGAGATGGGTGTGGCCGGTTTTAATGTTTCACATCGAGGTTGGAGCAGATATCCACCTTGGCTCCTCCAGAGACCCACACTGATTTTAGATTTGGCAAATTTTAAGAAAGACAGTACATCAGATTTTACTTTCAAATCTTTGTTTTTTAACATTTTAGACAGGTATCATGATTTTACAGTAGTCTACACTGATGGATCCCAACAGGGGGATTTTCTTGGCTGCTCAGTCGTGTTCCCCGACCGTGTCATCAGGATTCGCCTTCCCCAGGAATACACTGTTTTTTCCGCAGAACTTTATGCGATCCTGAAGGCATTGGAGCAGATACGGTTTACTCAGGGCAAACACTTCCCCATTTGCTCTGACTCACTGAGCGCATTACAGTCACTGCAGAACCTGTACCCAGCGGAGAAGTTGGAACAGCTGATTTACGACCAACTGTACATCCTCCAACGACAGGGCAAGCAAGTGTCCTTTTGCTGGGTGCCAGGGTATGTGGGCATACGGGGAAATGAACAAGCTGACAGAGCTGCCAAGGACGCCTGCAGGTTACCGGAGGTGACGCACTGTTCTATTCCTTTGCAAGGTGTCGTTTCTGTGCTGCGGCGGAAGTATATGCAATTGTGGGAGGAGGAATGGCTGGCGGTGAGAGACAATAAGCTGCGGTTGGTGAAACCCACCGTCCAGCCGTGGTGTTCCTCCTGCCGGTCACCTAGGCGTGACGAAGTGACCCTTACACGTCTTCGCATAGGGCACTGTCCTCTTACGCATGCCTTCTTACTACGGCGCGAGGAACCCCCTCTGTGTGCTGCCTGTGGCATGCGAATCACTGTACGCCACATTTTAGTTGAGTGTGATTTATATCGTTTTGTCAGGGCGGAAGTTAATTTTAGTGGGGATCTGCCCT
Organism: Schistocerca nitens; assembly: GCF_023898315.1. Taxonomy (NCBI): domain Eukaryota; kingdom Metazoa; phylum Arthropoda; class Insecta; order Orthoptera; family Acrididae; genus Schistocerca; species Schistocerca nitens. The sequence goes on along the minus strand of NC_064618.1, from coordinate 579,789,391 downwards.
CGATTTTAGCCGATGACGAGGCGAGTGTCAAGAAAGTTTTAAGGTACTGTGATGTTTCTGGGCTTCAGCCAAAAATTTTGGGTTGGAATTTTTAGTGTTTTGCCGAGTGGCTTACCACTCCTTTTTATTCTTGTAATAGGCCAGTTCCAAACATGTGCTATGTGTTTCATTTTAACCCCTTCCCCTCCGTTCTCTTGCAGTTCTCCTCATTATGTGCTGCTTTCCTTTTGCTACTGTTGACGAGCAAACTGCCTCTGTAGACTTTCATCTATAATTTTACTCCTATTTTTGCACTTGCTGCATTTTAGTGACACTCGTCCGTTGTTGTTTCCGTTCGGGCGCTAAAGACTACACTGTTGAGCGCCCATAACACCATATCCATCCATCCACATCCCATGAACCATGGACCTTGCCGTTGGTGGGGAGGCTTGCATGCCTCAGCAATACAGATGGCCGTACCATAGGTGCAACCACAACGGAGGGGTATCTGTTGAGAGGCCAGACAAACATGTGGTTCCTGAAGAGGGGCAGCAGCCTTTTCAGTAGTTGCAGGGGCAACAGTCTGGATGATCGACTGTTCTGGCCTTGTAACATTAACCAAAACGGCTTTGCTGTGCTGTTACTGTGAATGGCTGAAAGCAAGGGGAAACTACAGCCGTAATTTTTCCTGAGGACATGCAGCTTTACTGTATGATTAAATGATGATGGCATCCTCTTGGGTAAAATATTCCGGAGGTAAAATAGTCCCCCATTCGGATCTCTGGGCGGGGACTACTCAAGAGTACGTCGTTATTAGGAGAAAGAAAACTGGCGTTCTACGGATTGGAGCGTGGATTGTCAAATCCCTTAATCGGGCAGGTAGGTTAGAAAATTTAAAAAGGGAAATGGATAGGTTAATGGTAGATATAGTGGGAATTAGTGAAGTTCGGTGTCAGGAGGAACAAGACTTTTGGTCAGGTGATTACAGGGTTATAAATACAAAATCAAATAGGGGTAATGCAGGAGTAGGTTTAATAATGAATAAAAAAATAGGAGTGCGGGTTAGCTACTACAAACAGCGTAGTGAACGCATTATTGTGGCCAAGACAGACACAAAGCTCATGCCTACTACAGTAGTACAAGTTTATATGCCAACTAGCTCTGTAGATGATGAAGAAATTGATGAAATGTATGACGAGATAAAAGAAATTATTCAGGTAGTGAAGGGAGACGAAAATTTAATAGTCATGGGTGACTGGAATTTGTCAGTAGGAAAAGGGAGAGAAGGAAACATAATAGGTGAATATGTATTGAGGGGAAGAAATGAAAGAGGAAGCCGCCTTGTAGAATTTTGCACAGAGCATAACTTAATCATAGCTAACACTTGGTTCAAGAATCATAAAAGAAGTTGTATACATGGAAGAATCCTGGAGATACTAAAAGGTATCAGATAGATTATATAATGGTAAGACAGAGGTTTAGGAACCAGGTTTTAAATTGTAAGACATTTCCAGGGACAGATGTGGATTCTGACCACAATCTATTGGTTATGAACTGCAGACTGAAACTGAAGAAACTGCAAAAAGGTGGGAATTTAAGGAGATGGGACCTGGATAAACTGAAAGAACCAGAGGTTGTAGAGAGTTTGAGGGAGAGCATAAGGGAACAATTGACAGGAATGGGGGAAAGAAATACAGTAGAAGAAGAATGGGTAGCTCTGAGGGATGAAGTAGTGAAGGCAGCAGAGGATCAAGTAGGTAAAAAGACGAGGGCTAATAGAAATCCTTGGGTAACAGAAGAAATATTGAATTTAATTGATGAAAGGAGAAAATATAAAAATGCAGTAAATGAAGCAGGCAAAAAGGAATACAAACGTCTCAAAAATGAGATCGACAGGAAGTGCAAAATGGCTAAGCAGGGATGGCTAGAGGACAAATGTAAGGATGTAGAGGCTTGTCTCACTAGGGGTAAGATAGATACCGCGTACAGGAAAATTAAAGAGACCTTTGGAGAGAAGAGAACCACTTGTATGAATATCAAGAGCTCAGATGGCAACCCAGTTCTAAGCAAAGAAGGGAAGGCATAAAGGTGGAAGGAGTATATAGAGGGTTTATACAAGGGCGATGTACTTGAGGACAATATTATGGAAATGGAAGAGGATGTAGATGAAGATGAAATGGGAGATACGATACTGCGTGAAGAGTTTGACAGAGCACTGAAAGACCTGAGTCGAAACAAGGCCCCGGGAGTAGACAACATTCCATTAGAACTACTGACAGCCTTGGGAGAGCCAGTTATGACAAAACTCTACCATCTGTTGAGCAAGATGTATGAGACAGGCGAAATACCCACAGACTTCAAGAAGAATATAATAATTCCAATCCCAAAGGAAGCAGGTGTTGTCAGATGTGAAAATTACCGAACTATCAGTTTAATAAGTCACAGCTGCAAAATACTAACGCGAATTCTTTACAGACGAATGGAAAAACTAATAGAAGCGGACCTCGGGGAAGATCAGTTTGGATTCCGTAGAAATGTTGGAACACGTGAGGCAATACTAACCTTATGACTTATCTTAGAAGAAAGATTAAGAAAAGGCAAACCTACGTTTCTAGCATTTGTAGACTTAGAGAAAGCTTTTGACAACGTTAACTGGAATACTCTCTTTCAGATTCTGAAGGTGGCCGGGGTAAAATACAGGGAGCGAAAGGCTATTTACAATTTGTACAGAAACCAGATGGCAGTTATAAGAGTCGAGGGACATGAAAGGGAAGCAGTGGTTGGGAAAGGAGTGAGACAGGGTTGTAGCCTCTCCCCGATGTTATTCAATCTGTATATTGAGCAAGCAGTAAAGGAAACAAAAGAAGAATTCGGAGTAGGTATTAAAATTCATTGAGAAGAAGTAAAAACTTTGAGGTTTGCCGATGACATTGTAATTCTGTCAGAGACAGCAAAGGACTTGGAAGAGCAGTTGAACGGAATGGACAGTGTCTTGGAAGGAGGATATAAGATGAACATCAACAAAAGCAAAACGAGGATAATGGAATGTAGTCAAATTAAATCGGGTGATGCTGAGGGAATTAGATTAGGAAATGAGACACTTAAAGTAGTAAAGGAGTTTTGCTATTTAGGGAGTAAAATAATTGATGATGGTCGAAGTAGAGAGGATATAAAATGTAGACTGGCAATGGCAAGGAAATCATTTCTGAAGAAGAGAAATTTGTTAACATCGAGTATAGATTTAAGTGTCAGGAAGTTGTTTCTGAAAGTATTTGTATGGAGTGTAGCCATGTATGGAAGTGAAACATGGACAATAACCAGTTTGGACGAGAAGAGAATAGAAGCTTTCGAAATGTGGTGCTACAGAAGAATGCTGAAGATAAGGTGGGTGGATCACGTAACTAATGAGGAGGTATTGAATAGGATTGGCTAGAAGGGAAGTTTGTGGCACAACTTGACTAGAAGAGGGGGATCGGTTGGTAGGACATGTTTTGAGGCATCAAGGGATCACAAATTTAGCATTGGAGGGCAGCGTGGAGGGTAAAAATCGTAGAGGGAGACTAAGAGATGAATACACTAAGCAGATTCAGAAGGACGTAGGTTGCAGTAGGTACTGGGAGATGAAGAAGCTTGCACAAGATAGAGTAGCATGGAGAGCTGCATCAAACCAGTCTCAGGACTGAAGACCACAACAACAACAACAACGATGGCAATGTGTTAAGTAAGGAAAGAAGGGAGGAGGATAAAATTAGGCCTAATGAAGTTTAGAGTTTAATGAGAGTGGTAATGAGGAAGAGGGCCATACTATCCGTCATTTGACTGTGTATGATAATTGTTTTGGAAAGCAGGATGATAGTTTTTTCAGGCAAGGATTAATGAGGGCTTGTTGTATGAAGATGATCACATGGTAAGTAAAAAGGAAGTGTGGCACCCTTTAGTAACAGCAAATGTACAAGGTATACATGTTACGTGTTTACTGGATGGTGGTAATGAATTGGACAGCGTTTCACAAGCATTTTTGGATCTATTAAGAACACAGAGTATATAAAGAGTATTAACTTAGAGTACTATTTACTGTGGAATTGGCAGGACAGCTGTTGGAGTGCAGTTTCTTGGTGATTCAAAGTCTCAGCATTGATGTAATATTTCCCAGCTAGCACTCAAGCTTATTTCAAGGTGGATATTGAGTTTAGGTTCAGTTGAAAATTCAAGACTGAAAAATCAACCTGTTACACAGTTTACATCAAGCTGTAAAAATTTAGCTTGAATTAAAATAATTTTCCCAAGCTTGAAATAAACTGTAATTTCCCTGGAAGGCTGTACAGCAGATGCGCGCCCAGCATAGCTTCCATAGACGTCCACGGGAAGCGCCACAAGCGTTTATAAGCCTTGCAGTTGCACTGACTCTGCTAGGTTTACGGCCATTTTATTTTTGTGACGTGCGTTAATGATTGTTGACTGTTGTGAAGTTTGTTTTATACTGGAAAATATTTCGGAAAGTGTGTGGCGTCCCCTGCCTTACTGCTACACCGGGTCTGAAGAAGATATATAGTGTATTACAGGTACGCTGGTGCATTTTTTCTCTAGTGGTACATTAATATTACAAATGTTAAATATTATTACGCAACGTAAAGAAATATCATATTCTTTTACGTAGAATAATTGAACCTGGATGAAAGTGAAATGGATTACCAGCTAAGAAAACATATTACGAGTTGTTCAGCAAAAAGAGGTCATTTTAAACTAGCTCTCTAGTACGTGGCACCAATAAATTAAAACTTAATGTTATTTTACCTTTTTAAAATCTCGCCTTTTTATATATATCGCCCTATTACTTTTGTTTACTTGTAAATACTTGCGTGTGTCACACCATGAATGAATAATCATGAAGTGTGAAAAGTTTCTTTGCTAATACAAATAGTAATGACATGGTGAACGGGAAAAGTGCATCAAGAACCAGTCACTAGGCTACATAGGTGTCAGTCTTGTTTATTTACGTAGCTTTGACTGGTCTTCAATTGCTCTTAATTTTGTTGTTCCCTAGGGGAAATAATACTGCAAGGCCTACTGGTATTTCTTACTTTTATTGTTAGGCTATTTGTAATGTGGCTGAAATCTAATAAAAGGCAATATTAAAATATGACAAGGAGAACATTTTTTGTTCTTTTACATTTCAGTTCCACTGAACTGGTAATTTCTTAGATTCATTTCGATTTCATCTTTTATTTCATTTTGATTCAGTTTTACTCACCAAAATATAATTGTGGATAGAATAAAAGTCTACATTTTTCTAAACAGTAGTTTCCTTATAAGCTTACAGTATGAGGTGTATATGATTTCAAGTAATTGCTTCTTTATAATTCAGATTAAATGGTCCTGAAACTGTTAGAAATAGTGATGTGTGGCTTCTTCATGACGTCATCGCAAAATTACCCAAATGTCATCTTTACTTTCAAAATTTCAAACAAAAAGTTATTTCAAATTACTTTAAAAACTGTTTGGAATGAAGTCACCAAAAGCAGCTGCTTACTCAGTGACATTTATACTAGTTAATGATTCTTACTACATCAGTGAGTTTGAAGTTATTTTGCTAATCTGGGGCATAAATTATATTTAGGTTGATCAGTTTTAACGTTTTACATTTTTTATGTTTAGGTATGGCTAACATTTTCTTTTACCTGTTACAGGAGCATTATACCAGCAGAAGTCAGCGATATTTGATCCTGCTCTGGTCTTTGTGCTGGGGCCGGAGGGGCTTCAGAATAATTAAATTTTAAATTAAAACAATTTTAAACACTTTGAAAATAAAATTTTTTAAACATACGTGTCTTGATAATTTTTTTTCACACCATTTCCATTCTGATATTTATTTAATTAATTAGGTTCAATAAATTCAGATTAATAATTATGTAGCTTAAAACAAGCTGTAAATACCAGGCAGTATTCCACGTGTGTAGATACAGCTGGAGCCAAACTTGATAAGTCAAGCTTGGAATATAGCTTGAACTCTGCCAACTTTGATGTTTGTTTCAAGCTTGAATCCAACTAACAGGCCGGAATATTCCAGCTTTGATCAAGCTTATAAACTTGAACTTTACATCTGGGAACAAGTTTGAAACCGGCTTACTGTGCTATCTGGGTTGGGACTAATTTCTTGTTGAAATGGTGTGTAAATATTGATTTTGCTACTGGAAAGTTTAGTTTTAAGTGAAACAGAAGTAGGTATGAAGTATCATTTTTGGAAGGTATGGACAAATGTGTGCAAACTGAATTAGATTTGCCAATAAGAGTTTTGGCACTGGGCAGGTTACTGAGGAAGAAGAGGAAGAGAGAGTAAAGTTGGAAATAATAAAGAGATTTGAGGATATGGAAGGTATTACAAGTAATCAAAGGAAGGAATTAAAAGGTATTCTCTTGAGCAACTGTAAAGCATTTTCAGATAGGCGAGGTTTGGTAAAAGATTTTGAGTGCAAATTAAAATTTAAGGATCATGAACCATTTTCCAAGAAGCCTTATATTATTACTTTTCCAAAAAAGGAAGCTGTGAGAGAAGAAATTCAGAAGATTGTATCATGGGAGATTATTGAAACCAGCAGGTATAATAACCCACTTGTAGTTGTAAAGAAGGAGAACATTGGTGTTAGGTTGGTTCTGATGCCAGGAAGTTAAATGAAATCACAGTAGGGGAGAGTGACAGACCAGCTAACATTGATGAAATTATGTAATAGTACCATTGATGTAAATTTCTGACTTGTTTTGATGTGACTTGGGGCTTTTGAAATATCTCTTTGGCCAAGGAATCTACGCCAGCTGCAGCATTTTTAAATGAAGGTAAGTGTTACCAGTACTTTGTGGTGCCATTTGGTCTGAAGTTGTCAGTTTATGTGTTTATCAGAGCTATTTACAAGTTTCTAGGTGAGATATTAACCAATGATATCACGGTCTATGTAGATGATATCCTAGTAGCGAGTGCAGAATGGTTCAAGCACTGTAAGATACTGAATAAAGTACTGAGAGCTATGTATAGGGAAGGTATGAAACTAAAATTAAGTAAATCTGAATTTGTAAAGAAGGAAATATCATTTTTGGGTCACAGGATTAATGAGGAAGGTATACAGCCTGATGCAGAAAAGCATGCTGCTATTACAGATTACCCATCCCCCAAGAAGAAGAAAGATCTTAAATCTATGTTTGACTTCTATTGAAAGTTCGTATCAGATCAGTCATTTAACTGTCCTTGCCTTGGTAATTTGTTGAAAAAGAATGGGGTGTGGAATTGGACAGAGGAGTGTGAAGAGGAATTTCAGAGTTTGAAAAAAAAAAAAAAAACTAGTCAATAGTAAGATGTTAGGACATGCAAATTTTTCACTGCCATTCTGTGTGAGTACTGATGCAAGTTTTTGTGGTTTGGGGGTAGAAATTTAACAATTAGTACCTACTGAGATTGGGGTTCAACACAAAACTATTGCTTTTGCTAGTAGAACATTGCAGCCACATGAAAAGAACTATTAAATTTCAGAATTAGGGGCTTTGGAAATTATTTTTGGACAGAAGACCATAGTGTATACTGATCATAAGGTTTTGAGTTACCGTCAGAAGTGCAAGCTGAAACACAACAAGTTAACTAGGTGGCCTTTGGATTTGCAACAATTTGATTTGGAGGCAAGGTATGTAAAAGGAAAAGACAATATTGTGGCTGATGCATTATCTAGGATGCCAGCAGGGAAAAATGATACTGACAGTAGTGAGAACCATGAAGAACAAGAAAAGTTATTTTATTTGCAGAGAGTAAAGGATGAGAAGTGTATTAGGAAAATTTGGCAGCAAATGAGAAGGGGGCAGAATGAGGATCCAAATTTAAGGTTGGTTAAGCAGTATTACAATTCAGACAACATGCCAAAGGTGAAACAGTACTATACTATACATAAAAGATTGTTTAGGAGGAAAAATCTGAAAAATCAGGACTGGAAGTTATGCTTTCCTGACCAACTTGTTGATAAATTTATTGACTACTTGCATGAGATTTATGGACATTATGGGACCAGGACAATAGCAGCAAAGATACAGGAGACAGTAATATTTAACAACTTGTGAAGAAGGGTTAAGCAGAGACTAGAAAGGTGTGATAAATGTCTGAGAGTAAAGGCAACTGGTGTGCCATCAAAAGGCTTAATGCATTCTGTTCTTCCTAGTGAACTTAAAGGGCTTATAGCAGCTGACCTAGGAATGTTGCCTGCATCTACAGGAGGTTGTAAATATGTTTCTGTTGTTTTGGACATATTCTCAAAATATGTAAAACTGTTTCCAGTTAGGAAGGCACATTCTAATACTATAATTGAGAAGTTGAAATCTGTTTACTTTTGCAATGTAGGTGTATCAAAATCACTTTTGTCTGACAGTGGTCCGCAATTTGTTTCTGAGATGTTTGAACACTGTATAGCAATACACAAGATAAAACACACAAAGATATCTACCTATTTTCCACAAGGTAACACGAGTGATAGGGTTATGAAGGAGATTAATAGACTGTACAGAACTTATTGTAGATGGAACAAATCAAAAGGATGTGCCCCTTTTGAGCTTATGTTTGATGAAAGGCCCAGCAACATCATGAGAGAAGAAGTGGATTTCCGTCAGGTAAGTGAAGTAGCACAGGATGAAAGTATCAGATTGGCTAAAGAGATGATGAAAAAGAAAACAGCAGGAAGGAAGAGAAGGCATGAATGACAAAGGAGTAAATCGGACTAGTTTCAGAATAGGTGACCTTGTCCTCGTCAAAACCAAAGAAAAATCTAGCAAAGTATATGAAGAGATAAAGAAGCCTTTAGCATGTGTTTCATGGTCCTTTCAGAATGGTATGCATTGCTCAAGACAACTCTTATGAATTGGCTTACACCAAGACTAACAGGATTTTTTGGTTAAAGTATATTATTGACCTCAAACCCTGTGTATCACCAATTAGATTTTTGAATATTGATCCACGATAGTTTAAAATGTTTCTGAGCTTGGGTAATATTGATTTTGTTAGCAGAATAGAGTGTGCATTGAACCAGGAGTAAGACATACAAGCAAGTAGGCGGTTCACCATTTTGTATTGGATTCAGTTATGTGGCGACAATGCTTACCCAAGCTGTCTCCCTCATTTTTCGTGTTTCCTAAGGCAGTCAGACACTTCTCCTATTTTATCTGTAGTTTATAAGTGAATCGGAAACATTCTGTCTTCAAGTTTCATGTGATTTTGTACAGCTGGATACTTTATTATAGGAATATTTTATAAAAGGTTACTCCAGTGTTATTTATTTATAATGTTGTGTTAGTGATAAGTAATGGAATCAGAAGAGGATGGAAAAAAGGCAATATAAAAAAAACAGCAGTGGTATTTGGTAAAAATCTACGAGATACTGTGTTTATTTTGGTTTTATGAAATATGATGAAAGTAAATTGGTGTCATGGTTAAAGAATTTCTGTCAAACAAAGAGGTAAGGAAAACAGAAAATGAAAGGTGTTAGCATATGTGGAGGAGAAGATGCAGTTTATCAGAAAACTATAATTAACATCTGAAGTAATCAGCTCATGGATGAAATTAGTATAATTTGGTGCAGCAGCAGAGACAATATGCAGTAAAAAAAATATCTTGAATACTAGGTCTTAATATTAATTGTGGTATAATAGAAGTGTAATTCTGTCAGAGACAGCAAAGGACGTAGAAGAGCAGTTGAACGGAATGGACAGTGTCTTCAAAGGAGGATATAAGATAAACATCAACAAAAGAAAATTGAGGATAATGGAATGTAGTCTAATTAAATCAGATGTTGCTGAGGGAATTAGATTAGGAAATGAGACACTTAAAGTAGTAGATGAGTTTTGCTATTTAGGGGTAAAATAACTGGTGATGGTTGAAGTAGAGAGGATATAAAATGTAGACTGGCAATGGCAAGAAGAGCATTTCTGAAGAAGAGAAATTTGTTAACATTGAATATAGATTTAAGTTTCAGGAAGTCTTCTCTAAAAGTATTTGTATGAAGTGTAGCCATCTGTGGGTGTGAAACATGGACGATAAATAGTTTATACAAGAAGAGAATAGAAGCTTTTCAAATGTGGTGCTACAGAAGAATGCTGAAGATTAGATGGGTAGATCATGTAACTAATAAGGAGCTACTGAACAAAATTGGGGAGAAGAGGAATTTGTGGCACAACTTGACTAGGAGAAGGGATCGATTGGTAGGACATATTCTGAGGCATCACGTTAGTATTGGAGGGCTGCATGCAGGGTAAAAATCACAGAGGGAGACCAAGTGATGAATACACTAGGCAGATTCAGAAGGATGTAGGTTGCAGTAATTACTTGGAGATGAAGAAGCTTGCACAGGATAGAGTGGCATGGAGAGCTGCATCAAACCAGTCTCTGGACTGAAGACCACAACAACAACAACAACAACAACAACAACAACAATAGAAGTTTCATATCAGCGCACACTCCGCTGCAGAGTGAAAATCTTATTCTGAAAACATCCCCCAGGCCGTGGCTAAGCCATGTCTCTGCAATATCCTGTCTTTCAGGAGTGATAGTTCTACAGGGTTTGCAGGAGAGCGTCTGTAAAGTTTGGAAGGTAGGAGACAAGATACTGGCAGAAGTAAAGCTGTGAGGGCGGGGCGTGAGTCATGCTTTGGTAGCGCAGTTGGTAGAGCACTTGCCCGCGAAAGGCAAAGGTCCCGAGTTCGAGTCTCGGTCTGGCACACAGTTTTAATCTGCCAGGAAGTTTCATATCAGTGCACACTCTGCTGCAGAGTGAAAATCTCATTCTGGAAACAATAGAGGTGTTTGTGTTCAGTGCAATCAGTATATGGACATAACTATCTACCTATAGCAGTGTGCCTTGGCAGCCTCTTCTAACATTAAGGAAATAAAACTATAAACGTGGTTTCCTGGAGTAATGTGTGTCAAAAGAGTAAGCAAGATTTGTAAGTTTATCACACTTCAGGCTAGAATATTAAGCAATTTGATGGAATACAGTGAAATAACATTTTTTCTAAGTGAGAGTTTTGTCTGATCAATAATGAGAGTTAAGTTTGCCTTAGTGTAAGGATCTGTTACTGTGGAGTTTTTTTCAGTAGAATCAGTTTTGCATTGGATAAGCAGAGCACCAGTTTATTTATCAGATGATGAAGCAATAATGGAATATTAAAGTAATGAATAATGTTAGGTCTTAATGATTAGGGAGCTTGTCTCTGCAGTAGGGATATTTTTTGAGAACACACTCCACTAGCTAAGGAGGTAAGAAATGTTAGTAAAATAATGGAGCTGACAGACATGATTGAGTAATAAAAAAGATAACTGTATACAAACAAATGTGGTGTAACTATATTGATGATCTATTTTTGAGCTAGGCAACATTGGGTACGTGTATATCGTGCAATTCGTGACACTGCAGCTGGGAATGAGAGCTTATCAGAAAGAGCAATATTTTAGTGAGGTACAAGCCATATAATTCTGCATTATCAGATCTATAGGTTATCTGAAAACTTACATTTGTGTTCTGAGGAATTATGAGCTTAAAGTGGTAATACTGGAATGAAGAAAAGTAATTTCTCTGGTAACTGATACCTGTGGTGTTAGAGTGATGTGAACATTCTGACAGGTCAACTATTTGGTAACTTTGTGATTTTGTGAGAATTTAATTTTCTGGTTAAATTAGAGTTGTACTCAGAGTTGAGTGGAGAAGTAGGGCAATGATTTGGTAAAACTTCCATCCCCTTAATTTTGATCTGAGTAGGAACTTCCATCTCCTCTATTCTTTCTCATAATTAGTAAATCTATGCTACTACACATCTTGAGCTTTTGCCAGAGGTAATGTACATATTTTGGACATTAAGGTGATATGCGTCCTTAAATGGTGTGAACTTCAAACCAGGACTTGGAATTTTAGTTATTTTGCAAATTGAAAAGAAACCCAAATCTTTAAAGTTTAACCAGTTTGAGACAGAGTTATGACCTAGAGTAATGTTTTGTAGTGTAATGTGCACTTGATTTTAAATTTTTACTAGTCCCCACCTTTTGTACTGTAGTCAATTTTAGTGCTAATTATTGTGATGTTATGGGAACTGTGTATTGTATTTATTTATTAAGTAATGACCATTATCTACCATTAATGTGAAACTTTTTTTCCTTATACTTAGAAGTAAAAGTGAGTGTACTAAAATAGGTTATTTTGCCTAATTTTTTCATGTACTGTGGTGGAGGTGAACCTTACTAACTGCCACTTGGACCTGTTGAATGTCGTGAGAAAATGTGTTGAAGCTCATTAAAAGAGTGGAAATGCCTGTGCAAAATACTAAACATTGAAAAAGTGAAATTTTCAGTCTGAAAATGAACTGCAAGGTGCAGTACAATTTATTTAATCTTTTGCAACCAATGATCGTTTATTCTTTGAAGCAAGACACGACTTGTATAAAGTGATACGTATCTTAGAATATAATCTTTGTTTATCCAAAAAGGACATCACTAATGACGAAGGTGCCTATTTTTATTAAAAATATAATTTGTGGATGTTTTGTGCCCTTGTACAATACACTACATGTAAATATTTTGTGTGGGAATTTTCATATGGCCAGTTCACTTTAGTAGAAATTTGAAAAACATATGTACTGTAGTTTTTGATAAGGAGATTTTTTATGTAATATTCTTTGGTGTTTAGAATGTTACACCCACTTTCTGGGATCTCTTGTGGTCACTGAATTGCCCAGTTAGCTATTTTCAATATCTATCTGGTCAACCCAATGAGGGGGTAATGTGACAAAGCAACCTGAGATCTCTTTACTTCCTCTCTTGTTTTGATATTTACCCCCTTAAATACATTTTAATTTCATTTTCGCCTAAGTACCATTAACACGCATGAGTATAGTTTGCACATCCATAAAAGAGAAAGGTTAGCCCTCAGTCTTAAGGAATATAGCACCAGCTCTAATTTTGTACTTAGTTTTGTGTTTGTAATTAATTTTCTAATTTATTTTGACCATTCCTAGTTAATATACACTCCTGGAAATTGAAATAAGAACACCGTGAATTCATTGTCCCAGGAAGGGAAAACTTTATTGACACATTCCTGGGGTCAGATACATCACATGATCACACTGACAGAACCACAGGCACATAGACACAGGCAACAGAGCATGCACAATGTCGGCACTAGTACAGTGTATATCCACCTTTCGCAGCAATGCAGGCTGCTATTCTCCCATGGAGACGATCGTAGAGATGCTGGATGTAGTCCTGTGGAACGGCTTGCCATGCCATTTCCACCTGGCGCCTCAGTTGGACCAGCGTTCGTGCTGGACGTGCAGACCACGTGAGACGACGCTTCATCCAGTCCCAAACATGCTCAATGGGGGACAGATCCGGAGATCTTGCTGGCCAGGGTAGTTGACTTACACCTTCTAGAGCACGTTGGGTGGCACGGGATACATGCGGACGTGCATTGTCCTGTTGGAACAGCAAGTTCCCTTGCCGGTCTAGGAATGGTAGAACGATGGGTTCGATGACGGTTTGGATGTACCGTGCACTATTCAGTGTCCCCTCGACGATCACCAGTGGTGTACGGCCAGTGTAGGAGATTGCTCCCCACACCATGATGCCGGGTGTTGGCCCTGTGTGCCTCGGTCGTATGCAGTCCTGATTGTGGCGCTCACCTGCATGGTGCCAAACACGCATACGACCATCATTGGCACCAAGGCAGAAGCGACTCTCATCGCTGAAGACGACACGTCTCCATTCGTCCCTCCATTCACTCCTGTCGCGACACCACTGGAGGCGGGCTGCACGATGTTGGGGCGTGAGCGGAAGACGGCCTAACGGTGTGCGGGACCGTAGCCCAGCTTCATGGAGACGGTTGCGAATGGTCCTCGCTGATACCCCAGGAGCAACAGTGTCCCTAATTCGCTGGGAAGTGGTGGTGCGGTCCCCTACGGCACTGCGTAGGATCCTACGGTCTTGGCGTGCATCCGTGTGTCGCTGCGGTCCGGTCCCAGGTCGATGGGCACGTGCACCTTCCGCCGACCACTGGCGACAACATCGATGTACTGTGGAGACCTCACGCCCCACGTGTTGAGCAATTCGGCGGTACGTCCACCCGGCCTCCCACATGCCCACTATACGCCCTCGCTCAAAGTCCGTCAACTGCACATACGGTTCACGTCCACGCTGTCACGGCATGCTACCAGTGTTAAAGACTGCGATGGAGCTCCGTATGCCACGGCAAACTGGCTGACACTGACGGTGGCGGTGCACAAATGCTGCGCAGCTAGCGCCATTCGACGGCCAACACCGCGGTTCCTGGTGTGTCCGCAGTGCCGTGCGTGTGATCATTGCTTGTACAGCCCTCTCGCAGTGTCTGGAGCAAGTATGGTGGGTCTGACACACCAGTGTCAATGTGTTCTTTTTTCCATTTCCAGGAGTGTATTTTGCTACAGATCATAATAGGGTGAAATCAGTGATTGTTTTGTGACTTAGATTCCATTGTTGACTTATAAACAAATATAAATTCTGTACTAATTATGAACATTCGGAAGAACTACTACTAGGATTCTTATTTATTTGGCTCTATTTGAAAACATATTTGCAAAGTCAGCCCTTAACTAATTCCAAAAGAATTACCATGTTTGTCAAAAGTAATGTTTGTATAATTATATCTGTTAATTTCATTATTTAAACAAATAATTTGGCCCAACCTTTATGGTAGAAGGAACTCTTCAAAAGAAGGAATGTTTTGAAGTATTCAGTTAATTTAACGAGTTATGTTTTAATTGTAATTTATGTAAATTACACATTGAACGGTGTATAATTTCAGTGCCTATTATTATGAAGATTTATAAAGGACTGATTTTAGGTCCCGAGACAGTCAGTCCACAGCCGATTTTCAGAAGTGATACATGTATTGTTTAGATTAACAACAATAAACCAACTTAACAGTGGAATAAGTGTAACACAAATAGGCTTTATGTTAGAACTATTAATGACAATGTCTGTTTAATTTATTTGAAAAATAGTGTCGCATGTACCTCATTATTCTGCAAGAACTATGAACTGTGTGGCTAGGTTTTTACTGCTCATAGATGTCCAACAGCAAACTATTGAAGCAGTATGCTGAAGTGGGCTGCAACCTGTTAATGAGGCTTATCAACATTTACCAATAGTAAACTGTCCATATAATTGTGTAATATTGGGGGGTTGTGAACACAGTTGTGCAACTGTGGGCTACATCATTTTTCATGCCAGTATAACAATGCAGTATTTCGACACAGAGGACTGTCAGTGTAGAAATAAAGCAGGCAGACTTCACAAGTGGCATGTCAATGACAGGTCTAGGGGTCCTATACAGGATAAACAGGAACAGGGAGAACTCAGAATCCCCCAGGCAACAAGTTTGAGATGCTGTCTTTCACTGACACAGAAACTGAGCTAGTGAGGCTCACATCACCTGTTGGGAAACATGCATTGACGTGTGCAAAGAAGAGGCAAACACAAGAAGCACAAGAGGGTCAGGGTCTATGAATCATCGACAGCCCAACATAATTTTATAATGGTACCTTTTAGGGAATTGGCAGCAGGGGATGGGAAGAAACAACACGTGCACTCGATGTGTATGTGGGCCTCCTTCCATGGATTGAAGAGGCTGTTCTTGCAATCATTGAGAGAACAGGATGTAACCAACTGCAGGTTGTGATGCATGTTGGGACAAACAATGTTTGTCATCTGGTTCCTGAGGACATACTTGTAGTATTCCAGTGACTGGCAGAGAAGGTTGAGAATACCAGCTTTGCTCGTGGAGTTTTGATTAGGCTCACATTCTGCAGCGTTGTACCAGAACAGATCATGGCCCCTGGCTCTAAGTCAAATGGAAGGCTTGAAGCAGAGACTGCAAAAGTCTGTGACAAGTTAGGCTGTGACTCCTAGACTTGTGCCATAGGGTTGGAAGCTGAAGGGCTCCCCTAAGCGACTCAGATGAACAATACACATCAGAAGAATACACAAAAGTTTTCTAGATGAGGTGACTCTCCATTGAGCCTAGATAACAAGAGCAGTGGGAGACCTAAAATTATCAGTGTAAGATCTAAAGAAATGACCCCCCACAGGCAAGAGTATTAAATTCCTAGTGGTTAACTGTAGAAGCACTTGCAGTAAAGTGTCAAGACTTTGAAGTGCCCGTGAAAAGCAATGAAGCTCGCTGGTAGAGAAAGTGATGCAGGGAGATTTCTGGGGAAAAATTAAGCTTATATCAAAACAATAGGATAATGGGACATAGAGGTGGCATATTTGTGAATTATGTGAAGAAAGTTTGTTCATTTTATGTACATGGTGTACAAAAACATTATGTTTTTCGCCTTTACTTCCTGATAATCATTGCTGTAATGATTTTGTATTATAATATTGAGTTACTTAGTATTTCCATTTAATAAAATACACGTATAAAAAGAAAGAAGAAAGAAAAGAAAGAGCATGAATTGAAAATGTAAAAGAACCTTTTAAAACCAAAAAATAAGTTTAAAACACACAACAAAAACAAATAAAACAAACAACTAGATTAATAATGAACATTTAGATATTTTAATTGGCTATGTTGAAAATACTCTGATACCACATGAGCTACAGCTTTTTTTTCCTAAAATGGTATTTCATAAACCAGCTTTCTTACACATGGATGGATGTGCTGTGAGTGCTGTGAAAGCTTTTTTAATTTATACTGTACCAAAAATTTTTATTTTTCAAAATTAATGAATGGCAGTGGGGCAGTTTGCAAAATTTAATATTATTACAAAAGCTGATTATCTAATTTTCATGAATGTTAATTAAATTTTACAAATCATGATTTTGAAGATATTCTCCATAAACCTAATATGCCAAATTGCCTTCCGGTGAAATTCAGCAAAAGTGAAAAAATATCTATTGCATTGTTTTGACATCTCTACATACCCACAAAGTCTCATCAAGATCGTTTATTTACACCTGGAAATGTGCGCTGGTAATTGACCATTTCAGTAGACATTTAATGAAATTGTAAAGTGTTCTGTCCACTGTTGCTAGACAAACATCTATTTCTGTACCTCTTTTATTGTTGTCACTAACAAGATACCCTGAGTACTTGAAGTGGTCAATTGTTTTGAAAGAGAATCTGTCTACAGCCAAAGGTGCATCACTTCTGATTTTCTGACTTATGACCAGGCATTCTGTCTTTACTTTATTAACAAGTAATTCTGTTTTGTCAGTGATTCTGTATTAATTTTGTGTACTTCAGATTGATCCTGTTTTGGAAGTAGTTATTAATACTCCATCATCTGTGAAGGCAAGCCTACTAATGTCCACATCCCACAGTTGGATCCTTTTTGGATTAGTTTAATTCTCTACTGATCCTCTGTAACAAGGAAACATTACTAACTTGACATCATATTATAGAATGCATGAATTGAAAATGTAAAAGAACTGTTTAAAACAAAAAAATAAGTTTAAAACACACAACAAAAACAAATAAAACAAACCTTCTGAAAGTACATCTTTTAAACTTTCATGTGTGCCAGTTGTTTGTTACTCATTCTGCCTCACTGCACCTGCCTAATGCCTGCACACAAAGTACTGTTAGATGAGAGGCTAACTCAGTTGCAAATGTAGTATAGGGATTCTATCAGGGCCTGGAGCTTTGTTCAGTTCTAACGATTTCAGCTGTTTCTCAACACTGCTTACACTAAAACTTATTTCATTCATCTTTTCAGTGGTACTAGGATTAAATTGGGACAATTCCCCTGGGTTTTCTGTTGTAAAAGATAATTTGAAACTGTAGTTAAGATTTCAGCTTTTGCTTTGCTACCCTTAATTTCAGTTCCTGTCTCATTCGTTAGGGACTGAACGCGAACTCTGGTGCCACTAACAGTGACACTAACTTTGGTGCCACTAACAGCCTTTACAACTGACCAAAATTTCTTTGGTTTCTGTGAAAGATCACTTGATTATATTCTGCTGCAGTAGTCGTAGAAGCCACCATGCATTGCTCTCTTGACAGCCAAATGTGTTTCATTTGGCATCTCTCTACCTCTAGCCTTATACTTTGTTTTACAGCTATTATGCAGTAATCTCTGTTTCTTGAGAAGCTTCTTTACTGTGAATTTAATCCATGGAGGTACCCTTTCATTATGAATTGTTCTACTGTGTACATGCCTATCCAGTTTAAAGTCGAGCCAGAGTTCCTCTACATGTTCCTGCCCTATGCTGAAAGTTTCAAGTTCTTCATTGATATGAACATACACATCTCTCTGCTTGTTTCAATCGTCCTTTGTGCTTAGGAAATCATTGTTGCCACTACTGCATCATGGTCACTGATAGCAGTTCTGATGTGCACATCCTCAAAGAGGTCAGGTGTATTTATTGCCATTAGATCCAATATATTTCCATCATGAGTGGGGTTCTTAACTCTCTGTTCTAGGTAGTTTTCTGAGAATGCATTTTTGTGTTAAATAACTGGCATTAAATAATAGCTAGATATTGCAAGGCTCGTCAGAGGACAAACAGGCTGAATTACAGGTAAAATTCCGCACACTGTGGTGAGGAGATGATCCTAGAAAGCCTTTTTTGTTCCACACTGAATAGGTAAGTCTGTGCACACAGGCCCGAATATCTTCCATTAAAAGCCAAACTGGATAACACTGACCACAATCGTTTACATGCTGTTGACCCAAATTGAGGTGTTCACTGTAGATCTTTGATGTGCTGCCTCATCTATGTTCGAGGTGTGTTCAAAAAGTAACGTGATTTTTCCTTGTTTGTAAATTTCATTTATTCGTCTACTTAATGTTAACTCCTAAAAATGGCCCTCATTAGACCTTATACACGTATGCTAGCGCTTTTTTCAGCTTAAAAACACTTTTGGAAATCAATCTTTCGGATAGCTTTTAGCTCTCTCAGCGATGAATTTTTAATCTCATTTTTGCATGTAAAACAACGACCATTTAAGGTTTTCTTTATTTTTAGGAACAGAAAAAAGCCATGTGGGGCTATTTCTGCCAAATGTTGAGGCTGAGCCATTGTTTTCGACCAAAAATACACGAACAAGCAATGAAGTGTGAGCAGATGTATACAAAAGCCCTGAATGCATGTCTAGAAATCAGTTTTTTTGATTGCTACACGCAAATGATGTTGAATATGGCCGGCCGTCGTGGCTGAGTGGTTCTAAGTACTTCAGTCTGGAACCGTGCTACCGCTATGGCCGCAGGTTTGAATCCTGCCTCGGGCATGGATGTGTGTGATGTCTTTAGGTTAGTTAGCTGTAAGTAGTTCTAAATTCTAGGGGACTACTGATGACCTCAGATGTTAAGTCTCATAGTGCTCAGAGCCATTTGAACCATTTGTCGAATATGTAAGTATGGGAAGTGTGGGCATAGTGGCCACTGGTTGTTACTGTACTGTACAGTGCTGCTGGTACGCCATCTTATTGTTAGATGTGTTGAAGGTGGAAGCTGTTCTGATCAGTTGTTTAAAAGTTATTGAATATTTTCGCGTTTTCAACGTCCTGATGTAAGTGTATTTAATTAACTATTATAATCAAACTTTCATTCATAATACAGGCAACTGCTGGTAACATCTTAAAAGAGGTGTATTTAGGCTACAAAATGGTATGTCTGTAACACGTTGCTAGATTCGTTTAGCCAGTAGTGTGGAATTTATGTAATGGCGGCAAAGAGGGCAAAGTAGCCACGTCTGTGGCAATTATGCCCGACTGTAGCCACTTCGCCCGACATAAAGTAAAATGTATTTTCATTGAAAAATAACAGTATTTTATGTTGTTTACAAAACTATTGAGCGTTTCAAACAGCATAATATCGTGTCTTTTATAGGAATTCATACGGACTAAAGCCTGGTGTAGGGGTTTTCACCTGCAGTAAAGCTATTTCAACAAGTAATGTAGACAAGTAATTATATTGTCACACAGAAGAAGGTGTAATTAGCTGAATGACGAACACTAACTTTACTCAATGAAGGTTTATTCAGCACTTGCACATACAAGAGTGCACAGCGAACTGCCTCCATGCAGAACACATACAGTATATATACAGCTACAGGACATTCCAGTACAATGGTTCTTGACATTTGTGGGTAGTTCTAGAATGTACTTGAACTGAATGTAGAAATTAAAATTGTACAGTCCAGGTGAGATTTGAACTCATGACCCTCCATGCAACAGTTTAGTATCATAACCACCACAACACGGCGCTCCTCAGCTTCTTCTACGACATTGCTCCCTCATTAAGCGAACAGCGTTTCGGTGTTACATCGTCCTAGTCCGGGAACGAGTCATCGGTCCTGCATACTCTGACTCCCAATGACTGATGCTCGCCCTGGCGGTGATGATCTTATAACTTCTTTTGCCACTACGCTCTGTGTCACCTTTCTGCTTGTTGCCTGTCGCTGGAGCTTCGAATTTAGCCTGGGTTGCAGCATCCTTGCAGGACTTCATTCGAAGGACGTGGACCATGTCTCCCTGATCTTTCATTGTCTTCTGTCGGGGTCAAAATCTTCAACTTCATAAGTAACATCAGAAAACTGTCTTACAACCTTATAAGGTCCAAAGTAGCGCCTTAGGAGCTTCTCAGACAGACCAACCTTCCGATCATGAGTGAAGATCCAGACGAGGTCACCAGGCTGGCAGATAACAGAGCAGTGCCTCGCATCATACCTTAGGCGATCGTTTTCTTGAGGCTGCAGCATGCAGAGTCGAGCTAACTGCCGAGCTTCCTCAGCTCTGGTTAACACCTCACCGATGTAGTCATCGTCCACGTCATCAGGATGTAACGGAAACACAGTGTCCATTGTCGTAGTCGCCTCACACCCATGCACCAGGAAAAATGGTGTAAATCCTGTGGTGTCTTGTTTGGCGATGAATTAGGCAAATGTCATGAAAGGTAGCACCTCATACCACTTGCTTTGCTCAACATTGACGAATATTGATAGCATGTCGGCCAAGGTCTTATTAAGGTATTCAGTAAGCCTGTTAGTTTGGGGATGGTAGGCAGTTGTCCTGTGATGAATAATGTTGCACCGACGGTTTAGCTCTGTCACAAGATTCGATTGAAAAACTTTCCCTCGATCCGTAATTAATGACCTCGGGGCACCGTGTTTTAATACAATGTCTTTCATGATGAATTTGGCTACTTTGGATGCTTCGACTGTTTTCACGGCTTTTGTAATGGCATAGCGTGTCAGAGCATCACTGCAAAAAATAATCCATCTATTGCCACTAGCAGGCGTTGGAAATCGTCCGAGGAGGTCAATCCCAACACGCGGGAAAGGCGTTTCGGCTGGTGGAATTGGTTTGAGTCGGCCTGGTTGTTTCTGAGGAACTGCCTTTCTCCTCTGGCACTCTCGAAAGTGCGACACATAGTGACGGACACTCCTAAATAAACCTGGTCAGAAAAATCTCTTGCAGATTCTGTCGTATGTTTTAATAAATCCTAAATGTCCAGCCTCAGGTGTGTCTTGGAATTTCTGTAGAACATTTAAGCGCATGTGTTTAGGAATCACTGGTAGCCACCACTTTCCAAAGGAATCAAAGTTTTTCTTGCAAAGCAATCCATTAACTACCTTAAATTGTCCTTTCACATCCTCTGAACGATTTAATGCAAGCATATTTTGAGATATTTTGGCGTCCTTCTTCTGCTCACCAGAGAGATCCGAGAGTGCAGCGAGACAATGACTATCTTTATCAAAGTCTTGATGGTCTTGCACAGGGTTTCTTGAGAGACAGTTGGCAACTTTGTGTTTTCTTCCACTTCTGTACTCTATGGTAATGTCATTCTCTTGAAGACGTAGTTTCCACCTGGCAAGTCGTCCTGTTGGATCCTTAAGACCTGTCAACCATCAAAGTGAATGGCCTTCCATAGAGATACTGTCGAAATTTGCACATGGCCCAGATCACAGCAAGATATTCTCTTTCTGTAGTTGAGTAGTTTCTGTCGGCTTTTGTAAGTGTCCTAGAAGCATAGGCTATAACCTTCTCTTTGCCATCTGAAATTTGCACGAAACAGCACCGATCCCATACCCATTGGCATCTGTGTGTAGTTCTGTAGGTGCTCTCTCATCATACAGACCAAGTGCAGGGTCAGTCGTCAGAGATTTTCGCAGCACATCAAAAGAATCTTGTTGAGCACCACCCTAGATACATTTAGCATCAGCTTTTAACAACTCTTCGAGTGGCCCGGCTTTGACACAAAAGCCCTTGATAAAACGATGGTAATAAGAACATAATTTGAGGAAGCTTCTCACATCTATAATACTTTTATAGCTCTCACTTTTTCTGGGTCTGGCCCCACACCTTCATTTGACACAAAGTGTTCAAGTATTTTGATTTCTTTTGCTCCAAAGAGACACTTTCTTGGATTAAGTTTCAGTCCGTCTTGTTGGAGACACTTAAGAACGGCCCTCAGTCTTTTTATACGTTCATCAAATGTCTCTAAGAACACTATAATGTCATCTAAATAACAAAGACACATCGTCCACTTCAGGTGACGTAGAAGATTATCCATCATCCGTTTAAAAGTTGCTGGTGCATTACACAAACCAAATGGCATTACCTTAAACTCATACAGGCCCTCAGGGGTAATGAATGCAGCCGGCCGGGGTGGCCGAGCAGTTCTAGGCGCTACAGTCTGCAACCTCGCGACCACTAAGGTCGCAGGTTCAAATCCTGCCTCGCGCATGGATGTGTGTGATGTCCTTAGGTTAGTTAGGTTTAAGTAGTTCTAAGTTCTAGGGGACTGATGACCTCAGAAGTTAAGTCCCATAGTGCTCAGAGCCATTTTTACCATTTGATGAATGCAGTTTTCTCACGATCAGCCTCATGTGTAATTCGATTTGCCAGTATCCTGAGTACATGTCCTTGGTTGAGAAAAACTTAGCCCCCTTCAGACAATCTATTGTATGAAATTAGAATTATATTAATACCTTCAGCTGCTGACAGGCGTTGATATATATCAACAGGGACAGGTGAAAATGTGTGCCCCGACCGGGACTCGAACCCGGGATCTCCTGCTTACATGGCAGACGGTCTATCCATCTGAGCCACTGAGGGCACAGAGGATAGTGCGACTGCAGGGACTATCACACGCATGCATCCCACGAAACCCACATTCTCACCTTTTATGTCCACACACTACATTCGTAGTGTCCCACCCCAACACACTCATTACTCGTGTAAGACATTCTTACCAAGTCCCGTAAGAGTTCGGGGAATGTGTGTGCATCTGCACAGAAGAAGAAGGTCATGGCTGGTATTGCTAGAATTGTATACTTATATGGATATGGTGTCTGTTATTTCGGACATGTCTGAAAGAACAGACACGATATCCATATAAATGTATTGTATCGTCAGTTCGTGGAAGAGGGTAAACGTTCTTTTTAGTTATTTTATTAAGCTACCTGTAATTAACACAAAAGCGCCAACTGCCATACATCTTCCTGACGAGGACCACTTGTGATGACCACAGGCTCTATGAAGGCTGAATGATGTCATTCTTCATCATTTTCTCTACCTCTTCGCGAATTATTCGACGTTTCGTTGCTGACAGACGGTATGCTCTCTGGCTTATTGGTTGATGGTCTCCAGTGCTAATCCGGTGTTTCACCATCGATTTGTCTAATTTTCTCTTCACCTGTGGATTGAAGCATTCAGAAAACTCTTGAAGAATGGCAAGTAGCTTCTTCTGTGGTTCCTTAGTCAGATTTGCTGATAGTCGAGCTAGAAGATCTTGTCTCGTAGTGGGAGCGCTAATTTCGCCCACACACCCGGGATGGGAGGTTTCTATGACACTCAGCCGTTCGGAAATTAACGCCTCAGCGTTTGCTACGCACATGGGTCTTGGAAGGATCTGTGGTTCTAGGCGACAGTTAACTATCCACAATTCAACGATTCCGTTCTTAAACGAGACGACAGAGGCTGGGATGACTTTCTCCAGTGGTATGCTTCTCTTACATTCCACTATAAGATCCATGGGTTGATGCATGGCATGAATAAGATCCATGGGTTGATGCATGGCATGACACATGACAGTTACCTTTCTAGCACTGACTGCAGGAATGATCATTTCATCCAGCACACATAGTCCCCACACACTCGGATGTGCATCTTCCTATCCACAGTATCTCATCTCGTCTAGAATAATCGTCGAGTGTACACAATTTATAATTGCCTGAGAAGCTTTCAAAAAGTCCCATCCGAGAATGACGTCATGACTGCACTCTTGTAAGACGATGAGTTCTAAGGGCTGTGTATGGCCACTTATACCCACACGAATGGTACATCTTCCTGTAGGTTTTACATATTTCCCATTAGCCACCTTCAGCAGAGAAGTTTTTCTGTCGACGAATATGGTTTTTTGCAACTGGCGATGGTACTTCTCCGAAATGACTGAATATGATGCTCCAGAGTCCACAAGAGCTTGGGCTGGTCGGCCATCCATGGGGATATTGACGTAGTTTCCTATAATTTTTGCAGTGATCGACGGTGGAGGATTTTTCTCTTCAGCGGCCTCACCTCCAAGGAAGGTCGCACCATTTAGTTTTCCAGGTTGTGGTGGCTAGGTGATCGGCTGGAGCTTCTAAACGGCGATGGAGACTTTGATCGGCATGTTGGGGAGCGTCCTCTCCAGCGACTAGCTTGCGGTGATGGTGACCTATGTCGTCCTGCACCCACATCTTCTTGTTCATCATCGTCCCTGAGTTGCTGTCCTCTGCTGCGGGCGTCATCAAATATCCGCCGCCTTTCTCAACAATAGCGCACCACATGTCCCGGTCGTCCGCAGTGGAAACATACTGGTTGGTTATCCTGGGTTCTCCAGACCTTCAGCCACTTGTTTGGATCTTGGCCATCGTCACCAGAGAACCCAGAAGGATGTCATTAGCTGAATGACGAACGCCAGCTTCCCTTAACGAAGGTTTATTCAGCACTTGCACAACCCTCAATGCAACAGTTTAGTATCATAACCACCACGCCGCAGCGCATTTCAGCTTCTTCTGCGACTTGCACATACAAGAGCGCAGAGCGAACTGCCTCCGGCCAGAACACATACAGAATATATACAGCTACAGAACATTCCATTACAATGGTTCTTGCCATTTGTGGATACTTCTAGAATGTACTCGAACCGAATATATAAATTAAAATTGTACAGTCCAGGTGAGTTTTGAACGAACTACCTTTAAACACAACCACTTATCTTTAAAATATGAATCGTCTGCGACAGTATTCCAAGATCCATTATTGTACCACGCATTTACATTATACAATAAATTAACATTGCTTGATAAGATCATTGCAGCTTTATTTAAGGTGAAAACGCCGTGTTACTTTCATATTTTAATGCTATTTAAGATGCAATACTAAAAACGTTGTTTTTTTCAGGTGTAGCAATGGTGTCAAAATATCAGAGGAAGAGTCAGCAGCACTGATGGGACCCCGGTCCGTGGCTCGTGGTCTTGCGGTAGCGTTCTCGCTTCCTGCGCCTGGGTCCCGGGTTCGATTCCCAGTGGGGTCGGGGTTTTCTCTGCCTCGAGATGACTGGGTGTTGTGTGTCTTTCATCCTCATTCACTCGCAAGCCGCCGTAGTGGCGTTAAAGAAATTGTGGAGCGGCGGCCGAACCGCCCCGGGGTCTCCCGGTCGGCAGTGCCATACGCTCATTATTATTATTATGGGACCCCACAGTGATGCAAAGAGCAACCAAAGCCATGAAGAAAGATGGAACGCCTTATCAAACGGCTGCTAAAACTTACAATGTGCCTAGGAACATTCTAAAACGTCGTGTACTAAATAAAATTCAAGACGCCACTGACAATAAAAAAAATGTTAGGCCAATTTCGAGCTGTTCTCAACGAAGACCAAGAACAGCAGTTGGTAAATTATCTTTTGGAAATGGAGGTATGTTTTTTTTAATTACTGTAGCTGATTTTACCAACTGGCTGAACGGAATAACATCCCTCACGATTTCAATAAAAAAACGAAATTAGCAGGCAAAGATTGGGTAACCATGTTCAGAAAGCGCCATCCTGAACTTGTGTTATAGTACGAAAACCCGAGGCGCCTTCAGCAGCAAGGGGGCAAGCATTTATCAAAACAAATGTAACCAAATTTTTTGATATTTTGTAGGATGTTCAAACATATCGCTTATATCCTCCTCATAGGGTTTACAATGTTGACGAAACTGGACTTATGACTGTCCAGTCAAAGTCTTCAAAGGTTTTTGCTCTAAAAGGGCGACAGCAAGTCGGCTCTCTTACATCTGCAGAGAGAGGTGTTCTCTCCACGTTTGTAATTCCTACATCAGCTGAGGGAGTTTTTATTCCTCCTTTAATCATCTTCCCTAGGCAGCGGATGAAAGTGGAACTTCAAAACGGCACTCCACCTGGAACAGCTTTTGTTTGTCATCCTTCAGGGTGGACTCAAACTGAGATTTTCACACAATGGTTTAACCATTTCTTGAAGGTTGCGAAGCCATCCGAGGACGACCCAGTCTTGCTCATACCTGATGGGCATTCAACCCATACAAAAAAATCTAGATTTCATTGAAAAGGCTTGAGAAAATCACACTTCTGTAATTTGCATCCCCCCCCCCCCAGTGCAGTCATAAGCTGTAGCCACTCAACGTTTCTTTCATGGGACCTTTCAATACTTGCTATGTCCAAGCGATTGAAAGATTCTTGGGTAATAATCTTGGCACACTAGTGACACAGTGGCAGGTGTCTAAACTTCTTGGAGAGGCATTTCCCCTTGCAGCTACTCCAACTATTGCGGTAAAGGGGTTTGCAAAATGTGGCATAGTTCCAATAAACAGACAGAAGTTTACTGACGCGGATTTTGCTGCAGCTATGACCACAGAAATCTCTGTGCAAGCTTCTACTTCTCATCAAGAAGCTGAAAATCAAGAAGTAGGGGTTGAAGATCAACAGGAAACTTCTACTGTGGTGCCAGGAAAAGAGTTTGCAGATTCGCAACACAAGATTGCTTGATGTCAAGAGACACCACCTGCAAGTAAAGAGAACCACCTTCTGGAGAGAGAGATTGCCGACAAGCAACCTCTGCATCCAACACTGTAATTCACTGCAATTCCTATGTTTTCCAATGACCACAGACAAAATGTCTCTGTAGGATCTAGAGATCTAGACTCTACATTTGTTCTAATCTCTTAAGACTCGCCAAAGCCAAATAGGCCTACTTCAAAAAGTCAACCCAGCCCACTGCCTCATTGCAGTATTTCATGTGATTTAATTGGCATCTCCAAGACCAATAGGCCCTATACTTTTGCTGTAAGCTCACAGGATATTGTTCCAATCCCTAAAGCAAATATTATCAAATGAGAAAATAAACAGAAATAAGGAACAGCTGCAGTTTTGATCTCAAGCCCTTTCAAGATGGAACTAGTAGCCGCTAAAGCAGAAAAAGAAGAAAAGGAAAGACTTAAGAAAATAAAGCTGGAACTGAAAAAAGAAAGAGTAAGAAGAGGAATGAAGGAAGCAAAGGAAAAGTTAAAGGAAAGCAGAAAACGAAATCAAAAACAGCGAAGCATGCTTTGTTTAATGACTTAGACAGGGATGTGAGTGATACTGATTGCCTTTTCTGCGGGGGGACTTATATTCCAAGTCAAGGGAAAATGAAGGATGGATAATACACTCCTGGAAATTGAAATAAGAACACCGTGAATTCATTGTCCCAGGAAGGGGAAACTTTATTGAGACATTCCTGGGGTCAGATACATCACATGATCACACTGACAGAACCACAGGCACATAGACACAGGCAACAGAGCATGCACAATGTCGGCACTAGTACAGTGTATATCCACCTTTCGCAGCAATGCAGGCTGCTATTCTCCCATGGAGACGATCGTAGAGATGCTGGATGTAGTCCTGTGGAACGGCTTGCCATGCCATTTCCACCTGGAGCCTCAGTTGGACCAGCGTTCGTGCTGGACGTGCAGACCGCGTGAGACGACGCTTCATCCAGTCCCAAACATGCTCAATGGGGGACAGATCCGGAGATCTTGCTGGCCAGGGTAGTTGACTTACACCTTCTAGAGCACGTTGGGTGGCACGGGATACATGCGGACGTGCATTGTCCTGTTGGAACAGCAAGTTCCCTTGCCGGTCTAGGAATGGTAGAACGATGGGTTCGATGACGGTTTGGATGTACCGTGTACTATTCAGTGTCCCCTCGACGATCACCAGTGGTGTACGGCCAGTGTAGGAGATCGCTCCCCACACCATGATGCCGGGTGTTGGCCCTGTGTGCCTCGGTCGTATGCAGTCCTGATTGTGGCGCTCACCTGCACGGCGCCAAACACGCATACGACCATCATTGGCACCAAGGCAGAAGCGACTCTCATCGCTGAAGACGACACGTCTCCATTCGTCCCTCCATTCACGCCTGTCGCGACACCACTGGAGGCGGGCTGCACGATGTTGGGGCGTGAGCGGAAGACGGCCTAACGGTGTGCGGGACCGTAGCCCAGCTTCATGGAGACGGTTGCGAATGGTCCTCGCCGATACCCCAGGAGCAACAGTGTCCCTAATTTGCTGGGAAGTGGCGGTGCGGTCCCCTACGGCACTGCGTAGGATCCTACGGTCTTGGCGTGCATCCGTGCGTCGCTGCGGTCCGGTCCCAGGTCGACGGGCACGTGCACCTTCCGCCGACCACTGGCGACAACATCGATGTACTGTGGAGACCTCACGTCCCACGTGTTGAGCAATTCGGCGGTACGTCCATCCGGGCTCCCGCATGCCCACTATACGCCCTCGCTATAAGTCCGTCAACTGCACATACGGTTCACGTCCACGCTGTCGCGGCATGCTACCAGTGTTAAAGACTGCGATGGAGCTCCGTATGCCACGGCAAACTGGCTGACACTGACGGTGGCGGTGCACAAATGCTGCGCAGCTAGCGCCATTCGACGGCCAACACCGCGGTTCCTGGTGTGTCCGCTGTGCCGTGCGTGTGATCATTGCTTGTACAGCCCTCCCGCAGTGTCCGGAGCAAGTATGGTGTGTCTGACACACGGGTGTCAATGTGTTCTTTTTTCCATTTCCAGGAGTGTATGTTCGGGCTGTTTATGATGGGCACATGAGGTTTGTAACGGGTGTGAAGAAGAAGACAACGACTTTATGTGTGACATTGGTAAATAAACTCAGTGTGAAACTTTCTTGTTCTACGATGGCAAGAATGTTTTTATTTTGAAAATACACTTTCATTTAGTATACAAATTCAGTTTAAATTTTGTAGTTTATATCGGGCAAAGTGGCCACCTCATGGCCCCATCCCGAAGGGCGAAGTGGCCATTTGGTAGGGTTAGAGAAAATATATATATATATATATATATATATATATATATATATAAAATTTACCGAGATAAAGTCAAAATAAAAATTGCCTTATGTAGCTAAGTATGTAGGATATTGTATGTTAATATATAGTTTATTTCTTATTTATTTTCTTCTAGATAAAAAAGAATATTCCTTAGCATGGCCACTTTGCGCAACCTTCTCCTAGGAGCAGGCCTTGATCTAGGGTCGGGGAAGGGGGTGGAGGCTGAAACCAGGGTATCTACCACAGGCGGCAATTTCAGGGCGTGCCAAATTCATATTCTTGAAGAAAAAAACCTTTCTTTCACATAACGCCTAGCGTCCAGCGCACATTGATCTATCAATTACTCATGTGATTTTGAAACGCATCCCTGTTGGTTTATGAACATTTTTGAACACATGGTAAGTTGATTTCTGAACGAATCATAAGTTGATTTTTGAATGCGTGCATAGTGAACATAATGTCTCTGCCAAGGGAATCGCCGTTGCATCTATAAATAAAAATCTTTCCCGCAGACAAAAGGGGATGGGGCTATGCAAGCTGAGCTGAATAAACCCAAGTGAGTGAATGCCAATCGCAGTTTATGTGGTTGATTGGGTGTACAAATGATAAGTGTTGTTATAATTATTAGCGAAATCCATAGATTCAGGCTACCAGAGTTGAAATAAACGCCTCACAAGAATAACAGGTTAGAAAGAGTACAATTATCTTCTCGTTATATCCAAGAAAATTAAATTTTGAGACAAAATTTTTGCCTGATCGCTACACTACTAATTACGTATTTTCTCGGAATGGTGCGGAAAAGTCTTTGTACGAACAAGTAATAAAGCCTAACTGGAGAATAAATGCGGAATAATTAAACTGGTGATTCTGGCAGGGTTAGTGAAGTTAACTGGAGAATAATTTTTGACAATGGTCGGAACAGTTACAGAGTTATCGGTACCATGAATGTTCATTTGAACGAGGAAGGAGAATGTGGCTACATTGTGTAGTTACGTAGCGTTATATCACGTGGGTCGGCTGTGTGTGTGTGTGTGTGGAAACCGTGCCGTCAAATATTTCGCGCGCCAACCATCAGAGGCACTGTGTTTTGTGCGCGCGCGCGCGCGCGCGCGTGTGTGTGTGTGTGTGTGTGTGTTTTGTTTCTCATATTTCGTGCTATCAGTTTATTTCGTGCATTGTTAAGAGATAACACTGATGTTTCTGTTCCCTGTACGTTATTTTCAAATGTTCACTCAGAATGAGCGAACTAGCGGTCTATTCTTTGGCGTCTCTTGTGGCTGTGATCAACAAAGTTAACGTTAATATTGTTTGAAGGAGTTTTTGTGTAGTGTGGTTCTGTCGATGAAGTGCACGTAGGTTCTGACAGTTGAACAACAGTCTGCCCAGTTTGTGCCATCAAATTGGTGATCCCGACATGTTATACCTGCGTAGTACCAGAGAATTAACGAGCATTTACAGACGAGAATTACAAAATGACTCACCTGAATCCCGCCATCTCCACCATGTGCAGATTGGCTGTAACAGTACCACCTTTCTGGCCACACAGTCCAGCTTTGTGGTTTGTGCAGGTGGAGGCCAGTTTTTTCTATTCTGGAATTTCGGCAGACGCTACCAAGTTTGCGATGGTTTGACCACCAGTACGCCACAGAATTGCAAAGTGTAATTACCTCACCACCAGAGCCTAACTCCTACGACCAGCTTGAAGTAAAATTGATCCAGTGAGTTTCAGTATCGCAGGAAGAGCAAATCCATAAGGTTCTCACTCAGGAAGACAGAAAGACTTCGCAGTACTTGTGGCACCTATGAAGCAAAGTGGATGTGGGAACCATTCTGTACAGCTTACTGTGCGCAATATGGAGCAGTCGTTTGCCTCCACCTGCCAAAGCAATTCTAGTGCCGCAGTTTGACACACCACTGGATGTTGTAGCAGAACTGGCCGATAAAATCCAGGATGCGATGACACCGGCTCCTGTCTGCGCACTTACTGCGCAGTGCGCTTGTGTGACTCCAACTGTTTCGCTCAGAGATTAAGATACCTTGGCAGCCATGCTAGATTACTGACGCAGAAAAGTGGCGAACTGATATGTGAATACAACCTGAGTAACAAAAGAAGCCGGAATCGATACGGCTGATGCTTGCACAGCAGTTCATCGATGACCTTCCACAAATGAACCTGAGCAGGAAGGTATCTGCTGGTATCACTGGAAATTTGGGGAACAAGCGTGCAGTTGCACAACCTCCTACTCTCACCCAAATGGCAACTGCGGTCGGAAGTGGATGCCTCCTCCAATTGCCGTTCAGTGTCTCTGTGCCTGTTTGTTAGTGGTCGGCGATGTAGCTGGAAATATTTAATTGACACTGAGTCTGATTAGTCTGTTTATCCATGGACTATGTTGCACAGGAAGCGACCAAATACATTATTCTCTGACTGCTGCAAACAACTCAGTCATAATGATGTACGGCACCCTGCACTTGGAACTAGACCTGGGTATACGATGAACTTTTGTGTCGGATTTTACCATTGCAGACGTCGCCGTACCTATCATCAGAGCGAACTTCCTCTCCCATTAGAATCTAATGCTGGACATGAAGTACTCACGCCTAGTTGACAACACCACAGGCTTAACAGTGCCTGGATTTCAGCGAAAGCAGCAGTTCATTCTGCCAAAGTAATACACGAGGTGAACGGTGAGCACATGGAGTTGCTGAACGGATTTCCAGCTCTGACAAGAGCCCTGGAGGGCCTAAGGAGGTAGAGCACTACACTGTTCACTATACAGAGGCGACTGACGGTACTCCCATGTCTTGCAGACCACGGCGTTTGGCTCCAGATCGTCTTAAAATTGCGAAAGCAGAGATCGACAGCACGATTCGTGAAGGTGTAATGCGGCCTTCCAACAGCCGCTGGTCCTCACTGCTACACTTGGTCCCAAAAAAGGATGATGCATGACGGACTTGTGGTGGCTACTGAGCCCTGAATGCCAGAACAATACCGGACAGATACCCAGTGCCATTGTTATGTGACTGTAACTATGCGTTAAGCATTGCAATCATTTTTAGCGTCCTGGATTCTGCAAAAGCGTACACCCAGTTCCTGGCAGCTGTAGGAGACATTCACAAGACAGCGATCATCGCTCCATTTGGCCTGTTTGAGAGCAAATTTATAACTTTTGGACTCAGGAATGCTGCTCAAATATGGCTATGCTTCATTGATTCTGTGGTCAGGACGTATCTTTTGATTTCGGTTACCTGGACGATGTTTTAGTAT
This sequence comes from Schistocerca nitens, assembly GCF_023898315.1. Taxonomy (NCBI): domain Eukaryota; kingdom Metazoa; phylum Arthropoda; class Insecta; order Orthoptera; family Acrididae; genus Schistocerca; species Schistocerca nitens. The sequence continues at coordinate 579,756,759 of NC_064618.1, read as the reverse complement.
TTTTGTCATCAGCAGAGCAACGTCAGCAGCATTTAACGGAAGTTTTTAAGCGGTTGAAACACTACAGCGCCGTCCTGAAACCGCCAAACGTGTCTTTGGCCAGCCGCTAGTGGATTTTCTAGGAAATAGGATAACAGCAGCAGGATTGCTACCAGTGCTGGAGAAGGTGGAAGCCATCTTATGGTTTTCATGCCAAAATACAGCCAAGGAGCTGCGTCGATTCCTCTGTATATTAAATTTTTATCGCCGTCAGTTGCCACACTCTGCCGAGTTACAAGAACCTTCAATTGTAGCGCTCACCGGCCCACCGGCTTGTAACATTGACTGATAGCACGCGTGTGATGTTTGAAGTGCCCGAAAAGAGCATTACAGACGCCGCACTACTGGCGCACCCAGAGACTACTGCAGCTTTGGCACTAATGGTCGACGCTAGCCAGAATGCGATCGGCGCAACGTTGCAACGACGTAGTGACACATGGCAACCACTCTCGTTTTTCTCGCGCAAACTATAGCCCTCACAATAGCTGTGGAGTGCTTACGAAAGAGAACTTTTGGCTGTTTATGAGTCCGTCAAATACTTCAGACCTCATCTGGAAGCTAGAGACTTTGCTACCTACACCAATCACAAACTACTAACTTACAACTTTAGCCAAAACAATGCGAACTGTTCGCCTAGGCAACACAATCAGCTAATGTTCATTTCTCAATTCAGCACCGACGTCCTGCACATCTCTGGTATCGACAATGCGGTAGCCGATTGTTTGTCTCAGGTCGGAAACATTACTTGCATGATTGATTACGTCAAACTCGACGCTGCTCATTAATCAGTTCAAGAGCTACAAGGAATGTTATCTGCAGGAAGATTGGCGTTGAATCTGCAACTTATCGAAATTCCAGGCAGCGATGTGAAACTGTATTATGACATAGCACGTCGAAACCGCGGCTGTTCCTACCAATTGGCTTCAGAAGGGAATTGTGCCACCTCAATATTCGATCAACAATCCGCCTAGTGACGAATCAAGACGTGTGGCCGGGTATATGGAAAGACTGCCGTGAATGGGCGAAATGTTGTCTTAAATGCCAACGCAGCAAGATACACTGTCCGATGCAAGCGTTGATGGAGAACTTTCCGATCACAACGGCCCATTCCAGTCACATCCACACCGATGTCATTGGTCCACTGCCATTGTCCAACGGCCAATGCTACATACTTACAATGATAGACTGTTACACCTGCTGGACAGAAGCCGCACCAGTGGACAACGTTACAGCAGAAACTCTGGTTAAAAAAAATAAAAAAAAAAGAAAATGGTTCAAATGGCTCTGAGCACTATGGGACTCAACATCTGACGTCATCAGTCCCCTAGAACTTAGAACTACTTAAACCTAACTAACCTAATGACATCACACACATCCATACCCGAGGCAGGATTCGAACCTGCGGCCGTAGCAGTCACGCGGTTCCGGACTGAAATGCCTAGAACCGCACGGCCACCGCGGCCGGCTAGCAGAAACTCTGGCTTTCGCTTTGTGTCATATTGGGTGTCACACTTTGGCTGTTCCTTAAACATCACGACAGTCAGAGGACGGCAATTTGAATCTGACCTGTTCAGACAACTCGTGAAGTTCTGTGGCGCAATTCACCACAAAACGATGAGCTATCACCCAACAAGTAATGGGATGATCGAGAGATGGCATCACTCACTTAAAAAAAACTAAAACTAAACTCCTTCCGAACAGGCCGTGAAGGCCCAACAGTACCGACCGGTCGCCGTGTCATCCTCAGCCCACAGGCGTCACTGTATGCGGATATGGACGGGCATGTGGTCAGCGCACCGTTCTCCCGGCCATATGTCAGTTTCCGAGATCGGATCCGCTACTTCTCAATCAAGTAGCTCCGCAGTTTGCCTCACAAGGGCTGAGTGCACCCCGATTGCCAACAGCGCTCGGCAGACTGAATGGTCACCCATCCAAGTGCTAGTCCAGCCTGATAGCGCTTAACTTCGGTGATCTGACGGAAACCGGTGTTACCAGCGCGTCAAGGCCGTTGGCCATCGCTCACTTAAGGCAGAACTAATGTGCCAAGACACTGAGGGGACCAAGGTCCTTCCCATGGTATTACTCGGTCTCAGAAACATTTTAAACAAAATCTAGACGCTTCTTCGGACGAAATGGTGTACAGCAAGACGTTGAGGCATTCAGGAGAATTTCTGGAAACAAAGGTCTAGTTGCTAGCGTTGCTAAATCTGGCTGGGGTCCCAGCTTCGATTGCTGGCCGGGTTGGGGATTTTCTCTGCTCAGGGACTGGATGTTTGTGTTGTCCTCATCATTTCATCACCGTCATCATCATCATCATTCGTGAGAGTGGCTAGATTGGACTATCTAAAAATTGGACTGTGTAAAAATTGGGACTTTGTGCTGGCACTGATGACCACAGAGTTGAGCGCCCCACAAACCAAACATCACCTGGAAACAAACTCTCTGTCACAACCAATGGATGATCAACCCGAATTCTTACACCAAATGCGAGAGAACGTTGCCCGAATCCGGCCACACCAGCCTCACAGAAGCGGTACAGCTACCACCTTCGTTCATCAAGACTAGTAGAGAGGCTCAGACTTTTTGGGTAATAGCTCTCTACTCACGTTTAAACCTCCTTCTATAATATTACATTAGATTGGGATATGATTAGGCGGACTATCTTTTGAAATACAGGGTGATTCTAAAGTCGCTATACATTTTGTACTTAAACAAATTTTATTAACCAATATGTAATGGCACGGCAGGACATAATTTCAGTACATTTCAATGTGACCACCTTGCTTGTCTAGGCACACCCCCCAATGCTGTAGACCGAAAAACCCGCCCAAGCATATCTGGCGTAATCTCAGCAGCTGCGGCTCGAATCCGCTGTGTTAAGTGTTCAGTGCTGCGGATCTTCACCTGGTATACCTTAGACTTGATAACCCCCCCCCCCCCCCCCCGATGCAAAAAAGTCGAAGGGCGTCAAGTCAGGAGAGCGGGGTGCCCACATCTGTGGAGAGGCACAACCAATCCATCTGCCGGGAAATTCTTGATTCAGATAATCCTGAACAATAATGGGCAAAACGGGGTGGTGCACCATCCTGTTGAAAAATAACAGTATCCAGAATCCCATCAGATATCAACTGGGGCTCCAAAAACTGTTCCAACATATCTAGGTATGTGGTTCCAGTATCGGTTTGTTCTGTGAAGAAGAAGAGCCTGTACATTGTTGGCCTCGTTATCCCTAGCAACACGTTCACTTTTGCTGTGTCCCGTTGCCACGCCTGTAGCACACTTGGTTGTTCGTCTGCCCAGATCCTGCAGTTGTGTCTGCTCACATGTCCAAAGGTATGAAATTTAGCTTCATCACTGAACAAGACATTTTGCATCAAATTCCATAGCTTGTAGCAGGTCATGACACATAGCTTGTCTGGCTGCGTAGTTCTCCTCTTCAAGCTTATGTGCGACGTGGATATGGTACGCACTTTTGTGCAGCTTGTAACGAAAAACTCTCCATACAGTGGTTTGAAAAATACCAAGCTCCCTACTAAGTCTCCTGGTAGATGCGGAAGGGCTACGTGTGATCGCATCCTGCACTCTTTGCACGGTGTCTGGCTTTATGGCCGGCCTCCCTGGACGTTCTTCATCTGCTACACTACCAATACGCTGGAATTTATTGACGAGGGTCTTGATTGCAAGCCTGGTGGGGCCTGTTTTCCGGAATCGACGGGCAAAGTCTGTCTGCACCTGTTCACACGTCATTCCACGAAGAAGAGCAGAAACAACAGCGATTCGTACTTCTTTGGTTAGCATTCTGTCGTGGTACATGCAAGAAACAAATATTCCAATACTATATCACTGAAATGTATAGTGACTTACTATATAACTGAAATGTACAGTGACTTTAGAATCACCCTGTACGTTGCTATCTTTGATCGTTACCTGTGACCACATTATTTCTTATTCAAAATCTCACAAAATGAAATCCACAAAATTGTATAATATATACATAATTTACATAAGATCGAAATATACCGAAGCTCCTTTAGTTCATAACTCAACGATTAACGCTTGCAAAGATTGTTTTCACGATGAGTCAGCGATGGTAACTATTTCAAAACAGTTGTTACGATTTTCAAACAAACTGATTAATATATTTTTAATCAAATTAAATTCTAGTCGGAAATTAGCAATCTTTACTCTCGTGTTCTCTATCGGTTTATCTGAGTGGTTCCTCTCCCAAAAATAAATCATTTTATAATTCACTAAATAATTACGGCCAGCCACAGAAACTAACTACTATCTCTGTTTCGATTTAATCGGAACCTACAAATTCAGTTAAACATTTCTTTATTCCTTCATTAATGAATAGCGAACTAATTGATTTTGTATCTCTATTAGATTCTTTCGCAACCAAGCAATGTTAACAGTGAGTTCTGTTTTGTTAATGATTTTCATTTTAAAAGTGTATATAACACCCTTCTTTCAAAGAAAACTTTCTTACCTTTAAATCTTGGGCCGAAAGAAGTAGACATAAACTTCTACTTCGATTTACGCATGAGCACGAAGCCCGTTTTTTTTATTTGTTTCCTTCAAATACGATTCTCAAAGCGACGTTTGTAAACGAGTGCCCGTTAACCCCACAAAGGAAGTTACAAGGAGATTTGCGCTGAAAAAGAGCTTACTTTGCCACCGCCACTGTAGGCCTTAACCTTGACAAACTGTGCAAAATTTGTTCTCTTTAGACGTTATGCTGCTCAGAAACTACAACTTTAACTAACACTAAGTAGATGTGGATCACTCGTCACAATATTTTCAAGTGTACGATATCGCCAGTCATGATTTAAATTAATGGTTTCAGCGGGCATAAACTTACAAAAATTCAAATGTACGGATCTTGGCAGAATGTAAACAGTTTTTGTAGTTACACTGTGAACATAAGTTCCGATAAATTAAGCGCACTAGGGTCTGTCTGTATTCAGTGAAACCAGTGGCGCATTCATTGCTCAATACAAATCCACACCAATAACTAGATACTGAGACCGTACCTTGCCCAATGATGTATTCCACAAACCACCAATTAATGGAATAACCTTTTCCGTACGAGAGCGTTACTCATACACAACCACTAGATATTCAGCTAGAGCTCTGTCGGTACTGTGCCGCTCTTCTCAACGCACTTACTTTCCCCACTACATTTGTGACAATACCTGCTACTGGTTAACAACCCGAAATGAATTTCACTATGAAATATTTTATTATGCTTACCAAGATCTCCGCAAAATTTCACTGTCTATCGTGAATATTCTTCATTCGCTTCTATACTCCACGGAACCTAAAATTATTCCTCCAATCGGAACATACTTCGTACAATTAAGGACCAATGCACTAATGGTAAACTAACATCCGATGATCACGACTTCAGATTGGGAACTCAACCACAACCAGATGGGAACTCGAGCCCAACCTGATGAGCACTAGATGAGAACTAGCATATTAGATGTATGTGGGACCCTTTCGGAACCATTAAAACAGTAAACGAATGACAATATCGTCATTTCAACAGTTTAGTTATTATTGTACTCGGCGTTCGGTGACGCCTCCAGCGGCCAGCTGCGATATGCTGCATACTCATTGCTGCTTCCGACACTAGTTGGCTGGCGGTGCGACATAATTTCTTTACGGCTAGCGACGGCAGATTAGTAGCCAGTGATCGCTAAGCCGAATGACAGCATTGCGCGTACCTCTCCTTATTTGTACAACATTTAACGACAAAGTATAAGACACATATACTAATAAAAAAACACCCCGAGATCCATAACCATGGACAGATCGATTCGTATATGAGTTGACGTGACTTATAGTAACTTATAGTAACAGTCAAACCCTTTCATATGTTACATCATCCGACCAGATGTCAGGTTTTCATTGATTCACAGTCCAATTTAAATGATCGTATGTTCATTGTAGTTGTAACTGACGCTGTCTTTGGGTCAACATTGGAGCACACAAAAGTTTCCTGCTGCGGAGCACCATTTCAACAATTTTCCCTGAACGGTGTGCTCCGATACAGTCGTGCGTGGACCAGCATATTATTCTGTTGCCATATACGCCACTGATTGCTGCTTTTGCTGCCTTACTGAGCGGGCTCTCCGACCTTCACGTCTGCGATTAGGTGTGGACTTCAACACCATGTTGCCTACACGTGATTTTGTTATCCTTTAACTAGTTTCAATGTATGCTCACGGCAGTAGCACGCAAACAGCCGATCAGCTTTGCCGTTTCCGAGATACTCGTACCCTGGGGCTGGTCCATAACTCTTTGCCTATTGTCAAAGACACTTCTTATGTAATTGAAGGTGGAAGGGGAACGAAGGAAAGGCAAGGAATTAATGACATCAGCTGCATCGGGACTTCATGCGGAATCAGCGGCGGCGAGTGAAAATGTGTGCCGGACCGCTCTCTATTTAATGAAACTTGACATTTCGTTAGGAAATGCCATTCTACACTATTAGGCTCTTCGAGAACTGAACGATATTCACGGGAATGTGGAGAGAAAAACTGTTATTTTAAGTTAACTGAGCTAGAGTGGAGGAAAAACAGTCGCTGAGATTCAGTTTATGCAAAGCCAACAAAATATGCAGGCATTGCACCTCCCGTGGGCGTGGGTGATCATCGGAAGTTGTCAGTTGCTTTGGTGGAAGTTTTATTCCATGCACAACCAAAGAGCCTGTATTAGCAATTAACGTTACGTATTGTTGTTGTTGTTGTTGTTGTGGTCTTCAGTCCACGGAATGGTTTGATGCAGCTCTCCATTCTACTCTATCCTTCTTCATCTCCAAATACCTACTGCAACCTACATCCTTCTGAATCTGCTTAGTGTATTCATCTCTTGGTCTCCCTCTACGATTTTTACCCTCCACGCTGCCCTCCAATACTAAATTGGTGATCCCTTGATGCCTCAGAACATGTCCTACCAACCTATCCCTTCTTCTGGTTAAGTTGTGCCACAAACTTCTCTTCTCCCCAATCCTATTCAATACCTCCTCATTAGTTATATGATCTACCCATCTAATCTTCAGCATTCTTCTGTAGCACCACATTTCGAAAGCTTCTATTCTCTTCTTGTCCAAATTAGTTATCGTCCATGTTTCACTTCCATACATGGCTACACTCCATACAAATACTTCCAGGAAAGACTTCCCGACAATTAAACCTGTACTCGATGTTAACAAATTTCTCTTCTTCAGAAACGCGTTAAGTGTCTCATTTCCTTATCTAATTCTCTCAGCACCACCTGATTTAATTCGACTACATTCCATTATCCCCGGTTTGCTTTTTTTGTTGTTCATCTTGTATCCTCCTTTCAAGGTACTGTCCATTCCGCTGAACTGCTCTTCCAGGTCCTTTGCTCTCTCTGGCAGAATTACAATGTCATCGTCAAACCTCAAAGTTTTTATATCTTATCCATAGGTTTTAATTCCTACTCCAAATTTTTCTTTTGTTTCCTTTACTGCTTGCTCAATATGCAGATTGAATAACATTGGGGATAGGCTACAACCCTGTCTCACTCCCTCAGCAACTTCTGCTTCCTTTCATGCCCCTCGACTCTTATAGCTGCCATCTGGTTTCTGTACAAATTGCAAACAGCCTTTCGTTCCTTGTATTTAACCCCTGCTACCTTCAGAATTTGAAGGAGAGTAGTACACTCAATATTGTCAAAAGCTTTCTCTAAGTCTACAAATGCTAGAAACGTAGGTTTACCTTTCCTTAATCTATCTTCTAAGATAAGTCTTAGGGTCAGTATTGCCTCACGTGTTCCAACATTTCTACAGAATCCAAACTGTTTTTCCCCAAGGTCGACTTCTACCAGTTTTTCCATTCGTCTGTAAAGAATTCGTGTTAGTATTTTGCAGCCGTGACTTATTAAACTGATAGTTCCACAATTTTCACACCTGTCAACACCTGCTTCCTTCGGGGTAGGAATTATTATATTCTTCTTGAAGTCTGAGGGTATTTAGCCTGTCCAATAAATCCTGCTCACCAGATGGTAGAGTTTTGTCAGGGCTGGTTCTCCCAATGCTATCAGTAGCTCTAACGGAATGTTGTCTACTCACGGGGCCTTGTTTCGACTCAGGTCTTTCAGTGCTCTACCAAACTCTTCACGCAGTATCGTATCGTTTCTACGCCCTCTTCCATTTCCATAATATTGCCCTCCAGTACACCGCCCTTGTGTAAACCCTCTATATCCTCCTTCCACATTTCTGCTTTCCGTTCTTTGCTTAGAATAGGTTTTCCATCTGAGCTCTTCATATTTATACAAGAGGTTCCCTTTTCTCCAAAGGTTTCTTTAATTTCCCTGTAGGCAGTATCTATCTTACTCCTAGTGATATATGCATCTGCATCCTTACATTTGTCCTCTAGCCATTCCTGCTTAGCCAGTTTGCACTTCCTGTTGATCTCATTTTTGAGACGATTGTATTCATTTTCGCCTGCTCCATTTACTACGTTTTTTTTGTTTTTTTCCTTTCGTCTATTAAACTAAATATCTTTTCTGTTACCCAAGTATTTCTACTACCCCCCATCCTTTTACTTACATGATCCTCTACTGTCTTCACTATTTCATCTCTCAAAGTTACCCATTCTTCATCTCCTATATTTCTTTCCCCCGTTCTTGTCAACCGTTCCTTAATGCCCTCTTTGAAACTTTCTACAACCTCTGGTTCTTTCACCTTATCCAGGTCTCATCTCATTAAATTCCCACCTTTATGCCGTTTCTTCAGTTTTAATCTACAGTTCATAACCAATAGATTGTGGTCAGAGTCCACATCTAGAAATGTCTTACAATTTAAAACCTGGTTCCTAAATCTCTGTCTGACCATTAATAATCTACCTGAAACCTTCCAGTGTCTCCAGTGTCCCCATTCCATATTCACCCACTACAGTTCCTTCTTTTCCTTTTCCTATTATTGAATTCCAGTCCCCCATGACTATTAAATTTTCGTCTTCCCTCACTGTCTGAATGATTTCTTTTATCTCATCATACATTTCTTCAATCTCTTCGTCATCTACGGAGCTAGTTGGCATATAAACATGTACTACTGTGGTAGGTGTGGGCTTCGTGTCTATCTTGGCTACAATAATGCGTTAACTATGCTGTTCGTAGTAGCTTACCCTGGCTCCTCTTTTTTTTTATTCCCTATTAAACCTACTCCTGCATTACCCCTAATTGATTTTGTATTTATAATCCTGTATTCGCCTGACCAGAAGTGTTGTTCCTCCTGCCACCGAACTTCATTAATTCCCACTAAATCTAATTTTAACCTATGCATTTCCCTTTTCAAATTTTCTAACCTACCTGGCCGATTAAGGGATCTGACATTTCATGCTCCGATCCATAGAAAGCCAGTTTTGTTTCTCCTTATAACGACGTCCTCCTGAGCAGTCCCCACCCGGAGATCCGAATGGGGGACTATTTTACCTCCGGAATATTTTACCCAAGAGGACGCCATCTTAACCATACAGTAAAGCTGCATGCCCTCGGGAAAAATTGCGGCTGTAGTTTCCCCTTGCTTTCAGCCGTTCGCAGTACCAGCACAAGAAGGCCGTTTTGGTTAGTATTACAAGGCCACATCAGTCAGTCATCCAGACTATTGCTCCTGCAACTACTGAAAAGGCTGCTGCCCCTCTTCGGGAACCACACGCTTGTCTGGCCTCTCAACAGATACTCCTTTGTTGTTGTTGCACCTACGCTACGGCTATCTGGATCGCTGAGGCACGCAAGCCTCCCCACCAGCGCGAGGTCCATGGTTCATGGGGGGGGGGGGGACTCTTTATGTAAAATGTAATGTATCTGACTTGCTCTATTGTATACGACCAGAGAGAAGGAGGAACCAACATATTTCCACTCCATCTAGGCCTGCTTGGTTTAGGGCATTTAGTGGTACGCCCACAACTCATTGTCAGTGACGATTCCTTTCAGAAAGGCATGCCCTTTTCCGGCGTAACAGATTAAGTGGTCCTAACTTTCATCTTTCGCTGACGCTTGTCACGTTCTTAGACACCCAGCGAGCACTAACTTTAACGTGTCATGGACAATATCGTACACAACACCATAGTAAATGTTGATCTGCTGCGATAACGTTCGCAGTTGCACAAGCCGGTCTTCCAAAACTGCTGCCTCAATCTGACATTCTGCTGTGTTGTTGCTGTTACCGGCCACCCGGAGTGTGGCGAATCACTAAGATTCACGCGGCCCCCTTGGAAGAATGCACACAACCTGGAGACATTGCTGCGTTCCATACCGTTGTTCCTACACACGCCACGCATGTCCCTGTGAATTTCACTCAGTTTATGCCCTTTGGCGCACAAATATCGAACTACATTAGGCTGTTCGTCACATATTAACGACAGCAACATGTGCGCCACGTTTGTTTGGTAGTTCTCTCGCTACAGCTGCACATGAAAACAAAATGCCCTCAGTGTCACTTCAAAATATATCGTTATGAAATTTCACCATTCCAGCTGCAACACCAAGGGAGAAAAAAATAAATTATTGTGAATTTCTTTCCGAATCTTCCTCTTACGAATACGAGGTACGCACGTACGTTTTGCTTTACGTGGTGGAAGAATTATCGGTGAGTTTGGAAAGGAAGACTGACGAGTTTGTAGCAACCGACGGACATCGCGTTGACCGATCCACAAGACAAACTGACTACAGCGCTGGGCAGTCACGAGACACTGATTATCCATCGGCAGCCCAGTAGCAGCTACGTGCAGTTGTTCAACATGACGTGACCGCAAAGCAGTCGCAGTTCACCCCAAGCACACAGTTTCGTCAGGGGGCGAGCTGTGATTCTCATAATTCTTTGTGGTCTAGTAAAACGAGACTAGAGTAACTAGCTAGCAATGATGTGCAGGAAGCGATAAGACTTATTAGTAATTACCAGTGCGATAACAGCATATGCCTGTGTGGACCAGGAAAATGGCCATGGAAGCACAAGGAATGTATATGACGATTTTATTTATGAAATTGGAGAACAATATTAATAGGAAAATAAAAGACAGTAACGATAAGATTAGAAACGAACTCTCATTAGTGCGACACAATAATGGTAAGATTAATAATGAGCTATCACAATTGCGGGAGACTATAATCAACTTACAAAGAAATAACCATGAATTAAGAGAGAAGCTCACGAGGCTCTGCTGTCAGATCTTGAAACTCACTGCTTTGTAAGAAGAGATACGTATCGACGCTGTACAGCATTGTGACTTAGTAAGTAAGGAGATGTATGAACATACTAAAGAACTGCACACAAACATAGTGTCCGTGAGTTTACGGAAAAGGAATGTAAAATTGTGAAGAGTGAATTCAAAGAAGCAATGGGACGTATCGAATTATTAGAACAGGCAAGAGAAAATGGGGACACTATTTGTTCACATGAGATGATTACTAGTTTGTAGGAAAGGGTACAGGCATTGGTAAATCAAACATTTCGAGAGATGGCAGAAAATTTGATTAGGTTCAAATTTTCCAGGGAAGAGACTTCTCAACAAAACAGTTAGATTATACAGTTATGGGATGAGTTGGCTAGAACACCCCAGGAACCTAAAGAAAGTCACTGCACAGGAGACTCTAGTCTCACTAGTACATTGTTGGAAGAATTGCAGTTAGGAAACGGCAATCTATATGGGATTTTCCAGAATTCAAATCCAGTGATGATCTACACCATACTTACTTCTTAGGGGTATTTTCTAGATCTTTACCACGTAAGTGGGAAGATTCGAAAAAGACAGACTTTGCCTTAAGGTATTTGGTGGGTGACTCTGCGGAGTGGGGAAATGCTCACTCAGAAGAATTTGCATCTTGGGACGACTTCCAAAAAAAGTTTAAGCGGAAATATTGGTTTCAAGGTAAAGAGGAAAAATTAACATTAGAATTGCTTGACCCTAAATATTATAACACTTCATGTGGCAGCTTTAAGAAATGCATAGAATAGCATCTTACTCTATTGAAATATTTAGACAAACCCATAGAAGAAATACGTTTAGCAAAAGTGTTAGTCAGAAAACTATGTTCGTAAAGAGAGTTTATGTAGAAAATGTGCAACAGGAAATGAGTTATTATCCTTTGTAGAAAGTTTAGATACGATGAATAGTGTGTAAGAGAGAATAATAATCACGATGATATACGAGTAAATAGTGATAGTAACTAAGAAAATAGTAAATTGCAGAAAACGAGAGAAATAAACTTTTGTCAAGTTATACAGTCTGCCTTTGGGAAGAATAAACAACATAACCGTAGGTCAAGAAATGACAACCCCTAGATATTTGTTAACATGACAACGAATAACAGTAACCCATAACTACGAGCATTTGTACCATCGCAAACTATGGTAAGATGTGTTGATGTAAGATCAAATCCATACGTTGACAAGCTCGTAGCATTTATGCAAACACTAACTATGAAAGAATGGTTATTAGAGGAAAACTAGCAGAATGAGACTGGCGAAAACAGTAAACCTATAGTAACAGGAGACATAAATAATAAAAAAAAACTGATGTTCACATAGATTCAGTTAGCCAAATTTCGCTTGTCTCAGAACCTTTGCTAGAGATATTATAACAAAGAGCGGTGTATCCAGCACCAATGACTGGAGCGTATTTGTCGACATTACTGGGGCAAAAGCAAAGCAAATAAAAGAAGAAGTACGATTTTCTTTAAGTATAAGCAATTTTACGTACATGCACACCTTCTTAGTCGTGCCAAATGTGAACATACACTATTGTTACTTGGTACTGATTGGATTCTAACGTATAGATTAATATTAGACTTTGTTGTGAAAGAGTTAAGGTTTAAATGTAATAACCATAACAACTATTGTATAATACCATTTAAGAACCAAAACTTGGTGGATAGGAAAATTACCAAATACCTTTAATTGCCACATTGAAAAATATAAATGAAGAGAATCCAACTAATTCACAAGAAGTATTGCAGGCACAGATTAAAATGAAAGCTTATGAAGCAGATTTGCTAACTAATTCTCAGAAAGAAGATTTGTATAAGATATTGACACAATATGATAAAGTATTTACAGGCAAACCAGGACTACTAGGAGATTACATATGTAATTTTGCAGACCATACCCAATACCCTTGGGTACTCACCCGGCAGTAAAAGAAGGACTAGATAAAATTATTGAAAATAATAATGTGGACTTTAGCCTTGGAGTTTACAATAATCCATTGTTGGTGATACCTAAAGCTACAGGAGAAGTCCATTTAGAGCTGAATGCTCGAACGCTAAACAAACATATAGAAACGGAAAGTGACTCACTGGTTAGTATTGGTGCAATTTTAGCGAAATTCGAACAATCAAGATACTTTATTTCAGTGTACCTGACCGTGGGATACTGACAGGTGACACTTGGTGAAGCTTCTAGGAAATTTACAGCTTTTGTTTGCATGAAAGTCCTAACAATTTAAAGTTTTGCAGTTTGCTCTGAACATTTCAGTATCAATACTCATTAGAGCTCTAGGTGTGGCATTAGGAAAGTAACTCTTACAAGATCTAATCATCAATGTAGGTGACACATTGTTGGCACCCAAAACTTAGGAGGAACATTGTACTCTACTTACAAGAACTTTGGACAGGTTTGACACAAAAGGCATTACGTTTAAGGAATCCAAGTCACATTTCAGCAGGGAAGATGAAAAATTTTTATGATAGCTGGTTTGGATAAATGGAATAAAAGATGATCCAGAGCAGATTCATGTAATCCAAGATTATGCTAGACGTGTTTTATTGCCGCTATATTCACGGTTAACCTATGAATGAAACACGTTTGTGAAAATTTCTTAAACAAAGATCGAAATCCGTTTGGGGAGACGAGGAATCAGAAGCTTTTAACAACATTAAATTAGAATTAATGAATGCATCTATTTTGAAACACCCATGTATGGATAAACCATTTAAATTTAATACTGATGCTTTAGAATATAGAGTGACTTGTGAACTGTTTCCAGGTGAATGGGACACTACTACAGAAGAAAATTACGCACTAGCGTTTCCCAGTAGAGCTCTGCCCAAACATGAATTAATTCATACAACAACAGAGAAAGAGATATTAGCCACAGTCTGGAGCATACAAAAATTACAAACTTCGGTATGGGGATCCAAAATAGTTATGTATATTGATCATTAAGCTCTAGCATTTCTCATGGAAAGTAGTTTATTACATAGGAGACTGATATGGTGGGTTTTATTCTTACAAGACTACCAGATCGCATTTAATTACGTAAAAGGTACTAAAAATGTAGTTCCTGATGCCTATCACGTCTTCCATTGGGAATAAACGATATGCTACGGACAGAAGGTCCTGGAGTTACTTAGAATATAAATTTTTTAACATAAGTTCACTAACAATGAAGTACAGAATTTAGCCTTACACGTAAAGAGGATATAGCTGACGATTCATATTTTAAAGATAAGTGGTTGTTTTTAAAACCGTAAAAACCGTAAAAACTTAGAAAGAAAAACCTAGGGAAAAGACTGGATTCTTGAGTAATAATACACATTTTAAATAGTATAGGTAATTTATTAAAAATGCATTATGGCAAAGATATAGAGCCTACATAACTATATTGAAAGGATAGAGTTGAACTAATAAAAGCAGTGAAGTATGTATTCGATGCCAACGGCTTTGCCGCAGCGGTAACACCGATTCCCGTCAGATCATCGAAGTTAAGCGCTGTCGGGCTGGGCTAGCACTTTGATGGGTGACCATCCGGTCTGCCGAGCGCTGTTGGCAAGCGGGGTGCACTGAGCCCTTGAGAGGCAAACTGAGGAGCTACTTGATTGAGAAGTAGCTGCTCCGGTCTCGGAAACTGACCTACGGTCGGGAGAGCAGTATGCTGACCACATGTCCCTCCATATCCGCATCCAGTGACGCCTGTGGGCTGAGAATGACACCGCTGCCAGTCGGTACCTGTGGGCCTTCATGACCTGTGCGGGAGGAGTTTAGTTTTAGTATGTGTTCGATAACAGAGAATTTCTGTGCACTAAATGTAGAAATCATATAAGGAGTTGTAGTACGCGTGATACCTTCCATTCGAGTTGGGGAGTATGTAGTGTAACATAAGATTTCTAATGAAATGCCGTTGTACATTCCTAGGCTCTTCGAGAAACTGAAGATATTCACGTGAATGTAGAGAAAGAAATTATTATGTTAAGTTAGTTGAGCCAGAGACGAAGAAAACACTGTCGCTAGGCTTCTGTTTATGCAGAGCCACGAATATAAGCAGGAGTTACACCTTCCGTGGGCATGAGCGGTGAACGGACGTCGTCACTTGCTGTAGTGGCCGCCCGGTGTGGCCGAGCGCTTCCAGACGTTACAGTCTGGAACCGAGCGACAGCTACGGTCGCAGGTTCGAATCCTGCCTCGGTCATGGATGTGTGTTATGTCCTTAGGTTTAAGTAGTTCTAAGTTCTAGGGGACTGATGACCTCAGCAGTTAAGTCCCATAGTGCTCCGAGCCATTTGAACCATTTTTGCTGTAGTGGACTTGTTAATTCGTGCAGCCACTGATGGAAGGTGATACGATGGCCCGCCAAGGAATGACCAAAGAGCCTGTACTAGCAATGAACGTTATGTAAAATGTAATGTATTTGACATACTCCACTGTATACAGGCCAGAGAGAAGGAGGAGCCTCGTGCTCATTGTAAAGTACATTGTATTAATGGTTAATCTGACAATACGTGGTTGTAATAATGGAACTCTGGTTAAGAATGCTTTACATCGCTTGAGGAGAGAAATGAGCTCTTTTTGCGGCTAATTCACAAAATCTTCAGGGAACAGGATCCGAGCATGGTGAAGAAGATTATTTGTTGGGACTGAATAGCAGGACACCTCTACAAGATAAATTTATAGGCGACTGTAGTATCCAAAAGCTATTAGCAAACAAATTGAATCTACTGGGTGATCAAAAAGTCAGTATAAATTTGAAAACTTAATAAACCGCGGAATAATGTAGATAGAGAGGTAAAAATTGACACACATGCTTGGAATGACATGGGTTTTACTAGAACCAGAAAGAAAAACAAAGTTCACAAAATGTCCGACAGACGCGTGAAAGATCTCTTGCGCGCGTCGTTTGGTGATGATCGTGTGCTCAACCGCCACTTTCGTCATGCTTGGCCTCCCAGGTCCCCAGACGTCAGTCCGTGCGATTATTGGCTTTGGCATTACCTGAAGTCGCAAGTGTATCGTGATCGACCGACGTCTCTAGGAATGCTGAAAGACAACATCCGACGTCAGTGCCTCACCATAGCTCCGGACATGCTTTGCAGTGCTGTTCACAACATTATTCCTCGACTACAGCTATTGTTGAGCAATGATGGTGGACATATTGAGCATTTCCTGTAAAGAACATCATATTTGCTTTGTCTTACTTTGTTATGCTAATTATTGCCATTCTGATCAGATGAAGCGCCATCTGTCGGACATTTTTTGAACTTTTGTATTTTTTTGGTTCTAATAAAACCCCATGTCATTCCAAGCATGTGTGTCAATTTGTACCTCTCTATCTACATTATTCCGTGATTTATTGAGTTTTCAAATTTATACTGACTTTTTGATCACCCGGTACAAAAGTCTTATGCTATTCCGGGAGGACGTATGTAACTGGTAGGTTCGACGTCTGGTTGCGAGCACCATAATGGGCACACGACACACTAAAGTTTGTGGATTAATTACCCATCGAGGCGAATCAATTATATGCATGCGTGCTGTCTTTTCTTTCGGACATGTCAGAAAGAACAGTCGCAACTTGGATTCTGCAGTTATGTTACTTATTATGTACTTGAAGGCGGAGGGAGAGAAAGGAAAGGAAATGGAAGGAACTAGTGATATCAATGCAGCGGGACTTTATGCGGAATCAGTGGCGACGAGTGAAAATGTGTGTTGGACTGGGAGTCGAACCTGGGATCTCCTGCTTAGTGGGTAGTTGCGTTAAACACGGCGCCACCCTGACACAGTTTTTACTGAAAATACTGACTATCACGGTATGCTCCTTGGCTGATCCACACTCCAGCCTAACGCTACCTATCTGCAGCCCCCGTGCATGTCCTCCATGCTCGCTAATTTTAGATTTCTGGTGGAGGTTGAATGTAAATGTGCATCAGCACTGAATGTTGTGGATGAATTGTCCACCTATTGAATCAGTTACATGAATGCATGGCATCTGTTCTTTTGGATATGTGGGACGTAATATGTGTCACAGCTGCGGATTCCGTGTGTTGTTTGTTCTTTTGGACATGTCCGAAAGTACAGACACCACGTATTCATTCGAAATACGCTTCTATCAATGGATTTCCCCATTTGCGGCCTGCGTCGTCGCTAGAATGATTCCCCATTCTCCGCTTAAATACTTTTCTTACTGCGTCACGTGCCCGCAATGTCATCAGGCAGCATTCACTCCTGCAGTGGACAGTGGTCATAAATGTTTCGGCTCGTTAGTGTATGTTCTGTGATTAAGATTGAGTTGCAGTTAATGAAACGGATGTTGAGAAATTTTCAGCCGAACATTTTTGCATCATTGCAAATACAAATGTACTCATGTAACAAGTTGTGACATCTTACTTACTGTTAAATGTCAGTCAAACTTTTCGTTTATGAAATATACGGACTCACGATTACGGTAAGTTATTTGAACGTATTCCACTTCCAGTGTATTGAGCACCCTATGGTGTACTTTTATGTATAAGGGGCAGTCAAATGAAAATGAGACAGATGGAAAATAAAGACCCGTCAAAGTGTGAGAAGGACTCGCTCACCGAGGTGCCGTACAAAGTTAGGTATGTATATAGGTAGTTCATCCATCTCGAGAATCGAGAACCTCGACAATTTTAGCCTTTTGACGGTATCGGTACTGGCAAGATATCATAATATGTGACGTAAATGGTCTGATTTTTTGATTGCATTTACGTACATGCTTAAATTTATTACGTCGGCTAGGGTCCTTAGACCTCAGTATATGACGTACATTTGAACTTGGTACGTTTACCAGTTCCTGAGAAAAAGCGGTCTCAGACAGAGAGACAGACGGACAAGTATTGAAAAAGAAGGTATTTTTTCACTTGATATAATTACAAAGTAACAAATTTCGGATTTTTACCTTTACTTGTACTGTGGAACCTTGCTTCTTCCCAAATTTCATGATCTTAGGTCAACGGGAAGTTCACTATAGGTTCTAATAGTGAGTTTGCGAGTATCAAAATATGTGACATAAATCGACATATACTTTGATCGCACTGACGTAGAAGCTTAAATGCTTTACACCGCCAATGGAAGGCATACCTTAGTATGTGACATAAATTTCAATGTGATACCTCAACCCGTTCCTGAGAGAAAAGGGTCTCAAAAGTCGGACAGACAGAAAGACAGACAGACGGAGAGCAAAGTGATCCTATAAGAGTTCCGTTTTTACCGATTGATGTACTAAACTCTGAAAAGTAACTAAACTGTTTATTATTTTAAAAGTAATAATCATAACTGTTAATATATTTATTCCACTGTGGGACAAGACGGTCAATGCCTTCATGGAAAAGTCTTTACGGTTGCCTACAGATCCATGATTGTACGCCTGTTCTCGGAAGCAAATCGACGGCTACGATGGTCTTTCTTTAGGGTTACAAAAATATAAAAAATCGTATCGGAATGATCTGGACTATATGGGGGATGTGACAGGGCTTCCCAAGGAAATTTAGTAGAGGCAAGCTTGGCAACATGTGGGTCCGAAGAGGCGCGCAGTAGGGTACAGTCATAGTTCCGTGGGCAACCGTAAAATTTTTTCCAAGAAGGCACTGACCGTCCTGTCTCACAGTGGGGTAAATGTATTAACAGTTATGGTGATTACTTTTGAAATAATAAAGTGTGTAGTTCCTTTTTTCCACGTGTCTTGTTTTCATTTGACTGCACCTTATAAGAGGAAGATGAATAGATTGAGGAAGCTTATACTGAACATTATTTACGTCCTGTGTGACACAAAACTGGAGTCAGACGATGAAGCGAAGATTCCAGTACGTGGAGAGTTGTAAGACAGCCTACATGTCAGTCAGTGGTAGTTTCCGGTAGTGCATATATTACGCCACTTACTACAAATGAAAAAGTAATGACTCACTAGGGGAAGGCCTCAGACACGGCTAACCGATTCACAGGTCATTGGGGCTCAGATCAAAGTGGGACTTATCACTGAAGATAAATTTACTCCAGTCTCTGAGATTCCAGACCGAAAACGTGTGTGGAGACGTCTCAGACAGCGGTGGGATACTAATCTTTTAAGTGTCGCTGGCATATGGCCCGACAACCAGGAGTGATGGTTTTGGGTGCCATTTCTTTTCATAGCAGGAGGCCTTGGAGCCCTTTGCTTGTCATCCGCGACATCCTTACTGCATGTTCTACGATTCATTTTAATACTCTTCAGGCCAACCTCCCTGGGCTTACATCTTAGCAAGATGGTACCCGCCCACACAGGGTGAGGGCTTCTGCTGCTTGTCAGACCATGCCTTGGTTATCAAAGTCGCCGGTTCTCTCTGCAGTTGAAAACGTTTGCGGCATTATGGGCAGAGCCTTCCAACCAGCTCTGGATTTTGACGATCTAAGGCTCAGGAGGAGATCCAACAACTCTATGAACCAATGCGGAGCCGAACTACTGCTTGTATAAAGGCTATAGATGGACCAGCGCGTTATTGACTTGCTGAGTTTGTGAGACCCTTTCTCATGAAAAAATCATCAAAATTTTCTGAAATCGTAATCATTTGCTTGTCTGTACATGTACGTTATATTTACCGATTTCCGTCCCATTCGGACAGTTCTTTCGTGGAGCGTCGTTTTTTTGTCTTAGAGTGTATTTCAGTTGATTGACGAAAGAAAGAAGTACGAAAATGATTAGGGAAAGACAGCAATACAGAAATATAAATCACTTAGGAATGAAATATATAGGAAGTGCAGGAAAGCCAAGGCGAAGTGTCTGCAGAGAAAATGTGAATAAATAGAAAGAGAAATTATTGTCGGAAGGACTGACTTGGCATATAGAGAAGTCAAAACAACCTTCGGAAAGATTGAAAGGAAGGGTTGCAACATTAAGAAGCAATGAGGATTTCACTGTTAAACGCAAAGGAGAGAGCGGATAGGTGGAAAGAGTACATTGAAGGCCTCTATGTGGGGAGAAATTGTCTGATGAAGTGACAGGAGAAGAAAATGAAGCCGATATCGAAGAGACAGGGGATCCACCATTAGAATTTCAGAGCTCTGGAAGACTTAACATCACGTAAGGCAGAGGGGGGAGAAGTGGCAGTGAAACAACTATTCAGGTTAGTTTGTATAATCTATTAGACTGGCAATACCATCAGACTTTCGGAAAAATATCATCCAAACAATGCCGAAGATAGCAAGCGTTGATAAATGTGAAAACCGTCGCACAAGTACCAAGAGGAAACAAGAAGACTGAAAGACCAAGAGCGAGTATAGAAAGGATATAAGACAGGGATGGAGTCTTTTGCTCCTATTGTTCAATCTACACATCGAAAAAGTAATGACGGAAGTAAAGAAAGGTTTAACAGTGGGATTAAAATTCAGGGTTAAAGGGTATCAATGATAAGATTCGCTGATAACATTGCTAGCTCAATGAGGGTGAATAACAATTACAGGTTGTGTTGAATGAAATGAAGAGTAAGATGCATATAGAATATGGATTGAGAGCAAACCGAAGGAAGATGAAAGTAATGAGAAGTAGCAAAACGAAAATAACGAGGAACTTAACTTCAAAATTTTGTATCACGAAGTAGACCTACCTCGGAAGCAAAATAACCCATGACGTACGAACCATGGAGGATATAAAAAGCAGACTAACAAAGGCAGAAAGGGGATTTCTGGTCAAAAAAAGTCTTCTTGTATCAAACATAAGCCTAAATTTGCGGAAGAAATTTGTGAAAATGTTCATTCGGGGCTCAGAAATGTATGGTAGTGAATAATGGACCGTAGGAAAACTGGAGCAGAAGAGAAGTGAAGCATTACAGATGATGTACTACAGGCGCTACAGAAGAATGTTGAAATTTAGTTGGACTGATAAGGCAAGGAACGGGGAAGTTCTCCTCATAATCGGGGAAGAAAAGAATGTAAAGAAAACACTTCCAAGAAAAGAAGGGTCAGTATCATAGGATATGTCTGTCGACGACAGGAAATAACTTCTATGGTACTCAGTGGAGCTGTAGAGGATGAAAACGTAGCGGAAGATGGAGATTAGAATACAGAAGGAGGTAGGTTGCAAGCGCTATTCTTAGGTGAAGAGGTTAGCGTAGGAGAGGAATTCGTGGCCGGCCGCATCAAATCAGTCAGAAGCCCGATGAATAAGGTAAATTGTATGAAAGTCACATAGTTGTACTACCTATAACGTGAAAAGTTATGAATGGTTCTTCTGCTATATACGTTAATAATCTGTGTCGGCCGGACACGGGTTTTCAACAAAATTAACACTCGCCTCAAAACTCTAACGCACAGTCGGTGGGCGTATTTTCGTCTGGCATTTGTGAATGAATTTGTAAGCGGATGCAGCGTGTGGAGGAATGTCTTCCGTGTCCCCGTGGCAACCGGAAGCGAGAATGAGGTCACGTCTGCCCTTAGTGGGTCGGCTAGCTTGCGTTCCTAACGGGTTGCGCCCGGGAGGGTTGCGAACCACTCGCTGGCGTTTGTGTAAATAGTCATACATCATGCTATCTGTGGTAGGGGTAGCTCGCTTTTGAGATGCGTATTTCTGTTCCGCATTCAGCAGTCGATGACAGAGTCTGCTGATCTCAGGTTTTATTGCTTTCGTAGTATAATCTTCCTCTAATTTGAATTTAATGGCTGTAACAGAGTCTGCTTGAAAGGGTTCGACACTTGAAACTTGCTGTGTCTCATGGAGAACTGGTGCCGTGCTGTAGTGTAATGCTTTCTGCTCAGTATTATTATGCCCTTCGTCCTTATTTTAACCAGCTAATCGATTCACTTTTGATTACCAGAGGAACAATACTCTGACTCTTCCACAGCAACAGTAGCAAAATGCTATCGTAGGACAAAAAAATGAGAAACTCTGGCCGTTTTAAAGGCTGTCAGTGGCACAAAATTAGTTTCCAGACACTTCCTTATGACCAAGAACTGATACAGTAACTAAACGAGCTGGAAAACCGTAGTTCGTCTACGATAGCGATTGCTCCCGGAACACTTGCATGGCTGCTATTGGAATACCACTCAGGTTTGTGGATTTCATATCATATGAGGTTAGCGGTTGAGAGCGAAGAGACACAGAGAAATGTACGAGCCTGTTTGTTTCGCTTAAAGAAGGTCCTGAGAAGTCTCAGCTGGAAGGTAAATGGAAAAAGGTGTTAAATGTCCTTCGAAAACCAAGATAGAAAATTCCGTGACCCGGTTTTTAGGAAGCAGTCTACAAAGGCTCATGAGATCCACACATATCGCTCATGTATAAACTGCAGGCGTAAATTGGATTAATAACACGCCTGAAAGCATGTCGTCATATTTCGCACGCACTAAATGAGAAGGAATGATGCAGTAAAAAATGCCTCCTGCCATTTTCATTTTATTGCTTCACAGAGTATACATCTGCACTTGCATAAGGCTTTCAACTGTTTATGGTGCTGCCTATAGGCGCGGATAAGGGGGGGGGGGGCGTGGAGTGGGCATGACCTTTCTTGCCGTCCCCACTCAAACAGTAAATATATTACTACATACGTAAATTTCCAATTTTATTTGCTAACTTTAGGAGAATAAACCAGCATGAAACTAACAGTCTCTAAAATAACAAGGAATTCTAGGAAATTATAATCTACGAGGGCCGTTTGGTAAATAATGCAACACATTTCTTTTCTCGGCCAATTTTGGCTGAAAAAATGTGGAATTTGTTTTGGGACGTCGTGGAATGTTCCCGGTACAGCCCCTGTAGTTTCATAAATTCCGGATAGGTGGTGACACTCTACGCAAAATTCAAAATGGCGTCTGCAATGGAGGTGCGTTCCAAGCAGAGAGCTGCATTTAGAGTTGTGAAACTACTGTAGGCTATCATAACCAAGCTTAGTAGCTTTGGTCAGTTAAGTCATACCCATGTTATCTCTATATTAGATGTGTTGCATACCTATCGGGCTTTACTTCACATCGATCACTTTCTTTACATTAGCGATCAGTATCTTATTACATTCGTCAAAGAACCGGAAGCGGTGAAGCGTCTAGAAACTGAGTGAGGAAATATAAAGAGCCGGGTAACCAACGGTACATTTTTGTCCTACATAGTTATCCTCCTGCCTATTACTTAAAAATAAGCAGTACTTATAGCGAAACTGAAACTGTCGATGCTTAACTCAGGTTTCATTCGAATATTGTTGATTTGTAACGTGAAACAGAGCAATGTTGTAGAAAT
Organism: Schistocerca nitens; assembly: GCF_023898315.1. Lineage (NCBI taxonomy): Eukaryota > Metazoa > Arthropoda > Insecta > Orthoptera > Acrididae > Schistocerca > Schistocerca nitens. The sequence continues at coordinate 579,733,264 of NC_064618.1, read as the reverse complement.
AAAGAATGCAATACATATTTATCATGTAGCAGTAGAAAATCCAATTTCCTGAACAAAACGGTAAAATAAAATACGCAAAATAAAAATATATCAAACATCGCTTCAGTACTTACCGAACTTATATAAAAATGTTTCTATTAATTCAAAAACAACTTTCGCATTTATCGATAACAAAGGAAACTCTTGCCTTTGATCATGACGAAGAACGTTCTATTGAGCGCAATATAACAGCAGCAACTATGTATATTTTCATATTTGTGGCTTTAAACTGTACTTGCATCAAAAGGAATTGTTTTGGTTACATAAAATGGGAGAAGTTATGCGATCAACTAATTTTTATTACTTATAAAATACAATTTATATTCTATAAGGTTATAAAATACGCACTGGACTAACACTAACGATGTGCGGTTCTAATTACATGCAAAACAAACAATCAAACAAAATATCAAAAACAAAACAATGAAAAGTCGGTGGTTCCTGGTTTCTTTCTTGCACATTCATTCCTTGATGATCCCTTTACTACTAATGCCACCAATACAACCGGTAATTATACAATTTACTGCGTCATTTATGTAGTGTCCAAAACCACCGAACTACCCTTTCCTTGTAGGCGATCGACGTATCACAAATACCTCGCTGCTCAACTGGACATCTCTGTTGGTAGTGCTGACACACTCGTCCACCAGTTGGGGTACTCAAGGTGTGTGCCCGCTCCGTTCCTCAGCGCCTAGCAGAGGACAATAAAGAGCAACGAAAACCATGTGGGCGGAATGGCTTGCGCGTTACGAAGCTGATCGTGACTACTTTTTGTCGAACATCGTCGCAGGCGATGAAACGTAGGTTCATCACTTCGAAACGGAAACAAACCGGCAACCCCAAGGAGTGGCGCCACAGCACTTCGCATCTGAAGAAAAAGTTGACAGCCACGTTCTCAGACGGTAAAGTTACGGCGACAGGCTCTGAATGTGTTATTCTGTTTGATGTCCTCCCTCTTGGTGCAACGATCAAGTCTGGACTGTACTGTGCTACCCGCAGGATATATAAGAATCGGCTTCAGCGTGTTCGTCGCCACAAAAATGCAAATTAACTTATCCTTCTCCATGACAAAGCAAGACCTCACACCAGTCTGTGCACCCGAGAAGAGCTCACAAAGCTTCATTGGAGTGTTCTTCCTGATCCACCCTACAGCCTGGATCTCCCACTTTCCGACTTCCATATGTCTGGGCCAATGAAGGATGTTCTCCGCGGGAAGCAGTAAGTGGATGATGGGCAGGTTATTGACGGAGCAAGAGGTTCGCTGCGACGTCGGTACCATGCGAACATACAGGCCCTCCCAGCAAGGTGGCGTAAGGTCGTCGTACTGAATGGAGAATATGTTGGAAAATAGGGTTTTTTAGTGAAAAGAGTGGGAAATAATGTGGTGTACTGAAATCCTGAATAAAACTAACCTGCTACAAAAAAAAGTTTTGCGTTACTTATTGAGCGCCCCTCGTGTGTTTAATGCAGGATGCTTTTCAAATACGTGCACGCCTGGATCGGCTTCCGTCCCTACAGCCTGTGGAGAACATTCGATTCAGATAAAGGTGCCCGGTCGGACGCTGACCAAACCTGCTGCCGACAACTTATCCGACTAGGGTCGAGAGTTCACAGCCTGGATGGACAAATCAAAAATAGTTAAGTCAAGTAAGACAGAAAGGGAAAGAAACCCTCCTAAAAACTAAAACAAACCTGAATGACACACGAAAGAAACAGCGTTCCCTTCATTAAAACGCTCTACCGCTCGCAGACATAGTGTGCAGACCTGTCTTTGCAATCGTAGATAATTATATATCTGCCCTTCGATTTTACATCGAGTAAATTTTGATGATGTCGAAATTGTGAGGATTTGTTGCTATTATAGTTGTTAAATTAATTGCATGACACATATATTTCTCATGCTTTTGGACGAATGCCTTTCCAGTGCTGTACTTCTCTGAATTGCTATTTCGTGGAAGACTTGCTAAATCTGTCTGCTAATCATTGATGTAGACAAATTATTATAATGTTAAAACATTTATTACCTTTCAGTGCTTTTGTTATTATTATCGCAGGTAAAACTTGAATCCACCCAAACCTGCTTGCAATGTTGTCATCACGTTCGAAAGACCGGGATGTTATCTTTGCAGCTCTGGGAATCTGTGTCGCTAGGACAGCTGCCTGGCTATTGTACGCTACTGAAATGTAGAAGTTATAAAGGGAAGAAGGTTAAACTGCAACGTTTGGTCTACATCTGCTCATTAAAATCGGGTACTCGAATATTGACGAGCGCATTCCGTTACAGGTTCATTTAATAAGTACGAAAGCGTCAGGGAGATGATCAACCAACTTCAGTGCAAACGCTGCAAGAGAGGCCTTCTACATCACAATGTGTTATACTGAAAGTTCCGAGAGCGTACATTTCTATAAAAGTCGGCCGGAGTGGCCGAGCGGTTCCAGGCGCTTCAGTCTGGAACCGCTCCACCGCTACGGTCTCAGGTTCGAATCCTGCCTCGGACATGGATGTGTGTGTCGTCCTTAGGTTAGTTCGGTTTAAGTAGTTCTAAGTTCTAGGGGACTGATGACCTCAGATGTTAAGTCCCATAGTGCTCAGAGCCATTTGAACCATTTCTATAAAAGTCAACAAATATATCGCTTCCTTCTATGTGTATCTCTCAAAAAGATCATAAAAATAAAATGAGAGAATTCGAGCCCACACGGAGACTTACCAGCTATAGTTCTCCCGAGAACCATTCGCGGATGTAACAGGAAAGAGGGGAAATTTCAGTGGCACAGAAAGTACCCCCCGCCACACGTTGCAAGTGGGCTTGCGGAGTATAGATGCAGATACAGAAGTACAAGGTCGAAATGGACAAGTTCGGATAGGGGATTCGCCATGGTACTGTCGAAGGAACAGTTTTGGCTTCGAACATAGTAATTTGTGGAAACGACAGAGGAGCAATGGCACAGTAGCCTGAACGCATATTTAAAAGGAACGCTGTTCAAATCTCATCGAGCTCACACAATGTAGATTCTCGTTGTTTCCCTAAATCATTTGGAAATGAATACTAGGATGATGTGGTAAATACGTCAGATCTTTTCCTTCTCTCATTCTATTTGATGTGCTGCAATCTTTACGTCTGTTACTTCCCCTTCTTCTGCTGCTATCAGTTTAGATTTTCTTACTTGGAAATTCCTTGCTTTATCGTAAGCGTTCCATCCCTGTCCCTTACCGATCGAGTTGGCGCAGTGTTAAAGCCGGTGGACCTGTATTTGGGAGAAATGGAATTACCATCCTCGTTCAACAATCCTTTGAGGAGGACATGGCATATGTCATTCCCTACACTTATCCAACTCGAATTTTTTCTCCGTTCTCGAATGCCGTCGTCGTTCACGGAACGCTAATAACATTTTTTTCCCTTTCAAACCTCTTAATGTTCTCTTAAGCAAGGCTTTGTTTCGAATACTCTGCCAGCGAGCTTTTAGGGTCAGAATTTTGTACACCATGTTGGGATACATTGTGGAGATGACCAGGCGCCACAGAGGATTCTTTCAGAATTCTACACACTTCCTTTCCAGGTGTGAAGTTCTTGAACACTGCCAAGCAAGCAAGGTAACCATATCCAATATTAACTGTTTTGTCCTTATGGAAGAGATTTACAGCACTTCTTTCCTTATTTTTAAAGAAATATATCTTGGAAATTCTTGTGTGGAAGTGTGAGTTAGTTTTGTTTTGTGCTGTAATCCTTCCGACCCCTTGTTCAGGAAGCATTGTGTGATATGTGGCTTATACTTATCTTCTGGATATTAGTTTAGATTTGCGCGCGCAGTTAAAACTACTCGCTTGTTAAGATGATGCTTCAAGCGAGAATTTTAATCTTATCCTTTAATATACAAAGACCCGTTATCCACGAAGTCACTGTGTGGGCACAATATAACTTCTTGGCGCAGTCAATATAGGACAATCCTTAACGGTACTTCCTTCTCAGCAGAGCTCTGCCTGGCAAATTTATGTTGATCCGCTACGATTTATATTCCCAGAAACTGAATATAGGCTGTCGTATAATGGTTCTTTTTATCGATTAATATAATCCCACGATAATACAAACAAAATTCCATGTGTAAGCTCTAGAACAATTAGAAGTGCATAAAGAAAACGCTTACTTTTGTGTGTCATGTAATATCTTCATAAATTAATGCGATACTGCTCCCGCAAAGTATTACCGCAAAGAAAAATGTCTGAAAGTAGTAGCACGTTTGAACGCCTATTCAAAGTGTTAGGCCGTTCACTGTCCTCCTTTAGACACAGTCGGCTTAGAATATTCAACACCTCATTACGTTCTGATATGACAGGAACAAACATTTAGATAGCCAACCTTTCCTTGATGAGATAAGCTTAAAAATGTCTCCAAGCTACTCGTATATGACACCGGTTGGTTGTAAGCCTTCTCTGTTTCTTTAAATATCCGTACTCATCAGATTTCGGATTGTTTCCGTATTTAATTTGTTACATTTGGTCGCTGCAACAAATTAGAGACCGAATTGTGTGATTATTAATGCCATACGCACTTTTAAATGCAGTCATGAGCTTACAATGTCCCATCTATTATACACTTTTTTCCTGTTAATTAATGATCAACGATTATGTACGGCTAATAAGTAGTAGGGATTTCAAGTAAAGAATTTATTTCGTAGGTTAATTTGTGTCAAATCAATGATATTAGATAAGCGGATGTTATTTAATCACAGATATGTCATTCCCTACACTTATCCAACTCGAATTTTTTCTCCGTTCTCGAATGCCGTCGTCGTTCACGGAACGCTAATAACATTTTTTTTTCCCTTTCAAACTTCCTAATGTTCTCTTAAGCAAGGCTTTGTTTCGAATACCCTGCCAGCGAGCTTTTAGGGTCAGAATTTTGTACACCATGTTGGGATACATTGTGGAGATGATCAGGCGCCACAGTTCAGAAATATTCGTAAATGAAATAAGAATAACAACCAGACAATTATATACAACGATTTTCCGGTTTTTACGTTTCATATGAAAAAGTCATCAATTTGAACAACTTTTGAAATGCAAGTCAATCACTTTCTTACATATGAAATTTAGAAAAATAGCCATCATCATCATAAATTTAACAATAGTTGATTTTAATTCTCATTACGTCATTTACATGTCATGCCATTATACAAGAATGCTCAAGCGTCCGTGACACTATATGGTGGACACCTAACATACTACATGCAAGGTGACGGTGGGTCTTGGGAAGCGGACGGGCTTAGTTGTTGTAATTCTTGATGGACGAACCTATCTCATTGTGTTTGTGCGAAGGGCGCTCAGTAAATAATGGATATACTTTTTCTCGCCCAATTTCGCCTGAAAAAATGCGGAATTTCTTGTGAGACATTGTAGAGTACTACAGTTTTAGCCCCTATAGTTTCACGAAGTTCCGATAGGTAGCGGCGCTATACGTATCCTTCAAAATGGCGTCTGTAACGGAGGTGCGTTCCAAGCAGAGCTGTCAGTGAGTTTCTTTTGGCGGAAAATTGGAGCATCGGAGAATGTCACGGAGACATGGCAGTGCACAAAAACACAATGAGTCGTCGGGCGAGGAATCTGTCATCATCGCAACAAGGTCGCGCAAACCTGTCTGAACTCTCTCGTGCTCGCCGACCGCACACAGCTGTGACACCTGCAATGTTGGAACGTGCGGACACTCTCATTCGAGGTGATTTAAGGATGCAAGGAACTTCTCCTTCTCTATGGCAACGAAAGGCCTAAAAAAATATGCACACTCGATAGGAGCTTAAAAAACTTCGTTAGACTGTTCTTCCTCATTCACCCTACGCCACAGATCTCGCACCCTCTGAATTCCATCTGTTCGGCCCACTGAAGGATGCACTCCAGAGAAGCAGTGGATGTATGATGGGGAGGTTATTGATGCAGCTATACATTGGCTCCGACGTCGACCATTAGAGTGGTACCATGTGGGCATAGAATAACGTGGCGTAAGGCTGTCTCGTTGAACGGACATTAAGTTGAAAGACGTAGGCAAACGATTGACGAATAATGTGTGGTGTACTGGAATCCTGAAAAAAAAAACTTGCTTTCAGAAAAACATTTGTTGCGTTACTTATTGAAGGCCCCTCGTCTAATGTTCTTTGCATGAAAGTAGGAGAAATAAGTACCGTAAAATGAGGTGAATCCGATCAGGTGGTGTCAATCCGATCATTTACCGTTTTTTTTCTACATTTGGATAATTGGGCGTGGCATTATAACAATTACATTGCAGCTGACCATTGTCGTGAATTCTTGACTGATCTATCAACAACAATGGCGTGTTGAAGTGCACGCAACCAGCAAATCGCATTGTCAGTAGGTGTGTGATTGTTGTGTTACGCTCGTGTAGTGAGCACAACAGTGCGGAAACTTCTGCTGGCGCCTATTACTGCCGAAGTGTAACTGGTAAGTTGCAATATTATTGCTTGCATATGAACGTCTTAAGTGATACATTTTCCGTTTTTTTGTTCATTGCTAATACTGCTTAGTTAGTACTATGCAGGACTAATTACAAAATTGCATTTTTGTAGGGTGAATCCGATTATGCGAGTGTATCAAACGGTTCTGAGACCAACACGGAAATCTAACTACAAACCAGAATTTCTTCTAAATAAGGTAAAAGCTGTCAAATCAGGAAAATTAAGCATCCGGAAAGCTTCGGAGCAATACGCAGTTCCATATACCACATTAAATGACAAACTCTAGGAAAGGTACAAATACAAAATAGGCAGCCTACCATCGTTAACCAATAGTGAGGTAGAAAGCCTGGTTGAAGGATTATTGTGTTGTGCGAAATGGCGGTTTCCTTCGAGAAACAATGATATTAGGAACATTGTACACGCATATCTCAATCGAGCAAGGAGGACTGAAAAAATATTTCATGACTATCGACCTGGGCACGAGTGTGTAAAATCTAAATCTACATCCATACTCCGCAAGCCACCTGACGGTGTGTGGCGGAGGGTACCTTGAGTACCTCTATCGGTTCTCCCTTCTATTCCAGTCTCCTATTGTTCGTGGAAAGGATTGTCGGTATGCCTCTGTGTGGGCTCTAATCTCTCTGATTTTATTCTCATGGTCTCTTCGCGAGATATACGTAGGAGGGAACAATATACTGCTTGACTCCTCGGTGAAGGTATGTTCTCGAAACTTCAACAAAAGCCCGTACCGAGCTACTGAGCGTCTCTCCTGCAGAGTCATCCACTGGAGTTTATCTATCATCTCCGTAACGCTTTCGCGATTACTAAATGATCCTGTAACGAACCGCGCTGCTCTCCATTGGATCTTCTCTATCTCTTCTATCAACCCTATCTGGTACGGATCCCACACTGCTGAGCAGTATTCAAGCAGTGGGCGAACAAGCGTACTGTAAACTACTCCCTTTGTTTTCGGATTGCATTTCCTTAGGATTCTTCCAATGAATCTCAGTCTGGCATCTGCTTTACCGACGATCAATTTTATATGATCATTCCATTTTAAATCACTCCTAATGCGTACTCTCAGATAATTTATGAAATTAACTGCTTCCAGTTGCTGACCTGCTATATTGTAGCTAAATGATAAAAAATCTTTCTTTCTATGTATTCGCAGCACATTACACTTGTCTACATTGAGATTCAGTTGCCATTCCCAGCACCATGCGTCAATTCGCTGCAGATCCTCCTGCATTTCACTACAATTTTCCATTGTTACAACCTCTCGATATACCGCAGCAACATCAGCAAAAAGCCACAGTGAACTTCCGATGTCATCCACAAGGTCATTTATGTATATTGTGAATAGGAACGGTCCTACGACACTCCCCTGTGGCACACCTGAAATCAAACTTACTTTGGAAGACTTCTCTCCATTGAGAATCACATGCTGCGTTCTGTTATCTAGGAACTCTTCAATCCAATCACACAATTGGTCTGATAGTCCATATGCTCTTACTTTGTTCATTAAACGACTGTAGGGAACTGTATCGAACGCCTTGCGGAAGTCAAGAAACACGGCATCTACCTGGGAACCCGTGTCTATGACCCTCTGAGTCTCGTGGACGAATAGCGCGAGCTGGGTTTCACACGATCGTCTTTTTCGAAACCCATGCTGATTCCTACCTCCCACCGGAGGTTCGAGTTCTCCTTCGGGCATGGATGTGTGTGTTGTTCTTAGCATAAGTTAGTTTAAGTAGTGTATAAGTCTAAGGACCGATGACCTCAGCAGTTTGGTCCCTTAGGAATTCACACACATTTGAATAGTTTATAGGGGAAAACCCCTCTATGATACTTGGACTGAAGAGGGCATAAGTGGTACAGGTGTAATAGGAATCGAAGTGGTTGGTTTGACCTAACAATGTTTGAATCATGGTTTGTTGAAATTGTCTTGTCCTTATTCCCAGCAATTAGAGGGACCTAAAGTGCCTTCGAGAAGCAATTGAAACAGGTTCGCTCTAATGACACAAAAGGAAAGCCGCACCTAGCAAAGTGTTTAGCATTAACTCCAGGAAAAGGAATTGTTATCAGCGACTTCAATGAAAATGATAGTGACTGGGCTGCAAGCAGGAAGTCCCTATCCAGAACATCGAACACTGATCTAAAACAGCACCAGAAAAAAAAGTGGACAAGAGGAAGGGTAAAGATTGGCATGAATTTAAAGAAAATGGTTTCACCATAGTAAAATTTCCTACGAAAAGAGGTTCAGGTTTTTTATTTGTAAAATTGAAAGCATCTCTAATGACACCCATGAAATGACATTTCTGAGAAGAAAGTTCTAGATGGTAATGTTTATTTTGTCTTTCCAGAAACTGACAATGCACGTGAGTAGAGAGAGCCCAAATTATTAAAACAGTTGTTCCAGAACATAGAAGGCGAGGTAAATTTATTTTTGAAGGGATAGATGATTATGACATTGAGTAAATGCTTTTCACATAGATTAAGTCATACAATAAATAAAATTTAATATTTGTTTGTCATATTTTGTGAATGCCAGTTTTTTTACAGCAAAAATCTCAAGTTTAATGCGTCTGTAAAAGTTTGTTTAGTCTAGAAATTGTAAAATTTTGTTGCAAATATAGCAATATATGTTTTAAAAATCAAAATAATGATCGGTTTCACTCCACTGGAAGTCTGATTCCGTTCCTGCATACAAAATACAACGGTGATCGGATTCGCCCCAACTGAGGAGGTGAAACCGATCAACAATTAACTTAAATTAATAACTGCAATTATAAACTAAAAATAACATAATACATTCATATATCATTAACAAGGTTGTGAAATTAATACACTGAATTTTTATTTCGAATCACAACAGTAAATGCACGAAATTTTAAAAAACACTGCCGTTTTTGATCGGATTCATCTCATTTTACGGTAACCTCAAGACATTTTCAGTTGCAGCTGCATTCAGACTCTGTATCCTCAAATTCGATTCACTTCCATAACATCCACGTGGAAGTGAGAGTAACAATAATCGTAGCATTATCTGAGTGTTATACTATGCGAACAAAAATTATTTGGAAACCTACCCGACACTGTAGTCACATTTTTCTAGTGCATTCGTTATAGTCTACACAGTGGTGTATGAAAGGAATTTTCCTCATATTTTGCGTTTGAGACAACTTTCCTGTCTCGTCAGAATACTACAAATAAGGCAATTGAATCGTCTGAGATGCTTTCCGTTATGTAACGGGATACTCGAGATCATTAGAAGAATACTGACATTGGGCAGAAATTAAAAGTGGAGTCAGTTACAGACAATATACAAGAACACAGAATAGGGTAGATGAATCATGTTCAATTTATGGAAAGCAACACAATCAATAAAATTATTAAGTTAAACCCTTTATATCGTGGATAATTAAGTTAGATAATGTGTAAGCAAAAACTACACTTGTGCTAATAGTTCTAATTTGTGTTAATATTTATTTGAAAATAGTGTCTCACTACTGATGACACGGTAATGGCAAGCCAACCATTCCTGCCTCAAATACGAGCATGTGACGTCTCGTGCACATCGAACATTGTTTTAGAATGTGGGAAGCCCATTTATATGGGCTGATATCTGACTTTTTCTTAAATGAATTTAAAGAAAGATAAGTTATACATCAAACCATTTTATCTTACTATTTATTTAATTTTCTGTCTTTGCTACGTCCCTTTCGGTGAAATTTAATCCTGGGTAAGACGAGAAATTAAAGAAATGATAAAATTAAACGAAGTTGCTGGTCATTCTGCTCACGCACCGCTGGAGAACAGATCAGTTAATTTATGTCAGTGATGAATGTTCTGTCCACAAAGTTGTCATTTTGAATGGACATTACCTCACGAGGAGAACACGGCAAGTACCATAACCCGATTTCCCAGGAACTTCGCTCAGTGGAAGAGGCGACAGAATAAGTCAACGTGTATCTCTGCATACCCTTAGATACTCGACCGTCTCTCAAAAGAAGACGGCCAAAGTTTTGTAGGTGCTTTCCAGGTACTTTGTATGCCTTTCAGTGTGCAATATCCTCAGACGAAATGGTGGCAGAATGGTTAGCGGCGCGGTTTGTTAACCTTGCGCCCCGTGTTCGAAGTAGGGCTGTTCATAAAATGTCGATAATATTAAAAAAAAAAAATTAGAGATATTTTCTTTCCCGATACATCGACAAATCGGTATGGAAATAGCAATATCAGTTGCCGATATTTTTATTTTACATTATATTTTTTCCCTGTTTTCGGTAAATATTTGAACTTGTTCTTTTGAAATTGTAGTATAGCATAATTTTACTTTCACTGTGTGAAGGAGTCTTACAACTTTTTCAGCTTTTCTCACGTCCAATCTTTCTCTTTGACTGTGTGAAGCAAGTATAGGTGGCAGAAAGAATACGTCCGATTGCACTGTGTGTGTGTGTGGGGGGGGGGGGGGGGAGCGAGGGGGAGGCGAGGGGAGGGGGGAGGGGTGACGCTGTGAATAGACTAACAAGATTTCCGATGTGGAGAAATAGCACACCAGTTGCGTAGAAAACAATTTTTAACGCAAACAGCGTGTTACTTCGTCACATTGGCATTCTTCAAAATTCTAAATGACAAGGTTGGTCTTTGCGGTGGGCGGAGACATATGAGGGGAAATGCTGACGTAACCGGCGCTCGTCGCTAATATCAGAAACTGTAACCTTTAACTTTACCACACAATTTTGACACTACAACTTCTAAGTCTCTGGCGTGTTCAGAAATGAAAAAAAAAAAAAGACAGGGAAGTCGACATGAAATTATGCAGACCAATCCAATAGGCGAGGAAACCGAACGACGCCTATCGGACTTCTTGTATTGTGCCACTTACATGCAAAGTGGTTATCGCCAAGTGTTAATGTGCATTGTTTTCCTTTCAACTCTTGGTGTAAGGGGGCTAATCAGGTTGCTAACTTATAAATCAACACTTAAAAAAATACTTAAAAAATTCACAGCTCTAGAAACGGCAGTATATTTACAATGTGCAACTGATATTTTTATAGGCCGGTACATCCGTATTTTTCTCGTCGATATATCGATGTGTTGATTTTTTCCACATATATCTGGGGCCGATAATGAAACGTCTTTAAATATCGATGCATCGGTTTCCTGATATTTTTAAAAATATCAGTAGTTCTATTTCGAAGCACGATTATTACTTTTGTTTTTGTTTTTGATCTATATACCCACGTCTGTGGAAGATTACTATATGTTTTCCACTGTATATTCATATAACTATGTTCTTATTCTTCTGTTAATTGTACGTCAGATGAAGAAAAACGAGAAAATTATCTGAAGTCTTATCAATCAGGTTATTAATTTCAGTCAATCATGATTATCTGAAGACCTACAAATATACATACAGAGGTACCGTGTCGTTCAAATATATCCAAATTACACAAACACGGAATCAGAAATCAATTGCAGCAATATGGAAACATTCCCACATGTGAGTACACTAAACATACCGTGTCATGAGTAGTGGGATTCTGATCCCCAACCTGTACTGGAGGTACAATACTGAATCTACACAGGTATGGCAATGCTTCTGTGTTGCTTAAATTGTTTTCTGATTCTGTATTTGTGTGATTTAGATATACAGGGTATAACAGCTATAAGTACAGATATCGTTATATGTGGTAACTTAATATGTTCACGCATCAGTGTGGTGGTTAATTTTTCTCTTCGTCCAACAGTCTTCTCACAAACACGTCACATAGGTCACTACCTGATGTTTTCTGCATGGTCGTAACTGCCCCACCAAGTGGATTACCCCTGTCAGACTAACCATTTTACGTCCACGCGTTCCCACTTCAACACCTGACCTATTGCTCAAGGGGAAATAAGCATTAATGGCTTGCTCTTGCCACATGTACTTCGAGGTTCTGCCCAACCTAAATACATACGACTTGTAATAGCTATAATTAATAAACTGCAAATGACGTAAATAATGATATAACGTTCTGTCACCAAAAGAAATAACTGAACTTATACCCATTACATCCAGTATTTGTACGTCAAGCTACCTCTGTAATGTATTTGTAGATCTGAAGATGGTCATCATTGACTCAAATTAATAACCTAATCGATAAAAACTTGTGATCGGGGATTGGAATTATAATAAAATTAAAGATTCCTGGATCGTTGGAAAACTCCACTGTGACTTGTCGCAACTCGAGAAACTAATTATTGAGGAGGAATGGTGTTTATTAACGTGCTGAAACCTCATTTTATTTGAACCTGATTCGATCGTGAATATTTTGAAACGAACTTTTCCTGTTACTTCTGAAGCAAACACCACACTATTTTTGTCACTGGTTAATCGGTGCCCGCTAACTGATTTTTTGCGAGAGGTTGTCAGAGCGTAGCTAATACTAGGCTCAGGTGTAGTGTTGAATGACGCAGACCCTGCGAAAACTTGCACGTAATGTAACTGCACTAGTTGCTAAACGTGTGTTGACAGAAATGTTTGATTTCGCGAAGTACCGATGCTAGCTGGCTTGTATGATCTGAAGGTTTATAGTTAAGTCATTCCGTGTCCAAATTACATTTCATCACTCAAGCAACAGTTGTCATTTTACAGAACGACATCCGACGCGTGGAAGACAATACACGAGTCCCTGTGAAAAATGTGATCGAGAATTTTACTAACAGAGCTATGGTCTGCAGCCGAGGTAAAGTAGCTCATCAGTAAGTCGTATACACTGTTAATTGCCGGCGGGGGTGGCCGTGCGGTTGTAGGCGCTACAGTCTGGAACCGCAGGACCGCTACGGTCGCAGGTTCGAATCCTGCCTCGGTCATGTCTGTGTGTGATGTCCTTAGGTTAGTTAGGTTTCAGTAGTTCTAAGATCTAGGGGACTGATGACCTCAGAAGTTAAGTCCCATAGTGCTCAGAGCCATTCGAACCATTTGAACGACTGTTAATTTACTTCTTAGTAAAAATCGGCTTGCCAAATTAATATAAATATACAATTTAACATTGAAAATCAAACTTTCTGAACACCTTCTGTAGATGAATATTTTCGAAAATATGCTCATATTCCCCGAAATTCTCTTTACGAATCTCTTTTATCATTTTTGTTCCTCCTCTAGAAACTTTATGTGCCCAGTCCTTACCATGCTCCCTGGAACGGTCTTCCCACATACATTCGAATATAGAGATGAGTAGTTACATACTAAAATATTGTATTCAAACGATACCAAAGATTTCACATAAATTAAGCGCTAACATTAAACGTGTCTTCGTCGAGGGATAGTTGCTAGTCACTGTTTTTAAGTATTGACCCTACGTTCGACGAGTGTAGGCTATCTATAAATTACTTGTTAGCGAAACACTCACTCTCATAGATGACTGTCTAAGAGAGCTTACCTGCCTCCACGCCCGTTGCGCAGACGGCGGCTCATTAGCGAGAGCCGGAGCTGATGACAGCGGACCAGACGATAACGCGACACAGTGACACGTAAAGCTGCTCTCAACGAATGAATCTGCGGCCTCAGGAGATAGCCCGACGTCGGGGACACTGCCTCCTCGGCGTCTGCTTTCCTCTCTCTGTGACAGTTCCGAATTACTATGATTGACCTCCGAAACGGAAGATCAAAAATCAAGGTAAAGGTTTGATAACTGTGCAACGTATACATATATGTAATCAAATACGCCAAGCGCACATACAATGCGCGTTCAATAAGTAATGCAACACTTTTTATTCTCGTCCAGTTTCGGATGAAAAAATGCGGAATTGATTGTGGGACGTCGTGGAATATTCCTTCTTCATCCCCTATAATTTCATGAAGTTCATGAAGTGGCGGTGTTGTACGTAACCTTCAAAATGACGTCTGTAACGGAGCTGCGTTCCGAGCAGAGATCTGTCACTGAGTTTATTTTGGTGGAAAAGCATCACAGATATTCAGAGGCACATGCAGAATGCTTAAGGAGACCTGACAGTGAACAAAAGCGAGGTGAGTCCTTGGCCGAGGCGTCAGTCGTCATCGGAGCAAGATAGCGTAAACCTGTCCGACCTTCCACGCACACAGCTCTGACTGCTGCAGTGTTGGAACATGAGGACACTCATTCTAGGTGATCGACGGATCGCAATCAGACAAATCGCTGCACAGTTGGACATCTCTGTTGGCAGTGCTGACACACTCGTCCACCAATTGGGGGAATTCAAAGGTGTGTGGCCGCTGAGTTCCTCACCGCCTAAGAGAAGGCCATAAAGAGCAACGGAGGACCACCTGTGCAGAGTTGCTTGTGCGTTAAGAGAAGAAAATGTTCAAAGTTATACCCTCAGCCGATAAAGCATGGCGACGATTTTCTGGGACTCTGGAGGGGTTATTCCGTTTGATGTCCTCCGTCATGATGCAATGATCATTTCCGAAGCGTACTGTAATAACCTCAGGAAACTAAAGACACGACTTTAGTGCATTCGTCGCCATAAAAATTCAAAAGAACTTCTCTTTCTCAATGAAACTCAATGTCTCACTCATGTCTGCCCACCAGAGAGGAGCTCACAAAACTTTATTGTACTGTTCTTTCCCATGCACCCTACAGTCCGGATATCTGTTTCGTCTAATGAAGCATGCACTCCGTGGGAAGCAACACATGGATGATGGGGAGGTTTTTGATGCCGGAAGACGTTGGTTCCGACGTCGACCAGTAGAATGATGAGGACATACAGGCCCTCCAAATAATGTTACGTAAGGTCGTCACAACGAACGGAGATTATGTTGAAAAATAGGGTTTTATAGCCAAAAGAGTTGAGAATAATATGGTGTATTGGAATCCTGAATAAAGCCAGCCTTTCAGAAAAAAATTGTGTTGCGTTATGTATTGGACGATAGTCGTTTGTGACCCTACATTCCTCAGGCTTAAAGAGAGGCAAGTAAGGGGGCGGGGGAGGGGGGGGGGCGGGCCTGTGCACTCCATTTCCACACAGGACCTAAATTTTGAGGATTGTTGGACTTTGAGTTTTAGTGCAATAAAGAAATAAATCTGAATAGCGTTCCATTTTCTTGTAACAGAGAAAAACCGAAACACAATGATGATACAGTTCATTGTGCTATATTTTTACGTCGAAATTTTACGCTGGTTTACACGACGAAGCTGACTGTTCAGATTCTCTTCACGAGATCATCTCCATACTCTTTGTAGTCTCAGTATCCGCTATTTCTTTTGCAAGATCATTGTATTATCTTTCCAGGATTCAACAGAATTGAAAAATACTCTTAAAGAGTGAAGAGAATGCTTTCATATCAATGAACACTAAACCCTAAAGTGGGACAGCTCTTGGACACTAATAATCAAAGGAGCGAATATGTGAGTTCATAACTTCCAAAAACGTAAACATTAATCTAAGCGACAACACTGAACAAATTTTTAAAAGACGATCGGGAAACAGAATGACACACAAAGACTATCGAGAAATTCAGATTGAAGTTGCTTTATAAACAATTTATGTATCTTATAGGAAGAGTGACTTGAGTGTGATAGAAACAAAATAAAAAAAGAAAAATAAGTCCACGTTTCAACATAGATGTGTGCGAAGTGCTAGGAGCTGTGAAAAATAAACTACGATATTTTACTGAGGTTGGATGAAAAAAATTAATGGCAGAGGGTGATGGAATCCGCATTTCAAAAGCATCCGTAGGCTTAAACTTATACGCGGCTAAACGAGAAGTCTCTGGAATGTCATTACTAATACGTTCACTGAAACGAAATTAATGAAATCAATTAAATTCAGTGATATGATATGCAATTCACAAACGCTAAACCAGCAATTAATTGTGTGTGTCGCGACAAGCATACAGATCTAGACCTTTTGTATTGTCCTAGCTTCAGTAAGAATGTGCCATCTACTAAACTCAGTGAAGAGGATAAAAATATAAAATTTGTGTCACTTTTTTGTTTAATACTGTACTTTTTAGCTTTGTAATTTACAGATTATTTCACTTTATATCGAAAAAAGTGAGACAGAATCAGAAAAAAAATTATGTTGACGTGTCGTAAATTGTAAGTTAGGCGTGAAGAAAACTTTTGAGTAAATAGTCAAATTAAAAGAAAATATTGCAATGAAAGTAGTTGTAGATAAGTAAACACGGTCGACATATTTACGCATGCAGCTGAAAAATAAAACACAAATTTGCGTATGATGCAAAAGAAAAATCGCGCGGTGGATCTGGATATTATTACTGGTAACGGCACCAATTTAAAATGGCATGCTCATTACTGAAATGGCGTCAGACTAAAATATTTCCACCACGATGGGAGCAATATGAGATTTATTATTTAGTTATCCATAAACATTACAGTAAAAATTGCATTATGGTATCTATACAAGATATTTCACAATCAATACCAAAACGTGACACGTTTGAAAGCAAAAACTTTCCAGTAAACTTGATCCGTAAACAAGCCGTTTGTAAGACAATTGCAAACGTGTGGTTACGAGATGCCACTGACTCCAGCATGAAATATTGTCCTAGTTGATACAAATGTATCTGAAAGGTAGACTTTTCGTTTAACCTGCATCTAATTGGGCATAAATTTCACCCATGGCCTACCTCACATTGTGGAACGTTGGAGGATGTAGTGCATGCACGATGGAGCTCAGGCACATTATTCTGCTGGTATAAGACGACATCTAATGCACCAAGACGGATATTTCGAGCGCAGCCTCTACCCTGGCCTCCAAGATCACTTAATCTACACCCTCTGGATTTTTATGTCTAGTGGCATCTTAAAAGTGATGTTTTTGGTACTCGCGACGATATGATTGAAGAACAGAAGCAGCGAACTGTGCTGTCTTGTAAAGATTAACGAGACAATGCGGGTGCGTTTGAATAAATTCGAAACAGTGTAAATACAAGTGCCGTAGTGTCTGAAAATGTGATGTCGACATGTGGAACACCTCCATTAACAGGCAAGAGCGTACAATAGATTGTAGCATGCAATGTGTTGAAGTAGTATTGAATTTGTTGTTAAGGTAGAGTTAAGGTGAAATTTAAGCCCACTGAGATGAGGACTTAATCATAAGTTCTACATTTCAAATAAATTTATACTGTTAATTTACTCATTTGAGTAGTAAGGGCTATGTGATAATTACTTGTGAGAAGGTGAACTTCTTACCCGTGATCGCTTATAAACAACCTTCACTGTCGTCTGCCGGTTTCGTTAAGCCTGGTTACCATCCTCAAATCCATGAACCCTTTCATACAATGGAAATTATACAGAGATAAAATTAAGTCTAAAATACCAGTGCAAAGCAAATAGCAAAACCTCGTTACATGTCTTCTATACCAGCTGTAGAAGTACTCTTTCTAAACCTTTGCCAGGTATGTGAGGGACGAGATGAACGATGCATCGGCAAGTCACGTTTAACGGAACAATATACAGAGTAATTCGCCGAATGCTCGTGTCCCATAAAACACAGACGAATGTGTACTTCACTGCTACCGGGGTTTCGCTAGACTGGCAGCTGGTGTCCGGTACCGACTGGAAAATGAACAACTGGCACCGACAGCTGTCGCTAGTGTGTTCGTGTACATGAAATTGTGTATGTGTTTTAATTACAGCATTATTCCTGTTACGTGTTGATAAAAAAATTCCTAAACATATTTTTTTAAGTTGTAAAACAGAAGCGAAAAATTATTCTTATTACGTTTACTGACACAAGTGCGCCTGTGTAGAAGCTGCTTTACAACTTGGTACAATTTCCACAAACAGATACGCAATAGGTTACCGAACGACAATATTTTGTAGTTGATAAAAATCTACAGACATAATTCTAAAATTAGTAAAATTATAAACATATGCAGACTTAAAGTTAAACGATTGGCTTCTGCTGTGTCATTTGGACAGCATTCCACTCTGCTAATGACAACCTAAGAATTACCACCTATGCGAATTATAAAATCGTTACAGTTGTGGTGGATAACATATTTAATTCACGTAGTAACAGTAGTCAAGACGAGGTGTTATCCACTAACATAGTAATTATTTTATTATTTGCAATTACTTAGGTTACCACCAGCAGCCTAAATTCCTATCCAAATGACACAGCGGAAATCCATCTTGTATCTTCACGTCTGTGTATTTTTATAAGTTTAATAATTGTGCAATTATATCTGCAGATATTTATAAATTACAGAGCACAAAAAACAAAAATAATCTAATTTTATATTGATGTGCCCAACATAAGACATTGTTTAAGTATGTGAGTTGTAAGTTACATGTGGAGAAAATTTATAAGTAAGTAGTTAAATTAAAAAATTACAAGATATTGTCATACAGTAATTTATTGTATATCAGTTTGTGGAATTTGCACCGAGCTGTAAAGCAGCTTCTACATAGGCGCACTTTTGCAGTAAACGTAATAAGAATAATTTTTGGCTTCTGTTTCAATAACTATTTTACAACAGTTTGTAAAAGAAATGTTTTTATCGACACGTAACAGGAATAATGCTATAATTAAACTGCATACATAATTTGAAGTACACGAACACACTAGCGACAGCTGTTGGTGCCAGTTGTCCATTTTCCGGTCGGTACCGGACACCAGCTGCCAGTCTAGCGGTGCCCTGGCAGCAATGAAGTACACATTCGTCTATGTTTTATGGGACATGAGCATTCGGCGAATTACTCTGTATATTGTTCCGTTAACCGTGACTGTCCGATGCATCGTTCATCTCGTCCCTCACATACCTGGCAAAGGTTTAGAAAGAGTACTTGTACAGCTGGTATAGGAGACATGTAACAAGGTTTTGCTATTGCTCTGCACTGCTATTTTAGACTTAATTTTATCCCTGTATAATTTCCATTGTATGAAAGGATTCATGGGTTTGAGGATGGTAACCACGCTTAACAAAACCGGTAATCAACGATAAACGTTGTTTACAAGCGATATTGGCAAAGAAGTTCACCTTCTCTCAATTTACATTTACACTAACTAGGGCAATATTTGAAACTGAAGCCAATGATGACGCGTATCCACAAATTTGCAATTATCTCACAAACGGGTTCCATTATGTAGAATTTCGCCCATGTTAGAGTATCTGCCCCTGAGAATGGCCAGGAATGACATGTTACATGGTGTGCTGTAGTTGCTCCCTTAGCAAAAAACATATACCATCCGTCCAAAAAGTTCCTAGACTGACTTTATTCCTAGTGTACAACCGACGTCAGTGCAGTGACTGCACCAACAGTCACAAACAACAGACTTGCTTGCATTCGACCAATCAGTGGTGAGCAGGTAGTGTTAAGTAGTGTATATGTGGCTGTAACATGTCAACGTTCTCGTGTCACGGATCACAGTGGTGCAACGAAATGAACATCTGTAAATGTTCAGTACAATCTCCAGAAAGTTCTGAAGAAGAAAGAAGTGTGTGCAAAGCTGTCCCACAGACCTTGACTCCTGAACAAGAAACAAGCAAACATGGACGCCTACCGCGGCTTGATTGAAATGAGAAATGCAGATAAGACCTAAGGAGCTACGAACGTGCTGAAGTGTTGAACAGCGTCCTATCTGACAGTTTCACATGATTGTATGAACATTCTGTACGCTGTACTCTTGTTGGTTGGTTGATTTCGAGGAGGGGACCAAACAGCGAGGTCACCGGTCCCATCGAATTAGAGAAGGATAGGAAGTCGGCCGTCCCCTTTCAAAAGAACCATCGTCGGCCTCCCGAGTGCGAGTCCAGTGTGCTAACCAATGCGCCACCTCCTTCTGTGCACTCAAGTGTGTGTTTGCGCTTGTGTGGGTGTGGGTGGGGTGGGGGTATGGGGGGGGGGGGGAAGGCTATATAGAACACCTGAAGTATTAAAACCATCATCTCAACATTTCTCTTCTTTTTGTTAATGCAGTCTCGAAAGTTTTTAGGCTGGTGAGATATGTAGGGTCGTTGTAGGTTGTGGCTCCCCACACCACGATGCTCAGCGGTTGTCCTGTTTACAGCTGCCTGTTGTCCTCTGGTACATGCAAACTAACAAACTATCGTCACTGACGACAAGGTGGAACCTTCTACCATCACTAAAGACATATTTGCTCCATTCGGACTTAGAGTAACGAGTTTCGCTACGCTATCGAAGGCTGCACTGTGATGAATTATGAGAGGAGCATGGTGATCATCAGTTCTGCTTGTAGCAGAGAGTATGAGCCACGTGCATGGACAGATGTCAGTATAGATTTTACAGCGCTCCTACTTGACATTGTAGGTGCAACATCGACCCTAATTATTTCGTGCTGTGGTGCACGGTGCAGGTGTGAGGCCGGCCAGCCCGTGCCTTGCGTGCTGGCCGCTGCTCTCCACGGGCTAGCCTCCTGCGTGCAGCCCGCCGTGCTGCACACGGCATAGCTACCAGGCCAGCCTGACAAACTGTTGTCCCCACAGACCGGTGAGCTGTGCGCCCGGCTTAACAGTACTCACTGCTATGGCCCGTTTCCTACGCTACGGCGGACCTTGTGCCCGACTGCGACAACCTAAAACTGTTTTTTTTATTTTGGTCATTAGTCTTCTGACTGTTTTGACGCGGCCCCCCACGAATTCCTCTCCTGTGGTAACCTCTTCATCTGAGAGTAGCACTTGCAACCTATGTCCTCAATTATTTGCTGGATGTATTCCAATCTCTGTGTTCATCTACGGTTTTTACCTTCTTCAGCTCCCTCTAGTACCATGGAAGTCATTCTCTCATGTCTTAACAGATGTTCCCTCGTGCGATCCGCGAGTGGAACAGAGGGTGGAAATATGACTTTGGCGCGAATTATGCCTTCCGCCACACACCGCTTGGTGGCTAGCGGAGTTTATATGTAGATGTAGCTGTCCTATCATCCTGTCCCTTCTCCTTATCAGTGTTTTCCACACATTACTTTCCTCTCCGATTCTGCGTTGAACCTCCTCATTCCTTACCCTATCAGTCACCTAATTTTCAACATTCGTCTGTAGCACCACATCTCAAATGCTTCGATTCTCTTCTGTTCCGATTTTCCCACAGTCCATTTTTCACTAACACACAATGCTGTACTCTTGACGTACATTCGTAGAAATTTGATCCTCAAATTAAGGCCAATTTTTGATATTAGTAGACTTCTCTTGGCCAGGGATGGCTTTTTTTGGAATTAGTTGAAAACAGTCTTGCTTGCAAATTTTAGTTTTTTTATTTATCAACTACCCGTTTCACCTTATTTAGGCATCTTCAGACTGATCTTAATTTGCTATTTCTTAGGACGATCCTTTACACAGTGTAGCTAAAGGGCATCGTCGAGTACATCAGGCCGACATCGCCTTCGTTAACCTCAGTAAATACATTCTAGATGGACGTGAGTGACTCCAAGACCTGCGTAGTTGATAAATAAAAAAACTAAAATTGCAACCAAGACTGTTTTCAACTAATACTTTTAAACACTGGTTTGCTGACCATGCCACAGATGGACTGGAAGACTTTTTTTGGCATAGCTAGTCTGCTTTTCATGACCTCCTTGCTCCGTCTGTCATTGGTTATTCCTTAACGTCATCTACTTCTTGACCATCAATCCTAATGTTAAGTTTCTCGCTGATCTAATTTTTACTACTCATTATCTTCGTCTTTCTTCGATTTACTCTCAGTCCATACTGTGTACTCATTAGACTGTTCATTCCGTTCAGCAGATCATGCGTTTCTTCTTCATGTTCACTCAGGATAGCAAAATCATCAGCGAATCGTATCATTGATATCCTTTCATCTTGAATTTCAATTCCACTTCTGGACCTTTCTTTTATTTCCATCATTGCTTCCTCGATGTACAGTTTGAACATTAGGGGCGAAAGGCTAAATCCTTGTCTTACACCCGTTTTAATACGAGAACTTCGTTCTTGGTCGTCCACTCTTATTATTCCCTCTTGGCTGTTGTACATATTGTATATAACCCGTCTCTCCCTACAGCTTACCCCTACTTTTTTCAGAATTTCGAACATCTTGTACCATTTTACATTGTCGAACGCTTATTCCAGATCGACAACTCCTATGAACGTGTCTTCATTTTTCTTTAGTCTTGCTTCCATTATTAACCGCAACGTCAGAATTGCCTCTCTCGTGCCTTTACTTTTTCTAAATCCAAACTGATCGTCATCTAGCGCATCCTCGATTGTCTTTTCCATTCTTCTGCATATTATTCTTGTAAGCAACTTGGATGCATGAGCTGTTAAGCTGATTGTGCGATAATTCTCGCATTTTTCAGCTCTTGCCGTCATAGGAATTGTGTGTATGATGCTTTTCTGAAAGTCAGATGGTATGTCGCCAGACTCAGGCATTCTACATACCAACGTGAACAGTCGTTTTGTTGCCACTTCCCCCAACGATTTTAGAAATTCTGATGGAATGTTATCTACCCTTCTGCCTTATTTGATCTTAAGCCCTCCAAAGCTCTTTGAAACTCTGATTCTAATACTGGATCCCCTATCTCTTCTAAATCGACTGCTGTTTCTTCTTGTATCACATCAGTTAAATCTTAACCCTCACAGAGGCTTTCGGTGTATTCTTTCCACCTATCGATCTTTCCTCTGCCTTTAACAATGGAATCCCAGTTGCACTTTTAATGTTACCACCCTTGCTTTTAAAGTCATCGAAGGTTGTTTTGACTTTCCTGTATGCTGAGTCTGTCCTTCCGACAGTCATTTATTTTCGATATTTTCAGATTTGTCATGCAGCCAATTCGCCTTAGCTTCCTCCACTTCGTATTTTATTTCATTCCTCAGCGACTTGTATTTCTGTATTCCTGAGTTTCCCCGCAACATTTTTGTACTTCCTACTTTCATCAACAGCTGAAGTATTTCTTCTGTTACCCATGGTTTCTTCGCAATTATCTTCTTTATACCTATGTTTTTCGATCCATCTTCTTTGATGGCCCTCTTTAGAGATGTCCATTCCTCTTCAACTGTACTGCCTACTGAGCTATTCCTTATTGCTGTATCAATAGCGTTATAGATCTTCAAGCTTATCTCTTCATTCCTTAGTAACTTCCGTAGTCCACTTCTTTTCATATGATTCTTCCTGATTAATGTCTTAAACTTCCGTCTCCTCTTCATCACTACTATATTGTGATCTGAGTCTATATCTGCTCTTGGATACGCTTTACAATCCAGTATCTGATTTCGGAATCTCTGACCATGGTGTAATCTAACTGAAATCTTCCCGTATCACCGGGCCTTTTCCAAGTATACTTCCTCCTGTTGTGATTGTGGACGTGAGTGACTCCAAGACCTGCGTAGTTGATAAATAAAAAAACTAAATTGCAACCAAGACTGTTTTCAACTAATACTATTAAACACTGGTTTGCTGATCATGCCACAGATGGACTGGAAGTCGCTATTACTAGCTGAAACTTGTTACAGAACTCAGTTACTCTTTCTCCTCTCGCATTCCTGGGCCCAATCCCATATTTTCCTGTAACTTTTTCTTCTACTCCTTTCCCTACAAGTACATTCCAGCGCCCCCCCCCCCCCCCCATGACTATTATCTTTTCATCCCCCTTTACATACTGTATTACCCTTTCAATATCCTCATACATTTCTCTATCTATTCATCTTCAGCTTGCGATGTCGGCATGTATACCTGAACTATCGTTATCGGTGTTGGTTTGCTGTCGATTCTGATAAGAACCACTGAACTGTTCACAGTAACACACTCTCTTCCCTACATTCCTATTCATAACGAATCCTACTCCCGTTATACCATCTTCCGCTGCTGTTTATATCACCCTATACTCATCTGACCAGAAATCCTTGTCTTCTTTCCACTGCACTTCACTGACCCCTGCTATACCTAGATTGAGCCTTTGCATTTCCCTTTCCAGATTTTCTAGTTTGTCTACTGCGTTCAAGGTTCTGACGTTCCACGCCCCGACTCGTAGAACGTTATCCTTCCGTTGATTATTCAGTCTTTTTCTCACGGTAACCTCTCCCTGGCAGTGACCTCCCGGAGATCCGGATGGGGGACTATTCCGGAATCTTTTGCCAATGGAGAGATCATCATGACGCTATTTCAATTACAGGCCATATGTCCTTCGGATACACGTTACGTGACTTAAATGCAGTGGTTTCCATTGCTTCTGCATCGTCATGCCGTTGATCATTGCTAATTCTTTCGCCTTTAGGGGCAGTGTCATTCCCCTTGGACAAGAGAGTCTGATCCTCTGTCCGCTCCTCTGCCCTCTTTGACGAGGCCGTTGGCAGAATGAGTGTGACTTCTTATGCCAGAAGTCTTCGGCCGCCAACTCTGATTATTAATCAAAATTCGCGATTCGAACCCGGGACCGAAGACGTTTTGATTATGAATCAAAGATGCTACCCCTAGACCACTGGTTCCTAATACTTACAAGGAGAAAATACGACTGTGACCTCCTGTACCATATCATTCCTACTGTGAATCGATGGATTTCAGTCATTCCACCATACAAGTCTTTAATTTTGTCAAGTTTGCTTGAAAATTAAGAAGTATAATTAGAAGAAGAGTAAAGTTATATTGTAACTGCTATAGCTGCAATACACACAATTATAATTATAAAAAAAATCCTATGAGGATACTGTAACTGGGTGGTGGTAAAAAGAGTGAACACGCACTACAGTCAAGCTTGAACATTCAGTGAAACAAACTGCCAGCTTGCCAATAGTCAATCGTAACAACAACGAAGATGAATAAGTACAGGGATATGTAGATGGACACAGAACGTAATGCAGCAGAGGTAAACGGCCGTCCCAGCGAATAACCTCTGTAGGCAACTCGGCAGGCTGGGGAAGCGACGGTCTGGTGAGAAAGTCAACCCGGCAGGCTGGGCCCGTGGGTCGCACTCAGTTCTGAGCTACACAGGCTGCTGTGTGCCTGTTTCTAATTAAAGATACTTACGACCCTGCAAGTTACATGAGTGGCAGTATCCAGCACATTCTGAAGCATTAAGAACAGGCTCTGTATGCACATCATTACCCTTCTCTAGCCATGGTGTACATATAAAACGGCTGTGATACATATCCCAAGTATCAACACTGAATGGAATGCAATTATACACCAATCTGTGAATGTGGAGAGGACGGTCCGCCTATCATGTCATTTTGCCCCCCTTTTCCAGGTAGGGATGGAATACAGGCAATTGGACTGTGATTTACAAACGATAGTAAATGACCAAAATATATGGACTACTATTAGTTTTACACATCGAATACCTAAAAAGCAGCTTCCCATCTTTCAGCCTTTACTATGAAACTGACACTCTGAATATCAAAACAGCGTCGCTATATACCTGAAGAGCAAAACAGAAGATTAACTAGAAGTGGTACTTCAGTGGCAGAGAAACATAGGCTCAACTAAAATATATTGTTGTTGTTGTGGTCTTCAGTCCTGAGACTGGTTTGATGCAGCTCTCCATGCTACTCTATCCTGTGCAAGCTTCTTCATCTCCCAGTACCTACTGCAGCCTACATCCTTCTGAATCTGCTTAGTGTATTCATCTCTTGGTCTCCCTCTACGAGTTTTACCCTCCACGCTGTCCTCCAATACTAAATTGGTGATACCTTGATGTCTCAGAACATGTCCTACCAACCGTTCCCTTCTTCTAGTCAAGTTGTGCCACATGCTCCTCTTCTCCCCAATTCTATTCAATACCTCCTCATTAGTTATGTGATCTACCCATCTAATCTTCAGCATTCTTCTGTAGCACCACATTTCGAAAGCTTCTATTCTCTTCTTGTCTAAACTATTTATCGTCCACGTTTCACTTCCATACATGGCTACACTCTATACAAATACTTTCAGAAACGACTTCCTAACACTTAAATCTATACTCGATGTTAGCAAATTTTTCTTCTTCAGAAACGCTTTTCTTGCCATTGCCAGTCTACATTTTATATCCTCTCTACTTCGACCATCATCAGTTATTTTGCTACCCAAATAGCAAAACTCCTTTACTACTTTAAGTGTCTCATTTCCTAATGTAATACCCTCAGTATTACCCGATTTAATTCGACTACATTCCATTATCCTCGTTTTGCTTTTGTTGATGTTCATCTTATATCCTTCTTTCAAGACACTGTCCATTCCGTTCAACTGCTCTTCCAAGTCCTTTGCTGTCTCTGACAGAATTACAATGTCATCGGCGAACCTCAAAGTTTTTATTTCTTCTCCATGGATTTTAATACCTACTCCGAACTTTTCTTTTGTTTCCTTTATTGCTTGCTCAATATACAGATTGAATAACATCGGGGAGAGGCTACAACCCTGTCTCACTCCCTTCCCAACCACTGGTTCCCTTTCATACCTCTCGACTCTTATAACTGCTATCTGCTTTCTGTACAAATTATAAATAGCCTTTCACTCCCTGTATTTTAGCCCTGCCACGTTCAGAATTTGAAAGAGAGTATTCCAGTCAACATTGTCAAAAGCTTTCTCTAAGTCTACAAATGCTAGAAACATAGGTTTGCCTTTCCTTAATCTTTTTTCTAAGGTAAGTCGTAGGGTCAGTATTGTCTCACGTGTTCTAACATTTCTACGGAATCCAAACTGATCTTCCCCGAGGTCGGCTTCTACCAGTTTTTCCATTCGTCTGTAAAGAATTCGCGTTAGTATTTTGCAGCTGTGACTTATTAAACTGATAGTTCGGTAATTTTCACACCTGACAACACCTGCTTTCTTCGGGATTGGAATTATTATATTCTTCTTGAAGTCTGAGAGTATTTCGCCTGTCTCATACATCTTGCTCACCAGATGGTAGAGTTTTGTCAGGACTGGCTCTCCCAAGACTGTCAGTAGTTCTGATGGAATGTTGTCTACTCCGGGGGCCTTGTTTCGTCTCAGGCCTTTCAGTGCTCTGTCAAACTCTTCACGGAGTATCTTATCTCCCATTTCGTCTTCGTCTACATCCTCTTCCATTACCATAATATTGTCCTCAAATATATCGCCCTTGTATAGACCCTCTATATACTCCTTCCACCTTTCTGCTTTCCCTTCTTTGCTTAGAACTGGGTTTCCATCAAAGCTCTTGATATTCATGCAAGTGGTTCTCCTGTCTCCAAAGCTTTCTTTAATTTTCCTGTAGGCAGTATCTATCTTCCCCCTAGTGAGATAAGCCTCAACATCCTTACATTTGTCCTCTAGCCATCCCTGATTAGCCATTTCGCATTTCCTGTCGATATCATTTTTGAGACGTTTGTATTCCTTTTTTTCTGCTTCATTTACTGCATTTTTACGTTTTCTCCTTTCATCAATTAAATTCAATATTTCTTCTGTTACCCAAGGATTTCTACTAGCCCTCGTCTTTTTACCTATTTGATCCTCCGCTGCCTTCACTATTTCATCCCTCAAAGCTACCCATTCTTCTTCTATTGTATTTCTTTCACCCATTCCTGTCAATTGTTCCCTTGTGCTCTCCCTGAAACTCTGTACAACCTCTGGTTTAGTCAGTTTATCCATGTCCCATGTCCTTAAATTCCCACCTTTTTGCAATTTCTTCAGTTTTAATCTACAGTTCATAACCAATAGATTGTGGTCAGCGTCCATATCTGCCCCTGGAAATGTCTTACAATTTAAAACCTGGTTCCTAAATCTCTGTCTTACCATTATATAATCTATCTGAAACCTTTAAGTATCTCCAGGGTTCTTCCATGTATACAACATTCTTTCATGATTCTTGAGCCAAGTGTTAGCTATGATTAAGTTATACTCTGCGCAAAATTCTACCAGGCGATTTCCTCTTTCATTTCTTAGCCTCAATCCATGTTCACCTACTATGTCTTCTTCTCTCCCTTTTCCTACTGTCGAATTCCAGTCACCCATGACTATTAAATTTTCATCTCTATTCACTACCTGAATAATTTCTTTTATCTCATCATACATTTCATCAGTTTCTTCGTCATCTGCCGAGCTAGTTGGCATATAAACTTGTACTACTGTAGTTGGCGTGGGCTTCGTGTCTATCTTGGCCACAATAATGCGTTCACTATGCTGTTTGTAGTAGCTTACCCGCACTCCTATTTTTTTTATTCATTATTAACCTACTCCTGCATTACCCCTATTTGATTTTGTATTTATAATCCTGTATTCACCTGACCAAAAGTCTTGTTCCTCCTGCCACCGAACTTCACTAATTCCCACTATATCTAACTTAAACCTATCCATTTCCCTTTTTAAATTTTCTAACCTACCTGCCCGATTAAGGGATCTGACATTCCTCGCTCCGATCCGTAGAATGCCAGTTTTCTTTCTCCTGATAACGACGTCCTCCTGAATAGTCCCCGCCCGGAGATCCGAATGGTGGACTATTTTACCTCCGGAATATTTTACCCAAGAGAGCGCCATCATCCTTTAATCGTACAGTAAAGCTGCATGCCCTCGGGAAAAATTACGGCTGTAGTTTCCCCTTGCTTTCAGCCGTTCGCAGTACCAGAACAGCAAGGCCATTTTGGTTAGTGTTACAAGGCCAGATCAGTCAATCATCTAGACTGTTGCCCCTGCAACTACTGAAAAGGCTGCTGCCCCTCTTCAGGAAACCACACGTTTGTCTGGCCTCTCAACAGATACCCCTCCTTTGTGGTTGCACCTATGGTACGGCTAACTGTGTCGTTGAGGCACGCAAACCTCCCCACCAACGGCAAGGTCCATGGTTCATGGGGGGGAATCTAAAATATAATGAACAGAAATTATAAAATAAATAATTAAAAATGTAATTACCTCCTATATGGGTACTGAAGACTCGAGAATTATCGAGGAACGCGCATACCAGTAATGGCATGTGGAATAGTGTAGCGATAATAGATATAGTTGTAGGTCTAATTGTAGTTCGTCAAACCTTGACCTCTTGCAAGGCAGCTAGTAATACAAATAAACTGAAGTTTATGCACTTACTAATTAAATTATTTTTATTTTATGTTGTTTTATTTAATTATATTTTCAGTTTCTATTTAATTCTACATTGTTAAATAAGCGTATTTACCCCTAACATACTATACAGGATGTTAGGGATATGAATACCTTAACATACACCAGCTTCCGTACCTTAGTTGTTTTTTTCTGCATCTAACAGTCTTCCCACAAACACATAACACAATTTACTATCTGATGTTTTCTGCAAGGTCATAACTAGATCACAAAGTGGACTCCTGTGTCACTATAGACTATCTGTTCTGCATTCAAGCATGTACACTTTAGTACACTTTTACCCTTGACACCTCATATAATATAAAGCATTGTATTTTAGCTTGCTTATTGAACATTAAAGACCTGTTTAGAGGTTCCAGATAACATGTCTAAAATTTATGGCAATAAATTGAAAAAAATTGAAAACTGAATTAGTCTGTGTGTGATATAGTGTAGGTCGCGAGAGCTGGGTTGGACGGACTGCAACGTGCAACGTGCAAGACTACCGGCTGCCGTATGACCAGCAATGACTGCTCGTCTGATGCGGGACACAAGCGGTAAACCTGCAAACCACTGCGATAAGAAGCCAGGGCAGTAACAGCAATACCTCGCACCCAACGTCTTCAGGAGGAGCTCCAGCATCTCGCGGCCTACTATACAACAGCGCTGAAATTTAGTGGATTGCGATGATTGTGATCGTCGATGGTATTCTAGCATGTCTATTATAATATGCTTACTCACCCACTACAACTATATCTGCAAAATAAAGTACGGTTGTTATGGTTTCAGTGTATTCATAGTCAGTTTGTGGTTTTTACTCCTCCGCCTCACGGCATTTTGAATAATTGCCTTTACTGTTATATGTCTATCCTCTACACATATCTGGTATTTACAAATTTTTGAATTAGTTATATTTGATTTTCCACTCGCTTACTTTATAGTCTCCTTATGCATTAGGCCTTCAGCTACATAATGCTACTGTAACTCTACATATTTTGTATAAAGTATATCGGCAGGCATTTGTTACACTGAGTTTGTACAGTTATGACTGTGAAACTACAATAGCATATAAAAATAATCAAGAACCCCTGAAATTTGCAAGTCTTTGGTATTGTTAACGAAATAGAAGATTAGTATTCCTCATCAACGTTATGCAATAACAAAATAAATTCAGACTCTTGTAAAGTCAGTAATAATTGTAATAAATATTTCAGAGAATGTTAGAGGTATTCAATAAATACAAAGGTAATGCTTGTGACGATTTTTTCTTCGGATCCACAGTTCATTACTGCCATTTACTGGAAAAGAGTGACAAGGGAGTTACCGATTCATCAAGTCCTTTATTTGTCTAATGGGTCAGTGTCAGGTCTAAAAAATGATTCAAGGAAGAAAAAGAGATAAATGTACGAGTTGTACATGTCTTACGCCTCTGTAGGAGCCCGACTGTTTCTATTTTTCGACTCGTGGACGTTCATCGATGTGTATGTGGAAGATGGTCCGTTTCGAAATATGGGTTCTCGGACTTCCGCTCTTACTAAACAGACTCGTTACGAAGACGTCTCCAGTCGATCTCTGTCGCAGATGAGTGAACCTTTTCTAATTCCTTTCATTAATCTCAGTATAATCCCTAATTTCACAACATTGAAATTTAAGTGGCTGATGCACCTTACGCTACTTCGATTGTTAATTCGAATGACTTGCTGTCGATACTGTAGTTCAAACAACAATATCTTTCGTCGGTTTAAGTACACACCATTACATATAAAGATAGACAACTATGTTATAATTATTATACTTCAAAAAACAAAATACTATAAACGTTCTTCATAAGAAGGGCGACAGACACGATATAAAAACTACAAAAGTATCAGCCAAAATTGGGTCTTTCAAAAGGAATTCTTAAAACAAAATTACTTTATTAGGTACAACTGAAATATAGGTGCAACTGAAATCCTCCCTCCCCCGCTCATCCCCCACCCACCAGAATTTTAAATGTACCTGAAATCAAAGACTTTGGATCAAAATGTTGCGTTCAGTTGACCAGGTTAATACTGAAGTGGGTGACGTGCCATGGCATGTACATCCAGAATGTTTACGTTGCGGAATTACCTTTTCCTAGCTCGGCTATTTCTAGCAAGCTACAAGTGTACATGCAGCATTCCGATATCACTTTGGAGCTAAGATCTCGCCCATACAATATTAAGGAGTGTCATTATTCCTGCCTGCAAGAGAGGGTGAACTTCATGTGTGCGAACTGACACAAGACCGCATGATTAGTCCACACTGATGAGCAAAATCTAATGAGCTGTTAACCAATTTGTGACTTTTTAGTTATTTTATTATATAAAATGGATAGTATATAATATTATATGAAGAGTTATAAGCAAGATAAACATAATGACAACAAAGTTGTTAGTTACCCAAATCTAGTTGAAATTACAGCTCAAAAGACCCCAACTGCCGACTAACAGAAACGTTACCGCTTAAGAAAGAAGAACGTTAAACAGTCTATGTCAGTGTTGTCAACTTCAAACGAAGCAGCATCGACTTCATATGAAGGGATATCGATACGAGAAACTAGCACGGTTTTGAACGAAAGTGGCAACACGACTACGGTCAACAAGAGCAAAAACTCATAACGGATGAGCTCAGTCATATGCACGTGGCAAAACAACATTCATCGATGACATCGGATGCAAGTGACCACTGTGCGATCGGTAGCGCTTTTATAAAGTTTTGATCGAAGTGATGAAGAAACGTATATCGATGTGCAATAATTTTATTTCATTCCAGACAGATGTAGTCGCACCCAAAGATACCGCTGCTCTGCAGACAAAACAGCCTACTTTTTCCCGTATTTTTTCGACCATTCACCACGATTTCCTTCTAACCCACATCTCGGGTGAGTCTGTGACACATGTAGGAATAAGTGAGTGCAAAGATATTCAGACCAGAGCACAGTAAACACAGCCGATTTCATTCCTGTTAACTTCTGCATCGAACAGGCATCGGAAGTGGCCCCATTCCTGGCTACTGTTTACCTCAAGCTGCTCGAGCAGCGGTGCGTTCCACATGAAGACGGAGAGCCCACGTCACTCCCACTTTCAAGTAGTTTCGCGCTCAGGTGGTGTAGAATTTGGAACAAATTTTGTGCTCTACTGTGATGACCCTCGTTGACACCAGCAAGTTATTCTGTCGAAATATGGACGAACTTTGTGGTTCAGATGTAAATTTGAATCACGGTTATCTCTCTTTATCCACAAAATATTATGTATCAGAGATTGAAGATTCGAGTAAAATACGAATATTTTGAAATCGAGATATTTAAGATCTCCTTAATCGCAAGGATAACGAAACTGACAGCGTATTGATGATAAAATCTTTCGAGTTATTAGGCTGCATTACGCTTCTCTTACTACTTCTTCACTGTTAGACGTTTCTATCTCTTTGCTGGGACCTTCTTCAGAATTCCACTGGTGTCCCTGGGTGCCAGCAGAGCATCGAAACGTCGAGCACTCAGGAAGTTTCAAGATGTGGCCTAATGACTCAGATTTTGTACATCAGTGAGAGCAGCTGAGGAAGCTTGCAGACTTGTATGACAGCGTATTACTTGCTTGTCCATCTGGTTGTTAGATATGGGTGACGAACTATGAATCGAAATAGAAGACGAAAATAATTTGTTAACGTACTAGCTGACAATCACGGAATTTCCAAGGAGTTCATTTTGCCAATTTTCAGTTAGAAACGAAAACAAAAATGTACTATGTTTGTAGAGTCCTATCGAAAACACTTTCATTGCCCCGTATTCGTGAAAACACCTTTGAATTTATGAAACCGCCGCACAAAGAAATTTGCATAATGTACAAATGTATAAGTGCAGTAACCAATTTAAGAAACGCGGTATGCAAAATACAAATCTCAGTAATGATTATTTAACTCAGAACTTGATTATAAACAGTTTCTGTAGTTACGTGTCCAGACAGCAGGGCGCAGCTGCTTCGCGTGTCTACAACGCGATTTTGTAAACTCCTCTATGGCAGTACTTCTTCAAAACTTGTAGACATCTGCTTAGCAGTAAAGAATAAAGTATTAAAAGTTCATGCATGATGCTGAATTATCTCACACATCTCAGCGGTTATGAAGTCATATCTCTTGAACTATGTGTGGTACAATGATATAATTTTGTGTGTTTATACACAGCGGCGTACGTGGACACTGTCTGCGAAATATGTTGCGAACAGAGTTAGTAGCAAAGAAGCAATAGATTTAAACTTCATGAACACTGTGGCAGTTTTTCACGCATTTCAGTCTTTATGAAGTCATGTCTCCCGAACTATGTGTTGTACTACTACTACTACTACTACTACGTGATCAGGTCCAGTAGACCTCACGCATCTACAAGTTTCCTCCTCCACTGTATTTGTCCATTGCTGCTATACGCCATCCATTCACATCTATTGACACTTGGTTTAAATCTTCATTGAGTCCATCCCTCCAACGCTTCTTGGGTCTCCCTGGCGGTCTCTTTACTGTAGGTGTGAAATCGAGGAGCTTCCGAGGCCATCTGTGATGCTCCATCCGGACCACATGGCCGACCCACTGCATTCGTTTGGCTTTGACAGTTCCTGCTATGTTGGGCTGCTGGTATAGTTCCTCAAGCTCTTGGTTGTATCTGATCCTCCATTCCCCTGTATCTGCATCCAGAACTGGACCGAAGATCTTCCGAAGTTCTTTTCTCTCAAAAACAAGGAGCTTATGGAAGTCATGTTTCCGGATACTCCTTCTCTCACAGCCATATAGAACAACAGCTGGATCAGGGTTTTGTACAGTCGAATCTTGAACTGTCTGGAGAGATATCTGGACCGAAGCAGTTGTGCTAGGCTGTGGTAAGATCGGTTTCCAGCTTGTATTCTGGCACTGATCTCTGCTTCACATGACGAGTTCTCAGTGAAACGTGCCCCTAGGTATTTGAATTCTTGCACTCTCTTCTAGGACTGGTCCCCAACCTGCAGTGATTGTAGATGATCAGCAGTCTGACAATGACCACGCCTCATAACGAAGGACTCTGTCTTGGCTTCGTTTATGTTAAGCCCAAATTTGCTGGCAGCCTCCTTTAGTGCTTTGGTCATTTGCTCCAGCTCCTCTTCCCACCTAGAGAGTAAACAGATGTCGTTTGCATAGGCTAAGTATGCCAGTCTCTTTCCTTCGATTTCAATCCCTTCGTTCTCTTGGAAGGTCTCGCGTACGATCTTCTAGAGGGCAAAGTTGAATAGGATAGGGGACAGCCCATCCCCTTGCCCGAGTGCTGTCACAGTTTCAAACTCCTCAGTTATGCGATTTCCCATCTTCACCTTTGCACGTGTTTCGTTCAGACAGATCTTTATCAGATTGATCAGT
This sequence comes from Schistocerca nitens, assembly GCF_023898315.1. Lineage (NCBI taxonomy): Eukaryota > Metazoa > Arthropoda > Insecta > Orthoptera > Acrididae > Schistocerca > Schistocerca nitens. The sequence goes on along the minus strand of NC_064618.1, from coordinate 579,698,444 downwards.
TTCTCTGCTATGCCAAACTCCCTTAAACAGTGCATCTGTGTTGTACCATGAAACGATTTTGTAGGTGCATTTAGCGGCACATGAGGCTACTATGCACGAAATTTGTGGCAAATAGAGTTAGCAGGACAGAAACAGTAAATTTAAACGTCATGCATAATGCGGTAGGTTCTCACGCATCTCATTGTTTATGAGGTCTTATCTCCTGATCTATGGTTGGCAGGCGGTTCTTACCCTTGACATCGATAAGGAATATGTGTATCAAGTTTGGATGAAATCGGTACAGAGGTTTATGAGGAGATGTGGGACATACACAGAGACGCTCTCTCTCTCTCTCTCTCTCTCTCTCTCTCACACACACACACACACACATACACACACACACACACAGACACATACGCACACACAATAACATACGCACATTCGGCGTGTCTGTAACGAAACTGATATTCCAATATGTAGTTCCGACGTAGACACAACGGATTACTGACGCAACTGCATCGATCTGAAATGGTCCAGGCAGGTGGAAACTAATAACACTGTATAAAATTGTGCAACTGGGACTGAAAATAAACGATATTGTAAATAAATAATGTATATAATTGCGCGGCATCTGTTCTCTCGCACACCACGCAGAATCCACAGCTGTGAAACATATGATTTAATTGAAGGACACAGCGGGAGAAAGGAAAGAAAGTATTGATGTCAGCTGCATCGGGACGTTAAGTGGAATCAGTGGCGACGGGTTAAAATGTGTGCTGGACCGGGATTCGAAACCATGATCTACTACTTCGTAATAAGTTACGTTAATCACTGCGCTCCTTATGACAGAGTGTTTTGTCACACTTGCCCGAACAATCTTGGTACGCCTCACGACCAACTCATAGTCCCATTGAGCGCCCGCCACCTATTCCCGCTCCCTGTCCTTCTCCTCCATGCTCGCTATGGTGAAATTCCCACAGGAGAGTGGACGTACTTGTGCACTTGTCATAAAGAACAGACACGTATGTAATTGATTCTCCTATATGGGCACTGGAGGCAACTTTTTCATTGGGGTTGCACAAGTACGTCCGACCTCCATCGGGAATCTCAGAGTAGCGAGCATGGAGAAAATGGACAGTGACTACGTTTAGGTGGCGATCGGTGGGAATATGGGTCGCCCGTGAGGCGCATCGAGATAAGCCGCGCAAGTATGACAAACTCCGTGTCTTGGGTGGCCCAATGGCGCCGGAACGGTAGCTCAGCGTATTCGGTCTTCATCTACATGATTACTCTGCTATTCACAATAAAGTGCCTGGCAGAGAGTTCAATGAAACACATTCAAGCTGCCTCTCGGGAAAAACAAGCACTTAATTTTTTCTGTGTGAGCCCTGATTTCTCTTATTTTATAGTGAAGATCATTTCTCCCTATGTAGGTGGGTGTCAACAGAATGTTAGCTGCCCTCTGTAATATAAAAACTGAGTTAATCGATCAACGACGAACTTAAACGGATGTCTTACGACGTCCACCCCGAGCAGATGCAAGGAAGGAAAGCGAACAAAATGAGAGAAAAAAAAAGGTTAACGCAGCCGCCTAGTATGTGGGAGATCCCGGGTTCGATCCCCAGCCCAATACACATTTTTCAATCGTCGCAGCAAAAACACCAAAATTTGCAAAGATTAACACCGAAATGTGTCATAAAATAATGTCTGAGATGCAATGGGAAAATGTGTATTTTCATCCTAGACTCCAGCCAGCAATACCAGTTAGCTGAACACAGCATGTGTTTCAGTCACTTAAGAAGTTAATCGAAATGACATTCTGAGGCTTTTTACTTCCACAGCACAACAATTACAACAATGTATTTGTGTCTGTGGGGGTCACACGGTCACACCTTATGCTAATGTTGACGATGGGCTTTAATTCCAAATGTAATGAAAGTTTAATTATTTAATACCAGTTATGTCGTGAACATCTCTAAAAGGTTTTATAGATGTCGGACTAGTGCCTTATTGTGTAGCACCTTCCATTTCCACCAGCGTAGTTTCGAATCTTCAGAGAAGCTGCATCTGTTACGCATCTATCAGCGGGTATCTCATCGGTCGCCAGATTATAAGTAGCTTCTCTTTACCATTTTCTTTTTCTCTTCTTACGATGTACAACTCTATTGATGGTCAGCAGTGACACAATCACAGTAAGTGCTGTTGTAGGATTTAAATATCTCCACAGAAGCATACCACTGCTGTACAGCATTGACACAACATAAACACAGAAAAGCTTTCAACCTGGATTGAGGAGGGAAGCGTGCTTAGGTAGTCCGTGCAGCTGTGCAAAGCCACTGTGCCGCAGTGTTTAACACGTCTGCCTCATGAGCAGCAGACCCAGGTTCGAAGCCTGACCTTGCAAAAAGTTTTATTCGTCGCTTCAGTCTGCATATATACGTTATGGATGTTTGAGATTTGAAAAAGTCCCTGAACCATATAATTTCCTTTAATTAAAAGCATCTGTGCCGCCTAGGTTTCAGGCAGGAGCCCCCATTTAGTACGCTGCTGAAGTGCTATTCCAATACAATTGGAGAGCCTCTACAATGCTGTCCACGTTTAGGGGAATATCGTGTGGTCTGAAGCGTGAATGGAAACTTGGATTGAGGAAGGAGGCGAGCTAGGACAGGGTGTGCAGGGTGGTATAGTTGTTAGCGCATCTGCCTAGTGAGCAGGAGAGTTGGGTTCGAGTCCTTGCCTTGCTAGAAATTTTCGTCTGTCGCTTCAGTCTGCACATACACATCATGTCTCTGAGTCATATAATTTCGATTGATGTCAGTAGCCTTAGAGAATAATTCCATCGCTGCCTAGTCAGTGAAACGTTATGAACACAGAACTTAATGATGCAGGATGTTAATAGCCCTAGACACTGCAACCAACAGAACCTAATCAGGAGAGAATGGCTTTACTATCCGACCCACACCTGTCGTGATCTAGGTGAAGGCGGACGTCGATTCGATGTAAGTTCATCATTACTGCCGTATCCAACTCCCACTGTGATACTCGTAGTAGATTTATGTGAGTTCGCAGTTTTATACTATCGTATTGATGTTCACTATCCACGCCAGTTTATTACCAATGGTTAAACTCAAGTAGCCCGTCACTTTTTGTAATTGGAGCCTATGTGGCTCCTACCTGACGTGACTAAGCATAGGAATGCGATGTCGCGAGTATAATGCCACTAATGTTTCAAACCCATTATGTATCAGCACTCTTCGCAGATATTTAGGGGGCTTGATTACACAGTAATCAAGGTCCCCATTCTTTCACATAGATGAGCAAATCATCTGTAAACTGACGGATATCGCAATCATTCCGCATCATTTAATGGCTCCAACTTGTGTACAGATTGAATAGTAAGTGCAAGAAGGCCAGAGGTAAACCGGAATTAGTAGTCCTTGGTTCAGCACTCACAGTTCCCGTACTTGCCAGTAGCAGGAGGTTAGAAAGGGTATGGTATAATTCGAGAAGTCGTACTAATATAATCAGATAAAATTACCTGAAATCATACACCTTTAGTGTCTCCCTATATAACACCGAGGCCAAGTCCGACTAAATGACATTAATGTACCACTGAATCTTGGGCTGATAAAGGACTTTATTTCAGCCAACTATCCCAACAGGCTGTTTATGTTATTTACGACACATTAAATATGTTACTGGCGGAAAGTGAACTATTAGTAACGAAATCGCGTGTCGATATTCTGTAGCAAAGTGTGGTAGAAGGCAGATGTTTCTTGGTCCTACATTCCACTGATACTCAGCTGATGTGGTATCTTTGAGGATGCTCTTTGATGTCGACAGTCGAAGCACACTGTGGTGTAGACTGATGTCGTCGATTTATTTAAATTGCTGGGCGTTCCGGCCGCTCACTGCTGCACATTACAAATGATTTGCAAAATTAAAAGGCTCGGAGATGTATTCGATATTATATCTGGTAGGAAATGTAGTTAGTTGACCATCCATAAATGAGCAGTCCAGAGGTTCGTTACTTCTTAATTATATGAAGATATGAAGTTTATTGCCACAGGAAAACGCTGACAGTAAACCAAATACTTCTGCCCTGACAATAAATGGCAAGTAAAAAAATGGTTCAAATGGCTCGGAGCACTATGGGACTTAACTTCTTAGGTCATCAGTCCCCTACAACTTAGAACTACTTAAACCTAACTAACATAAGGACATCACACACAGCCATGCCCGAGGCAGGTTTCGAACCTGCGACCGTAGCGGTCTCGCGGTTCCAGACTGTAGCGCCCAGAGGCAAATAAAATTCTCCACTATTTGCATAAACTAACTTTGATCCAATATGCACTTTCTCAATCGGCCTGTGTGTTAATTTCACCGCAAATTTCTGTACGTTAATCACTTGTGCTCACTTCCCTAATTAATTCAATGTATTTTTACACATTTATTTTCCACTAGTTGGTAACTATTTAACCAATTATATTCACTCTTTCGTTGTAAACTGTATCAGCTTTCGCTACACACACACACACACACACACACACACACACACACACATTCCTCCTACGAACATGGAATTAAAACATGAAAGAATGCCAAAACAAAACTTACATTTGTCTCAAAGAAGACTGGGTTAATTAACTGAAATGTGAGCTAGGCTATTTACAAAGAAAGACAGATGTTCATCGTTTCTGTAGAAAATTAACATTCTGATTTATTATTCTTGGATAGTACACAATAATAAAGTATTAACAGAATTTTAGAAGATATGTTACGAAATGCCTCAAACTGCTGAGATAAAGAAGAGGATGAGATGTGAAAAGAAAACCGATCACCAGCTCAATGCTTTTACTTACGCTGACAGCTGTCGCAAATATAGAGAATCTTATTTTACAGTAGAGGTATTCACGTACATCTAAGACAAGACCAAGACCAAGAAAGAATTACCCATTGGGACCGAAATCAGTAGATGGTTCGTACATGTACAGACAAACGAATGATTACAATTTCAGAAAAATTGGGTGTTTATTTAAGAGAAAGAGCTTGATAAATTGAGCAAGTAAATAACTTGTTGGGTCACCTCTGGCCCTTATGCAATGAGTTATTGGTTTGGCATAGATTGATAGTGTTGTTGGGTGTCCTTCTGGGGAACATTGTGCCGAATTCTGTCAACCTGGCGCGTTAGATAGCCAAAATACAGAACTAGTTAAAGGAGCCTGCCCATAATTCTCCAAACGTTCTCAAATTGTGAGAGATCCAGAAAATCTAGCTTTGTGCGGGCGGGCATTAGCTTGCTGAAATGTAAGTTCAGGATGACTTGCGTGAGTAAAACGGGACACAGAATATCGTCGACGTGCCGCTGTGCTGTAAGGGTGAAGCGGATGACAACCAAATGGGTCCTGTTACGAAAGGAAATGGCTCCAGATAGTCACTCCCAGTTGTTAGGACGTATGGCGGGCTACAGTCAGGTCGGTATCCTACTGCTGTCCGGGAAGTCTCCAGACACGTTTTCGATGGTCACTGGGGTTCGGTTAGAAGAGACAGTTGTACTCCAGATAATGAGATTCCAGGACTAAGGAGCCCGACAACACTGTAGACTGGCTTATACGAAGTCTTCACGAGTTGTCAGCCGAGTAGCATCGTCGCCTCGCAGCAACTTTACGATGGAATGCGTCTCCATCATCTTCAGGCGAAGTGTCGCGATATCGCTGCTGCTCTCATCTGTTACTTTCCCATTTTTGGGGAAGTGCCAGGGGGAGTTTGTAGCCTTTCGGCTTTTACTCCCCTGTGTGCGTGTGTGTGATTATATCTGTAGATTTTTGGTGTCTGTGAAATGTGATGACTGTTCTGTTTGTGCCTGGTATTTGCCTGAGATTGTCGAGATGTTTGGTGTTATATGGGAAGGAGCAGGATTGGGGACTGGATATTGGGATTTTCTCTTCGATTTAATCATCAAAAATCGTCACGGGCCCTTGTGCTTGACGCCGGACATGTCATACCGACCTAGGGAGTGGATGGGGGCGTTTCCTGATCTGGAAGAACCCTCATAGAAGGCCCTTGCCAGATCTTGGAAACGCTCTCTCAGGAGTGGGATTTCAGCTGCGGCGTACAGATCATCCATGGGGAATCCAAGAGGTAAATGCAATGCGCTCCTGAGGGTGCGGTTCTGCAGCCTCTGGAGTTTGTCCAGGTGCTGCTTCGCTGCCTATCCCCAGGCAGGGCACGCATATTCCATTACTGGCCGAATCAGGGCCTGGTACACATTTACTGCTACGGGGCCGGGAAGGGAGCTGGTTGAGTTCAAGAGTGGGTATAGGATGGACATTCTGGCGCAGACCTTCCTGTGGACCTCGTCTATGTGTGGTTTTCACGTAAGACGAGAGTCCAAGGTTACGCTAAGGTACTTGGCGGTTCTGCGCCAGGGGAGTTGGGTTCTGTTTAGGTGAGGGTGGAGGGGGGGACGTTGAGGAGGTTCGCGCCTTCCGAGTCTGCAGGTAATCAGCATAGCCTGCGTCTTTTCGGAGTTGATGGTGTTGAGCCAGCGACGGGCCCAGGTTTCTGTGTCGTCTAAAACCCTTTGTAGCCTATGGATGAGGAGGTCCTTGTTCGAATTTTGCGTGTAGAAGGCTGTGTCGTCTGCGAACTGTGCAATGTGCACCAGGGGTTGGTGTGTCCGCAGTGTACAGACTGTACAAAACGGGCCTCAGCACCGATCCCTGTGGCAACCCAGCACGAATATGCCTTTTGGTGGAGGTGGCAGTTTCTACTTTGATGGAGAAAGTTCTACTCGTGAGCTAGTATTTGATCACCTTAACCATACTCCCGGGAAACCCTTGTGTGTAGAACTTGTAGAGTAGCCCTGTATGCCATACTGAGTCAAAAGCTTTGGCTACGTCTAGTAGCACTATCCCGCAGTAGCCTCTATGGTTGAAGCCCTCTGTGTCTGCTTCAACCATTCTCATGACCTGTTGTGGGGCAGAGTGGTTCTGCCGGAACCCGAATTGGAAATCCGGCAGAAGTTGCTCTCTGCTAATATGTTCTTATATGGGTCATAGCTGGAGGCGCTCATAGATCTTGCTGAGAGATGGCTAGATGCTAATCGGCCTGTAGTGCTGCAGGAATAGAGGGTCTTTAACTGGTTTGTGTATCGCGACCACTTCCGCATGTTTCCAGCAAGCAGGGAACTCGTGGGATCGAGTAATCTTGTTGAGGACGTTCGCGAGGTGTGTGATCGCGTGGGTGTGAGATTTTTGACTAACTGATTGGGGACACTGTCGTGTCCTGGCGCCTTTTTTGTAGGAAGGGACCTAATTACTCTTGCCACATCCTCGGGGGCAAAAAGTGTGGGTTCGTCCTCTGTGTCCTCCTCAGCATTGAGGAAGACAGCCAGTTGACGACTGACTACCTCTTCATGCTCTTCATTCTGGGGTTCTGCTGCTTGAAACTGCTTGTCGAAGGAGTCGGCGAGGGCGTTGGCCTTCTCAGCATGGCTGTAGACCAGATACCGCTCGCCATGCAGTGGCGGAATCCTAGCGCGTCTTTTTGTGAAATGTTTGGTTTGCTTGCCATAGTGTATGATCGTCTACTTTGAGAGCTGTGAGGCGCTGGATGCGCGCTAGTTGTTGCAATTTGGCGCCTGCTCTGGAGTTTACTCTAGAATTCCAATCAGGGTTTTTGGCATTGAAGTCGCCCACTATTATGAGTTTGCCTTCAGTTTGTCCTAGTGCAGCCATGTCTTCCTCATCTTGGTTGTCTTGTAGGGGTCGGTAAAGTGCAACAATTGTTATCGGTCCGGTGGCAGTGGTTACTTCCATCGCCACTGCTCCGATTTTGTTGGTAGCTGGTAAGAATACTTGGTGGTGGGGGATCCCTCTTTTTATGTATATGGCCACTCCTCCACATTGGGTTGGCTTGTCTTTACGGTATCTAACGTAGTTGGGAACTGTCGCTTTTATTCCCGGTTTTAGGTTGGTTTCCCCCATCATGCATTATGTCGATAGAGAACTCCTTCATGAGTTCTATGAATCGACCTCTTGATTGACAATGCCGTCTGCGTTAAAGACGCACATTGTCAGACCTTGGATGTATTGTCAGACCTTCGATGTTTGGTCATCTATTCATGATGGGGTTTTGAAACTACTGAGGAAGTTGCAGAGGGAAGCGACTGCTGGACTGCTTCCTGAAGGGCAACGAGGATCTATGTGTTCTGCTTCTGGGCTTCCTAGAATTCCTTCATCATTTCCATGATGAGGTTCATGGTCTGCACCATTACGCCTAACCTCGGAGGAGAAACCACTTTCGCGTATGTTGCCCTTTGTGTGTCCGGTCTTGGTTTTACCCAGGCCTTGTCCATGTGTGTTGTTGTGTTTTTTCTTGAGTTGCTGGATGGGTTGGTGGTGTTTTGTTTGCGTGTGGGGGGGGGGGGGGGGCCTTTGCTCCCTTTGCCTGCTGTGTGTGTCGTTTATAGACCTCACTACTCTGGTAACCTTGTTTCTTTTTTATTTTTAAATAGGTCGTTTCCTGATGATATCCTTCTCTAGTCCCGTGTTGTTGAGCATCTCAACGGTCTTACGGGTCACTGTTGTGGTGGGGTCCTTCCTTAGTCTTTTATAGGCAGGATCTTGCAGGAGGGCGTCGATTTTCTGCCAATAGTCTTCTGATTTAAGCAGCACCGTGGCGTTGCCTTTGTCCACGTCTCTATGGCCTCCCAAAGGTCCACAAAGTAGGTGTCCCATTATGACCTATTTAAAAAAACACTATTAACTCGCCGACATATGGTATTGCTAAGCATTTATCACGGATGCTAAAACCCTTGGTGGGTTACGGTCCACACCATGTGAAAAACTCGGCTGAGTTTGTGATAGTACTACAGGGAATGCGACTGAAAAATGAAGACCTACTAGTCAGCTTCGATGTGACATCCTTATTCACACGAGTACCAATAGAAGACTCCCTGGTTTTACTCGAAGAGCTCTTTGAGGAGGATATCATCAAGATCTTTCGCCATGTGCTAACCACCACCTATTTCAAATGTGGTGGGAAGTTCTACGAACAGATTGATGGTGTAGCTATGGGCTCCACCCTAGCACCAGGCATAGCCGACCTATACATGGAGCACTTCGAAAGCTAGCACTGGACACAGCTAAACACAAGCCTGAAGTCTTCTACAGGTACGTTGACGATACCTTTGTAGTTTGGCCACAAGACAGGGACAAACTGCTGGAGTTCCATCAACACCTCAACAGCATACATGGAAATATCAAAATTACCATGGAGATAGAAGAAAACAGAAGCTTAGCCTTTCTGGATATCCTGATCACAAGAAACATGGACGGCACTGTATAGAAAGCAAACACACACGGACCTCTATCTTAACGCCAATAGCTGCCACCACCCTGCGAAAGACAATGCTGTACTCAACACCTTAGTGCTCAGAGCCATGTCCATCTGCATAAGGAAAGTTTGGCAGGAGAATTGCAACACCTAAAGGCCACCTTCAAGAAAAATGGATACAGTGAGACACAAATAAGGAGCGCTCAGAAGACCGTTCACAAGGAGAGAGACCGGATGAAGACGAAGCAGTGGGCTGTGCGTTCTTGCCATACGCGGGTCCTCCGACGTCCAAGATCGCGATAATTCTCAAGAAACACAAAGCGAAGACCGTTTTCCGCGCAGCAGGAAAAGTCAAAGACCTTCTCGGTTCAACCAAGGATCCACTAGGGCTGATGGTACCAGGTGTGTACAAGATCGGATGCGAATGTGGGATGCAATATATAGGACAGATGCAGCGTAGCCTCTCACAGCGCCGCTGTGAACACATTAGGCATGTACGTTTGGGTCAGACCAACAAATCTGCTGTGGCGGAACATAGTATTGACGAGAAGCACACCTTCGATTTCGAGGACACAAAGAAAATATGCAGTACAAACGGATTTTGGGACTCAGTAATCAAAGAGTCCATAGAAATACGATTACACGGCAACCTAATCAACCGCGACAGTGGCTACCATCTCAGCACAGCCTGGAAGCCTGCAATCAGGAAAATCAGAGAGGAACGTTCCGTTCCACCAAGGGCCGCGGACTGACCAGACAGAGACGGACGCCGGGACTCGAACCCCGCGCACGCGTCCCCCCCCCCCCCCCCATCAGCGGCTGATCCAATCGCATCGGGCGATTCCGCGGGCGCGTGATTGGCCGGCCGCGGGAAGCGGAGAGCGGTCCAGCAGAGATATAAGCCCGCGACCGACGATATCCCGACACTTCGCCTGAAGATGATGAAGACGCATTCCATCGAAACGTTGCTACGAGACGACGATGCTACTCGGCTGACAACCCGTGAAGACTTCATGTATGAAATTCGCCGAGAAAGCCTGCACTCGCATGTGGACTGGTTTGTTTGTGTACATAGGTCAATGGTAGTCGGTGTAAGGGGCGCCTTGAGCTCAGCCCCCTTTCTGTGAGCGCCTATAATGGTCCCTATGGTCACTGAAGAGCCAGTTGCATGTCGGATCGGTCCTTCCATTCTGTCTTCTCTCTCAGTCGACCGCATTATTCTTGACGCTGTGTTTGGCCATGGTTCACATGTTCCTGCCAACATCGTCGAATAGTGGCATCGCTCTTATTCAAATATCGAGAGATTCGCCGATTGCTCCAACCGGCTTCTTTGAGCCCAATTACACTTCCTCTAGGCGCTTCAGTCCGGAACCGCGCTGCTGCTACGGTCGCAGGTTCGAATCCTGCCTCGGGCATGGATGTGTGTGATGTCCTTAGGTTAGTTAGGTTTAAGTAGTGCAAGTCTATGGGACTGATGACCTCAGATGTTAAGTCCATAGTGCTTAGAGCCATTTGAACCCTTTGAACTTCTCTCAGATGCTGGCATCTGTGTATATTGTTCACCCGCATTCTGCGAGGCATAACTACTGTCAAACTGAGTACATGAAATAAAATTTTCGAAGGCTTAGTGCCCTGGTATCGACATGTCCCCTGTTTACTATCCTAGTCACTTGTGCTGTGAGATTGCGCTGCAGCGTCACACATTCATCCATCGGCAGCCAGATTTTACACTTTTGCATTTTCCGTAGATACCTCTCCGAATTGCAATTTGTGACCAATTTGCATAAGTCCTTCTTACGTCGTTTTTTTTTTGTTTTGAAAAATGCTTTATACACTTAAACACTATACATATTGAAAAAGTAAGATAAACATTGTCGTTTAACACCCCAGTTACAAATTTTGTCACTCTTTACGCATTCTCACTGCAATGCCTTCAATAGTTTACAGTGTCTTTAGTAGTAAATCGCAATTTGCGCCTAGCGTAGCTTCCAGATAACGCTAATCTGAGACCATAAACATTTCCTTCTCAATAATAATTGCTACACGTCTTCAGAGTGAAAACAGGCTGTTGAGCATAGTTTCCCAGCGAGGAGAAATGAACGGAAAACAATAGTTTCGGCTGGTTACATTCACGCACATTGTCAAAGAAAGCGAAAAGTCACAAAGTATCCGTTATTTCAAGATCATGCCTCCACATCCTTTCTCACTCTTTCAATTCCAAAGCCATAAAACATTGAATTAAAAAATAAAGAAAATGTACTATGAACGAAAAAAATCATGCAACACTGGTTTCGTATTCTACAGTATTTAATGTTGTAGAATATTACACCAGTGTTACGTGCTTTTTATTGATAATTTATAAAATATTCTGCGAAGAACTAACGGAGCAGTCACTTAAAGAAAAATAAACAGCCCATCTAATCTAATACAATGAATCTTCTACAAATTTTACTGTCTGTTGGGATATACGGTGCCTGACAAAAAAAAGTGAAGCCACGACGAGGTGAAAGGAAAACGAAATGAAACTTTACCGGTTGAGAGGGCACGTGATGTTACTACTGTAATTACAAAATCGAACCAAATTTAATAACAACTTGGCAGTGTAAGCCCAATTATCATTATGAAGTTGCACACCCTCTGGCCTGGACGCAGCCGTTGTATCTTTTCCTGAGGCGTGCTAGCCCACAACTGATGTAACAGTTCCTTCATATCCTGCATACTGACACTGCGACGGAGTTCACGTCCAAGCTGGCCCCACATATGTTCTGTCGGAGACAGGTCTGTGGGTCTTGTTGATCACGGGAGTACATCAACACTGCATAGCTACTAGTGTCACATGTGGGCGAACATTGTCTTGTTGAAGATTGACACGTTGATACTGTCGCACGTAACACATGGGGTTGCATGAAGTGCATGAGTATGCGTGATGTCCATGGCATACCGTTGTGCCCCGACCTGAAATGATACCCGATGGCTGTTGACATCATGACACGAGGAGTAATACCGCCGTGTCTCTCCAAAACGTTGGAAGAATGGGACCTCTACCCAGGTCGCCACCATCCTCGCCGGCGATAGTCATTCGGGGTTGCATAGAGGCGCGATTCATTGCTGAACACCATACGACGCGATTCATCAGCAGTCCACGGCTCCCGGTCTCCCCAGCGCTTCAAACACAGCTGTATGTTTTGTGATGTCAATGGAAGCCTACGTATGGGACGGTATTTCCTTAGCCCAACTGCAGCTGGTCTCCGTCCTAAGGTGTAGGATGACACCGAATGCCGCAGGGAGTCCATTACTTGTTCTCGGATGGCACACGCAGATGTAAAGGGGTTTCTGTGTACTTGGTGCACAATATGATAATCATCTCTTATGGTGATCAGACTTGGTCAACGGAGACCTTGACGACAAGTATATCTGTCATCACGTTCCCATGCAGTCCAATTCCCAAACAATTCAACATCGAGCCACTGTCACATCCGAATGTTTCACAAATCTTGATATTGCATGATTCGACTAGCCGACCAAATGGAGACCCACAGTGGCGATTCTCTCAAACTCTGTCAGGCGGCGGTAACGCTATGTCATACAAGTAGGTTGTATCTCTGTATGCTTCACAGTAATCACCCAAAAGCGGACGCCATTCACGCCCCTGATATACCTTACGAGGCCAGGTAAAAACCCTAAACACAATAATCAGTAAAATGCAGTTCTAATCATTTACGTACTTGCCGATGGAGTGTAAATGTACAAAATTACGACGCTCGTTCAGTAAGTAATGCAACACATTTTTTTCTAAAAGAAGGTTGGTCGTATTAAAGGTTCCATAACTATTGGCTACAAAACCCTATTTTTCAACATAATCTCCTTTCAGTGCGAAGTCCTTACGCCACCTTACTGGGAGGGCCTCTATGTCCGCATGCTACCACTCTGGTGGTCGATGTCGGAGCCAGCGCCTTGCTGCATCAATAACCTCCCTATCATCCACATACTGCTTCCCGTGAAGTATATCCTCCGTTGGACCAAACGGATGGAAGCTGGAAAGTTGCGAGATCCGGGCTGTAGGGTGGAGGAGGAGGAGTACTCCAATGAAGTTTTCTGAAATCCTCTCGAGTGCGCAGACTTGTGTGATGCCTTGCGTTGTCATGGAGAAGGAGAAGTTCGTTTGCATTTGGGGTTATGGACAGTTGAAAGTAGCTTCTTCAATGTCCTGAGGGTAGCACAATACACGTCTGTTCAAAATGGTTCAAATGGCTCTGAGCACTATGGGACTTAACATCTGTGATCATCAGTCCCCTAGAACTTAGAACTACTTAAACCTAACTAACCTAAGGACATCACACACATCCATGCCCGAGGCAGGATTCGAACCTGCGACCGTAGCGGTGACGCTGTTCCAGACTGAAGCGCCTAGAACCGCACGGCCACACCGGCCGGCCTACACGTCTGTGTTGAACGTTGCATCGTGGGGGAGGACATCAAACAGAATAACCCCTTCAGTGTCCCGAAAGACCGTCTCCGTGACTTCACCAGCTGAGGATGCGGCTTTGAACTCTTCGGAAAGAGAGAGGTGGTGTGGTGCCACTACGTGGATTGCAGTTTCTTTCTCGTTCGATGTGAGAACCAATATTTCATTGACTGTGACGATGTTCGACAAAAAATTGTCTGTATCAGCCTCATAACAAGCAAGAAATTCCGCACAGATGGTCCTTCGTTGCTCTCTACGGTCTTCTGTTAGGCGGCGGGGAACCCAGCTTGCGCACACTTCTGAGAACCCCAGCTGGTGGGTGAGTGTGTCTTCGCTGCGAACAGAGACGATAAGTTGTGCAGCGAGGTGTTTGCTTGCGATCCGTCGATCACCTCGAATGAGAGTGTCCGCACGTCCTAGCATTGAAGGAGCCACAGCTGAGTGCGACCAGCTGGCACACGGGAGTTCGGTCAGGTTTGTGTGATCTTATTGCGATGATCACAGACGGATGACTTTTGTTCACTGCCAGGTCTTCGTAGACATTTTGCAAGCGCCTATGAAAATCTGCGATTCTATTGTTTTCTGCCAAAAGAAACTCAATGACAGCTCTCTTCTTGGAACGCATCTCCATTACAGACGCCATTCTGAAAGCTACGTTTAGCGCTGCCACATATCGAAACTTCTTGAAACTGTAGGAGTTGAAGAGGGAATATTCCACGATGTCCCACAACAAATTCTTCATTTTTTCAACCGAAATTGTCCGAGAAAAAATGTGTTGCATCGCTTATTGAACGCCCTTCGTATATTATCATCCAACTATGATTTTTGGGTACTTAACTTTTTGCTCAGGCCATGTATTTCGAAAGTTTATGACCGGTTTCGGTTCCACAGAACCATCTTCATTTCCGGCATGTCGGCTATAAGATTAAGCCGTCAAATTCTGTGAGTAAATTTGCACGCTACGTCTTAGAACTACATAGTCATATGTTTGATTTCAAGCGCTTACAGCAAACAACTGTACAAATCCTCCAGCTAGGTGACGCGTCAAAAAGACGGCCGAGATATCACCTGGAAAGAAATCTATATTATGGTGCTGCATTCTCATCATCGACGACTGATGCTGATTCTTGATGAGCGATGGCGGCCAGGTACCACTACAACTGTCGGGCATGCAGTCCCACGGACACAGTCCGTAAGTCCGACTGTAATGCTGTTGCGATCAATGGACTATGACACTTGACTCGCATTCGGGAAAGATGAGGCTGAAACCACCACTTCACCTTCCAAATTTAGGCTTTCAGTGGTTTTCCTAAAACCAATTCTGTGAATGCTAGTAGTGTTTCTTTGAATAGAGGATGGTCGATGGATTGCCATCCTCGTCCACTCAGCTTTACAAGTGGGTAAGTTGTTTTAGACTCTAATATTCCTTTTTTCAATGAAGATGCGGTCACATGAAATAATATGAATGCAGACTGGTCAGAATGCTGAAAGAATTTCATGCGGTACGAGCTTCCGCTGACTCTATTCCCCCAGCAATGCCATTCCCACAGACCCCGTGAGGGAATCTCTGGCTGCGTAGCTTGGAAGGCGGGAAACGCGTTCAGGCAGCGTAATAATTAAGGCGACTGCTCGCAAAAAGCAAGAAATCCGGGTTCAAAGTTCGATCTGGAGCAGGCGTCCAGCTGTCACGACCAAATCATTGCTTCTTTTATATTTTTGCTTTTAATTCCACGCAGGCTGCAGAATCAAATGGTTCAAATGGCTCTGAGCACTATGGGACTGAACAGCTATGGTCATCAGTCCCCTAGAACTTAGAACTACTTAAACCTAACTAACCTAAGGACAGCACACAACACCCAGCCATCACGAGGCAGAGAAAATCCCTGACCCCGCCGGGAATCGAACCCGGGAACCCGGGCGTGGGAAGCGAGAACGCTACCACACGACCACGAGATGCGGGCCGAGGCTGCAGAATCCTTTTATGCAATTAACGCAATATGAGTTAGACTTGAAATTATGATACAACGATAAGCCAGGAGAATGAAAATGAGGACTGCTGATAAATCGGACAAAAACAGAATTTTGGTAGCGAATAGCGACACTACATTTGAGACACAGGTCAGTCATGACCAGTCATTAGATAAGTAGAAAAACTGAAATATTTGGCGGCAAAACTGGAGTGAGAAGCATGGAACAGAGAAGACAACATAACAGGAAGAATAATAGTCTACTGAATTCTCTTTGGTGGGATAGAGAGCATCGCACATGAGAAAATAATGGGTAGGCTAACAGGAGATGCAATCGATCATAACTTTGGATTTGGAATGCTAATATCATAAGAAGAGTGGTGGATATATATATATATATATATATATATATATATATATATATATATATATATATATGTGTGTGTGTGTGTGTGTGTGTGTGTGTGTGTGTGTGTGAAGTACTGCGGGAACATTAGGAATCGAGATAAAGATTAACGAGAAATTAAGAGCAAGAGTGAGGACATATGAAATGGTGATGGATAAAATTGAAGGAAGGGAGTTCGATGATGTGGACATTTGTTGATGATATCAGAGAAAATTTAAATGGTGATATAAGGAAGAGCGAAAACATCCAAATCATCGTTCTTAGAAAGAAAATATCATTAAAGTTATTGTGAATGATGGCTTTCGAGATGCTGATTCTCTGAATGAAGAAGCCGAAGGACGATAACGGGAATGTGAAGATATGGTCATAATAGTTGTTTATTGAACCAATGAATCCTGTACGCAATTATAATAAATAAATGATAGTTACATAAGCTGAACATTCGTTTCCATTAACAATCTGGAAACGATTAGCGTCGTAGGGTACTGTGACATTTTATTCAACATTTAGTGCTAACAGACATATAGAAATACACCATGTGATCAACAGTATTCGGACACTCCCAAAAACATACGTTTTTCATATTTGGTGCATTGTGTTGCCACCTACTGCCAGGTACTCCATATAAGCGACCTCAGTAGTTATTAGACATCGTGAGGCAGCAGAATGGAGCGCTCCGCGGAAACACGGACTTCGAACGTGGCCAGGTGATTGGGTCTCTTTTGTGTCATACGTGTGTACGCGAGATTTACACACTTCTAAACATCCCTAGGTCCACTGTTTCCGATGAGATAGTGAAGTGGAAACGTGAAGGGACACGTACGGCACAAAAGCGTACAGGCCGACATCGTCTGTTGACTGACAGAGACCGTCGACAGTTAAGAGGGTCGCAATATGTACTAGGCAGACATCTATCCACACCATCACACAGGAATTTCAAACTGCATCGGGATCCACTGCAAGTACTATGACAGTTAGGCGGGAGGTGAGAAAACTTTGATTTCATGGTCGAGCGGCTGCTCATAAGCACACATCACGCCGTTAAATGCCAAACGACTCCTCGTTTGGTATAAAGAGCGCTAACATTGGACGATTGAACAGTGACGAATCACGATGCACAATGTGGCAATCAGATGGCAGGGTGTAGGTATGTCGAATGCCCGGTGAACGTCATCTGCCAGCATGTGTAGTGCCAACAGTAAAATTCGGAGGCGGTGGTGTTATGGTGTGGTCAGGTTTTTCATGGAGGCGGCTGCACCCCTTGTTGTTTTGTCTGGCACTATCACAGCACAGTCCTACACTGATGTTTTAAGCACCTTCTTGCTTCCCACTGTTGAAGAGCCATTCGGGGATGCATCTTTCAACACGATCGAGCAGCTGTTCATAATGCACGGCCTGTGGCGGCGTGGTTACACGATAATAACATCCCTGTAATGGACTGGCCTACACAGAGACCTGACCTGAATCCTATAGAACACCTTTGGGATGTTTTGGAACGCCGACTTCGTGCCAGGCCTCACCGAGCGACATCGATACCTCTCCATAGTACAGCACTCCGTGAAGAATGGTCTGTCATTCCCCAAGAAAACTTCCAGCGCCTGACTGAACGTATGCCTGCGAGAGTGGAAGATGTCATCAAGGCTTAGGGTGGGCCAGCATTATATTGAACTTCAGCGTTACCGATGGAGAGCGCCACGAACTTGTAAGTCATTTTCTGCCAGGTGTCCGGATACTTTTGATCACATAGAGTGATGCTTAAAGCCCTTTAAGAGCAGTTTTTATACGTCTAATACAACTGTTCAGTGAGAGATGCATAGTTTATTTTGATGTTATCTTCGTAATTCGGCACATTTGCAGGAATAATTTAGCTTTGCTCATCTTTTAAGGTTCATGATTTCTACATACTTTCTTCAGGAAAAACTGGCTAAGTATTTTTAGTGGTCAGGGGGGAAACACATTGACGGAAAAAAATCGAAACACTAAAAAATAATGTAATAGAATTTCGGGAATACATTTCTCTAGGTAACATATTTAAGTGATTAACATTGCAGAATCACAGTTCAATGTAAGCGCGAGATAAACCACGGCAAATGTGAAATGATGGTACATTAATATCCAGTGTAGCCTCTGGAATGTTGAATGCAAGCTTGCCAACGTGCATGCATTGTGTTGTGCAGGTGCCGGATGTCAGTTTGTGGGATGGAGTTGCACTTGGTCAGTGAATACATCGACGGTTAATGCTGTTATGGATGATGCTGAAGTTGTCGTCCGAATATGTCCCATTTGTGCTTGATTGAAGACAGATCTGGTGATCGAGTAGACCAAGACAATATGTAGACATTCTGCGGAGCATGTCGGGTTACAACAGCGGTATGTGGGTGAGCGTTATCCTGTTGGAAAACACCCCCTGGAATGCTATCCATGAATGGCAGCACAACAGATCGAGTCACCAAACTAACGTACAAATTTGCAGTCAGGATGCGTGGGATAACTACGAGAGCGCTCTTGTTGTCATACGAAATTGCGTCCAAGACCACACCTCAGGGTGTAGGTCCAGTATATCTACCACGCAGACAGGTTGGTTGCATGCCCTCAACTGGCCTCCTTCTAATCAACACACGGCTAACACTGGCACCGAGGCAGAACCAGCTTTCATCAGAAAGCACAGCAAACCTTCACTCTTCTCTCACGCTTGACTCCACTGAAGTCGCAAATGGCGGTGACTCGGGATCACTGGAACGCACGCTACAGGGCGCGTGACTCGGAGCTGTCCTTGAAGTAACCAATTTGTAAGAGACTGTTGTGTCACTGCGGGGCTAACTGCTGCTCAAATTGATGCTGCAGATGCAGTACGATGCACCAGAGCCATACGCCGAACATGATGGTCTTCCCACTAGTTAATGCCACGTGGCCGTCCGGATCCTGGTCTTCTTGCAACAGTACATTCTCGTGACTACCACTGCCAGCAATCACGTACAACGGCTACATTCCTGTCAAGTCTTTTGCAGTGTCGCAGAAAAAACATCCAGCTTCTCGTAGCCCTATTACACGACCGCTTTCGAACCGAGTGAGATGTTGATAATGGCATCTCTGTCGCTTTGTGGCATTTTTGACTGATACCACCTCAGCTCGGTCAATCTCAAAGGTAACTAACGCTCACAATTCATATTAAGAAGGAATGACGGACTGATAAAAACAGTTTTAGAAGGTTATGTAGAAGGAGGAGGTATTGAATAGAATTGGGGAGAAGAGGAGTTTGTGGGACATCTTGACAAGAAGAAGGGACCGGTTGGTAGGAAATGTTCTGAGGCATCAAGGGATCACAAATTTAGCATTGAAGGGCAGCGTGGAGGGTAAAAATCGTAGAGGGAGACCAAGAGATGAATACACTAAGCAGATTCAGAAGGGTGTAGGTTGCAGTAAGTACTGGGAGATGAAGAAGCTAGCACAGGATAGAGTAGCATGAAGAGCTGCATCAAACCAGTCTCAGGACTGAAGACCACAACAACAACAACATGTAGAAGGGAAACGGAAGCGAGGAAGGAATAGATTTCAGATACTGGATGACGTCACGCTGTAACGCGTGTATTTAAAGCAAACCTGATATGCATCCTCGTAATGGAGCTACTCGCGTCATTCTTATGCGACTGATGCGAAATTTAAATAGACGTCAGGTATCAGATGTAGAAATAGGTCTTACAATTTCCGTTTATGTCGCACAGCTACTTCGTGTTGCGATTTTTTTCCATCAGTGTATAGTGACGGAAACGGAAATTGTTACACCTCTAATGACCTCGATATCGATGAGGCGTTAAATCCTAATCTTTCTTATCTCGAACGCCTTGAGCGACCGCTACCATGTTAGTATTTACATGCTTGTGGGATATGTTGATTAAAATTTCATCCTTATGATAGCTTATTATCAGTCCAGAAAAATCAGCATCATCAGTTTTCTGCTGTATTAGAAGGTCCTTTGCCTCTCCATTTTCTGCGATCCATTGCTTCCTTCTTAAGGCTGCTGTATGTTGTACCGTCCATCACGTCATCCAGTATCAGAAATCTCTCCCTTCCTCGCTTCCTTTTCCCTTCTACATAACATTCTAAAACCTTTTTTTATTAGTCCGTCATTCCTTCTTCATATATGCCCAATCCAAATTCTTTTTCTTCTTTTTATTACATCTAGTAACTGTCTTTTCTCTCCTACTCTTTTCAGTACCTCTTCATTTTTTACTCTGTCCATCCAACTTATTCTTTCCATCCTCCGCCATGTCTACATTTAAAAATGCCTTTCTCTGTTATTCTTCCTCAAAGTCCATGTTTCAGCACCATACGATCTTTGTACACTACCTCTTCGTCTTTACTCAAAATCTGAATAGTAGCATTCCATAAAAGAAAGAAAGAAAGTATGGTGTGTGTACGCTGCTGCCACCACGACACATACAACACAGACTTGGGTGGAGCCGGTGTCAACCGGGTCATTCAGTAGAATTCCATGACAGACGTATTCAGCGAGGAGTCTCGCTACTGTTTGCAGCGAGTCGGTTGACGACTTGGTGTAAATTACAGGAAGGTGAGAGTCTCGGAACCCGTACCCCTCCTACTGATGAAATTTTAAGGGGCTATTGGGTATGACGATAGGACTGACTGAGTGATTGTTGAAGGGGGCTAAATGTTCGGCAGTATGGGTCAAGAATGTTAAAACCCGTCGTCTTACCCCTCTCGACCACAATATCAAATATCATATCCCAGGAGGATAATGTAAGACCCCACACTGCTGTTCATACCAAAGACTCACTGAGGAATATACGTATACTTGACTCGTAAGGCAGCCCAAAGAGTACATTTCATACCACTCTCCAGGCAGCAGTCTTTATGAACTGACACAGCATTTCTTTCAAGGCATGGTAAGAAATTTCTCATTGTGACATTCGGACGCTGTTTGCTTCTATGCAACAATGAATACTGGAGTACATTAGTGCCCATCAGGCTCACACGAAAACGGTCTCTTAATCTGTTTTCTTCTAATCTGATTCCTTTAACTATGCTATAACTTAACTGACTCGAACGACTGTTCTTACTCTTGCTATCGTTTCACCATAATAAACAAAAATTCAGCTGCCAAGTCTGTATTGCGTCTTTACAGTATCTTACTGCTTCGATGACAAGTGCTCTTTAGTACTGATATGACGCACACACAAAACGCTGTCATTAACTTGTTTTGCGTCTATTCATTTGCCAACTACCTGCATTGATAGATAACTTTGCTGCTACTGCACTGTCTCGCACCCTGCCTTATTCATAACACCAGAGTCCAGATACTCGTAACTCTACTGTTAGTATAAAACAGTTCGTGTTCAACAGATTCTCGCCATACTGCAATTAGTTGTTTAGTTCTTCAAAAGTACGCCACACCTGTCATCCGACATTACATCTTCATCCTTCCTCTCTTCTTTTATTGTCATAAAATTGTCACCAAAATTTAATACCTCTGTTGTTCCGTCAAGAGGTCTGTCTCTTTTCTTCTTGAACGGACTACACTGTCTCTCAATATTTCGTATGACAGATGTTAGCTTGTGATTTCCCAATAGGTTGCGCCAAGACGCCACTTCTCAGTCTGACAAAATTCTTCATTGCATCTAATAACTTCCAAAAGCGCTACACTTTAACCTCTGCTCGTTACCGAATCTCTTTTTCTTTCTGCTACATGCATGACAGTCTAAACCTTGTATCGAAATGCTGTTTCCCCCTCGACATCCAAACCGATCCTTCCTTAACGTACTTCCCTCACTTTCGCCATCTTTCCACATACTCTGTCCTAATGGGCTTAGTTCTTCATGTACGTAAATACACA
This sequence comes from Schistocerca nitens, assembly GCF_023898315.1. Classification (NCBI taxonomy): domain Eukaryota; kingdom Metazoa; phylum Arthropoda; class Insecta; order Orthoptera; family Acrididae; genus Schistocerca; species Schistocerca nitens. The sequence continues at coordinate 579,676,437 of NC_064618.1, read as the reverse complement.
AATTTTCTATTAACTTTACATACAAGATACATCAAGTGTATACATTTACAGCTAGGGTTACACACGTTCAAACACATTTTGCACTTTAGAATTTGTGCAAAGAAAAATAAGTAAAAAACAATTTAAATTAACATAAAGAACGTAGAAAAAATAAGGCAGAGAATGCTAGTAGAATCGACCTACGTTAACTACAAAAGAGAATATTTCCGTCACAACACCTCATATTGATGGTGCTTAGGACATCAATGCCGAATGGAATGAAAATTTAATTATTTAATATTCATTATGTGATTAACGCCCCCACAGAGTTTGACAGATATCGGACTCGTTCTTCATGATTTAAAACTTTCCATTTCCGTAAGCGTAGCAAAAGAGCAGCCGTTATCGACTATCGCTTTAGCTCGTTACTACTAAGCATGATTTATTTCAATGACCATTTTATTTCATCGACCATTTTGTATTTTGGTCTTCACTCTGTTCTTCTATTTATTTTCTAAAGTGAAAAAAAATGCGTGCCTTCTTCTTCTTCCTCTTTCTGTGAGTTTTCTACACCATAGGGAGTCTCTTCTACCCAAGTTTCCATCTTCTTCTATCTTGGCAGTCCTCTTCAAGCCTAGCTCTGTCCTTCATCGCACGCCTCTCTCCATTGTTCCAATGCAGCTGGGGTCTTCCTCTTTTCCCTTGGCGTGGAGGTCTTTTGGAAATTTGTGGTGAGGTCTTATGGGACCAAACTGCTGAGGTCTTCGGTCCCTAAGCTTACACACTACATAATCTAACTTAAACTAACTTATACTAAGGGCGACACACACACCCATGTCCGAGGGAGGACCTAACCTCCGACGGAGAAAGCCGCGCGGACCTTGACAAGACGCCCAAGACCGCTCGGCTACCCGCGCGGCGTGGAGGTCTCCAGTGCCATATTTCAGGCATTCTTCTAAAGACACCCATACCATGTTAGCTCTTTCTTTTCAACTGCTTCTACAATATGTTTTGTAACTCCCATCTGTTCTCGTTTGTACTTCATTTCTTATTTTGTCTGTTACTGTTATTTCACAACTTTGTCTCCAAAACGCCATTTCCATTGCCTTTAATTTTTTCTTCTCGTTAACTGTGGAGACTTCTCACACTTCAGCACCATACATAGCAGTGCTCTCAACTTTTGAAACTTTGTGACGTCGTTTTATTTCAAATAATAGAGCGCAACTGCTTAATTGCCACCTTTTCCTTTCCTATTCTGGGCTTGATTTTCTCGTTACTTCCGCCTCAATCCGAAATGATTGTCCCTAAATATTTATATGAACAGCTACACTTTACTATAGATCCGTCATCCATAACAAGATCCATCATTATACCTCCGACAATCAAATATTCAGTCTTTGTAAAGATAATTTTCATGCTCCACTGCTCATATTCTTCTTTCACCTTTCTTAACATATAGGAGACATCCTCTTCTCTCTCGGCGAAAATGACCTGATGTAACGGTGAAATTTAGGGAGAATAGGATGTCATCACCTACTCTAATTCCCACGTTTTTTTCACTTGCTTTTCCAATTTTTCAGTTCTTCATTCAAACAGTATCCTTGTCTCAGTCCTTTGCTAACCTTACGTTTGTTTGATAGAAACCTCCCAAATTTATCTGAATACAGCTTTCTAACGGCTTATACACAACATTTTTGAATGTTCTGGTTTTTCATTACTTCCCACGTACCGAAAAGTGGTATACTGTCGTTGGCCTTCTGCAAATCTATAAAAACCATGTGTTTTTCTAAGTTATGTGCCAGTTTCTTGTTATTCTTCTGTCTAATGCTGCAGACATTATCGATACAAGACCTTCTTACCCGAAAGCCACTGTTCTTCTACTTCTGTCTCAATTCTAGTTTAGTTTCTTACAATACAGCCTCGATATACGTGTAACTGAGAACTGTGACGCCTCGAGAATTTGCGCAGTCGTCCTTGCTTCTCTTTTTAAATATGTTCGTGATGAATCTTTCTTTAAACTCGACAGGGATTTCCTCTCCGATAAGACAGCGGTTAAATAGCTTTGCGAAGTTCTGCAGTAATACGTTTGGCCCGCACTTCAACAACTCCATATATACAGCTCCAGGTTCTGGTGCTTTGCTATTTTGAATTCCTTAACTGAATCCTGTCCTTCCGCTGTTGTTATCTCCTGGATTTCTAAGTCATGTTTGTTGCCTGCAAAGGAGAATATATCCTGAAATTCGAATCGATCTTCTTTACACAGTTCTTCGTAGTATGTCTTCCATCTACGCCCATCAGCTATGATTTTATACTACTTCTGTCATTTTTTCTTGGCCGTTTTATTATATTCTATGTTTCTTTGGACTTTGAACTCCCATTACAGTTATTAATAGCATTTCTTGCTGTAATAACTGCTTTCTTTGCTTCTCGCCCCAGCCTTACACGCCTACTTCTATCAACTGTCTTATTTGCTCATAAGTCATCTGTTAGAAGCCTCCTTTTTCTCCTTCATCTTCGCGGCGGTACCAATAACTTTTAAATCTGCCATATGTTCTCAACTACTCAACGACTTCAAAGACATCTTCATGAATAGCTCTCACAACTGTCTTATACGCAACTTCCATTGTTGGGTCATCAATATGATGTAGCTTCCCACTCAGTTCAAGCATGTATAAGAAGTCAGTTAAAGAATCCTGCAGGAAAAGTAACTTTTATAATGGCTTGTCCAGTTTCTCCCTATTCTCATTACAGTTGTTTTCGGACCCACAAATTTTTTGATAGGGGAACCAAAGTGCAAACAGAAGATGGGAATCTGGAAATGGTCAGATCCACATTCTGCTCCTCTGTAGACCCTGCAATCGTCCACTTTCGTACGATTACTTTCTTTCCCTATGACATTATCAGTTACAGACTGTGACTTCCTTGCAGGCTGTGTACAGGCGTATTTATGTATCTCTTTGTGTCGAGAAAAGCTATTCCGTGTCTTAAGACGGTGCTGTCCACACATTTGTAACGGGCTCACTCCGTTATCATTCATAACATTCTCCCCATGTTTGCCTACAACCTTGCTAGCATTCTGCTTACACACTTGACCATTAAATTCTCCTGAAAATGACATCTAGGAGGTTCGTCAAATCATTAAGGAAAATGTTCTTCTCATCATCACTAGCATTATTTGTGGGTGCATATACTGCAATGATTACTACGTCGTATCCTTTCAGCTTGATGTCCACAAGCGTCAGACATTCGTTCACCCCTTCCCATTTCTCAATGCAGAGTTTCCACTTTTTATGTACCGCAACGTATATCCCATTCTTTTCCGAACACTCTTTGTTTACTCCGCTGTAAATATGAACATAATCATCTATTTCCGCCACCACTTTACCTTTCTTCTTCGTTTCTGTTGGTGCTGTTACGTCTATATTATTCAGATGGATTTCTTCGAATACTTGTGTTTTCTTCGCTGCGATGCCTTGGACGTTCCATTTACTGAAATTCATATACCATTTTCGTTTTCTGGGTCGATCCCGTTCAGTTCCGATCTGGTTCCGAGGCTTTACTCTTGGATTTTGCAGATTGAAGTTTTCCGAGTGACGGGGAGCAGGCCCAATAGCTCAATCCCCAACTGTAGGACTAGGTAAATTTTAATAAAAGATTTCTTCCTTTACACCGAATTTCGTTCTGAACTTAAGTGCTAGGTCCACCCTGAGTTTTAATCAGAATTCCGCCGGCTCCACTGTACCGAGGTCCATCCTCTCCACTGTCGTCGCCGTTGGAAGTAGGATAGGAAAATTAAAGACACCCTCAGGCCTCAAAACCTATCACTGTTGGGTTCGAAAAGAAATAGAGTTGGCCAAAGAAGGTCGATAGAAAATAAAGCAGAAGAAACCTGACACAAGTAAGCTAAGGGGCCCATGTGGTTGCCGCCCACATTCTCCCAAGAAGGGAGCCCCCAAGGAGGACTGTTGTTGTTGTCGTGGTCTTCAGTCCGGAGACTGGTTTGATGCAGCTCTCCACGCTATTCTATCCTGTGCAAGCTTCTTCATATCCCAGTACCTACTGCAACCTACATACTTTTGAATCTGTTTAGTATATTCATCTCTTGGTCTCCCTCTACGATTTTTACCCTCCGCGCTGCCCTCAAATACTAAATTGGTGATCCCTTGACGCCTCAGAATGTGCCCTAACAACCGATCCCTTCTCATAGTCAAGTTGTGCCAAACATTTCTCTTCTCTCCAATTCTATTCAATACCTCCTCATTAGTTATGTGATCTACCCATCTAATGTTCAGCATTCTTCTGTAGCACCACATTTCGAAAGCTTCTATTCTCTTCTTGTCTAAACTATTTATCGTCCACGTTTCGCTTCCGTACATGGCTACACTCCATACAAATACTTTCAGAAACGACTTCCTGACACTTAAATCTATACTCGATGTTAACAAATTTCTGTTCTTCAGAAACGATTTCCTTGCCATTGCCAGTCTACATTTTATATCCTCTCTACTTCGACCATCATCAGTTATTTTGCTCCTCAAATAGGAAAACTCTTTTACTACTTTAAGCCTCTCATTTCCTAATCTAATTCCTGCAGCATCACCAGATTTAATTCTACTACGTTCCATTAACCTCGTTTTGCTTCTGTTGATGTTCATCTTATATCCTCCTTTCAAGACACTGTCCATTCCGTTCAACTGCTCTTCTAGGTCTTTTGCTGTCTCTGACAGAATTACAATGTCATCGGCGAACCTCAAAGTTTTTATTTCTTCTCCATGGATTTTAATTCCTACTCCGAATTTTTCTTTTGTTTCCTTTACTGCTTACTCAATACACACACTGAATAACATCGGGGATAGGCTACAACCCTGTCTCACTCCCTTCCCAACCACTGCTTCCCTTTCGTGTCCCTCGACTCTTATAACTGCCATCTGGTTTCTGTACAAATTGTGAATAGCCTTTCGCTCCCTGTATTTTACCCCTGCCACCTTCAGAATTTGAGAGAGAGTATTCCAGTCAACATTGTCAAAAGCTTTCTCTAAGTCTACAAATGCTAGAAACGTAGGTTTGCCTTTTCTTAATCTTTCTTCTAAGATAAGTTGTAAGGTCAGTATTGCCTCACGTGTTCCAACATTTCTACGGAATCCAAACTGATCTTCCCCGAGGTCGGCTTCTACCAGTTTTTCCATTCGTTTGTAAAGAATTCGTGTTAGTATTTTGCAACCGTCGCTTATTAAACTGATAGTTCGGTAATTTTCACATCTGTCAACACCTGCTTTCTTTGGGATTGGGACTACACTTTGGAATTTCACCAACTGACCAGTCTGGCATGGGCGACCCTACCAGGAGTATTGCCCCCGCCGGTATAGCTCAGTGGATCACCGAGACACCGAAACCTTCCCACCAACGTTAAGGTTGAAGCTCATACCAAATTATAAATTAATAGTCGCGCTAACTACATAAATATGCTGCAAATTTCTTACCTATAGCTGAACTTGTTAGATGCAAAAAGGAATATATTTTTTAATGAAATATGAGGAAAAAGTTTGCTTGAAGAAGAGGCCGGATGGCAGTTCAGTTAAGTAGCTAACCGTTCTAATTACGCTACTATACTGAAAGGCGGGTTATTGTAACACAGGAGTGGAAGAAAAGCATGAACTTAACTAAAGTCATGAAGAACATTGATAGTAGCAAGTATGTGAAGTTAAAAGAGACAGACGTCAGGCAGAAATTGTGGAAATTTGGAATCCTTGCCGCATTTGTTAAATCTTGGCGTAACTATTGACTATATGTATTTTTTACATGGAGGTACTTCCATGATTTTATGTTAAATAGTGGTGACATCTTTCAAGTGAGCGTAGCGTACTTTGCACGCCTACAAACAACCGAAATAGTCAAGTGACGTTAATATGATTTTGTATAAGTTCTGTCCCGTTTTCATACGTTTTTTATTAATAACAACAATTCTGAATTCTAGCTGCTATATGCGCAAATCAAAATTTGTTAAAGGGGGAAAGCTACTTTTCGTAGGTAAGTAGCACAAAGGCATAAGTATAATTATCACATTTATAAGAGGCCCTTTACGTGTTGAGTAGCATCGAGACTCTATTTAATAAAGGCATAAAACCGTAGCGCTAATTTATGTGACTGTTTGATTATATATTCATTAGACAGGTGCTGGACGAATTTGATAGTGTGCACGAGTGCCTTCAGTCAATGTGTAGCGTGCAAACACATATCAATCAATTTTCATTTGCAGATGTGATTTACATGCCAGTCTGAGTCATTACCTCCAGATCTGTTGGGGGTTGGGTTGGGTTGTTTGGGGAAGGAGACCAGACGGCGAGGTCATCGGTCTCATCGGATTAGGAAAGGATGCGGGTGGAAGTCGGCCGTGCCCTTTCAAAGGAACCATCCCGGTATTTGCCTAGAGTGATGTAAGGAAATCACGGAAAACTTAAATCAGGATGGCCGGCCGGCCGGAGTGCCGTGCGGTTCTAGGCGCTGCAGTCTGGAACCGAGCGACCGCTACGGTCGCAGGTTCGAATCCTGCTTCGGGCATGGATGTGTGTGATGTTCTTAGGTTAGTTAGGTTTAATTAGTTCTACGTTCTAGGCGACTGATGACCTTAGAAATTAAGTCGTATAATGCTCAGAGCCATTTGTACAAAAGGATGGCCGGACGCGGGATTGAACCGTCGTCCTCCAGAATGCGAGTCCAGTGTCTAACCACTGCGCCACCTCGCTCGGTCACAGATCTGTCTATAACGCTTGTTTTAAAGTAGTCGTACTAGGAAACTGTGAAGGGATTAATATTTTAATCACCATGAGAATGAACGAAGATTAAACACATGACAGAAAGTTAAAACAGAAGTAAAAATTTTCAGAGTGTGCTGCATATCTTTACTCCAAGTTCGATGTTATTCGTGACACACTTTGACGTAGTAAGAAGCAATCCTACAATGCCATCGTAGGATAGTTTATTAAAACAGAGACTAGGCAGTACGATGAATGCAGTTATTGTCTAAAAAAATTAGTGGCTACACCTTCTTTTCCAATATAAGAAAACGACATACGAGCTGTGACACTTGTCGGAGAGAATCGAAATCACATGAAAGCGTTCAGCCAAGTTCATTACAGATATGGAGTGCAAATTATTAAGATGTTTATGAAAAGCGTGTACAAAATCTACGGTGCTTTTGAACAGGAGCTCTCTGTAATAGCGACGTAGCGACATTCAAAATCAGCAGAGCGCTTCCGAAAAACCTTATGGTCTGCTCTAGTCACGTGACTTCTGTACGGGTAGTATCTTGCCTACAAAAATTCTGTTCTGCACAGCTGAGCGCTCACCTCATAGATATTTTTGTTCTAAGTTTCTTTCTTTCTTTTTTTCCCTCTGTGTCGCGTCTTGTAGCAGAAGTTTGTGTTAAAATAATTTCGTTGATGTGTTCCAATCTGACCGGCTGTAAATTATTCAGTATGAGAAACAATTGTTGTGATGGGTATTATCTGTCATGGTGTTGATGCACAAAAAAGTATCATTCTCTCCGCTGTGTGCGACCACAATACAGAGGACGTGGTCTCATTCCATCAGAGAAACAGGAACAATGCTGCCTGTGCCGGGTGGAACGGAAATATCCTGAGGGCTGGGGACGGTGGCGGACTTGGCGTGCTACTTCCTGCGCTTTCACCGCCGCACACCGACTAACCTGATTCATCCCGGGCGTTCCACTTTCGACAGAAGTACAATACTGTGAAAAAAAGGAAGTTGTTAACATGGCTTTTCAAGTCTCCTGTTACCGTGAACAATCACAGAAGCCTAATTTACGCACTGTAACCAAAAATGAAAAATTTAGCTTATAAGGTTAAGAGATGCGAACCAGCCGTTTATTTCAAGCTGCTGCAGATTCAAACCCTTAAGGGGATAAGGTATCGATTACTGAACTCAGAAATATTTGTGTATATTGATTGATAAAGGAAACCTGTTAAAGTTCCGAAGGTAGCTTGTAGTCATAAGTAAAATGCAGGAAACCAATTTCACCGGCGTGATAAATGAAGTACCGTTACTAGAAAAAAAGTATAGTTGACGTTTATTTACTTCCTGTATCTGTTTCTTAAGAAAGTCAATCAATATATGCTATGGACGAAGGAAGGAAAATTACGGATTGTTGTTCCGTTGACAGCGACATCATTAAGGGTGGAGCACAGCCTCGGACATGGTAAGGACGAGGAAGGAAATCTGTTAGAAAGGACCTCTCCCGGCATTCGTCGACGTCAGAAAACCAAGTAAAATCTAAATCAGAAGGCCCATGCGGAGATATGAAAGTTGCTCTTCTCACGTCCTGTGTCCTAATCATTGCGCCTCCTCGCTCTTTAATGTGAATTACCTTACTAGACTGATGAGTTTTAATGGGTCGAACCGTGCTGTTTGTGTCACTGTTTTAAATACTTCCTGTGATCTCGGGAGAGGCCTAACACCACCAAATAAGGTCTCCTGTAGTTACCTTATTGGACTCGGAAGAGTAACAAGTATTCGATACCTAAACGCTCGCTACAGAGGAATTCTAAAATCAGATAAAAGTTTCACAAACAACTCATTCAAGAGCTTAAAGCCAGTTTAAGCTGAAAAGCAGTGATTTAAACTCCATAGTTGCAGGTAGTATGCACGAAGGAGTGCTGAAAAATAATGACCCTGATTTTTTTATGTGAAAACTCTTAAAGATTTTTGAATAAAACAAGCGTTATTAACACTCTACTTCTTTATTCTTCATGTCTACCTATTTTCAGCCCTCTGCTGCTAAAGGGGTCCGAATTGTAGCCTTTAACATGGTGATGTGTAACGTAACTACGTCGCTCCGTGAGAAACAGCACGCTGTAATTGACTTTCGATTTCGAAGAACTCGTTCACACATTTAGCACCTCCTCCTTCAGCATGACAATACCAGACCACTCACGAACGCTTATACACCTGCAGTGATCCGACAATCCGACATTTTGGGTCACTGTCATCTATCATCCTCCACGTAGTCCAGACTTGGCCCCATCCAATTTGCATCTGCTTGCAAAACACCTTCGACGACTTCACTTTGACAGTGCAATTAGAAGTGAGATTGTAGCTCCATCAAAAAAGTCACGATATCAACAAACTTGCCTTTCACTGGGAGAAATGTGTTCGTCGCTTGTTGTTGCGATCTTCAGTCCGAAGACTGGTTTATGCAGCACTCCAAGCTACTCTACCCAGTTCAATCATTTTCATCACCAAATAACTACTGCAACCTACATCGATCCGAACCTGCTTACAATATTCATGCCTTGGTCTCCCTCTGAAATCCTCTCCCCCCCCCCCCCCCCACACAGACACACATTGATGTTTCCTTGATGTCTCAGACTGTGTCCTGTCAACCGATCTCTTCTTTTAGCCAAGATGTGCCACAAACGTCTTGTATCCCCAGTTCTGTTCAGTACCTCCTCATTAGTTACATGATCTACCCGTCTAAACTTCAGCATTCTTCTGTAGAACCACACTTCAAAAGCCTCTATTCTCTTCTTGTCTAAACTATTTATCGTCCGTGTTTCGCTTCCATACACGGCTCCACTCCAGACAAATACATTCAGAAAAGACGCCCCCCTAGCGCTTAAGTTTATACTGCTGAACCAAAACATTGTGATCACTGCCCGCCGCGAGACTGAATGCTTCCTGGTGGTGTTTAAGACAGATGACACAGTAAGGACAGAATGTAAGCAGAAGAGAGACGAATTGGCAGTGATACGGGCCGCAAATGTGGAAATCCACTGATATAAGCGGTTTTGCCAAGGGCACATTGATGTGACTCTGTCGTTGGAAACGAGAATCTCTGAAACTGAAAGCTGGTCGCCTGTTGGCGTGCTACTGTGGTGAACACCTGTGGAAAGTGGCTGAAGGGTGATGAAATAACGAGTACGCCGTATGGTCACAAAACGTAGCGGTCGGGGGATCCCACACCGTGTAATCGAGAATAGGCAACCTGTGGCAGATCTAACGACACATTGCTATGCTGGTGCAGACACAAGTGTTTCTGGACACACCGTTCGAAAGCCAATGTTCAACACAGAACTTCACATCACACGACCCTTCCTGTGTTAACCTAACGACATTGTCAGTTATGATTGCAGTGGGCATAGCATCACTGAGTTTTCACCTTGGATCAACAGAAACGTGTCGCCTGTCTAATGAATCGCATTTCTTATTACACCAGGTCGACGGTTGGGTCGTTACACGCCGTCATCTAGGGGAATAGGTGCACGAAACAAGCACAGCGCCACGAAAGTAGGCCGGTGACGGCAGAATTATGCTATGGGGTACATTGCATTGGACTTCCATGGGATCTTTGGTGATAATGGAAGGCATCATGACAGCAGTGAAGTACGTGAACATTATTGGGTACTACCTGCATCGCTTAATACTTGAAGTCTCCCCCCCCCCCCCTCCCTGGGGGGGTGGGGGACATCTTCCAGCATAGTAATTGTCCGTATTGCAAGGTCAGAATAGTTTCACGTGCATTATAGTGATCTCACATTGGCATGTTGGGCAGTTAATGTGCCTGATCTGTAGCCACTGGAACACATATCGGGCACCAGCTGCGTGCCCGTAAACCACCATCCTGTAATTTGCGGGAACTGCTTCACCCGTGCGGAGACATCTGGTGCCACATACTTCTGGAATCCTGTCACGGACTTGTAGAATCCACGCCAAGCAGAATATCTGTTGTACTGCGAATAGTGGAACAACACGCTATTAAACAGGTGATCATAATGATTTAGCTCATTTCTCTCCGTCAGAAACACTTTTCTTGCCGTTGACCGTCTACATTTATTATTCTCTCTACTTTGGCCATCATCAGTTATTTTGCTGCCCAAATAGCAAAACTCATCTACTATTTTAAGTGTCTCATTTCGTAATCTAATTCTCTCAGTATCACTTGATTTCATTTGACTACATTCCATCATCATTGGCTTGCTTTTGTTCACGATCATGTTATCTCCTCAAGACACTATCCATTCCGTTTGAACTACTCTTCCAAGTCCTTTGCTGCCTCCCACTAAATTACAGTATCGTCGGAGAACCTCAGACCTTTTATTTCTTCTCCCTGAACTATAATTCCTACTTCAAAGTTTTGTTCCGTTTCCTTTATTTCTTGCTCAACGTACAGATTGAATAACATCCTACAATACTGTTAGTCCAGGACAGGCAGCGATCTGTGGCAGATCTGACGATAGAGTACTACAATCCTGTCTCACTCTTTTCTCAACACTGCTTTCCTTTCATACCCCTCGACCCTTATAACTGACGTCTGGTTTCTGTGCAAGTCGTAAATAGCCTTGCGCTCCCTCTGTTTTATCCTTGCTACCTCCTGAATTTCAAAGAGAGTGTTCCAGTCAACATTGTCAATGCTTTCTCTAAGTCTACAAATGGCTTAAACGTTGGTTTGCCTTTCCTTAACCTATTTTCTAAGTCGTAGGGTCAGTATTACCTCGCATGTTCTCACTTTCCTACAGTACGACATGTTGAGAAATAAGTGAACATGAAGAATAAAGATGCAGAATGTTAATAACGTTCGTTTTATTAAAATATTTATAAGTTTTTACATAAAAAATTACGAGGCATTACTTTTCAGCATGTTTATAACATAGCCAGAAACAACTGTTGAGCTAGTGCTCTGTCTGTGGATCTAATTTAACTTTAAAAAATCGCAGTACCTACTCAGTCATATTACAATGACATCGTCTTCCTTCATTTTTCATTAAACAAGATAATTTTTTTGCTGTTCTCCCGATATAAACCAGATCTAATATGATGTGTGTACTATCTATTATTGTGAAAACACATTGGAGAGCTTCTGCTCCCTCCCTCCTGAAAAAAAATACGGAAGTTAAAACTAAAACTACTTGTTCGTCGTCTTTGAACGGGTTCAGTTATGGAAACTACAATTCTTCGTTTTTAATGTATGTTTTATTGAATGACGCGATATTTAAAATTTATATCTACAGAAGGTACAGAAAATTTCAGCTGTCTGTGCAAATGAGAATACTTGCGCACATATCATGCTTACTTCATGCTTTACTTTAATTCATGATTTTGGAAATGAGAGTAATATATCACACCCTGTAAAGAACGTGGAAGTATGTATGTTTCAGTGTACTGTGGATCAACGTTTCTCCCAGTTTATACCTCGACTCCACCACAGTAAAACGACCTCCCATGCAGCTCTGTGACAGCTGTGATTATTCCAATCTTACCTTCGCGGCTCCGAGCGAACGAGGGAACAGTGTGTACACGGTCCCAATGAACTCCAATACTCGAAGCGTTCTGTGACGACGTTCTAGTGATATGTTACCTACTTTGTTCCGGTGCCTGTCAGATCAACTTCTGCCACACTCTACCGCTATTCCAGTAAATGTGTAACCGTATGCTGCTCCTCTTTGCGTACGCTTGTTATACGCTCTTAGCTAAACCTGTGTCTGGACTCAATACGCAAGGGCAACATTCTAGTGTATGTTATACGACAGATTTATACATACTCTGTCCAGCAGATGAACCACATTTTTTCCAGCGTTCTCCGAATGAATCGAAGGTTTTTACCTACCTTACAAAGGACTGAAGTAATGTGTCTTTATTAAATGTTAATCTGTGTATGTAATGAGTGACAATAACTGATCAGCAATCATATTTATTGAATAAAATTTCATTTTTACGTTTCGTGCAATGCCCACTTTTGAGCAGTTTTCGTTTACGGTCAATTAAAAATAAAATAAAATAAAAACCAAATCTAACAAGACCCTGCAATCATTTTGAGATAGAGTTCTTAGACATGTACCTTCTTCTGACACACAGCTAGTGTCAAACTGCGTTGATTGTAGTGTCACTTTCAGCCATTATGGTTGAATAACATACTCATCAGTCTTGTGATTGCTTTGGTGTAGTCCGCCACGAATTCCTCTCCAAAACCAACCTCTTCATCTCAGAGTAGCACTTGTAACCTAAGTCCTCAATTATTTTCTAGATGTATTATAATCTCTGTTTTCCTCTACAGTTTTTACCCTCTACAGCTCCATCTGGTACCATAGAAGCTATTCGGGAATGCTGTAACAGATGTCCTACCAGCCTGTCAATTCTTGTCGTCAGCGTTTTCCAAGTATTCCTCTCCTTGCTGATTCTCCGCAGAACCTCGTCATTCCTTACCTTATCAGCCAAACTAATTTTCAACATTCTTGAGTAGCATCACATATCAAATTCTTCGATTCTCATCTTTTCCGATTTTCCCACAGTCCATGTCTCATTGCCGTACAATTTTGTGCTCCAAATGCAGATTCTCAGGAATTTCTTCGTCAAATTAAGGTTTATGTTTGATACTACTAGCAGACTTCTGTTGGCCAGGAATGGCCTTTTTGCCAGTGCTAGTCTGTTTTTTATGTCCTCCTTGCACCGTCTGTCATGGGTTATTTTGCTGCCTAGGTAGCAGAATTACTTAACTTCGTCCACTTTGTGATCACCAATCTTGATGTTAAATTTTTCGCTGTTCTCAGCAAATCTGGTAATTCTTTTTCACTTTCACCGTGGATAGCAACGTCATCAGCTTAGTTGGTATCCTTTCACCTTGAATTTTAATTCCACTGTTTAACCTTTCTTTTATTTCCGTCATTGTTTCTTCTATATACAGATTAAACAATAACGGCGAAAGACTGCATCCCTGTCTTACATCCTTTTTAATCCGAGCACTTCTCTCTTGTACGTATTTTATATATTACCTGTCTTTCCCTATAGCTTATACCTACTTTTCTCAGAATTTCGAACATCTTGCACCATTTCACATTGTCGAACGCTTTTTTCTACGTCGGTAAATCCTACGAGCATATCTCGATTTTTCATTAGTATTGCTTCCATTTTCAACCTCAGCGCCAGAATTGTCTCTCTGGTGCCTTTACCTATCCTAAAGCCAAATTGATGGTCATCTAACGTAGCATTCTTATTTATGTCAGCAACTTGGATGCATGAGCTGTTAATCTGATTGTGCGATAATTAGGCACTAGTCGTCTACTGCAATCTTCGAAATTGTGTGGATGATGTTTTCCGAATGTAAAATGATATATCGCCAAACTCATACATCTACACACAACGTGAATAGTCGTTTTGTTGGCACATTCCCCGATGATTTTGGAAATTATGATGGAGTGTTATCTAACCATTCTGCCTTATTTGATCTTAAGTCCTCTAAAGCTCTTTTAAATTCTGACTCTAATTCTGCATCCCCTATCTCTTCCCTATTGACTACTGCTTCTTCTTCTACCACGTCATCAGACAATACTCCCCCTCATAGAGGCATTCATTGCACTCTTTGTTCCTATCCGCTCTCTTCTCTGCATTTAACTGTGAAATTTCCACTATACTCTTAATGTTACCGCTCTTAATTTTGTTTCACCGAAAGTTGTTTTGACTTTTCTGTGTGCTGAGTCAGTCCTTCTGACAGGCATTTCTTTTTCGATTTCTTCACACTTTTCATACAGCCATTTTGTCTTAGCTTCCCAGCACTTCCAATTAATTTCATTCCTAAGTGACTTGAATTTCTGTAGTGCTGAATTTCCCTGGATATTTTTGTACTTCTTTCCTTCCTCGATCAGGTGAGGTATTACTTCTGTTACCCATGTTTTCTTCGCAGTTACCGTCTTTGTACCTATGTTTTTCTTTCCATCTTCTGTTACTATCCTTTTTAGAGATGTCCAGTCCTCTTCAACTGAACTAACTACTGCGCTATTCCTTATCACAGTACCTATAGCCTCTGCAAAGTTCAAGCTTATCTCTTGATTCCTTAGTACTACCGTATCCCATTTCATTGCTCATTTTCTTCCTGACTAGCCTCTTAAACTTCATCCTACTCCTCATCACTACTAAATTGCGATCTGAGTTTATACCTGCTCCTGGGTACGCCTTACAATCCAGTATCGGATTTCGGAATATCTGCTGGACAGTGATGTAATCTAACTGAAATCTTCCCGTATCTCCCGGCCTTTTTCAAGTATATTTCCTGCTCTTGTGATTCTTGAACAGAGTATTCGCTATTATTACATTCAATTTATTGCCGAACTCAGTCTTTCTCCTCTCTCAGTCGTACTACTAAGCCCATATCCTTCCGTAAGCCTTTCTTCTACTCCTTCTCCCACGACCGCATTTTAATCCCCGATGACTATTCATCTCCCTTTACGTAGTGAATTACCCGTTCAATATCTTCGTATACGTTCTCTATCTCTTCATCTCTGGCTTGCGACGTCGGCAAATATACGCAAACTATCGTTGTCGGTGTTGGTTTGCTGTCGATTCTGGTTAGAATAACCCTTCACTGAACTGTCCACAGCAACTCAATCTTTGTCCTACCTTCCTATTCATAACGAATCCTATTGCTGTCATATCATTCTCTGCTGTTGTTGATATTACCATATACTCGTCTGACCTCAGAAATCCTTATATTCGTTCCATTTCACTTCACTGAGCCACACTATATCTAGATTGAGAATTAGCGTTTCCCTTTTCAGATTTTATAGTTTCCCTATCACGTTCAAACTTCCGACGTTCCACACCCCGGCTCGTAGATCATTATCCTTTTGTGGTCACTTCCCCTTTGAAAGTTCGCTCCTGGAGATCCGAAAGGGGGTCTACTCCAGAATCTTCTGCCAATAGAGATCTCATCATAACACTCTTTCAGCTACAGCCACATGTCCTGCGGTTACACATTATGTGTTTTTCATGCCGTCGTTTCCATTGCCTTCTGATCATTGCTTATTCGTCCGTCTTTCGGTGCAGTTTCGCACTCCAAGGACAAGAGAGTGCCCTGAACCTCTGCCGTTCCTCTGCCCTTTTTGACAAGGCCCTATTCTGAATGAAGGTGCCTTTCCTATGCCGGAAGTCTTCGCCCGCCATTGTTGATTTTCATTCAAAATTTATCAATGGTAGGATTATTAGTCAAAGACACTACACCTAGATCACTGGTTTGCTAAAAGAACTTTAAAAATATTTATAAATTAATAGTGAACGTTGATTATAGACATTGATTAAGAACCATATTAGTAAAAGATTGATGCTAATAAATGGGTAAAGTGTTTTATCTGATTTCTGTTTCTTTAAGTAACTCGCCTCGTCACTTAAATCTATAAATTCTTGTTCTTCCCGTGCGTGTTGTTGATGCACGCAAAGAGCAAATGAGTCAATAAATGGTCTCTCATTAAGTAAAAGAAGCGACGGTAGGTGCAGCAACTGGCGACATCAATTTCACCACATTAGCGATTATCACTTCCGGAGAGAGTAATATTACTGTTCGCCGTACTATGAGACGACAACCAGTGCTCGGCCACTATCGGTGTTGGTGTTCCACCATTTGCTCATCTGCGCTATTCACTGGAGTAGTTTGCGGGGTAGGTAGCCTATTTGTAGAGACCTCAGTGATTCGCATTCTAATCGCCATTCTGTGGATATGGAACCTGACTTATTTGACAAGACGTGATACCTGTAGCTGTTTATTCGTCTAAATCATCTCACGTTCCTCTTATTTGCGTACATATTTGGTTTACATTTCAAAATTGTCTCTATGCTTCACCATTAGCTTAGTACTCTGTTTTGACTTACAATCGAAATTTTGCTACCTGTAGAAGTGTAGACACGGATATGTTAACTTCGTGCTTCCAAGAAGAATGTGGTAAAATATTTAGTACTTGCCCTATTTATTAAGGATGCACAAGGCTATGAGTAAATATCTAAAATGGTGTAAGACCACCTTTATTCCTAAAGACAAAAGCAGGTAAGTTTTGATTAGTGTAAGTTGATTTTATACTATTTCACACAATGTAGTTGTTCCAGTTCATCTGTATCAACATGATTACTCTGCAATTCACGATTAAACGCCTGACAGTGGGTTCATCGAACTACTCTCAAGCTACCGCCCCACTCTCGAACGACGCGCGGGAAAAACGAGCATTTAAACCTTTCTACGGCGAGCAGTGACTTTCCTTATTTTATTCTGATGATCATTTCTCTCTATGTAAGTGGGTGCTAACAAAATATTTTCGTAATCGGATAAGCAAGTTGGCGATTAAAAGGTCAATAGAACATCTTGCCGCAACGAAAAACGCCTTTGTTTTCATGATTGTAACAGTAATTTAAGTATCATGTCCGTAGTGCTGTCTCCCCTATTTCGCGACAATACAAAACGAGTTACCGTTTTTGAACTTTTTCTGTGTTCTCCGTCAGTCCCATCTGATTCGGATGCCACACCGCACAGCGACACGCCAGAAGAGGGCGGAAAAGCGTGGTGTAAGCGGTCTGTTTTGTAGGCATAGCACTTGCTAAGTGTTCTGCCAATAAATCGCAGTCTTTGCTTTGCTTTCTCCACAACATTATCTATGCGATGCTTTCACTTTAAACTATTTGTAACTGTTACAACTAAGTATTTAGGTGAATTTACAGTCTTTAGATTTGAATGATTTATCCTGTAACCGAAATTCAGCGGATTTCTTTTAGTTCTCATGTGGATAACTTCTCACTTTTCATTACTTAGAGTCAATTGCCTCTTTTCGCACAACACAGATGTCACAGGTGAGCATCATCTCCCTTAATATTTTTTTTCCTTGACAGACGACAGTGACCCAATAATATGGAGGATATGTCAACATTCAGGGCTCTAACAGGAACAATCATTCGAAACAAAAAAGTCTAGTAAACATGGGCTCTAAATTGCATACCTTAATAACTTTGAGCACTTATTGAGTAAAACGGGTGTGTTTCACAGTAGCAAAGATGAACAAGTGCTCATAGCTCTTAAAATACGTATTTCAGTGCTCATGAGTGCTACACGTTTTTGCTTCGAGTGATTGTTCCCGTCATATTCGTGAATATTGGCAGTTCCTCCGGGACACCCTATACACAGGAACGGTGTCACTTGCAAAAGCGCTGTGCCTTGCTGGGGACAAAGCCTGCGCAATTAAATGATCTCGCCACCTAGTAGGCTTCTCTTGGTCTCGAATGCCCTCTTTGCCTGTGCTAGCCTACTTTTTATGTCCTCTTTGCTTCGTCCTTCATGGATTACTAGGGTTGTCCAGAAAGTAAGTTCCGATCGGTCGTGAAATGGAAACCACTGCGAAAATCCGGTAAAGCTTTGCACAGATGTGTTGGGCAGTGTCTTTAGTATGCCCGTCGATCATGTCGTGTTGCTCTTTTCAGTTTTGAGTGAACAGGAGCACATAAAGATGCCTAGGGAATAGCGTCTCCCTCCAAGTATGAGGGCCTCGTTAGAAATTTCGCCTGTGTCTTGCAACCCACATAACACAACTGTCGAGCAGTTCCTTCTTCATGACAATTCTCGGCCGCACACTGCAGGGGCAATGAAGACGCTCCTGCAGCGTTTCCGATGAGAAGTGTTTGATCACTCACAATACAGTCCGTAATTGGCTCCCCCTGAGTCTCATTTCTGCTCACAAGAACCGCTGCATATGAAGACAACATTTTCCCACAGACAACGAGCTGCAGACCAGTGCAGTTAACTGGCCGAAAGCACAGGCGGCTGTTTTCTATGACGAGGATATTGGAAAGTTGATAAAACACTACGACAGCACTCGAAGTTGGAGCGGCGACTACGTAGAGAAGTAGGTGGATGGTGCACCTAATTGTTGCAACTAAAACGTTTCTGGTTTTCACTGTGGTTTCCATTTCGCGACCGATCGGAACTTACTTTCTGGACAACCCTCGTATTTTGCTTCCTGAATTTCATCTACTACTCAATTTTGATATAAAGTTTCTCGCTATTATCAATAAGTTGTTGATAGATCCTGTTAGGACCAAAGGGTGGTATTAATTCTTACCTGAATATCTCGTGGAAGATAACTAGAACGACAATGCAAGGATTCTTCAGCCACAGAACGACGCGAGCAATTCAGTGCACACTGTCGATTTTTCACTTTTTACTGCTGCTTCCTATGTCAGACGTAACAGAGGACCAGTAAAAATCAGGTGTGGTATACAGATGTTCGTGAAAAGATCAGCATCAGAGTATTATATCCCGCTGGTCGAAGGCCATACTCGACACTCGAGAAAGTTTGAATTCCTATGGAACACACAAAAAAAAGGTCCATCCGCTGACGGATCGCTTTCAATATTGGTTGACTCTTCTACTAACCAAGAAACGTACACACTCGAAATTTTAGCAGTAAACCACACCATGACTCAGAACGCCTATCTTGCAGCATCTGCCACTGGAGTTGACTGAACATCTCCGTGGCTCTTTCGCGCTTACTAAATGAGCCCGTAACGAAACGTGCTGCTCTTCTTTAGAATATCTATTTCTTCTACCGATCCTGTCTGGTACTGATCCCAGACTGACGAAAAATAATCAAATGTTGGTCGAAAGAGTGTTTTGTAATCTGTTTCATTTGTACATGGACTAAATTTCCTAGTGATTCTTCCAATGAATCTCAGTTTGGCATCTGGTTTATCTGCTATTAATTTTATGTGCTCGTCCCACTTCAAATCGCTCAGTAAGCGTACTCCTAGATATTTTATGGAAGTAATTGCTTCCAGTGACTGTTCGAAAATCCTGTAATCTACATCTACATATACACTCCGCAAGCCACGTTGCGGTGTGTTGCGGAGGGTACTTTTCAACAGTAGACCATACCGTGATGCAGAGCGTCTCTCTCGCAGTGGCTGCCGTTGGAGTTGGTTATCATTTCTGAGACGCTTCCGAGCTTACTAAAATAATCCGTAATAAAAAGCGATGCGCTTCTTTTTCTCTGTTTCTCTATCAATCCTATGTGTTGCGGATCCCATACTGACGAGCAGTATTCAGCAATCATACGATGAGCAATCCAATGACACAAAAATGAGTCTTCCTGTCTGTGGTTCGCAATACGTTACGTTTTGCCGCGCGGGGTAGCCGCACAGTCTGGGCGCCTTGTCACGGTTGCCCCGGTCAGAGGTTCGAGTCCTCCATCGGGCATGGATGTGTGTGTTGTCCTTAGCGTAAGTTAGTTTAATTTAGATTAAGTAGTGTGTAACCATAGGGACCGATGACTTCAGTAGTTTGGTCCCATAATAACTTACCACAAACATGTTACGTTTGTTTATGTTGAGGGTCAGTTGTCACACCCTGCACCAAACGTCAGTGTATGGCTAATATAATAATAATGAAAATAATAACACGAATCGTAAATTTGACTGAAATGTGAAAGGAAGGACGATTAGGGTATAAAGTTCCGTTTAAGACGGGGTTATTAGGGAAGGAGCACAAAATCGAATTGCAGAAGGATAGGGAAGGAAATCGACTGTGTCCTCTTAAAACGTATCATCCCAGCATTTACCTTAAGAGATTTAGGGAAACGTGAGAAATCTAAATCTGAAAGGTCGAATGTGGATTAGAACAGCCTTTTTTGCTGCAGATGTACAGTCTACCAGTGTAAGACATACCCTGAATTTATAAGTACAAGAATAGTGAATAGGTCACTACAACATAAAATAAATAAATAAATAGTGGTTTTCTCCATGTGACCTCATAAATTAGTTTAAGAGTAGATGAAATGAACGGTTTTGTTTTTTTACGCTATCTGAGACACTGTTCGTTCTAAAATTAATATTTGACGTGTTATATTTTGTAAGTGTAATTTATGCAACGGAAATTTTGACAGCAAAACAGACTGTTGGCAAATGCTATAAAAGTAAACGATTCTTGTAATTTAGCGAAATAAGATAATTAGAGGACCTTACCACAGAATGAACGCTGTAGGAAAGTTTCCGGCCTGGAGTTTGGCTCTTATTTTGCATAAATTAGACAACTAGCTAAAACAATAAAAGTTTCAACTGTATCTGAACATCATCCGACTTGGTATCAAACTGTGGACACAATTTCATCAGCTTTTATAGGGAAGCACGAGCACTGGCTTTATGAATCGTTGTAAAATGAACAGACATATCTTGATCAGGAAGTACCACACAATTGTTCGAAATTGATTACAGTTTTTCGAAATTTGCGATTACTCCCCTCTCCCCAATAGCCGTCGGTTGAATACCCAGGTCGGCGTAATTTGGGCAATTTTCACTTAGTTACAATTCTAGTTTCTGGAGTACATAATTATTGAGATTGAAGTCTACATAACAAAGCTATATGGAGAAATGGAAGAGAAAAACAAGGAGCACGGCAACAAATCGTTATTGAACAAAAACATGACAGAGACACAGCAAATATCTTTAATCTTAGTCTTCTACCGGAAAGCTTAGTAATAAAAGCATCCTTCTTCATTGTAGAGCTTGTTATAAAATTGTCATGACCTACAACAGTGTGACTGTTTTATGTTTCGGGTGCCGAGTTTGTGTTCTAGTACTGTTGCATCAAATGTATTATTCATGTCGTCTGATGTACCATGGTACAAGAGATCTACGACCACAGATGATATTAAATTATAATTCGGAATACGTCGACTTTTTACAGTGTGCAATACGGAAACAACATACTATGGGATATAGTTGTAATGTCTGACTTACATTACAGCTTAAATACGCAATTTCTCACTACACCATATTCACAATAGGGTCTATTTACTACTCAAACAAGTGTCAAGGTTTTTTAGATACCCTTCGAATTTTTACGGACAGAGTTTTTGAAAAAATTATGTAACTGAACCGCACAGGGTGGATGGAGTTGGAGGAGGGATCAAAGACGTTTTCCTTTAACTATTATGATAGTGTCCATAAGTGGTGTGAAAATATTATCAGAATTTTAAAGGAAATCGTAATTGATACATTTCCTTCTCTAACATATCCTGTACTGTTCAGTTATATGATTTGCTCCAAAACCGACTATCGAGCCTGGGAGGAAGAGATAGCTGAGTGGCATCAAATATGGCGCCCTACAGCCCATAGTTCTGATTACGCACAATGTTTAGATACTTATTCAGTTGACATTGTGGAACGGTTCTTTGCATAAGCATCACATCTACACAAGAATGGAAAAACTAAATAAACAAAGGAGCTTTTGTCACAATGTAAAAAGCCCACATCCCAGGTACAGCACAAAGTAAATCTAACTATGAAAGTGAAAAGCTGTTTGAGGATAAATCTATCCGTTCAAATCCAGTAACGCTGCTATTCATTTTAGCATATAGTTTGGAAAAGAGATACATTATTAACGACAAATTTCATGTATTCGGAAGCCGTAGTTACTGTCTCCAGTTTGTTGAACAGGACTCTGCAAGACGTTCTTGAGTTCATACCACAAAATAATTTGTATTACACATTTTTGGAATCATTAAAGTTTTGACTGGTTCTTGTATGACATTATAGAATGAAAGTAAGCGAAACATGGTAGCTTTTTTTCTTTTTATATCATCTGTATCTGACAACGTCCGCATCGCAAATAAAGATTTGTTCAGGCGCTTCAACAATTCTGTGGTATGCTTGTCACAGCTGAATTTAGTATCAAGTTGTAATCGCTAGAATTTAACACTGTCGACTTGTTATATCTGCTTATTATCATATGTTAGCCACTTACAGAGAAGGGGGGAAAACACTTTCTACGAATGACTGGTTGCCGTTTTCACTTTTCTTTTGGTAAGAATTCACTTGTATTCTTGCACCGACACAGTCTGCTCACGTCAATTTTTGAGGAATTAGCACGCTACTTAGTACTTGCGTTCATCTCGGAATCTTTCTGAGACCAGAGAAAGTGCGTATGCTTGTTACGCATTTCGCCAGGGGCCAGAGCGCTGCTGCAGCCAAGTGGTGCCGCGTTCGACACCCGGGCGAGACCAGTCCGGGGTGCTCGGCTTTCCCCCGGGCTCGCGGCCGCGGTTCTGCGGTTCCCGTTGCTTACGGTGTCGGCCAGTAGGGGGTGGCCCTATATATATCGCCCCGGCGCTGCTGCTGACCACAGGGACAGCTGCACACAGCAAACGTGAGTACACGCTCGAGCGCGCGCTGCCGCATTCGCACCTCATTCATTCTCCTCCAGTCACCTAATCACCAACTTGGTGTTTCGTACGATGTCACCATATTTTTAAAATCGCGTAATCTGATCCTACCACTGTTCCAAGCCTTCCGACCGTCTTAACGTTCCACGTTTGTTCCGTTGTTCTCTGCGAGTTCACATGCAGTTCGTACGGAAATTAAACTAGTAGCGCTACTTGCATGAACAAACATTTTATCTTGATACTCTTCCATTGGTCCGTATCTGCACAAAAATAACAATGGGGATTGTGGATCTGCCTTGATGCAAAACATTTTTGTTTTATTCGTTTTCTACCCAAACTTGTTGCAGCGACAATATCGCCATCATCGATGCTTTTTTTCCCTTTTTTCTAAAACATACAAAATTAACATCGTTGTAGCGTTACAAAACATTATTACATGTGTACTATTTGGTTCCAAATATTGTTTTCAGTGTATTGTAAAATTACATTCAGAGTATTACAAAACTATGCTCTGAATACAGTTTTTGGATCCAAAAAGTTCACATGTAATTATGTTTTCAACTGTTTATAAAGACGCTAATTTCGCATGTTTTGCAATAAAGATGGTGATATTGTCACAGAAACTAGTTTGCGAAGAAAATAAATAAAGAAAAAGTGTTTTGCATCAAGGTGGACCCACAATTTCGATTGTTTACTTGAATTAAACTTAGATGATACGTGTGTTCTGAGTCGAAGCGAAATCTATTTATTTATTTTTTGCTCCTTGATAGTTTACGTACTGAGCTGAAATGTATGCGATATGGTAAGACGAAAAGTGAGAAACACGAACCTTACCAATACAGAGCTAAAAAATTTAAACTAGGTCCGTGCATAGATTCTGAATAGCAGACGAAAGGATTAAATCATCCACTACAATATATAGACTCTCTGTCTTCCAAGCGAATCAGCTGTGAATTAAACGCATTGCGGACAACTTCCTGACTGAAAGGGCGCACATCAAAACTACGCAAAAATGTCCATTTGAATTTAGCGCGGCCAAAAAACGCAGGTTTTCTCGGCTAATTTCAGTGATGAATTCTTCTTAGGAAATCAGTCGAGTAATATCATCGTGTTCGAGAGAAGTTTCGGCAAGTTTTTAACTTGTCATCTTCTGGCAAAGCACGCCACCGTGATAAATTTCTTTCCGGGTATTTTTAATGGTTGTTTATTCTGTTATTTGCAATGGCAGTGTCGTAACGGATGCAGTAAGTTATCAGTTCTTTTTCTTTATTGTGTCGCATCCGGCAGGAAGTTAACCAATGATTTAAACTAACTCACTACTTTAAATATTACGTAAACGCGGGTAGACCGAAGTGGATGTGACACTACTGTTAGAGTACGTTTTTGCCTAGTTAGAAAATAGATCTTGTGTTATTAGAGGACAGAATTAAAGCTCACTCTTGGAATGAGAAAGGTTAGAAGACGAAATCGTTGTGTCCGTGTCAAAGGAACTATACGGCCGTTTGCCTTAAACTGTTTTGGCAAACCACGGAAAACTTAAGTCCAACAGGCCGGACTGGGATTTGGATTGTTATGCTTCCAAATGGGAGTCCAGCGTTTGAGCACTGCGCGACCTCCCGCAGTCTCATTGCAGTGAATGTCAAATTTTGAATGCAACATACCTGCACAGACCTACACCTGTGTGACCTGCACAGAATGCAGCGGACAATTCAGTTTGAATATTCGATAACGTATAGCAGCCATATCTGCACATAAACTCCTTCATGGCATTTGTGGTAATTTAGAACATCTCTCTGTAAAGTGTTACTTACTTTTGCACTCGTATATTATTGCATTTATTTTTCTTCATTTTCTTTAAAAAAAGTACACATTACGTAGTAGCTTGTTCTTACAGCATATATGGCGCACATGGACACGCGGAAGCCGAGAAAAATAATAAAGCAAAAGTGCTGATTTGTGCTGATTCTCATAAGCGACTTCTAATCAAATTGCGTGTCAGTGGAGTATCGTCTCAGTTGTATCACTGGTTTCGTGATTTCCTGTCAGAAAGACCGCAGTTCGTACCCACTGACGGAAAATAATCCAGTAAGACAGAAGTAATATCTGGCGTTCTCCAAGGAAGTAGTATAGGCCATCTGCTGTTCCTGATCTACATAAACGAATTATATTAGAGTAGCCTTCTTAGATTTTTTACGAATGATGCTATCATTTATAATCTTGTAAAGTCATCAGATGATCGAAACGAATTGCAAAATGATTTAGACTAGGTATCTGTGTGTTGCAAAAGTGGCAATTGAATCTAAATAATGAAATGTGCTACGTCATCCACATGAGTACTAAAATGAAGCCGCTAAATTTCGGTTACACGATAAATCACAAAAAACTAAAGGCTGTAAATTCAGCTAAATGCTTAGAGATTACAGTTACGAATAACTTAAATTGGAACGATCACATAGATAATTTTGTGGGAAAAGCAAACCAAAGCCTGCGATTTATTGGCGGAACACTCAGAAAATGTAACAGGTCTTCTAGAGGGACTGCTTACACTACACTTGTCCACCCGGTTCTGGAGTATTGCTGTGCGGTGTGGGATTCGCATCAGATAGGATTGATGGATGCCATCGAAAATGTTCAAAGAAGGGAAGCTTGTCTTTTATCGAAGTAGGGGCAAGAGTGCCAGGGATATGATAGATGAATTGCTGTGGGAGTCATTAACAAAGGCGTTTTTCGTTGCGGCAGGACCTTCTCATGAAATTTCAGTCACCGTCTTTCGTTGACGATCAACTACATAGGGAGAAATAATCGTCATAATTTTAATAAGAGAAATCAGAGCTCGCAGGAAAAGATTTAAGCGTTCGTTTTTGGCGCTCGCTGTTCGAGAATGGAACAGTAGAGAAGTGGCTTGAAGGTGGTTCGATGAACCCTCTGCCAGGCACTTAACTGCGAATTGCAGAGTAATCATGTGGATCTGGATGTGGATATAGATTTTAAGGATGCTGTAGGATTTGTTGAAACAGAGTACATCCAAATAGTTCTTCAACCATAACTAGTGGTTCTACAATTCCAATATATTTTAGTGGTGTGTAGAGTAACAGTTATGGGAGCGGCCTGAAAAAAAAGTGACATTTTAAGCAGGATGTGGTAGAATCTATTTAAAAGTAAACACTCAGCTGAACGAAATACGTGACTTTGATAAAGCTTGCGCTATTTTCTGCAATTGTAAATGTATTAGTTCTGTTTCATTTATGATTGCGTTGAACTGATTGATTAGTCTGCTTTAAATGAGAAGAGAATAAGTGAACTGAGTTAAGGAATCATCTATTTCCTTTTCGAAATTGCGGTCAGGTTCGTTTTTTTATTCCTGTAACTGCACAATTCTTCAGCATCAACATTCAGTTTCTGTTTCTAAATGATGACAACAGCGAACTATGCATAGATTCTGCTAAATGTGTAGCAACAAGTTTTATTACCTTTTCTTTGCTTGTTAACGTGTCATGATTTTATTTCTTGTGAATGTGCCTCATACATCTTACAATATATGTGTGTATGAAGTATGTGTAAGGAGAACTGTAGTAATGGGGGTTTCAGACTATTGGCTAAGCTATAGTATTCTGTGTAAAACGTGGAAAAAGGTGATAATTTTGTGTCATTTACTTGCTGGCTATGAAACTTCCGGAAATTACGTAGTGAACCCTTAATATGTATTTTTTACTTTGCTTTGATGGCACTGCGAATTGTTTGCAATCACTTTGTGTGGCACGACAACAACACTTTTTTCACTAAGTCAACGAAACATGTCCTTCTTTTTGTAATTAGTACGACTCTTAATTATTACAGTTCGTAAATCTATTTCCACATCTTCATTTCCCGATTTTTTTCTGTCGCTTAACGTACGAGGCCTGTTCAGAAAGTAAGCTCCGATTGATTGCCAAATTGAAACCACAGTGAACATCAGAAATGTTTTACTTGTAACAATTAGCTACACCTTTCAGCTACTTCTCTACGTAGTCGCCGTTCTGACTTAGACTTTTGTCATAGCGTTGTACCAACTTTTCAATAGCCTCATCATAGAAGGCAGCCGCCAGTGCTTTCCGCCAATTCTCCACGCTGGCCTACACCTCGTTGTCTGTGTCAAAATGTTGTCTTCAAAGACAGCGGTTCATGTGACCAGAGATGAAACTCAGGGGGAGACAATTGCGGACTGTATTGTGGGTAATCTCACATTTCCATTTGAAAACGATGCAGGAGCATCTTCATTGCCCCTGCAGAATGCGGCTGAGAATTGTCTTGAAGAAGAAACAGCACGACAGTTATGTAATGTTAGCTGCATAGCTTCAGGCGAAATTTCTCACCAGGCCCTCGTACTTGGCGGCAGACACTATTTTCTAGACATCTTTACGCACTCACTGCGAGCTCAGAAATGAGAAGAGCGACGTGATGCTAACTGGGGTTATACTAGAGACACTACCCAACACATCTGTGCAAAGCTTTATCGGATTTTCATAGTCGTTTCCATTTCGCGACCGATCGGAGCTTACTTTCTGAACGCCCCTCGTATTTATAAGACTAATTCAGACTAGACCAGAGCACGAGAAGAGTTACAGACTTTTGTCATCTTAGTGTACATGGGGTTGAGATTATTTGGGACGCTGTGGGCTCTACGTAAGCATTAGCTTGAAGTAAAGTAGGAAAACCGCACATATACGACAGGCGATTTTCTGTACAGCTATGCAGTGTGATTCCATAATGATTTTACAAATTTTCATGGATGATGGAGAAGCGTAAACGTATCAATTTGAGGCAAGGGACCCAGATCCTGAAAGGACCGACTCCAAAGTTATAAGCGAAAACCGTTCTGATGCCTCTGACAATGGACCTCTTCTACTGCAAGCTCTGCTTTCCGTATTTTGGGAGGAGGCAGTGTGTACAAAAACAAGAAAAAAAATTCGAGTAAACATGGACTCAAAAGTACATGCCTTAAGAGCTCTGAGCTTTTGTTCGTCTTCGCTACTGTGAAATCTCTTCTACTGAACAAGTACTCATGGCTCTTAAGGTATGCATTTTAGTGCCCATGTTTATTAGCCATTTTTTTTGTTTGCTCAATACTACTTCCTCAATAAATGGAAGGCAAAGAGCTTGGAGCAGATGAGGTCCATTGCAAGAGGTATCAGAACTACACTACTGGCCATTAAAATTGCTACACCAACAAGAAATGCAGATGATAAACGGGTATTCATTGGACAAATATATTATACTAGAACTGACACGTGATTACATTTTCACGAAATTTGGGTGCATAGATCCTGATAAATCAGTACCCAGAACAACCACCTCTGGACGTAATAACGACCATGATACGCCTGGGCATTGAGTCAAACAGAGCTTGGATGGCATGTACAGGTACAGCTGCCCATGCAGCTTCAATACGATACCACAGTTCACCAAGAGTAATGACTGGCGTATTGTGACGAGCCAGTTGCTCGGCCACCATTGACTACACATTTTAATTGGTGAGAGATCTGGAGAATGTGCTGGCCAGGGCAGCAGTCGAACATTTTCTGTATCCAGAAAGGCCCGGACACGACGTGCAACATGCAGTCGTGCCTTATCCTGATGAAATGTAGGGTTTCGCAGGGATTGAATGAAGGGTAGAGCCACGGATCGTAACACATCTGAAATGTAACGTACACTGTTCAAAGTGCCGTCAAAGCGAACAAGAGGTGACCTAGACGTGTAACCAATGGCACCCCATACCATCACGCCGGGTGATACGCCAGTTTGGTGATGACGAATACACGCTTCCAATGTGCGTTCACCGTGATGTCACCAAACACGGATGCGACCATCACGATGCTGTAAACAGAACCTGGATTCATCTGAAAACATGACGTTTTGCCATTCGTGCACCCAGGTTCGTCGTTGAGTACACCAACGCAGGCGATCCTGTCTGTGATGCAGCGTCAAGGGTAATCGCAGCCACGGTCTCCGAGCTGATAGTCCATGCTGCTGCAAACGTCGTCGAACTGTTCGTGCAGATGGTTGTTGTCTTGCAAACGTCCCCATTTGTTGACTGAGGGATCGAGACGTGGCTGCACGATCCGTTACAGCCATGCAGATAAGATGCCTGTCATCTCGACTGCTAGTGACAGGAGGCCGATGGGATCCAGCACGGCGTTCCGTATTACCCTCCTGAACCCACCGATTCCATATTCTGCTAACAGTCATTGGTTCTCGACCAACGCGACCAGCAATGTCGCGACACGATAAACCCCAATCGCGATAGGCTACAATCCGACCTTTATCAAAGTCGGAAACGTGATGGTACGCATTTCTCCTCCTTACACGAGGCATCACAACGACGTTTCAACAGGCAACGCCGGTCAACTGCTTTCTGTGTATGAGAAATCGGTTGGAAACTTTCCTCATGTCAACACGTTGTAGGTGTCGCCACAGGCGCCAACCTTGTGTGAATGCTCTGCAAAGCTAATCATTTGCATATCACAGCATCTTCTTCCTGTCGGTTAAATTTCGCGTCGGTAGCACGTCATCTTAGTGGTGTAGCAATTTTAATGGCCAGTACTGTATATTCGTGTATAGCTTAAAGCCTGGTTGTTTCCGGACCAGAGTCCCTCACATCAGACTAACACATTTACGCTTTTCCATTATCCCTGGAAGATCGTAACATCATCACGGAATCACTGGACAGAAAATCCTCTATCGTATGTTTGCGATTTCCTTACTTTACTTGAAGCTCATTGCGGACGTAACGCTCACTGCGGCACTAGGCTCGCTTCACAGTGTCCACATCAATCAGAACCACAAATACACTGGGGTGACAAAAGTCATGGGATACCTCCTGAATTGGTGTTGGAGCTCCTTTTGCACGGTGTAGTTCCGCAATTCGATGTGGCATTGACTCAACAAGCCGTTGGAAGTCCTCTGCAGAAATATTGAGGCATGCTGCCTCTACAGCCGCCACAATTACGCAAGTGTTGTCGGTGCAGGATTTTGAGCGCGAACTATCCTGGCGATTACGTTCCATAAATGTTCGATGGGATTCATGTCGGGCGATGTGGATGTCAAACCATTGGTTCGAACTGCCCAGAATGTTTTTCAAACCAATCACGAAGAATTGTGGCCCTGTTTGGGAACATGAAGTCCATGGATGGATAAGAAAATGTCTCCAAGTAGCCGAACATAGCCATTTGCAGTCAATGATCGTCTTAGCTGGACCAGAGGAACCACACCATTCCACGTAAACACAGCTCACACGATTATGGAGCCATCACCAGCTTGCACAGTGCTTTGTTGACAGTCTGGTTCCATTGCTTAGTGCGGTCAGCGCCACACTCGAACGCTAGTATTAGCTCTTGCCAACTGAAATTGGGACTATATGATCAGGCTAGTCCTCTCCCACGTCGTTCGTCTGCTGCCACAATCCATTGACGCCAGATTTCACCCCACTGTCATAACGGATACATTTGTCTTACGTCCCACATTGATTTCTCCGGTTATTTCGCGCAATATTGCTTGTCTGTTAGCACTGTAAATTCTAAACAAACGCCTCTACTCTCCGTCGTTACGTGAAGTCCGTCGGCCAGTGTGTTGTCCGTGGTGATCGGTAATTTCTGAAATTTGGTATTCTCGGCACACTCCTGACAATGTCTCAACAATGCCTGACGTGCGATACAAAATTTGATTGTTCTACCAGCTGGATGAAATATCAGCAAAGCCAACAAACACTTTCTTACTTCGAGAAGAGTTGCCCCAATATATGATGTTCTAAGACATGAGGTGAATGAAAATGAAAAGCAAGTCAACTTTTTTACGTTTTCATCTCCAAAATCTTAGACGTTTGAGAATGTCTGTAACATGTAACTTCCAGTTCGCCTTATTATCAATGTAAACACCTAAGAATTAAGAATACTGTGTTTCATTTTATGATTATTACTAACAGTGTGGTCAGGTCTTTCGTACTACAGAATTACGTGAACTGTGTTTTAACTAAATTTAGCGACATCCATTTGAAGATAATCTGTTATTAACTTTCAATAAAATTCTGTTTACATTTTCAAGTGTTGAAGTTCTTTCTTTAGTCCTTATAGAATACTGAATAGCCTGTGGTCCCAAATTCTTTTCATTATTTTTATTACTGATTTCTATTTATACCCTCATCATCGCGGAGTGGTCTTAGGCGCCTTGCCACGGTTCGCGCGGCTCCCCCCTTCGGAGGTTCGAGTCCTCCCTTGGGCATGTGTGTGTGTGTTGTCCTTACCTTAAGTTAGTTTAAGAGATGAACTAGTGTGTAAGCCCAGGGAGCGGTGACCTCAGCAGTTTGGTCCCATAGGAACTTACCACGAATTTCCAATTTCCATCATCATCAAACATATCTTACATTCTAAACTATTACATAAAACTTCACCGTCAACAGATATAATGACAGAATAAAACAGTAATAAATTGATAATGAGTCGGTTTATCTGTTGACAGTGCCTATTTTGACTATATGGCTTTTATGTTTTCTGTAATAGTTTAGAATGAAAGACATATATGATGGTGATAGTATATATCGAAACCGGCAATAAAATAAAGGAAAAAAAATTGAGGCCAAAGACTGTGTCGCTTTTGTGCTTCAGTGTGATGAAGTCACATTTAATAATTTCTCCGTTAGGCTTATAATACTTGTTTCATCAGCAAAGCGAACTATTTCAGCTACTTGTATGTATGATGGCAGATCATTTATACATAAGACAAGAAGAAGAGCGGACCCACTATCGATGCCTGTGGTATATTTGCAGTGATTATTCGCCATTCTGAAGATGCTGTTTAGTTGTGGAAACTCTCTGGGTTTTATTAATGTGGCATTCTACATCCTTTTAGTTAGACAGGTATATAAAAAGAACAATAGCGGTTCAAACATCGATCACTGTGACTCACTTGTAGCGATTATTCCCATTCTGAAGATACCGCTTTTTGATGTACACTCCCTGGGTTTCATAATGCGATACACTGAATCCTTTTAGTGAAATAAGATGTAAACCAGTTACTAGCAAGATAATAAATATTTGAGCTTTTCTAGAAGAATGCTGTGAACTGCAGAATCCAATGCTTCTGAGAAGTGAGAGAAAATACCTCAGTAAGCAGTAATATCTGCGTGTACGTTTGCATAACTACTCTGCAGTTCCAGTGACTGGCTGCGGATTCATCCAACCACTTTCAGTTCCACTCTCGAAAAGCACGTGGAAGAAACATTCATTTAATCTGACCCCGATGTAAGTAGAAGTCAACAAAATATTTACACATCGGAGGAGAAAGTTGGATGAAATTTCGTGAAAAGATTTAACGACAACGAGAAACGCCTTTGTTTTAATAGCGGCCACCCCTACTTGCGTATGATGTCCGACAATCTCTTCCCTTTTTCGCGGAAACATAGAACAAGCTGCCTTTCCTTGAACATTTTCGATGTGATCCATCTCTTCCATTTGGTGTGGTCCAGAAGAAGACGGACAAGCGAAGTGTAAACAGTCTCTTTAGCAGATTTGTTTCATCTTCGAAATGTTCTGCAAATTGTACGTAGTATTTGGACCGCCTTCCCCAGAACATTTTCTACGTGAACGTTGCACTTTAAGTTGTTCGTAATTGTAATCCGTAAGTATTTAGTTGAACCGATAGCCTTCAATTTGGTGAGATTTATCGAGTAGTCTAAATTTAACGGATCCCTTTTAGCACTTATGTGGGCAACTTGACCTTTTTTATTGTTTCGAGGAGTTATCACTTTTCACACGATACAGATATCTTGAGTAAACCATTTTGTAATTAGTACTGATATTCAGATGACTTTATTATATGGTAAACGAAAGCATCGTCTGGAAACAATCTAAGAAGGCTGCTCAGGTTGTCTCCCAAATCTTTTGTGTAGATTTGAAACAGCAGAGAACCTATAATACTTTCTTGGGAAATGTCACGTATCACTTCTGTTTCACTCGATGGCTGTCCGCCGATTACTACGTACAATGTC
The DNA here is from genome assembly GCF_023898315.1 of Schistocerca nitens. NCBI lineage: Eukaryota > Metazoa > Arthropoda > Insecta > Orthoptera > Acrididae > Schistocerca > Schistocerca nitens. The sequence continues at coordinate 579,643,470 of NC_064618.1, read as the reverse complement.
CTTCCTGACAGGACATCACGAACCCAGTCCCACAACTGAAACGATACTTCATAGAAACGCAATTTGATTATCTAGAAATGTAGAAACGCGGTATCAGTTTGAGACCCCGTCGATATAACTCATTACTTCCAGTGAATAAGGAACTACTTGTGTTTCACAAGGATATATTTTCCGATTCCCTGTTTCGTGTCAATAGATTTTGTCCTTCGAGGTAACTCGTATTGTTCGAACACAATACATGTTACAAAATCCTACTGAAAATCAACGTCAATGACTCTGACATCGACGTCTGGCTTGTATAATTAAGCGGGTTATTTCTGTCTTTCCTTTCTTGTGGATTGGTATGATCTCTGGAGCTATTCAGCCGTTAGGCATGGATCTTTCGTCGAGCGAGCGGTAGTATATGATTGATAAATATGGAACTATTACATCAGCATACTCCCAAAGGAACCTGATTGGTATACTGTCGGGACAGGAAGACTTGCCTTTATTTAGGGAATACACCAGGGGGATGCTCAATTTTGAAACCGATATTCTTGATTTTCTTCAATAAACAAACAAAAAAATTCAAAACTGACTTTAGGTCGTTATTGTACACCCTTATGAACGTATTATGTACCTTTTTTATGGACAAAACTTGCACCCAGAGGACACAACACGACATCGACCAAAGGCCTTAGCAGAGTGCGAAGCCGGTTGGTGGGAGCTCTGAAAACCATGATTTTCAACCTAGAACAAAATTTCAAAATCTGCTTTGAACTGACGATATTGTGTAAAGTAGTACTCACGAATATTTATCAAATGTGGTTTTTAACAAAATGGTGGCTGTTTGGCTGAAAAGTCAATGTTTTCGACGAAGAAAGTGTCTTACAAAACGGCGCATCAAAAAATTAATTTAAAGTGTACAAAATGTACAAAAATGTATAATGTAATTGCACATATATTTTATGAGTTACAATTCCAACGAAATTAAAAAAAAAAACGTTGATTAACTGGCTTCCGATTACCAATCGACGTGTTATTTGCACGACTGGGATGATGTTTTAGATCTTTTCTATCCGTATACCGGTAAAAACACATGTCTGTCATTTTCAAGCACTCAGGTTTTTTTAATGGCACACAACGCCTCTTTAGTGTTTTATTGTTTATTAAAGTACAACCCAGCTTTCGGCATTTTATGCCAATTTCATGTATTTATTTTTATATCTTTAACATATACTGCAGGATACTTAACATGTTGTCAAGCTCAAACTTGACCATAAATTAAGAAACTTCGAGCTTGACAACATGTTAAATGTTAAAGATCGAACATTAAATACTTGGAAATGACATAGGAGGCCGAAACCTAGGTTGTACTTAAATAAGCCGGCCGAAGTGGCCGTGCGGTTAAAGGCGCTGCAGCCTGGAACCGCAAGTCCGCTACGGTCGCAGGTTCGAATCCCGCCTAGGGCATGGATGTTTGTGATGTCCTTAGGTTAGTTAGGTTTAAGTAGTTCTAAGTTCTAGGGGACTAATGACATCAGCAGTTGAGTCCCATAGTGCTCAGAGCCATTTGAACCATTTGTACTTAAATAAACAATAAAACGGTAAAATGACGATGTGTTCCTTTAAAAAATAATGTACGACTGTTGCTCAGCAACAACAAAATCGTTTACTCAAGTTTCGCTTCGTATAAAAAACAAACGAAATAACAAGTTAAGCAGACGCGAGACAAGCACATGCTTTCAGACTATTTACCATAAACGTATCGTGTGACGAAGAGAAATTATATTGAAAATAGTACTTCAGTTGATACTAATGCTCTCTGTGGTACATTAGAAATTAACAGGACCTCTATTCCGTCGGTAACTATTTCAGTAATATATCATTTGCATTCGAGTGCTCAGATGCGCCAGACCCTCATCCACTAAATCTTGGTTATAACATATTTTAATATTTATGGCACACTTTATATGGATAATCTTAAAGACAGACTCTCTAGGAATGTTTTTAGCCAATAAAGAAACTAACCTAAAAGAATTCCTGCCCTGTAGTTCTACTCCCTTAAATTCTTTACAGGAGAATGGAAAAACTGGTAGAAGCCGACCTAGGGGAAGATCAGTTTGGATTCCGTAAAAATATTGGAGCACGTGAGGCACTACTGACCCTACGACTTATCGTAGAAAATAGATTAAAGAATCGCAAACCTACGTTTCTAGCATTTGTAGACTTAGAGAAAGCTTTTGACAATGTTGACTGGAATACTCTCTTTCAAATTCTGAAGGTTGTAGGGGTAAAATACAGGGAGCGAAAGGCTATTTACAATTTGTACAGAAACCAGATGGCAGTTATAAGAGTCGAGGGACATGAAAGGTAAGCAATGCTTGGGAAGGTACTGAGACAGGGTTGTAGCCTCTCCCCGATGTTATTCAATCTGTATATTGAGCAAGCAGTAAACAAAAGAAATATTCGGAGTAGGTATTAAAATCCACGGAGAAGAAATAAAAACTTTGAGGTTTGCCGATGACATTGTAATTCTGTCAGAGACAGCAAAGGACTTGGAAGAGCAGTTGAACGGAATGGACATTGTCTTGAAAGGAGGATATAAGATGAACATCAAAAAAAGCAAAACGAGGATAATGGAATGTAGTTGAATTAAGTCGGGTTATGCTGAGGGAATTAGATTAGGAAATGAGAAACTTAAAATAGTAAAGGAGTTTTGCTATTTGGGGAGCAAAATAACTGATGATGGTCGAAGTAGAGAGGATATAAAATGTAGAATGACAATGGCAAGGAAAGCGTTTCTGAAGAAGAGAAATTTGTTAACATCGAGTATAGATTTAAGTGTAAAGAAGTCGTTGCTGAACTATTTGTATGGAGTGTAGCCATGTATGGAAGTGAAACATGGATGATAAATTGTTTGGACAAGAAGAGAATAGAAGCTTTCGAAACGTGGTGCTACAGAAGAATGTTGAAGATTAGGTGGGTAGATCACGTAACTAATGAGGAGGTATTGAATAGGATTGGGGAGAAGAAAAGTTTGTGGCACAACTTGACAAGAAGCAGGGACCGGTTGGTAGGACATGTTCTGAGGCATCAAGGGATCACCAATTTAGTGTTGCAGGGCAGCGTGGAGGGTAAAATTCGTAGAGGGAGACCAAGAGATGAATACACTAAGCAGATTCAGAAGGATGTAGGTTGCAGTGGGTACTGGGACAAGAAGAAGCTTGCACAGGATAGAGTTGCATGGAGAGCTTCTAACGATACCACCACTTGCAAAGTAGGTTAGAAATCAGATTAATAATGTTGCTAACGCAACATATGTTCGTTTTATCGGGCAACAACAAAGTTATTGATTGTGGATGGTATCGTCAACATGGAAATAATGAAGTCACTGTAAAAAAGTCATTAGTTTTGGCACTTATCTTGAATGGATTCCCACGTAGATTTCGTCGAAGTTGTTATGGCTCATCTTGTTGATTCTAGGGTGATTCCACTTTGACTGCTAGAAGGTTCTGATCTGTATTTTAGCAATATTTGAAGACCTAACAAATGCATTTTTCAGGAAATTCTTAATGATCAAGCAATCCCAGATCAGAACAATGGTATGGTAGAAATAATTTTTGACTTGATGTTCACGATCCGCATTTTTATTAAACTTCTTGTAAATTCACATAGAGTTCTTCTTAATTGTCACATCATCAAGAAAAAAGTTTTGCATCAATATTCATATATTTCATTTCCACTTTAACCAAACACGAGACTTGACTGTTCTTTTACAAAGCGAAATAACAACTTGACTTCTGCAAAGCGAAACAAAGACGGCTCTGTTCGCATTGGCGCCAAAACGGTTACAAGTAAGTCAAAGATTATGACAGTCTCACAGAAATGAATACGCACAAGAACCATATCACTGTAATATATCGATACATCGGAGTACCTATACATTAATAAAACCAAATGTGAATATTATCACAAAAATATGTCTGTTACTTCGCAGAAAAGTAGTACGATATTACTGGTATCGAGAACTGAGGTTGGAGTGCCGTAATGGTCACGTAAATAAAGAACCATTACAAGCTGCATCAAACCAGTCTCAGGACTGACGACCACAACAACAACAACCAATGTTTAGTAACTCCGCTTTAGTGGATCTGTAGTCGATAATTTTAGTATCGCTATCACACTGCGAAGGTTTCGTATGTGTCCTGCTGTTGGTGTATTTTACACGTTACTGTAGTTGACTGTAAAGTGTGGCAGCAGGGTAACAGCGTGTTCTGAGAAGTGAAGCGATAGAAGGACGCGGGTAGCCAGTACAGTGTTGGCGTTTTCCTGCAGGATGAAGGTGTGGTGCGGCCTGCTGGTGGTGGCCGTGGTGCTGGAGTCGGCCCTGGCCCTGGACCTGGGCCTGAGCAGCCTGTTCGGCGGCAGCAGTGATGCTGGGAAGGAGGCCGTAGCTGAGGCGGCAGAGGGCGCGGACGTGAGCCCCAGCGCCGTCGCGGCCGGCGACTCCGCGGAGGGCAAGCAGACCGTGGCGCCGCCGCTGCAGCTGCCGGGCCTGCCGCCGCTGCCGGGCATCCCGGGCCTGCCGGCGCTCCCCACGCTGCCGCCGTTACCCGTCACGCTGCCCTCGCTGCCCGGCATGCCGCCCATACACCGCACCGAGACCGTCTACGCCACGCGCACCGTCTTCGTCGAGGTGCGTAGCCCACCGCAGCGAAATTCGCATTTGCGCTAGTCTACCGTACCTGTCCCACAAGCTCCGACATAGTCGCGAATAGAACAGTGATCCAGTAAGAGTAGAATTGGTTTCTTCCGTACCAGGCTGTGATCAAAAGACTTCTCGCTCCTTAGATTGCCGATTTCGGCCAGCGATGGTCATCGTTAGATCACTTTTCAAACAGAACTGAGGATAGTCATCGCTGAGCGAAGCCGTTGAGCTAGGGACTAAAACGTATTCTGATCATGCACTATTGACCATTAAAATTGCTGCACCACTGAGACGACGTGCCATAGATGCGAAATTTAACCTACAGGAAGAAGATGCTGTGATAAGTAAATGATTAGCTTTTCAGAGCATTCATACAAGGTTGGCACCGGTGGCGATACCTACAACGTGCTGACATGAGGAAAGTTTCCAACCGATTTCTCATACACAAACAGCAGTTGACCGGCGTTGCCTCGTGAAACGTTGTTGTGATGCCTCGTGTAACGAGGAGTAATGCGTACCATCGCGTTTCCGACTTTGATAAAGGTCGGATTGTAGCCTATCGCGATTGCGGTTTATCGTATCGTGACATTGCTGCTCGCGTTGGCCGAGACTATTAGCAGAATTTGGTTTCGATGGGTCCAGGAGGGTAATACGGATCGCCGTGCTGGATCCCAACGGCCTCGTATCACTAGCAGTCAAGATGACAGGCATCTTATCCGCATGGCTGTAACGGATCGTGCAGCCACGCCTCGATCCCTCAGTCAACAGATGGGGACGTTTGCAAGACAACAACCGTCTGCACGAACAGTTCGACAACGTTTGCAGCAGCATGGACTATCAGCTCGGAGACCGTGGCTGCGGTTACCCTTGACGCTGCATCACATACAGGAGCGCCTCCGATGGTGTACTCAACGACGAACCTGGGTGCACGAATGGCAAAACGTCATTTTTTCGGATGAATCCAGGTTCGTTTCGAGTCTCGTGATGGTCACATCCGTGTTTGGCGACATCGCGGTGAACGCACATTGGAAGCGTGTATTCGTCATCGCCGTACTGGCGTATCACCCAGCGTGATGGTATGGGGTGCCATTGGTTACACGTCTCTGTCACCTCTTGCTCGCACTGACGGCACTTTGTACAGTGGACGTTACATTTCAGATGTTTTACGACCCGTGGCTCTACCCTTCATTCGATCTCTGCGAAACCCTACATTTCAGCAGGATAATGTACGGCCTCATGTTGCGGGTCCTGTACGGGCCTGTCTGGATACAGAAAATGTTCGACTGCTGCCCTGGCCAGCACGTTCTCCAGATCTCTCAGCAATTGAAAACGTCTGGTCAATGGTGGCTCAGCAACTGGCTCGTCGCAATACGCCAGTCACTACTCTTGATGAACTGTGGTATCGTGTTGAAGCTGCACGGGCAGCTGTACCTGTACACGCCATCCAAGCTCTGTTTGACTCAATGGCTAGGCGTATCAAGGCCGTTATTACGGCCAGAGGTGGTTGTTCTGCGTACTGATTTCTCAGGATATATGCACCCAAACTGCGTGAAAATGTAATCACATGTCAGTTCTAGTGTAATATATTTGTCCAATGAATACCCATTTATCATCTACATTTCTTCTTGGTGTAGCAATTTTAATGGCCAGTAGTGTAGATGGAAGTAAAAGCTAGTTATTCTACGACACATGTTATGGGGAGCCATACAATGCTGTTGTGGTGTTCAACCCGAAGACTGAATGTATCGTCGATAAGGAACTTCGTCATTTTCTCGCTAAGCGTTTCGAATCCTCAGGTGCAGAATTGCGTAGTTAAATTCCTGGTGTTAGTGTAGTGCACAGACGTCTTTTCACTGGAGCTGACGATGTCTAAGGCACGTCGCATTTAGTCTTTTGTTAAAGTCAAAAAACATGAATTACTACCAGTAAATTGTATTTACGAGGGATTTTAACTACACAGCCCTCCACCTGAGATGATGTTCACCATCTAAACGCTTAGAGGTAAAATGAAGAAGTCATTGACACAGTAAACTGTTTCATGTATTCCAGAATGAAATTTCCACTCTGCAGTGGAGTTTGCGGTCATATGAAACTTCCAGACAGATTGAAACTTTGTGCTGGACCGAGACCCGAACTCGGGACGTTTGCCTTTCGGAGGCAAATGTTCTACCCATTTTTTTCCTCTTTTTTCGTCATCTTTCTCATCGTTCGATCGTGGCGGACGTCACATGACACCTCTACAAGTTCATCGCTGATTACTGCACTCAGTTCTCTGAGCTATTGTGCCGGCGTGACTGAACTACCCAAGAATGTCTCACGACCCTTCCTCAGAGCATTACTTCCGCGAATACCTTATTTCATACCTTCCAAAGTTCACAGAACGTCATCCAGGCTGGGGCTAAGCCGTGCTTCCGTAATATCCTTTCTTTCAGGCGTTCAAAAATGTTCAAACGTGTGAAATCTTATGGGACTTAACTGATAAGGTCATCAGTCCCTAAGCTTACACACTACTTAACCTAAATTATCCTAAGGACAAACACACACACACACAAACACACACAAACATGCCCGAGGGAGGACTTGAACCTCCGCCGGGACGAGCCACACAGTCCATGACTGCAGCGCCCTCAGACCGCTCGGCTAATCCCGCGCGGCTTTTCTTTCAGGAGTACTTGTCCTGTAAGTTTCGTACGAGGAGTTATGTGAAGCGTGCAATGTAGGAGGTACTGACAGAAGTAAAGCTATGAGGACTGCTGGTGAGTCGTGCTTGGGTAGCTCTGTTGGTAGAGCATTTGCCATCAAAAGGCAAACCTCCCGAGCACGTGTCTTGGTCCCAAAAACAGTTTTACACCAAGGTGACAAAAGTCATGGCATACCTCCTAATATCGTGTCGGACCTCCTTTTGCCCGGCATAGTGCAGCAGCCCGACGTGGCATGGACTCAACAAATCGTTGGAAGTTCCCTGCAGAAATTCTGAGCCGTGCTGCCGCTATAGCCATCCATAATAGTGAAAGCGTTGACGGTGCAGGAATTCGGTCGCTTCTCTGTTATGTCCCACGAATGTTCGATGCGATTCATGTCTGGCGATGCGGGTGGCCGAATCATTCGCTCGAATTATCAGAATGTTCTTCAAACCAATTTCGCGAAAAACTGGGGTCCTGTGACATGGGGCATTATCACGGGCACATGAAGTACATGAATGGCTGAAAGCGGTCTCCAAGTAGTCGAACATAACCATGTAAACACACTCCACACTGATAGACTATGTAGCCACCAACACCTTGCACAGTGCCTGTTGACAACTTGGGTCCATCGCTTCATGGGGTCTCTGCCACACTCGAACCCTAGCATCAGCTAGTGCCAACTAAAATAGGGACTCGTATGACCAGGCCACGGTTTTCCAGTCGTCTATTGGCAAACCGATACGGGCACGAGCCCTGGAGAGGGGCTGCAGACGATGTCGTGCTGTTAGCAAAAGCACTCGCTCGGTCGTCTGCTACCACAGCCAATTAACGCCAAATTTCGCCCCTCTGTCTTAGCGGAAATTTGGTATTCTTGCCACACTCTTGACACTGTGGATCTCGGAATACCGAATTCCCTAACGATTTCCGAAACGGAGAGTCCCATGCGTCTAGCTCCAACTACCATTCCGCATTCAAAATCTGTAAATTCCCTGCGAGCGGCCATAATCACGCCGGAAACCCTTTCACATGAATTACCTGAGAAAAAATGACAGATCCACTAATGCTCTGCCCTTTTACATCTTGCGTACGCGACGCTGCCGCCGACTTTATATGTATGTGCATGTCGCTATCCCGTGACTTTTGTCGCTTAGTGTAATCTACCAGGAAGTTTGTTGTTTTATTTATTGTCGGAAGACTGGTGTCGGTCGGCGCTCCATGCTGTGCCCTCGGAAATCTCTTCATCTCTCCACTACTACACCCTACATCCATTTGGGCCCACTCACTGCAGCCAAGCTTTTGCAACGTAGTCCCAACCCACATTCTCTTCCACTACGAAACTGACGATTCCTTGTAGTACCAGTACGTGTGCCAGGCAACCGAACCCTTCTTATAGTCAAGTTGAAGAGTATTTTGCCGCGCGGGTTTAGCCGAGCGCTCTAAGGGCGCTACAATCGTGGACTGTGCGGCTGGTCCCGGCGGAGGTTCGAGTCCTCCCTCGGGCATGGGTGTATGTGTTTGTCCTTAGGATATTTTAGGTTAAGTAGTGTGTAAGGTTAGGGACTGATGACCGTAGCAGTTAAGTCCCATAAGATTTCACACACATTTGAACATTTTTTTTAATAGTATTTTTTTCTCTCCAATTCTCTTCAGTACCTCCTTATTAGTAATTCGATCTACTCATCTAATCTGACACATTTTTCTGTGGTTACCTGTTGTGAAGTCATAGCATAGAGATTATGACGCAGCAGTTAACCAAAGGTGTTATTTATTTAACTGAAAAACACAACGTGTTTCTGGAAGACAGGATCCCATTATCAAATTGCATAAACAAGGTAAACAGAAATCATCATTTCTCATTATTTCATGTACTAACATACATACAACGGACTGATTTTCGTTATTCCGTTACGGGCGTCTTCGTATGTGAAATAATGACTTAAGTTTTCCTTGTTTGTGGAACCTGATAATGGGATAGTGTCTTCTAGAAAAACCATCTGTTATTAAATTAAATATGTTACACACTTAGGCAACTGGTGCCTCATAATCTCAGTACTGATGCTCCTGCAGCACCACAGTTCGAAAGCTTATGTTCTCCCCTTGTGTGATCCGTTTGCCCGCATCTCGTGGTCGTGCGGTAGCGTTCTCGCTTCCCACGCCCGGGTTCCCGGGTTCGATTCCCGGCGGGGTCAGGGATTTTCTCTGCCTCGTGATGGCTGGGTGTTGTGTGCTGTCCTTAGGTTAGTTAGGTTTAAGTAGTTCTAAGTTCTAGGGGACTTATGACCACAGCAGTTGAGTCCCATAGTGCTCAGACCCATTTGAGCCATTTGTGATCCGTTTATCGCCCACGTTTTACCTCCGTACAGCGTTACACTCCAGGCATGTTCAGCAAAGATTTTCTTTGAAGTCTGATTCGCAGTTATCGTTAATTCCTTATATCAATTTTTAGTTCACTGTTGCAGTATTGCACAATTTCGGCCTTAGGCAAGTTTGAAGTGCCTTGTACTGTTGGTACATGTTGTAAATGAAGCTTGCCACGCGACATTTGCTCTAAGAAGTGCTAGGCTAAGTGGTGGTCTTCATGTACAACAAGAACAACAGGCCACTGTTGCAAAATTTCCCGTCGAAGATTTTTGATGAACGGACAGCCAAAGAATGTAAAGTACCGCACAAAGCGTAATTTGTGTACTGATTTGTCACTGTACTGTAAATCTCATACTGCTTTTGTAAGAAAGTTGTCGACAGGGCAACAGCAGAAGGCCTGCGGACGAAATTGTACAATAGTGCGGAATTAAACTAAAAATTAACAGCTTCAGAAAAGACCTCCTAAGTCTTATATTTTCTAGAAACGATTTTCTTGCTATTGTTAGGCTGTATTGTATCGCTATTTTGGCCACTATTGGTTACTTTGTTGCCAGAATAGTAAAACTAATCTACTACTTTTAGCGTCAAGTGTACAAAACTAATTCCCTCAGCAACGCCTGACTTAAGTCGATTACACCCCGTTGCCCTTATTATTTCCTACTCAAGTCAGTAATTGTGCAGTCTTGATGACAGAATGTTGTCATCTGGAACATTATAATTATGGTGAATTTTGATGACTTGAAATGTTCGTCTTCACCCAAACATTTATCCGTGGCTTCATTGCTTTTTTCATAAATCAGTTTTTGAGGTCACATCTGCAAACTGTTTTATGTACCAGTCACGCCCTTTGTATTTAGTTGCACTGCAGTTTCGCTGATGCATTGTTTGACGTAGATGTAGACGTTTATTGTCACAGTAGGTAGCCCCTGAGCATGGTGTTGTAATCCTCCGATGTCGTTCACAGTCTAAATTGTCGCCAATGAAGTGCAGCTAAAAAGAAAGGAAGTTTCAGATGTGTGAAACTTGGGCAGGGGGAAAGATCTGTTCCCCCACAGTTACATTAAAAAGTCGAATTTAGTGCACAACTTCTCACAGTATTTACTTGTAAAATATGATTCAAACAATTATTTTCGGTTAAGATTCTTCATTTCAACTTGAGCAGTTGATTCGCCTACAGATATATGGACGGTATAATGCCATATTTGATACTGATGCCATGCAGTATGCAAATTACCTCTATGACGACGGTATCTTTCTCAGTATTCAACGGATTGACGATTCCATTTCGATGAGTATTGTTGTTGTGTCTACCAGGTGCTGCGGTTTTTTATGCCTGCTCACTACGCCTCAGAAATAATGCTAAAACACTCCTTGAAATATTTACGCACAGATATGGAATTATCAACTGGTTGGATAAGCGGAAATATACCCACGCTGAGCGACAGTTAGAGATCAGTAAGTCGAATTAGCTATCGAACACTGTGTACTGCTGTAATCAGACTGCTTCTAAGTTCAGATACTATTGGAAGAATGAAAGAATTATTCTCCCGACAGGCGTTAGAGCGGTATCCGAGCGTAAAAAGCTGTAAGATTGTGGGTACCTTGCATATTAGAGTGCATTAGTAATAAATACACCTGTGTCTTGTTTCGTAAGTAACATCTTAAAAGCTGTAACCTGTTTCCAGGCCAACGCTCATACCCATCTCAAAATGTCATGATATTTTGGACAGGCCACAATATATTCTGTGAGTCTGTAGATGATTTCAATCTTTAGAAGATTTCAATCTTAAAGTTAAAACTGCTAATGTTTAATGTAAAATTATGTGACTCGTAGAACATTTTAAAATGAAATTATAATGTATTACAGCCGATGAAAAGTATTGTTGGTATTAGCTTTCGAAACATACAACTTCTTCTTTACAAAAGTAAAGGGAGGAGCACGCATCAACACCATTGTCAGACATCTGACATCAACTGCTGGATAAAAGACTACCCCCGACTTTTGCACGCCTTGCGGTCTGCAGATATACGCAATCAGCATCGTTCCTGCGAGATTTATAATTTCATTTAAGCACCTTCCACTGGGTATTGAGCCTGGTAATTTCTTATATCTTGGAATCCAGCAAAGAATTTCCTTTGTCCATCAGTCAACCACTTGCCTGGCTGCATGACCCATCCACCTCCATTTCATTTTCTTTGAGGCTCCAGCCCATCAGTTTTTGGGTGGTTTTCTATTTAAAAGCATTTTTCTCATTGCGATAAGCCAAAACTGGTTATCCACACTTATTGTAAACTTTTCTCTTCGGGCCCATTGGAAACTTTGTTTTGAAACTTCACTTTAGTTTCCCTAAAGCGAACCACGTTAATTTACCTTCTGTTTATGTATCTGTATGTCCATATGGATATTGTTTACAATTGTCTTAAATATAAAAACTTATCCACTGCTTTTACGACTTGGTTGTTAATTTGTACTGTTTTAGTTTCGATATGTTGACTATACATAATGTTTGTCTTATTGATTTTCAAACTTGTTCTGTTAATCAATTCTGTCGGTTGGTGAAATTTGTCTGGACTGCTGGCAGCAAATAGAAAGTTGTCAACAAAAACGAAAATGGTTCACATATTTTCCATTACTGTGTATTTTATCTTCGTTTTTCCATTTAAAGATCCAAAAACTTCTAAGTTTCCGAGTATAGTTTTGCATCGTTCCTCTTTCAGATCTAAATCTGTTACTGTTCCGAAAAAATCTAATCTAAGCTGTAGAAGTAACATATTCGTTGATTTAACGTCATATTTCTCAATGGTTGTACAGATTTTGTTGTAACTGAGACAAAATCTTTTAGAAACCTATGAGTCCCGGCAAAGTTGCAGTTCATACTAACTGCACCGTTCTATAATTTATTTAGCGGCTTGTGCTATGAGCACTGCTAAAACCAGCTTGTTCCTTTGCCTGATTAAAAACCAATGTTATTTTTTATACACTTGATGCTAATTTTAAAAATATCTTGTACATTACGGTGAGGGGGTTGGTAAGTCTAACTTTTTATGTGCTTTTTCGGTTCCTTTTTTTAAGGAGAATAATTACAGCGTTTTTCCAGGTTAGGACATTGTCTTCTTCCTTATTAATTATGTATTATATACGGGCCAGCAAAATAATTCTGGGAAAACCGGAACAGAAGAGAATCGAAGCATTTAAGATGTGGTGCTACAAAACAAACGAATGTTGAAAATTCACATCTACATCTACATCTACATTTATACTCCGCAAGCCACCCAACGGTGTGTGGCGGAGGGCACTTTACGTGCCACTGTCATTACCTCCCTTTCCTGTTCCAGTCGCGTATGGTTCGCGGGAAGAACGACTGTCTGAAAGCCTCCGTGCGCGCTCTAATCTCTCTAATTTTACATTCGTGATCTCCTCGGGAGGTATAAGTAGGGGGAAGCAAATTATGTGGAGTGGTAAGGTAAGGAATGAGAAGGTTCTGCGCAGACTCGGAGAGGAACGGAATATGTGGAATGACTTCCATGGTACTAGAGAGAGCTGTGGAGGGCAGAAACTGTGTAGGAAGACAGAGACTGGAGTACATCCAGCAAATAACTGAGGACGGAAGCTACAAATGCTACTCTGAGATGAAGAGGTTGGCACAAGAGAGGAATTCGTGGCGGGCCGCATCAAACCAGTCAGAAGATTGATGATTAAAAAAAAAAACTGTCCAGGCATATCATTTCATCATTTCTACAGCGCCAACTCATGACGAATTTCACGTTAACTCTATGGTGAGATGCATGTATACAGGCGTTGACTACGCACATTTTACTCACTGCCCTCGTGGACGAAGAAGGCGAATTTTTCCATTTTTGAATGGGTACGATGATGGGAAAGGGGAGGAAGAGCAGTATTTCTGAAACGATGAATATGATTAGGTCAATGGCCAAATAAACCAAGGAAAAAGAGAGTAATATCTTTAAAAAAAAATAGCGACCCTTACTGCGTTTTGGTTGCCGAAGCAGTGGGTAATATCGAAGCTGCTGTCAGTTGGTTTGGCAAATGGTCTTCGACGAGCAAGTTGGAGAAGAAACCTGATTCAACAACTGCTACCAGAACTCAGTGCTGTGATATCAGCGTTGTGATTTAAAACGACTCGTGATTTTCGCTAGAACTGGACATCTACATAAAGGCACTGTCTACAAATTTGGTTACAATGCTGTTCTCAAGTTCTCTGGCACGTTATTATTGCCGTGTCTGGTACGGATGAGGTACATGAGAAAGACAGCGTGTATGTATATATGGATAGAAGTGTCGAAAACTAGCCAGGATACATAATCAAGACACCAACGTAACTTTATGGCGGCCAAATTTTCTGAATCGTAACCCAACTGAACATCTGTGGAACAATATTATTGTTGGATTCACTGTGTTAATCTTTCGCTACACACCTCGCAACGGCCGTGGGAACTCATCAGATAGAATAGTTCAAGAGATATGGGGAGATCTATCAGTACGCGAATCTTAAGCCGATCATTTTTATCTGCAGTTACATCCGCATCTACATCTATATACTCCGCAAGACTCCTTACGGTCTGTGGCGCACGATACTTCTTGTACCGCTATCATTTCTCCAATCGCGAATGAGCGTGGGAAGATAGGCTGTGTGTAAGTCTCCATATAAACTGCAATTTCTCTGATGTTTCCCGTCATGGTCATTTAGTGAGATGTTTGTAATAGTATGTAATGCGTTTCCTGCTTCTTTTCGGAAAGTACGCTCTCGGTATTTCTCAGTAATCCTCTCCGTGATGCACAATGCCTTTGTTGTAGCATCTGCTCCTGGAGTTTGGTGGACATCACTGAAACGATGACGAAACGCAGTGTTGCTCTTATAAACTGCTCTATCTCCTCTATAAATCTTACCTGCTGAGGATCTCAAACTGACGAGCATTACTCAAGAATCAATGTTTTGTAAGACACTTCTTTCGTGATCATTTACGTTTCCTTGGCATTCTTTCAATGAATCTCAGCCTGCTTTACATACGACTAGTTTTATGTGATCATACCACTTTAGGTCGCTGCGGATGGATACTAGCAGATATTTTACAGTCGTTACGCTTTCCAGGCTTTATTTGTAGTAGCGTAATCGAAGGGTAATGAGTCAGCCAGCTTATTTGTGCGTAACGGGTTACATTTGTTTACTCGTTTTTGAAATATCGATCCTACATATGCCACCTTACATTTGCCTTCGGCTTCTGGCGTTACAACTTTCCCACAATCCACGGCATCGATTGTGTGTGATGGATACTCCGAATGTTAACAGGGCATTATAGAAAAATGATTCCGCAGTGTGTAGGAAATTTCGATCGCCCTGGGAACTAATCTGTTTTCTGATGATTGATGAAATGAACCTGGCCCCGCCGCGCGGGATTAGCCGAGTGGTCTGAGGCGCTGCATTCATGGACTGTGCGGCTGGTCCCGGCGGAGGTTCGTCCTCCCTCGGGCATGGGTGTGTGTGTTTGTCCTTAGGATAATTTAGGTTAAGTAGTGTGCAAGCTTAAGGACTGATGACCTTAGCAGTTAAGTCTCATAAGATTTCACACACATTTGTACATTTTTTTTTAACCTGGCCCTCTGTGTTTGTTAATATCAATGATTCTGTAACTGGAGTAATATGCTATCAATGCTTTTTTGATTACCTTTATAAGAGCTGTAGTTCGTCACTAGTCTCTGTCGTGAGAATTAACAGGAAAATTTCGCTTGTTGCAGGTAACGAAGAAGGTGACGGAGCACCCAGTGTGTGTGACTATGTACGGCATCAAGCCGCCATGCTTCGGACCGCACGAGCACGGCAAGTACCGCGAGAACGAAGACGACGAAGACGACTACCCAGAGGAGGGGCTCTACATCAGCCCGTCTTCCGCCAAGAGGTCAGTGTCACTGCTTGCTGCAGTCGTGTAACTCTTCCATTTTCTATTGGCGTCTAGTGTAAGGTCAGATCGCAGTACGATTATTTAACTACTGTGCGCAGATGGGAGAGTTAGCAAGCTTTTTACAATTTTCAGGAATCCAGTGAAATTGAGTTTCTTTCGGAAAATAAAAGAATCTCGAATGGGGCAAGCCTATCAGTCTTAACTCTCATTAGTATTTTTCTTTTCCTTCCCGCTGTTAGTCCAACTTGACAAGGTCCGCCTTTTTGCATTCATACCCTCCACTTTCCTCGGGAATGCCATGACTTTCACTTTCTCCATCTCATGTTTCACCGGCCCTCCTCGAAGTTGCATGCTCTTTTTTTGATCCATTCTACCACCACTCAAAATATGGAAAGCAAAGAACTTTCAGTAGAAGAGATGTTTCTCGTACTAGTGAAGATAAACAAGTACTTATAACTCTTACGGTATGTATTATAGAGCACAGGGTTACTAGACTTTTTTTTTGTTTCGGTCCATACTACCACCTCCGAAAGTTTGTCGGTGGAGTTCTGGTTCAAGCTGTGTACGTAAAAGGCTGCAGATATTCCCAGATAACTCGCTGAAAATCGAATATCGACATTTAGTAAATTTCACTTATATTCCAAGCTTACTAACCAAAAACCGAGCCTTGGAATTACGTATTCTTTACGAGATATTGTTGAAGAATACCACTACTAAACGTTGTAGAACGTTGACCGTGATGGGTTTCCTGAGTGCAACAAATCCTTGACTGTTTTTGTTACCAATTATGTGTACGCTCATCTTCCCCTCTTCACACTAATGTCAGTTCCCAATCCACACGACAGGTTGGAAATGGGAATGAGCGTTTGAGTCATTGGCCGGGAGGCCCCTTGTGGGGCAGGTCCGGCTGCCTTGGTGCAGGCCTTATTACATTCGACGCCACATTTGGCGACCTGCGCGCCGGATGGGGATGAAATGATGATGAAGACAACACAACATCCAGTCCCTGAGCGGAGAAAATCTCAGACCCAGCCGGGAATCGAATCCGGGCCCGTAGGACGGCAATCCGTCACGCTGACCACTCAGCTATCAGGCCGGACACACGACAGGATGATATCTCACCAGCGGATCCAGGTTTAATTTTTCACTCTGTACCAGCGAGAGCGCTGGTTTGAAACGCTCTGACAGAGTAAAGCTGTGTGCAATACCGGGAGTTCGCATCGCAGTGCCAACGCAGAAAGAAATAGTTATAGGCAATATTACCTGCTAAGTTATTAACATATGGAAAAAGCCAGTGGGTGTATAAAACCTTCTTGAAGGATATCTGATGTGGTCTCTGGGTGCGTTGATGACTGTCTAGGATTTCGATAGCGCATTGTTTCCTGCATCTTCATTAATTCTCAAATGAACAAGATAAATACGAAATCGGACGCGATATTCCAAATGAAAATGCTTAGTTTAGTATCTTTCCAGACATCTATAAAAATTATTTTTTACAAAATGGTTCAAATGGCTCTGAGCACTATGGGACTTAACATCTATGGTCATCAGTCCCCTAGAACTTAGAACTACTTAAACCTAACTAACCTAAGGACAGCACACAACACCCAGCCATCACGAGGTAGAGAAAATCCCTGACCCCGCCGGGAATCGAACCCGGGAACCCGGGAACCCGGGCGTGGGAAGCGAGAACGCTACCGCACGACCACGAGATGCGGGCTTAATTTTAAAAAAATTTTTTTTAATTTTTTTATTTTTTTTACCTTTAGAGTATATCTTTTGAGTTTAGTGATATAAATGTTTTCGAATCCTGTGCTTATTACCCTCGGATAGTTCTCACTGCACCCAACTTGGCTCGATTATTAACAATAATTTTTTTCCGGATCCCTTCAATAGAAACATTTTCTTTGTGGTAGCAAGACTACATGTAGCCCTTCTCACTGAGTTTTTACGGACTTTTAGGGAAAAAGTACAGAGAATATACATCTTACATACGCACATGTATCTCTTGAACTTCTTTCAACATCTTTTTCTCAAAAAATAATTCCTTCAATAGGTTTCATGCCATCTAGCCAACAGAAATTATTTAAGTTACTTTGTTTTTATCCTTGGTTTCAGATTGAATGATATTCACTATGTATCTGAAATTCTCTCGTAATTACAGAAACATGTCACGAATGAGAACTTCCTTTTTAGATCTTGCGCACTACCAGAAACTATATCTGAGCAGTTCAGAAGCTCCTTTCGTCTAGAATGCCGTCAGAAACATTTTTTACTAAATTACACATCTTCGCAACTGGAGTATTGCCTTTGTTCCGGTTTTATGCGATTTTTATGCCATGAACTGAATTAATGTAATCGATGCGACATCAACACTGTAATTAATACTTAATTTCGGTCCACATGTACCTTACTTAGAGATTTTTATTTGTCATAATGCCCATCACCTTTCAACACAAATGATAAGTCAATTTAATTTTGCACAGGTTTACATTAATTATTTTTGTGCTCAGATGTACACGATAACGACCGATAGCCCGCAACGTTTAATTTCCAAACTTCTCCTGTAGTCCTTCAAGAAAAGGCAGTCGCTCCGCTTTGCAATTAGGGCAGTTTATCAGTTGTATGCCCAGCCTTCATTTGACGAGAAACACTTAGAATATAACGGGGTAGGAAACGAGGTACTCATTTTCGGGAGTCGAAATCTACACCTACTGCTGTACTTCACAAGCCACGTTAGGCTGTGAGGCACAAAGTGCTTTCAGTACTGCTGTTAATTCCTCCCCCCCCCCTCTCCCCTTCTTCCAGTTCTGTTTGCGAATGGTGCGTGGGAAAAACGACTGTTGATAAACCTCTGTATAAATTCCATGTTCTCTGATTTTCTCGTCATGGTCAGTACGAGACGTATCTGGCTGGATCTAATACCTCGGAACGTCAACAGCAGACCTCTCGGTGATACACAACGCCTTTCTTGTAGCGTCTGCCACAGGAGTTTGATGAGCATTTCCGTAAAGCTCTCGTGGTTATTAACTGATTTCGTGACGAAATGTTTCGCTCTTCGTTGGGTCTTCTCTATCTCTGCTATTAATCCAACCTCGTAAGGGCCCCAGGATGACGAGAAAAACTCAAGTACGTCTGTTACAAATATTTTACAAGCCACTTCTTTGTGGAAGAATTACATTTCGTTAATTTTTTTCGCTAATAGTGTAATCGAAGAACAATGAACCTCTACACCAATTTATGCGCAGTACGTTGCACTTACTTACGTTGAGTCTCAACTGGCAGTACCTGTAAGAATACTTTATCGATCCTCCTCAGCTCTTCCTGCATTTCGCTTCAGTCATATGGCGTTGTTAGCTTCCTACATACGACACCATTGTCTGCCAACAGCCTCCTACGTTATCGAATGGTTCAAATGGCTCTGAGCACTATGCGACTTAACTTCTGAGGTCATAAGTCGCCTAGAACTTAGAACTAATTAAACCTAACTAACCTAAGGACATCACAAACATCCATGCCCGAGGCAGGCTTCGAACCTGCGACCGTAGCGGTCGCTCGGCTCCAGACTGCAGTGCCTAGAACCGCACGGCCACTCCGGCCGGCCCCTACGTTATCCATTAGATCACTTACGTACATTGTACACCGTAACGGCCCTATAATACTCCCTTGGTGAACTCCCGATTATCTATACTGACGGAAAATAATCACAACACGAAAAATAATTAATACAGAATAATGAAATTTCGGGAATACATTTGTCTAACTAACAAATTTAACTGATCAACATTGCAAGATCACAGGTTAATGTAAGTACGAGATAAGGTATTGCAGATGAGAAATGCTGATATACTAATAACCGTCAGAATGTTGAATGCAGCCACGCGGGATTAGGCGAGCGGTCTTGGGCGCTGCAGTCACAGACTGTGCGGCTGGTCCTCGCGGAGGTTCGAGTCCTCCCTCGGGCATGGGTGTGTGTGTTTGTCCTTAGGATAATTTACGTTAAGTAGTGTGTAAGCTTAGGGACTGATGACCTTAGCAGTTAAGTCCCATAAGATTTCACACAGATTTGAACATTTTTTTGTTGAATGCAAGCGTGCCGGATGTCAGTTTGTGCGACGGAGTTCCATGCCTTTTGCCATGTCCGTCAATACAGAGGCGGTTAATGCTGTTTGTGGATGACGCTCGAGTTGTCGTGTGATGATGACCCATACGTGCTGGACTAGAAACAGCTCTAATGATCGAGCAGGCCAAGGCAACATGTCGACACTCTGTGGAGCATGTAGGGCTACAACAGCAGTAGGTGGGCGAGCGTTATCCTGTTGGCAAACACTCCCTAGAATGCTTTTCATGAACGGCAACAAAACAGATTAAACCACCAGATTGACGCACAAATTTGCAGCCAGCGTACGTGGGATAACCACGAGAGTTCTCCTGCTGTCGTACGAAATCGGACCCCAGAAAATGACTCCAGGTGTAGGTCCACTGTTTCTAGCACACAGGCAGGTTGGTTGCAGGCCCTCAACTGGCCTACTTCCAACCAACACACGGCCGTCACTGCCACCGGGACAGAACAAGCTTTCATGGGAAACATCAGACCTTCATCGTACTCTGCAATGACGTCTCGTCTGACACCACTAAAGCCACAGATAACAGTGCTTTTGGATCAATAAAATGCATACTACAGGGCGTCTGACTCTCCTTCCAGTAACCGATTTGTAACAGTTCGTTGTGTCACCGTGGTGCCAACTGCTGCTTAAGCTGCTGCTGCAGACGCAGTACAATGCGCCAGAGCCATACGCCGAACGCGGTAGTCTTCCCTCTGGGTAGTGCCACGTGGCCATCCGGAAACTGGTCTACTTGCGACCATACATTCCCGTGACCACCGTGCCAGCCATCAAGTACGAGGTGCGTTTGAAAAGTCCTTGCAAAAATAAAAATTACTTACGTGTTCGGGGTAAATCTTTTTTATTTTTCGACATAGTCTCCTTTTAGACTTATACACCTCGTACAACGCTGTTCTAATTTGTTGATCCCTTCCCAATAATAGGAATTGTCCAAGTCTGCAAAATAGCTATTAGTTGCTGCAATCACCTCCGCATTTGAATAAAATATTTGTCCCGCCAGCCATTTCTTCAAACTGGGGAACAAACAGTAGTCCGAGGGAGCCAAGTCTGGAGAATAGGGGGGACACAACTGCTGAGGTGTGTGCTGGTGCATTGTCGTGATGAAAGAGGACTTTTTTGCCGTCCAATCGCCGGTAGTTTTCTTGCAGCTCGGTTTTCAAACGGTCCAGTAACGACGAATAATATGCACCTGTAATAGTTTTACCCTTTGCCAGGTAGTCGATGAGGATTATCCCGTGCGAATCCCAGAAGACAGTCGCCATAATCTTTCCGGCCGAAGGAATGGTCTTCGCCTTTTTTGGTGCAGATTCTCCCTTGGTAACCTATTGTTTAGATTGTTCTTTGGTCTCAGGAGTGTAGCAATGTATCCATGTTTCATCCACGACGCTTAAAATCCTGTGGATTCTTCCTGAACAGCTGCAAACCATCCTTGCAACACTTCATACGATTCCGTTTTTGGTCAAGCGTGAGCAATCGAGGAACCCATCTTGCGGATAGCTTTCTCATGTCCAAATGTTTATGCAAAATATTATGTACCCGTTCATTCGAGATGCCCACAGCACTAGCAATCTCACGCATCTTAATTCTTCTGTCATCCATCACCATATCATGGATTTTATCAATGACTTCTGGAGTACAAGGCGTCCAGAACGTTCAGCATCACTTGTATCCACATGGCCATTCCGAAAATTTTGAAACCACTTATAAACTGTTCTAATCGAAGGTGCAGAGTCACCGTAATGTTTATCAAGCTTGTCTTTAGTCTCCTGAGGCGTTTTGCCTTTCATAAAGTAATGTTTAATCACCACACCAAATTCTTTTTCATCCCTTTTTTGACAATCACTCGACATCCGTCATTAATATGAATGCCAAACACAAAGAAATAGACCAATGTGGCTGAAACTTGGTGTGCGTTCTTTCCCAAGATACTACTAACTAAACATGACCTCGATACGCACCGGTAGTTCCATCTCTCGGACGTTGCACGGACTTTTCAAACGCCCCTCGTACAATGACTACATTCCTCACGAGTCTCTCTGCAGTGTCGCAGAAGTCTAATCCAACTTCTCATGGCCCTATTACTCGATTTATTTCAAACTCAGTGAGCTACTGATTATGGCGTCTTAAATGCATCAACTCACCACGTCCAGTAAAGGTAACTAACGCTTTTGACAGTTAGTTTGGTCTAAACAAACCCGATTTACATCCACATAGTGGCGCTACTAACGCCACTCTTCTGCGACTGCCGCGAAAATGGAATAGATACGCTCCTACCAAATTTAGTTTATGTCGTACAACTCTTTATTGGGGTTGCGATTTCTTTTTCCATTAGTCTATTATCCTCTGCGTTTTATACAACGGTATGTCCGTGGCCTCCAGGATCACCGCCACAGCCGCTCCCGACTCTGGTCTGCATTTCGAGTACCGCGAGGGTCGCAGTTCCGAACAGGACAGCACTGCGCTGGAGGGGAGCACCTCGCTGGAGGCGTCCGCGGGAGACGCCGAGAGCGAACGCGAGGCGCGCTACCTGGAGTTCCGCCGCGCCACGCCGGCGCCCGAAGAGGTGGCCACGGCTCTGGAGGAGACAGCCCTCGCCCTGCCCTCCGAGAAGCAGCAGCGCGTCTTCAACAACCTGCTGCCCGCCGTTATCGTCACGAGGATACTCACTAAGACGCTCTGGGTGACCAAAGTGGAAAAGGTCATCGACAAACACGTCACAGCCACTATGGAAATCAAAAACTGCGTACCTCCAGATAGCAAGATTCCGTTCTGCAAAAAGAGTGACAAGCCCAAACCGCCGCCACCTGTTCACAAACCCGATCACTATGACGATGACGACTACGACCACAATCCCAGTCACGATGATCACAAACCTGACTACTATGATGACAAACCTGACCACTACGATCACAAACCAGGTCCATATAACCATAAACCAGCACCCTATGATCACAAACCACCTTCTCATCCTCCTCCAAAACCGGATTACTATGAGCACAAACCGCATCACCCTCCTCCTCCACCACCAAAACCGGATTACTATGACCACAAACCACACCATCCGCCTCCTCCTCCTCCTCCAAAGCCAGATTACTACGATCACAAACCAGACTATCCTCCTCCTCCCCCTCCAAAGCCAGATTACTACGATCACAAACCAGACCATCCTCCTCCTCCTCCCCCTCCAAAGCCAGATTACTATGACCACAAACCGCACCATCATGCTCCACCTCCTCCTCCCCCAAAGCCAGATTACTATGACCACAAACCGCATCCTCCTCCTCCTCCTCCTCCAGCAAAGCCAGATTACTATGACCACAAACCAGACCATCCTCCCCCTCCTCCTCCTCCAAAGCCAGATTACTATGACCACAAACCGCATCATACTCCTCCTCCTCCTCCTCCACCAAAGCCAGATTACTATGACCACAAACCAGACCATCCTCCCCCTCCTCCTCCTCCTCCAAAGCCAGATTACGATGACCACAAACCGCATCATCCTCCTCCTCCTCCAGCAAAGCCAGATTACTATGACCACAAACCAGACCATCCTCCCCCTCCTCCTCCTCCAAAGCCAGATTACTATGACCACAAACCGCATCATACTCCTCCTCCTCCTCCTCCACCAAAGCCAGATTACTATGACCACAAACCAGACCATCCTCCCCCTCCTCCTCCTCCTCCTCCTCCAAAGCCAGATTATGATGACCACAAACCGCATCATCCTCCTCCTCCTCCACCAAAGCCAGATTACTATGACCACAAACCACACCATCCTCCTCCTCCTCCTCCTCCTCCTCCTCCTCCTCCTCCGAAACCAGATCACTATGACCACAAACCAAAGCCCCACCTCCCTCAACCTAAGCCAGATTACGCTCCTCACCCACCTAAGCCAGACTACCTTCCAGCCCACTATGACCACAAACCAGACCACCCTCCACCTGCACCTAAGCCAGACTATCCTTCACATCCTCCCAAGCCAGACTACCCTCCAAAACCAGCCCACTATGATCACAAACCTGCGTCCTCACCTCATCCAGTCCCTCCACCTAAACCAGACCACTATAAGCCAGTTCATGAAACGGAACCCGAACACTTTGATTACAAGCCAGATCATCACGAATACGACTATCCAGAACTTTCACCAAAGCCTGTTCACGTTAAGCCTGTTTACGATGACCATGACTATGATTATGACCACAAACCAGCACATCCTGACAGCAAGCCCGCTCATCCTCAATATGATCTTGAACATGACTACAAGCCTGGCCACTACAAACATTCTTATTATGTCTTCATTAATGAAGATAACGAAACTGAAAAGCCAGAGCCGGTCTCGACACCACCAAATGAGCATGACGACGAAAAATCACCACATAAGCCACCACTGACAGAGGCCATTCCTCCTCCTCCTACGACATCATCTCCTTCAACTCCTCCAGTGAAAGCACCCTCTTCAGCGAAAGAGCAATGAGCATGACGACGAACAATCACCACATAAGCCGCCACTGACAGAGGCCATTCCTCCTCCTACGCCACCATCCCCTATAACTCCTCCAGTGAAAGCACCCTCTTCAGCCAAAGTACCGCCTCCATCAATATCACCACCACTACATTCTCCCCCTGTCTACACCAAAAAACCACCTCCGCATTCTCATTAGGTAGATAATCTCTCCAGTGAGCTATATAGAGATGCAGAGAAGAGACTTAACGTGACAAATCATCCAGGTTTACATAGTCCATACGGTCTAATGATACTGTGTAGAAAACGCATAGAGCTCGAATATTCTGCTTTCATTCACCACGGACATATTTATATTAAATAATTTATTTTTAATTTATATTGTACGGACTTGTGTCGCTGAGACAAGAGAATAAATTAAATGTGAGTAATAAGCGTCTGCTACAGTTATTTTCTTTCCTGTCTTACCGTGTACAAACATGATGTCAGTATTTCTCATGTTTTCTACAATGAATGAAATTTTCAAGTTTTTGTCCTCAGTTTTTGCTGTGTACTTACGGATTACAGTCAATGACTATTTCTCAAATGTAATCGTCACCAAACATGACTGCAGTTGTGAAACATTTTAAGTTTTGGTAAGCAAGCACATCCAAGCTAAGGAGGTACACCGGTGTATAAGACGGCTGGTGAGAAAACACATGTATTGGGCATGACTTTTCTGTTATGATGTGAAACAGTTACTGAAGCTGACTGAAAGACTCCGTTAAGACACAAAAGTTCATACAGTGTTCCAAGTGATCTCATGATGTACTCTTCTACACTCCTGGAAATGGAAAAAAGAACACATTGACACCGGTGTGTCAGACCCACCATACTTGCTCCGGACACTGCGACAGGGCTGTACAAGCAATGATCACACGCACGGCACAGCGGACACACCAGGAACCGCGGTGATGGCCGTCGAATGGCGCTAGCTGCGCAGCATTTGTGCACCGCCGCCGTCAGTGTCAGCCAGTTTGCCGTGGCATACGGAGCTCCATCGCAGTCTTTAACACTGGTAGCATGCCGCGACAGCGTGGACGTGAACCGTATGTGCAGTTGACGGACTTTGAGCGAGGGCGTATAGTGGGCATGCGGGAGGCCGGGTGGACGTACCGCCGAATTGCTCAACACGTGGGGCGTGAGGTCTCCACAGTACATCGATGTTGTCGCCAGTGGTCGGCGGAAGGTGCACGTGCCCGTCGACCTGGGACCGGACCGCAGCGACGCACGGATGCACGCCAAGACCATAGGATCCTACGCAGTGCCGTAGGAGACCGCACCGCCACTTCCCAGCAAATTAGGGACACTGTTGCTCCTGGGGTATCGGCGAAGACCATTCGCAACCGTCTCCATGAAGCTGGGCTACGGTCCCGCACACCGTTAGGCCGTCTTCCGCTCACGCCCCAACATCGTGCAGCCCGCCTCCAGTGGTGTCACGACAGGCGTGAATGGAGGGACGAATGGAGACGTGTCGTCTTCAGCGATGAGAGTCGCTTCTGCCTTGGTGCCAATGATGGTCGTATGCGTGTTTGGCGCCGTGCAGGTGAGCGCCACAATCAGGACTGCATACGACCGAGGCACACAGGGCCAACACCCGGCATCATGGTGTGGGGAGCGATCTCCTACACTGGCCGTACACCACTGGTGATCGTCGAGGGGACCCTGAATAGTGCACGGTACATCCAAACCGTCATCGAACCCATCGTTCTACCATTCCTAGACCGGCAAGGGAACTTGCTGTTCCAACTGGACAATGCACGTCCGCATGTATCCCGTGCCACCCAACGTGCTATAGAAGGTGTAAGTCAACTACCCTGGCCAGCAAGGTCTCCGGATCTGTCCCCCATTGAGCATGTTTGGGACTGGATGAAGCGTCGTCTCACGCGGTCTGCACGTCCAGCACGAACGCTGGTCCAACTGAGGCGCCAGGTGGAAATGGCATGGCAAGCCGTTCCACAGGACTACATCCAGCATCTCTACGATCGTCTCCATGGGAGAATAGCAGCCTGCATTGCTGCGAAAGGTGGATATACACTGTACTAGTGCCGACATTGTGCATGCTCTGTTGCCTGTGTCTATGTGCCTGTGGTTCTGTCAGTGTGATCATGTGATTTATCTGACCCCAGGAATGTGTCAATAAAGTTTCCCCTTCCTGGGACAATGAATTCACGGTGTTCTTATTTCAATTTCCAGGAGTGTATTACGGTTTGCAGCATGCATAGTACATTAACTAATTTTCTAATGGGAACTTTAGGTGGAATATTTGTGTGTGTGTGTGTGGGGGGGGGGGGGGGGGAGGAGCTGATATATTACTAGACGAAGTGCGAGTAAAGCTAACCTATTACTTTGAGGATCAGATGTTGTAATGAATACTGTGGAGAAACTTTAAAGTTGAAGAGGGAGAGGGAGATGAGCAGATTGATATTAGACATTAAAGAGATTAAAGTAATGAAATTACTAGCATATAGTTGGTTGTATGATAAAACCACCTCGTCAGTTAATTGTGCAAAATATACTAGAAATGTAATGGATAAAAAACTGTGAGTGGGGTGACTTACTAAGAGTAATTTTTCCCAGAACCAAATTGAAGGCAGAATAAATTGATATTTTCAGCTTCACTTTCTATAAAATGTAAGATACATACTCCACTAACTTGCAATTAGGCAAAGATTTAAGAACTAGATACAGGCCTGCAGAAATGCCAATTGCAGATATGTTTTCAGACCATAACTTAGTAATAACAAAACATTGATTGGCTGGAATTTAATAAATGGAGACCTAATCTGCTAAGGCGAAATAAGAACACCATACCAGGAAGTGGATCATCTACAAATGAAGGTATCAACTTGATTTGATTTCTAGAGGCACACACCAGCAGGTACTCGCAAACGGAAACGCAAACGCAAACTGCTATTTCAGTTCTCCACGAATGGGCTGGCTGGTAACGCAAAAAATCGCACTTTAACCCAAGGTTATACAATTGTAAAAGAAGTTTTAAACATATGAAAATAATGAGTTTTAAAAGCACTTAGTGGACAATTTTCATTATTTTTAAAAACGTAAGAATATTATACAATACTGGCCGTTAAAACTGCTACATCACGAAGATGACATGCTACAGACGCGAAATTTAACCGACAGGAAGAATATGCTGTGATATGCAAATGATTAGCTTTTCAGAGCATTCACACAAGGTTGGTGCTGGTGGCGACACCTACAACGTGCTGACATGAGGAAACTTTCCAAGCGATTTCCCATACACTAACAGCAATTGACCGGCGTTGCCTGGTGAAACGTTGTTGTGATGCCTCGTGTAAGGAGGAGAAATGAGTATCATCACGTTTTCCACTTTGATAAAGGTCGGATTGTAGCCTATCGCGATTGCGGTTTAACGTATCGCGACATTGCTGCTCGCGTTGGTCGAGATCCAATGACTGTTAGCAAAATATGGAATCGGTGGGTTCAAGAGGGTAATACGGAACGCCGTGATGGATCCCAACGGCCTCGTGTCACTAGCAGTCGAGATGACAGGCATCTTATCTGCATGGCGGTAACAGATCGTGCAGCCACGTCTCGATCCCTGAGTCAACATATGGGGACGTTTGCAAGACAACAACCGTCTTCACGAACAGTTCGACGACGTTTGCAGCAGCAAGGACTATCAGCTCGGAGACCATGGCTGCTTTTATCCTTGACGCTGCATCACAGACAGTAGCGCCTGCGATGGAGTACTCAACGACGAACCTGGGTGCACGAATGGCAAAACGGCATTGTTTCGGATGAATCCTGGTTATGTTTACAGCATCATGATGGTCGCATCCGTGTTTGGCGAAATCGCGGTGAACGCACATTGGAAGCGTGTAATCGTCATCGCCATACTGGCGTATCACCCGGCGTGATGGTATGGGGTGCCATTGGTTACACGTCTCGGTCACCTCTTGTTCGCATTGACGGCACTTTGAACAGTGGACGTTACATTACAGATGTGTTACGATCCGTGGCTCTACCCTTCATTCGATCCATGCGAAACCCTACATTTCAGCAGGATAATGCACGACTGCATGTTGCACGTCGTGTCAGGGCCTTTCTGGATACAGAAAATGTTCGACTGCTGCCCTGGCCAGCACATTCTCCAGATCTCTCACCAATTGAAAACGTCTGGTCAATGGTGGCCGAGCAACTGGCTCGTCACAATAAGCCAGTCACTACTGTTGATGAACTGCGGTATCGTGTTGAAGCTGCGTGGGTACCTGTACTCGCCATCCAAGCTCTGTTTGACTCAATGCCCAGGCGTGTCAATGCTATTATTACGGCCAGAGGTGGTTGTTCTGAATACTGATTTCTCACGGTCTATGTACTCGAGTTGCGTGAAAATGTAATGATATGTCTGTTCAAGTATAATATATTTGTCCAATGAATACCCGTTTATCATCTTCATTTCTTCTTGATGTAGCAATTTTAATGGCCAGTAGTGTATATTGATTTCTGTATTAGGAAAAAATAAAATTAGCCTAATTATCACGCTTCTGGAATCGTCGTTGCATTATCGTCACACGTGTTGAACTAGAAAGTGTAAGCATACGAAAAACCATTTTAGATGGTTGAAAGAAATTGTCAGTCTGCTGTTAGCGACTTGTGACACAGTGCAGTCCTATGGACTTCCGTTTATCCGAATTGAAATATAAAATTTTAGTTTACTGATTGATTATTTGAAATTTACATTGGAACACCGTAGCTGTCTGGGAAGAATAACATTTCTGTCGTGCTGGAGACGTGAGCAATTGGCAGTGTGGTATTTTCAGAATTTTTGGAAGTGAACTATAGTTTCCTCACTTAATTAGTTGGTAAAGAACGGAAACGGTACATTCTTGTCGAAATTAAAAATGAATGTGCCGGAACTTAGGCGTGCGCAAGGTGTGGCGTGGGAGCGCCGGTGTGGGGAAGGGGGAGAGGAAGGGGTGAGCAAGAGAGGGTAGTTGCCCTCTCCTGGAATCTAGGGTAAGGACTTTTGGATTCTTTCAGAATTCTGAGACATTTATAGAAAGATGGCGATTATTTCTACAGAACGGCAGAATTGACGTCGTCGAGCAGGAAGGGAAGTGCTACACAATTTTAAGTTTGTCACCAAGTTCACGAAAGTTATCTACATCTACATCTGCATCTACATCCATACTCCGCAATTCACCTGACGGTGTGTGGCGGAGGGTAGCTTGAGTACCTCTATCGATTCTCCCTTCTATTCCAGTCACGTATTGTTCGTGGAAAGAAGGATTGTCGGTATGCCTCTGTGTGGGCTCTAATCTCTGATTTTATCCTCATGGTCTCTTCGCGAGATATACGTAGAAAGGTTTGTTCTCGAAACTTCAACAAAAGCCCGTACCCAGCTACTGAGCGTCTCTCCTGCAGAGTCTTCCACTGGAGTTTATCTATCATCTCCGCAACGCTTTCGCGATTTCTAAATGATTCTGTAACGAAGCGCGCTGCTCTCCGTTGGATCTTCTCTATCTCTTCTATCAACCCTATCTGGTACGGATCCCACACTGCTGAGCAGTATTCAAGCAGTGGACGAACAAGCGTACTGTAACCTACTTCCTTTGTTTTCGGATTGCATTTCCTTAGGATTCTTCCAATGAATCTCAGTCTGGCATCTGCTTTACCGACGATCAACTTTATATGATCATTCCATTTTAAATCAATCCTAATGCGTACTCCCAGATAATTTATGAAATTAACTGCTTCCATTTGCTGATCTGCTATATTGTAGCTAAATGATAAGGGATCTTTGTTTCTATGTATTCGCAGCACACTACACTTGTCTACATTGAGATTCAATTGCCATTCCCTGCACCACGCATCAATTCGCTGCAGACCCTCCTGCATTTCAGCACAATTTTCCATTGTTACAACCTCTCGATATACCACAGCATCATCCGCAAAAAGCCTCACTGAACTTCCGATGTCATCCACAAGGTCATTTATGTACACTCCTGGAAATGGAAAAAAGAACACATTGACACCGGTGTGTCAGACCCACCATACTTGCTCCGGACACTGCGAGAGGGCTGTACAAGCAATGATCACACGCACAGCATAGCGGACACACCAGGAACCGCGGTGTTGGCCGTCGAATGGCGCTAGCTGCGCAGCATTTGTGCACCGCCGCCGTCAGTGTCAGCCAGTTTGCCGTGGCATACGGAGCTCCATCGCAGTCTTTAACACTGGTAGCATGCCGCGACAGCGTGGGCGTGAACCGTATGTGCAGTTGACGGACTTTGAGCGAGGGCGTATAGTGGGCATGCGGGAGGCCGGGTGGACGTACCGCCGAATTGCTCAACACGTGGGGCGTGAGGTCTCCACAGTACATCGATGTTGTCGCCAGTGGTCGGCGGAAGGTGCACGTGCCCGTCGACCTGAGACCGGACCGCAGCGACGCACGGATGCACGCCAAGACCGTAGGATCCTACGCAGTGCCGTAGGGGACCGCACCGCCACTTCCCAGCAAATTAGGGACACTGTTGCTCCTGGGGTATCGGCGAGGACCATTCGCAACCGTCTCCATGAAGCTGGGCTACGGTCCCGCACACCGTTAGGCCGTCTTCCGCTCACGCCCCAACATCGTGCAGCCCGCCTCCAGTGGTGTCGCGACAGGCGTGAATGGAGGGACGAATGGAGACGTGTCGTCTTCAGCGATGAGAGTCGCTTCTGCCTTGGTGCCAATGATGGTCGTATGCGTGTTTGGCGCCGTGCAGGTGAGCGCCACAATCAGGACTGCATACGACCGAGGCACACAGGGCCAACACCCGGCATCATGGTGTGGGGAGCGATCTCCTACACTGGCCGTACACCACTGGTGATCGTCGAGGGGACACTGAATAGTGCACGGTACATCCAAACCGTCATCGAACCCATCGTTCTACCATTCCTAGACCGGCAAGGGAACTTGCTGTTCCAACAGGACAATGCACGTCCGCATGTATCCCGTGCCACCCAACGTGCTCTAGAAGGTGTAAGTCAACTACCCTGGCCAGCAAGATCTCCGGATCTGTCCCCCATTGAGCATGTTTGGGACTGGATGAAGCGTCGTCTCACGTGGTCTGCACGTCCAGCACGAACGCTGGTCCAACTGAGGCGCCAGGTGGAAATGGCATGGCAAGCCGTTCCACAGGACTACATCCAGCATCTCTACGATCGTCTCCATGGGAGAATAGCAGCCTGCATTGCTGCGAAAGGTGGATATACACTGTACTAGTGCCGACATTGTGCATGCTCTGTTGCCTGTGTCTATGTGCCTGTGGTTCTGTCAGTGTGATCATGTGATGTATCTGACCCCAGGAATGTGTCAATAAAGTTTCCCCTTCCTGGGACAATGAATTCACGGTGTTCTTATTTCAATTTCCAGGAGTGTATATTGTGAATAGCAACGGTCCTACGACACTCCCCTGCGGCACACCTGAAATCACTCTTACTTCGGAAGACTTCTCTCCATTGAGAATGACATGCTGCGTTCTGTTATCTAGGAACTCTTCAATCCAATCACACAATTGGTCTGATAGGCCATATGCTCTTACTTTGTTCATTAAACGACTGTGGGGAACTGTATCGAACGCCTTGCGGAAGTCAAGAGCCACGGCATCTACCTGTGAACCCGTGTCTATGGTCCTCTGAGTCTCGCGGACGAATAGCGCGAGCTGGGATTCACACGATCGTCTTTTTCGAAACCCGTGCTGATTCCTACAGAGTAGATTTCCAGACTCCTGAAAAGTCATTATACTCGAAGATAATACGTGTTCCAAAATTCTACAACTGATAGACGTTAGAGATATAGGTCTATAGTTCTACACATCTGTTCGACGTCCCTTGTTGAAAAGGGGATGACCTGGGGCCTTTTCCAATCCTTTGGAACGCTACGCTCTTCTAGAGACCTACGGTACACCGCTGCAAGAAGGGGGGCAAGTTCCTTCACGTACTCTGTGTAGAATCGAACTGGTATCCCATCAGGTCCAGAGGCCTTTGCTCTTTTGAGCGATTTTAAGTGTTTCTCTATCCCTCTGTCGTCAATTTCGATATCTACCATTTTGTTATCTGTGCGACATTCTAGAGAAGGAACTACAGTGCAGTCTTCCTCTGTGAAACAGCTTTGGAAAAATACATTTAGTACTTCGACCTTTAGTCTATCATCCTCTGTTTCAGTACCATTTTGGTCAAAGAGTGTCTGGACATTTTGTTTTGATCCACCTACCGCTTTGACATCAGACCAAAATTTCTTATGCGATTTCTTTGGTGACCATTCAGTCAATGAGGGTGCAAGCCTTTGCAGAACGTGGTCGAGATACAGTCTCGTGTCTTTCCTTTGTCACTTGTCCGAACAGCCCTTTCGAACTGCAGGAAAAAAACCATCAGACACACAGTTCAGAATCCGAGGCCAACTGCCGGGAGGCCCCTTTCCTACCTCCGAGCGGCACATAGTCGTGGTTGCAAAACGTGTGGCCATCATCTGTACACAAATTCCGCAATGGCGCTCCCTTCCCCATGCGGAAAAACCTTATCTGCGATGCAGATTAGTTTTTGTCAATGAACTTGTCAGACATGCGATTGCTTGCTGAGACTACATTCGGTTTTATACGGTAGGGAAATTGTAGCAGATACTGAAAGTCGTCATGTTATTCTATTCGTATGGTCATTTATGCCTCGTCTGTGGGCGCAAGTGAAACAGTCGGAAAGAGCACTATGTGTAGTCACAGAGTTAACAGCTCGGTATAGCTGCATAGTAAGGCGTCGCGCTGCGCAAACGGAACTGTCTTGGTTCATTTCTCGGCTGATAAGAGACCAATTTGATGGTGATCTTGAGAGGTGTTCCAAATGTAGGAACAGGAATGCATTTTACATGACAAAGAATGTAGCTCCTTAAAACACATTTGGTTAAGCTTCAACTATGGTAGCTGACATTAAAAAATGGAAAGCATGAAAAT
This sequence comes from Schistocerca nitens, assembly GCF_023898315.1. Classification (NCBI taxonomy): domain Eukaryota; kingdom Metazoa; phylum Arthropoda; class Insecta; order Orthoptera; family Acrididae; genus Schistocerca; species Schistocerca nitens. The sequence goes on along the minus strand of NC_064618.1, from coordinate 579,610,219 downwards.
AATATAAGAAATAGGTTAAGGTTTTTGGAAACAAAGCTTTATAGGCAAACAGGATGTTATAGACTTCATCGAAGCTCACTTCCTGATATTCCACTTCCAGTATTAATCAATTACAAGAACCCCTTCGTCTGTGGCGAAGTCGAATGAGCAGCAATCGTTCCCCATGACTCAGTGTGCACACGGTACGGTCTCACTCACTACCACACCGACGAGCACTCATCGACTGCGACTCCGTGGTGCCTTCGTCCTGGTTCAGGAAACAAGTGCGGTTAGCTGCATCACAGTGGACCGCGAGGCGTTTCTCCTATTCCGATTGCAGCTTCGTGGATAGTGCGCATCAGTACGAGTTCCGCGAGGCTATCAGGCCAGATAATGGAGGTCATTTCGGCAACTTCCGGCAAGACTGGCGAAGTTTATTCATTATCTCTCAGGTTCACCGCAGTCGCTTGCAGACTAAACGGATGACGCCCGCACGTGTAGTGCCCTGATGTTTCCTGTGTATTGTGCTGTCGTCAGTGACATCCGCACCGGGCTGGTTAAGTCAGTACCCATGTCAGGGCGATAACAGCTCGTATGTAAATTAGTGGTAAGAAATAAAGACGTATGCAATTAACAGTATTATGGTTATTGGTGTCGAACACCTGGTCGACCCTTCATGGCTCCACATCCCGCAACCACTTATCCTGATGGTATTCAGAATGAAATCCCTATACAATGGTTCTATTACGTTATCTGCTTTTTTTGTTATTCGGCAGGATTTTCACAGTTCTGTTTATTTCTCCGATTCCAGATTTCAATTTTCATTGTCAATCTAAGATTATTCTTATGTGTTAAAATGATTTAGGAATACTTTCCGGCTTTATTTCGTAACTCGTCGAATAGACTAGATTTAATCATATACAGGGTGATTCAAAAAGAATACCACAACTTTAGGAATTTAAAACTCTGCAACGAGAAAAGGCAGAGCTAAGCACTATCTGTCGGCGAATTAAGGGAGCTATAAAGTTTCATTTAGTTGTACATTTGTTCGCTTGAATCGATTTCTGTGATTTTATCCTTGCTCAAATGGAAAAAGATGAATCTTTCGTTTCAAAGATTGTGTTTAGTGATGAGGCAACTTTCCACACTAACGGGAAAGTCAACCGTCACAATGTCTGTATATGGGGCACTGAGAATCCGCGGGAAACAACTCAGTATGAACGTGACTCGCCTAAGGTGAACGTTTTCTGTGCCATTTCAGCCAATAAAGTTTTTGGTCCCTTTTTCTTCGAAGGTGCTACTGTAACTGGACTACAGTATCTGGAGATGTTAGAGAATTGGCTGTTCCCTCAGCTCGAACAAGAAGCACAACAATTCATATTTCAGCAGGATGGAGCGCCACCACATTGGCACTTATCTGTCCGTAACTACCTGAACGTCAACTACCCGAGGCGATGGATCGGCCGCCAGGCAGCCCGTGACAGAGCACTTCATCACTGGCCTCCAAGAAGCCCTGATCTTACCCCCTGCGATTTTTTCTTATGGGGGTATGTTAAGGATATGGTGTTTCGGCCACCTCTCCCAGCCACCATTGATGATTTGAAACGAGAAATAACAACAGCTATCCAAACTGTTACGCCTGATATGCTACAGAGAGTGTGGAACGAGTTGGAGTATCGGGTTGATATTGCTCGTGTGTCTGGAGGGGGCCATATTGAACATCTCTGAACTTGTTTTTGAGTGAAAAAAAAAACCTTTTTAAATACTCTTTGTAATGATGTATAACAGAAGGTTATATTATGTTTCTTTCATTAAATACACATTTTTAAAGTTGTGGTATTCTTTTTGAATCACCCTGTATTTTAATTTAGAATAAATAATTAAAAAAGAATGGCATTCATAATAGTGTTAATAAAAGAAAAATATGTACCCGCCAGTAAAATGTTTTTGCCTTTTAGACATCAAATAAATCTCACTCAAAAAAGAAAAAGAGTTTGTACAATTATCACCCTTTTACTTCTAAAACGAGACAAATCACGACTGATAAATTATTCAGGAGGAAGAAGATACATTCCAAAATTTTGTTTAACAATTTAATGGCGATTTCTTTCTGATATGTGAAAAATTAATTTTTTTCAATCTGTATGGGTAATATTACCAAATTTGAAAAAATATTTGTTGTTGCTATGGTGATTTTTATAACATGAATTTATCCCCTTAAAGTAATAAATTTGGAAGCAAGTGTATTTTAGGCGTTTATTTGAATTACACGAAAGTAAAAACTTGTATTACATGAACGACAGTATTCTGAGCGCAAAAATGTCATATATATACTGTATATATATGTCTGTAGCATCCTATTATACATAAAAATTACCGTAGATTATCATGATATGGTATGATTTAAATGATAACCAAATAACTTATTGTTTCTAAATGCTTTTGAACCTAAACCATTGAAGATGTTTAATATCGCTTTTATAACACTAAATGTTTACAAAACTGCCCAAAATGAATACAAAACATGTTATAAATAATGATTAGCCACTTGTTCACAAAACTACATTAAGTTTATACTAAAACTAACACAAAACATGTTGCAAAAATGATTGGTTCTCGCCGTTTTTCAGTCAATTTCATCCAATTCTGCTGTAGGCTATGTCTTCAGCTGATTGTAAAAACTTGATACTTTCTGTCTGTAATATACTTCAGAAGTTTCTCATTATCATCTTTCTCCTTGTCGTTTATGGGAACTTTCCCGTCATATGCTTCTGTTTCAAGAAGCCCAATATTCTTCTCGGAAAAGTATGTCCTGCTTTCATTAATATAAAGTTACGGACTTCGAGTCCTGCGGTATAGGACTTATAACTGCTTTTCATTTTTGAACTGTACTTATAGTACATAAATAATGGAAAGCAAATGACACTGTGTCCTTTTTACTAGTGCCTCTACCCGTTGTTTCAATTGAAATGACGACCATTCCATATAAAATGTTTCATAGCGTTTTAAAATTCACTATTTTGTTTGTTTTTTTCTGCATAAACTTTAAAGCGACGAAAGCGGCTGTTTTCGGTTATAATCGGCGTACACTGATCTGAAATAATTACTCAGTCACACATTCGTAACTTCCTCTGCACGACACGTAAGTCGCGGTCAGATGGTAGAAAAGAGTGCCCTCCAATGGGGAAATACTGGTAGGTTTTGACAAATCTACCACTTTCTGTTAAGAACAGTAAGATTCCTATACCGCATGATTGAGATTTTGGCTTTTGCATGCATTGTTGAGCAAGTGGAGTTCCCTTGCGGGGGACATGGTGCTCAGTGTAATGGTATACAAAGGCGCACGCTTCATTAGGACCTTTCTTAACTTGGTCCTCATGGCAACAATAAAATATACCTCCATTTGTTTTCATATTGTGTACCTCACAATTAAAATGCTATGAGGGCCATTGCAAATTTTGGTGATATACATCTCAGTAAATTAGCTTACCACGCCTATTTTCATTCTCTGCTTTCGTATGGCTTCATATTCTAGGGTAACTCATCATTGAATAAAAGAGTGGTCATTGCACAAAAGCGTGTAATCAGAATAATTGCTGGAGCTCATCCAAGATCATCCTGCAGACACTTATTTAAAGAGCTAGAGATCTTCACTATTCACTTATGAAATTTGTTATTAACAATCCGAACGAATTCAAAAGTAATAGCAGTGTACATGTCTACAACACTAGGAGAAGGATGATCTTCACTAGTCGAGGTTAAATCTAACTTTGGCTCGGAAGGGAGTAAATTATGCTGCCACAAAAGTCTTTGGTCACCTACCTAATAGCATCAAAAGTCTGACAGATAGCCATATAGCATTTAAAAGGAAATTAAAATAATTTCTTAATGGCAACTCCTTCTATTCATTAGATGAATTTTTGGATATAGTAAGTGGGTAATTTCCCCAATCTCCACAAAAATAAATTAAAAATATTAAGTGTCATGTAATATTTTGTATAATGTAATATCTATAGACACCTTTTATTAACCTGTCACGTTGCACATCATTACGAAGTGTCGTATTCATGGTCTATGGAACAAGTACTAATCTAATCTAATCTAAAAGCATGCTAAAAAGTAATCAAACTTACCTTGCTTTCGTATTCTTGTTTCTTTCCACCAGTATTTGAAACTTCAAGCTCTGAGCTGCACAACTTATAATAAGTGGAATAGTTGAAGTTTTCAACAACAATCGCCGATTGGTTCAGGATGATTCCGGACCTGCCACAAGTTTATTTCCAAAACGTGACAATTCCTGGAGTTGTCCCCTATTAGAAACAACGGCAGACTTATATCCTCTCTTTAGAATCAGCAAGGCAATGACGGTTTTCCATTTTAATTTCAGTCGATGCATCTGTTTCTCAAGAAACCGAAACGGACGTAATCTGCATTTTCTATTTTTGAGGAGTTACGGCCTTTTACGGGGGGCTTTCAATAAGTAATGCAAGACATTTTTTTTCTGAAATCAGGTTGGTTTTATTCGAAATTCCAATACACAATGTAATTCCCCACTCTTTTGGCTACAAAATCCTGTTTTTCAGCGTAAGTTCCGTTCAGTGCGACGGCCTTACGCCACCTTACTGGGAGGCCCTGCACGACCGCATCGTACCACTCTATAGGTCGACGTCGGAGCCAACGTCTTCCTGGACGAGGGCATCAGCTCGGTAGAGTCCATTTGAGCAGCGAGTTATTCGGTTGTGATATGTCGATCAGCTCGAACAAACGTCCGCAAAATCCAACACTGCAGGAGTCGCGGCAGTGTGAGGTCGGCTGGCAAGCGGGAATGAGACAGTTTTGCGCGACCTTGCGATGATGTCTGGCGCCTCGCCTAACGACTCATCATGCTTTTATTGGTTGCCAGGTCTTTGTAGATATTCTGCAAGCGGCTGTGAATATTAGCGATGCTCTGGTTTCCCGTCAAAGCAAACTCAATGATAGATCTCTGCTTGGAACGGACTTCCGTTACAGATGCAATTTTGAAGGATACGTATAGCGCCGCCACCTATCGGAAATTCATTAAACTATAGAGGCTGAAGCGAGAATATTCCACGATATCCCGCAACAAATTCTGCATTTTTCAACAAAAAAAGTCGCCGAGAAAAGATCTGTTGCATTACTTACTGTTGTGTACATAGTTCCGCGTAGTCAGCGCGTACACAACTTCCTGAATAGAGCGCGCCCCGCTAAGCACAACAGCGCAGGCGCAGCGCTCGTCCGTATCCGCTCTACGAGATGGCTCTGCCATAAAGACGGACCGAATTCTGCTTCCGCCGATCCGCGTATTAATATGTAACGCAGCCAATGAGATTGCTGCTAACGTAGAACCATTTCTCCTCGCGGATCACACTCGCCCAGTGATACCTGAACGCTCGAGGTATTATAACGAGTGTACAGACCTCCGATTAGTCAGTCTGCATCAGTCTGCATTTGTCTGCACCAGTCTGTACCAGTCTGCATTAGTCTATAGTCAAGTTTCAGTCTGCGCCTAATAAGATTATCATATTCCTGTACATAGCCATGAAGAGAAATGTATAGACACTTTGTCAAGTATCAGAGATATGGAGAATAAGATTAACGTACCAAGACCAAAGGAACTTCATATTGTCAATTGTAAACAGCCTCCAGAATCAAGTTACGTAATGTCTATGATTATTATTATTTTAATAAATGTGTGAGAAAATTAATCAAGTTCTGTTTAAAGTTGGTCACCGTCAATCTGCTACTCTAAGCGTGCAAGTGGCATTTCTATCGTCTGACCTAACGGCAGAAGATAAACACGCCACGATAAGACCACGAGACATATTGCTGACACTCGCCTACATCGTTAGAGCGACAAGTCAAATAATCTGATGGTGTGTGTACCGAAGGTCTTATAGTACGCACACCAAACTTACTGAACATCCTCGTAGCAATAAGCGATTTAATTTTTAGAATCTTTCGTCCTCTTGAATACAGTTCTGGATAGGTGGAAAACCAGTTAAGAAAATCAGTAGCTTTCTTTTGGTACTCCTTTTTATTGGAATTAACATTATCAGTCTGAGAATTAATTTATGTCATATTATATCATTATATATAGTAATTCACGCTACACACATGCGTATCGAGGAGGGCAATCGCGGTGAGATTCTCGGTGCTGGGCGGCTTTGCACGGGGCGCCTATTTCTCGCCATCCATCTCCTTGATGATGATGACGTTCTTGGTGGGGGTGCCCTTGGTGGCGGCACCCTTGGAGGGCCGGTGACCCTCGCAGTAGTCGAGATCGAAGGGCAGGCGCGTGGGCTCGCAGCCGGTGACGGAGAAGGTGACGACGTGCGAGGGGTCGACGTGTGCGCGCGTCGCCGTGTGCAGCAGCGTGCCGCGCAGCGTCACCACGCCGTCCGCCCCCGCGGCCGCCCCCTGGACCACCGCCCCCGCTGCTGGGGCCCGCGGCGCCGGCGGCGCCAGGCCCAGCCACTCGCTCCACGAGTAGCGGTGCGGCTGCTCGCCTTTCTTCACCGCCACCTGCAGCACCACACAGACCGAGTCGCATTACGGATGTGCGATTTTGGCAGATCGTCGATGCTAATGTCGATCGAAAAAAAGAAAATTGTGTTTTGCGTAACAGACTGACAGTACAGTACCCTTTATAAGTTTGGAAACACTATATTGCGTACCACAACAGAGCAAGATGGGACTGATCTGCGTGAGATATTGGTTGGAATACAGAAGGATATGTTCAAATAACGATTAATAATGACACAGTATTTTAAAGATAACTATCGTACACAGAGGATGTTGGAACACGTGAGGCAATACTGACCCTACGGCTTATCATAGAAGATAGATTAAGAAAAGGCAAACCTACGTTTCTAGAATTTGTAGACTTAGAGAAAGATTTTGACAATGTTGACTGGAATACTCTATTTCAAATTCTGAAGGTGGCAGGGGTAAAATACAAGGAGCGAAAAGCTATTTACAATTTGTACAGAAACCAGATGGCAGTTATACGAGTGGAGGTAGATGAAAGGGAAACAGTGGTTGGGAAGGGTGTGAGACACGGTTGTAGCCTATCCCCGATGTTATTCAATCTGTATATTGAGCAAACACTAAAGGAAACAAAAGAAAAATTCGTAGTAGGTATTAAAATCCGTGGAGAAGAAATAAAAACTTTGAGGTTCGCCGATGACGTTGTAATTCTGTCAGAGACAGCAAAGGACTTGGAAAGCAGTTGAATGGAATGGATAGTGTCTTGAAAGGAGGGTATAAGATGAACATCAACAAAAGCAAAACGAGGATAATGGAATGTAGTCGAATTAAGTCGGGTGATGCTGAGGGAATTAGATTAGGAAATGAGACACTTAAAGTAGTAAAGGAATTTTGCTATTTGGGGAGCAAAATAACTGATGATGGTCGAAGTAGAGAGGATATAAAATGTAGAATGGCAGTGGCAAGGAAAGCGTTTCTGAAGAAGAGAAATTTGTTAACACTGAGTATAGATTTAAGTGGAAAGTCGTTTCTGAAATTATTTGTATGGAGTGTAGCCATCCATGTATGGAAATGAAATATGGACGATAAATAGTTTGGAGAAGAAAATAATAGAAGCCTTCGAAATGTGGTGCTGTAGAAGAATGCTGAAGATTAGATGGGTAGATCACATAACTAATGAGGAGGTATTGAATAGAATTGGGGACAAGAGGTGTTTGTGCCACAACTTGACTAGAAGAAGGGGTCGGTTGGTAGGACATATTATGAGGCATCAAGGGATCACTAATTTAGTATTGGATGGCAGCGTGGAGGGTAAAAATCGTAGAGGGAGGCCAAGAGATGAATACACTAAGCAGATTCAGAAGATGTAGGTTGCAGTAGGTACTGGGAGATGAAGAAGCTTGCACAGGATAGAGTTGCATGGAGAGCTGCATCAAACCAGTCTCAGGATTGATGACCACAAAAACAACAGAGGGTGTTCGGAAGTTCCAGTTATAAACTTCTAGGACTTGTAGAGGGCAGTGAGTACATAATGTTTTGAACAGGAATATGTAACCCATCGACGCTACAGAGCGTCAAAGTTACAGGCGCCAGCGCCTGCAAATGTGTGTATATACAGGTTGACTCCGTGATAATGTTACGAACTTCCAAGGATGACGGAGAAGGATAAATGTATCAATGTGAGGTAAGGGTCCCTGGTCCGGAAACGAAGGAGTCGAACGTTACAAGCCAAAATCATTCTGATACCTCTGACAATGGACCTGTGCTGTTGTTGCTAAGAATGTAGGGTATGCAACTTTCAGAGGTGGTAGTATGGACCAAGACAGGAAAAAAATGCCTGGTAAACCTGGGCTCCAAATTGCATACCTGAGAAGTTATCATCACTTGTTCATTTCACTACTGTGAAACACATCCCTACTGAACAACTGCTCATAGCTCTCAAGGTATGCATTTAGAGCCCGCATTCACTAGATATTTCTTCTTGGTTTGCCATTGCCTTCCTCCGACCGTTATGGGGATGAATGATGGTTCAAATGGTTCAAATGGCTCTGAGCAACCTGCGACCGTGGCGGTCTCGCGGTTCCAGACTGAAGCGCCTAGAGCCGCTCGGCCACCCCGGCCTGAGGGATGAATGTTGATGATGAAGACGACATAACAACACCCAGTCATCTCGAGGCAGGAAAAATCCCTGACCCCGCCGGCAGCCGGCCGTTGTGGGGGAGCGGTTCTAGGCGCTTCAATATAGAACCGCGCGACCGCTACGGTCGCAGGTTCGAATCCTGATTCGAGCATGGATGTGTGCGATGTCCTTAGGTTAGCTAGGTTTAAGTATTTCTAAGTTCTATGTGGCTGATGTCCTCAGATGGTAAGTCCCATAGTGCTCAGAGCCATTTGAACCATTTGAACCCCGCCGGGAATCGAACCCGGAATCCCTTGCGCGGCTAGCGAGAACGCTACCGCAAGATCACGAGCTGCGGACTTCGTCCTTACTACCACCTCCGAAAGTTGCGTACCCTCCAGTCTTGGCAGCGATACATGTACTATACTGCCAGAGGTATCAGAATAATTTTCAGGGATCCTTATTTCAAATTGATACATTTATCCGTCTCCAACATCCTTTCCAGTTTATAATATCGTGACGAAGTAATCCTGAACATACATAAATTTACAGGCACAGGGGCTTATAATTTTGATGCTCTGTAGCGTCGTTGGATGATGTTTGCGGACGTAGGTTTCCATTCACAATATTATGTACTCACTCCGCTCTACAAGTCCTAGAACCTTGTAACGGGAATTCCCGAATACTCTGTATACATACACACTGGTATTGCTCAGTTTCACATAAAATGACTCTACCTGACCAAGCATTTCCACCTAACACGACAAGTGGCGCAGTAGATGGCACGACTGTGTACAGGAACGTTGTTTACGGTTCGGTTCAGTTGTGGTTCTACATCTACATACATACTCCGAAAGCCACCGCACGGTGCGTGCCGAAGGGAATCAAAAATGGTTCAAATGGCTCTGAGCACTATGGGACTCAACTGCTGTGGTCATAAGTCCCCTAGAACTTAGAACTACTTAAACCTAAGTGACCTAAGGACAGCACACAACACCCAGCCATCACAAGGCAGAGAAAATCCCTGACCCCGCCGGGAATCGAACCCGGGAACCCGGGCGTGGGAAGCGAGAACGCTACCGTACGACCACGAGATGCGGGCGAACGGAATTCTGTGCCACAATAGTCATTTCCTTTCCTGTTCCACTCGCAGATGGGACGAGAGAAAGCGACTGTCTATATGCCTCCGTATGAGCCCTAATTTCTCGTATCATACTTTCGTTGTCCCTACGCGAAATATATGTTCGCGACAGTAGGATAGTTCTCAATTCAGCTTCAGATCCCGGTTCTCTAAACTTTATCAGTAGTTTTCTTCGAAATGAATGTCTTCTTCCCTCCAGGGATTCAACCGCAACTCCTGAAGCATACCCGTAACACTCGTATGCTGATCGAACCGAACGGTAAAAAATCTGGCAGCTCTAGCAGCAGCAATTGTATGCCGCGAAAAATGGCTCTGAGCACTATGGGACTCAACATCTTAGGTCATAAGTCCCCTAGAACTTAGAACTACTTAAACCTAACTAACCTAAGGACATCACACACACCCATGCCCGAGGCAGGATTCGAACCTGCGAACGTAGCAGTCCCGTATGCCGCGAAAGAAAGTAGTACACGCACAGGAAGTAATTGAAAATGGCCCTAAAGTGCAAGATTCCTCATGATTCACGGGTAAAGATAATCGTTTTGCGCTGAAAAATATCGCGGAAATTGAAGATTTCCATCAGCGGAGATACAGGTTACTATGATGATCGTCCTCACTCAGAAGCACCTAGGAAAATATCAGACTGCCAGGAAAAGTATTTGGTAATGATCAGTAAATGTAATAGATTCAAAACTGTTGGTGAATTGACTGCTGAATTAAACTCAACTGGGGATACACCATGGAGAGAGTCAACAGTGAGACGGCGCCTGGCAGGAAACAGCTTCCAGAGTTACGTAACAGGAAGAGTACCGTTGTTGCACCCTCTTGCTAAGAAGAAAAGGCTTCAGTGGGCTACCACACACCAGCATTGGTGAACAGGGGTTTGAGAAAGGGCTTTATGTACTGACTAATCCAGGATCGAAGTATTTGGAAGTAAACGCCGTCAATTCATACGCCTAAACCCCATGAACGCTTGAATCCTTTGCACGTAATTCCAAATGCGAAGCTTGGAGCGTGTTCTGTGATGGTATGGGGATCGTTTGGAGGGAATAAATTAGAGGATTTGGTGAAAGTAAATGAAAAAATGAATCAAAACGATTATCATGCCATTGTCCAGCGACATGCCAAGACATCCTGTTTGCGTCTTATTGTGAAAGGGTTTTTGTTGCAACAAGACAACGACCCGAGACATACACCCCACTTGTGTCAGAACTACGTAAAGTCTGTAGAGGCTAAGAAAATTTTGAAAATAGGAAATGGCCTCTCCAGCCCCCTAATTGTAACCCAGTCGAGCTGCTATGGAATGAATTGTCAGGAAATTCCGAAAACGGGGAATCGTGAAAGGGACACACTCGTGGGAGGCCCTGCAGCAAGAATTGAGACTTATTCCAACTGAAAACCTGGCAAAATTGACCCATCGCTTGCTGAGAGTACGCAAGGTGGTGATTAAAACACAGGGTAGCTACTCTGAGGAATCTAAAATTTAAAAGCTACGTTTACCTATGTATTGTTTGAACTTAATCAACATCTAGAAAACAATAAAATGCTATTTTATAATGTATTTCCTTTCCATTGTCCATAATCACTTGGTATTTGCAAACTTATGGAGGGCAGTGTATATCCAATACGTTTTACTGCAAACACTGCAAATACAGGATCTGCAAGTCCAAAAGTCAAATAATTCATTGTTGACTACTGATGACCGATATTAATCGATCCGGAAACAACGATGTTAAATGATGAATATACAGAACGGTGTAAAAAGCAGCATAAAAATACATTTAACACTGTACTTATTAACCAATAAACACAGCAATAATTAACATTATTTTTTTTAAAAAATGTGTTGTCTAAAAGTAAGAAGTGAAATAAATTAAGGAAACATTTGATGCGTCTTTGAATGATGCTCGTTATCACGTACAGCAGCTGAAATACTCATATTCTAGTGATGCCAGGAGACCACTGAGTCAAATACCACAAGAAAAATAACCTCTAGCACTCTTTAAAAACGTAAGATACTAAGTAAAACTTTGACCTTTTAAATTGGCACTTCATTTGCTGTACATGATTTCGAGCATAATTCAAAAGTGTGTTAAATGCTTGTGTACTCTGTCTTATTTCTCACTTTTACACAAACCATTTCACAAAACATTTGTCCATTTTTCAATTCTTTTTTCCTTTAATTTTAAAGTTTTGTTCAGAAATCTTTGTACCATACTGTATTTAAATATTGACCGGTAGTCTATTATTAAGAGTATATATATCAAGAGAAAGCAGAGAAATTTAGGTTGTGTTTTGATATTTTTTTGCCCCGCGATTATACAGCTAGCAGCAGCTATGCTTGAAATATTTCAATTTTCCCTTTAATCACTTATTACGTTTTTCTTAATTACGAAGATTACATTCAAGCAATTAAATCTTATTTCCCTACTAGAGCTCACGCTCGGCGATTTGGTACCCCATTTGTCCATTTTCCATCCTTCGTTCGGCTATGAAAATTCAGACGACAATATATTGTATATGTGAAGACAGTAACTGTTCTCGAAAGAACAGAATACTGTTGATGACCGTGCAGCATTTCCCTGGAATAAATGATGACTAACTGAAACCCTCAGCTGCCGACAGGTTTTGTTGATATACCTCGATGTGGACAGTTGAAAATGTGTGCCCCGACCGGGACTCGAACCCGGGATCTCCCGCTTACATGGCAGACGCTCTATCCATCTGAGCCACCGAGGACACAGATTAATAGCGCGACTGCAGGGATTTATGCCTTGCACGCTTCCCGTGAGACTCACATTCCCAACTGCCCACAATTCTACATATGTAATGTACCTTATAGACATTTGCCCATCCACTCGTTACTCGCGCACGCTTTGGCGATTCCCGTAAGAGCTTGGGCAACCTGTGCGCATTCTGTTCTTTCGAGAACAGTTACTGTCTTCACATATATAATTAAAGGCTACCCAGCCATTGACCTTCGTCTGTGCGAATGCGCACAGGTTGCCCAAGCTCTTACGGGAATCGCCAAAGCGTGCGCGAGTAACGAGTGGATGGGCAAATGTCTATAAGGTACATTACATATGTAGAATTGTGGGCAGTTGCGAATGTGAGTCTCACGGGAAGCGTGCAAGGGATAAATCCCTGAAGTCGCGCTATTAATCTGTATCCTCGGTGGCTCAGATGCATAGAGCGTCTGCCATGTAAGCGGGAGATCCCGGGTTCGAGTCCCGGTCAGGGCACACATTTTCAACTGTCCACATCGAGGTATATCAACAACACCTGTCGGCAGCTGAGGGTTTCAGTTAGACAATATATTGCGTAGTTTTTTGGGATTCCCGTTTTCGATCCGCTCAAATATGATGAATATACAGCATGACCTAAAGAGCAGCGTAGAAATAAATGTGTTACCGTATTTATTAATAAGTAAGTACAACAGTAATTAATATTACATAGCCCACAACCTTTTGTCTGGAGACTACAATGCTTTTTTATTACTTGTTGGTACTTCTAGTGAAGATCCAGGTATCAACTGACTCTTACTGCTCATTCTATATTTAACGAAACGCAGAATTCTCCTCCATTTCTTTTTTGTTTCGTAACAACGTGTCAAATACAGTTTCAATAATCGTTGACATGGCCAGTCGACGAATACGACGTTCCTACACTGCCGTATTATTTCGTAATCATCTTTAATGTGAACATAGACCGCGAGAAAATGAAAGAGAGATGGAAGCTTATTACTCTTAAAAATTACCTTTCAAAGTAACAGATGAAAACAATAAGATTATTCGAGAACTGACGTAACACAGACACCTGAAAAACCTTAATTGTGGATTGGCGATTTATTTGGGTATAAATATGCGACCAGTCGCTTTTTTTTGGATTTTTGATACGAATTATTATACCGTTAACTAGTTTTCGAAACACTGTAGGCTCTTCATCAGATGGAAGTGTTATAGGAACATTATATCGAGTACCAGATGTTGCTACACGCTGTGGTAATGGTTCTGGCGAAAATGTCGGAAATTTAGTTATCTGAAACGAAAAGTTTATGGAACGAAAAGGTTGTTCTACTAAAATCAATAAAAGCGGCCGGCTGCATATTTATACCCAAATAAATTGCCAGTTTAAATCACAGATGCAGTTAGTCATTCGTAATGGATATACCGGGTGATCAAAAGTCAGTATAAATTTGAAAACTGAATAAATCACGGAATAATGTAGATAGAGAGGTACAAATTGACACACATGCTTGGAATGACATGGGGTTTTATCAGAATCAAAAAAATACGAAGTTCAAAAAATGTCCGACAGATTGCGCTTCATCTGATCAGAATAGCAATAATTAGCATAACAAAGTAAGACAAAGCAAAGATGGTGTTCTTTACAGGAAATACTCAATATGTCCACCATCATTCCTCAACAATAGCTGTAGTCGAGAAATAATGTTGTGAACAGCACTGTAAAGCATGTCCGGAGTTATGTTGAGGCATTGGCGTCGGATGTTGTCTTTCAGCATCCCTAGAGATGTCGGTCGATCACATGCGACTTCAGGTAACCCCAAACCCAATAATCACAAGGACTGAGGTCTGGGGACCTCGGAGGCCAAGCATGACGAAAATGGCGGCTGAGCACATGATCATCACCAAACGACGCGCGCAAGAGATCTTTCACGCGTCTAGCAATACCTTGTTTTTTTTTCTTTGGTTCTAATAAAACCCCTTGTCATTCCAAGCATGTGTGTCAATTTTTACCTCTCTATCTACATTATTCCGTGGTTTATTAAGTTTTCAAATTTATACTGACTTTTTGATCATCCGGTACTTAAACTTAATTGTGGATATGTTCGTTTCCTTTATACAAATACTCATATCCACGTGGGTCAAGTGTAACGTTACGCATCATAAACAGAATGTGTACTTACATAATTCGAAATATCATTTCTAGCAACAACACAGGCACAGGCACAAATTACTTGGCACTGAACTGAATGAGCAACGAAGGGCATACTCCATGCTTAGCTACAACAATAGCCAATGAGCCCTCCGCTTCACGAGTATGACCACGTTTACAAATCTCACTAGTGCCGTTAAGACACATGATCACAAGTAAAATTTTAAACGACAAAACAGTTATTCACGATGACAACAAGTAGTCTTGTGTTTATGCCATTAAAGTCAATATTTTGTCTTCAACACTGATGTTATGTTGTTTCAAAGACAGCATTATCGATATTGGAAAACTGATTTTTGAATTCCCAATATCTTTAATTTGTAAATATTAATGATCACTGAATGTCTCCGAACTGACCCGCCCCGATAGCACTGCGAATTAAAGCACTTTTTTCCTTGGGATAGGCTGATGTACTGGCCTCGGATCGGATCCGCCTGGCGGGTTAAGAACGGTGGTCGGTGCGTCGACCAGCATAGGTGTGGCTTTTAGGCATTTGCCTACACTTGGGCACTTGGAAGTACTCAGATTCATCAAGCACAATGCGGCTGCCTAAAAGCAGTGCAGTCAGTTATCTTTTATCACAATAGTACTAAGTTTAGAATTGGCACTATTGTTTTGTTGTTAGAATTATCGCGTTTTCTTACTGGCTCGTTTTTATTAGCGGACACACTCACACGATAGATGGTCAACATTGCAACTTGTGAACAGTCGACAAGTTGTTTTGTTGTGTGTAATGCGAGTAACAGGTGATTCGCTTTGTAGCTGGCAGGTCAACTGCAGAGCCGAAGCACTGCCTGGCGCGCGCGCTCGTCTGAACGCTCTCATTTGAATCAGTGTATTGTGGATCGCTTCAGTTAACTGCAGCCGGCCCGCATTCCCTCGCGCGAAAGACCCAAAGCTGCATTCAACTGGTTTGGTAAAATAAATACTCATAATTGATGCTACGTATGATTAATTTAATGAAACCAAAGAAAGAACGTTATAATAACAGTACTTGTGACAACATAGTACATCACAGAGCTACTTTGTATGACACACAAAATTAAATATATAAATACGTTGAAATGCAGAGTTACGGTTGTGTACAACAACCGGAATTCCATTTTAACTTTTCTGGCTCTTTTAAAAATGGTATTTATTGTATTTCTGAACTTTAGAGAGAAGATTCTGCCGCCGAATGATGTAATCATAAACGTCAGAGCAGTTCATTTTATAACTAAAAACACATTTTTTTGTTGACTCAACTACTTGTAATCTATTTCGTTCCTCAGTGTACTGAACATCCATGAGAGAGAACACGCTTCCCGTGTTAGCGCTGTGCTGGGACACTAAAGATGAATTCGCACAGATTTAGTTCTTGCGAATACTGCCCCACGCGTCCACATTATTGAAAGAAACTGGTCCATTTCTCCATATTCTATTTAGTAGGCCAGTTATCACGGCCCACTTGGCTTCAAGTACGAAGAATGCAGAAGCAATTTAGCAAGGCAGGGGCAAGGAATTTGACAAATATTCTTGATTTTGTGGACCACTCGACTGTGACTTCAGTTACTTTTTTTATAGGGCATTGCCATGTAGAGCTGTTGCCATGTCGTGATAGAATATTCCGTGCAGACAGGCTCGTGGTTTTCTGACAAGATTCAACATAAACCACGGCAGAGGCTCTTGATCCGGAGATTGTCAGTTCCTATTCTGTGGCGACGAATACTGTCATCACTGAGATTCGACGAGGAATCGAGCACAGGTGACAGCGAAAGTTTTCTCTACTTCAGCCAAAACCTCGGCACTCTCTCAGGCGACGAGGACATATGACAGCGTTAATGGTGATCCATCCCTGAGATAGAAATAATGAAGTCTGCAGCCTCTTAAAGTAGGCGGTGTGCCACCACTGACATCAACAGAAACACAGAACTACGTGTCCCTCTCATCTACATTTAGGGTATAGCACGCTCTCATTTTGTGAAGGAGATGTGCAAGCACGCGCAAAATAACCTTTCCAAGTATATGATTCTTCCTGACATTCGCGGCCCACGAGCCAAAATGGAAATGCACTTTGCGTCTAGTTATGTAATTTGACCAATGGGTGTTCCTAATAATGCACGCTTGCCTTCACTGCATGAAAGGATGGTAACTGTGTACGTGTTTTCATGAGACTGCATTAAATACAGAATAAAAACTAATATTTATAAAATGTTTATGCCGTAACCAACCGACGGTAATGAGTTGCTTTTCCATTTGTATGTTGGTTAAGTGCAAGATGTAATAGAACTGGGATGGAATTTCTTAAATTAATCAGCGTTTGGTTCGTCGAAACGGAGTCGTAAGTTGATGAACCTTCTGGACTAAAGAATTAAAGGATAACAATGGTATGGTCCCTTCTAAATGATTATTGATGCATTTGGTTGACGTCATAGAAACAGCTATCGAAGTTAGAACAAGAGAAAAATATTCATAGCAAACATGGTCGCTTGCAGTACGACCCAGACTTCATATAGAGCTTTGGACAGTCTGGTGATTTCATAGTTATTATTTCTATGAAAGTACTATCATACTGTTCAACCAATCAGAAACCTAAGAATCTGTGACTGATGCAAGATACAACGACAGGGACTCGTCAGTCTTCCAACAGGAAGGTCACAATAAACTAAAACTACTGACTGACCATCAGAGTTTTTTTCGTCCACATTTACAATGGCTTGATTGGAGCCGTTCTGTAGAATGTGAGTATTACGTGGATTTCCGTTCCACCAAAATTTCATGACTCTCGCAGAATTCTTGAACGCCAGGCACTCAGCCTTGAAACTGCATGTGTTTTACATTAAATCCTAAATAAACTTAGGAAACTTTCCAGTCTCCTCTTCGTTTTAGAACAATGCTGCTATCCTACATTTATTGTAAACTAATAACAAACATCTCACTGCTGCCATAGTGATCTCTGATCCTAGTGTTCTGCAGCACCTAGTCCACTAAGTCCCTCTACCCTTACAAGCTCTCCACATCACATCCCCTCCAAATTTTAACCACGTCCCTCTACACTGTCTAATGAAAAGTGTTCCTGTAAGCAGTGTGTAATGAAGAATTGACAACTAGATGTGACTAGAGGTGGACACGCCAATATTAAAGGAGTAGGAGAGTATTGTATTGTCAGCAGACAAGCAGTAACAAAAGATGAGTCGCTCAGAACAGTGCAGTGGCGTCGAACGTAGACTAGTCACTGGACGTCACTTGTGTGACAAATACGACAGGCCGAATGCTGGTGGTGCGATTATGAAGTGGAAACGAGAAAGAATAATCACAGCAAAGCCACTACCGCATGGACATCATATCAGGTTTGCGGATTGTACTTATACAAAATCGTAAGGAATCAGCAGCAGAAATGATTCGTGAGTTCTAAAGCGCTACCAGCACTCCATCTAGCATAATAACTCTGCATAGGGAGTTAAAAAGAAAACATTTCTGTAGTCGATACCGAGCGACGCTTGAGACGGTGGAAAGAGAGATGACACTGGACAGTGGATGACACGAAACGAGTGATTTGGAATGATGTATCACGCTGTACCGTGTGGCAATCGGATGGAAAGTTTTACGTCCGGCCAATACCTAGAGAACGTTACCTACCATTATGTGCAGTACCAACGGTGATTTGGGCAGGAAGTAGCACTTCGATATTGGGGTGCTTTACGTGGTTGGGGTGTACGCCCCTTATTGCGCCTAGCAAAATGTTAAATGTGGAAGGATATGAACACGTTTTACAGAATTGTGTACAGTAGAGGAACAGTCCGGAGACGCTGACAGTATCAGCACGACATTGCACACTGTCATAAAGCAGGATCTGTTGTAAGTAGGCTGTTTAGGTTTTTATGTTGGTAACGCCTCGTAGCGCTCTGTATGAAAATCACTGACTCTGCTGTGTGCAGTCTGTGGCTGATTTGCATTGTTGGAATATGGTGGAGTTTTGAGAGCGGATGATCTGGACGTGTGTCCGTCAGAAAAAGGAAATTTGTAAGACTGGATGTCATATATATATATATATATATATATATATATATATATATATATATATATATATATATATATATGTGTGTGTGTGTGTGTGTGTGTGTGTGTGTGTGTGTGTGTGCGTGTGTGTGTGTGACTTGAACACTATTAAGGTAAATACATTGTTTGTTCTCTAGCAAAATGCTTCATTTGCTAACTATGCCTATCAGTAGTTAGTGCCTTCAGTAGTTAGAATCTTTTATTGAGTAACGAAGATTTTTGTGAGGTAAGTGATTTATGAACGGTATAGGTTATTGTTAGTCAGGGCCATTCTTTTGTAGGGATTATTGAAAGTCAGATTGCGTTGCGCTAAAAAAAATATTGTGTGTCAGTTTAGTAATGATCAGAATAAGTAAAGAGAGAAATGTCTGAGTACGTTGAGCTTTTGCTCAGCTATTTGAAAATCAAATAACGTAGAGGTTTCCCAGCACTGTCATTTATAAAATTCTTCTAAGGGGATGTTTCACTGTGAGGTTATAGTTTGTATACAATAACATCTCTGGAATGGACTCACCCGACTTGAACCCAATAGAACACCTTTGGGACCAGGACGTTGACTCCAGTTCAAACCCTAGCATCCATCACTAGCTTCTCTGGTTTCGGCTCTTGAGGAAGAAAGGGCTACCACTCTTCCACAGACATTCCAGACGCCTCATTGAGGCCCCTCCCGCCGGAGGTTCGAGTCCTCCCTCTGGCATGGGTGTGTGTGTTGTTATTAGCGTAAGTTAGTTTAAGTAGTGTGTAAGTCTAGGGACTGATGATTTCAGTAGTTTGGTCCCTTAGGAATACACACACATTTGAACAAACCTCATTGAAAGTGTCCCCAACAGAGTTCCCAACAGAGTTCAAGCTGTCGTAAAGGTAAAGCGTGGAAACACAAATTGTTGTTGTCCACTAATACGTGTTTGGATACTTATGGTCACATAGTGTATATGACCATGGTATCCCCAGACAGAAGGTGTACTGGACATTGGGTAGGAACTGTTATACTGAAAATTTGTGGAGTTATAACAACTGAATGAACCAGAGGTTGTACAGAGTTTCAGGGAGAGCATAAGGGAACAATTGACGTGAATGGGGGAAAGAAGTACAGTAGAAGAAGAATGGGTAGCTCTGAGGGATGGAGTAGTGAAGGCAGCAGAGGATCAAGTAGGTAAAAAGACGAGGGCTAGTAGAACTCCTTGGGTAACAGAAGAGATACTGAATTTAATTGATGAAAGGAGAAAATGCAAAAATGCAGTAAGTGAAGCAGGCAAAAAGGAATACAAACGTCTCAAAAATGAGATCGACAGGAAGTGCAAAATGGTTAAGCAGGGATGGCTAATGTAAGGATGTACAGGCTTATCTCACTAGGGGTAAGATACATACTGCCTATAGGAAAATTAAAGATACCTTTGGAGAAACCACTTGTATGATATCAAGAGCTCAGATGGAAACCCAGTTCTAAGCAAAGAAGGGAAAGCAGAAAGGTGGAAGGAGTGTATAGAGGGTCTATACAAGGGCGATGTAATTGAGGACAATATTATGGAAATGGAAGAGGATGTGGATGAAGATGAAATGGGAGATACGAAACTGCGTGAAGAGTTTGACAGAGCACTGAAAGACCTGAGTCGAAACAAGGCCCCGGGAGTAGACAACATTCCATTAGAACTACTGATGGCCTTTGGAGAGCCAGTCCTGACAAAACTCTACCATCTGGTGAGCAAGATGTATGAGACAGGCGAAATACCCTCAGACTTCAAGAAGAATATAATAATTCCAATCCCAAAGAAAGCAGGTGTTGACAGATGTGAAAATTACCGAACTATCAGTTTAATAACTCACAAGTGCAAAATACTAACGCGAATTCTTTACAGACGAATGGAAAAACTGGTAGAAGCCGACCTCGTGGAAGATCAGTTTGGATTCCGTAGAAATATTGGAACACGTGAGGCAATACTGATCTAAGACTTATCTTAGAAGAAATATTAAGGAAAGGCAAACCTACGTTTCTAGCATTTGTAGACTTAGAGAAAGCTTTTGACAACGTTGACTGAAATACTCTCTTTCAAACTCTAAAGGTGGCAGGGGTAAAATACAGGGAGCGAAAGGCTATTTACAATTTGTACAGAAAGCAGATGGCAGTTATAAGAGTCGAGGGGCATGAAAGGGAAGACCTGGTTGGGAAGGGAGTGAGACAGGGTTGTAGCCTCTCCCCGATGTTGTTCAATCTGTATATTGAGCAAGCAATAAAGGAAACAAAAGAAAAATTCGGAGTAGGTACTAAAATCCACGGAGAAGAAATAAAAAACTTTGAGGTTCGCCGATGACATTGTAATTCTATCAGAGACAGCAAAGGACTTGGAAGAGCAGTTGAACGGAATGGACAGTGCCTTGAAAGGAGGATATAAGATGAACATCAACAAAAGGAAAACGATGATAATGGAATGCAGTGGAATTAAGTCGGGTGATGCTGAGGGAATTAGATTAGGAAATGAGATACTTAAGGTAGTAAAGGAGTTTTGCTATTTGGGGAGGAAAATAACTGATGATGGTCGAAGTAGAGAAAATATAAAATGTAGACTGGCAATGGCAAGGAAAGCGTTTCTCAAGAAGAGAAATTTGTTAACATCGAGTATTGATTTAAGTGTGAGGAAGTCATTTCTGAAAGTATTTGTATGGAGTGTGGCCATGTAGGGAAGTGAAACATGGACGATAAATAGTTTGGACAAGAAGAGAATAGAAGCTTTCGAAATGTGGTGCTACAGAAGAATGCTGAAGATTAGATGGGTACATCACATAACTAATGAATAGAATTGGGGAGAAGAGGAGTATGTGGCACAACTTGACAAAAAGAAGGGACCGGTTAGTAGGAAATGTTGTGAGGCATCAAGGGATCACAAATTTAGCATTGGAGGGGAGCGTGGAGGATAAAAATCGTAGAGGGAGACCAAGAGATGAATACACTAAGCAGATTCAGAAGAATGTGGGTTGCAGTAAGTACTGGGAGTTGAAGAAGCTTATACAGTATAGTGTAGCATGGAGAGCTGCATCAAACCAGTCTCAGGACTGAAGACCATAACAACAACAACAACAACAACTTGGCGCGGCTGAAAGATTATTAAGTTGTGATTAAAGAGCAGGGATCGAGAACGCACCACTTGCTGCTGTGGTTCGGCCCCCTGTAGCAAGATGGTGGTGCCGTGTATGGCAGACTGGTCCTCGGCGCCGGCGATGACGACTTTCTGCAGAGGTCTCTGCGGCTGCTCCACTAGAAAGACGCCGCCGGCGTCCTCGGCGCCGGTGACCACGATGTGGTGCGTAGACGCGCTGGCGGGTTGGGCCGCCCCTTCGAGCACCAGCGTGTGCGTGACGGGCGAGAGCTGCTGGGTGGGCGCCGCCACCACCAGGGTGCGCAGCGGGGGCCGCTGCTCCTGCACCAGCACCGTCCCGCTGGCGCCGCCCACCACCTCCTCCTGCAGCACCAGCGCCGGCGTCGGCCCGGAAACCACCTGCGGCGCCGGAGCCGCCTCCGTCGTCGAGCCGCCGCGGAACCACCCGAAAGTGCGGCCCTCCGCCGCGCCTGCTGCCTCGTCCAGCGTCGCCGCTCGTGTCGGCTCGATTCTGCGCAGTCCACATGTACAGTAAGCATCTGCACACGTACTCTAAACGACACTATACGGTCGTCAGACGCACATACGGGGGTTGCACAAAACTGTGGAAACAGAGTGAGAAATGCGTGCTCGGACATACATGCAGGTGCTAGCCGAGTCTGCAGGATGTGCTGCTGTATCTGGCCACTATCGGCAGCTGTGCAATGTATTCAATATGTTCCAAGTGTCAGTCGTGGTCAGAACAGTGTTCGGTGTAGTTGGGAGTGCATTACGTCGGACATAAGTGAATTCCAAATGGGACAATTGTTGATACTTGTATGGAGGGTGCTTCCGTAATCAAGGAAACCAAACTGTTTGGTGTTTCAAGAGGAACCGGCTCTGGCTCTGAGCACTATGGGACTTAACATCTATGGTCATCAGTCCCCTAGAACTTAGAACTACTTAAACCTAACTAACCTAAGGACAGCACACAACACCCAGTCATCACGAGGCAGAGAAAATCCCTGACCACGCCGGGAATCGAACCCGGGAACCCGGGCGTGGGAAGCGAGAACGCTACCGCACGACCACGAGCTGCGGACAAAGAGGAACCGTATCGAAGATTTATACCGCGTGTGGGAAAAGCAGAAAAACGTCACTTGCACGTCACAGCCCATAAAAAATTGTGTGTCGAGTGATGGTGACGGATGGTCATTGAAGAGGACTGTGACGAAAAATAAAAGGACGAAACTACAAAAATCTCTGCACAACTATGTCACAGTCCCGAATACTGTCAGCAACAAAACAATACGAAGGGCGCTGCGGAAGCAAGGTACTGCAGCTCGAGCTGGAATTCCAAAAATACACGTAAGTGACGACACAGGAAAACTTGATGCTGATGCCATAAAACCTAGACTATGGGACAGAGGAAAATATTTGGCCGGACGTGTCTTGCTTTACACTGTTTCCGACGTCTTGTCCAGTTCACGTCGCAAGTATGAAACATGGCCGAGGTTCAGTGATGACTGGGTTAGCTATATCATGATATTCCACGGGTCCCCTAGGTGCTCTGCAAAGTCGAATTACTACCAACGAATACATGACCATTTTGGCTGATCGGATACAATGTTTGTCCCCCCCCCACCCCGAATGGTGACGCCGTGCGCCAAGAGGAAAGGGCCGCTGTTCATCGTTTCTCTGCCCCGTTCAAGTTTCCGACATATCACCCCCCGACTCGTAGAACGTTATCCTTTCGGTGATTATTCAGTCTTTTTCTCATGGTCACCTCCCCCTTTGGCAGTGCCCTCCCGGAGATCCGAATGGGGGACTATTCCGGAATCTATTGCCAATGCAGAGATCATGAAGACACTTTTTCAATTACGGTCCACATGTCCTGTGGACATGTTACTTGTCTTTAATGCAGTTGGCCGGCCGAAGTGGCCGTGCGGTTAAAGGCGCTGCAGTCTGGAACCGCAAGACCGCTACGGTCGCAGGTTCGAATCCTGCCTCGGGCATGGATGTTTGTGATGTCCTTAGGTTAGTTAGGTTTAACTAGTTCTAAGTTCTAGGGGACTAATGACCTCAGCAGTTGAGTCCCATAGTGCTCAGAGCCATTTGAACCATTTTTTTTTTAATGCAGTTGTTCCCATTGCCTTCTGCATACTCATGCCGGTCATTATTGCTGATTCTGCACCTTTATGGGAAGTTTCCCACCCCTAGGACAAGAGAGTGCTCTGAACCCTTTGTCCGCTCCTCCGCTCTCTTGACAAGATCGTTGGCAGAATGATGGTGACTTCTTATGCCGGAAGTCTTCGGCCGCCAATCCTGATTATTAATCAGAATTTAAACAGTGTCGGGATTCTAACCCGGGACCTAGGATGTTTTGATTCAAAGACGCTACCCATAGACCACGGGTACGAAAATCCCCGAAGTATATCTCATGAGAATACCTTGACGTTAAAATTGAGGGTATTCTATCTTACACGGAGACTAACCAACAATTGTTGATATAAATAAAGTATATTATCAACGTAATTAACGGCAGCCGGCCTAACTTTGACCCGTGAGACAGGGTTAAAATAGTCGCTTTTCCCACGCCCCTAGTCAACGCCCTGTAGCAATCTAACTAGTTTCAAGAGTTTTTCACATCCAGCTATGTGACTGAAAAACGAGCACTGCAGTCACAGCAACGTCTCTAACTAGTTTGTAGTCTCCCACCGATAATCTCCACAATAAATAAAACAGGATAACACTCTAAGTCAAAAAGAAGAAAGATACAAGCCAAAACATCATACTTCAAATTTTGATTGGAACAAATGGAATTTATAGTTCTCTAATATAACTCGTAAAGTTCCCCTCGTTCGTTAAGGAATGCTCCAGACCCTGCTATACGGCGTATTCCTACACGATACATATTCCTTCACTAAATTGCTGTCCGCAGCTGGTGGTCGTGCGGTAGCGTTCTCGCTTCCCGCGCCCGGGTTCCCGGGTTCGATTCCCGGCGGGGTCAGGGATTTTCTCTGCCTCGTGATGACTGGGTGTTGTGTGATGTCCGTAGGATAGTTAGGTTTAAGTAGTTCTACGTTCTAGGGGACTGATGACCATAGATATTAAGTCCCATAGTGCTCAGAGCCATTTGAACTAAATTGCTACACACACCTTGAAAACGGGAAAATCACCAATTCTGTTCTCCCACAAACTCTTTCGAAACATCCCTCATGAGTGTGAATGACTTTATTGACCACTGAGGATCACTGACTACCGACTCAAGGAATACGCGGCCCCGTCTTGGCCTAGACGGCACAAAACTTACCTCCTGCGACCCACGAGGACTGACGATCAACTTCCCAAATTCACGAACTGTGAACCGTTTCACACAATTATTTAACATTTACTGCTTTTAGCCTCAACAGCAGAATTTGAGCATTTCCATTCGCGTATTCCAAATGGTTCAAATGGCCCTGAGCACTATGCGACTTAACTTCTGTGGTCATCAGTCGCCTAGAACTTAGAACTAATTAAACCTAACTAACCTAAGGACATCACACACATCCATGCCCGAGGCAGAATTCGAACCTGCGACCGTAGCGGTCGCTCGGCTCCAGACTGTAGCGCCTAGAACCGCACGGCCACTCCGGCCGGCTCGCGTATTCCAACTAAAGCACTTCCTGTATGGCCCCGCTTGGTGTCAAGATTTTAAGAGGTTTCTTCTAACCACGGAGGGAATATCACTCGTTATTGAAAACAACACCACAAGCCACTACCCATTTAGAGACACCAGCCCATCCTCTCCAGGCATGCATAAAGCTTTCTCACCGGTTCCGGCAACAACTCTTGACCTATACAATAGCCACTGGACAGGCATATAGTCGCAGCCCAGTCAAACTGCAAAACTTCCATCTATTGCAGTCACGTTGCAGCAATGTTGACGGCAATATTGGCGTAAAATTGGGCCCATCTAAACGCACCTTAACAACGTGAGGGCGCAGTATCGCCGGCAACTGACCTACTGACGGTGACGGAGGGCCTGAGGGCGGCTCCCAGCTGGCGCAGGTTGCGGCAGGCGGGCAGCGACGTCTGGACGACGACGCAGGAGGAGGGCGTGGTGCTGGTGACCCACTCGCGGCGCAGCACCAGCTGCGTCACGGTGCGCGGGGGCGGCGCCGCCTCCTGGCTGGACGAGCCGCCGAACATGAGCCGCGCCGCCTCCTTCTCGCCCCCGGGGGCAGATCGCGCCGCCGCCAGCACCAGCCACAGCACCAGGCACAGGATCCCAGTCCTCATCGCGGCCTTGAACCATCACCGGAAAAACAGCCTACTTTAGTTCCTTTGCTATTTACAATCAAATTTCATACACACTAAAGACAGAAAAATAATGATAAAACAAGGAGTGCGTAGAGACTGCAAGAATTATCCACATAATGGTATGAAGTACATGTACTGGCCATTAAAACTGGAACATCTCTAAGCTCATGCCATGTGTGGCACGATTGTTAGTTTTGGTAACAAGGTTGGCTTTCGGAAAGGTGAAGCCACCATGGATGCGGGCCTGAAGTTGCGTTTGATAATAACGGAAGTAAGACTGAAGAAAAATCAAGTCACGTTCCAAGGATTTGTCGACATGGAAAAATCGCTCGAAAATTTAAAATGGTGCAAGATGTTCAAAAAGGGTGTAAGACAGGGTTGCAGTCTTTCTAATTTTCAATCAGTACATCGAAGAAGCAGTGAGGGAAATAAACGACAGCTTCAACAGTGGGACTGAAATGCAGGGTGAAAGAATATCAATGATAGGGTTCGCTGATGACATTGCTATTCTTGGTGAAGGTGAAGAAGAACTACTAGATCTATTGAATGGAATTAACTGTCTGATGAGTACAGAATATGGATTGAGAGTAAAGCGAAAAAAGGCGAATCTAATGAGAAGTAACAGAAATGAGAATAGCAAGAAATATAACATAAAAACCGATGATCACAAAGTAGTCAAACTTAAGGAATTGTGCTACCTTGGAAGCAAAAAAGCCGTGACGGACGAAGCGAGGTGGACGTAAGAAGTAGTCTAGCGCCGGCGAAAAAGGCATTCCTCACCAACAGAAGTCTACTAGTATCAGACGTAGGCCCTATTTGAGGAATAAATTTCTAAGAAAGAACGTTTGAACATAGCATTGTACGACAGTGAAATATGGACTTTAGGAAAACCAGAACAGAAGAGTATAAAAGCATTTGCGATGTGTTGCTACAGAAGAACGTTGAAAATTAGGTGGATTGGTAAGGTGGGAAATGAGGTTCTGCACAGAATCGGTGAAGATAGAAACATATTTAAAACACCGACAGAAAGAAGGATGATACATCGTGTGTTAGTACATCAGGTAATAATTTACATGCTAGTAGAGGAGACTGTCTACTGGAGGAGACTGTAGAGGGGTAAACACTATAGCGGTACTTCAGTCTAGTGACTGATTTTAAAATCACATGAAGGAAGGCGAACTAGAGACAGCTATAAGCGTTTTCTGCCATTTCCTACAGTTTTTGTGTTTGCTAGACAAGATGTTGTGTTTTGCGCAGCATTTGTAAATTTTTCGAGCTCTGCACATTTAAGTACTCTGTAATATGTTAAAGCTATTTGGAATATACTGTTAATTCTTCAGGTACAGAATTTTACAGTGAGTGAGCAATTAAGTTGTGCACCATCTTATACCCTGAAACAGGAGAACGTCTTTTAACATAGAAAATAATATAAATGCAAACGAACAGAGTATCTTTAACGTCTTAAAAATTTTCACTGTCTTTAAGGGGGAAACTTCTTTTAGATTACAGTACCTTCATTTCAGAACGTATTTAATTTGTAACTGATTTTTGATAATACACTGACGAAAACAAAAATCACAACACCAGGAACGAGTTGTGCTACATAAACAAAAGTTAGAAGGCGCCTTTCTACATCTGAAAGACTATGTCTGTTTAAATTTCGATCCAGACGCTTATGAATGTGGCTAGTAGCGCCACTATGAAATACTAAGCAGGTACACGCTGTAGTGGCCGTGAGAGTTACTTACCTTTGAGACTGGACGTAGTGAATCAGTGTTAGTCAAGAATGGCTTTAAGGCGACAAAGATGCTAGTTTCAACGCCTCACTGAGTTTGAACGAGATCATGTACGAGGGCTATTCGGAAGGTAAGGAACGGTAGGTCGTGAAATGGAAACGACAGTGAAAATCAAAACTGTTTTATTTGCAACAGTTAGCTACAACTTCCAGCTACTTATCTCCATAGTCGCCGATCCGACTTAGACGTTTGTCGTAGCGTTGTACCAACTTCCCAATACCCTCATTATAGAAGGCAGCCGCCAGTGCTTTCTGTCAATTCTGGCCTACAGCTCGCTGCCTGTGCCAAAATGTTGTCTTCATAGCCAATGGTTCATGTGAGCAGAGATGAAACTCAGAGGGAAACAATTACTGGCTGTATTGTAGGTAATCAAACATTTCCAATTCAAAACGATTCAGGAGTATCTTCATTGCTCCTGCAGAATGCGACTATGTATTATCTTGAAGAAGAAAACGCACGACAATAATGTAATGTTGGCTGCATAGCTTCAGGCGAAATTTCTCACCAGGCCCTCGTACTTTGCGGCAGACACTACTGTTCTAGGTATCTTTATGTGCTCCCTGTGTGCTCAGAACTAAAAAGAACGACATGACGCGATCGACGGGCATACTAGAGACACTGCCCAACATACCTGTGCTAAACTTCATCGGATTTTCACTGTGGTTTCCATTTCGCGACCGATCGTTCCTTACTTTCCGAATAACCTTCATAATAGGGCTACGAGCAGTTGGATGTTCCTTCTGCAGTACTGCAGAAAGACTTGGCAGGAATGTAGCCACCGTACATGATTTCTGGCAGCGGTGGTCACGGGAACGTATGGTCGCAAGAAGACCGAGCTCCGGACGGCCACAGGGCACTGTCGAGAGACCCTGCAACCAACATGTGGTGCGTGATAGACGCACTGGACCTACACCTGGAGCTATGGTCCGGGATGCGATCTCGTGTGATAACAGGAGCGCTGTCGTGGTTGTCCCACGCACCCTGACTGCAGATTTGTACGTCAGTCTCATGATTTTACCTTTTGCGCTGCCATTCGTGAACAGTATTCCATGGGGTGTTTTCCAGGAGGAGAACGCTCTCCCGCATACCGCTGTTGTAACCCAATATGCTCTACAGTGTCGACATGTTGTCTTGGCCTGCTCGATCACCAGATCTGCCTCTAGTCGAGCACATCTGTGGTCTCAGTTCCTCAACTATTGTGGACTGTGCGTGTTGTAAAAATTGAAGTTGTTGAAAATTTTCACCACACGAAGCAAAGAGATTAGAAAGACATGAAAAGCTAGAACAGGTTTCCAATGGATGAACTCATATTTCGCATCTTGGCAAAGAGATAACCGAACGAAGTGGCACAGTGGTTAAGGGTTTGCACTCGCATTCTGGAAGGGGTGGGTTTAAATGCCTGTACGGCTGTCTTTATTTAATTTTTTGCCGTGGTTTCACTGAGAATGCGGGCGTGCATCCTTTGAGAAAGACACAGCCGATTTCCTCCCCTAGCTATATCCTACCCGAGATCGAGTCGTCAGCACTACGTCTAACCGTAATCTACCTTCTTTCCTTAGTTAGGCTATTATATGGTGCAGGGCCCACATTTTATTTTGTTTCTATCTGCGGACACAGTTTGTTCGGCACATAGTTATTATAACCAAAAATGATAGGAGAAAGGTTGTTTGCATCTGTCTATGAACAGTGAAAATTTGTTCTGTGTATATTAGTGTTTTACCTCTGAGTATGTTGCGTTTCTGAGGAGAAGAAATGTAGGGTCCCCCTGAATAGGTCAGGCGTGCACTACACGCCCGAAGCGGCTACAAGGGTAGCGGAGTACGTGTGGAGTGTACATATGGGTTTTTTAGATTAGAGAATTCCCTCCCTAGGCCCGACAAGACGCCTCCTGAGACGTGGCAAGGTAGGAGTAGGCAAAATGCAACCGGGAATAACTATGTTAATGTGCTAATTGTAAACTGCAGGAGCGTCTATAGAAAGGTCCCAGAACTGCTCTCATTAATAAACGGTCACAACGCCCATATAGTACTAGGGACAGAAAGTTGGCTGAAACCAGACGTAAACAGTAATGAAATCCTAAACTCAGATTGGAATTTATACCGCAGAGACAGGCTGGACAATGAAGGGTGAGGCGTGTTTATAGCGATAAGAAGTGCAATAGTATCGAAGGAAATTGACGCCCGCATCTCGTGGTCGTGCGGTAGCGTTCTCGCTTCCCACGCACGGGTTCCCGGGTTCGACTCCCGGCGGGGTCAGGGATTTTCTCTGCCTCGTGATGGCTGGGTGTTGTGTGATGTCCTTAGGTTAGGTTTAAGTCGTTCTAAGTTCTAGGGGACTGATGACCATAGATGTTAAGTCCCATAGTGCTCAGAGCCATTTGAACCATTTGAAGGAAATTGACGGAGATCCGAAATGTGAAATAATTTGGGTGAAGATCACGGTTAAAGCAGGCTCAGACATGGTAATTGGATGTCTCTATAGGCCCCCTGGCTCAGCAGCTGTTGTGGCTGAGCACCTGAAGGATAGTTTGGAAAATATTTCGAGTAGATTTTCCCACTATGTTATAGTTTTGGGTGGAGATTTTAATTTGCCGGATATAGACTGGGAGACTCAAACGTTCATAACGGGTGGCAGGGACAAAGAATCCAGTGAAATTTTTTTAAGTGCTTCATCTGAAAACTACCTTGAGCAGTTAAACTGAGAACCGACTCGTGGCGATAACATATTGGACCTTCTGGTGACTAACAGACCCGAACTATTTGAAACAGTTAACGCAGAACAGGGAATCAGCGATCATAAAGCGGTTACTGCATCGATTATTTCAGCCGTAAATAGAAATATTAAAAAAGGTAGGAAGATTTTTCTGTTTAGCAAAAGTGACAAAAAGCAGATTACAGGGTACCTGACGGCTCAACACAAAAGTTTTGTCTCAAGTACAGATAGTGTTGAGGATCAGTGGACAAAGTTCAAAACCATCGTACAATATGTGTTAAATGAGTATGTGCTAAGCAAGATCGTAAGAGATGGAAAAGAGCCACCGTGATACAACAACCGAGTTAGAAAACTGCTGCGGAAGCAAAGGGAACTTCACAGCAAACATAAACATAGCCAAAGCCTTGCAGACAAACAAAAATTACGCGAAGCGAAATGTAGTGTGAGGAGGGCTATGCGAGAGGCATTCAATGAATTCGAAAGTAAAGTTCTATGGACTGACTTGGCAGAAAATGCTAAGAAATTTTGGTCTTATGTCAAAGCGGTAGGTGGAGCCAAACAAAATGTCCAGACACTCTGTGACCAAAATGGAACTGAAACAGAGGATGACAGACTAAAGGCCGAAATACTAAATGTCTTTTTCCAAAGCTGTTTCACAGAGGAAGACTGCACTGTAGTTCCTTCTCTAGATTGTCACACAGATGACAAAATGGTAGATATCGAAATAGACGACAGAGGGATAGAGAAACAATTAAAATCGCTCAAAAGAGGAAAGGCCGCTGGACCTGATGGGATACCAGTTCGATTTTACACAGAGTACGCGAAAGAACTTGCCCCCCTTCTTGCAGCGGTGTACCGTAGGTCTCTAGAAGAGCGTAGCGTTCCAAAGGATTGGAAAAGGGCACAGGTCATCCCCGTTTTCAAGAAGGGACGTCGAACAGATGTGCAGAACTATAGACCTATATCTCTAACGTCGATCAGTTGTAGAATTTTGGAACACGTATTATGTTCGAGTATAATGATTTTTCTGGGGACTAGAAATCTAGCCCGCATCTCGTGGTCGTGCGGTAGCGTTCTCGCTTCCCACGCCCGGGTTCCCGGGTTCGATTCCCGGCGGGGTCAGGGATTTTCTCTGCCTCGTGATGGCTGGGTGTTGTGTGCTGTCCTTAGGTTAGTTAGGTTTAAGTAGTTCTAAGTTCTAGGGGACTTCACAGCAGTTGAGTCCCATAGTGCTCAGAGCCATTTAACTAGAAATCTACTCTGTAGGAATCAGCACGGGTTTCGAAAAAGACGGTCGTGTAAAACCCAGCTCGCGCTATTCGTCCACGAGACTCAGAGGGCCATGGACAAGGGTTCACAGGTAGATGCCGTGTTTCTTGACTTCCGGAAGGCGTTCTATACAGTTCCCTACAGTCGTTTAATGAACAAAGTAAGAGCATATGGACTATCAGACCAATTGTGTGATTGTATTGAAGAGTTCCTAGATAACAGAACGCAGCATGTCATTCTCAATGTAGAGAAGTCTTCCGAAGTAAGAGTGATTTCAGGTGTGCCGCAGGGGAGTGTCATAGGACCTTTGCTATTCACAATATACATAAATGACCTTGTGGATGACATCGGAAGTTCACTGAGGCTTTTTGCAGATGATGCTGTGGTGTATCGAGAGGTTGTAACAGTGGAAAGTTGTACTGAAATGCAGGAGGATCTGCAACGAATTGACGCATGGTGCAGGGAATGGCAATTGAATCTCAATGTAGGCAAGTGTAATGTGCTGCGAATACATAGAAAGATAGATCCCTTATCATTTAGCTGCAAAATAGCAGGTCAGCAACTGGAAGCAGTTAATTCCATAAATTATATGGGAGTACGAATTATGAGTGATTTAAAATGGAATGATCATTTAAAGTTGATCGTCGGTAAAGCAGATGCCAGACTGAGATTCATTGGAAGAATCCTAAGGAAATGCAATCCGAAAACAAAGGAAGTAGGTTACAGTACGCTTGTTCGCCCACTGCCTGAATACTGCTCAGCAGTGTGGGATCCGTACCAGATAGGGTTGATAGAAGAGATAGAGAAGATCCAAGGGAGAGCAGCGCGCTTCGTTACAGGATCATTTAGAAATCGCGAAAGCGTTACGGAGATGATAGATAAACTCCAGTGGAAGACTCTGCAGGAGAGACGCTCAGTAGCTGGGTACGGGCTTTTGTTGAAGTTTCGAGAACATACCTTCACCGAGGAGTCAAGCAGTATATTGCTCCCTCCTACGCATATTTCGCGAAGAGACCATGAGGATTAAATCAGAGAGATTAGAGCCCACACAGAGGCATACCGACAATCCTTCTTTCCACGAACAATACGAGACTGGAATAGAAGGGAGAACCGATAGAGGTACTCAGGGTACCCTCCGCCACACACCGTCAGGTGGCTTGCGGAGTATGGATGTAGATGTAGATGTAGAATCTACCTAATCTTTAGCTAGGTAAGTTTGGAAAACTGGCTAAGGTTCACGCTAACATTACTGCATATAAGAAGTTAACTGTTGCTAATTCGGCGTTTGGATTCGATCCTACTTCTCGCGTGCTATAGCACCACGCTTTGCACTTTTCGGGCAGATCAGTATTGAAAAATTCAGTCAGAGGCGAAACTGAGAAGCTGAGGGAGCTACGTTACACAGCAACGTCTAAAAGCAAAATTGATATTTTGTCAGTAAGTGCAAAAAAAAGTTCAAATGTGTGTGAATGCCTAAGGGACCAAACTGCTGAGGTCATCGGTCCGTAGACTTACACACTGCTTAAACTAACTTATGCTAAGAACAGCACACAACCCATGTCCGACGGAGGACTCGAATCTCCGGCGGGAGGGACCTAGCAATCCGTGACATGGCGCCTCAAACCGCACGGCCACTCCGCGCTGCTCAGTATCAGCAACGCGAAATGGAACTGTTTCGGACAATATCAAACACAACAAAGTCATACAAACATATTTCTAATGAAATATTCTGGAAAGGGTGGATGTTAAGTAGCTGTGTGGTGGCGTTAGAAAAAAAAAACTGAAAATGATTCCCTGTTTTGATACATAAATGAAATTTATTTTATTTCTAATGAAATATTCTGGAAAGGGTGGATGTTAAGTAGCTGTGTGGTGGCGTTAGAAAAAAAAACTGAAAATGATTCCATGTTTTGATACATAAATGAAATTTATTTTAGCGTAGAATATGGTATCATATAGAAATGAATGAAGATCAAAAACTTGTGACGAATCGCATAGTAGAGTACATGTGCATTTTTTTCCTGTGAGACGATTTCCAATAGTATTAAGTTCGTACAGGCAGCTGGCGGGGTTGGTGAAGACTGCTGGCCTCGCGCGCTGGTTGCAAGCAGAGCCAGCAATTTGCAGCATTGTTCCCAGAATTGATGGGGGTCCTTTGGCTCGGAGTCCAGTGAATCGTCTCAGCCGAAGGCTTCGTCGACTCTGTGACGATCTTGGCGGCAGATTTCTAAACCTGCGTTATTGTGTGGGGATTTGTAGGACTCTCCTTCATAGGAAATGGGTGCACTACACAAAGGAAGCAGCTACTCGGGTAGCAGAGTATTTGGGGAGTGCACATGTGGGTTTTTTAGGCTAGGCAGTAGCTTGAGGTGCTCTGATGAACACTCGCCAGTCGATACAAAGAAAGGGAAGTGTCAAACGGCGTTTAGAATAAATACACTTCGACTGTAATAATTTTATAAGCAAATTATCGAAGTATTCGTAATAAACTTCCCGAATTTATTGTACTCCAGGAAAGTTCTCGCGCTCAAATATCTTAGACCTTGTACCTACAAATATTCCGGACCTTATCGACAATGTCAGTATAGAAACGGGGATTGGCGGTCATGATGTCATTATTGCAACTATGATTACGAAAGTTAATAAATCAGTCAAGAAGGCTAGGAGAGGGTTTCTGCTAGATAGAACTGATAAGCAGTTATTAGCACCTCACTTACTCAGTGAATTGGCATCACTAAGTTCCAGTAAATGGATGTAGAGGAATTATGGGCAAGGTTTAAGCAGATTATTGTAAATCGTGGTCTGGAGAGTTATGTGCCTAGTTAGAGGGTAAAGAATAGAAAAGTACCATCATCATTTAATAACGAAGCAGAGGCTGTTGCACTCTCGGTTCAAAAGGGAACGCACGAATGACGACATGCGAAGTTTAGTAGATGTTGGGGCGTCCGTGAAAAAATCGATGGCGAAGCATACAACGACTACCAGCGTCACACCATAGCAAAAGATCTGTCAGAGAATCCGAAGAAACCCTGGTATTCCGTAAAATCTTTGAACGGGTCTGCCGCGTGGGGTAGCCGCGCTGTCTAGGGCGTCCTGCCACGGTCCGCGCGGCTCCCCCCCGTCGGAGGTTCGAGTCCTCCCTCGGGCATCGGGCATGAGTGTGTGTGTCGTCCTGAGCGTAGGTTAGTTTAAGTAATGTGTAAGCTTAGGGACCGATGACCTCTGCAGTTTGGTCCCATAAGACCTTACCACAAATTTCCAAAAATTTTAAGCGGGTCTAACGCTGACCAGTCTGGTGTGGCTTTTGAAGATAGCAAAACGAAAGCCGAAATTTTAAATTTCTTGTTCAAGAAATCGTTCAAACTGGAGGGTCATACAAACATACCGTCATTTGACCACTGGACGACATAGTAATAAGCACCCTTGGTGTAGAGAAACAACTGAAAGATTTAAAAGTAAATAAATCACTATGTCTGAATGGAATCCCAGTTCGATTTTACAAAGAGTACTCTATGACATTGGCCCCTTACTTAGCTCGCATTTATCGTTAATATCTCGCCCAGCACAAAGTCACAAGTGACTGGAAAAAGGCGCAGGTGACTACAGTACACAAGAAGGGTAAAAGAACGGACCCACAAAATTACAGACCAATATCTCTAACTTCTGTCCGCTGCAGAATCCTTGAACATATTCTCGGTTCGAATATGAAAGCATTTGACACGGTACGCCGTTGCAGGCTGTTAACGAAGGTACGAGCATATGCAATAAGTTCGCTGATATGTGAGTGACTCGAGGACTTCTTAAATAATAGAACCCAGTATGTTGTCCTCGACTGCGAGTGTTCATCAGAGACAAGGGTATCGTCAGGAGTTCCCCCGGCGAAGTGTGATAGGGCTGCTGTTGGTCTCCATATAAATAAATGATTTGGCGAACAGGGTGGGCAGCAATCTGCAATTGTTTGCTGATGATGTCGTGGTGTACGGTAAATTGTCGAAGTTGTGTGACTGTAGGAAGATACAAGACAACTTAGACAAACTTTCCAGTTGGTGTGGTGAATGACAGCTAACCCTAAATGTGGAAAAATGCCAGTTAATGCGGATGAGTAGGAATAAAAAACCTGTAATGTTCGGACACAGTATTACTAGCATCCTAATTGACACAGTCGAGTCGTTTAAATATTTGGGCGTAACGTTGCAAAGCGACATGAGGTGGAATGGGCATGTGAGAACTTTGGTAGGGAAGGCGAATGGACGACTTCGGTTTATTGGGAGAATTTTAGGAAAGCGTAGTTCACCTGTAAATGAGACCACATACAGGACGCTGGTGCGACCTATTTTTCAGTACTGCTCAAGTATCTGGGATCCGTACCGGATCGGACTGAGGGAAGAAATCGAAACAATTCAAAGGTGCGCTTCTAGATTTGTTACCGGTAGGTTCAAATAATAAGTGAGGGTTACGTAGATACTTCAGGAACTCAGACGGAAATCCCTGGAGGGACGGCGACGTTCTTTTCGAGAAACTCTATTGAGAAAGTTTAGAGAATCGGAATCTGAAGTTGATTGCCGAACGATTCTACTGCCGCCAACATGCGTTGCACGTAAGGACTACGAAGATAAGGTACGAGAAATTACATTACGGCTCATGCGGAGGCATATAGATAGTCATTTTTCCCTCGCTCTATTTGCGAGTGGAATAGGAAAGGAAATGACTAGTAGTAGCACAAGGTACCGTCCGCCACGCACCGTACGGTGGCTTACGGAGTATCTACACTCCTGGAAATTGAAATAAGAACACCGTGAATTCATTGTCCCAGGAAGGGGAAACTTTATTGACACATTCCTGGGGTCAGATACATCACATGATCACACTGACAGAACCACAGGCACATAGACACAGGCAACAGAGCATGCACAATGTCGGCACTAGTACAGTGTATATCCACCTTTCGCAGCAATGCAGGCTGCCATTCTCCCATGGAGACGATCGTAGAGATGCTGGATGTAGTCCTGTGGAACGGCTTGCCATGCCATTTCCACCTGGCGCCTCAGTTGGACCAGCGTTCGTGCTGGACGTGCAGACCGCGTGAGACGACGCTTCATCCAGTCCCAAACATGCTCAATGGGGGACAGATCCGGAGATCTTGCTGGCCAGGGTAGTTGACTTACACCTTCTAGAGCACGTTGGGTGGCACGGGATACATGCGGACGTGCATTGTCCTGTTGGAACAGCAAGTTCCCTTGCCGGTCTAGGAATGGTAGAACGATGGGTTCGATGACGGTTTGGATGTACCGTGCACTATTCAGTGTCCCCTCGACGATCACCAGTGGTGTACGGCCAGTGTAGGAGATCGCTCCCCACACCATGATGCCGGGTGTTGGCCCTGTGTGCCTCGGTCGTATGCAGTCCTGATTGTGGCGCTCACCTGCACGGTGCCAAACACGCATACGACCATCATTGGCACCAAGGCAGAAGCGACTCTCATCGCTGAAGACGACACGTCTCCATTCGTCCCTCCATTCACGCCTGTCGCGACACCACTGGAGGCGGGCTGCACGATGTTGGGGCGTGAGCGGAAGACGGCCTAACGGTGTGCGGGACCGTAGCCCAGCTTCATGGAGACGGTTGCGAATGGTCCTCGCCGATACCCCAGGAGCAACAGTGTCCCTAATTTGCTGGGAAGTGGCGGTGCGGTCCCCTACGGCACTGCGTAGGATCCTACGGTCTTGGCGTGCATCCGTGCGTCGCAGCGGTCCGGTCCCAGGTCGACGGGCACGTGCACCTTCCGCCGACCACTGGCGACAACATCGATGTACTGTGGAGACCTCACGCCCCACGTGTTGAGCAATTCGGCGGTACGTCCACCCGGCCTCCCGCATGCCCACTATACGCCCTCGCTCAAAGTCCGTCAACTGCACATACGGTTCACGTCCACGCTGTCGCGGCATGCTACCAGTGTTAAAGACTGCGATGGAGCTCCGTATGCCACGGCAAACTGGCTGACACTGACGGCGGCGGTGCACAAATGCTGCGCAGCTAGCGCCATTCGACGGCCAACACCGCGGTTCCTGGTGTGTCCGCTGTGCCGTGCGTGTGATCATTGCTTGTACAGCCCTCTCGCAGTGTCCGGAGCAAGTATGGTGGGTCTGACACACCGGTGTTAATGTGTTCTTTTTTCCATTTCCAGGAGTGTATGTAGATGTATATATAGATGTAGATACGGTCAATGATAGAGTCGAGACACAGCAGTACGTTGAACCCCCAAACTTCCTGAGCTAAATCCTATACCCTTGGGTCATCTTAAAAATGTTGTATACGGCACCTCAAGTAACAAAGTTAAGAACTTGAGCAGAGAATTGTAACCGTTTGTCAACAATGTAAAAATTATCAGAGGACATCTGGAACAATGCGAAGTTCTGCACAGAACTCTATCGCCACAAATGTGCCACTTTAAACGCCATCTTAAAAAGATACGGGAGTATGAAAGTTGTAATATGCTACTCGATTATGCAAGAGTGGGAGTGCGTTCCCTGTTCTTTAAAAGCAAATGTACTTCTGTCAAAGAATCTCATATTTTTTTAAGTATTACGTTTCTTCAAAACTGGAATGACGTTTACAAAAATATCCCTCGTGGCTGGTAACAGCATATTTGATGTCAACTCGCAAACAGTTCGTTCGTCGATCAGTGTTTACTAAGACACTTTGAGTTCTAGCGTACTGAACTTCCATCTGTGTCAGTTTAGGCCTTTACATATGATACACAATGCATTCACGGGTGAGGGTTACTGAAGATCACAACGCATGAAAATGTTTGGAGGAGGCTTTTATCTGGCAATGAAATGGCTAACGACGATGATGATACTATATCCTGAGATATTCCCAGAGTTCTGCGTAAACATAGTCCAGAAATATTTCAATTTTCCGGTGTGGCAGACAGTAAATAATTTTTCAGGCATCCAGATGAGTCAACAGTTTCATTTTACACTAGCACTGTTATCCGAACATTGAACAAAATCAAACCGAGAGTAAAACTGACGCCCGAAAAAATATTCAGCAATTAAGAACCTCCTGACATTTGTACTGTTTCGACGTCTAGCGCGTTAACTTAACATGTTTTGTAGACAGTGAATCACTTAGTATTTTTCTAATGAACTTTAGTATATATTGTTGAATATTAGCTTCGAGTTGTGTTCATTTGTATCACTTCAAAATTGCCCTTGGGTGATTAAATCAGTGATTCCAAAATTAATCTTAATAGTGACAGTGACTGTTGTTATGTGGTGATAATTTATTAAGTTTCTTTTCATTGTTAAAATGAAGAAGAATATTTACACAAACTTCATAACTGCAAATGCTCTGTAAACGTTACTAGAAAATGAAAAATAATTACTTCATTCAAAGTTAGCATTTAAACAGTTATCATATTCTCCAAAATAATGCATGTGATTGTAATTTTACTTGCCATAATTGCCGGCCACTGTGGCCGAGCCGTTCTAGGCGATACAGTTTGGAACCGCGCGAGCGCAACGGTGGCAGGTTCGAATCCTGGCTCGGGCATGGATGTGTGTGATGTCCTTAGGTTGGTTGGGTTTAAGTAGTTCTAAGTTCTAGGGGACTGATGAGCTCAGAAGTTAAGTCCCATAGTACTCAGAGCCATTTGAACCATTTTTTGCCATAATTTGTTGCATTACTTCACTTAAAATTACAAACTCTTACTCATCTGTAATTTAACTCTTCTGTGTGTCGGATTCCATTTCAAAATTGTTTCCATGAAGTCCGATCACTTTCAGAAACCTAAGATTCCAAAATAAATGCCACAGTTCATGGTTTCTATGACAGATCTTTAAGAATAGTCACAATATTCACAAAAAGATTTAATTTTGCAGTTGGTTCTTTCTATTAGCGTAGCGTATATACTGTAAATAGTCATATAGTAATGTTGGAAAGTCCCCAGATATTTACGATATTTCATACTGGTGATCAACATGAATAGACAAAATATTAAGTTCAGTTTTATTTACTCCGTTATTGGCCGTTTTTCTTGCAATTAAAATAGAGTGCGATTGATAACTATCGTTTTATCCGTCTCTACGACATATTCTCAACTTCTCGAAGAATGGGAAACTGAGTGCAAGAATGTTTATTTCACAAGTCTGACAATATTACATGTAATTTAAGTCACTACCTACAGTGCTTTCAGATATACAAAGTCCGAATAAGAGATGATTTCAAACACAACAATCCTTTCTCTGAAAGGTTACGTTCCATACCGTGCATTGAAATCACCTAACTTCTGTCACTGAAGTCTCTTACACTGAGGCGACAAAGGCCATAGTGATATGCCCGTATACAGATGGCGGTAGTATTACATACACAAAGAACAAAAGGATAGTGCATTCACGGAGCTGTCATTTGTATTCTGTTGATTCATGTGAAAAGTTTGAAACGTCCCCTTAGAAAAATTATTGAATTACTGTGCTGGTAAACCCCTTACGTTATTTGACTTTCAAACATCTGAGCAGAACTGAACATACTGAGACATTTCGCTCTTTACTTATTCTGATCAATACTAGAGAACTGACACACAATATTTTTAGCGCAACGCAATCTGACTTTCAATAATCCCTACAAAAGAATGGCCCAGACTAACAATAACCTACACCTTTCGTGAATCACTTACCTCACAAAAATCTTCGTTACTCGAACTACTGCATTACAGCGAGCGCCAATACTGCCAGCTAAATAAAAGATTCTAACTACTGAAGGCACTAACTACTGATAGGCATAGTTAGCAAATGAAAGATTTTGATAAAGAACAAACAATATATTTACCTTAATAGTGTTCAAAAGTCATAATATATCAGTTCATGACATCTAGTCTTACAAATTTACTGTCTCTGATGGACACACGTCCAGATCATCCGCTCTCAAAACTCCGTCATCTCTCTCCCCACATGCACCACTGCTGGCGGCTCACCTCCAACTACGCAACGCTACGCGCTGTTCACATCCAACTGCCCAACACTACAATAGCGAATATTACAACAATGCTAACCAGCCACAGACTGCACACAGCATAGCCAGTGATTTTCATACAGAGCGCTACGTGGCGTTACCAATATAAAAACCTAAACAGCCTACTTACAAGTTTTCCGGCATTATTATGGCGCACAACAGGAATTAACAGACTTTCAGTGCGGCAGTTGGAGCCAGACGCATGGGACATTTTACTTCGGAAATCGTTAGAGAATTCAATATTCCGAGATCCACAGTGTCAAGAGTGTACTTACATTACCAAATTTCAGGTATTACCTCTCATCAGGGATAACGCAGTGGGCTATGGTTTTCAGTTAACGAGCGTGAGCAGCGGCGTTTTGCGTAGATGTCAGTGCTAACAGACACGAAAAACTGCGTGAAACAACCACAGAAATTAATGTGGGACGTACGACGAATGTATCCGTTAGAACAGTGTGGTGAAATTTGGCGTTAATGGGCTATGGCAGCAGACGAACTCCTCTTCCAGGCTCCTAAACATATCGGTTGGACCCCTGACTACTGGAAGTCCATGGCCTGTTCAGATGAGTCCCGATTTCAGTTGGTAATAGCTGACGGTAGATTCGAGTGGACTGGAAGTGGTTATGATCGGCTATTTGGAGACCATTTGCAATGTAAAACTTGATCTAGTAAGATCTACAACCTCTAGAAGTGTGTAACACATAGTGTAACAAATTTTGTAGATATTCCGCTTTTGAAAACACAGAATTCCATATCCTCCCATTTTTTTTACGAGAACGCCAGAAAAGTTTGAAAATGAATCCATTTGACAAGTTCCAATCCATCTCTGTGGATGCAGGAGAGTTGTCAGTGATTCTTTTATTCGAGGAAATATGTCTAGTACTGATTCTCGCTGACATAACACTGTAATTCCGAATGTTTGGCGCTTTTCAAGTGGTTCAAGTGGCTCTGAGCACTAGGGGACTTAACTTCTCAGGTCATCAGTCCCCTAGAACTTAGAACTACTTAAACCTAACTAACCTAAGAACATCACACACATCCATGCCCGAGGCAGGATTCGAACCTGCGACCGTAGCGGTCACGCGGTTCCAGACTGTAGCGTCTAGAACTGCTCGGCCACCCCGGCCGGCTGGCGCTTTTCGTACGACTAACTTCTGTCTCGAGAATCCAGCTCACCCAGGTTGACGTTCTCCATTCACAAATAATGACAATGTTACAGCAGATGCGGAACTAATGTAGGAAGACCGTTGTGTGCCAGATCGCTGGGCATAGCAACTCTGTACCTGCGGTTCACACGATTACGCAAGACCGCAATAAAGGCAGAAAACCTTAATCTTTTTGGACCCATATTCCTTATCAGATGGCACACATCGACACACATCACATCGAAACACCAAATCTCAGGGACTGAGCAGGGTAGACCGCGTTGCCATCATTAGCGTACCTGATTGCCGAAATATTGTGCTTGTTTGGCACTGACCTCGGATCGTTCACCAGTGAACTGTTTGATCATGAAGTACACAGGGAGAAGCTGAAGAACCACATACTACAACACACTCTGATAAGTAATTTCTAACGGTAAAAAAATATGCACTGAGTGGTGTTATTTTCAAATTTTTCACAAAATTTTAAAATATGTTAGTAGTGCAGTAATCGGTATAGTTTTGGTACGGTAAACATAAAGAGAGCACTGAGAGTCATGTTCTCAGGTGACAAGTACGTAATGAACATCCCTTATAAGAACACACCATAATCTTTTATTTAGAAATAACAAAAAAAAAACAAAAAAGAAATGGTTCAAATGGCTCTGAGCACTATGGGACTTAACATCTTAGGTCATCAGTCCCCTAGAATTAGAAGTACTTAAACCTAACTAACCTAAGGACATCACTCACATCCATGCCCAAGGCAGGATTCGAACCTGCGACCGTAGCAGTCCCGCGGTTCCGCACTGCAGCACCTAGAACCGCACGGCCACTGCGGCCGGAAAAAAAAAAAAAAAAAAAAAACAGTAATAACTGCAAAGTTGACTATAGACTGAACTAAAAAAAATGTCTGGAGGAGATGAAAGTAGAGTGTTTCATACAACAGCTAAATAATTTTATACAACGTAAAAATCGCACTAAGCAAAATATACGTTACTGGTTTCGGATGACTGTAACCATGTCCTGATGCGGGAAAGGCGTCCCAGTGCGATTCGGTATTTAAACATTAAGAAATAGCACACTACACAATCGTTCGTTAACAATTCGTCACATCAAAGTGAGACTGTTGCACCAAATGAACTGGTCAAGCAGCTCAGCTGCTACAACAGTGTATGTCAAACGTGACGAGCTGCTAAGAAACTACGCTATTTCCTAACGTCCAAGTGATGAGTCTCAATCAGTCTGCGAGCAATACTGTTGGACTGTTTGCAGATGATGTTGTCCTTTAGCGTCTAGTAAAATCTTCACAAGATCAAAACCAATTGCATAATGACTTGGACGCGATATATGTATGGTGCTAAAAGTGGCAATTTAACTAAGAAAAGTGTGAGGTCATCCACATTAGTACTAAAAGAAATCCGTTAAATTTCGGTTACACAATGAATCACACAAATCCAAAGCCTGTCAATTCAACTAAGAGGGTTGGAACTCTAATAGTGGCAACTATTTATTTACAGCTCGTACAAAATAGATACGTGTTTCAAAGTCTTACTGACATTCAAAGTGGTCACCAGGATTGTGTATAACCCGTTGCCAGCGATGTGGAAGTCATAGGCTAAGCAGTGCCAGTTGTGTTGACAGTTCGGGCGGCGCGGTCTATTTCCCGATGAATTTGTAGCAGTTCTGAAGCGAATGCCGTGAAGTGTTTCCTTCAGTTTAGAAATCGAGTTGAACTCACGAGGGGTTAAGTCAGGGGAGTTCAGTAGGT
Source organism: Schistocerca nitens (assembly GCF_023898315.1). Lineage (NCBI taxonomy): Eukaryota > Metazoa > Arthropoda > Insecta > Orthoptera > Acrididae > Schistocerca > Schistocerca nitens. The sequence continues at coordinate 579,566,401 of NC_064618.1, read as the reverse complement.
GGTATAGCACTTAGCAGCCGCATCAGTCAAACATGTGAATAACAGCTTGCACTGATCGTGCTTGAGCATTGTCCTGCAAAATGATGATCAGGTCCTGCAGAAAGTGTCATCACTTCTGTCTCTAAGCTGGTCGTAGGATGTGTTGCAAAAATGAACAGCGTAGAGACAGAAGTGATGACACTTTCTGCAGGACCTGATCATCCTTTTGCAGGACAATGCTCAAGCACGTACAGAGCAAGCTGTTATTCATATGTTTGACTGATGCGTCTGCTAAGTGCTATACCACCTACTGAACTTCCCTGAATTAGGCCCTCGTGAGTTCAACTCGATTTCTAAACTGAAGGAAACACTTCACGGCATTCGCTTCAGAACTGCTACAAATTCATCGGGAAATAGACCGCGCCACCCGAACTGTCAACACAACTGGCACTGCTTTGCCTATGACTTCCACATCGCTGGCAACGGGTCATACACAATCCTGGTGACTACACTGAATGTCAGTAAAACTTTGAAACACGTATCTATTTTGTACGAGCTGTAAATAAATAGTTGCCACTATTGAAGTTCCAACCCTCGTAAATACCTAGGAATTAGAGTTACTTACATCTATTACATGAATAGTGTTGCGGGGAACACAAACTAAAGACTGCCTCTTATTGGTAGAACATTTAGAAGACACAACAAGTTTGCTAGACAGACTGCCCACACTATGCTTCTCCGTCATCTGCTGAAGTACTGCCGTGCTTTATCACATCCTTTTCTTTCTTTCTTTCTTTCTAACTCCGTCTACAGGCCGCAAGCGACCCATCGGGACCATCCGACCGCCGTATCATCCTCAGGTGAGGATGCGGATAGGAGGGGCATGGGGTCAGCACACCGCTCTCCCGGTCGTTATGACGGTTTTCTTTGACCGGAGCCGCTACTATTTTTATCACATCCTTACCAGATAGAATTGACGGAGAACATAGAAAAAATTCAAAGAAGGGCAGCTACTTTTGTACTATCGCGGCATAGGGGATAGTGTGTGACGGATATGATAAGCGAGTTTGGATGGCAATCATTAAAAAAGGGCGTTTTTCGTTGTGGCGGTATATTTTCACGAAATTTCAATCACCTACTTTTTCCTTCGAGTACTAAAATATTTTTTTGGCGCCCACATACATAGAGAGAAACGATCACCGTAATAAAATAAGAGATCAGAGCTCTTACTGGATGATTTAAGCGTTCGTTTTTCTCATGCGTCGTTAGAGTGAGGAACGATAGAGAAAGACACTACTGGCCATTAAAATTGCTACACCACGAAGATGACGTGCTACAGAGACGAAATTTAACCGAAACGAAGAAGATGCTGTGATATGCAAATGATTAGCTTTTCACAGAATTCACACAAGGTTGGCACCGGTGGCGACACCTACAACGTGCTGACATGAGGAAAGTTTCTAACCGATTTCTCATACACAAACAACAGTTGACCGGCGTTACCTGGTAAACGTTGTTGTGATGCCTCGTGTAAGGAGGAGAAATGCGTACCATCACGTTTCCGACTTTGATAAAGGTCGGACTGTATCCTCTCGCGATTCTCCAGATCTCTCACCAATTGAAAACGTCTGGTCAATGGTGGACGAGCAACTGGCTCATCACAATACACCAGTCACTACTCTTGATGAACTGTGGTATCGTGTTGAAGCTGCATGGGCAGCTGTACCTGTACACGCCATCCAAGCTCTGTTTGACTCAATGCCCAGGCGTATCAAGGCCGTTATTACGGCCAGAGGTGGTTATTCTGGGTAGTGATTTATCAGGGTCTATGCACCCAAATTGCGTGAAAATGTAATCACATGTCAGTTCTAGTATAATATATTTGTCCAATGAATACCCGTTTATCATCCGCATTTCTTGTTGGTGTAGCAATTTTAATGGCCAGTAGTGTATCTTTTGAATGTTACTGCCTCCATTTGACTGTAATAATTTCTATTTTATTTTTATACGATCCAGATTTCGTACTTAGCGCATTAACAAGTACAAAAACTTATTTATATGTCAAAGCAATATCAGACTGATATGAAATACAAGTCATTGACAGAAAAGTATATCTTGTCATAAAGGCCAGATCTGTCATTAGTAAAAGTGAGAACACCTCTGAAACACCTAAGTATGTTGCACAGTTTTATTTCTGGACCCTATAGCTGAGCTGTTATATGAAACTGCTAACTAATAAACAGGCATAGTTGACGTTAGAACACAATCGTGTAGAGCATACCTGTTTATTGGTTAGCAGTTTCATATGACAGCTGAGCTATAGGGTCCAAAACGAACGTCTGCAACGTATTTAGCCGCTATTGAGATGCTCTCACTTTTACTAATGTCAGATCTGGCCTATTTGAGCAGGTATGCTTTCCTGACAAGGATTTGTATTTCATACCAGTCTGATGTTTCTTGACATATAAATAAATTTTTGTGGCCAAAATTTGGATCGTACAACAATAAAATAAAAATTACTGCAGCCATATTACGACAGTACTATTCAAAAAATTTACCACGACTATAGCTCAAGCCAAAATCTAAATTATCGATAGAGAAATAGTCTGAAGGTGCTTCGATCAATCCTCTGTCAGGCAGTGTGAACTGCAGAGTAGTCATGCAGAGGTATGATGTGGAAATTGGTATTTGGACAAATATTCACATCAGAAGACTGCTATAGTCATCTGGTACAGGTAACGTGTGTATTACCCAGAGGTATCGTGTCCGCGAATAAAATTATTTATAAGAAGCTGAAGGTGACGAAAGGATGTAGATAGAAAACGACAGTGTGGAGTTTCGTAGCTTTCCTTACCGGCAGCTGTATGTGAAGTTAGAAAGCTTCAGGGAGGATGCCCAGACGGCAGCTTCGGCAATCCCAGAACGCCGGAACCTGCAACGGCAGTGGATCGGCGGCAGCGGCAGCACGGCAGCGACTGTGGCGGGGTGGCCGCGTCCTCCAGTTTTGAGCAGCCTCGCTCCCTATCTGCGTCGTTAGGCCGCCGATAGCTGCGACTCCACCAGCTGGGGCGTATCCGCGTTCTTCGCCGAACGTGCCTTCGTTCCCCGGGACACGGAACCCCCATCTTAGTGGAACGCTATTCTGTAATGGGTTACACTTCTCCTTTTTCTTTTCTTTTTTTCTTAACTGAGGCATGCTTCGTTCGCTTTTCACTTCCGGCCTGTCAAGAAGTGTCTTTCTTGCTCGTAGCATACAACATTATCCAGTAAATATCCCTTACATGGGACGTTTCACACTTCAGACGGCCATATGCGTTCAGAATATGCCTAGAATAAGAACAACCTACTAATCACAAGAACATTGAAATTGTCTATCCTATGCGAACCTGTCATTCGACTATTATTACTGGTGTAAGTAGGCTGTTTAGGTTTTATGTTGGTAACGCCACGTAACGCTCTGTATGAAAATCATGACTGTGCTGTGTGCAGTCTGTGGCTGGTTGGACTCATTGTTGGAATATTCGCTTGTGTAGTGTAGGGCAGTTGGATGTGAACAGCGCGTGGCGTTGCGCAGTTGGAGGTGAGCCGTCAGCAATGGTGGATGTGGGGACAGAGATGCCAGAGTTTTGAGAGCGGACGGTATGGCCGTGTGTCCGTCAGAAAGAGGAAATTTGTAAGACTAGATATCATGAAATGATATATATATATATATATATATATATATATATATATATATATATATATATGATGACTTTTGAACATTATTAAGGTAAATACATTGTTTGTTCTGTGTCAAAATATTGCAGTTGCTATGCCTATCAGTAGTTAGTGCCTTCCGTAGTTAGAATCTTTCATTTAGCTGGCAGCTTTGGCGCTCACTGAATTGCAGTAGTTCGAGTAACGAAGATTTTTGTGAGGTAAGTGATTCATGAAAGGTATAGGTTATAGTTAGTCAGGGCCCTTCTTTTGTAGGGATTATTGAAAGTCAGATTGCGTTGCGCTAAAAATATTGTGTGACAGATTAGTGATGATCAGAATAAGTAAAGAGAGAAATGTCTGAGTACGTTCAGGTTTGCTAAGCTGTTTGAAAATCAAATAACGTAAGGGTTTTACCAGCACAGTAATTATAATTTTTCTAATGGGACGTTTCACCGGCTGATGATATCATGTTGTGTGTACATCGACAAGTACTACAGTCCGATTAAAATTACCTAATAGATGACATCTGTCACTTGGCACTATAGTATTGCTACATCTGCCGCCGGCTACCACACGGTTATAGGTGACACACAAACACGGCGGGTTTCTTCACAAATGCTGTGCATCGATAACGCGGAGTAATTTTGGAAGCGGCTGCCGCGAGGTATGACGGAAATGGAAGAAGCTCTGTCGTCAACTGATTTTAAGTGATCAGTGTCTGAACTGCGGCAGACGACACATTTTCGTAGCCATGAATTCTAACTCGTATCCTAACCTAACCACACCTCGTGATCTGCAGTGTATCTGGGAAAACGGCGGTCAACAGTCAGTGGCAGAGCTAAAATCACGATCTCTTTGTTCCGGCCTCTAAAGCAAAGTAAGGGCAGAAAAATTTCACTTTCAGCGCTAAAAACTAAACTGTAATTTCTCGCTCTCATTCGTTGGCTGGCTACACTAACTGCCGCTTTACCAGCCGATGAGCACTGCTGGTGGGCACTTTGTTCTTTCAATCGAAAAAAGAACGATAGGAAGAAAAATAGTAACAAATAAAAAAGTTAATACGATAACGAAAATGACGTGACAAAGTATTAGAAATTGAAAAATGCATTTAAATTAATTGAGTGAATAAAAATAATAATGAAACTATTTTGATTAGATTTAGAAATAGAAAAAGTTGTCGCTGTGTTTGAACTTATCGCTATCCACTGCACTATCGCTATCCACTGCTCTACGGCCGGCCGAAGTGGCCGTGCGGTTAAGGGGATACGGAATCACCTATCCCCGCAATGTTAATATATGCCTACTATAGGGAACATTTTCTCACAAACTACTGGAGACAGAGAGGTAAAAATTTTACTGTATGTGCATTCATATGTTACAACAATACTGAAACAACAGTTTATTGTCAAAGTATTTTCTTACAGAGATATTGTACATTTATTTTTAAGTAAATTTTTTCCATCGCTTTTTACTAGACTATCACCCCTAAGTCTTTTGTAAATCAAGTAATTAAAAAATCGTTGTTTCAGTATGTAATAGGGACCTATGTCACTACGTCATAAAAATTTCAGACTTCTAGGTTGACCAGTACCTGAGATAATGTTCCTAGATGAAGTAAAAAGTAAACTTACGGGAAACGGAGAAAGAAGATTAAAACATTCCTGATCCGTAGCTAATACCCCCTTCACAGTCTTCATAATCATCTTCAAGTCTTCTTTTGGCACCCCTCTGCACCTGTCTTGCTTTTTTCACTAATGTCTTGATTATATTATCAGCATGCCTTAGTCTGTGCTGATCTAAAAAGAACATAGCACGTACCGTACGGGAACCAACACACATACCCAACTTTTGAAGGACCTGGCATTTAGTTATATTTCCAAGATTGAAGGTTGCCACAGCATCATACACACCAAAATGTAGTGTATTAATTCCGACAAACACTGTTTTTGGGAGACGATGCCATATCACACTATTCAAGCACTCGTTGGGGTTCTGCATTTTTCCGTGAAGACATTTCATCAGAAGACTTCTGTCAGCCAGATCTCTGAAAATGGGCTTTATTTCTGCCATGATGGCTGATGGTAGACTGTGGTGGTGAATGTATTTCTCTCCTGTTGTTAGTCCCCTATTGTATTTACACCAGCTGTTTTCACCTTTGGGGCACAAACCATGTTGTGGATGCTCATCCGTGGATGCGGTGTGGAAATATAAAGCCCATATAGCTCTCCTCATTTCTTCAAGATTGCCTGTATTTTGCCTGATTGCAAGGCCATAGCAGTTCTGAATGTGGTCTATTATGGAATCAGTCAATCTTCCTCTGCCATCCAAGGTTTTCCCATCATCTAGTTTTTTTCCCTTTCATAACTGATTTTAACCTTCTCAGCCTGGCACCCATTCTCTTCTGCACATGTCCTATACATTCAAGTTTGCTTATATTTACACTGTTCCCATATGGTTTGCTTTCCAAAACTTCTTTGAATGCTTTAGAGTCACCATCTCCCAGATATTTGACATAGCGAACATTATACCACTGTGAAGAGCGATGAAAAATTTTCTTCACCCCAGCAACCTCCATGCCACCACTACTACCATAATAATTAGCAATACAGTCATCACTGTGTTCATTTTTCAGCCTGCCTGTGCACCTACAGTATTTAGACATTATTGCAACATCAATAACCTTGCCAGTATCAACACTAGTTGCTGTTACAACACCATTGTTGGAGGTGTGGCCCCTTTTCTGCCACGTGCCATCAAACGCCACTGTGAGGTCACGACTGCCGTCATTTTCTTCCACTGCTTCTTCCACAGCAACCTGCATTGACTTCTGTGCTGCATCTTCAACTGCAGATCCTAGTACATAATTGTAAGCTTCAAACTTTGAAGGTGCACTTGGAAGATTTAGAACACCACATAGCATATCACCAGCTGCTTTGCCCTTACCAATTGCTCGCAATCCATAAACTAACCTAATATTTACACTATAAAGTTCAGTTTTCTTGTATCCATTATTTACAGTTACTGAAACCGAACTTGGAAACTTACAGCTGTATTTACAAACACTGCATATTAAATTAAACTGGGCAGCCAGGCCAACATGGGATTCTACTTTCAGAGAAACGTTTCCATGACATTTTTTGCAGCACAAACTGTTTTCAAGAGCTTCACACAATATATTCGTATCAATGAGTTCAAAAACTTCATTCCCTCTATCAAGTAAATTATATTTCTCTTCCAAATCTCTTAGTTTTTTATGAGAAGCACTGTTTTCATTTGGTGTAAGTTCGTTCGGCAAATCAGTAATAAGTGGATTCACATTTTCCAACAGTGATGATGATGAACTGCTTTGCTTTGCTAATGAATCATTATTTCTTTTCTTTTGCCAGTTCACACGCTTTTTAAATACTTTTGCTTTAGCTCTAGGCATTTTCACTGCGAAAAATGAAGCACTAAATACGAAATAACTCAACAACAACTACTTTCTTATATCACACTGTTTACAAAACAGTCCCGCCACAAAGTCAAAGAGTAACTTGAGGAAACCAGAGAGAAACATTTTCGGGCAACTAGTGTATAAATAGTCGCTGGAAACCGGGATATTTGAATTCATGTCACTTTAAAGGTACTGCCAAAAAGTTCATGGTCAGCCACGAGAGACGTGTATAACTAAAGCGCAATACCCGATCTCACAAATATATAAAAATAAAATAGTTATAATTGTAGTAGAGCTATGTATGATACGTCATTTTAAAGAGGAAACATGGCAGAATATAATACGCCAATAAAAAAAAATTCGATTTTTTAACCCAAAATCCGATTCCGTATCCCCTTAAAGGCGCTGCAGTCTGGAACCGCAAGACCGCTACGGTCGCAGGTTCGAATCCTGCCTCGGGCATGGATGTTTGTGATGTCCTTAGGTTAGTTAGGTTTAACTAGTTCTAAGTTCTAGGGGACTAATGACCTCCGCAGTTGAGTCCCATAGTGCTCAGAGCCATTTGAACCACTGCTCTACGGCATTATGCTGCGTACAGTTGTTACATTTGCGACTCTGGTATCCCAGTAGCAACGATGAATAGCAGCCTTCAGAAATTCGGCTTCACGTAATGTTTTGCGAAACTTATCTGATGCACGCCGATCTCTGTGATTATAGTAACTGCATATGTGATGCTGAATCGCGTCTAGTAGTGTTTGGTTAGTGCTGCGTTTAAAACGGGTCTATATCGTTAGCATCGTTGTGTGTGTTTGTGTGTGTGTGTGTGCGTGTGTGCGTGTGTGTGTGTGGGGGGGGGGGGGGCATATATTTCTGGATATCGTAAATTCTTACCTGAGGTTTGAATTCACGGCATCTAAAAATAGATGGACGCACCATGCCAATGTCGATAATTTTTTAGAGGTGCATATGGGCCCTGAAGATGGCATATCAAATTGCTGGAACTGGTAGCGAAATTGAAATACAGTAACTTCTCAGTTTGCACGGCTGTTTGGCGAATTTCTTTTTAAATAAAAACACTCAGTTCATTTCCAGATATCACGCGCTCCTTAGTAAGAACCTTCTTCCGTTTCAAAGTACAAGATGGTAAGCGATCGACGAAGTATGGCTTAACCGTCCACTGGTTATGTAACTAGTTTCAAAAATATTCAGGATGTTACCCTCCACAAAACTCTGTAACCGAAGATTTAACAATATCCTCCAAATAGCTTTAATGTATTATATAGCTCTTAAATATGTAGAACTAGTAATATTTAAAACACTGCACAAATCACAACACCATGTCTCACAACTGCAAATATAACAGAAAATGCCGGAAACTGCTTATGGCGTTTTCTAGCAATAATTCCTTCAGGTGATTCTAAAATCAGTCACTAGACTGAAACAGCGAGCAGGAAAAATCATGCGTTCCTAGGTTCACTACCCTCCTGTTACAACACTCTCCCGTACCGACGAAAGATACATTTTTTTACGCTCAAAACAAAATTCTGCGTGATTGTAGTAGCAGATCAAACAGTGAATTACATGCTATTAATTGCAACACCATCTTGAGCCAAAACTATAAATAGGTTACCCAGATATACAGGGTAGTCCACAATTCCTGTTACATGTTTCTGGGGGTTGCAGAGGGGACGTAGTAGATCAAGTTTTACACAGTAACCCATGTCCGGAAACGTAATTCAATAATCCAACAACACTACAGAGCGTCAAAGATATAAGTGCCGGCGCCTGTGAATGTGATAATGTTACAAACATTCTAGGATGATGTAGAAGGATGAATGAATCGATTTGAGGTATGGGTCCCTTTATCGGAAACTAGTTGAAAATTATAGGCGAAAAGCGTTCTAATACTTCTGACAGTGGAATACACGTACCGGTGTTGTTGTTGCTGAGATTGTAATGTTCAAATGTGTGTGAAATCTTATGGGACTTAACTGCTAAGGTCATCAGTCCCTAAGCTTACACACTACTTAACTTAAATTATCCTAACGACGAACACACACATCCATGCCTTAGGGAGGACTCGAACCTTCGCCGGGACCAGCCGCACAGTCCATGACTGCAGCGCCCAAGACCGCTCGGCTAATCCCGTGCAGCGCTGAGATTGTAGAGCAGGCAACTTTCAGAGGTGGTAGTGTGGACAAAAACAAGAAAAATTGAATAGAAAACATGGGCTCTAAAATGCATACCTTAAGGACTATGAGCACTTGTTCAATAGCAGTGTTTCACACTAGTGAAGATGGACAAGTGCTCACTGCTTGTCTTGGTCCACACGACCACATTTGAAAGTTGTATACCTTACATTCTTAGCAACAAAAGTACCAGTACATACTATGATCATTCAATAATTAAAGAGACAGATAGGTCTGGAGAAAAAATTCGTTTATTTTTACAAAATAATAATTTTTCTACTTTTAAACATAATCCCCTTGAACATCTATGCACTTGTTCCAAAGGGCTACAAGCCTTTTCATTCCGTCTGCAAAGAACTCATTATCTTGACATTTGAACCAATATCACGCAAACTTTTTCACGTCCTCGTTGTCCTGGAATCTCTTCCCACGTAATGCCTCCTTCAGTGCACCAAACAAATGGAAATCACTTGGTGCTAAATAAGGACTGTAAGGGGTACGAGGCAGTACTTACCAACCCATTTTGTCGATGATTTCACGGGTTAGTTGACAATATGAGGACGTGCGTTGTCTTGCTGGAGAATCACACCTTTCCTCTGAGAACCACGACGTTTCTTTCTCTCAGCTGACTTCACCTGGTTTAAAAGCAAATCAGAGTAGTACTGGCTGTTCATTGTATGCTGCTCTACGAGGTAATCACAAAAAACTGGACCTTCAGCAACCCAAAACACCGTCAACATGACTTTGCCTGCTGATGCTTGAGTTTTGAATTTCTTCTTGACTGGTTAGTTGGTGTGCTTCCACTCCATGTTTTGTCTTTTCGATTCTGGCTCGTAATAGTGAACCCAAGTTTCATCACAAGTTAAAATTTTGTTGAATAATTGCTCACCTTCTCTTCCATAACTTTCCTATAGCTCTGTGCACACTCTCAATCTTGTTACCTTGTGTAGCCACGTCAACTCGTTTGTGACCCATCTTGCACACGTTTTGCGGTACTTCAGCTTTCTACAGATAATGTTATGAACTGTACAAGTACTAACTTGAATCTTATCAATTATCATTTCCACAGTCACACGGCGGTCGGCACGAATAATGTCATCAATTCGACTTTCAAGTGAGGGAACTGAAACTGCAACTGATCGGCTAGAACGGTGTTCGTCAGTCACTGAGTCGCGACCATTTTTGAACTGCTCTACCGACTTGCAAAAAGGTGCAAGACTCATATAACCTTCACCATAAACTTAAGACATTCTGCAGTATATACTCACTCATTTCTCGCCTTCAGCAAGTAAAAAATGAATAACAGAACGTTGTTCAATTAATGAGGACATTTCCAGCAGACACTCCGTCTTGAAATGTATTTTTGAGGCTATAAACAAAACAATGTTGATACGTCAGCTGATGAGGGCTCATCCCAATGATGTCAACTTAAAGCTATAAAAGTACCAAACTTGCCCTACTAACAGTTTTTTTCCAGACCAATCTGTCTCTTTAATTATTGAATGAGCCTCGTATATTGCATTGTAAAAGGTATTAGGATGATTTTCGCTTGTAACTTTCGACTCGTTCATTTCCGGCTCAGGGTCTCTTATCTCAAGTTTATGCATTTATCTGTCTCCATCATCCCTGAAAATTTGTAACATCAGCGCCCTGTATATATATATATAGATTTACAGGCGCAGGCCCCTATAACTTCGAGGTGGCCGATCCGTTCTAGGCGCTTCAGTCCGGAACCGCGCGACTGCTACGGTCGCAGGCTCGAATCCTGTCTCGGGCATAGATGTGTGTGATGTCCTTAGGTTAGTTAGGTTTAAGTAGTTCTAAGTTCTAGGGGACTGATGACCTCAGATGTTAAGTCCCATAATGCTCAGAGCCATTTGAACCACCCCTATAACTTCGACGCTCCCTTGCATCTTTGGATGATGTTTTCGGGCATGGGTTACTATGTTAAACTCGATTAACTAAGTTCCCTCTACAAACTCTAGAAGTGTGTAACATGAATTGTGAAACATCCTGTATAATATCTCTTGCTAATCTAAATGCTCTTTTTTTTTTTAAAAAAAAAGTATATTATGTCTCACCTACTGCAAAATTGCTTTTACTGAATGTCTACATTTATATCTTCATGATTGCTCTGCAATTCACAGTTAAGTGTCTGGTAGAGGGTTCTTCGAACAACCTTCAAGCTACTTCTATACCGTTCCACTCTCGATGAGAGTGCGGGAAAAACGTACACTTAAATCTTTCCCTGAGAGCTTTGATATCTCTTATTTTATTATGATGATCATTTCTCCCTATGTAAGTGGGCGCCAACAAAATATTTTAACACACTGAGAAGGAAGTTGGTGATTGAATTTTCATGGGAAAGTCGTACCACACCTTTGTCTTAATGACAAAACACCTTTGTCTTAATGACTGTCACCCTCAAATCGTATATCATATCAGTGGCACTCTCTTCCCTATTTCGAGGTAATACAAAACGAGCTGCCCTTCTTTGAACTTTTTCGACGTTCTCCGTCAGTCCCGTCTGATGCGGATCCCACGCCGCACAGTAATACTCCAGAAGCGGGCGAACAAGCGTAGTGTAAGCAGTCTTTTTAGTAGACCTGTTACATTTTCTAAGTGTTCTGATCATAAATCGCAGTCTTTAAATTGCTTTCCAGTTATTCGTAATTGTAATCTCTAAGTATTTAGTTGAGTTTATAGGCTTCACATTGTTGTGATTTTCCATGTAACCGACTTTTAGCGGACTGGTTTTAGTACTTCTGTGGATGACGTCACATTTATTACCTCACACTTTCATTATTTAGAGTCAATTACCAATTTTTGTACCATACGGATATCTTGTCATAATCATGTAGCAATTCGTTTTTAATCATCTGATGACTTTACAGGACGGTAAATAACAGTATCGTCTGCAAACAATCCAAGAAGGCTGATCGAATTGTCTCATAAATCGATCTTGTAGATCAGAAACAGCTGAGGGGTTATAATACTTCCTTGGGAAACGCCAGATAAAATTTTTGTTGTAGTCGAGTCGATGTCTTTCGTTTGTTGTTACGAAAGGTGTCAAAATCCTTCTGGAAATCTAAAAATATGGAATCAATTTGACATCCCTTGCCAGCAGCACTCATTACTTGTGTGTTTCACAAGAGCGATATTTTCTGAATCCTTGTTGGCTGTTTGTCAATTAATTGTTTTCCTCAAGCACAGTATAAGTTCCAAAATCCTACTGAAAATCGACATTAGTGATGTGAGTCTGTAATTCAGGGGATTACTGCTATTACCTTTCTTGAGTTTGATATGACATGTGGAACTTTTCAGTCTTTGGCTACGGGCCTTTTTATGACCGAGCGATTGTATATGATTACTAATTATGGAGCTACTGTAACTGCGAACTCTGAAAGCAACCTGAATGGTATATAATCTGGACCGGAGGCCTTGCTTTTATTGTTTTAAGCTGGTTCACCACACCGTTACTCATTTTGGCAGTTGTTCTTCAGTCGAATTCTGGAATATTTACTTCGTTTTCTTTTGTGAAGGAATTTCGGAAAACCGAGTTTAGTAACGCTGCTTCATTGGCACTGTCGTCAATAACAAACCACTGTTATTGTGCATTGAAGGCACTGATTGCATCTTGCCGCTGGCATACTTTACATACGACCAGAACCTCTCTAGGTTTTCTGCCAGGTTTCGAGAGTTTGGTTGCGGACACTATTAAAAGCATCTCTCACTGACGTTCTTGCTAAATTTCGAGCTTTGCGTTCTTTTAAATTTGGCTTGCTTTTTTCGTTGCTTCTGCAATAGTTTTCTGACCTGTTTTGTGTACCACGGAGGATCAGTACCATCTCTTATTAATTTATTTAGTGTATATCTCTTAACTGCCGTCGGTAATATTTCTTTAAATTTAAACCACATCTGGTCTACGCTTACATAGTCAGACTGGAAGAAGTGAAGACTGACTCTTAGCAAAGTGTCAACCGAATTTTTATCTGCTTTTTAAAAAAATATATCTAATTTGTGTTTATTTTTGGTGGATTTGGATGTTACGCTATACCAACCTTATGGTCACTAGTCCCATTATAAGACAGGATTGTTTGCTGCCTAGAGATCCAGTACGGTTTTCGCAGTCATTTACACTTCGAATGGGCGCCTGAACTAGTTGTTCAAAATAATTTTCTGAGAATGCATTCAGTACGATTTCAGACGACGCTTTATGCCTACCACCGTCTTTTCACCAATATACAGAGGGTAGAACGAAGTCACCACCAATTATAGCTGTACTCATGTGGAAGGAAGAAAGAAAAGAATAATGGGCGTAACGTCCCGTCAACATCGAGGTCATTAGAGACGGAGCACAAGCTCGGATTGTATCAGGGATGGGGAAGGAAATCGACCATGCCCTTTCATAGGAACCATCCCGGCATTTGCCTGGTGTGATTTAGGGAAATTATGGAAAACCTAAATCTGAATGGCCGGTCGCAGGTTTGAACCGTCTTCCTCTCGAATGCGAGTCCATTGTACTAACCATTGGGCCACCTCGGTCGGTGTATCGATGGGGTGCATACGTTGTATTTGAAATGAGACTCAAGCTTTCTTTGACCTGTTCATGTCACAGTGCCTAATACTTGAAATTATGTAAATTCGCCTTAATTGTGCAAATAAGTTGCAAGTGTGCGGTGTTAGTAACCCAATTCTTACATAAATTTGTAACTATTCATTATAAGATATCCAATTTGTTTCAAAAATTTTAAAAACATCCACTTGCGAGTTGTAAAACAAACGTGTAAAAAAAAAATTATGTGCAGCGTTTTTGTGTACGATTTGTGCACGGGAAAAAAGATTTGTACGGACAAAATAAATTTGAAAAATACACGTTTTGTTGGTAGGGCCTTATTTGAACTAGAAGACAGTGTCTTCAAAGTTTAGTTGCGACTGATGGTGCAATCGCAATACAGTCTCGTTACGAATCGAGTTAATCTTAGGATTATTTTAAAACAGTAGAGGCGCGGTGAATGAGGACACGTTATTGGAGTGAAGAAGATGGAATTCACGAATATGTTGTGCAAGCCCGCATCTCGTGGTCGTGCGGTAGCGTTCTCGCTTCCCACGCCCGGGTTCCCGGGTTCGATTCCCGGCGGGGTCAGGGATTTTCTCTGCCTCGTGATGGCTGGGTGTTGTGTGCTGTCCTTAGGTTAGTTAGGTTTAAGTAGTTCTAAGTTCTAGGGGACTTATGACCACAGCAGTTGAGTCCCATAGTGCTCAGAGCCATTTGAACCATATGTTGTGCAACATAATTCACAAATACAGTAGATTTAGATACATGAGAGTAAGCTTTACAGATGTAAAGATTTTGAACTCTTTCATGATGAAGGGTTTTCTGCCAATATATGGAGTTTTATCTGCAGATTTAAGTGAAACTGATCACGACCATCTCCACCATAATTGCGAGATCCACTGTATTCGAGAGTACTAATTTCAGAACGATGGAAAACATTTATGAATTCTATCAGAGTAATAGCTTCAACTGCTGTAACAACGAATTTTAGAGACAATAAGTGTACCAGTATCTGATGCACTGGAAGAATAATTTTATGCGAAAAGCAAAAGATAATATCAAACACACTTAAAGTAAAACACGCTGCCACAATCCATCACTTTACAACAATATGTAATGGTACAGTTTCATAGGCCAAAGGATACAGGTCTACAGTTTTCTACTGACATGAGTGTTCAAAGTGACTGGCCTACCCATCTTACGTCGCCGTTGTCAATCAACCAGCTTTTATGTAATTACATATTCATTCCCTTTGCTCCTGTGCACATGAACAGTATAAATGTTCACGAATTATGTTGCTAGTGTTGATATATTTCATTTTATCTTTACTAAACTGCTAAGGCCGGTATTACACTATAATATCTCTTTGACAAAGAAAAATTATCAAATATTGGTCAAATTTCTTTGAAAAAGATCTTTGACGTGGCGTTAAAAGGGGGTATTACACTGTCATCATATTTTTCGTCAAAGTTCCAGATGGCGGACAACAACTTGTTACTATGCGCTGCAGTCGCTTGTACCACAATTGCATTGTGCGTGCATTGGGAAGAGAAGCGGCAGGGGAAAGAAAAAGGAAACATACTTGGGTGAAGCCTTGGGTTTTACGTCGAGATGATAAAAGTGTTCAGCAAATTTTTTTACGGGAACTGCAAGCGGAAGACGTCAAGTCTTATGGAAATTATTTACGAATGTTTGAGAGTGCATTTCAGTATTTGGTCAGTAAGGTGGCTACTCATATTACAAAACAGAATACTCACTTCGGAAATGCTATATATGCACAAGACAGGCTCACTATAACTCTGCGATTTCTTGCTAGAGAAGAGAGTTATTCTATCTTACAATACAGCACTCTAATATCACAGAGCACATTAACCAAAATAATTCAAGAAAAATGTGAAGCGATTTATGTAGCAATGAAGGAGGAATCATCGTCATCGTCATCATCTCAACCTTTTCCCACGTCTTGTGGGGTCGGCGTTGCTTTGCTGGATCCTTCTCTTCCATAATGCCTACACAGTGCTTCTTCTCCGAGCCATCCTTTCTCCATTAGGTCCCCTGCTATCTTGTCCTTCCATCTCAGTTTCGGTCTTCCTCTTCTCCTTGGTCCATCAATTTGCATGAAGGAGGAATATCTGAAGGTAAATAAGTGTTTAGTACACACAACATGGACAATAAGAACTATTTTTATTTTTGAATAATTTAATTAACTTAATTAGTGTTCCAACAACTACAAACATAATAAAAAGTACTAAACAGATGAAGCGCATTTTAAATTGTGGCATCCACAGTTCAAAAATAGACAACGTTGAATGGAGAGCTACGAATTTTTATTTTAGAGTGTTTCCTTCTCCACTATTCCGGCTTGCTGAAAAGCCGCCTGGATATTTCCAGATGTAGAGGTGGATGGCTGTAGCTGTGACTGTGCATTTGAAGTCGTCTGCAGATATCCCACCTGCCTATCAGCCCATCAGCACACGATTAATAGCGTGTGTTGTGTCCCCTTGCTCACCCTTCCCCCCCCCCCCCCCCCCCCCCCGGCACACCCGAGTGAAAGCAACGTTATTAAAAAAGAGTCGAAGGAACATACGAACTAAAGTCGAAGGAACATATGAACTAAACTTTGCAGTTATGATTACAAACACACTACAGATGTCAAATAGCTGTAGCGATGCCAGAGCGCTCCAAATGGTTACATGTCACACTGTGGTGTACGGAATACAAATGACTTTAATGTCAAATCTACGGTGAGGCCCTAGATTTGACCATATTTCTTTGACGAAAGGCGAGCTTTGGCGAATTTCCCTATTACACTATCAAATTTCTGACATAAATATTTGACATATCAACCTCGACGAGAAATATGTTAGTGTAATACAAGCCTAGCCTGGTGCACAGTCATCCGATCACTATTGCAGTGTACCTATCTAAACGCTTCCAGGGGCAACAGAACCTCCGCTTTTCAATGTTTCATATAATTATTGATCGAATGTAAAAATTGAAAATGCTGTCATATGCTGATTAAGAGGTATAATATTATGTTTTCGGTTTAACACAGGAAGACAAATAGACCTTATTCAACCGGCATTTGAGATTGAAAGCACTTGGCGACTTCCAACAAACTTTTCGCAGCCATGTTTAAGATATTGAAACTTTAAATATAATTTCAAGCTTTTTCTAAACTTTTTCTCGTTTACATGCTTAACGTCAAATAATTAAAACATCAACTCATTTGTCAAGTAATCAAAAGTTCGAAGTTGTTTTGTGAATGCGAGTTCGATTCTTTTAAGTATTTTTTACATATTTCACTATAATTACAAGTTTTGAAATATTTTAACTTGATGGTTCACAAAATTACACATTCTTTATTTATCATCCTTCTTCATAGTTTCTACATCCTCTGTAGGCCGCTCCACCAGAAAAGTATCCTGTCATAAAAGATTAGATAGGAAATAAATATATTTAGTGCCGTCATGGTCGCCTTTGACCGTAAAATTATTTATTTGTAAAACCCACTATTACAGTTTTGACAGTGTGACCAATATCAAGAGGAATATTGCATAACGATCACATTACAGAAATTACGATAACGTGTTTCACGATCAAACACTTTTACAGTGAAAGACGACAGTGATGTCTACATACCTGGGAACATCAGATACGAGAAGTTAGTAAGGAAGTAAATCATCTCTGAAAATCACGTTCTTGCGCAATAAAACTTCGTTAATTGCACTCTGACTTGGATTTTGAACGACGTGTTCCTGCTTAATTTTCTGTGATTCGTACGTTCAGTTCACAAAAGCAAAGTAGATACAACAAAAACACCTGCGTGTAGGCCGTTAAAGTAGATGACATTCCCTCAGAAGTGTTGATATCCTTGGGAGAGCCAGCCATGACAAAAATATTCCACCTGGTGAGCAAGATATATGAAACAGGAAATACCCTCAGACTGCAAGGAGAAACTAATAATTCCAATCCCAGGGAAAGAAGATGCTAGCGAGTGGGAATATTACCGAACTATTACTTTCACAAGTCATGGTTGCAGGATACTGACACGAATTCTTTACAGAAGAATAGAAAAACTGGTAGAAGCTGACATCGGGAAAGATCAGTTTGTGTTACAGAGACTTGTTGGGACGTGCAAAGCAATGCAGTCCTTACGACGTATCATAGAGGATTGGTTAATGAAAGATGAACCTATGTTTATACCATTTGTAGACTTAAAAAACGTTTTTAACGATATTAACTGGAACACAATCTTTGAAATTCTGGAAGTAGTAGGAACAAAATACAGGGAGCGAAGAGTTATTTACAACTTGTACTGAAACCACATCACAGTTATAAGAGCCGAAAGGTATGAAAAGGAAGCAGTGGGTGAGAAGGGAATGAGACAGGGTTGTAGCCTATCCTCGATGTTATTCAGCACGCAAATTGAGCAGCGGTAAAGGAGGCCACAGAAAAATTTGGAGAAGGAATTAAAATTCAGACAAAGGAAATAGAAACTTTGAAGTTTGTCGATGACACTGTAATTCTGTCAGAGACAGAGGACTTGGAAGAGGAAGTGAACGGAATGGACGGTGTTTTGAAAGGAGGATATAAAATGAACATTAACAAAAGCAAAACAAAGGTAATGGAATGTAGTCGAATTAAATCAGGCAATGCTGATAGAATCAGAGAAGGAAATGAGACACTGAAACCAGATGAATTTTTCTACACTACTAGCCATTAAAATTGCTACACCACGAAGATGACGTGCTACGGACACGAAATTTAACCGACAGGAAGAAGATGCTGTGATATACAAATGATTAGCTTTTCAGAGCATTTAAACAAGGTTGGCGCTGGTGGTGACACCTAAAACGTGCTGACATAAGGAAATTTTCCAACCGATTTCTCATACACAAACAGCAGTTGACCAGCGTTGACTGGTGAAACGTTGTTGTGATGCCTCGTGTAAGGAGGATAAATGCGTACCATCACGTTTCCGACTTTGATAAAGATCTGATTGTAGCCTATCGCGATTGCGGTTTATCGTATCGCGACATTGTTGCTCGCCTTGGTCTAGATACAATGACTGTCAGCAGAAAATAGAATCGGTGGGTTCAGGAGGGTAATACGGAACACCGTGCTGGATCCCAACGGCCTCGTATCACTAGCAGTCGAGATGACAGGCGTCTTATCCGCATGGCAGTAACGGATCGTGCAGCCACGTCTCGATCCCTGAGTCAACAAATGGGGACGTTTGCAAGACAACAACCATCTGCACGAACAGTTCGACGACGTTTGCAGCAGCATGGACTATCAGCTTGGAGACCATGGCTGCGGTTACCCTTGACGCCGCATCACAGACAGGAGCGCCTGCGATGGTGTACTCAGCGAAGAACCTGGGTGCACGAATGGCAAAACATAATTTTTTCGGATGAATCCAGGTTCTGTTTACAGCATCATGATGGTCACATCCGCGTCTGGCGACATCGCGGTGAACGCACGTTGGAAGCATGTATTCGTCATCGCCGTACTGGCGTATCACCCGGCGAGATAGTATGGGGTGCCATTGGTTACACGTCTCGGTTACCTCTTGCTTGCACTGACGGCACTTTGAACAGTGGACGTCACATTTCAGATGTGTTACGATCCGTGGCTCTACCCTTCATTCAATCTATGCGAAACCCTACATTTCATCAGGATAAGGCACGACTGCATGTTGCACGTCGTGTCCGGGCCTTTCTGGATACAGAAAATGTTCGACTGCTGCCCTGGCCAGCACATTCCCCAGATCTCTCACCAATTGAAAACGTTTGGTCAATGGTGGCCGAGCAACTGGCTCGTCACAATACGCCAGTCACTACTCTTGATGAACTGTGGTATCGTGTTGAAGCTGCATGGGCAGCTGTACCTGTAAACGCCATCCAAGCTCTGTTTGACTCAATGCCCAGGCGTATCAGGACCGTTATTACGGCCAGAAGTGGTTGTTCTGGATACTGATTTCTCAGGATCTATGCACCCAAATTGCGTGAAAATGTAATCACATGTCAGACCTAGTATAATACATTTGTCCAATGAATACCCGTTTATCATCTGCATTTCTTGTTGGTGTAGCAATTTTAGGGGCCAGTAGTGTACTTGAACAATAAAGTAACTGATGAGGTTCTGAGTAGGGAGAGTATCAAAATTTACACTGCCAACGTCAAAAAAAAAGCGTTTCTGAGGGGAATTTTTTTAACTTTGAATATTAATTTATATACTGTAAGTGTCAGAAGTCTTCTCTGAAGGCATTTGGAGTGCAGCCTTGTACGGTAGTGAAACATGAACGATTGGACGATAAGCAAATCAGACAAGAGGTGTATGTATAGTAGTTTCTCAGTTGTGTCACAGTAGAATGCTGAAGTTTATATGGGTAGATCGCGTAACTAACGAAGGAGTGCTGAACAGAACTGATGGGAAAAGAAATTCTTGGCATAACTTCAATAAAAGAAGGGATATGTTTATAGGACATATGCTGAGACACCAAAGAATCGTTAATGAAGTGTTGGAGGGAAGTGTGTGGCGGTGGTGGGGGAGGAGGGGGGGAGTGCAGCAAGCAGGTTGAAATAGATGTGAGTTGCAGTAGTTATTCGGAGATGTAGACTAGCGTGTAGAACTGGATCAAGTCAGTCCGAAGATCCTGAAGAAGAAAAGTAAAATATTACAGTAGCCATTATTCCGTGTAGTAAAGGACTTCGTGTGCTGTCGAGATTATCTGTAGGGCAAACTAAAGAGTAGCGGCCCGAACTTTTCCATGAGCGACTTTTACCGATTAAGAATTAGGAATGCGTGCACCTATTGACGGGAACAACCGAATGGAAACACTTGATTCAGACGTTCTTGGAAAACAGTCGACTCGTTCAATTGTAGTTTCATGTATCTGTTGAATTATCGTTCATTATTTTATTGAAAACAGTCTATGGGAGCAACCAAATGAAACCGTGAGTGAAATCAGTCCATGGGAACAACCGAATGGAAACAATCGATTTTTGGTTATAGTTTTACATATACGTGTGACTATTATTCATTCATTTATTTCGAGTGAAACCAGTCTGTTAGCGCAACCAAATGAAAACAGTCGGCTGAGTACGGCGCATTCATTCTGAGCGGACATATTCCATCCTTTTTCTGTTGTTAAATCATGTCTGTGGGAGCAACCGAGTGAATACACTCTGTCGTCGGTTGCATTTTTACATATACGTAGGACAATTATTTATTCATTTCTTTCGAGTGAAACCAATCCGTGGGAGCAAACAAAAGGGTACAGTCGATGCAGTCAGGCGCGTTCAGTCCTGTGCGGCTGCATTCGATCGTTTTGCCATTGTTAAATCATTATTTCTGACGGCACTGTGCTATCGCCTATAGTCACTGTTACTGTCGTTCGGATATTTCCTGTTTATTGAGTGCCAATAAGTAGCTTTTAGTTCAGGTTCTCCTCCATGTTTATGAGTAGACGTTTTATTAATAGAGAATTTTGTGACTGAACCAGAATGTCGTAACGGCCTGTAGTGTACGACTAAAAGGAGACATGACTGGATAAAAATGATCTTCAAAATAAATTCAGCTAGATGTACAGTACGTCCAAGAATGATTCAT
This sequence comes from Schistocerca nitens, assembly GCF_023898315.1. NCBI lineage: Eukaryota > Metazoa > Arthropoda > Insecta > Orthoptera > Acrididae > Schistocerca > Schistocerca nitens. The sequence continues at coordinate 579,544,926 of NC_064618.1, read as the reverse complement.
ATTATCAAACTAAATTAAGGAAATTGAAGGAAATTAAATAAATGATCACAAACATTTCACGCAAAGAATAAAAAACTGCAGCCAATTGACAGTATATGAGTATACTTAGGGAGCAAGTAATGAAGTCACCAAACTATTTTTTTTTTAAATGTTCCTTGTATGGTTTCTGTTCACGTTACCTCAGCACTTACCTAAATAGAGTTATTGGTGATACGTGTAAACCAGCGGAAATACAGAAACAGAACTTCAATCGATTTAAGCAACGTAATTGTTCACTTATTTAAAATACATTTTGAAAATACATAATTTTTAGAAATATACTGTAACTCACTTCTCCTTGAAATAAGATACATTTTTTGTCTCTAAAAAATTCACAATTCTAATGAATGACCGAAAAGGCTGAAAAAGTGTGATAATGAAATCACTCAAACCCAGAGACTGAGTGAATGAATGTCGTGTGACTAGGGCCTCCCGTCGGGTAGGCCGTTCGCCGGGTGCAAGTTTTTCGATTTGACGCCACTTCGGCGACTTTCGCGTCGATGGGGATGAAATGATGTCGACTAGGACAACACAACATCCAGTCCCTGAGCGGAGAAAATCTCCGACCCAGCCGGGAATCGAACCATGGCCCTTAAGATTGACATTTTACAGCTGACCAATTTTTTTTCCATTTTGTTCGATGTAGTTCATTGCGTTTGGTCTGGGCAGACGTCACAAGACATCCGTTCAAGTTGATCGTTGATTCTTTGACTCAGTTTTTTTATTACAGAGAGCATGCAGTCCTCTGACCGAACACGTTGAGCTACCGTGCCGGCAGTGAAACCACGCAAACATGGAGAAGCGAATGAAAAATATCCATATAGCTGTCATAGCTGAGACTAGTTTCATTCGGTTGTTTCATTCAAGTAGAGAAACCGACTGGACAAAAAGCAACCATCTGGCCTGTCGGTTGTTGAAACCAATCGGCTGTCCCATCACTTCGTGCGCCAAGAAAAGTTTGTCAAATACTACTTCTTAAGAGTTCATGGAGCCTCCTGTTACATCAGAATTATCATCTAAATCAATAACTTGGCTTACGACGGACGAAGCTTTAACTACTAATGGAAAGTGTTTTTGTTGAGCGTGCAATAAGCAGATCGGATACTCTTTGAAGTCCTAATTTCAGCAACATATACAGAAGCAAATATTATTGATACATATGCAAAAGACTCCAAAATGAATTTTTCTATTATATCTATTTGCTCCGCTGCGAGCGATCCATGGTACAAACATCAAGTTCATGAATATCGTTCGTTCTTACAAAAGTATTGCGGTGAACAGTTTCCTTACGAATCGACATTAAGGAAAAATTACTTAGTTTTCAACAGAATATTTTTAAAAGAGAGTGACGCTATGTAAGTAACAACCACATATGGATAGCTCTTGGCAAACTCCACGGCGAAGAACCATCAGTGCCATTATTGATACATCCAGTGTTAGTACGCGCAAATCATGCAACAGTAGTTCGTTTTGTAAATGAAAGTCTTAAAGCGTTACAGCCTAATGGAATTCGAGAGTAAAAAGTTCTTGTTATGTACTCTAATACTGTGCCCTAGATGCTGACTGCAGCAACTGTCCTATGTGTACCGTACCCGCATTTAATCTACTACACCTGTCTGTCCCCTACAATGCAACGTATCGCCAAAGAAGTAAGCGGCAGCAATCCAGAAGTAAATCAATAATGATTTCGGAAACCAAGGAAGTTTTCCTCAAAGCACACATCGTATGTCGCTCTCTACAGATCTGAAACCACTTATAGTGTAAAACTAACGAGGAATTGCTCTACTGGACATCACTTACCTTTTTTTTTCCTTTATTGAATTTCTATCCCCCCCGAAGGGGGCAGGCTGGCAGCAGCTTAGTATGCCACTCTTCAGCCTACAGACTTTGTTAAAAAGATGAAGAGAATAAATAATAAAAACAGGCGATAAAATCGGAGACTTAAAGAGTAACATGGCGAAAAAATCGTGGAACTTAAAACATAGAACTAAGGGATGATGATGCTAATAAAATACATACGAAGCAGACAGGTAAATCAATAGACAGACAATTAAAAAACATGGCGACAGTCTGGTTTCTATTCGCAAAAAACATAAAATTCACACCCAGCGACAGCATGGTTTCTGTTCACAACACGAGAAAGACGAACAACACTGAACATTCACTAGAACACTGCACTAAAAAGTTGGCAAATGTGACATACCACAGCCGAGAGCAGGTGGGGGGAAACTGACTGATGATGGGAAAATAAAAAAAGGGGGAAGGAGAGGAAAAGCGAAGGGCGGGGGGGGGGGGAGGCGGGAAAGGAGCCGATGGAGGATGAGGACCCATAAGAGGGGTGGGGGGTGCTGGGCAGACGCGACAGGGAGTGGGGAAGGCAGAGGAGGGGAATACAAAAGGACTCGGGGGGGAGGGGGAGAAGGGAGGTAGGGAGAGGTTTGGTGGGGAGAAAACAGGATGGAAGGGGGGGGGGGAAAGAGGGAGCCCAGGGAAAGGACAGAGGAAAGGGGGGAGGGGTCACTTACCCTATCGATTTGCTTATTAAACAGGCAGCTCCTCATAACTAAATAACTATCTGGACTCTAGCGATGCAGTTTCCGCAGAAATAGCTCCAAATTAAATCATATATTCAGTCTAAGATAAATAACTGAGATGGCATGGGACTTCATTGTAGATGTATGGATATTATTTCTAGATTTCTAAATGGCCTGTGACTGCATTTACTGACAGACAGGACATTATGATCACCGCCCATCGCAATGTTGGAATCCGCCTGGTGGCGTTTGCTCGCACTTGATGTGCTACCAAAAGTAATTTAAGCAGAGCAGGCTCGAGGCATCACGCTAGCAAAGATATGGGTTGTAAATGGGAACTTCATTGGCATAAGTGCCTTTAGAAAGGGCATATTATTATTACGCAGTGCATGTGAGTGACTATCCTGAAAACGGCGAAGCTGGCGGACTGTTCACGTGCTACCGTCGTGAGCATGTACTGAAAGAGGTAAAAGGACAGTGGAACTACCACTAGGTGCTAAATGGTGTGACGTCCACGACTCTTCACAGAACGTGGTATTCTGAGGCTTGTCTGTTCTGTAAAGTAGGGTAGATGGTGATATGTGGCATGTAATGAAATACCCTAAAAGTTTATCAGTTTAGTTAAAATGTGTATAGAGGAAGATTTAGGTCGCGTAAATACACCTTTAGGAGAAACTGAAAATTTTAAGTTGTAAACTGGGCAGGAACACGTGGGCCCCAGGTCACTTGTTTTATTTAACCTCGTCTAAGAGAAAATCGTTAGAGAATCTACTAAAACAAATCCACAAGGATCTAATTGCAGGGGATGACCATTGTTTGAACTGACTATGCAAGTTAGGTGGCATTAAAATGTGGTTCCAAAATAGAATTAATCAGAATGATGCAAAATTACATGTGTTATAAAATCACCAAGAAAACAGGATGACATGTTAACAAAGAAGAGAGAGAATGTTTGGTGCTAAGTAAGAAAATCAAAAGTTATGCGCCTTTGGCACTAGATGGTTTCACTTTTAAGGTTTCTAGTTTATTTTTTGTGTTCAAGTAATGTGATGTGAGCTCTGTGTTTTCATTCGATGCGCCATAGTTCATGTCTGTACTTTGGATACTTTAGTAGCAATAGTCTTCGCCATGTTACGCCACAGACGTTCTGAGCTGCTGGTAGCATTGTCGTTGCTGTAGCATTCTGTGAGAGGTGAGCGAGTGGGGTGTTGGTCACCCTGTTGAGCGTTCTGGGAATAGTTTGCAGAGCACAGAGATAAAGATAATGAATTTTGGGAGTTTGATTTGGTAAAGATTAATTTGAAAAGTCAAGATTTTTAGATAACTTTATCGCTGCATAGCTTGCCAGCGCATAATCTATGATGTGTTTGAAAAACGAAAATGTTGTTAGCATTCTTCTTTATTGCTCCGTTACAGTTACTTCAGTTTTTGAGATGTGATTAAGTAAAGCTATCTCTTCACATAGCTCGCACTCCGAAGGTATAGATATACCACTCCTTAACCATTTCAGTAACTAATTTCATGACTGGGTCATAGTTGTAATCAGAAATAAGTTCAGAAATAGTTCTTAAGGAAGGTATAAAAGATTCAAAATAGTTTTTGAATGCTAGTCTCTTTACATTATTCCGTAAATGCAATATCCTCCACCGTCTGCTTACGTATTTATTTATTGGCTGTGTGTGGCACAGCATTACAGAGTGGAACACAGTTGCACAAAAGTACACCTCGAGCTTAGTGCACTTGCGCAAGACTTTTCTTTTTTAAGCTGTTTGTTACTGCGCTATATTTTAATGTTCATCTCATGCGTGCAGCATCGAATTTCCGTTGCCACAGGTAAGCCATATAAAAATTAGGCCCAATTCAACATCACAGTCGAAAATAGCAGGATTGCTTTTAGCGTTGCGTTTCAAAATTGTTATCAGGATCAGTATAGGTAAAAATCAGTTTAGATATCGTTTCTTATGCAGACAGACATATTCTTACAGTGCAGTATTACATTTGCATGAGCGTTAACTAGCGTTTGGAATTTTATTTAGTTACTTGCTTACGTAGAATCACAAGACATTTTTGGAAAACATTTTTCGTTGGGTATTTATTCTTTCAAAATTCTGTTTGCAATTTCATAAAGCATTTTTATTATGTTAATTTTGTTCGCTGGAATTGCAAGTCAGTCGCTGTAGCCCTGCCCATTGCGCTATACACAACAGAGCTTCACAGGACAGTTTATTTAACATACTGTTTACGTTTTTAAATTAATTTGGTAAATGTAAATTCAAATACAGTTATACAGTTTGAGATAGCTTTGGCGACCCATTCTTATTAGACAGCGTTTCCATAATTACACCACATGCTTTGTTCAGGATAACAACACAGACGCACATTAACCGTAAGATAGGAAACTAGTTCAGTCCAGTACTGTTATTGTTCACAGTATTCAAATTATTATTTATTTTTTATTCAGAAAAGTTACACACTTTCAAGACCGTTGGCCCCTTGAGGAGTTAGGGAGTTTGAGTAACAACTATAGAACGTACATAGAAACAAATGCCCGTATAACAAGAACAGTGAACAAAACACTCTTTAGTTGTTTCATCAATATCTTAAGGAGATCACTTAAAATTAGTACAAACTTGAAAATTCGCTTGTTTCAATCGACTGTTACATCGGTGACGTTATACGCATGTGAGGCACTAATACAATGACGAAAACAAAAAAATCGCAACAGCCAAAAGAATTAGTTACAGTAATGAAATTTCTGCTATACGTTTGTCAAGGTAACACATTTTAGTGATTAACATTGCAAAATTATAGGTTAACGGGAGGGCGATACAAGCCATTGAAAACGTGAAATGCTGGTACAACAATATCTAGTGTACCGGCCAGAATGTTGAACACAAGCATGCAAACGTGCATGAATTGTGTTGTACAGGTGCGGGATGTCAGTCTGTGAGATGGAGTTCCATGCGTGTTGCACTTCGTCGCTGAATACAGGGACAGTTAATGCTGGCTGTGGATGACGCTCTCTGCATTCCTTAATGATCTGTAGGAAAAATCACATAAAACTGTATCTGTAAGACTGTATCTGCAAATTTGACAGCTTGAAGCTTTCCAGGATAGTGTAATACATGGTTCAAAAAGATTTCTTTGTTTGCTTTTATCATTTTTCCTATTTTTGTGGGCTGCTCTTTCTATAGGGCTTATGCCCTTTGTTATCTACCCCTTCCTTCTTTGTTGTTGTTAGGCCTACTGTACACTACAGTAAAGTCTTTTCAGAAGATTTGAGAGGAGTAACATTTACAATAAATTTTTTACTTATCTTTCCTCGCACAATTGGCTCTAGGGCTTCATGTCTAGGGGTGTGATTCTTGAAGCTGAAATACTCACAGTTTAGGTTCTTATGGTTCAATTGATCTAAATAATTTTGAAGAATGTCACTGCAGAATTTCTGTTTTTATGATTATTTATTGCCTCATATTTTACTATATCACACTGTCTTTCGAATTTATAAACATATACAAAGCTGAAATTACATTGTTCATTGTTGTTGTTGTTGTGGTCTTCAGTTCTGAGACTGGTTTGATGCAGCTCTCCATGCTACTCTATCCTGTGCAAGCTTCTTCATCTCCCAGTACCTACTGCAACCTACATCCTTCTGAATCTGCTTAGTGTATTCATCTCTTGGTCTCCCTCTACGATTTTTACCCTCCACGCTGCCCTCCAATGCTAAATTTGTGATCCCTTGATGCCTCAAAACATGTCCTACCAACCGATCCCTTCTTCTAGTCAAGTTGTGCCACAAACTTCTCTTCTCCCCAATCCTGTTCAATATTCCTCATTAGTTACGTGACCTACCCACGTTATCTTCAGCATTCTTCTGTAGCACCACATTTCGAAAGCTTCTATTCTCTTCTTGTCCAAACTGGTTATCGTCCATGTTTCACTTCCATACATGGCTACACTCCATACAAATACTTTCAGAAACGACTTCCTGACACTTAAATATATACTCGATGTTAACAAATTTCTCTTCTTCAGAAACGATTTCCTTACCATTGCCAGTCTACATTTTATATCCTCTCTACTTCGACCATCATCAGTTATTTTACTCCCTAAATAGCAAAACTCCTTTACTACTTTAAGTGTCTCATTTCCTAATCTAATCCCCTCAGCATCACCTGATTTAATTTGACTACATTCCATTATCCTCGTTTTGCTTTTGTTGATGTTCATCTTATATCCTCCTTTCAAGACACTGTCCATTCCGTTCAACTGCTCTTCCAAGTCCTTTGCTGTCTCTGACAGAATTACAATGTCATCGGCGAACCTCAAAGTTTTTACTTCTTCTCCATGAATTTTAATACCTACTCCTAATTTTTCTTTTGTTTCCTTTACTGCTTGCTCAATATACAGATTGAATAACATCGGGGAGAGGCTACAACCCTGCCATCTGGTTTCTGTACAAATTGTAAATAGCCTTTCGCTCCCTGTATTTTACCCCAGCCACCTTCAGAATTTGAAAGAGAGTATTCCAGTTAACATTGTCAAAAGCTTTCTCTAAGTCTACAAATGCTAGAAGCGTAGGTTTGCCTTTCCTTAACCTTTCTTCTAAGATAAGTCGTAAGGTTAGTATTGCCTCACGTGTTCCAACATTTCTACGGAATCCAAACTGATCTTCCCCGAGGTCCGCTTCTACCAGTTTTTCCATTCGTCTGTAAAGAATTCGCGTTAGTATTTTGCAGCTGTGAGTTATTAAACTGATAGTTCGGTAATTTTCACATCTGTTAACACCTGCTTTCTTTGGGATTGGAATTATTATATTCTTCTTGAAGTCTGTGGGTATTTCGCCTGTCTCATACATCTTGCTCACCAGATGGTAGAGTTTTGTCATGACTGGCTCTCCCAAGGCCATCAGTAGTTCTAATGGAATGTTGTCTACTCCCGGGGCCTTGTTTCGACTCAGGTCTTTCAGTGCTCTGTCAAACTCTTCACGCAGTATCTTATCTCCCATTTCATCTTCATCTACATCCTCTTCCATTTCCATAATATTGTCCTCAAGTACATCGCCCTTGTATAAACCCTCTATATACTCCTTCCACCTTTCTGCCTTCCCTTCTTTGCTTAGAACTGGGTTGCCATCTGAGCTCTTGATATTCATACAAGTGGTTCTCTTCTCTCCAAAGGTCTCTTTAATTTTCCTGTAGGCAGTATCTATCTTACCCCTAGTGAGACAAGCCTCTACATCCTTACATTTGTCCTCTAGCCATCCCTGCTTAGCCATTTTGCATTTCCTGTCGATCTCATTTTTGAGACGTTTGTATTCCTTTTTGCCTGCTTCATTTACTGCATTTTTATATTTTTTCCTTTCATCAATTAAATTCAATATTTCTTCTGTTACCCAAGGATTTCTATTAGCCGTCGTCTTTTTACCTACTTGATCCTCTGCTGCCTTCACTACTTCATCCCTCAGAGCTACCCATTCTTCTTCTACTGTATTTCTTTCCCCCATTCTTGTCAATTGTTCCCTTATGCTCTCCCTGAAACTCTCTACAGCCTCTGGTTTTTTCAGTTTATCCAGGTCCCATCTCCTTAAATTCCCACCTTTTTGCAGTTTCTTCAGTTTGAATCTGCAGTTCATGACCAATAGATTGTGGTCAGAATCCACATCTGCCCCTGGAAATGTCTTACAATTTAAAACCTGGTTCCTAAATCTCTGTTCTTCCAGGTATACAACCTTCATTTATGATTCTTGAACCAAGTGTTAGCTATGATTAAGTTATGCTCTGTGCAAAATTCTACAAGGCGCCTTCCTCTTTCATTTCTTCCCCCCAATCCATATTCACCTACTATGTTTCCTTCTCTCCCTTTTCCTACTGACGAATTCCAGTCACCCATGACTATTAAATTTTCGTCTCCCTTCACTATCTGAATAATTTCTTTTATCTCATCAATTTGTTCATCATCTGCAGAGCTAGTTGGCATATAAACTTGTACTACTGTAGTAGGCATGGGCTTTGTGTCTATCTTGGCCACAATAACGCGTTCACTATGCTGTTTGTAGTAGCTAACCCGCACTCCTATTTTTTTATTCATTATTAAACCTACTCCTGCATTACCCCTATTTGATTTTGTATTTATAACCCTGTAATCACATGACCAAAAGTCTTGTTCCCCTGCCACCGAACTTCACTAATTCCCACTATATCTAACTTTAACCTATCCATTTCCCTTTTTAAATTTTCTAACCTACCTGCCCGATTAAGGGATCTGACATTCCACACTCCGATCCGTAGAACACCAGTTTTCTTTCTCCTGATAACGAAGTCCTCTTGTGTAGTCCCCGCCCGGAGATCCGAATGGGGGACTATTTTACCTCCGGAATATTATACCCAAGAGGACGCCATCATCATTTAATCATACAGTAAAGCTGCATGTCCTCAGGAAAATTTACGGCTGTAGTTTCCCCTTGCTTTCAGCCGTTCGCAGTACCAGCACAGCAAGGCCGTTTTGGTTAATGTTACAAGGCCAGATCAGTCAATCATCCAGACTGTTGCCCCTGCAACTACTGAAAAGGCTGCTGCCCCTCTTCAGGAACCACATGTTTGTCTGGCCTCTCAACAGATACCCCTCCGTTGTGGTTGCACCTACGGTATGGCCATCTGTATCGCTGAGGCACGCAAGCCTCCCCACCAACGGCAAGGTCCATGGCACATGGGGGGACATTGTTCATACAAAATACAAAAATACGTCCCATCACATCAGAGGCATGCTTAATAGTACTTTACTCTGAGGTAATAACATTATTCCAAAGGATTTAAAATTTTCCTGAAGAAAAGAATTCCTATTAGTTTAGATTATTATTTTATAAATGAATCCAGAAATAAACATAATAAACTGTAACTGATTGCATAGTCAATAATATAAATTTTAAGTGTGCCAAATATTTCGTAATTTCAAATGTTTCTAAGAAAAAAACAATTTTAACTGTACATTCAGAGCTAGTACATATTGATTGTAACAACAAAAATAAAGTGATTCCTTTTCATAAATTTCAGCTTGAAATATAACATATTGTGTATAAAATAATATGAAACTTTTCAGAAAAACAGCTGAGATAACACTGACCCATCCAATATTTTAAAAATTTACTGGTATCAACTACTACTGTTGAGGAAACGTAATGCTAGATGAGGATGTCCCTTTATAATATCCCCCTCATACAACATATAAACAACGTGTTTACAATATTTTGTGACCTACTATGAGGTTTGTCAAATGGTGTACAAAGTGATGCCAAAAGATAGAATATATAAGTATCTGATACATAACTTATTACAAAAAAGTAAGAAAAATATGTACCAAACAAGTCATAATTTATGCATATACACACATAAAAAAAAGTTTTGCATCACCTCAATTCTGGGAGTTTTGGAACCTGTACAAAAACTTGGAATAGAGATCAACATAAACATCATTTCCGTCCTTTTTATTGCTCATGAAAACTACACATTGCATGTTGTACCACCATAAAGCAAGATTTTTAGAGATGGTGGTCCAGATTGCTGTACACACCGGTACCTCTAATACCCAGTAGCACATCTTCTTGCACTGATGCATGCCTGTATTCGCCATGAGATACTATCCACAAGTTCATCAAGGCATGTCCAGATTGTCCCACTCCTCAACGGCCATTCGGCATAGATACCTCACAGTGGTTTGTGGGTCACATCATCCATAAACAGCTCTTTTAAATCTATCCCAGGCATGTTTGATAGGGTTCATGTCTGGAGAACATGCTGGCCACTCTAGTCGAGCAATGTCATTATCCTGGAGGAAGTCATTCTCAAGATGTGCATGATGGGGTGCGAATTTTTATCCATGAAGACGAATGCCTCACCAATAGGCTGCCAATATAGTTGCACTATTGGTTAGAGGAAGACATTCATGTGTTGTACAGATATTATGGCCCCTTCCATGACCACCAGTGGTGTACATCGGCTCCACATAATGCCACCCCAAAACAGCAGGGAACCTCCACCTTGCTGCACTCGCTGGACAGTGAGTCTAAGGTGTTCAGCCTGACCAGGTTGCCTCCAAACACTTCTCCTACAATTGTCTGGTTGAAGGCATGTGCAACACCCATCGGTGAAGAGAAGGGCATGTTGGGCCCATCTGTACCACACTGCATGGTGTTGCAGTTGCAAAGGTGGACCTTGCCATGGATGTTGGGAGTGAAGTTGCGCATCATGCAGCCTATTGTGCACAGATTGAGTTCATAACACGACGTCCTGTGGGTACTTGAAAAGCATTATGCAACTTGATGGTGTTGCTGTCAGGATTCCTCCGAGCCTTAATCCATAGGCAGTGGTCATCCAGTGCAGTAGTAGTCCTTGGCCGGCCTGAGTGAGGCATGTCATCAACAGTTCCTATCTCTCTGTATCTTCTCCATGTCCGAACAATATCGCTTTGGTTCACTCAGAGAGGCCTGGACATTTCCCTTGTTGAGAGCTCTTCCTGGCACAAGGTAACAACGTGGATGCAATCAAACCATGGTTTTGACCATCTAGGCATGGTTGAACAACAGACAACACGAGCTGTGTACCTCCTTCCTGGTGGAATGACTGGAACTGATTGGCTGTTAGACCCCCTCCGTCTAATAGGTGCTGCTCATGCCGGGTTGTTTACATCTTTGGGTGGGGCTTAGTGACATATCTGAACAGTCAAAGGGACTGTGCCTGTGATACAATATCCACAGTCAACGTCTATCTTCAGGAGTTCTGGGAACTGGGCTGATGTAAAACTTCTTTTCATGTGTGTATGAGGACAGGGCATTCAGATTTTCAGATCTGTGTAACATTCTGCCACAAGTCAAATGATACAAAGTCAAAACTGCAACATTACAACACTAAATTATAGAAATAAGTGCAGAGACAATGTAAATTACTAGAATTACAAATTAGAAGTTTACATTTATAAAGTCACACCTTCAAAATCATCAAAAGAGAAGAAAAAAATTCAGAGCTCAAGTGTATGATAAGTGAGCTGACTTAAAAAACTCACAATAACAGGTACAGACCAGAAGAATGTGCTCAACCGTGAGTAGAAGTATAGCACAAAATCAGCCACATAAACCAGAGTATGCAATGATATGTCGACTCATGAAAGGAGAAAATAATGAAAAAATATTAGTGCCTAAGCTTACGAAGAGGGGACCTACCCATGAATCCAAACTGCACTTGGTACACATCAGCAGAAATGTTTTGACACAACAAAACAAATAAAGTTCATGATCATATATCAATAAGTTCAGTCATATGTAAAATAATTTTAGGGAGCATCTAGCCTCAATAAATAGTTACACACTCTCTTTGAGTACACACACACACAGTCACAATGACCAGGGGTACCCAGAACAGAGTTAAGCATGAGTTTTCCCACAACTCAAGTTCCAATGAGATACAATAATGCAGTACTCAGGATACATACAGGTAATCAGAGTCATAAATAGCTTTGAATGATGATATAATAGAATAGCCTGAGGATCAAAATCAGTGGGTGAAATCAGAAATGCATACATCTTGTTATACAGTCTATACTCTTAAATGTATTCCACACTAAGATTTGCTAATTGTTCATACAAAGTAACCTACATACATAGAAGCCTAGAAGATTCATTTACAATTGATAAAAAAATACATACTGAGTTTTGAGGAAAGAAAATTCATTGAAATTTATGACTATTAACCTACTAGCACTTCATTTTATCAGATTCTGATAATTATTTACAACATGGTTCATAGAATACACCTTTCACAGCATTATTTAAAGTAACATAGTGTATTGGGAAGTTAATCTCCCTACTTGGGAAAAAAAACCATGCCTTTATTTAGAATAACACTGTCAATAGCAGTGACGACTTTTCTAAACAAATAGTTTCATGAATTCTTCATACAGGATAATTTCATGGCTAACAGTTTACAAATTTCAGTCACAACACTGATGTAGTTGACAGATGCAGAGTACATTACCCAGCCCCTATGATCTCTTGTATGTTGACTAGACCGGCAAGGATGCAGCCATACAGGCATGTGAGAGTGAATCCACTCACATCTGTCAGTTTCCCCCCCTAGGTTTCTGATATCACACTCCAATCGATAGGTTACTTTCTGTCTAGCTTTCACATCAAATCCTGAAACATTGTTTTGTTTGCTAAGTATGCTGTTCAATACCTTCATCATATTGCACAGCATATGTTTTGCCTATCTATATTGAAAAAAATAAGTATACAGGGTTTATGTCAGAATTGATTAAAAAGTGTTCACATATGGAACTTTAATAAACAGAGCTATATGCAATGAAAAAATGAACTATTAAGGTGATATACACAAATATACTAAGATACTATTCCTAATTTTTATAGTACATGTGAATAAAATGAGTCTTCACTCAATTTACCACAATACCCATGACTTCAACCAAAACAGTTTGTGACAAATTTGTTCTCTGCAGAATACATAGGAATAATAGTAATATTAAACACTAATAGTATTCTAAGATAAGAAAATTTATTTCAGATATTTAATGCCATTGTCCCATTTTAGAACTGTAAAAGAATCTATTTATTTAGTTACATGGCATATATGCATCAAATTCTAAAGCACAAATCTATTAAAAAACAGAATTATATAGCTGTTGGAGCCTGCAAATATAGCGTGGCATAGATATAAACTCAGTCAGTAGATAAGACAGAACTTTAGTAACCACATCTTACATACTACATTCCTGACAAACAAAACAGACTCATATAGCTGCTTGAACCTGCAAATATCATCATCATCAATTATCTGCTATATTAGCAGGTCCTTTGCCTCTCCATTTTCTGTGATCCATTGCTTCCTTCTTAAGTCTGCTGTATGTTGTACTGTCCATCATGTCATCCAGTATCTGGAATCTCTTCCTTCCTCACTTCCTTTTCCCTTCTACATAACCTTCTAAAACTGTTTTGATCAGTCCGTCATTCTTTCTTAATATATGCCAAATCCAATTTCTTTTTCTTCTCTTTATTACATATAGTAATTGTCTTTTCTCTCCCACTCTTCTCAATACCTCTTCATTTTTTACTCTGTCCATCCAACTTATTCTTTCCATCCTCCGCCATGTCCAGATCTCAAAAGCCTCCAGCCTTTCTCTGTCTTTCTTCCTTATAGTCCATGTTTCAGCGCCATATAGAAGAACAATCCACACAAGACATTTTATGAGTCTCTTCTGAGTTCTCTGTCCAGACTGCTGCAGAAAATTCTCCTTCTCTTATAAAACGCCTCTTTTGCCATTGCTATCCTTGTCTTAATTTCTGTGGTGCACTTCCAGTCGGCATCTATCCTACTTCCAAGATATTTAAATTTTTGCACCTGTTCTAGTATTTCTCCATTCAGCATAATTTTTATTTCCTTATTTCCTCCTAGTGCCAATACTTTTGTCTTATTTGTGTTAATTTTCATTCCATATTTTTTTCAGTTAGTTTCAATGGTGTCCACCAAATCCTGTAATTCTTTTTCCCCTGTGGCCAGAAGAACCATGTCATCAGCAAACCTCAAACACCCTAATCTTCTTCCTCCAATTTCTATGTCTTTTTCATCTAATGAGCATTGGTCAATCATATTTTCTAAGTAGAGGTTGAAAAGACTAGGTGATAGACAGCATCCTTGTTTACTCCTTTTCCTAGTCCAATCCAGTTTGTACTTTCTCCTCTCACTTTAACTGAAACTTTTTGATTAAGATATAGTGAGTTTACAAGTCTTCTGGTTTTCCAGTCCACTCTCTTTTCCCTCATTATAGTTGCCAGCTTGTCCCAAACCACATTGTCAAATGCCTTTTCTGGATCGATGAAGCACATATATAGGTCTCTTCCTTTTTCAATAAACCTTTCTCCCAAGATTTGTAGGAGCCCTATTGCATCTCTGGTGCCAGTATTCCATCTAAAGCCAAACTGCTCCTCACGAAGATTCTCCTCCATTACTTTTTCAAGTCTTTTATTAATTATTCTTAACAACACTTTGGCTGCATGTGAAATGAGGCTGATTGTCCTGTGCTCGCTGCATTTCTTGGTTCCTTGTTTTTTCGGTAATTGAATCATTACTGTTGTCAGAAAGTCCTCAGATCATTCACCACTGTCATATATTTTATTACATGATCTCAATATTTCTCTTATTCCATCTTGGTTCAAGCATTTTAATATTTCTCCCGGTATCGTATCTATACCTACCGCTTTGCCATTTTTCATTGCAGCTATGGCAGACTTTACTTCTTCCATTATGATGGTTGGTCCTTTCTCATCATCACTTACACTGTTGTGTGACTCAAGTTCCAGAGTTTCTGGTTTGCTATTTGTGTCATATAGCTCTTTTAGATATTCTTCCCATCTCTGGAGGACATCGTCACGATCTTTGTACACTACTTCTTCGTCTTTACTCAAAATTTCCATAATAGCACTTCCTGCTCTGTTTTGTTCCCATGTCATAGTCTTTACTCTGTTGTATAGTAGGTCATATCTTCCCTTCCTGTGCAGTTCTTCAATTTCATCACATTCCTCTTTTAGCCATTTTTTCCTAGCCTGCTTTGTTTCTCTTCGCAGTTCATTATTTAACCTTCGGTATGTCTTTCTTGCATCTTCAGTGCTCTTCTTTTTCAATTTTTTTCTCTCCTCCATCTTGGAAATCATTTCTTGTGTGACCCATGGTTTTTTTTACCTTTTCCCTGTTACATATCCTATATTTAGCTGTCCTGCTTTAATGATTCCTTCTTTCAGCATATTCCAGTACTCATTGGCATTATCAGATGGTTCTTTGTCTCGTAATGTGTTGAGAAACTCCTGAGACAGCATTTCTGTAATTTGTTCTTTGTTGGATCTTATCTTCACTAGATCCCACTTCTTCACCATGGTTGCCTTCTTCAGTTTTTTTCATTCTTAGTTCTATTTCTGCCATAAGTAAGTTGTGGTCACTATTAATATCTGCACCTGGTAATGTGTGCACCTTCTTGATTCCATTCCTGTATAAAATCGATTTGGTTTCTGTATTTATCCCTTGGTGATTCCCAAGTGTAGAGCCTCCTCTTGTGGTTCTTGAACCATGTGTTTGCCGCTATCAGCTGCCTTTCCCTGCAGAAGTCAATTAGCGATTCACCTCTATAATTTCTCTTTCCAAGACCATGACTACCGACTATGTTTCTCTCTTTCCCTTGTCCCACAATGGCGTTCCAGTCTCCCATTGCTATTTTTATATAAATATAATGTATATTTTCTTCCAGACTAGGGGTCACTATGCATCCATGTCCGAAGGTCTTGTCTTCTATACTAAAAGTTAAAAAGATTTTACCAGTTTGCTTTGCTTACCAGTAGTTCCTATTATCTTTACATGTACAATGGACATTTACACAAAATTCTTACTGTACTTGATCTTGTCTCCAAATTGTTCAGATATACCACAAATCAGGCTACCTGTTTCAAGCAAACAGTTACCTTCCCACTGATCAGTCTTAATTTTAATGTAAGGACACACAAAATCTGAATTGTCCTCTCTGTTATCAGAGACATTATGCAAAAGCTCACTTTCAGTTTCATCATATGCTACATCCACAAAGGGTTTTATCAACTTTACAGGTATCATAACAATACTTTGGTTACTCATGTTGCCAGGTAAAGATTGAACACAATGAATAGATTCCATGGCACAACGAACATCAGTTGTTACAGAAGGAACACAAAACACATAATTGTCAAAATTACACTTCCTTCTTAGATTCTCTTTCACTTCATACATCCATTTAGAATACAGATTCTGACGAACCACAGCTAACGTATTCCAGAATGCAGCTTTATCTGTGTTATCATCAACCTGGTCCAAGCAAACTTGAAAAAGTTTTCCCCTTTATTCTCCAGGCTCACAGATATCTCATCTTTACTGTCTGGATCATTACTCTGCATGACATTAATGAAAAAGTGCTTTGATTTGTCTGGTATTTCATGACCCTTACTTACAACATCATATACATCACTTGCCTTAACTGTATCATCAACTTCATTTAGAAGTAACTCTGAAACTTCATAATTCTTGAACTCCACAAATACCTGATTCTCATATCATCATAATTCTCCAAAATTACTTCATCAACAACATCACTGAGAATAGAAGTCTCAGACTTCAAGAAGAATATAATAATTCTGATCCCAAAGAAAGCAGGTGCTGATAGATGTGAAAATTACCGAACAATCAGTTTAATAAGTCACAGATGCAAAATACTAACGCATATTCTCTACAGACATAGGGAAAAACTGGTAGAAGCTGACCTCAGGGAAGATCAGTTTGTATTCCATAGAAATATTGGAACACGTGAGGCAATACTGACCCTGCGACTTATCTAAGAAGCTAGATTAAGGAAAGGCAAACCTACGTTTCTAGCATTTGTAGACTTAGAGAAAGCTTTTGACAACGTTGACTGGAATACTCTCTTTCAAATTCTGAAGGTGGCAGGGGTAAAATACAGGGAGCGAAAGGCTATTTACAATTTGTACAGAAACCAGATGGCAGTTATAAGAGTCAAGGGGCACGAAAGGGAAGCATTTGTTGGGAAGGGAGTGAGACATCCCCGATGTTATTCAATCTGTATATTGAGCAAGCAGTGAAGGAAACAAAAGAAAAATTCAGAGTAGGTATTAAAATCCAGGGAGAAGAAATAAAAACTTTGAGGTTCACCGATGACATTGTAATTCTGTCAGAGACAGCAAAGGACTTGGAAGAGCAGTTGAACGGAATGGACAGTGTCATGAAAGGAGGGTATAAGATGAACATCAACAAAAGCAAAACAAGGATAATGGAATGTAATCGAATTAAGTCGGGTGATGGTGAGGGAATTAGATTAGGAAATGAGACACTTAAAGTAGTAAAGGAGTTTTGCTATTTGGGGAGCAAAATAACTGATGATGGTTGAATTAGAGAGGATATCAAATGTAGACTGGCAATGGCAAGGAAAGCGTTTCTGAAGAAGAGAAATTTGTTAACATTGAGTATTGATTTAAGTGTCAGGAAGTCGTTTCTGAAAGTATTTGTATGGAACGTAGCCATGTATGGAACTGAAACATGGACGATAACTAGTTTGGACAAGAAGAGAATAGAAGCTTTCGAAAAGTGGTGCTACAGAAGAATGCTGAAGATTAGATGGGTAGATCATATAACTAATGAGGAGGTATTGAATAGGATTGGGGAGAAGAGAAGTTTGTGGCACAACTTAACCAGAAGAAGGGATCGGTTGGTAGGACATGTTCTGAGGCATCATAGGATCACCAATTTAGTATTGGAGGGCAGCGTGGAGGGTAAAAATCGTAGAGGGAGACCAAGAGATGAATACACTAAACAGATTCAGAAGGATGTAGGTTGCAGTAGTTACTGGGAGATGAAGAAGCTTGCACAGGATAGAGTAGCAAAGAGAGCTGCATCAAACCAGTCTCAGGACTGAAGACCACAACAACAACAGAAGTCTCATCTCCACCGAAGTCACTTACCTCAAGTACATTCATTTGCAATAAGCCACAAGTCTCAGACTTACCAACCTTAGTTATTTCACAGCTCTCATTCACATCTATATCAAAAATACCAGCTAGTTCAGATCCAATACAGTCATCAACTGATTTTCATACATCAACAACACTGTTTTCCAACCAAGAGGAGAAATCATTAGTACATATTACATCAAAATGTACTACTCTCACATTCTGGTTTGTGATTAGCACCTACATCACCATAATTAAACATTGTATCCCCAACTTTTGATCAAAATAAATGAGAAATCTGGTATTCCGTCTGTTCAATATTAGATACATGTGCCATATCATTAACACTGTTACTATTGCCTAATTGCAAGTGTAACTTGGGGATCCTGTGCTTGTTATGTTTCCTTGCCCAAAAACTGTGGATCTTAATTGAGATGAACTGCCATTGCCTGAGTAGTTATTTCTATGTGTTTCTTCTATTAAAATGCCCATGGTTATCCCCATTATTTCTATCCTGCTGGTGTTGTAAATTTCTTTCTCTATTGACACTTTGATCCAGATAGAATTTACTATTACCTCTGTTTCTGTGATTATTCCCATTGTGATTTATATCATTCCAAATATTATGGTACATACTTCTTTCTAGTGCCCTTCCATCCTGTCAACATATTGTACAAATTGACCATTCAAGGTCATTTCATTAAATGGTTTATCAAGGTTCATTAATTTTTTGATATGGTTCTTACAAAACTATTTCAAAGTACTGTCCCCATTCCTATAATTAGGACCATTCAAGAATTCACTTTTCATTCTACCCTGTTCAGCTTCCGGCCAAAATTAATTAAAAAACTTTTCCTGAAAATCTGATATGTTTCCTACTGACTTAAATTTAAATTTGTCCATGAAAGACATCTTTTAACAAATTTAATTTTTTGCTTGTAATTCATGCCTGACACAAAACTATCTCTGCTGTGGTGCAGAAAATTCACTGGATATAAATTGTCTGATGGAAAACTTTTGATAGGAGTGTTGGACTGTGCAATACCATTGTTTGTACACAGACTTTGGTTCAGATAAATTTCCTGAACTGCTGAATAAATAAATAAATAAATAAAAGTTACATTAGTTTGCCTATTGTTTTCTACATTTAAAATGTTTTGGTTGAAACTGGCAATATTTTGTTGCATTTTTTCCACTATGGCCTTCTGCTTCTGTTCAACTCTGAATTCATCAACATTCTTTGATTGCTTTGCTGACTCAGTGGCTTCCAAAATAATAAATTTATTTTCTAAAACATTAGCTTTTTCATTCACAATTTTTAACGTCTCTGACAGCCCATTTTTAGCTCTGTAACTTGTTTACTAAGTTGATCCATTTGATTTTGTACTCTGTTCAATTTGTTATTGTTATCTGTAGTCATTTCCTCTAGTTTGGCAAAATTAACTGCAAAATATCAGTTTTTACTGTTTCTTTACTGACTACAATATCACTCAGCACAGACATGTCCTGATTGGATCCTACAGCTTTCATTTCTACCTCACTCTTACCCTTGTTCCTATTCATTTTGTTAACAAGCACACAAGTCCACAAAGAAATTAGTTTGTACTTATCCCTGTTGTAGCTGTAAAGTCCTCTTCACTTTCATTCAGTTTGGTCTGTCATTATTGGCAGTACATCGTCACTGTTGGTATGATTTGCTTTGTTGGGCAGCCTTTGGTTTCTTTCTTCATGTGATAAAATTTTATATATGAAGACAGTATCTGTTCTCGAAAGAACAGGATACTGTCAATGACTGTGCAGCTTTTCCCTGGAATAAATGATGACTAAGTGAAACCCTCAGCTGTCGACGGGTGTTGTTGATATACCTCGATGTGGACAGCTGAAAATGTGTGCCCCGACCGGGACTCGAACCCGGGATCTCCTGCTTACATGGCAGACGCTCTATCCATCTGAGCCACCAAGGACACAAATTAGTAGCGCGACTGCAGGGACTTATCCCTTGCACGCTTCCCATGAGACTCACATTCCCATCTGTCCACAATTCTACATGTGTAATGTACCTTATAGACATTTGCCCATTCACTCATTACTCGCGCACGCTTTGGCGATTCCCGTAAGAGTTTGGGCAATCTGTGCGCATTCGCACAGACGAAGGTCAATGGCTGGGTAGCCTTTAATTATATATATGAAGACAGTAACTGTTTTCGAAAGAACAGGATACTGTCAATGACCGTACAGCTTTTCCCTGGAATAAATGATGACTAACTGAAACCCTCAGCTGCCGACAGGTGTTGTTGATATACCTCGATGTGGACAGCTGAAAATGTGTGCCCCGACCGGGACTCGAACCCGGGATCTCCTGCTTACATGGCAGACGCTCTATCCATCTGAGCCACCGAGGACACAAATGAATAGCGCGACTGCAGGGACTTATCCCTTGCACGCTTCCCATGAGACTCACATTCCCATCTGTCCACATCGAGGTATATCAACAACACCTGTCGGCAGCTGAGGGTTTCAGATAGTCATCATGATAAAAATTTATTAACAAAATAAAGCACTTTCCTTTCTGCAACAGACAAAACTTCAGTATTAGTCAATTAATCCTGGATGATGCCCACACTTGTGATCTACCTATCCCTTCTTTGTTGTGGTTACTATCCACTATAGTAAAGTCTTTTCAGAAGATTTGAGAGGAGTAAGATTTACAATAAACTCTTTACTTATCTAATCTTGCACAGTTGGCTCCAGTTCTTTATGTCTAGAAGACTGTTTCTTGAAGCCAAAATTCTCACATTTTACATTCTCATTGATCTAAATAATTTTGAAGAATGTCATTGTAGAATTTTTTTTACGATAATTTATTGTCTCATATTTTACTATATCACACTGTCTTTTGAATCTTCACATTAACAAAGCCAAACTTGCATCATTTGTCCAAAATACAAAAACACATCTGATTACATCAGAGGCATGCTTACTACTATTTCACTCTGCGGTAATAAAATTATTCCAAAGGGCTTACAATTTTTCTTGACAAATGAATTATATTAGGTTAGATTATTATTTTATAAATGAATCCAGAAATTAACATAATAAACAGCAAGAGATTGCGTAATTAATAAAGAAATTTTAATTATGCTAAATATTTCATAATTCCAAATGTTTTTGAAGAAAAGAGAAGTTGAACTGTATATTCAGAGCTAGTACATATTGATTGTAACAAAAAAATAAAGTAATTCCTTTTCATAAATTTTAGCTTGAAATATAACATATTGTTTATAACATCATACGAAATTTTTCAGAAAAATAGCTGTGACAATACTGACTTTTCAAAACTTGAAAAATATTACTGTTATCGACTACTACTGTTGAGAAAAAGTAATACTAGAGGAGGATTCCCTTTACACTTTCTACAAAAAAGTGCAGTAATTGTGCTCTCCTAAATAATAAATTATTATGTCTTCTTATTGGTCCCAAACATCGTTCCTGGGCAATGTAGATGTAGGGTTACACATCGCATCAAGAGTGATATATGTAACATCACATACTCCTCACTCAGACAAATGATTCCATAACAACTTGTACATATTTTATTTACATATCAAGTCTGGCACAAAAATAATTACTTTCACAAATGCATTTAATATCTTATATAAAGTTTCTACTTACTACTGTACAAATCTATTTACTGCTGTAAAATCTTCTCTTAGCTTTTGTGCAATTCTTTTCTAACTCCCCCAGTTTTATTATGAATACTGTATTACTGCAAATGAAAAGTTTCATTAGTCCTTAAGGATGCACACAACATCTTTTAACAAAAATCGTATTTACTTTTTTACCCTATATCCAAATAACGATTTTGTTTTGTTTGTATACAATACTTTTTATCACTTCTTTTCCATAGCATTTTTAAGCAATTGTAGCATAGTTCACATAATGCTCCTTTTCAAATCTAAATCTAAATTATAATTATTTAACAAAAGGCAAACTTTATGATAACCTAATGAATTCTGGTTTCTTTAATCTTCAGTAATACTTTGTTATACCTTTCTGTTTCATTAATCATTTTGATGGAGTTACCTTCTGATTGCTTAGCAAATGCTGAGTTTTGTACACAGTCGTTCTTCTAATTCCTAAACTTTGATTATTGTCGACATACAAATTCCAGCACTTTCTTCATTTTTTAATACAACTTCATTTCACTATCTTTTGCTGTCTACTACAACTGAGGTAAGTTTCTTCTCTGCAGTATTGGAATAAATCTCAAAACTTTAGTATTCTGCCTCTGTGGAAACTATTCATAGCACCGTCTTTCTCAGAAGGACAGTTTGTGGAAGTAGGTATGATGGCTTAAATAAGTACACAAAGATTCCACATGTAGAGATAAGTACTTTAACAATCGTCTCGATATTGCTATAAATAAACACACAGTCACTCCAATTCAAATCTTTGCAATGATCTGAAGTTCCGTGCTCTTTTGGCTGCAAACCCAAAGAAGCCAGTCCAAAGAGAGGACACTCGACCAATTGCATGCCGCCGCAGAGCCCCCCCCCCCCCCCATCCCGCCCCCTCTGGCAGTGTGGAACACTTGTGCAATTATGCAGGGGGGAAGGAACCAGGGACATTGCACACAGCCAAAGATCCAGGAAGAGAGGGTATATCTAGGTCTGCAGGCAGGGCTCGTGCAAGTCACTGCTGATGGGTGAGGGAGGAAGGGAGGTGAGGAGTGATGTAGTCCTTATGCCACTTGGGGGGGGGGGGGGAGTGAGTGGGATGGTTACAGTTAGGTGGTCTGTAGGATCAATGAAAGAAGAGATCGCATTGATCTCCGCACCTGGCGGGAGTTGGAGAAATGGAAGAGATGGAAGGGTCGTCGGCTAAGCGGGGAGGAGCATAAAGGATGAAAGTGAAATTGTCACATACCTGTAGAGAGATGTCATCTGGGACAAAACGGGACACATCTGTTTGGGGGGTAAAAGAGCTAGGAGAGGAAGGAGAAAGGTGGGTGAGTAGTGAGGAAGGGGAACCCTTGCCATCAGGGGTTGGACTCAGGCAAGCTGGAGTTGAAGCCAGTGCTGAGATGGTGAGATGTCAGTGTCGGCGGAGACCTCATGCGGTGATGTAGGTGGCTTGACAGGAGCAGGCTCGTCCACAATGTCGTCTGCAATGGTCCATGCTGGCTTCAGTCTTTGAACTGAAATGGTGAGAGGTCAGTCATGTAGGAGGATGCCAAATATGTTTGTTGCATGTGCTAACACTTTATGTGGGGTGGAATACGGGCATTGCAAAGCTGCGTGCACTGAGTCATTGCATAACATCATATAATCACACCTGTTTGGTTCCTTATGGATAAACATGGTCAGAGTGGAGCGAGAGCCAGAAGGTGGCCGCACTGTCGAGAAATATGGGAGCACACCTGCTCTAGTAGGGGAGGGAGTTCAGTGTCTACAAGCAGGAGCGAGTCCTCAATGAACTGGGCCGGAAGGACCAATGGTTCGCCATACAATATTTTGGGAGGGAGGCCTTGAGGTCCTCCTTGAAATATGTGTGGATACCCAGGGGAACTCAGGGTGGTGCGTCAACCACGAGGAGTTGTGGCACATGACAGCAGCTTTTAAGGTCCGATGCCACCGCTCCATGAGGCCGTTACTCTGGGGGTGGAAGGTAGTAGATAGTAGTCCGTAATTGCACCCCCCCCCCCCCCCCCACACACACACACACAGTGTTCAAATAATTTGGAAATGAGTATAGATTTGAAATGCTAGCCTTGATCTGTTGTAACACAGGATGGACAGCCAAATCGAGAAATCCATGTGGCTGTGAATGAATGAGCAACAGAGTCCGCAGAAATGTTCACCATAGGAGTAGCCTCCACTCAACGGTTTGCCCTATCGATAATTGACAGGATGTATCTATAGTTTTGTGAGGGGGGCAGTGGGCTGACCATATCAAGGTGTGTGTGTCTGAAGTGAACTGGAGGTACATCAAATCTGCCTACTGGCTTTGGAGCATTGGCATGCAACACATGCTCATGTCCAATTGTGGCACTGAGCTTTAATTCCAGGTCACACAAAGTGTTCGGTGATGAGCCTGGTCATGGCCTTAATGCCTAGTATGGAATCAAAAATCTGTTATTTGTGAGTTATTTCGTGATTTCTGCATCATGATGCTGTGCTCGGGGGAGTGCATCAAAGTCAATGACACTATGTATGGCAGAGATGCGGGAGACACAATTGGCCATGACGTTGTCTGTTCCGCATATGTAGCGAAAGTCATTTGTTTATTGGGCAATAAGGTCCCTGTGGCGAGACTGGCGCAGAGGGGGGTCTAATGGTGGGTTGCGTAAAGCGTCTGTGAGGGGGTGGTGGTCAGTGAAGACTGTAAAGTCTCTACCCTCAATGCCTTCACGGAAATAAGATATAGCCTCGTACACAGCAACTAGTTCCCATTCGAATGCCGACCATTTCTTATGGGAGGGCGATAACTTTTTAAGGAAAAATGTAGGGGTTGTACTTCATCTTCAGTGTGCTGTTGCAGGACGGCCCCAATGGAAGAATCGCTGGTGTCCTTCATGACAGAGATTTTGGCGTCTGCAACCGAATGAGCTAACGTTACGGCTTGTGCGGGGACCTGTTTCAAATCCGCAAATGCACGTTACATTTTGTCAGTCCACGGTACTTGTCATGTGCCTGTTGTAAGTGGGCCTGACAGAGCATCAGTCAGTGGTGTTTGTCGTGACACAGCCTTAGTGATGTGGTGACGTAAGAAGTTAATCATCCCCAAAAAATGACGTAAGTCGTGATAGGTTCCAGGTGGGGGTAGCTGACTAACCAATGCAATTTTGTCCGAGATGGGTCTAATACCTGCAGCCTACATTTCGTTCTCAAGAAAAGTAAGCAAAGTGCACCAGAGTTGCATTTTGTCCTTATTGATTACCACACCATTATTGAATAGGAAACAAAACACTGCCTTGAGATGATGTTCGTGTTCTTCTGCTGATGATGAAAAAAATTAGAATATTGTCAAGGTACGCATAGCAAAACGGGAGTGCAAGAAGGGGGGAGTCCAATAGCATTGGCATGTCTGCACTGCATTCTTTAAACCATATGGCATGTAGCAATACTCAAAAAGACTAAAGGGCGTGATGATAGCAGTTTTATGAATGTCATCAGGGTGCATCAGGACTTGACGATGTGCTTTCTTGAAATATGCCCTGCTGAACACCTTAGAACCACTCAGTTGTTGTGCAAAGTCTGTATATGAGGAACTGCCTAATTGTCCAAAATAGTTATATCGTTTAAGCTATGGCAATCCCCACAGTGCCTGAATGAGCTGTCATATTTTGGAGCAAGTCAAGTTGGTGATGACCAACCGCTGGATGAGGGACGAACAACCCCTGCAGTTAAAAGTTCCTGAATAATAGACTTAGCGATCTTGAGTTTATGAGGGTTCAGTCTCCGAGCTTTATGTCTAACAGAGGGGGCTTCAGTAGTGTTCAGTTTATGACATGCACCATTGGTGACAGCCAAAACACTTTGAGGCTGGGGGTGGGGATCACACTGTTCACTAGGTGAGGCAGGAAGGATCACATGGTGGTCAGTCTCAGCAGCAGGTTGCAAGTCGAACAGCTGATTGAGCGAAGCCTGGAGACCTCATGTCTGTTTGATTAGTTTGGAGGTCGTTAATCTGTTGGCGTTGAACTACGATGTCACATGCTGCACTCTTGAGTTTAGCTGTAAGCAGAGCACACTTGGCTGTCAAAGAGCTAAGAGGACTGTCACGAAGGGGCTGGGGTTGTGCGAGAGGCAGACCTGAGAGGAATAGTCATATCAGTAGGTAGATGATGCTGATGCATTGATGGAAAACGAGTGGTGGCATAGGAAATCAATGCCTAGCACTGGGTAACTGACTTCTGCTACTAGGAATGGCCATAGAAACTTCAGAGAGGCAGATAATTTCAAGGTGAATGGAGCTGTGCAAAGCATGTTAAAGTTTGAATCATTTGCTGCCCACAGTAATGTAGGTGAGGGTTGCACATTCAGGGATGTAAGTGATGAGGTAATGACGCTTGTGTCAGCCCCACTGTCAATCAAAAACTTTTGGTTGGTGGTAGCATTGTGCACATAGCAGCATCCAACGACAGGTGAGGTGATATGTGCTGTCTGCTCATGACTGTGACACAATGAATTTGTTATGTAAGACAGGGTGCTTAATGCATCTCACATTGTGTTTTCTGCCACACATGTGAATGACAGTTGGGAGCAGCGTTGTCGAATGTGGCATGAAACCAGCATAAGGGATAACATGGGTGTGGTTGAGTGGCCTTAGTAGTACTGGAGGCTGCTGCTATGCAGCACTGCTTGTCACTCGATGCTGCTGGAGGGGGGGGGGGGGGGGGCAGGCTGCAGTGCAAGAGGTTCATGGTTTAGGTCGCCAGATCGAAGCACTCACACTGGCTGTGTGGACAAGCGCGTCCGATACCAGGTGGTGGAGGGGGCAGTACTGTATGGACGTCACTCAACTGTATGGGGGCAGCTGGAATCGGAAATGAAAGTTCACACCGGCGAATTATCTGGAAAGTGTGGTCTGCCACTAACACTTTCTCATTGAGCGAGCTTGATGTGGGAGGTAGGAGTTGCAGTTGTGTTTCCTGTAGTTTCATTTACCAGATCGACCACAGTGCTGCATCTGGCAGAAAGTCATGTGTTGCAAGGACACGTAGATGATTACACAGTGTGGAGGGAGTGAGGTTGCCTAAATGTTCCTTGTGAACAATGTGGTGAATGATCTTGTCAGATGATAGCGGCAAATGTTCACAGATAATACGTTTAGCATTTGTGTATTGTGGATGGGGAAGAGGGGGGGGGGGGGGGGGACAGATACACCACAATGTCACCGATTTAAGTCCAAATGGTCGTATAAATGGCTGGTGAGGCACACGAATTTCGATTCCTCGGAATGGACACCAGTAGCGCGAAAAAGAGAGTGCGTGAGTGCAAACCAGGTATGAGGCTGGTCCTTTACAAATGTTGGCAATTTTGGAAATTTAGCTTGTGGGACATCCAATAACACAGTGTTACTTGGGGGTTGATTGCGTATAACTGTTTATTTGGTAGTGGTAACATTGGGGAGAGGGGGACATGGTGTCCCACAAACTTGATGAGGCAGGCTAGGTTCCTGTTGAAACCAGGGCATCGGGAAATGTTGTGGTGTGGCAGTAGCATCTCCCATATCAATAATGCACTGCTCAGAATTTGTGGTAGGCATGGGAGAGAGTTGTAATTTGGTTGGAAATGCATCTGGCATGCACGGCACAGCAGACTCGACCTTGGCCGAGGCAAGACGGCACAGGTTGGCTAACACACGCTGTACCAAATAGGATGAAGTACATATAGGGGCCCGAGGCACAGTTCGTGATGCATCACTCTCTTGTTCAAAATGCCCGTACATGTATGAAGGCACAGTCTGAGGCAATATGCTGGCAGCTGTGTGGGCCCTATTAATCATAGCACTCATGGCCACAGTAGAAAAATTATGCAAGTTCATGACTGGAAGCTCCGATTGCATAGGCATGGGAAAGAGTTGTAACAAAAGATGATACGGAAAACACGAAAACAGTTCAGAGCACTTGTCATTGGGGTCACCAGTGTGGAAGTAGGTACGACGGCTTAAATAAATACGCTGATTCCACGTGTAGAGATAAGTACTTTAATGATCATTTCAATATCGCTATACATAAATACATAGACACTCTAACTCAAATCTTCACAATGAACTGAAGATCCGCATGCTATCGGCCGCAAACCCAAAGAAACCAGTCCAAAGATAGGTCACTTGACTGACTGAATGCTGCCACAGGCTCATACACAATTCTGTATTTCTCACAGAGATTGTGTCCTTTTCTGTTTTACTCCCTTTTTTCAACTCAGATGTAGAGCATCCTTCCTTGGTACGCCTACCCTGCCTCTTTTCGTATTCCATATATTAGGGTACAGCATCCTGATTGGACCCTAATACCTGTCCTTTTCCTCTATATTTACTGTCTTGAGAAAACTTTACTCCTGCTTTAACCATGAAATTATTCTTGGTTGCCTGATTTCACCTTATGTTTCTGTTCCAAGTAACCATCTAAACATCATCTTAGTCACTTATTGTTGTAACTGACTTATAAGTATATTATTGTAGTCAACATTTGTTGTTGTTGCTGTTGTGGTCTTCAGTCCTGAGACTGGTTTGATGCAGCTCTCCATGCTACTCTATCCTGTGCAAGCTTCTTCATCTCCCAGTACCTACTGCAACCTACATCCTTCTGAATCTGTTTAGTGTATTCATCTCTTGGTCTCCCTCTACGATTTTTACCCTCCACGCTGCCCTCCAGTGCTAAATTTGTGATCCCTTGATGCCTCAGAACATGTCCTACCAACCGATCCCTTCTTCTAGTCAAGTTGTGCCACAAACTTCTCTTCTCCCCAGTCCTATTCAATACCTCCTCATTAGTTACGTGATCTACGCACCTTATCTACAGCATTCTTCTGTAGCACCACTTTTCGAAAGCTTCTATTCTCTTCTTGTCCAAACTGGTTATCGTCGATGTTTCACTTCCATACATGGCTACACTCCATACAAATACTTACAGAAACGACTTCCTGACACTTAAATCTATACTAGATGTTAACAAATTTCTCTTCTTCAGAAACGATTTCCTTGCCATTGCCAGTCTACATTTGATATCCTCTCTACTTCAACCATCATCAGTTATTTTACTACCTCAATAGCAAAACTCCTTTACTACTTTAAGTGTCTCATTTCCTAATCTAATCCCATCAGCATCACCCGATTTAATTTGACTACATTCCATTATCCTCGTTTTGCTTTTGTTGATGTTCATCTTATATCCTCCTTTCAAGACACTGTCCATTCCGTTCAACTGCTCTTCCAAGTCCTTTGCTGTCTCTGACAGAATTACAATGTCATCGGCGAACCTCAAAGTTTTTATTTCTTCTCCTTGAATTTTAATACCTCCTCCGAATTTTTCTTTTGTTTCCTTTACTGCTTGCTCAATATACAGATTGAATAACATCGGGGAGAGGCTACAACCCTGTCGCACTCCTTTCCCAACCACTGCTTCCCTTTCATGCCCCTCAACTCTTATAACTGCCATCTGGTTTTTGTACAAATTGTAAATAGCCTTTCGCTCCTTGTATTTTACCCCTGCCACCTTCAGAATTTGAAAGAGAGTATTCCAGTTAACGTTGTCAAAAGCTTTCTCTAAGTCTACAAATGCTAGAAATGTAGGTTTGCCTTTTCTTAATCTTTCTTCTAAGATAAGTCGTAAGGTTAGTATTGCCTCACGTGTTCCAACATTTCTACGGAATCCAAACTGATATTCCCCGAGGTCCGCTTCTACCAGTTTTTCCATTCGTCTGTAAAGAATTCGCGTTAGTATTTTGCACCTGTGAGTTATTAAACTGATAGTTCGGTAATTTTCACATCTGTCAACACCTGCTTTCTTTGGGATTGGAATTATTATATTCTTCTTGAAGTCTGAGGGTATTTCGCCTGTCTCATACATCTTGCTCACCAGATGGTAGAGTTTTGTCAGGACTGGCTCTCCAAAGGCCATTAGTAGTTCTAATGGAATGTTGTCTACTCCCGGGGCCTTGTTTCGACTCAGGTCTTTCAGTGCTCTGTCAAACTCTTCACGCAGTATCTTATCTCCCATTTCATCTTCATCTACATCATCTTCCATTTCCATAATATTGTCCTCAAGTACATCACCCTTATATAAACCCTCTATATACTCCTTCCACCTTTCTGCCTTCCCTTCTTTGCTTAGAACTGGGTTGCCATCTGAGCTCTTGATATTCATACAAGTGGTTCTCTTCTCTCCAAAGGTCTCTTTAATTTTCCTGTAGGCAGTATCTATCTTACCCCTAGTGAGACAAGCCTCTACATCCTTACATTTGTCCTCTAGCCATCCCTGCTTAGCCATTTTGCACTTCCTGTCGATCTCATTTTTGAGACGTTTGTATTCCTTTTTGCCTGCTTCATTTACTGCATTTTTATATTTTCTCCTTTCATCAATTAAATTCAATATTTCTTCCGTTACCCAAGGATTTCTATTAGCCGTCATCTTTTTATCTACTTGATCCTCTGCTGCCTTCACTACTTCATCCCTCAGAGCTACCCATTCTTCTTCTACTGTATTTCTTTCCCCCATTCTTGTCAATTGTTCCCTTATGCTCTCCCTGAAACTCTCTACAACCTCTGGTTCTTTCAGTTTATCCAGGTCCCATCTCCTTAAATTCCCACCTTTTTGCAGTTTCTTCAGTTTGAATCTGCAGTTCATAACCAATAGATTGTGGTCAGAATCCACATCTGCCCCTGGAAATGTCTTACAATTTAAAACCTGATTCCTAAATCTCTGTCTTACCATTATATAATCTATCTGATACCTTTTAGTATCTCCAGGATTCTTCCAGGTATACAACCTTCTTTTATGATTCTTGAACCAAGTGTTAGCTATGATTAAGTTATGCTCTGTGCAAAATTCTACAAGGCGGCTTCCTCTTCCATTTCTTCCCCCCAATCCATATTCACCTACTATGTTTCCTTCTCTCCCTTTTCCTACTGACGAATTCCAGTCACCCATGACTATTAAATTTTCGTCTCCCTTCACTACCTGAATAATTTCTTTTATCTCGTCATACATTTCATCAATTTGTTCATCATCTGCAGAGCTAGTTGGCATATAAACTTGTACTACTGTAGTAGGCACGGGCTTTGTGTCTATCTTGGCCACAATAATGCGTTCACTATGCTGTTTGTAGTAGCTAACCCACACTCCTATTTTTTTATTCATTATTAAACCTACTCCTGCATTACCCCTATTTGATTTCAAGATTTTAAACATGGCTGCAGCAGCAACTGTTAAAATTCTTCACAATAAAACGATGACAGCCAAAAACAGTTGCAGGATAAAATTTTTTTATTAAAATTCTTGACCAAGGTTTCGGTGCATATAAATATACCTCCATTGCATGATGTAATTTTAGAAGTTTTACTTCTGATGAAGGTATATTTATATGTACCGAAACCTTGGTCAAGAATTTTAATAAAAAAATTTTATCCTGCAACTGTTTTTGGCTGTCATCCTTTTATTGTGAACCTATTTGATTTTGTATTTATAACCCTGTAATCACCTGACCAAAAGTCTTGTTCCCCTGCCACCGAACTTCACTAATTCCCACTATATCTAACTTGAACCTATCCATTTCCCTTTTTAAATTTTCTAACCTACCTGCCCGATTAAGGGATCTGACATTCCACGCTCCGATCCGTAGAATGCCAGTTTTCTTTCTCCTGATTTAGTATGAGTGAATTCTAATTACAAAAGGACTTCACAGAAAAAAATGTATTCCAAATATTTTATTTCACACAACACTTTCACACTAAGTATTTTTGTTATTTTTTTCTGTTCTGTAAAAACTTGCTCCCAAAGATACGCAGAGCATAATACTGACACCATGTCCTTTTTCTAATGTTAACCTATCAGTCATTATGAGGGATGCTGACTCAGTTTTTCAGGCTTTTGGATATTTAGGACACAAAACGAAGATCAGGTATCATTGCTATTATCCATACACCAGCTGATAGTGTGTGTAGTTTTACATTATGAAATAATGTGTCTAGTGTGCACAGAGACTGCGAGTGAGAAATGAATGAACAGTGTAGCATTAACCTTTTTAAGTTATTAAATAAAATTGTAAAACAGTGTTGTACACTAAGAATAAACTGTGTGTATTTGGGAGGGTGGAGACTCTAATCTTCATCCAGTCATACTAATTTCGAGTATACATGGTTCGCCTAAATTAATAAAGGCAACGCTACTATAAGACTGTGATGGACTACCTGCTTCATCAGTGTCAAACTAGATCTGTATGTAAGTATGAAAATGACTGTATATATGAATTATGTTGTCTTTGTTGTTCCTCAATTTTAATATCAGCACATGTCCAATATCATTGTAAAAGTAATCGGTGAATGAATGAAGCTACAACCTCTACCACTAACTTTTGCTGCTTTTTATGTGGACAATACTCGTATGATGTAATATCAATGTTAACATATCAAAATCTATTCTTCCTCAAGTACCTTGCACTTCATCTAATGTTGCCTTCATCAAAATGATGATGCTAACATCTTTTATGTACATTGCACTGCATTGCTCATTTGTTAATCCTGATATTGGGGAAAAGATCAAATGGAATGTAATAATATAATTATATGTTACTTGGCAAAAATTTTAAACAATGTGTAATGCTCCCAGCAGCTGTTACCACAAGTAACATTTCTCTACATGAACTTTTAGTCCTGGTAAACTTCTCCAAAGGAATAAATTCCTGGGGAACCAGACTGGCAGTAAAGAGAAGGGTGCTCACAATGAGGACTATTGACTGTAGAAAGAGGAAGAATGGAATTGGTACAAAAACAGGGAAATAAGGAAGTAGACAGAAGATCAGAAATGTTGAGATCTAAGAAGGATAGACATCAACCTATAATGAAACTGATCTGACTACATCATGTTCTATGTACCAAGTATAATTTCTGATAAAATATGTTTTATCATGCATTTTGTGAAACCCTTTTTTACTTGTCATAAATTTTGCATATAATTCTTGTATAAAAAATTGTCTTGATTATTTTGATGAATGTAAATGTCAGAGAGGTAAGCAAGCATGGAGAAATTCAATAATATTTGACCAATGTGTATTGATATATTAGACATTTCAGGATTTAAGCTAGCTTCCTACTTCTGCAGAGTAGATATGGATGGAGGAGGAGTTGCCACATTTATTGAAAACTGCCATAAATTCAAGAACATTGACATTAATAAATTCTATTTAGAGTAGCATCTAGAAGCATGTGCAACAGAAGTAGAGTTCCATAACAGATCCTATATAATAGTAGCTATTTACCTAGCACCTGCAGGAAATTATAATCTATTCATAAATAGTCTGGAAGCTCTTTTCGGTTATTTAACTGGAAGAAACAAAGAAATTTTGATTTCTGGTGACTGTAATAGAGATTTTCTAATGCAATATTCCAGTAAACATTTACTGCAGTTAGTAATGTTGTCTTTCAATCTAATTCACACTGTAAACTTTCCAACTATGATCACTAAATCCCCAAGGACAGCCATTGATAACATTTTTAAGACAAATCAAAGGAACAAAATCATATCATAAAACCTGTAATAAATAGACTATCAGATCATGACATGCAGCTCCTTGTTTTAGATGTAAATTCTAAACAGATTATCAAGAGTGCTAAATCTGAGTACAGGAGAGTAGTATCAGCCAAAAATTGAGTGTTTTAGAAAACTGCTCAAAGATATGAACTGGAAAGATGTTTATAGTGCTCATGACATGAATGAAAAATATAACACATTCATGAACAATGTCAGTGCCATGTTTGAAAACTGTTTTCCTCTAAAATATACTCAAATTAAACAGAAGTCTATAATAAAACCATGGATTACACAAGGAATAAAGATTTCCGGTAAGACAAAAAGGAAAATGTATTCGTCGACCAAGAATAGCTCCAATGCTGATGATTTAGCTAAATACAAGGAATACTGTAAAATATTAAAAAAACTAATTCAGACATCTAAACAAATGTACTACGAGAAGAAGATAACAATGTCAGCGAAAAAATTAAAACAATATGGGATATAGTGAAAGAGGAGACTGGTAGAACCAGAAAGGAACAGGAGCAAATAGCACTAAGGGTAGATGACTCATTAGTCACTGATGGGCATAGTGTGGTAAATCTATTTAACAAGTACTTTATATCCGTTACTGATAGAATGGTATTGTCAGGATCAGTAAATAATGCCCTTGAATATCTGAAACTAGCCTTTGCAAATAGCTTCAGGTACATGAACATATCACTCACTTTACCAAAAGAAATAACTTCCATACTAAAATCTTTAAAAACAAAGCATTCTAGTGGGTACGATGAAATACCAACAAAGTTAATTAAGGCATGTTCTTGTGAGTTTAGTACAATTCTAAGTTACTTGTGTAACCAGTCAATTATAACTGGGACATTTCCTGATTGGCTAAAATATGCAGATGTTAAGCCTCTGTTCAAGAAAGGGGATAAAGAGATACCATCAAACTACAGACCGATTTGGTTGTGTGAACCACAACATCCTTTTAAATAAATTAGAATTCTATGGTGTCACGGGCAGTACTGCAAAATGGTTCAAGTCATACCTTGCTAACAGGAAACAAAGGGTGTCAGTGCAGAGGACTAGAGAATTAAGTCATCAGTCATCATCAGAATGGGATGAAATTACATATGGTGTCCCACAAGAATCCATCTTAGGGCCATTGCTTTTTCTTGTGTACATTAATGATCTCTCATTAGTTACACTGCCAGAAGCAGAGTTCATTTTGTTTGCAGATGACACAAGTATTGCAATAAATAGTATGTCGAGTGTAGTTCTAGAAAGATCTGCTAATGATATCTTCATGGATAACGATAAATGGTTTAAAGCCAACTCACTGACATTTAACTTCGAAAAGACTCACTATATACAATTCAGAACCTGTAAGAGGTTTCCACCCAGCATATTCATAAAGTATGAAGAAGAGCAGATAGAAGAGGTTGACAGTCTTAAATTCCTGGGATTACAACTTGATAATAAATTCAGTTGGGAGGAGCACACCACAGAACTGCAGAAATGCCTTAACAAATATGTATTTGCAATTCGAGTGTTAGCTGACAGAGGTGACATAAAAATGAAAAAGCTTGCATACTTTGCCTACTTTCATTCCATAATGTCATATGGTATAATATTTTGGGATAACTCTTCAAGTCAAACAAAAGTTTTCAAAGTCCAAAAGCGTGTAATATGTATTATTTGTGGAGTAAATTCACAGACGTCCTGTAGAAACCTCTTCAAATAACTGGGTATACTAACTGCTACCTTTCAGTATATTTACTCCTTAATGAAACTGGTCCTAAATAATATATCTCTTTCTCCGGCAAACAGCTCAGTTCATACATACAGTACTAGGAACAAAAATGATCTGAACAAGGACTTAAAAGCACTTAACTTTAGATCAAAAAGGGGTCCACTACTCGGGAACACTAATCTTCAATAATCTGCCAGCAAACGTAAAAAGTATAGTTACAAATAAAGATCAGTTTAAAGGGAGCCTGAAAGACTTACTAGTGACCAACTCCTTCTACTCCATTGACGA
Organism: Schistocerca nitens; assembly: GCF_023898315.1. Lineage (NCBI taxonomy): Eukaryota > Metazoa > Arthropoda > Insecta > Orthoptera > Acrididae > Schistocerca > Schistocerca nitens. The sequence continues at coordinate 579,509,536 of NC_064618.1, read as the reverse complement.
ATTTTTTAATAGAAACAAATGATATATTGTGTATACTCATACTATTAGTATTGTTAATTCAGCTTAAAAATGATGTATTGTATATACTCATACTATTAGTATTGTTATTTCAGCTAAAAATAAAAAAGAACATGTTCCACATCCACAAGGATCTCCTCAGCACGGATCTATGGAACGAAAAACTAATCTAATCTAATCTCTTCACTACTATACTTTAGGTGCACCATTAATCAACTCCCATTTCTTTTACATTTATCATACTATAGTGTTTTAACATTGTGATTGCAATGTTTTCTCTTATTTAACTAATGAAAAACTAATTAGTCAAGAATCAAGAATTTTATTCGCCATAGATCATTTTAGAATCATATTGGCTTCATCATATATTACACAGGATGTACTAGTACATACAGAATAATAAAATAAACTAGTGTCAGTACATTATAGAATACATTTTAAGCATGGCTGTATACCAAATTACACCAGAATAGCTTCTAAAAGTTAATGCAATAAGCTATACTATAATCTAATATAATATAGTAGTGTACTGTTTATTGTATACACTATGTAATTAAACATGATTAACCACAGCACACAATAATACGAGGGTAATCCCAAAAGTAAAGTCTCCTATTTCTTTATAAGTACAGAACTCCGTTTGTGTGGCAGTTGGTCACACTGTTGTGAAAAGTGCTTCACACGCTGTGTGTAAACATGCGCACACCACACTCAGGCGCTCAGTCTTGGCTTGGCAGCCATTGAGAATGGAGCTCCCATTGGATGTTACTGCCGAGTGCAAATTGTGCACAATTATTCAATTTTTGAACACAAAGGGCACTGCGCCAATTGAAATCCATCACAGAATGACAGAAGTGTATGGTGAATCATGCATGGATGTTAAAAATGTTCGTAAGTGGTGTAGAGAGTTTGCAGCTGGTTGGACCAAAATTCATGAAGAACAAAAGAGTGGGAGACCGTCAATTTCTGAGGAGACAGTGTTGAAGGTAGAGCAAAGCTTGCGTGAAGATTGGCATATCATCCTGGATGATCTCTGCACGTTGGTTCCTGAGGTTTCCTGAAGCACTGCTCACAGAATTTTAATGGAAACATTGAACTACCAGAAGGTGTGTGCAAGACGGGTGCCACACATGCTGACTGAAGACTACATACAGCAACGAGTTGATGTTTCCCACGCATTTCTTCACCGCCGAGCAGGACAACTTTCTGGACTGATTAATGGGACATTTGGCCAGAAAGTCATTCAGCTCTGACAACGAGGTGAAAGAAGAGGTTCACTTTCTGAACAGCTTGGTGGCGATCTGGTATGACATGGGCATACAAAAGCTGCCACAGTGTCTACAAAAATTCATCGACAGTAATGATGATTATGTCAAAAATAGCTAAATGTTCAAGCTGTAAACAATTGTAGAAATAAACAGATCTATGTGCTTATAAAAAAATAGGAGACCTCACTTTTGCAGTTACCCTCGTATGTTTAACTACAGACAACTTTTAAATGCTAATATCCTCCTCAGGCATCTCAAAGAATTCTTTAACGTCATAGAATGGATGATCTGACAGCTAGCTGTACCACTTCATTAAAAAAAAATTATATCTATAGACTGAACATGAATTGGCAGTTTATTGAACATTTTGAATGGGTTTACTTTGTGGGAATTTCTTGTTCTTGCTACTCTGGGTATGTCTAGATTACCCTTAGCCCTGGTGTTCTTTTCATATATTTCCCCTCTGGCAATAAATTCTGAAATATTATTTTTAATATAGAGTACAGGCATATAGGTGTATAAACTTATAATTGTAAGTATTTTGAGTCTGGAAAAAAGAGGACGACAGAGCTCCCTATGACCTCTTTTACATATTATGCATAAAACTGTTTTTTGTAATCAGGATGTTCTTGATGTAAGGGGAGTGCCCCCATATAATCAGACCATATGAAATATGTGACTGAAATAGCCCAAAGTATATCATCCTAAGGTACTCCAAGTTCACTACCTCCCTTAATTTCAAGATAAGGCATGCCACCCAAGATATTTTTTCACATACGTGTTTGACATGTTCCTCCCAATAGTGCAAAACATGTTCCAACAAAAGACATTTGCTTTTATACATAGTAATGGAAAGCACTTTATCTCATTATGTAAAATATAACATGCTTTCACTTTAATACTGTTGAAATAGACTCATTCATTTAATGTTCTCAGTAAAATATTTACTACACTGGAAAACAAAAGAAAAAAATCAGATACTGTTGTGAGGAATAAATATAAGGAACAGCCATTTGCCATAAAAGTAGCAATTTTGTAAGTCAGCAGAGAGTTTGTTCTGCATTATAATAGTCTCGTTACTAAATATATTTGCATGACAGAAGCAGAGAGAATGGAAAGGAAAGTAATATTTTTCCACCCTGTGTATACTGGAAAGTAATGTGAGACTACAACTTTTGAGGAGACTTGAATAACTTGTTAATTAAAAGGTTTACTGCATGCAGAATAAATAATAAACATGTTATTGAGTGAATTTGAGATACAGATGTATTTGTTTATTATAATGAAGAAATGTTGTGCTAGGGTCTTAAGAAGATTGACAATGATTTTGGTGCTTGTTGCACATGTATTTGTGAGATTGTGGTGGTTTGCCTTCTTTATTTCTTCATTAGTTGTCCTCAATGTTGATGGACTGTGTTGTGATACAGGCTGAAAAATGGGGTATGGAAGTACAACAATGGCTACTTTAAATAATGTAGATGACAGGTTCACAGTTGTGTTCCACAGTATTTTACTTTCACTGTTCACATCCCCCCAATAATACATAGATATATATGGCCAGTGCAACTATTGTTTTAACCTTCCATAAGCCTCATTAATAGTTTTCAGGTAAACCTCCACATACTGGTACAATAGTTTACTATTGAACATCTACGAGCAGTAAAAACCTAACCACAAAGTTCACAGTTCTTGAAGAATAGAAAGGTACATATGGAGCAGATACTGCCATTGTTTTAACACATGGCCTAATTGTGTTACACTTATTTCAAGGTTTCTCATCTGAAACTCGGCTGTGGACTGGCTGTCTTGGGACAAAAAATTGGGCCCTTATAAATCCTCGTAATAATAGGTACTGAAACTCCACATTGTTCAATGTTTAATTTACAGAAATTGCAATTAAAACTCAGCTCATTAAATTATCTGAATACATACAAAAATTCTGTCTTTTTAACAGTTTCTTCTACTAAAAGAGTTAGGCCAAATTATTTGTTTAAATCATGAAATTAACAAATACAAGTACACAAAAAATATATATGACAAAACTTTTAATTACTTTGGAATTAATTAAGGGCTGGCTTTGCTAACATATTTTCGAATAGATCCAAATAGATCCTTTAAGAAAACTATTAGTTGTTCCTCCAAATGTTTATAATTAGTACAGAATTTATATTTGTTTATAAATCAACAACAGAATTTAAGTTACGAAACAATTACTGATTTCACCCTATAACAAAAGATACCAAATGGAAATAGTCGAAATAAATTAGAAAATCAATTTCATACATAAAACTAAGTACAGAACTAGACCTGGTGGTATATTCTTTTAAACCTGAGGGCCATCCTTTCTCTTTTATGGAAATGCATATTATACTCACGTATGTTAAAGGTAATTAGTCAGACATGAAACAATGAATTTTAAGGAGGCAGATGGCAAAGCAAAGTAAAAAATATCCCAGCTGGTTTCTTCACATCACCCCCTTGTTGGATTCACCAGATATTGCAGATAGCTAACTGAGCAATTCGGTGCCCACAAGTGATCCCAGAAATTGGGCTAAAAGTCTACAAAAAAATATTACATAAGAAATCTTATCAAAACTACAGTACATAAGTATTTTTTAAAATTTATACTTATATGAACTGGCCATGTGAAAATCCCCATACAAAGTATTTACATATAGTATATTGTACATTTGCACAAAATATCCACAAGTTATACTTTTAATAAAAATTGGGCTCCTTCATCATAGGTGATGTCTTTTTTGGTTAAACAATGGTCACATTCTAAGACTCGTATCACTTTATACAAATCCTGTCTTGCTTAAAAGAATAAGTCCTCCTGGGTTGCAATAAGTTAAATTATACTGCACATTGCAGTTCACTTTAGACCGACAGAATTTTAGACAGAAAATTTCAATTTCTCAATGTCTAGTATTTTTCACAAGCACTTTCACACTTTTAATGAGCTTTAACACACTTGCTCACCATGTTGTCCTTCCACAGATCCAAGTGGCAGTTAGTAAGGAAATTCACTGCTATTGGTTCCCTTGGAAGAGTTTCTCCTCCACCACAGTACATGAAAATATTAGAAAAAATACCCTACTTCAGTACACTTTTACTTCTAACTTAAATCTAGGAAAAAATTGTTTAACACTAATGGCAAATAATAGTCATTACATTGTAAATAAATACATAGTTCTCATAACTTTACAATAATAAATTTGATTATAGCATGAAAGGTGTGGACTAGAAAATTTTTTAAATCAAGTGCACATTACAGTACAAAACATTACTCTAAGTCATAACTGTCTGAAACTGGTTAAACTTGAAAGACTTGTTTCTTTCTAATTTGAAAAACATAAATGCAAGATGTGCAGCGGCATAGATTTACTAATCATTACATTATGAAAAACTAATAGAGTCACCATCACATAACTTAATTACTACTCAAATCAAAATCAAGGGGAAGAAAGTTGTACCAAATCATTCCCCTATTTCTCCACTTAACTCTGAGCACTACTCTCATTCAACCAGAAAATTAAACCCTCACAAAATCACAAAATGTTACCAAATATTTGACCTGCCAGAAATATTCACATCAGTCTAGCATCACAGTTAGCAGTTAATCAGCAAAACTAATTTTCACCATTCCAGCATTACCACTTTAATTAAGCTCATAATTCCTAAGAACACAAACAGAAGATTTCAGATAACATATAGATCCGATACTGCAGCATTATATGACTTGTGAATATTGCTCTTTCTCTTAGTCTCTCATTCCCAACTGAGTTTCATGAATTGCACGATATACACCGTAACCAATGTTGCCTAGTTCACAAACAGATCCTCAATACAGTTCACCACATTTGTTGGTATACAGTTATCTTTTGCATTAATCATGTCTGTCAGCATCATAAATTTAATTACACTTCTGACTTTGTTAGCTAGTGGAGTGCATTGTCAAAAATATCCCTCCTGCAGAGACAGGCTCCCTAACCATTAAGTCCCTAACATTCATTGTTTTATTGTTTCATTATCTAGTAAAGAAGCACCTGCTCAGCTTATGTATTGCACAATTGATTCTACTGAAAAACACTCCACAGTAACAGTTCCTTATGCTAAGGCAAAATTAACTCTCATTACTGATCAGACAAAATTATCACTTAAAAAAACTATTATTTTACTGTATTCCACCAAATTGCTTAATATTCTAGCCTGAGAGGTGATATACATACAGATCTTGCTTATTCTTTCCATACATTACTCCAGGCAACTATGTTTAAAGTTTTAATTCCTTAACATTAGTAAAGGCTGAACCATGACACACTTCTATGGGTAGATCGTTATCTCCCTATGCTGATTGCACTGAACACAAACACTTCTACTATACCACAATTAATATAAGGACCTGGTATCCAAGACCGTTGTTACTGTGTATTGTGTCCACTGCTGCACCAATGAGCTGAATACTTCAGATGTTAATTATAGTTTTCAGATGACATGGACCTTCTCCTCCACATATACTGACACCTTTCATTTCCAGTTTATCTTACCTCTTTGTTTGACTAAAATTCTTTAATCATTGTACCAATTTACTTTCTTCCATCCTCTTATGACTCCATTGCCTACAACTAACACAACATAATATATGTAGATATCACTAGAGAAACTTTTTCTAACATATCCCTATACTAAAGTATCATACTGTACAAAAATCATATGAAAGTCAAAGCTAGAATGTTTCTGATTCACTTATAAACTACAGATAGGATTGTAGAAGAGTTTGACTGCCTCAGGACTCATGAAAAATGACACAGACAGCTGGGGTAAGCTTTATTGCCACATAATGAATCCAACACAGAATGTTGAACCCCCTACTTACTGGTAGGTCTTAATTCTGGTTTAATGCTCACTCCATTCTCCTAACAAAATCAATATCACCCAAGCTCAGAAACGTTTCAAACTGTTGTGGATCAGTATTCAAACATCTAATAGGTGATATGTAGGGTTTCAGGTCAATAATATTCTTTACCCCCCCATAAACCATGGACCTTGCCGTTGGAGAGGCTTACGTGCCTGAGCGATACAGATAGCAGTACCGTAGGTGCAGCCACAACGAAGGGGTATCTGTTGAGAGGCCAGACAAACATGTGGTTCCTGAAGAGGGGCAGCAGCCTTTTCAGTAATTGGAGGGGCAACAGTCTGGATGATTGACTGATCTGGCCTTGTAACATTAACCAAAACAGCCTTGCTGTGCTGGTACTGCGAACAGCTGAAAGCAAGGGGAAACTACAGCCGTAATTTTTCCCAAGGGCATGCAGCGTTACTGTATGATTAAATGATGATAGCGTCTTCTTGTGTAAAATATTCCGGAGGTAAAATAGTCCCCCATTCGGATCTCCGGGCAGGGACTCATCAAGAGGACGTTGTTATCAGGAGAAAGAAAACTGGCGTTCTACAGATCGGAGCATGGAATGTCAGATCCCTTAATCGGGCCGGTAGATTAGAAAATTTAAAAAGGGAAATGGATAGGTTAAAGTTAGATATAGTGGGAATTAGTGAAGTTCGGTGGCAGGAGGAACAAGACTTTTGGTCAGGTGATTACAGGGTTATAAATACAAAATCAAATAGGGGTAATGCAGGAGTAGTTTAATAATGAATAAAAAAATAGGAGTGTGGGTAAGCTACTACAAACAGCATAGTGAACTCATTATTGTGGCCAAGATAGACACAAAGCCCACACCTACTACAGTAGTACAAGTTTATATGCCAACTAGCTCTGCAGATGATGATGAAATTGATGAAATGTATGATGAGATAAAAGAAATAATTATTCAGGTAGTGAAGGGAGACGAAAATTTAATAGTCATGGGTGACGAATTCGGTAGTAGGAAAAGGAAGAGGAGGAAACGTAGTAGGTGAATATGGATTGAGGCTAAGAAAGGCAAGAGGAAGCTGCCTGGTAGAATTTTGCACAGAGCATAACTTAATCATAGCTAACACTTGGTTCAAGAATCATGAAAGAAGGTTGTGTACATGGAAGAACCCTGGAGATACTAGAAGGTTTCAGATAGATTATATAATGGTAAGACAGAGCTTTAGGAACCAGATTTTAAATTGTAAGACATTTCCAGGGGCAGATGTGGACTGACCACAAGCTATTGGTTATGGACTGTAGATTAAAACTGAAGTAACTGCAAGAAGGTGGGAATTTAAGGAGATGGGACCTAGATGAACTGAAAGAACCAGACGTTGTACAGAGTTTCAGGTAGAGCATAAGGGAAAAATTGACAGGAATGGGGGAAAGAAATACAGTAGAAGAAGAATGGGTAGTTTTGAGGAATGAAATAGTGAAGGCAGCAGAGGATCAAGTAGGTAAAAAGACGAGGGCTAGTAGAAATCCTTGGGTAACAGAAGAGATACTGAATTTCATTGATGAAAGAGAATATACAAAAATGCAGTAAGTGAAGCAGGCAAAATGGAATACAAACGTCTCAAAAATGAGATCGACAGGAAGTGCAAAATGGCTAAGCAGGGATGGCTAGAGGACAAATGTAAGGATGTAGAGGCTTATCTCACAAGGGGTAAGATAGATACTTAGTACAGGAAAATTAAAGGGACCTTTGGAAAAAAGAGAACCACTTGCATAAAGATCAAGATCTCAGATGGAAACCCAGTTCTAAGCAAAGAAGGGAAAGCAGAAAGGTGGAAGGAATATATAGAGGGTCTATACAAGGGTGATGTTCTTGAGGACAATATTATGGAAATGGAAGTGGAGGCAGATGAAGATGAAATGGGAGATATGATACTGCGTGAAGAGTTTGACAGAGCACTGAAAGACCTAAGTCGAAACAAGGCACTGGAAGTAGACAACATTCCATTAGAACTACTGACAGCCTTGGGAGAACCAGTCCTGACAAAATTCTACTACCTGGTGAGCAAGATGTATGAGACAGGTGAAATTCCCTCAGACTTCAAGAAGAATATAATAATTCCAATACCAAAGAAAGCAGGTGTTGACAGATGTGAAAATTACCGAACTATCAGTTTAATAAGTCACAGCTGCAAAATACTAACGCGAATTCTTTACAGACGAATGGAAAAACTGGTAGAAGCGGACCTCGGGGAAGATCAGTTTGGATTCCGTAGAAATGTTGGAACACATGAGGCAATACTGACCCTATGACTTACCTTAGAAGAAAGATTAAGGAAAGGCGAACCTACGTTTCTAGCATTTGTAGACTTAGAGAAAGCTTTTGACAATGTTGACTGGAATACTCTTTTAAATTCTGTAGGTGGCAGGGGTAAAATACAGGGAGCAAAGGGCTATTTACAGTTTGTACAGAAAGCAGATGGCAGTTATAGGAGTCGAGGGACATGAAAGGGAAGCAGTGGTTGGGAAGGGAGTGAGACAGGGTTGTAGCCTCTCCCCAATGCTATTCAATCTGTATATTGAGCACGCAGTAAAGGAAACAAAAGAAAAATTCGGAGAAGAAATAAAAACTTTGAGGTTCGCCGATGACTTAATTCTGTCAGAGACAGCAAAGGACTTGGAAGAGCAGTTGAACAGAATGGACAGTGTCTTGAAAGGAGGGTATAAGATGAACATCAACAAAAGCAAAACGAGGATAATGGAATGTAGTCGAATTAAGTCAGGTGATGCTGAGGGAATTAGATTAGGAAATGAGACACTTAAAGTAGTAAAGGAATTTTGCTATTTGGGGAGCAAAATAACTGATGATGGTTGACGTAGAGAGGATATAACATGTAGACTGGCAATGGCAAGGAAAGCGTTTCTGAAGAGAAATTTGTTAACATCGAGTATAGATTTAAGTGTTAGGAAGTATTTGTATGGAGTGTAGCCATGTATGGAAGTGAAACATGGAAGATAAATAGTTTGGACAAGAAGAGAATAGAAGCTTTCAAAAAGTGGTGCTACAGAAGAATGCTGAAGTTTAGATGGGTAGATCACATAACTAATGAGGTATTGAATAAAATTGGGGAGAAGAGGAGTTTGTGGCACAACTTGAGCATAAGAAGGGATCGGTTGGTAGGACATGTTCTGAGGCATCAAGGGATCACCAATTTAGTACTGGAGGGCAGCGTGGAGGGTAAAAATCGTAGAAGGAGACGAAGAGATGAATAAACTAAGCAGATTCAGAAGGATGTAGGCTGCAGTAGGTACTGGGAGATGAAGAAGCTTGCACAGGATAGAGTAGCATGGAGAGCTGCATCAAACCAGTCTCAGAACTGAAGACCACAACAACAGGAACAATATTCTTTAACTTAAAAGTCCTGTTAGTCTTTGTGTAGGCCAATTCATAAGAGTTGTTATGGGCATTGCATACCACTCTGAAAGGACCATGATACACATGCAAAAATTTCTTTATCTCATTTACTTTGCTAGATTTTTCCTCTGGTTTTTATGAGGACAAAAGTCAGATTCACTCCTTTGTCACGCCTTCTCTTCCTTTCTGCTGCTTTCGTTTTCATCATCTCTTTAGCCAATCTGATCTTTTCATCCTGTACCACTTCACTTACCTGAGGGAAATCCACTTCTCTGATGATGTTACTAGATATATCATTGAACATAAGGTCACATGGGGCACATCCTAGCAATTCGTTCCACTGGTTGTTGATAATGTTTTCAAAATGTCGAATATGACCTGCCCAAGCAGTGTGTTTCATACTAGAGTAAGCCCTACACAGCCTATTAATCTCCTCCAAACATCTTTCACTCAAGCTACCTTGTGGAAAATAGGTAGAAATCTTTATGTTTTTAATCTTGTGTATTGCCATACAGTGTTCAAACCTCTCTGAAACAAATTGTGGACCATTGTCAGACAAAAGTGATTTTGGTACCCCTTCATTGAAAAACTAATCAGATGTCAACTTCTCAACTTTAGTACTAGTATTTGCGTTCTTAATTGGGTACAGTTTTACATATTTTGAGAATGTATCAAAAACAATGAAAATATATTTACCACCTCCTGTAGATGCAGGTAACACTCCTAGAAGGTCCACTGCTATAAGCTCTTTAGGTTCAGTAGGAAGGACAGAATCCATTAAGTCTTGATGGCACACCAGTTGTCTATACTCTCTGACATTTATCACACCTTTCTAGTTTCTGCTTAACCTTTCTCCATAAGTTGTTAAATATTACTGTCTCCTGCATCTTAGCTACTATTTTCCTTGTCCCATTATGTCCATAACTCTCATGCAAGTAGTCAATAAATTTATCAACATGTTGGTCAGGAAAGCATAACTTCCAGTCCTGATTTTTCAAATTTTTCCTCCTAAACAATCCTTTATGTATAGTATAGCACTGTTTCACCTTTGGCATGTTGACTGAATTGTAATACTGCTTAATCAACCTTAAATTTGGATCCTCATACTACTCCCTTCTCATTTGCTTGCAAATTTTCGTAATAAGCTTCTCATCATTCACTCGCTGCAAATAAAACAACCTTACTTGTTCTTCATAGTTTTCACTACTGTCAGTAAACTTCTTCCATGCTGGCATCCTAGATAATGCATCAGCCACATTATAGTCTTTTCCTTTCACATACCTTGCCTCCAAATCAAGTTGCAAATACGAAGCACACCTAGTTAACCTGGTGTGTTTCAGACTGCACTTCTGAAGGTAATTTGAAGCCTTATGATAAGTATACACTGTGGTCTTCTGTCCAAGCAAATAGTACACAAACTTTTGAAATCCAAAATTAATTGCCAAAGCCTGTAATTCTGAAATGTAGTAGTTCTTTTCATGTGGCAGTAATGTCCTACTAGCAAAAGCAATAGTTTTGTGTTCACCCCCATCTCAGAAGGTAGTAACTGGAAAATTTCTACCCCCAAACCACAAAAACTTACACCAGTACTCATACAGAAAGACAGTGAAAAATTTGGATGTCCTAACATCTTACTATTTACTAATTCTTTTTTCAAACTGTGACACTGTTAGAACTTCTAGTTTAACAAGTATATTTAGAAACGACTCAACAACACATATATGTCACAGAGTAAGTTGACATGTGAGCACGTTAGCGTTCAGATAAGCACTGAGTCTCAGTCTAGCGGCCGCTGCTCGGCTGGCCGCTTAGGTGGCGCCGCTGCTGCATGGCTGGCAGGCAGACAGCGCCGCACGTAGAGGACGTGCGTAATTGCGCGGCGGCACTTTAAATGATCGGCGAGTCACAACACTTTCCCCCCCTTTGAAATTGTTGCACTGGTCTTGATGGATGTGTCCTGGAGATGGCTGACGTCCATAGGCGTTGTGTGACTCGACGTAAAGTCTCGAGGAGGAGGCTTCCCGTACGGACGGAAGTGTCCCCGATGATAACGGGTCGAGATGACAGGAGACGTAGGGGTCGAATCTGCTGGAGCCCCACGCACCAATCTGCCCGTTGCTGCAAGTCCAGTTGATATGACAGGAGACATGGGCGATGCGTCAGCGTCTGTTGGAGGAGGAGGCGAGTAGATGTACTCTGACACTGGTTGGTCCTCCGGTTCTCGCATGGGCACGTCGTCTGGTGGCATCCGTTCTGGTGCTGGCATCGCGATGACGGGTAGAGGGCGGCGTTGTGAGTATGGAGATGTGCCAAGATCCCGAGCATCAGGGAGAGTCAAGGGTGGTGTGGCGGCATTCGGAATAGGTGTTGCTGGCACCCGAGGCCGAAGCTGGTCCGAATGACGCACTGCAACACCTGTGTCCGTCTGGATTTCATACAGGCGTCTGCCACGGTGTCTTAAGATGCGGCCCGGGCTCCATTTTGGCCGCCTGCCATATCCCCGTACCCAGACGAGGTCGTCGGCGGTGAACCGGCCAAGGGACGGCACCCGCGGCCGGGAGGTGGGAGGCCGCAGAAGATGAAGTAGAGTGCGGGGCTGGCGGCCATGTAAGAGCTCAGCCGGGCTGTGATCGCCCATGGGGGTGAAACGGTAAGACGCCAGGAACTGGAGAAGCGCCTCATCAGCAGCAGAAGTCAGAAGTTTCCGCATTTGAGCCTTAAACGTGCGGACCAGTCGTTCAGCCTCACCGTTGGATTGTGGATGGAACGGCGGGGCCGTGACATGCGTAACACCGTGACGAGCACAAAAATCCGCAAAGTCAGAAGAGGCAAATTGCGGACCATTATCAGTAACAAGAGTAGAGGGGAGGCCTTCCAAAGAAAAAATGCGGGCGAGAGCACTGGTGGTTGCCGCGGTGGTAGGTGACGTGCAACGGACAATGAAGGGAAAGTTAGAGTAGGCGTCAATTACGAGGAGCCAATAAGTACCTAAAAAGGGTCCCGCAAAATCAGCATGAATGCGCTCCCAGGGCTTCTCAGGCGAAGGCCACGGTGACAAAGATGACTTTGGGGCAGCGGCCTGTGACGCGCAAGGGCCGCAGGCAGCGACCATGTGTACGATTTCAGAGTCGATGCCAGGCCAGTACACATGACGGCGCGCCAGAGATTTGGTGTGCGACACACCCCAGTGCCTCTGGTGAAGGAGGCGCAAGACCGAAGCACGCAAAGACGCGGGGACCACAACACGCGGCGAAACATTGTCAGTGGAGAGGAGGATAACACCATCCCTAGCCGTGAGGCGGTAGCGCAAAGGGTAGTAGTTCCGCAACGGATCAGAAGTCTTAGCGGACGGGCGATCAGGCCAACCCGTCTGAATACAGCGTAAAACCCGGGAGAGAGTAGGGTCAGAACCCGTAGCAGCCGCCAGCCTGTCCCCAGTGATGGGGAACCCGTCCACAACCCGCTGCTCGGCAACATCCAGGTGGAAACAAAAGTTCGTCCCTATCGAATGCCTGATCAGGGCCCATGGGGAGGCGAGACAAAGCATCAGCATTCGCATGTTGAGCCGTTGGCCGGAAATGAATCTCATAGTTGAAACGGGACAAGTAAAGAGCCCAACGCTGGAGGCGGTGTGCAGCCTTGTCGGGAAGTGACGATGGGTGAAACAAGGAAACAAGTGGTTTGTGATCCGTAACAAGATGAAATTTTGTGCCATAGAGAAAAACACCAAACTTATGAAGAGCATAAATGATGGCCAAAGCTTCTTTCTCAATCTGAGAATACTTTTGTTGGGCATCTGTGAGCGTTTTGGAGGCATAAGCAATGGGTTGTTCCGAACCGTCAGAAAAACGGTGCGCAAGGACTGCCCCAACCCCGTATTGAGAGGCGTCTGTAGCAAGGACAAGATGTTGGCCAGGTCGATAAGTAGCTAGGCACGGGGCCTGTATCAGCATAGTCTTCAATTTCTGGAAAGCCGCGTCACATGACGCGGACCAGTGAAAAGGCACGTTTTTATGCAACAGGCGATGCAACGGCTGGGCCACCGACGCTGCAGACGGTAAAAACTTGTGATAGTAGGCGATTTTCCCCAAGAAGGCCTGCAGTTCCTTAACAGACGTAGGGCGAGGAAGGGCATCGATCGCAGCGACAGTTTGTTGAAGCGGACGAATACCATCCCGAGAGAGTTGAAACCCCAAGTACGTGATAGATGCCTGAAAAAAATTGTGATTTCTGAAGATTACACTTAAGACCTGCAGTCTGTAAGACATTAAAAAGTGTGTGGAGATTTTGAAGATGTTCGTCAGTGGTGGAGCCCGTGACAACAATGTCGTCCATGTAATTGATACACCCAGGAACAGGGAGCAATAATTGTTCCAAGAATCGCTGAAAGAGAGCAGGGGCGCTAGCAACCCCGAATGGCAAGCGTTGGTATTGATAGAGGCCGAAAGGCGTGTTAAGAACCAGAAACAGCCGGGAAGCAGCGTCGAGAGGAAGTTGATGATAAGCTTCTGACAGGTCAATTTTAGAAAAATACTGCCCTCCAGCGAGTTTAGTGAACAGTTCTTCAGGACGGGGCATAGGGTAAGTGTCGATGAGGCATTGAGCATTTACCGTGGCTTTGAAATCGCCACAGAGACGAATAGCACCATTGGGCTTGGCAACTACAACGACAGGAGAGGACCACTCACTGGAAGTGACAGGAAGCAAGACCCCTGAAGTAGTGAGACGATCCAACTCCTGTTTGACCCGATCACGAAGGGCCACAGGAATGGGCCGAGCCCGAAAAAACTTAGGCCGAGCAGTGGGTTTGAGCGTGATATGAGCTTCAAAGTCGTGTGCACGGCCTAACCCAGGAGAAAAAATGGACGAAAAGGTCGTCGACAAAGAATCCAGTTGAGCATAGGGAATAGCGTCAGAGACAATATTGACAGAGTCATCTATGGAGAACCCAAAAACGCGGAAGGCATCGAAACCAAAAAGATTTTCTGCGTTGCCCTGGTCGACCACAAATATGGGAACTGTGCGAACGACGGATTTGTAAGATACCTCCGCATTAAACTGTCCCAAGAGAGAAATCTTCTGTTTATTGTACGTCCGTAATTGCCGAGTGACAGGGGACAGGAGTGGAGAACCCAGCTGAAGATACGTCTGAGAATTAATTATAGTGACGGCAGAACCGGTATCCACTTGCATGCGAACATCTCGACCAAGGATTTGGACAGTGAGGAATAACTTCCCTGAAAGGGAAGAAGTGCAATTGACAGACAACACAGAATCAGAATCAGCGTCATGTTCCTGAACATCATGTATGCGGTCGGATTTGCAAACGGAAGACACATGACCTTTCTTTTTGCAGTTGTGACACACAGCCCAACGTTGTGGACAATCCTCGCGTGAATGTTTCGTAAAACACCTTGGACATGAAGGAAGTTGCCGGGGATTTTGCTGCAGTTTCTTAGGGGTTTGTTTACGGCTTGGCCGAGGCTGCGCGTGGGAGCGCACTGCGGCCACGTCGGCCGGCGGGGACGCGCCGCGCGCGTCGTCAACAGCGCACAGAGGTTGTATTTCCCCGACGTCACCCCACGCTTCTATTTGTGCTCCAGCGGCGCGAGAAATTTCAAAAGACTGCGCAATGGAGAGAACTTCATCTAAAGTCGGATTCGCCAACTGAAGGGCACGTTGCCGAACTTCTTTGTCGGGCGCCGACCGGATAATAGCATCCCGTACCATGGAATCGGCATAGGATTCTTTGTGAACATCAGTAACAAAGTGACACTTTCGACTGAGGCCGTGAAGTTCAGCAGCCCAAGCGCGATAGGATTGATTGGGTTGTTTGTGACAACGATAAAAGGCAACACGAGAGGCTACCACATGCGTTTGCTTTTGAAAATAGACCGACAGAAGGGAACACATTTCAGCAAAGGACAAAGACGCAGGATCCTTCAAAGGGGCCAATTGCGACAACAACCGATACATTTGAGGCGAAATCCAGGAAAGGAACAGAGACTTACATGCTTGTTCGTCCGAGACATAAAATGCCAAGAAGTGCTGTCGAAGACGTTTTTCATAATCCGACCAGTCTTCTGCCGTAGGAAAAGGCGGTACAGCCAACGACGAGAAACGGCCCGCATTTGACGCCGCGACGAAATCGCGAATCGCCGCCGTTAGAAGCGTTTGCTGTTCAAGGAGATTTTGCAAGAGTTGCTCGACAGTAGCCATGGAACCCTGTGAGTCAACGGTGAAAAGGAAAAATCCACTACCTCGTCGCCAATTGTTAGAACTTCTAGTTTAACAAGTATATTTAGAAACGACTCAACAACACATATATGTCACAGAGTAAGTTGACATGTGAGCACGTTAGCGTTCAGATAAGCACTGAGTCTCAGTCTAGCGGCCGCTGCTCGGCTGGCCGCTTAGGTGGCGCCGCTGCTGCATGGCTGGCAGGCGGACAGCGCCGCACGTAGAGGACGTGCGTAATTGCGCGGCGGCACTTTAAATGATTGGCGAGTCACAACAGACACGCCTCTTCACATTCCTTCGTTCAGTTCACACAGCGTTCTTTTTCAACAAATTACCAAGGAAAGGACAGTTAAATGACTGATCTGATACAGACTTCTGGTAGAAGCCAAAAATAGCTTTAAGATCCTTCTTATTCCTTGGGGGTGGGAAATCCACAATAGCAGCAAGCTTTCCTGTATCAGGCTGTATAGCTTCCTCATTAATCCTGTGACCCAAAAATGAAATTTCTTTCTTTACAAATTCAGATTTACTTAATTTTAGTTTCATACCTCCTCTATACATAGCTCTCAGTACTTAATTCAGAATCTTACAGCACTTGAACCATTCTGCACTCGCCACGAGGATATCATTGACAGAGACTGTGATTTCATTGGTTAATATCTCACCTAGCACCTTGTCAGTAGCTCTAATAAACACACACACAGACACGTTCAGACCTAATGGCACCACACAGTATTGGTAACACGTAACTTCATGTAAAAATGTTGTATATGGCCTAGATTCCTTGGCCAAACTGATATTCCAATAGCCACAAGTCACATCAAAAGAAGTCAGAAATTTACATCCATTGCACTTTTGCAAAATTTCATCTATGTTATCGGACCTGTCACTCTCCCCTATTACAATTTCATGCAACTTCCTGGCATTCAGAACCAACCTGACACCACTGTTCTTCTTCTTTACTACCACAAGTGGTTATTATACCTGCTGTTTAACCTTTCAATAATCTTTTGAATTTCTTTTCTCACCGCTTCCTTTTATGAAAATGGAATAACATAAGGGTTTTTGGAAAATGGTTCATGATCCTTAAAATTTAATTTGCACCCAAAATCTTTTACCAAACCTGGCCTGTCTGAAAATGCCTTATAGTTGCTCAGGACAATACCTTTTAAATCCTCTCTTTGACTATTTGTAATACCTTCAATTTCCTCAACTCTCTTTATTATTGCCAACCTTACTGTCTCCTCTTCTTCCCAGTAATCTGCTCAGTTGTCAAAACTCTTAATGGCAAATCTAATTCAGTTTGCACACACTTGTCTGTACCTTCCAAAAGTGATACTTCATAACTTCTTCCATTGCACTTAATACTAAACTTACCACTAGCAAAATCAATATTTACACACCATTTTCCCAAGAAATTAGTCCCAAATATTACATCAATGCTGAGATTTTGAATCACCAAGAAATTGCATTCCAACAGCTGTCCTGCCAATTCCACAGTTAATAGCACCTCTTGTTTCACAGTCTTTGATAGCTTACCAGTAGCACCAATAATTTTTATTCCAGAAACATGCATCACTACTATACCCTCTGTGTTCTTAATAGATTCAAAAAATGCCTGTGAAATGCCATTCAAATCACTACCACTATCCAGTAAACACTTAACATGTATACCTTGTACACTTGCTGTTATTACAGAGTGCCACACTTGCTTTTTATTTACCATTGTGATCATCTTCATACAACAAATCCTCATTAATCCCTGCCTGAAAAAAACTATCATCCTGCTTTCCAGAACAATTATCATACGCAGTCAAATGATAGATAGTGTGGCCCTCTTCCTCATATTCTCATTAAACTCTAACCTTCATTAGGCCTAATACTATCCTCCCTAGTTCTTTCTTTACTTACCACATAACCATCATTAGCAATTATAAATTCAAATACTTCATCCTCATCTCTACTGGATTCGTCACTGCTATCATCATTATCACTACTGTTAGAATCAGATCCACTGTCAGTTTCACTGTCCTCAGATATTTGCCTAATTAGTTGATCTTTGTTTCCAATATTAGACCACAAAGCAAAACACTTGAAATTCTTATGTTCTCTTAAAAATTTAACATCCATTTTGACACTTTGGACATCCTGAGCAACAGCAACACACTCTGTTTCATCACTTAATTTTATTATAGTAACTTCCTCCTCTCGTTTTACAGGATAACCACTGCTACATGCTCTATCATCCAACATGTCACTAGAATTAGAATTTACACTTGTTTTACTACCATCATTTACATTATCCTTACTTGCTGTTACAGCACATTTACATACATGTGGCTCTCCATCCCTACTTGCTCTAGTGCAAGCCAAAACTGGAGAATTATCTAGTTGAAATGGTTTGATCCAGAATTAAAGTCATCTCCTCCATTTCTTTTACTTGAATTTCTCCTACCACTTCCATGCCCATTCTGGTTATCCTCCACCCAACCATTCCTTGAATTTCTATTGTAATTAGTCCTAGTCGTCCTATTTCCCTGAAATTCTCTCCCTGGTTGATTATTGTCATCAAAATTCCTCCTATGACCTTCCACTGAGGGATTCACCCTCTCCACTTTATCAACATAATTCAAGAAATCACTAATATTACCCCTAGGGGCAGGTACAAGCAATTCTCTAACTTTCTGAGGAAACTTAGTGTCTAAACCCATAATTATTGATTCACTATCTAGCTCTTTGTCCAAATATTTCAGTTTGTTTATACAAAGCTGACAGGTATCCTTCACAGTACCCTTCCTAGAGTCAAATATCTCTCCTCCCAAAATTCACTCAAATTTATCTGCTGCTTCTCTTTGGACCAATATTCTTCTAAAAGTGTTTTCTCAAAGCTATGCAACAAAGTACAACTATCAGCTACCTGAGCTGCCCGGCCTTAAGCATCTCCTTTCAAAAAACCTCTCACAAATGACGTTTTCTCTTAGTCATTCCATGTTTCAGGCAAACCATTAAATTCACTAATGAAATCCAGTGGATGCACTTCCCCATATGGTTCAAAATTATTAAATTCCTTGCAATGAACAAATGAAGGATTGTTTGAGACACTACATACTCCATGCTTTAGATTTTGTACCTCTTCCATCTTTTTCTCCATTTCAGCTAATTTAGAATCTACATTTTTATTTACTTTTACCAGTTTTTCCTCTACCACTACTGCACACTTGGTTTCTACCTCTGTCTATAAATCATGTTTAATCTGATCAATTTGGTTCTCAAATTTAACCCTGTTTTCAGAACAAAATTTCATGGCAGCTTCATCTTCATCTTTACACTGTTTTTCAGAAGCTTCCATCCTCATATAGCCATCACAAAGTTACTTTCTCTGTTCTACACATCAACTACTCATTAATGTTAATTTCTCATTAGTGCTATGTACTACTTTCTTTATCTTTTCATCACAATCTTTAGCTGTTGCCTCAACCTTGTTATTTAATTCTGAGAGACCAGAGCTAACTACCTGAATCGTCTTTTTAATTTCTTCCTTTGTTCATCCTTTAAACTAACCATGTCAGTTCTATTTCTATCAGTTTTCTTTTCCGCCCTATCAATGTCTTCTCTCATGCTATTTTCCATCCTAGTAATGTCTTTTTTCATACTACTCATGTCTTCTTTTGTACTAATATTACTCAAACAACTCAAACTACTCATAATTTTGCCTTAACATCACTTACAAATTTTCGTTTGCCATAAACTTTTGCCCTTGCTGACTTTCACTACTAGGTTCCTCCCTCTTAACCTCAATGATTTCATCCACTTCAATATTGTTTTAATCCATTTCACTCACATCACCATACAATGTGTATGATGCTTTTATCATTCGATCTACAAGATAACTTAGGTCCCCATCATTCAAAGTTACATTCATTCATGTCTGATTTATAATCACTATTGTCTACAGAACCAGCCTCACACAAGTCCTTCTGTTCATTCAACAGCTTAACCTTTACAGCCACATCTATAGTCACACAGTCTGGTCTGTTAAGGCCACTCATTATGTATCACTTAATACCAAAACAGTTTTTGCTATGAAATTAACTTATTCTCATTCACTCTTCTTCTGCTGCTCTGCTGCTGCTGTTGCAGTTTTCATCTGGATCTGCACGGCTGCAGCAAGTTGTAATTCCTCAGCAAGGCATTTTGTTTAGCTCCACTCTGCCGTGTCCACCTGCATGCTGATTGGCTGCTCCTGTACTCAGTGGCTGCTACCATAGAATCCACTCACTGATGGATTGCTGTTATATTGTGGCCATGAAACCCATGCACTCTGATTGGCTGTTGCACCACTTCACTGTAAACCACTGTTGAGTTCACTGTTCAAAGTTCACGAGTTCTAGTTGATTTTGGCCACCTACAATAGTCCTCACCTGGGGCACCTTCTTTATTTCTTAGTTAGTTGTCCTCGCTGTTGATGTACTGCATTGTGATACTGGCTAAAAATGGGGTGTGGAAGTACAACACTGACTACTTTAAGTAATGTAGCCGAAAGGTGTTTACTTTCACTGTTCACAACCCCCCAATAATACACAGTTATATATGGCCAGTGCAACTATTGTTTTAACTTTCTATAAGCCTTGTTAATAGTTTCCAGGCAAACCTCCACACACTGGTACAAAAGTTTACTATTGAACATCTACGAGCAGTAAAAACCTAACCACAAAGTTCACAGTTCTTTAAGAATAGAAAGGTACATATGGAGCAGATACTGTCATTGTTTTAACACGTGGCCTAATTGTGTTACACTCATTTCAAGGTTTCTCATCTGAAACTCGACTGTAGACTGGCTGTCTTGGGACCAAAAATTGGGCCCTTATAAATCCTCATAATAATAGGTACTGAAACTTCACATTGTTCAATGTTTAATTTACAGAAATTACAATTAAAACTCAGCTCATTAAATTAACTGAATACATAAAAAAATTCTGTCTTTTTAACAGTTTCTTCTACTAAAAGAGTTAGGCCAAATTATTTGTTTAAATCATGAAATTAACAAATATAAGTACACAAAAAAATACATATGACAAAACTTTTAATTACTTTGGAATTAATTAAGGGCTGGCTTTGCTAACATGTTTTCGAATAGATCCAAATGGATCCTTTAAGAATACTATTAGTTGTTCCTCCAAATGTTTATAATTAGTACAGAATTTATATTTGTTTATAAGTCAACAACAGAATTTAACTTACGAAACAATTACTGATTTCACCCTATAACAAAAGATACTAACTAGAAATAGTCTAAATAAATTAGAAAATCAATTACATACATAAAACTAAGCACAAAACTTTACCTGGTAGTATATTCTTTTAAACCTGATGGCCATCCTTTCTCTTCTATGAAAATGCAGATTATACTCACGTATGTTAATTGTAATTAGTCAGACACAAAAAAATGAATTTTAAGAAGGCAGATAGCAAAATGAGATGGAAAGTAAAAAATATCCCAGCTTGCTTTGTCACAAGATGTGATGACTTGTGATGAGTAGGGAGTAGTTAAACGGTGAAAAAGATGAAGCTGAAATAAAGCATGAAAAACTGATTCTTAATTATGGTATAAAACATAGTTATAGCAAATTTTAAGGGAGGACACACTTGAAAATGCAAGTGTTAATGATTTTTTAAAATGATGAATTGAAGTATAGAATAACAGAATACAGGTGGAATAGTTACAAGTAGCCCTCATGCAGGCTGAATTTAAAAGGCAGACAGAAATTAATATGATTCTTGTATTTTTCCCGGCGGACATAATGTTCCAAAATCTTTCAGACCTGCACTTGGGACAGCGAAATATCGCAAGAAGAATTGTCGCTGTCCCGAGTGCATGCCCGAAAGATGATGGAACAACAGAAATTAATATGTCTGGTTAATGAAGCAAAACTTACAAAGCAGTATTTCTATTCTTACACTTAAAAAATTTAACCAGTTAGTTAATGAACTATGCTAAACAAGGTATGATACAGTTTCTCATTATTCTTGTTACTAATTGTTCTTGTATTATTTTATCATGTGTTTTATGCTATTTACTTTTATATTATTTTCATTGTTGTATTAGTTCTAATCCTGTTATAACTTCTTTCACATTTTACACTCCACTGCGTCTCATGTTGGCATCCCATACTGAAATATTTTTGTGATTGTGACCTGTGTCATCACCAATTAGTGACAAAGTGTCACATCTATTTTATCTATCTCCAGAAACATGTAATGATATGGAGCAGTATCGGGATGTGCCATACAGCCAATCATGCTAAAGATTTGCAGCAGGAGAAGCTCACAGTGCCATGGACAAGAGGTCCATAGCATTGAGCCCTTCATGAAGAAAAATAAAACATACTATTTTGTACTGTATAAAGTGTAAAATTGTAGTCAGACCAGTTCCCTCTATATTTTAGTCAGCCTGTTATCATTCTCATTCTCACAGTCAGACTGGGCTTATGTAATGAAACTGGTCTGACTACATCACGTTTTATGCACCAAGTGTAATTTCTGATACAAGAAGTTTTATCACGCGTTTTGTGATGCCTTTTTCTAATTGCCATAAATTTTTTAAATGTTTCTTATAAAAATTTACCTGGACTAGTTTCATGAATATAAACGTCAGAGAAGTATGTCAGCATGGGGAAATTTAATAATCTTTGACGAGTGTGGTGTCATCTATGTGTTTAATATCTATGGGCTATCAGTGGGTAAAGTAAAAGTTGCTGTTGAGAGAAGTTGTGTATGGCCACATGTCATCAAAGTTGGGCGAGTTTTGCCCACTATGTCTAAATTACAATGGTCAGAAGTATTTTTTTTTTTTTATAATTGTGAACCTCAAAGAAAAGTGTTATTTAAAATTAGTGAAATGATTTCAAGAATGTATCAACAAAGTGAAAACTGAAACGTGTTCATTGTTTTGATTAGAATTGATACAACATGATCAAACCCATGAAACCCTGCAAATTCAAATATTTTGTCAATATACTAGAGAAAAGAGAGAAAAAAGACCCCTAGACATGAACCAGGAGAAGCAATGAAGAAGAATTTTACCAGCTAAGTACCGATTATTTTGATCAGTCAACAATTCTGAACTTTTGACATTGTTTACTCAGTATGCTGTTAGAAAGGACAAAGTATATGTCCTGAAAATCAGCAGAGACAGAATTTAAATAATTCATTTGAATCTGTAATTAAAAGGTGGGGGATCAGAAACACCAAAGACAGATGTCCTTTCCATTGCCTACTACAGAATCCCTCCTTGGAGGGGTGGGGATGGGGATGGGGATGGGGTTGGGGGGAGGGAGGGCAGGGTGTTGCATCAATGATGGGCCAAAGAATAATGATGGTTCTCAATCCTATAGAACAGACACGAAGAGGTTCTCCCCATAGGCCCCAGAAAGTTGTCTCAAGACACTGTTCACTAAGACATAAGTTTGTAAATATTCAAAGAAAACAACATTGTACTGCATTACATTGTAAATGTTTCCTTTAACTTGAAAAATACATCAACATGATATTTAGAGAGAGTAGAATGAACAGTCATTAAAGTATATAGGATAGTGGAAGGGGAGGATTCTTGAACAGAAAATGGAACAAGAAGAAATTCAGTGATCAATTTGGCATCACGCTATGAAATTCCCAAAAGAATGTGAATCTCCTGAGGACTTTCAAGCTATGAATGCCTTGACCACATCTGTGTTATATAATTCTTTTTACTTATCACTGGATGGTTTATGAGAAATATTGCTTTAGGATGTGGAACATTCACTACTTTATAAAGGCCTGCAGAAAAACTTGGTAGTTTCCTTCTTTATATTGGAACCAGGATGATAAGCCTTGACTAGCAGCTTACCATCCACCTTTAAATTAGGTGTTTCAGTGTTACCACTATGCCTATTGGCTCTAATTTTGGCCATTTTCTTTACTTAATTTTTCCACAAATTCATGAATATTGTTCTTATGTTGAATTATTCCATCTGGCTATTTAAATAGCTTTAATAATAATTGCCCAATAAATTTTCTATTTAATACTTCCCTTTTGTGAAAGTCCAGGAGGTAAGTGAAGAAATTCATTTAAAGTAAGCTGAAATTCTGGTACATTTGAGTCCAGGTAGTATGTCAACTTGAGCAATACACGCTACCAAGTTTTCCAATTCCCTTCATTACTACTTCCAAAAGGTTAATTGAGGTAGTATTTAGAAATGGTGTATCACACTCCTTCCCATGCTGAAAACTGTTTAACATTATTGCTTATAAACTGTGTACCATTATCAATAAGTAATTGCCTTGGTTTTCCCGAAAAGTAATCTCTTAAAAACCTGATCAACATTCAGCTGCCACAGGCGTGTAAGTTAGACTTCTACTGTTTGGTAAAGGCCTGGAAATGTCCACAGCTGTCAAGTGATTTTGGTACTATAGGTTTAATTTTGAAATTCAAAGCATTACTGCTGTCTTTAACTCTCTCACATGTCACTGGTACGTAAAACTTTTTTCACTTTTCTCCTTAAATTTTTAAAGTAGTAGAAATTAGTTATATGTCCAAAGCACTTACATATTCCAAAGTGTCCACAATCTTTACCAAGTACCTCACAAGGTCATAAATGGCTATAACTGCGATGCATATTTTCCATTACTCTGAACATTATTTACTCTCAAAAATAAAGTGTTAACACATAACAATCACTTACTTTTATCCTTTTAAGATAACTTTCCAAGGTTACAATATGATCAAAATATTTTTAATATCTTAAATCGTCTCCTATTTTTCAGGTTAACAAGCTTACATCATTGTTACAGTAACTTATTGGTATAACATTAACTCTAAATATGGTTCCAGTTCTTTGAGTTCTGCTCTCATTATTCATACCTAATGGCAATGAGAAAAGCGCATCAGGCACTACATTAAGTGTGCATTTGATGTAGTTAATTTCTAACTGGAATTCTTGTAAAAATGAAACCTGTCACATCAATTGTTTATGCAACAATATATTCTTCATTAAGAATGTCAAATTCAACTTATGCTTACTAAGACTTAGATGTTCATTCTTTCCAGAATTCATTCTCCTTGGAACAACTCACAACCCAACCAAAATTATTATGCATCCATGACCAGTTTAAATACTTGATTCATTTTATGATGGTGTAATATCTTAGCATCTAGAAGAGCTTACTTAATCTTAATCGAAGATTCAGCTGAACTGTAGTTACATAGCCATGTAGCCCTTTGTTTCATGTTTTATGAATGAGGATCACTCATGGCCTGGACCCTCAAAAATTGTCTACAGAAGCCAGATAAATATAAAAATACTGCAATTTTTTGTACATTCTTGGAGCCTGAACTAGCTTTTATAACTTGTATTCTTTCTCAGTCAGGTTGTATTCTGTTTATCCCTACAATATAATCCAAAAACTTTAAATCTTGTTTTCCAAAATGTGTGTTAGCAAGTTTTATTGTTAATCTTTTTGTTTCTGGTCAGAGTAAAGTTCATGTCAGTAATTTACAATGACCTCCTGAAGTCTTGGAAACTAGTAATAAATTATTTTCATACATTGTTAATTCTTATACAATGAATTATCTAGAGCATAAATGAAAACTGCTAAAGAGATGTTCAAACCAAATGGTAGTGCTTTAAGTTGGTAAGATTTTTCTTCAAATAAGGAAGATGTATATAATCTTGACTCTCTGTGTAATAGTACTTACCAATACCCCATATTAAACTCATAAAGCTAAAAAATTTGGCTTCCTTGAACTTTGATAACAATTCTTGTACAGTCATAGGTCTGCCTCATTCAGTTTCTATGTGGTTATTCAGTGTTTGTGTATCCAGGACTAATAAAACAGCTTCTGCAGGCTCCATAACAACTAATATCATATTATTATAGACACAAAGACTGCATTCAGCAATGTCATTCAGTCATCTTTTGTATTTATTCTCTCATTGTAGTTTAAAGGGTAGGTCTTACAAAAGGAAGGATTATCACCCTTTACATAAACCTACACATATATCCCTTAATTAACTCTAGTTTATCCAAAAATAAATTTTTAAATTTCAATACCATTTTGTTCTAATTGAATTTCTGTTCTTCTGATAATGTATCTAATTCTTGTGATTTTGGTTTAATGCTTTTAAGACCCTCTTCTTGTGGTCATTCTCTCCCATCTACTACAGTTATATTAATAGAAACAGTGTTGATTTAACACGTCATATATGGTGAATTCAGTCCAATGCAGGTAAACAAGACTAGCAAATGCCTTTAAGATCTTACAAAATAATCGCATCAAAGCTGAAATCTAGATAGTAAGGAATAAAAATACAGTAATAAACAGTCAAATGGTGATTTATTGTTTTAAAAAATACTGCATGACTGTGGCTTAGTAGCATCGAAAACTTTTTACAATTAGTTGTGGCTGCTTGGGGTACTAAGCTGAGAGGAATGCTGGGGGGTGCACAAGTGCAAGATTCTTACACAGTGCATATCACAATCAACAGCAAAAGCTGACACAGAAGAAAGTGTATGGTGGGAAAAATTGGGCATCAAGTTATAAGTTGAATGTGTGGTAAAATGTTCTTGAACCATCCCTGAGTACAGGCTACTATGTGGATATGCTTCATCAAATGTTGATCTTTTTTAAATTCAAATAAATAATTTTGAAAAGGTATACTACATTTCAAGGGGCAACGGCCTTGCCGCAGTGGATACACTGGTTCCCGTGAGATCACCAAAGTTAAGCGTTGTTGGGCGTGGCCAGCACTTGGATGGGTGACCATCCAGCCGTCCTGTGTTGTGGCCATTTTTCGGGGTGCACTCAGCCCCATGATGTCAACTGAGGAGCTACTCGACCGAATAGTAGTGGCTTCGGTTAAGAATACCTTCAAGACGACTGGGAGAGCGGTGTGCTGATCCCACACCCTTCCTATCCACATCCTCCTCTGAGGATGACATGGCGGTCGGATGGTCCTGGTAGGCCACTCTTGGCCTGAAGACGGAGTGTATACTACATTCCACATTATCTGTGTTCCATTTGACTATTTTCTTGTTGAAATCATATAACACTCTGTTATCAGTTAGTGAACCCAAGCGTATATTTAGATTAAAATTAAGTATGACTAGCAATGCCTCGTAAATGGTCAATGTCTTAATTTTAACTGACAGCCACATTTCTTGTTTGATTTATTTTTCATTATTATATATAATTCTGATAACAAATACTCCATTTACCAGTAGTGAAGGACATAAGTACTTATTCCCTATTACTAATAACCATTTCAGTGATATTAACAATATTTTACAACCAGGACCTATGTCACCCTCTACAGCTGGTTTTACTTGCTGCTTCCTAGCTTTTGTCCATATTTGCAACTGCAAATACATTTCATGTATTTTCTGTATGAGGACCTACTGTTCCACTGTTATTTCTTGAAGCCTGATCCTGCCCCAGAACATATGGTTGTATTCAGGTGACTGGTTTTAAAAGATGTGTCAGTCAGCATATTCATACATACACTGTTACTGTTGTCAAAATTAAATGCCTGAGTGTTGTTACACTCTTGATTTATCAGTCTATTGTTATTTTGTTTCCTCACTTTACAGTATTTACTTTCACTTTCTATTGAAGCTGTGGTGGATATTGGCTTCAATCATTATTATCTGATCAAATATGTTCCCCTTTAGATAGTGATCTATCAAATACTCTTAAAAAGCAAGTATATTCATCCTCATTTTCTGGTTTAAAGTTTGGAAACTGCTGATTGAAATTTGTTCCATTCTCTCGGTGAAGTTTTTTCACTAGCTCTATTGAGAGGCCGTAGTTTTCCTTTAAGCTTCTTACTATTAAGCTCATTGTTAGTTTACGCTAACTCTTCACAAATTCACTCTAACTATGCCTTTGTCTTCTCTGTCTCAACTGAAGAATTTCAACAATGTAGGAAAAGAGAGATTTCTACTTACAATAAGGAAGAAACGTCAAGTTGCAGACAGGCACAATTAAACGACACTTATATAAAGATTTTGGTAGTATACTGACAGATGATTCAATCTTTTCCTAAGCAATGTGCTCTATTGCATCACTAACACATTCCTCCAATGATACAAGAATGGAATCTGAAACTGCAGTTTTGTCTGAATCATTATTTTGTTCTAAAACATTTAATCTTATTATAGTGTCTGAAATTAGTTTGTCTATTGCAGTAAATTGCTATTTCACTAATGTTTTTAGTTATTTAATATTCTTATTAACATCTCTAAATTAGTCATTTACCTCATTTCTCACAAAATCGTGCTGTTTAACTATATCAGAATCTAACTCCCCTTTTAAATTTGTGATAGCTGATTGTAACATAATCACTGGTATTTTATTATTTATTTCTAACTTTTCTTGATGTAAGTCAGACATGTATTGATCCACATTAGTATTATTTACATCTAACTTTCTATTTGTTTCAAAAACAGCTAGCTCATCTTTAATCCGCAAAATGTCTTTAGACACATTTAATTCAGCAATATGATTTTCAAATCTAACAACCTAGGCCACTACCTTTTTTTATATTTTATTTATTTATTTATTCTTCTCAGTCAGCTAATCAATAAAGCTTTTAAAGCCATATCACCATTGAAAATAATAATAATAATAATAATAATAATAATAATAATAATAATAATAATAATAATAATATTGGCTTTAACATTGGTTGCCAAACTCAGGGGAGCAGCTTGCTACATCATGATGTTAACTGGGTCCATGTCACTGTAGCTCAGTGAGGTTGGATGGTCTTAGGTTGTCAACTATTGAACAACTGTTGCTTAGTAGCTGCAAAATTACTGAAGTCTCAATGAATATAGCCTTTGCCCTCAGTAGTTGGCCATTGCAAATCTTCTATCTCATGGGCTTAATACCCTTCTGTGAGGTGACTTTGTTTTGTTTAAATGTTTAACTTTCAGTATGCCGGTTTTAAGCTGTTTACTTCTCCTTGATCTTTCTTTGTTTACTCAGTTTTCAAAGACAACAGTGATAACTTTCCAGTTGATCTTCAACTAAAATTTAGATTTTTTCTTGATTAATTCTGCTATCTGGATATCTTATTCATCAGTTTAATTTACTTTTGGCAGTACTTTTTTAGGGGTCCTTTCACCAGGACAAGGATGTAATTTTCCTTGATGCATTCAAGCCCAGATCTGAGTTTGTTAACTGACAGCTATTGATCTCTCCAACTGAAATATTCTTATGTAAGACTGTGATAGTGCAGATATCCAGACTTTGTCACTTTTGCAGTGTTGAATTTGGGAGATAAATTAGTCAACATGTATGGAACTATTAGGAATAAACAAGAAAAGACCATCTGTAAAAATTTCCTGTATTGCTGCCAAAATACAAACGCTTCTTCCAATCACTGTTATATAATGTAAGAAACACCACATAACTCAGTACCTATAATACTGTATCTGTCAATCTGACAAGTCAAAGATTTACAAGAGAATCATTATGCATTTCAAAACAAGTCCTTTTTTACTTTTATCTCTTCTTGTTACACATCTGTTGCACTTGATCCAATGTAGATGCACTTCTCTCACCTTGGGCGATGATCCATGGAGCATGTGCAAATGCCCCTGCAGGGACTGCCACTTGCATATTTAATGTGACTGTTGTCCCACCTGGAATACACACATCCCTTCAAATTACATGTCACATAAAAATATAAACTAAAAAGATACATGATAATTGTGCTCTTGTAAATATTAAATTGTTATGTCTTCTTATAGTTTGTGAGCATCATTCATTGGCAGAAAAGGTAGACATACGCATACATATCAGTTCCAGAATGATGTGACATCACAACAAGAGAGTTTGTTTCTGTATTGTTTATCCAGTGTAGTTTCAATTTACCACTTCACAAATTATAATTTTTCCCATGTTGGTCTCACTGTATTCAACTCCATTGACCTGCAAAATATACAAAAAGGTTTATGACTTGTTGCATCAAGTAAGACATAGTTCAACTATATTCACAAGATGTTATTTTATTACAGTATATTTTTATGGTACTGTACTTATTAATTTTTAAAAAACACACTTATTATAAAAGCACTGAATCAACTGTGATTTTTTTCTTTTTTTTTTTAATTTTAATTTTTAATTTTTTTAAATAATTAATGTAAACTTGCCTGTTCTCATTCTCTGCTATAGAATTCTATTTCATGGAAGTATCTTTAATTAAATAGTATCACCTGATCGCATCAGACTATTAATTAAAAATATGATGCATTCATAAATTAATTAAATGCTCTCTGTCATTAAATAAATATCTTTAAATGCATGTTGTGAGCCAAATAGTGAGTACTCACAATCAATATAAATATAATTCTTCAACTGAATAATCAATCAGACACTTCAACAAATTAAATGTTGTCACAATATAAATGTGTGCAAATCACTGCAGAATAGTAAGAAATGAATTTGAGTGTGAAAACTGTTTACATTCTTCCCATGAATGATGTTGTGATGAGCTTAAATAAAATATTCTATTCTTCGTACATGTAGATAATTAGTATTCTTGGATTAGCATTAGATACTTAAGTAAATGCTAAGAAAACAGTAGTTGATAAACATTACACTTTCTAAGTGGTCACTTTCCTGTCAATTTTATTATGTAAATTCTAGCCTCTTTACACAGAAGTAGAATGGAGCAGATCAATTACAATTAACTGTTATTACAGTCTACAGAATTAGTTTATGATTGACATTGTTCTCTTTTGCTGTAAATAATCATTCAAGTATGTTGTTACTAAGTTGTCCTGCATTATATTTTTTTGTAGTCAACATGTTGGAAAAGAAGTTAGGCTACTTGATAATGACATTTGCTCAAATTCACACATCTAATCATTAATAACCATACACATACTTTCAAAAACATCCCTTATCACATACACAAGGGATATTCTTGAAAGTATGTCTGTAGTGTCAGTTAAGTAATGAGATATGTGCATGACTTAAACAGCTTCAGCAGTTTAAGTGATGAAGTCTGTTTCTTTATGTGTTTTTAAATAACCTCCTTCATACAACTCAAAAGAAAGCACACAGATAGCTCATTTGCCAAAGGAGAATGAAATTATATACTCTGGAGCATATGTAATCAACCAGCTTCAATCTCATATAAAGGAAGGAACTGGAAATCTCTACTAATTAAAAAATAAGAAATATACTTCATTAGCCAATCCTCCTATAAATTATCTTATTATTGAGATTCAAGGATTTGAAATTCTTGTTAGCATGGAACACAACAGCACTCATCGTAAAGCTGTATGAACAGTAGTAATGTATAGTAAACAGGCTTCTGTTACACAACTAGTTAACTATTTTATTTGAAAAATACATATGTAACTAAGTAAATATTTAGCTACCAAAGAAGACAAACACCAGCTGTTTAATAGAACTAAGGAAGAAGCAGCTTTTTTTCAGAGCAGCAACTTTACTTCTGATTAACTAGGTTACATTTAGCTGGTGTTAGCACAAATAGTATTAAATAGTACAGTGATAGTTCCCTTTAAAAACAGTGTTTTAATGAATATTACATGAAATGTTTGTCATTTTTTTAATGTTACCTTGATTATACCCACATCTCTAGTGGTTCTCCTTCTTGAAAGGATCTACGGAAAATGACAAAAGAATGAATAAAATAAAGAATGAGTCATGAGCCACAAGACTTTTGAAAAGTCCTCTTGATTTCAT
Organism: Schistocerca nitens; assembly: GCF_023898315.1. NCBI lineage: Eukaryota > Metazoa > Arthropoda > Insecta > Orthoptera > Acrididae > Schistocerca > Schistocerca nitens. The sequence goes on along the minus strand of NC_064618.1, from coordinate 579,477,968 downwards.
CCCAGGAAGTTTGGGTGATGCCAGTGACGAACATGGAGACTATTTTCATTACAACATCAGGCAGATGGAAAAGTTACTGCTGGAATACCGGTATGAAAGGAAAGTGCTGATGGTCACTTCATTAAGACATACAACAGGCAGTTAATGAAAGAAAAAGCTGTACTACATTCTTTAAGGAGAAGAGAGAAAGGAAATATGAGCCAATGGACACATTCATGTACCTACTTCATACAGACCATTGTTCACATTGAAAAATTGAATTACATTCATTCCAATTATATGTATTTTTCTAAATTTCTAGTTTATACAAAAGTTATTTTGTGACAAAATGGCAAATGTAACTAAAAATATTTTTTTCTGGACTTATAACTGAAAAAAGAAGTTTATGACTTGCATCATATACAATGTGCTGCAAATATGCAGTCTTTGGTCTAAACTGTACAAACATTCATGTAATTGCATAACTGTGTACAAAAACATTGAAATATCAGAGGCAGTCTGTTTCAAAATGTTTTCAAGTTTTAATATGGGAGGTATTGCCCAAATGATGTAATATTTTGGCAAGCTGATTTTTTGCCAGCTTCAGGTAGTTCTGATAACTATCTTCTGCTATTTGTCACCTTACATATCCCCTCATTCCTGCTGTCGATCTTGGATCTGTGGTAACTGGGTTTGGCTCTGCTGAAGAGCTAGAAAGGGAAGATCCTCCACACCATTCCAAATGAAAATCTGAGACTGCACTATGGAGATGCACCTTGTCCTTATCAGCAGAATCTCAACCTAATGGTAGTGACAGAGATACTAAGGACTGCAGCACATGTCCCAATTGTGCACTTCCCCTCCGTGTCACCAACAGAGCTGTGCCCAGGTACTTTAGGCCCAAGACTGAGAGCAGGAGGAAAGGGGTTATATAAAATGACCTCAGTAGAAGTTGATAAGTGATTACTACTGCCTGAGAACTACAACATGTCAACTTGTCAAAGTATTACATCATTTGGACAATGCCACTTGACCAAATACACAAAAACATTTCTAAATCATCATCTGCTGTGAAAGTCTAAAATCATACAGAGGCATCTAAAAATACTGATAAAAAGTGGAAGTCAAACTTTGTGTTTGTTGGATGACAGAGTCAGTCTTAGGAATGTTATGTTGCAACTGGCCCAGAACTCATGGACAGTGAACTTAAGATAAATTTTTTTTAGTTTGGCTTAGAGCTCAGTTTAGTGATTTAAGGTCTCTGGGAAAATAACTTTGTAAAGATCATGTAAATATTCATAATGATTTTTTGCTAAATTAGACTGTGTACCACTCTGAAAACTTCCAGTTTTAATCTGCCAGGAAGTTTCAAAATATTGTGAACTTGGCTGCAGAGGGAAAAATTTATTTTGGAAAGTACCCCTAGGCTATGATGAAGCCAGTTCTTCCCCCTATCTTTTATCCAAGAGTGCTAGATGAGCAAGGTTTATAGCAGAGCTCTGCTAAGGCGGAACCATAACTGTGAAAATGGTTTATGGGTTATGTCTGGATAGATTAGCAAGGTTCCAGGTCTGAAACCCATTCTGGAACACAGAAAGTTGCCATGATGTTCCATTACCAATAACAGCTGGTAACAGAGTAAATCCTTAATTATACAACTGAGTATTGCATCAAAACTCCAGTGACACTATCCTGACACTATTTTGAATATTGTATCACTTACTGATTGGTATGACAATATTAGCACAAAATATTTTACTTAGTAAATGCAGATCTTGTGTAATTAGTTAAGATGACTGAGTCGCAACACATGGGTGTGGCAGATGGGATGCTCCTTATATGGGCATATCACACATAGCACCAAAATGCTTCCTGTAAGACTACTCACATAACTAATTGTCAAAAGCAATCACTGTAACAAGCGTACTATCTATTCTGCTTTCCAATGTTTTAATGGAAATATATTAAGGTGTTTGAAAAGTGGAAAATCTAGGATGGACTCTAACAATATTATGGAAAGAATAGCTACTACTCATCATATAGCAGAGATGTTGAGTTGTGGATAGCAAACCAAAAGACTGTCAGAAAGTGAGCTTTTGGCCAACAAGGTCTTTGTTGGAAATAGACAACACACACACACCATAATTACGATACACGACAATGTAAAGATCTCCACATACAAGCTGTAACAAGGACCAGAAGTCAAAAACATGTATGTAATCAAGGCATCAAACTTTTAAATACACTACCAAAACATATCAATGAGCTGGAAAATGAGGATAAATTTAAAACTGTTATAAAGAACCACATGTTTGACAAATGTTATTACAGCATAAGTGAATATCTCTGCACAACTGTATAAGAATATATGTTTAAGTTAATGTGACAAGTGAAATTACATCAGTGAATATGTCTGTCAAGCACATAAGAAATTATGTTATAAAAACACTTATATAGTTGTGTATTTTATTAAACATAAGATAGATTCATATGAATCCAGCACAGATAAAAATTTTGTAAAGATATTATAAAGTTGTTAAAATGTGCCCTGACAAATCCTATATCACAAATGTGATCATTGGGATGATAATAAATAAATAAAATAAATAAATACATACATACACATACACACACACACAAACACATGACCATAGTTTCTGGCTGCTGAGTCCAGCACCTCAATGATCCTTTTTATAATAATATTAAAATTTTTGTTTCTTCAAAATTGCTGTTGATGCACTTTATACTTTCAACAAGGAGCAATACTTTAGCCTGATTAGGTCTAAAAAGTGAACATTACCAACTTGACCTCATGTTTTAGGAGAAAAAACTACTCTTGCAAGATATCACCACCAGCAATTGATCTCATGTGAAAATTTGGGCCATAATTCTGAAAGTAGCCTCTTACGACCTTCTGAAAGTAAAGTTTTTAAACTTTGACATGCACCACTTGTTTGTCACCCACTCTGCTTGCAGCTGCTTCATGCCCAACTATGAAGTAGTGTACAGAGGAGTGAGTAAGAGATCTGTGAAATACTTTTCATTGTATCATAGTTCACTATTTTTAACCTGTAGCTGATGTCAAAGATCCCTTTGAACATTTTTCTGTTGTGATTCACAAATGCATTGTAAATGAATGAAACAAAAGAGTGCATCATTAAATAAGGAATGTAGCCATGGGCATCTGCAGAAATTTTTGTAAGAGGGGACAAGATGCTAAAATTGCGTTTTTGTACCAAAAAGGAGGCTAAAGAGAAGCTTGATAAACATTATGGTGACTCTGCACCTTCGATTAGAACAGTTTATAAGTGGTTTTAAAATTTTTGGAGTGGCCATATGGGCACAAGTGATGCTGAATGTTTTGGATGCCCTGTGGAGGTTATGGCTCCAGAAATCATTGATAAAATCCATGATATGGTGATGGATGACAGAAGCGTTAAAATTCATGAGATTGCTAGTGCTGTGGGCATCTCGAATAAATGGGTACATAATATTTTGCATAAACATTTGGACATGAGAAAGCTGTCCGCAAGAGGGGTCCCGCAATTGCTCATGCTTGACCAAAAACGGAATCACGTGAAGTGTTGCAAGGACGGTTTGCAGTTGTTCAGGAAGAATCTGCAGGACTTGAAGCCTCATTCCATCACTGTGGATGAAACATGGGTACATTACTATACTTCCAAGACCAAACAACAATCTAAACAATGGGTTACCAAAGGAGAATATGCACCAAAAAATGTGAAGACCAGTCCTGCAGCCGGAGGGTTATGGCAACTGTCTTTTGGGATTCACAAAGGATAATCCTCATTGACTATCTGGAAAAGGGTAAAAATATTACAGGTGCATATTATTCATCATTACTGGACCATTTGAAAATCGAACTGCAAGAAAAACATTGGTGATTGGACTGCAAAAAAGTCCTTTTCCATCACGACAATTCACCAGCTCACGTCTCAGCAGTTGTGCCCTCAAAATTAATGGAAATGGGATTCCAACTCATTTCACATCCCCCCTATTCTCCAGACTTAAATCAATCCGACTACTATTTGTTCCCCAATTTGAAGAAATGGCTGGCAGGACAAATATTTTAGTCAAACAAGGAGGTGATTGCAGCAGTAACTAATAGCTACTTTGCAGACTTGGACAATGCCTATTATTCGGAAGGGATCAACAAATTAGAACAGTGTTGGACAAGGTGTATAAGTCTAAAACGAGACTACGTCAAAAAATAAAAAAAGGTTTATCCCAAACATGTAAGTAGTTCTTATTTTTGCATGGACTTTTCAAACACCCCTTGTATTATAGCAGTGACTGCAAATACTGACACTGTTAAGGCTGCTAATTTTTGCTATTTTCATTCATTGTTGTCATATGGCATAATGTTTTAGGGAAAACAGCCAATGGCAAATAAAGTATTTGTCACTCAGAAAAGAGCAATCTGAATTCTAAGTGAAGTGAGTAGAAATCATTCATGCAGAAATCTTTTTAAAACACACTAAATATTAACAGTGACCTCACAATATATCCTATCTCTTATACCCTTTTTAGTTAAGAACCTGCCCAGGTACAAAGGAAACAGTGACTATCGTGACTATGACATGAGATCAAAACATGATTTGCAAATGGATGGTAAAAAACTGGAGCCTAGTACGAAAAGGTGTACAGTACTCAAGCAAAACGGTGTGTAATGCACTTCCTATGGACACAAAAAATCTTACTAGTGTAATACCGCAATTTAAAAGTGAATTAAAACAATATTTTCTGGAACACTCTTTTTTACTCTCTTGATGAGTTCTTTGACATAAACACTTCTATACTGTAAATTAGATACAGCACATTGACTTGTAATGTTTGCTTTTACCACTTCGTAACTGAACATGTCAGAATAACAATGTACTTCACTTCTAGCAAAGTTATAGCTTAATATGGAATACTTGTAATTTTATATTGTAGTGTTTTATACTCCTGTTTTACATTAGGAAATGTCTAACCTTGTAATTGTTAACGTATTTTGTTCCTTTACACATGCTGAAATTGGTATCTATTAGCATCTATAAGTAGGGTACTGTTCTCATGTATTACTGTGAATCATTCCAGATCTGTACAATTCTCTTGTTTACTGGATCTACGAAACACAAATAAATAAATAAATAAAAGTTGGGCAACACAACTCAGAAACATTAGTGTGAGTTGTTGGAAAACTGGCTTGTAACACATTGTCTCATATACACAGGTTGAAGAAATCAAACAAGTCTTAACACAAAAATGTTTCTACTGTTTCTAGAACTGAGTACATAAAACACCACATATTTCAAAACCCCACAAAAAGTTGCTGACAAACTGAACACTCCAAGTACTGGAATTTAATGTCCATTGTATGCAGCCAAGACAGAAGTAAGCTGCTGGGCTCTGAAGCCTGTTATATGTGTCTTTATTAATAAGGGAAACACTTTCAACAATGTCTAACTGCAATTTTATTGTCCTTTTAGCCACTCTTAATTGAACGAAAAGCTTTTTACCTGTCTGCATTCTACAGCAGAAGAGTTTCATGACGCAGAAGTACGAGGTGTGGCTAGTGATGACACTCGCACTGGCAGACCATTGTCAGCAAAAACTGATGCAAACATTGAAAAAATCGGTAAACTTGTTCGACAAGATCGCCATTTAACAATCAGAGCAGTGTCTGAGTTAACAGGAGTTGACAAGGAAAGTGTCGAACAAGTTTACCGATTTTGTCAATGTTTGCATCAGTTTTTGCTGACAATGGTCTGCCAGTGTGAGTGTCATCACTGGTGTCTTCGCGGCCATCTTTAAATAGTTTAAACCACTCAAACACTTGTGTTCGCGATAAACAATCATCGCCGTACAGTTGTTGTAACATTACAAACGTTTCACTTGCAGATTTTCCTAGTTTGAAACAAAATTTGATGTTAACACGCTGTTCTTTCTGTACACTCAACATTTTCCGACGCACAGACAAAACGTCAACTACTTAAAACAGACGCCACGGGCAGACTGAGTGCAGGAGGCAGATGAAACTCGAGCAGTAGGCGGAGCGAGAGCCACGTGACAGGCCACGCGACTTTCAGCCTTATTGCATTCGTTTTATTGTTTCACCAGTACTAGTCCGGTTTTTTTCTAGCCACACCTCGTATAGCGATGGCTTTAATGGCCTCACCAATACAGAATGCAGTTCTTGACAGCATTGCTGCACCTGTGCATCCACATGGCATCAGCCACTTCCTGAGCCTGGCTTGCCTTATAAACACACAGTATACTTTGCTTTCTATATTGGGTTCATTTTGTGTCATGACAAGGACAAGCTTTCTGGTCATGATTCAAAAAGCACTGAGGATAAGACATACTCACAGTATGCCATGGTACACATTGCATACCACAAGATGAAGCTTTTACTTCTGTGTTAGCTGTTTGCCTAAACCCTAGTTTTAATCACTACATGATAGCATCTACCATAGACTGAACATCATGTGCACTTTGGACAACAGAAAAACATAAAGCTTCAAAATAAACTTTAGTTTTGACCACAATAGTATGAGATTCCACAATAGACAGAACTGTTTGCAGATTAGGATTTGCCAATTCCATAACAGAAATGCAAATATGTGGATCTGATATGTTTTGTGTGATTGTATCATGTAACATGGCACTGCTATAACAGAGTTCACAATAACCCTTAAACCTAAATAGTCTTGTTAACATCATGAGTTCAGAAATCCACTGTCCAAAGGTATATGCTTGCTGACAAAAGTTTTCTGGGTATGGTACCACATCAGATTGTATAAAACTACTGATGGAGAAAACCAACATTTTGGCCATGGTTGTAACGACCTTCTTGATTTTCTCCAGCAATAGTTTTATACAATATAACATGGTACCATACCAAGAAAACTTTTATGTCGACTGACTCTGGCCACAAAAGCCTATGCAATTATATATGCTGACTGCTTCTTGAGTCAGAAAAATTTAAACTTGGTTGGTGTGACATGCACCTGACTTTCATAATGTTCAGTCAGCAGCTGAACCTTTTCATTATAACTAATAGTATCAGGACAAGAATCAAAGCACAGCTTTAAACAGAGATGGTACATGTTGTCTCTGAGTGTTGAAAGAAAAAAATGCTGTGTGTGCCATACCTGTAATGTTGAATGTGATGAAGTGGGCCTGATATTCAGACCATTTCTCTTCTGTGCCACTGAATGGGTGAAACTTAGGTGCAGCAACTGGTGTGGTGTTGATTGATTGGGGGAGGAAGGTGGTCATCTGTTGAACACTAAACAGTAGGCATCCAATCTGCTGTGCCTGAAACAGAACAACTTTGTTTAGAGACATTTGCTGTGGCCGCTCAAACAGGGTTAAACACTTGATATAATACACAGAAAGAATAGAATTAGAGAGAAGGCAAACACCAGATGGTTAAGGGAGGCACAAATGAACCTTTTGCAAACAGGTGATGAAAGTCAATATAATGATCATCCTTGGCACCAGTTATGGTAGTGGATGAATATACACTTTTCAGTATAATGATGGGTTCTTTGGTTTTCTCTGGGAGGACACCAAGTGGATAGTATGAAGCATAATTTTTTTTCACTTTATTGGGACATAGGTAGATGAATTACTTTGTACAATCCATTTCCATAGGAATGTCATGAGCATTTACAACGGTATGACTTGATACAGATAAATTACAAGTCTCTCACTCAGAGTACATTTAATGACAACTTGAGGATAGTCTTCTGCCTACGGGCTTTTGTTAAAGTTTCGAGAACATACCTTCACCGAAGAGTCAAGCAGTATATTGCTCCCTCCTACGTATATCTCGTGAAGAGACCATGAGGATAAAATCAGAGAGATTAGAGCCCACACAGAAGCATACCGACAATCCTTCTTTCCACGAACGATACGAGACTGGAATAGAAGGGAGAACCGATAGAGGTACTCAGGGTACCCTCCGCCACACACCGTCAGGTGGCTTGCGGAGTATGGATGTAGATGTAGATGTAGAATACACTGCTCACACAGCTGGCCTACTAGAAGATGATGCTGTCATCTTTCTTGATAATCAGGGACTGTGCTGAGCAGTAAGCAGAAGATCCAATGGGGTGGCATAGCAAAACTTTTCTGGGCATGGCTACACCAATGTTGTTCATACATCAATGTGGGTTACAGTGATTATCTCTTCTTGCAGTTGCATTGTGAGGTACCAACCTTGCTTTGGTACCTTGCTCTTTGCACAACACCAAAGATTCCATTTTCACAATTATCTGTAAATAAACATCTAAGTTTTTAACACAGGACAACTCTGAACTCACTGCTGCACAAAAAAGGGCATAGTTTCCTGTGAATAGCCTGTTTGAGGATTCCATATCTCAGTTTCCAAGAGGGGGCAAGGGCTCTCTCTTGTCACCTACTGCAGTCACCTAGGAGAGTAGCACCATAGAATTATTAACATCACTGTTGTACATTGTTTTCCTTGGTTCTAAAGCTGGCACTGTTAACATGAAGTACATTTGCTGGAGATGTGTTTTTCTTCACTGTGAATGACATGATTAAATTTTAATTCAAAAACCATTAAGTTCATTTCATAATATGAAATTGCAGTGCCTGTGTTATTTTGATTATAAGGCAAAGTCCAAAGGAACAGACACTGCAACGAATACAGCCATTATGAAATACATTAAATGAGTTTGCAATTGCAAATAAGGACAACAATCAGCTGTAGGATGGAATGACAACAACAGACAGGGATTCAAACCAAGATTTCCCACTTATTGCGAGTAGTCACCTTACCATTTGGCTATGCATGCATGACCCAGGGCCAGGCCCAAACCTCCATATGTCATCAGCCACGTGTCTATGGCCCCTACTCACACATCCAGTACGTATATTCTCATACAGGTTAGGCATTGTACTTGAAAGTCACTTGCCCAGTATCGGCAGATAATACAATACTGCAGTCTTATTCTGACTGTGATGCAAAGTTCTTTTGGACATGCATGCAGAACAAAACATATAAATTGATGTACATACAGGTACTCGAAATATGCACCACACCGTTAACACAGGTTGGTGGAGGCAGTTTCGTGCAAAGGGGGAAACTCACCTGTGCCCCCATGGGACCTGTTGTAATAACTGAAGCCATCACGACATGAACGTTATCTGTTATTGCAGACCACGTACATTCTTTCGTGCTGGTTGTCTTTGCATTCAGTGGTAATGTCTTCCAGCAGGATAACCATCTGTGTCAGAAGGACAGAATCAGCTATGATTCTTTGCAAAGTATGATAGTGAACTCAACATTGATGCCTTAAACATAAAATTTGCTTGATATGACCCCTTTGGAGCACATCTGGTTTCTATTGGGGGCCAACTCTGCACGCCAGAACTACTGGCCTATAATGTACAGGAATTGTGTGACTTGTGTGTGGACATCTGGTACCATGTACCTCGAGGAAATCCACCGAGAACTTATTGAATCCATGCCACCCAGGATTACATAGATGGACCAACACGCTATTAAGCAGATGGTTGTAATGTTTGACCTCATATGACTTTAATAGGACGTATTTAACTCAACTTCAGTTTGCTGATGGTGTTATATATCTTGCTGCTGGTGCAGATTAAATTCAAAACTTAAAGAAAGAACTTAACAGAGTAAGACTGCAAAAATCCTAAAAATCAATTATTATAACACCAAAATGATGTTTATCAAAATACAAAAAAAAAAAATAGATCAAATTAACAACGATGTCAAAGAATCAGGCATTTAGCTACACTGTTTAGGGGAGTTGAAAGCTATAGTTGAATGAATGGTTAAATGTATAAACGTAAAAGAAAAATCAGCAGTTCTTTTGGCGAACTAAACAAACTTTCAAAAAAAGTTTCTGAAGAGTTTCAAGTTGTAGATTCACAATTATGTGTATTTCAGCTTTGACCTAAGGCAGTGAGTCCATTCCAGACCATTCAAAAGCTGGTGGTTGCTCAGTGAGAAAGGGAGAGATATATGTTGGGATTTACTTAAAGAGACAGGGAGACAAAGAAATGGATAAGGGAAAAAAATGGAGTGGACGCATAATTATGAGTTTAATGAAAATGAAATGGAGGTGTATTGGATGTGTAGCAAAGTAAATGGATTATATATGGAACAAGAATATTCTGAGGTTAATTTCAAGAGATAGGTTGTGACAGAGACTTATTGATAAGTGAATACTGACAAAGAGCCGCAGGGAGTAGCTGCGCAGTTAGAGATGCCATGTAATGGATTACACAGCCCCTCCCTGAGAAGGTTCGAGTCCTTCCTCAGGCATGGGTGTGTGTGTTGTTCTTAGTATACGTTAGTTTAAGTGGTGTGTAAGTCTAGGGACCGATTACCTCAGCAGTTTGGTCCCTTAGGAATTGACATACACACACACACACACACACACACACACACACACACACACACACACACACACACACTACACTGACAAAGAAAATATGCAGGAGTGTTGTTGAAAACTATAATGCATAGACAAGTCTTGAGGGAGACTTTACTGAGCCATGGATATTGAGTGTGAAGTGGCCTTTTGTATCTTTCCTACACCTTTGCAGTTTCTGTCAGAGCCATCTTGGTGTAAATTCACCAACATATTGCTACAATATAAACAATCAGTACTGTAGCAATGAAGCTAGTTACAGTTGCTAACACAGCCTAAAGTATGTATGCTTAAACTCTGTGTTTAAGAACAAGTAATTACAAGTCATCTTCTTTTTACTTATTTTTTATTTTATTTTATTTTATTTTTTTGCATTCTACAAGAGTCGCTCCAAAAGTAATGCCTCCTATTTTTTTGTGGTGACTGGATGTTTGCGCCAGATGTCGCTGATGTAATGCTAATGCTTGGATCTTCCTCTTTCATTTGAAAGTGGGTCCGTTGTTCTGCGGTAGTTGGGCCAGCAGAAGAGTAATCGAAAATGGAGTCTGATATGGACGGGCGTGTGATTGAATTCCTCACTGCTGAAGAAATTGCGCCAATTGAAATCCACTGATGCTTGTTAAAGGTGTATAGAGACGATACAATAGATGTGAGCAATGTGAGGCAATGGGTACGGCATTTTCGAGGGTGTGCATAACAAGCCACACCACGGTCGACCTGCACAGCTGTAATCCCTCACAGTAAAGAGCGTCTAGATCAACTCATCCATGCAGATTGGCGGTTAATGGCCAGAGAATTGTGTGCAAAGCTGAATGTTGGCTGTAATGCCTTGGAAACGATTTTGGAACATATTGGTTATCACAAAGTCCATGCGAGATGGGTTCCACTGATGGTTACAGAAGTACAAAGAAACTCATTGAGTGGAAAGTTGTCGGGACCCACTGGACCAATATGAAGCTGAAGGTGATAATTTTCTGAACAGCATCGTTACCAGAGTTGAGATGCCGTGTCACCACTACGAGCCAGAATCCAAAAGACAGTGCATAGAATGGCGATATGCGAATTCTCTGTCAAAGAAGAAATTCAAGACACAGCTGTGTGGAGGTAAAGTGATGTGCACAGTCTTCTTAGATAGCTAGGGCATGGTTCTTCTGGACGTCCTGGAGCCTGGAGAAATTGTCAGTTCAGCAAACTACAAGATGACAATGACTATGTAGAAAGTCAGAATTCCTAGGGTAAGGTAAGAGAAAAAGACCAGCTTTCACTTGCAACATGATAACAACAGGCCCACACCAGTTTCGCGACCACGCAACTCATTGCAAAATTCGGCTGGACTGTCTTACCACATCCACCGTACAGTCCCGATTTAGCGCCTTCAGATTTCCATCTCTTTGAGCTTCTGAAAGATGGTCTACATGGCGAATATTTTCAAGGTTCGGATGCTGTTATCAAAGCTGTAAAGAAGTGGTTAGCCTTAGCTGGTTCCAATTTTTACAAGCGCGGCATGCAGACTCTGGTTCATCGTTGTCAAAAGTGCATAACAAATAGTGGTGACTGTGTGGAAAAATGACAGCTTGTAGCTGAAATAATGCTCTATTTAGCTTTGTTGTTGTTATTTATGTATCTCTTGTAGTTTCCATTAATAAAAATAGGAGAGATTACTTTCTGAATGACCCTTGTATAACATCTCCTCCTAAAACAAATCTGTTCAAATCCGTTCATTATCTTATGTCAATGCAGTAACTGTGAATATCAGTGCTATCTGTCAATAACAAATAAGTAGTTAGAATATTTTAGAACTGTATGGAAGTTGGGTAAGATTACCAAGAGACAAAGTGACAAATTTGATAAATCATGAAGATCTTGTAGCATATGGGCCAAAAAATATCTTGCGTCACAAATCACAAGGAAGCAAGGAACTGAACACATCCAAATGAAGTGTTCAAGACGTTCTGCACAAAATTTGTCCTGACCACCATGACTCCCAAACAAAAATGCGACACCTGGACTCCTGCTGCCACTTGAGTCAAATAGAAAAAAATGGTTATTTCTTTTCTGGAAAAGATATTCACGGCTGATGAGATTCAGTGTTATCAATACGAACCTACCACAAAACGACAAATTGCAGAATGTATCTGTGATTGTTCACTAAGATCGAAGAAAGTGGGCGTTGAACAGCATTACATAGAAGGTCTTTTCTGACAGTTTCAGATGGTTGTATAAATGTTCTGTAGATTGTACTCAATTGTAGAGCACCTGAAGCACTCATTTTAGCTTTTCTCCATTTTTTTTATTAATCCAGCCTCGAAACTTTTTGGACTGATGGGGTGGATTATGAATTTAAAATCAGTTTGAAAAAGACAGAACAAGTAACGGATATTGGTTAGCAGCAAGTATTGCGAGATCTATTAATTTGAAATCGGTCATCGGACGGATCGCTGAACATCATGAAATTCCAGGCTCAACATGTGTCTGCAGACACCCTAGATCAGTGGGATACCAACCTGACCATTGCCCACCATACAACCCGACAACCAGGAGTAATAGTCTGGGGTGCCATTTCTTTTTTATAGAAAGACCTCTTTTGATGTCATCCAAGGCACCCTTACAGCACAATGGTACATCGACGACATTCTACTCGACGTTTTGTGGCATATCATCCTGGGCTTACTTTTTAGCAAGATAATGCCCGCTCTCACACGGCGAGAGTTTCTACTGTTTGTCTTAGTTCTTGCCAAATCGAACATTGGCCAGGAAGGTCGACGGATCTCTTCCCAATTGAGAACGTTAGAAGCATTATGGGTAGGAACCTCCAATGAGTTCGGAATTTTCACGATCTAAGGCACTATTTTTTTTTTTTTATAATTGGACAGACATCCAATAACTCTGTCAACCAGTGTCAAGTCAAATAACTGCTTGCATAAGGATCAAAGGTGGACCAATGAGTTGTTGGCTTGCTCAGTTTGTGAAGCTCTTTCTCTTGAATAAAGCACATAATTTTTCTGAAATGGTAATCGTTTGTTTGTCTGTACATTTACATCACATCTACCGATTTTCATCCCCTTCGGATAACTTCTTCGTGGTGCGCCGTTTTTTTTTACCATTATCTTCAAATTGCACTTCACTCTTCACAACATACTTCATAAGAGAGCAAATATATTTTGAGGCTGTTGTTCGTATGTATAAGTTCTCAAACAGTTACCTCCATGAAGTTCGAGGATGAACACAAGATACTATAATTGCAACACATTTCTATGCAATGAAATTTTGTATCAATGAATGGAATTACAAACAAAAAATTATTCCATATAACGTCAATGAACTGAATTACGTAAAGTGAAGCATTTTTTAACGATGTCACCACCAAAATCAGCAGTTGTACGCAAGGCAAATAGCGCTGAGCTCAGTTGCTGGAGAAGATATGTAATCTATGATTTCCAATTCAAGTTCTAAACACGTGCACATCCAAGAATTTTGAGCACCTGGTTTTTCATATTTCCCCTTTCACCTTGGTATAATATTACAGATGATGTGTCTGGGCTCCTTCTGTTGTTGCATCAGTGTTGGACTTGATTATGGTGCTCGCATCATCAGAAAAGAGCACTATATCTGCTTTAACAGTGTATTATGGAAGATCATTCATATATAGGAAGAGCAGGCGTGGTCGCAGAATTGAGTTCTGTGAGCACCAGTAATAATTTACTCCCACTCAGAGGAACATTCATTATGAGAGCTATATGATATACTTAACATAATCATTTCTTCCTTTCGGCTTAATATGAAGTGAACCAATTATACACTGTACCCTGAAAAATACAAATTTTAAGTTTCTTCAAAACATTGTTATGATTTGCACAGTAAAATGTCATAAATAATCACACAAAGTCCCGGTAGGGCCAAATGATTATTAAGATATTTGAATGCAGCATGAGTGAAGTCGTTGATGTCATGTTTAGTGGAATCCAAATTGTAACATTCAGCCACCATCAAGCATTTGTAATCGAGAGGACGATTTCATGGTTTCTGTGATGATAAAATTGTGTTAGGAGCAAGCGGTGCAAACTTAGGGTTGGTTAGCAACTTATTTATTCGGTTCATTTGTGAGTGAACTGTTATACAAAAACTAAATTTGCCAAATCCTGATAAAGTGGACCCATTACTAAAAGGGATGAAGGCTTGGGAAAACATGAAGAAGAAGAGGAACAAGAATAAGATGTTGTATTGAAAATGTTTCATTCTAGGTAAGCACACACTTCTACTTTATACTACAAATGTAGCGACACAATAATAGCCATGGTTAGATAACGATTATTAATAATTGATACATTGTCTTTCGCCACATACAAGTTAGCTTTGCTGTAATAATTTCAGCGGGTTACCATCCTTATCGCGAGTAGGTGTATCTTTTTTTTTTATTTTCTAAACTTACTTAAACTTGCTCACTAGCAAATAATTGCACTTACAAATTTACCAAAGGCAAAAACTATGTTCTTCTCTCTATACAGTGAAAAATACTAAACTTTTATTTAGACTTTTTATGACACATTTACTGTCTCCTGACGAAGCATCTCCGTTATTCCTTTGACGTTAACTTGTTTAGTTTCTCTAGCTATTCATTGCCACTTGCAATGTCACATATATTCTACTTTCTTAGGGCTCGTTTATAAACTCGTACTAACACCATGTGTAATGCTGTAATTGAGAAAATTTTATCTGTTCAGTCGCACACTGATGTTGGCGTCTCCCTATCCAATACAAATGCCCTCTATTAGAAGTCTAGCTGACAGGAATAATTTAACAGCGCACATTTAGGAACATACTGCACTCTCCGCGACTAGTGCTGCGTTCTGTCTATCCTGCCACGTAATCAAAGTTAACTGCTTGATTTTCTCTTGTTGTCCAGTAATTTCTCTTTTGCTGTCTAATTATTACGTCCAATAGGTAAAGTCTCATTACAACTAATAATTCATTAAACCCCTTTACTTTAGTGTAGTCATGAACTTTTCTCATGATCACATTTAGTTAAATTATCGTGAGCCTGTACGCCCCAACTCTGGAGCCACTAGCTACCGTCGAATTAGAGGGCTGTTAAGACATTATTTAGTGAGGCTCGTAGCCAAGTAGAATCTGTCTACTGTTTGTTAGCGTAATAGGTACACTCAAGGCTCGTGAGCAAGCTTTGTAGATTTGAGACACGAAATTCCAGCGTTCTTCAAGATGACACCTAGATAATGGGACTCATTAAACTTCCAAATTGGTGCATTCCTTGTTACTGCCCAGTAACACAGCTCGATGAAACTTGTACCACACGTAGAAAGGACTGCTACAGTGTAATACGAGCACAGATGCTAAATGAAATCATGGATGGCAGAGCGCGCTCTACAACGTGCTCCCATGGACTCGTAAGAAGTTCTTGTAGCAGGGCGTTCCATTCCTCGACCAGTGTGATGGACAACTGCTGGATGGTCGTTGGTGCATGTGGACGTGCTGCAGTACTTCTCGCCAACTTATTACACATGCGCACGATACCGTTTCAGCAGATCATCGGTATGTTTCTTTCAATTCAATTTCTCATCAATGCACAAACCCGGAAATTTCGAATATTCTGCCGTACCAACAGACTTCTGCTCATAGTCTATATTCGTCAATGATGTTTCGCCATTTATTGTACAGAGTTGTACATATTGTGTTTTCTCAAAATTTAGTGGGAGTCCACTTCCAGAGAACCACTTAATAATTTTCCGAAAGACATTATTTACAATTTCATGAGCTGATTCTTGTTTGTTGGGTGTGATTACTATACTTGTATCATCAGCAAAAAGAACTAGCTTTGCATCTTCAATAATATAGAGTGGCAGGTCATTAATATATATATAGAACAATAAGGAACCCAAGACTGAACCCTGTAGGACACCATTCTCGATACCTCCCCAGTTAGACATCTCTGATGATTTTTGCAGACTATTTGTACTGTTAATTTCAACCTTCTACGTTTTTCCAGTATTCTGAAGCCATACAAAATGTCTGGGACTAGTTTGGAGCCGCCATTGAAACGTGACAATAAGCGTCAACGAGTAGCTTCAATTGGATGTAACATACTCGAAGGAGCTTACGCATATTCTTCACCGCTATATTGAGATATTATGAAGACTAGGCACGGTATTGTGCTGTGTTAGTATGATATCTCTGGGGGTTGAGTGACACGAAGGCGTGCTAAAAAGTAATGTCTCAAATTTTTTTATGTGAAAAATCTTTAAGATTTTTAAATAAAACAAAAGTTATTTACATTCTTCATCTTTATTCTTCATGTCTACATATTTGCAACCCTCTGCCGCTAGAGGGCTCCGAATTGTAGCGTGTGACATGGCAGTGTGTACGTAACTATGTCTGTTTGTGAGAAACAGCGTGCTGTAATAAAGTTTCGAATTCGAAGGGTTCGTCCACACATGGACCAACCACCGTCCCTTTCAGCATGACAATGCCAGACCACACATAAGCGCTGCGAGTCTGCAACAATCCGACGCTTTGGGTTCGCTGTCGTAGATCATCCTCAATACACTCCCGTCTTGGCCCCATCCGATTTTCGCCTGTTTCCAAAACTGAAAGAAAACCTTCAAGGACTTCACTTTGATAGTAATAAAGCGGTGCAAGCAGAGGTGAGGTTGTGGCTCCGTCAACAAAGTCAAACGTTCTACAGCGACGTTGTCAACAAACTGATACCGCGTTGCGAGTAATGTGTTCAGTGCCAGGGTGACTGTGTCGATAAATAAATATGTAGATATGACAGTAAAGATACAGAATGTTAATAACGTCTGTTTTATTTAAATTCGCATAAAAACTTCGGAAATATTACTTTTCAGCATTCCCTCGTATTTTATCCAATGTACTTATCGTGCACTGATCAGCCAGCAGTATGACCACTTACCCAACAGCCGGTACATCAACCTTTGTCAAGGATAATCGTGGCAATGCATCGTGGCATGGAAGCAGTGAGGCCTTGGTAGGTCGTTGGAGGGAGTTGGCATCACATCTACATACACAAGTCACCTAATTCCCGTAAATTTCAGGGAGGAGACTATGAGCTCTGACGCCGCGTTCAGTCACATCCCAGGTATGTCCGATCGGATTCAGATCTGGCGAGTTTCGGGACCAGCACAGCAACAGGAACTAGCCAGAATGTTCCTCGAAACACTCCATCATGCTTCTGGCCTTGTGACATGGCGCATTGTCTTGCTGAAAAATGCCACTACCCTCAGGAACCATGACCGTCATGAAGAGGAGCACGTGGTCTGACACAAGTATACGATACTCGTTGGCCATCATGATGCCTTTCACGAGCTTCGCTGAACCCAAGGATGTCCGCGTACGTTTTCCCCAGAGCTGAAGAGTTTCCTCATGGGTCAGTCCTATTCTGTCGAGGAGTTCCTTGAAAATTAAGCTGATTCTTGTTGTATTGTTGATTGCATTTACTTAAACTTGTGGCTTGACTTTTTTTCGCGTTCGTAAACATTTGATTTTTATCTGTTATTACTTTCGTGTCGTAATTTCATGTACTGACACGTTCCATGACCTTGGAGATGTTCTCCTCAATTTCGTCCTGCGGAACTTACATGTAAATAAATAGCATAATGGAGCCGCCGCCAGCTTGTCTCCGTTCCGAAGTACAAGTGTCAAGGAGCTGTTCCCGCGGAAGACTATGGATTCGTACTCTCCTATCGGCATAATGAAGAAAGTTTCGAGATTCGTCAGACCAAACAACGCTCTGTCACTGCGCCAACGTCCAGTGCCGATGGCCACGTGTCCATTTCAGTCGTAGTTGCCGATGGCAACTACGGGATATTCATACGTCGTCGGCTGCGAATACCCATCGCTAGGAGTGTTCGGCGCACTGTGTGTTCTGACAAACTTGTACTCTGGCCAGCATTAAAGTCTGATGTTAGTTCCGAGACAGTTTGCCGCCTGACCTGTTTTACCAATCCACCCAGCCTACGACGTCTGATATCAGTAACGAGTGGTGGTCGCCCATCCCCACGACGTTTGGACGTGGTTGCACCTTCGTTTCGTCACATGTTGAAGACACTCACCACAAAACTCATCGAACACCCGACAAACTGTGCAGTTTCCGTAATGCTCGTGCCGAGTCTCCGAGCTATCACAATCTGCCCTCGGACAAACTCCTCATTCTATACGCGGACAGCATGCTCACTGATTTGATTTTTCAGCAACGAACATTGGTGCTCGTGATGATCAAAATTGGGTTACAGTAGCTATAGATCGTGTAGATAAGAATAATATCCCCGGAAAAATATTCTGCTACCCCAAGTGCATCTATTTGTATTGATAAACCATTGTCTGCTCGTAGTAGAAGTAGTGGTAAATTGAGCCTTGATGATGTGTTGACTGAGAATGTGTGGTCACATTCTGTCACTGCAAGTGCATCTGTTACTGTTGATAAACCACTATGAATTCTTACTAGGCGTATAGTAAAATAAGCGGTGATGATTTGTCATATACTTCGATTAAAGGACGTGAAGATATCGCTAAATTTAGTTCAGTGGGTGACTGGGCTGTGTATACTTCATTTTGAGAAATAAAGAAGAGAAGGAGAAAAGAGAAAAAACTTTTGTTTGTGTCACAGGTAATGAAAGCATCCCGAGAGACTCATGGTCGAAGCTAGATTCTGATTTGATTAATATCGTGAGGGTACGAGATTTTCCATGATTTTATAGGTAATAATTCTGATGGATGTAGTGGACTGGTGGGCAAATTGTGTGCTGTAATACGAGGGTCAGTCAAAAAGTAATGCCTCCTATTTTTTTTTCTACGTTTAATTGTCAGGAAATTTAAATGCAATTACATAGGTTGAAAACCACAACATTGAGGATCATTTTGTCATTTTTCAATGTAATCTCCGCCCATCTCTACAGTTTTGGTCCATCTTTGAACAAGGGCATGTATCCCAGCACGGTAAAAATCACAGCTCTGCTTCCTAAGCCATTGACGCACGGATGTTTTGAGGGCCTCCTCATCTTCAAAATGAATCCCACGATGAGCTTCTTTTAGTGGCCCGAACAGATGGAAGTCTGATGGTGCCAGGTCAGGGCTGTATGGGGGATGAGGCAAAACTTCCCATCCAATTTTGACAATCTCGTCAGAGGTGTGACGACTGGTGTGTGGTCTTGCATTGTCATGCAAAAGAAGAACATCTGCCATTGATTTTGTTGGGCGAACTCGCTGAAGACGTGCTTTAAGTTTTTTGAGGGTTGTGACGTATTGAACAGAATTTATTGTGCATCCCTGCTCCAAAAAATCAACCAGAATCACACCCTCTGTATCCCAGAAAACTGTTGCCATAACTTTCCCTGCCGATCGCACAGTTTTGAATTTTTTCTTCCTCGGCGAGCTTGTGTGACGCCACTCCATTGACTGCCTCTTTGATTCGGGTTCAAAAAAGTGCACCCATTTTTCGTCCCCGGTCACAATTTTTTTCAGAAACTCATCTCCCTCCAAACGGAAGCGCTGCAAGTGTTGGGGGGCTATTGTTTTCCTTGCCTCTTTATTCTGATCGGTTAACATTCTTGGAACCCACCGTGCACAAACTTTTGAGTACCCCAATTGTTTAATAATCGTGATCACACTGCCTTTACTAAGAGAAATAATGCGACACACTTCATCTGCAGTCACCCGACGGTCACCACGAATGATGTCATCAACTTGCTGAATGTTGTGTGGAGTCACTGCACTCACCGGCCTGCCGCTCCGCTTTTCGTCAGTCAACGGTGTTTGCCCTTCAGCTTCCTTACAACGACGAACCCATCGTCTAACAGTGCTGACATCCACTGTCACAACACCATACACCTTCTTCAGTCTTTCATGAATGCGTATGGGCGTTTCACCTTCTGCATTCAAGAATTCAATCACACAACACTGTCTCAAACGAACATCGATGTCGGCCATCTTACAAACTTCTGCTGTGCTGCCACCTGTTGACACAGAAAGTTACTACTGCAGTGGATTGCAGAAGAAGGTTTGAGGAATGGCGCCAAATTCAAATTTTTCACTTAACTTAATTTCTTTAAGTAGAAAAAAAAATGGGAGGCATTACTTTTTGACCGACCCTCGTAGCATATAAATAAACAAGTAGGAAAAGTTTGGCGTTAGTGGGAAGAGGAGCCAGAAGGTTAATGTTATCGCTAGTTGGGATCATAGTTTCTTGAGATTCATTTTACTGTCATTGTTGTGCATTGTTATCCGAGGTACTCCTTTTGGTGTTCGTGCGGTGCTCAGTTTCATCGAGTTACGCCTCTCGTCAGCCCCAAGCACAGCAGAAAGACATCTACACCATACGCTGTTCCAAACAATATCGACGAACCGAACGTTCGACGGATAAGATTGTCAACGGCATTAAGGCTTCTTTGTGTGTTCCTGCTAATAGCTTGTTTCTAAAACACAATGCGAGTGAGTCGCTGTATAAAGGGGGAAGGTTAATGTTTCATCCACAAGTTGTTGTGTTGCCCCTTCAGCAATGTTCAAATGGTTCAAATGGCTCTGAGCACTA
The DNA here is from genome assembly GCF_023898315.1 of Schistocerca nitens. Lineage (NCBI taxonomy): Eukaryota > Metazoa > Arthropoda > Insecta > Orthoptera > Acrididae > Schistocerca > Schistocerca nitens. The sequence goes on along the minus strand of NC_064618.1, from coordinate 579,456,998 downwards.
TGGGTCATAACCCCTGAGGTCATCAGTTCCCTAGAACTTAGAACTACTTAAACCTAACTAACCCAAGGACATCACACACATTCATTTCCGAGGCAGGATTCGAACCTGCGGTCGCGCGGTTCCAGACTGTAGCGCCTAGAACCGCTCGACCACCTCGCCCGGCTCAGTAGTGTTACGAGGGTCGTTCAGTAGTAATACAACACCTTTTTTTTTTTTTTTTTCAAAAAGCTGGATTCTAATACAGCATATTATTCCCCACTATTGTGGCTACAACAGAATCTCCGTTCAATGCGGCGGCCTTTTGCTACCTTACTGGTGGGGCCAGTACGCATAGTACCGCTCTAGTGGTCGACGTCGGAGCCAACGTTTTGCCGCATCAATAACCTCCCCATCAACCATGTACTGTTTCCTGCGGAGTGCATCCTTTATTGAGCCAAACAGATGGAAGTCGGAAAGTGTGAGATTCGGGCTGTAGAGTGTATGAGGAAGAACAGTCCAAAGAAGTTTTGTCAGTTCCCCTTGGGTCCGCAGTTTTGTGTGAGACCTCTGCGCAATCCCAGAAACCATCGCCATGACTTTGAAACCTTCCCGTCTCCTCTATATGTCTTTTGTTACGCAACCTTCCCTTCTACAATAACCTATGAAACCTTCCCTTAGGATTTCTATCTCTTGCTTAATAATAACAAATGAAATCTTCCCTTTGAAATTTATTCTCTTTCTCAGTCTTCGCATACAAATTTAATTGCTGGTTATTAAAAGTGATTTTCTGATTATTTCGAAGAAACATAGAATGTGTCGTCGTCGTGGCCCTCAGTCGTTACCTGCAATAACCCAAAACTGCTCCTTACCTTTTTTACTGTTACTGGATCGCCATCTGACTGCTACATCGAACTGCGACATGAATATACCTACTCTGTTTTCTATACTCTATTAGCTGCTGGTGGGCTGTCATAAGAAGTGGCTGTATTTATTACCAAAGCTGACGTTATTCTTTAATAGCAAAGCTGACGTTATTCTTTAATTAATTTGACTGAAGTTACGTAATTCATAGTTATACTTTTTCTTGACAACAATAAAATTTTGCAAAGTTTTATGTTGATGGTTTTTGGGATAGATTATAATCAGTAATGCAATATTTCTGGCAAAAATTAATTATATTCTGAATGAAATGATTTTACAAACGTTCAAATGGGACTTACTTTTTACAATAAACTTACAATTAGCATTGCGCAAACATACATTCAGTAGTCTTGAGTTTCTCAAAAAAATAATTCAATAATATTAGTTCCTCTTATGATAACAGTTAGCTGATGTCTCAGTACATCCGTTTATAATCTCTTGTAAATCATAGCTGGTGGCTGGCAGGCACACCGCTCCTCTCAACCTCTCGCTTCAGACCTGCTACCGACGCGCTTCACTTCTCGCTTACTACTGACTTCCTACGAACGCAAAAGTGCGGTCTCTCCAGCCAACAATGCTTTCTGGTGCAGACAATCCCTGCTATCATTACAAAATGTATCAATGCACGGTCTTTTCCGCCCTTTTCTTAAAATGTATCCATTCGTGGTCTCTCCCGCCGTTTTTAAAATTATATCAATTTGCGGTCTCTCCTGCCAACAATACTTTGGTGCAGACATTCCTTGCAACCACAATTATTTCCAACATGACAAATATTAATTATTCCTACTTAATCCTATTAATAAAATATAAACATCTTTCATAAATTGTGGTTTGACAATAGAAATATACACGTCTTACAACTTTACCGACTGAGGGTGTGGCTTTGAATGTTTTCTCTGGAGGAGAGGTGGTACGGCGCCACTCCGTGGATTGCCGTTTTGTTTCGATTCGGAGTGATGAACCCACGTTTCATCGCCTGTGACGATATTCGAGAAAAAAATTGTCACGATCAGCCTCATAATGCTTAAGCAATTCCTCATAGAGGGTCCTTCGTTATTTTTTATGGTCTTCTGCTAGGTGGTGAGGTACCCAGAGGGCAAACACCTTTCCGTACCCCAAGTGATGGACGAGTCCGTCAGCACTACCATCAGAGACGTCTACTTGTGCAGCAAGGCGTTTATGACCCGTCGATCACGTTGAGTGACGGTGATATCACGTTCCAACTTTGCCGGAGTCACAGCTGTGTGGGGCCAGCCGGCACGCGGGACATACGATAGGTTTGCGCCATCTTGTTGCGATGATGACAGACGCCTCGCCCAACGACTCACCGTGCTTTTGTTCGTTGCCAGGTCTCCGAAGACATTCTGAAGTTCCTATGAATATCTGCGATGCTCTGGTTTTCTGAAAACAGAAACTCAAGACAGTTCTCTGCTTGGAACACACCTCCGTTACTGAAGCCATTTTGAAAGTTACGTATAGAGCCGCCACCTATCGGAACTTCATGAAAGTGTAGGGGCAGAAGCGAGAATTTTCCACAATGTTCTACAACAAGTTTCGCATTTTTTCAATCGAAATTCGCCGAGAAAAAACTGTGTTGCGTAACTTATTGAACGCCTCTGGTATGAATGATCACTGTAATGAATAGCCAAGGCGAATCAGTCGGGAGTTCACCAACGTTTACTGCATCGGAAGCGTTTGACAGAATCGGACTCTCCCAGTACTGATGTTAATGATGGTTAGAAAAGGGTTTCTGTTGCAGTTGTTCATATCGATAAGAATAAAAGTGTCGTTATTGCTGCTTTGTAAAACATCGCTCCCAGAGATGTCGTCGCCTACAAGATTTTAATGTTATCCGAGACTGTGTGTCCATAATCTGGTAGAGCAAGTGCGTCTATTGTTGTTGATAGACCATTGAGTAGTCGTACCAGATGTAGTCGTAAATTAAGTCTGGAAGAATATGAAGTATCATTCGTAAATAAGCAATTATTATTTTTGATACCTGTGGGAGGATACATTTAACATATGCAACCATAGAGGACATTATGAATCCCTGCTTACGTAGTTTTGGGTCTCTGATGTATCCACGTCGAATCCGACCTATCAATTTGTACTATGCGATATCGTTGGATCGCATTCAGGGACGTAGGCTCCATGGAGTGCAAAATCGCAGAGATGTCAGTCAGTTGTTGTCGAGGAGGCAGCCGATGCTGGCAGTTGCTCTGGACGGCGGAGTGCAGAATTAGCAAGATACGGCCGCGAAGCGGTCACTGTGTTCTGTCTTGGTATACTTAGATTTCGGCCGGGACGAGGGTGTGTGCGTCCTTATCTATCAGGTCGTCATTGCAGATACAGACAACCGATAACTTGGTGAGCTGCACTTGGTAAATGTGTGGACTTTTGACGACACGCTAACTTTGTTAAACGTATTCAGTGTGTTGATTGCAGCAGTTGAATTTTTTACCAGTAGCTTCAAATAGGAACTGTGTGGTGTGCTGATGGATCAGAAACCTTTTGCTTAACCGTCAAGTATTTGAGTGCAACGGGGGAGAAACTGTTTTTACGATATTGTGGCCTCACTACCCTCCTCAAAGGCTGTTTTCCTGAATCTTCCAATTGCACGGGAGGAAGCAGGTGTATGTGTCAAGTATGTTAAAGTGATGTCGGTTCTTTGTGTGTTCCAGAAGCCTACTTATTTTGCCTTCTGCGTGACCGCGGGTTTGGAGCAGGCTTGACCATTCTGTGCCCGACCAAAGGGCAAAGGGCGCATTCACAACAGGCCTGCACTGGTTGTAAAAAAGGAAAGCCTTTACTGTTTGCAAACTGGATATGTTGATTTCTGTAACCTTTTCCATATTTTTTTTTTTTAATATAGTAACGCGAGTGTTGTCCAGAAGGTCTCTAGCTGGAATTCTACAGTAACTGATGAGTTTTATTTTGTCAGTAGTAGGATAGTGGGGTTGTCACTCCACTTGAAATATCAAATTGATAGGCAAATTAATTAAATTGACCAATTAATCACCCATCCGCCGCCAACCCCTGACCCGACCCTGCCCACCCCCACCCCCGCCCACCGCTAAGGACACCCAACCAACCTCACTCCTGAATGACGTCACATGTTTCTCAACTGCACGTGTGCCCCACCCCCCTCCTCCTCGTCCAACTCCCCACTCCAACCCATCCTCCTTCCCACAACCTGCCCTATTGGCGAGAATTTCGAATTTTTTGGGGGGGGGGGGGAATTTCTTTGTCCCATGGCTGTCCTGAAATCCCCCCTGGGGAACTGTTGGGAAATTAAAATTGGTAGTATCCTTTCCGGGACTCGAACCCTGTCCTCCTGGGCAGAAAGCCCAAGTATACCCCCAACACAATTAAACCACCAGAGGCGCTTGGTATTGATGAGAAATTAAAGATGGCGGTTCCCTTTCCAGACTCGAATACTGGTCCACGTGCACTCCCAACAATTTTGGTCGGGAAACTGAGCCAAAGATCGATCCTGATTACATAGTTAATCACAAGTTCAGTCCTAATTACACAACTATGTGCATAGCGCTACACAAGGACAGCATAAAACCGCAATACAACTCAAACACTGACGACACCATACAACTGTTGTTATCCTGCTGGGAGAAAATTTCGCAATACCACTCGAAACTAGCGACAGACACACTCAAACTCTACCCTACACCTACAAGCTGTTAGGAAAAAATGCCCGCATCTCGTGGTCGTGCGGTAGCGTTCTCGCTTCCCACGCCCGGGTTCCCGGGTTTGATTCCCGGCGGGGTCAGGGATTTTCTCTGCCTCGTGATGGCTGGGTGTTGTGTGATGTCCTTAGGTTAGTTAGGTTTAAGTAGTTCTAAGTTCTAGGGGACTGATGACCATAGATGTTAAGTCCCATAGTGCTCAGAGCCATTTGAACCATTTGTTAGGAAAAAGGCAGGGGTGTGAGGTACTACCTTTATTCTTTTTTGGTGGGAAATACGTTCAACTGACGAGATGCAGGTGTTGGACAGAGAGGAGTTTAATAAGTGTATTACCTGTAAGCACACAGCTGAGGCCAGTATTTATAGCTGTTTGACATCAGAGTTCACTACAGATGCCTGCTCGAAAACCATCCTGCAGCCCAGGTGAACGAAGCCAATACACGATACCACAACTTATGGCAAAAAAATGCGTCACAGATTTAATTAAACTTCGAAATTGTGAAAAACCAGTACTCGTAATGAATGGCTCATAATGCATCACATGTACCGGGGAAAATCGCTGTCCTAAAAGACTGCAAAGGGGACGGTAGTTGAACGTGCGTTCTCCTCCATAAGTGTCCACAAACTGCCGAAAATCGATAAATCGATGCCACTTCCTCCCTCCCTATATCCACCTACGGGGGGGGGGGGGGGGGACAGGTTTCTTGAAACAGCCAGCTACTCTGCCTATCACCTTGCGGCACTGGCAGGCCACTGGCCGCACTCAACTTTCCAACATTTGGCCTCCGCGATGGTCCTAGACAACACAAAAGCGAAATTTCGTAGCATAACTCCACCCAGCCGGAGAATGCTCCAGATGGCTGTTTCAAAAGATGGCTGCTTGTGAAACAGAAAGCACCTCCTGCCATTCCGTTAAGAGCAACGAAACTCCTATAATAAAGCAACTATTAAAAAAGGAAAAAACATTCGGGACGATAATAAATGTCCTCTTTCCACGAAAATAGGCAAAGTATATTTTTTTAGTTTTATGAGCGAAATCGGTATAGTTTTTATGTTCGACTGCAGTCGCATCTCATTATTTTGTGATGGTCAGCGGAGTTTACCGCCACCGATCACAACTGATCAGTAGAGACATGTCCACCATGCATAAAATCAGGAAAATATTTCATCTATTTTGATGAGAAAACTACCGAACACCGCCTACAGAGGCGCACACGGGTCGCTGGTAGTGTTAAGCGTTCAGGCAGAAATGCTGTCCGAAATGATGTCCACAGTTTGGAATAAAAAAAAATGGTTCAAATGGCTCTGAGCACTATGGGACTTAACATCTGTGGTCATCAGTCCCCTAGAACTTAGAACTACTTAAACCTAACTAACCTAAGGACATCACATACATCCATGCCCGAGGCAGGATTCGAACCTGCGACCGTAGCGGTCACGCGGTTCCAGACTGAAGCGCCTAGAACCGCTCGACCACACCGGCCGGCTTGGAATCAAGTCTACCCATTCAACCACATATTTGTGTTATATCCTGCAGAGACGTCTTTTAATTACTACAGCCACTGGTGAATCATATTCGTGCCAATCTCGTATCTCCAAACGAGTCCCTTTTTTCCGAACCTTTCTGCCAAGAATCCCAAGAACTCCAGCGCTGTTTTTAGACAGCCCCTTTGCATCTTGTAACTGCTCTTAAGTCTTTGCCCTGCCCTCCCTGCAGCTTGGTCTATGTGATCGTCCCAGTTTAAGTGTAACCTGTACGGAATTAGGAGAGGGCTATATCAAAGACCTTCTGCATGCTGTGGGGGAACAAGACGAGCTGAGTTAATGCGACAGGAGCGCGTTCTGACCACTGAGTGCAAATGGGAACATTGTGTCATAGCTCCACCAAACCATGTACTGTGTGCAAAGCCAGCGCCAAACGAAGCATTTCCCTCCAACTCGAGGTTGTAGAAGAGATAGTACGAGCAGTTACGGTGGTGTTTCTTGTTGGGAAAATTAGGAAGACTACACATCATACATGGCATGGACGATGGACGAAGATTTTGCTACTGAATTGCGACACAGCTCAAAACTACATACAGGTAGTCCGAAGGAGATCTGTGTCTCTCAGGTGCATTCATGTCTATCACCCAAACATATGTGACGATCCTATTAAATATATCGGTATTGGTTCATTGGAGCTGGTGGTTCGTGATTGAAGCCGCTTCTACAAACAGGTGAAAAGTTTCTTCATCTGTACTATAGGATGATAATATCCAACAGACTAACAATCACACAAGAGGGTTCCTGTATTGCTCCTTCATAAGCAGTTCAATAAATTCTTTTTTTCAGTTCTAACACGTCCAATCAGTGTACACCGCCCCCCCCCCTTTTTTTTTTTTACCATGACTCAGAGATACGCGTCAGCTGTTGCTAAACCGACATTAACACGTTTAGGTCTTCTGGCTCTCACAGAAAACTGAACATCACATGGCATAAACTATACAGCTACCACAACACAGGCTGGTAGAAATATAACACAGATGCAATGTTTCTCATTGACGAGAATGTGGAAGACATCGCAACATATGGAAACTGGAAGAGCTTGCGGTATTGTAGAGCGCTTCCAAAAGCTATTCGAAGGTGATTACCTGTACAGTTAATCTCATCTTCTCATCGACAGGGTAGCAGATGTCTCGGTGCTCCATTTAGAAAACCGTTGTTCCTTCATTTTGCAGTCATGTACTTGATTACTGTTCCAGTGTTGACCATCGCCAGAAGATGCTGTTCACAACATACGTGAGGTAGTACAAGTGAAGAGAGGTACTGTTATCGTATTGGTTAAAAAGTAGAAATAAAAACGTCTGTAGGGCAACGCTGCATACGGAAATAGGACGAGTCTGTAGCAATGAGGAGTGCTTCCAAAAAACTATAAATGTCGTGTGACGACGGCCTCCTGTCGGGTAGACCATTTGCCTGGTGCAAGTCTTTCCATTTGACGCCACTTCGGCAACTTGCGCGTCGATGGGGATGAAATGATGATGATTAGCACAACACAACACACAGTCCCTGAGCGGAGAAAATCTCCGACACAGCCGGGAATCGAACCCGGGCCCTTAGGATTGACAGTCTGTCGCTCTGACCACTCAACTACCGGCGGCGTACTTGCCAAACAACTATACTAAGGTGATGACCGCTACATTTAATCCCATGTTCCACAGCGACAAGTAGCAGATATCCAGCATTGCACCAAGGCTCCATCCATCTTACCGGAGTGATGTCAGTCAATCATAGTGCGGCAATCAACAACGTACCCAGTGGACGAACCGGATGGGAAAGATACCATTGATATGGGGCGATGTGCTGTAATACACACCACAGTGCTGCAGTTCCTGGTGTATGGGATCCTTAGCAGATACATTCGGAAAAAAGTGACTAATTCGAGATAAGAGTGTGGCACGAATATGATTCACCAGTGGCTGTAATAATTAAAAGACGTCTCTACAGCATATAACGCAAATATGTAGTTGAGTGGATAGACTTGATTCCAAATTGTAGACAGCATTTCGGACAGCATTTCTGCAAAGCTTAACACTACCAGGGACCCATGTGTACCGCTGTAGACTCAAGACCGCTTTCTATACAGGGTGATGGTAACACAGGCATTGTGATCGTGTTTTTAACAGCGTGGTCCTTACGTGAAATGTATGTCGTGAGCTGTAGAATCCCTCTGTAGTCAGCTTCAGACGTCATTTCTCAGTAGTGGTCCTCGAAAAGAACATCATGTTCCCTCCATGGATTCCCAGTTATCCTACTTGGCGAGTGTAATCCGACTGCTGACAAAAAGATTTTTCCCCGTTCAAAGTGACTCTCATGATAAATTTAATTAATTAGGCTATTAAATTGATATCAATGACGTCCCGCCTGATGTGTGGAGGAGATGGCAGGGCACCAAGGAATGATTCCTGACAAGCGTTAGTTTTTCTTTTTTTTTTGTGGCGATATCTTTTAACGAAATTACTAGTATGATATAGCATCGCATTGCTAATAGGGGACCTGTCATAATGTACAAAACAGCTACATTCTCTTGAATTATAGCTTCTTGTGTAACGTCCCCTTAGAAATATTAATGAATTACTGTGCTGATAAACCTCTTACATTATTAGATTTTCAAACAGCTGAGCAAAACTGAACGTACTCAGACATTCACTAAACTGACACACATTATTTTTAGCGCAACGCAATCTGACTTTCAGTAATCCCTACAAAAGAATGGCCCTGACTAACAATAACCTATACCATTCATGAAGTATTATCTCACCAAAACCTTCGTTACTCGAACTACTACAATACAGCGAGCGCCAATACTGCCAGCTAAATAAAAGATTCTAACTACTGAAGGCACTAACTACTGATAGGCATAGTTAGCAAATGAAAGATTTTGATAGAGAACAAATAATGTATTTACCTTAATAGTGTTCAAAAGTCATTATATATATATATATATATATATATATATATATATATATATATATATATATATATATATATATCAGTTCATGACATCCAGTCTTACAAATTTACTGTCTCTGATGTACACACGTCCAGATCAAATGGTTCAAATGGCTCTGAGCACTATGCGACTTAACTTCTGAGGTCATCAGTCGCCTAGAACTTAGAACTAATTAAACCTAACTAACCTAAGGACATCACACACATCCATGCCCCAGGCAGGATTCGAACCTGCGACCGTAGCGGTCACGCGGTTCCAGACTGAAGCGCCTTTAACCGCACGGCCACACTGGCCGGCACGTCCAGATCATCCGCTCTCAAAACTCCGCCATCTCTCTCCCCACATTCACCACTGCTGGCGGCTCACCTCCAACTGCGCAACGCTACATGCTGTTAACAGCCAACTGCCCAACACTACAGCAGCAAACAACAATGCAAACCAGCCACAGACTACATACAGCACAGCCATTGATTTTCATACAGAGCGCTACGTGTCGTTACCAATAAAAAAATCTAAGCAGCCTACTTACATAACCCCCATGCCCCTCACAAAAAATTTTACAAATTGTTTTGGGCAGTGGCCAATGCAGATTTGAAAAAAAATTTTTAATAATTACAATTACAAAGATATCAAATGCACACACTTATTGATACACAGTTGGTCAAAAGCAAAGATTTTCTCACAGTCTATAAAGACAGTCCTGATCATTCATCACAGTAAAATTGCAGTGTTTTTCTAAAGTCTGAGCAGTAAAAGAAAATGCATACGGAAGTAGTGGATTTCCATGCAGTCTTGAAGTAGTAGTGTAGTCCTTCCAACAGAAAGAAAGTGCTAACTCTTGACGTGCAGACAGGTAATGGGCCACAATGTAGCAAACCCACAGCAGAGGCAGTCGAAGTTTTGAAGAATATTGGTAGGTAGGTCATCACAGAGTAGACCACTGTAGTCCTGTTAGAGATTACGGTATTGGTGGTCCACCAGAGGTGCAGAACCACTGCAGTCCTTGTAGAAATAATGGTATTGGTGGGCCATTAAAGATGCAGACCCACTGTAGTCCTTGTAGAGACGGCCAGCAGCCATCTGTTGCGACTGTGCAGGTGCACAATCACAATCGAAGAGTCTTGTACTATATAGCAAGTCCATAAACCACCACTTGTGCACTCACAAAGTTTTTGGAATTGACCTTAGAACCAGCAATGCTGTTAACCAGTCCCTTGCTGAATTATTAACACACATGCAAACACCAACAGTCCCAACTTCTCACATATTATGCATATACTATGACCAACAGAAACGTGTGCAGTGAAATGTAGGCTTACAAGTTACTTAATTTGATAAACTGGTGTCCATTACAATTTTATTACATGAGAATACAATTACAAAGATACAGAAAACATCATTAAAACATAATAATACAGATAACATTTGTAGTAATACAGGCTTTACAAAAGAATAGAAATAGATATATACATCAGTGTTACAGGAATTATGACATAAGTAAATACATAAAAGGTCAGAATAACTTTCGAAACATCAACTTCACAAGTGAGCATTAAAACAAAACAGAATAAATAATGTCTAAACATCTTTACAAAGTAAATAACATATTATAAATGCAAATTATATTTGAGGATAACAGTATTTCTCATCATAGTGAATGCAGCTGAGTATTAGAAAAAATCTATAACATAAGTCTTATCAGATAAACACATAAAGACAGGAAGAACACACATACACAAGGTACACAGTTACATAGTGGAATAACACGAAAGGACAGGACACGGTTTGTTTTCAGTGTGACATTTGGTACTGCAGTCTATCCCAAAACTTCATTTCATAGATGTTTCCTCTTATTTCACTTTTTTTTATACCTTTTCAGTGCATTACTTCCAATTCATCTCAACTCATTCTCTTATATAGCCTACCCCCTATTAAGCTAACTTAAATCTACTGAGCTCAGACTAAGGGACGAGGCAATGCAGCACCACAAAACGACTAACGCAAACAACAATGACAAAAAATGCAAATTGGCAAAGCAAGCAGCAATAAATATAAATTGGCAAAGCAATTGCAATATTACAACTAATGTAAGGCAATGTGCAGCAAACAAGAAAAATAAATCAGTAGTAAAACTGGCTTAACAGAGTAATACAAAGTGAAATTTAATAGCACTATGCCTGGCAAGCAGCAGCAGCAAATGCAATAACTTATGACAAAGCTCAAGCAGCTCACGCATTTGTAATAATTTTTTTTATAGTAATACCTATTTATAATTGGTGGATTTGGTAATTGACTCGTACCATTAATAATTGGCGCACCAGATATAGCATTCCCACGAATAAATAATATAAGTTTTTGATTACTACCACCTTCACTAACCCTCCTTCTTACATCTTCTATAGAAGGTTTGAAGTCGTCGATCGAGGAGGTGGCGACAGTCACTCATTGTCGGCCGTCGCTGTTGCAGAAGCTGGATGCTGGCGTGCCTTCTTCTCGACACGGTCACCAGGCGAAACGGGCTCTTGATGTGCGCCAGCTAATGCTTCCCGTCCGAGACACCATGTCAGAAACTATCATCGTAAGTCGAGCGCAATTACATGCTGCCAAACCCCGAAAGCGCGGCAACTCGCGGGAGCTTCACACAACACACCTGCTCCACTCGCTACTCCCGCCACTCTCTCCCATGCTCTGCCCGCGCTCCACGCGGCAGAGTTAACACTACCAAAGATCCCAAACACTTTGTTTCTCCACACGACCTATCGATGTATTCATTCGATAGCATAGTTTTCCCTAGGCCAGACCCAGCGTATAAATACAAATAATATTCACAAAACAAACCAACATAAATGCATAAATATATATATATACAAACAGTAAAACAATTACGATATTTAAAGAGACAGAAACGTCATATCTTGAGGTAACAAACCAAGGAAAAAAAATTATAGTACAATAGATGGAAATAGGAGGATATGCATTTCCGGCGTTACAACTACACAAAGTCTTACGCCTCGCTGGGGCCCGTCAACACCGACATTGGACTCCTGATGACTGGAAACATGCTGCCTGGTCGGACTGGTCTCGTTTCAAATTGTATCGAGCGGATGGACGTGTACGGGTACGAAGGCAATCTCATGAATCCATGGACCCTGCATGTCGGCAGGGGTCCGTTCAAGATGGTGGAGGCTCTGTAATGGCGTGGGGCGTGTGCAGTTGGAGTGATATGGATCCCTTAGTACATCTAGATATGACTCTGACAGGTGACCTGCATCCATTCATGTCCAGTGTGTATTGCGACGAACTTGGGCAAGTCCCGCAGCACAATGCGACAACCCAGACGTCCAGAATAGTTAGAGATTGGCTCCAGGGATACTCTTCTGAATTCCACTGGTCACCAAACTCCCCAGATGCGAACATTATTGAGCATATAGGGATGCCTTGCAGCGTGTTGTTCAGAAGTGATCTCCAACCTCTCAGACTCGTACCGATTTATGGACAGCCCGTGTTGCGGAACTTCTGCGTGGTTCGGTGGGCCCTACACGATATTAGGCAGGTGTGCCAGTTTATTTTGGCTCTAACCAAGCAGTATGCTGTGCGACTGCACTGCCATTTAAATGCGGTGCGTTTACAGTTTCCTCATATTCCTGCCAGTGTTTCGCCCAGTGACAACACTATTATGTTTACATAATGTACAGTGGAGAGAACATACAACAGGCTGCATATGCAGACTTTCTACAATTCTACCGCCCCTCAAAAGATCAATATAACCGGCACTGGCCTAGGCCTCTTACTGTGACATGACGTCTGTACTCTTTACCAACACCAGCAATGTTAATAAACAATTCTACACCTGAAGATGATGGTGTGAATCATCGAAACGCCTAGTGGTAGAATAAACAAGTGACTGACCCATGGCCCGCCGCGGTGGCCGTGCGGTTCTAGGCGCTCCAGTCCGGAGCCGCGATGCTGCTACGGTCGCAGGTTCGAATCCTGCCTCGGGCATGGGTGTGTGTGATGTCCTTAGGTTGGTTAGGTTTAAGTAGTTCTAAGTTCTAGGGGACTGATAACCACAGCAGTTGAGTCCCATAGTGCTCAGAGCCATTTGAACCATTTTTTTGACTGACCCATAAAACTGTTTTATTTGTAATCATATCTATCTGCCGCCATGACAGTTGCGCGCTGTATCGTCTTCGTTATCAATGTTGTAAACAAAAGGAGTAACTAATTGTTATCTGCAGCCATGACAGTCGCGTGCTCGATGTATAACACTTGCAAGTGATCTTGGAAAATACTAGAAAGTGTTCGACTGTTACCCTGGACAGCACGTTCTCCAGATCTCTCTCTCACTGAAAACAACCTTGCCATGGACTGCCGAGGTACTGGCATGCAACCACTCGCTCGCTTCTGTGATTGATGAATTCTGGCATAGTACTAAAGCAGCACCTAATGACCTAAACATATCTCTCATCCACGCTGATTGCGATTGGATGCCATACAGGTTAGAGCCGTTGATTCTACAGGAGATATCAGTCCTGTTAACAGGCGGATCACCCTGGATGATCTCTGCACGTTGGTTCCTGAGGTTTCCCAAAGCACCGCTCCCAGAAGTTTAACGGAAACTTTGAACTACCGGAAGGTGTGCGCAAGATGGGTGCCACGCATGATGACTGAGGAGCACATGTGGAAACGAGTTGATGCTTCCCGCGCACTTATTCACCGCCTTACAGCCGAACAGGGCAACTTTCTGGACTCAGTTGTCACGGGTGACGAAACCTGGGCATACCACTTAACAACTGAGACAACGCAACAATCACGCCAGTGGCGGCATCCTTCTTCGCCATAGCCGCGGAAATTCAAACAGACACAGTCTGCCGGTAAAGTCATGACAACCGTTTTTTGGGATCGGAAAGGGGTATTATTGGTCGACTTTATGCCCACTGGGACCACAATTAACGCTGACAGGTACCGTGAGACTCAAAAAACTCAAACGGGCAATTCAGAACCGGAGAAGAGGAATGTTGAGCAAGGGCCTACACATTCTCCATGACAACGCTCGTCCACACGTCGCTCGGCAAACCATTGCTCTCCTGCAACAGTTTCAGTCGAACATAATCACCCTCCCACCCCATAGTCCCGACTTGGCGCCCAGTGACTATCACCTGTTCCCTAGGTTAAAAGAACGTTGGCCGGAAAGCGATTCAGCTCCGACGATGAGGTGAATGAAGAGGTTCATAACTTTCTGAAACGCATGGCGGCGTGCTGGTATGACATGGGCATTCAAAAACTGCCACAGCGTCTACAAAAATGCATCGATAGAAATGGTGATTATGTCGAAAAATAGCTAAATGTTCAAGCTGTAAACTTATGTAAACCATTGTAGGAATAAACAGGTCTATGTACTTATAAAAAAATAGGAGACCTTACTTTTGGTATTACCCTCGTACTTATAGTGCATTTAAATCGAGCAGTTCACACACGGATTCGTAAGCAGTAACAAATAGATATGAGACCATAGAATAATATCCAACGAAATCAGCTTCTTTTTCGTACGGAACAAAAACAAATTTAGAATCAGTTACCCCACCCAGTATTACAGGTGAGAATAAAAATTAAGCAAAATACGCGCAACATACACTGAAAAGCCAAAACATTATAAACACTGCCCACCGAGACGCGGATGCCGTATTGTGGCGTTGTCGGCATATAATGCGGTAATAAAAGGAAGTAAGCGGAGCAGACATGGACGGGGGATCACCATAGCGAAGATACAGGCCGTAAACTGGGAAATCCATTCATATAAGCGACTGTGAAAAAAGGCAGATTATTATTACGTACAGCCTGTGAACGAGAATCTCGAAAATGGCGAAGCTGGTCGAATGTACACGTGCTACTGTCGTGAGTGTCTACAGAGATGGTTGGACGTCCCCGACTCTTCACAGAACGAGGGGTTCGGAGGCTCGTTTGTTCTGTAAAAAAGGATAGAAGATGGTCTGTGGCATCTCTGCCGAAAGAGCACGATGTTGGTGCACGCACAAGTGTTTCGGAGCACACCGTTCATCGTACATTGTTGAACATGGAGCTCCACAGCAGACCACCCCTACGTGTTCAGATGTTGATCCAACGACAACGTCAATTACGATTGCAATGGGCACGGGACCATCGGGATTCAACCGTAGATTAATGGAAAGGTGTCGGCTCTTCGGGTGATTCACATTTTTGCTGCACTATGTCGACTTTCGTCTCCACAAACGCCGTCATCGAGACGGCCAGCGGCTCGAAACGTGGGGCGAGCCACGGACGCAGGCTGGTGAAAGCAGTATCATGCTGTGGGACCTGTAGAAGTAATCGAAGAGATATCATGCTATGTGACCTGTGATAGTAATCGAAGGGAGGCTGACAGCTGCGAACCACCTGCATCCCTTCATGCTTGATGTCTTCTCCTACAACAATGTCATATTTCAGCACTATAATTGTCCCTGTCTCGGAGGCAGGACCGTGCTGCAGTGGTTTGAGGAGCATTATAGTTAACTCACATTGATGTCCTGCCGACCAAATTCGCCTGATGTAAATCCTATAGAACCCATCAAGGTCGCTATTGGGCGCCATCACCGCGTATGCAAATCAGCGGCCCATTAATTACGCGAATTACTTGACCTTCACATAGACATCTAATGCCACATACCTCCACAAACTTACCAATAAACTGTCGAATCCCTGATACGCAGAATCAGTGATGTATTTCGTTCTAAAGACGGGTAAACAAGCTGTTAAGCAGATGGTTATAATGTTTGGGCTCATCAGTGTGTTTAGAACGCAATTCGAAAATTGCAATAAACGCAAGAATGTCATAATCGAGAACATAATTTCCGCAGCCATAGGGTCGAAATTGCAAATGGATTTTACACATAAATACACTATACCGCCAGACTACCAGACTCACTCATAAAGTATAAATTAAAAATATTATCATCTAGTACTCGTATTTCGCAATGCAAGAATACAAATTTCGTACCATATTTTCCAGAATTTGAATTTCATTGTCAGGCCACTCGGAGCGATACTGTCGGTTTCTTTTCCGTACTGTAACATGGGCCACCCACTTCTGATATTTTTGTTTTGTAGGCTGTACACCCCTGTATCATCTATCAATTAATCTTTTCTTGTTCCTACTGAGGCGCAAATGAAGAAAATTTTGTACAAACAGTCAACATATTTCTTCGCGTCCCCCTCCCTCCCTCAGGCATTATTTGCTTTCTTTGGGCTCTTGGTGAGACCAAAAGCTTCACACTTGCGTGGCTCTGATGCCCCTCTCAGCTTGGCGTCCCAAGCGGCCGCACGTGCGCTTGGGTATCAAACCGACACTGTTCCTCCTAACGTATGCTGTATACCCATAATAAGCGATATTTCGTTATTTTTTTACCTCCCCGATGTTGTAATGTTACTGGGCAGCAGTATATGTTACGTTAAAATCACTTTCGGCTCGAAATCTAGTTAAGTGTTACGTGCATTTGAAAACATGGCTGACTCTAAATCAGTATAGATGATTTATCTGGGACTTTCATGTTGTTTATTGATAAAAATGAACTTCGGGTATGGAGTAGTTGGGCAATATAGAATACTTGGCCGGCCGCTGTGGCCGAGCGTTTCTAGGCGCTTCAGTCCGGAACCACGCGCCTGCTACGGTTGCAGGTTCGAATCCTGCCTCGGGCATGGATGTGCGTGATGTCCTTAGGTTGGTTAGGTTTAAGTAGTTCTAAGTCTAGGGGACTGATGACCTCAGATGTTAAGTCCCATAGTGCTTAGAGCCATTAGAACCATTTTTTTAGAATACTGTGATTTCTCGTCCGTCGACCGGTGCTCGCAGGCAGGAGAGGCGTGGTCTACTTCAAAAACTTCCCGTGACAGTCTGCAGCGAGTCCATTCGTCTCCAAACATTGTGTGCGTTTGCAAAACGTTTGGAAGTAAGATCTCAAAAATATGCAACAATTATTGAAAATGTTCATTAAAACTATGTAGTATAGGAAATTCCGGCCAAAATTCGAAATTCCAGCCAAAATTCGAAATTCCAGCCAAAATTCGAAATTCCCGCCAGTAGGGTAGGTTTGGGGGAAGGGGGAGGAATTGAGGAGGGGAGTGGGAGGGAGGAGGGGCTGGGGCACACGTGTAGCTGAGAAAGCACGTGATGTCATCCGGGAACGGGGGTGGGTGGGAGTTCTTACTGGTGGGCGGGGCGGGGTTGAATGTGGTCGGAGGCGTGGTGGGTTGGTGTGAGTGGGGGCGGGGGATGATTAATTGATCAATGTAATTAATTTGCCTATCAATTTTAAATCAAAAGTGGCGAGACAACCCCACTACCCTACTTATTTTGTCATGACTTGTGAATAGCTATTGGCCATTTTGAGAATTTCCTGATAAGTTCCAGTTAACGACGTTCTGTAGGCAACCAGTGTTGGCTAAGTTATCTTCATTCAGGAGTGACTTGTTTTGATAATCTTTTACTGATAACAGTTCTTCGCTTGAAATTTAGCCCAGTGCCAGATCTTATTGCAAGTTTTTTTTAATTGTTAAAGTGAATGCTTGTTTTTTATATATTTGCTTAAACGAATTCTGATTTTACTAAATAATTCAAGGTGAGTCTTTCTCAATTATTGGAATGATTAATACCTTTAGAATGACTGAAGCTGTTATAGAATTTCAGTAGAAATTAGGTGCCTTTGTGTTTGTAGCGAGTAAGTACGAAGGAATAAAAATAACCTATCAGAAAGGTATTTTATAATTAATTTTATTTTTGAAAATTTTGATCCATCACCTTCCCTCAATGGAACGATGTTGCGTGACTTTTATGAACGGAGTAGCCGTTTCAGCCTCGTAGCTCACCTGTGGATCCCTGCGCAGAAATGGTGCCAGACTGGTACGATGTCAGTGCGGATGCGGTGTGCAGGGAAGACAGTCGTAACTGAAGCGACTGTCCGTCGCTGCAGTGGACGGAACTGGCCCACTGCGCGTTTATGGAGCTGTCGAGCAGAACGGGACGAGTCGCTGAGGAGGCAGAGCCGCCAGACAGCCATCCAATAAGCGCCGGCGCCGGCGCCGGCCCCGGCAGCGGACCGCCAGCGCGGCGCGGCGCGCACCGCCCCCGTACTGTGCCGTATCCAGGGGAACGGCCTGACGCAGCAGGCAGCCGACGACGCAGCTCTGCCCGCCCTCGGTAGCCGTCCAGCCCGTAGACGAGTCTGCTGCACCAGAGCAACCCAATATAAAGTCCGGTGCCACTCGGAACGTATGTTCTTCCGATTTTCCGCTGCTGGTCAAAACACTAGCAACCAGCAGCTTCCTAGCACCTGCAACGGTACGTTTAGAACGTGTACGACTGGTACACATACTCTAAGTGATGTGGCTATACAGAGTGATAATATCACTTCTGGTGGACATACAGATGATTTATTTGATGACGCCTCAGCCCATTCCATCCCACGGTCTTGTCTAATCGAGCTAATGCTTCGTATCTACTTGTGTAATCGAGTTAATGCCTCGTATCTACTGACATAACAGTAGACGGCTCGACAAACCCTAACCTTGGTTTCTGCTTATGAAAAACGAATTTCAGCTCGAGAAGTCGTTATTACCACAGTATGTAGACGAATGTCGGGTATTAGCATACTATTTACTTTTGTAGTTGTATCTCCAAATGTAAATCGTTCTTAGTTCTCGAACACCCTTTATCACAAACTTAACAATTTGGCAGTAAGTATTTTTATTTCTCTTAATAAAATTTGAAAAAGACCTTACTAACGAAAAAAAAGGTTTTTTTTGTAGAAGCTGCGTTTGGAGGCTAATATGGAATAGTCGGGAAATATGGAATAGGATTGCAGAAATCGTGTAAATTTGGGAATAAACATTTCATGCACACGAAAGCTATTCTGAGATTGCAGTCTTCGCTAACAAATCTGTTATCTAATCTAATTATTTTTTCCGTTACTGGTAGTAATTCTTTAAGAGGTTAAATTAAGAACAGTTGCAAAATAGTATTTTGTGCTCATGAACCACGTTTTTTCCAATATTTACACGATTATCTGAATTTTTTAATTTCAAAACAAAGACCTCAGGCAATTACTTATTTATGCAATAGAGCTGATTCGTTTTAAATTCACCTGTTTGTGAAACTGACAAATCCAGTTTTGTATACCAAATAGAGGAAAGGAAAGGGAAGTGGTGGTGGAAAACTAATGACTTCGGGCCGCACAGAGCACTGTGGAAGTGCAGTGGTGCAAGACGAAAATTTGTGCTGGCTTGGAACTCGAACCCGGAACGGTTGCCTTAACTGCTTCGGCCATCCGGACACGGTTCCCGACCAACCCAAATTTCCAACTTATCGCTCCCTGCAAATGCTGCGTCCCTCATCCATTAACCCCTACACGCAAATTATTGATTCCCGTAGGAGTTCGGGCGATATTAGTGAAGCCGCACTGAAACAGATGTTGTGGAGCCGTCACGCTATCACAGAGTCCGTTCTGTCAGACATCCATTTTCCGTTCTCAGTACCTGCACAGTCGAGGTGCCCGACATGCCTTGTTGGACATCACAACATAACGGAATCAACTGTATCCATTGACAAAAATTCTAGCAATACATAACGATCTACTATTCCTATACTACATAGTTTTAATGAACATTTTCAATAATTGTTGCATATTTTTGAGATCTTACTTCCAAACGTTTTGCAAACGCACACAATGTTTGGAGACGAATGGACTCGCTGCAGACTGTCACGGGAAGTTTTTGAAGTAGACCACGCCTCTCCTGCCTGCGAGCACCGGTCGACGGACGAGAAATCACAGTATTCTAAAAAAATGGTTCTAATGGCTCTAAGCACTATGGGACTTAACATCTGAGGTCATCAGTCCCCTAGACTTAGAACTACTTAAACCTGACCAACCTAAGGACATCACGCACATCCATGCCCGAGGCAGGATTCGAACCTGCAACCGTAGCAGGCGCGTGGTTCCGGACTGAAGCGCCTAGAAACGCTCGGCCACAGCGGCCGGCCAAGTATTCTATATTGCCCAACTACTCCATACCCGAAGTTCATTTTTATCAATAAACAACATGAAAGTCCCAGATAAATCATCTATACTGATTTAGAGTCAGCCATGTTTTCAAATGCACGTAACACTTAACTAGATTTCGAGCCGAAAGTGATTTTAACGTAACATATACTGCTGCCCAGTAACATTACAACATCGGGGAGGTAAAAAAATAACGAAATATCGCTTATTATGGGTATACAGCATACGTTAGGAGGAACAGTGTCGGTTTGATACCCAAGCGCACGTGCGGCCGCTTGGGACACCAAGCTGAGAGGGGCATCAGAGCCACGCAAGTGTGAAGCTTTTGGTCTCACCAAGAGCCCAAAGAAAGCAAATAATGCCTGAGGGAGGGAGGGGGACGCGAAGAAATATGTTGACTGTTTGTACAAAATTTTCTTCATTTGCGCCTCAGTAGGAACAAGAAAAGATTAATTGATAGATGATACAGGGGTGTACAGCCTACAAAACAAAAATATCAGAAGTGGGTGGCCCATGTTACAGTACGGAAAAGAAACCGACAGTATCGCTCCGAGTGGCCTGACAATGAAATTCAAATTCTGGAAAATATGGTACGAAATTTGTATTCTTGCATTGCGAAATACGAGTACTAGATGATAATATTTTTAATTTATACTTTATGAGTGAGTCTGGTAGTCTGGCGGTATAGTGTATTTATGTGTAAAATCCATTTGCAATTTCGACCCTATGGCTGCGGAAATTATGTTCTCGATTATGACATTCTTGCGTTTATTGCAATTTTCGAATTGCGTTCTAAACACACTGATGAGCCCAAACATTATAACCATCTGCTTAACAGCTTGTTTACCCGTCTTTAGAACGAAATACATCACTGATTCTGCGTATCAGGGATTCGACAGTTTATTGGTAAGTTTGTGGAGGTATGTGGCATTAGATGTCTATGTGAAGGTCAAGTAATTCGCGTAATTAATGGGCCGCTGATTTGCATACGCGGTGATGGCGCCCAATAGCGACCTTGATGGGTTCTATAGGATTTACATCAGGCGAATTTGGTCGGCAGGACATCAATGTGAGTTAACTATAATGCTCCTCAAACCACTGCAGCACGGTCCTGCCTCCGAGACAGGGACAATTATAGTGCTGAAATATGACATTGTTGTAGGAGAAGACATCAAGCATGAAGGGATGCAGGTGGTTCGCAGCTGTCAGCCTCCCTTCGATTACTATCACAGGTCACATAGCATGATATCTCTTCGATTACTTCTACAGGTCCCACAGCATGATACTGCTTTCACCAGCCTGCGTCCGTGGCTCGCCCCACGTTTCGAGCCGCTGGCCGTCTCGATGACGGCGTTTGTGGAGACGAAAGTCGACATAGTGCAGCAAAAATGTGAATCACCCGAAGAGCCGACACCTTTCCATTAATCTACGGTTGAATCCCGATGGTCCCGTGCCCATTGCAATCGTAATTGACGTTGTCGTTGGATCAACATCTGAACACGTAGGGGTGGTCTGCTGTGGAGCTCCATGTTCAACAATGTACGATGAACGGTGTGCTCCGAAACACTTGTGCGTGCACCAACATCGTGCTCTTTCGGCAGAGATGCCACAGACCATCTTCTATCCTTTTTTACAGAACAAACGAGCCTCCGAACCCCTCGTTCTGTGAAGAGTCGGGGACGTCCAACCATCTCTGTAGACACTCACGACAGTAGCACGTGTACATTCGACCAGCTTCGCCATTTTCGAGATTCTCGTTCACAGGCTGTACGTAATAATAATCTGCCTTTTTTCACAGTCGCTTATATGAATGGATTTCCCAGTTTACGGCCTGTATCTTCGCTATGGTGATCCCCCGTCCATGTCTGCTCCGCTTACTTCCTTTTATTACCGCATTATATGCCGACAACGCCACAATACGGCATCCGCGTCTCGGTGGGCAGTGTTTATAATGTTTTGGCTTTTCAGTGTATGTTGCGCGTATTTTGCTTAATTTTTATTCTCACCTGTAATACTGGGTGGGGTAACTGATTCTAAATTTGTTTTTGTTCCGTACGAAAAAGAAGCTGATTTCGTTGGATATTATTCTATGGTCTCATATCTATTTGTTACTGCTTACGAATCCGTGTGTGAACTGCTCGATTTAAATGCACTATAAGTACGAGGGTAATACCAAAAGTAAGGTCTCCTATTTTTTTATAAGTACATAGACCTGTTTATTCCTACAATGGTTTACATAAGTTTACAGCTTGAACATTTAGCTATTTTTCGACATAATCACCATTTCTATCGATGCATTTTTGTAGACGCTGTGGCAGTTTTTGAATGCCCATGTCATACCAGCACGCCGCCATGCGTTTCAGAAAGTTATGAACCTCTTCATTCACCTCATCGTCGGAGCTGAATCGCTTTCCGGCCAACGTTCTTTTAACCTAGGGAACAGGTGATAGTCACTGGGCGCCAAGTCGGGACTATGGGGTGGAAGGGTGATTATGTTCGACTGAAACTGTTGCAGGAGAGCAATGGTTTGCCGAGCGACGTGTGGACGAGCGTTGTCATGGAGAATGTGTAGGCCCTTGCTCAACATTCCTCTTCTCCGGTTCTGAATTGCCCGTTTGAGTTTTTTGAGTCTCACGGTACCTGTCAGCGTTAATTGTGGTCCCAGTGGGCATAAAGTCGACCAATAATACCCCTTTCCGATCCCAAAAAACGGTTGTCATGACTTTACCGACAGACTGTGTCTGTTTGAATTTCCGCGGCTATGGCGAAGAAGGATGCCGCCACTGGCGTGATTGTTGCGTTGTCTCAGTTGTTAAGTGGTATGCCCAGGTTTCGTCACCCGTGACAACTGAGTCCAGAAAGTTGCCCTGTTCGGCTGTAAGGCGGTGAATAAGTGCGCGGGAAGCATCAACTCGTTTCCACATGTGCTCCTCAGTCATCATGCGTGGCACCCATCTTGCGCACACCTTCCGGTAGTTCAAAGTTTCCGTTAAACTTCTGGGAGCGGTGCTTTGGGAAACCTCAGGAACCAACGTGCAGAGATCATCCAGGGTGATCCGCCTGTTAACAGGACTGATATCTCCTGTAGAATCAACGGCTCTAACCTGTATGGCATCCAATCGCAATCAGCGTGGATGAGAGATATGTTTAGGTCATTAGGTGCTGCTTTAGTACTATGCCAGAATTCATCAATCACAGAAGCGAGCGAGTGGTTGCATGCCAGTACCTCGGCAGTCCATGGCAAGGTTGTTTTCAGTGAGAGAGAGATCTGGAGAACGTGCTGTCCAGGGTAACAGTCGAACACTTTCTAGTATTTTCCAAGATCACTTGCAAGTGTTATACATCGAGCACGCGACTGTCATGGCTGCAGATAACAATTAGTTACTCCTTTTGTTTACAACATTGATAACGAAGACGATACAGCGCGCAACTGTCATGGCGGCAGATAGATATGATTACAAATAAAACAGTTTTATGGGTCAGTCAAAAAAATGGTTCAAATGGCTCTGAGCACTATGGGACTCAACTGCTGTGGTTATCAGTCCCCTAGAACTTAGAACTACTTAAACCTAACCAACCTAAGGACATCACACACACCCATGCCCGAGGCAGGATTCGAACCTGCGACCGTAGCAGCATCGCGGCTCCGGACTGGAGCGCCTAGAACCGCACGGCCACCGCGGCGGGCCATGGGTCAGTCACTTGTTTATTCTACCACTAGGCGTTTCGATGATTCACACCATCATCTTCAGGTGTAGAATTGTTTATTAACATTGCTGGTGTTGGTAAAGAGTACAGACGTCATGTCACAGTAAGAGGCCTAGGCCAGTGCCGGTTATATTGATCTTTTGAGGGGCGGTAGAATTGTAGAAAGTCTGCATATGCAGCCTGTTGTATGTTCTCTCCACTGTACATTATGTAAACATAATAGTGTTGTCACTGGGCGAAACACTGGCAGGAATATGAGGAAACTGTAAACGCACCGCATTTAAATGGCAGTGCAGTCGCACAGCATACTGCTTGGTTAGAGCCAAAATAAACTGGCACACCTGCCTAATATCGTGTAGGGCCCCACCGAACCACGCAGAAGTTCCGCAACACGGGCTGTCCATAAATCGGTACGAGTCTGAGAGGTTGGAGATCACTTCTGAACAGCACACTGCAAGGCATCCCTATATGCTCAATAATGTTCGCATCTGGGGAGTTTGGTGACCAGTGGAATTCAGAAGAGTATCCCTGGAGCCAATCTCTAACTATTCTGGACGTCTGGGTTGTCGCATTGTGCTGCTGGACTTGCCCAAGTTCGTCGCAATACACACTGGACATGAATGGATGCAGGTCACCTGTCAGAGTCATATCTAGACGTATTAAGGGACCCATATCACTCCAACTGCACACGCCCCACGCCATTACAGAGCCTCCACCATCTTGAACAGACCCCTGCCGACATGCAGGGTCCATGGATTCATGAGATTGCCTTCGTACCCGTACACGTCCATTCGCTCGATACATTTGAAACGAGACCAGTCCGACCAGGCAGCATGTTTCCAGTCATCAGGAGTCCAATGTCGGTGTTGACGGGCCCCAGCGAGGCGTAAGACTTTGTGTAGTTGTAACGCCGGAAATGCATATCCTCCTATTTCCATCTATTGTACTATAATTTTTTTTCCTTGGTTTGTTACCTCAAGATATGACGTTTCTGTCTCTTTAAATATCGTAATTGGCTCAAATGGCTCTGAGCACTATGGGACTCAACTGCTGAGGTCATTAGTCCCCTAGAACTTAGAACTAGTTAAACCTAACTAACCTAAGGACATCACAAACATCCATGCCCGAGGCAGGATTCGAACCTGCGGCCGTAGCGGTCTTGCGGTTCCAGACTGCAGCGCCTTTAACCGCACGGCCACTTCGGCCGGCTATCGTAATTGTTTTACTGTTTGTATATATATATTTATGCATTTATGTTGGTTTGTTTTGTGAATATTATTTGTATTTATACGCTGGGTCTGGCCTAGGGAAAACTATGCTATCGAACGAATACATCGATAGGTCGTGTGGAGAAACAAAGTGTTTGGGATCTTTGGTAGTGTTAACTCTGCCGCGTGGAGCGCGGGCAGAGCAGAGCATGGGAGAGTCTGGCGGGAGTAGCGAGTGGAGCAGGTGTGTTGTGTGAAGCTCCCGCGAGTTGCCGCGCTTTCGGGGTTTGGCAGCATGTAATTGCGCTCGACTTGCGATGATAGTTTCTGACATGGTGTCACGGACGGGAAGCATTAGCTGGCGCACATCAAGAGCCCGTTTCGCCTGGTGACCGTGTCGAGAAGAAGGCGCGCCAGCATCCAGCTTCTGCAACAGCGACGGCCGACAATGAGTGACTGTCGCCACCTCCTCGATCGACGACTTCAAACCTTCAATCAACCAACAAGGAAGACTGGAAGCACGTATAGTTTCAGAACTGTATGGCAGACCTCAGCTTTTCAAACTTTTAAAATTGTTGCATCACAAAATTACAGCTACTTAGCATGAACCTTTGTTGCTCATTGTCCCAATTGCATTACCAAGCAGGGTCCCTTCCTTTTCCGAAATGAACCCGAGTGTCGTTGAAATTCAAACGCCAGCATAATTCCATTTCACTGCTTTAATTCAAAGTTCAGTTAAAGTATTCATAGCTGGCTACAATACTTAGATTACACAAGCACAAATTAAGAGTGCTAGTTTTGTTACCATATTTTAGCTTACCTGTGACTGCAGCTCAGCTTGGTATGTACTAAATTTTACTATTGTTAATTGTTCAGAATCATTTAATTCAAGTTCAAAGTTAAATCTCTTATATCTAAATTGCGTAGATTCAAGTAGCGTTTGAAATGATTGTTGAGGTAGTCCAAGACTAACCGTATTTTACTGAATTTCGATGTGCTTCAGAAAGAAAGCTCACTATTAACTTCAGTCACTAAATTAACTTTCGATTTTCCGGTTTTATTAATTCTTTTGCTAAATTAAGTGTAGCGAAATTTATTACTTCTGACAAACTTTCGGTTTTCACACTACACTTGTCAACCTTCAGTTGCCACGCTTCTAGTGCTAATTATATGTGTTATAATCTTTCTTTTTCAGTTACTATAGTAATTGTCCTTAGGACTGGCGACCGTAATTTCCCCCAAATCTCAAATATCTAATTACCGCTAGTTGATTGTTAACGTAACGGCCGCACATTTACTTTCTTTATTAACTTTACCCCTATTTCAAAATTAATTTCCACCAGTTTCATTTGCATTTTTCCTTTCATTTAGATGTAACCCTTTCCTCCCTCTTTACCGACAAATTAACCTCGGTGACGATTGATTTTCCCAAATTTCCATTAGGTACACGCGGTTTAATTTTTCACTGTCATTAAGGTCGATAAGTGAGGGGGAGGTTACATAGTGCAGTCATCGAGGGTACACGAGTGGGCTTTCGGCTCCGAAAGCCCAAATCGATGATGTTTCGTTTAATGGTTCGCATGCTGATACTTGTTGATGGCCCAGCATTGAAATCTGCAGCAATTTGCGGAAGGGTTGCACTTCTGTCACGCTGAACGACTCTCTTCAGTTGTCGTTGGTCCCGTTCTTGCAAGATCTTTTTCCGGCCGCAGCGATCTCGGAGATTTTACGTTTTACCGGATTCCAGATATTCACGGTACACTCGTTAAATGGCCGTACAGGAAAAGCCCCACTTCATCGCTACCGTGGAGATGCTGTGTCCCATCGCTCGTGCGCCTCCTGTAACACCATGTTCAAACTCACTTAAATCTTGATAAGCTGCCACTGTAGCAGCAATAACCGATCTAACAACTGTGCCAGACACTTGTTGTCATATACAGGCGTTGCCTACTGCAGCGTCATATTCCATCTCTTTACATATCTCTGTATTTGAATATGCATGCCTATACTAGTTTCATTGGCGCTTCAATGTATATTTCACATTTCTCAACAACATAGGTCACAAACGAAACGAATTTTCAATATTTTTTATTATTTTTACGCGCTGAAGACATAATTTTTGTCTGGTACAAACTGCCGGCATACAGAAAGGCGCTGAATATTCCACGGAGTTTCACACTCAAGTTGCCATGTAATTCTGATTCATTTAGTTTAATTATCGAAAAAAAGATCTTTCAGATAAATATATCCATCGAAATATTGCATCACTTTTGCAATCTAGTTATGGAGAGTTGGAAACTATACCTGAGGAAAGAAAGTATACATCCTGGATAGTTTTAAAGTAAAAAGATTTGTCATTAAAACTGGAATTACCTCGCGGGTCAATCATTTACATCTGCTTGGGGGCCTTGCAGCTGAATTGGGAAACGGCCTCGAAAACAGTTCGGAAACAGGTATAAAATTGACAGTCTTCAAGAAATAATTCTTGTAATTCGTTCAAGGCGATAATGGATTCTTCAAACGTCGTGTTTTCTTTAACGCCCATGAGTTTAGGGAACTGGACTGTCTTTATCAGAATGTGTCCCTTCTACAACGCGATTTTCTGTTTAAATGCACCCCTATCAATTCGGAAAGAAGGTACGTTGCAATGTGTTACAGTGTGTAGTGTGCAATGAAGTCTATTTAAAATGTGAAATCTGCAATCCATTCCGGATGTTCTAATTTTCACTCCTGCACCGCTTTTTCTGTCATAAATTCAAGAATAGCAAGTTTTAAATCGAAAAATGGTTCCAGGAATGCTCCTTGACTTAACCAACACACTTTTTAGTAATATATGAAATCACCATACTCTTTGTTCAGTTCCTTTGAAAACTGTTGAAACTGGCAAGGGAATAATGCGTGCGACCTCAGAAATTATTCGTATCACCAGTTTCTCCACATGCTCCAGGCCTGCGAATTTTCTAGAAAGAGCTTTTTGATGTACAGACAATGACTCTCTCTTCCGTCAGTCCCATAAGATTCAAAGGAATGCGACGGTGGATCGCTAGACGGTTTGTGTGTGTGAACAGCCACTGGAGCTGTGTAATCCTTAATCCTTCAAACCCCGAACAATCAGCGTAGCTTAAACCGCGCTGCCAGGACGAGTCTCCGGAACTCAGAAAATTGCGCTGCCAGGAGGATTCTCCCGAACTCAGAAAATTGTGGCGACCGATAATTGCCGCACCACAATGCTGAATGAAATGTCGCGCTGTTCCGTATACTTCCCAGAAAGACCGAGCAAATCCGAGCGACAAGCCGGGCCTTGACCCGCACGTGGCCTGCACGCGTCAAATTTAGCTCGCCGTGGCCGGGCCTGCTTTAGAAAGAAATTCAATGCAGTTCAATTTTGTACTGGGATACATTTTCACTGGAAGCCTCGGTTTTGAGTTATTCAAGAAAAAGGTTCTAAACTGACCCTCAAACGCATCCCCACTTCCATACTGAGCCCCATATTGTTCATAAAACTCCCTCCTACCACTCTACAAATATTTACGACTACACGAACTATTCCCGATATTCGAAGTTTTTGGGCTCCATTGATTGGGCTATTACGCCATCAGTATAGTCGACTCTCTAAATCGCTTCAAGAAAACGCATAAATGGTTCATTTGAAAGGGAACGGCCGATTTTCTTCCCGTCCTTCCCTCATTCGATGGGACCGATGACCTCGCTGTTTGGCCCCTTTCCCCAGATCGACCAGCCAGCCATAACCGGCTACTTATTAATTTAAACGAGTTCGTGAGAGTAATGAACGTAAAACGACTTTTGTAAACGTTACGCTAGAACTAATTGTGTTGATATTCTAGCCAAACTTAACCTTTACAAGCACAATAGTTTCGAAGTCAGACGAACACAACGATGTAATTGCTTATTTTATATCGTTACATAAAATTTACACAAACGTCAATTTTACTGTTTGTAAGTGATCAACTAGCCAATGGCCATGCGGCAGTGGTAAAACCGGTTCCCGTCAGATCACCGAAGTTAAGTGCTGTCGGTCTTGGCTACCACTTGGTGGGTGACCGTCTGGGTCTTCAGAGAGCTGTTGGCAAGCAGGGTGCACTCAGCCCTTGTGAGGCTAATTGCGGAGCTACTTGATTGAGAAGTAGCGGCTCCGGTCACGAAAACTGACAACGCCCGGGAGAGCTGTGTGCTGACCACATGACCCTCAGTATCTGCATCCGGTGACGCCTAAGGGCTGATGATACGACGGACGATCGGGACCGTTGAGGCTTCAGGCTTCAAGTCCCTTTCGGTCAGAGTATTTTTTTTCCTAAGTGCCCAACTTAAGCAGCGAGGTAGCATGGCCAGTCTATGAAGATCAAGAAAGGTCTAATAATTCGTGCTGTCGCAAATATTTGTAGACTGGTAGGAGGGAATGTCATGAAGTCATGAACAACATACTAGTAATCCTGATCGGTGGAAGCTGTGTGCGGTAGTGATGGCGCGTTTGAAGGTCCCTCTTGTACGTTCTTCTTGAATAATTCGAAAACTACGGTCTGTAACGAGAACGTATCCCAGTACAAAATTTAACCAAATCAAATTTCCTTCAAAAGGGTCCTGTTCATTTTTTCTGTAGTGCAAATAGTTTTTGCTTAGTGCGTAGTTGAATATGAAAATCTCGTGCTTGGTTTACTAAGGCCAGCTGCACTACCGGCCATTAAAATTGCTACACCAAGAAGAAATGCATATGATAAACGGGTATTCATTGGACAAATATATTATAATAGGAGTGACACGTGATTACATTCTCACGCAATTTGGGTGCATAGATCCTGAGATATCAGTACCCAGAACAACCACCTCTGGCCGTAATAACGGCCTTGATACACTTGGGCATTGAGTCAAACAGAGCTTGGATGGCGTGTACAGTTACAGCTGCCCATGCAGCTTCAACACGATACCACAGTTCATCAAAAGTAGTGACTGGCGTTTTGTGACGAGACAGTTTCTCGGCCACCAATGACCAGACGTTTTCAATTGGTGAGAGATCTGGAGAATGTGCTGGCCAGGGCAGCAGTCGAACATTTTTTGTATCCAGAAAGGCCCGTACAGGACCTGCAACATGCGGTCGTGCATTATCCTGCTGAAATGTGAGGTTTCGCTGGGATCGAATGAAGGGTAAAGCTAAAGGGTCGTAACACGTCTGAAATGTGACGTCCACTGTTCAAAGCGCCATCAATGCGAACAAGAGGTGACCGACACATGTAACCAATGGCACCCCATACCAGCACGCCGGGTGATACTCCAGTATGGCGATGACGAATACACGCTTCGAATGTGCGTTCACCGCGATGTCACCAAACATGGATGCGACCATCGTGATGCTGTAAACAGCACCCAGGTTCGTCGTTGAGTACACCATCGCAGGCGCTCCTGTCTGTGATGCAGCGTCAAGGATAACCGCAGCCATGGTCTCCGAGCTGATAGTCCATACTGCTGCAAACGTCGTCGAACTGTTGTGCAGAAGGTTGTTGTCTTGCAAACGTCCCCCTCTGTTGACTCAGGGATCGAGACGTGGCTGCACGATCCGTTACAGCCATGCGGATAAGATGCCTGTCATCTCGACTGCTAGTGATACGAGGCCGTTGGGATCCAGCACGGCGTTTCGTCTTACCCTCCTGAAGGCACCGATTCCATATTCTGCTAACAGTCATTGGATATCGACCAACGCGAGCAGCAATGTCGCTATACGATAAACCGCAATCGCGATAGGCTACAATCCGACCTTTATCAAAGTCGGAAACGTGATGGTACACATTTCTCCTCCTTACACGAGGCATCACAACAACGTTTCAGCAGGCAACGCCGGTCAACTGCTGTTTGTGTGTGTGAATTGGTTGGAAAGTTTCCTCATGTCAGCACGTTGTAGGTGTCGCCACCGGCGCCAACCTTGTGCGAATGCTCTGAAAAGCTAATAATTTGCGTATCACAGCATCTTCTTCCTGTCGGTTAAATTTCGCGTTTGTAGCACGTCATATTCGTGGTGTAGCAATTTTAATGGCCAGTAGTGTATAACAATGCGGACTGCACAAAACGGCAGCGGTAGCTGTAGATGCATCACCCCGTATAAAGAATGTCGACTACGTTACTCTTACCTATTTTTTGCAGATGCGTTGATATCCAAATCATTTGCACCTTCAAGCATATAGTACGACTCACGGCACTTTGACGGTTGCTGAATACAGCCTAAAACGGGAAAATATGGACCAACGTCTCTCATTACCATCTTATCAAATAAATGAAAAGCTCTGTTCGATCTCTGTGATAACTTGATACTACTTTACTGTATCCAGACCCCTAAAACGTCGTTCAATCAGGCCTTTCTAACCTATCCATATAATATACTGAAAAACAACGATTTCCTGTTATGAGTTGTAATGATCAGCAGTGAGAAACTTCTTAGCACATTGGACCAAATGTTTAGAATGTGTACAGGTGATTTGTACATGTTAAACGTTGTGGCATGGTGACTTGAGATACTGATCTCGTATTTTGTAAGATTAAGATTTCATATTCTTTTTAACTCACACAGATAGTGATTTCACTTTTGATGGGTAGGTAGAGGATTCGTTTCATAATCCATCAGATGATTCCCTCCCACGTTCTTGTCTGATAGAGTTGGTGCTGTAATCAAATGGCCTAATTGTCAACAGCTGAATAAATCGTAACCGCCGTTTTGTCTACGAAAAACGAATTTCATCTCCAGAAATAGTGAAATCCTTACAGCCGTTATTCGTAAATCAGTAAACAATATTAAAACAACAAGTAAATCACTCGTCCCCTATATTGATACTACTTGCAGGTGAATGTACCGATGAATTTGTCCTTGAACCGAAAGTTATTTTAAAGGAACATACATGGCTGGCCATTAAAAATACAACACCTGGGAGGATAGCAAATAGCGAAATTTTGCTTACTGTGCTTTCACAATGCAGTAAAAAGTGTACATTGTTAGATTTACAGGTGACACGGCGGTCTACAGGACTGTTACAGGAAAGATCACCATTCTGACAGTCTGTGGCGCTCCAGACGTCGCCGCATTGTCCGTGTGGATACGTGTCATGCTACAAACAAGCCTGCACAGCCGAGCGAACAACATCTCTGTCCTCTCGGGCGCTAGTTGCACAGAGGTGTTGAGATCCTTCATGACGGTGAGTACAGCCCTCCTGAATCAATTAATTCCATATTTGCATGACATTGCCATGTTAAGATCACGATCAACGCGAGCAGCAATATCACGGAACGATACACTTCAGTCTCGATAAAAAACGATTCTGCTGCGGTCGAATTCTAAAAAGTGCTCGTAGATATTTTTCCTTCTTACACGAAGCATAAGTCAGTCTTGTTACAAGCAAGCAACACACAGAATGTAGATGGCTTTACGCCTACCTAATTTGTGCGATTGCGCAGTAATGCTAATCATTTTCATATCGAAACAGGCAGTATATTTCATCCTAACCTGACACTAGCTGCATGCCGCTCGCATGGTGTTGCAATTATTGGTCAGCAGTCTAAGTCCATAAAAATTAAACAAAATTCCGCATCTAAAAATGCCTTAAATTACTTCAATATCTCATAAAATTTGCCACATTGCCCACTGTAAGTCAGCAAAAATCGCAACTCGATGTACACTGACGGAAAAAAATCTCAACACCAAAAAATAATTAATGTAGAGTAACGAAATTCCGGGCATACACTTGCTTAGGTGATCAACATTGCAAGGCCACAGTAAATTATAAGTACGAGATAAACAAATTACAGATGTGAAACGTCGGTACTTTAACAACCGGTGTAGCCATCAGTATGTTGAATACAAGCATGCAAACGTGCATGCAGTGTGTTGTACAGGGGCTGGATCTCAGTTTGTGGGATGGAGTTCCATGCTTGTCGCACTTGGTCTGTCAGTATAGGGACGGTTAATGTTGTTTGTGGATGACGCTGGAGTTGTCGTCCGGTGATGTCCCATATGTGCTCTATTGGAGACAGATCTAGTGATCGAGCAGACGAAGGCAACATGTCGCCACTGTGTAGAGCATGTTGGGTTTCAACAGCGGTATGTGGGCGAGCGTTATCCTGTTGGAAAACAACCTCTGGAATGATGTTCTTGAATGGCAGCACAAAACTCGAATCACAGGACTGCTGTTCAGATTTGCAGTACGGAGGCGTGGGATAACCACGAGAATGCTCCTGCCGTCGTACGAAGTTGCATCTCAGACCATAACTCCAGATGTAGCACCAGTGTGTCTAGCACGCAGACAGGTTGGTTGCAGGTCCTCGACTGGCGTCCTTCTAACCAACACACGGTCATCACTGGCACCGAGACAGAACCAGCATTCATCAGAAAACACAACAGACCTCTACCCTGCCCTCCCCTGACCTCTCGATTGACATCACTGAAGTCACAAATGGTGGCGTTTGGAGTCAGTGGAATGCACGGTACGTGGCGTCTGGCTCGGAGCTGGCCTTGAAATAATGGATTAGTAGCAGTTCGTTGTGTCACTGTGGTGACAACTGCTGCTGAAATTAAAGCTGCAGGTGCAGTACGATGCGCCAGAGCCATACGCCGAACACCTGATTGGTCGTTCCTCTCAGGAGTGCTAAGTGGCCGTCAGGAGCCCAGTCTTCTCGCGACCGTACATTCTCGTCACCACCGCTGCCAGCATTCATGTGCGGTGGCTACATGCCTGTCAAGTCTTTCTGCAGTGTCGCTGAAGGAACATCCAGCTCCTCGTAGCTCAGTTATGCGACCTCTTGCAAGCTCAGTGTGGTGCTGATAGTAACGTCTTGGTCGCCTTTAAACTATTCTTTATTACCATCAGCTCAACACGTCCAATGTTAAAGGTAACTAACGCTCACTACCATTACAGCCTGTATGTAAAGCTGACTACTACTACCAGCGTCACTCTTATGCGAATGGCATGAAATTTGAATGGACATCATTTTTAAGATGTAGGAACATCAGATTTAGTTTATGTCGTACGACCGAGAAATGGTCTCTATCGGAGCTGATGTGTAAGGGAAGTGGAGCGATCTAAACTGGTCCTCTGCCTTTGGAGCGATTCCGCCGAGTGGCAGTCGTCGACGGGCGTTGTATGGGAAGTACTTGCAAATAATGAAAATTTCCTTGATGGAGCTCTCTGTGGTCTCTATCCGTGTGGATTGTTACTATGAGAAGAATATTTCACAGTAAAAAATAGATTTCTAATAAGACCGTTTACGCTTATTATGCCAAAGATACATATATGGCATTTTAAATCGCAGCTCCTCTACAAGATAGGAGCGTAGATGAGGATTACAATTTGTTGTTTTGAATCGAGCCGTTGAGGCAATAAGTAATGTGGCTATTATTCATAAAATGATAATAAAGTTGTTAGAATCAGCACTACTGTACTGGAATGAATCTTTGGTAATGAATAAAAAAACATATCACAGGCCAATGAAATTAAATTTTTCATGACCATAACAGGACACACAAAGGCTAGATTATAAAAGAAATATGGATATTAGGAAGGAATTGAAAACTTTTAATAAAAATGAGATAGTTGAAGAATGTAGACAAAAATGGATATCGCATCTGTTCGAGGTGGAGGAGCAAGATTACCAATACATTTTATTATCATCACAATTTTGGCAATATACACTGTAAGGTAAAAGATGCGTTGGAAAAAAAAAAGACCAAATGTACCTGCAATACACTGAGCATGGCCTAACTGATGACAGAACAAGAAGAACTACTGACCTCGATTGTTATTAATTTACTGAGTTTTGATTTTTTCCACAAGGATTAATATCTTTGTCACTAACTAATTTTTTTTGAGACAGAGGAAAGATGGAGAGGGAGCTTATCTTCTCACTGTGTTATCTCCTTTCGAAAATACAGAGTAATCACGACGGAGATTATAATTATGACAATTTAAAATAATACCTTTAATGGTTGTGATTTATTTGACCTATGTTTGTCGATCTCCCTCATGAACCATGGCCTTGCCGTTGGTAAGGAGGCTTAGGTGTTTCAGCGATACAGATAGCCGCTCCGTAGATGCAACCACAATGGAAGGTATCCGCTGAGAGGCCAGACAAACGTGTGGGTCCTAAAGAAGGGCAGCAGCCTTTTCAGTAGTTGCAGGGTCAACAGTTTGATTGACTGACTGATCTGGCCTTGTAACATAAACCAAAACGGTCTTGCTGTGCAGGTACTGCGAACGGCTGAAAGCAAGGGGAAACTACAGCAATAATTTTTCCCGAGGGCATGAAGCTCTACCGTGTGGTTAAATGGTGATGACATCCTCTTGGGTAAAATATTCTGGAGGTAAAAGAGTCCCCCATTGTGATCTCCG
Source organism: Schistocerca nitens (assembly GCF_023898315.1). Taxonomy (NCBI): domain Eukaryota; kingdom Metazoa; phylum Arthropoda; class Insecta; order Orthoptera; family Acrididae; genus Schistocerca; species Schistocerca nitens. The sequence continues at coordinate 579,421,544 of NC_064618.1, read as the reverse complement.
GGCGGGAACTACTCAGGAGGACGTCGTTATCAGGAGAAACAAAACTGTCGTTCTACGGATCGGAGGGTGGAATGTCGGATCCCTTAATCGGCAGGTAAGTTACAAAATTTAAAAAGGGAAATGGGTAGATGAAATTTAGACGAAGTGAGAATTAAGAAGAGAGATTTGTTAAAATTTAGTACAGATTTAAGTGTCAGGAAGTCCTTTCTGAAAGTATTTGTATCGAGTGTATCCGTTTATGGAAGTGAAACATGGACGATAAACGGTTTCGACATGAAGAAATTAGAAGCTTTTGAAATGTGGTGTTACAGAAGAATGCTGAAGATTAGACGGGTAGATCACGTAAGTAATGAGGAGGTACTGAGTAAAATTGGGGAGAAGAGAAATTTGCGGTAAATCTTGACTAGAAGAAGAGATCGGTTGGTAGGACGCGTTCTGAGGTAGTAAAAATCGTAGAGGGAGACCAAGAGATGACTATAGTAAGCATATTCAGAACGATGTAGGTTGCAGTCTTTACTCGGTGATGAAGGGGCTTGCGCTGGATAGAATAGAATGGAGAGCTGGATCAAACCAGTCTTTGGACTGGAGGCCACAACAATATTTCATGACATTATAAATCACCTACTTATGATTTCATTTTTGGAAGGAGATGAGATAGTAGACGTGTCTATAGCCTAAAAGCTCGACTGATTCGTTTAGACCTAGCACTGCACATAGCATGGACTAGAGCAGATATGTAACTGCACGATGTCACTATACTAACAGAAATCCCAAAACATTTTGAACGTTGGTTTGGGGAACCGCGATACACCACGAAAAGCAACAATGCCCGCGTCGCCAGCAGAAATTTCTCTCGAAGGATGGCTGATGCATCTCCTCGTCAGCTCTCGCATGCTAGGGTGGCAAGCCTCTCAGCATCAAAAACGTTCATATCTTCAGAGAAAGACCACTTCCGTCCGTGCTGGTGGACTGCGGTATCGACGAATTTTTGGGCTTGGCAGCAGCCACAGCTCACAGAATCTGACACCAACGAGACCCTTTTTCTCAAAGTGTTACATAGCTGCCCTCTCTATCACAAAACACACTCTGTTGAGCCAAAACATTATGACCACCTGCTTAATAGAGCCATTTATGGAATGCAATGAAGCTGCCTCCAATTCTGCGTGGTATGGATTCAAAAAGTCCTTGGTAGTTTTTAGAGGGTACGTGGCATCTGATATCTACGCACAGGTGATACAGTTCCCGAAAATTACCAGCTGGTGGTTTTGAACGCGGAGCTGATAGCGTCCCACACATATTCCATGAGGTTCAGATCATGTGAATTTGGTGATCAAGACATCAACGTGAGTTCACTGTCATGCTCTTCAAACAACTGTAGCACGATTCTGGACTTGTAACACACACCCACCCACCCACACACACACACACACACACATCAATCATGAAGGGATGCAGGTGGTTCTCGTTAATGTATCCCAGATGAATGTCTCCCCGTAGCATAATACTGCCCCCCCCCCTCCAGAGTTCATGTCCTGCATCCGTGGAGCGCTGGATGTTTCGACCAGCTGTTTCAACTGTTTACCTGTATGATGGCATATCCAAGAGGATCATTGATCTGGTGTAAAACGAAACGCAATTACTTGACCAGGCGACACGATTCCATTGCTGCACGATCATATCTCAATGATCTTGTGCCTATTCCAATCGTAATTGACGATTTATTTGCGACAAGGGAATACAGAGGGATCCTCAACAATATGCCCTGAAAATTGTGCACAGAAACACTGTACTTGCGCCAGCATTGTACCCTGTTGTCAGATTTGCTACATATTGTGTGGTATTATCGTCCAGAGATCGCGGTGCCTCACCAAAGTCGGCAACGCACGTTGATACCACTGAAATTAGCGATGTCTCAATATAATCGGCAACGATGAATGGGAGACGCTGAAGGACACACACCCACTCTCTCAGCACAGCAGCGTCCTCACACCAAGGTCAATATAGAGCCGAACATGGAGGTGATATACTGCTGTTCGGGACTTCATATGAGGCTGTCAGCATCATCGAGCAGGACAAAAGAGTTATTCAAGTAATAGATGTACTTTTGTAAATGTTGAATATCGTACTTCAAGAGAAGGGTTGTAATTGTATTCCTCGAGTGGTGCTTTAACGGTCAATGGCAGTTGTAAATTATCACTCTTGTGGCAAAGGATTGCATCAAGTTAAGCAAATATTTTTATTCATTCGTTTAATACAGTGAATTAATATTTCATATGTTTTAGTTCAGATGAGTCATCTCCTGGAGCAGTCAACGAAATGACAGTTATGGCTGGACAATTATAATTTCAGTGAAAATTATATGTAAATTGGAGGTGGGTGCGTGGGTGGGGGGTGGGGGGGTGGGGGGGGGGGGAGAAATGAACGGAAAAGGAAAGGATTACTGATGTCAGCCGCATCCGGATATTATGCAGAATCAGCAGCGATGAGTGAAAATGTGTCTCGGACCGGGATTCGAACTAGGCCTGTCGTACTTACTAGGCAAATACTGAACCACTGCGCCACCAGGGAGACAGTGTTCATTGATATTGAGCATACTGTTTCGGTACACCTCTTTCCCTGATCCACATTCCCACGGAGCACCACCCATCCGTAGTCCCTGTCCTTTTCCTCCAGGCTCGTTACTTTGAGATTCCCACAGGAAGTTGGATATATTTGTGCAACCACTCTGAAGAAGGTGGGTCATAGCCCATCTAGGCGAAATCCCCTCAATTTCCTTTCCTTTCGTTTCGCCACCGCCCTCTCTCCACCTTCAGTTAACATACACTGCTGGCCACCGTAAATGCAACACCCTGAAGGAAGCATCCGAATCAAGTGAAATTTACACCATGGGTTTGCAGCGATGAGATATGCAACTGATTAGAATTTCAGCGCAGACGCACATCACGCGCGCCTGTGGCGCCACCTCATAGCGCCATTTAAGGCTTGGAGATTTCGACGAGTGTACGTTCGGCACGTGTGTTTACCTTGTGGTTGTTTCACAAGACGATCAGTTATGCCTCGTAGACAACAGCGAACATCTTTTGATCAAGTATCCGAGTTCGACAGAGGAAGGATAGTGGCTTACCGAGATTGTGGATTATCATACAGAGAAATCGCTAGTCGTGTTGGACGAAACCAAACAACTGTAATGCGGATATGTGACCGTTGGATGCAGGAGGGTACGACGGACCGACGTGGTCTATCGCATTAACCTCAGTGCACTGCTGCACGTGCTGATAGGCAAATTGTGCGCATGGCAGTGACGGATCGCTCAGTGACATCCCGAACCATAGCACAGCACATTGCGTCTGTAACGCATCATCCAGTGTCTGCGCGTACCATTCGACGCCGTTTACAGCAGAGTGGTCTGTCCGCAAGACGTCCATTGCTTCGTCCACCATTGACGCAGAACCACAGACGTCTCCGTCGCCAATGGTGTGATGACAGACGGCTGTGGACGGCAGAATGGAATGACGTTGTCTTTACTGACGAGGCACGCTTCTGTCTGCAGCACCACGATGGTCGGATTCGAGTGTGGAGACACCGTGGAGAGAGGATGCTGGACAGCTGCATTATGCACCGCCACACTGGTCTTGCACCGGGTATTATGGTATGGGGCGGTATTGGATATTACTCTCGCACGCCTCTAGTACGCATTGCCGGTACTTTAAATAGCCGGCGCTACATATCCGAGGAGCTGGAGCCAGTTGTCCTTCCTTACCTTCAGGGCTCGACCACAGCCATATTTCAACAGGATAATGCGCGACCACACGTGGCACGCATTGTCCAAAGGTTCTTCGTCAATAACCAGTTTGAATTGCTTCCCTGGCCGGCTCGCTCTCCGGATCTTTCGCCGATAGAAAACATGTGGTCCATGGTTGCTCAACGAGTGACCCAGATTACATCCCCAGCTGCCACACCAGATGATCTTTGGCAATGTGTGGAAGCTGCTTGGGCTGCTGTACCCCAGGAACACATCCAACGTCTCTTTGACTCAATGCCGAGACGTGTGGCAGCGGTGATCTCCAACAATGGCGGCTACTCTGGCTACTGATTCTGGCAGGAAGCACATGTCACAGACGTCTGTAAACGTAATCATTTGATACTTGGTCAACATGTTATCTACAAAATAAATCTTGTTGTGCTACCTCTTGTCTTTCTTGGTGTTGCATTTACGGTGGCCAGCAGTGTATAATATATCACAGCTTCGGATTCTGCATGGTGTCTGTCATGCCTAAGTATGATTGTAGTTTCGTCTGGTAATAACGTATTGCCACCTATCCTACTGGACAGAGTGGGCAAGCCTCTGACCTCCACGTTCTGTGATGAGGCATGTATTTTCAGCACCTTGCCATCTACTCGTGGTTTCACCGTCGTTCAAGCACTTTCCATAGGCACTCATGATGATGAGTATCAGACTTTTGCTGCGCTGGCAAGTATCATGTGTTAATCATAATTGATTTGAAGTCATTACTATCTGAATTCTATTCCCATTACTTAATAAAATATTTAATGCTTGTAATAAAAACGCCAGTGATTGCTGAGAGTGAGATGTCTACTTTCATATCAATTCTTCCTCTTTCCTAGTTGCTGGTTCACATATAGTATTCTGTGTAGTTTAATTGGGTCGCTGATGAGCCAGGCTGGGCATAGAGACCCAGGCCAGTGACTTCGTGTCCGGCCAGGCTCCGCTGGGGAGTTGCTTCTCACTTTTACAGTTGGAAGAGTAATGGGATGAAGTAGAATGAGTGTTCGTGGCAGTTCCCAGCGGTGGCCCACCGTAGTTTATCAAGGACGCCAGGGAATGGGATTCCTCAAGTTTTTGCATAAAGCACCTTGTGCAATATGGGGTCGAGGTCCTCATTCACTCCTGAAACGCATGTGTCATCGTAGTACAGTGTTATTAGGAAACCGATATTATTGCACAGTTTACCTTTCTTAGAGGCAATTATGCAAGTTGTCGGCCATATGTATGGCATTTGGTGATATGCGGCTGACGTAAACCTTATTCGACAAGCGACATCTTTGTTGTATGAGACCATATTAAGTAAGTTCTTGTTGAAGTTAGTCTCGTAGCACCTCCTCGAAGTTTTAAGATTGTTTACCAAAAAAAGAAGTCTTCCAATACTTCTCTGCCTGGGCTCACAATCATTTCATGAAGATATTCGTTCGTTTGACTAAGTAACACGATCCACAAAAGTGAACTCTGATTACCATAAAGTGTCAACGTCACAGCGGACTATTGCTTTTCACGTAATGTCCCTAACAACGAAGAACAACTAGGAAGACACAACTCATCCTCCATTTTCTTTCGTTTACTGTTAAGTCATACTCTCAAACATTGTGCCCGACGCAATAGATCTTAAAAATTGATAAGATATTTTTTTTCTTTTTAAAAGTTAAAATTGATAATATTTTGATGATGTCCATTATTTTTCAGTGTATGAGGATGATTGTGTGAGGGCTCCTGGTAATACGGGAAAGGAATTTTGCCTGGAATACAATTTATGCAAATGTTTAGTGAAAGCGGATATAAATGTGTGTAGGGAAAGGATTCAGTGGAAGTGATGTAATTAGATTTTGGATGGGATTGTGACTGAGGTGAGTCATGGAACCTCCGTGGGATGGAATAGGTAAGGAAAGGAAGCTGGCAGCGTAATTGCGTGCAGAGGCTGAAATCTGAAGATTTTAATGGACAGATTCATTGTGATGGACGACGGATGATTTGTTGGCTTGGTTATAATTTAGGACTTCATTAATTTAGCTTTCACTATGAATGTAATAGTACATGCCATCATTTCCATGAGCTCCTACTACTTATCTAGTAGGAACTTCGTTTCCACAAGTTTCATCCTCTTCAATGTATCAGCTTTTCGGTGGTGATGTGGTGATCAAGTAACTGATTCCTCACCACCATCTGGGTTCAAAATAGTTCAAATGGCTCTGAGCACTATGGGACTCAACTGCTGTGGTCATAAGTCCCCTAGAACTTAGAACTACTTAAACCTAACTAACCTAAGGACAGCACACAACACCCAGCCATCACGAGGCAGAGAAAATCCCTGACCCCGCCGGGAATCGAACCCGGGAACCCGGGCGTGGGAAGCGAGAACGCTACCGCACGACCACGAGATGCGGGCCACCATCTGGGTACTGTGATAACTACGTCTATACTCAACAAGCCACCTTACACTGTGTGACACAGGGTAGCAATGTCGCGCTCCTTTCCTCCCCCCCCCCCTTCCCCCCAATTCTTTCTTCGCGGGAAGGACGATTTCCGGTAAGCCTTCGTATGGGCTCGAATATCTCTATTTTCGGGGTCTTTCCGCGAGATATACACAAGAGCAGGCAATATACCGGTTGACTCTCCTAGGAGCGGAATATTAACAGTGTATCAAACCGTGATGCAGAATGCCAGTTTTGCAGCCTCTGTCAGTGATATAGACTGAGCATCTCCGTGACACTTTTGCGCTTCTTAAATGCGCTTGTAACAAACGTTCTGCTTTTCTTTGAATCTTCACTATTTCCTATGTCAATCCTTTTTGGTATGGATTCCGGACTGACGAGCAGTATTCGAGTACTGGTCGAAGGAGTGTTTTGTGAACTACCTTCTTTGTTGACGGGTTATAGGCCTATTTCCTGAGGATTCTTCCAATGAACTTCAGTCTGGCCTCTAACTTACCCGTGATTAATTTTATGTGGTCGTTCCACTTCAAATCGCTCCGTACCCGCATACTCCTAGGTATTTTATGGAAGTAACTGCTTCTAGTGATTATTCTGCAACTGCGTAATAACACAATAAAGGTTCTTGTTGCCTATTTATTCACAGTACGTCACATTTGTTTGTGTTGAGGATGAATTTCCACTCCCTGTACCAAGTGTTGATCCTTTGCAGCTCTTCCGGCATTTCGCTGCAATTTTCTACGTTGCGACTTTTCTGTATGCAACACCGTCGTCTGCGAAAAGCGTCATGCAGCCTACAGTGTTACCTCTTGGGTCATTTATATACATATATTGTGAAAAGTAATGATCGTATAACATTTCTTAGAGCACGCCAGAAATTACTTTTAAACTGAAAACTTCTCTCTGTTCAGAATGATGTGCTGTGTTGTGTTTGCTAGAAACTGTTCAGTCCAGTCACACAGTTCGTCTGACATTACGTACGCTCATATTTTGTTCATTAGGCGGCAGTGCGGAACTGTATCGAACGCCTTCCGAAAGTCAAGGTCCACGGCACTCGTCTGGTCGCCAGTATCTACTGCTTTCTGAGTCTCGCGCACGAACAGACCGAGCTCGGTGGCACACGATCGTTGTTTTTGGAACCCGTGTTTGTTCCTACAGAGGAGATTTTCAGTTCCCAGAGATGTCATAATACGCGAGCGTTCCATTTTTCTTGAAAATGGGAATGCTCGTACTTCTTCCAATTCTTAGGAACGCCTCGCTCTTCTAGAGACCTAAGGTTCACTGCTGCTAGAAGAGCTCTTTCGCATACTCTGCGTAGAATCTAATTGGTATCCCGTCGCGTTCAGTGACTTTTCCTCCGTTGAACGAATCAGCTGATTTTCCAACCCATTGCCACCTATATCGATATCAATCGTTCGTGCGACGATTTAAAGGAGGAACTACAGGTCGAACTTCCTCTGTGAAACAGTTTGGAAAACGTTTAGTATTTCGGAATTTTTTCTGTATCATCCGCTGTTTCACTACCATTATGGTCACAGAGAATCTGGAGAGGTGGCTTTGATCCGTTTACTGATTTAACTGAAGACCGAAATTTCGTAGGATTATCCGTCAAGTCGGTTGATGGAATTTTACTTTCGAATTCGTTGGACGCTTCTCGCACAGCCCTCCTTACACCAATTTTCGCTTCGATTAGTTTTTGTTTGTTTGTGCGGCTTTGGCTGGATTTAAATTTGTACTATAGTAACAATTGCAGATATTTATTATGAAATATGCGCTAAATACAAGCCTATTTAAGATATTAGTAACAAGCCATTATACAAAAATCTCTCTTGGATTTTCACTGATGAACCTGGACATTACGATCACTGCCTACCTCAGCAATGAGTAGCATCGGGAGGCGTTGTGGGTGTGTGAAGCAGTAAGGAAACTAGAGCAGGTGAATGCGAAATCATTCAAGCGAGACATGGGCCGCAAATGGGCATAGCTATTGACGTAAGCGACTTCTACAAAGGCTAGTTCGTTGTGGCACGGCCTCTGGGAACGAGCACCTCGCAAACGACGAGCCTGCCGGTTGTTTTCGTGCAACTGTACTCAGCCGAGTTTTGGATGTACCCCTCTGCATGTCAGAATGGTCCGCGTCCGTTGGACTGGCCGATAGATCGCTCCCAATGGGCCCACATGCATGTAATAAAAGGTGTCGCACAACGGACAACTAGTAGGGCAAAAGTGGCTCTAGCAAACGTGAATGTTGCACCTCTTAAAAGATAACAAACAAGGTGATTATCTGAGTACGACATAAAACAACACCCCACGTTAACCCCTGTTTATTACAAAGTTCCCTTCTGATAAACGGGCTGTCTCAAACCTTTTGAGTCAAATTTAAACAGGTGATAGTGTGTCCACAACCGATTATATTGAGATAGGAAACCAATGGTCGGAAAAGCATCTTTATTGTGTTATGGACACACGCAGCGTACACTGCATAATAACAACGTAGCTCACAGTAATTGTTCAAAGTGACGACTGCCAGTCTCAACGCCTGTATGGTAGCGGCGGATGAAGTTCTGCAGCACTCTCTCAAAGATCCCCAGTGTATGTTGTGCAGGAAACAGGCAGCTTGGACTCTAGCAAATAGGTCTTCATCCGTTTCTAGGGATTTTTTAACGCACCAACGTCTTGACGAAAGACTCACGAGGTGTGCGATTGGCGATCGCGCTAGCCATGGGACAGGACCTCCTATTCCAATACAGTTGTGAGGGTTTGCGACGTTCAGGTGCTCGCGGCCATTAAAATGGAAGTAGGGTGGTGCACCGTCGTGTTGAAACCACATCCTTTCGCGGACGACAAGTCTACGGTCTCCAAGAACTGTGACAGCACTTCTCTCAGGAACACCAGGTAACGTGAGCCAGTAAAACGGGGAGGCAGCAAACAAGGACTTGTTATGTAGTCTTGCACAATGCCTGTCAATAGGTTGGCAGAGAACAGTAGCTGGTGGCCACCGATGTGGGTGGCATGGGGATTGTCCTCAGTCCATACACAGCTGCGGCTGTTGAAAACACCATCACGGATGAACGAGGCCTCATTCGTGTACAATACAAACTGTACGAAGTTCAGCACTACAGCACTGCAGTTGAGAGAAATGAATGCGGAGCTTGAAGTCCGTTGGTCCCAGCGCTTGCACACGTTTTGTTCCACCAGTACTCTCCACACTCATTTCTTCGAAGTGCGCGTTTCACAGTCCACTTGACATGTGCTTATTGCTGAGTGATCGGCCACATGATTCGTCACCATATCCTGAAAGTTTTGTATTCAGACATGTTTTTCTCGGGAAACTTGGCCGGATTCCTGTGGCGTGAACGACCCCATTTGGGGTCTCTGGTAAGTTGGTATCCATCGTGACAAACTTCTTCCAGTTAAGACGACACCTGTTGGGAAAGCGTTCTCTGTACATTCGTGCTACTTTACGTGCACTATATCCTGCTGCACCGTACATTAATGCTTGTTTTCCAACTCTCGTGACAAGTAACGTTTCGTTTTTGATTTCACATCATACACTGTACACAGTACCACACCACACCATGGGGACATCACAAGCTGACTGATGCACTGGACAACTGGCACCAGCGATAGTGGTGTGTGTGTGTGTGTGTGGCACAGGTTAATGTGCTGGTGCGATTCATGCGGTCATCATGTAACACACGTGTTATGAGCTAAGTTGTGTACAGTACATCCGGTGGCCAGGGGTGAACGCTGCCTGTTCCAGTGTACAACAGACTCCCGGGATCATTGAGAGAGTGTGGCAAACATGATGTGCTATTGCCATGCATGCATTAAGGCTGGCACTCGTCATTTTTAACAGTTACTATGAGCTACATTGTTGTTATGCAGCGTACTTTATCTCCATGATACAACGAATATGTATTCCCGACCAGTGGTTCACTACCTCAATAAAATAGGTTGTGCGCCCACTATCACCTGTTTCCATTTGACCTAAAGGGTTTGAGACACCTGTATGCATGAATAAGAAGTTATTAAGGGTTCGCTTTGCTCTTAAGAAACGCAGAGAATACGAAAACTGAGAATTATTGACATGTGACCGTACTAATCTATTACTTAATGTCTCGGCAAAGACTGGATAGTTTAAGTGAATGAGATAAAACCGTAATCTACGAATGAGTTACAGAACGACGAATCCCTGGTAGACACATAGTGATTGCCTGAAGCCACCAGAAGACTGAAAAACTACCACATGCAAATATCGTTAGTAATTGAGTCATGAATGAGCCTTCATTCATTTGAGAAAAGCGTAAGATTTGCAGAATATACTTGATCCTAATAATGGGCCTATAAATGCTCGGTATTTGTCGTACCCTGCTCACCCAAGCTGCACTTTCCTGCCATATTCAGTACTCAGTACAGCGAAGAGTTGGAAGAGCCGTGATCTGTTGCTGCAGCTTGCAACACATCAGCTGCCAGTTGCTAGAACTGCCCTTTTCTGCACCTGCGGGCGCTTTCTTGTCTCCCGTGTCGCCAGGTCAAGTAGATCGTTCCGTGTCTCCAGCTAAAGGTGTTCTCATCGCGATTCCCAGACGAAAAGTGTTCTTTATGAGCACCGAGTTCTTTCTCGTCCGTACAAGTCCGTGGAATTCCTGTTCGAGAACGAAAATGGCTCTACAAAATGCTGCCCAGTGACATTTTGGCTAACAAGGCTATCTGGTCCCCTTCTAGCAAAATATTTACAACATTAACTAGTCATTTCACTTCCTCGTACGCAGTTCTTAAACAACTGGGTCTTTAGCTAAAGTTCGTCTCCAAGCCCCCATTTCTCGGAAACTGGCGTTCTGGCTTTCTCTTTTCCATTATTTTTGCAAGAATTAACCGATGAGGAGCCCTCTTACAACTTATTAGACAAGAGGGGAGGGTGTTCATCTCACATAAAGCTTTACAAAGAAAAAAGAATTCCTGCCCATAATGCAGCTCACAGCGAATGCACAAATCTTCACGTGTTACTGATTTCCCCTCGCACAGCATTCTGAAAAGGTGATTCATCGGCATAAAAAAAAAAGTTTTTGTGAAATCTTTTTTGACCAGACGGCACTGCTTGAAAAACTAAGATTCTCCGCTTGTGCGGGTGCTTGTAACGCTACATTATACAACTTTTGTGAATGAGGGCTACTAAAACAGAGACAAGTTTTACAGGAATGTTGCTTCAAAAAAATCTCGTACGATGACCGTATTACGGAGCTCAATCTCGCAGAACACCAAATTCAGCATGATGTACATATCCTACTTGTTATTGAACCCGCAAAAAGATGACACTAGACACTTGTAGAAGATAACATACTCTCTGCGGGACATTCACAACTGTTGCGAAAATTTTTCGTGATGAATAAATCCGCTCCAGCTGTGCCTGACAAATACTTTATTTGGGAAAAGTCATACACACGACCAGGATTTCAGGATGTAAATACCATCTGTAGATGCTACAAAGAAACGTGGAAAACTAAGAGGGAATCTTCTTAGAATTAATCAATAGCAAAGGAACCCATACGGTTATGATCATCAGATTATACCTTGATTCCGTACGAGGAAGTCGAAACAGTCACGTAAAAAAATCTAGCCAATTTATCAAGTGGCATGGGAGATCCCGTGCGGGTGAGACATGAAAATGTGTTCTCTGAGACAAGTACCACTCCGGGTATAGAGATCCCAACGGAAAAACATGAATGTAACAACAAATAAACACACATTGCCAGCCTAGTGTAACCTACAAACCAAATGCGAACGACTAGACATGTGACATGAGCTTCATAAATTAAGCTGAAGGAATAAAAGCTGTAGAATGACAATTTATGAATCTCAAAAGTAGCTTACCACATACACTGAAGCGCCAATGACACTCTTATAGGCATGCATATTCAAATACAGAGATACGTAAACAGACAGAATATGGCGCTACGGTCGGTAACGCCTAAATAAGAGAAGTATCTGGTGCAGTTGTTAGATCGTATCTGCTGCTACACTGGCAGATTATCAAGATTTGCTTGTTGCTCTGCTTTGCTCGGTCTTTCTGGGAACTACACGGAACAGCGCGACATTTCATTCAGCATTGTGGTGTGGCAATTATCGGTCGCCACAATTTTCTGAGTTCGGGAGAATCGTCCTGGCAGCGCAAATTTCTGAGTTCCGAAGAATCGTCCTGGCAGCGCTGTTTAAGCTACGCTGATTGTTCGGGGTTTGAAGGATTAAGGATTTCACTGGTCCAGTGGCTGTTCACACACACAAACCGTCTAGCGATCCACCGTCGCATTCCTTTGAATCTTATGGGACTGACGGAAGAGAGAGTCATTGTCTGTACATCAAAAAGCTCTTTCTAGAAAATTCGCAGGCCTGGAGCATGTGGAGAAACTGGTGATACGAATAATTTCTGAGGTCGCACGCATTATTCCATTGCCAGTTTCAACAGTTTTCAAAGGAAATGAACAAGGAGTATGGTGATTTCATATATTACTGCAAAGTATGTTGGTTAAGTCAAGGAGCATTCCTGGAACGATTTTTCGATTTAAAACTCGCTATTCTTGAATTTATGACAGAAAAAGCAGTGTAGGAACGAAAATTAGAAAACCGGGAATGGATTGCAGACTTCGCATTTTAAATGGACTTGACTGCACACTGCCCACAATAACACATTGCACGGTACCTTCTTTCTGAATTGATAGGGATGCATTTAAACAGAAAATCGCGTTGTAGAAGGGACACATTCTGATAAAGACAGTATAGCTCCCTAAACTCACTGGCGTCAAAGAAAACGCTATGTTTGAAGAATCCATTATCGCCTTGAAAGAATTACAAGAATAGTTTCATGAAGACTGTCAATCTTATACCAGTTTCCGAGCTGTTTTCGAGGTTGTTTCTCATTTCAATTGAAAGGCCCCCGAGCAGATGTAAATGATTGACCCGCGAGGTAATTCCAGTTTTAATGACAAATCTTTTTACTTTAAAACTATCCAGGATGTCTACTTTGCTTTCCTCAGGTATAGTTTCCAACTCTCCATAACTAGATTACAAAAGTGATGCAATATTTCGATAGATACATTTATCTGAAATGTCTTTTTTCTATTATTAAACTAAATAAATCAGTATTACATGGCAACTTGAGTGTGAAACTCCCTGGAAGTTTCTGCGCCTTTCCGTATGCCGGCAGTTTGTACCAGACAAAAATGATATGTCTTCAGAGCACCAAAAATAATTAAAAACTATTGAAAATTTGTTTTGATTGTGACCTATGTTGTTGAGAAATGTGAAATATACATTGAAGCTCCAAAGAAACTGGTATAGGCATGCGTATTCAAATACAGAGATATGTAAATAGATGGAATATGGCGCTGCGGTCGGCAACGCCTGTGTAAGACAAGTGTCTAGTGCAGTTATTAGATCGGTTATTGCTGCTACAGTGGCAGCTTATCAAGATTTAAGTGAGTTTGAACATGGTGTTATAGTCGGCGCACGATTAATGGGTCACAGCATCTCCAAGGTAGCGATGAAGTGGGGGTTTTCCTGTACGACCATTTCACGAGTGTACCGTGAATATCGGGAATCCGGTAAAACGTCAAATTTCCGACATCGCTGCGGCCGGAAAAAGATCCTGTAAGAACGGGACCAACGACAACTGAAGAGGATCGTTAAACGTGACAGAAGTGCATCCCTTCCGCAAATTGCTGCAGATTTCAATGCTGGACCATCAACAAGTGTCAATGTGCGAACCATTCAACGAAACATCATCGATATGGGCTTTCGGAGCCGAAGACCCACTCGTGTACCCTTGATGACTGCACGACACAAAGCTTAACACCTCGCGTTGGCCCATCAGCAACGACATTGGGCTGTTGATAACTGGAAACATGTTGCCTAGTCGGATGGTCGGTGGAGTCTCGTTTCACGTGCACAGGTATAGAGACAACATCATGTCCGTGGACCCTGCATGTTAACAGGGGTCTGTTGAAGCTGATGGAGGCCCTGAAATGGTGAGGGGTGGGTGCAGTTGGAGTTTAATGGGATCTATGATAAGTCTAGACACGTCTCTGACAGGTGGCATGTGCATAAGAACCCTGCCTGATCACTGCATCCGTTCATGTTCATCGTGTATTCCGACGGACTAGGACAATTCTAGCAGGATAATGAGACAACCCGCATGTCCTGAATTGCTGTAGAGTTGCACCATTATTGAGTTTGAACACTTCCGCTGGTCACCAAACTCCCTAGACATGCACATTATTGAGCATATTTGGGATGCCTTAGAACGTGGTGTTCAGAAGAGATCTCCAGCGCCTTGTTCCCTTCCCCTTCAGCGTTCTCGCGGGGCCCTACACGACATTAGGCAGGTGTACCAGTTTCCTTGGCTCTTCAGTGTAAGTACCTCGACCGCTGAGTATCTTGGAAGCGCAGCAAGAATGGTCAACAGACTGCTACGTGACCAGCAATGCTACTCCTGTGTATACATGTGTCAGAAAGTGGCTTCCACCGCAATTTACACCGAAGACGGGGTGGACCACTTTATAAATTGTAGCTGAAAACACGGCCACACCATCACGTTTCCTCCTGCAGAACGTTTTCACGCCTCACCATGCACGTGATATCGCATGCCATGCGATAAATTGGCTGGATTTTTTACATGACTGGTATGAATTTCTCGTACGCAATTAAGGTATAATTTGATGTTCACTTTGTATGGGTCCTTTTACTGTTCCTTAATTTTATGAAGAATCCCTCTTAGCTTTCTTTCTTTTTTGTAGCGTCTGAAGATGGGATTTACTTTCTGAAATCCGGATTGTGTGCACGATTTTAGCCTAATAAAGGATTTGTCAAGTGCACCTGGCGCTGACCTATTCATCATGAAAAACTTGTAGTGGACCTCAGATAAAACTGCAGGGATGATAGCACTTGTGCCGAAAGACATGGAAGTGGCTCACTTGATGTGAGTTTGTAACACTTGCGCGGACCTATACTTGTACGCAGAGAGAAACTGTTGCCATTTGTACGGAGCCCAGGAAACTGTAGGTCCTGTAGGACAGGGTGTTCGCGAAGCAGGATATACCGACCTGCCCGCCGCTACTGCGACGTATTCTGGGAAAGGCCAAAACCTATTTCCTGCACGAAGTTCCCCGCATCAGTTCTTTTAGTGCTGAGCTAAACGATCTCACCACCAAAGGGAAGCCTTTACTGATTTACAAAGGGTATATATGTACATGATGGTTTTTTATGCAATGAAGAGAATGATATCTATTCGCAGAAGCTCACTGGCAGACTCCAGATTAAAAGCTTACCTTCGAATTAGCAATACTCGAAAAGTGGCACGAGACATTGATCATTTAATGAAAAGGTAAATATTCTGAGTTTGGATAAAATGGTAACGAAATATAAATTTGTCAGTTCGTGCTAAAGCAGCAGTCATCATAAGGCTCCAAGAGTCGTATGAAATACCATATTTCTTACTCAGCTGCCCACATTCTTTGCATCATCAAAATATTAAAAGACAGGTTGAATTTTATTGTGACTTCTCATTATGCTCACTTCCACTGTCAGTTCTTATTAATACAGCAGTCTTAAAAATAAATTTGGTGAAATGATACGTGTTTGCTCAGTGCTGTGGCATGAGCGCAAGCCAGATCGCGCGAGCTGCTGTGCTGACCTGCTAGACATTTTAGGTGATTGTACCTGGAAACCTGTGCAAAGCTGGCTAGCTCAGCAAGAATCCCAGGCTCTGTGCAAGTGTCACTCCTTGAAAATGTCACACCATGCAAGTGTTCCAACCTCCTTGGTGTCAAGTGTGCACTGAACAGGACAGATGATGATGAAAATGATGATGAGGTTGTGGTTGAGAACTAGTACTGTACGCTGTAGATTACCGTAAAAAAAATCAGAACAGATCATAAGGTGGCAGATTTCAGCACCTTGCATGACATTGATTCAGAAAGTAAATGACAAATGCAACACGTTAGGCATAATAATATTAATAGCAAAACCAAGGTTCATACTGGTACGTAAGATTTTGAGAACTTTTCATATTATCACTGGGAAGGTGGTTTGGACGGACACGGGAAAGAGCTGTTTTGAGCTGTAGAACAAGCGAGGTGGGCGGCGGCTGGCAGGAGCTTCGTGCGGCGGGTGTTTACTGGCAGAGTGTCACCCGTAGAGATGGGTAGTTCGAGAACGAACGGGTGCAAAGGAACGGTTCACCAAGATGAGCGAAAGGACCGAGGAACGAATTCCAAGGAACGATCGGTTCATAGTTCACTTCGGTCGCGGCGGTCTACTTATAGTTCCCGGGAACGAGGAACGATCGGTTCATAGTTCACTTCGGTCGCGGAGGTCTACTTATAATTCCCAGGAACGAGGAACGATCGGTTCATAGTTCACTTCGGTCGCGGCGGTAAACTCATAGTTCCCGGGAACGAGGAACGATCGGTTCATATTTCACTAGTTCACTTCGGTCGCAGCGGTCACTTCGGCAGTTCTCGTTCCAGCCTCGGTCGCGAGCTCGTCTCAGTCTCAGTCTCCCTCGGCCACCCCTGTAGTTCTTCGCATGACCACCTGTTTCAGTTCAACTGCCGACTGCTCCTAGTTAGTTCAGTATCCAGTTGTTCGTTTCGTTCACTGCGCTCGCCTATTTTACATCTGTTCCAAACTGTTCTTGCAGTTGGTTCTGGCTATTCAGCGTCCACGACCGGTAATCAAAAAGTATTTTATAGTTACGTAAATTACATAAAAATTACTTTGTATGTAATAGGTATGTCTTTTCAGGTAACAAAAGGGCATATCAGCTCACTTCATTATATCAATGAACAGCACAAGACATACTTATAACAAGGCAAGTTTTTTTGGATTCATTCACTTCATTTAGCAGCTAACTTTCAATAATTTGCTTAATTTTGAGTGTAAGAAAATTCATATAAAACGATTTTCGTGTATCTTTCATATACAAAAGATTATATTTAAGAAGGCTCTAATTATTTTTAAGTTTGGTTGTTTCCAATTTGCGTTACCTGCTAGTTTGGTTTCTTTGAAAAAAAAGTGGGTTCTGGATCATTTTGGCTCAGTAGGAAAAGCGGTGCCTCTCCATTTGAAAAGACAAAATAGAATGTCATAAAATCGTATTTACTTATTATCTCAAAAACATTTGTTCAGAAGGAGCTTTCAAACCAAAAACTTTACTACTGCGAACTTAATTATTATTATTATTGCTGCATTAACTTTAATAATGCAACATAAAAACATAATTTTTATTAAGCGTGTGACGCAAGTATGAGAAAACCACATTTTATTTTATGCTTCCATAAAGTCTCTACTTCGCCCACGAACTCAGAGACAACGTGAAGTATATATAGGGTGTAAACGATTATTGTTTACAACGTAGCAAAGCTATGTAGTGGAAGTCGAAACGAAGAATTTTATACAAGACACTTGTGGTCTATTAAGTTGGGAAACAACCACCAACATGTTTACAAGACTACATGACTACATGCGCGTCGCGTGAGATTTTCATATTCTCTTCTTCAGCTCTCTACACATCGTCATCGATTGTTTCGCAATTGTTGCTTGCATTAGCTTGTTATTTCTTCACTGCCTAATTATTACATGTTTGTCTGTTTGTTGTATCTGCTCGTAACGGGCAACACATCGTCCGTAATTGGCAAGCAGTCAGTACTTGGGGCCGGTTTTCCGTCCGCCACTCTATATTATTTACCTGCGATCAGCCACACAAGGCTACAGTTGGCTAAACGAGAGGTACTGCAGAATCACAGAAATTACATCTAAAAGTGTGTAAAAATTCTGTAATGACTAAAAACTATACTCCAGGGGAGAGGCAAGTGCCCCCTCTTGGTGTCCTCCACCCTTCAGTCACCTACACTACTAGTGTTCAGTTTTTCATAAGAACCATAGACCAAGCACAAATGAACGGTGAACGAGTAAAAATGCACGGTTCCCAAAAAAGAACGATCAGCAGTGAACTAGTTCCCAAGGATGAACGAGTTTGCCCATCTCTAGTCACCAGTGGCCGGAGGGGGCACCGGACGAGCCTGACAAGGGGAAGGCCTGAGACACGGTGAGCCGATTCGGCTCATATTTGGAAAGTCTCTTGTGTACTGCCTAAAATGAAGGACTAAGATATTTTGGCTCAACCGTTTTTGTGAAAATCACGCATAAAGGTTATGACGAGCAATCGACTCAAAATTGATGGGATCGGTTCAACTGGTTCAAGTGGCTCTAAGCACTATGGGACTTAACAGATGAGGTCATCAGTCCCCTAAACTTAGAACTAGTTAAATCGAACGACATCACACACATCCATGCCCGAGGTACGATTCGAACCTGCGACCATAGCAGCAGCGCGGTTCCGGAATGAAGCGCCTAGAACCGCTCGGCTACCACGGCCGGCTGGAGGGATAGACAGATAATTGTAAATAGAGCATTTTTCATCATCAGGAAGGGGGCCGCAAACGCACACTTTTCCAGAAATCGAGGAAAGAAACCTTTACAACTGCCGCTTATGTACCCACATGTAAACGCTTTCCGGAGAGAGCGCCGAGGCATGGATGTGTGTGATGTCCTTAGGTTTAAGTAGTTCTAAGTCTAGAGGACTGATGACCTCGGGTGTTGAGTCCCATAGTGCTCAGAGCCAACCAGAGAGCGCCGATAGGGCAACGCCCAAGGTAACTGGCGGAGAAAGCGGGTTCAAAAAATGGCTCTGAGCACTATGGGACTCAACTGCTCAGGTCATTAGTCCCCTAGAACTTAGAACTAGTTAAACCTAACTAACCTAAGGACATCACAAACATCCATGCCCAAGGCAGGATTCGAACCTGCGACCGTAGCGGTCTTGCGGTTCCAGACTGCAGCGCCTTTAACCGCACGGCCACTTCGGCCGGCTAAAGCGGGTTCGACTCTCGAGGAAACTGTACGGTTTTCTTTTCTAGAAATTGTAGGTTTTCGTATCAGAATCCGTATGGATAGGAGGGTTAATAAGGTACACAACTCAATAATAGTAACGAGGTAGGCAAACGAATTTTACAAACGACGTAATTTAGTAAAGAATTAAACTTTTGAGCCTTGTCACGTGAAAACAACTCCGAGTAAGAGTGCTGTGAATTCAACACGAGGGCCCACAGATAGCCAACAACGTGACGCTTGTTTACAGTGAGGCAGAGACAGGATGCACGAGGGCAGAGTTATGTTGTCCCGGTTGCCTTTTCGTCATGTCACAGTCGTTTGCCCAGCACGAACTTCATAGAAGTCAATCGGAAAGAGTTGTTTTTCAGTCATTAGGCTGCCGCGAACCTCGAGGATATATGTAATGATTTTTCATCGTTAATCCGACGAATAAAATATGTTTTGTGAAAGAATACAGTGATCTTACGTAAGTAACACATGACAAACGAGTGATTCTTGTGCGTTCAAACGCGCTTCTATTGCGCCTGATCCCTCTCTCCAGGACGAGCTGGGACAGGCAGAAGGTGAATCCGTGACACAAAGACACGGTAGAATTTCACTGCTCCTAGAGCAGAACGTCAAAAACGGTAAAATAAGCCAAGCGGCTTTAACAATTATAAAAAATGAACTCACCTCATGGGCCATCGCCCATGCAAAACGTGAAGGCAGGGTGGAGGAATTAGAAAAAGAAAACAGTAGACTGAGAAACCAACCGATCAAGACCTGGGCGGCGGTGGCTGCGCAAGCGCCAACTAAGCCGCACACAACAAAAGAAACTATAGATAAAGCAGCCAAAAGAACAGACACTGCGGTCTTTCTCAGGACACTGCCTGGGCAAGACACCAGTGTAAAGAAAATCCAGGAGCTGTTCACAAAAACTGTAAACCCAGCTAACGACAAAATTAAAATAAAGAGAATTAAACCCAGCAAAAATTCAGTAATTGTGGAAGTAGCCTCAGAGGAAGACAAAGATAAAATATTAAACAATCAGAAACTAAACTCACTGGTCAAATGTGAACCACCAAAGAAAAGAAATCCCTTAGTAATCCTTTATGACGTGCCAACTATAATGACTGATGACGAACTGACGAACACAATAAAAGAGCAAAATTTTGATGATGTAAATGAGGAGGAATTTCGAAAGAGCTTCAAATTAAGATTCAAGACGGGGCCTCGGGGGCGTGATGTGGTTCATCACGTTGCTGAGGTCACGGCACCAATGTGGAGGAAAATCACAGCAATGGGCAGACTATATGTAGGATTTCATTCTGTTAACGTCAGAGACTACATCGTGGTACCTCGCTGCCACAATTGTGGTGACCTGGATCACATCCTAAGGCTTTGTACCAGGGAGTCGGCCTGCACGAAGTGTGGCACAAGTGGACACAACCGCAAAGACTGCAAAGGAGCAGCGGTCTGCATTCCCTGCAGAAACCGCGGGAAAAAGTCATGCGGAGCCTCGGGACGCAATTGCCCAACATACAGAATGTTGGAACAACGATTAATCTCCAAATTCGATTATGGCTGATCACAGCCCACCAAATAGGGTGCCAAAGCGTAAATCCCCAAGCAAGAGGAGGCGGGACGCTATGAGGGCAACCAGGTTTAAGAACTTCCTGTTGGCGCTTTCGAGTGCCACTAAGACAGAAATAATAGACAAGGCCATACAAACAGAGCCTTATATGATTGATATAAGCATACAAACAGATTTTCCCGTACTGAACACAGATCCCGCCCCTCAACGCCGGGAAACAAAGCCGACAATCCATCTGAAGCGGCAAGGGCATCCTATGACTGCAATATCCCAGACGAAACTCAAAGAAAACCGACCCATCCAAGATAGTGCTGTCACAAGTATAAGCCTGAAGTCCAGAACGCAGAACACTCCAGTGGTCAGATTGCCACCCGTGGATCCGGTAAAGGTGTACCCCAACATCGAGTACACGATGCAACTGGCCAGGCTGGAAGAGCCGATCACCCTGGCCACTGCCTTACGGCATGTGGTCCGTGTAGGACACGAAGAGGGTAAAAAGGTAACCTTCTCGGTAATGGAGGCTGTAGACAGAATACAGCTCAAGTCAGTGAATCCCCCACTGATTTCGGAGCCCTGCGGGACTTACTGAAAAAAGTTTTTGAGAGACGTGGTGAAAAGTTTGACCTTCAGGACATTTACGAACAGGCCGTACTGGCAAACGGACGAATTGCTTTCGACTGGAATAAGACCTGGCCGGACGACCACATACACACATACTTTCCATGACGACTGAGATAACAATTGGACAATTAAATACGCACAACAGTCGACTTGTTATGCAGGAGCTCCGCAAAGAGGTGGAGGAGAGGAGACTGGACGTGCTCTGCCTACAGGAGCCGTACTCCCAAGCTGGGAAAATAGCTTTTGCTGCCACAACTTGGCAAATTGTCAGCAGAGGTGAGGACCCTAGAGCAGCAATAGTAGTAACAAACAAACTATTGAGGGTAACTACGCTCTCACAATTTACAACTCGTCACTGCAACGTCGTGGAGCTTCAGTACCCGATGGGAGTAATTATTCTCATAAATATGTATTTTCAATACGGAGATGAGATAGAACAACACCTAGAACATCTGGCAAGAGTTACCGCGGCGTTGCGGGGACGAAAGATAATCATAACAGCTGACATCAATGCAAAATCCCCCCTGTGGTACAGCGGCACCAGAGACGCAAACGGTGATAAAGTGGAAGATTTTCTTATGGCTTCGCAGCTCGTGGTGGCCAACAGGCCGGGCAATCCTCCTACATACACAGCAGGAGGAGGACAAGGCACGAATATAGATGTGAGCCTTACATCACACAATGCAGCTAACCTGATAAAGAATTGGATAGTCGTAAGCAATGCCACCACGAGTGACCACAACTTAATAACCTTTACTCTAAGTGAAAGAGAGTGCCGCTGGACCATGGTGTGGGAGGTGCAATTTAACTACAACAAAGCAAATTGGGAACTTTTAGCAAGGGAGTGCGACATTCCTGCCTTACCAAAAGGTGACGCACATCAAGACCTAGACGTAGACGAAAGAGCTGAGGAACTGGTGGGTGCAGTACATAGAGCGGTGAGGGCCGCTGTACCAACCAGGAGGAAGGCCGTGGCGGCCTCGCCGTCACCATGGTCGCCCGAATTAGAGGATTTACGTCAATCTGTCAGAAGGATAAGGAGAAACTACCAGCGCAGTGTCGTCTGGCTGGAAAGACAAAGATGGCAGTTGCAATACAGGGAGGCCAAGCAGAGATTCCAGAAGGAGTTACGCGAAGTGAGAATGCGTAGCTGGGAAAGCTACGTGCTGAACCAGTTGGCCTTAGATCCGTGGGGTCTCCCTTATAAATTAGTAAGGGAAAAAATCCGCTCTCCCCTGGAGTTATCAACAGTCAGGCGAGGGGATGGGATGACGGAGTCTTGGCAGGAAACTGCTGAGGTCCTTCTCCAGTCCCTGCTGCCTGACGACAATGCGGATGGAGAAACTGAAATCCAGAAGCAACTGCGTGACGCATATCTAGTGGATTATAACAACAACACGGCAGTCTACCCATTCTCGGAAGAGGAGGTGGCTGCACAAATAAGATCCTTAAAAAGAGGGAAAGCTCCAGGATCAGACGGCATTGTGGCTGAGGTGGTGCAATTTCTGGCACCCCAGTTAGTCGCGCCGCTGACACACCCATTCAACGAATGTCTTAGACAAAGAAGGTTTCCCAAGAGGTGGAAAACCGCGAACGTGATAATAATTAAAAAAGGATCGGAGAAAGATCCAACCGAAGTTAAATCTTACAGGCCAATCTGCCTATTGGACCTATTCGGGAAGCTCCTAGAGAAACTGCTGGCTGACAGATTGACGGCTCACCGGGTACTGTGGGGGATGAGCAGCAGGCAGTTCGGCTTCAGGCCGGGGCGGTCGGCATCTGATGCCATCGCTCTGGCGGCTGAGGTCTGTGGCTCGACCCCGCATAAGTACGTCGTCGGCATCATGGTGGATATCAGTGGCGCCTTTGACAACCTGTGGTGGCCTTCGCTCTTCTCCTGTTTACGGGAGAAAGAGTGTCCAGGGCCGCTTTATGGGTGTCTGAGGAGCTATTGTAAAGACAGGGAGGTTTGGCTATCATCCCCTAGCGGGAGAATTGGAAAAGTAATCACAAAGGGGTGTCCCCAAGGCTCTGTTCTGGGGCCCCTGTTCTTGGATATCCACATGGAACCATTACTAGACGAACTGCAACAAAGTGAGGAAGTGCTAGTGGTGATAGCCTAGGCAGATGACCTCCTCCTGCTGGTCGGCGGTCGTAGCCGAGAGGACATCGAGCCAAAGATCGAAAGGGCCATTGAAAAACTGCACCAATGGTGCCTTAACACGAAGATGAAAATATCTCCTACTAAATCCACATATTTACTGCTAAAAGTTCAGCTTATCAGGAATCCCACTGTCAGAATTGATGGCTCACCAGTTCTTCGGCGACGAGAGGCGCGATACCTGGGAGTCATAATTGACGAGAGATGGAACTTTGGAAAACACATAGAAACCGTAACTCAGAGAGCCCTCCAGTTACTAAATAATCTCATTTCCATTGGACATAAACGATTTCATCTCCCCCCTCATCTCATCAAACTCTATCACAATAGCATCTTGACCTCAGTAGTGGGTTACGGCTCGGGAGTCTGGGCGCACAGGCTCACGCGGGTCGTGCCCGCCATGATAGTGAGAAGAGTCCAAAGAAATATGATTCTAAGATCAGCAGGGGCCTACAGGACATCACCAGGGGGAGCTCTGTTAGTCATAATGGGGCTCTGCCCGTTAGATATCAAAATACGTGAACAAGCGGCATGGTATTGGGCTAAAAAAGGGAATGGGGAAAAAATAACAGATATCATGGGTGTGAGAGTGGAGGATAAGAGGGAAATAAGAAACAGAGGGGAGGAACTGTGGCAGAGGAATTGGGAGGAAGATGAAACGGGGAGAAGAACATTCCAGTTTTTACCTGATGTTAAAGAACGCGGGACCATGAAATATTTTGAACCTACATGAGAACTCATCCACTTCCTCACTGGTCATGGACCCTATCCGACATACTTATGTCGGTTTGGGAAAAGGGCAACCCC
Organism: Schistocerca nitens; assembly: GCF_023898315.1. Lineage (NCBI taxonomy): Eukaryota > Metazoa > Arthropoda > Insecta > Orthoptera > Acrididae > Schistocerca > Schistocerca nitens. Next base: position 579,397,212 of record NC_064618.1, on the reverse strand, counting down.
CGAGTGTGACTGTGGCGCGGCGGAAGGAACTCCTGATCATATGGTTTTCGAGTGCCCTCTCTTCAACGACGTGGCGACAACACTCAGAGACAGATTTCCAAACAACGAGACATACAATCTCCTAAGACAAGAAGACACTTTCCATACCCTGAATGCTCTGGCAGAAGAGGTATCGCGAAAGGTCTTAATAGAATACTTGAGGGATCAAGAATAGACACCGAACTCTTTAACCAACCGATTACGACCTGATCCCAATCCCATACCGCCTGTGTGTGGAATGGCCGACTTCCATCAGTTGGAAACCGCCACGTATGGGATTAGGGGGGTGGGATCAATCACACCGATCACGAGAAGCACCAACTATGACGTAGGTTAAGCTAGTAGTAGTAGGACGTAGTTTAGAATACTAACATAGGAAACTGCAGCGATTACTAACCTTGGCCGGCCCAGTGCCAGGGGCATGCTCCCCGGGGTTAGCTCGAGGAGCCTGGCCACTCCAAGTAGGTTTGTATTTACTGGCACACCTGTGACGCTGCAGTTAGTAGTCATTTCTAGGTTAGAAGTAGGTAAAAACTAAACTGCCCATTGTTGTAGGAATCTAACACTACCTTAGGAACTTAAATAGTAGCTCACTAACAAAAATTGTAATCTAAGCTGCAAAAAACTTAGTCTTATGTAACAATTAATGGCCCACTAATCATGTAAGGAGGTGGGCCACACATGTATAATTATTATTGTTTGTCAATAAAGAAATTTTTTTTTAAAAAAAAGTAACACATGACTTGCACTGTATGTAGTTCGTAGTAATTAGCCTCTCTCTTTATGCTGTAGTAACTAGCTATTGTTTGTTGTGTTATATATTTCAGTTGCATGATCTGAATAATGGAGGATGTACACCCTTCGACCATTGCTGAAATACATAGTTGGGAGCCTGTTGCAGACGACGGCAAGCGGGAAGTTACCGACGTTGTGTTTTGGTTTGTAAAAGTGTTGCAAGACAGATGTATTATCAATGCACTACCGGAAGCCGGCAGTTCTGTTTCTCGACGTTCCAGATTGATAGGAGCGGCTATCGTCGAGCGATTAGTGGAGCTGACGAACGAAATGACTTTTGTTGATACTGGCGAAATGAATGTACCATGAAGGTGATGCAGAAGGTGATTCAGTGGAAGATATCATGACTAGTGAATCGCAAAATGGTCATAACACTTTGGAAATCTATGCTTCATCTGTTCCGGATGAGTATTACGAACCGGTTACTAAAAGACTGAACTACGGCGCTATACCGCTTGTAGTAAAAGTAAAGGCGCTAGCGCTAAGCAGGAATCATCCAAATTGGAACCTAAAAACACAACCTAAAAACACAATAGACCTGAAAAGGAAGAAGGGCCTAAAACTGTGGGAAAATGATATCGTTAAAGGAGGGACAAGATACGACAAATATCAGGCGATAAAAAAGTGTACATTCGGCCGATTTGTCGAATCTCGTCGTCGTAACTAGAATGTAACGACGAGAATACTCCAGGAGTGGGATGCAGGTGCATCGCTTCAATATACGACCAACTAGGATTTTACGTTTGCTGCATAATCATCTTGGACAAGGAATTTTAAATCGGAATATAAAATTCGTCAAGGGTGTGGTGTCACCGCCAGACACCACACTTGCTAGGTGGTAGCTTAAATCGGCCGCGGTCCATTAGTACATGTCGGACCCGCGTGTCGCCACTGTCAGGATCGCAGACCGAGCGCCACCACAAGGCAGGTCTCGAGAGACGGACTAGCACTCGCCCCAGTTGTACGACGACGTTGCTAGCGACTACACTGACGAAGCCTTTCTCTCATTTGCCGAGAGACAGTTAGAATAGCCTTCAGCTAAGTTAATGGCTACGACCTAGCAAGGCGCCATTTGTACCATTGCATGTATCTCAAGATAGTCTCACTTGTCTCATCAAGAATGCTGTATACCAAAGGACGATATAAAAGTTAAGTGTCCTAGTAGCTACGTTCTTTTCTTTATCACATTCATTACGAATCCTGTTCCAGACTTCGCGCCAGTCGGCGTGTGTGTACGTGTGTCCTATCGGCTACCCGTCTCTGTGGACTGGCTGCCTTGTCAGTCCACTACATTGGCGACGAGTCTCAAAAAGGGACTTTAGCGTTCGTATTGTATTAATTTGCTTGTGTCATGGCTTCGCCACATTCTCCAGATGTACTGTCCGAATTTTATCGCTTGCAGAATCAGCAGACGCAGGCGTTATTGGATGCCCTGGGACAGCTCGTCCAGGGTCAACGTGCCCTGCAAAACGATGCGGCCGCCGCCGCTTCATCGCTACCGCAGCCACACCACGCTGTTGCACCTCCATTTAGGCCCTACGAGGCGGCCAACGAGACATGGCCGGAATGGTCACGACAATTTGGATTTCATCTCGCCGCCTACAGAATTCAAGGTAATGAGCGGCAGCCGTTTTTGCTTTCGTGTGTAGGTGTCTCCACCTACCGTGTGATAGTGAAATTGTTTCCCCGACGCGACGTAGCAACTCTGTCCTACGAAGAAATTTTGTCAGCTTTAGATGCCTATTTCAAAGAAACAGTTAATGTAGTTGCAAAACGGTATACGTACTTCCGTACAAAACGTACGGCCGGTCAGACTAATCGGGAGTGGGTTGCAACTTTGCAAGGACTTACTAGGGAGTGTGCATTTGAATGTGACTGTGGCCTCCCTTATTCAGATACTATGGTGCGTGATGCAATAGCACAGAACGTTTCTGATGTTCGCATACGGGAACAGATTTTGAAACTCGTCAATCCCTCCCTTCCACAAGTGATAGACATTTTAGATAGGCAAGACACACTTGACTTTGTCAGGACTCATTTGCAACTTCGCCAGCCATGTGTCACATTAACCGGCCCGCCGGGCCCGCTGCACGGAACGCTAACCTGCCCTTGCGCACGTCTGCGCAGCCACGTGTCCCGCGCAAGCAAGCAAATGCAGTGAAATCATGCCCGCGGTGTGCCACTAGACATTCGCGTGACAATTGCCCGTCACGCCAAGCTATTTGCTTTTACTGTCATAAGAAAGGACATGTTCAAAGTGTTTGCCAGAAAAAGCTCAGATCAGACAATCACAAGCATTACAGGCCCTTTGCTTCCTGCCGGAATCGAACCAAGGACACTCAGGCTCGTGGACCTTCGCCCATGGACATTCATGTAGTTAATTCCACTCCGCCCAGTGTTCCTCTCGCTAACAGTGACTGTGTTCGTCCCGCAAAAAGTGTGCGTCGACGTCGACGCAAATCCCGTCACGTCGCACGTGATTCTGTACCAGTGTCTGTTCAAGTTGCACATAACAGTCGCTCTTGTCGTCAGCAGGACAATAAACTTTTTGTAGATTTGGACTTTGCCAGACAAGTGATACCATTCCAGCTCGATACCGGAGCTGCAGTTTCATTGCTCAATCACGCCACGTACAAACAACTGGGCGCACCTCCGTTGCGTGCCGCAAATGTTCAGCTCACGAGTTATTCCGGACAAGCTATCCCTGTGTTAGGACAGTGCAGCCTTCTTGCAACATACAAGGGACAAACAAAACTTATGTCTTTTTATGTTCTTCGTTCTTCTTCGGCAGTGAACTTGTTTGGTTTAGATTTCTTTCAGTTGTTTAACTTGTCTATCGTCAATCAGGTCCTATCAGTGAATCAGGCTGTGCCTTCAGCCAGTGTTTCTAGTCTATGTGAAGAATTTGCAGACATTTTTGCACTGGGCCTTGGTTGCGCTCAGAACTATGAAGCACATTTGGAACTAAAAGTGAACGCGCAAGCGAAATTTTTCAGAGCGCGCAATGTTCCCCACGCATTGCGTTATGAGGTCGCCAACCGCTACGACATATTGTATCGGTCCACTGCTAAGCACGGCAACGCTGATGTGTTGTCCCGTTTGCCTGTTGCTGAGGATCGAGCATTCGATTCTTCCGAACTTGCTTGTCTGTTCATTGATGTGGAAACCGATGACGTGGTCCCATCGTTTCCGATAGATTTTCGTCGTGTAGCTACAGCCACAGCTGCTGACCCTGCCCTTGCTACTGTTTTGCGTTTTGTTGCTACGCACTGGCCCTTGTCGAAGTCGCGGATCGTGGATCCGTTGGTTCGCCGATTTTTTGCTCACAAGGAGAGACTTTTTGTACGACGTGGTGTTTTGTTGTTGCGTTCTGATAATGATCAGTCCAGAGTAGTGGTCCCACGTTCGTTACAGTCCTCTGTCTTACGGCTCCTTCACCAAGGACATTGGGGTATAGTGCGCACGAAACAACTTGCTCGTCAGCACTGTACTTGGTTCGGAATCGATGCTGCGATTACGAATATGTGCTCTTCTTGCATGGCGTGTGCTGAACAACAATCCGCACCGCCGCGGAAATTCTTTGCATGGCCGAAAGCCACTTCCCCTTGGCAACGCTAGCACATAGATTTTGCCGGTCCATTCTGGAATGCTCGATGGTTGGTTGTGGTCGATTCTTTCAGTAATTTTCCATTTGTTTTCCGGATGTCTTCCACGACGTCTTCTGCCACCATCCAAGCGTTATTTGCTATTTTTTGCATTGAAGGTCTTCCAAAAACTATTGTTTTCGACAATGGTCCACAATTCATGTCCGCAGAATTTCAGTCATTCTGCAAGGCCGATGGTATTCAACATCTGACATCCGCGTCGTTTTTGCCTCGGTCAAACGGTGCCGCTGAACGATTGGTCCGGACTTTCAAGTCACAGATGTTGAAGTTGAAAGAGTCGCATTCTCGGGAGGCCGCATTGTTGCTCTTTTTGTCCTCGTATCGCTCTCAGCCCCGCGATGGTCGCTCGCCGGCTGAGTTGCTCCACGGTCGTCCTCATCGAACCTTGATGTCTTTGCTGCATCCGCCACATCAGGTTCCTGTGCAGCGGCAGACTCCTGCTTTTGCTCCAGGCGACGTTGTATGCTATCGCACCTATCGAAGTTCACGGCGTTGGCTCGCAGGGCGCATTCTTCGCTGCCTCGGCCGCGCGATGTATTTGGTTTTGGGGGCCTCTGGTGAGGTGCGTCGGCATCTCAATCAGCTGCGCCTCTGTCGTCGCCTGGGTTCTGCCGCTCCCCGTCTGCTTTCAGCGACGGTGCCGTCCGGTCAGCGCCCTGGGGACCTATCTACTGGCTCGCCTCATCCCCAGGTGTTACCGACGCTTCCTTCCATTTTGCCTCATGGCGACGCGCCTCCGCCGCCGCCGCTGCCGCCTGTTCTCCCGCCGGCGCCGCCCGCAGTGGACGCTACGCTGCAGCCGCCCAGCGCCTCCCTGGGTCACGCGCCGCCGATCGCTTCCAGTGACCAGCTGTCCTCCGCCATGGTACTCTTGCCCGCTCCGGACCAGATGTCGTCTTCGCCCGTCGGGTACCCCGACCAAATGGAGGTCGACCCTTCGGCCCCTCCTGTTTCATTACGGGCGCATACACCGCATGTTGACGTGCACCCTGGACTAGGTTTTCAGGCGTTTCCTAGCTCCCCTCGGACCGAATGGCAGGGTGCGGGTGCCACAGCCTCGCCTGTTGTTAGGCTCCCCACCCCATCGCATACGTCAACATGGGGTCCTCCCCGCGGCGGGCGGAAGCCTTATCACACGACCGTTCGCCGATTTGCGGGGGAGGAATGTGGTGTCACCGCCAGACACCACACTTGCTAGGTGGTAGCTTAAATCGGCCGCGGTCCATTAGTACATGTCGGACCCGCGTGTCGCCACTGTCAGGATCGCTGACCGAGCGCCACCACAAGGCAGGTCTCGAGAGACGGACTAGCACTCGCCCCAGTTGTACGACGACGTTGCTAGCGACTACACTGACGAAGCCTTTCTCTCATTTGCCGAGAGACAGTTAGAATAGCCTTCAGCTAAGTTAATGGCTACGACCTAGCAAGGCGCCATTTGTACCATTGCATGTATCTCAAGATAGTCTCACTTGTCTCATCAAGAATGCTGTATACCAAAGGACGATATAAAAGTTAAGTGTTCTAGTAGCTACGTTCTTTTCTTTATCACATTCATTACGAATCCTGTTCCAGACTTCGCGCCAGTCGGCGTGTGTGTACGTGTGTCCTATCGGCTACCCGTCTCTGTGGACTGGCTGCCTTGTCAGTCCACTACAAAGGGCACGTCACTAAATAGGTCTCCACAAGGAGGTAAATAATATAGAAGTTATACAGAAAGTGGCGGCTCTTTTCAGCACGCATTCGGCGTCGCTTATGACCGGTTTTAATCGTGATTACGTGATCATCACCGATCAAACAGGATGCAAGTATCGGGTGAACGATGTATATTCGTACACGGCGCAGTAAGCCATCACAGCCTCTGGAAAAGTGTTGCCTAAGGTTTTCCTGTGTTTACAAGAGACGAATGTTTCATTTGGTCCTCACGTTATAGAAGAGGTCAATCGCTTAACCGACTCGAAAAATGTTTACGTTACTTGCTCCAAATCCGGGAAATTGACAAATGCGATTTACAGAACATTCCTTGAGAATGTTTTAAAACCATACGTAGCTGGTAACAAATTTTGTCAAATATTGGATTCCTGGGGTGGACAAACCAATACTCTAACGTTTATCGATGACGAGGGTCAACCGACTAGAACGGCAAAAGTAATACCGCCAAACTGCACACCTGTGTGCCAGCCGTGAGATGTTTATTTCTATCGCCAAGTTAAAAACTTTATTTCGAGGCTTCCGAATTGCAGTGTGCTTCTGGAAACCCAGCAGGAATTGCACAACCGCACGGATGAAATAACTATTCACAGCATAATTCATACCCAACTTTCAGCGCCGATTTTTGAGTTAATGATATCTTATGCGTTGTACGAAGCAAAATTAATTCCCAGAAAAGACATATTTTAAAATGTAAACAAAGTTTGCTGTCCGCCGACTCTTCGGAAGGAACAGTGTAGCTGTCGAAAGATTGCATTCATTAGATGTTCTGGGTGCATCGAGTACATTCATTTCGAATGTTTGTGTGACAAGAACTATCCATCTAGTTGTTCGAAGAAAAGTGAGGACACTTGACAGTGACTGAAAGAGCTATTGTAAACTGACCAGAAGTAACATTTCAGTTGTTTACTATCCCAAGAGGTTTTAGAAATTTATTTGCCTACCTTTTCATCATTCCTTATTGATTTACTTACCTTATTAACCCCCGTATCCCTATCAATTAAGATATGGAAAAATACGAACGAGAAGAATAACATCCGCTAGGTTTCCTCGAAATTAATCTAATTTTGTTCGTTATAGTTTGTTGCATTTGTTCGGAGCTGACGTCCGATGACACCCCTTGAAGTTCATTGTAGGTCCATTCACTCAGTCTTTTTTTTATTGTTATAGAGGGGAACTAATCCTCTGACCGAACACGTTGAACTACCATGCCGATGTTACCTTGGCCGTTGCGTTATCGGGGCTCTCGGCGAAAAGTGTTTACCATGTGGGTATTTGTAAAAGTTTCTTTCCTCGATTTCTGGAAAAGTATGCATTTGTGGATCCCATACCTGATGAAGAAAAATGCTCTATTTACAGTTATCTAAATTTTGAGTCGATTACTCGTCGTATCCTTTAGAGATGATTTTCTCAAAAACGATAGGGTATTGTGCCAAAATATCTTAGAGTCCTTCATTTTAGGTTATACACAAGCGACCTGCCAAATTTGAGCCGAATCGGTTGGCCGTGTCTGAGGCCTTTCCCTTGTGAGACCACAGAAGTGGAAGGGGAGAGAGAGAGAGAGAGAGAGAGAGAGAGAGAGAGAGAGAGAACGTGCATAAGAGACAGAGAGAGACTGCTTCTCGCAGTTGCGGCTATACAACGGTTGGAACGGGACACAACTACGGCCCGCCCGTGAAAGGTGGGAGAACAGCGCGAAACTTCAGAATCCTGAATGGCCGAAAATGCGCAGGGATACACGTGAGAGGAACCGCAAAGTTTGGCGGCAACAAGGGGTAAGGAGCTCTGGTGTCTGGTATCGTGCTGGGCAGACACGGAGGGTCTGGTCTGCAAGTGGAGGCCTAGACATAGATTATTTCTGGCATTGTGGCCAGTGATCCCTCTCCAGTTTTTCAGAGTTAGTGCATACATCTCCGCAAAAGCAGAATCATCTGTTGCTCTGAGAAGGGAAAACAGATTTGTGCTCACTTGTGGCGTTCGAATGCAACATCAAGTGTTCCTTTGCTGCGCGCACTTGAGTCTACCAACTACTGGAATTTGTGGAAGTAGATTGTGTATCCACTAGTGACGGACTCTGCAATTGAGTACTTACGGTCAGGAGTTTTCGGACGGAAATCACGTCCACGATTTTAGATAAAGTCGAGCTTTCACGGGGGGAAGACGACATCACGCTGGTGCCTGGGACGACCGTCGCAATCTTCACACTGAATTACGGTAATGTTAGCGCAAACAGCTGGAAAAATAGGGCACTGTAATTATAAATGAGTACGTGTTCCACTAGCTCTTTGCTTGAGCTCTCTGATTCTGTGTCCGTGCTCACTTGTGGCGTTCGAATGCCACATCAAGCGTTTCTTTGCTGCCGCGCACTTGAGTCTACCAACTACTCCAGGAATTTGTGCAAGTAGATTGTGTATCCACTCGTGACGGACTCTGCAATTGAGAAACTTACGGTCAGGAGGTTTCGGACGGAAATCACGTCCACGTTTTTAGATAAAGTCGAGCTTTCACAGGGGAAAGACGACATCACGCCGGTGCCTGGGACGACCGACGTAATCTTCACACTGAATTACGGTGATGTTAGCGCAAACAGCTGGAAAAATAGGGCACTGTAATTATAAATGAGTACGTGTACCACTAGCTCTTTGCTTGAGCAATCTGATTCTGTGTCCGTGCTCACTTGTGCTCACTTGTGGCGTTCGAATGCCACATCAAGCGTTTCTTTGCTGCCACGCACTTGAGTCTACCAACTACTCCAGGAATTTGTGCAAGTAGATTGTGTATCCACTCGTGACGGACTCTGCAATTGAGAAACTTACGGTCAGGAGGTTTCGGACGGAAATCACGTCCACGTTTTTAGATAAAGTCGAGCTTTCACGGGGGGAAGACGACATCACGCCGGTGCCTGGGACGACCGTCGCAATCTTTACACTGAATTACGGTGATGTTAGCGCAAACAGCTGGAAAAATAGGGCACTGTAATTATAAATGAGTACGTGTTCCACTAGCTCTTTGCTTGAGCTCTCTGATTCTGTGTCCGTGCTCACTTGTGGCGTTCGAATGCCACATCAAGTGTTTTTTTGCTGCCGCGCACTTGAGTCTACCAACTACTCCTGGAATTTGTGCAAGTAGATTGTGTATCCACTAGTGACGGACTCTGCACTTGAGAAACTTACGGTCAGGAGTTTTCGGACGGAAATCACGTCCACGTTTTTAGATAATGTCGAGCTTTCACGGGGGGAAGACGACAACACGCCGGTGCCTGGGACGACCGTCGTAATCTTCACACTGAATTACGGTGATATTAGTGCAAACAGCTGGAAAAGTAGGGCACTGTAATTGTAAATGAGTACGTGTACCACTAGCTCTTTGCTTGAGCTCCCTGATTCTGTGTCCGTCTAGGTGGAGCTTGAGTACAGCAATGACTTGCGTGACCAGTAGCAACCAACATAAGTGAGGGAAAGGGGCATTGTGAGAAATAGAGTTTCCACTGTGGGGGTAGTAGGTTTAAGAATTTAATTGGTGTTGTAATGTCTTATTTTAGTAACATTGCTCATCATGTTTTTAATTACTAAATTTGTGATTTGATTACATACCACCATTAATTTTATTATCATTTCCTTATTGAGAATAAGAGTTTTATTAACAGAAATGTCAGCCCCGGTAACTGAGTGGTCAGCGTGACAGATTGCCGTCTTACGGGCCCGATTTCGATTCCCGGATGGGTCGGGGATTTTCTCCGCTCAGGTACTGGGTGTTGTGCTGTCTTCATCATCATTTCATCCCCATCCGGAGAGTAGGTCACCTAATGTGGCGTCGAATGTAATAAGACCTGCACCAAGGCGGCCGGACCTGCCCCGCAAGGGGCCTCCCGGCCAATGACGCCAAACGCTCATTTCCATTAACAGAAATTATTGTTCAAAATTGATGCAAACGGTACTGGGGTTATTATTCGCGCAGTTAAACACAACAAAAGTCGGATAGCAGTAAAGAAGTAAGGATGTTTCATACACATTATATCCCAGTACATTGCAATTACACATCAAAATTTGACCGAATCCCAATAATCCCAGTCTCCATTTGACTATCGGCCACTCGAAGAAGCGCAAACCGGCGAAGATATTTACTTCAGATAAGTCTCGCGACCGAAGTTAAAGTTTCGTTAGCTTACAGTGTTTAAATGAGAATCGTTCGTGGAATTACCGCAGGGAAAAGGTGTGGCTGCCATTCCGTTGCATCAGTCTCTCTTCGGAAGCGGCATTAAGCCCGGTACTGCGCTCGGAAACCGATGATCTGGCGGGCCTCGTTGCTAACTAACGCTTGGCACGTCGCTCGCCGTTCCGCCATCTTGCCGAGAGGGAGGGAAACGCCGCATTAAAGCTTATTGCCTCTGCCGCGGTGCTTCGGGAGCGGACAGGCGACCAACTCTACAGGCGCTCGTTAGGGATTTTCCATCAGGCGAAACAGGCGGCTCTGCGCCGCGTTAGCCAGTTAATCCGCCAGCGGCCGCGGCGGCAGGCACCCGTCATCCGATTCTCGCCGCCGCAGACGCTGCTGCTGCTGCTGTTTCCACCGAACACAACGCTTCCCTCAGCCGCCTCCCCCCTCCGTACGCCAGGAGGCCGCGCACCGTCGAGCAGAAGAAATCGCGGCGCCGCCATTCGGCCAACGCTGTACCCAGGCCGAAGCTGGAGGACAATGCCACGATACGTACCAGCTACAGCTTCTCATGAGAACAATGTGCAGGAATTATCCTATATTCGTTTATTTTCACATTTCTTTTAACTCGTCTCAAATGGTGGGCATTTTAAAACATGGATCGTCCTTTTTGGAGTAGTTTCCGCCACGAAGCTGGAAACGATGTCCCGAACGAATGTTTTCCGACGAGTGCGAATACGAGGGCTGCTCATAAAATTTGTACAGGGCGATCCATATAAACCTCAACTACTTCAATCGGTCATAATTTCCCTCCGAAAGCTCATGGAAATGGGGAAGTTGTTTTAATGATCTCAGTAGCTCTGGGAGAACCGTAAGTACCGCCCATTGTTGGCAAACTGATTGCTTTTTCTACGCATGAGGTCCTTTGCACGGTTCGTGTTAGTTCGTGACTAGCCTCGTTGGCTGCGGTTTGTGACAATAACGAGCAATTTAGTGATTCGTTCCCTGTCTTTATCTGGCAGAAGGCGGCCGTAGTGGCCGAGCGGTTCTAGGCGCTACAGTCTGGAACCGCGCGATCGCTACGGTCGCAGGTTCGAATCCTGCCTCGGGCATGGATGTGTGTGATGTCCTTAGGTTAGTTAGGTTTAAGTAGTTCTAAGTTCTAGGGGACTGATGACCTCAGAAGTTAAGTCCCATTGTGCTCAGAGCCATTTGAACCATTTTTTTATCTGGCAGAAACATGCATTACACATTTAGAGAGCGGGTTTTTGTTATGAAAGCATATTGTAAGGCGGGCTCATTAGTTACAACACAATGGGCTTCCGGACGGAATTCAATGTGCGCGATATTCGAACAAAGGCAACAATTGTATCGATTGTAAGGAAGCTAGAGACAACTGGTGCAATTAACAGTGACAGTGGTAAAAATAAACCATCACTGAGTACAGAGGGTATTGACAATATTCGAAGACAAACTCTCCAAGAGAATCGTGGCCTGGAGATAAGCATTTCGCATGGCACATGTATGAGTGCTGCGGAGAAATCGGCATTACAACTAAACGGAGTGCACGTGACCCAACCATCAAAAGAAACAGATCATGAGAAAAGACTGCGTTACTCTTGATGGTCTCAGGGGTTCTTTATTCTGCGTTCAGACTTTCTCTATGTAACTTTGTTTACAGACGACACTTCGTTTGGTCGGCCGGTGTGACCGAGCGGTTCTAGGCGCTTCAGTCTGACGTGTGTGATGTCCTTAGGTTAGTTAGGTTTAAGTAGTTCTAAGTTCTAGGGCATTGATGACCTCAGATGTTAAGTCTCATAGTGCTCAGAGCCATTTGAACCATTTTGACACGTGGTTTCATCAGTTAGGTTACATCAAACGCAAGACAGCAGATACTAGGCTGGTGTGGACCCCGTATCATACAAGAAACACCACTGCATGATGAAAAGGATGGAGTGTGGTGCGAAGTGTCAGCTTCCAGGTTTTTTGGCCCCATTTTCTTTTTTGATGCGACCATACATACTAGAGACAACACGGGCGTCTTCAGTACGTTTGTAGAGAAACTTACAGAATGTTACTTCCAACAAGATGGAGCAACGTGTTACAATCCAACACTTCCATGTAACTTGTAAACAGTTTCTTTGGTGACCGAATATTCTCAAAAAAATTGTGCTCCCAGGTTACCTGACCTAATCCCCCACAAACGTATTTTTTCTTGTGGGGGTATCTTAAGAGACAAACGTGCAAGAATAGACCACGAACAACTGTAGAACTTCATGAGGCCATTACACACGAAATAATCAACATCGGCCAGTATACACTTCACAGAACGTAGCGGAATGTGGTGAAACGAGTACTGTTGTACATCGATGCTGGTCGAAGGCTCTTCCAACATTTGCTGTGAGGACTTTGTGTATATGTATGCAATATCTCAATTGTGTATTATCATTTGCCAGAATTGCAAATGTATACCATCATTGGTTCGAATGTTATGACTGATTAAACTAGTTCAAATTTATATAGACCGCACTGTATTACCGGAAAAGTATAGGAGTTGGAGCACCTCTTCAGAAGCCAAATTATGGTTTCCTTCAATATGTGTGTCCGACAGATCATTCAGCGGTGGGTCAACTATGCCACCAGGTGAGGGTCCAAAGGAGTTAGTTCATGAACACGCCACCCACCCCTGTCAAAAAACTATTTTATTAAATGCCTTTAGCAGATAATTTTAAACCAAGGGCAGCCACAGCCAAAATACTTATACATAGTTTGCAGAACTTTCGAACAGTAAATCCAAATGTTAAAATGGATTAAACTGATGAACATATAGCTGAATTAAAGTTCGTTAGTCTACTATAGTTGAATTTATTGAAGTCCTTGTAGACTTGCACCACTGGTTTCGCAACATTTCTAGTTGTATTACCAATAATGTTATAACAGCGAAGAAGAATTTACATAGTCACAATAAAACTTACGATTTTTTATTATAACATTCATTCATGTTCGTTACCAAAAAAAATTTTACAATATTTTCAAATGACATATTAATAGCTCATATTTTAAGTTAATTTCAGCCAAATGGTATTTAGTTCACTTAATTAATCGATACTGTAATACGGAAAACCCTTTAACAACTCTTCAGCACATTGTGCATAGCGCCCACTCAGACTGCAGAGTCGGTCTGCTCAATTCTCATGGCTGGTACACAACTCTGCGCTCACACGACACGCCGCTAGTTTGACATGGTCTGTGTATTGTTTCTGTGGGACAGCCGTCACAGCAGTTTTCATCAGTGAAGGAGGTCTCGTGGTCTAGGCATGCCGGAATGGTACCTCAGCGTATTCGGTCAGAGGGTTAGCTACCCTCTGTAATAAAAAACTGAGTCGACGGATCAACGATGAACTTGAACTGTTGTCATGGAACGTCCGTCCCGAATAAATACAAAGAACAAAATGAGTTTAAAAAAAGGGGGGAGTAACGTCTACGATTAATAATCAAAACGTCTTCAGTCCCGGGTTCGAAACGTGCCACGGCTCAAATTTTAATTAATAATCAGAATTGCCGGCGGAAGAATTCGGCAAAAGTAGTCAGCCTTATTCTGCCAACGGCCTTGTCAAAGAGGGCAGAGGAGCGGCAGCGGTTCAGGACACTCTCTTGTCCTTTGGGTGGGAAACTGCACTAAAGGCGGAAGAATCAGCAATGATCAACGGCATGAGGATGCAGACACATGTATTAAAGACGCATAACGTCTATCCACAGGACATGCGGCCTGTAATTGAAAATATGTCATGATGATCTCTCCATTGGCAAAAGATTCCGAAATAGCCCCTATTCGGATCTACGAGAGGGGACTGCCAAGGGGGAGGTTACCATGAAAAAAAGACTGAATGACCAGCGAAAGGGTAACGTTCTACGAGTCAGGGAGTGGAATGTCAGAAGCTTGAACGTGGTAGAGAAGTTAGAAAATTTGAAAAAGGAAGTGCAAGGGCTCAGTCTAGATGTAGGAGGGGCCATTGAAGTATGACGCCAGTGGCCGGGAGTTCCCAGTTGTGAAGTCCGGCCCCCAAGTGCAAGTCTTATTGAGTGCGACGCCACAATGGGCGACTTGCGCGTCGACAATGGGAATGAAATGATGATGAGGACAGTACAACACCCAGTGCCTGAGTGGAGAAAATCTCCTTCCCGAGCCGGGAATCGAACCCGGGACCCCGTGCATGGCATTCCAGCGCGCTGACCATTCAGCTATTGGGGCGGACGCCATTGAAGTGAAATAGAAAGAAACAAACGATTTCTAGTCAGATGAGTATAGAGTAATACCAACATCAGCAGAAAATGGTACAACATAGCAGGATTTGTTATGAATAGGGAGGTAGGGCAGAGAGTGCGTTACTGTGAACAGTTCAGTGATAGGACTATTCTTATCAGAATCGACAGCAAACCAACACTGACAACAATAGTTCAAGTATACATGCCGACATCGCAAGCTTCAGATGAAGAGATAGAGAAAGTGTATGAACATACTCAAATGGTAATACAGCACGTGAAGGGAGCTGAAACGCTAATAGTCATGTGGGATTGGAATGCAGTTGTAGGGGAATGGGTAGAAGAAAAGGTTAGGTGAGAATATGGGATTAGGACAAGGAATGAGAGCGGAGAAAGTGAGTTCTGTAGTAAATTTCAGCTAGTAATAGCGAATACTGCGTTTAAGAATCACAAGAGGATGACGTATTCTTGGAAAAGGCCGGATGGTACTGGAAGATTTCAGTTAAATTACATCATGGTCAGACACAGATTCCGAAATCAGATACTGAATTGTAAGGGGTACCCACGGGCAGGTATAGACTCAGTTCACAATGCAGTAGTGATGAAGAGTAGGCTCAGGTTTAAGAGATTAGTCAGCGAGAATCAATACGCAAAGAAATGGGATACGGAAGTTACTAAGGAATGACAAGATACAGCAATAAGGAACAGCTCAATAGGCAGTACAATTGAAGAGGTATGGACATCCCTGAAAAGGACAATCACAGACGCTGAAAAAAGAAAAAAAAACGTATGTATGAAGAAGGTAACTGCGAAGAAACATGGGAAACAGAAGAAATACTTCAGTTGATCAGTGAAAGTAGGAAATACAAAAATGTTCAAAGTAGTTCGGGAATACAATAATACAAGTTGCTCAGGAACGAAATACATAGAAAGTGCAATGAAGCTAAGACGAAATGGCTGCATGAAAAATGTGAAGAAATCGAAAAAGAAATGATTGTCGGGAGAACTGACTCAGTATACAGGAAAGTCAAAACAACCATCGGCGAAATTTAAGAAAAAGGGTATTTCACTGTTAAATGCAGAGGAGAGAGCGGTTAGGTGGAAAGAGTACATTGAAGGCCTGATGTGATAAAGAAGAAACAGCAATCGATTTAGAAGAGATGGGAAATCCAGTATTTGAATCAGAATTTAAGAGAGCTTTGGAGAAGGTAAGATCAGATAAGGCAGAAGTTGTAGATAACGTTCCATCAGAATTTCTAAAATCATTTCTTACATGGTAACACAATTATTCATATACTTATAGGTTCCTCTATTAATATACGCATAATTTGCTTACTATGTCTGAGCTTTATTTACAAACTAATCATTGGGTATTTACTGCACAGTTAAATCTGAGTGGTGCACTGATTTTCGTTTAAAACAGTGGTAGATTGACCAAATCACAATTAGAACCACTACAGTGCTGATAGGCGTTACGCTTATAGTCGCGATTGTGTGATGTTGTCAATCGCAGTATTTTTGTGTGTGCTTGAACATTTTCTCGGCTGCGTTTCCCCCTTTTTGCATTGCTACTAGTTCATTTAGTGAGCATAGAATATTTGGTTTCAGGTATTATTTAGGAAGGTTAAGTTTGGGTTGGCAGCACCTGTAGTGGCTTCTCAGGCCAGTAAACCATAGATTGTTCTCACTTAAGTATGGTCGTACCAGTGATCGTAGCTGATAGACAAAAAGTCGTGCCTGTTAAGTCACAAGCTGTACCATTTATTATTATTCAGCATTCCCATAGTTCACTCTACTCATACTGGTTTGTTTCCATGTTCATAACACTTTGCTATGACTACTTATGGTGAAAAAACTGAGTAGGCCCAGTGGGGTCTCTGTAAATGTGGATATGGCGTTAACAGTTCGTTTTTCCCAGGAATAACTGGAACTCGCATGCCTGTATGCCAGTCAGTATCATCCTACTTGGGCAGATCATAACACTTTCCATAGAGCATCTCTTTAGGTCTTCCAATGACATTAGAGCATAGCCATCTCTTTGCTCTGAAATTATTAATACATCTTTGGCCTGTACTTGTACCTGTTTTGGTATGTGACCTCTGTATAGAAGGCGAGACTACCCTAATAAAACTATGCTCCTATATACAAAAATAGCAAGGCATCAATTCCTAGATAGTGAAAAAAAACAGTTTAAAACATATTATATGTAGAACAAAAAAAAAAAAAAACTGGAAGACTTCTTAATAATCTATGCAAGAACAAATGAGGTGTAATACAGGCAAACAACAGTCTCAAATGTTATCTGTCAATGCCACCTAAGGACATAAGGCATTTTTAGCCTACTCTGGTCATTTGTCATCTGTTTCTTCTTTGTTCCACGAGGCTTTGCATTCTGTACAGCAGATACTGCTGGTATCTGTGGGAGTAAATTGACAGCTCCCTTAAATGGCGCAATACATCCCACATGAATAACTGGCGTCTGTATTTTAACACTGACAGATGATGTCATTTTGACTATCTGGTATAATCTACAGTATCCGGTAAGGAATTTCTTTGTTTTGGATTTTGGTGTATATAGGTTTGTTACTAATACGCATTGGCCAGTCCTGTGTTTCAGTAACTTCCCTATGCATTGTGCTATCTGTTCTTATCATTCTGAGACTTTCATATTTGAGCGATTTACTTGTTGCCATTTTCTTGGTTCAAATGGCTCTGAGCACTATGGGACTCAACTGCTGAGGTCATTAGTCCCCTAGAACTTAGAACTAGTTAAACCTAACTAACCTAAGGACATCACACACATCCATGCCCGAGGCAGGATTCTAACCTGCGACCGTAGCGGTCTCGCGGTTCCAGACTGCAGCGCCAGAACCGCGCGGCCACTTCGGCGGGCCCATTTTCTTGGAAAACTTTTTTGTTGATTTGATATCAGATCCAAACTTCGGCTTAATCACTTTAAAAGATGAAGGTGGAGTCTCCCATTTATGGACATTAGATCTGTATGTGGCAGTTACAAAATTTAAATATATGTTCCAATTTTCATGATTACTGCTATCATAAAAACTCCGAATCTTCGAAACAATGCAATGAACTCTCTCTGTTCTTCCACTTGATTGAGGCTTCGAATTTGGAACAGTCGCCACAATTGCTTCATAAGATCGGACATGAAATTGGTACCCTGGTGTGTAATTAACATGTCAGGAATGCCAAATGTGAGCAACCAATTATTAACTAACACTTGAGCAACTGTACCCGCTTTTGGGTCAAGAATTGCAACCATTGTTACATAATGTGAGAAATGGTCAGTTATAGCTAATACGTATTTATTTCCTGCTGGTGTTCTGTTAAATTGACCTAAAATTTCCAATCCAGCATTTCAAGTTGTTTGGATGCTTCTTGTAGACATCGTAATGCAATCGGTCTGTGGCTAAGATCAGCTCGTTGTGCACAAGATAGGCAGTTCCTGACATACTGCTCAACATCCCATTTTCTAGTCCTCCACAAATTTTTTTGGCAATTTGTCTATTAGTTGTTCTTCACCCAGCATAGCCTGACATCATATTGTGATGTGCTTGTGCCAAGACTTCGTTCTGGCAAGCTGCAGGTACTACCACTTGTGATCTGCACTTCGTTGTTCTGCACAGCAGGCCGTGTTACATCATGAACTGAGATTGTAACTTGGATTGTCGACAGCCAGCATCAGCAGCTTGAGACTTCTGCCATTCAGCATTGCTCCTGCCCGGTGTTTGAAGAACTGTAATTTTTTTACTCAATTTGTCGGTGTTAGCACTCCTTTTCCCTGGTTTGTGTATTGCTCCGTAATCAAATTCAGTCAAATGGAGTGTCCAACATGTTAACCTGCTGCGAAGGTCTTTCAATCGTTATAGCCATTTGAGAGCAGTGTGACCCAAAACTGCCTTAAACTTTTGGCGATGTAAATAACAGCAGAAGTATGTAATACCATAGATTATTGCTGGCATCTCCTTCTCAGTCGTGGAATAATTTTTCTCTGCTTTGTTTAACTGTCCGAATTTCTACGCTACAGAACGATCTTTATCCATCTATAGTCTGTCCTAGGACACATCCAAGAACTTTATTACTTGCATCGCAAAAGAATAATTTTTTTTTTAAATCGGGGAATATTAAAACTTGATATGCTATCAGTGCTCACTTTAAAGTATCGAATGCTGTCTGACATTTGATAGACCATTCCCTTCTGTAACAAGCGGTTCAAAGATCTGGCAATTTTGGCAAAGTCCTTCGCAAAACGATGATGATAATTAGAGAGATAGATGATACGCTGCAGCTGTTTAACTGTCTTCGATGGCGAAAAATCCTCAACTGCTGAGACCAAGCATGTGTCTGTCATTACACCTGCATGGCTAATTATATACCCAAGATAATTTACTTTCGTTGTTGCAAAATGCTTAGCGTTAATTGTGCTACTCTGAGTCTTCAGAATACCTCATCTAACCATCGTACATGCTCCTCTGTGCCCTTTGAAAACACTAGTATGTTCTCCAGACAGATCAAACTCTGTTTTGTCTTTAGTTCCCAAAGTACACGATCCACTAATCTCTGAAAGGTGGTGGGTGCATTCTTGAGTCTGAGTGATATTCAGTGATATTGGGGATGGCCTCTCGGGACGGGAAAACCTGTCTTTGGTCTATCCTTTGGCATCCACTCTTTAAATCTACTGTGTAGAAATAGTTATACTGACCCAAGTTGTCGAGAGTCTCTGTCATGTTTGGTATCGTATATGTATTGGTGATCATTTGTGCATTGAGATATCGGTAGTCACAGCAAAAGCTGTATTTTTGATGCCATCTGATGACTTTTTCAGGACCAAAAGTATCGGTACCCCAGGGACTATTATACTCAGTAAATCTGTCAGTTAGCAGCTGGTCAATTAATTCTTCTGTTATCAGTTGCATACACTTCAGAACTCAATTTGGGTTCTTGTGCACTGGATCATTATTCCCTGTTGGTATTATATGTTGTATGAGTGGCGTTTTTTGCTGGTAATAGAAAAAAAATCGTTCAAATGGCTCTGAGCACTATGGGACTTAACATCTGAGGTCATCAGTTCCCTAGACTTAGATCTACTTAAACCTAACTAACCTAAGGACATCACACACATCCATGCCCGAGGCAGGATTCGAACCTGCGACCGTAGCAGCAGCGCGGTTCCGGACTGAAGCGCCTAGAACCGCTCGGCCACAGCAGCCGGCTGGTAATGGACCATTCAGATTAAACAAATCCATGAACTGCTTTAACAAAGCTTCAATTGCATCTCTATCATCTCCCTGTAAACGTTTCACTTTCTCATATAATACAGATTCATTGACGGCTTGCTTGTAGGCCTTCACTTGATACATCTACGTCACCTTCTTCCAAAGCATCCAGATTAGCAATTAGTAAACCCTGTGGCAGACTCATTTTGTCCCTGCCAAAATTGTGCTGGTGCGATAAAATCTCTGTCCACATCACTGACGTATACTATACTTCTGCGAACAAAACAGTGTGACTTTTGCAATTCTTCGTAGCTTAAAAAGGCTCTACAACATGTAATAAATCCTTAGGTCGGTGTGTATCCATGCCAATCCAGTCCAACTTCCCTGTACTAGCGGTATTGTATCCTGCGAACTGATCCTCATTGCCTGTGTACGCAGTTTATTGGGTACCACCTTCATGATCGGTGAACTTTGTGAGAAACACTTGCAGCTGTTGCCCCTAGCGCAATCAATGTTCCACCAAGTTCAGCTGTACACTGCAAAAGGTCAATTTTTGCGCGATGTTCAGCAACGTAGTCGAGTCTCAGGATCGCATAATACCCCTCACCAAAATGTGACAATACTTCTTCATGCTCTTATTTTCCACGTTGAAACTGAACAGCGTTGTCCCCAACGACTTCACCTACTCCACGACGACTGCAATCTGTTTCTGCCCAAGAGATACAGATTGGTTACTGACACTTGAGCCCGTGTGTCCATCAGGAATTTATGTTCCCTACCATTTACTTTGACTAGCAAACGACACTCTGTGTCTGCATACGTTTCAACAGTCTGAGGTTTTTCTGCGAATGCCGTACAACGGATGAGGCACTCCCTTCCCGACCGATAGTAAGTTGCTTGTTCCGCCCTTTCTTTCGACAGTAACGCGCCTTGTGGCCCACCTCTCCACATTCATAACATTTGGGCTGGTGACATTGTATCCTGATGTGTTCCGTGGTTGGTTGATTTGGGGAAGAGACCAAACTGCGAGGTCTTCGGTCTCGTCGGATTAGGGTCAAATGGTTCAAATGGCTCTGAGCACTATGCGACTTAACTTCTGAGGTCATCAGTCGCCTAGACCTTAGAACTAATTAAACTTAACTAACCCAAGGACATCACACACATCCATGCCCGAGGCAGGATTCGAACCTGCGACCGTAGTGGTCGCTCGGCTCCAGACTGTAGCGCCTAGAACCGCACGGCCACTCCGGCCGGCTTCGTCGGATTAGGGAAGGATGGGGAAGGAAGTCGACCGTGTCCTTTCAAAGAAAACCATCGTGGCATTTTCCTGAAGCGATTTAGGGAAATCACGGAAGAACCTAAATCAGGCTGGCCGGACGCGGGGTTGAACCGTCGTACTCAGGAATGCGAGTCCTGTGTGCTAACCACTGTGCCACCTCGCTCGGTGTGGTTCGTGAGCCAGCATCTAAAACACTTCACTTCAGAAGAAAAAACGATGTGATCTCTGTTTTCGTGTAACTATATAGATCTCCTCCAATTGTGTAGCAATTGTAACGGCGGCAGATAAATTATTTGGGTTCTCCGAGAGCCCTATTCTCTGCCTCACTCTATTGGATTTGGTATTCTGCGTTAATTCATACGTTTGCGAGTTCAGTTTCCTAACCCTATCAGAGAAGGATTCAAATGATTCGCCATACTTCTGCTGTAGTCTATTGGGATTTCCTCTAAAGAATCTCGCGCTGTTCTGCTTCCAATAGCGCTGTGTTAGACCGTTAGCCAGTTTATCAAACGTTTGGGCTTTACTGAGGGTCTCGTAGTTTGTAAAGTGCGTTTTCGTGTCACCCACTAATCTTAATCTACGCATATTCAAGGACGTTTCTTCCGAGCATTTGGTGGTCTGGCCAGATACGTCCTCAGCTGCTTTCCTTGAAAATGGCACTTTGAGGTTAGCAGCTGCAGGGTCGATGGAATGGGCAGGGTCGGCCATTGTGGCTCAGCGGCTCTAGGCGCTTCTGTCTGGAACCGCACGACCACTACGGTTGCAGGTTCGAATCCTGCCTCGGGCATGGATGTGTGTGATGTCCTTAGGTTAGTTAGGTTTAAGTAGTTCTAAGTTGTAGGCGACTGATGACCTCAGATGTTAAGTCCCATAGTGCTCAGAGCCATTTGAACCATTTTTTGAATGGGCAGGTACGCTCAATACAGTTTTATTTGCTTTGAATGAAGGAGTTGTTGGCCCCCAACTGCTTCCAGTTGCTCTATTATCCTACACAATGCTCCATTGTCTTACCCGTGTTGCGTTGTAGTTTGTAACAACGCTGCTATCTGCCCTTCAAAGTTTCCACGGTTTCATTCAGAGTCACTGCTTGTATTTGTGGCATTTGTGTGAACTCCATCTGCTTTTATACCAGTAAAGAAGAAACTTTACACACAATATTTAAGAAAAGAGATTAAAGTATACTGAATCTTTATACCCTGTCATAGCCCAGTGAGACACTGTGGACTGGTGTGCCTCATGACAACCCTTCTACACGTACTACAAGTAACTGACACAGCTTGAACACATGGCAAGTCGTGCCCAGGTATCTTACAGTACGGACACCTCACTGGCTACAACTAAACTTCTCTTGCGTTCCTGCAGAACTGAGACAAGTCTGTAGATTCTTGTGGTCTAACAAACGACACTTTTAAAGTGCTGTGAAGGTCTCTACAGCTCAACATGCACTTGAGAAAATACAGAGTAAGAAAGAAAACTAAATGTCAGTCACTTACCATACTGCATTGTTACGAAATTCAACTGATAGCTATTGGTCTAATGCTGGAGCTGTGTAAACGGTCGGCTGCTGTTGTCCTAGATGTGTGGGTGTGGCACCAGGGATAAACTACCACTGGAAACCAGTTATTGACACCAGGTATAGAAATCCAGTCCCAGATTCCCACAGACATAAGGAGAGAGCAAGGAGAGAGCCAGGTGGGATGCGGTGGTAAGATCCTAGTTACACTCCAGTTAACATTATTGAAAACAACACATTTATTATTCATTAATATAGGATTGCTTACCAAAGTGCCGCTCCTCGGCTGAGCCAGTGAAGCTGTGCCTGGTCGGTGGGGGAAGGATGGCTTACACTTGTCTCTCAGTATTGCCAGCTCATTGAATCATTGTGTGGCGGCCGCTACGTTATGGGCGCCAGTCGACCGCGGAATCCAGCGGCCTCCAACGCTGTATACCGTCCTCCAAAGCACTCTATTGGCGTCGAAGATTTGCATTCAGGTGTTTCGCCCAAGGTCCATCTGAAGTACTCGCTGGCTCACAGGGGTCAGCTCTCAGTACCGCTTAGGAAACAGGAGCTAGTAATATTGGTGTATGCAATAGGATTGGGATGAGCAGCAGCGGCGCCCACCCACTCTAAGGCTATTGACGGACAGCGGCCGGGCCACGTAGGTCAAGCTTTCATCAGACCTGCAGGATGGTGGTGGCCTCCATGCCCCATCAACGTGGTCGTGGCAGTTGGCAGTTCAACTGGCAGCAGCAGTATACTTCCAGCCAGACTCAGGCTTCCATCGACGATCAGGGACAGCTAGGTATGCCATAGCCCCCCCCCCCCCCCCCCCCATACATACACACTCATGATAGCTGCACTGACATAAGGACTAAGACTACACAC
Organism: Schistocerca nitens; assembly: GCF_023898315.1. NCBI lineage: Eukaryota > Metazoa > Arthropoda > Insecta > Orthoptera > Acrididae > Schistocerca > Schistocerca nitens. The sequence goes on along the minus strand of NC_064618.1, from coordinate 579,373,689 downwards.
TGGGCAGTCGGCAATCAGCACTCAGCAACTGGCATTCAGTAATCATTTGTTAAGAATGGTGGAGTCTTTATGTTGGCGTTTCCCATGCGCTCCGTGGCTGTGGGGATAGCTATGACATCATGTCTCCTCGTTTTTACTCGTTATCAGCTCTCCTAGTGACGTCAGACCTTATCGAATTCGCCTTTCAAAGGCTCTTTTCTGCTGGCCCGACACCGGGATGCTTAAAGTTTGGTTGTACCTAGTCTTTCATACGAAACTCTTCTTTGTCACTAGTGTGACAGTATCTCTCAGCTTCCATGATGTCATTGCGCTTTTCTTCCAGACTTGGGTGCTCGGTCGTTCTGCTGTATTGCAATAGGTTCTGAGTTTCCCACAACTCGCTCAGAATTCCCCCCTAGCTGGCGGTCTATTGGTCACTGCCACAGGCGGTTCACCTTCCGGAAATTGCAAAGGTAGAACTTGTACGAATTTTGAGTGTCTGCGGAGATACTACCCTGGGACGTGATAACTGGTATTTTATGCAGACCATACTAGTTTAGTAATAAAACCCATTAGAGGGAAAGCAACAGAATAGTTGGTAAATGATATTTTATTAAGAATTGCTACTACGTGATTCTCTGAAAATAAACTCTCCCTAAATTTTGAAAAAACTCACTACATTCAGTTTTGTACAACAAATGGGATCATTCGAGGATCTGATTAAGTGCATGGGCAGGAGTCAATAAGTAGGGTAGAATGCTCCAAATTTTTGGGTGTAAATATTAATGTAAACTTGAACTGGAAGAAGCATATTACTGATCTTCTCAAAAAATTTGGTTCAGCTCTTTGTATTACTGCTGATCTTAGAAACAAACGACTTAACCTCCTAACATATTTCCACTCAATAATGTCTTGTGGAACAATTTTATTGGGTAACTCATCACTTACTAAGAAAGTATTGATTGCATGTATGTTCATACACATAGATAAGAATGAATAACGGCCTTTGTTACCAACTGTTAAAGCTGACAGTGTCTCAGAAAGGCGTTCAATGTGCAGCAACAAAAATTTTTGACCAATTACCGAATAACATAAAATGTCTGACAGCTAACGAAACAAGTTTTAAATCTAACTTAAAATTATTTCTCCTGGACAACTCCTCCTATTCCATTGACGAATTTCTACTAAGAAACTGGTAGCCAGTAAAAAAAGTATAGGTGCATGAGCAGGACTAAAAATAATAATCTGTTCATTGATGTTAACCCTAATAATTCTTATAACTGCCTCGTTTCGATAATAGAATCACTCAAATGATCTATGAAACACGTAACTACGTAAGTAACTAAGTGAGTAACTAAGTGAGGGACAAAGTAATGGCATTGGTTTGGTGCGATTTCCAAACCAAATTTCGTAGTACTTGTTAAAAATGTTCCAGAAAAACATTACTTCAGTTCAGTTCTGAGGGAATATCATACAGGGAGATCCAAAAGTCCGTTGACATTTGAAAATGCACTAATTCACGGAAAAATGTAGGTGGAGAGGTAAAACTTGACACACTGGAACCATAAACGAATACAAAAACCAGCCAACAGATGGCGCTGGGCAGCAAAACGTCAGCGACGCCACATGAGAATCGTGACTGTGCGAATATTGCTGATATATAACAGGGCTACATCATTCTCAGTCCGGCTGATGAACACCTGCTGGGAGGTATAACTTTTAAGCAGGATGGTGCTCTACCTCGTACTGCTACGCGTGTGGAAGATCTCATGGCGAGGATCGCGTGCTGAGGCGCCACTTCCGTCGCACTTGGTCTCCCTGGCCCCAGACAGCAATCCGCGTGAACATGTTGAGCATTTGTTATAAAGAACATCGTCTTTGCTAAAAGTCAGTTGTTACTCTAGTTACTGCTTTCCTATCACACAAAGCGAATCTGTTGGTCATTTTGAGCACCTCTCTTTAGCTCCAATAAAACCTCGTATCATTTCAAGCATGCGTGTCAGTTTTTACTTCTCTGCTTACATTATTCCGTGTAGCATTCAATTTTCAAATTTTAACGGCCTTTTGGGTCACATTGTGTGTCTCATCTGACTTATTTGATCGCAAGACTTGCAAAGTCCTGTTGAACTCAGACTCTACTATTGGATTTCCTACGTCTTCGATTTCTGGTCCTATTTCTTCTTCCGGCAAGTCTGCTGAGAATTCTTTCGACTCGTGGTAACCTGAAATATACTCTTCCCACATATCCACTCTCTCCTCTGCGTTTAACAGCGGAATTCCTTTTGCACGCTTAATGCTGACGCCTTTGCTTTCAGTTTGCCAACCAAGCTCCTTAGTAATGTATTCCAGGTCGCATTTGTTGCTCTGTGACTGCAAGACACCTCATTTGTTGACAACAAAGGTCAGCTGCGAAGGATACATCCCTGTTAAGCAGTTCGGAATACAAAATACAGCTGTGAAGGACACAGCCTTCTTTGTGCTACCAGATATATATGAATAACAATACATTTTGTGGACGTCGAGAGGCAGTCGTTTGAGGCGATATTTGTTATGTTTTACTCATTATTTTGTCCAGTTACCATACGGTACTTCAAATCGCCATGAGGCTGCAGTGATTTAGGTTTATGGTGACCTCCTTAAATCTATTACGGCAAAGGCCAGGATCAATCCACTGAAAGGGCACGGACGACTTTCTTCCCCAGACTTCCCAGTTCGAGATCCTGTTCCGTGTCTAATTTCGTTTTCGACGAGACGTTGTACCGTAATTCTCCTTTTTTTTTTTTTAAACTTCTGTATCACCTCTGAAGGCAAGTGTCGCATGATGGTTAATGGTCGTCCCACTTGCTAATCACTGGCTACTCTGTCACTGACCATGGTAATAAATCGCTGAAACAAGCTTCATTAACGCCTGTTTGTCTTCCTGAATGTAGTGCTAAATTTATCTCAAAACGACCTTCTCAATAGTACTCACTCCATACAGGGCAAAAGTGTTCCGAATTGCCTCCACTGTTTTCACCCTTTCATAAACACAAACGTAACACAATGTCGCAAATGTTAGACTTTACTCCATTTTTGACTCCGTTTTCTAATGCATAAAGGACACTCATCATAGCGTCAAAAATGAGAAATATTGTAGCTGTCATTGCATTAGCTATACAACAAACTTGTACAAAATTTGACCATAGTTAAATAAGCTTATAGCTACATGCCACGCAAAATCGACACGGGGCATGCTGAAACATGGTATTACATCATAAGAACGTTACATGATGTTAGATTTGCTAATTCGAGCGCAGAATTGTTCGCTGGAGATCATAGGCTCTATGACCGATGCGTGGCGATCACTTGGGCAGACGCCGGTCTGTATCAAGCGGCTATTGGCTGATGGCGCTGAAATTAGTCTTACCGTGGCAGGCACCCGCGAGCTCTTTCACAAACATGTGTACACAACATTTTTCCGTTACTGGCTGGTTGGAAAATGAACGAAACTGCCGCTGACCTACGTCAGACTGACGCTCCTAGCAGTTAGACGGAATACGGTTTAAAAAAAGAAAGAAAGGACGGGTTTGATATCACGCCTTTGCATTCGCACTGCATGACGGCGACTAGTAGACCACGAAGAGTTTATTCACAACAACAGCTCAAGTGGAAGTCAACATTTCCCGTACCGTGTGCTGAGTACCTCCTTACGATAATAACGTGATGCTAACACTTGTGAAATTCGGTAGTTAATTGGACCGAGGCTAGCTTGTAATGGCTAAGGTGCGGGTTCGATTCATAGAGGGGGACTGGTTTGTAACAGCCACAAACATATCATCTTCACCTCCAGTAATGAATGTAAAGAATTCAGGGCTGTGCCGTGGTTCCACATCAACATTAAAGATGCTATTTGCTACTCACTTGAACAGAGTTGGATTTGTTTTGGCTGTCAGAGGCAGAAGGCGCTGCTTGCAGAAACTTTGTCTCTAGTAAGCTTACCTCCACTAGTAATGTTATTTTATTTCATGAACCAGTTGTCATGTGAGTTCATAGGACCCTCATTTTCTATGGTAAGTGACGCTGAGATTTTGAAAATATTATGACTGGACTGGGATTTGTGTTTTCATTCCAGTTTGTAATTATTTCATGTCTATTAGTAGCTACAAGACAATAGCGAGAGGTGCTGTTTCCGAATCCAGGATAAGAACCATTTGTTTTATTGTTTCACGTTCCAGTATCACGCTATTGGTGAACATATTTAAAATCCGACATCTGACTGTGCTTTGTTAACAATTCATTTAGATACTGGGCTCTACTTCCCGTCCGTCTCAGCTACTTTACCTCATGGCGTTTCATATTTGTGCGCTACACTTTATTACATACCTTTCGTGCTTACTTCTCAGAGGAAATATAAGCTTCAGTGGTTTCCCGTTGCAGTGCTAAACGTATCGTCATTTTTTTTCCAGGTTCGGACATTGGACCTTGTAAACTGATACCGGTGAAACACTTCGATATTTTACGTCTCTTTGTGCCTAGTCGAGCCTCGATCAGTCGAGAAAGCTTTGTTTGGTTAACAGTGGGTTTAAATTCGGATTGTTCCGGCGTAACATCAAGCGACGGCATGTCAGCCTGGAACGTTACAGTAGAGAGTGCTGTAGGGCGTCGTCAGCCAGTAGTGCACTGACTAGGACACCACAAAAGGAGCGGCCCCTACACGAAGAGAATATAAGCACCACTCCGTCTAGCCGCGGCCGCGCTAGAAGACGACCCGTGATCACAACGTTTTAGTCTTGACTTATGAACTGTTGTGTTTTGTTTGCATTGAAATTGTATAAATGGTGTTACAAAAAGGTACGGCCAAATTTTCAGGAAACATTCCTCACACACAAATAAAGAAAAGATGTTATGTGGACATGTGTCCGGAAACGCTTAGTTTCCATGTTAGAGCTGATTTTAGTTTCGTCAGTATGTACTGTACTTCCTCGATTCACCACCATGATTTCATACGGGATACTCTACCTGTGCTTCTAGAACATGTGCCTTTACAAGTACGACACAACATGTGGTTCATGCACGATGGAGCTCCTGCACATTTCAGTCGAAGTGTTCGTACGCTTCTCAACAACAGATTCGGTGACCGATGGATTGCTAGAGGCGGACCAATTCCATGGCCTCCACGCTCTCCTGACCTCAACCCTCTTGACTTTCATTTATGGGGGCACTTGAAAGCTCTTGTCTACGCAACCCCGGTATCAAATGTAGAGACTCTTCGTGCTCGTATTGTGGACGGCTGTGATACAATACGCCATTCTCCAGGGCTGCATTAGCGCATCAGGGATTCCATGCAACGGAGAGTGGATGCATGTATCCTCGCTAACGGAGGACATTTTGAACATTTCCTGTAACAAAGAGTTTGAAGTCACGCTGGTACGTTCTGTTGCTGTGTGTTTCCATTCCATGATTAATGTGATTTGAAGAGAAGTAATAAAATGAGCTCTAACATGGAAAGTAAGCGTTTCCGGATACATGTCCACATAACATATTTTCTTTCTTTGTGTGTGAGGAATGTTTCCTGAAAGTTTGGCCGTACCTTTTTGTAACACCCTGTATACCATAGGACACTGATTAATTGAATGTTGCCAGTTGCTTGCGACAGCTCTTTGTGAATACTCAAGTTAAGTTCAAAAATGGTTCAAATGGCTCTGAGCACTATGCAACTTAACTTCTGAGGTCATTAGTCGCCTAGAACTTAGATCTAATTAAACCTAACTAACCTAAGGACATCACACACATCCATGCCCGAGGCAGGATTCGAACCTGCGACCGGAGCGGTCACGCGGTTCCAGACTGAAGCGCCTTTAACCGCACGGCCACACCGGCCGGCCTCAAGTTAAGTACTAGCAATTTAACCTACTGCACTAAACTCCATTAATAAGAACTGCTTGAACTGGTGTCTAGCTATCCGAGAAAAATGCTTCCTAGGCCCCCAATATTAGACGAGCTGGCAGGATACGACTCTGATCACGAACACCAACTCGTTATTTCATTTGGCGAGTGTGATAAGACTTCTGTAGTGTCACATATTGTAATGAAATTTAATTTAAAAGCTTTATGGACTATACCATCTCTAATAACGTGGTTCCTAATATTTATTGTATCGCAGTATTAGTTTACATCTGGACTGACAGCCACAATGAGCAGTGTTCTCTAGTGGTCCTTTCCGGTAACCATTGCGTATAGTCAAACGACTGTACCCTATAGGGTTGCAGCATTTAAATGACCTGGGAGACAGCTATATAACGTTGGTTGCATGCAGCAGTATACCACTTCTTTTACTATCAATTGTACGTTTCTGCTCAGCTTACTGGTATGTGCCAACTGTCATCATTTATGTTTTTACTGTGGCACAGTTCTGTTACGCATGAAGCATGTAATATTTGGTTATTGTTTTTCAGGCTGATTTGACAATGAGCTTTGACTCCAAACTAGTCTTCAAGTAATCAAGGGAATTAACATTGCAAGTTTGACGGTTCTCTGCATTTTGTTGCATAATTTGGTTAACGAGAATAGTTGCTGTTATCATGCCTACCAGACTTCTGGTATTAGTAGTTTTAAATTTGACTCTTAATTACATTTTCGGCTCTCCTCAGAACTTGGTCATGTCTGAAAATTTTCTTTTCTTAGGTACTCTTTACTTACACAATTTTCGACGTGATGAACAAATGTTTTGCAACATATATTCTTAACGCAACAAAATATACTGATTTTATTGACTATTCTCATCCGTCGTGAAACTAAAATGGACTAACTGATACAACAAAAATGCATTGTTCAATGTTATAACAGTACAGGATGCTTCTTATTCTGTGATGATCCTAACACTCTACTGGTGATATTTTATTGTTACAGAAGGAGTGTTATCCAATTTCAGCCGACAATTACTTTAGACTTCCTGACTTAATGAGCTCGAGGTTCCTGCAGTTCTCTTCCAATCAGCATCACAAGTCACCAAGTATATGTGATTTCTTGTTTCGCTTATCGGCTTCAGACAGGAACTAGTTAATGCTTGAATCACTATTTCCGTCTGCTATTATGCGTGGTAACAGATACTTTTCAGGGAAAGGAATTTTTTAACATACTGAAAAACATCGGTTTAACTGTTAGATGTAATAAGAAATTGTATCTATAAAGGAAAGACTGATATCACAAATTTGAAGGTAATTAGAAAAAATAGATAATGCCATTTCGAAATGATCCTTGCATGTAGTAAATAACTTAAGGCAAGACTTCAACATTACTATCAACAAGTGCACGATTTGTGTGCAGCTTAAGCACAGCCGCGTTAATGCTTTGAAGACTAGGTTCCACTTGCAGCTTTATGACCACCTTAAATTGGCGGCGCTCTTGGAAGTATTTTGTGCACGCTCTAATAAATAACACACTCGGCGATATGACTATTAGTAGCTGAATCCTTAGAAATCGACACGCTTTGACAGATATTCACATTTAATTAGCAGAAGACGTTTATTTTAGCGCGTCTCAAATAATATACAGGGCGAACCAGAACTCCAACGACAAACTTTCAGCTGACCCTCGAAGTAATTTGGTATGAGGAATGCATTCTATGGAAGCTCGTAACATAGTAATATTGTAACTACGATTTATTATGAGAGTATTGGAGAGCGATCTGTTTTAATTGTTAAAAACCATTCAAAAGCCAATATCGCACACAACATTTTAAATTCAAGACAACCAATTTGAACAGTCTTAGCTGCCATCTTCAGGTCTTAAACATTTTTTGTAGTAAAACATGTTCATTTGACGCTGACCTCATGCACAAGATGTCAAGTGGATAAAAAATTGTTTAATACCTGAAGATGACAGCTAAGACTGTTGAAACCGGGTGTCGTGAATAAAAAATATTTTGTGTGATATTCGTTTCTGAATGGTTACAATCATGACTCATTAGGTATGTTATCTCAGTTACCTTTGCGTCTGTGATCATACTTTCACAACAGCGAAAAAGCCTGTAATACGCAATCGCAAAATCGAGTAACGCAAAACACAGATTAATGCAACAATCCTTCATTTACAATTACATCTACATCGATATTCTGCAAATCGCATTTAAGTGACTGGCCTAGGGTTCATCGAACCACCTTCAAAATGGTTCGCCGCGCGGAAGTAGCCGAGTGGTCTGAGGCGCTGCAGTCATGGACTGTGCGGCTAATCCCGGCGGAGGTTCGAGTCCTCCCTCGGGCATGGGTGTGTGTGTTTGTCCTTAGGATAATTTAGGTTAAGTGGTGTGTAAGCTTAGGGACTGATGACCTTAGCAGTTAAGTCCCATAAGATTTCACACAGATTTGAACATTTGAACAAAATGGTTCAAATGGCTCTGAGCACTATGTGACTTAACATCTGAAGTCACCAGTCCCCTAGAACTTAGAACTACGTAAACCTAACTAACCTAAGGACATCACACACATCAATGCCCGTGGTAGGATTCGAACCTGCGATCGTAGCGATCGCGCGGTTCGAGATTGAAGTGCCTAGAACCGCCCGGCCACAGCGGCCGGCTGAATCACCTTCACAATTCTCTATTATTCCATTCTCGCGCAGAAAGAACGAATACCTACATTTTTCCGTACGAGCTCTGATGTCCCTTATTTTATCATGGTGATCGTTTCTTCCTATGTAGGTCGGTGTCAACAAAATATTTTCGCATTCGTAGGAGAAAGTTGGTGATTGAAATTTCGTGAGAAGATTTCGCCGCAATGAAAAATACATTTCTTTTAATGATGCCCACCTCAAATCCTGTATCATTTCAGTGACACCCTCTCTCCTATTTCACAATAATACAGAACGTGCTGCCCTTCTTTGAACTTTTTCGATGTACTTCGTCAGTCCTGTCTAGTAAGGATCCCACACCGCTCAGCAGTATTCTAAAACAGAACGGACAAGCGTAGAGTAGGCAGTCCCCTTAGTGGATTTGTTACATTTTCTAAGTGTCCTGCCAATAAAACACAGTCTTTGGTTAGCCCGTCCCACAACATTTTCTGTGTGTTCCTTCCAGTTGAAGTTGTTCGTAACTGTAATTCCTAGGTATTTAGTTGAATTTACGGCCTTTACAAAAAAATGGCTCTGAGCACTATGGGACTTAACATCTATGGTCATCAGTCCCCTAGAACTTAGAACTACTTAAACCTAACTAACCTAAGGACATCACACAACACCCAGTCATCACGAGGCAGAGAAAATCCCTGACCCCGCCGGGAATCGAACCCGGGAACCCGGGCGCGTACGGCCTTTACATTTGACTGATTTATCGTGTAGGCGAAGTTTATCGGATTGTTTTTAGTACTCATGTGGATAACCTCACAGATTTCGTTGTTTAGGGTCAATTGCCAATTTTCGCACCATACAGATATCTTTTCTAAATAGTTTCGGAATTTGTTTTGATCTTCTGATGACTTTTCTAGTCGATAAAAGACAGCGCCATCTGCGAACAACCTAAGACGGTTGCTCAGATTGTCTCCCAAATCATTTATATAGATAAGGAGCAGCAAACGGCCCTACGTGAAAAAGTACTGTGACGTGGTTGCCGTCGCTGCGGGAACAGCGCAGCATTGAGTCGTTGTGCCGCTCATGCGCTGCGTGGAACCCGTACACGAGGAGCATATCGGCCCACTCTTCATAAGTAAATGTATCCATAACGCTGCTGCGTATCACTGTTAACGCACATCTAACAAAACACTGGACAGAACCGAGCAGTACTGAATGCAATCTTGGGGGCAACGACGTAAGCAGGGAACTGCCGTTGACAGTAGCAGGTGTCGTCAGTGAATAGAAACAAGATACACAGTCAACTCGTCGACATTTGCACTGTTTTCAGTGCAATACATATACGAAACTAATTGGGGCAAGAAACCATACGAAATACAATAACTCTGTATCGAGCAGCTGGAAATACTCAGAAGGTATCTCTGATAAACGTCTGAAAGTTGACAGTGGAGTTCTGGTTGCCCTGTGTAGTATTATTTTAAAGTCAGCCGACCGGTGTGGCCGAGCGTTTCTAGGCGCTTCAGTCCGGAACCGCGCCACCGCTACGGTCACAGGTTCGAATCCTGCCTTGGGCATGGATGTGTGTCATGTCCTTAGGTTAGTTAGGTTTAAGTAGTTCTAAGTTCTAGGGGACTGATGACCTCAGATGTTAAGTTCCATAGTGCTCAGAGACATTTGAACCATTACACGTAACATAAGCGTCAATTCTGTGTGTCACATGTGGTTTTTTAGATCTAGACCCACTTAACAGTGTTACCTGCCAGCTAAAGTTTGCAGCAAGCAGAAAGCAATTAGTACTGGTTGATGTTAGTGGAGTTTTGTGTGTTTAGGTGCTCGCATCATCCAGCTCTCCGTGTTTTCTGAGTGAGCGCCTGTAGTAGAGTCCGCACAGGATGCGGTAGCCGATGCTCCGTGACGAATTTTCGTCCGAAGCGCTGGGAGAGTTCACTCGTTTGTTCGAAAGGGGAGGCCGACATTGCTCGCTTAACCGCGGTCGGCGATGACAGAATACAGGCGCACTCCTTGCAGTGTTTCTAAAATTATTTTACAAAAACTATTAGATAAAAAAGAATCATTTTTGCGTTACTTATAGCTTTATATGTCAGCTTCAAGATGGCATGCCCATCATTTCATTAATGATCATGGTTTGTGATATTTGCATTTAGGTAAGACACTGCCCGAAATTCGAAAGAGTTTGCAATGAATAACAGGGGGTCGCTATGATTTTTCGTTTGGTGCATACTACGTAATACGTTGTAGCGTATGAAATTAAGCTTATAGAATTTTTATTTAGAGACGGGTGGGTCCCTCACCAATCTCGAGAAAACTGATCCGATGTAGCTACTCGTTTGCGGTCGCGCACGCCAGCGATAAAGCCAGGTATGAGATATCGAATTGAGATTTTCACAAGTGACAGCACGCAAAGAGGAAAGTATTTTGCTGTATGGTTATTATGCGGAATTTCATTACCTACCTTGTTATTCCACTAACTGAAGACTTTTATGGCGAAACAATGGAATTTTAAGGGTCATCGGTAGCTGGTAGAAATGCTGTGAGATTTGGAAAAACATAAATGACGAAATTACACGTTTATTTTTGTAGAAAGTGTGCTATTTCATAAGTTATTGACCTTACTTTTCCTGAGTTCCTCACTGAATAAACGTAATAAACGACTGTTTCAAAATTCTCTCACAATTCTGGTTGCGCAAAATGTTAGTAAAATTACACAGTGTTAAGTCTGGTGTGTTTTGGCAAAAGAAGAATATTTCAACAGGAAACAAGAGAAATGTAGGATTCACTGCAATGTCAGCAGATTATGACGCTTCCCTGAAAGTTACAAAGGTGTAACGAGCCAGGCGAAAATAATATTCTGCTTTCGTTGCATTTTCAGCGGAATTCATTTTAGATACTAACCAAAGTAGAGGATCTGTTTGAATGGTTACCATAAAAGTGTAGGAGTGGAGGGGCTCCACTTAATGTTTTCAAAAAATGCGAGCATAGGTTTCAGTTTAGAACGGCACATCCCCTGTAGCAATAGGCATTTCACCAATAGCGTCTGCCCAAGCTCCCCCCCCCCCCCCCCTGCCGCTTTATGCATGCCCTTCCGATTGTGCATCTGTCGGCCACGATATTCAGTGCTACTCTGCCCGTATTTCGATGATGATTACCTTTTTAAACAGTTCTCTGTAAACAGCGTTCAATGCAATGAGTAAAACAAAACGAGAGCGGATGTTACGAATAATGTAATTCATATTAGATTAAGGAATGTCGGATATCTTACGGAGATGCAGAAAGTATGATGACAGGGATAAAAGAAAACTATTTGTACAGGACTATTTCATTAAAAAAATACTGGAACAAGCGGAAATTACGTTCTCTATTCTCGTATAATAAGGATAGTTTTTAACATTTAACAGTCTTGCCAATAGAGATAAAGGGGAAAGATATCATCATCAAATGAATTAATTAAGCTGTGGTATCTGATGCTGTGAATTAAAATTATCCGTCGAGCTGTAACTAAATTAACTCTACAGTTAACTCAGTTAATCAGATGCTTTGATCTGACATTCGTTTCTCCGATGGGCAATGTGATACAAGGTCAATACCGCACGATCTCTATGGTTGACATTTAACTTATGTGCAGATTTACGTTCCAAAGAAGAAAAGTCTCATTCATTTTAATTAGTATAAAGAATTTAATAGCGTCATAAAACAAGAAAACTGGGTCTCAGAGGCCACTTAACTAAGACAAAATCAAAATAGCAAGATCCGATGAATTTCTGTAGTTCACGCGAAAAGACAAATAGGTGAATGTGAAGGGTGGAGTAGTAGTCAACTTTATCTGGTTCAGTAGAAATAAGATCAAGACAAACTATAAAGAACAAGGTATAGAGTAGAATTAGCGCATGAAAAGAAGAAAAGCTGAAGTTTAGAGCATGAAGAAATACAAGTAGATGGGAGAAGTAGATACATAGTGTATACAACGTAAAAGCTAGAAGAGGAAGTAATGCGGGCAGAGTTTGACACCATTGAACGATTTTAAATAAGCCGTCAGGACTCAGAAAGATAGCTTTAGAGTAACTACAATCAAAGAATGATATAGGAGCTAGAATGTTAGATTACCTGACCCCCAATTAAATCAGACAGTTGAGCTACTTCAATTTTCAGAAAAATATTATTATTACAATATTGAAAGACACAGAAGAATAATAGTAAACAACAACTGGACAATGTCTCTGGTATCTCATACTGTGTCTCGAATTAAATAACGCAGAAAACAAAGAAAAGTAAAATCTGGCATATACTAAGAAATGCAAGGAGAAAGTGGAAGTGGCAGAGTTAGAAAATCGAGACAGACGACGCAGTTTTAACAAAGGATTTAAGGGCAGAGTTTCAGTTTAATACCACTGTTGTTTAACTTGTGTGTCGAACATACAGTAAACTAAATGAAACAGAAGTTGAGAACAAAAGCAAAATTGCAGAGGAAATGAAAACCTAAACCAAGGCTGTCAATTAACTTCGCTCTTTTACTCAAAGTAAAGAAGATTTGGAAGAAATGTTACATGGAATGAAATAATTGCTTAAGATAAATCTACGTTATCAATAATGATGCATGTGATGGTGAGTGGTTGGGAGGAATATAACGACTTATTAAACACCGAATCCGCTTCCGCAGCTGAGAGGCCATCGTGAATGGAAGAGGACCCGCGTTCGATTCGCGGCACTGCCAAGGATTTTTCCTTGGTGGTAGGATTGGTATGGGATTCACTCAGCGTCGTAATACCAACAGAGGAGCTACTTGACTGAACAGTAGCTGCTCCGCAGTCTGTAAAACGGTCGGAAGAAAGGTATGCTGACCACATGCCGCAGCATACAGCTGCATTCGCATGATGCCACAAGGCAGAAAATGACTCAGCGGCCGGTCGACTTCCCTTAGGCCTTCACAACCTGGGTGAGGAACTCGTTTTTTATTCAACATCGAAATTGCTAAAACTCAGTTAAAAAAGAAGAAATAATTGCGGTATGTAGCAAATGTGATGTACAAGATAGCTAAAGTTAACGTGAATCAGGGAAGAGGGAAAAGAGGAAACGAAGAATTTGAAATATGATAGTATTGAACTGTCATAAAAACAAGTGGACACATGAGGTACTACTTAAAGAGACAAACGGGACAACAATCGAGGGAAGATGTATGTGAAAAAATACTTACTGGAAGGACAGACAATGTTGTGGAACGTGTAGTAATGTACAATTAGCTTGACAGAAGGACGGGTAACAGATGGGAGAAACTATTGGTGTTGACAAAGATTGGAATAAGTATTAGAGATTATAGAGAACTTTGACGAATATCTGAGAAGGGCAACATCAGATAAACCAAAAGGCTAAGGACTAATAGAAAAATCATCTTGTGTTCAGCTAAACCGACTGAGCGAAGTGGCACAGGGTTAAAGGAATGGCCTCGTGCTTGGGAGGGATGGTATTCATGTACACATATTGCTACTCAGAGTACGATTTTCGTAATATCTCTGAGTCGTCAATAAGGACAGAAGCTGAAGTAATGAATTAAAATTTGTTCCATCGACAACGAGGTCATTAGAGACGGAGCACAATCTCGGATTGTTTCAAGGATGGTGGAGAAAATCGGCAGTGCTCCTTCAAAGGAATCATCCTGGAATTTGCTTGGAGTGATTTGGGAAATGAGTACCTTGATCCCTAAGTGTTTTGCTTATTCTCGTCATTCATAATCAGATGTTGGTACTGCGCACGTTTCTTTATTGCTGTGTATCCGGAAAGTGATCATTTAGGCAGAATACGAACGTGGTAGGGAATTGTAATATTTTGCTATAGCCTGGTCAACCGAATTATGCCTGTGTTGTACTCAGGAGATAAACAGATAGGTCTAAATAAGTATTCACAACAAATGAAAACTGGAACAATGAATATAAATCTTTGCAGTCCGTATCATTATTATTATAGGAGAAATAAAATGAGTTTGAAGGCTGTTTTAAACAATCTAGAAATGCACAGTTGGCCATTTTAAACAACACTTCCAAGACCGTGCCGTATCAGTGCAAGGGAGAAACGCGGTCAAACCACTTCAAAACACGAAATGTGGGTTTCAGCCACCTTCTGGGAGCTACAGGCTACCTTAGAATCTACTATACAAACTATCACTAATGTGATCATCACTACTTCATTTTCTTTCTTGATTACTTAGTTTTTCTTTCTAAACTCGAGTTATAACGGTGACAGAATTTAAGTACTCGGTGTATAGTTCATTGTTTTCTGCAGTATACTTGTCATACTTGAAACACGAACATCAAACGAACCAGAAACCTAGGACAGATCGTGATGGGCACGGGCAGAATCTGGACGCAGAGCAGCCGTAACAAGAAGGCCGGAAGCCGCCACGAGGTTCCACAGGTCGGGGAACCACTCCAGAGGGCACAATGGACTTGTTGACAAGCGGACGCGGAGGAAGTAATAAAGGCCGGGGGAAGTAAAAGCTGCAAGATAACTTTCGCTGGCACATTCTTACCTTTCACTTACTTCCGTATTTTTAAGAGTGTTAGACAACGACGAAACAGAACTGGCGAGGACGAACTCAAGAAACTAATAAAGCGATACTTAAAGTGTTAAGACTATCACCGACGTGCTCCAGGAAAATTGCTGCTTCATCCTATGTAATGATTATCATCCGTACACAGCACTACGTGACATCTTAACAAGATACTCTCTTAGCCATTAATATTGACTGTCATAAATGGAAATTCTACTACTCGGTCAAGTAAATTCTGAATTTTGATATGGTACGGAATGGATACCGCTTCTCCCCTCTTAGTATCAAAAGGTCCTCGGCCCTCATGGAATTCGATCCCTCACACCCGAAGAAGCAGTCGCATACGCTGTCTGCATAGCGAGAAAGGGGTGACACTAGAAGCAAGCCTTCGAGAAGCTTCCACCGATGAAGCTGGGCAATGTTGAGTCTAAGTAAAAACCTTACTATTTGCATAGTACCGATGCAAATATATGTTTGCCACTTGCAAAGTATAAACGTGGGATACGGGGAGTGAAGAGGATACGGAACTATCTCAACATGATTTGTAGATTCTTTACTGATAAGGGGTTTATCTAGATTTCGTGTAGGTTGTTTTTATTGTGGTCTTCAGTCCTGAGACTGGTTTGATGCAGCTCTCCACGCTACTCTATCCTGTGCAAGCTTCTTCATCTCCCAGTACTTACTGCAACCTACATCCAACTGAATCTGCTTAGTGTATTCATCTCTTGGTCTCCGTCTACGATTTTTACCCTCCACGCTGCCCTCCAATGCTAAATTTGTGTTCCATTGATGCCTCAGAACATGTCCTACCAACCGGTCCCTTCTTCTAGTCAAGTTGTGCCACAAACTCATCTTCTCCCCAATTCTATTCAGTACCTCCTCATTAGTTATGTGATGTACCCATCTAATCTTCAGCATTCTTCTGTAGCACCACATTTCGAAAGCTTCTATTCTCTTCTTGTCCACACTATTCATCGTCCATGTTTCACTTCCATACATGGCTACACTCCATACAAATATTTTCAGAAACGACTTCCTGACACTTAAATCTATACTCGATGTTAACAAAAATTCTCTTTTTCAGAAACGTTTTCCTTGCCATTGCCAGTCTACATTTTATGTCCTCTCAACTTCGAGCATCGTCAGTTATTTGGCCCCCAAATAGCAAAACTCATTTACTACTTTAAGTGTCTCATTTCCTAATCTAATTCCCTCGGCATCACCCGACTTAATTCGACTACATTCCATTATCCTCGTTTTGCTTTTGTTGATGTTCATCTTATATCCTCCTTTAATGACACTGTCCATTCCGTTCACTGCTCTTCCAAGTCCTTTGCTGTCTCTGACAGAGTTACAATGTCATCGGCGAACCTCAAAGTTTTTATTTTTTCTCCATGGGTTGTAATTCCTACTCCGAATTTTTCTTTTGTTTCCTTTACTGCTTGCTCAATATACAGATTGAATAACATCGGGGATAGGCTACAACCCTGTCTCACTCCCTTCCCAACCACTGCTTCCCTTTCATACCCCTCGACTCTTATAACTGCCATCTGGTTTCTGTAAAAGTTGTAAATAGCCTTTCGCTCCCTGTATTTTCCCCTGCCACCTTCAGAATTTGAAAGAGAGTATTCCATTCAACATTGTCAAAAGCTTTCTCTAAGTCTACAAATGCTAGAAACATAGGTTTGCCTTTCCTTAATCTTTCTACTAAGGTAAGTCGTAGGGTCAGTATTGCCTCACGTGTTCCAACATTTCTACGGAATCCAAACTGATCTTCCCCGAGATCGGCTTCTACTAGTTTTTCCATTCGTCTGTAAAGAATTCTCGTTAGTATTTTACAGCTGTGACTTATTTAACTGATATTCGGTAATTTTCACATCTGTCAACACCTGCTTTCTTTGGGATTGGAATTAGTATATTCTTCTTGAAGTCTGAGGGTATTTCGCCTGTCTCACACATCTTGCTCACCAGATGGTAGTGTTTTGTCAGGACTGGCTCTCCCAAGGCCGTCAGTAGTTCCAAAGGAATGTTGTCTACTTCCGGGGCCTTGTTTCGACTCAGGTGTAGGTAGAGATTAATATAAATCCAGAGCTGTTAGGATTTGAATTTTCTTTACTATGTACCACTCCATAACTTCGGTCATTCGACGATTGTCCTGAGGTACCTGATTCTAATCCTTTTAGCGGATGAAATAAAGAAATAACGTTTGTATTGCACTGATAACAGTTTTCATATTATATTAAGTTCAAGTTTTATATATTACAGAACATCTTGAGCAACATATGCTCATCATTTAGCCTGTTCACGTAAAGTTATATGACAGTAAGGATTACTTAATTACTCTGAAGTCAAATACGTTTCGTAATACATGCTGTACTACAATAATGATGCTTCAACTAATCTACAAGCAACTGCGTTCGTACTGCTTTATTTCATAGCTGGTTATATATTAGGAAGGTGATCTTTATTTTGTATGGAAAAACGAATGAGTATGGGAAACACGAGCTGAAAACATGCTGCAGTGTGTTAAATTATAACATAAAATTAATATGAAATGAGTGGTAGCAGTGCAAAATGGGTAATTGTAGCATTTATGTACCTTCTCCCGCTCCATAAGACCCAATAATATCGAGTGACTGCAATAGTGAGGAACTTCACTGCATATTTAAATGTAGCCATAGCCTCAGATGCAAACAGAAACTAAACGATGCCAAAATGAGTGTTAGGAGGGCTATGCGTGAAGCTTTCAACGAATCCGAAAGCAGAATTCTATTCACCTACCTGACACAGTATCCGAAGAAGTTTTGCATTTATCTTAAATCAGTAAACGGATCAAACCATCTGTTCGGACATTTTGTGAAAATAATAGCGGGGAAATGTAGGATGACACAGAGAAGGTCGAAATACTAAACGTCTTTCTCCAAAACTGTTTCGCTGACGAAGATCGCACTTTAGCTATTGCTTTAAACCGTCGAACGAGTATATACATAGAGCACAGATGCAAGTAGAGCAGTCTTTCCCATGGCGAAGGACCGGAGGGCTCTGCTCCAACGCTCCTCCCCAGCCCACCCCCAGCCAGCCCCACCCCCTGGGTAACTACCGCTCCTAGCGTAGCACTAGTCTCAGTGCTGTTTTCTTGTGTCTGCTTGTTTACTCACTGCCTCATCTCACTTTTCTGTCAGGTTTGCTTCAGATTTGTTTTCAAGTTATTTATGTACATGAGCGAATAAATATAATGATGTAGGTAACTTCGTGAACAAAATAATGTAGGTAACATTGGTTCCTGAAACCAGGTAGCATAGACTGAAAAAACATGAAACATACATTTACTTAACGTTGTATTGAGAGAAGAGAAAAACTAGCTGAATCTCCAAACACTGCAGATAGTACAGCGAATGCTCTGTTCAAGAATCACAATAGAAGAAGGTGCACTTGGAATAGACCGGGAAATACGGTAAGATTCCAGATGGATTAAATCATGGGCAGACAGAAAATCCGAAATCAGCTGTTGGAATGTTAGGCGTACTCAAGAGCAGATATGGACTCGCATCATAATTTAGTAATGATGAGGAGGAGAACGAAGGTTAAGAAAATCGTATGGAAGAGTCAATGCGGAAGGAAGTGCAATATTGAAGTACTGATGAAACGTATTTGAAGGTTGCTAAGGATGTGGTTACTGCAATAAGGAACACTGGAGTAGGCATCTGAGTTGAAGAGAAGAGGACATCTCTAGAAAGAACAATCACAGATGTTGGACTGACAAACAGGTAAAAGGAAGGTAACTGCGATGAGTCTTTGCCTAACCGATGAAATAATTTTAAGGCTCGAAAAATGAAGGAAGTACAGAAATGCTCATGAAAAGACAGGAGTACAGCAATAAAAACCTCTTAGGGATAAAATAAATAACAAATGCTGGGCAGCCAAGGTGAAATGACTGCAGGAAAAATTTGAAAAAATCGAAAAATAAATAATCGTCGGTGGGACTGCTGCACTATATACAATCGTCAAAACAACTTAAGGTGAAATTAAAAGCGAGGTTGGTAACATTAAGAGCGCAATGAGAATTCCACGCAGAAGAGGGAGTAGATAGGTAGAAGAGTGCACTGGAGGCCTCTATAAGGGGGAAGACCTGACGACGTGTTGGATGAAGAAACGGGGATGACATACGGGGTACAATATTAGCGTCAGAATTTGAAAGTGCTCTGGAAGACTTGTGACCAAGTAAGGCAGAAGGGCTAGATAACATTACATCATATTTTCTAAAAATCGGTGGGGAAATTAGTAACCAAACGAATATTCAAGTTCGTGTGTAAAATCTACGAGACTGGCGATGTACCATCAGACTTGTGGAAAAATATCATTAGCACAGTTCCGAAGACAGCAAAGGAAGATAACTGATAAAACTATCGTACAATCAGCTTAACAAGCTGATGCATTCAAGCAGCAGACTGGAATAACGTACGGAAGAATTTAAATGGAAACTGAGGATATGTTAGATGACGATTAGTTCGGCTTTAGGAAAGGTAAAGGCACCAGGGAAGCAATTCTGAAGTTGCAGTTGATAATGGAAGCAACATAGAAGGAGAATCAAGACACGCTCATAGCATTGGTCGACACAGAAAAATCGTTCGACAGTGCGAAATTCTGAGGAAAATAGAAGTAAGTTACAGGGCAAGAAGCGTAGTATATAAAATGTACAAGGACCAAGAAGGAATCATATGACTGGACGGCAAAGAACGAAGTGTACGGGTTAAAAAAGATGTCAGAAAGGGGGGCAATATTTCCCCCCTACTCTTCAATCTATACATTGAAGAAGCGATGACGGAAACAAAAGAAGGAGTCAACAGTGGGATTATAATTCACGGTGAAAGGATATCAATGATCAGATTCATTGATGCCATTGCTGTCCTACGTGAAAGAGAAGAAAAGTTACAGGATCTGCTGGATGGAATAGTCTATTGAGTAGAGAATATGGACTGAATGTAAGTAGAAGAAAGACAAAAGTAATGAGATGAAACTGGAATGAGAAGAGCGAGGAACTTAACATCAGAATGGATGAACACGAAGTAGACAGAGTTAAGGTATTCTGCTACCTTGGAAGCATAATAACTCAATGAAGGCCAGCCGGAGTGGCCGAGCGGTTCTAGGCGTTACAGTTTGGAACCGCGCAACCACAACGGTCGCAGTTTCGAATCCTGCCTCGGGCATGGATGTGTGTGATGTCCTTAGGTTAATTAGGTTTAAGTAGTTCTACGTTTTAGGGGACTGATGACCTCAGAAGTTAAGTCCCTTAGTGCTCAGTGCCATTTGAACCCTTTTTGCACTCAGTGAAGGACGAAGCAAGGAGGACATAAAGAGCAGATTAGCACGGGCATAGAGGGCACTTATGGCCAAGGGCAATCTGCTGGTAATAAACATTGCTCTTACTTTGAGAAAGAAACTTCTGAAATTGTTCAAATGGCTCTGAGCACTATGCGACTTAACAGCGGAGGTCATCAGTCCCCAAGAACTTAGAACTACTTAAACCTAACTAACCGAAGGACATCACACACATCCATGCCCGAGGCAGGATTCGAACCTGCGACCGTATCAGTCGCGCGGTTCCGGACTGATACGCCTAGAACCGCTCGGCCACCGCGGCCGGCGAAACTTCTGAGAGTGGGCGCTTGGAGCACTGCGTTGTATGGCAGTAAATCATGTCAAGTGGAAAAGCGGAAAAGAAGTGAATCGAAGCGTTGGAGATGTGGTGCTGCAGAAGAATGTTGAAAATCAGGTGCACAGATAACATAAAGATTGATGTGGTCCTCCTGCAGTATCGGCGAAGGAGAAACGTATGGAAAACACCATCAAGAAGAAGGGTCAGGGTGATTGGACGTGTGTTAAGGCACAGGGAGTAACATCAAAGGTACCAGGCGGAACTATAGAGGGTAAAAACTGTAGGGGAAGACAGAAGTTTAAATACGCCAGCAGATAATTGAGGACACAGGGTGCAGGAGCTACTCTGAAATGAAGAGGTTGGCGCAGGAGAGAAAAAAATTTTCTTTTCACCTCCATCTGAGATTTGTATCAGCAGTATATGAAGAAGAGGATCACGAGACAGGTCCGCACTTCGCTTAGCAGGCGGTAATAGCCACGAGAGAGTGACGCGTAGGAGTCAGCCTTGTGGCGGACGATCTCTAGTATATCTCACGTATTTTCTCGAGAGTGGAAAGGGGCCTGACTCTCCTTCCACCGTTAAGAATAATTTTGGTATGTTGGTTGCATTTTGCACGCAGTATTGTGTGGCATAGAACGCACCATTTTTCACTACCAACTTTTCAAAATTTGCGGTGGTGCTGTACTTTATTTTGAAGTGTCACGATAACTACTGGCAATAACTAAAAGAAAACAATTTCATTACCGAGCTGTGATGTGTGGCTATAAGATGCGGAAAAATATTTTTTTTTACCAAATAGTATTCTCAAATTCGAATGAAAAAAAACTACGTAGCGGAGAACGCTAATACTAAAACAGTTGTTTTTAGTTTTTTTACGTGACAAGCTAAACTTTAACTGAGAAATTAGAGAGACGGATTTAGATTTGCTTCATCGGCATAAACAAGTTTTTTGAGGCAAATAGGACGACTTGAAGTTTCACTCTCCGTGTAAAGTGCGACAGGAGTTTCTTGGAGGGACCAGCACCTCTGTAAATGTGAATATCTTGAGGGAGGGGGAAGCTTGAGGCTGAATTCACACAGAAATGTACTATCGAGAAATAGGGGAGATAGTGCCACAGAAATGATAGGTGAATTGGGGTGGCAATTATTAAAACAAAGGCGATTTTCGTTGCGACGGGATCTTCTCATGAAAGTTCAATCACCAATTTTCTCCTCCGAATGCGAAAACATTCTGTTGGCACTCACCCTAGGGAGAAATGATAATCCCGATAAAATAAGAGAAATAAGGGCTCGCACAGAAAAATTTAAGTGCTCGCTTTCCCCGCGCGCCGATCGAGAGTGGAACGTTAGAGAGAGACAGCTTGAAGGTGGTTCATTGAACCCTCTGCCAGGCACTTAATTGTGAATAGCAGAGCAATCACGTAGACGTAGACGTAGAAATGGCGTGGCGTGGACGTCTTGCGGGCACGCGGCGCTTTTCTGCGCCACCTCCATGTTAAAATGAAGCAATTCACACAGAGATGGTGTGGCGTCGATATGTTACTTTGTGGTTCGGGCCATGTCCTTTTGTTGTGACGAGTGGCGCACCTAACGGACGCGTGGCGGAACCGTCCAAGTGGAGCGCGGCTGTTTTCAATAATATGAAGTCACCCTATGTGCCTTCAAAACATAAGTTTTACGTAGCTGAAGGAAAGCAACATCCATCTCTGTAAATAGTTTCTCAGTAAAACTCTTACTTTTCGCTAAGAAATTAAGAACCACTGTTTTGGGATAGCAGTCTAATTCATTCGGTTTGCAGCAAACTATTAAAAAAAATCGTCTTACAGTCTGACATCATTACTTCTTGATGAACTGGTATTATTTTCGTTATTGCCGGTAGTTGCTGTGCTAATTCCCAGCTAAGTAAATCACGGGGTATATTCTGAAAGCCGGCCGGAGTGGCCGAGCGGTTCTAGGCGCTACAGTCTAGAACCGCGTGACCGCTACGGTCGCAGGTTCGAATCCTGCCTCGGGCATGGATGTGTGTGATGTCCTTAGGTTAGTTAGGTTTAAGTAGTTCTAAGTTCTAGGGGACTGATGACCTGAGATGTTAAGTCCCATAGTGCTCAGAGCCATTTGAACCATTGTTCTGAAAATTTTGCAGTGAAGAATGTAGCCACTGACCATTATACATTTTCGTATTTATACCTACGATCTTAATCCGTCTCTGTAGTTTCTCAGTTGTTGTGTACGAAATATAGCTAACATACCAGTATTGTTTTTAACGATGGAAGGAGAGCGATACCTCTTTCCAGTCCCGAGTAAATAAGTGATACATTTTGACGTTTATCCCCGACGAGTTACGACGCGCACACTCTACATTATGACCAAGCCCTGCGCGGATTTGTGACTCGTGTTTCTGTTCCATATTTGTTTGATGAGGTCAGTTTAATCACATTTTGAGTTAAATTGCACTAAGAGTCATTTTCATTTTAAAGTTAGAGGCAGACAATCGCAGATGCAGCGGCAGAGTTATCTGTATTCTGTATACGTAAATTTTATGCCTGAACTAACAGCTGCATTCACGAAACATTCCGTAAGTATTTTCGTTCATATACTGTCAAATAAATGGTGTGTGTTCCAGCGAGCAATGAATGAGAAATGGGATTTTGCTACTGATAAAACTAAAGTATCCTGTGTTCAGGATGTCCTATGTTACCTATTTGCTTATCTGTTTTATGCTTACAAATTTGGGGTTTCTTGGTGCAGATAATGTATATGATGCAAAACGCAATTCTACATATTTTTGTGACAGTTATTACACAACTGCTTATGTTATCTTTCAAAAAATAGCACAATGTTTTTTTATTTTACTGTACGAACAATGCTGAATCTGTGCAGCTGCAACGTTGTTCTGCTGAAACACTCTTGTTTTTCTGTGTTGTTATTGCAGAAATAGAAACCATATTTTGAGGAAGTACAACAACATAGGTCAAAATACGTAATGGCTTCAAATGGCTCTGAGCACTATGGCACCTAAGGTCATCAGTCCCCTAGAACTTAGAACTACTTAAACCTAATTAACCTAACGACATAACACACATCCATGCCCGAGGCAGGATTCGAACCTGCGACCGTAGCGGTCGCGCGGTTCCCGACTGCAGCGCCTAGAACCGCTCGTCCAACCCGGCCGGCAAAATACGTAATATTTAGTGCAAGCACCAGCAGAAGATACGGAAAAATGAAACACTATTCCTGATGTAATTACACTAAACATGAATATTCAGCTTTACCTTTCCTGTCCTCAGCTATATGGTGAAAATCCACTGTTCACTTGGTACTTAATCGTAGGAATACCGATTTAAAGCTGTGATGTACTGTCACACATGAAGTAAGTTTCCGACTTTGCACTTTTTACTAACAGACTTCCACCACACAACATATGGAAAAGTAATGATATCCATCGGCGGGCTTCCCAGCAGCCCTCGGCATCTTCGTAATACTTTGACAAGTCCACGGTTGCCAGATATTATGTCTTTTCCTTTAATGTGGTTAGGTTGTCATATGAAATGTTTAGCCAAACATAATCAGTTGTTTTGAAGGAGCCTCTATGGAAACCGTGGTCTAGTGCGCTAAGATCCCTGAAATCCTCTGGTTCTATCTTTCACAGAAGGAATGTGTTGTCCTCGGCTTAGGAAATGACTGCAATCCATATCTTTGGGTGAAAGGATATTTTGTTCCTCTTTATAAGAACAAAATCTCTGTCACATAGTAAAAAGCTGTGCCCTGCAACGAGGAATTTCTGGTCTGCAGCTATGAAATATTTACCGATGATCAGATGATCAGATTTTGGAAAAGTGTCGTAATATTTTGAACATCTGTTACAAAATCGACAACGTTAAGGTTTACGTTCAAATGAAGACCATATGAAAAACTAGAATTATGATCAAAACATTCAAGTTTTTGCAATTTTCTGTGAATGCTGTTCTTCACTTTGTCTACTGCAGTGCAGAAACACTATTGAGACAGTCTCTGAAAATGCTGGAATCGTTCGGGATTCGTGTTCAGTCCTTTTATTACGTCTGATGTGGTATATTTCTTCCGTTTTTTCAAACATTATCCATACACACGATATGTTCTCCCTTACTCAGCGTTTACGAGTTACAGAAGATCCAGTGTATCAATATCTTCGTCTGATGAAGAGGACCTGTTTTGATCCATTCGTAGCACAACCGTCCCGTATCTCTCGGGCAGCGCCACTTCAGTGTGAATTGCTCACGTTCCGTTTACGCCACCTCCCTGCCTCGCCACCGCTTGGAATCCACCCCACACCATTTCTGTGTGAAATGGGCATGACATGCATCGCGTGGCCCGAAAGCCACTCTATTTATTTCTATGCTCTACGAATATATGCCAGCGATCCGCCTCGGCCGGACAACTTGTCTGGTTGTTTACTGCCTTTGTCGACAGATACCGCCTTTTATGCCCCTGATCAGCTAGTAGCTCCCATCGATGCCACGAGATGTTAACCCAAACGCCAAATAAATATGGAACAAATAACTCACCATGTATGTGACTGAGAGTCACCACTGGAGAAGTACTCCCTCCCTCGTGTCGAAAACTTAAGCATGCTATTAGACATAGTACGGAAGAATTATTTACCTAGTTTCATTGATGGTTCAAATGGCTCTGAGCACTATGGGACTTAACTTCTGAGGTCATCAGTCCCATAGAACTTAGAACTACTTAAACATAACTAACCTAACGACATAACACACAGCCATGCCCGATGCAGGATTCGAACCTGACCGTCAGCGAGAGCGCATCGCTAGCTCCTGCTACTACTAAGGCGAGTACACCGTTTGCTTCTTACATATTTTACAAACAGCAGCGACTTATTTTCAGTTATCTGTGTAATTACTAGTTTATTTTTGTAATTTCTTGCGTGTTCGAGTGCTTACTAGGTAGAACCTTTTATTTCAATAACAGTGTTTTTGTACTTATTTGCTGCGCTTAGCTTTTAAATAGTTTTTCTGGGAAAACCTAGCGTAGTTTTCGCGTCTCGTATTTCAGTGAGTGTTTCTTGATTATCAGAGTAGCTCATCAGAAGATTATCTTGGGAATTTGTCACCGTATAGAGTAGGGTAAACATAGTCATGTGTAGGGACTGTGGTTGTTGTGAGCGGACGCAAGGAGAATTGGCCACTCTTCGGGGACAGGTGGAGGCTTTGTCTGTTAGGCTCATCGAGCTCGAGGCGCAGGCGTCGGCTCGTAGTGGCGTTGGGGCAACTGTGGTGAGACCTATGCCTACTTCGGTGGCCTTGGAATCACATGGAACCCCTGATGTCGCTGCGTCTTCCGGCAGTGAGCATCTTACCGGTCAGCCATCACTCCAGGGTGAATGGCGGACAGTGGTGGGCTCGCGCGTGTCTGGCCGAAAGGCGAAGGTGGGATCTGGCCGCGTGGCGGCTGCCTTACCCCTTTCCAACAGGTACGGGGTGCTTCCTAGTGGTGATGACATCGTTTCCGAGCCACCACAGGATGCCTCGCCTGTTGGGCCAGTGGCCGATTCTCCGGCAAGGTCCCGACAGTCACAGAGGGCGGGCCTATTAGTTATAGGGAGCTCCAACGTTAGGCGGGTTATGGAGCCCCTCAGGAAAATAGCGGGTAGGTCGGGGAAGAATGCCAGTGTGCACTCGGTGTGCTTGCCGGGGGGTCTCGTCCGTAATGTGGAGGAGGCCCTTCCGGCAGCTATTGAACGCACTGGGTGTGACCGGCTGCAGATAGTAGCACATGTCGGAACGAATGACGCCTGCCGCTTGGGTTCTGAGGCCATCCTTGGTTCCTTCCGGCGGCTGGCTGATTTGGTGAAGACAACCAGCATCGCACGCGGAGTGCAAGCTGAGCTTAATATCTGCAGCATAGTGCCCAGAGTCGATCGCGGTCCTCTGGTTTGGAGCCGTGTGGAGGGTCTAAACCAGAGGCTCAGACGACTCTGCGACTATAATGGTTGCAAATTCATCGACCTCCGTTATTGGGTGGAGAACTGTAGGGCCCCCCTAGACAGGTCAGGCGTGCACTACACACCGGAAGCAGCTACTAGGGTAGCAGAGTACGTGTGGCGTGCACACGGGGGTTTTTTAGGTTAGAGGGACCCCCCCTTGGGCGAAACGATAAAATACCTGACGGCTTACCAGAGAGAACATTATCATCGTTGATAAAGAACGTCCGTCCTCAGAGACCAAAAACAGGAAAAGTTAACGTAATATTGGTAAACTGCAGGAGTATCCAGGGCAAGGTTCCTGAATTAGTATCTCTTATTGAAGGAAATAGTGCGCATATAGTATTAGGAACGGAAAGTTGGTTAAAACCGGAAGTGAACAGTAACGAAATCCTAGACACAGAATGGAATATATACCGCAAGGATAGGATAAACGCCAATGGTGGAGGAGTATTTATAGCAGTAAAGAATTCAATAATATCCAGTGAAGTTATTAGCGAATGCGAATGTGAAATAATCTGGGTTAAGTTAAGTATCAAAGGTGGGTCAGATATGATAGTCGGATGCTTCTATAGGCCACCTGCATCAGCAACCGTAGTAGTTGAGCGCCTCAGAGAGAACCTGCAGAACGTCGTGAAGAAGTTTCATGATCATACTATTGTAATAGGGGGAGACTTCAATCTACCAGGTATAGAATGGGATAGTCACACAATCAGAACTGGAGCCAGGGACAGAGACTCTTGTGACATTATCCTGACTGCCTTGTCCGAGAATTACTTCGAGCAGATAGTTAGAGAACCAACTCGTGAAGCTAACGTTTTAGACCTCATAGCAACAAATAGACCGGAACTTTTCGACTCCGTGAATGTAGAAGAGGGTATCAGTGATCATAAGTCAGTGGTTGCATCAATGACTACAAGTGTAATAAGAAATGCCAAGAAAGGAAGGAAAATCTATTTGCTTAACAAGAGTGATAGGGCACAAATCGCAGAATATCTGAGTGACCACCATCAAACGTTCATTTCTGAGGAAGAGGATGTGGAACAAAAATGGAAAAAATTCAGAAACATCGTCCAGTACGCCTTAGATAAGTTCGTACCGACTAAGGTCCAAAGCGAGGGGAAAGATCCACCGTGGTATAACAATCATGTACGAAAGGTACTACGGAAACAAAGAAAGCTTCACCATAGGTTTAAGAGTAGTCGAATCATAGCTGATAAGGAAAAGCTGAACGAAGCGAAAAAGAGCGTAAAGAGAGCAATGAGAGAAGCATTCAACGAATTCGAACATAAAACATTGGCCAACAATCTAAACAAGAACCCTAAAAAGTTTTGGTCATATGTAAAATCGGTAAGCGGATCTAAATCCCCTATTCAGTCACTCGTTGACCACGATGGCACCGAAACAGAGGACGACCGAAGAAAGGCAGAAATACTGAATTCAGTGTTCCGAAACTGTTTCACTGCGGAAAATCGTAACACGGTCCCTGACTTCAGCCGTCGCACGGACGCCAAAATGGAAAATATTGAAATAAACGATATCGGAATTGAAAAACAACTGCTATCACTTAGTAGCGGAAAAGCATCCGGACCAGACGAGATACCCGTAAGATTCTACAGTGATTATGCTAAAGAACTTGCCCCCTTTCTATCAGCAATTTATCGTAGATCTCTGGAAGAACGTAAAGTACCTAGCGACTGGAAGAAAGCACAGGTCGTTCCCATTTTCAAGAAGGGTCATAAATCAGATGCGAATAATTATAGGCCTATTTCACTTACGTCAATCTGTTGTAGAATAATGGAACATGTTTTGTGTTCTCGTATTATGACGTTCTTAGATAATACAAATCTCCTTCATCATAACCAACATGGATTCCGCAAACAGAGATCATGTGAAACCCAGCTCGCCCTATTTGCCCAAGAAATTCACAGTGCCGTAGACACTGGCGAGCAGATTGATGCCGTATTCCTGGACTTCAGGAAGGCATTTGATACGGTTCCGCACTTACGTTTAGTGAAAAAAATACGTGCTTACGGAATATCGGACCAGGTTTGTGATTGGATTCAGGATTTCCTAGAAGAAAGAACACAACATGTCATTCTTAACGGTTCAAAATCTGCAGATGTAGAGGTAATTTCGGGAGTACCGCAAGGAAGCGTGATAGGACCTTTATTGTTTACAATATACATAAATGACTTAGTTGACAACATCGGTAGCTCCGTGAGGCTATTTGCAGATGACACGGTTGTCTACAAGAAAGTAGCAACATCAGAAGACTCGTACGTACTCCAGGAAGACCTGCAGAGGATTAATGAATGGTGCGACAGCTGGCAGCTTTCCCTAAACGTAGATAAATGTAATATAATGCGCATACATAGGGGCAGAAATCCATTCCAGTACGATTATGCCATAGGTGGTAAATCATTGGAAGCGGTAACGACCGTAAAATACTTAGGAGTTACTATCCGGAGCGATCTGAAGTGGAATGATCACATAAAACAAATAGTGGGAAAAGCAGGCGCCAGGTTGAGATTCATAGGAAGAATTCTAAGAAAATGTGACTCATCGACGAAAGAAGTAGCTTACAAAACGCTTGTTCGTCCGATTCTTGAGTATTGCTCATCAGTATGGGACCCTTACCAGGTTGGATTAATAGAAGAGATAGACATGATCCAGCGAAAAGCAGCGCGATTCGTCATGGGGACATTTAGTCAGCGCGAGAGCGTTACGGAGATGCTGAACAAGCTCCAGTGGCGGACACTTCAAGAAAGGCGTTACGCAATACGGAGAGGTTTATTATCGAAATTACGAGAGAGCACATTCCGGGAAGAGATGGGCAACATATTACTACCGCCCACATATATCTCGCGTAATGATCACAACGAAAAGATCCGAGAAATTAGAGCAAATACGGAGACTTACAAGCAGTCGTTCTTCCCACGCACAATTCGTGAATGGAACAGGGAAGGGGGGATCAGATAGTGGTACAATAAGTACCCTCCGCCACACACCGTAAGGTGGCTCGCGGAGTATAGATGTAGATGTAGATGTAGAACCTGCGACCGTCGCGGTTGCGCGGTCCCAGACTGTAGCGCCTAGAACCGCTCGGCCACCCCGGCCGGCTAGTTTCATTGATATTACAAGGTGACAGACTGCAGTCTGTCGTGACGAGTTAGGTCTGCAAGTGCACCATTTGTCCTGTAATAGCCATTGATAGTACACGAGTAAGATGAAATACCTACACCAAATCCCGCGTCCGGCCATCCTGATTTATGTTTTCCGTGGTTTCCCTAAATCACTCCAGGCAAATGTCGGGATGGTCCCCTTGAAAGGGCAAGGCCGACTTCCTTCCCCATCCTTCCCTAATCCGATGAGACCGATGACCTCGTTGTCTGGTCTCCTTCCCCAAACAACTCAACCCAACCCAACCCAACCCTGCACCACATCGCTTTCAGTTAAATCATACTATTCATGCACCACGTCTCGTAGTCTGTTCGTGACTGCTTCATTGCTCTTGTGGACGTAAGGAATTTCACGGAGTAGGAGATCAGGGCAAAGAATGACACTGCGCAACGAAGAATAAAACGTTGTCGAGGTACTAGAGAATCCAGCAGGCGTGTAACAACACCAGTCTTGTATAGAACTTGTCTACACGTCATTAAACTGGGCGCAGTTCGCAATTCCCGGCTCAGTCAATACGGTTCGGCCCGACTTTGGAGGCCACCTACTTATCAAACGTGCGCTCTTCAAGGAGGAGGTTCCGGATCATCATTGACTCTACCGATTGGTGTTTGTCGTGACTGGGGAGAACGTTATATTTTCCGACGAATCGGTTTTGTTCTCATCGAATGATGATATAGTGCGAGTATACAGGCCGCAAAGTGCACACTATGACCCCAGATACGTCCATGAATCGGTGAGTAATCTCGCAGTGGTCGTGTGTCTGTGTAAGTTTGGGCCTAGATGTGTTCCCTTGGACTTCGAATGCTTCACAGGATATCTGATCAACTTGTTGCTGCCCGGTATACCCGTACTATAAGTAATATTATGGTTTCGTCAATGCAACTGCGTCCTTAGGGAGTAACCAGTCTTCTGTGCATGTCAGCAATAGCGTAGCAGTGGTTTTCAGAACAGAATGGGATTTCTCCTCTCGATTGGTCTCCTTCTGTACTAGAATTAAACCCTACTGAAGCCGGATGGGCAGAGACGTAACTGACCAGCGAGAAAACAAGCCTGATCGCGTGCCAAGAAACCGTTATGGCCTTTGGAATGCCATCCTAGGTGCCTGGGAGAAGGTGGCACAAAATGAAAGATATATTGCCCACCTCATAGGCTCCTTTCTCGCAGACTGCAGGAAGTCATTGAAATTGCAGTCTCTTGGACGAGATATTAACCAGTAAAAAAGCCGCGTATTGTTCCCTTTTGAGCGCTGAAAATATCTTAATAAGAAACATCATTTCTACAGATTAAACAAATTAATGAAGTGACGCCAAAATTGCTTAAGCCACATACGAACCCGAGCGAGGTGGCGCAGTGGTTAGCACACTGGACTCGCATTCGGGAGGACGACGGTTCAATCCCGTCTCCAGCCATCCTGATTTAGGTTTTCCGTGATTTCCCTAAATCGTTTCAGGCAAATGCCGGGATGGTTCCTTTGAAAGGGCACGGCCGATTTCCTTCTCTAACCCGAGCTTGCGCTCCGTCTCTAATGACCTCGTTGTCGACGGGACGTTAAACACTAACCACCAACCACATACGAACCAATCCTTTTAGACCGACGACTATGCCACTAACCTATGAGTGTATTATGCAACAGCTGCCGGCATTTAGATCTTACCGCTCTCGATTCCACATCACGAAATGAATTGCCTTTATTAGGTCTGCGCGAGCGACGCTGCCCAGTTTTCTTGCGAGCTTTTATAGGTGTGAAAGAGGTGTTGATCCTTCTACTACACTCACAGTTACAAGTGACTTTGATTTTTATGGGCAGATCTGTACACCCTATAATGTGATAGGGTCCTGCGTCTAATTTCAGTCAGGTCACTTTTTGTGCTGTCAAGTGTACATGGCCGCCTATGGTGAGCACGTGTACAAAGTTACACTGACATCCGGCCGTGTCTTCTCGGCGCTTCACTTTCATGTAGAGTCAACAGTAAGAAAAAGTTGAAGTTTTCAACACCGCGAAGATTGGCTTGAACACCACTCTGTGTGGCGATGTTTTAAAAGGAGTGGTCCTGGTGTCCTCAGAGCTTTAAGGGGCTTATCTAGTATGTCACAGGGAATGAGAAATTATTACGCGGCGCATGAACACTGCTGCCGATACGAGGTAAGTTGTTATTAGGATGTTAGTTAGGACTGACAGATACAAATTACAGTTTTCATAGTGCACGGCTATGAATTAACAAACGGTGATGAGAAGTAGAAAAGAAACTCAGATTAGTAATTTCGTTGACAACAGAGTCTCGAGTAAGATTGAATTTTTCTCTGCAGACCTTTACTTTTTTAATGAATAATGAACAGACTTGCAGACTGTTTCTAAATAGATCAGCGTAATGGACGCTGTATTACCTCCAGACAGACGAGTAGATCACGGGCAGATCATACAACTTGAACGAGATAAGCCTCTTCATTCGTTCTCTGTACCTCCAAGATCAAATAACTCAACCGTACTGCACTGAATTAGCGGGCAGGCTTGATTGTTGGGTCTGTCACCATCTCGTGCGAACACTGCGTTACTGGGTAAAGGTAGGCTCCACTGATTCCGCTAACAGATGAGTACTGACTTTTATAGAGTATGTATGTATATGTAAAAGTAAAATGTAAATGTCGTGTGATTTGGACCTCCCGTCGGTATGTAAAAGTGAATACAGCCTTGTTCTTCTACTTGAGCTGTATTGCTCGACTCTAACAATAATGAGCCACGCATGGAAACAATACGTGTAGCTGCCTTCTTTCCGACCTATTCTGCAGCTCATTTCTTACGCATGGCACAAAGCAATGTAATTTCTGTACATGTACTAACTTATTCATAATTGATTGTAGTCTTACGGCGTGTGGATCGAAATTCTACTCTGCACAGGAGAGACTCGATGTGTTATGCACTTAAATACTTGAAACTGGTGTACAGATCGAAAAAATTCGTAGGCAAAATAAGAAACCTGTTCCAGAAGCTCGGCGTAAATAAAAGTAGTTCGTGGTTTTGTAGTATCGAAGTGTTGTGTCCTGATCTACTTGAAGTTGATATACAGATCGAAAATATTCGCAGACAAAATGAAAAACCTGCTGAGAAACTCGGCAGACATAAAAAAATTGCTTGTTTTATTTCATTTGTCTTTTTCGTGGTTTTGTAGAATCATTTCAGTATCAGATCTTCACGAGGCAACAGTGCCCAGAGCCGTTTGTTGTGAAATGTGACAACTATCTGCCCATTCACCACGAAACTAGCATGGATTCATTGTATTCGTAGTGGGTCAGCGGAATGTAATGCTCCTGTAGCTGTTCGAATACTAGTTAGTAGTGCAACAAATCAAATTAAATTCAGAAAGCAACTGGTTGCTTGGCTTGGGTTATATGTGTATGTGGGAAAGCTACCCTCAGAAACTGCTGTAGGGAATTATGCGATTTTCGCCAATAGATAGCTAACAGGTAGACTTATTCACGAGAAAGGTTTGTGTATAAGTGACAGTGGAAGTGGAAGTTTCGGGAAAGGTATCATCACTAGTGACAGTGCACCTTCACTGCCTCCTTTAGTGAAACTGGATTATTGATTCCAGTTTTTCCAAAACAATACACATTCACTAGGGCTAGTGCATCATCGCTAGTGAAGGTATACCTTCATTGCCAAGAAATAAGAAATGTGACCCATGGTTGCAGTAAGAAAACAAAGTCATGTTTCGATAGTGGCATTTTATGGGCTGCCGTTTGAAAACATAGTAATTATATAAAATTCATTTATAGCATCAAGGACGTTTACCATAGTAGGTTTGCTCAACAATTTTTTCGTTTTGCAAAATCATCTCAGAGTCTGACCTTTGTGTAGCAGTTGCATCTGAAATATCCGTCACCATTTCCCGTCGACAGAGACGTCGCATCTGTCCTCTGGGCGACAGTTTTCTCTGCTGGAACTTCATCCTCTGAGATTATTCAGAGAGGGCAGTATGGAATCGGGACCTGGAATAAAATGTTGTCGCAGTCGTAGCCGCATCGCATACCTATCGTCTCTTCCCGAAACATTTAAAAACAATCAGTTTATTAAATTGCATAAAGCTGGCTCAGCACGCCATCTCTCGTCCCGATTCTGTAGAAGCCGTAATCCGTTGTCTCGAGGACGACACCCAAGATCAGTTTTACATCTCCTTTTTCTCGATCGAAGTCAGGAACTGGAACTGTCAATGCACATCCTTTTTCACTAATGGCAAACGACAATGTGAGCATTGCTGCATTGTTTGTTCTTGCACGCCGCAGTTCTGTATTTAAGCACGATTTGACTCGTCTAAATCAGTCAGGTAGTATGCATTATTGTCTGGAACACATTTTTTCTCTGTGCTCTCAACCTCTGTCCCCGTTCGTATGGTATCCTTTTTCACTGGAGATTCGCTATCATCATTCTCATGCAACTTTTCAGTCTCTTTCTCACTGCTAACACTCACTTGATTAATTAATTTTTCAAGGTCGTCCTCAGAGTGAAAGTTCTCTAATGCTTGATGAAGAGAAACCACTTTTAGGAGGGCATCCATAAATTGTTTCATATTGGGAACTTTTAATTCCAAAAAGTAAAGTGCTGTTGTTCATAAATTGCTCAAACCTTAGTACACGGCTCCAGTTCGTGGTGTTGTGTTGCTGCATCAACGTAATCAGCATATTTTCTTTGTCTTCATTTACACGCTCGACGTTGCCTTGGCTCTGGCTGTATCTACGTTTACGGTACACAGTCTTAAAACTGAGCCATAGTTCAAATAAGCTGCTCATTATTTTGCTAACAAACTGTCGGCCATTGGAAGACTGAGGGAGTGTCTAAGAAAGTAAAAATGTCAATAATATCACATACCTCCTGAACTGCTTTGGACATCAATGACCTCAGAACAATTTAATACGATAGTCCTGACAAACCATTAAGAATTTATAGTCTCCATCTGGTTCTGATTGGGAAGTCGATGAGATCAGTTTGACATTTGGAATTTAGCAATATGAACAGCATGGGCTTCAGTACTCTTTCTTTCTTCTGATCTTTCTGTTTTTGTAAACAAGGCCAAGATAAATCTGGAGATCTGTGTATGCTACACTATGCGATCAAAAGTATCCGGACACCCCCAAAAACATACGTTTTTCATAATAGGTGCATTTTGCTGCCACCTACTGCCAGGTACTCCATATCAGCGACCTCAGTAGTCAATAGACATCGTGAGAGAGTGGAGTTGGGCGCTCCGCGGAACTCACGTACTTCAAACGTGGTCAGGTGATTGCATGCCACTTGTGCCATGCGTCTGTACGCGAGATTTCCAAACTTCTAAACGTTCCTAGGTCCACTGTTTCTGATGTGATAGTGAACTGGAAACGTGAAAGGACACGTACAGCACAAAAAGACCGCCGACAGTTGAAGAGGTTCGTAATGTGTAATAGGCAGACATCTATCCAAACCACCACAAAGGAATTCTACACTGCATCAGGATCCACTGCAAGTACTATGACAGTTAGGCGCGAGGTGATAAAACTTGGATTTCATGGTCGAGATGCTGCTCATAAGCCACACAACATGCCAGTAAATGCCAAACGACGCCACGCTTGATGTAAGGAGCGTAAACATTGGACAGTTGAACAGTGGAAAAACGTTGTGTGGAGTGACGAATCACGGTACACAGTGTGGCGATCCGATGGCAGGGTGTGGGTATGGCGAATGCTCGATGAACGTCATCTGCCAGAGTGTGTAGTGCCAACAGTAAAATTCAGAGGAGGTGGTGTTATGGTGTGGTGGTGTTTTTCATGGAGGGGGCTTGCACGCCTTGTTGTTTTGCGTGGTACTATCACAGCTCAGACCTACATTGCTATACCACGAAGATGACGTGCTACAGACGCGAAATTTAAACAACAGGAAGAAAATGCTGTGACATGAAAATGATTAGCTTTTCAGAGCATTCACACAACGTTGGGGCCGGTGGCGACACCTACAACGTGCTGACACGACGAAAGTTTCCAACCGATTTCTCATACACAAACAGCAGTTGACCCGCGTTGCCTGGTGAAACGTTGTTGCCTCGTGTAAGTGGGAGAAATGCGTACCATCACGTTTCCGACTTTGATAAAGGTCCGATTGTAGCGTATCGGGATTGCGGTTTATCGTATCGCGACATTGCTGCTCGCGTTGGTCGAGATCCAATGACTGTTAGCAGAATATGGAATCGGTGGGTTCAGGAGGGTAATATGGAACGCTGTGCTGGATCCAAACGGCCTCGTATCATAAGCAGTCGAGATGACAGGCATCTTATCCCCATGGCTGTAACGGATCGTGCAGCCACGTTTCGATCCCCTAGTCAACAGATGGGGACGTTTGCAAGGCAACAAACATTTGCACGAACAGTTCGACGACGTTTGCAGCAGCATGGACTATCAGCTCGGAGACCATGGCTGCGGTTCCCCTTGACGCTGTATCACAGAGAGGAGCGCCTGCGATGGTGTATTCAACAACGAACCTGGGTGCACGAATGGCAAAACGTCATTTTTTCGAATGAATCCAGGTTCTGTTTACAGCATAATGATGGTCGCATCCGTGTTTGGCGACATCGCGGTGAACGCACATTGGAAGCGTGTATTCGTCATCGCCATACTGGCGTATTACAAGGGCGTGATGGTATGGGGTGCCATTGGTTATACGTCTCGGTCACCTCTTGTTCACATTGACGGCACTTTGAACAGTGGACGTTACATTTCAGATCTGTTACGACTTGTGGCTCTACCCTTCATTCGATCCCTGCGAAACCCTACATTTCAGCAGGATAATGCACGACCGCATGTTGCAGGTCCTGTACGGGCCTTTCTGGATACAGAAAATGTTCGACTGCTGCTTTGGCCAGCACATTCTCCAGATCTCTCTACAACTGAAAACGTCTGGCCAATGGTGGCCGAGCAACTGGCTCGTCACAATACGCCAGTCACTACTCTTGATGAACTGTGGTATCGTGTTGAAGCTGCATGGGCAGCTGTACCTGTAGATGCCATCCAAGCTCTGTTTGACTCAATGCCCAGGGATATCAAGGTCGTTATTACGGACAGAGGTGGTTGTTCTGGGTACTGATTTCTCAGAATCTATGCACCCAGATTGCGTGAAAATGTAATCACATGTCAGTTCTAGTATAATACGTTTGTCCAATGAATACCCGTTTATCATCTGCATTTCTTCTTGGTGTAGCAATTTTAATGGCCAGTAGTGTATTTTAAGCACCTTCTTGCTTCTTGAAATTCGGGAATGTTGACTGCATCTTTCAACACGATCGAGCATCTGTTCACAATGCACGGTCTGTGGCGGAGTGGTTTCACGACAATGACATCCCTGTTATGCACTGACCTACTCAGAGTCCTGACCTGAATCCCATAGAACACCTTTGGGATGTGTTGGAACACCGACTTCGTGCCAGGCCTCACCGACCGACGTAAATACCTCTCCTAAGTGCAGCACTCCATGAAGAATGGGCTGCTATTCCCCAAGAAACCTTCCAGCACCTGACTGAAAGTGTGGCTGCTAAAGTAGATGCTGTCATCAAGGGTAAGGGTGAGCCAACACCATATTGATTTCCAGTATTACCGATGGAGGGCACCATGAACTTGTAAGTCATTTCCAGTCAGGTGTCGAGATACTTTTGATCACATAGTGTATTTTCTGCTACATCATTTTCAGCATTTTATCATTCGGTCGCACCCACTGTGGCAAGTCGTTACATGAGCATCATGCAGAGTATCATAAAGTTCTTGATCATAAACGCAGTACTTAATCTTGCCTTCTTCAGCAATAGGTCGTATTAATTTTGTTATTCCATAAATCCCGAGCATTTCATATGTCTTTGTGAACTTGTAGTCGTTGCTGTCCCTCCTTTGTCCACATTTTAGTCATTTAACTTTGCTGGTAAGTGACTCGTATTTTTCTCTGTCCTTGCAGACACAATTATAAGTGGGGTTTCTGCGTTCCACCCTAAGATGTCGGCAGAACTTCACGGATTCAGCCACAGCTGCACTGCTTTATATCATAACAATAACCAACTGACGATTGTTACATTCCAGGCGATGCCTGGTACCATTGTTGGACGCGCGAGTCACCAGTCTGCTGACAGGTGTGATCCGGCCCACTACGAATTCCTCTTCATCTTGCTCTACATTCCTCTTCATCTCAGAGTTGCTCTTGCAACCTATGTCCTCGGTATTCCAATCTCTGTCTTCCTTTACAGTTTTTATTTTCTAGAGCTCCCTCAACCTATGTCCTCGGTATTCCAATCTCTGTCTTCCTTTACAGTTTTTATTTTCTAGAGCTCCCTCTAGTATCACCGTTCTTTCCTGATGTCGTAACAGATGTCGTATCATCCTGTCTCTTCTTCTTGTCACAGTTTTCCAAATATTCTTTTCTTCTTTTCTTCTCCGATTTTGCACAAGAGCTCCTCATTCCTTATCTTATCAGATCACTAATTTTCAACATTCGTCTCAAATGCTTCGATTCTCTTCTGTTCCTGTTTTCCCACTGTCCCATGTTTCACTACCATACAACTCTGTGTTCCTCAAATTTAGGCTGTGTTTGATGCTAGTAGTCTTCTCTTCCACAGAAATGCCAAATGCCCCTCTTTGCAGTGTTAGTCTGCTTTTGATGTCCTCCTTGCTCTGTCTGTCATGGGTTATTTTACTGCCTACGCAGCAGAATTCCTTAGCGTCATCCACTTCATGTCCATCAATCCTAATGGGAAGTCTCTCGCTGTTCTCATTTCTGCTACTCCTCATTAGTTTCGTCTATCTTCAGTTTACTCTCAATCTATATTATGTACTCAGTAGATTATTCATCCCATTCAGCAGATCTTGTAATTCTTCACTTTCACTCAGGATAGCAATGTCATCAGGGAATCTTAAAATATCTTTTCAGCATGAACCTTTCTTTTATTTCCATCATTGCTTCTTCGATGTATAGATTGAAAAGTAGGGGCGAAAGACTACATCCCTGTCTTACGCTCTTTTTAATTTGAGCACTTCGTTCTTCGTCGTCCACTCTTATTATTCCCTCTTTGGTCTTGTACATGCTGCGTTCTTACATATTGTACCTACGAAGCATGTTCTGGTACACACTCTCCGTCTCACCTGGTGCCTCTTCAGTTTTTAGTGCAGCGCCCAGAGCTCGTGCCAGCAGACTTTCCTCTGTCTCTACAGGAGCCTCGTAAATTAAAACTTGCATATGACGCCACAACAAGTAGTCCGACGTGGTACACGTCATCCCGTCTACACTGCATGCGAGGACAAAATTGAATGACAGGACAAGCACCTCCAAGACTTTTCTTTTTTCCTCGGCGTTACACATCTGAACTGAAACGGCGCAGAACGCAAACGGCAATCTTCCGAACTTGGGCTCCT
The DNA here is from genome assembly GCF_023898315.1 of Schistocerca nitens. Lineage (NCBI taxonomy): Eukaryota > Metazoa > Arthropoda > Insecta > Orthoptera > Acrididae > Schistocerca > Schistocerca nitens. Next base: position 579,334,380 of record NC_064618.1, on the reverse strand, counting down.
GTTCAAAATATTATGGACTCACTCCCCTCTACAAGTTCTGAAAGTTTTTAACAGGAATTTCCGAACAACCTTTATAAACCACCTACTAACGATTCCCCCTCCCCCTTACACAACCCCCTCCGCTCGCTAACTCCTGTTGTTCTGAAGGACCGTAAAGGGGCATAAAAGCAGAAACACGAACAGTACTAGTCTGGAGTGAACCGCCTGACGTGTCCCTGGTGAGCTGTTACCGGCCGGCAGTGGGCGAAACGCGAGCGGCGGCCGGCTGTCGGACTTTCGCTGTCGCCCACAGAGGGCGCGGCGCGGCCGGGGGACGACCACCTGGTCCCTCCCACGCAGCGGCTAGCAGCTGCACTCAACTGTCCGGTCGGTGGCCAGCTAGCTGCTAGCGGCTCGGGACCGTTACCTTACCCCTGATGGCCGCAGCACGCTCCTCCGAGCAGCATATTCATGGCGTGGGCGCTCGGCTGCCCAGCTGCAGCTGCAACTGCAACTGCAGTACGCCTACTGTTCTGTTCTCTCTCTGACACAGACTTATGTTAACAGTCGCCCTTCGTTCACGAGCACTGTGCTACAGTAGTGTGTGGCTAGTTTTACAGAATATTTCTGCGACGAAATTACTTAATAAATACTCTTTTGGCCGTTAAAATTGCCAGTCAGAAAAAGGACAGCAAGTAATAAAATTTATTTAGCTTCTACAGTGTAATAGGAAGAATGCATGATTATATTTCCATGTGATATTTGAGTACACGGAGTGCGTAATTTAGCAGAGAGTGCCGCTACCTCCTGCAGCGACAATGGCTCTAATCTGGCCGGCTATCTAGTTGAATTGAGCGTGGATGACAGAACGCTGCTTGACCTCCACGCCAGAGATCATCAATGACAGACTTTCAGCAACCTGTGACAATACGTTTTCAGCGGGTGAGTGAGCTGGAAAACTTGCTAGCAAGGGAAACAGTCGAACACTCTCTGTATGAAGGTGATACAGAGAGGAGGAGCAACATGTGATCTAGTAATATCTTGTTGAAAGATAAAGCCACAGGGGTCTCCAAGGGAGAGCATAGCCACAAGTATTATGATGTCCGGCTGCTGTCAAAATTTCTGGCAATGAGAAACAGAGAGGATAGTGTCGTAAATCCAGTGGCACTCCATACCGTAACCACAGGTGTGGAGACTGTGACGATGAGGAATGAATCTTGCAGCGCTTGACCTCTTCATAGCCTCAACTCACAGATAATTCCGCAGTCACACTCTTTGCAGAACTGGGACTCTTGTGATAAGACGGTGTGGTGACACTTCTGTGTCCATTGTTGTCGTCGGGCAAACCAAGTGCTTCGGACGTCATCACGCTGTAGGCGTACATACTTCTCGTGGTGTAAACAAATCGGTTCCTGACTCAAGATATGCGCCGTGTATGTATAGTCGTGAATGATAGTGAACAGTATGTTCTCCCTGGTGCTAGGCGTCCACCGATTCCATATTCGTATCCCGATCAACAGGAGATGCAATATCGCGGAACGATAACTGGCAATCTCCCTAGGGCACGGTGCTGCCGCTATCGAATTCCGAAACGTGCAGCTAGTATCTCATCCTTCCATAAGGCTTACCAGAATCTTCTCACCAACGACCAGCACTAAAATTCCATTTCTTGATGCGAAACCCGCTGCCTAACCTCTGCTTTCATAAAGAATGTAGATACTGTTTCCCCAGCCGATTTGGTATGGTTGCACTGAAATGCTAATCATTTGCGTGTCCACGAATGGTAATTGACCTTTATTGCAAGCCGCGTTAATGGGCAGCAGTGTGCGTGATTCTGTAAACTTAACTGATGCCGTTATTGTTGCGACCAGGCGAAACTACTTTCGTCCGACAATAACTGTAACTCATGAAATATTAGTTCACTTTATTACGTTAATGAATAAAAGATTTACTTAACTTTGGCACACTTCATTGTAACAGTGGTACTGTATTATTTACAACTGGAGTAGCAAAGCATCTCTTCTTGAACTAATTAACAAACTGTTCCCTTGAGATACACTATTCAACATTTACTAAAGTACAAGTTCTTCAGAAACTTGAACAACTCATTGGTCCTACACTACGATCTTGACCTTCAGATGAGGTCAAAAACTGGGCTGAGTTCTTGCGTGCTCCACACTACATTGACGTCAATGTGAGGGTGCTGCAACGCTAAGAGCGACGGCGTGTCTCCTGGATTGTCTCCCATTGGTTGTTGTGGACTGCAGCGAGCCCTCGCTAATGACTGTGGTAGCAATTCGCATTGCCGACTTCGGAGTGGCCCAGCAAACTCTGAACGATACCACAGTTGTAGTCAACATATACCTTCACCTAGTATTTTCATCTCTGCTTCCTCCTTCGCCCAGCATTATCGACAATCTGCTATACGTATTCTTTTTCCGTCTTCTCCACTCTCCTTTAGCGCCAAGTTAACTAATCCTCTATGTATTAGTACATGTCCTACCAACCCATTTCTTCCTCTGGCAAAGGGTTTTCCTGGACTCTTTTTCGATACTATTCATTCTCGTACATCTTCAATTAAAAATTTAGCTAGGTGACGCACTGGTAAAACATTGGACCTGCCTTTGGAAGTACCGCAACTCAAATCCCAGTCCGGCATCGAGATTTATGTATTTGGTAGTTACTTTAAATCATACAGGGCGCCGGCCGTTGTGGCCGAGCGGTTGTAGGCGATTCAGTCTGGAACCGCGCGACCGCTACGGTCGCAGGTTCGAATCCTGCCTCGGGCATGGATGCTTGTGATGCCTTTAGGTTAGTTAGGTTTAAGTAGTTCTAACTTCTAGGTGACTGATGACCTCAGATGTTAAGTCCCATAGTGCTCAGAGCCATTTTCATACAGGACAAATGTAGGGATGATTCCTGCTGAAGAATGTATTCTATTTCCTTCCGCAGTCTTCTTCAATCCATTTCTAATGACCATGCCGCCTACTAGTCATTAACCCTAGCATTACCAACGGGGGGGCCTCGTAGGCCCACTGACTCAGTTTTTCTATGTTGTATCCACACCCTTTGATATATGAACTTGAAAGCAAAGGTAACTGTTCGTTATTGAATGTACTATTGAGTCATTACAGAATTTCGGAATAAAAATGTAATTAAAATTCATTTACTTGATTTAATTCTCTGTGGGCCTTAGAAGCCCACCCGTTGGTAATAGCAAGGAAAGATTTACGAGGTTGAGTCTCTCGTTTCAAATTCTTACCATGAAACGAATTTTGGCATTGTTGCCCTCAGACATATTATTATGAAGCGGACCATTGTTATTTTCAGTGTTTCTGCTGCTGTTGAACCAGCAACATGAGTAGACATCGTTTACGTGATAGTTCCATTGAAAGAGTGCTAGAAGAAGTTTTGAACGAATCAGATTTAGAGGAAAGTGAAGTGGATGGTGATGTGGAAGAAATTAGAACTGATTCATCGTCTGAGAATGAAGATGAGGTTGAAGCCAATCCACCAGATGATAACGATACGGAATGTGATAAATTCATTGCAAAAAGTGGACGAGAGTATATTACGAAGCCATCTCGACAATATCGGCGTTCTGTACAAAATATAGTGCGAGAAAGAATGGGGCTGGGACAACAAGGAAGAATTGCGTCTCCGAAAGAGGCTATAGAGCTCTTTTTTACACCTCAAATTATGAATCTAATAAAACTACACTCAAATGAAGAGGCTTCTCGACTAGGTATTCAGCACACAGATGAAGATGAGTTATTTTGTTATATAGGACTCTTGCTAATCATGGGTTCAAATCATGACAATAAGATACCTGTCCAAGATTTATGGTCTTTGCTTCAGGGCCGACAAGTGTACTATGGATCAATGAGTCGGACCCGATTTTTCGAATTGACTAAAATATTGAGGTTTGATGATAAGAACACAAGAGAAATTCGTCGCCAGACTGACAAGTTTGCTCCAATGAGGGAAATTTTTGAAAGCTTCAATTCTTCACTTCCATTGTATTTCATTCCTGGTCTACATACAACAGTGGATGAGATGTTGTCTTTGTTCCGTGGTCGCTGTCCATTCAAGGTGTTTCTAAAAGAAAAACCTGGAAAATACGGCATTCTAATTCGAATGCTGTCTGATTCTGAGACTAGATATGTGATCAGCATGGACATCTATACAGGCAAGTCAGGAAATACACAGCATTCAAATGGACCGATGGAAATTGTAAAGAGACTAATAAAACCTATTGAAAAATCAGGCCGTAATGTTACCACAGATCGGTACTATACTTCAGTGGAGCTTGCTGAGACTCTATGGAATGATTTTCACCTCACACTTGTTGGCACCCTACAGTCTAACAGACGACACATACCTGAAGAGCTGAAGACTACAACTGGCCGCAGTTTACACTCTTCCATCTTTGCTTATACTGACCCTCAGACACAGAGGCCACCAGTTACTCTTGCATCAACGCTAGTCCGCGAGAAACCAAAACGACTGCTGTTGATGCTTTCAACTTATCACTCAGAAGGGGTGTTGAAGGAAGACTCAAAAAAGACTAACATAAATCTTTTTTATAATTCTACAAAGGGAGGCGTGGACACCATAGACCAGATGGCAAGACACTACAGCACAAAGAGAGGAACAAGAAGATGGCCTTTGTCCCTCTTCTACACACTCATTGACATAGCAGCAATAAATGCATATTCACTCTTCCTCCTCAACTTTCCGAATTGGAAAAAGAATTTGCTAAACTGCAGAAGAGTTTTTATCACTAACTTAGGTCTCGAACTAATAAGATCTCAAGTAGATAAACGGGCACAAAATTTGTATGGACTTCAGAAGCCAGTAATAATGGCAATGGAAAGCATCACACAACGGAAGCTCAGCTGCTCTGTAGAACCATCATCCTCAACAGCAGAACCAGGAACACGTGGACGGTGCCACCTATGCTGCCAAGAAGCTGCATCTAAAAAGATCAAGTACAACAAGCTGGGAAAGTCAACTGTTACCTGCTCTCAGTGCCACAAACACGTCTGTGGGAAACACTGCAGGAAGACAGTGTTGTGTGAAAAATGCGTTGCAGAATGAGACAGTAAATTTTGTTTGCTTCATGTAGTGTATCGAATTAAAGAAGTCGTTTTTATAAGAAAACACTATTTTGAAACATTATTCCAAAAAATATATAAACTGAATCTCATGATTTGTTCATTTTATTCCTATTATAATAACATCTTTTATTATCCAGTATACAAAAACAATGTCTAAGCATTTTGAATTGTTATTAGAGGTATCAGAAGTAAATAAACTTGATTTATGATAAAATAAATTGTGGTATTCTTTATGGGCCTTTGAGGCCCCCCCGTTGGTATTACATGTAACAAAAAATACGTTGGTAATGCTAGGGTTAAACCTTGATCTTTCTACTCTCATTCATTTCAGAATTCATCTTGTCACCTAATACTTCACACCTTTCTGTAATTACACACTTCACACATTTCTAACCTTGTTGTAATGGATTTTTCTATAGATACGTGCCATGCCAGTTTCGTGTTTGGGGATGAAATACACATAGTATGGATACACTGCAGGCTTTCATAGCTTTAAAAAACGAAAAATACGTTTATTCCCTATGCGTAAAGGGCTGCACGATTGATGAGACAAGTAGAGTGGATGACAGCAAGCAGTGTTCCTAGGAAAAACGTACCTCATATCTATTAGATACACAAGGTGAACCAGAACGCCACCAACCAACTTTTAGAGGTGATAGTATGGAGCAAAAAAGAAAAAATCTAATAGACACTAAAATGCAGATAGCTCTTACGGTATGCACTTTAGAGGTCTCGTTCACTCTACCTTTCTTCTTGTTTTGGTCCACACTATGACATCTCGAAATATGGAAAGCAAAGAGATTACAGTAGAAGAGATGTGTCTCACAGTTGTTGTTGTGGTCTTCAGTCCGGAGACTGATTTGATGCAGCTCTCCATGCTATTCTATCCTGTGCAAGCCTCTTCATCTCCCAGTACCTACTGCAGCCTACATCCTTCTGAATCTGTTTAGTGTATTCATCTCTTGGTATCTCTCTACGATTTTTACCCTCCACGCTGTCCTCCAATACCAAATTGGTGATCCCTTAATGCCTCAGAACATGCCCTACCAACCGATCCCTTCTTCTAGTCAAGTTGTGCCACAAATTTCTCTTCTCTCCAATTCTGTTCAATACCTCCTCATCAGTTATATGATCTACCCATCTAAAGTGATCATAAGTGTTAACGTATGCATTTTAGAGCCTATGTTCACTAGACACTTTTTTTCTTATTTTGGTTCATTCCTCCATCATTGGAAGTTTGTCGATGGAGTTTTGGTTCATCCTGCACCATTCACATCTGAGGATGGAGCTGGTAACTCTGGAATCGACCATGACACAGTAAGAAGAAACTGATCATTTTGGATTCAGAGGCAGATTTATTCCTAACCTCAAACTAGTCTCAGGCGTTTTTCATCGAAAAGCCAGGTGAGCTTATAATGGAACAGAGGGAGCACCAACTGCGAATATTTAATGACCTTCGTACTTCCTTAGTCCGCCTCCATAGCTGAGAGGTCAGTACGGCTGACTGCCATGTGGAGGATACGGATAGCATTCTCATTACAGCCGGGGATCTTTCCTTGATGGAATGAGAACAGTATGCACTCAGCCGCGTGATGCCAATTGAGGAGCCGCTTGACCGAATAGTGGCAGCGCCAGGTCACGAAAAGTGACAACGGCTGGGAGAGCGATATGCTAGTACCACTAGCCTACATACTGCATGTAACGACGCCATTGGGAGAGAAGAGCATGGCGGTCGTCCGGTACCGATGGGTCCACCTGGGTCTGTGTAGAGATTTTTTGCACTTCCTTGACATACAGTTTCACGTTACAGTTTGCTACTATGGGAGGCATCACTGGGATTTTCACAGTACTAATGCGTTGAATCCTGTGCCGTGCACGCAAGGCGTCAGCGATCGGTTGACTGAGTGCTGTTTCCTGATTTTGGTCTGGGGATTTCCCGAGTTGAGAAGGCCGTGAGCTGCTGAAAATGCGGGTATAGAAGCTCACGCGGCATGAGCAGAGGGGAGCTTTGTTTACGTCTGGAGACAGTGTGGAGGAGCGTTGTAGCGTAGGGCGCAGCGCTGCTGACATCGGCCGAGCAAGGTCGTAAGGAGGCGGCAGATACTGGCATAGGCGGTTATGATGTTGCACAGCCGTCTGAAATTGCACAGACGGCGGCTGAGCGTTAATTTGCCGATCATGTTGCAGACCGGACCTTATGGTGAACATCCCAGCGTCCGGGCTTTAAGCATAATTTGACATTTCTGTCGTCGAGGCTGAGTGCCTTTAAACCGTTGGCCATACTTGTTAAATTACCGCGAGTCTACTGAACTGTGATCCGAATTAATGTGTCGGCAGGTCGCACGTGTTGTAATACTATCTGACGAGCGTTCGGATTTGTATTTTGTAATTATTATGGCACATAAATTTCCTGTTAACTGGAGAGAGTAGTTAACGCTAAAAGTTGTCTTGTGATGATGTTACTTCGAAACCCTGTGGGCTGATTTATGGTTCAAATGGCTCTGAGCACTATGGGACTCAACTGCTGTGGTCATCAGTCCCCTAGAACTTAGAACTACTTAAACCTAACTAACCTAAGGACATCACACACATCCATGCCCGAGGCAGGATTCGAACCTGCGACCGTAGCAGTCGCGCGGTTCCTGACTGAGCGCCTAGAACCGCTAGACCACCGCGGCCGGCGCTGATTTATGTCAGCGGCAGTTCACACATAATAATTCTTCTCACCGCTACTGAAATTTAATGTTCTATGCATTTCTGTTATACACTCCTGGAAATGGAAAAAAGAACACATTGACATCGGTGTGTCAGACCCACCATACTTGCTCCGGACACTGCGAGAGGGCTGTACAAGCAATGATCACACGCACGGCACAGCGGACACACCAGGACCCGCGGTGTTGGCCGTCGAATGGCGCTAGCTGCGCAGCATTTGTGCACCGCCGCCGTCAGTGTCAGCCAGTTTGCCGTGGCATACGGAGCTCCATCGCAGTCTTTAACACTGGTAGCATGCCGGGACAGCGTGGACGTGAACCGTATGTGCAGTTGACGGACTTTGAGCGAGGGCGTATAGTGGGCATGCGGGAGGCCGGGTGGACGTACCGCCGAATTGCTCAACACGTGGGGCGTGAGGTCTCCACAGTACATCGATGTTGTCGCCAGTGGTCGGCGGAAGGTGCACGTGCCCGTCGACCTGGGACCGGACCGCAGCGACGCACGGATGCACGCCAAGACCGTAGGATCCTACGCAGTGCCGTAGGGGACCGCACCGCCACTTCCCAGCAAATTAGGGACACTGTTGCTCCTGGGGTATCGGCGAGGACCATTCGCAACCGTCTCCATGAAGCTGGGCTACGGTCCCGCACACCGTTAGGCCGTCTTCCGCTCACGCCCCAACATCGTGCAGCCCGCCTCCAGTGGTGTCGCGACAGGCGTGAATGGAGGGACGAATGGAGACGTGTCGTCTTCAGCGATGAGAGTCGCTTCTGCCTTGGTGCTAATGATGGTCGTATACGTGTTTGGCGCCGTGCAGGTGAGCGCCACAATCAGGACTGCATACGACCGAGGCACACAGGGCCAACACCCGGCATCATGGTGTGGGGAGCGATCTCCTACACTGGCCGTACACCACTGGTGATCGTCGAGGGGACACTGAATAGTGCACGGTACATCCAAACCGTCATCGAACCCATCGTTCTACCATTCCTAGACCGGCAGGGGAACTTGCTGTTCCAACAGGACAATGCACGTCCGCATGTATCCCGTGCCACCCAACGTGCTCTAGAAGGTGTAAGTCAACTACCCTGGCCAGCAAGATCTCCGGATCTGTCCCCCATTGAGCATGTTTGGGACTGGATGAAGCGTCGTCTCACGCGGTCTGCACGTCCAGCACGAACGCTGGTCCAACTGAGGCGCCAGGTGGAAATGGCATGGCAAGCCGTTCCACAGGACTACATCCAGCATCTCTATGATCGTCTCCATGGGAGAATAGCAGCCTGCATTGCTGCGAAAGGTGGATATACACTGTACTAGTGCCGACATTGTGCATGCTCTGTTGCCTGTGTCTATGTGCCTGTGGTTCTGTCAGTGTGATCATGTGATGTATCTGACCCCAGGAATGTGTCAATAAAGTTTCCCCTTCCTGGGACAATGAATTCACGGTGTTCTTATTTCAATTTCCAGGAGTGTATGTAGACAGTACTCCGAATATGCTTTCTATAGTACCCTGTGGTCATAAGTCCCCTAGAACTTAGTACTACTTAAACCTAACTAACCTAAGGACATCACACACATCCATGCCCGAGGCAGGATTCGAACCTGCGACCGTAGCAGCAGCGCGGCTCCGGACTGGAGCGCCTAGAACCGCACGGCCACCGCGGCCGGCGCTGATTTATGTCAGCGGCAGTTCACACATAATAATTCTTCTCACCGCTACTGAAATTTAATGTTCTATGCATTTCTGTTATATGTAGACAGTACTCCGAATATGCTTTCTATACTACACTGTGTAATGCTGCGTGGGCTGCACCACCGAATTTGACTACCTGTTTTACGATTGTTAGTCAATGGTTTTGGCACAGATCATGATCAAATAAGGTACCAAGTTCCAGAGTTGTTAAGTTCTTTAGTTATCAGACAGTTTGATGTTGAATTATTTCTTTTCATTTTATAAACGTGTACAGTTGTATTTTGGATAGTTCGGTAATTGCTGTGTTGTGTGTTTCAGTTATGGCCAAGTTGTTTTAAAAGCACTGCCTTTGGGTTGATGACAGGTTATCTAAGTGGCTTGAATCCGAGAGAGTGTAGAAATTAGTTGAACAGCGTGCTAGCCTATGCGACAAAAGGTCTCCTTCTTCTTGTGCTAGTGCCTTCTCCCGCCGTTTCGCAGGGTCGGCATCGTTAGAACGGATTTAGCAAGATTAATTTTAAGGGGTGGCCGGATTACATTCCTTCCGCTTACCAATCTGATATTTTTACTATTTTTTTTCTCCAGCCGACTTCCCGAATTAGTGACGTCAAGTAGTGTCGAATCAGAGCTAATTGATTACGAGGAAGCTTCAGGAATATCGACTGGTAATACTGGGCCAAAAGTTTTATCATCAAAAGAAAAATGTAGAAGAGGACGTCAAGCAGTAATAGTTATCAAGCTTGCTGCCGCCTTCGGTAAAACGATTATCAGTGACGTGTATCAACATCCTGATAGCTACTGTCTAAGCACTAAGTGAAAATATCGACGATTTTGCAGTCAACAGGAGTTCTACTAACGAGTGCCGAGAGAAACTCCGCGAATAAATAGCTAAAAAAGCAAGTGAAGGATAGGAAATTACAGGCTGCTAAATAAAGAAGTAATGCGTTTCTTTCAAAACAAAAGTACAGCCCACGCAGGAAAATGCTACCTTTAAGAAATTGACAGCGGCTGCGGACCAATATGTACAAAAGACTACTGATGCTGCCGTCCATTGGGATGCTAAATTACTACCAACATTGACAGGTAAAGATGTGGTAGAAATAGTTTGTGTGAGTCTTCCAAATTGCAGTACTGAGAAACCTCTTGGAGTGCCCTTATTGTGGTGTGGGACTGGAGAAGAGCAGGCTATACCTGTTTATGAAATTCTAAGTGGAAAGCGTCTCCAGCCTAACAATGAGCAAAAAATCTCGATGTATCAAAATAACATATGGAATAAGGAAATCGAAATCTTTTGTTGTTTGCCTTTTCTTGACTCAAAGGCACTACAGTCATCGTCAGCAGATTTCTTGCCCAGTCCTGCTACTACCAATCTTTGCAGTCTTACAACGGGGTTAATTTAATTTCACATTCAGTTCTACAAGTGAACACCACATTTGAACATGAATGTATTTACACTGCATATTCAAGAAAGCTTCTTACTTCCGAATGTCATTTCTACCACTGCAAATGATAGGCATGAAATGAGAAACGCACACATTTAGTGGCAACACTATATGAGAATGTTGGAGAACACGATTTCCTGTCCAAACTATGAGGCAGATGTGGGCTCCCCTTACCCTCCATGTGCGTGGATGAAGAAACGATGGAAGCACTGTAAAAGTAACATAGACTCGGCACAAAAATAACGAACACTACTGCACTGGTATTTAATGGAAAATGGACTCTGTTTCCCACGCCCGGGTTCCCGGGTTCGATTCCCGGCGGGGTCAGGGATTTTCTCTGTCTCGTGATGACTGGGTGTTGTGTGACGTCCTTAGGTTAGTTAGGTTTAAGTAGATCTAAGTTCTATGGGACTGATGACCATAGATGTTAAGTCCCATAGTGCTCAGAGCCATTTTTTTTTGGACTCTGTTGTCTGAAATGTTTATGGCATGTACAATATTTCATGCTCAGAACATATATTAGAATCGTTTCACTCACGAGGCTTCTCTCGCATCAGCCATTTCGCTTCTACTGGCTTGTCATCTGTCAGCCACGTCTTGCATGAACAATATACGCAAGAACGATGGCGCTAGCTACATGACTGCGAGCTTAGGCATTCCTATAACAGACCTACTTCGACAAGAACTGGAGCGCGCAATTCCTTCTACTGATGTAGGAACGTCTGTTAAAAAAATCTCTATTTACAGGATTATCAGTTTACTTCCTTTTGAAAGAAGTAGTTTTCTTGACGTAGCTACAGTTTTGGATCCCAGGTTCGAGAGCATCCACTTTGATTCTCCCCTTACAGTGTCAGCTGCAGTAGCGGAAATAACTAGGGAAATTCGTTCCGAGCGTAGGCGGATGGGTCAATTGTCTCCTGGACATCGAGCTTCAGATGTAACACCAGAAGACTGAAACAAACCTTCAGTTTGGTCATGGCAAGAGAAACTGTTGTCCCCAAACTCGGTCACGCAAGAAATTACAAGCTCCGATTCCGCGCCCAACGAGGTAAACAATACCTCGATCAACATTTAGAACTAAAGTTCCTGTAAGGTTCTGTTTTTCCACAACGTGCTCAAAAATACTTACTATGGCAAGCCTTTTCTGTTTCGTCCGGAAGAGTGGGTGCCTTAAAGAAACTTGGTTGTGCCTGGTAACAGAAGCAGAATGACAGGGGAACAATCTAAACATACAGTTCCGTTAGAGTTTATCGCTGATGATTACTGGTTTCATTAACTGTTTATTGTAAATAAGTGATTTTATAGTACATTGTGCGTCTTATTGATTAATGCTGAAAATAAGAAAGTATTTGTCAATTTTTAAATGATTTTTAATAATTTCTGTGGCTTTGATTATTTGTTAAAGAGTCCTGTCAATGTTAAAATATCAACCGATACATAGAAACGAATATTTTTTATTGCTAATATCGATATCTTTTACAAGCGTAGATGTAATATATTCCGATATTTTTAAAAATTAGCGCGTCCCTACTTCAGTCCCATGTTAAAGCATTAGTTTTTGAAACAATAACATCAGTTATGAAAACTTCTAGAGGTAAGTGTGTTTTGAATCAAAATACTTTTAAAAAAGATCTCTTGCATTTACCTTGCAGCATAATGTACACAAAATTATTCACAAAAGTGTTTTCGAGGAAAAAAATGGACTCTAGATGCGCAGGTACGACTATAACAATCAATATAGAAATTCAAAACTCCTGCTGTGGAATGGATGTTAATAAATTGAATAAGGAAAAGTCAAGTAACGTTTTGATCAAATCGATGTGTCAAGAGTTCTCGATTTTGTTTGAGATACTTCGAGAGAACAGTATCATGTTGGAACGTAGTTCTCAGCCTCCTCGTCAGTCAAAACAAAGTGTACAGATTTGAGCAGCACTCAAAGCATTACAAATATCAGGTTGCTGACGTTGGTACCTCTCTCGTGTGGCTATACAAGAAATGAGAAGTCGGTTATAGTACCTATCACCTGAATCTGTTGCCTTTGCATACTTTGATCGTAATTTGTATTCTGAAAAAAAAAAAAAACGAAAATCATCGATACGCTGATAAGCTGAATCATGAGACACAACTATCAGATGAAAATATTAAGATGATTAAAGTAGGAATCGATAAAAATCCCTGAAATCGTTAATAATGACGTCTAACGGCTTTTTTGTATTAAAACAAGGCTATTTTGAAACTTTTATCAAAAATTGTGATGTTATTAGGGTGGAGAGAGACGTACGGAAAGGTGTAAATTTCTATCTCTGACTGCTTATCGTTATCTATACTTTTTCTCTAAAATTTGCAAAGCAATCTAGTGAAACGTCATTATCTTTATCATAAAATCTGATATGTAGCTTGTGGGGTGGCTAGTTTGGATTGAGGAAAATTAATCGTTTGCTGTTTAAAATGTTTGAGTGTTGAATCAGTTTCTGGCTATTAGAATGTTGTTAATGCTGTCTTTCGCCGTTCTCAACACTGGCTCTCTATTTACTTTTTAGGCACCCAGAAAGTGATTTAACAAAACGTGAAGCCTGTAATTAGAGTTCCTAGTGCCCACTTCATCTGAGAATCCCATTATAGCTGCAGCTTATAGCTCTGACGAATTAGGAGATTGTCTGGGATTTCTAATAAAAAACGATTTTCCAAAATAGTTGAGTATATTCTCAAAGTCACATATGAAAAACACCAGTATCCCTACAACCTAACTAACAGAGCAGTTCAGAGTCTAATGCGCTGATGCAACTATAAATGTCCGAATTAAATGTTAAAAAAGAATGCTCGCCATAATTTGATGAAAATATTTCATCAAACGCCACGCTAAATAATTGGTAGAATGTCTGTCCCGCGACGGCACGTGAAAATACGACAATACGCAAACTGAAGCTAGATAATGAATGTCAACCCAGAATTAACACTTCACTTGAAATGATTTCCTGGTTCCGCGCATCACGAGTAACTGAATACGGCATCCGAGGCTGTTAGTAGCAGTGATACCGACGCGACGCGGCTCCCGACACAGATGGCGTGTTATTCAGCGTCTGGAGAGAACTGGGGCCTTTCTTCCTCGCGCAACGTTCTTGTATATAAAGCCGCGGTGCGGACGGCTAAGGGAACGCCTGATCAAATCGGCTCTCCCGACTAGCCGCTGGGCTAGTAACGCACCACTTCAAGTTACATAATAAATTATAGCTTCTTTTGCTGATGGCCGATGAAGCTCTTAATTTAACTGTGCATTCAGCACGCAGGTAAGTATTGATAATAAAATTTTTACGTGGCTAAGTTAAATATTTCGGGCGAGAGAATTAATTTAATTACACTGCACGCAGCAGATGAGGTCTGAACTGTCCCTTTTGAGATCCGCTATCGCTATAATTTTATAGGTATTCAAAAGAAACTTCTCACATCTTCATAGTCATAGCGGATCTCCAACCTATTTAAATCTAAACATCCTAGCCTTATATATTAGCCTACTTAATCTATCTTGCTTCCTTAAGATTTGAAACGAAAACTAGAAAATCATGAATCTCCACTAAAATCTTAATCTTTGAAATCCAAAGTACTGTTTTTATTAAATCATTATGAAAGATGAATCTAAATATAAATTTTGAAGTCTCTAGCTCTTTTCTGTTGCGCCAATGATTTTTACAGAAAAATGTCCAAATCTCGGAAATGGCTTAAGTTATCGAATTGATATTCAACACACATTAATTTAATATTATTCCTGACATGCTAGAAAAGTTTTAGGTCATTTGCTTGATTTTTAAGGTATTGCGCAACATTTATTACGTCAGAGCTAGTTACAGCAGACTGGCTGGCACACAATGGAAACTGATGTGAATTTACTACAGCGTGAGTAGGCTGCTTCCCTACATCACCCTCTACTTAAATTTTTTGTTTATGAATGTTAATGAATGAAAAAAAAATTTAATTACAAAAAGGGAAGCAAGAGTAGAGTTTAACACCCTATGAAAAATCAAAATTGAAATGTAAACATGTAGAAACATTAAAAGAAAACTGATTACCTACATTAATTATTTAAATTGTGGGCATGTTCACTGCCTTTTAAACAATGTCATTACTCAAAATTTTAAGCAAAGTCAATGAATTTTTTTTGGCATACATATTGCCTTAGACAAACAAACACATAAAATTATGTAAAATTATGAAAATCTTAACTCCTTTAAATACATTTTACATACACAAATTCAAAGAAAATAACATGATACATAAACAGATGATTATCTCTTAGCAGTCTTTTCTAAACCTGAAAGAAAAGTTCACAAATAATTTTTTTACACACGTGGTTGTAGCCGCTTTGGCTGGCGTCCTACACTTCCATTCACAAGGGTAGAGGAGGGGAAGTTGCTATGGTATGCGTCTTTCACGTTCACTCTAAATTACATGGGGAAAGGGGAGGGGTCACTGTGAGTTGTGTCCAAGTCACTCCACGCTTTCACGCAGCTACCAGGCTGCCATTATCTGGTTTGTCCTGTAGAACAAACAAAAAGAGTGCCTCAGATTCCGTTCACTTAATATCTAAGGGTGGGTCACAATGAAATGGGGTTATATACATTTTATCCTTCAATATTTTGCTGGAACAAAGTTAACAGAACTTCTTCAATTTTTACTCTTACGGTTACTTAACTGTCATAAAATCGGTAAACAAATGGCTCAAAACGCCGTTAGTCATGTACTAGAGAAAATTTATGCTCAAGGCATATAATCATAAATCATATTTAATTTCAATTTATCATTTCTGGGCCGGAACACTGAACCAATGCTCGGTACATTCCTGACAAATCTGTATTTTATTCACTTTGCTGAATCATCTTCGATTACCTTATTCTTAGAGATAGTATGAGTATGATTAGTGGTTGTTTTCTCAGGTTCTTTGTACATGTGAGTAACTTTTGGTAATAGTACAGTTGTGAGTGTTCAAAACACACTACGTTTAGTTGACTACTAAATCCACTTATTAGTCCTCTGCTGCTGTGTCAGTTCCACAGCTGCAATTAGTTACTTACTTTGAAGTGTATTTATGCTCAGCTAAAATTAATGTTTCACGTCTGTCATTATGTCATTCAATTATGTTGCTAGTGTATGTACTTATTTAACACTCACTCCATTAGTTTCAAGCATAGGATAGCACATTTACTTCATATTCATATTGTATTGCAGCTGATCAGTTTGCTCACGTGGCAATCCATTTCCACTCGATCGGACGCTGAAACCACAGGTAGTCTCTCTCGACCCACCACTAAAATGCATCAAGTAATTATGGACGAGCGTAATGCTAATTTCCTTAAACCTATAGGACACCATGAGCTGCTCTGTCTCATCTAACATAAGGGTACCTATGGTCGCATTCACGCCTCCAACTCATAACCTCAATACGTGTAGGTGTATCCTGTCACACACTACACCAAAATAATGGCCAGCTCCAACCCTATAAATACTTAAGGGACGTGTCCTTCACGTCTCAACCACAAACACTGCTCAATTCTATTACACTGCTATTCCTTGCTACTCCAGGTGAGTTTAATCTTACAACTTATCTGCATATTTTTCCTAACACTAAGCAATCTCTTTTACTATTTCTTAGTTAGCTCTAATGCATACACTAGGTTTCACTACCACTTCAGATCCTGCTTGAACATGAATTTGTACATCTTTTTAAAATATTATTGTGGGACCATTTCCAATAAAAAAACACTTTGTACTTATAATATTATCAGGGTTCTATACATACTTGTTACTCAAATACATTTTATCTTAATTACATCATACTTCTCTATTGTTTGTCACTATTAGGTTTGTCACATTAGGTATTTCTCTTCACTAATCGGTAGATAGAATGGTTACATAACTCATGTCTTGATAGCCATGAAAGAAAATTTTCATGTCTGGAAAGAAGAGGTCGAAATTTTTGTAGATAGGAAAGATGAAGAATGAGTGAGACCCGAAAGGGAAAGAAGATCTCACACAGCTGGGACTGCACAGCTGCCACACTGTGTAGAGGTTACAGAACAACCTCCTCCCTACAGCATTCATTAGTTGAATGCTGGCTTAATAGTCATACCGCAAAATTTAATTTGTTGGAAAGAAGAGGTCGAAATTTTTGTAGATAGGAAAGATGAAGAATGAGTGAGACCTGAAAAGGAAAGAAGATCTCACACAGCTGGGACTGCACAGCTGCCACACTGTGTAGAGGTTACAGAACAACCTCCTCCCTACAGCATTCATTCATTACCTATGAATTTCTTTAGGTCGATCACGTTCCTGAGACCTAATAGCCTTTTACTTTTAGGGTACTCTAGCCTATATGCATTGGCATGTGGTCTTCCTATGATCCTGAAAGGTCCGTGGTATATTAACATGAATTTCTTTGTTTCTGCATTTACTTTCTTTGATTTTTATTTGGTTTTGACAAGGACTATTTGACCTATTTCAAAGCTAGTAGGTACAGCTTTTGCGTCATGACGCTTCTTCCTTTCCAACGCTCTTTTTCTTATATTTGCCCTAGCCTTTAATTTCTTCTCGTCTGTGGATATTTGCGTTAGAATAGGGAATTCTACCATATCTGCAATCACATTGTGCGGTTCTTGGCCAAACATCAATTCGCAAGGCGCAAAACCAGTTGCATCATGTCTTAAGTTGTTAATTACATTCTCAAAATACTTAATGTGCTCTGCCCAACTTGAGTGTTTCCGAGCACAATAAGTTCTGCAAAGCCTATTCAATTCCCTCATAATACGTTCACTCATATTTCCTTGGGGGAAATACGCAGATATTTTCAGATGTTTCACGCCGGCCTTATCTAGACATTCCTTAAATCTATCAGAAGTAAATTGAGGCCCATTGTCCGACAGCAAATTCTTCGGAACGCCAACGTTCACGAAAAAATCTTTTTCCAACTTTTCAACCAATGTTTTTGCATTTGCTCTTTTAATTGGGTATAGCTTAACATATTTACTGAATCCATCCACAACAACAAAAACATGGGTGCAACCACCTCTCGAAACAGGAAGAGGGCCAAACAAATCACAAGCCAGTAATTCTAGGGTTTCAGTTGGCTCTACTGAATGCATATCTCCTTGTATTCTGGTGTTAGCAGCACGGACTTTCTGGCACACTACACAAGAAGCTAGACGCTTGGCCACACGGCGGTACATGTTGTCAAACACAACCTTCTCTTTTAATTTTGCAATGCACTTCTTTGCACCGTAGTGCCCATACCTCAGGTGTACATAGTCGATTAGTAAGTCTACATGCTGTGAGGGAAAGCATAGCTTCCACTCAGAAACACCTACCTTTTTCCTCCTAAACAGAATACCTTTATGCAGACAATAGTATTGCGAAACCTTAGGACAGTTCGCATTTCCTAAATAGCTCTTCACTAATTTCAGTTGGTCATCTGCATTCTGTTCACGTCTCAAGTTCTTAATCACTCTCTTTAATGCACTTTCTTCCTTTACTTCGTGCAATGCAAACATTCGAGCTTCATTTAGGTCTGTTGCTGTAATTCCCGCGTCATCACAGAGCTCCGCACTTCTAGATAACCCATCAGCTACCAGATTGTCTTTCCCTTGAATATATCTAACCTCAAGGTCAAACTGCTGGAGATACAATGACCATCTTATCAAACGAGAATTCCTCAACTTACAGGTCTTTAAAAAGGTTAACGCCTTATGGTCACTGTAAACAATTATCTTGTGACCTAATAGATACTGCTCAAACTTCTGTACCCCAAATACAATTGCCAATGCTTCCAGTTCTGAGATGCCATAATTTCTCTCTGCTGCCTGTAAAGATCGACTTGCGAAAGCTATAGTCTTGTGCACTTCTTGTTCGTTCTCTATCTCTACTTGGAATATCTCCACAGCTATACCATAGCCACTAGCATCAACAGACATACAGAATGGTTTTTCAAAATCAGGATGATGCAAAATTGGACTATTAATTAAAGATTGTTTAAGCACCTCAAACGCCTGTTGACATTCTGCTGTCCAAACCCAAGGGGTATTCTTTTTCAGCAGGAGGTGAAGACAGGGAGCATTAAAAGCCTGATCACTAACAAAACGCCTATAGAAGCCGAAAAGACCGAACATTGATCTCAACTGCTTCTTGTTTCTGGGAGCCTCAAATTTTTCAATGACTGCTAGCTTGCCTGGGTCAGGCAGAATACCTTTTCCACTTATCCTATATCCCAAGAAACCTATTTCCTCTTTAACGCACTCTGTCTTCTCAATCTTTAGTTTCATGCCACCTTTCTCAATAGCCTCTAACACTTCCTGTAATAAAGCTATGTGTTGTTCCCAGGTAGGAGTTGCTATTAACAGATCATCTACGTAGACTGTTATTTTATTACTTAAAGCTGGTCCTAAAACATGGCATATCACACGTACGAAGGCACAAACAGAGATATTAAGTCCGAAAGGTACCACACGGTATTGGTAACAAACTCCCTCGTACAATAAAGCTGTGTACTTCCTTGAACTTTCCGCCAGTGGCAAATTCCAATATCCACACGTAATGTCCATAGAAGTTAAGAATTTTACTCCCCGGAATTTTTGCAATAACTCGTCCATGTTCTGCGGTCTATCACTTTCCCTAACCACTATTTCATTCAACCAACGAGCGTCCAAGACCAATCTGACACTCCCGTCTCTTTTTGGTACAACAACAAGAGGATTATTGTACTCACTGACCGCTTTCTCAATCACACCCCACTCTAGCATTCTCTGTATCTCCTTTCGAACTGCCTCCTTCCTAGCTACATGTATTTGGTATGGCTTCCTGAAAAACACTTGGCCAGGTTTCACCTTTAAATGACATTCATAACGTTTGACTATGCCAGGTCGATCTGAAAATACCTTACGATGCCTTTTTAGAACCTGTCTCAGTTCTTCCTTCTGATTGGCTGAAATCTTATCGATTTCCTGCAATTTAGCTTCTATTTTGTCTAAAATAATTGCTTCTTCTTCTTCTGTGTTTAGCTTACTTGCGCTAAGATTAACACCTTCGTCCCAATACCTCCTATTTTTCAGCACTCGTATAGGCAGCTCCCAAGTTTCATCATGTTACTTCATGTTTATCACTAAAAGGTACTATAATTACTCCGGTTATTGTCAAGACCATTTTTAACTGGCTTCTTTCAAAGTCAACAACACTGATATTTTGACAAGAAATCTATGCCAATTAAAACCTCAATACTGAGATTGTTTACAATTAAACATGGATGATCAATTAAATTACCATTAATGTTAAAGGGCAGTAAAGCTTCTTGCTTTACTGTTTTTGACACCTTGCCAGTAGCACCAATTATTCTTAGTCCTGATACCCTCATTACTGTAAGCTTGTCTTTACCTGGTAATGCATCAAAGAAGGACTGTGATATCGCACTCAACTCACTTCCACTGTCTAAGAGACAACGGACATTGATACCCAACATATTCACTATTATTATAGGGTGGTTTATTCTAGGTTGTACAGGTGGTTCCTCAAATTCATCTAATAGTTCCTTTTGGATTTGTCTCCAACTAAAGTGATCAACATCTGTCTTCATTACATTTAGGTCACAGTGTGTAGGGGTTTCCTGAATTACATTTTCAGCTGCCTTTTCCAGTCAGTCTATTAATTTTAAATCGAAACACCGCACGACTTCATTACATTTAGTTTGCTGAACATGACCCAAATCACTGTAGTCTGGGCGATTCTGCGCCTCCAGACCGGGCATAACACTAGTTACAGCTAAACCACTTACACCATTATCGTCGGGTTCCTTCTCAAGTGACAACTGGTCACAGCTACTGGGTTCATCGACCCCCAACAGCCTACCCTCTACATTCTCACTTATCTCCTGTCCTAAATCTATTACTACATTATCAACAACCTGCACAGGCACTTTAGATAAGAGCACATCATTTTCATCGTAAATATAAGCATGAATTTCTTCTGCTTCTTCACCTGACAATTCAATATTTTGTAGCTCTTCCCTATCGTTACATAGCCGCGCCTTCTCTTTCTCTTCCCACTTAGAAAGCGTCTCTAACACGGTATCTATCAAATACTGTGAGTGATCTAATATTTCTGTTGTATCCTTAGGCGCTACCGACTCTTCATCTATATGTTCAGTTTGAGTATTCTGATCTGTCTTACCAATTCCCTTAACTACTGGCTTAGGAAAAGTAACCGCCTGGTGAGCGCCAGTGTCCTCATAGACGGGAACTAGTTTTCCTGCCTCGGCCTACTGCTGTTTCCTTTAGTTTCATTATACACTCCTGGAAATTGAAATAAGAACACCGTGAATTCATTGTCTCAGGAAGGGGAAACTTTATTGACACATTCCTGGGGTCAGATACATCACATGATCACACTGACAGAACCACAGGCACATAGACACAGGCAACAGAGCATGCACAATGTCGGCACTAGTACAGTGTATATCCACCTTTCGCAGCAATGCAGGCTGCTATTCTCCCATGGAGACGATCGTAGAGATGCTGGATGTAGTCCTGTGGAACGGCTTGCCATGCCATTTCCACCTGGCGCCTCAGTTGGACCAGCGTTCGTGCTGGACGTGCAGACCGCGTGAGACGACGCTTCATCCAGTCCCAAACATGCTCAATGGGGGACAGATCCGGAGATCTTGCTGGCCAGGGTAGTTGACTTACACCTTCTAGAGCACGTTGGGTGGCACGGGATACATGCGGACGTGCATTGTCCTGTTGGAACAGCAAGTTCCCCTGCCGGTCTAGGAATGGTAGAACGATGGGTTCGATGACGGTTTGGATGTACTGTGCACTATTCAGTGTCCCCTCGACGATCACCAGTGGTGTACGGCCAGTGTAGGAGATCGCTCCCCACACCATGATGCCGGGTGTTGGCCCTGTGTGCCTCGGTCGTATGCAGTCCTGATTGTGGCGCTCACCTGCACGGCGCCAAACACGCATACGACCATCATTGGCACCAAGGCAGAAGCGACTCTCATCGCTGAAGACGTCACGTCTCCATTCGTCCCTCCATTCACGCCTGTCGCGACACCACTGGAGGCGGGCTGCACGATGTTGGGGCGTGAGCGGAAGACGGCCTAACGGTGTGCGGGACCGTAGCCCAGCTTCATGGAGACGGTTGCGAATGGTCCTCGCCGATACCCCAGGAGCAACAGTGTCCCTAATTTGCTGGGAAGTGGCGGTGCGGTCCCCTACGGCACTGCGTAGGATCCTACGGTCTTGGCGTGCATCCGTGCGTCGCTGCGGTCCGGTCCCAGGTCGACGGGCACGTGCACCTTCCGCCGACCACTGGCGACAACATCGATGTACTGTGGAGACCTCACGCCCCACGTGTTGAGCAATTCGGCGGTACGTCCACCCGGCCTCCCGCATGCCCACTATACGCCCTCGCTCAAAGTCCGTCAACTGCACATACGGTTCACGTCCACGCTGTCGCGGCATGCTACCAGTGTTAAAGACTGCGATGGAGCTCCGTATGCCACGGCAAACTGGCTGACACTGACGGCGGCGGTGCACAAATGCTGCGCAGCTAGCGCCATTCGACGGCCAACACCGCGGTTCCTGGTGTGTCCGCTGTGCCGTGCGTGTGATCATTGCTTGTACAGCCCTCTCGCAGTGTCCGGAGCAAGTATGGTGGGTCTGACACACCGGTGTCAATGTGTTCTTTTTTCCATTTCCAGGAGTGTAGTTAGCTGGCATAGCATTGCTTTCCGCGCTGTTGTTTACCTGCATTATTCTGTTTGGAACAACATTACTGTCATTTAGATGCCATTGTTGGTTCTGATAATTATTTCCCCAATTCCTACCTCTCTTAGGATGGCGAACACCTACTGTTCTGATGTTTACATTGCCATTTTGCTCGTTCCTAAAATTACTACTATTGTTATTAGCATTTCTGTTATTACGTGCTTGCTCCTCATTGGCAGCAACACGTTCTACACGTTCCAAATATTCAATGAAACGATCAAGATTGTCTCTAGGGGCAGATATAATTCTAGTTTGCCAATACCACGGCAGTTTGGCTTCAAGACCTAGTATAATCATTTCTGGTTTTAGCTTTTCCGCCAAATGTGACAAACGTGAGATCCATGACCTAGCAAAATCTTTAATTGATTCCTTGCCTGCATTGAAGCGTTTTCCACTCCAAAATTCTCTCAACACTTCATTTTGCTTATTGCTAGACCAATACTCATTAATAAAAGCTGTTTTAAATTCCGCTAATGTTTTACACTTTAACATAACATCAACTGACCAACGCATGGCGTCACCTGCTAAATGGCTTCTAATAAATGAGATTTTCTCTCGTTCAGACCAAGTTGGTGGAATCACATCTTCAAAATCGTTCCAGAAATCTAGCGGATGGATATTTTTATCTGGATCGAACCGCAAGAACTGCCGACACCCGATAAAAGCGGCGTTTGCAGCTACAACTTGTTGTATATTACCATTACCAGAAGTTACTGAAGCTACTTTACTCTCAATGTTAGCAATGTTAGTACTGATATTTTATACTTTCATCTCAACATTATCTACTCTTTGTACAACATGAATAGTATCAGTTTTGATTGCATCTATGTCAGCTTGACATATGTTTACTTTTATATTAACATCTTTAAATCTATCTGAGCACAGTTCAGATTCCGCCTCGATCTTTTCTGTTAACTTGTGCTCCAGCTTCGCATCTTCCATTTGGAAGTCCTTGCGAACCTCAGCAACTTCGGATTTAACTGTTTTATACATCTCAGAAAACTGTTGAGCAACCTTTTTCTTAATATCCTCATGATTGTAATCAATTTTATAATTCAAACTGTCTAGATCCTCTTTCAACTTATTGCAACCAGCCTTGAAGGTATTGTCCATTTCCTCCAATCGTTTATTAAAAATAGTTTGGCTGGCCACAATCTCATACTTTAATTCAGCATTCATTCTAGCATTACTAGCTGACATTTCAGCATTACTGCTTTTGACCTGTTCACTTATTTCAGACTTTAATTCAGCTGCCATTTTTGCATTACTGGCTGACATTTTTGCATTACTGGCAGCTATTGCTTGTAATATAACATTTAAATCAACAGCCCCAGCATCTTTGGATTGCTCACTAGCTGGCTTTTTATCACACTCAGGTGACGAAAAACTAGCTCCAATACCAGAATCATCAAAACTAAATGAAACTTCAGACTGATCAGTTATATCTAACTTCTCCTTCTTAAACTCTACCATCTCTGATGACTGTTTCATTATTAATTCATCAGAGAAACTATCATCCAATAAATTTACAATTTCTACTTTCTGCTTTACTACAGGGGTCTCTATTATTGAATCATTGCCCCTTCGCACACTACTGTCAGGAGACAATACTTCATATTTCACTTTAACATTACTACTTTCATGCATGTTTATACTTGAAACGTTGTCTGAATTTACAGTTCCCTCAACAGACATAGGTTCTAATTTAAGTTTAAACTCAGTTTCTTTTGGCGGTTCCATCGCCGACAGTCTTTTAGTGCAGGTTAGTAAAATTTTTAACAGCTTTTCACTTAACTTAGTTCCTTCTGCACGACGTTGTCGGCGCGGCGTTCCAGGATTACTGCTGCGACGTGGCACGTTGAACTGCAGACTGCACTCCGACGGCTGTTGTGTGTTTGCGTGGCCCGTAACTGCAGGCACGATTCCGGCTGCTGCGGCGGACGACTGCGGTACGGCAAAACTGGCTTCTCGCGATGCCGGCAGCACCACTAGACTCAGTGCCAGCTCCGTCAATCCAGATGCGTTGTTAATCCAATTGCGTCGTCCACATGCACACGTGACACTTTCACTGTTCTATTACTCAGCTGCGTGTCGCATTCCACTCGCGAAACCAAATAGTTAAAAATCACTTTCACTTAGTTGATTTCCCGGCCGATGCACCATATGTGGGGCGGCGGTTTTTGGATTGAGGAAAATTAATCGTTTGCTGTTTAAAATGTTTGAGTCTTGAATCAGTTTCTGGCTATTAGAATGTTGTTAATGCTGTCTTTCGCCGTTCCCAACACTGGCTCTCTATTTACTTTTTAGGCACCCAGAAAGTGATTTAACAAAACGTGAAGCCTGTAATTAGAGTTCCTAGTGCCCACTTCATCTGAGAATCCCATTATAGCTGCAGCTTATAGCTCTGACGAATTAGGAGATTGTCTGGGATTTCTAATAAAAAACGATTTTCCAAAATAGTTGAGTATATTCTCAAAGTCACATATGAAAAACACCAGTATCCCTACAACCTAACTAACAGAGCAGTTCAGAGACTAATGCGCTGATGCAACTATAAATGTCCGAATTAAATGTTAAAAAAGAATGCTCGCCATAATTTGATGAAAATATTTCATCAAACGCCACGCTAAATAATTGGTAGAATGTCTGTCCCGCGACGGCACGTGAAAATACGACAATACGCAAACTGAAGCTAGATAATGAAAGTCAACCCAGAATTAACACTTCACTTGAAATGATTTCCTGGTTCCGCGCATCACGAGTAACTGAATACGGCATCCGAGGCTGTTAGTAGCAGTGATACCGACGCGACGCGGCTCCCGACACAGATGGCGTGTTATTCAGCGTCTGGAGAGAACTGGGGCCTTTCTTCCTCGCGCAACGTTCTTGTATATAAAGCCGCGGTGCGGACGGCTAAGGGAACGCCTGATCAAATCGGCTCTCCCGACTAGCCGCTGGGCTAGTAACGCACCACTTCAAGTTACATAATAAATTATAGCTTCTTTTGCTGATGGCCGATGAAGCTCTTAATTTAACTGTGCATTCAGCACGCAGGTAAGTATTGATAATAAAATTTTTACGTGGCTAAGTTAAATATTTAGGGCGAGAGAATTTAATTACACTGCACGCAGCAGATGAGGTCTGAACTGTCCCTTTTGAGATCCGCTATCGCTATAATTTTATAGGTATTCAAAAGAAACTTCTCACATCTTCATAGTCATAGCGGATCTCCAACCTATTTAAATCTAAACATCCTAGCCTTATATATTAGCCTACTTAATCTATCTTGCTTCCTTAAGATTTGAAACGAAAACTAGAAAATCATGAATCTCCACTAAAATCTTAATCTGTGAAATCCAAAGTACTGTTTTTATTAAATCATTATGAAAGATGAATCTAAATATAAATTTTGAAGTCTCTAGCTCTTTTCTGTTGCGCCAATGATTTTTACAGAAAAATGTCCAAATCTCGGAAATGGCTTAAGTTATCGAATTGATATTCAACACACATTAATTTAATATTATTCCTGACATGCTAGAAAAGTTTTAGGTCATTTGCTTGATTTTTAAGGTATTGCGCAACATTTATTACGTCAGAGATAGTTACAGCAGACTGGCTGGCACACAATGGAAACTGATGTGAATTTACTACAGCGTGAGTAGGCTGCTTCCCTACAAGCTGTACAACTTGTATTATGAAAACCCTTATTCCGGCATGTCAGTATTCAAACATTTTCTGAAACCTCCTACAATCGGACATTCAGATAGAGAACATAACCAGGAATTAATGGCTCATGAAAAATACGTTCTCTAGTATCTGACTGCGATTTTTAAACAACGTCTTTTAACAATTATGCTGCACTTCTTCTGCACGCAACAGACAACTTAGCTCGTCTTGCCGCTGCAACTGCATAGATGTATTGTGTCCAGGAACGAGCTGAATTAATTCAAAAGAAATACTGCAATCCATGCAGAGTGCAATGCATGGTCCCAACTACTGAAGAAACTATTCCCTTGTTTTATTTATATAGAAATTAAATGATCAGGAGGACTTTAATCAACAAGCCTTACGCAGTGTAAAAAATGAAAAGAATCAATAAAAACTTTTAATTTACTATATTCTGAAAATTGAAGATTCATACCCTGACAAACTTTTCCTTGAACAGTTTTATTAGTAAAAACTTTAATAACTCCACAATGTCTATAATCATGAATCTGGGGCATAACAAAGAAATGAATATTAATTTCAATGTATGCATACACAAACGTGATAAAATCGCTCCAGTTCGCAAGCAACCAATAACTTCATGCAGCAAAAAAGGCAAATTACCAAAAATCGTCGATTAATACCAAAATCTCAAAATCTCCTCTGGCGCTAGTAGTAACGTCAGGGCAGGCTGCGACCTCTCCTGATGAGATTTCTCTTCACGCCACTCTGCGTCCGACTACTACCCTAGTACCAACAACTGTTCCCTTGCTACCACTAGCGAAAGTAAAAAAAAAAAAAAAAAAAAAATAGACTGAAAGTTGGAAATGAACCGGCAGAAATAGGCGTCAAGGCCATGGAGGAATAGAACAAAACAAATTTTCAGGACACAAAAAGAGGCTTCGTCAAAGAATAACGATTTTTATAAAGTTTTGATTTTCTCGTCATGTAGTACCCCACAAACATTGTGTGTAATAGTGTTCTAAATCGAACAAATACTGTTCATCTCCAACCACTACTACCTAAGAATGTATGTAGATGCCATAAAGATTGATAAACCTGAGAAGAACTTTAGCAAAACTGGACTGAAATTACATAAGTTATGCACTCTGAGAGGAAACAATGTACACACTGAACCTACTTTGAGAGCTATTGCATATTGATAAACAATCTTCGGCGACGTTTGGGCGACACCTGGTGAATATGGATAAACAGTTCATCTGTTGTTGCTACTACTATCAGCAAAGCGAAGATTTCGTTCCTCGAAATATTTTAAGTCGGAAACTCTCATGTCTCTTTCATCGATAGACTAAACATTAGACAGAGCATTGTTTCTAAGACACAAAATACTATTCTTGTTACCAATGGCCGTCTACCAAGCTCAATATCATATAGAAACTGCTTTCGGTTGTGAGTGAAAACCTTTGAAAAATGAAAATCATACACGAAAACTGCGTTGAGAACTATTGTAGTTTGGTTATGAACCATATTAATCAATGTTGACATAATATCTACGGATCTCAAATCACATTTCTGCTATAACACTTTTTACCCAGCGGGAATATCAAAATACCAGTTTCCTTCTGATGCTTTCCTTGATTCGTAGGCGGCAGAACTCCCAATTTTAATGTGTGGCTATTCACAATTTCAACCTCACTTATCCTTGACTCACATCTGTTCCTATTAAGCCAATCTGTAGTAACCCAAAGTAGTCTGAAATACATTTTATCGTAAGACGTCTGTTGTCAGTGGAAGCAAGTACTCGAATATGTTATCCTTACTTTTTTTCCTATTCTAAAATTATCAGTCATTTGTATCATTCCTACACAAAATAAGCTGCAACCTCATGTTCCATCTGAAACATTAACTTGCCTTTCTTCATCATGGCTTTTATCGTTACAACTAGGATTTGCGAGGCTCTGAAGGTTATTTGTCTATCTCGAGCGCAGAGGCAATTTTCGTGCAGGAACTTGTCTCCGCGCGCTGGCACAGAAATCTTTCGTTCCTATGAAGACAACAAGAACCAGAAGTGTACACACATGATAGCTGCGCACCATTTCCCCAGATGCTACTCTGCTTTCCACTTTAATAACCACAAAGTCGACGAGTCGAAAAACTCTGATATTCCCTTCCCTTTCCTTTCACACTCCATTTCAATCAGACTGTGGAGCAGGGAACGGAAATTTGCTTTTCCCTCTTCTCAACATTCCTATTAAATATTTCTGATACAAACTGACCCCATTTTTTCTTCTCTGCATTTGGGCTATTCAATCAAAAGGCACCAACAGTATCTGCGCACATTCAGTGGCCTTTGGGAAGTCAATAAGGAGAGTCTTTCTGCTAGAAAGAACAGATAAGCAGTTGTTAGCATCTCACTGAGACGATGACCTGCAGTTAATTAGTTTCAAAATGATGGACACAGAGGAATTGTGGGCAAAGTTTAAACAGCTTATAAGTTGTGCTCTGGACAAATGTGTGCCGAGTAGGTGGATTAAGGACGGAAAAGACTCACCGTAGTTCAATAACGAAATTCGGGAAATGCTGAGCAAGAAAAGACTGTTACACCCTCGGTTCAAAAGAGGATGCACAAATGACGACGGGCAACGATTAGTAGAGATTCATGCGCCTGTGAAAAGATCTATGCGAGAAGCATACAACAGCTACCACAGTCATACCTTGGTTAAAGATCTGACGGAGATAATAATAAAAAAAAAATTCTGTACCTGTGTGAAATCGCTAAGCGGGTCTAAGGCTTCCACCCTGTCACTCTTTGACAAGTCTGGTTTGGCAGTAGAAGATAGCAAAAGGAAGGCCGAAGTTTTGCTGGCCGGTGTGGCCGAGCGGTTCTAGGCGCTTCAGTCTGGAACCGCGCGACCGCTACGGTCGCAGGTTCGAATCCTGCCTCGGGCATGGATGTGTGTGATGTCCTTAGGTTAGTTAGGTTTAAGTAGTTCTAAGTTCTACGGGACTGATGACCTCAGATGTTAAGTCCCATAGTGCTCAGAGCCATTTGAACAATTCGAAGCCGAAGTTTTAAATTCGAAGTTTAAGAAATCGTTCACGCAGGAGAATGGTACGGATGTACCGTCGTTTGACCATCGCACAGACTCCCGTATGGATGACTTAGTAAAAAGCATACCTGGTGCTGGGAAACAACTCAGAGAGTCGCCAGGTTCCGGATGGAGTCCCAATTCGGTTCTACAAAGAGTACTCTGCGTCATTGGCGCCTTATTAGTTTACATTTGTCGCGAATACTTCGACCAGCGCAAAGTGCCACGAGACTGGAAAAAAACGCGGGTGACTCCTGTATATATTAGAAGGGTAAAAGAACGGACCCGCAAAACTACAGAACAATATCCTTAATATCGGCTTGCTATAGAATTCTAGAGCATATTCTGAGTTCAAATATAATAAATTTCTTAGGGACCGAAAAGCTCATACGAAACACGGCTTGCTCTTTTCTCACATGATATGCTGTGAAATATGGATGAAGGGCAACAAACAGATTCCATATTTCTAGATTTCCGAAAAGTATTCGACAAGGTACCCTACTGCAGACTGTTAACGATGGTATCAGCATACGGAATAGGCTCCCAGATATGTGAGTGGCTCGAAGACTTCTTACGTAATAGAACCCAGTATGTTGTCCTTCACGACCAGTGTTCGTCGGAGACATGGGTAACATCAGAAGTGCCCCAAGGAAATGTGATAGGATCATTGCATTTATTTTCTATACACACAATTGATGTGGCAGACAGGGTGGGCAGCAATCTGCGGTTGTGCGCTGATGATGCCGTGGTGACCGGGAAGGTGTCGAAAAGAAGTGACTGTATGCTTATACAAGACGAACTAGACAAAATTTCTAGTTGGTGTGACGAATAACAACTGGCTCTTAATGTAGAAAAATGTAAGGTAATGCGAATGACTAGTGTCCTGTTTGACACAGTCACGTCGTGTAAATATCTGGTAGTAACGCTGGGACTGAGGATTGTGGTAGGGAAGGCGAATGGTCGACTTCGGTTTATTGGGAGAATTTTAGGCTAGTGTGGTTCATCTGTAAAGGAGTCCGCGTATAGAACGCTAGTGCGACCTATTCTTGAGTGCTGCTCTAGTGTTTGGAATCAGTACCAGGTCGGATTGAAGGAAGAAATCGCAGCAGTTCAGAGGAGGGCTGCTAGGTCTATTACGGTAGGTCCGATCAGTGAGAAAGTGTTACGGAAATGCTTCGGAAGCTCAAGTGCAAATCCCTGGCGTGGAAAAGACATTCATTTCTAAGAACACTAGTGAGAAAGTTTAGAGAACCGCCATTTGAAGCTGTCTGTAGAGCAACTCTACTGCCGCCAACATACATTTGGCGTAGGGACCATAAAGACAAATACGAGAAATTAGGACTCATACAGAGGCATATAGGCAGTCCCTTCTCCCTCACTCTATTTGCGAGTGGAACAGGAAGGGAAACGACCAATTGTGATACGTGATACCCTCCGTCATGCATCGTACGGTGACTTGCAGAGTATCTACGTAGATGTAGAAATAGGCTGTAATTTTTCTCGAGGACATGCGGCTGTATTGTGTGATCCAATGATGATGGAATACTCTTGGTAAAACATTCCACAGGTAAAACAGTTACCCATTCGGGTCTCCGGGCGGGATCTACCCAGGATGACGTTGTCATCAAGAGAAACAATGGCACTGTATGGATCGGAACGTGGACTGGTAGATCCATTAATCGAGCCGGTAGGATGGAAATGTAAAAATGGATAAGTTGAAGTTATTGTAGTGGGAATTAGTGAAGTTCGGTGGAGAAGGGACAGGACTTCTGGTCAGCTGAATAAATGGATATAAACATAAAATCAAATACGGGTAATGCTAAACTGGGTTCAATATTGAATAAGAAAATAAGAATGAGGGTAAACTACCATGAACGCACAGTGAACGCGTTATCGTATCCAAGTTAGACAAGAAGCTCTCTCCCACCACAGCAGTGCAAGTTTACGTACCAACTGACACCGCAGATGATGAAGAGATTGAAGAACCGTGTGATGAGATAAAAGAAATTATTCAGGTAGTTAAGGGAGATAAAAGTGAATTGTGATTGGAGACTGGAATTCGATAGCACGAAATGGAAGAGAAGGAAAACCAACAGGTGATATAGACAGAGGAAAGAAATGAAAGAGGATGCCGCCTAAAACAATTTTGCACAGAACATAATTTAATCATCGCTAACACTTGGCTTAAGAATAATGAATAAGCGATAGAATGAAAAACCAGTCCAAGTTGCAAATATTTTATTTTTCATTCGATCACAAATTTCGGGCCAAGAACCCATTTTTAGATCAATCTATAGGGCAGAAAACCAAATTTACACTCATGCATAAAACATTTATTACCAAATTCTTAAGCATATGCCAGAGATACAGAACATATCGTCATAAACTTACATAAAAAAGTCAAAAATATCATTTCCGAACATGTCAAAAAATGTGTAATGTACATTTACAGTGCATATAGGTAACTGGCAGTTCACTGCTTCCTCTGTCGTAAGGAAACCGCGGCAAGGGGGCGCCCTATCAGGATATAGGAAACCTTCTGACTTGTTAAAAAATTTTCTACAACCATCAAGAATACAACAATTCATACAATAACCATACAAGTCCAAAATAAAATTAATACTTTTTAAAATCTTTACCAAAAAGAGTCAAATACACAGCAGCGCGGCATACGGGACGTATTACAAAGTTGTATGTCATGTTGTCACGTAAAAATCATTAATTGTGAACAGCAACATTAGTATTAAAAAATCAAAGAAATAGGGAGAATTTTAAAATCTTTACCAAAAAGACGCAGATACATAAAATTACTGACCGGTAATAAAAAGCTGCACCACATACGGCGCGTATTGCAAAATTATACGCCATGTTGGCAAGAAAAAATCATTAAGCGTGAAGCTGTGCAAGTCAGCAATAAAATTATTACTTTTTAAATCCATTACAAAAACACTGATCTATTTAAAACAACTGAACAGTCAAACAAAGCAGCATCATTAACGGCGCGGTGTATGCCATGTAGGCGCGTAAAAATCTCTGAAAATGAATAGCAACAGTAGTATTAAGAGAAATTAAAAGTTTAAAAATCCTCACCACTTCCTGTCGTTTAAAGGCATAAAAATTTTTATCACACCAAAGATCACAAACTCCGGACAGATAAAACAATTTTTTCATAATATGTCCCACATAAAAACAAACATTAAACTACAAGTTATCTTTTTTCAAAGCGCCAAAAATATACTTGGCATCGAGAGGAAGACACAACATAACGATGCCCATGGGCGTGTAGAGTGGGAGTGTGGTTGTATGGGGAAGGGGGTGGGGGAAGGGGGGAGGATGGAGGACTGAAGGGGAGGGGGAGGAGCATGAAGATGAATGAGGCGAAAAAAGAGGAGGTTAAGTGGACAGCACACCGTGAATGTAAATATATTATCAGAAGTAATAAGAGAAAGTTACTGGAAACTGGACCAGAATTGAGTATACACCATTAACCCACTGCCATGCTGCTCATCAGTAATCCTACAGATGAAATATGCTAACAGAAAGGAACGCAAACAACCTTTAAAGTAATTCAATGGTGTAAACCACATAATCAACCAGTAACTGAGCTTCATAATATGCCGTGTATATCAAGCAGCGTACAGACACAACAAACACAGAAACCAGCAGCAGCCTTTAGACACCACAGACAACAATGCACACTTAAAACAAGAGCTGTACTCCTTAGTGTATCATCAATAGAATATAATAACGACTGAAGAACCGAATCACATACTGTAAAATATGCAATGTATTTTTATGAAACGAGAAAGGGAGGTGGAAGAGGTGAAGGTCCAGAGTTTGGTGGAAGTAAGAACTGGGTTGTTGATAGGGGTAGAGAGTATAAACTATGCATCATTTTGGAACAGAGCAAAAAGAATCGACTAAACCGAAAATCGGCTTGTTCGTTCAACCCTTTATTTGGTCCCTTTATTTTTCTCTTAAAAATCTCAAGTTCGTTCAGAATATCCAACTTAATACCTTTCGGTGCGTGATGCAAAAGCTTAAGCGTACTGTCTACAATACTAACCCGATGACCCTCATTTTTTAAGTGCTATCCAGATGCAGTCCTATTAGAAGGACCTATATGTTCTTTAAAGCGAGTGACAAAACTTCTACCCGTTTGTCCAATATAAAATGATTCACAGGCCTGCATTGCAACTTACACACACCGTATGAATTATATTTACCACCCACCTGACCCCCTCCCTCCTCACCGAGTCTGTGTTTTAGCTTTTAACTTTGTTGCCCCTCGTACAGAAACCTACCCTAAATCTTTTTGGAGAGGAGCGAGTCAACTTTTCGGAGATTGGTCTCCTGTATTGCAACATCAGGTACTTATTTACATCATCTGTCCGTGGTGGTTTCACCTGCCTCTGCTTCTTGTACAAACTGGAGACCAGTGACTGCTTATAGACATCAGCCACCTCAGCCTGCTTCAAAATTTATAGCTCTTTATTAACTTCGTCCTCATTTAGAGGCAAACTCAATAGTCATAATATGAAAGTAGGCTACCTTGTGTCTAGTGAGATGATTGGAATCATTGCTTATTATGGGGCTTCGAAAAATTGAGAAATCAAGGCTCTCATCACGTCTCATAAGAAGCAATCCAGGAAACCCAATTTCCTATCCACTTCATCTTCAAACGTTCAAATGGGTGGGAATTCCTAAGGACCAAACTGCTTAGGTCATCGATTCCTAGACTTACACACTACTTAAACGAACTTATGCTAAGAACAACAGACACACTCATGCCCGATGGAGGACTCGAACGTCCGGTGGGAGGACTTCAACTTCTAACTCATACTTCATTTTCGGGTGCTGCTCTTTGAATAAATTAAAAACGGGCACAACCTTGTCGTGAGTGTCCTTCACAATCATGAAAACATCATCAACATACATTTTATAAAAAACAATGCCAACAGAGAGATCATGATTCAGTTTAAAAATTCTACTCTCCAGATTATTAATAAAAATGTCAGTCAATAAGCCTGAGAGGCAACTGCCATAGTAAGGCCATCCGGCTGCTGATAGACCTTATAATCAAAACCAAGAGGTCAAGAAACTCAGTTAGCTCCACAATGCACATAGTGACAGTATGCAAAATGTTGTTATTGATAAGGGAAAGGTTTTCCTCGATTGGGATACTGGTGGACAAATTCACAATATCGAAAGAAGCCATTATCATATCATCTGACATTTTAAGCTTCTGGTAGTCAGCCGCAGAAACCGCACTATTCAGTACACTATAATTACTAGGGACCTTATACGTTACTTTCAGTTTCTGAAAAAGAAACTTGTCAAGAGGGGTAAGTGGAGAATCTCGACCGTTAATTATAACCTTGGTGTCTTGAAAAAAGATAGCTTGTGGTTTAATGATTGTTTTTACGTGGGACGTATTATGAAAAAGTTGTTTTATCTGTACGGAGTTTGTAAAGCTTGCTATGACAAAATTTTTCATGTTTGTAAACGATCAATAGTAATAAGGATTTTTAAACTCATAATTTCTTTCATACTAATTTTGCTGTTGATTTTAGAGATTTTTACGTACCTACATGGCATGCAACGCGCTTTGTTTTGCTGTTCACAGTTTTAAATAGTTGACGATTTTTGGTAATGGATTTAAAAAGTAATACTATTATTGTTGACTTGCACGGTTTCACACTTAATGATTTTTACGCACCAGCATGGCATAAAATTTTGTAATACGCCCTATAAGTGGCACTGATGTGCATTAATGGTCAGTAATTTTACGTATTCGACCCTTTCTGGTAAAGATTTGAAAAAGTTCTCCTATTGCTTTGATTTCTTTTAATACTAATGTTGCTGTTCACAATGAATGATTTTTGCTTGCCAACACGACATACAGCTTTGTAGTGCGCGCCGTATGCGGCGCTGTTGTGTATGTACTGGTCGGTAGTTTTAGGTATATGACTCTTTTTGGTTAAGATTTTTAAAGGTTCTCCTACTGTTTTCTACATGGTTTCACGTTTAATGATTTTTACGTGCCAACATGGCATACAATTTAGTAATGCGCGCCGTACGTGGCGCTGCTGCGCACTACTGGCCAGTGATTTTAAAAAGTATTAATTTTGCTGTGGACTTCTACGGTTATTGTATAAATTGCTGTATTCTTGCTAGCTGGAGAAAAATTTTAATAAATAAAACGCTTTACTATACCCTGATAGGGCGCATCGTTCCCGCGGTTTCCTTACGACAGAGGAAGGAGTAAACTACCAGTTACCTATAGGCACTACAAAAGTACATTACACATCTCGTCCCGAAACTAGTCATCGAATGAAAAATAAAATATTTGCAACTTGGACTGGTTTTTCGTTCTATCGGTTAACAGAAGTTGCTGACCCAACTTACTCCAGCATGCTGAAAGGTCATAATGAAAAAAGATTGCCGGCCGGGGTGACCGAGCGGTTCTAGGTGCTACAGTCTGGAACCACGTGACTGCTACGGTAGTAGGTTCGAATCCTGCCTCGTGCATGGATGTGTGTGATGTCCTTAGGTTAGTTAGGTTTAAGTAGTTTTAAGTTCTAGGGGACTGATGACCACAGAAGTTAAATCCCATAGTGCTCAGAGCCATTCATTTTTGAAAAAAGATTTTTACTCGAGACAAAGACCTGGAACACCGGATGGCTTCAGATTGATTATACACACATCAAAAAAGGTTTTGCAACACCCCTATCCGGAAGACAGACGTTGAGTGTGGATATTGTATCACAGAGAAAGTCGATTTGACTGTTCAGAGATGTCACTAAACCCGCCCAAAGACGTAAACAACAAGACATGAGCAGCGCCTATTAGACGGAGGGGATACGACAGCCGATCAATTCCAGTCAAACCACGAGGAAGGGGGTACAGGGTCGTGTTGTCTGTGGTTCAACCATGCCTAGATGGGCAATACCACGGTTCGATAGCATTCACATTGTTACTTTGGGCCAGGAAGGGCTCTCAACAAGGGAAGTGTCATGGCGTCTTGCGGTGAACCAAAGCGATGTTGTTCGGACATGGAGGAGACACAGAGAGACAGGAACTGTCGATGACAAGCCTCGCTCAGGCCGCCCAAGGGCTACTACTGCAGTGGATGACCGCTACCTACGGATTATGTTCGGAGGAACCCAGACAGCAACGCCATCTTGTTGAATAATGCTTTTCGTGCAAGCACAGGACGTCGTGGTACGATAGGCTGCATGATGCGCAACTTCACTCCAGAGGTCTATGGCGAGGTCGATCTTTGCAACCACGACACCATGCAGTATGATACAGATGGGCAAAACAACATGCCGAATGGACCGTTCAGGATTGACATCACGTTCTCTTCACCAACGAGTGTCGCATATGCCTTCAACCAGACAATCATCGGAGACGTATTTGGAGGCAACCCGGTCAGGCTGAACGCCTTACACTGTCCAGCGAGTGCAGCAAGGTGGAGGTTCCCTACTGTTTTGGAGTGGCGTTACGTGGGGCCTACGTCCGCCGCTGGTGGTCATGGCAGGCGCCGTAACGACTGTACGATACGTGAATGCCATCCTCCGAGCAATAGTGCAACCATTTTGGCAGCATATTGGCGTGGCATTCGTCTTCATGGACGACAATTCGCGCCCCCATCGTGCACATCTTGTGAATGACTTCCTTCAGGATAACGACATCGCTCGACTAGAGTTGCCAACATGTTCTCCAGACATGAACCCTATCGAACGTGCCGTGATCTATGCCCAATCGCCGTTGAGGAGTGGGACAAACTAGACCAACAGTGCCTTGATGAACTTGTAGATAGTATGCCACGACGAATACAGGCATGTATCAATGCAAGAGGGCGTGCTACTGGGTATTAGAGCTACCGTTGTGTACAGCAATCTGGACACCACCTCTGAAGATCTCGCTGTGTGGTGGTACAACATGCAAGTGGATTTTCATGAGCAATAGAAAGGGCGGAAATGATGTTCTATTCCAATTTTCTGTACAGATTCCGGAACTTTCGGAATCGAGGTGATGTAAAACTTTTTGATGTGTGTATAATGGTAAGACTGAGATTTCGGAACCATACTTTAAACTGTGAGACGTTTCCAGGAGCATATGCAGATTTTGACTACTATTTATAGATTAGGAACTGCAGATTACAACTGAGGAACTTGCAAAATGCAAGTTCTTCAGTTTTAATCCGCAGTTCATACTAATGTTGCTGCTCACATTTAATGATTTTTACGTGCCAACATGACATAGAGCTTTCTAATATACACCGTATGTGCCGCTGCTGTGTATTACTGGTCAGTGGTTTTAAGTATTTGACTCCTTTGGTAAAGAAATCTAGGAAATGGGGCATGGATAAGTTGAAAGAACCAGAGGTTGTTAAGAGTTTCAGAGGGAGCATTAGGCAACTGTTGACTAGAACAAGGCAAAGAAGTACAGCAGAAGACGAACGGGAGGCATTGAGATATAAAATAGTGAAGGCAGCAGAGGATCAAGTAGGTTAAAAGACAAGGCCTAGTAGGATCCTTGGATAACACAAGAGATATTGGATTTAATTGAAATGAGAAAATATAAAAATGCAGGTAATGAAGAAGGCGAAAGAATACAAACCTCTAAAAAATATTAATAGGAATTGCAAAATGCCGAGCATGAATGGCTAGAGGACAGATGTAAGGATGCAGAAGCATATATCACTAGGGGAAAAGTATATGTCGCATTTAGGAAAATTAAAGAGGCCTTTGCAGAAAAGAGATACAGCTGTATCATCATCAAGAAGGAAAGCTAAAAAGTGGGAGGAGTACATCAAGGGTCTATACAAGGAAGATGAAGGCAATATTATAGAACTGGAAGGGGCGTAGATGAAGATGAGATGGGAGATGCGATACAGCGAGAAGAAATTGATAGAACAGTGAAAGACCTAACCCGAAATAAGACGTAGACAATATTCTATCTGACAGCCTTGGAAGAGCCAATCGTGACAAAACACTTCCATCTGGTGTGCAAGATGTATGCTAAAGTTGTGTGATTAGTGGCGAAATACTCTCTAGCTTCAAGAATAATGTAATAATTCCGATCCCAAAGAAAGCAGGTGCTGATAGGTATGTATATTATTTAACCATCAGTTTATTAAGTTATTGTTGCAAAATACTAACACGATTTCTTTACAGAAAAATGGAAGAACTGGTAGAAGCCAACTTCGGGAATGATCAGTTTGGATTATGGAGAAATGTAGGAACACGTGAGGCAATACTGCCCTACGACTTATCTTAGAAGATAGCATTTGAAGACTTAGAGAAAACTTTTGACAGTGCTGACTGGAGCACACACTCTCAAATTGTGAAGGTATCAGGGGTAAAATACAGGGGACGAAAGGCTATTTACAACTTATTCAGAAACCAGACGGCAGTTATAAGAGTCGAGGGGCATGAAGAAACAGTGGCCAACCGTTGTGGCCGAGCGGTTCTAGGCGCGTCAGTCTGGAACCGCGCGCCCACTACGGTCGCAAGTTAGAATCCTGCCTCGGGCATGGATGTGTGTGTGAAGTCCTTATGTTAGTTAGGTTTAAGTAGTTCTAGGGGACTGATGACCTCAGATGTTAAGTCCCATAGTGCTCAGAGCCATTTGAACCAATCAAGAAGCAGTGTTTCAGAAGAGAGTGGGACAGGGCTGTACACTATCCCGATATTATTCAAACTTTACTTTGAGAAACCAGCAAAGGATTCCGAACAAACAATAGGAGTACGATTAGAATCCTGTTAGAAGAAATAAAGTATTTTACGTTTGCCAATGACACTGCAATTCTGTCAGAGAGAGCAAAGGACTTCGAAGAGTAGTTGAACGGAAAGGACAGTGTTTTGAAATGAGGATATAAGAGGAACATCAACAAAAGCAAAAACGAGGATAAAGGAATGTAGTCGAATTAAATTAGGTGAAGCTGAGGGAAACAGATTAGGAATGTAGTAGTAGTTCAAATGTGTGTGAAACCTTATGGGACTTAACTGCTAAGGTCATCAGTCCCTAAGCTTACACATTACTTAAGCTGTGGTGTCACCGCCAGACACCTCACTTGCTAGGTGGTAGCCTTTAAATCGGCCGCGGTCCATTAGTATACGCCGGACCCGCGTGTCGCCACTGTCAGTAATTGCAGACCGAGCGCCACCACACGGCAGGTCTAGAGAGACGTCCTGGCACTCGCCCAGTTGTACAGCCGACTTTGCCTGAGATGGATTACTGACAAATACGCTCTCATTTGCCGAGACGATAGTTAGCATAGCCTTCAGCTACATTTGCTACGACCTAGCAAGGCGCCGTATTCAATTGATATTGAGATTCTATTAATGTATCATCAAGAGCGATGTTCTACAAATGTGGATTAAAGTTAAGTATTCCAGAAGCTACGTACTTTTCTTTATAGCATTCATTACGTATCCTGTTTCAGACCTCACGCCAGCCTGCGTGAGTTTAAGCGCGTGCCTTTCGGCTTCCTCTCATTGTGTCTAGGCTGTCTGGTCTAGACACAACATATTTGGCGACGAGTCTCAAAAGAGGCTTTAGCGTTCGTATTGCCCTAATTTACTTGTGTCATGGCTTCGCCACAGTCTCCAGATGTACTGTCCGAATTTTATCGCTTGCAGAATCAGCAGACGCAGGCGTTATTGGATGCCCTTGGACAGCTCGTCCAGGGTCAACGTGCGATGCAAAACGATGTGGCAGCCGCCGCTTCGCCGCTACCGCGGCCACAACACGCAGTTGCACCACCTTTTCGTCCCTTTGACGCGGACCTGGAAAGCTGGACGGAGTGGTCACGCCAATTTGGATTCCATCTCGCCGCCTACAGAATTCAAGGTAACGAGCGGCAGCCTCACTTATTGGCGCATGTAGGGGTGCAGACGTACAGAGTGATAGTGAAATTATTTCCCCGACGCGACGTAGCAACTATGTCCTACGAAGAAATTTTGTCTGCTTTAGATGCATATTTCAAGGAATCCGTCAATGTAGTTGCAAAAAGGTATACTTTCTTTCATACAAAACGTACGGCCGGTCAAACTAATCGGGAGTGGGTTGCAACTTTGCAAGGCCTTACACGGGATTGTGCTTTTGAGTGTGAATGTGGACTCCCTTATTCAGATACTACGGTGCATGATGCAATTGCACAGAACGTTTCTGATGTTCGTATACGGGAGCAGATTTTGAAACTAGTCAATCCCTCCCTTCAACAAGTGATAGACATATTGGATAGGCAAGACACACTTGACTTTGCTCAGGAATCATTTGAAACTTCGCCAGCCGTGTGTCACGTTAACCGGCCCGCCGGGCGAGCTGCACGGAACGGTAAACAGCCCTCGCGCCCGTCCGTGCAGCTACCGCCAAGATCTCAAACACGTGTCCCGCGGCAGCAAGCAAATGCAGTGCTAAAATCATGCCTGTGGTGTGCTACTAGACATTCGCATGAAAATTGCCCGTCACGCCAAGCTATTTGCTTCTTCTGTAATAAAAAAGGACATGTTCAGAGTGTTTGCCAGAAAAAGCTCAGATTGGACACTAACAACCATTCCAGGCCCTTTGCTTCACGCCGGAATCGGAATCGAACCAAGAATACTCAGGCTCGTGAACCTTCGCCCATGGACGTTCATGTAGTTAATTCCACTCCGCCCAGTGCCACTCTCTCTAAAAGTGACTGTGTGCGTCCCACAAAAAGTGTGCGTCGACGTCGCTGGAAATCACGTCAATTAGCAAGTGATTCTGTACCAGTGTCTGTTCAAATTGCACGAGACAGTCGCTCTTGTCGTCAGCAGGACAATAAACTTTTTGTAGACTTGGAAATTCATGGCAACGTGATCCCATTCCAGCTCGATACCGGAGCTGCAGTTTCATTGATCAATAAAGACACATACAAACAACTGGGCACACCTCCGTTGCGTGCCGCAAATGTTACGTTAAATAGTTATTCAAGTCAGAATATCCCTGTGTTAGGACAGTGCAGCCTTCTTGCAACATACAAGGGACAAACAAAATTTGTGTCATTTTACATTCTTCGTTCTTCTTCTGCAGTGAACTTGTTTGGTTTAGATTTATTTCAGTTGTTTAACTTGTCTATAGTCAATCAGGTCCTCTCAGTGACCCAGACTGTGCCTTCAGCCAGTGTTTCTAGTCTATGTGAAGAATTTGCAGACATTTTTGCACCGGGCCTTGGTTGCGCTACGAACTATGAAGCACATTTGGAACTGAAAGTCAACGCGCAACCGAAATTTTTCAGAGCACGCAATGTTCCCCACGCATTGCGTGATGATGTCGCAAGAGCATTACATGAATTGGAATCACAAGGTGTGATTGAACGTGTGCAGGCGTCTCTCTGGGCATCACCCTTAGTAATTTAGCAAAACCTTCCGGAAAACTGAGACTTTGCGTGGACTTCAATGCAACAGTGAATCCACAACTAGTGATTGTAACTTATTCTTTACCCCGCCTGGAAGATCTTTTTGACAAACTGTGCCCGGGTAAATATTTTTCGAAGTTGGACCTGGCAGATGCGTACTTGCAAATACCAGTGGACGACGAATCCCAGCGCGTCTTGGTGGTTAACACGCTTCTTGGTTTGTACCAATTCAAAAGACTGCCATTTGGGTGTGCATCCACCCCTGCATTGTTTCAGCAATATCTACAAACTGTTTGTGCCTCGGTCCCTACTGCAGCGAACTATCTGGACGATATTGTGATCTCCGGACAGACGGAGGAAGAACATTTAGCCAACCTCTGAACATTATTTCAGGTATTGCGACAAAATGGTCTTCGCTTGCGGAAGGAAAAATGTGTGTTTTTTGCTCGTGACTTACCATATCTAGGCCATGTAATCAATGCCCAAGGCATACATCCCAGTCCAGAGCACCTCCGTGCCATACAAGACTTGCCTTCGCCGCAGAATTTGACGCAGCTACAGAGTGTGCTGGGAAAAATCAATTATTATCATCGCTATGTGCGCCACGCCTCTTCCCTTTCAGCTCCGCTTTATCGCTTACGCTGTAAAGGTGTTCCGTTCGTCTGGACGACGGAATGCGAACGCGCCTTTCGCCAGTTGAAATTGGCGTTGCTTTCCAATACTTGCCTTACGCCATTCGATCCCCAGAAACCCCTTTTGTTGATGGTAGATGCATCGGATTTTGGGATCGGTGCTGTGCTTGCGCACAAAGATGGATCGCATGATCGCCCTATTGCCTTTGCGTCCAAATTGCTCTCGTCTGCGCAAAGAAATTATTCACAAATCGAGAAAGAATCTTTGGCTCTCGTATTTGGTGTTACTAAGTTCCATGATTTCTGGTATGGTCGTCACTTTACCATCATCACAGACCACAAACCTTTGACATCGCTTTTTCATCCAAACAAGCCTGTACCTCCACGTACAGCGCAGAAATTCATTCGCTGGTCTATTTTCCTCTCGCAGTACCGCTACGATATCTTGTATCGGTCCACTGCTAAGCACGGAAACGCCGACGCGTTGTCCCGTTTG
Source organism: Schistocerca nitens (assembly GCF_023898315.1). NCBI lineage: Eukaryota > Metazoa > Arthropoda > Insecta > Orthoptera > Acrididae > Schistocerca > Schistocerca nitens. The sequence continues at coordinate 579,291,353 of NC_064618.1, read as the reverse complement.
CCTGTTGCTGAGGATAGAGCATTCGATTCTTCTGAACTTGCTTGCATGTTCATTGATTCGGAAACCGATGTCGTAGTCGAATCTTTTCCGATTGATTTTCGTCGTGTAGCTACAGCCACAGCTGCTGACCCTGTCCTTGCTACCGTTTTGCGTTTTGTTGCTATGCAGTGGCCCTTGTCAAAGTCACGGATCGAGGATCCGTTGGTTCGCCGATTTTTTGCTCACAAGGAGAGACTTTTTGTTCGACGTGGTGTTTTGCTGTTGCGTTCTGATAATGATCAGTCCAGAGTCGTGGTCCCACGTTCGTTACAGTCCTCTGTCTTACGGCTTCTCCACCAAGGACATTGGGGTATAGTGCGAACGAAACAACTTGCTCGTCAGCACTGTACTTGGTTCGGAATCGATGCTGCAATTACAAATATGTGCTCTTCTTGCATGGCATGTGCCGAACAACAATCCGCACCACCGCAGAAATTCTTTGCATGGCCGAAAGCCACTTCCCCTTGGCAACGCTTGCACATAGATTTTGCTGGTCCATTTTGGAATGCTCGATGGTTGGTTGTTGTCGATTCCTTCAGTAATTTTCCTTTTGTTGTCAGGATGTCTTCCACGACGTCTTCAGCCACCATCCAAGCGTTATCCACTATCTTTTGCATTGAAGGTCTTCCACAGACTATTGTTTCCGACAATGGCCCACAATTCATGTCCGCAGAATTTCAGTCATTCTGCAAGGCCAATGGTATTCAACGTCTGACATCCGCGCCGTTTTCGCCTCAGTCAAACGGTGCCGCTGAACGATTGGTCCGGACTTTCAAGTCCCAGATGTTGAAGCTGAAAGAGTCACATTCTCGGGAGGACGCGTTATTGCTCTTCTTGTCCTCGTATCGCTCTCAGCCCCGAGATGGTCGCTCGCCGGCTGAGTTGCTCCTCGGTCGTCCTCATCGAACCTTGATGTCTTTGCTGCATCCGCCGCATCAGGTTCCTGTGCAGCGGGAGCCACCTGCTTTTGCTCCAGGCGACGTTGTATACTATCGCAACTATCGCGGTTCACGGCGTTGGCTTGCAGGGCGCATTCTTCGCTGCCTCGGCCGCGCTATGTATCTGGTTTTGGGGGCCTCTGGTGAGGTGCGTCGGCATCTCAATCAGCTGCGCCTCTGTCGTCGCACGGGTTCTGCCGCTCCCCGTCTGCTTTCAGCGACGGTGCCGTCCGGTCAGCGCCCTGGGGACCCATCTACTGGCTCGCCTCATCCCCAGGTGTTACCGACGATGCCTTCCATTTTGCCCCATGGCGACGCGCCGCCGCCGCCGCCGGTCCTCCCGACGGCGCCGCCCACAGTGGACGCTTCGCTGCTGCGGCCGGGCGCCTCCCTGGGTCACGCGCCGCCGATCGCTTCCCGTGACCAGCTGTCCTCCGACATGGAACTCTTGCCCGCTCCGGACCAGATGTCGTCTTCGCCCGTCGGGTACCCCGACGCGATGGAGGTCTACCCTTCGGCCCCTACGGGCGCATACACCGCATGTTGGCGTGCACCCTGGACTAGGTTTTCAGGCGTTTCCTAGCTCCCCTCGGACCGAATGGCCGGGTGCGGGTGGCACAGCCTCGCCTGTTGTTAGGCTCCCCACCTCGTCGCATACGTCAACATGGGGCCCTCCCCACGGCGGGCGGAAGCCTTATAACACATCCGTCCGCCGATTTGCGGGGGACGAATGTGGTGTCACCGCCAGACACCACACTTGCTAGGTGGTAGCCTTTAAATCGGCCACGGTCCATTAGTATACGCCGGACCCGCGTGTCGCCACTGTCAGTAATTGCAGACCGAGCGCCACCACACGGCAGGTCTAGAGAGACGTCCTGGCACTCGCCCAGTTGTACAGCCGACTTTGCCTGAGATGGATTACTGACAAATACGCTCTCATTTGCCGAGACGATAGTTAGCATAGCCTTCAGCTACATTTGCTACGACCTAGCAAGGCGCCATATTCAATTGATATTGAGATTCTATTAATGTATCATCAAGAGCGATGTTCTACAAATGTGGATTAAAGTTAAGTATTCCAGAAGCTACGTACTTTTCTTTATAGCATTCATTACGTATCCTGTTTCAGACCTCACGCCAGCCTGCGTGAGTTTAAGCGCGTGCCTTTCGGCTTCCTCTCATTGTGTCTAGGCTGTCTGGTCTAGACACAACATATTTGGCGACGAGTCTCAAAACAGGCTTTAGCGTTCGTATTGCCCTAATTTACTTGTGTCATGGCTTCGCCACAGTCTCCAGATGTACTGTCCGAATTTTATCGCTTGCAGAATCAGCAGACGCAGGCGTTATTGGATGCCCTTGGACAGCTCGTCCAGGGTCAACGTGCGATGCAAAACGATGTGGCAGCCGCCGCTTCGCCGCTACCGCGGCCACAACACGCAGTTGCACCACCTTTTCGTCCCTTTGACGCGGACCTGGAAAGCTGGACGGAGTGGTCATGCCAATTTGGATTCCATCTCGCCGCCTACAGAATTCAAGGTAACGAGCGGCAGCCTCACTTATTGGTGCATGTAGGGGTGCAGACGTACAGAGTGATAGTGAAATTATTTCCCCGACGCGACGTAGCAACTATGTCCTACGAAGAAATTTTGTCTGCTTTAGATGCATATTTCAAGGAATCCGTCAATGTAGTTGCAAAAAGGTATACTTTCTTTCATACAAAACGTACGGCCGGTCAAACTAATCGGGAGTGGGTTGCAACTTTGCAAGGCCTTACACGGGATTGTGCTTTTGAGTGTGAATGTGGACTCCCTTATTCAGATACTATGGTGCATGATGCAATTGCACAGAACGTTTCTGATGTTCGTATACGGGAGCAGATTTTGAAACTAGTCAATCCCTCCCTTCAACAAGTGATAGACATATTGGATAGTCAAGACACACTTGACTTTGCTCAGGAATCATTTGAAACTTCGCCAGCCGTGTGTCACGTTAACCGGCCCGCCGGGCGAGCTGCACGGAACGGTAAACAGCCCTCGCGCCCGTCCGTGCAGCTACCGCCAAGATCTCAACCACGTGTCCCGCGGCAGCAAGCAAATGCAGTGCTAAAATCATGCCTGTGGTGTGCTACTAGACATTCGCATGAAAATTGCCCGTCACGCCAAGCTATTTGCTTCTTCTGTAATAAAAAAGGACATGTTCAGAGTGTTTGCCAGAAAAAGCTCAGATTGGACACTAACAACCATTCCAGGCCCTTTGCTTCACGCCGGAATCGGAATCGAACCAAGAATACTCAGGCTCGTGAACCTTCGCCCATGGACGTTCATGTAGTTAATTCCACTCCGCCCAGTGCCACTCTCTCTAAAAGTGACTGTGTGCGTCCCACAAAAAGTGTGCGTCGACGTCGCTGGAAATCACGTCAATTAGCAAGTGATTCTGTACCAGTGTCTGTTCAAATTGCACGAGACAGTCGCTCTTGTCGTCAGCAGGACAATAAACTTTTTGTAGACTTGGAAATTCATGGCAACGTGATCCCATTCCAGCTCGATACCGGAGCTGCAGTTTCATTGATCAATAAAGACACATACAAACAACTGGGCACACCTCCGTTGCGTGCCGCAAATGTTACGTTAAATAGTTATTCAGGTCAGAATATCCCTGTGTTAGGACAGTGCAGCCTTCTTGCAACATACAAGGGACAAACAAAATTTGTGTCATTTTACATTCTTCATTCTTCTTCTGCAGTGAACTTGTTTGGTTTAGATTTATTTCAGTTGTTTAACTTGTCTATAGTCAATCAGGTCCTCTCAGTGACCCAGACTGTGCCTTCAGCCAGTGTTTCTAGTCTATGTGAAGAATTTGCAGACATTTTTGCACCGGGCCTTGGTTGCGCTACGAACTATGAAGCACATTTGGAACTGAAAGTCAACGCGCAACCGAAATTTTTCAGAGCACGCAATGTTCCCCACGCATTGCGTGATGATGTCGCAAGAGCATTACATGAATTGGAATCACAAGGTGTGATTGAACGTGTGCAGGCGTCTCTCTGGGCATCACCCTTAGTAATTTAGCAAAACCTTCCGGAAAACTGAGACTTTGCATGGACTTCAATGCAACAGTGAATCCACAACTAGTGATTGCAACTTATCCTTTACCCCGCCTGGAAGATCTTTTTGACAAACTGTGCCCGGGTAAATATTTCTCGAAGTTGGACCTGGCAGATGCGTACTTGCAAATACCAGTGGACGACGAATCCCAGCGCGTCTTGGTGGTTAACACGCATCTTGGTTTGTACCGATTCAAAAGACTGCCATTCGGGTGTGCATCCACCCCTGCATTGTTTCAGCAATATCTACAAACTGTTTGTGCCTCGGTCCCTACTGCAGCGAACTATCTGGACGATATTGTGATCTCCGGACAGACGGAGGAAGAACATTTAGCCAACCTCTGAACATTATTTCAGGTATTGCGACAAAATGGTCTTCGCTTGCGGAAGGAAAAATGTGTGTTTTTTGCTCGTGACTTACCATATCTAGGCCATGTAATCAATGCCCAAGGCATACATCCCAGTCCAGAGCACCTCCGTGCCATACAAGACTTGCCTTCGCCGCAGAATTTGACGCAGCTACAGAGTGTGCTGGGAAAAATCAATTATTATCATCGCTATGTGCGCCACGCCTCTTCCCTTTCAGCTCCGCTTTATCGCTTACGCCGTAAAGGTGTTCCGTTCGTCTGGACGACGGAATGCGAATGCGCCTTTCGCCAGTTGAAATTGGCGTTGCTTTCCAATACTTGCCTTACGCCATTCGATCCCCAGAAACCCCTTTTGTTGATGGTAGATGCATCGGATTTTGGGATCGGTGCTGTGCTTGCGCACAAAGATGGATCGCATGATCGCCCTATTGCCTTTGCGTCCAAATTGCTCTCGTCTGCGCAAAGAAATTATTCACAAATCGAGAAAGAATCTTTGGCTCTCGTATTTGGTGTTACTAAGTTCCATGATTTCTGGTATGGTCGTCACTTTACCATCATCACAGACCACAAACCTTTGACATCGCTTTTTCATCCAAACAAGCCTGTACCTCCACGTACAGCGCAGAAATTCATTCGCTGGTCTATTTTCCTCTCGCAGTACCGCTACGATATCTTGTATCGGTCCACTGCTAAGCACGGAAACGCCGACGCGTTGTCCCGTTTGCCTGTTGCTGAGGATAGAGCATTCGATTCTTCCGAACTTGCTTGCATGTTCATTGATTCGGAAACCGATGTCGTAGTCGAATCTTTTCCGATTGATTTTCGTCGTGTAGCTACAGCCACAGCTGCTGACCCTGTCCTTGCTACCGTTTTGCGTTTTGTTGCTATGCAGTGGCCCTTGTCAAAGTCACGGATCGAGGATCCGTTGGTTCGCCGATTTTTTGCTCACAAGGAGAGACTTTTTGTTCGACGTGGTGTTTTGCTGTTGCGTTCTGATAATGATCAGTCCAGAGTCGTGGTCCCACGTTCGTTACAGTCCTCTGTCTTACGGCTTCTCCACCAAGGACATTGGGGTATAGTGCGAACGAAACAACTTGCTCGTCAGCACTGTACTTGGTTCGGAATCGATGCTGCAATTACAAATATGTGCTCTTCTTGCATGGCGTGTGCCGAACAACAATCCGCACCACCGCAGAAATTCTTTGCATGGCCGAAAGCCACTTCCCCTTGGCAACGCTTGCACATAGATTTTGCTGGTCCATTTTGGAATGCTCGATGGTTGGTTGTTGTCGATTCCTTCAGTAATTTTCCTTTTGTTGTCAGGATGTCTTCCACGACGTCTTCAGCCACCATCCAAGCGTTATCCACTATCTTTTGCATTGAAGGTCTTCCACAGACTATTGTTTCCGACAATGGCCCACAATTCATGTCCGCAGAATTTCAGTCATTCTGCAAGGCCAATGGTATTCAACGTCTGACATCCGCGCCGTTTTCGCCTCAGTCAAACGGTGCCGCTGAACGATTGGTCCGGACTTTCAAGTCCCAGATGTTGAAGTTGAAAGAGTCACATTCTCGGGAGGACGCGTTATTGCTCTTCTTGTCCTCGTATCGCTCTCAGCCCCGAGATGGTCGCTCGCCGGCTGAGTTGCTCCTCGGTCGTCCTCATCGAACCTTGATGTCTTTGCTGCATCCGCCGCATCAGGTTCCTGTGCAGCGGGAGCCACCTGCTTTTGCTCCAGGCGACGTTGTATACTATCGCAACTATCGCGGTTCACGGCGTTGGCTTGCAGGGCGCATTCTTCGCTGCCTCGGCCGCGCTATGTATCTGGTTTTGGGGGCCTCTGGTGAGGTGCGTCGGCATCTCAATCAGCTGCGCCTCTGTCGTCGCACGGGTTCTGCCGCTCCCCGTCTGCTTTCAGCGACGGTGCCGTCCGGTCAGCGCCCTGGGGACCCATCTACTGGCTCGCCTCATCCCCAGGTGTTACCGACGATGCCTTCCATTTTGCCCCATGGCGACGCGCCGCCGCCGCCGCCGGTCCTCCCGCCGGCGCCGCCCGCAGTGGACGCTTCGCTGCTGCGGCCGGGCGCCTCCCTGGGTCACGCGCTGCCGATCGCTTCCCGTGATCAGCTGTCCTCCGACATGGAACTCTTGCCCGCTCCGGACCAGATGTCGTCTTCGCCCGTCGGGTACCCCGACGCGATGGAGGTCTACCCTTCGGCCCCTACGGGCGCATACACCGCATGTTGGCGTGCACCCTGGACTAGGTTTTCAGGCATTTCCTAGCTCCCCTCGGACCGAATGGCCGGGTGCGGGTGGCACAGCCTCGCCTGTTGTTAGGCTCCCCACCTCGTCGCATACGTCAACATGGGGTCCTCCCCACGGCGGGCGGAAGCCTTATAACACATCCGTCCGCCGATTTGCGGGGGAGGAATGTGGTGTCACCGCCAGACACCACACTTGCTAGGTGGTAGCCTTTAAATCGGCCGCGGTCCATTAGTATACGCCGGACCCGCGTGTCGCCACTGTCAGTAATTGCAGACCGAGCGCCACCACACGGCAGGTCTAGAGAGACGTCCTGGCACTCGCCCAGTTGTACAGCCGACTTTGCCTGAGATGGATTACTGACAAATACGCTCTCATTTGCCGAGACGATAGTTAGCATAGCCTTCAGCTACATTTGCTACGACCTAGCAAGGCGCCGTATTCAATTGATATTGAGATTCTATTAATGTATCATCAAGAGCGATGTTCTACAAATGTGGATTAAAGTTAAGTATTCCAGAAGCTACGTACTTTTCTTTATAGCATTCATTACGTATCCTGTTTCAGACCTCACGCCAACCTGCGTGAGTTTAAGCGCGTGCCTTTCGGCTTCCTCTCATTGTGTCTAGGCTGTGTGGTCTAGACACAACATAAACTAAATTATCCTAAGGACAAACACACACACCCATGCCCGAGGGAGGACTCGAACCTCCGCCGGAGGCAGCCGCATAGTCCATGACTGCAGCGCCCCAGACCGCTCGGCTAATCCCGCGCGGCGGAATGTAGTAGTAGATGAGTTTTGTTATTTGGCAGCAAAATAACTATTGATGGCGAAAGAAGAGAGTATATAAAATGCAGACTAGCAATGCCAAGAAAAGTGTTTCTGAAGAAGAGAAATTTGTTGACATGGTATATACACTCCTGGAAATGGAAAAAAGAACACATTGACACGGGTGTGTCAGACCCACCATACTTGCTCCGGACACTGCGAGAGGGCTGTACAAGCAATGATCACACGCACGGCACAGCGGACACACCAGGAACCGCGGTGTTGGCCGTCGAATGGCGCTAGCTGCGCAGCATTTGTGCACCGCCGCCGTCAGTGTCAGCCAGTTTGCCGTGGCATACTGAGCTCCATCGCAGTCTTTAACACTGGTAGCATGCCGTGACAGCGTGGACGTGAACCGTATGTGCAGTTGACGGACTTTGAGCGAGGGCGTATAGTGGGCATGCGGGAGGCCGGGTGGACGTACCGCCGAATTGCTCAACACGTGGGGCGTGAGGTCTCCACAGTACATCGATGTTGTCGCCAGTGGTCGGCGGAAGGTGCACTTGCCCGTCGACCTGGGACCGGACCGCAGCGACGCACGGATGCACGCCAAGACCGTAGGATCCTACGCAGTGCCGTAGGGGACCGCACCGCCACTTCCCAGCAAATTAGGGACACTGTTGCTCCTGGGGTATCGGCGAGGACCATTCGCAACCGTCTCCATGAAGCTGGGCTACGGTCCCGCACACCGTTAGGCCGTCTTCCGCTCACGCCCCAACATCGTGCAGCCCACCTCCAGTGGTGTCGCGACAGGCGTGAATGGAGGGACGAATGGAGACGTGTCGTCTTCAGCGATGAGAGTCGCTTCTGCCTTGGTGCCAATGATGGTCGTATACGTGTTTGGCGCCGTGCAGGTGAGCGCCACAATCAGGACTGCATACGACCGAGGCACACAGGGCCAACACCCGGCATCATGGTGTGGGGAGCGATCTCCTACACTGGCCGTACACCACTGGTGATCGTCGAGGGGACACTGAATAGTGCGCGGTACATCCAAACCGTCATCGAACCCATCGTTCTACCATTCCCAGACCGGCAAGGGAACTTGCTGATCCAACAGGACAATGCACGTCCGCATGTATCCCGTGCCACCCAACGTGCTCTAGAAGGTGTAAGTCAACTACCCTGGCCAGCAAGATCTCCGGATCTGTCCCCCATTGAGCATGTTTGGGACTGGATGAAGCGTCGTCTCACGCGGTCTGCACGTCCAGCACGAACGCTGGTCCAACTGAGGCGCCAGGTGGAAATGGCATGGCAAGCCGTTCCACAGGACTACATCCAGCATCTCTATGATCGTCTCCATGGGAGAATAGCAGCCTGCATTGCTGCGAAAGGTGGATATACACTGTACTAGTGCCGACATTGTGCATGCTCTGTTGCCTGTGTCTATGTGCCTGTGGTTCTGTCAGTGTGATCATGTGATGTATCTGACCCCAGGAATGTGTCAATAAAGTTTCCCATTCCTGGGACAATGAATTCACGGTGTTCTTATTTCAATTTTCAGGAGTGTAGATCATGATTTGAAAATGGGTCTCCGCCCGAAAATAGTCGTCGAATGAATAAGAAGAAAAATTTGCAACTTGGACTGGTTTCTCGTTCTATTGAGTAACCAAAGTTGCTGATCTAAGCTACTCCGGCATGCTGGAAGTTCAGAGAATGCAGATTTAAGTGTTTGGAAGTCTTTTCTGAAAATATTTCTCTGGAGTATAGCCATGGAAGTGTAACATGGATGATAAACAGTTTAGACAAGAAGACAATGGAAGCTTTAGAGATGTGGTGCTACAGAAGACTGTTGAAGATCAGATAGGTAGGTCACATAAGTAATGAGGAGGGAGAAAAGAAATTTTAGGCGCTAACTGGCTAGAAGAAGGGCTCGGTTGGTAGGACGCATTCTGAGACATTACCAGTTCAGTACTGGAGGGAAATGTGGAAGGCGGATAAAAATTGTGGAGAGAGACCAAGAGATGAATACAGCAAGCAGATTCTGAAGGATGTACTTTACAGTAGTTATCCGGAGATGAAGAGGCTTGCACAGGATAGAGTAACATGTGGAGCTGTATAACTTCTGTGCCTGCGTCTCTATACAGTTTCTGTATCGGTTGATGTTTGACAGTTCACGTACGAGCTCCTCGCCAAGCCGCAATGGACCGAGTGATTTTACCTGCCGCCGTGCCATGCTCTGGCTTGGCGGCATCATGCGGATCCTGTATGGGGGTCGATGTCGTGGTCAGTACGCCGTTCTCCCGGCCTTTTCCCGACTTTACAAACAGGGGCCGCTACGACTCGATCAAGCAGATCCTCAGTTGGCCTCACGAGGCTGAGTTCACCCTCTACCAGTCCTTTCACCAAGGAAAAAGTACCGGGTATCGAATCTTTGACCTCCGCATGGAAGCCACCTACGCTGACCTCTCAGCTGTGAAGGCGGACACAGTTCATACGGGATAGAGGAAAGGAGTATAATAGGATATTGGAACAGGTAGGGGAATTGCCTTTAACAGATTTTCTATGCACTACTTTCTTCTCGTCGTACTTACATTGACGTCCTCAAACTTTAGAACTGTTGTTATCCAGAGTATAGAAAACTGAGACCAATAATATGTAAAGAATAGGAGACGTAGAAAGTAAGTCCTAAATGGAAATCTTGTACGTGTAAATAAGGTAGATGTTAAGATTTAAAATCACTGCGATGAAACACTGCATACCTATAACGAAAATAATCTCTTATTTCTTTGTAGCCCGTTTAGGAAGCCTAACGCAGTTACACGAAACATGTTTCAATAAAAGCGGTACTGAAAATTCAGTTGCAAAAGACGAGTAAGAGCTATTCTTATCTACAACATAAACAGCGTTAGAGGTGAAGAGGTCTAGAAACGTACCTCAGCCTGAACGGCAAAAACCAAACAAAATGAATTTAAAATACGAAGATGTGTCTGTGCTACCACCCATCAACGTCATTTATCTGTAAACTTCTGTGTTTGTGTAAAATTTTCGTTGAGATTAATGAGTCCAAATACTACAGAACCAATGAAGAAACCGTACAATTAACAACTATGCCCAGCAGATTATTAAGAGTCATTACAGAGATATCCCTTGACCAATACCTAAACATTTGCTTGAAGCAATAAACACGGGCCAGCCACATTAATGTGGCTACCGCCTATGTTCGACGCCAGTGTGCAGTGACCACTCGCAGACGACACGAAGCAGCACTAGCAGTGAAGGGTATATAAAGCGTGTCGCAGACAGTACAGTCATTGTGGCAATGCGGAAACGGGGCGATTTATCTCATGTCGTAAAGGGAATTATCATTGGATTTCGGGCCAAGGGTAGAAGCATTTCCGATGCGGCTAGGTTTGAAAACTGCCTGCGTTCCCGCGTGGTTAAAGTATACTGTGTGTGGCGCCATCCAAAACCGGTGCCCAGGCAAGTGTCGTGCACCATGGGCCATGGATGACAGGGGTGAGCGACGGCTGCGGAGATGTGTACGGGCGAGCAGACGTGCAACTGTTGAGCAACTGACCGCCCAGGTGAACCAATGGGCTACCAACAGCGTCTCCTCAACGACCGTTCTGCGTACGTTGCCAGACCGAGCGAGGTGGCACAGTGGTTAGACACTGGACTCGCATTCGGGAGGACGACGGTTCAATACCGCGTCCGGCCATCCTGATTTAGTTTTCCGGGATTTCCCTAAATCACTCCAGGCAAATGCCGGGATGGTTCCTCTGAAAGGGCACGGCCGACTTCCTTCCCCATCCTCCCCTAATCCGATGAGACCGATGACCTCGCTGTCTGGTATCCTTCCCCAAAAAAACAACCCCAACCTACGCCATTTACCTTGTAGTTTCCTTGTTAGCCCATCCATTGTGTTTCCATGCGATCAGGTCCAATCAGGATCGGGTCTACGTTGCCGCGTGTAGATTTGGTTCATGAACCCATGCTGACTGCTGTTCGTCGACGACGAGAGCAGGAATTTGCATGCCAGTACCGCACCTGACGTCCATTAAGTGCTGACAGGTAACGTTTACAGATGAATCACGTTTTACGCCCCATCAGCAGATGGCGGTTGCCGTCGGCGTGAAACGTCTGAAAGTAAACACCCTGCAACAATCGTCGGAAGGGTCCAGAACGGAAGAGGGAGCGTTGTGGTCTGGGGAGTGTTTTCTTGGCATTTCCTGGGTGATCTCGTCACTCTGGCAGTCACAATGATCAAAACAAGTATGCATCTATCCTTGGGGCCAATGTCCTCCCCTACATGCGGTTTGTTTTTTCCTCGGCACGATGTTATCTATCAGCATCATCTCTTGGTCTCCCTCTACGATTTTTACTCTCCACGCTGCCCTCCAATACTAAATTGGTGTTCCCTGATGGCTCAGAACATGTCCTACCAACCGATCCCTTCTTCTGGTCAAGTTGTGCCACAAACTTCTCTTCTCCCCAATCCTATTCAATACTTCCTCATTAGTTATGTGATATACCTATCTAATCTTCAGCATTCTTCTGTAGCACCACATTTCGAAAGCTTTTATTCTCTTCTTGTCCAAACTATTTATCGTCCATGTTTCACTTCCATACATGGCTACACTCGATACACATACTTTCAGAAATGACTTCCTGACACTTAAATCTATACTCGATGTTAAGGGGCTCCGGAACGCCCTATACTTGCAATGTTAAAATAACGCTTATAAATTACATCTTTCCTCACAAAGTATTTGAGGTAGGAAGTTGAACTTTTTACAGATTATTTATTGGAATATGGGCTACAACTTAACACAGGGATTTTACAAAATTTTAGTTCAGTTATTAAAGATGATTTTTTTTCAATTGTAATGAAAATTCACAACATTTTTTGCAATTTTTTATTTATATATTCAAAAATATACAGTTTTTTGGAAAAAGGCTGTGTTAAATTATGCAGAAGGTACTGTGTAACATTTACTGAAAGTTTGAAACAAATATGTTTGGAAGATCCTTAGAAAACATGTAATTAGTATGAGAAAATAAAAGTTTGGATTAACTTTTTAGTGCATTCCAGGTCCATAGGATGGATTATCTTCATCCTCTGCAAACTCCTCCTCCAGCTTCCTCTTGTTCCTCCTCCTGTTTACTCTTGCTTGTATTTCTAGACTCTTTACAGCCCTGTCTGCAGCCTGAAGGCGTTCCTTGTCTAAAGCAAGCATCGCTCGTACCATGTTAGAACCTATCTTCATTCCCATATTTCTAAATACCTTGCACCTTACAATGTTGCCATCATTGAAAGTCGTAACAGCATCATACACACCAGAGTGAAGTGTTTCTATTCCAACAAATACAGTCTTGGGGATTCTCGACCATATAACACTATTTACACTTTCATTGGGGTTTTGAGTTTTTCCGTGAATAGACTTTTTCAACAGTTCAGGTGCTGCTAAGTCTCTGAAAATAGGTTTTATCACCTGCATTATTGCATGAGGCAGACTATGCTTATGAGTGTACACTTCACCAGTTAGCAATCCTTTGTTATATTTACAGCAACTGTCTTCTTCTTTGGGACACAAGCTATGTTGGGGATTTTCATCGGTTGAAGAAGTATGAAAAAAAAAGAGCCCAAACAGCCTTCTTCATTTCGTCGACACTTTGTGTATTTTGCCTAATAGCCATTCCATAATAGTTCTGCATTTTGTCAATTACACTGTCAGTTAACCTTCCCTTCCCATCCAACCCTTTACCATCACTGAGTTTTTGTTTTTTGTACGAAGCTTTCAGTCGCCGAAGTCTTGTTCCCATTCGCTTCTGTACGTGTCCAATACACTCAAATTTCTGCACTACAACATCATCACCATAGGGCTTCAGTCCTTGAACATGTTTGAAACTTTTAGAATCACCGTCACCAAGGTAATTAACATATCGCACTTTATCACACGCCTCAGAACGCTGGAATATACTGGCAACACCAGCCACTTCCATTCCTCCACTACTGCCACTATAGTTAGCTTTGCAATTATTTTCATGTGTACCTTTATATTTTTGTGGACATCTACAATACTTTGATATTACTGCTACATCTAAAACTTTCCCTGTATACATACTGGTGGCAGATACTACACCATGAAGAGATGTGTGTCCCCGTTTATGCCAGGTACCATCGAACGCTGCAGTCAAATCTCTGTTACCATTATTTTCCATTACTGCCTCTTCCACAGCGTTCTTCATAGATTCTATACAGACATCTTCTACTTTAGACCCTATTAATTTATTATAGGTCGTAAACTTGGTTGGGGGATTTGGAAGATTCATGATGCCACAGAAAATTGCACCTGCGGTAGCACCCTTACCAACTGAACGCAAGGAATAAACAAATCTAATGTTGTGTTCGTAGATTTTGCTACCATTTTCTTCAGTTGCAGTTACTGCAACACTGTTCCAAAAGGTGGTCATGTATGAACACTTATCACATTTCAGTCGTATTTCACTAGCAAATCCTACGTGCTTTATTATGGAGAGTTCCAGACCAACTTCACTACAATGAATACATCTTACACAGTTTGAAAAAATTCCTTTGAGAACCGACATATCAAATATTTCATTCACATCCGATTCGCCCATAAAACATTCATAGTTTTCGCTCATTGAACCAAGCTTCTTCTGTGAAGTATTTTCTTTCCCACTTTGACTGCTATGGGCAGGTGTACTTGAGAGGTTAGGTTCACTCACTTGGTTATCGTCTTTATTGTTTACAGTAATTACACATACCCTTGGCTTTCCAACATTTCTCCTTTTCTTAAAAGCCTTCAGAGGATTTCTAATAACTTTACTTTTACTCATTATTATACTTCAACAAAACAGAGACTCAAGAAACAGAATTAATTACGAATATTTTCGAGATAACGACAGAGTAAATAAACATGAAACAATCGACAATCACACCAGCGATATATATTGAACCATCACAGGTTAGCCACAACACATACTTTATCTCACATCACTAAAATGTACCTGATGAACACGAACGTTAATAATAACACCATTTGACAGCAGTTTAACAGCGCCACAGTGGGTCACGCCCATGTAGAACACATTTCAAAAAAAATTTAAAAATAGTTGTAGTCTTCGGAATTGAATAAATTATATATCTATTAAAAGGTAATAGTCAGCAGATTCAGAAAAGGCAAAAAAGTAAAAATTGAACTTTTCATGATTTTCAGCCTTTCCGGAGCCCCTTAACAAATTTCTCTTCTTCAGAAACGCTTTCCTTGCCATTGCCAGTCTACATTTTATATCCTCTCTACTTCGACCATCATCAGTTATTTTGCTCCCCAAATAGCAAAACTCCTTTACTACTTTAAGTGTCTCATTTCCTAATCTAATTCCCTCAGCCTCACCCGACTTAATTCGACTACATTCCATTATCCTCGTTTTGCTTTTGTTGATGTTCATCTTATATCCTCCTTTCAAGACGCTATCCATTCCATTCAACTGCTCTTCCAAGTCCTTTGCTGTCTCTGACAGAATTACAATGTCATCGGCGAACCTCAAAGTTTTTATTTCTTCTCCATGGATTATAATACCTACTCGAATTTTTCTTTTGTTTCCTTTACTGCTTGTTCTATATACAGATTGAATAAAATCGGGGAGAGGCTACAACCCTGTCTTACTCCCTTCCCAACAACTGCTTCCCTTTCATGTCCCTCGACTCTTATAACTGCCATCTGATTTCTGTACAAATTGTAAATAGCCTTTCGCTCCCTGTATTGTACCCCTGCCACCTTAAGAATTTGGAAGAGAGTATTCCAGTCAACATTGTCAAAAGCTTTCATTAGTCTACAAATGCTAGAAACGTAGGTTTGCCTTTCCTTTATCTTTCTTCTAAGATAAGTCGTAAGGTCAGTATTGCCTCACGTGATCCAGTATTTCTACGGAATCCAAACTGATCTTCCCCGAGGTCGGCTTCTACTAGTTTTTCCATTCGTCTGTAAATAATTCGTATTAGTATTTTGCAGCTGTGGCTTATTAAACTGATTGTTCAGTAATTTTCACATCTGTCAACACCTGCTTTCTTTGGGATTGGAATTATTATATTCTTCTTGAAGTCTGAGGGTATTTCTCCTGTTTCATACATCTTGCTCACCAGATGGTAGAGTTTTGTCAGGGCTGGCTCTCCCAAGCCCGTCAGTAGTTCCAGTGGAATGTTGTCTAGTCCGGTGGCCTTGTTTCGACTCAGGTCTTTCAGTGCTCTGTCAAACTCTTCACGCAGTATTGTATCTCCCATTTCATCTTCATCTAATTCCTCTTCCATTTCCATAAAATTGTTCTCAAGTACATCGCCCTTGTACAGACCCTCTATCTACTCCTTCCACCTTTTGCTTTCCCTTCTTAGCTTAGAAGGGTTTCCATCTGAGCTCTTGATGTTCATACAAGTGGTTCTCTTTTCTCCAAAGGTCTCTTTAATTTTCCTGTAGGCAGTATCTATCTTACCCCTCGTGAAATAAGCCTCTACATCGTTACATTTGTCCTCTAGCCATCCCTGCTTAGCCATTTTGCACTTCCTGTCGATCTCATTTTTGAGATGTTTGTATTCCTTTTTGCCTGCTTCATTTACTGCATTTTTATATTTTCTCCTTTCATCAATTAAATTCAATATTTCTTCTGTTACCCAAGGATTTCTACTAGCCCTCGTCTTTTTACCTACTTGATCCTCTGCTGACTTCACTACGTCATCCCTCAGAGCTACCCATTCTTCTTCTACTGTATTTGTTTCCCCCATTCCTGTCAATTGTTCCCTTATGCTCTCCCTGAAACTCTGTACAACCTCTGGTTCTTTCAGTTTATCCAGGTCCCATCTCCTTAAATTCCCACCTTTTTGCAGTTTCTTCAGTTTTAATCTACAGGTCATAACCAATAGATTGTGGTCAGAGTCTACATCTGCCCCTGGAAATGTCTTACAATTTAATACCTGGTTCCTAAATCTCTGTCTTACCATTATATAATCTATCTGATACCTTTTAGTATCTCCAGGGTTCTTCCATGTATACAACCTTCTTTCGTGATTCTTTAACCAAGTGTTAGCTATGATTAAGTTGTGCTCTGTGCAAAATTCTACCAGGCGGCTTCCTCTTTCATTTCTTAGCCCCAATCCATATTCACCTACTACGTTTCCTTCTCTCCCTTTTCCTACTACCGAATTCCAGTCACTCATGACTATTAAATTTTCGGCACCCTTCACTATCTGAATAATTTCTTTCATACATCATACATTTCTTCAATTTCTTCGTCATCTGCAGAGCTAGTTGGCATATAAACTTGTACTACTGTAGTAGGTGTGGGCTTCGTATCTATCTTGGCCACAATAATGCGTTCACTATGCTGTTTGTAGTAGCTTACCCGCATTCCTATTTTCCTATTAATTATTAAACCTACTCCTGCATTACCCCTATTTGACTTTGTGTTTATAACTCTGTAGTCACCTGACCAGAAGTATTGTTCCTCCTGCCACCGAACTTCACTAATTCCCACTATATCTAACTTTAACCTATCCATTTCCCTTTTTAAATTTTCTAACCTACCTGCCCGATTAAGTGATCTGACATTCCACGCTCCGATCCGTAGAACGACAGTTTTCTTTCTCCTGATAACGACATCCTCTTGAGTAGTCCCCGCCAGGAGATCCGAATGGGGGACTATTTTACCTCCGTAGTTCCCTAGTTTCCCCTTGCTTTGAGCCGTTCGCAGTACCAGCACAGCGAAGCCGTTTTGGTTATTTCTACAAGGCCAGATCAGTCAATCACCCAGACTGTTGCCCTTGCAACTACTGAAAAGGCTGCTGCCCCTCTTCAGGAACGACACGTTTGTCTGGCCTCTCAACAGATACCCCTCCGTTGTGGTTGCACCTACGGTACGGCTATCTGTATCGCTGAGGCACGCAAGCCTCCCCACCAACGGCAAGGTCATGGTTCATGGGGGGGAGGAGCATGACAATACAATATGAAAACAGCTTGCAGTGTACACGCGTGCTTCTAAGAGCACCAGAATGAGTTTCCTGTACTCCCGGCCTTCAGCCCTGATTTAAACACAATCGAGAATCTGTAGCACCATCTAGATCGAACTGTTTGCGCACGGATTCTCAACCAGGAAACCTAGCGCAGCTGGCCATGATGCTGGAGTCGGCATGGCTCCACATTCATGTCGGCAGCTCCCAGAACTTCACTGACTCTCTTTCTGCTCGTCTCGCAGCGGCCCGCGCTGCAAATGGTGGTTATTCAGGCTTTTGACAGGTGATCACTGTAATATAACTGGACAATGTAAAAATGGCTCTGAGCACTATGGGACTTAACATCTGAGGTCATCAGTCCCCTAGACTTAGAACTACTTAAACCTAACTAACCTAAGGACCATACAATGTAAACTTTCACGGCCGGTATTGACTTCACTTAAAACTTCCGGGCTAGATAGGCCGTGGTCGAAGTATAAAACTGTCTCCTAACGTTTCGTCTCCGACTGCGGGAGACATCATCGGAGGTAAAGCGGCGAACTGCGAAGAGGACTCGAGGAGGCGCTGATTATATAGGCAGTACAGAGGGCGCCACTGTCGATCACGTGGCGTCGTCTATGAGATTGTCTCTGGTAATGCCAACATTCTCGATTGAAAGTAATCGATCGTCACGCTTGCGGTGCAACGCTGACATCCAAATTTTATCCAGTTTAACACCTTCGTCTTTCCTGTTAAAATTATTACGATGTTTATCAATCTCGATAGCCTCTCTATACAAGCGTGCATAATAATGCGAGGTTTTTGATATGACGCTCGTCTCGCTGAATTTTATTTCATGATCACCTTCCTGGTAAACATGTTCCGCTACGGCCGATTTATCCGTGTGACCTAGGCGGCAATTCCTCTTATGTTCGACAAGACGGGTGATTCCGAAAATCCAGTTCACTATGGAGACAGAAAGGAATGGGCAATTGAACTTCCTGGATGTGTCTGTGATTAAACGACCGGACGGAACGTTGGGCCATAAGGTGTATAGAAAGCCCACACATACTGATCGTTATCTACACAAAGATTCAAACCACCACCCTAGACAACAAAGAGGTGTAATGAAAACTTTGGTAGACAGGGCGCACAAACTTTGTGAACCTGTTCATTTAAAAGATGAGATTGAACATCTACGGTCAGCTTTCGTGAAGAATGGCTTTTCTAGCAAGGATATAGATCGAGCACTTCGCTCTAGGCAGAGAATCAGGAGTAACGACGAACAACAGTCGTCCATGGGCAAAGTTTTTCTTCCGTTCATTAGCAAGGTCACATATCGCATTGGGAAAGTTTTAGGCAAGTATGGGGTGGAAACTATTTTCAGACCTACTAGGAAAATAAAAGAATTCTTAAGGTCGGCAAAAGATGCACGGCACCCTTTGGCTACACCGGGGGTATATAAAATTCCTTGTAGTTGTGGACAGGTTTACATCGGTACCACAAAGAGAAGTGTGAACACCCGTCTTGTCGAACATAAGAGGAATTGCCGCCTAGGTCACACGGATAAATCGGCCGTAGCGGAACATGTTTACCAGGAAGGTGATCATGAAATAAAATTCAGCGAGACGAGCGTCATATCAAAAACCTCGCATTATTATGCACGCTTGTATAGAGAGGCTATCGAGATTGATAAACATCGTAATAATTTTAACAGGAAAGACGAAGGTGTTAAGCTGGATAAAATTTGGATGTCAGCGTTGCACCGCAAGCGTGACGATCGATTACTTTCAATCGAGAATGTTGGCATTACCAGAGACAATCTCATAGCCGACGCCACGTGATCGACAGTGGCGCCCTCTGTACTGCCTATATAATCAGCGCCTCCTCGAGTCCTCTTCGCAGTTCGCCGCTTTACCTCCGATGATGTCTCCCGCAGTCGGAGACGAAACGTTAGGAGACAGTTTTATACTTCGACCACGGCCTATCAGCCCGGAAGTTTTAAATGAAGTAACCTAAGGACATAACACACATCCATGCCCGAGGCAGTATTAGAACCTGAGTCCGCCTAGAACCGCTCGGCCCAACGGTCGGCTGGACAATGTATGTTAACACACGTAAAATCACGTAACTAGCGAGGAGATACTAAATAGAATTGGGGAGAAAAGAAATTTGTGGTGCAATTCGAATGAAAGAAGGGATCAGTTGATAGGACATATTCTGAGACGTCAAGAGATCACCAATTTAGTATTGGAGAGAAGTGTGGGGGGTAAAACTCGTAGAGGGAGACCAAGAGATGAATACAGCAAGCAGATACAGAAGCGTATAGGTTTCATTAGTTATTCGGAGATGAAGAGGCGTGTATTGGGCCGGCCTCGGCGGCCGAGTGGTTCTAGGCGCTTCAGTCCGGAACCGCGCTACTGCTACGGTCGCAGGTTCGAATCCTGCCTCGGGCATGGATGTGTGTGATGTCCTTAGTTTAGTTAGGTTTAAGTAGTTCTAATTTCTAGGGGTCTGATGACCTCAGATGTTAAGACCCGTAGTGCTCAGAGCCATTGGAATCATTTTGAGTTTGCATGGGGTAGAATACCATATGGAGAGCGGCATCTTCAGGCTGAGGACCACAACAAGAACAAAATTTACCACAAGTTTTTAGTTATTCACCAATGAATTTATTAACATTGGAGTAAGGGCTTAAACGAAACGGAACAGTATCTCAGGTTCGCGTAAACTTCTGATAAATTACGGAAAATCATCAGAGTTCCTTTAGCGCAAATTTGAAGTTTAAGTTCCATGCTTGCGAACTAATTAAATTCCGAGTGAATTACCACTGACAGAAAATAACCGCAGTAAAGTTTTGGAGCTCGCACTAGTTTACCTGCCGCTGAACATTCTAAATTTACAAGCTGAAAATATTTTACAGTATTTGCTAGCGACACACGCGAATTTCACAAGTCCGTGACTCATCACAGAACAATTTCGACACATTGGAGAGGCGACCTACTGCTGCTCATATGGTACACACTCTGTTTTCCAGATCTCATACCCGATTGCCGACCGACTCACAAGATCGGCGCCACATATTTAGATCTATGCCTTGACGTGAGTCAATAATACACATTTGTGACTTCCATAACGTACTTAGATTCCCTAGCTTTCTAAAGCTGTTCTTAGTTTTTCTATGATTTAAACCGTTCTCAGGTAAACGATACTTTGCAGTGTTCTGCTACTAAAAAATATAAACAATTAAAATTAAGTACATTCACATAACCTGTATCTATATTTGCCTTATAGTGCTGCCGCTATTTTATATTTCATTTATTATTCAAGTGCAAATTCAGGTTTTTAGGCGACGAATGCAAGCCTGATAGGTAACGCTTATAAAACATTTGCTCTGATAGGCCAATTACACTCACCAAGATCTATCCGTAGATACTTTGTTTATAAAAATTGCTTAAAACGTTGACGAAACATTAATTTTCAAAGTTCATATTATACATAAGACATTTAATTTACATAAAAAATAGCTTTAAAACTACACTTTGTATCGTGCGCTCATTTTCACCCATATATGCGTCTTAATTTTGTGTTTGTAGCCGTCTTACTGGCTTCTCTGCAACTAGCTGGGTACGAGTTTCATTGGATGAGTCTTATTTGGTATTTGTTCTAGAGATTCAATTGAGCCATGGCGATTACCCCTCCGTATTTCATGCCAACGGTCGGGTTTTCCCGAACACACGGCCAGAGCCTGCGTCTACGTAACCTGCGGTTTTGGTAATTCTCATACTCAGTGTGTCCGTCAGTCACTGAAGCTGAAAGCTGCCTCCAACTACTGACAACACGGCGACACCCCTGCAGCTACCGAGCGCTGCCTGGCTAGTCCTCCACGCCTCGTCAGCTGTCATAACACACTCTCCCTCTTGGCCGTGGCTCCTCTCTTCACAAACAGAAACAGCGTGCACAACAGCATGTCTTTTCAAGTTCATAGTCACCATTACCGCGCTGTACCATCTCAAACTTCATCTCAGCCACTTTACATCAATGTGCGAAAGTGGCTCCTCAAGATCAACATTCCAAAGTGCAGTCAATGATTACAGGACGACCCATTCAGATTTAGGTTTTCCGTGATTTCACTAAATCACTCCAGGCAAATGGTTCCTTTGTAAAAGCACGACCGATTTCCTTCCCCGTCCTTGACAGAGTCCGAGCTCGTGCTCCGTCTCTAATGACCTCGATGTCGACAGAACGTTAAACCCAATATTCCGTCCTTCCTTCTTCCCCGAGTTCTGACTTACCATCTGCAACCGCCCTCTCTGATCAACTACTCACAAGAATATCTCGAACTAATAATCTACAATAAAGTGACATAAAAATCGCATCTACTGATCATACAAGAATAAACAAATTTTGTATCTGAAACAGAAACGTTCATTTGTGGAAAAAAATTATTTACTACAAGCGTTATGTTGATCATGCATTGTTTGGTGGATGGTGTCAGAATGGTATTAACTACGTCCTTGACACAATAAAGAGGGCAAAAATACTCTTATAAAATTTAGTCTTTAGTATGTGAAAATAATGGTAGTATTAATTTTTTTTATATGAACGTTAGCAAAGAAAACAACGATCTAATCTTCTAAGTCCACAAAAAGCAACAACAGTACCTAATACATAGTTCTTCTTACCACCCAATAACGTTTAAGCTGCTTACAGAGCACTAATCTACAGAGATAATATACCACAGAACACATCATTTAATAAAGCCTGATTAACTCATCATGATTAAACAAACAGCTGCAAAGAAAGGTTTCGCTGCTGCACTGATTTAAAACTGATAAAGCCGGCCGAAGTGGCCGTGCAGTTAAAGGCGCTGCAGTCTGGAACCGCAAGACCGCTACGGTCGCAGGTTCGAATCCTGCCTCGGGCATGGATGTTTGTGATGTCCTTAGGTTAGTTAGGTTTAACTAGTTCTAAGTTCTAGGGGACTAATAACCTCGGCAGTTGAGTCCTATAGTGCTCAGAGCCATTTGAACCATTTTTTAAAACTGATAAAGAAAAGAAAATACAGCTACTCAACACATAAAAAATAAATACACAACTGGCTTACCACTGATTAGCAAACTTTCCACCAAAGTAGATAATATACTGAAACGTCAAAGAAAGAGGTATAGGCATGCGTATTCAAATACAGGGATAGTAAACAGGCAGAATACGGCGCTGCGGGCGGCAAAGCCTATATAAGACAACAAGTGTCTGGCTCAGTTGTTAGATCGATTACTGCTGCTACAATGGCAGATTATCAAGATTTTAGTGAGTTTGAACGTGGTGTTATAGTCGGCGCACGAGCGATGGGACATAGCATCTCCGAGGTAGCGATGAAGTGGGGATTTTCCCATACGACCATTTCACGAGTGCACCGTGAATATCAGGAATCCGGTTAAACATCAAATCTCCGACATCGCTGCGGCCGGAAAAAGATCCTGCAAGAACAGGAACAACGACGACTGAAGAGAATCGTTCAACGTGCCGGAAGTCCAACGACTCCGCAAATTTCTGTAGATTTCAATGCTTGGCCATCAACAAGTGTCAACGTGCGAACCATTCAACGAAACGTCATCGATATGGGCTTCACAGTCGAAGGTCCACTAATGTACCACTGTTGACTGCACGATACAAAGCTTTAGTCTTGCCTGGGCCCGTCAATACGGTCATTGGACTGTTGATGACTGGAAACAAGAGTTAAACACATCCTTTGGCCACCAAACTCCTCAGACAGGAACATTATTGAGCATATCTGGGATGCCTTGCAACGTGCAGTTAAGAAGTGATCTCCGTCCCCTCGTACTCTTTCGGATTTATGGACAGCCCTGCAGGATTTATGGTGTCATTTCCGTCCAGCAGTACTTCAGTCATTAGTCCAGTAAATGACACGTTGTATTGCGGTACTATTGCGTACTCGCGGGGGCCCTACCCGATATTAGGCAGGTGTACCAGTTTCTTTCGCTATTCAGTGTATATTCAAGATCGCTTTTACAACACAAAAAACGGACAGATGAATTCACACAACCTGGCACATAAGAATAATTTGTAATATATGTAAAAGCAATCCTGGGAGAGACTTTCAAACAAGGTGCAGTGAACACAAAAATGCCTAGCACACAAAAAAATTATTAATCAGCATTAGCTGCCCAGATTACAGACACTGGACACACTTTTCAGCATATGAAAAGTGGTCTTCATGTATTACCTGAAATGGCCAGTGGCGATCAAAAGAACTTGTATAAATAAATTGAAATTTTTCGTCATGGGCGCAGTACATGGTAATATGTTGCTCAATGACGGCTTACAATGTAATAGTGCAAATTACTTAAAAAAATTTTTAGTGTATAATAGTTGTACAATTCATAGTAAAAAGTGTGATGAATGTTTGTCCAATAACGCCAAAGGTAAATGGTGACACATAGTCCTATTGAAAATAAATAAATAAATAAAAAGAAAATGTAGAAAAATGTACATGTTGCTAAAAGCTGGAGTATTTCACTCGATAAACGACAGAGACGAGTTTCAGGCTAAGTTTTGTTTTTGGGATGTAACATACCTTTACCCAGGAGGGGAGACAACTGTTTAACACATCTGTAGTCATATAATTCTGGAAACAAACCAAGGACTTACCAGGTACAGGCCATGCAGAATCGTTTCTATACCGCTTTCCTGAAGTAGACCAACACGCTGCTAAGCATGTGATCGTTACGTTTCACCTCATCAGCATCTGCAGAGATGAAGAGGCAGGCACAGGACAGACCAGTGTGGAGGGCGGCGTTACATCAGTCTTCAGAACGAAGACCACAACAACGATAACAGCAACACGCATGCATGAACTGTTAGTCACGTACCCGTGCAGGCGGTGCTCAAAATGCCTCAAGTGCTACAGTGACATGTCCTGTGCTCATATGATGTATGTATAAATATTATTGCTGGTCTTGCATGGGAGTGAATTTGTGACCATATCGACGCATCGTTTATGGTGTCACGTATACTTATTTTCAGAGGTAGCGCCCCCCCCCCCCCCCCTCCCAAAGAAAAGTTGCAAAGGAATTCTGATACTCCTTGTATAATTTGGATACAGGACGAGTTTCAGTAGGGAAACTGTGACGTGGCAGTTGAGTTGTTTGGCATATCCCTAAGATGCTGTAAGGCTGATCCCTGGTGACCTACAGAGAAGGGAACCTCGCCGTAAAATCGTACAAACTTAAGAAAAGAAACAATGTCATGCAACGGAAATGTTTTATTAAGGGAAAAATAACTGGGGTACCCGAATCAAGTGTGAAGATATAGTTACCATGGATACATGGATACATGGATACATTAATGAAGAGGCTCATATACCTACAATAGAAGCAAGCTGTCAGTCTAACGATTTGATTTAATACCGTACAGCGTCAGCATATGAATTACCCAATGAGATAAATATGTGAACATTAAAAGAACGAAACAGCCAATCGTCCAAGAAAGGTCGGTGATTTAAACGAAGAACATGGAACAGTAGAATCGCTGAAGTGCACGATGAAAGTAAGACTGCGGATGTTAAAACTGTGCTCTTAATCGCTGATGAAAGTTAACTAGCCTTGTGTCTCCTTCGATCCGGTGGATGCATCTCCAGCTCATTCGTAGCACTGTTATACTTCGTGAATGTGGAAGTCGCTGACGGCACCTCAACCTCTGGTCTCAGTTCTAATACGGAGACATCCTTCTGTATGTCAGCAACACTCGTCTCATCAGTCACCTAGAAGCAACTGTTGTCTCATTGATCTACATCTACATTATACTCCGCAAGCCACCTGATGGTGTGTGGAGGAGGGTACTTTTTGCACCACTATCTGAGCCCTCGAGACCCGTTCCCCACGTGAATAGCCATGGGAAGAATGATTGGCGGTAAGATTCTGTATTGGCTCTAATTTCTCGAATTTTCTCTTCGTGGTCATTACGCGAGACGTATGTGGTGAGAAGTAATATGTTTTCAGACTCTTCCGGAAAGTGCTCTCTCGAGTCTCTCCGTGATGTACATCGCCTCTCTTGCAACGTCTGCCGGTGGAGTTTGTTGAGCATCTCCGTAATGGTCTCCAGCCGACTGAACCATCCCGTGAGGCAAATGGTCCGCCAGCATGATATAAGCCAAAGTACTATTATGTGTGTCCTGCTTGCCAATCGCTACTACCCCTATCACCTGATGGAGGCCATTTTGAACATCTGTTCTGACCTGGATGCGATGCAGCTCTGTGCTGCGTTCCGGGACGATTTGTTGTCGTCGCAAGCACACCATCCATTTCCGGACACATATTCATAGGATCTCTTTTTCTCCATATCCCGTCAGGTATCAGACAACGCACTTTGTCAGTTTTATTAACGTTGAACCTTTAGGGAGTAAATGCAATGTAGCATCCTGCCGCCGTGCAATAGTGGCAAAAATCTGACCAAGTCACAGAAGCGTAGGTGACGGTGATCGGGAAGGAAGGCCACGGGCGTTCGCCACAGAGAACAATCTTAGGCAATCGAGGACGAACATCTGGAAGGGAAAGAGATTTTCCAACAATGGGGACGTTCACACACCGTTTCTCAAGCGGTTCCGTGACCACGGAGCGGATTTCTATAGCCGACGAACTGAACGACTGGTAGAAAAATTTCCGACCGTTCTTTACAGACACTTGATGGCTATGCTAAAAAATAGTGCAATGTGTCTGCGTCACTTTGAAACGTAGTAAGGCACTCAACAAAGGTTACTCGGCCTACCTTAATAACTTATAACGTGCTTTTGGAAGTCCCCTCGCCTGTTTAAAACGGAGATTTCATTGGGCTTCATTGGCGCAAAACCGTTTTAACCTTCAATTCTGTCGGCCATTCGCCGTCCAGTTTGGCATACTAGATTCGATGTTACTTTCGCAGGACGTAATACTGCCAAGTAACACTGCTCGATGGACCATATAGGAACTGCTACAATAAAGCACAGAAGATAACTAAAAGAAATATGCAATGAGACGAACAGAAATGACATATTTATTCAAAGAGAATAATTATACTGAATTAGCCAGGATTTTTGAAGAGCCCCTAGGTACTACAAAAGACGGGACATGGTTCGTACTAGAGTGTTCGACTTGTTCTGATGGCAATGCAGCCTCAGCAACGTGTTCCCATGTTGATCACAAAGTTGGTTGAGGAGTTCTTATGGTAGGACCAGCGTCGTTGACAGCTGTTGGATTAGATGCATGTACACGCATCGCACATGTGGTCGATGGGATCTGAGTCGGGGGAAACGGCAGGCATGTCCATTCGCCGAATACCCTATCATTCCAAGACCTCCTCTATCCGTGCTGTTCGATGCCGTCGCGTGTTATCATCCATAAAAAGGAAGTCAGGGCCAAATGCACCCCTGGAAAGACGCACGTGGCGAAGGTGTTCGGTGTCAGAATAACGCTAACCTCAAAGATTTGGAGCTGAGTACGCCCTTGCGACTAACGCCTCTATGGATCACCAAAACGATCATGTGAGACAATGTTCCTGGGTACATTTCGTGTTCCCTTCTCTCACTATATCAGGGTTCGCCCAGAATCACCACTCAGAGTGCATCTGCTCTCATCCGTGAAGTGCAGGCGGCCACCTTCTCGTTGGTCCACTCCCTAAGCTTCCGGCATCACAGCAAACGGTGGAATCCTCTTAAGTGTACAGGTTACACATGGTGTGTGCTGGAAGCGATCTATTGACCCGATGAAAACAAAATTGGTTTGAAGCTAAGAGCGCTGAATAATACTTTTATTTCAGGTTGACCGGTTTCGACAGAAGCTTGCTGTCATCATCTGATCTTCGGAAAATTAAAATGCATTCGGAAATTTAAAATGCATATATATGAATCACATAGTGGGATCACATTTCACTAATGTTA
Source organism: Schistocerca nitens (assembly GCF_023898315.1). Taxonomy (NCBI): domain Eukaryota; kingdom Metazoa; phylum Arthropoda; class Insecta; order Orthoptera; family Acrididae; genus Schistocerca; species Schistocerca nitens. The sequence goes on along the minus strand of NC_064618.1, from coordinate 579,263,933 downwards.
AAGCGTAAGTACATTGGTTTGTCAGTAATGAAAAGATGAAAACATAAAATACACATAGCACCAAATGCATTCACTGGAACTCCTACCTTGATGTTATCACTGTATGACGGTATTTTTTACACCTATGTCACTCCTGCGCAAGCTTTTGGTGTAATGTGCATTTTATATTTTCGTCTTCTTATGCCGACAAACCAATGCACTTATGCTGTATCATTAGTGGAAGTTTCTCGCTATGTGACTGATATGTATGAACCTTAAATTTCCGAAAATGAGATGATGACAGCAAGGTTCGTAGAAACGTGTCATCGTGAAATACAAATATTATCTTGGCTTCAAAGCAATTTCATTTTCATCTCTAAAATGACGTTGTAATTGCACCCGCTGTTCAAAGTGGGTGTCTTCTTGCTTGCTGCACAGTGTAACGGTCGTCTGCTGCTGTAGTTGAGAGTGCCACGGAGACTGCAAGGGCGGTCTCTTTGCCCGACAACCACTATGTTATGTTCCGTGACGTCCAGCTTTCTGTTTACGTGTGGCAGACATTTGGCAACATTCTCCCTCACTTTCATTCATTTCTACCGATAGTTAATACCTATGTGTTACCATACTTTATCTATCTCGTTTTGCAGAGTAGTGTGTTAGTCAAATATTCGCCGAGACAATAACATGTATCCCCAAAGACTGGAAGATTGCTTGAGTGATGTAAATTTTTTAAAAAGGAGACAAAGTCCTGCGCAGTAGCTACAGGGGAATAAGTTTACTAGACTCAACATACAAGATATATGCTAAGGTCTTCACATGACTTAAAAACATAACGGAAGTAGTACAGCATAGGAACAAATGAGTTTTAGGAAAGGCTGCTCCACGATAGATGCAGTTTTTATTTTACAAGAGCTATTAAAAGAACTCAGAGAATATAATAAAGAAACACACGTTGCTTTTATCGATTTTTAACAAAGCTTTTTTGATAATATCAATAGGCAGAAACTTTGGGAGAGAGTGACTAATCGCGGATACCCCAAACATGTAATAAATGCGATAAAAAGTTTGAGTCGGAACGCGACTATCACTCTATATCTCCACGAAAATATGACTAATGAGATGGCAACTAACAAAGGAGCACGACAAGGCTGCCGTAACTTCACAACTTTAACATTTACGTACATCCATATATGGAAAACAGAACTTCAGAAAAGTATATGCGAAGACAGGAGGACTCTTTTAAACAAACTCTTTTAAATTACTTGCTATATGCTGACGACGCAGTGATCCTACCAGATAAAGAAGAGGACTTTCAGAAAGCAATTTACTTACTGAAAGAAATAAGCGCGACATTTGACATGGAGGTCCCAATAGAAAAATTTGAGACATTGGTCTTCGTGAGTAGAGTAAAAGATTTTAGAGCAAATGAAGCACTTCAGGTACCTGAGACGTGAGGTGGCACACGGTTGCAGCAAAGATATGGAATTTAAGCTTAATAAATTTAGTTGGGTATGTGGAACAATTAACAGAAAATTTAAAAACAGAACTAGGAAAGAACTCAAATTCTGCAAAACAGTTGCAGCCTTCACACTGCTGTACGGAAGCGAGACCCGGCTGCTTAGCAAAAAGCAAGAAAACCGTTTTCAGGCACAGGAAATGAAACTCCTGAGACGACTTAAAGGATGCACAATAGAAGACAGACTAAGGAATCAAGACATTGATGATGATGATGAAGTCCCATACTCCGTAACTGAGCGTAGGAGACCCGCACCGCCGTACTAGGCAAGGTCCTAGCGGAGGTGGTTTGCCATTGCCTTCCTCCGACCGTAATGGGGATGAATGATGATGATAAAGACGAACCAGCAACACCCAGTTATCTCGAGGCAGGTGAAAATCCCTGACCCCGCCGGGAATCGAACCAGGGACCCCGTGCTCGGCAAGCGAGAACGCTACCGCGAGACCACGAGCTGCGGACATTAGAGAAGAACTAAAAATTTTTAGTCTTACTGATAAAATTCTAGACTATAGGGAAAAAGGTAACGAACACCTAGAAAGAAGGGATAGGACAGATCCCCCTTAAAAACTAGAATGTACAGGGTGTTTCAAAAATGACCGGTATATTTGAAACAGCAATAAAAACTAAACGAGCAGCGATAGAAATACACCGTTTGTTGCAATATGCTTGGGACAACAGTACATTTTCAGGCAGACAAACTTTCGAAATTACAGTAGTTACAATTTTCAACAACAGATGGCGCTGCGGTCTGGGAAACTCTATAGTACGATATTTTCCACATATCCACCATGCGTAGCAATAATATGGCGTAGTCTCTGAATGAAATTACCCGAAACCTTTGACAACGTGTCTGGCGGAATGGCTTCACATGCAGATGAGATGTACTGCTTCAGCTGTTCAATTGTTTCTGGATTCTGGCGGTACACCTGGTCTTTCAAGTGTCCCCACAGAAAGAAGTCACAGGGGTTCATGTCTGGCGAATAGGGAGGCCAATCCACGCCGCCTCCTGTATGTTTCGGATAGCCCAAAGCAATCACAAGATCATCAAAATATTCATTCAGGAAATTAAAGACGTCGGCCGTGCGATGTGGCCGGCACCATCTTGCATAAACCACGAGGTGTTCGCAGTGTCGTCTAAGGCAGTTTGTACCGCCACAAATTCACGAAGAATGTCCAGATAGCGTGATGCAGTAATCGTTTCGGATCTGAAAAATGGGCCAATGATTCCTTTGGAAGAAATGGCGGCCCAGACCAGTACTTTTTGAGGATGCAGGGACGATGGGACTGCAACATGGGGCTTTTCGGTTCCCCATATGCGCCAGTTCTGTTTATTGACGAAGCCGTCCAGGTAAAAATAAGCTTCGTCAGTAAACCAAATGCCGCCCACATGCATATCGCCGTCATCAATCCTGTGCACTATATCGTTAGCGAATGTCTCTCGTGCAGCAATGGTAGCGGCGCTGAGGGGTTGCCGCGTTTGAATTTTGTATGGATAGAGGTGTAAACTCTGACGCATGAGACGATACGTGGACGTTGGCGTCATTTGGACCGCAGCTGCAACACGGCAAACGGAAACCCGAGGCCACTGTTGGATCACCTGCTGCACTAGCTGCGCGTTGCCCTCTGTGGTTGCCGTACGCGGTCGCCCTACCTTTCCAGCACGTTCATCCGTCACGTTCCCAGTCCGTTGAAATGTTTCAAACAGATCCTTTATTGTATCGCTTTTCGGTCCCTTGGTTACATTAAACCTCCGTTGAAAACTTCGTCTTGTTGCAACAACACTGTGTTCTAGGCGGTGGAATTCCAACACCAGGAAAATCCTCTGTTCTAAGGAATAAACCATGTTGTCTACAGCACACTTGCACGTTGTGAACAGCACACGCTTACAGCAGAAAGACGACGTACAGAATGGCGCACCCACAGACGGCGTTGTCTTCTATATCTTTAACATCACTTGCAGCGCCATCTGTTGTTGAAAATTGTAACTACTGTAATTTCGAAAGTTTGTCCGCCTGAAAATGTACTGTTGTCCCAAGCATATTGCAACAAACGGTGTATTTCTATCGCTGCTCGTTTAGTTTTTATTGCCGTTTCAAATATACCGGTCATTTTTGAAACACCCTGTATTAATTGCCACCGGCCGGAGTGGCCAAGCGGTTCTAGGCGCTTGAGTCTGGAACCGCGCGACCGCTACGGTCGCAGGTTCGAATCCTGCCTCTGGCATGGATGTGCGTGATCTCCTTAGGTTAGTTAGGTTTAAGTAGTTCTAAGTTCTAGGGGACTGATGACCTCAGATCTTAAGTCCCATAGTACTCGGAGCCATTTGAACCATTTTTATTAATTGCCAAGGAAGAAGCGAGAGAGAGGAAGACCCTGGCAACGATCAGTACCGTAATAGGCAGTTTCGCCTAGTACCTGAAGAGAAGAAGAAGAAGAAGACAATGACATGTTTGCGTAGGACATATTACGGGAATCAAGGAAGCCGGAAACTATCGCTCACCTAGGGGATAAAAAAAGCATTGGCATTAGGATGGGAGAGAGAAGGAAGTCTCTCGGCTTAAGCTGTCGGATGTGCACTGTCATGTTTTCCCGGTGGCTGTTGCCGGGGGTCACCTAATACAATTATTACGATGTATGCAAATAGTGCGCAGCGAGCGAGCAGCGGCGACCTTGGCGGCGTGGAGGCGCGGTACCCGGTGCCGGCCGGCCGAGACACGTGAGCTCGCGGCTGCCGGCTGCTCCGCGGCGCGCCGTGGGCTGGGGTGGGGAGGCTGGCGCTGGCCCACAGCCTTCCAGTCTGCGCGCAGCGGCCGACAGAGCCAGCGGGAGTGCGACAGCCAACAGCGTATGCTAAGCGATGGGCGCAGCCTGGTGCAGGGAGCGCGCCGCGCATGCGCACGACTCCAAGTCGCCGCTGGACCGCGTCATCGTCTCCTGCGTCGACAAGGTGAGGTCCCAGCGCCGCTCGTCCCGCAGATGGAACCTGGGAGTTATCTCTGGACGGCTACGTGGATTTCCTTCCCCACGGGTTTTGGTGGAGCATCGCAGTCTGCCCAACTGTCTGAACGATTGTTGTTAGGAAAGTGTTCGATGGAATTATGTCGCCCACAAAACGCTGCGGGACATATTTTGTAACTACAAACTCTCCGTCTGTTGTATTCAAATCTAAAGATTCCATCTAGATCGTGTGTCTGTTCTATAACGATTTTGTTGTTGAATGAAACGGCTATTCAAGTATCTACAGAATCCAAGCTTCACTGTAGCTCAATGCAAGCTGTTTGCTCCCGATAACTGGCTGGTTTCAGCCGGTTCTTAGGAGGAACGTAAGGACGTAACACCTCCAATAGATTCGTGCCTGATAAACCACGGCAATGTTCCAGACAACAGTCGGTTACTTCGCTGCTGAATTCGAAGGGAGAGAAAATTATCTTCCACTATGTTGTTTACAGAATGCCTATAAGTGCAGAAAGAAATGTTAATACCCGCCAGGACGGTGACAGTATAATATTAAAAATGAGTGAAGGGTGTAAGAAGTTTGTTCCTAACGGCATAAACAGTTCACTGTACTATTGCAACTGTGATGTGTATTACCTGAATTTGATGGCTAACTACACATCTTATAAAGCTCTGTACAAGTGAGGAAGAAAGGTCGGTTTACCTTTTAACATGTCTTCTTCGTTGCGACCGTGAAGGATTGAGCACTATAAATGTGTAAGAGGAATTCGGTTATGGATTTGCCGATAGGACCATCGAGCATTCGGGCCAAGTATTTGGGAAATCGCACAAAACGAAATCCTTGAGTGGACGAAGTTCTAATATTGTTCTTGCCAGATAACACATCCTCTCTCAGCCATTTCTCAATTCCCGTCCTTCATACGTTACAATAGATAGCTGCACCAAATGACACACGAGTGAAACCGCTTTTATACTTTTCGTTGGCAAGCTTCCGACTGGTTTGATGCTGCTTGCCAAGATTTCTCTCTTGTGCCAATCTCTTCATCTCAGAGTACCGTCTACATCCACCGTCCTCAATTACTGATCTACAGGTTATTCCCTGATATCTTAAGTCCTTTGTTTTAGTCAAATTTTTTCCACATATTGATTTCATCGCCGATTCTATCGACAGCCTCCACATTAGTTACGATTGGATTCTCAGGAGGTGTCTGTAACGCCACATCTCAAATGCTTCGATTTTCTTCAATTATGGTAAAGAAGTAAATTCTAGAACAGAATAAAGCTTGTGATCTCCAAAGCCTATACAGCTGGAGCTTTTTACGCAAATTTTTAGTGATTCAAGTCACTGTTGTCTTACATACGCATACCGTTTCATGCGAGTGCGGCTGGGTATTATCCACCGCTGGATTTCACTTAATCGAGTATCTGACGCGAGGCTGAATATTGGTATTGGATATTCGGAAATAAGGTCTAATCCATTCCTAAGATGGGATATATGTGGCGGTGTTTTGAGGAGTTTGAGAAACCAGGCTAAATTTTGCTTGTCGCTTGACGCAATGAACAGCACTCCATAAACAAATATATATAGTACAGAAGTAAACAGAGATCTTTTGGAATTGTTTTACAGAGAAAAACATACTGTAAGCTAAGAACAAATTCAAAAGAAAGGTGGAAACTGTGTAAGTCGTGCGAACCGCTAACATTTTCTTCTGAAGGGAAGTAAGGCAGCTTTCGACTGTTCCGTGAGAAGATTACCTCCTGCCTGCGGCCGCTGCTACGGTTCGCTTGTCGTAAACCTGTGACGGAGACGGTGGTTACTGAGTAATCTCGGGCTGCCACTCTCATGCTGTTTTGCGGTTGCAACCACAAACTAGCGCGCAAGGCGTTTGTTCTTGAAGTTGGTGCTGCCAGAGGACGTGGCTATTTCTCACATTGTAGGTAATATTATTACTACAAAGAATTAAGAGGTGATTAGAACTCGTATCAGGCCGTTTGAGGTAGCTTTTAATACGTCTCTAGAAGATGCGAGACTGCGCAAGAAGGAAGGAGGAAACAGTGTGTATTGTTAGGGTGAGCTATTATCAGGTAAACATGGAGACGTCAGTTTTATGTGGTGTTTATGGTTCAAATGGCTCTAATCACTATGGGATTTAACATCTGAGGTCATCAGTCCCCTAGACTTAGAACTATTTAAACCTAACCAACCTAAGGACATCACATACATCCATGCCCGAGGCGGGATTCGAACCTGTGATCGTAGCAGCAGCGCGGTTCCTGACTGTAGCGCCTAGAACCGCTTGGCCGCAGCGTCCGGCTGTTGTGTTTATAATCGTGCACTGAAATATGAAGTAGAGGGTGAAAACTCTGTCAGGACGAGCTGGATGCTTCCTACACACACAAACGCTCGCGCGCTTTGTATTTTACTAAGTGTGAAGCGCGGAGATGTATGACAAGGATGATTATGACGAGGCTCTGTTGTGGATTGTGTTGTCATAGATGGAAGGACGCAACAGAGGATGCTCAAACCATGTACCTGCACATAGTTTGGCCGGCCGGGGTGGCCGTGCGGTTCTAGGCACTACAGTCTGGAACCGCGGGACCGCTACTGTCGCAGGTTCGAATCCTGCCTCGGGCATGGATGTGTGTGATGTCCTTAGGTTAGTTGGGTTTAAGTAGTTCTAAGTCCTAGGGGACTGATGACCTCAGATATTAAGTCCCATAGTGCTCAGAGCCATTTGAACCATTTTGTACATAGTTTGCTACTCTCGACCAGCAAGAAGAGAGCTGTCGGCACTTGGGTTCCTTTTACTCCTTACCGAATAAGCGCAATTCTTGTAAGAGAATTTCAATAGTTAACGTGATTATTCCATAATATAATACTGAACTTAAAACATATCACTCGATGAAAGCAAATAATTGAAAAATTTCGCTTCATTAATAAACCTTCCTAATAACAGTGGTATGTTGTGTTAGGTCTAATCTAGGACTCATCTTTAGCTTAATTTTATTGTGTAAGGGAAATGGGGATTTATGTCACGTTACATTACACGTTGAAATAAGCTGCTTAATAGGCTGTACAAGTTTCTATTATTTTATTGCTGGCCTAGTAGGAGAAAATCTTATGTGCTAAAATAACGAAGTCCCTGAGAATGGGAATATACCCATTACCAGTTCGGAAACAAAGTAGAAATTAGGTATTACTGTCGTTTGGGCAGATTGTGTCAATGTCTGTACGGTAACACAAAATGTTGTAGTATTTTCAAGCTGTGGAGTAACACACGCGCAAGAAAAAGTGGCCTCCATATGAAGTGATATTTAATTTTCCCAAAGTGAGACATCGCTTCAATACTTTCTTCACGAATACACTTCACTACTTCAAAGTACGTCTGTGTCGTAACAAGAGAGGCAGAGGGAGAGAGTGAGAAAGTCGTAAAAGATACTGTATAGTGGACAATGTGCGCGTATGCGATCCATTATTTTCGGTTCTCTTAGTGTCGTCACTATTTCTTGTAAATACGGGCATTACACCTGATACGAAAAATCCACATTCGCGATGAACACAGTGCACAAAAGCTTGTAATGACATGCCGTCCGACCGACAAGTGTTCTCGGTAAGAAGACGGAAGTGTGTTGCGCTGTGAGAACGAAGGAATTCCTGGGCGGCTACGGTTCCGTCAAGGTCGCCGAGGGAAAGTGGAGCGCGTCACAGCGCCACGGGAAGGAATGCCGCACGCCGACCCAACACGTGTTGGTCCATCTCAGCCGCTGAGCCGGCGGGCAGGGATGCTTGCCGTAAGGACCAATCAACATGACTAGAGTTGCTCTCTAGCTACGAGCTGGTCCTCCCGACCTGTCTTCGGTGAACCCAAACATTGTCATTCTACATGTACATGTATACTCCGCAAGAGGTGGGTACTTCGTACCAAATTATCGATTTTGTGTACTACTCCACTTATGCATTGAGCGAGGGAAAAGCGCATTTGTTTGTGCCCTGATATCTCTCATTTTATGCTCAAGGTCTCTACACAAGATATATTTATTTATTTATTGCTTATTTAGCCTGACCAGAGAGATCAGATTACATTAGATTAATTATTCATTCCATAGACCCATAAAATAGGGAATCCTCCTGGGTGTGGAACATGTCAGATAAACACATTACAAAAATGTAATTAGAAAAACTTGAGTTTCATTAATTTTAATGATCCTCAGTCAATAAACAGTAAAATTATGTACATGAATTAAATTTAAACTCCTAATATTTACAGGTTTAATACTTACATCTGCTTTCATTAAATCCATCATTCAGACATTTGCTAGTTTCTTGGCTATTACAACCAAGTATTGTCAAAAATTAAAGATTGGGGCCTTGTGGCCCTCTCTTATATCTGACGAGTAACAGCGCATACCAATTGTACTAAAAAACATTCACAGTAATTACAATAATAATAACTGACACTAATAACATTAAAGAGCATTAAGAATGACATTGGTTAATTTAGCAAATTCGAGGCCGTGTTTAACATTACCAGTAGAGGAAGGGGTAGTGAAGGAGGAGAAGACTGAATTGCTGTTAAGAAAGAGCAGAATTTAACGAGAGAACTCTGTAGACTAGGGGGTGGGAAAAGTTATGGGGAAAGGGTTTTGGCGAGAGCGAGCTGCAGACAAGTACATACAGGTTGAGTCAGTAACTATTGCCACCAAGAATAACTCCCAAAGTATGATACGAGCTGAAATGTTTGTGGAACAAAAGTTGCATGGGACACTGGGGGGATGTTGGTTTCTTGTTGGTAGGTAGGGTCGCTTCAGAGATACGTAGGTCAAATTTGTTTTTTTAAAATTTGATGCTATAGTTTGGTACCTATTTTCTGATAGCGGCTATCGAGCCGAATCCAATGACGAGTGATAGCAGGGTCTTTGAAGGTCAACGAAGGTCAAAAAGGTGGCATGAACGTCCATTTACAGAAGGTGTTCGAAGTGACGACCATTGGTATCAATGCAGTGCTACAATCTTCTTATCACGGATTGAGTGGTATTCCTGATCACTTAGGTACTTGTCGAAGAACATGCTCTGACAATTCTCTCTCGTATGTCGTTCAAATAGTAAATATTCACCGAATACGCCGTATCCATCTAATGTGCCATTGACATGTAAACACCATTCGACGGTTTCGCAATACAACACTATTAGGAACGGTAAGGCTAGTATCGTCGATTCAAGCGAATGTGAATGATGTATTCCTTCGAAGAACAAGTCGATATGCTTCTCATTTACGGATAATGCCAACGAAACTCAGTGAGAGCTAGCAACATATACGTTGAAAGATGTCCTCAACGTACTCACCCTACACGTCGCACATTTAAATATGTGTATGATAAATTGAGAACAACTCGATCTTTAACGCATCGGAAACATATCCGGCAAAGGAAAGTTACTATCGAGGAAATGCAAATTGGTACTCTTTCCACAGTGGTTTCAGATCCATGTGATATGCACGTCAAATCGCAAGGGACGCTGGCATGAGCCAGAGTAGTGTTGTTCGTGTTCTGCATCACCATAAATATCATCCTTACCAATCAGTCTAGACCAAGAATTAACTGGTACCGACTCTATGCGTCGCATTGAATTCTGCCGATGGGCTCAACTTCAGATTCAGACGGATGACACATTTATTAATTTCATTTTATTTACTGACGAGGCTACATTCACGAACCATGAAAATGTTAATTTGCATAACATGCATTACTGTGCAACTGAAAATTCATGTTGGCTGCGGCAAGTTGCACACCAAAAACCGTGGGCGGTGAATCTATGGTGTGGGATTCTGGATGACAGAATTATAGGGCCCTATTCCATCGAAGGAAATCTTAATGGTAGGAAGTACACCACATTTCTGCATGAAACATTAGGTCTGTTATTGGAAGAAATAGTTTTAGGAACAAAGAACACAATGTGGTATCAACATGATGGGTGTCCGGCACATTTATCGCTGATGGCTAGAAGTGAGTTGGAGAGACAATTCCCAAATCGTTGGACTGGACGCGGAGGAGATGTGTCGTGGCCGGCTCGTTCTCCAGAACTGACGGCTCTGGATTTTTTCTTGAGGGGATTCGTGAAAGACATTGTTTGTAAAGACGTTCCAACTACACCTGAAGATATGAGAGACAGAATTGTCAGAGCATGTGCTTCGATAAGTGCCGATGTGATGAGGAATACCACTTAATCTATGATAAGAAGATTGCAGCACTGCATTGATACCAACGGTCATCACTTCGAACACCTGTAAATGGACGTTAATGCCACCTTTGTGATCTTCGTTGACCTTCGAAGACCTTCCTGTTACACATCATTGGATTAGTCTCGATAGCCGCTATCAGGAAATAAGTACCAAATTATAGCACCCCATTTAAAACAGCGAAGTTGACCTTCATATCTCTGAAGCGTCCCCACCTAGAAAAAAAAACCCACATCATATTATGGCCCCCGTTGTCCCATGCAACTTTCGTTTCACAAACTTTTCAGCTCCCACCATGCTTTCGAAGTTATTCTTGGTGGCAATAGCTAGTGACTCGGCCTGCAAAAGAGATAGCTGTGGTACCATATCATCCGTCATTAATTGTCTTTTAAAGTTTCAAAGGAATTTAATTTCTCTGATTATTGAGAAAGATAGTTCCAAGGTCGAGTCCATGATACAGAAAATGACTTAGAGAACGTGGCAGTGTTTTGTAGTGGCCCAGGGAATATTTTACTCTGTATACTAAGTTGACAATAGAAAGATTGCACAGTCTTCTTCGTATACGGGTTCTCTAAAGTTACGATAACTAAGTTTTGTCTCTTCCGATGATTACTATTTAAAGCCCAACGAACCTTTCTAATGCACTTTCACTATATCAACCTGTTTTGGTCCTAACAGAGCGTCTCTGAATTCGTTAGATGTCTGTTGTCATGCCGACTTGAGGTCCAAGTAATCTGTCATTTCTGTTCCCTAATATCAATTTGCTTCTCAGTACTGTTAAATACACTCCTGGAAATGGAAAAAAGAACACATTGACACCGGTGTGTCAGACCCACCATACTTGCTCCGGACACTGCGAGAGGGCTGTACAAGCAATGATCACACGCACGGCACAGCGGACACACCAGGAACCGCGGTGTTGGCAGTCGAATGGCGCTAGCTGCGCAGCATTTGTGCACCGCCGCCGTCAGTGTCAGCCAGTTTGCCGTGGCATACGGAGCTCCATCGCAGTCTTTAACACTGGTAGCATGCCGCGACAGCGTGGACGTGAACCGTATGTGCAGTTGACGGACTTTGAGCGAGGGCGTATAGTGGGCATGCGGGAAGCCGGGTGGACGTACCGCCGAATTGCTCAACACGTGGGGCGTGAGGTCTCCACAGTACATCGATGTTGTCGCCAGTGGTCGGCGGAAGGTGCACGTGCCCGTCGACCTGGGACCGGACCGCAGCGACGCACGGATGCACGCCAAGACCGTAGGATCCTACGCAGTGCCGTAGGGGACCGCACCGCCACTTCCCAGCAAATTAGGGACACTGTTGCTCCTGGGGTATCGGCGAGGACCATTCGCAACCGTCTCCATGAAGCTGGGCTACGGTCCCGCACACCGTTAGGCCGTCTTCCGCTCACGCCCCAACATCGTGCAGCCCGCCTCCAGTGGTGTCGCGACAGGCGTGAATGGAGGGACGAATGGAGACGTGTCGTCTTCAGCGATGAGAGTCGCTTCTGCCTTGGTGCCAATGATGGTCGTATGCGTGTTTGGCGCCGTGCAGGTGAGCGCCACAATCAGGACTGCATACGACCGAGGCACACAGGGCCAACACCCGGCATCATGGTGTGAGGAGCGATCTCCTACACTGGCCGTACACCACTGGTGATCGTCGAGGGGACACTGAATAGTGCACGGTACATACAAACCGTCATCGAACCCATCGTTCTACCATTCCTAGACCGGCAAGGGAACTTGCTGTTCCAACAGGACAATGCACGTCCGCATGTATCCCGTGCCACCCAACGTGCTCTAGAAGGTGTAAGTCAACTACCCTGGCCAGCAAGATCTCCGGATCTGTCCCTCATTGAGCATGTTTGGGACTGGATGAAGCGTCGTCTCATGCGGTCTGCACGTCCAGCACGAACGCTGGTCCAACTGAGGCGCCAGGTGGAAATGGCATGGCAAGCCGTTCCACAGGACTACATCCAGCATCTCTACGATCGTCTCCATGGGAGAATAGCAGCCTGCATTGCTGCGAAAGGTGGATATACACTGTACTAGTGCCGACATTGTGCATGCTCTGTTGCCTGTGTCTATGTGCCTGTGGTTCTGTCAGTGTGATCATGTGATGTATCTGACCCCAGGAATGTGTCAATAAAGTTTCCCCTTCCTGGGACAATGAATTCACGGTGTTCTTATTTCAATTTCCAGGAGTGTACTTATACGATGCAACGCCCTCAAGATGTTCATCATCCATCCAGTAATCGGCTACTACCGGATTGTATTGCTGTGTGCATGATCTAATATTTATCCATTGCACCAAACGAAGTTTTTGACCAAGTCTTTCAATATTTCCTTGCGATCGTGTAACGACGATATTTTCCTCTAGACAACAGCATTGTCAGTGAATAATCTCTTAGTGCTGCCGATCCTAACCAACAAACAGTTCGTGTACATTGAGAACATTTGAGGTATTATTACGCTGCCTTCGGGCAAACCAACTGCTACTTTCATTCGTCAGGCATAACACGATGGGTTCTATTAATTAAATGTTTTTCCAGACAGTCATATATGTCCGAAGTTAGTAGTCGAGCCAGTAACAAATTTCCGAAGTTAGTAAAAAAAAAATGGTTCAAATGGCTCTGAGCACTATGGGACTTAACATCTGTGGTCATCAGTCCCCTAGAACTTAGAACTACTTAAACCTAACTAACCTAAGGACAGCACACACATCCATGCCCGAGGCAGGATTCGAACCTGCGACCGTAGCGGTCGCTCGGCTCCAGACTGTAGCGCCTAGAACCGCACGGCCACATCGGCCGGCTCTCCGAATTTAGTAGTTGATGCTGTAGTAAATCTACGAAGACGGGATCTACCTGTTCCCCTGCAAATGTTGTTTGCAAGATGTACAGTATGAATTCCAGCTGCGTTTCGCATGAGTTGATTTTATAGAGAAGCTTTATTTCCTGCAGTGATGTCATAATGTTTGTGGTTGGGACGTGCTCTAGAATCCTATAACACTCGAATGTCAGCAGTATTGCAGTATAAATATGTGCGTCCGATATTTTCGCTTTATTGTACGCAAGAGTTACAAGAGCTCTTTCTCAGTTACTTGAAACTCTTCGCTGCGCGGGAGATTCTCGATAAATATGGAATAACAAAGTAGGTAATTCCACTGCATATTCATTGTACGAGGGTTATTTCATAAATAATGCACACTAATTTCTTTTTATTTACAATTTTTTCAGTATCTCTTTACAATCCTTCAGTATAGTCTCCCTGCTACTCTGACTGAATCCCAACTTCTCGGAAGCTTTATTATTTCATCCAGGAAAGTACTTCTGTTCATCTGTCGAATGGTTCCGGCAACGGTGGTAGAAAGCTCTTCCAGAGAAAGATAACGACTTCCATTTCGTGAACAAGTCAGTCTCGTTGACTCGTGTTCGGGTTGTAGGGAGGATGCGGCAACATTTTCTATCAGTATTCGCCTAGTTTTTGGGCTACAATATTGCCAATATGCGGGCGAGTATTGTCGTGGAGAATGAGTGGCCAAATCTCGAGCAGATGAGGTTGAGTTGTGTGCATTTTTCTGGACAGGTTGAGCATGAATTTATGATGATACACTGCTGTGACATTTGTTTCACGTGGGACTCCACGCTGTTGGAGAACTGGAATGACGTGGTTGCGCAAAAGACACTCGTAGCGCTTACCAATGACGGTACAGGTAACAGGACCGAAAGCACCTGTCTCTTCAAAAACGTAAGGACCTATGATAAATGATGCTGTAAACCCGCACCACACAGTGACCTTTTCAGGATGAAGTGGTACTGGTTAATTTGCGTGTGGATTATCCGTTGCCCATATTCAGCAATTTTGTGTATTGACATATCCTATCAGATGGAAATGGGCTTCGTCTGTCTACAAATTTTTCTGCGGCCAGTCATTGTCCACTTCCATGCGAGCAAGAAATTCTATACCAAAGGTCTCTCTTGCTGGCAGGTCAACAGGACATGAGTAATTTTGAACGGATAGCAAAGAAGGACGTTTCGTAGGATTTTACGCAATTCTCCGTACACTACATGTTTCCACAGTATCACTCGTCTCCTCCTTCATTGCTGTGGCCCCTGCTTCCACTGACGTCGAATCAATTCGTTTCCTCCCTCTACCAGGTTGCACACCAAAAGAACCCGTCTGTTGGAATTTCCGTATCATTTTCTCCAGACCCACGGCAGTCAACGGACCAATGCCTTTTTTTCAAACCCTTCAGTGTCCGGATCTTCTGCAGGGCGACGTGTGCACGGTCATCATTCTTGTAAAACAGCTTTACAAGCAGAGCGCGATCCTGCATTGAGACAGTCATGGCGCACATCGCAGACGCGAAAGGAGGAAAAGCCGTGTACCCGGATTGTTTATAACAACTTCAGTGGGTAATGCGCATGACGGGTGTTTTCATTTACGCATTGTGACACATACAGCGCCATCCATTGATCAATTTTCACATAATTTTTTTTCTTCTGTTATATGTTTTCCCTCTTCTCCGATAATATTTCGTTACAATTTGACGTCATTCTGAGAAGTGGTCTTACTTCTACAGCGTTTTGAAAGTTTAATTTTAGTTATAATCACCCTGTACATAAGAGCAAGCAATATATTTGTTATCTCTAGCCGGCCGGTAGGACGAGCGGTTCTAGGCGCTATAGTCTGGAACGGCGCGACCGCTACGGTCGCAGGTTCGAATCCTGCCTCGGGCATGGATGTGTGTGATGTCCTTAGGTTAGTTAGGTTTAAGTAGTTCTAAGTTCTAGGGGACTGATGACCTCATAAGTTAAGTCCCATAATGCTCAGAGCCATTTGAACCTTTTTTTTTTTTGTTATCTCTTCTATGAACATACGCTGTCGTAATTTCTCTCCTGCAGCGTCAGCAACTGGAGTTGGTTGGTCGTCTTCATGTCGCTTTTGTGATTTCTAAAAGAACATCAAATGAAACGCACTGCTCTTGTTCGGATCTTCCCTACTTCCTCCATCAGTCGTACCTGGTACGGATCACATAAGGTCGAGCAATATTGAGGCATTGGTCGAACGAGGCTTTTGTAAGCTGCCTCCCTTGTTGATGGACTACATTTCCTAGGTGGTTTTTAACGGTCACTAGTTGCTCCAAGTTGTACAGCAGAGCAAAAATTGCGGTCGCGCTGCACTCCGAAGGGGTCAGATCACGTTCAGTGGGGTAGCAACCCCACGAAGTACTTGTAGGGGGGTTGAGACGCCCAGGGGGTGACAGCAGGCTCTGAAGTTGTAAAGAACGTCCACCCATTGCTCATAGCTCTACGAACTCTTGTTTTCGACCGTCCTAAGCGAAGGGGTGGTTTCATTGACTCCCTTTATGCCATCGATTGAGACGTTTTCGTGTCGATTGTGAGCGACGATGTGTCTGAAATATATTCCTCAGCCATCAATAAGAAAACCGCGTGATTTCAACTCTCGTTGTAGCGGTTGTGTCTCCCACGGCTGAGGCCTCAAAAGAAGGGGTGAAATGTGGACAAGAGGGTGTGTGACGACCTTCCCATCGTGCCTGGAAGTTTGGGCAGAACTGCGATGAAATCTGGTGCCAGTGAGCCCGAGGGTGACGTCGCAGGGCGCCACGCTTTAGCACTTACAGACGAAGGTTTTGGCATATTTGAACCAAATTTCAAACTTATGCGTCCGACTGGGTACAATTACAAAAAAGTAATCCTTCAATTTTGTTGCGCATTGTAGAAAGCGGTGCTCTTTTTAAGGAATTTACCGTTGACGTAAGATTGTTTTGAATGTTTCATGCCAAAAAGTGAGTTCTTTCCAGTTATTCCTTGCCTGCGGTGAGACTCACTTGCATGCTCACGTGCAAACGAATATCGACTAACGAGCTTTTCCTGGATATTATTTGTTCTAATGTTTCACGGAGACAGTAGGATATTTCAACAAGTTAGTGGTGTCGGAAATGCAACAAGTTATCGGTGTCTGAAATGCGGTTGCTAATCATTACATGCTCCCTAACACTGTGGCTCACAGCCCTTGTCCTCTACTGCTTTTCCATTTCTTCCCGACAGTCAAATACGTTTTGCAGAACAAACGTCGAAGGTACCGCCCATTGTCTGCAGTGCTGTTGCACTTGGCTCGACGTCATGCTGACAAGTGTGCGCTGATGATTCGCACTTGGTGTGTAACAGGCTGGCAAACTATTTTCCCGTCACCAGAAGACTGCGGTCTAAATGGGACTTCACGAGTGACAAACAGCCGTCTTGTTCCAGAGAGCCCAGTTTCTCTCGGGTACAGGGGCGCGCTCTGCAGCTGCGAAGTTTATGTCTGACTTGTACGAGTACTAGGAGAAGTAGAGCCGCAAGTATTGAATGGCAGAATTCATTACTGATGTTTTCAGGAATGTTTGATTTACGTTAACGCATTGTGATTCAGTGTCGAACTTACTGGGTATGCATCTTATTGTTTTAAAGTCCAACTGAGAATACTTCACAGTTTATAGTAATAAAACAGCGGTTCCGCATACAAATGACTATTTCCCAACACTTTTTTCCATTAGTAATTAGTCATGTTTCCATAAACCAGGGGCGTAACTAGACTGCACCGACTGGAGCTATGTCTCTGGGTCTCCGAAGGCAACGAACCAATAAATGCGCTAAACAAAAGAAAAAAAAGATAATGAAAAATTTAAAAGGAAATTTAAAGTGCAAAAAAAGAAAAAGAGAAAATCCCACATCCGTTGAATTTTCGCAGGTTCCGGAGCATTTTGGTACTCAAAACGTAGTTCTGAACGTGGAAAAGTTTTCCTGTTACTAAAAGAATGATTTCTAATAAAATTGTTTGTTTTTCTATTATGATAGAATTAATCTTCGATAGTGAGCAGTACTTGTTAAGGGAAACAATCTAAGGACGAATTTTTGTTTCGGGTGTTGATATATGGAAAAAATGTTTTGCTTTTGAAAATCTAACTACAGTTTCAAAAATAACACATTTTTCAAAAACATTTTTCCTACTTACACTTTTTGGGCCAAGTGGAGGAAGTTAGGCGGAAAGAGATATAAGACTTGTACAAAGGGGAGGGACCGTCGGACGACATGATAAGAGAAATGGGACACAGGGGATACAGTATGAGAGTTAGAGTTTAACAGAGCTTTGGAAGACTTGCAACTGAATAAGGCGGAAGGCACAGATAAGATTCCTTCGAAATTACTAAAATAATTTGGGGAAGGTAGGAACTAAACGACTATTAAAGCTGATTTGTAGAATGTATGAATCTAGAGACCTACCATGAGACTTCCAGAATAATGGCATCGGCACAAACCCAAAGATAGCATAGGCAGGTAAGGGCGACAACTATCGCACAGTTGGATTAACATATCACGCATTCAAGTTGCTGGGAAGAAGAGTTTGACACCGGGAGAGCAATTTGTGGAGGGCCACATCGAACCAGTCAGAAGAATGACGATAAGAAAAGGACGCCATTTATGGTGCAATATATGGGGCTTGGCCTCAGAAACCAAATGCCTGTGTTTGGGATCCTGTCGTAAATCTTTTATGGAGCTGTGGAAGGTCTGAAAATCTTTAGAATAGTTGTTTCTGAAGTTGTAATGACGCATGTGGTAGTAGGTGAAATAAAATCCGTGCAGGTTCCACTGTTTTTGTCTGTCATCACTGGTAGTGCTTCAATACTGTGTTCGTTGTACCCTAAATGCCTTTTACAGACGGCCTTACTCTTCTCAATAAGGACTAAGACAATCAAATAGTACTTAAAGGATCCCAAAAGAAAACACACACTCTTTGTTTGGGGAATCATACTTTGCGTAGTCAGTCAACGAGCGGCATTCGGAGTGTATTAATAAAAAAACCTCATTGCCGTGTCTGCACTATATTTACGACTAGATAGGCCATTGTTAGCAGTAGCTGCCTCAGCTGTTCCCGATTTTCCCGAATCTAAAAGAAATGTAATTAGCTGTGTAAATTGCCTAAATCACTCCTTTTGTACAGACTTAGAATGAATGGGACCAGAAACGTCCAGGAGTAGTTCACAGATATTTCCTGAGCGTCTTGGTGTAAGAAACCCACAGCCTTCCGTGTCTCTTTATCGAGAAATTACGTTTCTCTGTACAATTTACGGAGACATCTACAAACTATCACTTGAAAGAGGCTTCCCACATCTCTTGAAGGATGTGCCACGAATAATATATATAAAACTTAACGCATTTCATACAAAGGGTCGTCAGAATAAACGAGAGGTAATATTTTTACTAAAAATACAATAACAGATTGGATATAAGAGAACGAAGACATACCACGTTTAAAATCTCGATACGCTTATCTTGTCAATTCACATTCACAGCTGAACCATGATTAGTGCTGTTTACTGAGCGAACTACCCTAAACAGCAATCTGTGGCCATTACGTGGTGTTAAATGCAATTGCACTTGTCACATTAGAGCTACAGTTAACTTCTATAAATTAAAAAATAACATAAAAGGTAACGGACTGGAACTGTTGCTGTAAAATTCAAATTACGGTCGATAAATTGAACACACAATAATTTTATTGAAAACAATAAATGAAATAATAGATTGGGCCTCTCGCATTAAAAATAAAACGTCTCCACATTAAGCATAGTGTTTTCATGAACGAAAATCTATAAAAATAAAGTAGACAATTGTGTGTTGTAGCAAAGAGATTGCGAATGTCATTCTGAAAGGAGAGAAATCTCCAAAAGAGCTTACGGGGAGTGTTACAGGACCATTGATTTCCACAATATGTATAAGTGACCTAGTAGATAATGTCGGTAGTTCCCTGAGCTTTTAGTGAATGATGCTGTTGGATCTAGAAAATTGTAGCGAAATCCAGGAAGAACTGCAGATAACTGACGCTTGCTGTGAGGCGTGGTAATTGACCTTCAACACAAACAAATGTAACGTACTGCGAATACGTAGGCAGAAAGACCCTTTATTGTATGATGGCACAATTGCAGAAAGTATCACTGGAAGCAGTTACATCCGTAAAATATCTAGGAGTATGCGCACTGAGCGATTTGAAGGGGAACGGCCGTTTATGAGGATCATTCAGTAATTAAAGAAACAAATTGGTGTGGAGAAAAAAGGGTTTATTTTTACAAAACAATACTTTTTCTACTTTTCAACATAATCCCCTTGAACATTTATGCACTTGTTCCAACGGGCTTCAAGCTTTTTTATTCCGGCTGCAAAGAACTCTTTATGTTGATGTTTGAACCAATTTCCCACAAACATTTTTGCGTTCTTGTTGTCCTGGAACCTCTTCCCACGTAATGCCTCCTTCATTTCACCAAACAAATGGAAATCACTAGGACTGTAAGGGGGATGAGGCAGTACTTCCCAGCCCATTTTGTCGATGATTTCACGGGTTAATTGAGGAATATGAAGACCTGCGTTGTCTTGCTAGAGAATCACACTTTCCCTCTGAGATCCACGACGTCTCTCTCTCATGGTTCGCTTCACCTTGTTTGAAAGCAAATGTACCCTGCTCTTCGAGATAATCACAAAAAACTGGACCTTCAGCATCTCAAAACACCGTCACCATGACTTTTCCTGCTGATGCTTGGGTTTTGAATTTTTTCTTTACATGTGAGTTGGTGTGCTTCCACTCCATGCTTTGTCTTTTTGATTCTGGCTCATAATAGTGAACCCAAGTTTCATAACAAGTTAAAATTTTGTTGAGGAAGTGCTCACCTTCTCTTCCATAACGTTCCTTTAGCTCTGTGCACATTATCAATCTTGTTTCCTTTTATCGCCGCGTCAACTCCTTTGGGAGTTGCACATGTTTTGCGGTTCTTAAGCTTGTTACAGATAACGTTATGAACTGTACCAGTATTAACTTGAACTTTACCAACTATTATTTCCATAGTCACACGGCAGTCGGCACGAATAATGACACCAATTCGACTTTCAAGTGAGGGAGTTGAAACTGCAACTGGTCGACCAGAACGGTGCTCGACAGTCACTGAGTCGCGACCATTTTTGAACTACCCACTTGTAAAAACTTTCACGATTCATACAACCTTTACGATAAACTTTAGACATTCTACAGTATATATTCACTGGGTTTCTCGCCTTCTGAAAGTAAAAAACGATTGTTCAACTAATGTGGACGTTTCAGGCGGACTCGCCATCTTGAAATATATTTTTGAGAATATAAACAAAACAATATTGATATGTCAGCTGATGAGGGCTCATCCCAATGATGCCAACTTAAAGATATAAAAGTACCAAACTTGCCCTACTAACAGTTTTTTCCCCAGACTAATTTGTCTCGTTAATTATTGAATGACCCTCGTAGAAATAATCGCGAGTTTGGCAGAGGGATGCCAGACTGAGATTCATAGAAAGAATTCTCAGGAAATGTAGTTCACCAACAAAGGAAGTAGCTTACAACACACTCGTTTGTCAGCATGGGACACACAAGACTGTTAGAGGAAATGGAGTTGTTTCAAATAAAAGCAGCGCATTTCGTAGTAAGTTCATTTAATAAGCACAAAAGCATCTTCAGCCAACTCCTGTGGCAAATGCTGGAAGGGAGGCGGTCTGCATCACATTTTGGTTTACTTTTAAAATTCCGAGAGCTGACGTTCCAAGAAGAGTCAACAAATATATTGCTTCGCCCTACCCATATGTCGCAAAAAAGACCGTGAAGGTAAAATCAGAGAGATTCGAGCTCGCAGGGAGGCTTGCCGGCAGTCGTTCTTCCCGCGAACCATTCTCGACTGGAAAAGGAAAGGAGGTGGTGACAGTGATACACGAAGTATCCTCTACCGCACACCGCAAGGTGGCTTGTGGGGTGTAGATGTAGATATACTAGCTACTCCTCAATCTAGTAACGTAGCTGGTCTGATATTCCGAACACAAATATTTCGTTCATTAGTCAACGTGAGATGCAGCCACTTTTAAAATCAGCCATACCTCAACATGGTAACGTGAGAGAACAACTGCTGCTGATGGCACTCGCACCGAAAAGCTTGTGGAAGAAACGAAGTTAACTCTGAATACCTCTTTATTGTTTTCTGTTTTATACAGTGTTATTTTGATTGCAGTCATAAAAATCAAATGGCTCCAAGCACTATTGGACATAACATCTGAGGTCGTCAGTCCCCTAGACTTAGAAATACTTAAACCTAACTAACTTAAACCTAACTAACCTAAGGACATCACACACATCCATGCCCGAGGCAGGATTCGAACCTGCGGCCTTAGCAGCAACGCGGTTCCGGACTGAAGCGCCTAGAACCGCTCGGCCACAGCTACCGGCCATTGCAGTCAGACCTCGATCCTTTAGGAGTGAATAAATGTGTCATTTCAAATGATCTCCACGAATTATCTTTTCGCCCTGTATGACGTAAGTTACTCCCCCTAAACCAAGAGTATCAGTTATCTCAATTCTAAGGCACTGGACGCGCATTCTGTAGGCTGACAGTCGGAACGCCCGTCACACCATCAGGGCTTAAGTTGGTTGTTTCCTTAAGACGAATGCAGCAATTCATCCTGTGCTAATGAAAAAATCAGATTTCCTTCTTAATCCTTCCAAATCTCAATCTTGTACACCGCTTCTAACGCCCTCGTCGTCGACGGGGCGTTAAGCTAGAATTTGCTTTTTTGACTTATCCTTCTAAAAGGATTGGTAATGGAATGTTATTATGAGACTTTAACTAAAGATGGTGAATCACAGTTTGATTCAAAGAACTGTTTTTTATTTGCAAACTTTCCCTCCCAATTATCTACAGTTCGAGAGTTATCATATATATCTAACCGATGAAAACTATTTGAATTCTGAATATGAAACCGAATCTTCTTTACATTAAGCGCCTTTTACCCTTACTACTATTTGAGATTACATAACATCAACAAATTTTTCCTGGAACTAAATCTGCAAGGTCTAAAACGGATTTTTTTTTTATTTATTCTGCCATTATCTATTTTGTAGGTAAAACTTGAATATGAATTGCTTATCATCGTCACACAGTCTTAACATTTGAAAAGAGACTACAAATTTTTTACGTTATTTCAGTGCCTGCGATATCGTATTTATCTGCTGATAACGGGCAAGTGACTTTCATGTACAACGTCTGACCTCTGCGGGAATATAAATAAAGGATGTACGAGTACAGATCGTAGACGTGTGGTTGAAGATATATGGGAGTTTTGGTGTGGCCGTAAGTCGTGCGCCCATGGCCTGGATTATCGATGACATGAGAAGATAATCATAGCACCTCTTTCCAGTTCCCTTTTTTTATGAGATTGAACAAACAACGGAAACAACATAGCATCGAGACGACAGTCATCGAAAAATGCAGCATCTTTATGTCGTAACGGGACGACTTCCTATTATTCTGTTTATGTAGCCGAAGAGGAACGGCTTTCCTTTATCCACTTGTCTAAAAATTAAAATAAAATAAAAATAAAAAAAACAGAAAAACAAACCTTCAAAAATCCTTTCTCTTTTTTCATTTTTGTTTAAAAAAGTAGATAAATGCTAAGGCGACCATTTGTTATAAGCGGGAAATCTGGGTTCGAGTCCCGGTACGGCAGAAATTTTCATCGTCGTCATTTCATTTTACAGCTGATAGTTGTTGTTATTAGCATTTGCGAATACATTTAATGTAAAAACCTGTTAGTGCTGTGAATGAATTTGACAGTGAGATCTTAGCTAGAGTAATTGCAAATCCAAGTCGCCTCTGCCCGCTGAAGATTTATTTCCTGAAATATTGTTGTCAGCTATGGACCTATAATAAACTGTTCTACAAAAAATGAGCTACATTTCTTCCTGTTCTTCCATTCGTTTCCCATTCTTGACGTTGCTGCTGTAGGAATCGTGTAAACTAGAAATCTACTCAAGCCTTCTATTACATCATGAAATCAGTAATGTGTAAGTCTAAAAACTACCATTGTAATTTTGTCGAAGCTCCATTGAGGAATATCCTTTAGTTCTTAACTAGTTTCGGACACGACGTCCATTATCAGACCACTGCCTTCATCGTAAGAACTGAAATATAACGCAACCAGTACATTTGCAAACAGCCACAGTTGGTTATCATGTGAAATAGCTACATCATCTCCAGTATATTGTCGGTGCTTCCTGTCGCGTAGCAGTAGAAAATATTACTCATGATTGTCCACTGTTGCTATTTGGAAATGTACTGATTGTATTATGTTTCAGCATTTACGACTAAGGCCATGGTTTGATAATGGACGTCGTGTCCAAAGCTGGCCACCGGCAATAAATGACATTTATGATTGCAATTTCAACAGAAATACAAATAGTAGTTTTAATAAAAACAAATTACTAACCATTATTCCTGCCTCATGCTGGAGGTTCATAGGTGTGGTATTGATGACTTCCTATGGGGCCAAACTGTAGAGGTCATCGGTCCCTAGGATTACACACTACTTAATCTAACTTATGCCAAGGACAACACACACACACATGCTCGAGTTGAGGGAGGACTCGAACCTACGACGGGGGAGGGGTGTGGGGCGGGGCTGTAGGGGGGTGGGGGGAGCCGCGCGCCAACCGTGGCAAGGCGCCTCAGGCCGCGCGGCGTTCATAGGTGTCAGTGTTGCTTTTGCATTAGTGTCGAAATACATAAATGACCCAGACGATAACGTCTGAAGCTCCGTGAGGCAGTTCGTGGATAGTACTTTGTATGAAGAGAAGTTGCAACGCTAGAAAATTGTGCCGAAATGCAAGAAGACCTGCAAATGTTCAGTGCTTGGTGCAGGAACTAGCAGTTGATCCTCAACATTAGCAAATGGAACGGAATACTCATAGACGGAAATTACCGTTATTGTGTGATTACACGATTGGCGACCAATCCTCAGAACCAGTCTCATCCACTAAATATGGAATGGCCACATAAACTAATTTTGGGAAAAGGAAATGCCAAAGTTGGGTTGATTGGAATAATCTTCAGGAAGTGTAATCGACCCATGAAAGAGGTAGCCCACAATGCTACCCCAAATTGTACTGATCCCCGTTAGTTGTCATCTCATTTTTCCATAGCGTACGTGCTGATTCCCGTTGCTATCAACAGTGCCATAACATTTCCCTTATTTCCCTTCTCATTTTACACAGACTTAGGACCGTCTACACACAGTAGGTATGGTTAAAGATGTCTCGCTTTTTTTATTCCCATGATATAAGTACAGTACAAGCAAAGTTGCGATTGTGAAGCCTAAGTAATAAAAGTATGTAGGTGGGAGAAAAATGCAGCAATTGTTTTGAAGGTACTCATACCGGAAAATGATTGAATTAGACAGCAGTCTTATCCGTTCTTTTGTGAGTTATAAATATTTTTTTAGAGTAGTTTCCTTCCTGCTCCTCATTTTAGCATAAGTTTCAGTTTGAACATCCTTTAGCGTCTATAACAGATGGAATGTGTTACAACAGGAAGAATAAAATAAAGCGTTCAATTGAAGAGTGAAATGTCTCACACCAGTTACAGTCCGTCTAGAACTACTACTAAAGGCTGCCCACATAATGGGTGGAAAATCGTTATCTGCAAGAATACAGGTGTGAAGTAGATAACCAGGAAAGTCATCCAGATCATCACAGTCAGGTTTGAGTGACATTACGTCTTCCATAATCAATCTTCAGTTTCGTCAGGGGGCAGGAGAGGCAGTCCAAATAAAGTTTTCAGAAGTCTTTCGGTTTCAGATCCTTTGATTTAAAATCACTTGATAATTCCAATGGCTGAATCTTTCTCCACCTTGTCTGACCGAGATGAAATCTGCAGCCCTTTATTTTGGGGCCACACGTAAGAAATTTCGCTGAACTGCCATCTCAAAGTCAACGTATTTAATGTATGGATTGCTGTTACGTGCAAAGCTTCCTTATACGTTTAAATTTTCTTTTTGATTTGGCAAAAAGCAGTGAAAAAAGGTTTTTTCATTGACTCCATGAATTACAAATATTTGATGTAACACCTTAGGGCAGCTCTTGACGATCTCATCTATAAATAAAATTCTCGAAAAAATTCAACTGGTTTTGGCATACGAAACCCACTATATTGTTTTCAGAGCCGTTCACAAAAAAGGAAAAAAAAATATTCTCCCCTGTTTCTGTGGAAAAAATTTCTCACCAGTGCTTCATGTCATTATTGTAAGAAAGGCAACTTCGAAAGTTTGCGTAATCGAGTGGCACTGATATTTTTCCTTATTCGAATAAAATGCTGAGTTGTGATAGTATCAGTCTCGCCAGTAGCTAACTCGAGGTGTATAAGTTTGGAGGGCCGCTCACACAAATTTTCTTCAGCTCTTCTTTTCACAATATTACTGACTCTCTGTCGATTTAATATACGAGAGTCATCTTTTGATGATTATGGTCAAACTGCGAACCGGTATTACAACTGAAAGAATTTTAATTTCATGAAACATGTTCTCCTCGTACACTTATATCTGTCAATGCTATCGACGAGACACTCATGGAGACAGGATTTGTAACTGTCTTTGACCAACAATTTCTTGTCCTTTTCACGTGTCGAATTCAACCACTATCTCTCACGCTCAGTGTACCGACCACTTACAAGTCTGAGCGACCAGCCTGCGCGGCGGTGGAATGGAGTAGCGAAGCGCCGTTGGGCGAATGTTAGCGGAATCAACACGGATGTTATTGTTCGGCGAACTTATCAAAAGGGCGAATCAAGTCGTTCACTGTTCGAGGGCAGAGGGACGCAAAACGCAGCATCGGCCTACAAAATTCTCGTTCGACCATTATGTGAGTACTGCTCGCCCCTGTGAGACCCATAGCAGATAGGATTGATAGAGGAAGTACAGGAGATCGAGATTACCGCCTTTCGCCACAGGTTTGCTTATTAAGCGAAAAAGCGTCACGGAAATCCTCATTCAACTCCAAAACAGAGACAGTTTGTATCACGGTGTGGTTTACTGTTAATATTCCGAGACCATTGTTTCCTAGAATTTTTGTCGAACATATTGCTTCCTCCTAGGTTTTCTCTAGCTCGCGAAAGTATAATTAAAGTAAAATTAGAGAGGTTCGGGCTTACACCAATAATCGTTCTTCCCGCGCGCCATTCGCCACTGGAACAGGGAAGTGGGGAAATCTCTGTGGTAAACAAAGAACTCTTACCACACACCATATGATGACTTGCGGAGTGTAAATGTAGAAATAAACGTACTCCGCTGTAAATCGAGCGTCTGGAGGCGGTGACACTGTGGAGGTGCCATGGGGAGTGAATCGTGGGAAACGGCATATGAAAATAATACAACGAACAAGCTGAACTTGCCACTCAGCCGCTACACAGTGACAACTATGTGGAATATGAAGTGAACATTTGGATGTCCGTTGGTAAACATTTTATACTGTGAAGTAAAGATCGAGAATCTCTTTGCGATGATCCGCTGTTCTTTCTCTGTCTTCCTGTTTGTTAGTCTCTGTCTCTCTCACACTCAAGCATACACACATATGTAACAAAACTGGGCACATCCGTAACAGCACTTCAGATCGCTAAACAATAACAAATCACTTGCCATGAAAACTTCATAGACGCATTTCGGTAGTGCTCATCATCGGACTATCAGAAACAAACATAACACAAAGTATCGTGTCATGTGGAAACTATAATAATATTTATGGTAGTAGACTTCCCATTGGGGACAATACTATGCACCGAGGTTGATTCTGATGTTCCGATGATATCTTTGATAACGTTTCTACAAGAAGTTGATTCTTGTTATTTAGCAAACTGAAGTAGTGTGAAAGGGTGTGCTCAGTCATTAATATATTGGGCGTAGACCTCCTGTGTGAATAGTCTAAAGATATGCGATTTAGTATAACGTATCAGTATTTTCGAGAGCCGGTTCTGATTTCTAACACTTAGGTGTTTTTAATGGGAAGGACAATGACCCGCATACGGATGTTGAAAGTTAAGCTTGTGCTCGGCGTGAAACACCTGTTGTAAGGGTCGTCATTATGCAGCATATGATTAACCCTGATGCAGTTCATATTCAAGCCAGAGAAAGTTTCGCATATCGTTGCGTCACGCCTGGTTGCATCTGCCATGGGCCCTAGAGGGATAATCATTCGATGAGGCTGTCCCTGTTACTTGTTTGGCAACTATTAAGAATACCACCTTGCTCAAAAATTAACTGTACATGATATCTAGAATTCTTACGTCTCGGGTGTTCATTTCGAATTTTTTTTAAAAGAAAAGGCAGAAAACGCATCTATTTTCAATTCATAAGACGTCGGATTAACTCGATACTGAGTTTAACGTGCGAACAGAGATGAAACTGCCAGTAAAAGTAAGCAACACAATTTATCAGTGGTGACTGACACAAGTACAAAATATGCAGGTCATCGTCTGTTTCTGTACCACAAGCGACTACTATTATTTCAGACAGTTTGTAATGACTGAACCTAGAAATCGATTTCATTGGTTTACAAAAGTCTCATTGTAGCTCTGATTTACGACATGGCAATGCAGAAAAATGAGTCAGTTGTTCCGTGAACAAACCCATTTAACGTTGCTTAAAATCTGAGAAATTCCTTCATGTCTCGTATAAAATACGGATTGCGAACAGTATCTGCTGGTAGTATGTAAAACATACATCATTCGGATCAGATGATTGGTATTTCATTCACTTAAATTTTTGTGACATTACAAGGTTCAAAAAGTGATTAGACCTGAGATTGAGTCTAAAATATATGAAAATGCTGTTTTCTTTTTTTTTTATTTTTATTCTTTTTTTTTATTTTAAACATATAGACGACTTTGCAGGACAGAGAACACAACACTCAAATCTTCCAACTCGTTTACGCGGCAGCTTGTTCATTAGCCGCGCGGGATTAGCCGAGCGGTCTGGGGCGCTGCAGTCATGGACTGTGCGGCTGGTCCCGGCGGAGGTTCGAGTCCTCCCTCGGGCATGGGTGTGTGTGTTTGTCCTTAGGATAATTTAGGTTAAGTAGTGTGTAAGCTTAGGGACTGATGGCCTTAGCAGTTAAGTCCCATCAGATTTAACACATATTTGACCATTTTTTTGCTTGTTCGTTACTTGCTTGTCTACATGTATGAACTGCGATCCACTCATGTTAGAAAGTAAAACACAACAGCTCATTACCTTCTACGATGATGAAAATAATAATGCTTCTGGAGTAGATGGTAACAATACGCAACATAATATAAACATAAGACTTTTCGAAATGTGCGATTGAATTGATAATGAAAGACTGATTGCTGTATATTGTTGAATGTATCCTTTCGTTCGAAATACATTTCAGACCTGTTTAGAAATCATCATAAGCCCTACTGTTATTCATCCACGAATCATTGATACCACGGACCTAGTCCCCAGATGTTAGTGTTCTTTTCACTTGAAAAATGAAGTCCACAAAGAAACGTCTATAATAAGGGCTACTTGTTTCTTAGCTGTTCAGTAGTGATAGCGAAGTCGTAAATACTTTGAAACTGAATAAAATAATTTTGGCTACTAGGTTGCGTTATTACATAGCAGGAAACAACTATAAACTGATATTTCGACCGTCTTTGCAGCGGGTCTCTTCAGGACGACGAAATTCAACGCGTCACCAAATCCTTTGGATTAAAATTTGCTGAACACATTGAAACAAAGTGTCTGGTTTCTCATTTGCACGTCCCTCGTTACGTTTCCAGGACAAAAGAGCCAGGTAGCCGGTTAGTGCGCACAGCGCGCGTGGCAATAAATTCTAGTCCTGAGCCACTTGGCCGTGGAACTCATTTACTGCTCCCGTTATCTGCATTCCACTGATAAGCAAGACGGCGATGAAGTCAGCTCGTGGCGTTCTGATTGTTTACTGACCTGCTCACCGGGTAGCTGCAACTTCCCGTGCACTGGGACGCATTATTCACTGACACTGAGAAGCATCTCTCATGTTGCAGCAAGACATTTGTACAAAACATTTTATAATCTACAATTTACCATTTTTGAAGTCCTGCCGAGCGGACTATGTGGCTGAAATGACAGCGATCTCCTACGGAACGACATTCGGTGCAGCATAAACAAAGGACCTTCGCATCTAACACGTTTGTATTGGTTTTTCGAAAAGGGTAATAATGTGCTGTTAAAAAATACGTTTGTTATATAATCTCAGAACACGGATAGCTTTATGTTTTTTCTTCCAAACCCACGTCACAGAGCAGCGCTTCACTCATTGCAAGGCACACAATGTTCTTGGTTAAGATACATCAGAGATCTTCTTAAAATGGTTAAAACACTATTTCCTGACTATGTTTACTGCATATTTGTCTTCAGAAAATCCAAAGCACATTCTTAAAACGAAAATTCGTCACGGAATATGAAATAAGTGCCATTCAGCATGGTTAAAAATTATTCGAGTGCTTAATAAAGCTTTCTGTTCGTCGACACTGAAAGCGAGTCATCTTATCGGCATATCAATGAGGCAAGCTCAAATTTCCGAAGGCATTTTATCGAATACACAGTTTAGTATGAAAAGTGTAGGTCGACGTCGTTGGAAAACATAGCAGCGTTGGAGTACGACCATAGCTGGTGTGTCTGCGAATACACTCGAAGATGCAGAGTTTCTGTAGTTTATTGTCATTTAAGGATGTTCCCCACGTGACGTCAGGCTCAAGATGGTACTAACAATTTTCCGAAAGATAATGCATCAGTCATGAAGAAAAGGGACACATTAGGAAGCACAGCGTAAGTGGAGGAACCAAATTCTTTTATGTTGTTACGGAATCGGTAGAAAAATTTGGAAATATGTGATAAGGTCTTATGGGACCAAACTTCTGGGGTCATCGGTCCCTAAGCCTGCACACTACTTAATCTAACTTAAACTGACTTATGTTATGGACAACACCCACACCCACGCCAGAGGGAGGAATCGAACCTCCGACGGGGGCAGCCGCCCGGACCGTGGCAAAACGCCTCAGACCGCTCGGCTACTCCGCGCGGCGAACCGGTAGACAACAGTCAAAAGAGCTGGTCGGATGCAGTAGGCTCTGTGAAGCTGTTGGAAGTAAGGAAGTTTCTGCGAAAGTGATTGCAGAGGATTTCGGACAAACGGTAACTCAAACACAAATTTCAGCCTATAACACCCAGTGCAGCGGTATTTTCGTTCCTGAAGAGGCTCATTAAAATATAAATGAAGGAGCGACCTTGCATTTACCTGATTTTGGTGTATGGGAACACGAGGAAGCCTGCACGGTCACTGAGATCGAAAGTCTTTTTCCAAACGACTTGTGTGTGACCTGATTTTGCAAGCTTACGGTCATCACAGGAACCATGTCCCTTGATATATTGGATAATTATCAATGTTTTAATGCCACATTTCGTTGTGTAGGGTGTTACACAACTGTTTTCCCCAAACTGCGCCGTATCTAATATAAAACCTGGACCAAAATAGAAATCAAATAGGAATAATTAATCGCCGCCGATTAACGAAATATGTATCAGTACCAATGATTTCCAGTACTCATCTAACGTAGATTACAACTTCCTTTATTGAACTGGATGTTCAACTAAATGAGTAACCTCAACGAAATCATGTTGCACTGAGCTGTAAGCGAGCGAGTGCGCCATAGGTCATAAAAGCCGGCCGGGAGGCCGCTCATGGAGAATTCGCGGAAGACCGTCGGACACCTGCAAGGGACAGCGCCTTGTGTCACGGTGGGCAGCGCTTTGAGGATAGCCACCCCTGGGCGCCGGGCACTAAAGTCACAATACAGAATGTATCTCGACGTTATGCCTGGACAACGGGGTCTGTTTTTAACGAGCTGTGTGTAGAAGGGAGTATGTGTGTGCCATTTTGACAGCGTCCTGGAAAAGCTTTTGTGAACGGAACGTTAGAAAATCAGTTTCGTCGAAATACACAGACCACCAAGAATAACATTTGAGAGTGGAGTGAGAGGCAGAAAACATGAGGACAGCCGTGAATATTGTGGGACACCATCACCGAGATCTGGTCCCATAAGTAAATGTTCAACAAAATGTGAAAACAGCTACTTTTGGGTAACGCAAATAATTTGTAAATGGGAAAGAGAAACACAACTGTCCATCCTCATTGGATGACACCCATGTAGACAGAAAGAGAGGACAGTTTTGCAGCACCAAGTGTTACGAACCTTATTACTGGTTAACCACCTGAAATGAGAATGAGGAAAGAAGACTATTATGTCTCTATGCTCGTTGTCAAATACGTGGAGTCTAGGACTCCTACGAACTCGGTTCGCTAGACAAAGAATTCAGACAAATCGTATTAATGAGTTTTATTACAAAAAAGTAAATGACAATACTTAACTTTGACAACTACACAGATGTGTCGTAAGCAAAGGGCGACATAACAAAATAAGCAAACTCTTTAGTATAACTGTTCCGAAGTCCGTGTTACATGAGCAAGCGAAGTAATGAGCGTAGACGCTTCTATCCGAGTCGCTAGTCTTGAAGCTATTATTCGACTGGGCGTCGCCAGTCGGTCGCGGCTCTTATGTCCTCCTCACATAGGGGCCGCTGCTGTCGCGTTGTCGTCCTGGAGAGGGGTCGGTCAGCGTGCGATTGGCTGACTTCTCCTCACAGCCTTCTCTTCTCTATCGTTCCTGGCTGGCGTGCCGACACTTGACTTTAGGCCATAACAGAGACCAGCGTCTTTTAAGACCATCTCTCACAGGTAAGTGCTCGGGACATTTTTTTTGTACAGCCAGTCGAAGTTTCGTGACACCAGGAAAGCGTGTAGACCGGTCTTCCTCGTAGATGGCAGATGGCAGAAAGTTATTCTACAGTCTTGACAGGACACTTGGTGTGCAGGCACCTTCACTAGCAGGCTTTACTGAGGCAATTTTCTGTCTAACTGGAACTTAGAGACAAGTTGTTCGTACAGAGCGAATTACTGATTTCGCAGCCACTTCAGTCGCCAACCGCAGATTAATACTGTCAGACCGAGCCACAACAGCGAGACGAACTGTAGGCAAAGCCAAGTCATTTTTATAGAGATTAAGTAGTTTAAGCCTTCTTTCTAAAGATTTATTTGAATTAAAGGTTCAATATGCCTTCAACTTCGGCCATAGATGCAAACACACACCATTCTGTAGTACTTTCTGTCATTAAATACCAACCCTTCAGCAACGAAGGTACGTTTCTGCGAATATAATTGTTTATTCAGATTCAATCACATTCCAGATCCCTTGTCCAGACTGGCCAAGGCATTATATTATCGTCGTCAATTATTGTTAATCCCTTTGTGTCGCATTTTATTGAATAAACTGAGTTAATTGAGCTCTTTGTTTACTTGGGCGTAAATGATGAATTCCTTGATCATTATTTTGGACATAAAAGGTTTTAATTATGTCAGAAGTACAGGGCCATTTCTATATATCCTATTAACACTGCATACATTAGCAAGCGTCACTGTACTTTCCTTTCCAAGATGAAGCACTGTTCATACTTTTTCCAGTAAGACACGGTTCTATTATCTTTGAACAGACAGGGTGTAGTCATACAGTTTCAATTATCATCTCGAAAAAGGAAGGTTACGTAATAATTTTTTTGTTCATTTGCGGGTGCACATGAAATCCCTGCGTCACAGTACCATAGTGTGCCTCTAGAACACTGGTGAACAAGGGATTTGGGAAAAATTATTAATAAAATAGCGTTTATTTCGACATTTGACGATACTAATAATTTCCAAAGAAAAGTTATTATGGTTTCTGCGGTATTAGTTCTTATTTAAAATCGACGTAATCACTGCATAAATCAAGTTTTCCTCAGTTTTAAAAAATTTACTAACCTCCAATTAAACAAGATATTCTGTCAAAGTACCAGGATTCTCACAGTGGTCCGTCAGAGGAAAAGTTTGGGAACCGTGCTCCGGAGGAACCAAAACAAAACGGCGGATCCCCTATGACAAAGTGCAGATGGTCGGCGCCATTTTATCGTGGCTCCTCTAGCGGCGTGCTAGGTTGCTGTGACGCGGGGATTTCAATGTGCACAGGCAAATAAACAAAAAATTAATTACCTAACTTTACTTTCTCGAGCTCTCCATACGATGATTCCAGGGGTTGGAGAGGTATCGATCTTCTGGCTATCTTGCACCAGCTCGTCTATGGAGACGCCAGCGTCCATCTAACCCCCAGAAACAAAAGCGAGACTCGACGTTGCACACCGCAGAATACCCATCGGTATCCTAGTATGACTGTACACTATACAGTTTGTCTGTTGTTTTCCGTAAGGTGTCAGCGGTAAACAACACATGGCAACTCAGTATCTCATCCCAGGTGCTAGTAATCTGCTCCAGACGGTTTTTATGACGGTCTGCCTGTAGCATCTGCTCAGACTTCAGCTGCTGTCATTCGTCTATTCTTCTGAGCCATTCGAAAAATCCTAACATGCTGTTGTGGTGCAGTACTACAGCAGTGGTTCCGACTTGGAGGTCTTTACCCTCGTGAACCCCCATGAACCATGGACCTTGCCGTTGGTGGGGAGGGTTGCGTGCCTCAGCGATACAGATAGCCGTACCGTAGGTGCAACCACAACGGAGGGGTATCTGTTGAGAGGCCAGACAAACGCGTGGTTCATGATGAGGGGCAGCAGCCTTGTCAGTACTTGCAGGGGCAACAGTCTGGATGATTGACTGATCTGGCCTTGTAACACTAACCAAAACAGCCTTGCTGTGCCGGTACTGCGAACGGCTGAAAGCAAGGGGAAACTACAGTCGTAATTTTTCCCGAGGGCATGCAGCTTTACTGTATGGTTAAATGATGATGGCGTCCTCTTGGGTAAAATATTCCGGAGGTAAAATAGTCCCCCATTCGGATCTCCGGGCGGGGACTACTCAAGAGGACGTCGTTATCAGGAGAAAGAAAACTGGCGTTCTACGGATCGGAGCGTGGAATGTCAGATCCCTTAATCGGGCAGGTAGGTTAGAAAATTTAAAAAGGAAAATGGATAGGTTAAAGTTAGATATAGTGGGAATTAGCGAAGTTCGGTGGCAGGAGGAAAAAGACTTTTGGTCAGGCGAATACAGAATCATAAATACAAAATCAAATAAGGGTAATGCAGGAGTAGCTTTAATAATGAATAGGAAAATAGGAGTGCGGGTAAGCTACTACAAACAGCGTAGTGAACGCATTATTGTGGCCAAGATAGACACGAAGCCCACGCCTACTACAGTATTAGAAGTTTATATGCCAACTAGCTCTGCAGATGACGGAGAAATTGAAGAAATGTATGATGAAATCAAAGAAATTATTCAGACAGTGAAGGGAGACGAAAATTTAATAGTGATGGGTGACTGGAATTCGGTAGTAGGAAAAGGGAGAGAAGGAAACGTAGTAGGTGAATGTAGATTGGGGCTGAAAAATGAAAGAGGAAGCCGCCTGATAGAATTTTGCACAGAGCACAACTTAATCATAGCTAACACTTGGTCAAGAATCATAAAAGAAGGTTGCATACATGGAAGAAGCCTGGAGATACTGACAGGTTTCAGATAGATTATGTAATGGTAAGACAGAGATTTAGGAACCAGGTTTTAAATTGTAAGACATTTCCAGGGGCAGATGTGGACTCTGACTACAATCTATTGGTTATGAACTGTAGATTAAAACTGAAGAAACTGCAAAAAGGTGGGAATTTAAGGAGATGGGACCTGGATAAACTGACTAAACCAGAGGTTATACAGCGTTTCAGGGAGAGCATAAAGGAACAATTGACAGGGATGGGGGAAAGAAATACAGTAGAAGAAGAATGGGTAGCTTTGAGGGATGACGTAGTGAAGGCAACAGAGGATCAAGTAGGTAAAAATAGAAGAGCTAGTAGATCTCCTTGGGTAACAGGAGAAATATTGAATTTAATTGATGAAAGGAGAAAATATAAAAATGCAGTAAACGAAGCAGGCAAAAAGGAATACAAACGTCTTAAAAATGAGGTTGACAGGAAGTGCAAAATGGCTAAGCAGGGTTGGCTAGAGGACAAATGTAAGGATGTAGAGGCGTATCTCACTAGTGGTAAGATATATACTGGCTACAGGAAAATTAAAGAGACCTTTGGAGAAAAGAGAGCCACTTGTATGAACATCAATAGCTCAGATGGAAACCCAGTTCTATGGTAAGAAGGGAAAGCAGAAAGGTGGAAGGAGTAGATAGAGGGTCTATACAAAGGCGATGTACTTGAGAACAATTTTATGGAAATGAAAGAGGATGTAGATGAAGATGAAATGAGAGATACGATACTGCGTGAAGAGTTTGACAGAGGACTGAAAGACCTGAGTCGAAACAAGGCCCCCGGAGTAGACAACATTCCATTGGAACTACTGACGGGCTTGGGAGAGCCAGTCCTGACAAAACTCTACCATCTGGTGAGCAAGATGTATGAAACAGGAGAAATACCCTCAGACTTCAAGAAGAATATAATTATTCCAATCCCAAAGAAAGCAGGTGTTGACAGATGTGAAAATTACCGAACAATCAGTTTAATAAGCCACAGCTGCAAAATACTAATACGAATTATTTACAGACGAATGGAAAAACTAGTAGAAGCCGACCTCGGGGAAGATCAGTTTGGATTCCGTAGAAATACTGGAACACGTGAGGCAATACTGACTTTACGACTTAAATTAGAAGAAAGATAAAGGAAAGGCAAACCTACGTTTCTAGCATTTGTAGACTTAGAGAAAGCGTTTGACAATGTTGACTGGAATACTATCTTTCAAATTCTGAAGGTGGCAGGGGTAAAATACAGGGAGCGAAAGGCCATTTACATTTTGTACAGAAACCAGATGGCATTTATGTGTCGAGGGGCATGAAAGGGATGCAGTGGTTGGGAATGGAGTGAGACAGGGTTGTAGCCTGTTATTCAATCTTTATATTGAGCAAGCAGTGAAGGAAACAAAAGAAAAATTCGGAGTAGGTATTAAAATCCATGGAGAAGTAATAAAAACTTTGAGGTTTGCCGATGACATTGTAATTCTGTCAGAGACAGCAAAGGACTTGGAAGAGCAGTTGAACGGAATGGATAGTGTCTTGGAAGGAGGATATAAGATGAACATCAACAAAAGCGAAACGAGGTTAATGGAATGTAGTCGAATTAAGTCGGGTGATGCTGAGGGAACTGGATTAGGAAATGAGATACTTAAAGTAGTAAATGAGTTTTGCTATTTGGGGAGCAAAATAACTGATGATGGTCGAAATAGAGAGGATATAAAATGTAGACTGGCAATGGCAAGGAAAGCGTTTCTGAAGAAGAGAAATTTGTTAGCATCGAATATAGATTTAAGTGACAGGAAGTCATTTCTGAAAGTATTTGTATGGAGTGTAGCCATGTATGGAAGTGAAACGTGGACGATAAATTGTTTGGACAAGAAGAGAATAGAAGCTTTCGAAATGTGGTGCTACAGAAGAATGCTGAAGATTAGATGGTTAGATCACATAACTAATGAGGAGGTAATGAGTAGGATTAGGGAGAAGAGAAGTTTGTGCCACAACTTGACTGGAAGAAGGGATCGGTTGGTAGGACATGTTCTGAGACATCAAGGGATCACCAATTTAGTATTGTAGG
Organism: Schistocerca nitens; assembly: GCF_023898315.1. NCBI lineage: Eukaryota > Metazoa > Arthropoda > Insecta > Orthoptera > Acrididae > Schistocerca > Schistocerca nitens. Next base: position 579,226,696 of record NC_064618.1, on the reverse strand, counting down.
GCAGCGTGGAGGGTAAAAATCGTAGAGGGAGACCAAGAGATGAATACACTAAGCAGATTCAAAAGGATGTAAGTTGCAGTAGGTACTGGGAGATGAAGAAGCTTGCACAGGATAGAGTGGCATGGAGAGCTGCATCAAACCAGTCTCAGGACTGAAGACCACAACAACAAACAACCCTCTGAAGAGTAAAACTGTATTTTCTGAGGGATAAAATTCAAAACAGTTCGATCGTGGTTCACTATTTCGGAAGACTGTAGTACCGATGACATATAGGAGGTGACGAAAGTCGTGGGATAGCGTTATGCACCCATACAGATGGCGCTAGCATCGCATACACTAGTTGACATGTAGGAGGTAACACAAGTCGTGGGATAGCGTTATGCACCCATACAGATGGTGGAAAAAGGCAGTGCGTTGGCGCAGCTGTCATTTGTACTCAGGTGATTCATATGAAAAGGTTTCCGACGTAATTATGGCCGCACGACGGGATATTAACAGACTTTCAATGCGGAATAGTAGTTGGAGCTAGACCCATGCGACATTCCGTTTCGGGAATCGTAAGGGAATTCAATATTCTGAGATTCACAGTGTCAGTAGCATGCCAAGAATACTAAATTTCAGACATTACCTGTCACCACAGACAGAACAATGGCCGGCGGCCATCACTGAACGACCGATAGCAGCGGAGTTTGCTTAGAGTTGTTAGTGCTAGCAGACAAGCAACACTGCGTGATGTAACCGTAGAAATCAATGTGGGACGTACGGCGAACATATGCGTTAGGATAGTGCGCCGAAACTGGGAGTTAATGGGCTATGGCAGCAGACGACCTACGCAAGTGCCTTTGGTAACAGCATATCTTCTGGGATCGTGACCCTGTAGGTTGCACCCTAGAGACTGTAAAACCGCTACCTGGTTAGATGAGTCCAACTTTCAGTTATTAGGAGCTGATGATTGGGGCCGAGTGTGGCGCAGACACCACGAAGCCATGGACCCAAGTTGTCAACAAGGCCTCCTGCAAGTTGTTGGTGGCTCCAGAACGGCGTGGACCGTGTTTCCACGGAATGGACTGGGTACTCTGGTCCAGGTGAACCGATCAGAGACTGAAATGGTTGTTTGGCTACTTGGAGACCATTTGCAGCCATTGGTCCTCTGGTAAAGAAGGAAGACTGGGTTTAGCGTCACATCGACGTTAGAGATAGAGCACAAGCTCAGATTGTATCAATGATGGGGAAGTAAATCGGCCGTGCCATTTCAAAGGAACCATCCGGCATTTGCCTGGAGCGGTTTAAGGAAATCACGGTAAATCTAAATCCGGCTGACCGGACGCGAGTTTGAATCGTCTTCCTCCCGAATGCGAGTCCAGTGAGCTAACCACTGCGTGATTGGTTCTCTGGTCAAAGTGAACCAATCAGTGACTGTAAATGGTTATGAAACTTCCTGGCAGATTAAAACTGTGTGCCCGACCGAGACTCGAAATCGGGACCTTTGCCTTTCGCGGGCAAGTGCTCTACCAACTGAGCTACCGAAGCACGACTCACGCCCGGTACTCACAGCTTTACTTCTGCCAGTACCTCGTCTCCTACCTTCCAAACTTTACAGAACCTCTCCTGCGAACCTTGCAGAACTAGCACTCCTGAAAGAAAGGATATTGCGGAGACATGGCTTAGCCACAGCCTGGGGGATGTTTCCAGAATGAGATTTTCACTCTGCAGCGGAGTGTGCGCTGGCAGAAGTAAAGCTGTGAGTACCGGGCGTGAGTCGTGCTTCGGTAGCTCAGTTGGTAGAGCACTTGCCCGCGAAAGGCAAAGGTCCCGATTTCGAGTCTCGGTCGGGCACACAGTTTTAATCTGCCAGGAAGTTTCATATCAGCGCACACTCCGCTGAAGAGCGAAAATCTCATTCTGGAAACATCCCCCAGGCTGTGGCTAAGCCATGTCTCCGCAATATCCTTTCTTTCAGGAGTGCTAGTTCTGCTAGGTTCGCAGGAGAGCTTCTGTAAAGTTTATAAGGTAGGAGACGAGGTACTAGCAGAAGTAAAGCTGTGAGTACCGGGCGTGAGTCGTGCTTCGGTAGCTCAGTTGGTAGAGCACTTGCCCGCGAAAGGCAAAGGTCCCGAGTTCGAGTCTCGGTCGGGCACACAGTTTTAATCTGCCAGGAAGTTTCATATCAGCGCACACTCCGCTGCAGAGTGAAAATCTCATTCTGTAAATGGTTATGTTTGGCTACCTGGAGGCCATCTGGAAGAATTCATGGACTTCATGCTCCCAAACAACGATGGAATTTTTATGGTCAAGAATGTGCCTTGCCACTGAGCCACTTTGAACCATATGCGTCATACATGCTTAAATACCTCATGAAAATGGCTGTTTCGAGGTAGATCATCATTATTCACTTCGTCATGCATAAACAAATCATTTGATAGCACAATGCTGCACCAAGAATTTAACAGCTACTACACTGTTGGAGAGCCTACACTGTATTATTATTAATGAAAGTGGTCAGACACAAGCCATTGGCAGCTTTAAATTTCCCAATTTCTATTAGTTCAGAAGTAAGGAGTCGAGCAATCAAGTGATTTACAAAGTTTAGTGAACTCACTTTCATTTGGTTGGTTTTAAATCGATGAACAGGAAGCGGGTAAAGCAAGTGTCGCTAGCGAAAGGTAGCAAATTTTGAAACAGTTGTCTGCCCTCACTGTGGATAGTCAGCTTTCTTTTCTAAGGAGTTTTAGCCATCGCAAGGTACTGAAAATTGCTTCATCATTCCATACATAAAGTGGTTATTAGCCGTAGCAGATATCTCATTGACTCATTAGTTCATTGTTTAATACCACTCATCTTTCATCATGATGAAAATAAAAGAGTTCAAAGAAAACTCTTTCTCTCTGTAAAGCTTATTTAGGTGCTAATGTTGACGGTGACTGGAGAAGGAGGCGATGGAGGTACCAGCTATTATCTAACTGAGGGCTAATGTTCTCAGAAAGGTTGGCAACGGCTGTTCTAAAAGAACGCGAGCGTATTCTTCTTGTCGGTTTGTTGTCCTGAGTCTGCCTCTCCACCAAGCCTTGTCATACGTACAACTATCTCTGCGATCTCTTGGTAGGATGTTTCCATGTCCCACATGCCAATGGCTCGATCAGTCTCAATGTCCGAAAGATGGCGATGAGCTACATGTGCACATCTTCTGGGCAAGTTGTGTTGCGATCTCCAGCTGAAAAATTCCGGTAATGTTAGACTTACTTAATAGCTATCACGTAGTCACGGCGTTCTTCATTTGTAGAAATGACCTTTTCTCTGTGCAGAAAATACTGCAGTTAAGCTCACATAAGGATGAAATTCTAGTCAGCAGAACCACAGGCTTGGATATACTGGAGTATCAACCTGGTGGCGATCGGTCAAGGTGCACAGAAGGTGGAGGAAAGTAATTCAGTCTCATTCTCTGTGGACGTGCATGTGATAACGTGACGCAGGTACCGGAGGCTGATTGCAGCTGGTGATTGTGCCTCGCGGTTCCCACAGGGCGACTCTTGTTGTCGGAGCATCGCGTGTTACGTGAGCGCCTTGCGGGCTTTCCACTGCGGTCGGGTCGCCTGTCAAGGACGGTCCAACGGGCTTCTCCCCCGCCGCCCACCGTCATGCCTCACGTACCGCCACCGCACTCGCCAGATGCCAGCTGCTACACACAGTCACTGGTGGCTCTTCACCCGTAAAATGTCCACCTGAAGGCGAACACACACGCATCAGTCTTGTACTTTATTGTGGGAAAACTTTAGACTTAGCTGAATTTCGGAGATATTGTTGGAACTGGGAGGCGAAATGGATAACATGGGTGATCCAATATTACAGTCAGAGTTTAAAAGAACTTTAAAAGACTTGCGGTAAAATAAGACGGAAGGAATACACTACTGGCCATTAAAATTGCTACACCAAGAAGAAATGCAGATGATAAACGGGTATTCATTGGACAAACATATTATACTAGAACTGACATGTGATTACATTTTCACGAAATTTGGGTGCATAGATCCTGAGAAATCAGTACCCAGAACAACCACCGCTAGCCGTAATAGCGGCCTTGATACGCCTGGGCATTGAGTCAAACAGAGCTTGGATGGCGTGTGCAGGTACAGCTGCCCATGCAGCTTCAACACGATACCACAGTTCATAAAGACGTATTGTGACGAGCCAGTTGCTCGGCAACCATTGGCCAGACGTTTTCAATTGGTGAGAGATCTGGAGAATGTGCTGGCCAGGGCAGTAGTCGAACATTTTATGTATCCAGAAAGGCCCGTACAGGACCTGTAACATGCGGTCGTGCATTATCCTGCTGAAAGGTAGGGTTTCGTAGGGATCGAATGAAGGGTAGAGCCACGGGTCGTAACACATCTGAAATGTAACGTCCACTGTTCAAAGTGCAGTCAGTGCGAACAAGAGGTGACCGAAACGTGTAACCAATGGCACCCCATACCATCACGCCGAGTGATACGCCAGTATGCTGATGACGAATACACGCTTCCAATGTGTGTTCACCGCAATGTCTCCAAACACGGATGCGATCTTCATGGTGCTGTAAACAGAATCTGGATTGATCCGAAAAAATGATGTTTTGCCATTCGCGCACCCAGGTTCGTCGTTGAGTACACCATCGCAGGTGCTCCTGTCTGTGATGCAGCGTCAAGGGTAACCGCAGCCATGGTCTCCGAGCTGCTGCAAGCGTCGTCGAACTGTTCGTGCAGATGGTTATTGTCTTGCAAACGTCCCTCAGGGATCGAGACGTGGCTGCACGATCCGTTACAGCCATGTACATAAGGCGTCTGTCATCTCGACTGCTTGTGATACGAGGCCGTTAGGATCCAACACGGCGTTCCGTATTACCCTCCTGAACCCACCGATTCCATATTCTGCTAACAGTCAATTGATCTCGACCAACGCGAGCAGCACTGTCGCGATACGATAAACCGCAATCGCGACAGGCTACAGTCCGACCTTTATCAAAGTCGGAAACGTGATGGTACGCATTTCTCCTCCTTACACGAGGCATCACAACAACGTTACACCAGGCAGCGCCAGTCAACTGCTGTTTGTGTATGAGAAATTGATTGGAAACTTTCCTTATGTCAGCACGTTGTAGATGTCGCCACCGGCGCCAACCTTGTGTGAATGCTCTGAAAAGCTAATCCTTTGCACATCACAGCATCTCCTTCCTGTCGGTTAAATTTCGCGTCTGTAGCACGTCATTTTCGTGTTGTAGCAACTTAATGGCCAGTAGTGTAGATAGCAGTGCTTTGGAATCTCTGAAATACACTGCCGGGAAAAAAATCAGTGTGCACGGAAAGACGACGTCGATTTTGATCCGATAAGAGCGTATGTCGCCCGGAGAATACTAGATGTGCTGATAATGGTTTCAACGTCGTCCACCAACATACTGGCATAGTTACCAGAGGGCCATCTATGTCTACCCTTTAATAGGGACTGAAGGCTCAGTATGGTGCAGACGTGTGAAGCAAGCATGCATCCATGCCACAGAGACACACTCGTGCTTCCTACAGCCGGCTGATGAGGTTTGACAGGGGTCAAATTGTAGCCTTCCGAGTGGCGGAATGGTCCTTTCGGAGAAAACCCACACGAGTTGGACGCGCCGCCTCAGTTGTGCATTGATGCCAGTATCAGTGGTCACGTGATCATCCTCTCACCTGTTGACGATGTTCTGGACGCCCAAGCAGCACAGACGTCCGCCACGATCGTCGTACTTTAAGGGGAGCAATGGCAGATCGTACATCTAGCGTAGCATAGCAGGACTTACGAATCCAGACGTGTCGACAAGAACTGTTGCCAACCGGTTACTAGCAATAGGACTACGGGTAGGCACACCTCTAACCTATCTTCAGCTCACGCCACAACAACGACATGCACGGCTCGATTGGTGCCGTCAGGGGATCACTTGGAAGGTGGAATGGCGCACCATGGTCTTCAGCGATGAAAACAGATTTTGCAGAGGCCTGCACGCAAGCGATGGTTGTTCGCATGTCTAGTGTAGACTGGGTGAGCGCTGTCTTGTACAGAGCATTCATCCAATACACACTCGCCTCATCTCATGCCTTATGGCCTGACGTGCGATGCGCTACAACTCTCGTTCACCTTTGGTGTTTTTGGAGATGCAGAATGTTGTTAGACCCGTTCTTTTATTGTTCTTACAACACGAATATGGTGTGTTTTTCCAAGAGGACAATGCTCGCATCCACAGTACCCGTGAAACTCAACGCGCTCTTCAAGACCTGCAGCAACTTCCCTGGCGAGCACGATCTCCGGGCTTGTCTCGAATCGAACACGTGTGGGACAGGAGGGACGAGCAGTGACTCGCGCGACTTTTCAACCAACAACTCTTACTACGTGAACAGGTCGAGCAGGCGTGGGTATTACATATGCACAGGATATTATTCGCCATCTGTACGATCGATTGGATGCCAGAGTCTGCGCTTCCATTGCCGCCTGTGGAGGCTACACCATGTTAGCTGGTCGCTGTGGCCGAGCGGTTCTAGGCGCTTTAGTCTGGAACCCCGCTACCGCTACGGTGCTGGCCAGGGAAGCTGCTGCAGGTCTTGCAGAGCACGTTGAGTTTCACGGGCACTGTGGAGGCGAGCATTGTCCTCTTGGAAAAACACACCATCTTCATGTTGTAAGAACAACAAAAGAACGGGTCTAACACTCGAATCCTGCCTCGGGCATGGATGTCTGTGATGTTCTTAGGTTAGTTAGGATTAAGTAGTTCTAAGTTCTAGGGGACTGATGACCTCAGATGTTAAGTCCCATAGTGCTCAGAGCCATTTGAACCATTTGAACACCATGTTGTGGGTGTTTGAGCATGGGTAGAAACCTGATACCTCAGAACCACGTTTGCTATTGATCTATAAATGTAATCGTATCATGTACTCCATATGCACTGTTGCAACAATAGATCTTGAATGAACTGGAAACCTCTGAAAGGGTGTACCAATTTTTTTTCCGGCAGTGTAATTTGGGGAAGTGGCAACCAAGTGGCAATCTAAGTTGATGTATAGAATATACAGGGTGTTTCAAAAATGACCGGTATCTTTGAAACGGCAATAAAAACTAAACGAGCAGCGATAGAAATACACCGTTTGTTGCAATATGCTTGGGACAACAGTACATTTTCAGGCAGACAAACTTTCGAAATTACAGTAGTTACAATTTTCAACAACAGATGGCGCTGCGGTCTGGGAAACTCTATAGTACGATATTTTCCACATATCCACCATGCGTAGCAATAATATGGCGTAGTCTCTGAATGAAATTACCCGAAACCTTTGACAACGTGTCTGGCGGAATGGCTTCACATGCAGATAAGATGTACTGCTTCAGCTGTTCAATTGTTTCTGGATTCTGGTGGTACACCTGGTCTTTCAAGTGTCCCCACAGAAAGAAGTCACAGTGGTTCATGTCTGGCGAATAGGGAGGCCAATCCACGCCGCCTCCTGTATGTTTCGGATAGCCCAAAGCAATCACACGATCATCGAAATATTCATTCAGGAAATTAAAGACGTCGGCCGTGCGATGTGGCCGGGCACCATCTTGCATAAACCACGAGGTGTTCGCAGTGTCGTCTAAGGCAGTTTGTACCGCCACAAATTCACGAAGAATGTCCAGATAGCGTGATGCAGTAATCGTTTCGGATCTGAAAAATGGGCCAATGATTCCTTTGGAAGACATGGCGGCCCTGACCAGTACTTTTTGAGGATGCAGGGACGATGGGACTGCAACATGGGGCTTTTCGGTTCCCCATATGCGCCAGTTCTGTTTATTGACGAAGCCGTCCTGGTAAAAATAAGCTTCGTCAGTAAACAAAATGCTGCCCACATGCATATCGCCGTCATCAATCCTGTGCACTATATCGTTAGCGAATGTCTCTCGTGCAGCAATGGTAGCGGCGCTGAGGGGTTGCCGCGTTTGAATTTTGTATGGATAGAGGTGTAAACTCTGGCGCATGAGACGATACGTGGACGTTGGCGTCATTTGGACCGCAGCTGCAACACGGCGAACGGAAACCCGAGGCCGCTGTTGGATCACCTGCTGCACTAGCTGCGCGTTGCCCTCTGTGGTTGCCGTACGCGGTCGCCCTACCTTTCCAGCACGTTCATCCGTCACGTTCCCAGTCCGTTGAAATTTTTCAAACAGATCCTTTATTGTATCGCTTTTCGGTCCTTTGGTTACATTAAACCTCCGTTGAAAACTTCGTCTTGTTGCAACAACACTGTGTTCTAGGCGGTGGAATTCCAACACCAGAAAAATCCTCTGTTCTAAGGAATAAACCATGTTGTCTACAGCACACTTGCACGTTGTGAACAGCACACGCTTACAGCAGAAAGACGACGTACAGAATGGCGCACCCACAGACGGCGTTGTCTTCTATATCGTTCACATCCCTTGCAGCGCCATCTGTTGTTGAAAATTGTAACTACTGTAATTTCGAAAGTTTGTCCGCCTGAAAATGTACTGTTGTCCCAAGCATATTGCAACAAACGGTGTATTTCTATCGCTGCTCGTTTAGTTTTTATTGCCGTTTCAAATATACCGGTCATTTTTGAAACACCCTGTATGAGACTGGAGACACACCAACCGACTTTCGGAAAAATTAATCCACACAGTCCTGAATATATCAAGGCGAATAAGTATGCAAAATAGCGCATGATAAGTTTAACAGCTATTGCACAAAAGTTGCTGCCAACAGTAATATACAGAAAAATGGAAAATAAAATTGAGGATCTATTAGATGACGATGTTTGGCTTTAGGCAGTTTGGAGGTTGCGCTTGATAACGGAAGCAAGAAAAATAAAGCCATCTTCAGAGGATTTGTCGACCTACAAAAAGAATTTGACTATGTAAAATGGTGTAAGATGTTCGGAATTCTGAGGAAAGTAGGTGTAGACTACAGGAAAAGAAGGGTAATATACAATACGTATAAGAACCGAGAATGAACAAAAAGAATTGATGACCAAGAACGAGGTGCTAGGATTAGAAAAGGTAAAGAGAAGGATGCAGTCTTTTTCCTCTACTGTTCAATATGTGCATTGAAGAAACAATGACAAATATAAGGTAGGTTCAAGAATGGGGACAAAATTCAGTGTGAGAGAGTATCACCGATAATATTCGCTGATGACATTCCTGTCCTCAGTGGAAGTGTGAAAGAAGTACGAGTTAAGTGTTTCTCGACTTACAAGGCCATATCAGAGCTTGGCTGTCACTGTGAGAGAAGTTACAATCTTTGTAAACAAGGCTGAAAAATATATCACTCATCTAGACTGAGGAATAACACACAATAAATGTCATCTTAGACATTGCAGTGGTAATACAATTAAAAAGGTACGAAGTTGAACAATAAATAAATAAGAGGGCAGCAAACTCGAGAAACAGTGCCTATTTAACAATTTAAATAAAATTAAAAGTGGAAATAAATGAAGTTAACTTGAATCGTTGTTAGATATGGAAAGTGGTACAGGAAAAGAGTAAGAGATAGAATTTACAACTGTAACAAAATAATGTATGGTGTGCATAGGCAACACAATAAAAAAATTACATACAGGAAAATGAAGGAATAGAAAGGAACACTGTGCGGGAGGCACTGGAAAACTGCGAGTATTAGGTGCAGCATAGAAGAGGTGACTTATTGAGCTGTTTTTGGTCACGTAATATTAAGTCAGGATTATGGGAAAGATGTTTGCTGGTTTCCAGAGCTATAAACATTAGAAGACCGCGTGGTCAGTAGCTGACGAAGTGCACGGATCAGACATCCTTGTGTTCAGCGACATGAATAGAGAATTACATGAGGTGAAAGGTAACTCAGTTTTTCGATTATGTAAGAAAATTGTTATATATGGAACAATATAATGGCTGATGAGGCAAAGCTTTTGGCATCACATGTGCTTGCGCGGCAGATGGCTACAATCTCAACAGGTATTATGAATGGAAGCAGTCACGAAACACCCAAGATAGTTGGGGCGATAACTTAACATCAAACCTTATTAGCTAGGCGTAATGTATCGCCTGGAGTAGAGGGTAAAGGACACCGACACAAAGGAAGTATACTTTCAATGAAACGGTATGAATTTTAAATGAGTAAATCAGAATCGAATTTTAAATGAGTAAATCAGAATCAAACTGCTGAAGTGCGAAATGAACTAAATTAAGGTTTCATTAATGTCGACCATCCGTACGGAGCACGACTAACTGCATACTGCACACTTCCGTCTGACTTGCTCGAAAGTTCGCCACCAAGGAAGTCCACTAGCATCTTCCATTCAACACACTACTCAGTGATGTCACGTCAAGGGACCCACCGAGCAAAATGCTACAACATCGGCAATTGCTGTTACTTAACCTAGCCTTCAAGGATGCCGTAAACTTATGCCAAAGATGTCCGTTCACGAAGAGAGAGTCACAAATATGTGCCTGTACATGCAGCAGTCCAGTGAATAATCGTCTACTTCATGGTAACGGTGTATATATATTTTACTGTAAATTTTACAATGATGAGATGCTGCGGAATACGCAGTCCCGTTTCTCGTTCATATTGTTAGCTTGATTCGGATACATGAGCCAGTCAAGGGTATGACTACGAACCAATTTAGTCAAGTCTCTCCCTGTTTCCCTTACTCTGCCCACTTAACACAACAGAAAAATATTTAAAACACAAATACATACCAAATTTAGCATAGTTCACATAAAGATGTTGATTCTTTCTTCTTTGGTCGTGCATTGTGCCATCAACATAGACACAAGCGCTAAATTTAAGATAAACAAAGAAGCACCGTGAGCAGACCGACAAAATAAAGCGGAATATCGCCATAAATAAGCACAGAACTTCATGTAAAATCAATAACTTGTGGTACGGATTATTGTTAGTATACATGGGTAGACAACGTTTTTTTCTGTGATGGATATTATTGCGCAACGTGTGTAGTACACTAATGGTCACTCGAGTCTTAGTAACTCTAGGTGAAAATAGTTGCCAACTCCCTCGTTTATTATCAGGTAACGCTAACGCACTACGATCCTTCTTACATTGGCTTCTGATGATTTTGACCATATGGAAGTCAAGTACACTAAAGGCAACACGCTTCATTCATAAAACACGTCCATCTTATGAGTGGTGAAGAACTGAACACTAGAGCGATCGTCCCATAGAAAATGTGAAAGTAGAATTATGCAACCGTCGAAGGTGTACCGTCCTCAGAAGACAAACCTCCGTTTCGTAATGACATTTTGTTATTTTTTCCTTTATTCTTTTGTCTGATGGCATCAGCCGATTTAGTGACTTGGCGTTATCTTATCCCTGTTTACCGTCTGTCCGCCGAGTTACTACAATCACACTCATTCCGAGATAGAGCGATGGGCAAGAGTGTTTCACGCTATGAACTAAATGCTGAGTTTCTTTCTGTGCTCTTTCAGTTCTGCTTGACTGTTCCGTCATATTCCGTTTCGTAAGTAGCTTTTTTAGTTGTTTACCTCTGATAATATCACCTCCCGCCAGAAGGCCACTCGGTGGAGGACGACGTCCTCTACATTTAAGCAAATGATTAGCATCTGACTGCAGTCTGTGTTTCTGTGTCACGGCTCAACATTAGGCTTCGTCACATGCTTCTTCGGTCTATTGCCAAGGGCTCCCACTGAAGCTTTCTGTTTATTCAAGCCGGCCGGAGTGGCCAAGCGTTTCTAGGCGCTACAATCTAGAGCCGCGCGACCGCTACGGTCGCAGGTTCGTATCCTGCCTCGGGCATGGGTGTGTGTGATGTCTTTAGGTTAGTTAGGTTTAAGTAGTTCTAAGTTCTAGGGGACTGATGACCTCAGAAGTTAAGTCCCATAGTGCTCAGAGCCAATTTTTTGTTTATTCAAATGGTACATCTGAGTACTATAAAAATAATAGGACTCACACAGTTCCGCTGAGAATGAAAATATTTAGGTTCTGTTGTGTCATTTACTCGAACATAGAATTGGTTTATTATTTTGATAGATATCAAACTTACGTGATGATACTCCGCACAAACCGGAATCATTGTGAGTGTACCTAGGTGTTGCTTCATACTGCCACCGTTAGCTACGCGCTAAGAAAATTAGCAATTACCCGTTTGGGTTGCTCTGAGCCACGTTCCCTCTCTAGGTGAGAACGAATGTTCCTACTGTGTGAGGAAGAATTGAATACGATCACAATTAGAGCACAATGCCATGAATACGTAAGGAAGAATGAAGTGCTACGACAGTACAGATTAGAAAGTTTAGATGTTTAAAATGATGTTATAATCTGCTCTTTAAGAAGTGTAATTTCATGTCAAAAGTTTAACGCAATAAACAAGTGTTACTGGTAGAAAGTGTGTGTTTAATTTGCGGTATTGTAACCGACGGCACAAATACGCGGACTGTTTTCATCCAGTATTTGCGAATAAGAGCGCTCAGCGGTTGTAACAAACTCTATACATAATAACAAAACTTTACCGGACATGTTTTCGCTGACAGACCTAAAAAAGATGAAAGGAAAAAAGCCTTTCGCTTACTACATTGTCACTCTTCATGAACGCAAACTTCAGCCTCAGATATGAGTTTTAATCTATTACTTCTATACTATGGGCTCCACAACACAGTTCGTAGGCAGTATCCACACACACGACTGAATGTACCTGCAAAGTTACGTCAGTCTAAGGCACGTAATTCCTAAATCACGACTCTGTGTCGTCACAAACATTGAAATGCGTGGAAAACTAGCTTTTGCTTAAATAGATCACAAGTTACCGAGACTGTATTCATCCACTGTTTCATAAAGAGAACACTAAGCGACTTCCAACAAACTTTATGAATAATTTCACACCTTTCCTAATTTTCTTCTTGCTTCAGTTCTCACAGTAAAAAATTTAACACATTGACTCATTTGTAAAGTAATCAGACGTTTGAAGCTGTTTCATACATGCGAGAGTTCGATTTTTTTTTAAGAATCAGGAGTTTTTTTGTACTTCATACAATGTGTGTAACAGGGTGGAATGAGTGAATAAATTTATGAGGTACAGCGATCGAACAATGGAAGATTACAAGCTGCAATAATTTGATGTCCCAAGTTGAACGACATTAGCAAACTCGAGCGCTGAGTAGCGTCCGCGTAGTAAAAAAGAATTTTTAAAAAAACTTATGTAAATGAAGATAATAAAAATATGTTCATGTAGGTAAAAACGACTAGAGATGTTTCTTTAGTAATATTATCGTGGAAATTGTAATAAACTGTACAGGTGATGGTGAATATGATGTCATTTAAAATATTTCTTTTTGGTCGTAGGGTAGAGGCACTAAGAAGAAGTATTACAAAAGGATCTTCCAGGCTCCAATACATCGTGTTTATAGCAAGCTCAGTGTAACTTGTGGCGATGAACTGTCCATGTATACAGCACTATGTGCTGTCGTGGATAGATAATCCACATCAGGATTAGCAAGAGGGAAAGGGCTTGATAATAGTTAATGGAGCACTCACAGCGATTTTCCACTGCAGTAGCAGACTAATCAATGTGTCTGTCCAGAGAATCACCATGAGCACTTCTATTCGGCTTTGGCAAGTTCAACGTAAACTAGCTCACTGTGTATGTTTCACATTGCTGTCTGCCATGCCACTTTCTTCATTTTAATAAAGCAGCAATCATTGTTCTCTCGAGTCAAACAGTTTTGGAAGCCGTTTGGAACACACAGTGAATAAAGCAAATACAATGAATCATTTCGCGAAATCTACCGCTATATGCACACATTTGTACTTTGATAAATCAGTCACAGATTAGCGAAGAGTGAAACGAACAGCGGACTTAAACCGTAAGTCGAAAATGAAGCATTGCAAATCGAACATTTCCTAATTTATCAGAATAAATCAGTACAATAGATGAATACGTGTGAAAGAATATTCTTTGTATTCATCTGTCTCAGTGATGCTCATACTGCATTATGCATAATCGCTTTTAGCAGTATTTAAGTAGCACCAACTTTATTTTTCATGTTACATCCCATTTTACGAACTATTTCCAAACTCACTTTGAATGTTGGTTAAGTGGTAGCTGCGTAGTACTATGAGTCACAAAACGTTGTTGGAATCGGACATATGGCACTTTTAATCAGCACAGGAGCATCTAAAGCTGAGAAAAAAGATTTTTCATTGAAATACTCCAAATAACATAGCTACAGCTATAGCATTTTATACTCATACCCTTCGTTAAGCCTGTACAAAATTTCCTTATGTGACGGCAATTTAAAACGGAATTTATCGAAGAACGAAATAACACACAGATTTTTAGGGAAATAAAGAGCTGTTTTATCTTGTAAATATTTAAAATGTGATTATAAAATACTGAACAACATTCGATTAAATAAAGTATGATGTTGCAATGCAATATAAATATATAGCGTTTTCCTTTAACATTTTTATGTTAGTTAAAATGTAAATATGGATGCCGGTTTCCTGTTTGTGACTTACAGACAGGTTTTTTAAGGTTGTATGGTTGTGCGAGATTCATATAGAGATTACTTCCAGTTTTTTGCTTTTGTCAGTGACTGTAATTCTACATTATCCTAAGAGAAAGCGCCGGTGGTAGTCCGATCGGTTGCGACTTCATTATTCGTGGTATATACTCGTACAACAGACTAAATTTACCAGCTTTATATGTAATTCGTTTAAACTGGTAATTGCACAAAATACTAAGAAAAGAATCATGTGACCTATTTGATAATTTTAGTTTTAAATCAGACGAATTGCAAAACAGTCTCATCTATTTCACGAGCAAAATACGGATTTTTCTGGTAATTACAAATTACAGCTAAAATATGACACATGATCCGAAAGCCATTGCCATTAAAGTTGTTTATACCTATCGTTTTATAAGGTAGACTCAGAGTCACAACCGTTTTCCTTTATTTGCGTCGGCCACTGTAATGAGACTGCACGCTGGTCGGCGAAAAGAATATTCTACCTCCACTAGGGAATCAGATACTCGACGTAATGGCGCCCGTCAAACATGAATTTTTGTCAGTGGTCCTCCTGCCACCATCTGAAACTCGAGTCGTCTGAACTGTTGCCTCAAGCGGCATTGTCGAAGCAATACACCCTTAGCAAGAATCGTGTAGGCGTGTAGGTAGCCAGCTTTCGTCAACGCAAACCATGGAAGATGTGTAGGAGTGGAGGATTCAATTAAGCGACGCAAAATCAAATAGTGTGTAAGTAATTGCAAAACTAGTGTAAGTAATTACAAAAACTTACAGAACTGTGAAGATTTAAAGCGAGTGTTAGTGAGCGAACTATATATTGTGTTATTTGCTACTGACCTGACATGCTTGGAAGAGAGGAATCTGTACATGTGGGGTAGAGTTCAAATTATATTTCATAAAATGAGTACTGACCATGTCGACGCTGTGTCAATACCGCGACAGGTGCACATCACTGAGGGTGTCTCTGAGTTTTATTGGTGTCTGGGAGGCGAGGTTACCTGAATATCATTGTTTGTTATTAGCGGCAAAGTCACCTAAGGTAATCGTCGATACAGTGTAAAAAATTATAAGCCTTAACACAACTATACAATAGAGATTCCACCTGTTGTGAAACAAAATGCCGTGTTTACTGCACCGAGAGGCTCGAGTCTGTTAGCCACTGTAAGACCTTTCTCCGAATTTGAAACGCGCTGGGGAACTACCAGAACAAGGAGTCTCTGCATCGGACATCGGTGGTAATAATTTCGTAACAACAGCGCCTGACGCTTCTGTGACGCTTGTTGCACAAGAGCCGACATGCATCTCATCAACACAGGCTTACCCACAGCAATCTATAACACTGCTACGGGCGGCAATCGGCCGATCAAACTTATTCCTTCACCAGCATACGGCCAACTGGCTATGAGGGTTTTGAAGGCATAACAATTAATGACGGATACACAATTTTTAATATTTTGAAAAATTGGAAAAATGTCATGTTACCGCTTTGAGCTGCTGATAAAATCCTTTATCTATACAACCAGCCGGCCGCTGTGGTCTCGCGGTTCTAGGCGCTCAGTCCGGAACCGCGCGACTGCTACGGTCGCAGGTTCGAATCCTGCCTCGGGCATGGATGTGTGTGCTGTCCTTAGGTTAGTTAGGTTTAAGTAGTTCTAAGTTCTAGGGGACTGATGACCACAGATGTTAAGTCCCATAGTGCTCAGAGCCATTTTTTATACAACCAGTTTCAGTCGTCTGACCAGCATCAGGTTCATAAAAGTAATCACGCCATCATGTTAAGCGAAATATAAAATAGTTATCGTCAGATGATTAAATCAAGAATAACACAGTGTTGTTATGTCGTTAGTCTATAAGAACTGTACTACGTAGTGTACATATTTATGATGAAGCTGTAATCGGCATTAACACTTTGAACAAATTCTTGCCACCCATACGTACTGCAATTTTTGCGTCTCCAAATCCCACTTAAAGCAATATTTTGATTCATGTCATGAAATATAATGAATTGATTCACACTGAAACCTCTCGACATGAGTGTAGTTTCGTTTCGGTTAGATCGAAACACACGCGCCTCATCGTAACTGTATCTGAAGAACGCTGCTCACCAACTGCGACTGATTCAAATATTACGGTCAGCGCGCGCAGCACGAACAACGATAATTCATAAACCACGGTGAGCAGGTTAAGTTTATTTTTACTGCTAAATACAACTTAAACGGAAGTTGCTGCATAACTATCGACACTCAGTGTGAACCAAACTAAAGAATAAGTTAAAAAATTCCGAATATCGCAGTTTACAAATACACAGAAGGGAACAAAAGATTCGTACTTGACAATACTGCATTAAAGGACAGCTTACTGTAGTTGTTTCATACCTAAATAACACATCGTTGTAGTACGAAACACTAGTAATTCACTAAAGGATGTAGTTTACACATAAAAATTAGTAAACACTATTCTTAATGTAAGTTGGGTGTTATACTGTTGTTGGAAGTGGAAAATATTAGACGGTTCATTTTTCCTTTCGAATTTCATAAATCGTGTATTGGAGAGTCCTTCGATCTTCTTCGATACGTATGAAAATTTATTCGGTACAGGTAGACTGCAAAATATCATGGTTTAATTACATCATGTAATCGTATACGTTTCCTAATGGCTAAATATAAGTTTTTGTGGTTGCAATCGACCACAGAGAACTCCTTTTGTTACCGTTCTTGAATTGCCACTGGTTCTTCGCTTCATCACTGTGTAAGTTCAGTACTTCTTGATAGGTATGGTATATACTCGTATCTTCTGCTACAAGTTCCTCACAAGGAAATGCAGTACATAAATACTGATATTTTAGCTAGAATGATGCTCCATATTCTATAGGAGCACGCCTACTGAAACAGTGATATTTTTAGTGTTGAGAAACATTACAGGCAGGAGAATCTAGGCGTTTCTAAATATATCCCTTGCATTCACGAAATGCTGCTTCCACCTCCGGAAATAAATTGGAAGTGTACGTCGCTGCATGTTTGTGTTTCGTTTAGTGATTCAGCAGTCGTTAATGGTTGTCGTAAAAATATGTGGAGATGCCATATGTCATCCTGGAGAAGTAAAGGGCATCGCCGGTTACATTAGTTACCTAATGCTATGCTTCTCTCATCTCTCTCTCTAGCTCTCTCTCCCTCGTCCTATTCCTCTCCCTCTCTCTTTCGCTTTCTCTCTCTCTCTCTCTCTCTCTCTACAAACACACACACACACACACACACACACACACACACACACACACACACACACACACTGACTCACTCGCACAAATCATAGGTGACAGCCAAGTTGTTTATTCGAGTGATTGCTAATAGAAATCACGACACTACGATCCACAGTTTACATCCATTTGCTGATCGTATTCCAAGATCTGACATAGCGACCTACCTGAAAGAATACAATCTTCTCCAACTCAAGGGGCAAGAATTTAGAAAACAGATCGCACGAAAATCAGCTTTCAAGCCCTGCACAACGTATCTTAAAAACCATTAACAGAGGTCACCAACTGGTGGTGTTTTTAGATTCTCGTAACACATTAGGTAAAGTGCCGTTAAAGATAAAAATATTCGGGGGAGAATAGTGAAGTTTTCAACTGCATCAAGAATTTTTTCATACGTAGAATACAGTCTCTTTTGTTATGCTTAAAAATTCCTGACAGCTTAAAACGGTGTGCCGGACTGGGACTCCAACGTGAGACTTTTGCCTTTCGCTTAAAAGCTGTCGGGATGAAGTACTGGGAGAAGTAAAGCTGTGACGGACTGTCGTGAGTGGTGGTTGGAAAGCTCAGTCGATAGAGCTTTTGTCAGCGAAAGGCAAAGGTCTCGGGTTCAAATTCCAGTCCATCGTACAGTTTCAGTCTGTCAGGAAGTTTCAATATGCAGTCAGATTTAACCGTTATATCAGCCTGACAGAACTAGAGCTACACTCCTGGAAATGGAAAAAAGAACACATTGACACCGGTGTGTCAGACCCACCATACTTGCTCCGGACACTGCGAGAGGGCTGTACAAGCAATGATCACACGCACGGCACAGCGGACACACCAGGACCCGCGGTGTTGGCCGTCGAATGGCGCTAGCTGCGCAGCATTTGTGCACCGCCGCCGTCAGTGTCAGCCAGTTGGCCGTGGCATACGGAGCTCCATCGCAGTCTTTAACACTGGTAGCATGCCGCGACAGCGTGGACGTAAACCGTATGTGCAGTTGACGGACTTTGAGCGAGGGCGTATAGTGGGCATGCGGGAGGCCGGGTGGACGTACCGCCGAATTGCTCAACACGTGGGGCGTGAGGTCTCCACAGTACATCGATGTTGTCGCCAGTGGTCGGCGGAAGGTGCACGTGCCCGTCGACCTGGGACCGGACCGCAGCGACGCACGGATGCACGCCAAGACCGTAGGATCCTACGCAGTGCCGTAGGGGACCGCACCGCCACTTCCCAGCAAATTAGGGACACTGTTGCTCCGGGGGTATCGGCGAGGACCATTCGCAACCGTCTCCATGAAGCTGGGCTGCGGTCCCGCACACCGTTAGGCCGTCTTCCGCTCACGCCCCAACATCGTGCAGCCCGCCTCCAGTGGTGTCGCGACAGGCGTGAATGGAGGGACGAATGGAGACGTGTCGTCTTCAGCGATGAGAGTCGCTTCTGCCTTGGTGCCAATGATGGTCGTATGCGTGTTTGGCGCCGTGCAGGTGAGCGCCACAATCAGGACTGCATACGACCGAGGCACACAGGGCCAACACCCGGCATCATGGTGTGGGGAGCGATCTCCTACACTGGCCGTACACCACTGGTGATCGTCGAGGGGACACTGAATAGTGCACGGTACATCCAAACCGTCATCGAACCCATCGTTCTACCATTCCTAGACCGGCAAGGGAACTTGCTGTTCCAACAGGACAATGCACGTCCGCATGTATCCCGTGCCACCCAACGTGCTCTAGAAGGTGTAAGTCAACTACCCTGGCCAGCAAGATCTCCGGATCTGTCCCCCATTGAGCATGTTTGGGACTGGATGAAGCGTCGTCTCACGCGGTCTGCACGTCCAGCACGAACGCTGGTCCAACTGAGGCGCCAGGTGGAAATGGCATGGCAAGCCGTTCCACAGGACTACATCCAGCATCTCTACGATCGTCCCCATGGGAGAATAGCAGCCTGCATTGCTGCGAAAGGTGGATATACACTGTACTAGTGCCGACATTGTGCATGCTCTGTTGCCTGTGTCTATGTGCCTGTGGTTCTGTCAGTGTGATCATGTGATGTATCTGACCCCAGGAATGTGTCAATAAAGTTTCCCCTTCCTGGGACAATGAATTCACGGTGTTCTTATTTCAATTTCCAGGAGTGTATATATAGGCGATATATAAACATTTTCACTTCACGAAAAATAGACATGCTGTAAGCCCTGACTAAAAGATGAAATAAATATTGGCCGGCCGGGGTGGTCAAGCTGTTAAAAGCGCTACAGTCTGGAACCACGCGACCGCTACGGTCGCAGGTTCGAATCCTGCCTCGGGCATGGATGTGTGTGTTGTCCTTAGGTTAGTTAGGTTTAACTAGTTCTAAGTTCTAGGGGACTGATGACCTTAGAAGTTAAGTCCCATAGTGCTCAGAGCCATTTGAACCATTTTTTTTGAAATAAATATTGGCGTCAGTCATGTCCTGCATAACTCATGAATAATAAAATATTGAAGGTGAAGTGGAACACTCATATTTAAGTCTTTTGATGAAGGTAGCTGAATACGGTACACTTGTACTACCATTAGGGATGTAACAGTGAAGTGTTTGAGATCAACACCGAATTGGACAAACACGGGACCGGGAGATGACGAACGGCATTCAGGGTTTCATGCTTCATGAGATGCAATAAACTCAAAAAATGTTGGCGTCAGATCACAAATGAACACCTTTAAAATACCAGGAAACCGTTTTAAAGATGTAATTTGTGTTATTATACAGCTCCCTACGAATAACTTAGAGCCCGTGAAACTGAAATTAGACTAAGCTCGTACAGTCATAATACATTCATTAATGATACCAGATGAAACCATAAATATCGTACAATAAGAAGTTCTCTTTACCAAGAATTCTGCAGTAACAATCAGAATGTAGTTGTGGAATACAGTAATTTGTGATTGACAGGATATGTAGCTCTGCGGAAGGAGCAAACTAAATATAATTTTTGGTTGTTGATGCAAAAACTAAAAATAGTTTCCAAATAATCAGCACAATATAAACGGAAAGCAGGAAAATAAATGCGGAAGAACATAATGTAACATGTGAATTATATTTCTTCATTCACTAACCAAACGCCAGCACTACACGTATGGGGAAATTGTTAAACTTTAACGGTATCTGTCCCATCACTTTCGTCTTCGGAAAATAATTCATACGAAAAGAAAACAGGATTCAGTATTCACTTGAAGTAGCAGCAGTTATTGTAGTATGTTTTGCTGGTAATCGTCTTCTTCGGGTGAGCGAGTTATATCTAGTCGGATCCGCCTTTCTGACTTATGAAAAGTGTAAGAGAAACGAGAGAGTACTGAAAAGTAATGTCTTCGAATTATTTTCTGTGAAAACTCTTAAAGCTCATTAAATAAAACAATATTAACATCCTAAATCTTTATTCTTTATATATACACATTTATTTCTCAATATAGTCACAGAATCTTTGACTCTGTTAACGGAACCACTACCTTTCCTCTGTTTGTGGCGCTTCATCACTATCAAAGTGAAACCTTCGAAGGTATTCCTTAAGGCATAGAAACGGATTAAAATCGGATGTAGCCAAGTGGGAACTGTAAGGAAGATGGTCGATGATTGTTTCAGACGTCGCAGCGTGTTGTCTGGCATTCTCATAGTGAAGGAGAGGGTGCTCATGTGTGGACGAACGCTTCGAATTCGAAACTCACGCAAGCCGTAGCACCCTTTTGCAGTACGGACCGCAACGCGACGTGGAGGAAGAGAGTCAGTGAGGCTCTGGAAGGTACTGACAGGGCAGTGGAGCCATGTAGACTCCAGTTTTCTCTGTTGTGGATGTATGGTGAAAACATCCGATCGAGATGGTCCCACAGATTCTCGATTGGGTCTATATCCAGAGAATTTGGTGGCCAGGGGAGCATGGTAAACTGGTCATTCTGCTCTTCGAACTGTTCACATACTTTGCGAGCTGTGATAAGCTGCATCGTCCTGCTGGTAGATGCCATCGCGCCGAGAAAAAAGAAACTGCCGTAACAGGTGAAGTACATTGATGAGCTAAAGTAACGAGCTCTCATCTAATTAATCGATCTTAAGCACAAAAAATTCCGTTCTGTAGACTGTTATGAGCTGGATAGCCGATGTCTTCACACTGTACGACATACTTGGGTTTATTCCTATTCCATTTTCTTGAAGAATGTTTGCTTAAATGTCTCTGTTGGCACTTTAATTAGTCTAACTTCGTCTTTGCGGTCAAATCGGGAGGGATAGGTTGGTGGTTGTAATTTTTTATTGGATCCATCACTTAGTACCGGTTGTTGAAAAATGTATGCAGGCTTCGAGGGATAGTTGGCATCTACCTTTAAGCGTCTGAAAGTTCAGGTCTTTCTTCATCTCCGTGACGTACTGCCCTTCGTTTTGTATCTTCAAAATCCTCAATATCCTGTTTGGTACGGGTTCCATTCACTTTACAGTTGAACGAGTATTTTGTAAGCAGTCTTCTTTGTAAACTCGTTGCATTTTTCCTGTATCCCATCAGCGAGTCGAAGTCTACAACCTGCTTCATTTACGACTGAGCTTACGTCGTCCATCTATTAGAGATTCCACAAATTGATACAGCTGGGTATTTATAACAGTTGGCTGATTCCGGTTGTGACTCATTGATGCTGAAGTTACAGGATATTACGTTTCTGCCTTTTGTGAAGTGCAAAGTTTTATATTTCTGAACATTTAAAGCCAGTGGCCAGTCTTTGCACCTATCTATGTACCACTTCGAAAATTTAGTTATCCTCTGGGTACGTCAGTGGCAGCAGGGTGTTTTCTGCCCACAGCAACTGCGGGGTGCCCTGTCCACAATAGTACCAAGCAGGCAGCGCCCACCCCCACTTAAAGCTGCCCGTTTCCCTGGGGAGACGTATATGTCTTAATGAGAATCACTGACAGAAGGACCGTGAGACAACACCGGTAGTGCGCTGTTACAGCGTGAAAAACGAAAAGCTTTTGTCTTAAGCAGACAGGTCCATACTCACAATATAATAGCGATGAAGTAATAACACATAATGAAACAATATCACATAGTGATATGTAACAGTAATGTTACGGAGAAGGACTATGGGGCTGGGTCAAGGTCGAGTGATTTTCCCAGGATGGTTTCCAGCACCTGTTAAGAAATAAACCTCTCAAGGTCTTGGTAGGAACCAGCACCTTACAGCAAGTGCAACCAGCGTTAGCAAGAAACAGTCAATGGAAATGTCTGAATTCTGTTGCTGAATGGCTGAAGCGGCTACATGTTAAAAAAATTCAATAAATCTCCTGTTTTCAAAAAGACCCTGCCCGAAAAGGCCATTTATGCCCAACGGTAGCGACCGGCCGCCGTGTCACACTCAGCCACAGGCGTCACTGGCTGCGGATATGGAGCACACTGCCCTCCCGGCCGTACGTCAGTTTACGAGACCGGAGCTGCTACTTCTCAATCAAGTAGCCCCTCTTTGCCTCACAAGGGCTCAGTTCATCCCCCTTGCCAACAGTGCTTGGCAGACCGGATGGTCACCCATCCAAGTACTAGCACAGTTCGACAGCACTTAACTTCGGTGATCTGACGGGAACCGGTGTGTGGTGTCTACCCTTTGCGACATGTCAGGAAGAACAGACATCACGCATTCATATAATTCATTTGTCTCGAAGGACAATGAATCCACCACCTTCAGTGTGGATGCACAATTTTGTTCGAATTCCTGCAAGAATCTCAAAGTAGCGAACATTGAGGATATGGACGGGGTCTGTGGACAGGATGCGCTAGGTGGGCATGCCGAGATAGCCTCCGCAGTTTAACGTAACTGTCTAATAAGCAGGAGATCCCGCGTTCGAATCCCAATGGGGCACACATTTTCACTCGTCGACGCAGCTGACATCAGTAGCTTCTTCCTTTCCTTCATTTCTTTCCCCTCTCCTCCTTCAATTTACATAATTTTCTTATACTATGACTAGTAACTATGCTCTCGCAGTAACAGGCATTAATTGGAGGAAGTAAACTTAAATGCAGACATTTCCGCGCGGTCGTCACTGCCCGGATTATGCCTATTTTTATGTCTGTAGCTTCGCATCGGCGTATTTCCGACCTATAATTATCGGGAAAATTTCTCGCGATTCCACGACCCCTGCTCTGCTCTTAAACACTCTATATATGGGCACGTACACAAACAAATGGGCAGTAAACAAATTCTGAGAACCACAAGAGTGTTACAGCTATAACAAATCTAGGGACTGGTGTCGGATACGACAAGTTTTGCGATCGTAGGGATCTCTTGAGCGTGTTGCTACAGGAGCTTAGCAAAGTATGCGGGCAGCGTTCGGTGGTCGGTGTGTCACACGCTAGCCACGCTGCCAGAGGCCACGGCTGGGAGTGGGAAGGCGCGACGCCGGGTTGCGGCAACACGGACCCGGCCTGCGTTTGCGTCACGAGGAAACTAACTGCCTCTACCTGTACCTGCCGGTGCTCGCTGCATGCAAAACCTCCAAGGCAGAAGTGTCTCTCTGACGCGCTGTGGGACTGACTTGACGCGCGTCTCGCACCGTGCACAGAACTTCTTGCTTGCCTCATACACCTACCTACATACACAGCTGACCATTAAAACTGCAACATCAGAAGCATAGCAAGTAACAAAATTGTACTTGTTGCATGTATACAGTGTAGCAGGAAGAATAAATGATTAAATCTGTAAGTGATTTGGGAGTATAAAGAGTGAGAAATTTATCACTCGGGGCTGCCCCCAGTGCCAGCAACAGTGCATCAAATCCGGACCGGCTCGGCATCGAGTCGTACGGAGTTTGATTGACAGATACTAATGTTTCATTCTGCGTTCCTGCAGCTCTCTGTCCGAGTTGGTCTTAGACGCTGGTGAGTCGTAGCGTGACATCCAGCAACTCAGCACCAGATGTTTTCAATGGGTAAGAGATCTGGAGAACATACCTGGCCACAACAACAGTCGAACGCATCCGGTGTCGATGTATGTCAAGACGGCATCTTGTAGAAAATATCACGGAGACCTCGAAGGTACGGCACAGCTAGCCATCGGCTTCAATACATCAGAAATGTAAGAGCGCCTGTCCAAATCACCAGCTATGCGAACCATAGGTGATGGCGTTGAACCACCACTGGCATCCAAAACCATTACGTGACTCGGTGGCTCAGTGGTAAAGCGCCAGTTCTCAAATCCAAAGGCCTCAGGTTGGAACTTCGGTCAATTCTAGGTTTATTATCTGTCACTTGTCACTCCTTTCACCTCTGGCTATGTTTGTTGATGTGAAAAATGCCGACTTGCATTGTGGTTCCGACTCCACGTTTAACTGTACGCATTCCATGTACTGGCTGGGTAAGTCAGTTCAGAGGTCGGAGGAAGGAAACGGGATACCACCAACCACAGGACCGTGCCTAGTGAAGTTCAGTGTGTTCAAAATAATCTTCTGCTTGATGACTGCTGTACCGTATCATCATGCTAGGTGCTGTGCCCGTAAGGCGATGATGAGCGCAGTCTGGTAACGTTAGTTCTCCTCGGTGCCTCGGTCCGCCAATAGTAACGCAAAAGTGAGACTCCTCGAGAAGAAGACATAGTGCATCACTTGTGTCCATTGTTGACGTTGTGTGTATCACTCTCGGTGAGCCTTCCTGCAGCCGCCTTAAAAGAAAACGCAATAATAGTCACCGTGCTGACACGGTACTCCAGACATCTTCATACTGTCCATGTCGAGGCTCACGAGAGAGACAGGCCTTGGCGCGTATGTCACAGTGAACGTGGGTATGAAGAGAGCCAGCAGCCGTCGCGGCGGGCAGAGATGAGTTTAATAATTCTTGACTGGGCCTTTAAATGTATACAAGCTCTCGATAGCGCAGGACAAAGTTAAGTGGATACCTTTTCAAGAACGTATCGATTTCCCGTCGGCTCTGCACGGAGCCGAGCGTTCACGAATTGTGGTGGCAACGCGACTACTGTGAAGTCACAAGTTTTGTGGGGCTCGTATTTCGCGTGGTCGCCGGCCCAAGTGGATACTGGTCATGTTGCAAAGAAGTCAGTTTCCTGAGTCAAGGTACGTGACTGGGCTGTAGGATTTTCACTGCCTAGCGATCAAAATGACTGTTGCATTGGGTTCTGGTTCCGTGGGGCTTCGCTGAGTGCGGAGTTCTGAAACCAATAATTCTGTATTTACATGGTAGTCGTGGGATCTACGCCGACGGGAGCAGCAATATCTCTGAGCGATAGAACACTGTAGATTACAATCCTGCCGCTATCGAATTCCGTCACGCTGGTAAATGTCTACTCTTCTTACACGAAACATAACACGATCTTCTCACAAACAACCAGAACTCAAATGCGACTTCTCGCTGATAAACCCAGTATGTAACCTGTAACGTAGCTAGATTGCCTTACTTCTACTTTAAGCGGTTGCACTGTAACGCTAATCTCTTGCATATCCAAACACGCACTACCTTACATACCGATTTTACGTGCGTTGCTTTTTTGCTTCCTTAGTGCTGCAATTATAATGGCCAGTAGTGTACACAGACGTCATCCTTCCCTATTCCTATTAAACGCTTCTCCATTTAGTACTTCATCCATCGCTTTAATTTTTAACTTCCCCATATGTCAAACACAAGTTTAAAAAAATTCTTAATGCTTTTTGAATAAAACGAACGTTATTAACATTCCACATCTTTATTCTTCATGTGTAGATATTTATTTCTCAACATAGTCACCCTGGTGACGAACACATTTCTCCCAAAGAGAAATCAGTTTGTTGATACCCGTTACTGTAGGAGGTTTGACTTTGTTAATGGAGCCATAACCTCAGCTGTACTTCCAAGCTTCATCACTATAAAAATGAAGTCTTCGAAGGTGTTTTGTAAGTTTTGGATACGGATGAACATCGCATGAGGCCATGTCGGAACTGTACGGAAGATGATCCATGACAGTGAATTCAAGGCGACGGATTATTGCAAATGTCACAGTGCTCGTGTGTGGTGTGGCGTTGTCATGCTGGATGAGAGGATGCTCCGTGTGTGGACGAACTCTTTAAATTCATGCCTTGGGTTTTCTGAGGATTTCTCACACACCGACGTAGTTACGTTAAACACCGCTACATTACACGCTAAAATTCGGAGGCGTCTAGCTTCAGAAGACTGCATAGACGTGAAGAGTAAAGATATAGAACGTTAATAACTGCTGTTTCATTTAAAACGCTCTAAGAATTTTCACATCAAAAATTCGGAGAAATTAGTTTTCAGTACGCGCTCGTACTTCTACTTCCTCCTTCCCAGTATAACCAAGATCTACATTTCACTCCTATGTTCTGGACGTGCAGTTCCGAAACCGTCTTTCTCAACTGAATGCTAGTTTCTGATACCAGTAGAGCTGTATTGAAAACTATTTTCTTCTCCGGAGTCCATCAGATTTCCCGTTCCTTGCTGAGGATAGTAATACTTTCATTTATCTTACTACTATATCTTTCGCAGTTCCGATATTTGCCAGGTGGCTGTTTTTTTTACTTTCACTTGTCACCGGAGTTACCTTAGCTCTGTTTATTCTTAACCAAAATTCTGTGTAATATAGAGCTTCCAGTCGATTCAGAATTACTTCTCTGCTTTCGGCGATCTATATCTACACTTTACAGCTGGTATCCACCAGGATCTGAAATTCTCTTTTGCTTCATTGTGTTTTCGCCAGACAATACTACCAGGATTGCAGCATTCTATTGTACTTACTTTTTGTACCGCCTTCTGTAATTACACAAGTATAGTGAATGTTTCCATTATTCACTCGCCAGCTGGGGCTACTAGAAGCTTCTGTACGAGGTCTGAATTGATTATCTTGTACCTTTATCTTTTCTGTAACCTAACCGATGTTCATCAAGTAGAGTTTTACTCTACTATTATTTTTATGTTACTCTTTCCATGGTCGTCCATTACATTTGTTGACAAGCCGGTGTAGTGTCTACATCGAATGAACAATAAGTCTGAGAATGAGAATGAATGCTTCAGCCAACTTACAGCCATGTGAGATACAGTATCTCCCAAGAGTGACCTCAACATCCACTGAACAGTAGACTGTAACCATTTTGTCCCACATTCCAATCCCCAGAACACATATGCTCCCACAGTTGTAAGCAAAAAGTATAAGAAAAATATTTGCCAGTCTTGAGATAGGTGGGACTACAACCACGACAAACTGCATGAACTATACATATGAATAACGCACGTGGTAGAATGGACAGGCAGTAGCCCTAGTTGAGTGCAATAAACAAGTAACTTTCGCTTTTAATATTTTTTCGAAAGATACTGCTGCTGATTTCGTCTGTGATGTCGGGAGCTCAGACAACGGAATTTCTCCTATTTATTTATTTATCGTTTGGTATGAATGGTACTGTGGTTATTTAAATTACTCCAGTGAAGAGCTGAGAAAAGTAACTTACATCAAATTTTACGCTTATTAGCAGTAAAATGTGAAGTAAAATGAAAAGCATAATGTACAATGAAATGGACTGTAAAATGACCAGTAAAAATAAGCTGTAAGAGGAGCCAATAAAAAGGAACAATAAAGTGAAGAGTAAGATTAGCAGCTGAACGAACATTAAAATCAAGAAGAAAAAGAACACTGAAATGAATAATAAAGTAAGCAATAAAAAGAACCATAAAATGAAACATAAATTTACACTAAAACTGACAGTTGATTAAGGAAGATGGACAGAGAGAATAATTCTTTAACGTTAATATCCAAGCAATCCAGCCAGAAACCTGCAGTATCCTTTAGTTCATACAAATCTGTTTATGGTCCCGTGTACGCCCTGATGTTGTAATCACTCACAATATTGTCCACTGTATGGCGCATGGTACCGCAGTCACACTGAGGACTTGGGGATTTGCCTCATTTGCACAGAAGGTCCTTCAAACTAAATGTGATGTTCGAATCCTGTTGAGACCTTTCCATTGTCAGGAGGGAAGTTCGAACCCACGAGGTCTTTGGACGGGGTCATGAGTGGACCAATGAATAGTCAAACTATCGGCGCTCCACTCTGTCCATCCCAGATCACTGATGTTGAAGTCTGTGGATTTTCGCGGCTTTTTAAAGCTTCTGCTGGTTAAAATGAATAGGAAATTGTCCTGCGATGGAAGGAAACATTTGAGGCATGCAACTCTAATAATTCTTTGTTAATTTTATTTGCAGTATTTGAATTTTTTCGAAAGAATGCTGCAATTTCTTAACCCTTACACAAAGAGCGGGAGTGTTTTTTCTGATTTAAACGGCGGTGACAGAACTTCACTCCGGGAAGACAATGATATAAATCTGACTTATACTGCAGCAGTATTTCATGTGCAAGAGGAAAACTGTAGCGTTGGCCGGGTGTCATTAAGAAATATATTCCATACGCATTCGAAACTATAAGTTTTTCTCCTCGCTTAACTGTGCATTCGCATTACGTTACATCAAACTTAGACGGTGTAGACTATGACAAACCGAGTGTAGGAGGCACCAGGGCAGGTGATCGCTACTTAAGATTTTTGATTTTTGAAGAAGCAGTGTTTATAGTAACCCTTTCTGTCGTATTTCGTCATATGTATCATGGGCTAAGTTTTCCCTCAACTTTCAGGCTGTAAAAGCATTTGGATTTTCAGGAAAAAAAAGTTCTGTCCGAGAAAATTTTTGTGACGACCTACTCTGACTCTGGGCTGGTTGTGAGGCGTATTGAAATGGGAGAGAAGAAATTATTTATTCAAAAAAGTTCTATGAGGAATAAAACAGTAAAAGCAATAATTCGTCCCCGAGCAAGGTGGCGTAGTGGTTAGACACTGGACTCGCATTCGGGAGGACGACGGTTCAATCCCGCGTCCGGCCATCCTGATTTAGGTTTTCCGTGATTTCCCTAAATCACTCCAGGCAAATGCCAGGATGGTTCCTCTGAAAGGGCACGGCCGACTTCCTTTCCCACCCTTCCCTAATCCGATGAGACCGATGACCACGCTGTCTGGTATACTTCCCCAAACAACCAACCAACCAATAATTCGTCCTTAAGACCAATTTAGACTCTAACACAGTAATTTAAGTACATATTTAAAAATGTCCTGCATTCGCCTAGTCACATTCGAGCGCACTCCCACGTATAAAAGGTATTTGGCCCTGGGGTACGTAATTTATGAGCCCAGTTCTTACATTCTCTAGAGTGGATCTGTTTATATCACAGCTTTAGTGTTAGAAATGGTTAAAAAAAAACTAATCAGAAACAGTTATCACCATCACCCTCTTGTACACTAACTGAGATTTTTAGTTCCTTCTTCTTTTCTTATTTCTTGCAATCTAGTTATATTCATTTGCTTTTCCAAACAGATATTTCATTACATTTTTTATTTGTGTTTTCGGCTAATTTCGATAAATCTTTTAAAATTGCTATATCTCTTTTTCGGGAGGTATTTATCTCTGTAGTTGCTTTGGTAAATGTCTTACTAAAAGAGGTGACTTTGCAACTTTCTGGGCTCGGGTGTCATTACAATTACAATTATTTTGTAAACGTATATGGAAGCTGTTGGTTTGACAGAACAAGAAAGTTGCTGTGTAAGCTTTTCTGGAAAGCAGCTTTCGCAGGCAGCTATCTGTCGGTAACATAGCTAGCTACTAAATCCGTATCTGTGAATATGTCGCAATTGAATGGATACATTCCCTGAAATCTTGAAAAAAATATTCGATGGAATCATTGCAGGAGGATATTCACGGAAACATGGTAACGGACATTGTAAATAATTTCATCCACTTCCCTGCCGTCACAGTTGAAAAATGTCTTGAACGGCCCAGAGAGACTGCGGTGAAGATGCTGTGGCTTATGTGTACAACGTCGGGAGGATGATAGCAAGATGACTGTACTGCATCTATGAAATTAAATCCTTATGTGCTAAGATGGGAGCCACGGTTTTGTAAAAGTGTGGTAAACTATTTGATGATCAACTGCAACTTTACGAGATGATAATGTCTCCTTTTTTGCCTTCCTCACTACTGCAAGTATGATGTACGGAGCAACTTCTCCTCGGTTTGTCTTTCCCATGATTTCTCATCATTTTTTCAATGAAAGCAGCTGCCGGTATAGTTGGTCAGATGTGACATCCGTCTTCGAAATTTTTGAGACAGCCAACTCAAACATTGAGACGAAACAGTCCTTAGAAAATGTAGTCCATCAAGAAAAGAGGTGGCTTACAAAACACTCGTTCTACCTATACTTGAGTATTGCTCATCAGTGTGGGATCCGTACTAGGTCGAGGTCGACAGGGTTATTTGGTAAGCATGATAGCGTTACTGAGATGTTTAGCAAACTCAAGTGGAAGACTCTGAAAGAGAGGTGCTCTGCATCGCGGTGAAGCTTGCTGTCCAGGTTTCTAGAGGGTGCGTTTCTGGATGAGGTATCGAATGTAAAATTAGAGATATTCGGGCGCGCACGGAGGCTTTCCGGCAGTCGTTCTTCACGCGAACCATATGCGACTGAAACAGGAAGGGAGGTATTGACAGTGGCACGTAAAGTGCCCTCCGCCACACACCGTTGGGTGGCTTACGGAGTATAAATGTAGATGTAGATGTAGAACAGAACTTGAACATGAAATCAATGTCGATATGAAACAATGTTGTGCAACTGTTATAAAATTATAGAAAATACTTACAAAGTGAACAATGCGAACAAATTATATCAATAACTGTAAGCTTCCAGCTGAAAATTTTTTCGAAAAACTGGCGCCAGGGCGTAGAAGCCGCAAACACTCTACTCAGAATTTTGCGACCTTGC
The DNA here is from genome assembly GCF_023898315.1 of Schistocerca nitens. NCBI lineage: Eukaryota > Metazoa > Arthropoda > Insecta > Orthoptera > Acrididae > Schistocerca > Schistocerca nitens. Next base: position 579,195,141 of record NC_064618.1, on the reverse strand, counting down.
TGGTGTTTGAGTTTAGATCGCAGGAAGAGCAGCAGGCGCAGCAGCCACTGAGAACTGAAACTTGGGACAACCAACCCGTCTGGCAGCCTGCCACGGTACCCCCTACCTCGTGAAATTTCACATTTGTTCTGGGTAACCTTCCTACTCACGTACAGGTGAGTACGTTAAAGTTCATGGCTTATTCCGCATAGGCGAGGGCCTCCATGTTTACGCAGCGTTCAGAGTTTTGTAACACCTGCTGGCGCTGCGATGCGGTGAAAGCCTAGCGGGGCGCGCGCGCGTCGTCCGGCCTTTAACCTGTGCTCCCGGTACTCAGCCAACCTGCCCATCGGGTCCGGCCCAGCACCAGGGAACTGGAGCAAGCAGGCGCCGCTGCACCTCTTCCTGCTCCATTTCAGGGAGCATCCAGTTTGGATTCACGTGTTTCAATCCCCTGAGATACACCGCATTAGCCATTTTTCGTAGATGGCAAAAATTGTTCTTTTGATTTTCTGCATGAAATACGAGGGGCGTTCAGAAAGTAAGCTCCGATCGGTCGCGAAATGGAAACGACTATGACAATCCGATAAAGCTTTGCACAGATGTGTTGGGTAGTGTCTCTAGTATAACCCCAGTTAGCATCACGTCGCTCTTCTCATTTCTGAGCTCGCAGTGAGGGCGTAAAGATGTCTAGAAAATAGTGTCTGCCGCCAAGTACGAGGGCTGGTGAGAAATTTCGCCTGAAGCTATGCAGCTAACATTACATAACTGTCGTGCTGTTTCTTCTTCAAGACAATTCTCAGCCGCATTCTGCAGGGGCAATGAAGATGCTCCTGCATCGTTTTCAAATGGAAATGTGAGATTACCCACAATACAGTCCGCAATTGTCTCCCCCTGAGTTTCATCTCTGGTCACATGAACCGCTGTCTTTGAAGACAACATTTTGACACAGACAACGAGGTGTAGGCCAGCGTGGAGAATTGGCGGAAAGCACTGGCGGCTGCCTTCTATGATGAGGCTATTGAAAAGTTGGTACAACGCTATGACAAAAGTCTAAGTCAGAACGGCGACTACGTAGAGAAGTAGCTGAAAGGTGTAGCTAATTGTTACAAGTAAAACATTTCTGGTGTTCACTGTGGTTTCAATTTGGCAATCAATCGGAGCTTACTTTGTGAACAGGCCTCGTATATAGGGTGCTCAGAAACAGTCTGAAAAGTTTGCAAGGGTGTTGCAGGGTAGGTTGTGAGGAGAGATAATCTTTAAGAACAAATTTCAATGCACTGCGCCGTTTCCGAGTTGATTAACATTGAAGTTAGCCAATCAAGCCGTTGCATGCGCAGAATCAAGCGTTCCGCCAGAGACGGTATCGCCAAACAAGTTCTTCGTTTGGTTTCCTGCGAGGGCGAGTCAAATGAAAACCTTAAATATTTTTTAAAAATATTATTTAATGTGCAGAAGTGGTACAAAGCTGCATCACTTTTCAACATAATCTCCCCCATGCTCAATGCTAGTCCTCCAGCGCTTACAAAGTGCATAAATACCTTAAGAAAAAATTTCTTTTGGTAGTCCGCGCAACCACTCGTGCACCGAGTGGCGTACCTCTTCATCAGAACGGAACTTCTTTCCTCCCATTGCGTCTTTGAGTGGTCCAAACATATGGAAATCACTTGGGGCAGGGTCTGGTGAGTATGGTGGATGAGGAAGACACTCAAAATGCAGGTCTGTGATTGTTGCAACTGTTGTACGGGCAGTGTGGGTACTTGCATTGTCATGTTTTAAAACGACAACTACTGACGGCAATCCATGTCGCTTTGATTTGATTGCAGGCCGCAGATGATTTTTTAGGAGATCTGTGTATGATGCACTGGTGACAGTGGTCCCTCTGGGCATGTAATGCTCCAAAATGACGCCTTTTTCGTCCCGAAATAGAGTCAGCATAAAGTTCGCTGCTGATGGTTCTGTTCGAAACTTCATTGGTTTTGGTGATGAGGCATGGCGCCATTCCTTGCTCGCTTTCTTCGTTTCCGGTTGGTGGAAGTGAACCCAGGTCTCGTCCCCAGTAACGATTCTTGCAAAGAAACCATCACCTTTTCGTTCAAAGCGCCGAAGAAGTTCTTCACAAGCATCAACACGTCGTTCTCTCATTTCAGGAGTCAGCTGCCGTGGCACCCATCTTGCAGACACTTTGTGAAACTGGAGCACATCATGCACAGTGTGGTGTGCTGACCCATGGCTAATCTGTAAACATGCTGCAATGTCATTCAGTGTCACTCGGCGGTTTTCCTTCACTATGGCTTCAACTTCTGCAATGTTCTGTGGAGTCACAACTCGTTGTGTCTGGGCTGCACGAGGAGCTTCTTCCACTGAAGTCACACCGTTTGCGAACTTCCTACTCCATTCGTAGACTTGCTGCTGTGACAAACATGCATCACCGTACTGAACCTTCATTCGTCGATGAATTTCAGTAGGTTTCACATCTTGACTACGCAAAAACCGAATAACAGAACGCCGTTCTTCCCTGCTGCAAGTCGCAAATGGGGCGGCCATCGTTATACTGATACTGCGACGGTATGTCTGCATCTGCACCATGCTGCCACCTACAGGCCATTATGCACGCTGTTTGTAGCACGCTTACCAACTTACAGGATAACGGCGCGAAATTTCGATTTGTTATTACAAATTTAAGGTTTTCATTTGACTCGCCTTCGTAGAAACGAGCAGGAGAGCGATACAAACATTAGACATGGAACGGTAGTAAGGATCGAACCCCAGCCAAAGGCTGAGCAGTCTCTTGCGCTGTCGTCTACACGGAGCATTGGCAACCTTTGGTGACCTGCTGGCCTGTTTCACACATTTAATTAAGCTCGCCGGCCGCCTCGACACATGAGGCGACAGCAATACTCTTACGGCATGAAGCCAAAACTATAGCGTCCGTGACAATGTTGACCGGGACTCGGATACGACGCGACGTAACTATTTTTTTCTTAACAATTATTTCTCCGCACGACCTCGCTGCAACAATTTTACTAGCTTTTCAGACTGTGTCCGACCGCCCTGTATAAGGAGCCGATCATAAAGTTTCCTTTCGAAGGCCGCACTGTTCAGTCAGGTAAAAGTGCCCCGATCATTGAGGCAACTATCTCATCAACACACTACGTTTGAGCTAAGCGTTTGGTAATAAGCCGTGTCCTTTTTGCTTGAAGAAGTGCGTAACTGCTCGCTGCACATTCTCGTCCGACAGGAATCGTGGGCCCTTCAAGGCGTTTTCTAAGGGACCGCAGGTGTGATAATCGCTTGAGGCGAGATCAGGACTATAGGACTGGTGCTCGAGTGACTCCTGCTTGAGTTGGCAGAGCTTCTACGTTACGACGTTTGCGATATGGAGATGTGCGTCATCATGAGATAGCAGCATCCCTTGTCGCAGTTTTCAACAACGGTGGTCTCGACACACATGGCGCCCCGTACTCATTCTTCGTTCTCCGGTGGACGTCTACCGGCGTTTGTTCTTCGGTCGCCAAGGAAAGAATAACAGCACGTTGATCCCGTTAGGACGCAGTTGGTAATGACGTCGCCAAGGTTCAGGTCCCTGCTTTTACCGCATGCACTTCAGAAAGACACCAATACCAACCTAATCCCACGCCTACATGTCGGTGCTTGTATGACCTCATCGGAGTCGCGCTGTGTTTCATACACACTTTTTGATTGCCCCTTATATTAAGTCACTAGCTCAGTGGCCGCTGCTTCGCTCGCGTAGACCGAATGGCATGCAGAGATTTTTTTGTTTTTATTTAATCGAATTTTCATGTTGTTCACAAACTGCAACAAGCTTTTCACCCATGGTCTTTTGCGTATGTACTTCTGATCAAAAAACGATTCTGGTAGCTGGAGTCCAAAGTTTTTGCTGATCATGCCGTTTGCGTTCTGTGAAGATATTTCCATAGCAGCTTCCATCCCCTAAAAAATATTTGTTGATATCTAACTGAGAAATGAAATACCAATTTTCATAAATTAAGCTTTAAAATATGTTAATGTAACGGAATATTTTCTTAAAAATTTTCATCCCCTATTGGACTCGCTTACGGTTTGGATTTCCAGAACCACTGCAACACATATTTTTTTGTTTCTAAGTCAAATACCAGTTGTCATAGATGTAATCTTAAAAATCCTTTAGAAGTTCTTTAATAATTATTTATTAATAAAAATTACCCATTATTTTACCTCCTTATTGGTTGAATTTCTAAAAATGATGAAACCCGTATTTTTTTTATTTTCTGAGTGAGAAATACCATTTTTCATTGTTCTAGCTGCAAATTTCTCTTAACAGTGACTACATTAAAAAAGCCTTTTATCCTCTATTTAACCCTCTCAGGAGTGGGATTTCGGATAATCACTTCTTAAACAGCGCCTAAAATAGAAGATCCACACCCTCCCCAGACTTCAAGTTTCTATCCTTCGCAGTTTGGGCTGGACGATGATGAGTCAGTGAATCAGTCTGACCATATTTCACCCCCTTAGGAGCTGAATTTTCAAAAACAGTGAAACATGTTCTTTTTTTATCTCTAACTGAGAAGCCAAATACCACTTTCCAAAGGTTTATCTTTAAAAATGCTTTCGCAATGAAATATTTTCATAAAACGTTTCACCCCCTTACGGGTTGAATTTACAAGAACAGTGACTTGCATATGTTTTACTTCTAACAGAGAAGCGAAATACAAAATTTTCGTCGGCGTAGCTCCAAAAATGCTTGCACAATTAAATATTTCCACAAAAACTTTCATCCACAGTTTCACCCCTATACGGATTGAACTTCCAGAAACAGTGAATCTGCACTCTTTCATTTATAACTAAGAAGCCAAATTTAAATTTTCATACACTTAGCTTTAAAAATGCTTTCATAATAAAATATTTTCCTAAAAAGTCTTATCCCCTATTTCACCCTATTATGGGGTAACTTTAAAAATATTTTAGTAGTTTTTTTAATAATGATATATTTTCAAAAAAGTTTTCACCCACTATTTCATCCCTGTAGGGCTAAATTTCCAAAAATGCTGAACACATTTCTTTATTTCTGACCAAGAAACAAAATACCAATTTCCGTAGGTCTAGCTTCAAAATTGCCTTAATAGCGACCTTCATCTCCTATTTCACATCCTTCAGGATAAGAATTTTCAAAAATCCCTTCTTAAACGATGCCTACAGTATAAGACACATATCTTCTCCAAATATCAGGTTTCTATCCTTAGCGGTTTGGGCTGGACGATGACCAGTTGGTCAGTCAGTCAGGCATTGCCTTTTGTACATAGAGATTAAGCATAAAATGCTTAATGCATTTGTTTCAGAGCCAAATGAAAGTAAACGACACCAGATTTGTAATATTGTGTGCCCTCTTCTTTTATGTATCCTAAAAGAAACTTTTTTATAGTATTCTGTGCTATATGTGCATGAGTATTGGCATCATGCTGTTATTTCGGTCTCGGAAGAAGCGTTGTCAGAGTTTTGTGAATTTCGTGTACATCAGGCTTTATTTTGTACAGTGCTTGTTATTGTGTTGTTTTGACTTAAAGCATTGGGATTCATATCAGTATTTATTTACCCTACACGTTTCAGAATTTAGTTCGTATTTTCAGGTGTTTACGTCTTGTTGTTGTTTCGATATGGTGTTCTCCACCCCCAACTTCCTCATTTTAGCCTAGCTGATGCATCTCGCATCGATAACCATACATTTTGTATACTCAAAATCTTCAACATGGCTGCGAATCAGCAACTGTGTAAATCTGAAGATATTGAAAAAAATCAGCGAATAGTTGAAAAAAGAAAAAGGTTTATTAGCTGTGTAAATCTGAAGACATTGAAAAAATCAGCGAATAGTTGAAAAAAGAAAGGTTTATTAGCTCTTGAGGTAGGTTTCGATATATCTAAAAATATCTTCTTCAGAAGGAGTGAGCCTTGTTACATCACGTGATAGTACATTAGATTAGCTGAAGCCGAGCGGCTCTTGTGATATATAAACCTGACTGTTGGCCTCTGTTTCTGGCATGATGTACACTCAAGATTTCAGATATTTTATCCTGTGACTCTTGTTATAATTTTATGGTGACAAGAGCCTCTGCCTGTGGGCATTTACCGGTGGGCATTCATTATCAAGTACGCTAAATGTAATCTGGCTGCTATCTGAAGGCATGGCTTGGGATTTTTCTTGTTTTTGTTAATTTTAATTGTGACAAGAGCACTCGGCTTCAGCTATTCTAATGTACCATAGCCATGTAACAAGGACCACCCTTTCTGAAGAAGATATTTTTAGAAATATCGAAACCTAGGTCAAGGGCTAATAAATCTTAGCTTTGCAAATGGTTGGCTGATTTTTTCAACGTCTTCAGGTTTGTAAACTCATATTTGGATCTGCCCCTGCGATTCTTTCATTCTCCCATCACTTCAGTTTCACTTACACACATCATAATACGTGTCCAATAATTCAGATTCGTTACGATATTTATTAGCAATATTTTATTCGAATCTCGTGCCCTAATTTTGTTTCTGTAATTGAATAAACCTTTCGACAATGGATAGAATAAACGAATAGTGTTTTTTCAATCCATTGTGCATAATGTACTTCATCTAACCAATCATCAAACAGTATTGCGATGACGTTTTTTGTCTGCTGCGGTCTTATCAGTTTCAACAGCTTGTCACAAGCGTCACTGGTGTAACCACTCACCATCGTGATAACGGCTATAATTTTGTTATAGAAAACACAGCTTGACATCAAAGATATTACAATGCATCCATGATTCGCCGCGGCATGGTGTTCTTTTTAACTGTTCACGGACCTTATCCCACGCACTTCAGGTGCGTGGTCTGACACAAAATTGCACATGTGGGGAACTGGGAACCCTGGAACACATAGCCCTGTTCTCCGAGATTTATAGAAACATCAGAGATACACAACATAACCAATGAACGCCAAATGTAAGAAGTCATTAGGAAAGTCGATCAACGGGAGCATCTTAACAAATTAGTAAACGAAATTTCTAAAACAACTTCCAGAGAGTATCTACGTACTTGGCATGCGGAAGACAAGTATATGCAGGAAAACGGGAAGAAGAAGAAGAAGAAGAAGAAGGAGAAGAAGAAGAAGTAGACGCTTAAATAGTAGATGTCTATTAAATCCAGACAGGTCTATTGTATATAGATATATTAGGCCAAATAGAAATTGGTAATTGTTACCTAAGTGTCACATTAAAACTGTACGTAAGTACAAGGTTTTAATGTTAACAGTGTCGGTGAATTTTTGCCTCATGCACTACAAACCTGTACAAAACCGTGGTTCTGCGTATAGTGCACCCAACAAGTTGGATCTACCTTAATTAAACTGCTCTACCACTAACACGCAATGAAGTATGGTGTCTGGGGATCAAAGGCTCGATGACAAATTGCGGGTTATATCCTAGCAGATATCAAGGTGGCGGTTCTCATATCTGTTATCCAATAAATTTACTTGAAGAAACAGCAATTTTCTGAATGAATTATTGCAGTTACTGCATGTCAAGGATGCCAAATGAAATTTAGACACAAATTGAATTATGGTCACTGGTAATACCAACCAAGGGCAAAATATACACTTGACCGTATTTCAAAATTTTTACCATATAAATGTTCAGTGCAGTATTTTTGTAAGGTGAAAGTCAAATAGGGAAAAGGTCCATAAGCATACAATTATATCTGTTAAGATTTGCTGATAAAAGGAAAATGTATGGGAAATTTTTGCTCGTGCTTGGTGGTTCTATGGTTAAGTTCCCATAGGAAGTGATCACTCCTCTCCCACAGTTTGCTACACGTCCAATAAGCACATGCTTTATTTGCTGTCACTTCATCGCGGAACTATGTCGGAGAAAGAAAGATATCTTTAAACTGCACAGTCTTGTACTTACTGGATGACAGAAAATAATTTCACAGAAACGTCTGACTTCCATCCCCAATGATACGAATCAGAAATCTTCTCTACTGAGTACTTTACAAACTAAAAAAAAAAAAAAAAAGATCCAGCAGACGTAAATGTGTTAAATGTGAAGGAAAGGAGTCTCATAGCTCTAACCGATACGTACTTGAAGAAGAGGGTTGGCAAGTCGAAATCGGCACCTATTAATATCACGTTATCGGGAAATTTACTGGTGATATTCTCTGGAGCGACCCGAAACTCTGACTATTGTTGCAGGTCAACAGGAACAAAAGGACACTTGTCGTCCTGTTGGCGATGGAGCATACATCGAACTGTGGCATGCCGTTCCCGCGAGGCAGTAATGAGGGTACCCGTCAATTGTTTCCACTGAAACGTCATGGACGAATGCTTCCACTGTATTCAGGGCGGTAGGCGCACCCTAGAATGACCAGTAATATCGCCAGTTACGCTCTATACGCTCTATTAGCTACGAAAAGGCACTCGTACAGTGCGGACGATGGTGGGAACAATGACGTTGTCCCATAGTTTCTCTCTGCCCAGTTTCGAACACCTAACTTCAGTTTATCTTAAATAACTTTCTAAGAATGTAGAAATAATCAATACTCAGTATTTTTCTGTTTCACTGTAGAAGTACTTATTAGAAATTACTGGCACAGAAAAGTGATAGTGGCGTTCTAGCGGGTAGAGACCTACACCTCAAAAGGAATGGGGAAACGGACCGGTTATAACGGGTACCGGCATTTTAGTTCAGTGTAACCGATGGATTTCGGCATTTGTTCGATCTCAGTTATAAAAGATTGTCCCATTTTTTGCTGACAACCGGATAAAAAACCGGCATATCAATCTGCCACAGCAGCAGTGCTAAAACTTATGGATTTTAAATAAAACTTTTTTTGAAAACGAGGAACATTTATTCGAAAAATTTCCATTGGTGTCAAAGTTTGGTTTATTATAAAAAGTGGAAGAAGAGGTCAGTGCTTATTTAATAACAACGCCGGCAGTTAAAAACTATCAATAAAAACATGACATAAGAATCGGTATAGCACTATCACAGAATAGATCGTGTACAGAAGAGAAAACAGAGGGCGGCTCCTTTGATTTGTATGAAGACAAGCGTTGCGCGCGGTTCTATATTCAAACCGAGTAAAGGCTGTTTACTACTATGGCTCGAAATGGACATTCTTACGAAATGGAAGTTCAAAAATGGTTCAAATGGCTCTGAGCACTATGGGACTTAACTTCTGAGGTCATCAGTCCCCTAGAACTTAGAACTACTTAAACCTAACTAACCTAAGGACAGCACACACATCCATGCCCGAGGCAGGATTCCAACCTGCGACCGTAGCGGTCGCGCGGTTTCAGACTGAAGCGCCTAGAACCACTCGGCCACACCGGCCGGCGAAATGGAAGTAATCAAACCGACTAAATGAAAACATTTACGAAAGGAAATGCTAAGGAAACAATTTGAGATAATTCTTTGGCTAAAAACTTATGACTCAGGCTTTTAAACTCATTACTGTTCACATATGCAATTACTTCTTAATTCACATATGCAATTACTTCTTAATTTTTCTTTTCTGGGGCTTTGAGCTGCTAAATCGATTTACCTTCCAACAGAAATAGCTGTGTTTGTATCAATACTGGAATTTTCATTCACGTTTTCAGTCTGAAATTAACACGCAGGTATTACTTTGTATGAAGACAATAGGCTGCATTAAAATTTCATTTATTTAAAGGTTTTGAATTAGAACCAGATCTATAAGTTCACTCTAACATATTACGTAATAATGAGACAAAATCGTGTAATAAATGGCGTTTCATAAGTGTCGCAAAGAAACTTTTGTCATGCTTTGTCCAAATATGAGTTGTGTTTCCGTTCTTTCCGTTACTTAACTGTTGTTGTGGAATTTCTTCTTCATTATTTTTTTGCAGCAGTAAGTACAACAATAAATATCCATCACTAATTTGAGAAACGTGCGTCTACTTGTACTAATTGTTTGTGACTGCGCTGCTATCCACTTGCACCCAGCGCCGTCCGTAACTTCTATTATCTCCGTATTGTAACGAGATTTGTCTTTCCTTACAACTTTAAAAACAATTTCGATATGTTAGCTACATTTATTACACAGCAGTGTATCACCTAAAACGACCCAAACGTAAAATAATAGCCAACGATAATATTTTTCACTTCAGTCTTTCATATGTTACGTTCAGAGTACCGGGATATTAATCATCACTTCATTATCGATCTGTGATATCAGACTATAAGATATGAAACAAATCAATTTTGTGTGCCTTTACTTTCCTCAGACTCGAATGACAGGTACTATATAAAGGAGTGAAGAAAACACACAAATCTACAGCAAATAATTTTTAATTTTTTAAGGAAGAAGGAGAACCTCTAACGAAAAATCTTAACACCAGGAGTTGATTATTTTTTAGTTTAACGAGCTTTTATTGTTTAAAGCAAGAAAATCGGAAAACTTATTTTTTTCCTGTACTGTTATCAGCTGCTTCGTGAGAACAGTTCATTAATTCCTTACGCGCTCTTTTCTCTTACTATTGTGCATTAAATATTTCTAACTTTAACAGTACATCAAGCAACTGTTTACTTGCAGTTAAACCCAGCAGCTAAAATGCACAGTAAATAAAATAAACAAAACGTATCCGTTTGTCTTTGGCTTCAGACACAGCTGTTAGTCGGTTTCAATATGGCAAACTTCGCACATGTGCACTAAATTTTGGCGCATGGATTCCAGACGAGTTCCGTGCCGCGCAGTTTGAGGCGCCACGTCGCTGATTGTGCGGCCCGTCTCGCCGGAGGTTCGAGTCCTCCCTCGGGCATGGGTCTGTGTGTTGTTCTTAGCATAAGTAAGTTTAAGTAGTGTGTAAGTCTAGGGACCGATGACCTCAGCAATTTGGTCTTATAGGAATTCACACACATTTCTTTTAATAATTATTGCTTTATTTCAAACGCTCTAAGAGTTTTCAAATCAAAAATTCATTGGTCATAAAATGAGTTGTCTAGTGACTAATAATTTTATTAATTTTGACATTTGAATTTCAACTCTGCGAGCGCGCATTCCGGAAGAAAGCGCTCGTGTAATATCACTATTGCGCATTCGCCTTCGTGCTATAGATGGAGCAATATTCGAAGAGAACGCGAAACTCGACAGAGGTCGCTCATCTAGCGGGTGCGTTTGAGCACGCGTCTCTGCGCCAATTTTTGGTATGAAGTTAGCGATGTAAACCAGCAGTCTCCAGTGCGAAACATTCATCTGAAGATGGTTGAATGGTTGTCAACCGAAATATCGCGGCAAGGAGTCGACGTAATCTGGCTGTTATCTTGAAACTTCATTGAATATAGCAGAAGTTATTGATATACTTTCTGATCTCAAAGGGTTCCTCGATGGAAGAATCCTTGTAGGTCGATGCAGGGAACAATAATTGTATGCTGTGTAGCGACGCTGATTTGCAGATATCTCGATTTTCATTGCCGTGTCATCGCTGTGCATAACTTTTTGTCACAGTAAGTGTAACATGACCAGCATAATTGATGCCACACCTTTAAGGAACGTTATAAATCCCAGTAACCGTAAATCCGAGACTGTCTTTTACAGTCGTAACGTCTCTTTTTTCTTGGGTGGTGGGAGAACAGCCTGGTGGCTTTGTCTGTCTAAGATGCTGTCTCTTCTGCTAAATGTAGAACAGCAACAGCTGATTTAATAGATGAACACTTCGTAATTTCGTTTCGAAGAGGGCGCCAGCTTAATGTCTTGTTCACCACAGCAATGCCGAAGGTCTCAATTCAGATCTTCCTCATCAGAAGCCGTTCAGCTGATGTCAACAAAAGCAGAGGAAAGAAGACGAGGAGTCGAATTTAAATCGCGGTTCTCGAAATACTTGATAAATAAATTAGGAGCTGCTGGAGAGAAAAGGCTCTTGAGATGTTGTCAGTCATTTCACAAATTTTACTGCAGTCAAGATAATATTTATGAACCAAAGTAAAACGAAACAGCAGTCTTGGGAGGAAAGCGGTTTGCCAATTAAGACAGCTAGCGCTTGACAGCTACGACGGGGGAAGTTGGTGACGGATTGACTTCTCACTTACGCCTGATGCGGTAAGAAAACTGACAAATAATGTGGGAGTTACGCCGTATTCTGCGACTGAGCAAAATCTCATTTGGACAACAAGCGTTTCACATTTTTAAAACATCTTCAGTGGTGATTTTTGCTCCTACATTATCTCAACGCGTTCTTTGATATACCGACGTTCGGTTTTTAACCCACTGCAACCCACTGACACACAATATTTTCTTGTTTCCATGTGCAGTGAGTTAAAATCCGAACGCCTTTGGACGGAAGAATACATGTAAATAATGTAGGAACCATAAAAACTTACCACTGAAGATGCGTTAAATAAAGCGAACCGCATGCGTTCAAAATAAAGAGTTTATACAGTCACAAAAGACAGCAGAGCTCTCACATTACTTGCAAAACTACGACCACGGAAGAGAGGCTTCAAAACAGAAGACAGCTTATCAACTGACAAAACTTTACGTAAATTATTAAAAATTTTGAACGCATTGTACGTGGATCAAACCATGGTGATCGCATCAGCGTTTGGTCACAGTGACCATATGTAAATCGAAGGGGATCACTGCTGTCAGCTGCAGTGGGACATTACGATCAGATGTTTCGGTATCGGTGTAAAAAGAGTTTTGTGTGGAAGTGCTAGTGATCAAAAAGTTTTTGATAACATCTGTTTATAAATTCAAATCTTGTATTCAGGAATTTATTACAAATAAGAGAGATAGTGGATAAGATGAAACGAAGCCCGATTTTACGAGCATTGTTTCCCGAAATTCGTTCCCGGAAGAAAGCAGAATATCAACTGCCTCTATTGCTCTGTCGCATGGCTCCGGGAGTGGAGAGTGGTGAAAGCAGCATTAGCGGTATCGAAAAGCAGTTAAGATCGGCTGATAACAGCAAGAGCTGTGGAACCGACGCTTTCCCCCTTGGGTTCTGTGTTTAATGTGCAACAGAATTAGCTTCCAATCTACTTGCCGTCCCTGTCACTGAAAAACAATATAATAGGATTGTTAAGAACAGCAAAACAAGGGCGCGATATTCCCAGACGGAAATCGCTGTCAGTATTCTGTTGAAGACCTAGAGAATAATCTGGTGTTAGAATAAGTCTTTCTTGAGAAGAGGGGAAATCTAAGGTCAGCATTTTGCATGATACGTACGGCCCGATCATTACACATAACAGGAACATAGGGCTTTAGGCATCGACCGTAGGCAAATTGTGCTTCCTGCTTTCCGTCTCGATCGTATTTCCTTTTGCTGTACAGCTAACGGATTTTCGGCTTAGGACCTCATCACAATCACATTAAAACGATGTCAACACACAGTATTTCGTCAGATTCACTGTACAACTGTACAACAGGCTCGTAGCAGCATAATACCACAAAATGTGAAAAGAAAGACGTATATTCGTATTGAAAGTCAGGGAGTAACAACAAATGGTTCAACATACTGGAAAAGCTCGGAAGAGTATTATGCTTAAACTTGCCGAAAAATAATACCACTGTATTGTGTAAAGGAAGTCTAGGGGACTGATGACCTCAGCTGTTAAGTCCCATAGTGCTTAGAGCCATTTGCTATACGGGCATTGGGGGTATATAAGTCCTTCCGATAAGTACGCTGTTGAGAGCCTTACACATACAACATCCTTGAAGAACTCCTAATTGTCTCTCCTATATGGGCAGCAATCTGTACGGGTTACAAAAATTGATGTATGTATTTGTGTATGTTCCGCATCTCCTAATAAACCACTGGACTAATTTCAGTCAATCTTGGCACACAAATCCCTTACTGTCAGGCAACCGTCGCTGTGAGGGTAAGAACCAGCTACCTATCGTAGTTCAGGATATATGACGTCATAAAAGACGAGCTGCGTGAAAAACTGCTGCATCATGTATGACGTTTAAATTTATTACAGCTATGCTACTAACTCTGTTTGCAATAAATTTCGCAGACAGTATCGACATATGCCGCTGAATGTACCTACAAAATAAAATCACTGTGTGACACGTAGATCAGGATATACGATGTCATAAACACCGAGATACGTGAAAAACTGCCGCTACGTGCGTGAAGTTTTAATTCATTTATCCTTTACTACTAAGGCACTCCTACAGACCAATCATCTTAAGGAAATCTCTGCCACCTTACATTGCTTTTTACAGGTTGTTACAGCTCTATGCGGAAACTATAGCCTTCTACAAAGCTATGAAGAACCATTGCCACAGACACATTTAACCGGCAGCTGTGACCAAGCGGTTCTACGCGCTTCAGTCCGGAACCGCGCTGCTGCTACGGTCGCAGGTTCGAATCCTGCCTCGGGCATGGATGTGTGTGATGTCCTTAGGTTAGTTAGATTTGAGTAGTTCTAAGTGTAGGGAACTGATGACCTCAGATGTTGAGGCCCATACTACTTAGTCATTTGAACCATTTGAAGAGACATTTAAAAAATAGAGTTGTAAACATCTGAAGCAGCTGCACCCAGTGTGCAGAAACTGTTTCACAATTTCTAAGAATTTTTTTCAATATTACACTAAAAACACAGTTCGCTTTTGGTTTTAGTTTCTGACAGAAAATTGACTAAATGAATACCCAGGTCTTGACGGTTTCGTCAGTTAGTTATGCGATAAAGTGCAACTGTGTCGATTGCGGAGGTCAGGGAAGACTTTTATTCTCCTGACCAAACAACCAATGTTAGATATTTCCATTTTTTATTTTTAGTTGTTGGCATTCAAGTGCACGCATACAGCCAGTCCAAACATACACAATGAACGTTGTTATCGTGCAAGATGAATTTACTCGCTGGGAGCAGTGCTTACGGCAGTTCTCTGGAACCTGTAACAAAACGTTCACACAGATACCGAAAACAAAGGAAGACAAAACAAACAAACATCGTCCGAACAGGGCTTGAAGGCTCAACGGTATCGATCAAGGAGGACGAAATCTGCTTTCGCCTTTACAGAGAATGCAGACCAGTATTTGCCATCGTCTGTTAAGGAAACCAAGGGGAGCCTGTATCAGGTTGGCCGTAATGGAATTTGCACTCCATTCCAGCCGAAATCACCGAACCATCATATCTCGCTCGATGGAAAGGAAACTAACTTAGTATACTGTCAATGTTGTTACAGCGTCATAGTGGCAGCTTAGAACACTGGTTAAAATATTAAATACGAAAAAGTTTCTTTTAAACTGTAGTATGAATCGAACGGCGTTCATTTTTGACTGAATATTGACCAATTTTTGGAATCTTACTTATGGAGGAACGTTGTTTTGCACCATGGGCTTTTCGAAAAGTTCTCAATAATATAAATTATTGCCTAAACGCTTTCAAAACCATTAACAGAAAATAATAACAGAGACGGTACACTTTAACAGAACCAACTGTTGTTGAATTACACGTCACTAAGAACATTTAACTTATTCTTATGTTTCAGAATAAAGAAAAGTAATGAACAAAAGGTTATACATAAAAGCCATAACTAATCGTATTTGCAGTTATTTTAATTTTGTCAGTGTATTTTAAAGACTTCTTCACATATTTAGGTAGTACTGTTTTGATTACTTCATTATCGGTGTTGTCAAAATAATTCTTGTTTCTGTTAACTTATTTTCTCTTGTAGTAGGTAGGAGAACTACACATATTAAAGCTTTTTTCGCAGATGAACAAAAGAGTTCGTGGTTAGTGATGAACTGACATGTCAAAGAGTAGTACGGATTGTGGCGTCACATTGCTACTGATGCGACTCTACACCTATATCACACAATGCACCTCATAGTTTGTGGGGCAGGGGACTTTGTGCATCGCTGACACTACTTCCCCCTTTCCGTCATCCAGTCACGAATGGCGCTCAAGAAGAACGATTGTGACTCTTCTAAGATCTTAGGCTCATGCAATTCTAACAGTAAACAGCACCGTGACGCAAAACGCCTGACTTTTAGCTTCTGACTCTGGATTTCGATGAGCTCCTCCTTGACGCTTGACGAACGAACTCGTGACGAAGCACGCTGCCCTTCTCTGGAGTGTCTCTGTTTCCACTATCAATCCTATCTGCTACGGGTCTCAGACTGTTAAGTGATATTCAAATATTGGTCGAACTAGAGTTTTATATGCTGCCGTCTTCGTGGGAAGAGTAAGCCCATATTTCCTGAGCATTCCTCCAATGAATCTTATTCTGGCTTCTGCTTCTCTTACGATTAATTTTTTTGTGACCGTTTCACTTAAAATCGCTCTGTCCGCATTATTCCCCGCTATTTAACTCAAGTAATTGTTTCCAGTGATTTTTCGGCAATCGTGTAATCACAATTAAAGAATTTTCCCCTAATTTACGCGCATACTCTACATTCTTGTATTCTGAGGGTCGACTGTCAGTCCTTGGACAAATCGTAGATACTCTACAGGTCTTTCTGACTTTAGCTAAGTCTTCTAGCGTTGCGAGTTTCTGTATAACTACAACAATAGGATCCGCGGTAAGTTAAATGGGATACGTTATCCACTACATCATTTACATATATTGCTAACAATAATGATCCTGTAACGCTTACTAGGTGAACGACCGAAGTTACTGTTACGTCTGAAGATTGCTCATCATTACATGTGGTGTTTCTTTAGTAGGTGTTTGCTCGCGCGGTGTTTGATTCCAGGAAATGTCGAATGTACCACTAGCCCTAGTTCAGCTTCTACGCTGAATATCAGGTTCGCATATAGATGGGTGGGCAACTTGATGAACTAGTCGTTGGTGGGATGACCTGCACCTCAGTCATCTTCGTCGGAAAATAACAATTGCGAAATCATATTGTTTTCTAAGATATCTCGACCTGTATTTTTGTGTGAATCTAAAAAATGCTATAAGACAGCACATTAAAATTAGGTTCGAGACAGCTGCGTTGATAAAGCTGATATGCAGCTTTTATGTTGTCACCGAGGGTCAGGGCTCTTCGACGTGCTATTTGCTGACGTCGCTAAAACTTCATAGTTTTCCAACGACACCTGCCTTTCATCTTCAAACGGTAGCGTTAAGTGGTAGTGAAGACTTCAGCGGGTCGTCAGTTGTCATAACGAAATACATGCTGTGGAGGCGTCGTAATTCTCGACAGTGATTAACTTCTTACTGCGGGGTCTTGCCCCAACGATCATCATTATTGTGTGTAGACGACTTGCAAGTGCGCCGTCGAAATACTCCCAAGTTTTCTCGACACCATCCGAGCCAACGACCGAGAGTCTCATCAAAGCTTACTAAACCGGAAAAGGCTAAACAGCACAGCTTCTTTCTAAAAGAAAAAAAAGTCTTCTTGACAGTCAGTACTACTCTTTCCGGTTGTGTGGCACGCGTTTCATTTTAAATTTGAATGTTAGAGAAGTCTTACAGATAACAACTAGGTACAATTACGTAGATACGAAATTAATCTTATAACTGATTATTCATTTAAGTCACAGTTGCCATTTAATGTAGGCGATTGCTAGTTTTGGTTGCTACGGACCTTCTTTAGATCTTTGCAACTTAAAGTGCAACACATCTATTTCATTTTCACGTATGAAGTGTTGCCAGAGTTTTAATGTAGAGACAGCCACACATGGCGCCGCATTAACACGTTACATTGTCACTAAGCTGAAAAGATCTGACAGTCGGTAATCACCTATATTAAATCGCAACTGTAACTAAGAGATAGTAATAATTTTCCTACAATGCTTCCTTTCTCTACAGATATTGTAAGTTCGCCAGGCAAAACATTAGTGATCCACGAGAAAAGAACACTTCAATCGCTCTCTATGTCTACAGGCACTTGGCAGAGGTTTCATCAAATCACCATGTCTTTTTTCTCTACTGTTCCACTCTCGAACAGTGCGTGCTCTGGAACGAGATTTTCATTCCGCAGAGGAGTGTGAGCTGATATGAACCTTCGTGGCAGACTAAAACTGTGTGGCCTTTGCCTTCGTGGGCAACTGCTCTACCAACAGAGCTACCCAAGCTCGACTCACGAAAAGAGCTTCTGTGAAATTTTGGTGGGTAGGAGATGAGGTGCCGGAAGAATCCAAGCTGCGAGGACGGATCCTCAGTCGTGCTTGGTAGCTCAGTCGGTAGAGCACTTGCACGCGAAAGGCAAAGGTCCCGAGTTCGAGTCTCGGTCCGGGTCTCAACGTCACCAAATCGGTGACCATGGCCATAGGAGACGGGTTGAAACCAGCGTGTGTCGAACCCCTACAGCTTAGTGGCACTGTCAGATGTCTCGGAATAGAGTTTCACGACGACATACGGCGTACTGCGGCCCTTAACTACTACCGCCGCTTATTACAACAAATCCGGGTCCAGATCTCCAACCTTCGTCTGCGGACCCTCGACATTCGTAAAGGGACACACTTCGATAATGTTTATCTCGCATCGCGCCCTCCACACATAGCGCGTGTCCTTCCAATACCCTTGCTGATGCCTCGACGTCTGTTAGCGGCATTCGGAGACTACGTCAGTACAGGCATGCTCTTCAAAGTCAGTTATGAGTCGCTAACACTTCCCGCAGAAAGAGGAGGTCTTGGCCTAGTCCATACCCACGAAAGAGCGGTGGCCCTGTATGTCAGCTCACACTTCAAGCTGTGGCGCCACCACTCGGAAAGTCTGACAGGTTTGCTGGAGTAGTCATTAGCTCCGTACTCCCTTATGCCGCCGCTGACGACGCAAGACATACCCCCACTCTTTTACTACTTCGGGCACTTTTCTCTGCACACAATTATGTCCGTCTCACAGTTCCATCGACGAAACAGGCGTCGGCGCTGGTTATATATCGCGTCTTACAGGAGAGGCGCCCACCAAACATCGTGGAGGCCAAAACTCCTCAGGTTAGTTGGAAGGTGGTGTGGTGGGCGATACACGTAGTTACACTGGACACAGACGTGCGATCCACATGGTACATCACAGCCAACGGTAAACATATCAACCGATCACACCTTCACAAGATAAATATGGCGGACTCGCCTCTATGTGCAGATTGCGGATTACCGGACACGGACGAGCACCGTCTCACATGTGGCGGGGCAGTAGACGTATGGCGCTTGGTGCGACAAATTTTGTCGTATTTTCTAAGACTGACTCCGAAACACATTACAGCTCGGCTTCTACTATTTCCGGATGAACAATATTTCACGCGCAATAAAACCAACGCAGTAACGGGGGTCCGTGAGCATGCGGTACAATACTTATTTCACGATGGGCCTAAAGATCTATTGGACTTTTGGAACTATCTACAAGAACTTCATTGCAAGATTGTACGGAACCCAAAATATAGACAGCACTTTTCTAATTACTTAGGGAGTGCCCTAAGCGACCCTCCGCGCAGCTGGATCATCTACAGGTAGGAGAAGATACCCATTGACCGAGATGACAAGAACATGTCCGATTATCGGTGGAATAGCATACGACATGCGTGAAGACGAACCCGGATGATGAAGCAGAAGGAGAGTAGCGGAACATCTTTCTGCATCGTGTACGAAGCACATTTTTCGTTTCCCCATGTATATTACTTCAGTGTAGGAAAGTACCGAGATAGTCGTTTTTTTACCCAGAGCACGATGCGCTGCTAGGTACATTTATTTTCGGTATGGTATAAAGGAAATATATGAAATAAATAAATAAAAATAAAGAAAATAAAAAATTTCCACAGTTGATATCCTCTCATTATCCCTGATACCTTGACGGACCACGGGGACACTGCGGCCAGGCGTTGGGTTACGAGTCCTGCCCTCCTCGCCCTCCCTTCCATGCCTCCCCTCCGTGGAAAAAATAAAAAATTGCCAGGAAGTTTCAGTGCGAGCTCTGATTTACCTTATTTTATTACAATGATCATTTCTCCCTATGTGCATGCATGTCAACAAAATATTTTCGCATTCGCAGGAGCACATCGGAAATTGAAATTTAGTAAAAGGATTTCGCCGCAAAGAAAAACGCCATTGTTTCAATGATTGCCACCGCAACTCGCGTATCGTAGCCCTGACACTTTTTCCTGTATTTCGCGATAAGGCTTTCTTTCAACTCTTTCCATGTATTCCGTCAATTTTATCTGGTAAGGATCCAATACCACGCGTCGCTACTCTAGAGGAGGACGGACAAGTGTAGTGAAAGCAGTTTCTTTAGTAGAACTGTTGCATCCTCTAAGTGTTCCGCCAGTAAAACTTAGTCTTTGGTTCGCCTTCCCCACAACGTTATCTATATGATTGCCCCAAATTAAGCTGTTTATAATTGTAATCCCTAGTTATTTAGTTGACGTGACAAAACTGACAGCCTCTTTGGATTTTTGAGAGGTTTGTAGACATATTCGTTGCGGGAACTATTAAGGGGCTCCGGAAAGGCTCAAAATCATGCAAAGTTCAATTTTTACTTTTTTGCGTTTTCTGAATCTGCAGACTATTACCTTTTAATAGATATATAATTTATTCAATTCCTAAGACTACAACTATTTTTAAATTTTTTTTGAAATGTGTTCTACATGGGCGTGACCCACTGTGGCGCTGTTAAACTGCTGTCAAATGGTGTTATTATTAACGTCCGTGTTCATCAGGTACATTTTAGTGATGTGAGATAAAGTATGTGTTGTGGCTAACCTGTGATGGTTCAATATATATCGCTGGTGTGATTGTCGATTGTTTCATGTTTATTTACTCTGTCGTTGTCTCGAAAATATTCGTAATTAATTCTGTTTCTTGAGTCTCTGTTTTGTTGAAGTATAACAATGAGTAAAAGTAAAGTTATTAGAAATCCTCTGAAGGCTTTATGAAAAGGAGAAATGTTGGAAAGCCAAAGGTATGTGTTATTACTGTAAACAATAAAGACGATAACCAAGTGAGTGAACCTAACCTCTCAAGTACACCTGCCCATAGCAGTCAAAGTGGGAAAGAAAATACTTCACAGAAGAAGCTTGGTTCAATGAGTGAAAACTATGAATGTTTTATGGGCGAATCGGATGTGAATGAAATATTTGATATGTCGGTTCTCAAAGGAATTTTTTCAAACTGTGTAAGATGTATTCATTGTAGTGAAGTTGGTCTGGAACTCTCCATAATAAAGCACGTAGGACTTGCTAGTGAAATACAACTGAAATGTGATAAGTGTTCATACATGACCACCTTTTGGAACAGTGTTGCAGTAACTGCAACTGAAGAAAATGGTAGCAAAATCTACGAACACAACAACTAGCGATGCTTGCTTTAGACAAGGAACGCCTTCGGGCTGCAGACAGGGCTGTAAAGAGTCTAGAAATACAAGCAAGAGTAAACAGGAGGGGGAACAAGAGGAAGCTGGAGGAGGAGTTTGCAGAGGATGAAGATAATCCATCCTATGGACCTGGAATGCACTAAAAAGTTAATCCAATCTTTGTCGCTCGATTCCCAAAACTTTTATTTTCTCATACTAATTACATGTTTTCTAAGGATCTTCCAAACATATTTGTTTCAAACTTTCAGTAAATGTTACACAGTACCTTCTGCATAATTTAACACAGCCTTTTTCCAAAAAACTGTATATTTTTGAATATATAAATAAAAAATTGCAAAAAAATGTTGTGAATTTTCATTACAATTGAAAAAAAAATCATCTTTTATAACTGAACTAAAATTTTGTAAAATCCCTGTGTTAAGTTGTAGCCCATATTCCAATAAATAATCTGTAAAAAGTTCAACTTCCTACCTCAAATAATTTGTGAGGAAAGATGTAATTTATAAGCGTTATTTTAACATTGCAAGTATAGGGCGTTCCAGAGCCCCTTCAAAGAATCTCGCATTGAGATCAGAGCTAAATTTCGAGATTCAGTAAAACGTGACCTATTTTGGAGACTTTGCATTCTTTTAAATTTGGCATGTTTTTTTTTTTTTTGTGACTTCTGCAATAGTGTTCTGACTTGTTTTGTGTACCATGTGAGATCAGTGCCATCGCTTATGAGTATATCTCTCAACTGCTGTAGATATTATTTCTTTGAATTTAAGCCACATCTGGTCTACAATTACATAGTCTGGAAGGAGTGGAGACTGTCTGTTAGGAAGTCGACAAGCAAATTTTCATCTGCTTTTTTAAGTACAAATATTTTGTTTTTTAATGACATGATTATTTATGAATAATAGCCAGTTACACTGCTCTGTAAGTTGTTTGTATTTTATCTCATTTACAATGAGCCCACTTTGGCAAACTGCCCTCGTCAGGTGCTCTTTAAATACATACATAAGCGTTGGTCTTAATATGATGGTTTCGTAACTATGATCTGAAAATTTATAATATATCATTAGGTGTTCTTCCCCCATGAACCATGGACCTTGCCGTTGGTGGGGAGGCTTGCGTGCCTCAGCGATACAGATGGCCGTACCGTAGGTGCAACCACAACGGAGGGGTATCTGTTGAGAGGCCAGACAAACATGTGGTTCCTAAAGAGGGGCAGCAGCCTTTTCAGTAGTTGCAGGGGCAACAGTCTGGATGATTGACTGATCTGGCCTTGTAACATTAACCAAAACGGCCTTGCTGTGCTGGTACTGCGAACGGCTGAAAGCAAGGGGAAACTACAGCCGTAATTTTTCCCGAGGACATGCAGCTTTACTGTATGATTAAATGATGATGGCGTCCTCTTGGGTAAAATATTCCGGAGGTAAAATAGTCCCCCATTCGGATCTCCGGGCGGGGACTACTCAAGAGGACGTCGTTATCAGGAGAAAGAAAACTGGCATTCTACGGATCGGAGCGTGGAATGTCAGATCCCTTAATCGGGCAGGTAGGTTAGAAAATTTAAAAAGGGAAATGGATAGGTTAAAGTTAGATATAGTGGGAATTAGTGAAGTTCGGTGGCAGGAGGAACAAGACTTTTGGTCAGGTGATTACAGGGTTATAAATACAAAATCAAATAGGGGTAATGCAGGAGTAGGTTTAATAATGAATAAAAAAATAGGAGTGCGGGTTAGCTACTACAAACAGCATAGTGAACGCATTATTGTGGCCAAGATAGACACAAAGCCCATGCCTACTACAGTAGTACAAGTTTATATGCCAACTAGCTCTGCAGATGATGAAGAAATTGATGAAATGTATGACGAGATAAAAGAAATTATTCAGGTAGTGAAGGGAGACGAAAATTTAATAGTCATGGGTGACTGGAATTCGTCAGTAGGAAAAGGGAGAGAAGGAAACATAGTAGGTGAATATGGATTGGGGGGAAGAAATGAAAGAGGAAGCCGCCTTGTAGAATTTTGCACAGAGCATAACTTAATCATAGCTAACACTTGGTTCAAGAATCATAAAAGAAGGTTGTATACCTGGAAGAATCCTGGAGATACTAATAGGTATCAGATAGATTATATAATGGTAAGTCAGAGATTTAGGAACCAGGTTTTAAATTGTAAGACATTTCCAGGGGCAGATGTGGATTCTGACCACAATCTATTGGTTATGAACTGGACATTGAAACTGAAGAAACTGCAAAAAGGTGGGAATTTAAGGAGATGGGACCTGGATAAACTGAAAGAACCAGAGGTTGTACAGAGTTTCAGGGAGAGCATAAGGGAACAATTGACAGGAATGGGGGAAAGAAATACAGTAGAAGAAGAATGGGTAGCTCTGAGGGATGAAGTAGTGAAGGCAGCAGAGAATCAAGTAGGTAAAAAGACGAGGGCTAATAGAAATCCTTGGGTAACAGAAGAAATATTGAATTTAATTGATGAAAGGAGAAAATATAAAAATGCAGTACATGAAGCAGACAAAAGGGAATACAAACGTCTCAAAAATGAGGTTGACAGAAAGTGCAAAATGGCTAAGCAGGGATGGCTAGAGGACAAATGTAAGGATGTAGAGGCTTGTCTCACTAGGGGTAAGATAGATACTGCCTACAGGAAAATTAAAGAGACCTTTGGAGAGAAGAGAACCACTTGTATGAATATCAAGAGCTCAGATGGAAACCCAGTTCTAAGCAAAGAAGGGAAGGCAGAAAGGTGGAAGGAGTATATAGAGGGTTTATACAAGGGCGATGTACTTGAGGACAATATTATGGAAATGGAAGAGGATGTAGATGAAGATGAAATGGGAGATAAGATACTGCGTGAAGAGTTTGACAGAGCACTGAAAGACCTGAGTCGAAACAAGGCCCCGGGAGTAGACAACATTCCATTAGAACTACTGATGGCCTTGGGAGAGCCAGTCATGACAAAACTCTACCATCTGGTGAGCAAGATGTATGAGACAGGCGAAATACCCACAGACTTCAAGAAGAATATAATAATTCCAATCCCAAAGAAAGCAGGTGTTGACAGATGTGAAAATTACCGAACTATCAGTCTAATAAGTCACAGCTGCAAAATACTAACGCGAATTCTTTACAGACGAATGGAAAAACTGGTAGAAGCGGACCTCGGGGAAGATCAGTTTGGATTCCGTAGAAATGTTGGAACACGTGAGGCAATACTAACCTTAAGACTTATCTTAGAAGAAAGATTAAGAAAAGGCAAACCTACGTTTCTAGCATTTGTAGACTTAGAGAAAGCTTTTGACAACGTTAACTGGAATACTCTCTTTCAAATTCTGAAGGTGGCAGGGGTAAAATACAGGGAGCGAAAGGCTATTTACAATTTGTACAGAAACCAGATGGCAGTTATAAGAGTCGAGGGGCATGAAAGGGAAGCAGTGGTTGGGAAAGGAGTGAGACAGGGTTGTAGCCTCTCCCCGATGTTATTCAATCTATATATTGAGCAAGCAGTAAAGGAAACAAAAGAAAAATTCGGAGTAGGTATTAAAATTCATGGAGAAGAAGTAAAAACTTTGAGGTTCGCCGATGACATTGTAATTCTGTCAGAGACAGCAAAGGACTTGGAAGAGCAGTTGAACGGAATGGACAGTGTCTTGAAAGGAGGATATAAGATGAACATCAACAAAAGCAAAACGAGGATAATGGAATGTAGTCAAAGTAAATCGGGTGATGCTGAGGGGATTAGATTAGGAAATGAGACACTTAAAGTAGTAAAGGAGTTTTGCTATTTAGGGAGTAAAATAACTGATGATGGTCGAAGTAGAGAGGATATAAAATGTAGACTGGCAATGGCAAGGAAATCGTTTCTGAAGAAGAGAAATTTGTTAACATCGAGTATAGATTTAAGTGTCAGGAAGTCGTTTCTGAAAGTATTTGTATGGAGTGTAGCCATGTATGGAAGTGAAACATGGACGATAACCAGTTTGGACAAGAAGAGAATAGAAGCTTTCGAAATGTGGTGCTACAGAAGAATGCTGAAGATAAGGTGGGTAGATCACGTAACTAATGAGGAGGTATTGAATAGGATTGGGGAGAAGAAAAGTTTGTGGCACAACTTGACTAGAAGAAGGGATCGGTTGGTAGGACATGTTTTGAGGCATCAAGGGATCACAAATTTAGCATTGGAGGGCAGCGTGGAGGGTAAAAATCGTAGAGGGAGACCAAGAGATGAATACACTAAGCAGATTCAGAAGGATGTAGGTTGCAGTAGGTACTGGGAGATGAAGAAGCTTGCACAGGATAGAGTAGCATGGAGAGCTGCATCAAACCAGTCTCAGGACTGAAGACCACAACAACAAACATTAGGTGTTTTACCTTACACGTCATATCGTTGCTGTTATGTCCTGTCTGTTTTGGAATTATTACTTTCTCCCAGGTGTAGAGTGGAGATGTATGTCGGATGTTATTTGTTTTGAATATATGCTACTTTTCTGACAGTTGGATGACAGTGGGTCAGCGATGTTACATGTTTACATACACTCCTGGAAATTGAAATAAGAACACCGTGAATTCATTGTCCCAGGAAGGGGAAACTTTATTGACACATTCCTGGGGTCAGATACATCACATGATCACACTGACAGAACCACAGGCACATAGACACAGGCAACAGAGCATGCACAATGTCGGCACTAGTACAGTGTATATCCACCTTTCGCAGCAATGCAGGCTGCTATTCTCCCATGGAGACGATCGTAGAGATGCTGGATGTAGTCCTGTGGAACGGCTTGCCATGCCATTTCCACCTGGCACCTCAGTTGGACCAGCGTTCGTGCTGGACGTGCAGACCGCGTGAGACGACGCTTCATCCAGTCCCAAACATGCTCAATGGGGGACAGATCCGGAGATCTTGCTGGCCAGGGTAGTTGACTTACACCTTCTAGAGCACGTTGGGTGGCACGGGATACATGCGGACGTGCATTGTCCTGTTGGAACAGCAAGTTCCCTTGCCGGTCTAGGAATGGTAGAACGATGGGTTCGATGACGGTTTGGATGTACCGTGCACTATTCAGTGTCCCCTCGACGATCACCAGTGGTGTACGGCCAGTGTAGGAGATCGCTCCCCACACCATGATGCCGGGTGTTGGCCCTGTGTGCCTCGGTCGTATGCAGTCATGATTGTGGCGCTCACCTGCACGGCGCCAAACACGCATACGACCATCATTGGCACCAAGGCAGAAGCGACTCTCATCGCTGAAGACGACACGTCTCCATTCGTCCCTCCATTCACGCCTGTCGCGACACCACTGGAGGCGGGCTGCACGATGTTGGGGCGTGAGCGGAAGACGGCCTAACGGTGTGCGGGACCGTAGCCCAGCTTCATGGAGACGGTTGCGAATGGTCCTCGCCGATACCCCAGGAGCAACAGTGTCCCTAATTTGCTGGGAAGTGGCGGTGCGGTCCCCTACGGCACTGCGTAGGATCCTACGGTCTTGGCGTGCATCCGTGCGTCGCTGCGGTCCGGTCCCAGGTCGACGGGCACGTGCACCTTCCGCCGACCACTGGCGACAACATCGATGTACTGTGGAGACCTCACGCCCCACGTGTTGAGCAATTCGGCGGTACGTCCACCCGGCCTCCTGCATGCCCACTATACGCCCTCGCTCAAAGTCCGTCAACTGCACATACGGTTCACGTCCACGCTGTCGCGGCATGCTACCAGTGTTAAAGACTGCGATGGAGCTCCGTATGCCACGGCAAACTGGCTGACACTGACGGCGGCGGTGCACAAATGCTGCGCAGCTAGCGCCATTCGACGGCCAACACCGCGGTTCCTGGTGTGTCCGCTGTGCCGTGCATGTGATCATTGCTTGTACAGCCCTCTCGCAGTGTCCGGAGCCAGTATGGTGGGTCTGACACACCGGTGTCAATGTGTTCTTTTTTCCATTTCCAGGAGTGTAGTTAGCATTATAAATAAGTGATGTGTGAAATTCAGTTATTATTATTTTTTCATATAGGTTTGTTTCTGAGTATGTCTTTGCTCAAAGTTAGTTTTATTTTTATTTTACGTTTTTAATTTTAATTTACAGAGCACCTGACGTTGGCAATTTGCCGAAATGGTCTCATTGTGAATGAGATTAGATATAAATAACTTACATAGCAGTGTAGTTGGCTATTATTCATAAATAATGATGTCATTAAAAGAAATATTTTGCACTGCGGGCCCCAAAGAACAAAAGTAAACAAATATTTCGTGTTTGTTCTTGGTGGATTTTGATGCTACCTTAATCAGTCTTGGTACAACGACCTTGTGGTCACTAATCCTTGTAAACGTTACGATGCTCCGTATTTGTTTAGGTTTGTTTGTTGCTAAGGTCTCAAGTGTGTTATCGCACCCATTTACACTTTGAGTGAGCTCCTGAACTAATTGCTTAAAATAATTTTCCGAGAAAGCATGTAGTACAGTTCCGGAAGATGTTTTAAGTCCACCCCCCCTTTAAGCAGTATTTCTGCCAACATTTAAAGGCAAATTGAAGTCACTGTCAACTGTAATTCTTGGCAGTGAAAGATAACAATCAACATTCTCACATTTAGGTAGCTCAACAGGTTCCAATCGTGAATGAGTTGCTTCATTTGGGTATGGAATAGCTGAAGAAATTTGCCAGCTTTCCGCATAAAGGGTAGAGGTCGTGAGGTCGTGTTGTACGGTATTAGCTTGAAGTCTCCTGGGGTGCTTTTGTGCGCTGTGCTTATCTGTCGATATGAAACTGACTTTTTCATCCTTCCGTACAATGTGCGCTCACGATTGTTACATCAAGTATTGCTCAACTAGTTATTAATACCGGTGCTCCTTGGTTGCAAAATATGCAACTGATAGAATCCGTCGACAAGTCTGCTCTTGGCTGTATTTCATGGCAGCGACACAGTTGATGTGCTCACGTATTCTGGTAACTGACTTTACTTGCAGCAAGTAGGCGTGCGGTAGATGCGACATCTGGTAGTGTAATGAAAGCTGGCCTCAGAGGACCCTCCTGCGCGGCAGATGGGAAACGTGATACCGCCGGGGCGGGGGAGAGGCGGCTACCTGCTGTTGGAGACAATGGACGCTGCCGGAGCTCATTCCGGCCGCGTGATTACGTCTCGCCGCGCCTCCAGTTCTGGCTGCCGCCAGCACTTACTCGGCACTACCCGTGAAAGTGCTGCGTATTTGCTCTGTACGGTACAGTTTACACATGGGACGCCAGCTGACTTATTCCCAGGGCGCTGCACACGATCGTTAATTATCTTTACATCTGTACCGGATGAAACCTGATAATAATTTTGGGATAGGTTATTTCGTTTTACGATGTTGCAGTGCCTGTGTTGGTAAGAAGAACGACGCAGTGTTCCTTCGGACATGCGTATACATTTCCTACATTTCCTCCCCTGTACGTGAATTACATAATGTGTGTACAGGTCCAGTTTCTGACGCTGGGACGACGACACATGAAAGGTTCGATCTGGCTGTGGGTCGTGTGTGGACAGCCAAAACGTTAAACCGTAAAGTGGGAAATATGGTTTCGAGCCCTGGTCCAGCACAAATTTTTACTGTCATCATTCCCTTATGCAGCTGATGATTGTTCGTATTCGCAACAGCGACTACATTTCATGTTTTTTCTTTTACGTGCTGTTGATTGCTGAACTAGCCCATGGGTCAGTAGTAACGACATGTGTGTGAATGTCCAATTTTGTCGTCTTCATTTGTGAGTCTGCGAACGTGTGCGCAGCTTTTGTGAAGTTAGAAAGGCGTCAAGATCCTCTAAAGGAACGGTTACAAAACATTTGTCATCTGGAGTGGTGTATAAGTTCGTAGCGTTTCCTTTTAGCATGTTGATATTCCGGTTGCTTTGCGTATTTTTATCGACTGTCATTTTTATTGTAGTTGCCTGCGCTACTTGAGTTTACATTTTGTCAGGTGGAGGTAATGAGTGGAACTATGGACACTAGAAAAATTCTTCTGATTGAGTTCAGTAGAGAGGCGATAGCAGCACTGGCAGCCGTAAACATTTGCGCCATGTATTGGGATAATGCCATTGGACAGAACACGGCAATAAAATAGTTTTCTGGTTTAAAGGATGGTCGTTTTGCCTTTGATGACACTCCACGTTCAGGAAGACCTTCGGGGTTTGATGAAGATCGTATGAACTTATTAGCCTGCAATGATCCAAGTCATTATACTCTGGAACTGGAAAATGTGATTAACTGTGACCATTCCACAATCATATGACACTTACATACAATGGGGGAGATTGAAAAATCGGGTGTATGGTTACGGTATGCTTTAAGCCAAAATCACAAAAATCAACGGGTGGCCACTGGTGCATCTCTGCTTGCTGCTCATCAGTTGGCTCGTAAATAACAACGACAGATCCTATCCTGCATCGTTACTGGTGCCGAGAAATGGCGTCTTTATGCTAACATAAGGAAAAGAATGGAATGATTGAGCCCAAAGAATGCAGCAACTCCCCGTACGAAGATCTGCAGGTGTCCGCAAAAGATGTTATGCATCTGGTGGAGCAGCAACGGTGTGGTGTACTACGAATTGCTTACCCGTGGTGTAGCCCAGTGCTAACAACTGAGACTTCTTAAAGACGCAGTACAAGTACAACGACCAGGAAGACTGCGTGAAGTGATGCCAGTCCACGACAACGCCCGTCCGCACTCTGCAACACTGACAGAAAACTCTATACTGGAGTTGGGTCGGGAAGTCATTTCGCAACCGCCTTATTCACCTGATCTTGCTCCCTCATATTTTCAACTTTTCCGCTCTGTGTCGAACAACCTTCAAGGCACTTCCCCACCAGACGACAATGCGTTCCGAACATGGCTCCACGACTTCTCCTCATAACCATGTAACTTCTACAGTTTCCCTAGCGTTAGCATACTATTATGAATAGTGAAGGAGAATATATTATTGATAACTAAAATCTTTGTTACGTCTAACTATTGTGTTTATTAAACCTACAGAAAAACGCTACTAATTTATACACCAACCCATACATGAAGGAGAATAGTTGTACGAGGATTTCTTGTGTTGCCTCGACTTAGCTCAAATGTAATATTTCACTCGATGGAAACTTGGATAGGTGGAAAGAGTACACTGAAGGCCTCCATCAGAAGTAGGATTTGTATGATGACTTGATAGAAGAACAAACTGGAGTTGACAAGCAAGACATAGGGCATGCAGAAGTTGGTAAAGCGGAATGGATGGGTAACATACCATTGGAATTTCTAAGGTTATTGGGAGAAACAGCAGCTGAACTATAAAGCTAGCGACGCACCATTAGACTTTAAGAAAATATGTCCTCAAAATTGTAAAGATATGTTCAGATTGTT
The DNA here is from genome assembly GCF_023898315.1 of Schistocerca nitens. Taxonomy (NCBI): domain Eukaryota; kingdom Metazoa; phylum Arthropoda; class Insecta; order Orthoptera; family Acrididae; genus Schistocerca; species Schistocerca nitens. The sequence goes on along the minus strand of NC_064618.1, from coordinate 579,164,546 downwards.
GTTGTTGTGGTCTTCAGCCCTGAGACTGGTTTGATGCAGCTCTCCATGCTACTCTATCCTGTGAAAGCTTCTTCATCTCCCAGTACCTACTGCAACCTACATCCTTCTGAATCTGTTTAGTGTATTCATCTCTTGGTCTCCCTCTACGATTTTTGCCCTCCACGCTGCCCTCCAATGCTAAATTTGTGATCCCTTGATGCCTCAAAACATGTCCTACCAACCGATCCCTTCTTCTAGTCAAGTTGTGCCACAAACTTCTCTTCTCCCCAATCCTATTCAGTACCTCCTCATTAGTTACGTGATCTACCCACCTTATCTTCAGCATTCTTCTGTAGCACCACATTTCGAAAGCTTCTATTCTCTTCTTGTCCAAACTATTTATCGTCCATGTTTCACTTCCATACATGGCTACACTCCATACAAATACTTTCAGAAACGACTTCCTGACACTTAAATCTATACTTGATGTTAACAAATTTCTCTTCTTGAGAAACGCTTTCCTTGCCATTGCCAGTCTACATTTTATATCCTCTCTACTTCGACCATCATCGGTTATTTTACTCCCTAAATAGCAAAACTCCTTTACTACTTTAAGTGTCTCATTTCCTAGCCTAATTCCCTCAGCATCACCCGACTTAATTTGACTACATTCCATTATCCTCGTCTTGCTTTTGTTGATGTTCATCTTATATCCTCCTTTCAAGACACTGTCCATTCCGTTCAACTGCTCTTCCAAGTCCTTTGCTGTCTCTGACAGAATTACAATGTCATCGGCGAACCTCAAAGTTTTTACTTCTTCTCCATGGATTTTAATACCTACTCCGAATTTTTCTTTTGTTTCCTTTACTGCTTGCTCAATATACAGATTGAATAACATCGGGGAGAGGCTACAACCCTGTCTCACACCTTTCCCAACCACTGCTTCCCTTTCATGCCCCTCGACTCTTATAACTGCCATCTGGTTTCTGTACAAATTGTAAATAGCCTTTCGCTCCCTGTATTTTACCCCTGCCACCTTCAGAATTTGAAAGAGAGTATTCCAGTTAACATTGTCAACATGTTCAGATAGGTGCTTAAAATATCGAGCAATCAGCGTAATCTCTCATGCATCGAAGGTACTGACAAGAACAAATTACAGAAGAATGTAAAAGAAACTTTGGGATGGGTTTGCTAGCTTTAGGAAAGGTAAAGGCACCAAAGAGCCAATTGAGATGTTGCGCTTGATAATGGAAGTAAGACGGGAGAAATATCAAGATACGTTCATAGAATTTGCAAACTTAGAAAAAGCATTCAACAGTGTGAAATGGTGCATGATGTATGAAATTATGAGAGAAACAGGAGTAGGCTACAGGAAAAAAAAACCGTGTGGTATACAACACGTATAAGAACCAAGATTTTAAGACCAAGAAGGAAGTGCTCGGATTACAAAGAGTGTAAGACGGTCATTCGCTCCTACTGTTCAATGTATACATTGAAGAAGCAATGACGGAAATAACAGAAAGATTCAAGAATGGGGTTAATGCTCAAGGTGAATGTGCTGAAAGGAATTAGCACTGTAATGAGTGTAGAATATGAATTGAAAATAAACCAAAAAAGACAAAAAGTGATGAGAGTAGGAGAAACGAAAACAGCGAGGAACTTGACATCAGGATTGGTGATCACGAGGTAGAAAAAGGTAAAGAATTCTGTTACCTTTGGAACAAAATAACCCATAATGGGCGAAGCAAGGAGGACATAAAAAACATCTATCACAAACATACAGGGCTTCCTTGGGCAAGGAGAGTGTATGGTATGAAACATAGGTCTTAAATTGAGGAAGAAATTTCTGAGAATGTACGTTTGGAGCACAGTATTTTTGATAGTGAATCATGAACAGTGGGATGACAGGAACAGACGAGAATCTAAGCGTGAGGGATGTGGTGACACAGAAGAATGTTCGAAATCAGGTGGACTTATAAAATAAGGAATGAAGGGGTTCTCCGTAGAATCGGTAAAAAAAGGAATGTATGGAAACACCGACGAGATGAAGGGACATGATGATAGGACATCTATTAAGAGATTAGGGAATAACTTCCATAGTGAAGAGCGAAATGTAGAGGTTAAAAACTATGGAGCAAGAAAAAAATTGGAATGCATCTGGCAAATAACGACGTCGTGTCAAGTCCTAATCTGAAATGAAGAGGTTGACTCAAGAGAGGATTTCATAGCGGGCTGCATCAAACCAGTCGAAAGCCTGATTATTAAAATCCTATAAATATGTGTTCAGAAGCAACTGCCTACTGATACTGGGGCTCTTCTGAGATATGACTGTCAACAGTTTGTTCGCACCAAAGGAGATGCTCATAGCGTAGGATTTGGGTGGGGTGTGGTTCGGACTGGGGGTGTGTACTTAAGTGTGTGCTCAGTTCAACAAACCATTTACTGAACATAAAATTTCCTTCTTGACATCTGGCAGTAAGTAATAAACTGCACTTAATTTTCGGCTCAGTTGCAGTTTTTAAACCAGGGCTTGAGATAAAAGGTTAAGATAAAATTCCTTCATCACAAGACTTCGTCTCAGTAATAAAAATTAGTCCAACAGCAATAATACTTCACAATATTTGGCCCTTGTCCACAGACACCAAAATGGAAAATGATAAGTTCAAATGACTCTGAGCACTATGGGACTTAACATCCGTGGTCATCAGTCCCCTAGAACTTAGAACTACGTAAACCTAACTAACCTAAGGACATCACACATATCCATGCCTGAGGCAGGATTCGAACCTGCGACCGTAGCAGTCGCGCGGTTCCGGACTGTGCGCCTAGAACCGCTAGACCACCGCGGCCGGCGATAATAGGTTCCACGAATAGCAACTGGAACAAGCAAAATGTCAGAAGACAACTTTTGGCTTAATTAGGGATTACTAATATTAGCACTCAGCTAAATCTAGATGTCCGCGCTCACCCATCACCAATTACTCACTAAAACAACAGTACTATCAACTCGCTACAATATTGTTGTTGTTGTTGTTGTGGTCTTCAGTCCTGAGACTGGTTTGATGCAGCTCTCCATGCTACTCTATCCTGTACAAGCTTCTTCATCTCCCAGTACCTACTGCAACCTACATCCTTCTGAATCTGCTTAGTGTATTCATCTCTTGGTCTCCCTCTACGATTTTTTCCCTCCACACTGCCCTCCAATACTAAATTGGTGATCCCTTGATGCCTCAGAACAAGTCCTACCAACCGATCCCTTCTTCTGGTCAAGTTGTGCCACAAACTTCTCTTCTCCCCGATCCTATTCAATACTTCCTCATTAGTTATGTGATCCACCCATCTAATCTTCAGCATTCTTCTGTAGCACCACATTTCGAAAGCTTCTATTCTCTTCTTGTCAAAACTATTTATCGTCCACGTTTCACTTCCATACATGGCTACGCTCCATATAAATACTTTCAGAAACGACTTCCTGACACTTAAATCAATACTTGATGGTAACAAATTTCTCTTCTTCAGAAACGCTTTCCTTGCCATTGCCAGTCTACATTTTATATCCTCTCTACTTCGACCAGCATCAGTTATTTTGCTCCCCAAATAGCAAAGCTCCTTTACTACTTTAAGTGTCTCATTTCCTAATCTAATTCCCTCAGCATCACTCGACTTAATTCGACTACATTCCATTATCCTCGTTTTGCTTTTGTTGATGTTCATCTTATATCCTCCTTTCAAGATACTATCCATTCCGTTCAACTGCTCTTCCAAGTCCTTTGCTGTCTCTGACAGAATTACAATGTCATCGGCGAACCTCAAAAGTTTTTATTTCTTCTCCATGGATTTTAATACCTACTCCGAATTTTTATTTTGTTTCCTTCACTGCTTGCTCAAATACAGATTGAATAACATCGGGGAGAGACTACAACCCTGTCTCACTCCCTTCCCAACCACTGCTTCCCTTTCATGTCCCTCGACTCTTATAACGGCCATCTGGTTTCTGTACAAATTGTAAATAGCCTTTAGCTCCCTGTATTTTACCCCTCCATAATTTGAAAGAGAGTATTCCAGTCAAGTTTGTCAAAAGCTTTCTCTAAATCTACAAATGCTAGAAACGTAGGTTTGCCCTTCCTTAATCTAGCTTCTAAGACAAGTCGTAGGGTCAGTATTGCCTCACGTGTTCCAACATTTCTACGGAATCCAAACTGATCTTCCCCGAGGTCGGGGAAATTTCACAATTACAATTTTCTTTTCAATGGCACATGAAAAGTCAATTACCCTTATATTGTACAATAACAAAATAATTTTCTCTCTGACAGATACGGAATAAATCATTCTCGCCGGCCGCGGTGGTCTAGCGGTTCTAGGCGCGCAGTCCGGAACCACGCGGCTGCTACGGTCGCAGGTTCGAATCCTGCCTCGGGCATGGATGTGTGTGCTGTCCTTAGGTTAGTTAGGTTTAAGTAGTTCTAAGTTCTAGGGGACTGATGACCACAGATGTTAAGTCCCATAGTGCTCAGAGCCATTTGAACCATTTTTGAAATCATTCTCACAACTTTGAACTGACAAGATCAAATTGGCTTTCGCTCAGAGGAAACAACCTGCCAACAAAGAGTAGCCTCAACACGCTGCATTGCACACACGGATCATCCAGGTGGAATATTACTGATAATTCGTCACACTGAATGCATGGCAGATGTTTCGTCAAACAGACAACTAGTAGGGCAGTATACTGTTGTTTACACTAGTAAGGACGCGTCTAGAAACAATGAACACGGACGTACTCGTGAATTCCGGAGCCGTCACGGTGGCTAACATTTTTCTGTAAAATGCAAGTTTACTAATGAACAATGTATCGCTTAACAACACCGTTCGGGCGTACTTCTTACATGAGAAAAATATGAACTGCATTGTGTCCGCAAATCCTTGCAAAGAACGCATATTAATGATTCTGGGGTAATTTGCGTCTGGTCGTACACTAAACAAACAAGACGCAAGGTTTGTAACCCCATCCAAATTATAACAGCACATATCCTATAGATTTCTGTAAATGACAAACCTATTACGACGCTTTAGTTTTATGTATGCTGAAGCCGCAGCTGCAAAACAAATTAAATGTCACAACTACTAGTGTTAGTCACTGATTTTGTGTGCTTTCCGCAATGAGACGGCAAGTCTTTGTGTCCTAGCTGCAAATTGGACAGCTCTGCAAATGGGAGTGGTGTTTGTAGCACTGCTTTTCAGGCGTTGCAGTTCACGGTAAATAGAAGCCACTCCAATACAACGTTGAAACTGCGGGTGCCCAGCGGATAACGAACTCCGGATATGAAGCCACCCACGTAAATACTGATCTGCCGATCGAAGCTCGCGTCACGCCGCCAAAATGTGTTTTACGTTATGTCCACTGGCTAATACTGAATAAATTTGTTACTGGCAATTTTTGGAATGGTGGTGTTTTCCGTTCTGATATTACTTAATATCAGTGACGAATTTATTTTCGAGAGTCTATTCAAAAGCGGTTCTTCCAAGTTACTGATCTGTTCTTAACGTGCGCTTCATGTTTAGATGATCTAAGATAATTTGAATAAATCTGTAGATTACAGCAGCAGTTGACGCCAAAACACGGAGAACGTCGAATCAGTATGTACAGAAGAGAGCTCAGGTCACACTCGTCTACAAGAACAACAGCAGAAATGATCAATAAAACTATCGTAGTGCGTCAATGATATCCATGTGTTCTAGAATCCTAGATCACATACCGAGCTCTTGCATAATGAAGTGTCTCGAATATAATGACCTCCTCTAAGTCAACCAGCATGGACTCCGAACAATACAACTTGCGCTTTTCTCGCATAAGATACTGAAAGCCATAACTCACAGCAGTCAGTAGATACAATATTTCCTGGCTTCCAGGAAGCATTTGACTCTGTACCACACAAGCGATTATTAACACTAGGACGATCACATGAGGTATGAAAAAAATTGACTGCATTCATGATTTCGTGCTAGGGAGGACGCTGTTTGCTGTGTTGGATGAAGAATCACCGATAATGTAGCAGTAACTTCAAGTGTGCTCCAAGGATATGCGTTGGGAGTACTTGTTGTTCATGTCATGTAATAATGAAATGGCATACCGTATTAATAATGAACTCAGTCTTTCCGCAAATGCTGCAGTAAATTATAATGGGGTAATATCTTGAAAAAAAAAACTGCAAAAATATTCAGTCATATCTGGATAAGGTTTCAATGTGGTGTAAAGATTTTGTTTGAAATACAGAGAAATGTAAAATTATGCACTTCACAAAACGAAGAAACTTTGTGAAAGGTGTGTCTGGTGTGACCCCCTCCTGACTCGAGGAGCACAAATGCAATTCTCCTTAGAAAATAAATCTTTGCTCAGTCGACACGAGTGAACTCAATGTTCTTTCTTTTCTCAGAATTCTTATTATAAATGATAGCCGAGTTTGGTCACCGTACACTATCAAAACACTGCCACAGTGAGAACAATAAATTGGTGTACTGCAGGGTACTCTTGTTACTTGTGGGTTGTCTAACAATGGGAAAAACACAGACAATGAGGGATCTTGAGATCTAAATCAAGACTGAGATTAACAGTGTAATGATTGACACAAATCACAGTAGAATTAGCAGAGAGCAAAGTTCTCTAAACTCATATCAAACTACAACGTGGACAGCACTGTAAGGAGGTATCAGAAAGTGTGGAAGAGTGTATGGAGAAAGTGCTACAAGATCTGCTCATCTGGGCAGCTCGTGAAACCAGAGTTAATGATACAATAAGATGCCACAAATTTTAATCAGATTGAGCAACACAAGTTGCATGACAGAGTAAGCAAATAACAAGCTACTTAGAATACAGATCGTGCTATCGCAGTTTGCGACGCTTATATGTTCCCAGATTAATATCAGCTAGCAAGCAGAATATCGCCCATTCCGCGAAAAACAGGGGAATGCGGTGGGAACTTTCCACCCTTTGGTGTACAAAATGCACATTAACAAACACAAGGCTGGTACTAGTCTGCAATAGTGTTTCCGCGGCTGTTCGGGCCCTTTGCACCAAGATTGCACAAACAAAAGTTGTAGCAAAAGCTATTGTCTTTCTCATACTGGCTGTATGGTTCCACACTGTCCCGGCGTTTGATGCCTGTGCAGAAAAGACTCAGTTATTGTCTAGGGACGGCTGTGGCTGCACAGTGCCCCTCCCCCTTCCCCCCCCCCCCCACAAAACACACAACTAGGCCAGGATGTCATTTCTGTCCATAATAGCACAATAGCACAATAGCGCAAAGCAGGCAGCAGCCTCACTTTTGCTAGAACTGACCGTCTCCCTGGGGAGGTCCGTCTCTTCCAAGGAGATCCACTCACTATCTTCTGCCGACGACAGGACCATGCGACCACACCGGTAGTTCACTGTCTCGCTGTTTAGATCTAGTGCTCACAAAATCATAACCATGGAATAGTGGGAGAGATTGAGACAATATTGCACAACAATATGTGACAGTAGTATCAGTCAGCTCGTATAAATACCTGTGTGCAACAGTTTGTGGGGATATGAAATGATCACATAGTCTCAGTCTTAGATAAAGCAGATGGCGGGCTTCGGCTCATTGACAGGATACTGAGAAAATGCAGTCTACAAACGAGAGTGCTTACATATCACTTTTTCGTACCATCAGAAGATATTGCTCAAGCAATGGGACCCATACTAAATATGACTGAGACGGGGTATTAAATACAATGAAGGGCGATATCAACAGCCATTTAACTCTGGGGGAGGCAGCCTCTTCAATATTCACGCAAATTATCTCGGGAGACCTTCTTAGAATCTTTCAAGAACCAGTATTAGGTGAAGCATCTAGAGATGTTTTTGAGCCCCTTAGGAATCGTTCCTGTTGGGACTGGAGACAATATCAGATTGATTACAGCAAGCACAGAGGCATTTAAACAGCCATTCTTATGGTGCTCCGTACGAGACTGAAACGGGCAGAAACCCTAACATGCTAAGTACAAACTCCCATGCACATCACAGTCATTTGCAGAGTATGTAAGTAGATGTAAAATAGACAAGTGTGAATTAGAACCTAATAACAGGTCCTTGTCAAATAATAGATGACAGAAGTATAACCTTATATTCAATCAAATGAAATGTTTATTAGTCGTGTACAGATACGAAATACGTATCTTACCTTTCGTTTCATTTAAAAGGACAATACTACCTAGCTCTACATAACTAAACCACAGTCCGCATACAGTTTGTAGTCTGACATTATGCAAACGAATGTCCAATGACGCCTGTATTTTAAAGATTTAGAAGTATATCAAGAACCCTGAATACATGACGGAGGAACTATTCATCAACTACGTTCCTGGTGGACAAACTACATGCCAGATATGGTAGGCATTTACGGGTTCTGGTCGCTCGTTCACTCCGTCTGTTCTTCATGCGTTTCGTTTGCAAAAAACGTTTTCAGTTACAACACAAGGCTAACAGGTGTCAAGTGTCCTACAGAAGTTAATTACATGCCCTGTTCACTTTCTTCTTATACAAAGGTTCGTTTGCCGAGCTAGACGTGTGGCAAGGGAGACCCGTGATAAGTAAAATAAACTTTTTATTTCGTGGGAAGACATTGTTAAGAGAAAGAAAGAAAGAGAGAGAGCTAGAGAGAGGGAGAGAGGGAGGGAAGCCTTTGAGTCGGAAGGTTGCTACAAAGTGAAAGTAACAAAAAGGTCGCTAGTCGCCAAAATTCTATATCTGCACCAAGCAAATTGCCGCAAACAGTCTAAACGTTGGGAAGTTTTCCAAGAAATTGCTTAGAACACTAGCAGTCTTTAGACGGTTAAACAGGTTTATGATAACCAAGAAGTATTTCGCATTATGTGAAGTGAAATATTATAAAGTTTATCTCAATGCAGTTCAAGGGATTTATATCTCAATAGGTTGATTTAGTATCTGTTCTTTCTTCGAAACACACCAAACGAATGTCTAAATACTTTCCTGAAGGTGTTGCTTTTCTTACTAAAAAGTGAAAATCTTTTGACTCTGATCATACAGCTTGAACGTCACTAACTTCACCTAACGCCGCACTCTCGCTTTCTACACACTTTTTAACAAACCGTAGCAGGATCATTCAAAAGCTACGACTATCGCATTGATAGAAACGTGTCATTTGGAAAGGTGAGATTCAACAACTAGAAGACCAGAATTAATGACTGAATCGAGGCCCACCGTCTTTTTTTCTCCAATGGGCTCAACATAAAATAGAAAAGCAACAATAGACGACTTAACCGTTCTCTTTGGATGATATTGCAATAAACACTGTGCTCTTAGTTTCATAGCACAAGGTGGCAATTAATGAACAGCATTTGTCTCTTGCACTGCATGCAGTCGAAGTCTTTGTATTCTGCCATATACTGTCCTCTCTTTCGCTATGCTACTAATATATTCCTACGACTTCAGCGTATCGAACAGGATCCGCCTTGGTGTCCTTGATATCGCTCTCACATAACCATTGGTTACTGACAAGTACGTATCTTCGTAATGGTATAAAGTACTCTAAGTGAATTCCATAAAAATGTAAGTAATTTCTTTAACAATATTAATGAGTTGTTAGATACGATATACGATCCATCGTAAAGTCTGGCTTGGTTTCTATCTGGTTGAAGAAAAGGAAAATAAAGGATTGTCATAGTGAAAGACGGATCCATGCCAGCACAATCAGATTAGGTACTGCCTCGGGAGTTTCTATCGTCTTCCTACACCTGTCTTGTATTTTATTTGTATCGTGATTCACTGAATTGTGAATTAGTTGGCCCAGTGTAGCTTTGAAAAGACTGATGTCTTATTACCTCCGAAATTTCGTCTGCACATGGGTGGTATAGAGCATATCCAAGCTTTACCGTAAACCAAAGATAGAAATGAAGATATAGATATGTTTGTAGTAATCGATGATTCATCTGTTCTTGTGAGAATGCAAAACTTAAAAATTAACCTAAAAATCGTGAAACAGGCATTGGAAATATCGGGCGAAAGGAATTTTGTATTGCATTGCTGTTTCAGTGCCGATCATGAATGCCAACGATTCGTTGTGTTGCTGGACGTCGTTCTTGTGCCTGAATAACGGGAGCAACCAGATGACCTACATCAGGGTCGCCCCTAGCGCGGCTCTTCCCGTGCCAGCTTCAGACACGCCGCTCGTTGCTGCCTGTCTCCTGATGCTTTCCCATTCGTCTCGAAGTCGTCGTTTTCTGATGAGCTGAGAGGAAGAGCTTTCACAGTAACTCTCACTTCACTGAGGAAGGCAACATTCACGGAAGATAACCTCGTTGCTGGATACTGAACTACTAAAATATAAATACCTATTCGCGTTTAGTAAATTTTAGCAGTTCCTATGCGACAAGGCACACTGACGACTGATAACTTGGATGCTAAAGCAGTTATCGTCACCAACTCCGGTTCTGCATGCAGAATGAACTGTAAGCAGAGAACGTATAGAACACCGTTTTCAATCATATTGACGGATTGAGCTCATTCCCTCTCGGTGTAGGAATAACAGATCTCAAAGATAAATTTCAACTGTGTATTTATTAATTTGCATATTTTATTACTTAAATATCATAATAGGTACTGAGTTCCATTTCTAAAGTGATCTTCAAAGACTGAGATATTAATTCTGCAAAGTAAAAGTCGTTACTTAGAAGCCTTTCTCGTGAAAGATATTCTTTAAAAGCTGAAAATGAGTTACTGCATATACTTTCGAAGATATGCTGTATTTACCATTGAGACTGACGTATGAACTTAACTTATTCTGTTGACACCGCGAGCTTCAGTATCATCGCGGAGAAGTAACACTTCTTACTAATCCAAAGTTCGTGACTTGGCATGTAATGGCAGTTACTGACTTTTTCTGTGGTAAGGGTGATACATCTGCACTAATAGTTGCAACACAATATTAACCGATAAACTACAGACTACTCAATAGTCACAATTGGGGAACCAATCCCTGAGTCATATGGTTTCTATAAAGCTACCATCACGAGCACAGTTTCTGTGTCAAAACGCGCTCAACTGCAACGTGTGGCAAACTTTGACGTACGATGGCGAGTCAATAAATAGTCGCAAATGCCGGAATACTGCATATAGTTTTAAATTTTGCGCCTACTCGTATCTAGTAGGGTTAGCAAACGACACTCGCTTTCGAACGGGCTCGAGATTTCCCGATATGCCGCTGCGTTCGATATAGTACCGAGCTTGTTCGAACAATCACATGACGTTTGACTCGAGCGGCGCGAGTTCAAGGGATACGCAAGAAACTACGAACCAGACACAACAATAAGCTATGGCTCTGCATATATTACACAATTTCTTGAAACAATGGAGTACACAACATTAAATCCTACCAATGCACACACTCCTATTGCTGAACACCGTTACGGTACGCGCTCTCGTACAGTATGTATGGATATAAGAAAAATGTATGCAGATTTGTAAATGAAGGTAACAGAAAGACGAAAATGTTGTCCTTCAAAAAATATGGCTTCACTGAACACAGTACAATACTTTATTTGATTGTAAGGGGCAGTAATGATTTACCTAGTAGGTTGCAAACGAAGAATTCAATCACTGTTCACGTATTTGAACGACAGATAAAAACTTCACCAGATTTTAATCAGTTTGAGAACAAGACGGAAACGTTGAGATGAAACAGTGAAGACAACTATTGAAGAATTATATGCCCAAGAAACGAACTGTATCATAATGAACTGACTGCAATTTTTATTGCAAGAATAAATTACTGCTGATGACCTGTCTTGGAGATAGTGCCATCAGACCTTGGCAGATAACAGGACGATCGGAAGCTCGAGAATTACACAGGATCATGATTGCAATCTTTTATTTCTTTATTAGTTTCAGTTGTTACGCGTGATCTGCGGCCTAGAAGATATTTCAATGCGTGTTTTACAGCTATTTTTATTGTTAAAATCCATAGTGCATTAAAAACACTGTGACAGGTTGTTCTGATGGTACCAACAAAGGTCACTTGATCGTAGGCCGATAAAAAGATGGAACAGAACCCGAGATTTCCTGAACTGTGATGTAAACTGTTGGAACAGTTCGAGTCATGTTCCAGTACCTAGAAGGCAACAGCACATGTCGGGTGGAAAGTAGACGATAAACAGTATTCCGCGTCCAATTAGTAATGATTTGCAGGCAGATCAAGTTGGTAGGTGTGCTACGAATGTGTACCCGACTAGAACAACCCAATGTTTGTGAGCTGAGGAACTGTCCTCAGAACACGTCCAGACCGAAATTAGTTCCGTTTAAGGTTAGAACTGTATTTCATGGAAATTTTGATTCAATTGGATACAGGAATTCAGCAAACGACAAAAAAAAAAAAAAAAAAAAAAAACCATACTCAAGAAGCGTCCTGACCGTTCGAGTTTTCCAATAATGGCACATGTTACCGCATTTACGAATATTTCACTACGCTTCCGGCGCATCGGTCTTGTGGGTTACAGCAGTTTAAATAATCAAATAAACAAGTGCAGCTCCCTAGAATGAAATTATAATTAAATCAATGCCATTAGCTGCTGACAGGCGTTGATATACATCAACGGGGACAGTTGAAAATGTGTGCCCCGACCGGGACTCGAACCCGGGATCTGCTGCTTACATGGCAGACGCTCCATCCCTCTGAGCCACCGAGGGCACAGAGGATAGTGCGACTGCAGGGATTTAGCGGCGGCACGCTCCCCGTGACATGTCCGAAAGAACAGATGCCATCTTCATATCGTTTAAGGCTGAACTCTTACGGGACTCGGTGGATTGTTTGCCGCGAGTAATGGGTGTAATGGCAGGGGCACTACGAATGTAGTGTGTGGACTATAAGTTGAGAATGTGGGCCTCACGAGGAGCGTGCCAGCGACAAACCCCTGCAGTCGCACCAAATGGATAGTGTCTGCCATGTAAGCAGGAGATCCCGGGTTTGAGTCCCGGTCGAAGCATACATTTTCAACTGTCCCCGTAGATGTATATCAACGTCCGTCAGCAGCTAATGGCATTGATTTAATTGTAATTTCAAACATGTTATATTCCGAGATGTCACTCCTTAGACGCGAACGCCGCAACAAGAATTCTATGCTGCAGACTTTTAATGCTTTGTCGAGCGATGGGATAAGTGTTTAAGTTTACGAGCGGGGTATGTTGACAAGGAAAATAATTTCAGGCTGACACATGCGGCTGTGACATCTGTATCCGAGTTTGCAAGTTATTTTATTGACTGACTCTCGTTTGTACAGTCAGACCGTCTCGGTCCTCCCTCCGTTTTCAGTACCTTACGTTAAAAATGTGTTTGTCGTCAGTTTTACATGTTAGCCTAGATGCGTTGATAGGTAACTCATGGTTGTCGGGCCGTATGGCAGGGGAAGGTCGGCTTGGTATCCCATCGCTGTCTCCAGATACGTCTTCGCTGTTGAGTGGGGCTCAGTTCAAAGCGGGACTCGTCACTGAAGACAATGAGATTATTAGGCCGAAGACGTGTCTAGAGAAGCCCCAGACAGCTGTGGGGTACCAACCTGACTGTCGCCCGCCATTCGTCCCGACAACCACGAGAGTTGGTCTGAGGTGAGTTTTCTTTTCATAGCAGGGGTCATCCGCTGCACCGTCAGCACAATGGTAAGTCGAAGTTATTCCACGCCTCGTTTTGCGGCCTTTCGTGGCAAGCCACCCTGGGCTTACATTTCAGCGAGATAACGCCCGGTCACACGCTGGGAGAGTTTGTAATCCTTGTCTTCGTGCGTGAAAAACCCTACCTTGGCCAGCAAGGTCGCCGGTTCTCTCCCCAGTTGAGAACGTTTTGAGCATTAGAGGCAGGCCCCTCCAACCATATCGGATTTTGACGATCTAAGGAGACAAGTGGACTGAATCTGGCACGATATCCCTCAGAAGGACATGCAACAACTATCAGACAATGTCAAACCGAATAACTGCTTGCATAAGGCCCAGAGGTTAACCAGCGCTTATTGCCTCGCTCTGTTTGTGAAACTCTTTCTCTTGAAGAAATCGCCGGCCGAAGTGGCCGTGCGGTTAAAGGCGCTGCAGTCTGGAACCGCAGGACCGCTACGGTCGCAGGTTCGAATCCTGCTTCGGGCATGGATGTTTGTGATGTCCTTAGGTTAGTTACGTTTAACTAGTTCTAAGTTCTAGGGGACTAATGACCTCAGCAGTTGAGTCCCATAGTGCTCAGAGCCATTTGAACCATTTTTTTTGAAGAAATCATCCAATTTTTCTGTGGTGGTAATCATTTCTTTTTGTCTGTGGATGTCCATATCTGCCGATTTCCACCCTATTTCTTTGAGGTGCGTTTTTTTTGTCTCAGAGTGTATTTGGCAAATGACCTATTACCTCGAAGAAAGAAGAGAAAAATAAAGCCTGAAACTGTTATTTCAAACTGACAAATGCGCCTCAGAACTCCAGCATCAGAAAAACCAACGTGCTGACACTTAATTAATAATTAAAAAAAAGCGTAAAAACCAAGAAGAAATGCTCTACGTAGCTTCCGCTGTTTCGAAAGTTAGTATACCGAATTACTTTGGGGAATGCAATTGAAAAAGGAAATCATCTAAGATGGAGCTCCCTACGAGAGCACTTTTGTAACAGACTCACGTAACGATGCTTAACATTTCGGTTACTCAGCTCACCTAAAACCTCGATGGCGTATAGTTAAAACTGGAAACTAAATCACATTTATTGTGCTTGACGGGTTAGCTGTGTAGGCACTGTAATAGTACTTTCCACCTCGTTTAGTGTAAATCAGGGATAAGTAACTTTCAGAAAGCGGGGACTGGATTTTCAAAAACTTAATATCTTGATGGGTCAAACATAATTCCTGATTATTATTTGGAAGTTATTGAACAAAGAGCAATACCTGTACTTTTTTTGTATAAATTAGTTTAAACTGAAATTGTGATAGACTCATAATAAATGTTATTAATGCACAACTTTATTCGAGAAGGAAAAAAAGAAAAAACATTCTCATCAGTGAACTGCAGTAAAAGCGACATTTTTGAATGGCCGGATACAGGTTTCTACAGTCTTTCCGACAGTGTGTGACCTTTTCTTGTTACTTCGCAAAACGGTAACTGGCTTGCAAAGCAGCAACGTTTTCTTTTGTTTTCTTTATAAACACATTTTTGTTGTGACATCAGATACGAGTTTAACACTAATGTTTGCTCTCACGAGGATGACGTCTATGAAAAGAATACTTACTCGCATGCATGGCAATCGTGATGTCCCTTCAACTTATTAGCATTCTGCACAAAATAGTATCTTTCTATTCATTCTTCATTGAAAAAAGAACCACTCGCTATCGTGTTAGAATCCTTTTAATTAGCCCATGATATTATGCAGAACTTGAACGAATACTTCAACGAACTGATGCAGTCACTGTTGATGGTAGCGTTTCAAATATAATAACAATAGTAAACAAAGAAAGTAATAATTAAAACTCACGTAGTATTTTCAACGACTACAAAACAGTTCGTCGAAAGACACGGCCACCCGAAGAATAAACGCTTCTAGAGGTTCCTTTGCGTCGAACTCTTTGTGCTGCATGACAAATGCCGAACAAAGTTAGAGTCGGACTAACTTTTATCGTCGTGTCACTAGGCTAGGGACGACGAAACTCACGTTCGTACGCTGCACAGCTATCGACAAAATAAAAGGTGCTCAAATTCTAACATTGACATCCTAATCAAATTGGAACTATCGGTTCCAGTTTTCAACTGCTAGTTTTGAAATTATAATTTCTCCTATGAAAAATACATAAAATTTCTCGTCGTTTTATTCCGAGTATTATGAACAAAATAATGATAGACCTGCAGGCAGCACCAAATCGTTTCGAGGGCCACCGGTTTGTCTATTTAGCCTTTCATTATTAGAAGAAGCTTATAGGTGGCCAACGGCTGGGTTATCAGCGTTATCGTTAGAGAGGTGACTAACATTTACCGTGGATGTTTTTACCAGCTCCTTTTTGTTTGTTGTTCTCATATGTAGGTACAACATCTGCATAATCTCGTTCTTGAGCTTCACTAATTGTCAGAGAAAGGATAAATGTAGCACTGTTTGATCAGAGACTTCGACTAACCGTATGAAAAAGAGGGAATATCTTTTTCCTTTAGGAATGTAGCAGTGTTCGAGGCTAGACTGTACTTTACGATCCAGCAACAAAAGGAATTTCCGGATAGTGTTCAGTAATTGTGTCCTCCGTTCTGTTACATCTTTTAAAGAAGGGAGTGACTATTTTCCAGACATACTGAAGTAGTCTTTGCTGGGGAGACTCCCGAGAAATATGATCTTGAAACGGTGACGACTCCGAAGCAATTTAGAAATTAAATCTATGGCGAATTGTTGCCTATATATTCGTGTGGCGGCGCCCGACTCGGATACAACCTTTTCGAATCATGATGGTGGAAGAAATTTTCACCATCAGTATATGGCCGAGAAGGGGACATGAGGTGGTTGCGTAAAATTTCTGATCAGCAAAATGAGCAAGAATGTCCTTGACCTCTTCGTAGCATATCGTGGAGAGAGTCTTTGTGACATTGTTGATGATAAACTTTCCTCATATGGGTACAAATCCGGCGGGTCCCTTTGTACTATTCGAGAGGAGTATGTTACGTGCCGGCTCCAGGTTTAACGGTCTCCGTTCTGTCATCGTTGTACAACGCGGACATGACACCACGCTATTCAAACACCCATTACAGTCCCTCACGCTTAACGGATGCACAACTCTCATACCGCGAAAGAAAGAACGATTGGAAACGGCAGTAAAACTGGTAATCCCTATTTCAGTACCACCAATTCGTGGGTTATTTGCGGCAGTAAAGCAGTATAATCCTCTTGTCTGAATGCATTTCTAAATATGAAATGTAAAATTTCATCTTTCTGTTCAATTTTTACAAGCGAGGAGATGGAAGTATGGAACCATTCATTGACTTTACGTAGTAAATGGACTTCCTAAGATTTTCTGAAGAAATATTTCACTGCTGTTATAATATATGTTTTGAAAATAGTATGTTTTATTTCACAATCACACAATTTTGATGAGAAATTACTGGTTTCGGCAATCATCGGTCATATTCAGTTCATAAGATGGATTCAGAAGTTCACTCCAACCACTGAGAAAACCACATTGCGTCAGAATTTGAGCTAGTCCTCGATGGTTAATGACGACCGTAACCAGTAACTTGTTGAAACTGAGAGCCGGGACTCCATTCTGTGACCTTTGCCTTTCGCGGGCAAGTCCTCTGCCGACTGAACTATTTAAGCACGACTCACAACCCATCCTTACGGCTTTACTTCCGCCAGTACCTCTTTTCCTACTTTCCGAAATTCGCAAGAAGTTTTGCTGCAATTCTTGCGCAACTAGCACTCCTGTCGAAACTGATATTGCGGGGTAAATAACATAGATACAGTCTACTTTGTTTCTAGAATTAATTTTTCACTCGGCAACGGGGTGTGTTCTTTTCTGGCGGATGAAATAGTGGCGGGAGTCTTCAGTGCGGCAGAAATGTAGTTGCAGACAACCTTGTCGGAAGGGTAACCACAGCTATGAGTAGTCACCTTGGGTATTAATAAACAGCTTCCGCTTTATTGTTGGATCACCAACGTTTTCGTGCCACTAAAAGCCTCATCTTATATGTTTACCTGAAGGTGTGGCCTTTAGTGTCACGAAACAGTTAGTGATCCAATAATAAAGGACTAAATGCAACTTAAGCGGTTTACCAATTCCCAAGAAATGTAGCTATTTTCGAAATCTGACTGAAAATTGTTGGCCGGTCGGAGTGGCCGAGCGGTTCTAGGCGCTACAGTCTGGAACCGCGGAACCGCTACGGTCGCAGGTTCGAATCCTGCCTCGGGCATGGATGTGTGTGTTGCCCTAAGGTTAGTTATGTTTAAGTAGTTCTAAGTTCTAGGGGACTGATAACCTCAGCAGTTAAGTCCCATAGTGCTCAGAGCCATTTTTTTTTTTTTTTTTTGAAAATTTATGCAGGCATCACGGATAGCCGATGTAAGTGCACGAGGGAGAACTGCGTTTGTTTGAAAATGCAAGAGGGAGAGAAAAACGGGGAAATAGCTATATATATATATATATATATATATATATATATATATATATATATATATATATATATATATATATATATAGAGAGAGAGAGAGAGAGAGAGAGAGAAGTAGGGTGGGGTAGAGGAAGAATCGAATTGTGCATTGATTGAGTAAATATTGTGCGTACAGGAGGTTTTTATTAGCTGTTGATTTTCTCAGAAGCCGTAGGGAACGCGAGCGTTATATTCTGCAGGGAATCGAGTTACGGTTATTGGCCGCCCAAAGTAAATGTTTTGAAAAGCTTCCGGACATCTACACAGGTCAGGCGGCTCCACACTGCTGGGCAGGTAGGCGTCGCTGGAGTTTACACAGCCGCGCACACAGAGAGCGGCCCGTTGTTTGAGGCACGCTGTCAGACAGCTTTGCACGACGGGCCAGGGCTCCGACTCTTTCGCGGTTTTATAGAATGTAACATGCCGGGTATCAGTCAAAGTTTTCTGTCCTACTCGGCGTAGGTGGAACACCGTTTATGATCACTCGCACTGACGGTGACGTACACACGGCGGGAACAAACAGACGGTCCCTATGGTCGATAACGGCGGAATTCACGAAGTGGACAGGGAGCCAGAGGGAAAGTCCAGGGTGCAGCGAAATTCGTCGTAAGAGTGCGGGGACAGGGAGTAATCAGATTCGGAAAAAGTAAACACACGCAAGCTCAGTCACTCAACAGCGGCTGAAGTTTAGTAAGTAAAGCAAAATAAATTTTTTTTTGAAAGTAGGTTGATTTTCTTGGGACTCCAATACACCGTATTACACCCCACACTTTCGGTCAAAAAGCCTCATGTTTCAACGTAATCTTCGGTCAGTGCGACAGCCTTACTGGGAGAGTCTGCGTGCTCACATGGTACCACTCTACTGGTCGACGTCGGAGCTAACACTTTGCAGCAGCAGTAACCTCCCCATCATCCACGTACTGCTTCTCCCGGATGAATCTTTCATTGGCCCAAACAGATGTAAGCCGGAAAGTGCGAGATCCGAGCTGTAGGAAGTGTGACGAGGAACAGTCCAATAAAGTTTTGTGGCCTCCTCTCGGGTGCGCAGAGTTGTGTGAGGCCTTGCGTTGTCATGGAGAAGGAGAAGTTCGTTTGCATATTCGTGGCGACGAACACTCTAAAGCTGTTTCTTCAGTTTCCTGAGCGTAGAGCAATACGTTTCGCAGTTGGCCGAAGGAAATCTAAGAGGACAACCCAGGAGACCGTTGCCATCACTTTACCGGCTGAGGGTACGACTTTGAACCTTTTCTTCGGAGGAGACACAGTGTGGCTCTACTCCGTGGATTGTCGTTCTGTTTCTGATTCGAAGTGATCAACCCATGTCTCATCGCCTGTGACAATGTTCGACAACTATTGTCAGGGTCAGCCTTGTAACCTGCAAAAAATTCTGCACAGATAGTGCTTCGTTACTGTGTATAGTCTCCTGTTAGGTGGTGGGGAACCCAAAGGGCGCACACCTTTGAGTACCTCAACTGGTGGCCGAGTTTGTCAGCAATACCATCCAGTTGAGCAGCGATCTGTTTTTTTTAAATTTTTTTAAAATTCTTTATTCAATTATTGTAATTACATATGTTAACCCACTAACCAAATACATTAGTGGGTCCTAATTTCATATTTTACGTTTCTGCAGCACAGGTTTCTACACTACAGGTAAATACCTATAATTACTCTACCACTAAAGGGATCTCTAGTCTTCTATTGTTCAGTTTCTACCTGATCTGTTTGATTGTGATCCGGTGACCACCTCGGATGAAAGCACCCGCATGTTCCAACATGCAGGAATCACAGCAGTGTTGGCCGGCCTGCACGCGGGAGATCGGACAGGTTTGGGCGACCTTGTTGCGATGATCACAGACGCCTTGCCCAACGGCTCACTGTGTTTTTGTTCACTGCTACGTCTCCGTAGACATTCTGCAAGGACCTATGAATATCTCTCGATGCTCTGGTTTTCTGTTAAAAGAAACTTAATGACAGCTCTCTGTTAGGAACGCACTTCCGTTGCAGACGCTATTCTGAAGACTACGTAGAGCGCCACCACCTATGGGTACTTTGTGAAACTGCAGGGGCTGTAGCGGGAATATTCCATGATCTCCCACATAAAATTCCTCATTTTTTCAACCGAAATTGACCGAGAAAAAAAGTGTTCCACTGCTTTTGAACACCCGTCTTATAAGTAGCACGTATCGAAGGCTTCAGAGAATAGGGAGAACTACCGTGTGAGTGCGAGGCGGCTTTACTTAGGGGCATTGTCGCGTTAGTGGGTGGGACGACGTGATGCTCCCATTATGGCGCGCTGTCAGCGGGAGCAAGCTGCGGACACGGTGTGAAACCCTAATATCTCTGGCCTTTCTTCCGTGTCGATACTTGGATTGAGCTGACAGTCCAAATTACTATCTTGTACTACACATAGATTTGTTCACGGAAATTTGTGAAGAAAGTACACATTTATTTTTTAATTTTTTAAAATGTATTCTAGTCACAAAGTTTCGTTGCCAGCTTCTTAGCCCAATTATTTAACAAAATAAAGATGACACAAAGAAAACATCTTTGTTGATAATTATATATAATATTTAATTTGGAAAATCTGTTAACAAATAAGCTGATGCGGAGCAACTAATACTTTAATTTGATGATCCAAAATAATTTAAAAACCAAAGAAAACAAAAAATCTATGATGATATTGAGATGTATACTCGTGTATAAGCCCTCAGATTAAAAATGAATTTAATCTTTCGTACTGAACAGTTCTCTATTATATTATGATCTTTTATTGGTCGTGCTGTCGCTTTCAGGGTTTCCGACAACCACTGCATCAGGGATCTCTGAATATCTCACACTCCATTGCTCCTAAGAAAAGTACAAATCTCCCTCTTGATTTAATTTTTTTTTCGTAACAGTTCTACCTTTCTAATGATCTCTTACGCTCTTTTTTCTCCTGAGTTATCAGTACCTATGTTTTATAAATGAATTCTTCAACAATACCTTCTTTTTACTATTATTTCATTCACTACACATACTGTAGTTTCATTTTAAGACACCCTTTGATAAAGTCTGTAGTTCGATTTCTAGTTTCTTATAACCCATCAACATAAAAAGAGTAATACAAGAAATTTCTCACTATAGTGTTTTGGTATCTTTTTCTTTTGAATATAATTTCGACCCGATTGTACAAACAAACTTTATCCAGTTTGTGTATTTCAGTCACTGCATGTTTCGTCTTAAGACCAGCTTTTTATCCTGTCTTTAAAGAGCACTGATTATATATTCTTATTAACAAATCGCTACCAACATCCTGATTCTATCCGAAAACATCGAATATCAACTTTTTGTCTCCTCGAACATTGTACCCAAAATCTAACACTCTGTGCTTTTCATCTACCTTTCACTTTGCTATTGTTAGTGACAGTTAGCGTCCTGTCAACTGCAAAAGACGGGGCATGGGGGCAGGAATGATCATTCTGTATTACCATCTGGTTAAGTTTTTCGATCATTCTCTGTGGGTGTACAGAATACACATCCTGATCACTTTTGCAGTCAGACAGCAGATTTCCTGAAATCTTTTCCTTCTTACCCATTCTTCAGAAATTTGGTTCCGATTTTAACAGGGGATTTAATGATGATTGCATCATTTACATGTTTTTACCTTAGACCCTCCTTATACTCGATAAAGCCGCATACCTTTCTGATATTACTTGATAACAAAAGGCGATTTATATTGCTTGGCGTTAATTATCTTCACCTCCTTAGTCTTTCTACAGCTATACTTTAAATTTATGAGTGGGAGGATCTCTTTCTTCTTTATCAACATTTTGGTGATCTTTGTCTTCTAGTTCTTCATGTTGGAACGTGTGTTAGAGAACCTTTTTGGCCTCACGTCTTCCTCCATTGCACTTAGCCGTACCGCTGTAGTTGTCTTCTTTTCTAATCTTTGAAATACTTTCTTTGGTATGTTTACAGTTTCTTTATTGCTAATTATTTCCAGTCTTTAAACGTGACATTCCCTTTTAAGGTGGTTCATTTCCAGATATTATGGTTATTTATATTTTGTCGCTGTTCAATCGCTACAGTGTGCTCCGTAAGTAATAACTAGCCGTATAACAATTCTATAAAGATCGAAGTATCGTATTACGTTGGTGGACCAAAGCGTTTTGAGAAATAGGACATATTTTATCCGTTATGTTAGTTTGTTTTGTATGTCTCCCTTATTCTCTCTGTCTCGTTATATAGAGCTTACATTCTTTAATAGCAGTATCTTCTATATCTGCAGTGTACCCATTAACGTCAAGATATACGGCTTTCTCCAAAATTTATAACAACGCCTGAATTTGATTATTCGTCCATAACGTTTCTTATTATGAAGTTTACGTAACTTGCTCTTTGGAAGCTTTTAAAAACGACAGTCGGTAAACAGGAGCGTGCCCCCAAAAATATTTTCACATTTCGTTTTCCAGTTCTTAAAAACTTCTTAAACATTATTTTTTAACAAGCTAGAAGGCAAAAACGAACTTGTTTTAAGCCACAGATCACTTTAAATCTTAATCAGGCTTTGTTGCCAGTCTAGAAATGATCCTAGTTTGAATTTATGAACCAATAGATGGTTCCTGTATCTGCAAAAATGGTTCAAATGGCTCTGAGCACTATGGGACTTAACTGCTGTGGTCATCAGTCCCCTAGAACTTAGAACTACTTAAACCTAACTAACCTAAGGACCATGTCCGAGGCAGGATTCGAACCTGCGACCGTAGCAGCAGTGCGGTTCCAGACTGTAGCGCCTAGTACTGCTCGACCACTCCGGCCGGCCTGTATTTGCAACGAATATTAGTAGATCGGTAAGCTGAAGGCTGTCTAATCAATGTAAATAAAAGGAAGGTAATTTTGGCATTAGAAGACAAATGCAGGGAAGAAAAACGAACCGATACGTGTATTAGGTAGATATGAAAGTGACACAATACGTAATAACGGTGGTAGGTTGATAGACCAGTACGAGTCACAAGAAGATACATTAATATTATGCGGGCTCGGCCTATGAGAGGAAGGAAATCAATCATTAATTAATACCTTCAGCGCCAAGGCATTAATTAAAATCCATGGATGTTAGATCGTTCCCGAGATCTAAATATGAAACTGACCGTTACATGGTAAAAGCGAAAGTGTTGTTAACACCTAAACAAACAGAAGTACAATGAAGTCTCACGTTCCTTCACATTTTGACAAATAATTCACTCGAAAAGAAAACAACCAGGCACAAAAAATGGGGAAAAAAGACCGACAAATAAGAAAAAAATAGGTAACTGGTAAACACTTTCTTATAAGTCTACATATCTAAATCCACTCATCAGTTCCCAGGGGTCTATACCTAACGTGAGGTCCACTCCTCTTCCTTCCCCCTCCACTCGGCAAGATCGTCCCTTCCCCCTAACCCAAACCACTGAAACGTTGCGAATCCTCTTCTCTCACAACCACCCCTATATCGCTCACCCCCTCCACACACACACACACACACACACACACACACACACACAACTCCACCCCACTATTCGCCCTTCTCGCACTTCGGAGAAAAAGTGAAACAAACAAGAATCATCTTTTTTTGATTAAGTACAGTTTTTCCAAGAAACTAATTTTAACTAGTAATGCAACCTTCTTGCGTTCAGACCAAAATCGTCGAAGCATTATTAATTAATTTGATATGAAAAGTAAAATAGTATCTAAGACAGAATTTTAAGACAAAACCGCTACGACAAAATTAATTTGAAATAAAAATGTAAGTACACATGTTCATAAATTTGTGACTGGTAGTGGTGTCTCATAAACCTTTTCATATTAATTTTGAAACAACCACCATCGATTAACAGTCAATATGGCTTTAATATGAATATACATGTTAAAATGTACACTATTAACGAAACGTTTTTCGTTAGTGACCTACTGTTTTGTCTTACTTCAACCACTTTTTATTCCTTTTTCATGGCTGCAAATCGATCTATTAATTTAGAAAAATCAGATTTTCTTGCTTTTTTACTGTTACTGAAGATATTATCAATCTATAAAAGCGTTCTTTTTTGTATCAAACAGAGACGCTCAACTTTTAGAAGGTACAATGTGTTTTACATTTAATGCGCGTCTGGCAGTTTCAACATTTACACCTTAAGGGAAGAAGTTGGTGTCTCTTCCTCCCTCCCTTCCCCTTCTTTCTATCTATCTATCTCTCTCTCTCTCTCTCTCTCACTCACACACACACACACACACACACACACACACACACACACACACACACACTAAAGCTAAAGATAGAAAGCTAAAGATAGAAAGAATTAGTGACATAGACATAGAATAGGTGCTATAGACACTGGAGGAAACAGTCCAACATTGGATATGTTTACACGCTTAGCATAGACAATGCGTTTTTTGAAACCAGAGCTTAATCATTAGAGTACCACTGATAAACGACAAGTACTTTGTATCAACTGATTACACTGTCCTTCTGATTTTGTCAGATGATGATAGTTAACAGTACATTGTTCTTAAACACATTACTTAAATTGATATCCAATTTGGAATGCTATGTAGTGATTGCAAGTGAAACTCCCAGTGTGAGAATCGAGCCAATGTCCTCACGTTTACTATAATACACAGAAACCTCGTCCACTGTTCAACAAACAGACTGCATAACGTACATACTACGACGTCATGTCTATATAAACTCATAGTACAGATTAAACACAGAGTACCGCAAGGGTGTCGTAAGATTACTTTCATGTATACGACGGATTAGGGCAACGAAATTTAACTGAAGTCGATAAACTCTGTAAAATACATTACGAGGAGATCAGTTATGTGATAACATTTGTAACTGGGTAACTTTAAAAATAAATCTTACTTGTTGACGTAACAATGCTAATCTTTTACTCTTCCTGTTCTGATGGTTGAGACAGCCAAGCTGATAACCAGTACGAACTCTTCCGTGCCTCTGCATCTTTTCTACTTGTTTTTTCGCAGCACTTTGGTACCTTTTTTATCCTCGCGAATTATATGTGATTATAATGATCAGCTGTAATAAAATTCAGCACTGGTAAATTCACTTAATAATCTAATGTATCCCCTAAATCCAGGAATATCTGAGTAAACGCTTGATATCTGTTTAGCTCGCACTGAAAGGACTAGCTCAGTGACGCCTCTTTCGACCGTCGACATGCTGTGCACATTTGTGAACATACATCGATGCATGTCGTATTTTCTGTTTTTCCTTTGCGGCCCGGGACTGGGCCCAGCTGCGCCTTCATCCTTACTGTGCAAAACACTTCAGGGCTTTTGGAGAAAATTTCGGATACGTCTGTCATATGCTCCGATTTCTTTTTCATTAGCGAGAGGGAAGAAAGATTTCCGCAAGACCCTGTATCTGCTCGATCTTCCCCGGTTGTCGTGGTCACTTCTTATTACGTACGAGAGAAGAGGTAAAGTGATGCATAATTTATGGGAACGTACGACATCAGAATGTTTACTGTAACTCTTTCCGTGATGCATGGCGGCTCTCTTGCAGCTTCCAACACTGGAGTTCATGAAAATTTCCGTGATGCTCTCGCCCTCACTAAATGAGACCGTGACGAAATGTGGTGCTCTTCTTGGAATGTTCTCTATCTCCAACATTACACTAGTGGCCATTAAAATTGCTACACAAAGAAGAAATGCAGATTAAAAACGAGTATTCATTGGACAAATATATTATACTAGAAATGCCATGTGATTACATTTTCACCCAATTAGGGTGCATAGATCCTGAGAAATCAGTACCCAGAACAACCAACTCTGGCCGTAATAACGGCCTTGATGCGCCTGGGCATTGAGTCAAACAGAGCTTGGATGGCGTGTACAGGTACAGCTGCCCATGCAGCTTCAAAACGATACCACAGTTCATCAAGAGTAGTGACTGGCGTATTGCGACGAGCCAGTTGCTCGGCCACCATTGACCAGACGTTTTCAATTGGTGAGAGATCTGGAGAATGTGCTGGCCAGGGCAGCAGTCGTACATTTTCTGTATCCAGAAAGGCCCGTACAGGACCTGCAACATGTGGTCGTACATTATCCTGCTGAAATTTAGAGTTTCGCAGGGATCGAATGAAGGGTAGAGCCACGGGTCGTAACACATCTGAAATGCAACGTCCACTGTTCAAAGTGCCGTTAGTACGAACAAGAGGAGACCGAGACGCGTAACCAATGGCGCCCTGTACCATCAAAACCGGGTGATACGCCAGTATGGTGATGACAAATACACGCATCCAATGTGCGTTCACCGCGATGTCGCCAAACACGGATGTGACCACCATGATTCTGTAAACAGAACCTGGATTCATCCGAAAAAATGACGTTTTGCCATTCGGGCACCCAGGTTCGTCGTTGAGTACACCATCGCAGGCGCTCCTGTTTGTGATGCAGCGTCAACGGTAACCGCAGCCACGGTCTCCGAGCTGATAGTCCAAGCTTCTGCAAACGTCGTCGAACTGTTCGTGCAGATGGTTGTTGTCTTGCAAACGTCCCCATCTGTTGACTCAGGGATCGAGACGTGGCTGCACGATCCGTTACAGCCATGCGGATAATATGCCGGTCATCTCGACTGCTAGTGATACGAGGCCGTTGGGATCCAGCACGGCGTTCCTTATTACCCTCCTGAACCCACCGATTCCATATTCTGCTAACAGTCATTGGATCTCGATTAACGCGAGCAGCAATGTCGCGATTCGATAAACCGCAATCGCGATAGGCTACAATCCGACCTTTATAAAAGTCGGAAACGTGATGGTACGTATTTCTCCTCCTTACACGAGGCATCAAAACAACGTTTCACCAGGCAACGTCGGTCAACTGCTGTTTGTGTATGAGAAATCGGTTGGAAAGTTTCCTCATGTCAGCACGTTGTAGATGTTGCCAACCTTGTGTGAATGCTCTGAAAAGCTAATCATTTGCATATCACAGCATCTTCTTCGTTGCATCTGTAGCACGTCATCCTCTTGGTGTAGCAATTTTAATGGCCAGAAGTGTACTTCTACCTCTAGTGGCCCCCATCTCACGAGCAATACTTGTTAGTTTCACGAAGGTTTTGTGAGCCACTTAATTCGTGCGTGAATTACATTTTGGTAGAATACTTGCAATGAGTTTAGTCCGTCATGTGCGTTTTCTGTAGACACAGTCTAGCTTTCACTTTTCCCGCAGAAGTAGTGGTACTCTGAATTGTCAGTGAACTTCTAACGTACTGAGAACTCTTCTCTTGCAGAGGTGGCAAGCTTAAAGCTACAGCGAAAATAAGCAACAGAAAAAGTGCAATGACTGTATATCTCTCTCGGGGTTGTGGTAGCTATCTCCAACATTTCAGGGGCGGACGACCAAGCTACGTCGGCCGTGGAGTGACCTTGCCTGGCCTGCTGTGTTATCCGCTGCGTACACCTTGCAGCTTGCTGCGTGACCGCTACTCTCCCGGTATGCAGGCACCGCCGGCCTCTGTCCTGTCTCGTTGTGTGTCCGCTGCTGAGAAACAGAACACCGCTCGAAAGTTTAAAATGTCAGCACGGAAGCGTCTAACACAGGATTCATAAGTCAGACACACTCAGAAATTTACAAGCATTTTGTTGAGGAAAGAATCGTCGCAGTTCTGATTAATTATGTTGTTCTCCTAGTTTTTGGAAATATATGCCCAGTAGATTCTTCACTTGTCTATGTCAAATCTCATTGATCATACTGGCGTCTACGGATGTAGCTGACATTTGTTCATTTTGTCTTTTGACTAAACAGATGAATCGCTACGTAAAACCATAGCAGTGTTGCCATAAAAGCAGTAAATGAACCAGGCGAAAGGGAAAAAATTGGTCTAAAGGAACGAGAGTGACGGAAAGTGGAAGTCTCTGCAGGAGAGACGCTCAGTAGCTCGGTACGGGCTTTTGTTGAAGTTTCGAGAACATACCTTCACCGAAGAGTCAAGCGGTATATTGCTCACTCCTACGTATATCTCGCGAAGAGACCATGAGGATAAAATCAGAGAGATTAGAGCCCACATAGAGGCATACCGACAATCCTTCTTTCCACGAACAATACGAGACTGGAATAGAAGGGAGAACCGATAGATGTACTGAAGCTACCCTCCGCCACACAGCGTTGGTGGCTTGCGGAGTATGGATGTAGATGTAGATGTAGAAAGTACAAAACAGCAAAGCAGGAAAGTCTAGAAGAGGAATGCAGGGATGCGGAAGTTTGCTTAACTATAGGAAAGATAGAGACTGCCAATAGGAAAGGTAAAGAGACTTGTGGGGAAAGCGGAAGCAGCTGTGTGATTATCGAGAGCTCGTATGACAACCCAGTATTAACAAGGGGAGGAAACGACGTTTGGAACGCGGATTTACTGCAAACTTCGTACACTCGTAGTACTCCGTGAGGACAACAAAATGTGTAAGCAGTAGCGCGTACTTCTCAAGCGTTATTGAGAAAATCGCAAGATAATTTCAGTAGTCAAATACATACCTGTCAGTGGCCATTTTTACCACGACGCCGGCAGCCGAGTTGCTACTGCCGGCACGGTAGCTCAGCGTGTTCGGTCAGAGGGTTAAAAAAAAAAAAAACTGAATTAATCGATCAACAACGAACTTAAACGTCCGCCCCGAGAAGATTCAACGAACAAATGCGAACAAAATGAGATAAAAAAAAAGTTTTTAGTGTTCAAGCCTTGTAATCGCTGGGTCGCTGGATCGAGTCCCGCTCGTCAGTTTTTTTTTAAATTCTAACACAGTCATTTTCTTTGCTATTTCAATTACAATTTACGTAATGGGAAAAATAGGTGTAATCGGGTGAACTTTTATTTAATTTACAATGTTATTTGGCAGTCTATAAATTTTTATTATCACAAATAATGTAATATTCACAACTACCGACTATTAAACGGCCAAAAGCAAAAAGTGATGCTAAAAATGTATGCTTGTCCGTGATTTGAGAAATCCCTTATACCTGGAAGGAGCCCGAAACGACTTGTTATCTCCAAGTTTTTACCGGCACAGACGGCTTTCGAAAGATGTATAAAATAATCGTCGCTTTCGACATTACAAGTTGCGGGATGGTATTTTTCGTAAAAACATGAAAAACAAAGTTAAACGGCACCAGCTGCATTGAATAAATGCTATGTTTCCGCACACGCAGGGTCTTTTGAGGCTTTCCGTGGAAAAACAAACCTCCTTAACATTTTCAAAAACCTCTATTTCAGCCGATAATTTGGAAGCAAACCATGCATAACGCAGCATTTCCTTAAATGTCGACGCCGATCATTGGTCGTGCAGTGTCTTGTGTATTGTAATAGCGTCTTCACGAGAAGCAATTTCCCGTTCTCTTTCGAATAAATACGAACGATTTTGAAGACATGGACAAGCATACATTTTCAGTGTCACTTTATGCGTTTGGTCGTTTACTAGTCGGTAGTTATGAATACAATGTTATTCGTGATAATAAAAATTTGTAAACTGCCAAATAACATTGTAAATTTAATAAAAGTTCATCTGAGTACACGTACTTTTCCCATTACATCAATTGTAATAGAAATAGTAAAGAAAATGACTGTGTTAGAAATAAAAGAAAAACTGACGAGTGGGACTAGATCGAGCGATTACGGGGCTTGAACGCTAACCGCTCGGCTGCCGGCGCATCCTGGTAAAAATGGCCACTCACAGGCATGTATTTGACGACCGAAATTATCTTACGATTTTCTCAATAACGCTCGAGAAGTACGCGCTACTGCTTACACATTTTGTTGTACTATTGGAGTACTACGAGTGTACGAAGTTTGCAGTAAATCCGCGTTCCAAACGTCGTGGCCTCCCCTTCTAAGAGAGAAGGGAATGCTGAAGTTGGAGGGAATATATATAAGTATATATAAGGGCTGCACAAGGGAAATGAAAGCAGTGTCATAGAAAGGACGGAAGAAGTAGATGAGATTATGTTGGTAGATATGATACAGCCACAACAGTTTGACAGATCACTGGAAGATATACATTGAGAGATGGTCCCTCAAACAGACCGCATTCCCTCTGAAGATTGAAACTCTTGGGAGAGCCAGTCATGATAAAATTATTCCTCTGCTACTAAACCGGTACCGTTACCGCCTACGTTGTTGCTTGAAAATAAGTGACAATCAACGAAATATATTATAATTCCTAAATGCACTTTACTGTGAGGCGTTACGCTCTCGTCTGTTCTTCGTTCTTGTTGATCAAACAGGCTTTCACTGGCTCGATTATTTCTTGGTTTTTCTTTTACCCATAACATCATGTCTGTCGCAAGAAACGATTTTGGACAACTGCCCGAAAGTGAAAGATCAGCGAGCATTTAAATAGCATTTACGAAAAGAAGCACGCTTTTGCATCAGACGCTTCCACAGAGATGATGTTTGATCAGCTGACTCATGAGGTGGTAGAAGCACTATCCTCAGGAACGGAATATTCGTTAATTTTGTCAACCCCCCCCACCTGTCTTTCATGTTGATTCACCGTTTTACTTTTCGAGAGAGCGACGTTACCCCGAGTTCGCGTTTGCTGAAATATACTGGTAAGCGTTTGCAGCCATACCATGAGCACAGTTGCAGTTTAAGGAACATTACGTAATGCCGAGACGTCTCTAGTGCCACAGCATCTTTTAAGGGAACCTGTGTCAGCTCAGAGGTTAGTGATGTAATGGAGTTAATCCCGTTTCCTAGTAAGCGTTGTCGCGGCGCGGTTTGTCTCGCTCAGAACCGTGTCAGTAACGGGACTCGATCGGAGACCTTTGAGGCTGGAATGCAGACGCGCCTCGTAAATGCAGTGGGGTCTGGCGGTCGGTCAAGGACTGCTGTATGCCGCTCCTCCGTGTGATGCCTTGCCTCGGGCGGCGCTTGTAAATTCAAAGTGTGCCTTTGAAAGCATTTCGGTTGGCATTTCAGTCACTACCCGAATCATCAGCCACTAACGTAGCGTGAAGTTCGTGCAAAAGAGAACTTTGAATAACGTTTCGTGTCAGTGATGTGTGCCATATTTTATTTGATTCCGGAAGTCCCACATACGTAGGCTAGGGGTTAATGTCTTACAATGAATAACATACAACATCTACGGTCTCCTTCGACGATTGAAGAAGTGGTCCGACAATCTTTTCAGTAGTCCTTATTCCTGCATTCCTCTTAACCTACGTATGTTTTTCTTTCCCTTTGATTAATAATTTACCTCATGTTTCATCCTCGTTTTTCTATCATTTTAATCTCGTTTACTTTCCATATCGTTGACTTATCTTCTGAAGTGACAATGAACTTACGACACTTCATTCCTGTTTTGGTAGAACAGGGTTTATGTCTCCCTCTGGTTATCTCGCTCTAGGTTTTCGTGATTCCCTGAGTCACCTAAGGCTGACGTGACGGTGGTCCCTTCAACAACGCCAATCATTCTGTATGTGTATCACTGTTCAACTGAAGTTGCGCTCCTTCTATAATTACATCTTGCCAAAAGAAACGGTATACTACTTGCCTTTGCTTTCAGTTACGATGCTTCCTTATCTGCGTATCAAGCAATACGTTTCATTATTTCATGTGAGGGTGTACTTGTACTTACTTGTATGACTAAATAATTTCCGTGAATTTTATGGGGTAGTTAAAAAGATTTTCTGCCACAGATCAGCATGTAAATTCAGTTTTTGTAGTGATCTTTTTGTTCTGAGTTTCATATCGCGTAAAAGGCCTAATTTCATTGTTTTACTATGATTCCGTTCACATAGTCTTGTCGTATCACCATCTGTTGATTTAGGTTTTCTGTGATTTCCCTAAATCGCTTCTGTCAAATGCCGTTATGGTTTCTTTGCAACGTATGGCCGACTTCCTTCCCCATCCTTCACTAACCCGACGAGACTGATGACCTCGCTCTTTAGTCCCTCCCCCCCCCCCCCAAATCAACCAACCAACCACCACAATCGAAAAGCATATCTACTTGCAACCACATAAACAACGTACTAATGACCTGTTTATTACTTACTTAATATTATCTGAGTGTTTAAGTCTTTTAATTGATGTCAATCTTTGACGGCAAGTGCTTTTTTGCGGTCAAATAGTGATACAAATTTTACATTATCTGAGTAATATCACATTATTCCTTCTGGTACTTCTGCAGATCAGACCTTACATTCAAATTTGAAATATTTTAGCATACACTGTAGGCTCTCTTTTGTTTTTTCTTTAATAATATCATCATTGTCAAGGAGTAATACTGTCTTCTAAAATCATACTGTGAATATGCCTTGAAAGAATAGGTGATTTCCGCTACCACACCGAAACACAAGTTCTGTGGTACTCTTGGTACACAGTCAGCTGCACTTCATTGCATGTATAATGGATGACCCAGGAGGAATGGACAATATTCAGGGATGTGACAGGAACGATCATTTGAAATAAAACTTCTAGTAAACATAGGGTTCATCTTCGATACTGCGAAATAAATATCCGTTACTACATGGTCTTTGCTTTCCATAGTTAGTTAGTTAGTTAGATAGCTTAATGTTCCATGGATCATCTGCACGATAATTTGTAATGATGTGTAACGAGTCATTTTAAATAAATGTCAGAACTTAATTTTTAAATGTTGTGACATGCTGTACAATTTTTTTATTTTATCTTTTAACTTACCTTTTTAAAATATCTACAGACGTCTGTTAGTACTTTCTACCCACCACCTTTAACACATTACAATAATAGAAGTTCTTCTACAGAACAGAAAGAGTTGTCAACAAGAAACATTTTTAGTTTGTTTTCAAATTTT